>NC_057861.1:123161876-125735209 GCF_019393635.1 Dromiciops gliroides
CTTACAGAGTTTCCTTTTAAGTGTTATTTTCTTGTTTAGCCTCAATCTGCTAAGGAAGAAAAAACCCCAACCCATGATATTGAAGGAGGTACAGAGTTTTCTGAACAATAAACAACTCATTTTAAAATATTAGATTTCATATAACACTTGTATGGGATACTGAGATGCCAGGATAGTTGCATGCCAAGCTTTCTGCCTAAAGCAAAAAGGAATGTTTGAGACAACAACCATCAATACAGGGGTTTATAATGGAAATTAACACAAAATGGTAACAATGAAGACACCATTGGCATTGTGAAGGAAAACGTATTAAATATAATAACTGTAAATTCTCAAATTTCAATCCAGATGAGTGTCTTTAAAATCATATTGTGTTACTATTTTAAAGCAATAATGTATTATCTACATTCTGTTTGGCAACGATTAAAGTGTAAGTGGATGAATGAATTTACACTGTGCTTTGTGAAAATTCCAAGTATTTTCGAATATTAAAAGAAAAGATCTCTCAGCAATTGGTAAGTAGAAGTGCTCAAAAATTATTTCTTTACATAGCCTTCTAAAGCATCTTGTTAGAGCTGCTCTGATTCATCCAATTCTAATGTGTGATGGGGTGATGGTCATTGTTGGTGACTCTATCCTACCCTTTTTATTTTCAACTTTATCCATTTCCAGATGGATAGTTTCTTTAAACAACAATAGAAGAGAGAACATGATATCATTCTGCAGGTAAAAAAAAATCGTAAACATAAAACCCTCAGTATTATACTCAGCATAATTTAGTACTTCTTAAATGGCTTAACACCTCCTGATTCACATTCCAGTAACTGTAGGCCTGAGTACAAGGCACATGGTTTCCCCTCAACCTTCTGCCCATGAATACATACCAGTTGTGTGACAGCAGAACTGAAAATGATTCTATAAATCCCACAGACTCACATGGGATTCTGTGGGATTCAGGTGGATTTTTTACTTCCTAGGAAACCTGTTACAGGAAGACAGAACAGGTTACCAATCCACCGGAAAGATTCAATCTACAATTGAAGAATGCTTCAGGACTGGACCAAACTGATATTCTTGAAAGCAAATAGCAAATTCTAGAATTTTTTGAAAGTTGTCATCCTTCTGTTGACTTCATGGAGTAATACAGATTCTTGGAGTACAAAAGCACATTTGGTTTTGTCTTTTTGTGTATCCTCAGGAGCTAGATTATTGCCAGTCCTATAACAGATACTTCCTGAATATTCACTGAGTTGATTTGAATTTTATTTATTTTACTTCAGGACCTTATAACATTTGTTTTTGTTCAGTTGATTTAGTCATTTCTAAATCTCTGTGAACAAGCCCATTTGGGGCTTGCTTGGCAAAGATACTGGAGTGGTTTGCTACTTCCTTCTCCAACTCATCTGACAAATGAGGAAACTTAGGCAAACAGGGTTAAGTAACTTGCCCAGGATCAAACAGCTGGTAAGTGTCTGAGGCTAGATTTGAACTCAGAAAGATGAGTCTTCTTGAGTCCTGGTACTCTTTCCCCTGTGCCACTTTGCTGCTCCCTCCTTCTAACATATGCTTGAATCACTGCTCTTATCCCCTACCTGATCTCCTTCCCTTAAGTCTCTCTTCTCCATCCAGCTTACATTTCAATACATGATAGATTATTTTCCTCCAAATGAATGGTTTGATCATGTAAGCTCTACACTAAGTAACTTCCCAAATTATCTTACTTGCAATAGGATTGCATCTAAACTTCATAGTCTGACATTCAAGGAAGGCCTTCCACAATATGACCTAAACCTAACTTTCCATATTTACTACATTCTCTTTATAGGAAACCATTACTAAAGGCAGATTGATTTGGTCACTATTTTTCAACCCACCTGATGAATTCCAACCTCCAAACTTTTAATCATTAAATCCCCCCATTTGAACACTTTTTCTATCATTTCTACCTATCCTAATTCTACTCCTGTTTCAAACCTCAGTTGAAATAATAACCTCCCTATTAAACCTTACTTGACCACCCCTAATAGAAATGAATGCCTGGGTAGCTAGGTGGTACAGTGTATAGAGTACCAGCCCTAGATTCAGGAGGACCTGAGTTCAAATCTGGCCACAAACACATGTAACTTACTAGCTGTGTGACCCTGGGCAAGTAACTTAACCCTCATTGCCTTGCAAAAAAAAAATCGAAAAAACAAAACAAAACAAACAACAAAAAAAAACCCTCACTGTTCTCAAATTTGGGGGCAGCTAGGTTGGGAGGGGCACAACTAGGTGGCACAGTGCATAAAGTACTGGCCCTGGCTTCAGGAGGACCTGAGTTCCAATCCAGCCTCAGACACCACACTTACTAGCAGTGTGACCTTGGGCAAGTGACTTAATCCTCATTCCTCCACCACCGCCCCCCCCAAAAAAAAAAGAAAAGAAAAAGAAAACGTCCACCAAAAGGAGGGAATCTGTTGGAGTAGCTAAGTGGTGCAGCGGATAAAGCACCAGACCTGGATTCAGGAGGACCTGAATTAAAATACAGCCTCAGACACTTAACACTAGCATTGTGACCCTGGGCAAGTCACTTAATCATAATTGCCCTGCCAAAAAAAGAAAAAAGAATTCCCCTGAAATATCTAATCATTTACCATGAGTTTCACTTATTTAGCATCTATCAAAAGAGCTCCCCATCCTGGATTTCATGAGACAGCTCAAGCTAGGTCTATTAAACTTGTAGCTGAGATGGAAAGATAATGTCACAGAGGCAGGTTGTCCCATTGGTATATTACTGAGTTCCAAGTTAGGAGCTAATTAGGCAATTCTTTAGAATCTCTTATTAAAAACCCCTGAATCACCAGCTCTTCTAGGTGAATAGCAAATTAAGGTACTTTGCCATCATACTAATCAGACCCCTCTATCATCAATGGCCAGAAATATATCCCCAAAGATTTATCTAGTAGATTGGAATTGCATACCATACAGTCAGCCTTTTCTGTAAAGTCAGTCTGAGTGACCCCATGTTTAAAACTTTAAACTCTGGGTACATATGCAGCCAGCCTTCAGGAGATCATGAGCCAAAAATGACCTTGCATATGAGCTTTAATTCCAGCTCCTTATAATTATGTAATTAGGGGAGGAGGTAAGGCAGAATTCATCCCATCTCCTCATGATCATGGTCAGACATCACAGATACCAAGATCATCCATTCGCCACTGCCAGTCATCTTGATTTTTACCTTGTCACTGAACTTTGATCACTCTGGAAGAGAGAGTGAAGCTGACAACTTTGTGCAACTCTGCCTCACTCAAATATAATTCAAGCATGAGTCAAGACATCATCAGCCCATGATATCATTGGTCTTCCTGGAAAATGAAGGACAAAACAACATGTTCAACAATCTTGTGTTGCATAACACAACAAGGAAGTTGTTTATTCCTCTATAAAAGCCAGAGGTACTTTAAAATCTAGCTAGCTGCACCCAACAGCTTAGTGCAGCTACTTTAGTGTACCATTAAAATAATTTTACCTTTGTTTTTCTTGACTTTGTCTTACTGTCCAGGATGAGACAGGACAGGAAAAAAAGATTTCTTTTAACAGTAGAAATTTCTATTATGCTCCAAAGAAGGGCATTGTGAGCCAGTACACTCACATTACACAAAATTTGAATAGTAATAATATAAACAGGTAAGTTAGTTATGTTTAAAATAATCATGCTGTTTAATTTTGAGACTACTGTTCTCATGGTCATTTCAACCCACACTCTTCTCTTCCTTTTCTGATCTCTCACAATATTATTTTCTAAAATAGTTATTTTAGTTGTTGAATAGGAATACAAGGCACCTCATGATTAATTGTTCAATTTGTGTTGTCTTTTATCTTTCTTGTTAGAGGGTTAAAGTCTGAAGGTGGAATCTATATCTTATCCAACGGTATCTGACATCATTTTAACCTTGTTGCAGATGTTCAACATATATGTGTTTGACTCAAAAAATTTAATTTAATGGTTTTTAATCACTTGATTTGTAAAATGGGAAATGTGTCCCATAGATGGCAAAATAAAGTGTCCAATTTTCAATACTTTTGAAGGTTATTTGGTAATCAATACACTGAATTAGGGGTAGCTAGATGGCGCAGTGGATAAAGCACTGACCCTGGATTCAGGAGTACCTGAGTTCGAATCTGGGCTCAGACACTCTGTGACCCTAGGCAAGTCACTTAACCCCCATTGCCCCACAAAAAACAAACAAACAAAAAATACAATGAATTAATTAGTATGAGAGAATAAATAGTACTACATTTTTTTCTCAATATTGGAGATAAGAGGTCCCCAACTTAATCATAGTTCTCTTGAATCTTTACAGTAGATAATTTCATTTTGAATTGTGTTCCATTTTCCTTGAAACAGCTGTATTAGAATTAATTTGGGCCTCACTTTTAGGTTGTAACAAGTGAAAAGAAAATGGAAGGCAGGAGGAAGAAGAGATATAAAGGGGAGGATGAGAAGAAACGAGACAAAAGGATAATAAGACTACTGAGGTAAAATGGACAGGATTACAAAGAATGGTGGTAAAAGAAGGAAGTTAAAGAGGAATTGTGTATAGGGGGAAATTTTCCCAAGGTGAAATTAGCTAGAATATATACTATACTACAGAAAAACAGGCTCTTTCATATCTCTCTAAGGAGGAAGAAATTAAAGTCAAGCTTTTATTAAGCACCTTTTATGTGCACAGACACCAGGCTATATGCTAGGAAGAACAAAAGGGAAAAAAAGAAAATCATTCCCTGCTCTAAAGGAGCACATATTTAATGGGGAAATCAAGACAAGTACATATGAAGTAAGATAAAGCAATTTCAAAAAATGTCAAAAGGAGGGAGAATTAAGAGCTTGTCAAGATCAGGAGAGGTGTCGTGCAACAGGTGTCACCTAAACTGTGATTTGAAGGAAGTGAGGGATTCTAATAGGCAGAGCTGAGAAGGAAGTACATTCCTTATATGAGAGAACCACAAATTCCTGCTGTTTTCAGGTGATACTGTTAGACATGGGTCAACCTTAATTATTGTCTAGATCAAACAGCATTAGAGATGGTCAGGTACATAGTCAAAAGTTAGGCCTTTCATATGTACAAAACTGAAATGGAATGTTCAGAATGAGGTGACACAAAAGCTAGAACATGGAACTGGAGTCAGAAAGTCCTGAACTGAAATCCTGCCTTAGACTCTTATTAACTATGTAACCCTGGACAGGTTACTTAACCTCTTTGTGCCTCAGTTTTCTCATCTACAGAGGAAAAAATAATAATTGCACCTACTTCGCATGATTGTTATGAGGATCACATGTGTAAACATGTATAAAACACTACATAAATTTGATAATTATTCTCCCCAAATAATTTTAATTTAATTTCTTCCTCCTCTGAAGTCCAGTGCTTCTTTCCCCATTCATTAGAAAAACCCTTACTAATTTTGCCTTTTAATGATTTCCATCAATACTTTAAAGTCAATTCAAGATTGTCATGGGTTGTGACAGAGTACAAGATCGGGGATGGGGGTGCTATTTTGGATAAGAGAGAAGATATATCATTGCAAAGGATGATTCTAAGGCCTTGCAAGAATTACCAAAGGAATATTCTGCTATGTTCATATATGCTGTGCTTACTTAGCCATGTGGACTTATACCTAGTTTTCCACAAAAATACATTTTAAAAAATTCCATTAAAAAACCAAGTATTTAAATATATAAATAAGAACAGAAAAAGAGATACATAACAGTTCTCAGCTTTCATTTTTTTTTTCTTTTCTCTGCCAAGGGCAGGGTGAAAATGTCTAACAAGTGTCACATCCTAGGAAGAGAACTCCTAGGTCAGAAAATAAAGCAGCAAGTTTAATGGCTTCACCAACGTTAGGGATCTTAAAAAAATCATTGTTAATGTTTAACATTATAATTTTTTTGAGAGGCAATGGGGGTTAAATGACTTGCCCAGGGTCACACAGCTAAACATTATAATTTTTAAAATAAATTTTAAAATAATAACTAAAACTTATGTAGTACTAGTCATTACATATTTTATAATTATTATCTCATTTGATTGTCACATCAACCCTGAGAAGTAGATGTGTAATGTAAGATTCTAAATGTGGATTCTAATCTGTTCCCCCAGTTTGGGGGAAACTGACTAAAAATCACTGATAAAACGAGTTTAGGTTTTTAAGGGTTTATTGGAAAATAGAAAGAAAAAAGATTGAGAACAGAATTCTAACAGCCTGGCATTCCTATCTTTCCTCAAATTTCCTGTGAAGTCCTCTGCCGCCACCACCATCAAGTCTGGAAGCCAAAAGGGCCAGCGCTCTCTGCGCTCCTCCTTCCTGTCTTCTCCCAGACCATAGGAGGCTCCTCAAGTTGATTGGCTGGTAGCCTTGATAGACAGCACCCATGAGCAAACGTCATTTCCTGACACCAAGGAAAAGCCACAATGCCTCTGAGGCATTTTCCTCATGGTGGAGCTCTCCACAGCAAGTCTCCAGTAGGTGGCGTCATTCCAATCATTACAGTCCCCCCTTTTGTTCCTCAAGAAAGAAAATGTTTCCTTGAAGGAACAGTAAAAAGAATATAATAACTATTTCTAACTAATAATATGTGAACAACAATATAGAAAAGGAAGAGAGGAAAGTTTTGTCTAAAGGGGCGATTTTTTTTTTCTCATGAACCGACGCTTTGACATTAGTCTTGCAAAGGGAGGGCCTCTGCATAGGGTACATGTTACAGATGATGTATATTATAACAGAAAGGAGATAGTAAAAACTAACAAAGCAAAAACAGTTCATATAAAGTCTCTGAGTTCTCTTGTCTTCTTGAAGTGGTAAGATGTCATCAGGAGGAAATTGGATTCTGGTCTGGAAAACTGGATTCTGGACTCTGGTCTGGAAAGCTGGATTCTCTTCTTTAACTGTTTGAATTGCTGTATTTTTACTAAACCTTAGCATAGCATTGTCAATGATCAAATTAATAAATTCCATTACATTCCCTCCTTTATATCCTTAGACTTCTAATAGAGGGTTGAGGTAGTTATGCAATCTGTAACACTTTTTACCACCATGTGTCTGGATCAAAGCCAAATTTAGTATGTGTTCATGACACCTGAAAATATTATGGAAAGGTTATCATACCATATCTCATGGTTCTGAGACAGCCAGTGATTGTGCTAGGCCACAGGTGAGTTCAACTGAGTGAGATAAAAAAAGATAAATAAGTTCAGTTAAATTAGGTTAAATTAGGAGGGAGAGAGGATGAATACTGGACTGTGCCTAGTAATTGTGCTCTACATAGTCACCATCATAAGCAAACCATGGACTTACGTATACCTGTCTCTCCTTTTGTTGCACATATATTCTCTCCAGGGCCTGCATCAGAGTTCACAGCAAGTTAGTCTCTGAAATGATAAGTTTCCATATTTCTGAAATCTCATTAATTTCACCAAAGACAGTATGATGGTAAAAATGCGTGCTATGCTGCATAACTGAGAATATATTAGTGATATATACAATAATTCCAAACCATACCCAGAGTATAATGACATATAAATAATAAATGAATGTAAATAGCTGATTATATTAGACATTATTACATAATCTTCTTTTAGCAAGTAAACCACATCATCTTATACATGAATTCTCTAGTATAACAGTAGTAGATACTTAAAGTGGTGATTAATTTTTCAAAAAGAAATAAGATTTCAATATTCAATGTTTTCAGTGAGGTATCAAGCAATAGGGTTCAATAACCCTTTCTGGTCTTTTTTAGTTAAACAGAACAACATAAAAGAGAAAGGAGAAAAAAAAACTCATTAGAACTCATGGTTCTCTCAAAAAGAAAGAGTAAAAAAAAAAAAATGATTCTGGTAGCTTCTGAGACCCGATGGCCTCACCAACAGCATATACTTAAAATGTCTCTGAATAATCACTTAGTTTACAAAATTTAGTTTTAAAGAAAAGCAAAAGAAACAAAAGTAAAAAAAAAAAACAAAGCAAAACCAAAAACCAAAAATAAAAAGCAAAAGATTTGCTAAGCACCCTTTTGTGCTTGTAAAGAACTTAAAGGTGTGGTGAATTCCAGGTTTTTTTAGTGCCTTTCAAAAGTCAAAACAAAACAAAAACAAAGTCCTCATGTACTGGTATAGAGAAAAAGGCAGAGCAGAGGTCTACCACTGTGAAACATGTAGATTCATAGGGAATGGAAGAAAGTATGGTAGAAGGGGAAGGCACTATAGCATGTCTAGGGATAACATAATTATTAATTGCTCTAAGATCTTGCACAAAACGATAAACAGGTTTACCATCTGGATATGGAGAGCATTTTCCATCATGATTTCTTTGGCATTGTCTTGCATCGTTGTATTGCTAAGAAGAGCCAAGTCTATCACAGCTGATCATCACACAATGTTGCAGTTACTCTGTACAATGTTCTCCTGGTTTTTCTCACTTCATTCAGCATCTGTCCACTTTAATCTTTCCAGGTTTTTCTGAAATCTGCTTGTTCATCATTTCTTAGAGCACAACAATATTCCATTATATTCATATACCACAACTTGTTCAGTCATTCCCCAATTGATGAGCATCCCCTCAATTCCCAATTCTTTGCTACCACATAAAGAGCTGCTATAAATATTTTTGTATATGTAGTTCTGTTTCTTCAAAGGACACTTATTAAGCACCTGCTAAGTGTCAGGAGCAGTGCTAAGTTCTAAGAATACAAAGATAGGCAAAAGACAGGTTTTTCTTGTTTTCTTTTTGGATTTTTTTTTGGGGGGGGTGCAGGGCAATGGAGGTTAAGTGACTTGCCCAGTGTCACACAGCTAGTAAGTGTCAAGAGTCTGAGGTCAGATTTGAACTCAGGTCCTCCTGAATCCAGGGCCAGTGCTTTATCCACTGCACTACCTAGGTGCCTCAAGATGATTTATTCTTAAGGAGTTCACAATCTCATGGGGAAAATATGCAGAAAGCTATGAGCAAACAAGCAATATGGAGGGTGAATTTGGAAAGAATCAAAATAAGGAAGGCACTAGAATTAAAAGAGATTGGAAAAAGGTTAGAAGCATATATATATATATATATATATATATATATATATATATATATATATATATATATATTGTAATGATTGGAATGACGCCACCTACTGGAGACTTGCTGTGGAGAGCTCCACCATGAGGAAAATGCCTCAGAGGCATTGTGGCTTTTCCTTGGCGTCAGGAAATGACGCTTGCTCATGGGTGCTGTCTATCAAGTCTACCAGCCAATCAACTGGAGGAGCCTCCTATGGTCTGGGAGGAGACAGGAAGGAGGAAAGGGAGCCTGCGCAGAGAGCGCGGGCCTTTTTGGCTTCCGGACTTGATGGTGGTGGCGGCAGAGGACTTCACAGGAGATTTGAGGAAAGATAGGAATGCCAGACTGTTAGAATTCTGTTCTCAATCTTTTTCTTTCTATTTTCCAATAAACCCTTAAAAACCTAAACTCGTTTTATCAGTGATTTTTAGTCAGTTTCCCCCAAACTGGGGGAACACATTAGAATCCACATTTAGAATCTTAAATTACACAATATATATATATATATATATATATATATATATATATATATATATATATATATATATATATATATATATATATATATATATATATACACATACATACACACACACAGAAATATATACATATATTTATTATTTGTTTATTTATTTGTGGGACTTAAAGAAATTCAGGAATCCGAAATAAGGAAGGAGAGCATTCCAGGAAGGGAGAAAAAACATTGAAAATATGCAGTTGAAATACTTGAAATACTGCAATGTTTTTTTCAAGGAACAGATATGAGGGTAGGGACACTGTTTCAAAAAGTACCTGGATATGTATAATGTGTAAGATTTGGAAAGATGGCGACAAAGGGGCAGGAAATGAAAGTCTTCAAATGTCAATATATATGTGTGTATATATCAATGTATGTATATGTGTATGTATGTATATAGATATATGTAAATATATGTATGTGCATATACCTCCTCTACAGCTCAGTAGATGATGGATTGGTATGTAAAAAGACTTGTGGTAGGGGAACAAACCAGTAAGCTATTTCACTGGACAAGTCATTAGGCGATTAGGGCTTGCAATAGAGTAGTGACACTGTTAAGTAGGAGAAGGAAGCTTATGTGAGAAATGTTACAAGGCAAAATAAACAGGACTTGATAATAGAGGAAGGTTATAGAGAAAGTGGATGCAAGAATGATTCCTAGGTTGTAAAACCAGGGGTGCCTGGGAGCATGGTGGTATTCTCAGTTTTAATTAGGAAATTTAAAAGGTAGGATTGAGCAGGATTGGAGGGGGGAAATAATGAGTTCCATCTTAGATATGTGAGTTTAAAGTGTTCACAAAACATTCAATTTGAGATATCTAGTCATCATTTCGAAAGATGAGACTGGAGATCAACGTAAGTTTAGGCTAAATAGCCAAATTTGAGAATCATCAGCATAGAGATAATTTAATTCAGGGAAGATGAAGAGACCCACAAGTGAAATAGAATAGAGGGAAAAGAGATAAAAAGGCAAAGACAGAGAAATCTGTGGAGATCTAATTTTAATGGGAGGGAGTAACCTGCATGAAGATTCAACTAAGGAGACTGAGACAGGGAGGAGGAGAACCAGGAGAAAATAGTGTCAAAAAAAAAAACAAACTAAAAAGAGAATCAACCAGAAGAGGAAGAGGGTGATTGATAGTCAAAAAACAGAGAAATCAAGAAAGATGAGGACTGAGAAAAAAAACAACACTAGATCTGGCAATTAAGAAGTCATTAGTAACTTTGGAGAAAATAGTATCAGGTAAATGATGAGGTCAAAAGTCAGACTGTATAGAGTAAAGGAGAGAGTGAGAGGAACAAAGTAGAGGCACCTTATTGTAGATGACCTTTTCAAGGAGTTTATCCACAAAAGGAAAAAGAAATAAGAGACTATACTTAGCAGGGATAGATGGATCAGGTTCATTTAGTTAGTAAATAGTAGTAGTAGGCTTCTACCAGTCGCAGACAACCATGGATAAGCACCCTGAAGAGCCACAGGCCACAGTGTGGCTATGCAGTCTGATATGGGAGCCGAAGCTCCTGCCGCAACAAGGACATCAGAAAACTGTGCTCTCTATTGCCCTTCAGTTCCTGCGTCTCATTTGTTTTTCCTCCTCCTGAGCTTGAAAGCCCCTCTCAGCTGCATGCAAGCTGGAGTACTGAACTCCATCGGGCATGGTCCTTGGCCATCTCCTCCCAGGTGCTGATGTCTATTCCCAGAGTCCTCAAGTCTTCCTTGCATACAACTCTGTAGCAAAGCTGGGGGCGTCCAGCAGGTCTTTGGCCTGAGGCTAACTCACCATAGAGTAGGTCTTTAGGAATGTGTCCATGACCATGTCAGCACATCCGTCTTTGTTTCAGTAGCATATAAATGCTTGGAAGTTGCGTGCATTGGAGCACTTCTGTGTTGGTGATCCTATCTGACCAAGATATGCCAAAGATGCCCTGAAGGCAGCGCATGTGGAAGCTGTTAAGCTTCTTCTCTTGTCTAGTATGTGTAGTCCATGTTTCGCTGCCATACAGTAAGGTACTCAGGATGCATGCTCTATAGACAGCAAATTTGGTTTGTCTTGTCAGTTTACTGTTTGCCCAGACACACTTGGCAAGCTTAGCCATGGTTGAAGTAGCTTTCCCAATCCTCTGATTGATCTCAGAATCAAGTGACAAATTGTCACTGACAATAGAGCCAAGATACAAGAATTGTGGAGACAAGAGTGACTGTAACAACTATAGAGGAATTTCAATTCTCAGTGTCATTGGGAAGATGTTTGCCAAGGTCATCTTGCTAAGACTGCGTAAACTTACTGACCGTGTTTACCCCAAATCTCAATGTGGCTTTCGAGCAGGGAGGTCAACTATCGATATGTTTTTTTTCACTTCGCCAACTGCAAGAAAAGTGCAGAGAACAAAGAAAACCCCACTTCATTGCTTTTATAGACCTGACCAAAGCATTTGATATGGTTAACAGAGAAGGTCTTTTTGAAATTCTCTAGAGAATTGGTTGCCCTCCTAAACTGCATAGCCTCATTTGCTCCTTTTATTGCAACATGCAGGGTGTTGTACAGTTTGAAGGCAACACCTCTGAAGCATTCAGCATAAACAGTGGAGTCAAGCAAGGATGCGTGCTTGCTCCCACGCTGTTTGGAATTTTCTTCTCCATGCTGTTGCGTCATGCTTTTGGTTCTTCAACTGATGGCATCTATCTGCATTCCCGGTTGGGCGGAGGCCTGTTCAATGTTTCATGTCTGAGATCCAAAACCAGAGTGAGAGGTAGCACCCTTAGAGACCTGCTTTTCACTGATGATGCCACACTTGCCTGTGTTAAAGGCTAAAATTCTAGCTAGTCTGTCTAAAATATCTAATGAATGGTCGCCAATAAATTATAAGCTTTAGCAAGAGTTAGACTTTCAAGCATTTATTAAGGAGAATAAGAATTTGGTAAAGAGAGAGAGAAAGGCCTACATTCATCTGTCTATTAAAGGGAGAGTGCATTTCTAGCTCCCTTCTCCGCCAGAGTCCCCAGGAAAGAGAGAGAGTCAGAGCACCAGGCTCCCCCTTCTTCCTCCCACAAGCAAACATCACTTCCCGATGACAAAGAAAAGACACATGGTCTTGCCCTCAAAGACCTTCACCTCATGGCAGAGCTTTTCTACAGTAAGTTTCAGGCACTGTACTAAGTAGAAAGGATATAAAGGAAGACAAAGGACAGTTCCCTCAAGATTCTCACAATCCAATGAGGGAGATAATATGTAAATCACCATTCATTTAGAAAATAAATGCAGGATAAATAGTTATGGAAACCACTAAAAATTGAGAGGACTTGAGAAAAAAAACACACTACTATAGGAGGGTTTTAACCTAAGTGAGGAATTTTGAAAATGTGGGAGACAAATATGTGTAGGCAATAGGGAAGCAGCCAGTAGATAAAGAAAGCTTGAAATTTAGTGAGAAATTGGAAATGAGAGAGAAGGCAATCTGCTGGAGAAGAGGGGTTGCAATGGAATCACATATATATATATATATATATATATATATATATATATATATATATATATATATATATATATATATGTGTGTGTATGTATGTATGTATATATATGTGTGTGTATATAGATATATATAAATATGTGTATATGTATGTATGTATATATGTATATATATGTGTGTGTATATAGATATAGATATATAGAAGGGGACACAAGGCAAGGAGAAGGGACACATTTCAGGTGAAATAAGGGTGAAAGAGTAAATAGTGGCAGAAGGTATCTGAGGAATGTGAGATAGGGTGGGGAGAGAGAAGAATAAGCTCTTGATGAATAACTTAATTTTTTTTAAAGTAAAATAGGAAAGTTTCTCATCTGAGAGAGTACGAGAAGGGAGAACCATGAGATTTTACAGGAGAGAGAAAAACATTTGGAAAAGGCAGCCACTTTGGCATATTGGATAGAGAATTAATTAGAGAGTTATAAAAGAATTGCCTTGCTTCAGTGAGGGACCAGTTGAGTTTATGTAACATAGATTGTATTTGACTCAGTCAATAATTTGAGGACTAGGTTCATTAAAAAATGAATCACTACATATTGATCAAATTACATTTTTGAAAGTGGTAATAGAGAATTGTGAAGTTTTGAAAAAAGTTATATTCATGAATAAATAAAAATGTAACCTACCTACCTTTCACTTCCCTCTATAATTTTATTAGTACATTTTAAAACATTCTTTTCATGTCTATACAGTCTTATTTTTTTTTGTCAGATCCTATTAATGGGCTGTTGAAGTCTGTCCTTGTCATTGTTTCTTCTGCCTAAATCATTGTGCAATTCAGTTAAAATTTTCTTTTTTTTTTTCTTTTTTTTTTTTTTTTAGTGAGGCAATTGGGGTTAAGTGACTTGCCCAGGGTCACACAGCTAGTAAGTGTTAAGTGTCTGAGGCCGGATTTGAACTCAGGGATTCCTGACTCCAGGTCTGGTGCTCTAGCCACTGTGCCACCTAGCTGCCCCTAAAATTTTCTTTTAAGGATGTTTGTTGGTTGGAGCCAAATATATTGTGCTTCGGCTGAAGTTAAAAAAGCAGGGGTAGCAATCCTTATCTCAAACAAAGGAAAGGCAAAAATAAATAAATTAAAAATAAGGATGTTTGTTATGTCATCAACTTCCTATCAATTCAATATTGATATCCTTTCACTGTCAACGGTTACATTAAGCATTGAGAAGTGTCCAAGGTTATTTTTCCTGTGTTTTCTAAGTGAATCTCATCTAAGTGTAATATCATGATTTTAATTGTTATTATTCTATATTTAGCTTAAGCATAGAAAATTGTATTCTTTCTTTTTTGCTATTTGAATCTTCAGTGCTTAGCACAGAACTTTCAACATATTAAACACTTAAAAAGTATTGTTTCTTTCATTCTGTGCTTGCATTTTCAAACTATATGCTTCATTCCTCTAAGCAGTGTTATTTCTTCATATTGCTTCCCTCCCTCAACTCTTAGACTGAGCTCCTTGAGAGATGACACTATCTTTTGCCTTTCATAGTGAGCACCTCATAAATGTTAGTTGACTGATGGACTCCTCTTTTTTTATTTTATTTTAGTGAGGCAATTGGGGTTAAGTGACTTACCCAGGGTCACACAGCTAGTAAGTGTTAAGTGTCTGAGGCCGGATTTGAACTCAGGTACTCCTGACTCCAGGGCCTGTGCTCTATCCACTGCACCACCTAGCTGCCCCTGGACTCCTCTTTTTAATCTCAAAATAAATATGATTCTTTTGTTTTTATTTTTTATCTCCTCAATACTCAATTATATCTTTTAATAATTAAACTAAACAACCCTTGTGTAGTTTTTTTTTTCTCTATGTTGTTTACATTGAAAGTTAGGTGTTTTTTTTTTGTTCTTACTTTTGCTTTGTTTTTGAGATTGAGTCTAGCCTAGACTATAAGTGCAGTGGCCACTTTAGGCCAGATTTTACTACTGATTGACTAGAGTTTTTTTACATGCTCTATTTCTGATGTGGTCAACCTTAGTCATCTTGGTGGCTCGACCATACTGGTGTTGGTTTTACTGTGAATACTAAGGTCTCACTGACTCTCAGAACACCTCAGCTCTTGTTCCCCATTCTCTCTCATAGTGAGGATTACAGATATGTGTCCCCACTCCCAGAGAGTAATTTTTTTTTGGGGGGGGGCAATGAGGGTTAAACGACTTGCCCAAGGTCACACAGCTAGTAAGTGTTGTGTCTGAGGCCAGATTTGAACTCATGTCTTCCTGAATCCAGGGCCGATGCTCTATCCACTGTGCCACCTAGCTGCCCTGAGAGCAATTTTTTAATCAAGTTTTTCCTGTTGTTTTAATACACCTCGTGGTGACTTCCTTGAAGAATTCTATTGAATCATATTAATTCTTCTCCTTGTGTTCTGTTTGTTTGTTTGTTTGTTTCACTTCTGCTCCAGCTTGGCACTAAATCTAGGTAGGCTAATTTGGGGATTTAGTCTAATTCACCTTCAGTAATAATATATAATTTCCCAGCTACATTTGTTGCTCTTTATGTGACCTTTGAAATATTTTTGATTCATAATTATATATATATATATATATACATATGCATATATATATAATGCACATGTGTATAAGTGTAAAGAGATATAAAGAGATGTGTATACATATATACATTGATATATACATATATATTTTAATACATAATGTTTTTATTCTCAGCAGTTTATAGAATTTGATGATACTATGTCTGTGTAAATTGAATCTAAGGTATAGCACAGTTACCATCCTACAAAATCCACTCATCTTTCTCTTGATTTCAATAATCTGGGGATGTTTTCTTTTTAAAAAAAAATATAGAGATGATGCTTTCTTCAGTAGCTCAAGACTTTTAAAATTCTGTATATTATTTCTTCTACTTTTGATGTAAAGTTATTTCTTTCCACTTTAATTGAGTTTTTAACTTATTTTGCTAATTACTTTGCCGGTTCTGGCACCTCTTCAAGAACAATTCTATAAGCTGTGTGACCTTGGGCAAGTCACTTAACCCTCATTGCCCCACAAAAAAAAAAAAAGCAAAAAAAAAAAATTCTACATCATTCCTCAGTGACTCTATATTTTACACGTATGTAATGCATTAATAGTTATAATTTGTTGTTTTATTATTAACTTGGCTTGTTCTTTAAAAAAAAAACAAAATAAACTAATGTTCATTTTTCCTATTTATACCAAAATGTCCTTTCATTGGTATACTTATTAATAATGATGATCAATATAATTATAGACCCAGTTTTGTTTGGGGAAATACTGTTGATGATAAGTTATTGTTGGGTTGTGTGTTTTTTCCCCTTCCATTTATTTAAATGCATCATATTTATTCACTAGGCTTTTTTTTATATTTGCTCTTTCCTTTGACCTTTCCATTTCCTATCCTATGGGGTCATTTTCTTTTAAGAATTTTTAAAGACAGCTTTCTTTTTTGGTGTATATATTTCTAGACTTTTTATTAGATTTGATTTTGTATATGTACAGAATATTGTGAAGCTGAGGTCTTTCAGAAACTTTCATTATATACCCTTTTTGGGAGTTCTAGTCATTTTGAAAAGAGTTTCAAATTATGATTAGAATAAAATAATTCCCTTTTAAAATAGAAAATTAAGCGGACCAAAAGACTCCAGTCCCTCATTATTTTAGTAGAAGAAGATAGTCCTTTATCTGAAGCACATTCATTTATTCGTGTTTATTTATGAGGTATCCTTTTTGTTCTTTGCCTTACCCTGATTAAATGTTATTTTGTTGGACAAAATTTAAAGATAAATATAATGTTTAAAGGAAACAAACTTTCAAACATTTTATTTCTTATATTGAAGCATTACAAATTAAATTAACATGTTTTACTTAAAACAATTCAAAAAATTTAAAGATTAATAATGATGCCAAATAGGGTGAGAAAAAGGAAAATCAAAAGTAGATGACAAAACATGAAAATAATATCTATGCAAACATTACTTCTAGATCAAGGGTTAAAAATCTTTAAAAAATTATATTTAATAAATTATATTTAATTATTTTTACTATACTATGTATTTTATCATATACATTTAAAATCATTCTGTAAAGGGACCATTGGCTTGACCAGCCTACCACACCTGTCTATGACACAAAACTTTATTCTAATGTCCTGATTAAAAAATGGAGGGGGGGATATAAGCATGAAGTCAAACCAAAAATTATAAAGAATGACGTAAGCACAGAGTTGTGTCTACATTTTTATTTCATGTGTGTATGTGGTGGGGGGAGTGTATTTGCAGCTAATAAGAGGGTCATATAATCCAACTATGTGTAAGTCTCATGTGTGCTGATAATACATAGCATGGTCTTTACCGTCGAAGATGTTTGTAGGGAAGGTGGGAATGGGAAAGGGATGTAATAATTACAAGATCCTAGCCCTGGTTGCTAACCCACATGAGAATAAAAGCTGGTGGAAATTCTAAGGAAAGGCATAAGGATGGGAGTCATCTAGGGGAGAAAATAGGCTGTACCTAAGATGATGGTATCCTAGGGGAAAAATACCTTTCATTTCATGCTTATTATGGTTCTGGTTGGGCATATTTTATTAAATATTAGGGAGATATACAAATTTAATTTTCAAGCGTCCTGAATATAACTGTTTTTTTCAGATACACTGAATGTTCCTTATGAGATTGTTGAATCATTGGCAAGCATAATGAGTTTACTAATTTAAAGGAAGAAACTGATTCCTTTTTGAATCAATGTTTGGGATTGTTTTGTGCTGCTACACTGGTAAACTCTGAGGGATACAAATATCTGGCCACTTATTTGTCAGGTTGTCAGAGTTTGGGAGCCCTCAGGTGACCTTTGTTTAACAAAGCTCCATCTCCTAAATTCCCATAGGCAAAAAGGTCTTTCATTGTCATCCTTAACTACCCTTGCAAATAAAGTGAGTCTCCTGACAGTGTTCAAATGGAAATCTGTCCAATTCTGATCCATAAGAGAGGTAAATAAAGGTAATTTGAGGTTAAACTTTGATCAGGCGCTTGAAGTGTATCTGATTTCAAGCTTTATCTTGTGATCACACCTGAGCTTTAAAATGTGATATAGTAGATGGAAATGGCATGCTTGTCACAGACCAAAAACTAACGTTCAAACTAAATAGCTTTCTATCTTTTCATTGTACAGTTGGTTTAGAAGGCCTGACTGAGACTGAATAAGATGGTTTTATTGGCTAAAGAAATTATTCCCAAGGCAAAGGACATTTAATACCACTGATATTTTCTGTTAAACTTTCATTATGAGCTGCAGAGTGAGAAATTTACTATATGTAAATCCAAATCCTCTATTAAATTGTTTCATTATTTCTCTAGCTTTTTTTCCTAATAAATTCATAAATACAGTAATGTAGGGACTTGGATATTTATACATTTAAACAAAGAGATAGAGACAAATAGAAACAAAAACACTGATAAAATTGTATAAAGCAAGAGACCAGGGCAGCTAGGTGGCACCCTGGATAAAGCACTGGCCCTGGATTCAGGAGGACCTGAGTTCAAATCCAGTCTCAGATACTTGACACTTACTAGATGACTTCCCCTGGGCAAGTCACTTAACCCCAATTGCCTCACAAAAAAAAAGCAAGAGATAGAGAAATATATTTATAGGAAAAGGAGAAATATTTAGGAAATGTGAGGGGGGAAAAATCAGCTATATTATCCACAGGTAAATGTTTGCCCTTGGTTACTTGTTTCGTGGTTACTTTTTTGCTCCTATATTTGACTCAGAAACCACAGCCTCTCATTTCACATCTTCCCGCACTCATTGCCAACTCAAAAAATGAATTGGTGGATAAAGGATGAATCTCTGGGCAGAGGGGGAAGACATTTAAGGGGCAATGTAGGCAAGATAAAACGAGTGTGTGTGTGTGTGTGTATGTATGTATGAATAAAAACCTATTTTAAGTGTATTTGTGGGAGCTATCCTAGAAGATAATCCAAACATTCAGCTTCTGTAGAATGAGGTAAACCACCAGCTGAGAGGTTTCAGCAGTGGAATATGTACTACAAATTTTCTTACACTCTTCAGTGATTATCAGATTGCTTCTGCATCTCAGGTCCAAATGTTGAATATAATTAATAAGATTGTTTTATAATATCATATTATTAAAATAAAGTATTCTGGTATTATAATAGAGATTATGAGCCTCTGCAATAATTTTGTTGTGTATTTCAGTGAGACTTGAGAAACATGGTACAATAGATAGAATGTTCTAAAAGGAATCAGGAACACCTGAGTTTAAATTCCCCTTCAGACACTTACTGTCTGTATGGCTTTGGGCAAAACCCTTAAATTCTCAACTTCAATTTCCTCATCTGTAAGATTGGGATAATAATAGCAACTATCTCAAATGATTGTTGTATTTTTCAAAGACATATACATAAAGTGTTTTTCAAAACTTAAAGTGCTATATAAATTATTTTTATTCATTTATTTTTATTTGACATCTCCAAATTCAGGATTTTTTGTGTTAATCCAGATCTTTCTCTTATAAATAGAAATACCTATGTCTCCAAATATAGAGGTCATAAGAAAAAAATTAGCATAAAAATATTATCTTCCTGTCATATTGTATTGATACTCAATAATTCACAAATTATGGCATTAATAGATGTGACATAAAAATCTAAATTCTTCTTCCTTCTGTTATCTGGTCCGAGACTACCAACTCTATCTCCCAGTACTTTACAAGAAACATCATGCACAGAGTTATTAATAGGGAGTTAGGGAGGAAGCAAAAAATCAAAAAATGGAGGATAGGAGAGAGAGAGGGAGGGGGGAAGGAAGAGAGGAAGGAAGGAAGGAAGGAAGGGAGAAAGGAGATAGAAATAGAAGAGGGGAGAAAAAGAAGAAAGCAAAGGAGGGAGAATATGTACCTACCCATATAGCATTCTAGATTTTTTAAATCGTGTTAGCCAAATCAAATATGTGTTAAATAGTTGTTCCTGGAACAAATCAACAGGAAGACTGAATGTAAAGACATATTCACATCAGTGAATCACATCAAATATTTTAGATATAGATCCCCATTGAAAAGATGTGCAATCAAAAGAAATAACATCAAACAAAAGTGTCTATGACTCATTAGAGAACAGTTCTTTCTTTAAGCACATTTATCAGATTTGAGAACAATTCATGAGCCTCTAAAGAATTGACAGATTTTAGCTCATAGATAAAGACACTTTTCATGAATTATCTTTTCTTTGAATAGCCTTCTAGTGTACCCCACTGTTGGTATTCAACCTCTGGGCTTATATAAATCACATCCAATCGCTAGTGTTTACTCATCTCTGTACAGCTCCCCAAATGCACCCATAGATGTCTTGGGTGATATTTCAAAATACATTTAGAAAAATAGCTCATTTTTGCTTTCCTCATATATAGGCAAGAGGATCCCCAGGATCCAATAGAAAGTTTTCAGGTAACAACACTTTCATCATATACTAGACAGCCTTTATTCTACCCTATAGAAATGCAGAAAATATATAAAGGATTCGCAGTACTCATAAACTAAACGCAAAATGGGGGTCAATGGAAACGCCAAATCACAAACTAATTCCTTACACCTCCATTTCCAGTTTTTTGCCACTACCAAAGTGAACTCCTATAATTTTTTGTACATGTGGGTCCTTTTCCCTTTCGTATGATCTCTTTAGGATACAGACCTACTAGTAATATTATTGGGTCAAATGGTATTCACAGTCCCATAGCCCTTTGGGCATAGTGCAGAATTGCTCTCCAGAATGGTTGGATCAATTCACAACTCTGGCAATAATGCATCAGTGTTCCAATTTTTCCACAGCTTATTCCTTTTTTTATCATATTAGCTAATCTTATAGGAGTGAGGTAGTACCTCAGAGTTGTTTTAATTTTCATTTCTCTAATCAACAGTGATTCAGAGCATTTTTTCAAATGGCAATAGATAGCTTTGATTTCTTCATCTGAAAGCTGCCTGTTCATATGCTTTGACAATTTCTCAGTTGGGGAATGACTTCCTATAAATTTGATTTGGTTCCCTATATATTTTAGAAATGAGGCCTTTATCAGAAATACTGGCTGTAAAAAGTGTTTTCCAGTTTTCTGTCTCCCTTCTAGTTTTGGCTGCATAGCTTTTGTTTCTACAAAAAACTTTTTAATTTAATGTAATCAAAGTCTTCCATTTTGCATTTCATAATATACTCTCTCTCTCTTGTTTGGTCATAAATTCTTCTCCTCTCCATAGATCCAAGAATTAAGCTATTCCTTCTCCTAATTTACCAATGATATCACCCTTTATGTCTAAATCATATACCCATTTTGACCTTATGGTATAAGATGTTTGTCCATGCAGGAGTTCAGAGAAACCTGGAATGACTTGCATGAACCAATGATGAGTGAGATGAGCAGAGCCAGAAGAACATTATACACAGTATCATCAACATTATGTGTTGATCAACTGTGATAGACTAGATTCTTCTCACCAATCCAATAGTACAAGAAAGTTCCAAAGGACTCACAATGGAAAAGGCTCTCCAAATCCAGAAAAAAAAAGAACTGTGGAATATGGATGCTGAGTGGACCATACTATTTCTTTTGTTTTTGGTGCTGTTGTTTTTCTTTTTTGAGATTTTTCCTTTTTGCTCTAATTCTTCTCTTATAACATGACTAATTCAGAAATATATTTAATGTCATATGTATGTATATATATATATATATATATATATATATATATATATATATATATATATATTATAATATATATATATATATATATATATATATATATATATAAAACCTATATCAGATTACCTGCTGTCTAGGGGAGGGGGGAGGGAGGAGAGGGTGGGAGAAAAATTTAAAACTGGAAATCTTATCTAAACAAATGTTGAAAACTAAAAAAAAAATGAATAAAACTAAAAAGAAAAGATGTTTGTCCATGCCTAGGTTCTGCCATATAATGAGTTTTGCCAGCAAAACTGTCATTTACTACTGTGTCTCCTGCAACTAACCTATTCCATTGATCCAGCACTCTATTTCTTAGCCAATACCAAATAGTTTTCATAACTGCTGCTTTATAGTATAGCTTCAGATTTGGTAGAGCCACCCCACCTTCCTGTGCATATTTTTTATTAGTTCCCTTGATATTCTTGGCCTTTTGTTCTTCCAGATGAATTTTGTTCTTATGTTTTCTATCTCTATAAAATATTCTAGGTAGTTTGATTGATTTGACGCTGAATAAGTAAATTAATTTAGGTAGAATTGTCATTTTTATTATATTAGCTTGGCCTATCCATGAACAATTGGCATTTTTCCAATTATTTAGATCTTACTTTATTTGTGTGAAAAATTTTCTGTAATTGTGTTTGTTCATAGAATTTCTGGGTTTGTGTTGGCAGGTAGACTCTCATTTCCTTCATTTCTTTTCACATTTTTTTCTTCTACCTCCCTTATTTGATTTTTAAAATCCTTTTTTGAACTCTTCTAAGAAGACTTTTTGGTCTTGCAACCAATTCATCTCCTCCTTTGTGCCTTCACATGTAGGCATTTTGACAGGATTATATTCATCTGAATTTGTGTTTTGGTCTTGCCTGTCACTAAAGAAGTTCTCAATGGTAAGGGCTCTTTTCAGTTTCTTATTCATATTGTAGCCTATTTTTTTTTCTTTTGAAGTTGAAGTCTACTCCTGGGACACAGGGGCCACTTTTGCAAGTTTCTTGTGCTGGGGGCAGTGGACTGGTTAACTGGTCTTCTGTACTGAGGCTTTTGTGGCTTGTGGAATCCTCAGAGCCCTAGCCTTGCTCCCTATTCTGGGATGGCTTGTCCTAGTCATTCCTTCTTTTGGGTGGTTCTCTAGCTGGCAGTCTGCCCTCTCACTCAAGGCTGGTTGATATCACAACTGGCCTGCTGAGCCACCAGTCTGCTGAGCCAGGACCAAGGGGCCTCAGCTACTGATCTGTGCTGTGGTCAAGGGCCTCTCACTGACTTCCCCAGACCTTCTCCAAGCTGTACTGAGCTGTCCTTCCCTCTCTCTTTTCACCCAAGTGAGACCAACCTATTCTGAAGTTTTCTAAATTACCTCATGATGGAAGATTGTGTCTCTCTGTCTTTCTGTACTTTCTGTAGTTCCAGAATCCATAAAGAGGCTTGGTTTAAGGTTGTTTTGGAGGGAATCTTAGGAAAGCTTAGGCAACTTGCTTGCCTCTCTCCAACATCTTAGCTCCACAAATAAAAACCTTTCTTTAATTTCACAGGCATCATCTTCCTTTGGTTTTCGTCCCTTTAGAGAAAAAGGCAATTTAAGAACTGGCCTTTGCATTCTCTGGGCATCTTCCCCTTTGGGGTAAAGAGAGATCTAAGAATGTCTGCCTTGGTGTATAGTATATACCCATATTTATATATGAGTATGTGTGGCCATAATGGACAACCAATACAAAGATAAAGGCAGGAGATGGAGACCTTTGTATGAGTCTGGATGAATGTAAATGTTTCTTGTAAGTGATTTCAAATATCTAGGCCACAGTTTCCTCATTTTAAATTGAAAGTTATATGAAATGATTTCCCCTCTAGCTCTAATTCTATAATTGTCAAATGTGTTACTTTGTCTTCTGCCATTTAATTTTATTGGATTTAAATAATTACCAGTATGGAATACATCCTGTTTCCTTTTCCTTGAAATATTAATTCCTGCTAAAAAAAATCTGAATGAGAAGATGAAAACAAGCTTTCCCCCTACTTAAAATCCCCCTTTCCCCATCTTAATGTTAAGCAATGACAATGCTGGTTATATCACATCAACAATATGAAATATGTATGCATAGTATTCAGGTACCACATAAACACCTCCATAAATAAATCAAAAGTTTTAAAGTGACCTGCATAACAAATGGAGTGCTTATAAATGTATAGTCATTTTGCAGGTACAGAGATACCTCTGATGTTTGGCCATCTGGCTGTTTGGAAGGGAGATGTCCTTGAGGCAGCTGAGCTTGTGAAATGCTAAAAAGTTTCCTTGCAACTGTTGGTAGAAAGAATATGTTGAGGAAAACTGCAACTTTTACGATGATATTTCTTAAGAAGCTTATTTTCTTTGTGCCTAGGGTCCTTTCTGCCTTTCTAGGAAGTAGCATCTTTGTGAACAAATTAATTGATAGCTGAAACCATTTAGAAGATCCGATTCTACTGGACCTCCAGGAGCCATAAGCCATGTTTTCTCTTTCAAACTAAGGTGGAGGCTCTGGGTGGAGAAAGAGGTGAGGAATGGCAAGCAGTACCTTTAGCTGCCTCTAACAGATATTTGAGATCTGACTGGGAAGTAGTAAGATGGTACTGCATCCTGAATTCAAAAGATTATTCAAAGAGTAGATGCAAATTATAACCACTTACGAAGTTGCATATTCAATATTAGAACATAGTAGAGACCAACAGAAAATTTGAATTTCATAAATTTACCTAGGACACTGAATTAGATATTGCATTCAATAAGACAGACAAGGTACAGATAGTGTAATGCTAAAGAATAAGCAGTGGACTTAGAATCTAGATACTACATGCATGGCCTGAGAAAGCCATTTTGTCTTTCTCAGATGATCCTTATCTGTAAAATGGATTTTTCTTAGTAATATTCCTTCCAGATATAAAATATATTTGTTGGTACATGAATCAAATAATTTAAAGCCACTATGAAATTATACAGGAATGAACTATAAGTGATTCAGCCTTCTACAATTCGATAACAAAAAACAAATGAGGGGCAGCTAGGTGGCGCAGTGGATAGAGAACCGGCCCTTGAGTCAGGAGTACCTGAGTTCAAATCCAGCCTCAGACACTTAACACTTACTAGCTGTGTGACCCTGGGCAAGTCCTTAACCCCTAATTGCCTTACCAACAAAAAAAAAAAATGAGGTGAACAGTACGTCAACTAAAAATCATGTATTTGATATTTTTAATCATTTACTCAATAAGCATTTATTAATTAGATATTATGTTCCAGTCTCACTGGAGGACACACGCAAAAAGGCCAAAAATGAAATAAAATAAAATCAAGGAGTTCACAGTCATTCTTTATCATATATGTATCTATATATGGATACCTTATCTATCTATATTTTTTTACAATGACAAATATGTTATTGACATTGTGAATCACAGGTAAATCTTGACTGATGGTATCTAAGGACTATGCTTTTAATTGTAAGTTCTCACAAGGATTGTTCTTAATATATATCATTATCTATGTCCACATATACCTTAATTAATCTTTTTTTTTTTTTTTTGCAGGGCAATGAGGGTTAAGTGACTTGCCCAGGGTCACACAGCTAGTAAGTGTCAAGTGTCTGAGGCCAAATTTGAACTCAGGTCCTCCTGAATCCAGGGCCAGTGTTTTATCCACTGTGCCACCTAGCTGCCCAATCATTTTTGATAGTATTAGAAAGAGGCTTTCTATTGGCTCTCTTCCTAATGTTAATGGAAACTTATTTTGAGTCCTAGTTTTCTTTCTCACATGAGACAATACACATTGTTCCTCAATGGATCTAATGGCGAAAACTTGCTTGATTTGTAATCCCATAGAAATATAAAATATAAGCCATTATTATGAAGCCTTCTACATATTTCAACCTAAAATATAGGGGACTAACAAAGTCACAACAACAAGGGTCTTTAATGGCAGCAAGAAAATTGCAATTCTAGACACCAAAAAGAACCAAAAGTAATGGACTTCCCAGAAAGAGAAGGGGCAGTGTTAGATAGACTTCAACTATGAGGATTGATTAGCTGGGACAGCAACAGAAGGATTAAGTCATTTTACAAAATAACAGAAGACTGAGGAGGTTCATGGAGTGGTGACATCTGGTCAGACACTGGGCTCTAGGTGCAGCAACCAGAAGTTTCCAGAGAAGCCAGAGGACTGGATTCAATTGGTTTGAAACTATTTTGACCCTTGGGTCAGTGCTACGTAGGCACTCTGAAAGCTCCATTCAACCCATACTACTTATCAAATATATATTACTTTCTTTTTTCTATTATATTTTTTTTTACCTAGTGGCTGCCAAAATTTTGGTGTCAAATACTTTTTAAAAAAAATCTTAGGGCAGCTAGGTAGTGCAGTGGATAGAGCACTGGCCCTGCAGTCAGGAGTACCTGGGTTCAAATCTGGCCTCAGACACTTAACACTTACTAGCTGTGTGACCCTGGGCAAGTCACTTAACCCCAATTGCCTCACTAAAAAAATCTTGACCCTGTAGCAGGCAATAAAAAATGGAATAAATGAAGAGAAACTGTGGTATCATCAAATACTCTCTGAGTGAGAAAAAGGGACTTTAGAGTATGGGGTCACTATAAATAATTGATGTGGGAAATGGACAAAAATTGCATAAGATAAAAAGGTAAAGAGAAGCTATGACCTTTAGAGAGAATATCCACATGTGTAAAAATATCTATCCATCAAAGTATCTAAGAGATTTTAGTGTCCCTATAATACGTATCTGATATTCTGACCAAATATGTCTAAGATGCCAATTTTAAGAAATCTTTACTTTGGGCATAAATAGTTGATTTCATTGTTAAGTGGAAAGGTTATTACTTGTCTTTTGCCTAGCACATAGTTTGTTGAATTTCTTGAGTTTTCTAGTAGTCGATACAGACACTCTGAATAAATAACCATCAATAAAACAATAAATCAAAAGTTATTTATCAAGTAATTACTATCTGCCAGCCATCATAGTAAGTACTGGAGTTATAAAGGAAGGGAAACAAAACATGGTCTCAAGGAGCTCTGTCTATTGGGAGAAACAACATGCAAACAACTACAAATAATATATATCCTGAAGAAAATTTAAAATGTTCAACGAGGGAAAAATGCTAAGCATTAAGCAATTGGTAAAGTCTTCTTGGAAAAGATGGGGAAAAATTTACCTGATAGAATCCAGAGTAGCTAGAAGGCTAGAGAAAGGAAGTTTTGGCTATGGCAGGACAGTTACTGAGACAATGCTCATAATGAGATGGAGGTGTGAGAACCAGCAAGGAAACCAGTGTTATTGGAATGAAAGAATAAGTTTAGGTTTTGTTGGAGAATGGGGTGGAATAAGGTCTAAAAAACTGGAAAAGTGGGAAGTGGCAAGGTGACTTTTAGAGCCAAACCGAGAATTTTATATTTGATCCAGATGTAAAACAGGGGAGTCAAGTACCAGGAGATTATTGACAAGGTCAGACCTTTGTTTTGGAAGATTACTTTGATGCCTAAATCTCAGAGAAAACATTAGAATAAGGAGAAACTTGAGGCAAGGAAGGTAATTATCAGGCTACTGCAGTACTTCAGGTGTGAGGTGAGAAGAGATTATACCAGAGTGGTGGCATTGTCAGAGTGGAAGAGGGACTGTTTAGAAGATATGACCTTATTCAACACCTACTGTGTATCAGGAATAAATCTAGTCAATGGAGGTACAAAAATAAAACTGATACTATATATTTAAAATATTTTATTATTTTCCAGTTACATATAAGGATACATTTCAACATTTGTTTTCATAGGATTTTTAGATACAAATTTTTCTCTCACCCTCACTTCCCTCCCTCCTCCCCAAGACTGAAAGCAGTCTGATATAGGCTATATATGTACAATCACATTAAACATATTTCTGCATTAGTCATCTTGTGGAAGAAAAATCAGAGCAGAAGGGAAAAATATCAAAAAAAGAGGGAAAAAATCCAAAAGTAGAAACAGCATGGTTCAATCTGCATTCATAATCTACAGTTCTTTTTTCTGGATGATGAGAGCATTTTATATCATGAGTTCTTTGAAACTGTTTTAGATCATTGCACTGCAAAGAAGAGCCAAGTCTATCACCATTGTTCATCAAACAATGTTGCTGTTACTATGTACAATGTTCTCCTGGTTCTGCTCCTTTCAGTCAGCATCAGTTCATGTAAGTCCTTCAGAGTTTCTCTGAACTCCTCCTGCTCATCATTTCTTACAGCACAATAGTATTCCATTACATTCATATACCACAACTTGTTTAGCATTTCCCTATTGATGGGCATTCTCTCAACTTCCCATTCTTTTCCACCACAAAGAGAGCTCCTATAAATATTTTTGTACATGTGGTTCTTTTTTCCCCTTTTCTGTGGTCTTATTTTGGGATACAGACCTAGCAGTGGCACCACTGATTCGAAGGGTATGAACAGTCCCATTGCCCTTTGGGCATAGTACCAAATTGCTCTCCAGAATGGTTGGATCACTTCACAGCTCCACCAGCAATGCATTAGTGTTCCAATTTTTCCACAGCTTCTCCAAAATATATTATTTTCCTTTTTTGTCATATTAACCAAACTGATAGATGTGAGGTGGTATGTCAGAATTCTTTGAATTTGCATTTCTCTGATCAATAGTGATTTAGAGCATATTTTTTTTAATATGGCCATAGATAGCTTTGATTTCTTCCTCAGAAAACTGCCTGTTCATATCCTTTGACCATTTCTCAATTGGCTAATGACCTACATTCTTATAAATTTGATTTAGTTCCCTGTATATTTTAGAAATGAGGCCTTTATCAGAAATACTGGCTGTAAAAATTGTTTCCTAGTTTTCTGCCTCCCTTCTAATTTTGGCTACATAACTTGTTTCTACAAAAACTTTTTAATTTAATGCAATCAAAGTCTTCCATTTTGCATTTCATAATATTCTCTATTATTTGTTTGGACATAAATTATTTTCCTTTCCATAGATCTGAGAGGTAAACTATTCCTTCCTCTCCTAATTTGTCTATGGTATCACCCTTTGTGTTTAAATATTGAACTCATTTTGACCTTATTTTTGTATAAGGTGTAAGATCTGATTTTATTTGTGTGAAAAATGTTTTGTAATTGTGTTCATAGGGGCACCTATGTGGCGCAGTTGATAGAGCACTGGCCCTGGAGTCAGGAGGACCTGAGTTCAAATCCAGCCTCATACCCTTGACACTTACTAGCTGTGTGACCCTGGCCAAATCACTTAACCCCAATTGCCTCACCAAAAAAATAATAATAAAAATAAATTGTGTTCATAGAGTTCCTGGGTTTGTCTTGGCAGGTAGACTCCCAAGTAGTCTATACTGTCTACCATTTTTAAATGGAATTTCTCTTTCTATCTCTTGCTGCAGAGCTTTGTTAGTCATGTATAGAAATGCTGATGATTTATGTGGGTTTATTTTATATCTTGCAACTTTGCTAAAGTTGTTAACTGTTTCAAGTAATTCTTGAGTTGATTTCTTAGGATTTCTAAGTATACCATCATATTATCTGCAAAGAGTGAAAGTTTTGGTTTTTCCTTGCCTATTCTAATTCCTTTAATTCCTTTTAATTCTCTTATTGCTAAAGTTAGCATTTCTACTACAATGTTAAATAACATAGATGATACTGGACATCCCTATTTCACCCCTGATCTTATTGGGAATGCCTCTAACTTATCCCCATTACATATCATATTTGCTGATGCTTTTAGGTATATATTGCTTATTATTTTAAGGAAAGCTTCTATTCCTATGATCTCTAGTGTTTTAATAGGAATGAGTGCTATATTTAGTTAAACGCTTTCTCTGCATCTATTGAGATAATCATATTATTTTGGTTAAAAAATAATACTATCTTTTCCCTCAAAGAGCTTAAGTTCTACTCAAAAGACATATTAGTTCACTTATTTTTTAAAGTAAAATATATGCAGAATAACTATAAATTCACTTCAGGGAGGGAACTATTAACTATAGGAAAATGTCGTGATTATGGAAACAAAACTTCAGAATTGAAAAAATACAGGAAATGGATGAAAATAGGATTAAAAATATTGTTTAAATTCTTTAGAATAGATTTAGAACTAAAAGGATCTCAGATGCATCCCCCCCATTTTTTCCAAAAAAGGAAAGTGACAATAAGAGAAGGTAAGTAATGCCCTAAGTCTCAATCATCAGATGTGTGTTGAATGGCCAGGTTTTTGAAATACAGAGCAAATGTTCTTTTGGGGGCAACAAAGCTGAAATATTACTGAAACTATAAACAGCACCATCTGACTTAAAAACACCATAGAAACAACATTAGTTCAAACGCTTCTTCCTTGAATGAATGATTTATTACTTTCTGTACACTTACTCTGAGAACTCATTATGCTAAACTTTTGGGGTATAAATCCCAAATATAAGAGCGATAGTTTATGCCCACAAGGCGTTTATATTTTAATAAGACAAAACATAGGGTAAAGAACAATTTTAGTTTGGAAGTTTACAGGGATCTTAAGTGGTTCATTTCAGTAGCAATAGCTATGTGCATTTTTTGCTGTAGCTTTAGCACTCAAAGGTTGTGAAGCAAGGAGTCTTAGGGAAGAAGCAAGACAATATGAAGGTTACACACTTCAAGGAATGGGTAGCCAGATGCAGAGAAAAAAGAACATCACTGAGACTGAGAAGGGAGCTACACTCTATCTGCAGCTTTGCTTGGTTTCAACTCAATAGAACAAGAAGCCCAACTGGGAATAAACTGGTCACTTTTTTTTTCTTTTTTTGGTGAGGCAATTGGGGTTAAGTGACTTGCCCATGGTCACACAGCTAATAAGTGTCATGGGTCTGAGGCTGGATTTGAACTCAGGTCCTCCTGATTCCAGGGCCAGTGCTCTATCCACTGTGCCACCTAGATGCCCCTAAACTGATCATTTCTAATCTTATCACCATGCTACTGTGTCATTGGAAATATTGGGGGGAAGCCTATCTCTGTTGTAAGTTATTGGGGAACTTAGCTGGAGTTTCTGATTTATCGCTACCTATAAATTAATGACTATTGCACCAGTTTTTGCAGCAAGCATTTATTATCAAATCATATTAAAAGTTAGTAAAGAGGTGACCACATTTTAACACAAGTTGAAAGCCCCCAGTACCATAGAAAGAGAAAAAGCACATGGCTCCAAAGTAGAGTTCAGAAGCCCTACATTACCTACAGAGAGAAAGAGGAATGTGTGGCTGGTTCCCTTGGGTTCCCAGGCAGAAGAGCACATAAATCCCTTGCAGACTAGAGGAGAGACGGCCCTTACACACTATTCAAAGCTAATTGGCCAGCATTATTCAATTCCATTGGTTGACAAGACTTGTGCATTCCTCTTACCCCTTAACTTTATTTTGAAAATGTCATAATGGGTCAGCTAGGTGACACAGTGGACAAAGCACCACTCCTGGACCCAGGCGGTCCCAAGCCCACATCCAGGCCCAGACATAGGCCACCCCACCCTGCCTGCTCCACAAAAAATCAAGGATAAAGAAAAAAATAGTTTATAGATATCATCCCTTCATATTCAATTCACACCTGTGCCCTCTAAGTATATTCTTTTCAGCTGCCTTAATACTGAGAAAGATCTTATGAGTTAGGAGTATTATCCGAGCCTCAGAAGAAGCTGCTGCTGGTGCTGAAGATGCTGAAGTGCACTGGAAACAGTCTGTTTCTGGCTGAGTCCGAGCCTCATGCTGAGCTGTTCAGTCCAATCAGCAGGTGATCCCAATTGCCCTCTTTTGCTGAAAAATAGCCACACTGTTCTTATGTTCATTAGGCTGCTCTGGGTGTTTGTTTTTGTTTTGTTTTGTTTGTATATTTGTTTTTACTGCATTATTTGGAAGTGAGTAGAGAGGTTTAACTGGAGCTTGTGGGAGTCATATACTACCCTCTGCCATCTTGGCTCTGGCTCCCAATGTCTATTACATTTATGAAAAGAAAACTTTTCTTTGTCCTCAATGTGATATCTATTTTTCAGTTAACTATCATTCATATTCTTCTTATTACCTACACAAAAATGCACCTAATACTGATCAATAGGCAACATCTTCTTTAAAAACAAAATAGGTAACACATGTAGAGCATTTTGAGCTTTACAAAGCACTTTACATTTGTTATTTCCTTTGAACTTTATGAGCTAGACTTGAATGACATTTGAGGGAGTTCACCTGTTGATTTTTTTTTCCTTTTCTTTGGTGATGAGATTTTTTTTTCCAATTTAAGGTATTGTCTTGTTCTGGGAAAAGAAAGCTTTTTCTAGAGCCCCCTGAAGAGACTAAGAGGTAATTACAGTAGCATAACAATTCATTGCTGGACACAAAACCCATATATAGTTTGCTCCCACAGCACTAACTGAGCCAGTCCACCTGAGGTAATTGATGAACTCCTCCCAGAAGTGATTGTGTTTCCTTCAATTATTCAAATGGAGAAGCTGTGAAATTAGGAAGATGTCATTTAGATTGTAGAGAGAATTTTAAATAGGGATCAAATTAACACGCTTCATTAAGAGAACAAAGAAAAGCAGAGAGTAGCTACCAAACCTAAATACCCTCATAGAAGTTAATTTAAGAAATGCTCTAGGACACTAGGTTAATGTAGATTCTACTTGATGCTCAGAAGAACCAAGTTATGAATATTTACATTAAATTATTTCTACAAAATAATCCCTAGAAATTAAGGAAATCAGTGACAGAGCTTGTTTTAGACACCACAGATACTCATTCTCATGCCATTTTAACATCAATAAATGTGACTAACCCTTTATTGATCAAAAGCATAACTAACTAAAGCTTGCAGAAACTGAAGCTGCCTTCTTTTTTTACCCTATTTTGAACAATGACTCATCAGTCAAAAAATAGGAACAATGTGTAGTCATGGAGCAATGTGAACTTTTAAATTTGTATTGAAACAATGTAAAAAATCACCTTTCAAAAATTCTGTCAAACTGGTTATTTGTTGCAATAAGGAGCTGGGGCAGGGCAGGGATGTCACCTTTTTTATATTTGAAATCCCAGACCATACAAAAAAATCTTATATCTAAAGATTATTCTTTAAAACCTTTTATAGTGTCAAGTTTCATCAAATGCATATAAATTCATATTGTTTCCATTTAATTAATTAAATTTTATCTACCCAATTGCAAAATACCTAAAGTAAGGTCACCAGTATTCTTTGTGTAGACTCTATATGGGAGAATTAATGCAAGAATCATTGAGAATGAAAAGACATGAATGGGTTATAACCCATATTAGTAGAAGTAGTACTTATGTTGATGAGATCAATGATCCATATGTCACAGGGGGAAATGGTAGTGGGGGTCGTTAGATATTCCTCTGTAAAGAATTACACTATCCCACACAGTCCAATTAGATTAAAATAGTTCTTTATTGGGCACTAGATAAAGTGACAGAGAGGGAAGTTGAAGCCAGCCCCAAGGGGAGGAGATGGCTTAGAAACATCTTCCTCCCAGAACAGAAGGAAATCAAAAGCTTTTATAGAGGATAGATGGGGTGACTACCTGAAAATGGAAAGTTCCTTTTGGGAGTGGTGTGGGGAAAGCTTGGATGCTTGTCATTCCTGAGATTTGAGGGGATTTTATAGTTTTTTAAGGAATGATTGTCCAGACTTCTAGTGTTATCTCTTTCTTTTGGCTCTGGTGGGTAGTAGCCATGCCTAATCAACTTTCCTGCTATAGAATTTTACTTCTTAGGTGTGTCTATCCTGATTTCTAGTTGGCCAAGCTAAACTTTAATATTCCCTTTTTTCCTTGATATGTCTCTCTTGTTATCTGGTTACCTTTGTTTTTGCTTCTCAAAGGAGAAACTCCTTCTGAGTTATTCTAAGCCCATGTCATATGCAAATTTATGTAAATGTTCTAAAAGTGTATTTCCCAAATAGTTGGAGTCATGGGGTTATTGAGAGGGCCACATGAAAAAATATTTATAAAGCACTTAGCACAGCACTTGACATGTATTAGGCACTCTATAAATACCTATACTCTTCCATCTCCCTTCCTACTATCATGCCCCTAGTTCAAATCCACATACCTTTCCCCTAGATTAGGGGTTTCTTAAATTTTTCCACTTATGACTGCTTTTCACCTGAGAAATTTTTAAATGACCAGAAGAATATAGGTATATAAAATAGGTATACCTAACCTTTTGCTGTTGCCAAAATTTTCATGAACCCTACATTCAGTTACACAACAATATCTGCATAAACCCACACTTTAATAAGTTTTTCTCTAGATTACTGCAATTAGAGAAGGAAATGGCAAAGCATTCCAGCACCTAATATTTCCCAGATCCTCCAGGCAGGACTCATCCCAACTTTGCCCTATTCGCTTATACATTTATTCATTCTTACAATTAGTGAGGGCCTTCTGAATGCACTATACTGCACAGGATTTTATCACTGAATAAACAAAACCCTCAATATATGAGAGAATCCAAATTTATAACATGTACATGGGGGGATTATAAGTCATATATTTATTGAAAATAAACAGAAATATTCTCAGCAAACTCAAATAAACAGGTTACTTTACAAGCATTTCTTAAATGTTTACCATATATCAGGCAGGCATTGTATGCCAATCATTGGGAATACAAACACAAACAGAAAAAAAAAAAACACTTTCTGCCCTTAGAGAGCTTATATTCTAATCAGGAAAATAAATTGGTTGGCATGGTAGAGAAAGTCTGTGGGGCAGTCTAGAGAAGAATGAGATATATAACTGGCTTGAATGCTCTCCAAAAATGGAGACTATGGGAAGAACTACCTAATCAGAGAGAGAGGCCTTAGGGCCTGAGCATACTTTCAATATGTGAAGTCCAGGGCTAGTGTGAGGCTTCAGAATAAAGTGGATTCTGGGGTAAGAGAGTCCAGGCTGTAACCTGGAGAGAAATGAGGAATAAATGCGGACTGGTTGCTAGTTTGAACCCCAGTTAAAACCATAAGATTGTAACTATTTACATCTTAATTGACAAAATAATAATAACCCCAAATAATAGTAGCAATTTTATTTTGAAAACTTTTCTTTAAATAGAAGACACCTAGTATATTTAAATGATATTTTATACATTTGTTAAATCCACAGCTATTTTCCTTTTACATTAATATTTTTATGTTTATGATTTTTATCACTTGTAGCTGCTAGAGTTGAAAGATATGCACAGAATAAAAATGAGAGAAAGAGAGAAGGTCAAATTAGGCAAGCATTCAAAAGTCTGGATTACAGTTTCTGCCCTTATGGAAATTATAATCTATATGAGGGAAGAAAAATGATGGAACCAGAGAGCATGATCTATTCTTTGCTCATGTATATTGCTCACTCTTTGCAAGATCTCATAATCATCAATTCTAAGAGTCTAAAGGGCCAGTAGCCCTCTAGTCCAACTATTACCGTTAAACAGAATGATTTCTACAATATATTCAGCATAGCGACATTCTTGTCAAATTATCTTTGAAGAACTCCAATCAAGGGACACATATTGCTTCTCAATGCATTGCCTTCTGCTTTTGGATTACTTTAATTATTAGAAAATTAAGAAGTATTTCTTTATATCAGATCCTAATTAGCCTCTTTGTAATTCCTATTGCTCTTAGTTCCAGAATGTGATGTCAAGCAGAACAAGGTTAATCATCCTCCTATATCATTTGCTCTATCCTAATATAGTCTTATTTGTTTACATATCATATGCTCCCATATTTTATATAGGTCATAGGTGTAAGAACTTTTTTATGATTTTGACTTTGAATCTATAGAACCTAGTTGTGTGTCTTTCTAATACAGGTCTCTTTTATCCCTGTTGTATCATATTTTAGATACATATGGATCTTACCTGCCAATAAAATTCCTAATCTTTTTAGATGATTTTCTGTCTATTCATGCTTACCCCATCCTGTGCTTGTGATCTATTCTTTAATTAAATATTAAGGCTTTACACTTTGTAACGATTGAAGTGATGCCACCTGCTGGAGAGTTACTGTAGGAAAGCTCTGCCATGAGGAAAAGGCGTCTGAGGGCAAGCCATGTGGTCAGGTCCTTGGCATCAGTAAGTGATGTTTGCTTGTGGGTACTGTCTATGAAAGCTACCAAGCAATTAGCTTGGAGCAGTGTGTGTACATGTGGAAGGGATGTGCACAGTTTCACAGGAGGTGTTGGGTCCTTTTGGTTCCTGACCTTGCCATGGCAGCTTGGTTGATGGGGTCTCATAGAAATAGTTAGATTTTTACCTTTTTCTCTGATCATTAGATCCTAATGCTCTTTAATAAATACTTAAATACTCTTGCTAAAGCTTCTAATTTATTGGCGACAATTCATTAGATATTTTAGACAGTATAGTTAGAATTTTATCCCCTTACAACTTATTACTATTATATATTTCTTTTAAAATTAGGCCAACATTCTAATATATAAAGAACTCTGAATTATATTGTTGTTTATCCTTTGTTTTCAACGTGACATAGGAAGGTGATGGGATGATTTGAAGTGAATTGGACTTAAATGAAGGAGGGTTGTGCAAATTCACCAGCCTTACTTTCTCGTCTAGAGCAATCTGGATCCAATGACAAGATTTATATCAGAATGGTTAGATATGGCCCAAGATGTTTTGAAGCAATTGGGGTTAAGTAACTTGCCCAGGATCACACAGTAAGTCTCAAGTGTCTGAGGCTGGATTTGAACTCATTACCTCTTGACTACAGATTGAGTGCTCTATCCACTGTGGCATTTAGCTGTCCCCTTTAAATTCTTACTATACCATCAGATATCCCTCCCAATTTTGTGTCATCTCTGTCTAAGAAGCATGTCATTTTTTGTTTTATTCTAGACACTGATAAAAAAAGATATTGCCTAGCACTTCTTTGGAGATCTCTTCTAAGTAAATACCCAACATTAATGATAAAATACTGAATCAAGTCAGTCAGCCTTTTCCCGACTCCATCTCACTGGATTATCATCTAAATCCATACTTCTTGATATATTTCCATGGAAATTGCATGAGACTTTACCAAAGATTTTTTTTCTAAAATCTATACAAAAATTATCAATATTGTTGCCCTAATCTTTTGAGTTTAATATACTTGTAAAAAATAATTAAGGAAATAAAGTTAATCTGGCACGACTTGTTCATAATAAAGAAAAGTCATCTCAAGTTCACTGCTTCTTTTTCTATATGTTTACTAACTCTGTGATAATACATTCAAAAATTTTACTGAAATTGAAGTTGAGGTCCCTGGACTGTAGTTTTTAGACTCCATTATCTTTCCATTTTTGAAGACTAGGATATATTTTTTTTAACTTCAATACTGAAGTACCTTTTCTGTTCTTCTTGATCTTTTAAATATATCACTGACATTGACTTATCAATCATGTTTGACAGTTCTTTCAGTACCTAAAAGTATAATCCAGGAAATATAACCTCATTCAAGGGCAAGTAGGTTCTAATACTATCTCTTTACTTAAATTAAGTAATAACTCCCTACCTATTAGCAATGCTTGTTCTTTTCTTTTCAATTAAAAAAAATTGTTATCCTTAGAAAAGAAGTCATGATCAAAATTAGAGTTGAGCAGCCCTCCCTATTATCACCAAGAGGGAATCATCCTAGAACCTTTGCTGATACTTCTTATATAGTTTCATTTATTATGCTGCCTTATGAAATGATGATAATGGAAGAAAAATGGGGAAGATACCACGTGACAGAAAGATTAAGTTTAGTAGGCGACAGGATAGTGATGGGCGTACAGTGGCAACTAAGGAGTCAAAATTCTGTCATATCAGGCTCAGGAACACATTTGATCCTAAAAGCCTTTTAAACAAATGTACTTTCCAAAGCAAAGGGAGAGGAAGAGGAAAAGGTGTCAATGACAGGCAGATTTAAAATCTAAACCAATGAAATGACAGATTTCATATTCTGAAATCCTGAAATCCAAGCTATAGAGTCTTTTTATAGGGTGAGTCTGCAACACTCTGCAACAGTGATATGAGAATCAGGGCACCACCCCTTGCTGAGAAAGACATTGTGAGAACCAGGGCAATGCCCCCCTGAAAAAAAAAGCATGTGACTAGCTTCCAGAAGCTTCCTGGTGTCTGGAAGTTACCTCTATTCATAGACGGCCTGTAAGTCATGTCAATCAATGGACCAGCCAATTAGCTTGGGACTGTGTGTGGGGACTGCCCTGCTTCCTCTTCCACAGGAGGCTTCTGGGAGAGGCAGCTGAGGATCAGTCTCTTTGGTTCAGGAAGAAGGTAGTGGTGGCAGAAGCAGGCAGGGTAAGCAGATCTTTTAACTTTCAGAACTTCACATGTCCTCTCTTTGGTAGCAAGGATATCTAGGTGAAGGCAGCTTTCTCTCTCTCTTTGCTAACGCCTAATATAATTTAATAGATCTTTAAAAGCCAAAATTATTGCTGAATTTATAAGTAAACCTTAGCTAATTTCCCCCCAAAAAAAAACTGGTGGGGGGGGGGGAGGTGAGGACACACACATTAGATTTTGAAACATCACAGTGAGAAGTACATAAGGAATCACTAGCACTCAATAGTCTGTCTCTTATAGACAACCTCTTGGTATTTATCTGTATCCTACTCCTACTTATCTTTTATAAGGAATATAATTAAAGTATTCTAACTTCTTCACTTGCCTTCAGACCTATGTTGTAGGGAGGAAGTTCAAGAGGAAGGAAATGGAGTATGACCTAAAATGTGGGATTAGTTAACTTGGAGGGTTTTACTACGAAAGAGTCCAGTTTTGTTCTTTTTCATACATATGATATTCTGCTGACTCTGTGCTGGCCCCAAGAAAAGTCAGGAAAGGCTCTCTCGGTTAGGCCCTCAAGCGGGGTACTCTGGAAGTCCCAAAACCCCATTATTTTCTCAGACTGATAAGTTCTTCATGAACATTCAAGGTTCAGTAAAAAATTCTTTGAACCCTTCATGGATCTTCCTCCTATATCATCCCTGGCCCTTCAACCATTTATCTTCAACTTCCCAGAGATCACAACAGCTCTGAGAACTGGACTTGAGAAATAGTACCTTTCTACATTGCTAATGTTGGTGATTAAATTTAATGCTTTATTTGTTGTTGTCTTTCTGTCATTTAATCCTGTCTGACTCTTTATGCCCCTGTATAGGGCTTTCTTAGCATAGATACTGAAGAGGTTTGTCATTTACTTCTCTAGTGGATTAAAGAAAACTTTAAGGTTAAGTTTAAGTTAAGTGACTTGCCCAGAGTTCCATAGCTAGTGAGTTTCTAGGGTCAGATTTGAACTCAGGTGTTTCATACTCTAGGCCTAACTCTCTACCCACTAAGCCACATAGTTGTCTCCTAATTGCTTTATATTATTACTTAATTTGATTGTTCATATGTGTATATTTTGTCTTCACAATTAGATTGTAAACTCTTATAGATAAGGTACAATACCTTATCTTATATTTCTTATGTATCCCTCAACGTTAATTGTAGTAATGTATAGGTACACAGTAAATATACTTTGAATGAACAATTAATTAATGAAACATGTAGACAACTACTGAATAAATCCAATGGAATGAGACAATGAGACTACCTAGGTAAAACTACTTGGTAGAAGTCTTTATTTATAGATCTAGAAGGCAAAATTGACTGTTGTATCATTTTTTTTTTGCAGGGCAATGAGGGCTAAGTGACTTGCCCAGGATCACACAGCTAGTAAGTGTCAAGTGTCTGAGGGCAGATTTGAACTCAGGTCCTTCTGAATTCAGGACTGGTACCCTATCCACTGCTCCACCTAGCTGCCCCTGCTGCTGTATCATTTTGAAAAGTATCATCATATTAAAAGAAGTATAAGAAATTAAGAACATTATGCCCAAATGACGAAGTAAAGCCGTTCATTGAGGACATTAAAACCCTTAAAAATGTCTTGCTGATTTAGAATGTATTGAGTTCTTCCATACACATTTTGCCATGTCTGTGGCTTTTTGTATCTATTTCTGTCAGTCTCTTTCTGCCTGTCTCTCTATTAAGAAATAGATAGAGATAGATAGATAGATAGATAGATAGATAGATAGATAGATAGATAGATAGATAGATAGATAGATGTTGAATCCATAAAGTGTGTCAGGAAAATATATATGTCATATATATTTAACACATGATATATTGGTACATTATATGGCATATAGTATGTAAACAGAAATGTATATATACATTATATATGTATGTATGCATGTGTATATGTGTGTTTATATATACTCATATATAGTTATTTATACTCATATATACAGTTATTTGTTATTACAAAAAAGCTTCTACAAATATTTTGTACATATTTCCACCTACCTTTTATATCTTTTATGTATACTTTTAGTAGGTATATCTCTGGGTTAAAGTGTAGGCAAAGTTTAATGACAATCCTAATGACTCTTATAGCTCACAACTGTACTGATTTTTAGGATATGATATATAACTTTGCCTACCCTTTAACCTAGATGTATTCCTACTAAAAGTACACATAAAAGATATAAAAGATAAGTGGAAATATGTACAAAATATTTGTAGAAGCTTTTTTGTAATAACAAATAACTGCAAAGATTAAACCAATCAAATGAGGAATTCCTGAATAAATTGTGTCATATGAATAAAACAGAAAATTTGTTGTTTACAGCAGTTTGTCTGACTCTTTGTGACCCATGGACCATAACTTGCTAAGCCCTTCTATCCTCCACTATATTTCAATATCTATCCATGCTCATGTTCATTTCTTCTATGGCCCTATTATTCCATCTCATCTTCTGTTGTCCCCCTCTCCTTTTGCCTTCAATATTTCCCAACAGCAGGATCTTTTTTCAGTGAGTACCATCTTCTCTAAACATTGACTTATTTGATCTCCTTGCTGTCTAGAATAGTCTCAAAAGTTTTCTTCAGCACCACAACTTGAAGTGCTCAGATTTCCTTATAGTCCAACTCTCACAATTATACATTACTACAGGAAAGACCATAGCTCTGATTATGTGAACCTTTGTTAGCATGGTGATCTCTCTGCTTTTGAGTATGATGTTCATATTTACCATAGTTTTCCTTTGAAGGAGAAAGCATCCTTTAATTTCATGGCTGTAGTCTCCAACTGCAGTAATTTTTAACCCAAGAATATAAAATCTGACACTGCTTCATTTTTTTCTCCCTCTATTTGTCAGGAAATGGTGGCATTAGTTTCCATGATCTTGGTTTTTTGTTGTTGTTTGTTTGTTGTTATTTGGGTTTTTTAATGGTAATCTTCGAGTCAATTTTTATACTCTTCTCTTTTACCCTTACCAAAAGGCTTCTTAATTATTCTTCACTTTCTGCTATCAGAGTATCATTTACATTTCTGAGTTTGTTGAAATTTCTCCCAGAAATCTTAATCCAGCTTTTGATTTGTCCAGCCTAGCATTTCATATACTGTACTCTGAATAGAAGTTAAATAAAGAAGCTGACAATATACAGCCTTGTCATGTTCCCTTCCCATGTTTAAACCAATCAGTTGTTCCATGTTCAGTTCTAACTGTTGTTTCTTTACCTGAATACAGGTTCCTCAGAAGATAACCAAGGTGAGCTGGTACTCCCATCTCATCCACACAGTCAAAGATTTTAGTGTAGTCAGTGAAGCAAAAGTAGATTTTTTTTTCCCCTCTGGAACTCCCTTGCTTTCTCCATAATCTAGTGAAGGTTGATGATTTGGTCTGTAGTTCCTTCGCCTCTTTGAAAACCAGTCTATTTGGGGGCAGCTAGGTGGTGCAGTGGATAAGGCACCGGCCCTGGATTCAGAAGGACCTGAGTTCAAATCTGACCTCAGACACTTGACGCTTACTAGCTGTGTGGCCCTGGGCGAGTCACTTAACCCTCATTGCCCCGCAAAAAAACAAAACAAAACCAAACAACAACAATAACAAAAACAGCCTGTTCTTGTGGTAATACTTGGTTGACATATTTCTGAAGCTTAGCTTGATTAATTTTTGGGGGGTGGGGCAATGAAGGTTAAATGACAATGTCACAGGACTAATAAATGTGCCAAGTGTCTGAGGTGGGATTTGAACTCAGGTCCTCCTGAATCCAGGACCCATGCTTTATTCACTGTGCCACCTAGCTGCCCCATAGCTTGATGAATCTTAATCATAACCTTCTTTGAATGTGAAATGAGTGCAATGGAATATTATTTCACCGTAAAAATTATGAAAGGGACAGATTTATAGAAGTCTATAAAAACCCTTACATGAATTGTTGCATAATGAAATGAGCAGAACAGGGAGACAAATTATACAATAATTACAATAATGTAAAGGAAAACAGTTTTGAAAAGTTCAGAAACTCTTATCAGTGAAATTACAAATTATGACTTCAAAGTACTAACAAAGAGTGCTTTCCACCTCTGGGTCAAGAAGTGATGGATTAGAAATGTAGAATGAGGGGACAGGTAGGTGGCCCAGTGGATAAAGCACTGGCCTTGGATTCAGGAGGAGCTGAGTTCAAATCCAGCCATAGACACTTGACACTTGCTAGCTCTGTGACCCTGGGCAAGTCCCCCCCCCCCAAAAAAAAGAAAGAATAAATGTTTGTTAATAGAAATGTAGAATTAAGAATAGTTCCAGACAAGGCGTATGTGTGATTTTTCCCCCTTTATTTGCTTAAAATTACACTAAGACTTTTGGGACACCACATACACACATACACATACTTGATTTTCAAAAGTGTTTTAAACTTTCTAAATCCAACTAAGAGAATAAAAACAGAGAACTCTCCAAGCCATAGAAAATAGGTTTATTGAGAGAGGGCCTATCTCACAATAAAGTCAGTCTCAGGCAGTGGTATGTAAAAAAAATTAATTATTAATAATCTAGTCTAACCTGAAAATTTTACATATAACTGGATTTACGAAAAATTATAACTATATGAAAATTGATAAGTTTAGAAAAATTATAATTGGGCCGTAAGTCCCCTCATGGTCACTATTCAAATGTAGAAATATTTTTGATGACTAACCTAATTTGGGGGGCTAAAGCTGACTGGAGGACTAATCTGGGGACTTTTGACTATTTGGCTATCTGACTTCATTAATTTAATGTTGGCCATTTATAAAGTTCCACCACACTGCTCCACTCCCAAATTGATAAGCAAAATATTAAGAAGGCTCTTAACTAAATAATCAAAGCAGAGTTTATTTATGAGATACTATTTAAAATTAGGAATACAAGGAAATAAAATGTACAACCTGACTGCTTTCCTGCCTCTTTCCACTGTGTTTCTTTCCCACCTGCTGTGCTTAGAACTTCTTGAATACAATAAGGGCCTTAGCCTTCTCTTGCCTCAGGGCACTCACTTGCTCAGCTACTTTCACTAACTCCTCTTAATCTTCACTTTCTCCAGCCTATACCCTGTGCTGACCACTTTTGGCTCTCTGCTGCCTCCTGTTCAGTCTGTCTTCTTCCGCCTTTGTTCCTAGTCCTACATTGCTGTTTGTCTTGTCCCCTGTCTCCTTGTCCAAACCTCTTCTCAGCCTCTCTCATCCGTCCTTGTCTAACAGAACCCCTCTAATCTCCTCAGCCTCCTCCCTGAGTCTAACTCCCAGGTCTACATATGCCTTTTCTTCTCTCCACTCAAATCTCAGGGCTTCTTGCGCACCCACAGACCAAGCTAATCTGCCAGCCAGGGCTGCCGCTGGGGCTGGGAGCATGCTCAAGCATCCCGTGCCTCAGCACAGGCTATCCAGGATCTTTCAGATAGCTCTGCTCAGGTCGGAGGGAGCTGGGCTTTTTTATTTTCCCCCCCCAGCTGTCTGACCTGGCGTCTTGTACAGCCCATGGGGCTTTTTGACTCAGCTGAAGCTGAGGAGAAGGGGAAAAGACCCTGAGGGCCTAAGGCTTTCTAATCTCAGCCTGAAGGTAGGGTCCCCAAATCAAAATAAATTTCCACAGGTAGGACCTGAGAGACCCCGGGTATAGGGATTCAATGGTATTTATGCCAATATAATAAGGCTCAAAAGCACTATAGCTTATTTCTTTAAGACCAACTCCTCTGAATACATCTTTAGAAAATTGCAAATGGTACAGAAAAGGAGTACATTGAAACATGATCAGCACCAAGCAAAACATAAACAGGAGGTTTAGAAATGTCCCTTCCTGGCTGGTATTGTGCCAGCTCCACACAAATGGGGTACAGTCTAGCAATTTTTATAAACATTCTTTCTACAGTTACATTGTCATGAGTCTCAATGCTGATTGGTTCCTTCAGCTTAAAAAGATACTATTTTAGTGTTGTCCTTAACCACAACGCACCTCATTAAAAAAAAAAAAAGACATCACAACACAAAGTTGATACATGACCCATATGAAAATCTAGGTTGAAATATATCATGTATAAAGAGAAAGAGGTTATATAACTTAAGAAACTAGAGTATACATAAACATATTGAATCACCATTTGGCTCATATTATACTGATTATTACCACAGTTAAATAACTTATATCTAAGGGGTGGGGAAAAATCTCACTCACAAAATGAATGTTTATTTTATTTTATTTTTTTTTTATATTTTCCTCCTTATGGTATTTATATGACTCTAATATCTCAAAGACTTTTCCAAAAGATTACAAATTCTGGTATGTCTTACCAAGCTGGGAAAAAGGAGCTCTGCAACAAAAAAATCAAACAGGCTAAGGATGAAAAATTTCCTCCATCACCTAAAGGCTAGCTGCTAGGGGATGATTTGGGGAGACTGAAGCATTCTGTACAGTTCCTTGAATTTTAAAATGAGTTTCTAAATGTTCAAAATGAGTAGAATAAATTTATGTTAGAAAGCATATATCTATTGGCCAAGTAGCATTCAGAAAGTCTTCCAGCAGTCAGACAAAATTATATGATACTTTAGATAGTAGTTTAAAATAATCATGTCAGCATTTGATTAAAAAGAAAAAGGGTAATATGGCGGAGAGGGCATCTGAGATTAATTCCAGCATTCCCTTGCTAAATATCCACTACAGAAATGACTTTAAGGAACATGCTATGTCTTGCTAATTTTTTACAATTAAAAAGAAGTCATTCGATACGAAAATGAAAAATTATCACACAACTTTGGGGCAGTCCAAGGGAAGAAGTTTGGGGAGTGAATATTTTTCTTTAGCCACTTAATGATAAAGATGTTTTGTTCTATTTTGTTTTGTCATCAAAATCAAGGAAAATGTGATAATTATGCTTCCCTTTTAAAAAGCACACTTTTTATTTGTACTTTGGAAATTTTTAGATCCAAAAAGTTCAATGTGTCAATGAAAGCTGAAAAGAGTGCAGTGTCATGTATCTGGTACAAGGGCAGAGAAGGTACCGTTTCTGTTATTCCTAACAGTCATAAATTTTGCATGAGTTTTAGCTGGTGAATGTTCCTTCCTTGCAAAAGTAACCTGGAAGAAGATAGTACATTATTTATCCCCTCAGGTTGTTTTTTTTGTTTGTGTTTTTGTTTTTTGTCCAGGCCTGTGACTTTATTTTTGTGGGGATCTCTTAAGTAGAATTTTCTATCATAGGTGTAGATCAGCAACTGTTCTATAACTTCTCAAATTTATATTTTTCTCAAATTTATAATAAATCCAAAATTATTGGATATCTTGCTCACATTTCTCTTTCACAGCTGTACATAATTCAGATGGTGGCGTAAATATAGGAACACATGAAAGATCTGTGATTTTATCAACACAGGAATTCACTCCATCAAGTCAGATGATCATACTACCTCTATAACTAATTATGTGAACCCTAAGGTGTTGTCTGAGGTACATGTAGATTAAGTGACTTGTCCAGGGTCACAAAACTAGTAGTGAAACTTACTGAATTTGACAGAATGATAGGATCATAGATCAAGAGCTGGAAGGGACCTGAGAAGTCATCTACTCCTACTCCCACATTTTACAGAAAAAGCAACTGATGCCTAAGAACTCTCCCCAAATCCCACAAGTAATGAGCTTCAGAAGCAAAATTTGAACCCAGGTCCTCTGACCCAGGTTTTCCTGATTCTAAACCCAAAACTCTTTCCACAATACCAATAAATGTATATGCATTCCCATAAAGGGGATACTGGTAAATGTTAAACAACAGACTCTGGAAATGGGTCAGGAAAATTTCACAGCACCCTTTTAATAATTTGCATTATTAATTTTTTTCCATTATTTTCTTCAATAATGGAATTTTTAAAAGGCAATCAAACAGTAATCAAACCCCGGTGTGTAGCATATACTGATTTCTAAGGTATAAATGCTCATACATAAAATTTAACAATCCACAAACTGACTTGAGCATTATATGTATATTGTAACGATTGGAATAACGCCACCTGCTGGATACTTACTGTAGAAGAGTTCTGCCCATGAAGCGAAGGTCTTTGAGGGCAAGACCAGGAGTCTTTTCTTTGGCATCAGGAAGTGATGCGGACTAGTGGGAGGAGGAAGGAAGAGACTGGCGCTCACTCTCACTCTCTTTCCTTTGGACTCTGGTGGAGAGCGGAACTAGAAATGTGCTCTCCCTTTAATAGATAGGAATCTAGGCCTTTTTCTCTCTCTTTACCAAAATTCTTATTCTCCTTAATAAATGCTTAAAAATCTAACTCTTGCTAAAGCTTATAATTTATTGGCGACCACTCATTGGATATTTTAGACAGACTATCTAGAATTTTAGCCCCTTTACAATACACACACACACACACACACACACACACACACACACAAACACATATCTATATACACGCACATATGTGTGTATATATAGTGTGAGTGTGTGTACACAGTGTCTTCCACTGTGCTAAGCACTTGACAGATCTTATCAAATTTGATCATCACAATAATGTTGGAAAGGTAGGCATTGATACTGTCTCCATTTCATAGTTGAAGAAATTGACCAGATCTGTTAGGTGACTTGTTCAGGGTCACATAACTAGTGGTAAATGTTTGAGGTCACGCTTGAATTCAGGTCTTCTTGGCTCTAGGTCCAACCCTCCTAGATGCCTCTAAACTAGAAAAGTATTCTGTTGTATGTTTCTTTGTTTTCTGAGCTAGATGTAGAGAAAAGTGATCCATGATCCTTCGAAGAATGTGTCACTCACATTATTGAACAGAGATATACTGAAACAATTGACTATAAAGTGTATTGTATCTCCCCATTAACTTTTGTTATAAAAAGAAGGAAAAACAAATCTCCAAATAGAGTAACTTGAAAACCATTAATAACAAGTATTCTCATGGTGGAAAATTTTATGTTTTATTCTGTATTTTTCGTGTTATCAAAAATAATATTATTTTAGTTCTTGAGTCTTCTTAAGTAACAACTTATTTAAGTTAATCACATTGAGCAAGTCATTTAAGCTGGCTGGGACTCAATAAATATTTTGTAAATCCTCTTCTAGCTCTAATAAACTGAGCAACTACAAAGATACCTTGGCTTTTTTTTTCAAGATACTTTCAGGATTTTATATCACCTTCATGGATCTGGCACTTCCCTTCTGTTCTTAACTGCCCATACATAATTTTCTCATATGGGGTATTTCATTCACCAGGATGTACCCACCAAATTCCTAGAACATCATTTTATATCAGTCTTCTTTTATCTGGGAATGTATTCTGGCTAAAGAAGTTGGACTTTTCACTAGTGAGTACAATCATCAAATGCTTTACAAAGATGAAAATGGAACCAAGGTCAACTACCACACTGATGGTAAATTATTTAACTTGAAAAGGCTATAAACTAAAACTAATGTGGAGGGAAAACTGGTGTGTGATTCTTTTTTGGTTGTTGTTCACAGAAGATTGTGCACTCATTGAAGACTCAGACTGAAATATAACAAAGTGTGGATTGATTTAGTGCCACTTGTGCTAATTTTGGCCTAACAATTAACACCAAGAAAACAGAGATTCTCTACTAACCAGCACTGCACCATCTATATGAAGAACCCTAAGTTATAGGAAATGGAGAAATTTTCAATTCCTGCAGATAGCTTCACTTACCTTGGAAGTATAGTTCCCAGGGATATATACATAGATGATGAGGTTGACACAAGCATTGCCAGAGCTAGCTCAGTGTTCTGGAGGCTTTGAAGAAAAGTGGGGGAGAGAAGAATGATTAGACTCCCTATCAAACTGAAGGCCTACAAAGCTATTGTGCTGACCTCATTGTTTTATGCCCGAGAAACTTGGTCAATATACCAGAACCATGCCAGAAAATTGAGCCACTTTCATTTGAATTGTCTTAATAAAACTGTGAAGATCACTTGCCAAGATAAGGTGCCAGACAATGAGGTGCTTACTCAAGCTGAATTGCTAAGCATTCAATCTTTAATGGAGAATACAACTCTGAAGATCTGACCATGTTGTTTAAATGCCAAACATATATTTTCCTAAAAGACTGTTTTACAGAGAACTCACATAAGGTAGGTGCTCACATGGTGATCAGAAGAAATGATACAAGGACACTCTCAAGGTCTCTCTGGAGAACCTTGGTATTGATTGTGTATGTGTGGTAGCTAGCATTGTGTGCCCTTATCAAAGAAGGCTCTATACTCCATGAGCAAAGCAGAAATCCAATAGCTCAAGAAACAAACAAATAAACAAAAAAACATGAAATGAGCAAATTTAGAGCTATGTCCTTCCCAACTGGTCATGTGGAGTATTTGTGCCTGACCCATGATAGAACATCCTGAGCATGTATTGGTATGATCAGCCACAGCGGTACACACTGTGCATTAATTCCAACATCATGCTGCCATGCTCCTCTTTGAGCACAAAGAACAAACAGCAATATCCATCAGTCTATGTGAAAATTTCTTAAGTTTGAAGCTTTAGATTCTGTAAAAATTAATTATGTCATACATTACCAGTACAACTTCAAATTTCTGCATAGCAAGATTACTAAGAATTGGGTATACTTGTTTAAAACTTAGTCCTTTTTTGTGAGGCAAGTGGGGTTAAGTAAATTGCCCAGGATCACACAGCTAGTGAGTGTTAAGTGTCTGTGGCCAAATTTGAACTCAGGTCCTTCCGAATCCAGGTCTGGTTCTCTATCCACTGAGCCACCTAGCTGCCCCAAAACTTAGTCCTTTTTAGCAAAAAATAATAGCTAGCCAATTTCTAAGGAACCCAGAATCTAAATATAAAGATCACAGATACAGAATGATAAAACTGGAAATAACCTAAATCATAGTCAGGCTACCCCTTTATTTTTCCATAGGAGGAAGATGAAGCTCAGAACAAGATTCTAAAACTCAGGTAACAGGTTACCTCTTACACATGGTTTTCTCTGATTCCCCTAATGCTAATTTATCCTCAACCCACAAAACATAATTTGTACTTATTTTGCATATAATTTGTGTATATTTATACATGTTTATGTTATCTCTCCTTAAAGAATATAAGCTCCTCTAAGACAGGAACTGTTTGATTTCTGTCTCTGTATTGTTATTACCTAATACAATGACTGGCACAAAGTAGACACTTAATAAATACTTCTTGAATCACTATGCAAATCACACACTGGGCAGGCAGTGAGTGAGTGAGTCTTGAATAAGGGATTAGAGCTTACACTAGATGAAGCAAAGTAAGACTGGGAGAACAAGGCAGGGAGTTTGAATGAGAATAGGCAAGACCTAGGGATGAACCAAAAAAATACCAAGCCTGGGAATGAAAGAATAAATATAAACTCTTATTTATTGATATTTTTGGCATCCTCAGCACTGAATAGAGGGAATTTTATAAATCTCAATAGATATTTGTTGAATAAAAGTTGTTGAATTGTAATGATTGGAATGATGCCACCTACTGGAGACTTGCTGTGGGAAAGCTCCACCATGAGGAAAATGCCTCAGAGGCATTGTGGCTTTTCCTTGGCGTCAGGAAATGACGTTTGCTCATGGGTGCTGTCTATCAAGGCTACCAGCCAATCAACTTGAGGAGCCTCCTATGGTCTGGGAGGAGACAGGAAGGAGGAAAGGGAGCCTGCGCAGAGAGCGCTGGGCTTTTTGGCTTCCTGACTTGATGGTGGTGGCGGCAGAGGACTTCACAGGAAATTTGAGGAAAGATAGGAATGCCAGGCTGTTCGAATTCTGTTCTCAATCTTTTTCTTTCTATTTTCCAATAAACCCTTAAAAACCTAAACTCGTTTTATCAGTGATTTTTAGTCAGTTTCCCCCAAACTGGGGGAACAGATTAGAATCCACATTTAGAATCTTAAATTACACAGAATGAAATTCCTAGAGTTGGGCCATATATACACAAAGGGAAGTTACAGAAAGTCTATGGATTGAATTGTAGCAGGAAGAAGTTGAAGCACATGCACAGAGTAAAAACTGGAAAAGAGTGTGTCAAAATAGGCAAGCATTCAAAAGTCTGAAATAATACATATAAGAAATGGCTAGACGAGTCAGCAGGTCAAGAGCTACTGCTAGGTAGACTAGCAAGCAGTGATGAATTTGGAGTTGGGAAGACATCAGTTTGAATCTTACCTGAAATATGTACTAAAGATTTGACCCCTGACAACTCACCTAACCTCCCTCAAACTGTGTTTCTACATCAATAAAATGGAGATAATAACATATTCTATAAATGTATACATACATACACATATGTATATATCCACACACATATATCAGCCATCAATTAAGAAAGTGTTAAAGCTCAAATAAAGAGAGAGAAAAATATTGCAAACTCTAAAATGCTTTATAACTACTGTGACTGCAAGCAAGTAGTAAATATAGGAAAAAGAAATCCTTGATATTATTGTTGGCAAGGCAGGTAACCTAAAAGCTAGGCAAATAATCAGGTCAAAGGAAACCTGCAGTAACCATAAGATTAAGCAAAGTTGTGACCATTACTGAGGCCTGAGGTGATATTGTTCTTCTTACATGGTTCAGTGAAGCAGGGTCAAAGAGGTGGTATCTGTACATCAGCCTGGAGGCTTCCAAACTCATTCTTGTCCCTGGTGCTCAATGGGAAAAATATTTGTTCTTTGAAAGAGCATGAGAGATGTCACATCCACATAGTCCCTAGGCAAGAGACTGTGAAATCCCATCCCTATGTGAGATTTAAAATTGGATATTAGATCATAAATCTCCCCTCTTTAACCTTTCCCTTAATTTATCTCCCAAACTAGTAAATGGCAGAAGCTTCTGGTTTTCTAGTTAGAGCTTTTATTGTATGGTAGTTACAAGGTGATGTTGATTAGAGGGATAGGAAAGTAGAAATACAAAAACAAATAGTCGTAAGTCTAAGCTTAGTCTATATTCCATATAAAACTCACCAAAACCCAAGGCCACCTTTGGGGAGAGAGAGAGACCGTGTTAAGCACATGCTGCTGCTAACCGTGAACCGGGCCGAGTCGAACTCCAGTCAGCGGCTGTCCGTGCATCGTAGTCAGGAGACCAGCAGAGCAGGAAAAAGCCCCCACTTCCGTTCTCTCCTTGCCTTTTAAGCTCGCACCCCGGAAGTGGAGTGCTAGCAGGCCGACTGGCATGCGTAGCTCATGCTGTTGGTCTCCTCCCCAAAAGGGTGGTCCTTAAAAAAAAAACTGGTGTCTCTCCATTATCGCTAACTGACTGTTAAAACTTTTTACCACACCTAAAAGAGGTCAAGCTTAGAGCTTCATTCTCCTAGGACCAGGGATGAAGATACAAAGAAGAGGCCTAAGGAAAGAGCCTTGGTATTAGTGGAGTAGTACTTCATTGGCCAAAGTATAAAGCATTATTGTGGTAAATACACATTGCAAGTACTGCAGTAGATGTAAAGTAGCACATTCTGAGTTAAAGGGCAGGCTAGAATGGGGGTACTTCTCATGGGTCAAGGGACAAGTGACCATGTTGTTATCTTCCCTAGAAAATATTGGTTGCAGAGATATTATAGAGAGACTTCAATTCGATGATAAGGAATTTCATTTGATTTGATTAGTGATAAAGAGCCATAAGAAGTTTGCTTCTGTTTTTTGTTTTGTTTTATTTTAATCAGGGGATTGATATAGTAAAAATTTTATATTACGGGATTAATTTGACAAATCTGTGAAAAACAGATTCTCAAAAGAAGAGATTAGAAGCAAAGAATGCAGTAAGTCAAGTTTAGAGTTATAAGGATAGGGTCATCCTAAGCTAGATAATTAATGCATCTAATTTAAGTGTCAAGATGCAAAGGCCAATACCTTAACCAGGTGAGGATATTTTTATTGAATCGATCAATCAGGGGTTCTTTAGGCCAGGTTAAAACAGTCAAAAGTCAAGTCAAGTTCACCTCTCTACTCCCAGGAGCTCTTTCCTAGGGGCATAAGGGGATCTCTTCAGCCTGACCTGGCTAAGTATTTTATAGATGGCTACTACAGAGTATGTCCAATTTTCTTCACAGTTCAAGCAGGCTTTATTTCTCTAATTGATCAAAGAATTTTTATTTTACTTAGCCTAAAGCCAATGATTGATTAATTTAAAGTATCAGAAACTTGCATTTTGATACTTGGTTTTTAAAAGGTGGTATAATTTGAGAGTCTAATACTGTGATAGGAGAATCAATGTCCTCAAAGAGTTTACAGTCATTTCAGGAAAGATAAGGCCTGTGAACTGAATATACACAGTGATTATATAAACAAATACAAAGAGGGTTAGTAAAATACCTTCCTGGGATGACAGTTGTGCTATTAAGAGAAGAAATAATATACAATATTTTTGTTTGTTTTGAGGAAAAGACAATGAGTTCGGTTTTAGACAATTTGAGTTTCAGTTGCAGATAGAAAAGCAATCAAAAGTAGGGGATAAAGTCAGTAGAGAGAGAGGTTTGGGAATTTTCTAATATTTTGGGCTAAAATATGTAGTGTTTTAAGTGCTTTACATAGTTGTTGTTTTTTTAATCTGCTTTGACACTCACAATAAACCTGTGAGGTAGGAAGTAGGTCTGATTATAATCTTCACTTTACAAATGAGGAAACTGAAGCTTAGAGAAATTGAGTTACCCAGAGTCATATAAGTAGTAAGTTTCTGAGACTCAGAATTCAGGTCTTTTTGATTCCAGGATGTGGGGATCAATTTTTAATTGGGGAGTGTTAGCTAAGTGGCTCACAGCAATATTGGGGCAAGGAAGGAGACCAGCAGCCTCCCTCAAAACAGAACAAGATTTATTTTAACAAGAAAGAACTTAAAAAAAAAAACACAAACAGGATCAGTAGGATCAAGGGCAAGGAAATAAAATGGGGAAAGGGAAATTATAATACCTGAAAAAATACCACCGCCCAGGAATCAGCTGAAAATACTCAGCAGAATGCCTGTTGCTCTCCAGCTTCCATCTAGAATGCCCAATTCTCCTCCCCCAAACCTAGAAACACCCCACACAGCCCCAGCCAATGGGATGGCCGCTCTGACAGTCACATGACTGCCCTCACTAGGCTTCTCATCATTATAATTTTGCCAGGTCCATGTAGGCGTTGTCGAGTGGTGATGATGAGAGGTGCCAGAGCCCTGGCAATGGCTACAACCAGTGGGTGGAGCACCGTGCTGTTTGAGGAGCCCCAGGCCAGTGCCTGCTGAGGCATAAAAACCTTAAATAACAATTAATTCTTTACAAGGCCTAGCTCCCTCTTCTATCTACTGAATCACCAGCTGTCTCCAACTGGAATGCAGGACCAGGAGTCAGGAATACCTGAGTTTAAATCTGTTCTCAAACACTTAATAGATATGTGGCCCTGAGTAAGTGACTGAATCTCTATTTGCCTCAGTTTCTTCAATGGTAAAATGAAATCATAATAGAACATGCCTCATGGGGTTGTTTTCATAGAATTTTTGTGAGATAATATTGTTAAAAAAAAAAAGCACTTAGCATAGTGCCTGGCACGTAGTAGCTGCTATATATATTATTACTATATTATTTATAATTATATTAATTAAGTCACATGAGTAAATGCATATAATTATTATATTTAATCATATCTCTCTAGCTTTCTAGCTATCTATGTCTATTCCTTCCTTTTGCAACTTAATCCACTTTGGTCCTGAGGCTTCTTAGATGTAGATTTGGTAATCATCTACAAAGAGGTGATTATTGAATGAGATAACAGAATGTTTTAAGGAGAAAGGTCCAGTTAATGAGGATATGGAGATCCAAACTTGCCTGGAGGCATAGAAAAAAAGAATTAGCAACAAAGCAGAATGAGGAGTAGTCAGACCAGATTATAGGAGAACAAGGAAATCCAGTACAATAACTCCACCTCTTTCAGCTTTTGGTTAAATAATATCTGTATGGCTTTAGCCCTTGGGTCTTATCTCTCCAAAAGTCTGGAAACTACTATTAAGATGTTGGATTCTCAATACATACTTGCTGAAAAGCAATGCAATGTTAATCCAGTATTTGTTTCTGTATAATAGTGAAGAGAATCCTGACTTCAAATCCTCACTCTGACATCAACTCTGTTACCTTAGAAAATTTACTGAACCTTCTTGGGTCTCAGCTTCCTCATTTGTGAAATGAGGGACTTAAACTGAATGGCCATTGAGGTTCCTTCTAGCTCTAGCTCTATGATCTTATAATCTTATTTATGATCAGTTTTCAAACACTGACTCTGTTATTAGCTTTCCTTCTCCTATTCTGAGCCTCAGTTTCCTCATTTGTAAAGTAGAGCAGGTATTGTGAAGATTAAATGAGAGAGTGTGTGTAACACTTTGCTAACCATAAAACACTACATAAATGTCAACTAATGTTATTATAGCAAGTAGATTTCTGCATTTTTTTTTATTACTTGCTAAACCATCTGGATGGCATTCAAAGTAGTAAGAAGTAGAAGGCATTTCTCCTCATTGAAGAGGAAAGCACCAAAAGGAATAAGAAAAATGTGCTAATATTTGGATCCATAAGAAAAAAACACCAAACTCCTGGTCAAATACTGAAAACTATTATAATAACTAGCTTCTCTGATTAATCCTAACATATCCTACTTAAAGAAAAGCTTCCCAAAATGTATTTTTCATGATATTGAGAAATCTAACAGAATAAGAAACAAAGAATGAATTTAGCACAAAGAGACTCAACAAGTACTTTGACCTTTGACCAAGTTATAACAACATAAAGTAAGCTTCTCTGACTCTATAAACAATCTCTTTAGTCTTTTTTTAATCAAATCAAATTCGTATTAGAAATTCAATCACTGAAAACTGAAAAAAAATCAGTGATAGGTAATCAATCACTTCTGACAAAACACCGTTTATATGTAAACAGAGTTTTACTGATGTGTTATTTTGTATTAAATAATCCACCCAGTAGCTATAAATTGGCTTAGAAATTCCAGCTGCCTTCAATCAACAAGGTCATTTCCCAACCCCCACTCCCAACTCCCTTGTAACTCTATTGGCAACACTGTCCTCCCAGTCTCCCAGGCCTGCAACTTCTTTCATTATCTAATACAAAGCTTCTTAAACTGTGGGTTCAACCCCATATGAAATTGGGTAAGTGAATATGGGAGCCATGAAAAATTTGACAACACTAAAAGATTATTCATATCTATTTTATATACTTTTATGTCCTGGGTCATATAAAAATTTTTCTGGCCAAAAGGGGTCTCGAGTGGGAAAACTTTAAGAAGGCTTAATCTGGTACTTCTGAATGTTCCTTTTTAATCTGGGATCTGGGTTGTTTTTGTTTTAATTTTGATAACTATTTTAATATAATTGATTGTATTGGTAATCCTATGTATTTTGTTTAATGCAATTTTTAAAAAAATCAACTTTTTTTTCCCCTGAGGAAGTTTCCATAGGCTTCACCAGATTGCCTGAGGAGTCCATGACACAGATGAGATTAAGAATAATTGTTCAGGGGCATCTAGATGGCTAAGTGGATAAAGCACTGGCCCTGGATTCAGGAGTACCTGAGTTCAAATCCGGCCTCAGACACTTAACACTTACTAGCTGTGTGACCCTGGGCAAGTCACTTAACCCCAATCGCCTCACAAAAAAAAAAAATAAGAAGAATTGTTTAGATCTGTCTTCCTGCTTTCCTTTCCATTCTGATAACTGCAGCTTGGGAAAAAAACTTACTGTCAAGTCCAGGCAGATCTAGTCAATAAGCATTTATTATTTTCTGTCAAATATTAAAATATAGTTTTCATATCTGCCTGTCTCCTACAAACAAATCAGAGAAATAATGTTTAATTTATCCTAAAAAATTAATAAACAGATCAGAGAAATTATAATATCTTATAATATCTCCTACTAATTTGAAAGAGAACATGATATCCATACCTTTCCTCCTACAAAACAGATCAGAGACAGACAGAAAAACATAATATCAATTTAATATTTTGTTTGTTCCAAGAAGAAATACAATACACAACATGATCATGTGGAGATTTTCCTCCTAAGAGGGGGAAACTGGAGGACTCCCTCTTTCTGAGGGTATATATGGTTTTCTTTTCCTATGGGTTACAAAATAACTTCATTGGCATGATACAGATTAACCCACTATGAATGTAAATTAGTTAAACAATACAAATCAGTTTAATAGCTCTACTTAAAGCAGATGCTATGGATAGATAGGTAGAAACAGGAAGGGTATTATCAGAGACCAGGAGGTCTCTACTTCTTACAGAAAGAAGATAGTGAATGGGAATTTCAAAGGGGCATGTGAGTTTGTTTCTTTTCTTGGGGAAAGTAAATCGAGACTGTCTGGTTCACTTTGAAGTCTTTGAGCAAAGGACATTTTGCTCCTGTTAATCTAGGGTCCCATAAAAAATACTTTTGGATAGTAAGCTATCTCCATCAAATCCAGGTGATCCATATATTCATATTAATGATACCATGCACTATGCACAGTTCTTGGATACAAAGAAAAGAAAGAACACTGCCCTGCCTTCAAAGAGTTCACACTCTAATGAGGGAGTCAATAAGTGAGCAATATTCTACCTTCTAAATGAATCTCAGTTACTACAGTACAGTGTAAATAGGAAGTCTTCTCAGATGGAAGGCATAATTATATGGTGGGACCAGGAAAGACTCTTGCTGAAGGTGGCATTTCAAATGAGAGTTTAAGATCTCAATATGTTTAATGTTATTGTACATATATAACCTATATCAGATTGCTTGCTATCTTGGGGGGGGGAGTGGAGTGAGGGAGAAAAATTTGAAACTAGAAATCTGATAAAAAGATGTTGAAAACTATCTCTACATGTAACTGGAAAATAATAAAATACTTTTATGAAAAAAGTCAAGTCATACTCCAACAAACTTGGAAATCAAGGGAAAAAAAGATTTCATTTGTAAATTGAGAATAATAAAACTATCAACCACAAAGTACTGTTAAGATCAAATGAGATAATATAGGTTATCACTGCAAAAAGAGTTCAGTAGATCATTTCTTTAATTCTATTATAGGGGCAGAGATACACTGGATGATACTAACTAAACTTCATATAATCCACATTGTCCCTACTGTGTATATATATGTGTGTGTGTGTGTGTGTGTGTATACACATGCATCTATATTAATAAAGCAGTTGTGGGGGGGAAGTCACAAACCAATGGGAATCTTATTCTATATTTAAAGTTTCTGAGAAGTGACAGCAAATTTTTTTGGCATCATCATGATCACTCATTTATAAAATGATGATTAATCACTAAAATATAACTAGTTGTGAGAAAGGATACAGCATTAAAATTTGGAAGGCTCAGGTCTTTTCCTCAAACACTGTGACTTTAAGCAAGTTGTAGAATTGTAGTTATTCTGTCAAATCCTACTCTTTATACTGCATCATTGCTAAACATGAGGTTTTTCTTGGCAAAGACACTGGAGTGCTTTGCTATTTCCTCCTGCATCTCATTTAACAGATGAGGAAAGTGAGCCAAAAAGTGTTAAGCGACTTGCCCAGGATCACATAGCAGTATAAGTGTCTGAGGCTGGATTTGAATTTAGGTCTTTCTGATAGGAGGCCAGATGTTTTATCCAATATGCTGCCTTGTATCCAATATGAGGTCTATTTAATTGTGTTGAAAATGGTAAAAGGTCATTGGATGATAAATTTAAAGTGGGATAGAAACTCAGAAGCCATTTGGTCTTACCCTCCAGTCTCAAAGATGAGGAAATTGAGACTCACAGAACTTTCCTGAGGTATCCAAGGTCACATAATTACTAGGAAATGTGGGATTTGACTCCAGGTCTTTAATCTGGTCTCTCTGTACAGTAGCATATTGCTTACACAGGCTGCTGTACATCATTAAAAAAAAAATAAGCTAGTTTATAGTAAGCAATTTTAAAATTTCTACCAATGGGTTTATATTAAATATTAAACTTAAAATATGCTGTATACCACTTTCAAGCTTAAAGGGCCCTATACAGATGTGATCTTTTATCAATTACACAATTTTTGGAGGCATCTAATACAAGTATTATTATCATCATCTTATGGATCAAGATTTTGAGACCCAGAGAGGTTAATTGACTTGCCTAAGGATTGATAGCTTATAAATGTAAAAAATACAATTGAATCCAAGTCTTGTCTCAAAGTCCAATACTCTATGCTGTATTTCATGTTCCCCCTCCTCCCCCCCAAAAAAAGAACTATATAAAACATGGATTTTTATCCTGGATCCATGGTTATTAACCCCCTGGGAGTCCAGAGATAGATTTCAGAGAATCCATGAACTTGAATGTGAAAACAATCATATTTCTTTTTACTAAGCTCTAATTAAAACTAGAGTATTCTTTGAAATTTAAAAAAGATTATTTTGAGAGAAGTCCATAAGCTTCACCTGCCAAAGAGGTCTAATGAAGAAAATTAAAAAGGTAATAACCCCTGACCTAAAGCATCACAGTTCTAAAAAAAGTTATACTACCTTCATTTTGAAGTTAGTACGTACACTTTTAGTTCAGGATGTTTTATGACTAATATTAAAGTCTATCTAATATTGACACTGGGCAGGACAATCTGAGAAATATTCATTCTGCTAAAGAATAAAAGAATGACCTCAAATATGGGGTGTGGGGAAAGGGAATATAAACTCATTTCTTAAGTCTACAATTCATAGATAGAGAGGTCTACAGTGGAAGCAGATGGAAAATAGGTGTCTCAATCTAAAATTTTAATGACTTAATTTTTTTCCTTTTATGGATAAATATCATTCTATGGAATTAGGTCTAAAGTAAAAATCATTCAGTTGATTTTTAAAATTTCTTTCTTTTGAATTTCAGAATTTCAATATATTCCAAAAAGAGAGGGCCCTAATCTAGTACCCAGTAGTATCCTATACATTGTAAGGACTCAATAGACAAATGATTTAGAAATAAATGGGAGACACCTATGGCAGTAGAAAGTTTGATGAATCCAGAATCAGTTGACTGGGATACAAGATGCTGTGCAGCCAGCCCAGAAATTAGTAAATTATAAAATGAAACAGATTGGGGCTTGAATTATGGTTTTGTTGATTGTTTAGCCTTAAGAAAATAATGGGGGCAGCTAGGTGGTGCAGTGGATAAAGCACCGACCCTGGATTCAGGAGGACCTGAGTTCAAATCTGGCCTTCAGACACTTGACATTTACTAGCTGTGTGACACTGGGCAAGTTAGTTAACCCTCATTGCCCCACAAAAAAAGAAAGAAAGAAAGAAGAAAGGAAGGAAGGAAGAAAGAAAGAGAAATAAAAAAGAGAAAGGAAGGAAGAGAAAGAAAGAAAGGAAGAGAAAGAAAAAGAGAAAGAAAGAAAAAGAAAATAGAGAAAAGAAGAAAGAAATAAAGAGAACTAAAAAAGAGAAAGGAAGGAAGAAAGAAAGAGAAATAAAAAGAAAGAAAGAGAAACAAAAAAGAGAAAGGAAGAAATAACAAAAGAGAAAGAAAGAAAAAGAAAATAATGGAGAAAATATTAATAATGAAGATTGAACTTTAAAAGTGGATTGTTGCTAAACATTGGACATCACATTCCTGGGTCCAAGTCAGTTCTGTCACTTAAGTGCTGTGTGATTGTAATAGTTACTTAGTCTCTTTGATCCCTGGTTTCCACCTTGATAAACTGAAGAAAATAATTTCCTCACCCTATATCAAATAATTGCTATAATGAGCAAATGTAAACAAGTGTGGATTTTTATTTATTCATGCTTTTTTGTTGATGATCATGGTGATGATGATAATGACTAAGTAAGCATTTAGCACAGATCATGAACAATGAATGCAGAAACTCTGATTTGTAAAGATTTAGTTTTCTTTGCTAATGCCTAAGTTTTCTAAACAGTTAGGAATTACCTAGAAGAGAGGGAAACATTATTCTTGACATTTTGGAAACTGTGTACCTAAAAGGATTAATGGAGTTGAAACAAATAGGTTCTATATTTTTAAGTAGTTTCTCTGCAAGGTCAAGTCTACCACTGGAATCACTATAGCCTGGGAAAAGTTGAAAGCACCAAACATTCAAATAAAAGTCTAACCTTTGAGGAACTATTCCCATCAATGGCCATTACCTTGAGTGACTGCATAGTTCTGGTCCCCACAAAAGTTACTCCCCTAAACTCCTGGGAGATTAGATATACCACATTTCATAAACCACTGTCCAGGAGAGAGAACTAGCTACACTAAGTGAGCATTCTTCTGAACTACTGGCCTTCTGAGATAGACAAAGGGACCTGACAGAAGAGGAAGAAATTATATGCAATACTAAAACCAACATCGCTGAGACACTTTTCATGGGAGAGACGCAAACTCTAGTCTTCATTCTGTCACTGAAGAGCCATTTTCTATCATTGGTGATGCTGTAGCATGCAGTGGAGACTGAATTGGGTCATTTGGAATTTATAGGTATCCTGACCTGAGTGAGAATCACAGGTGGCTTCCAGTGACTCAATGCCTACATCCTGCTCCCTCTCTGTTCTCCCTAAAACTATGAACAGAGAACGACAACCATGTGTCTGTTCCTCTGTCAGCTACTTTGTAAAACAAAACATAATAATGTGGATGGCAAAAGTCAAATTGAAAGTTACTGATAAAAAAAATTGGATTCTAGTTGTAATCATTCAGAAAGAAAAATTTTATTACCTTAAGACACATTCCAATAGATTAAGTGGGCAGAAATGGCTTTAATTAATAAGTATAGAGATGAAAAAAGAGGATACTCAGGTAAAAGGTTTCAAATTCATCAATGGTCATGTATTACTGAATCTGTCTAATTCTATGAATTAGACATTCTTTAAAATGAATGCATATAGAATGAAAGATGCCTGATGAGTCACACTTAGGCTACTTTAAAATTGGCAGAAGGCCAATGGTTCATAGAATATCTCTTGGCTCATAAAGACTGGAAAAATGCTTTAGTAGCCTGAATTTTTTGAAGTATTAAACAATGATAATCAGAAATTTATCAACTTAACTTCAAAACCTAAAAAAAATTCATATTAGTGAATAAAAGTAACCATTATTATAAAATTGAGGTTAAAGCATGTCTCTGTTACTTATTGCCTTGTGACCTTGAACAAGTCATTTACTTTCCCTAGAACTCAATTGTTTCATCTATAAAATGAAGTGCTTAAATGATGTGGCCTCTGATATTCTTTTCAACTTTAGATCAATGATCTTATGATTCTACTAGGTAAAAAGAAATAAGGGTGCTTCATAATAAGTTTTCTCAAAACAATCAAGCATGACATAATTTTTTAGCATAGGATTTAGTGTATGAAAGGACTTCATTCAAATTTCAACTCTAAAACTGACTAGCTCTGCAATCAAGCAGGAATTACTTAACCTTTCCCTGATCCAGTTTCCTTATCTGTATAATGGAGATAATCAATTCATCAATACTCAACCTGTATTTATTCTGGCCTATAGGTGCCAGGGACTGCATTAGATGAACAAATATTAAAATGGTGAATTTGCAGTACTGGAGGAGTGCTTCTCTTCTTGGGATGTTGTTAGGTTCAAATAAAATAAATTGCTTCGAAAACTTAAAAAAAAAAACAAAAAACAAACAATACACCTTATAAATATCAGTTAGTATTTTGGGATAAAGGTTTCTCAAGTGATCTCTCAAGATTCCTTTGAAGCAATTTAGATATTCCATCAATTACTTGATGATATATGAATTTAGCCAGGTCCTTATTATATGTTATTTATCATCATTATGAGATTTATAGACAGTGTTGTCTTAAAGTTTACTAAAAAACTATACATATACTAAATCATAACCTCACAATAACCCTAAAAATTAAGTAAGACAAATAGTTCAGAGAAATTAAACAATTTGCCAATGTTCACACAACTAATATACAAATGGGTTTGGAACTCAGGTATTGTTAATATTGAATCCAATCCTACTGATCATTTATCTATTCCCATATGTGTTATGATGATAATGATGATAAAAACTCTTTCTACCATCCTTTAAAAGGAATCATGATCCTACTTCTTCATATTTGCTGCTGATGATCTAACCTACTTATTTTTTAATACTGAGACAATCTGGTGTGCACACTGTAAGGGCCAAAATTTGATATACTGAGTGTTATTTGGGTGACTCGCCTTAATAGTGGGGTCTCAGAAATATGAGGGACCTTTAACGTTTATCCTCCCCTCTGAACTGCCTTTTTTAGATATTTCTCCCAGGCCAATAAAAAAGTAACCTCTAAGATTTTGTTCACAAAAGGATCAGATTTTATTACTTGGGAATTAGCAAAGGTGAAACTAATAAAAAATCAAAGATAAGGAAATAGGAAAATGGAAATACAGATGAATATTATTAACTCTAAACTTAACCTATGCAACCCCAGACTGATTTCCAATTAAGCTAGTTCCAAGGAATTTAGGGATTTCCGTCATTAACTCACCCAAACCTGAACAGCCTGCCAGACCGAGAACCAGCAAGCGCCACGCAAGGGCCAGGACCAAAAGACCAAGAGCGAGCTCCCATACTGGAAGTAGCCTGCTTCCCTTCCAGGAATGTTCAATCTCCCCAACCACAAAAGGAGAGTTCCTCCAAAAGCTGCCTTTGTAACCTTGGGGTGGGCCAGATGTGGCCCCTCCCAAATGAGTTAGCTAAAAACAGGAATATTAATCTTTACCACAAATAATTTTTACCACAACTCACTTAGGTCTATTATATATTCTGAGTAACTTCTCAGTGTTGTCACCTACTCTTTTCCTTTATTCTGGTCAAAGAGTCTTACTTATGCTCTTGATCCTGTTACCTCATTCCTCTTTAAGGACCATACTGTAGTCATCAACCTCTCAATGATTTATATTCAATCTCTCTCTTGTCATTAGGGTAAAAGAAGATAGAAAATAGAGTAAATATCATGGGAAGGGAATAGAATGGAGGGAAATAGTTATGATGATTGATTATAATGGCAAAATGTATGAAATTGTGAGATTTAAAATCGGATATATGAGCATTAAACTCCCCCTTTAACTTTTCCCTTATATATCCCCCAAACCACTAAGAAAAAGAAGCCTCTGAGCTTTATGCAGTGAGGGATTAGTTTTTATTGTTTGGGAATTAATTAGACAACAAAAAGTGATACCAATTAGGGAAATAGGAAAGTAGAAATACATATGAATAATCTTATATCTAAGCTTAGTCTATATTCCTTTATAAAACTCAGCAAATCCCAAACTACCTGCTAGGCTGAGAACCAGAGCCTACCACCAAAACACACTGCCACGGCTAAGCTGCAAAGCCAGAGAGAACGAACTTCCGTTCCACCCTCAGTTTTAAGTTGGCATCCTGGAAGTTCATAACAGTCTCCACCCCAAAATGGAGGTCCTTCAAAAGCCCCTTCAGTAGCATGTGCTCAACTCTCAAATGATTTGGCTAAAACTTCCGTTTTTTTACCACAGTACCTACTTTGCTGGGTTATTATGAAGAAAATTCTTTGTTGAATTTAAGGTACTTAAATAAGGTACATGTTATGATGAACAGGATACTATCAGATAAACCTGGAAAGACCTACATGAATTGAAGCGTAGTGAATTATACTATATACAAAATAACAGCAATAGTGTAAGATGATCTGCTGGGAAGCATGTGGTTATTTTTAGCAAGGCAATGATCCAATATAACCCTGAAGGACTTATGAAAATTGCCATCCATCCACAGAGAAAGAACTAATGGTATCTGAAAACAGATGGAAACACATTTTCTTTATTTTTTTTCTTTGACAGTTCTTTAATCTGAAGTTTTTTTTTTTATTTTTTAACTGTTTCCTCTCACAACCTACCTAATGTGGGAATTTTTCCATGACTATTCATCTATAACTTATTTTGAATAGCTTTAGTTGTTGTGGGTGCAAGAGGTGTTAAGGGAGGGAGGAAGAGAAGTTGGAAAAGAAAGTTTAAAAAAATTGATGTCAAAATTTGTTTTTACATATATTTTGGAAAATAAAATTTAAAAATAAAATAAAAAATGAATTAAGCAACTTTAGCTGTCTTAATGGTCTAGGATATATTAAAGACAAAATGACAAAAAAGACATGAAAGGACACGTACCCATACCTCACTATACACCCCTCCCTCACTGGCCACCTTGCTAAAAACAGTGAGGCTCAACTAGCCAAAGAACTTGATAACAGGGCAAGAAAACCCAATCCTGCATTCCCTTCACCTTGCTCTCGTTCTAGAGCCATGGGGTTTCTGTCTCCAGGATGTGGAAATCTGCTCTAGCAGTAATGGAGTGAGAGCTCTCCAGCAGTGCTCCAGGATACAGAAGCTTGATGGGGCAACAAACAGAGAGAAAACACAATGGCAGCATTTTGTGCTGCAAAGCATCTTCCCCAAAGAGTCACATAACAGAAGGAAAGGTGCAGTATATGTGTCTAGACTTAAAATAGAGCTCTACTGTACATTCCATACCTCCCCTTCTTCCAAAGCCTCAGAGATTCAAAGTACAGTTGTTCCATCATTACAGATCTTGGAACTGTGGTAACTAGGTTAAAAAAAAAAGCAACAGAGGGAATAGGACAGGATTATACATGTGTGGGGGAGAGGAGGCTGTGTGGTACTACATTAAGCCTGAGGAAAAGAGCTCATCATCCAACTGGACCCAGTCCCCCCCCCCAAAAAAAAAATGGCATTAGGGAAGAGACCAATGGTGAAATGCTAATTGTCCAGTATGGGAAGAGGAAGAAAAGTTTTAAGATCCAGTCTCCAAGGAGAATATCCTCATAGGAACCAGAAAGTAATGGGAGAAAATAAGGTGGCAGACTGAAATCATCAAAAATATCAGCAAGTAGAAAACTCAAAACCTTGAACATAAATAGAAAAATCAGAAAGAATTATGGCCTCATGATCTAGTAAACAAATTCAGGCATTTAAGAATAAGTACTACAAAGCAAAAGAAATACTTGATGAGACAAAAAAATAACACAATAGATTGCCAACACAGATGCATTGAAGTCAAGGAAAATCTAGAAGAGAATAAAAGAGAAAAAACATTAAATAAGCTCAATATCCATGGAAAAGCTACCAATCTCTAAGACAGTACATGGAGACAACCTAAGGATTCTCACAGAACATAATGAGGGGTAAAATACCATCATGTAAGGAAAAAAAATACAAGAGAACTTCCAACCACAAAAAAATGAAATACCAATTGAAAAAATTCATAGAGGTGGAGCCAAGATGGCAGAGGAAAGATATTAAATGCACAGGGCTCTCGATACAATTACCCCAAAAACAGCAATAAAAGAACTCCGAGAACAGAAAAACACACAAAAAGATGGGCTGAGATTATTTTCCAGCCAGAGACAGATTAAATGGGGCCATACTGGGCTGCCAGTAAAGTCCAACCACATCATCATGCCAACAAAGATCCCAGGCACACAACACCAGAGGAACTCACCCCGACCCTCTGAATCAGCTGCAGCACCACTGTCTTCTGGACCTGAGCTTGTGGTCGGGTGAGAGGGCTGAACAGATGGCCAGGGGAAAGTGAAGGGGTGTCAGCAGGACCTAGGGAAGAATTTAGCTGTCCCACCCAAGCAGGGAACCAGGAAGAAATCCTGAGTGGTAGGAGGCCCAGGTGGAGGAGGGGTGCAAGCTCATCAAAGCTAAGAACCACAGCACAGAAAGCTTTGCTGGTTGGCTAATTAGTAAGTTGGCTTGAAGTTATCTTCAAACCAGAAAACAGGCCAGGTGAAAGTAAAACCTGCCCTCCCTCAAACTGAAACACCTGGGGCCTTCTGAAGCTTGGGACAGTGTAGTCCCAGTGGGGAGTTAAAAGACAAGTAAAAGACTGCAAGATGAGGAAGCAAAGAAAGTTGAGAATTATAGAAAATTTCTTCAGTGACAAGGAAGATCAAGGTTCACCACCAGAGGAGGATAACAACCTCAGGGCCCTTACATCCAAAGCTTCCAAGAAAAATATAAATTGGTCTCAGGCCATGGAAGTGCTCAAAAAGGACTTTGAAGAGAAAGTAGGAGAGAGAGAAGGAAGATTTAGAGAGGTGGAGGAAAGAATGGAAAGAGAAATGAGAGCCATGCAGGAAAATCATGAAAAAAAAGTCAACAGCTTGAAAAGCCAAATGGAAAAGGAGATTAAAAAGCTATTTGAAGAAAATTAGTGTCTAAGAACTAGGATTGAGCAAATGGAAGCTAGTGACTTTATGAGAAAACAAGACCCAGAAAAGAAAATTCAAATTAATTAAAAAATAGAGGGCAATATGAAATATATCTTTGGAAAAACAACTGACCTCAAAAATAGATCTAGGAAAGATAATTTGAAGAATCACTGGACTACCTGAAAACCATGACCAAAATAAGATTTTAGATAATATCTTCCAAGAGATTGTCAGGGAAAATTGTTCTTATATTCTAGAAGCAGAAGGTAAAATAGAAATTGAAAGAATCTACTGATCACCTCCTGAAAGAGATCCCAAAAGGAAAACCTCCCAGAATATTATAGCCAAATATAGATGTTATGAACCAGATTATGAGGGTCTAGAGTAAGAAGAAAAAAATGACTAATAAAAACAGTAAGAGAAACTCTCTTCAAAGGCCTAACAATTAACACCAAGAAAACAGATTCCCCACCAACCAGCACCATACAATGCATATGTGAAACCATTAGTTACAGCAAATGGGGAAATAATGAATTCATAGATAAGTTCATTTACTTTGGTAGTATACCTTTCAGGGATGTATATATAGACAATGAGGTTGATGCACATACTGCCTATGCTAGTTCAGGGTTTGGGAGGCTCCAAAGAAAAGTACAGGGATAAAAATGTATTATGCTTCCTACCCATATGAAGATCTCCAGAGCCACTGTGTTGACCTCATTGTCATATGCTTGTGAAACCTATACAGTCTACGAGTGCCATATCAGGAAACTTAATTACTTCTATTTGAATTGTCTTAGTAAGATTCTAAAGATCATCTGGCAAAATAAGGTACCAGATACTCAGAACATTTCTAAGAAGTTAAACTGCCAATCATTCAAACTTTTCTGCCAAGAGAACAACCCTGGGTGGTCTGGATACATGGTTTAAAAGTCAAATGTATGTTCATCAAAAAGACTGTTTTATAGAGAATCCACAAAAGGCAAGTGCTTACACAGAGGTCAGAAGAAGTGATATGGCACTCTCAAGATCTCTCTAAAGAACTTCAGAATCAATTGTGTGATATGGGAGAAATTTAAAAGGGACCTCCTAACATGGTGTGCCCACATAAAAGAAAGCATTGTACTCTATGAGCAAAGCAGAATTGCAGTAGATTAAAAAAAATAAAACATGAGGTATACAACTTTAGAGACGTCTCCACTGTAAATGTTCATGTGAACTTCTTATGACCAATCTGTGGTAGGACCTTCTGAACTCACATTGGTCTGATCAGGTACAGTTTGACACATTGTGCCTTGACTCCAACATAGTGATGCTATTTTGGTTTTCTTCAAGAATGAAGGATAACAACCACATCTATAAAGGGAACAGAAATGAATTTTTTAAAAAATCTAATGAATATGACTAGTTAAAAGGGAGGAGGGAAATGTGGCACCCTACTTGATTAACTGAGAGGGATAAAGAAAGAAGAATTATATAAGATAAAAGCAGACTGGTAAAAGGATTTAATAAGCAAATTCCCAAAGGAAAAGGGATAACAAAATGAGGAAGCAATCAGAAATGAGATGATACCTACTGGAAATAGACTACATTTTAAAATGTACATTCTAAAGGAACTGGATGAACATAGGCCTGTATTTATAACAGGTGAGGGGGAAAATCAAAACTTAAAGAGAAAAATAATAATAGAAACAAATGGAGGAAAATATAATCTAAACTCTCCTAACTTTAAATATGAATGGATTAAAGGACCCAGGATGAAAAAAGTTGTCTACCTCCAGAAAAATAACTAATGAACTCTGAATGCAGCTTGAAGCAATTTTTTTTTGGTGGAGCAATGGGGGTTAAGTGACTTGCCCAGGGTCACACAGCTAGTAAGTGTCAAGTTTTTGAGGCTGGATTTGAACTCAGGTACTCCTGAATCCAGGGCCAGTGCTTTATCCACTGTGCCACCTAGCTGCCCCAAAGCAATTTTTTTAACTTTATTTTTCTTCTTTATTATCTGGGCTTTCTTTTGCAATATGTCTAATATGGAAATGTGTTTTACATGACTTCACATATATAATTGATATCAAATTTCTTGCCTTCTCAAGGAGAAGGAAGGGGTAAGAAGGAAAGAATTGGCAGCTCAAAATTCTAAAAAATAAATGTTTAATTTTTTACATGAAATCAGAAAATAATGAAATAAAATGGATTTTAAAATATTATTGGAGTAAAACTGAGATCAGAAAAGAAATGGAGGAATAAAGATGCTAAGTAACACACTCCCTAAAATGGAAATAAATCTAGCTATAGAGAAACTACCAAAGGGGAGAATTTTTTTAAAAAATGTTTTTTATAGCTTCATAGAATTCTGTGAAACTTTTAAATAACAACATGAACCCATACTTCACAATTATTCTAAAAATTGAGAAAGAAAGCATTCTGCCAGAATACTTGCAGGAGAAAAATTATAGTCTTAACATATAAACAAAGGCTAAACATAGAAGAAAAACTCTACGTTGATGATGATTAATGAATAGACTGAAAATCTTTTTTACCTAAAAATCATTGATTATGACCAAATGAGATCCATACTAAGAATGGAGTGATAATGGTTCAACTTTAGGAAAAACAATTAGTAAAATTAATCATATTACAAACCAAAACTTCCAAACTACATGATCATCTCAATAGATGAAGAAAAAGTCTATGACAAAGTAGACTACTTTCTCATGCTAAAAACTCTAAAAACATAGAGGTACTTTTTTAATACCTTAAAGTATCTAAAACAAAAAGCAAGCATCATGTGAAATAGAAGCTTTCCACCCCCCAAAAAAAACTGAAGTGAAGCAAGGATGCTGCTTCTCCCCCAACTTTACTTGATATAGTCCTTGAAATTGTAATAGCAATAAGACAAGGTAAAGAAATTAAAGGCATAATGATAGGTATAGAAGAGATAAAATTATCCCTATTTGCTGACTGACATGATGGTATACTTGGAATATCCTAGGGAATCAGAAAAGACATTAATTGAGATAATAGCTCAGCAAAATTACAGGCTAAATAATAAAGTCTCAAAAATCAACAATTCCTCCCTAATTGAATATCAAGAGTAAAAATGGCACCATTCTATTTCCTTGGTATTATAGTTACACTCTACATAATTATTAGCATTAGATTTTTACTTTCACAAAATTATATAATCTTTGAGTTGTAAAGGACATGGATGTTATCTATTACAAGATACAGCTAAATAGAAATTCTGTCCAAAAACTAAGGCAGAGTAGTGTGTTAGAAAGAAATTTTTTTTTTGAGTTTGGGTGTTCTGAGTTAAAATTCTGGAGCTGTCACATACTACTTTCATTTTGGACATATATCTTAATCTCTGTGGGCCTCTCTTTCCTCATCAATAAAATTAGGGGGTAGGACTACATGACTTCTAAAGTTCTTTCCTATTCTGAATTCTTGATACCATGATCTCTGAAAAGACAGTCAGTCAATAAGCATTTATTTAGTATCTGCTATGTATCATGCACTGTGTTAAGTGCTGGGTATACAAAAAGAGAAGAAAAAATTGTTGCTATCATTAAGAAATTCACAATCTAATGAGGTCATATGGCTCCTGATTAGGGATACCTAGTAATCACCATTTCTTAGGAAATCCAATTCATTTTTAGATAGCTTTATTTATTAGAAAGCTTTTCATTCTAATTATAATGATCTACTATATTATTTTCAGGAAAATTTTCATGCTCCTCTTGTGTTTATTTAGGATTTCTGCATTTTACAAATTCTCTGCTTAAGGTCTGCCAGTTTAAATGTAAGTAATCACACTTAGGTTCACTAAAAGATCTGATTTTTTTTTTCATTTTGCGAACATTTATTGAACATTTAAACATCGATAAACATTTATCAACATATATATGCATAATGTAGTTTGGTTACGGCATGCCACAACAGATTTACAGGGATGATAAGTTAGTTGAATAACTAAGTCTTTTACAGCACAAATTCACAAGCACCAATCGCGAGATAGCCCTTAGCCCCAATTGGTTTTTTTAATTGGAAAAAAAAATGTAAAGGAACTAACCTTGCTCAGAAGGATTGAAAACTTCAACTCTACTGAATTTAATGCAACATATTTACATAGCCAAAACAACAACAAAGAATACAGTTCTCTCCACATACTGAAAGGAAGTGGAGGGGGCAGCTAGGTGGCACAGTGGATAAAGCACCAGCCCTGAATTCAAGAAGACCTAAGTTCAAATCCAGCCTCAGACACTTGACACTTACTAGCTGTGTGACCTTGGGTAAGTTACTTGACCCCTGTTGCCCAGTAAAAAAGAAAGAAAGAGAGAAAGAAAGAGAAAAAGAAAGAGAGAAAGAAAGAAAGAGAGGAAGGAAGAAAGAGAAATCGAGAAAGAATGTAGATGGCTTAGTATGGACCATCATCAATCATGTAAGATAAATCAAAACTCATGTGCTTCTATGATGTATTTGTATACAAAGGACAGCAAAGAGCAAATCATTTTGCCAGTTTGATGGGATGCAAAAAACTATTTTAGTCAAAAAGTGTAGGGAGCATACCTTAGAAGGGAGTAGATTTCTGTCTGCTAAATATCATCACATACAATTTTGATGACCATTTCCCCAGAAGGTTGTAAAGGAGACTTCAACTGAGGAACAAGTTGTACTGCATGGCCTGACTATTCTCCCCGCTCAGTTTCCTTTTCTAAGAATCCCTGCTTTCCTTCAAAGCTCAGTTCAAGTGTCAGTTTCTTGATGAAGTCTATCCTGTCTCATTTCCTTCATATCATTATTTCTCCTTCCTGTCACCTACTTACATTATTTTGTATTTATTTTGTAAAGATGTTTATGTATATTTATATCTATAGATATGCATGTTCCCTTCCCTAGATTGCAAGCTCTATGACAGGAGCTTTTGACTTTACCATACTAGTACTCAGTGTAGTTCCTGGCATATAGTAAGTACTTAATATGTTTGTTGATTTCTTAATTGATTGAAAAACAGAGATTCTTTAGTTCTATGATTTGTTTTCTTTATGTTATATAAATTCTCGTACCTTTACTCTTTTGTAGAATATCTTAATTAGGGAGCATAGTAATAAAATTATATATACATATATATTTAAATGTTACATTCATGATATTTGGTTTTATTTTTACACCAAAGTCACCCCCTCATTTCCTGCCCACATGCTGAAACCAAATCTACAACAAAGAAAAATACAAATAATAACTAGCACTTATACAGTGTTTAAGGTTTACAAAATACTTCACAAATATTACCTCATTTGATCCTCGCAATAATACTGACAGATAGGTGCTATTATTATTCCCATTTTATAGATGAGGAAACTCAGACAGGCAGAGGTTAAGTGACTTACCTAGGGCAACATAGCTATTAAGTGTCTCTGAGGCTGTATATAAACTAAGTTCTCCATTTTTCTACTGTACCACTGAGCTGATTCTAATCAATTAATTGATAAGCATTTATTAAGTGGTCACTAAGTATCAGAAACTATATTAGATGTTTCATACATGTATATACACATATGTATACACATATACAAATACATGCATATATGTATATGTGTATACCTATAGAGAGTGGAACAATCTGTACTCAGAAGGAGCTTACATTCTAATAGAGAAAATTGTAAATACATATGTATGCCTATATAGAATAAATATTAAATAAATAAATAACAAGTTAAATGCCAGGAAGTTTGGAAGAAAAGATATCAGGTGAAGGAATAAGGAAATATTCATAGAAGGTAATGCTTAAGCTGTGGCTGGAAATCAGAGGGGGATTCTATGAGCTGGGGTTAAGAAGGGAATAAATTCCAACCATGGGAGGGAACTAATATAAAAATATATATATTAAAATGGGAAGTGATGTCTCATGTGTGAGGGACAGAAAGAATTCTTCTTTGGCTAAATCATAGAGGGTAAGAGCAAACATAGCAAAATTTCACTGGAAATAAAGATGATGGCTATGTTATAAAGCATTATGGTGCAACTGGAGTTTACTAGATAGGAGTGTAATATAGTCAGATATGTGTTTAAGGAAAATGTCAGGAGAACAGCATGGATAGTCTGAAATAGAGAGAGATGAGTCAGGGAAAAACAAGCAGGACACTGTTGTCATAGTCTAGGCAAGAGTTAATGAAGTCTTGAACTAAGTAGACAGCTATGTGAATAAAGAGACGAGGTCAAATTTGTGTGATATTGTGGAGGTAGAAACTGAAAGTTTAGTGATTGAAGATTTGGGATGAAGGATAGTATGAATTTGATGATAATGCTAAAGTAACAACCAGGGAGATCATGAGTGGAAGAATATTGTTGCCTTTGACAAACTTTAGAAAGAGGGTAAACTGGAGTGGTAAACATAAACATACACTTGCCTAAAAGAATATTTTATGGAGAACTCATGAAATAAATGCACTTACATGGTGTTTAGAAGAAGCAATACAGGGAGACTCTCAAGTTCTCTCTGAAGAACTTTGGAATTGATTGCATTACATGGAAAAGGCTGGCAAAGGACCATTCAACATGCCCTCAAAGAAGGCACTTTGCTCTATAAGCAAAGCAGAATTGCAGTAGCTCAAAAGAAACCTGAAATCCATAAATATAGAGACATCTCCACTCCAAATTTTCATGTGGACTATTTGTGTCCAACCTATGGTAGAGCATTTCAAGCTCACATTGGTCTGATCAGCCATAGTTGTATATACTTGTAGCTTGACTCCAACATGATGATGGCATTTTGATCCTTTTTAAGAAGAAAGGACAACAACCAATTGAATTGGGGTGGTGATAGTGAGTTCCATGTTAAGCTTTATATGACATCAGATCATCCAATTTGGAATGTTCAATAGACAATTTGTAATATAGTACTATAACTCATGGGAAATACAGGGCTTTATAGAGACATTTGTAGGTTATCTACACAGAAATTATAATTAAATACATGGCAACTGGGGTAGATACCAAGAGAAGAGTATATGTAGAAAGAAAAGAAAAGAGATCTCAGGACAGAACACTGAGCAACATTCAAATTTAAAAGGTATAGTATGGAAGATTAATCAATAAAGAAGATCAAGTCAAAGTTAGACAGACAAGTAAGAAATGAAGTAGTAGTATCACAAAACAGGAGGAAAGAAGGAAGATATTATCTAGAAGGATAGGATGGTTAACATTACCAAATGAAGCAAGAAAAGGGAAAGACCATTATTAGATTTGGTAATGAAAATATTAAAGGTAAATCAACAATTTCAGATGAACGATGAGTTAGGATAACAGGAAATGTTGAAAAGTGAAAGTTGAGGGGGGCAGCTAGGTGGTGTAGTGGATAAAGCACTGGCCCTGGATTTAGGAGGACCTGAGTTCAAAGCCAGCCTCAGACACTTGACACTTACTAGCTGTGTGACTCTGGGAAAGTCACTTAACCCCCATTGCCCTGAAAAGAAAAAGAAAAGAAAAAAAGAAAAAGAAATGTGAAAATTGAGAAAATAAAGGCAAGGAGTGAAGACAGTTCTTTTTCTTTCCCTAGGAGTTTTACTGAGAAAGAAAGCTAAGATATGGCATAATAGTCTGAGGTTATAGTGTAGGGTATAGTGGAGGGTTTTTTTATGGATAGGGAAAATGGGCATTTTTGAAGGCAATGGGAAAAAAACTAGCAGAGAAGAAGGGGATTATTGAGTTTACAATATGCTGGAAAAGAATGGGGGGAGGACAGTTTCAAAGTCATATATAAAATGTACTTTTGGCTAAAAGGACCACCACTGAGAGAAATAAGGAAAAAAGGAATTAGAGAATATGTCGAGAGGTTTTGAGATGAAGCAAGCAAAGGGAAATCAATGCCAAATGACTTCAATTTTTTACTGCTTTGCTTAGATTTTCACTTACTACTTTTCCTTAAAGAGGTGACATCTTTAGTTGAGGAAAGGGAAAGTTCAAAGAAGGGAAAATGTTAGAAGGCTTGAGGAGAGAGAAAAAAAAAAAGATTTGTAATGACTTGTGGCGTCATAAAGAACCTATCAAGAGTAAAAGGATTGACTTGCTCCAGGGAGGGCCCAGTTGAAGTTGGATAGCATGAATTTATGATATGAGTACTCAGCACAGTTGTGTGATTTTCCTCAGATCCATTCAGAAGCAGAACTGAACAAGACAGATAAAGGGAATAATCCAAGGCTGATAAAGCAAAAAGAGAGGAATTAGAGAGCAGAAGACAGTGCTGAATTAAATTTCCTGGTCATATAGTTGAGACTGGAATGAAAAAAAAAAGTGAAGGCAAAACGGGGTCAATGCTCTGAGGCAATATTGGTGGGTTTAGGTACTGGAAGTCACAGTAATGGGGAAAATAGGGTTAGGAGGAGGGATATAGAAAACATTAAATTGTAAAACATAATGGGCATATAGAGAAATATCAAAGTTTTTTAACAGCAATGCAGTGAAACACATTTGACAAATATATGCAAAAGTCTGTCCTGGTACTCTCCTACCTCTTTCTCCTGAAAAGCACATAAGTTTCGTTATCTGTATTCTAGTACCATAACTGGTTTCCTTTCTATTATTAATGTCACTGTGTATATTGCTGCCCTTGTTTTGCTTACTTACATCTGCATGCCTTCATATATTTTTTTCCTTTTTTCCCCCTGAATCCCTCAGTCATCATTTCTTATTGAATGATAACTTTTCATTACATTCAAATAGTATAATGTGCTCAGTCACTCCCCAATTGATTACAACTCAATTTATTGTCATTTCTTTGCCCCATAGAGATTCCTCTTAAGAATATACACACACACACACATATATATACACACATAGTTACATTAAAAAGCTTTTTATAGCTAAATCTAAATATGTTATATATGTGCACATATTATATAGATACATATATAATGTATATTTACATGTGCATGTACATGTGATGAGCTTTCTTTCTGATCTCCTTATGGCATATGCACAGCAGTGAAAAATTATAATTTCTTAAATAATTCCAAAACAATATATTAGGTGGTTGGATGAGTTCACACCATTCTTTACAGTGTGTATTAGAATATTTAGTTATATTCTCCATTGGGCCTCGTCCTATCATATATCCAGCCTTTCCAAAGCCATCTCTCTTGGGGTTTAAGTGACTTTATCTGAATGGACTTAAACAATACTTCTCAGACTCATTTTTATACCTACTGCATTTAAAAGAAATATTTATTAATTTTCAAATTTCCTGTTGTTTTTATATGAAAAACATGGACATTTTGAAAAGCCATTCTGGTACAGCTTCTAATTTAACATGACTACACATACTTCATTAGGCATATTCTTATAGTGTACCTGACTTTATTCTGCAGTGAGGAGTTATTCTAGAAAATGCCTTCAATGTTAAAGTGTACCCAATTCATTGTGAGCAAGAATTTGATTAAAGTAAAGCAGGTAATGGAGAAGACAGGCATCATTCAGAGACAAATGTTTGCACTTTATGGGTACCAAACAGTATTCCTATCTTTATTTCTCGATCTTCTCAGCCAGTAATGCATTAAGGTTATTCTCATACCATGGGCCCTTCTATTGCCAATACAATGAATACTAAATGTGGTAGTTTCCTCATAAATAAGTAGCCACTAGCTGAGGGTTCTGGACCAGAGTTAAATTTATGAGGTTTTAAAAATATATATCTTTTTCAGTTTTGCTGCCAGTTTCCTCTGGAAACCTCAGAAGATAGTTATCTTTAAAAATGATAAATTTATACAAAAAAATCCTTAAAAGATCCTACTTCTCTGGCAAGAGAATCCATCCACATACACATGTGTATATAAATGTGTATACACACATTATAAATACAGAAATACGTATCCAAATAGTGATAGTTATTTTCATCATGTGTATGGTTAACATAATCAGTGTTTTCATTTGTGATTTCATTGGCATTATTCCCAGTGTGAAAAGGCAATTCTTTAATTTCCAGTCCTAGACAGTTATATGGTCATTGATGGGTTAAGCATTTTCCCACATTCATACATCTAACATGTTAGAAGCAATGGTTGCACTCAAGTTTCCTAGCTCCAAAGACAACTTTAAACAAGAGTTTTCAGAAAGCAGCTCATACGAGCTTGACAGCCAATTATCACATGTTCATTGTGGGCATTTATGCCCCAGAAAATGGCAAATGCTACAAATTAGGCCTTTATTTAGTGTTTTGTTGATTATATAGACTTAAGAAAGCAAGAGAGAGTTAAAGATACAAATTAAACTTATGTTTCCTCATGTATATGCTTTTATTGAGAGCCAGTTATAAAATATTATTAGTACAACCCTAGTTTTAGAACATTATGTTACACTGCCTCTCATATCGTGTATTTAATTAATGCTGTTTAAAGTTAGAAATAGTGGATGATATGAGAAATCGTAGAGGATATAAATCTGAAATAGTACCTAAGTTTATATCCTTGTAATATGTGTTATAAAATTTAAGTATAATAAATTAATTCACTTGATGTGCAACATTTTAAGAAATTATCATATCTCAGAGAATATGTTCAAAGTGTTTTAAGATCTCCCTTTGATTTTTCATTTTTATCCTTATTTCAGCACTATTCTAGTGAGTTCATGTTAACTTAGCTTGCTTTTTATTTTCCCCGGGCAATGGGGGTTAAGTGACTTGCCCACGGTCGCATAGCTAGTGTCAAGTATCCGAGGCTGGATTTGAACTCAGGTCCTCCTGAATCCTGGGCTGGTGCTTTATGCACCACCTAACTTCCCCTTTAGCATCCTTTTTATTTTATTTTTACTTTATGGAATAACATAATACAATAAAAAGATGATTGTACATGAAAATGCAAATCGACATTCCTTTCAAATGCACAACAAAACTAAAATGTAAATTTCTTTCCCCCACCCTAGAAATGTATACTATTGCATGAGAGACAAATAGGTGTGTGTATAATATTTACATATATTATATATTTATATAATTATTCTATACATACTTGTATTTATCAGTTCATTCACTGGATGAAAATAGTGCTTTTCTTCACATGTCCTTTTTCATTTGATATTTATAGTAGATAAAATATCGCATTGATTCAAAGTTGTTCTTAAAACAATATTGAGATTTACTATATACAGTGTTCTCTTGGTTCTGTTCATTTTGTTCTTCATTATTTAGTGTCTTTTCATGTTTTTAAGCTCACCATTCTTATAGCACAGTAGTAGTAGTTGTTGTTTGTCCTTCATTCATGAAGAGGGCCATGACATCGGGAGAAGATGTCATGACTTAGAATGAATTGGATTTAAGTGAGGGAGGGCTTTGCAAAGGGGCCAACCTCACTATTCCCTCCAGAGCCATCTGGCTCCAGTGGCAAAGTATGTATCTGGATGATTGGAGCTGGTCTTGGATAGTTAAGACAATTAGAGTAAGAGACTTGCCAAGGGCCATGCAGATATTAAGTGTCTAAGGTGAGATTTTAACTCAGGTCCTTCCATCTTCAGGGCTAGTGCTCTATCCACTGAAACCTAACTTCCCATTAGCATAGTAGTATTCCATCACAAATATATACCACAACTTGTTCAGCCATTCCCCAGTTGATGGGCATCCCTATAATTTCCAGTTCTTTGCCACCACAAAGAGAGCTGCTACAAAAATTTTAGAACATATAGGTTCTTTTCCTTTCCCCCTAATCATCTTTGGGAATAGACCAAGCAGTCGTATTACTGGGTCAAAAAGTATAGGTAGTTTGATATCTCTCTGGGCATAATTCCAGATTGCGCTTCAAAATTATTTGATTAGTTTACACTTCCACCAAGAATGAATTAGTGTCCCAATTTTCCTACATACTCTCCAACACTTGTCACTTTTCCCTTCTATCATTTTAAGGAGTGTAGTAGGAGTAAAATGATATCTTAAAGTTGATTTAATCTGCATTTCTCTAATCAATTTAACCTGTTTTTTTTTTATTCAAAGCAGTTCCATAAGTAGGTTTTTTAAAATAATTTTTTCTGGAAATATAATTTTATAAGCTTGCTTCACTAAATGTTCATTAAATGGATATATTATTGTGAGAAAAGTAACATGCATAGCAAATACTCTTTTATGTTACATGAATTCTAGACTAACATGGCCTCCCTTTATCTCTTTCTCTCCCTCTTCTCTCTCCATAGCTGGTCAGATTATTTCCTTTTCTGATCACATTTGGCATTGATAATGTATTATATATAATTTGTTGAGAGAAATTCATAACTGATAATATTCTGCAACCTACTTCCAATTATCAAAAATCCTTTCATTGTTCTTTGGAGCACTAATATAAAAATATAAAACACTTTTTTGGGAGAACACATAAAAATGTGTCTGTCTACATCTATGTCAATGCCTATTGCTATTTCTTTATCTATTTCTATATATAGAACTATATCAATATATAAATCTCATAGAAGTTATAGATATAGATATAATATGCATTTTGCACTGAAATCTATTAAGTATTTAATATACAACTGTGAGGAATTATATTTCTAGGAACTACTACATAAAAATGACTCCATTTCACTCATAGACCATCTCCCCTCCCCCCATATGACAGAAAGGTGCTATGTGCCTAATGGTAATTCAATCAAATTCATTTAGGCAATGAATGAAAGGCTATCCTAATCATAATTAGTTCAGCAAATTTCTACTTATCCATATTTGCAAAATTATCAAGCCTTCATAATTATAAGGTCATGTGCTTTATAACCAGGGTGGTGGTGGGGGGGAAGAAGTTACAGTCTGAGTCACTTGATTATTGGCTACCCTAAGAGCCTTCTTCCAACTCAGTCACTGTGAATCTACTCTGCAACAACTATCAGAAATAAGGGCAGAAACCTGAGTTCTGGACATGAGGTAAGGATACACATTCTATCATATGGTCATTCTACCACTTGCTATTTCACTCTCATGGGTAAGCAAGGATTTATTAAGCATACATCATTTTGTTCATGACAATATATTGTAATCTTATGTACATATAAATCTACATGAAACTGAAATATAGTCAGAAAAAAATTCCTAGAAAAAAAAACTGTCAAAGAACTGTTCCAGATTGATGAGAGCTTGCAACATAGAGAAAAAGATGGAAACATAAACATAGACATAAACACATACCTAAACACATATTAATAAGTATATATGTATGTAAATATGCATAAACGTATGCATATATACATGCATATTAATGAACTCAGTGGATTGTTCCTACAGATGAATGTTATAATCTAAGCAATAGCCATCCTTCATCTATTTCATAGAAGCATAGAAAGTAGGACATTTTCTATCACATAAGAAACCATCTATTTGAATTTGTATGCAACCCTTCTACAACATTGTTAGAAAATGGTCATCCTATCTAATGTTCAAAGGATAAGACACATTTGTGTTCAGTTACATAAATTTATTTAGGGAGAGAGGGAAGACACGAGCTAGTGATAGTATTCCCACCCCTCCAAAAAAAAAAAAGCCTGCAAGAAAGATAAACAAAAGTTTACTTGAAGAATTTTATTTTTTTTAAATGAAGGGTGAAAGGCGTTTAGAAGGAAACACCAACAAGGAAAACCATTTTGAAAAAATATTTTAAAATTTTATATATTTTTAAAATTTTTTAAAAAATTTTTTTCAAGGCAGTGGAGATTAAGTGACTTGCCCAGGGTCACACAACTAGTAAGTGTCAAGTGTCTGAGGCTGGATTTGAACTCAAGTACTCCGGAATCCAGGGCCGGTGCTTTATCCACTGTGCCACCTAGCTGCCCCTTATATACATTTTTACAGCAAGGTATGTATAAATGATTTTCACAGTTTCCAAAATAGTGATTTTAAATGCTCTATTTTGTATGTGAATATATTCATTGTTTCAGAAAATTTTAAAGGAAAGCAAAAGAAGAAGAAAAACCACAATCTCCCAATACAGTCCATTTAACTTTTTGACAGCTCTAATTATCTGGAACATTTCGTTTATATCAAGCCCCAATTCTGTCATTGAAATGCCTCCCCATTGCTAGTGCTGCCTTTTAGGGTCAAGAAGACTAAGGGATTTTTGACATGACTGCCTTTCAAATACTTGAATATAATTTTGCCCCTAATTCTTTTGTTTTTTAAATAAAAGTTCTAAAGTTCTTTCAACTGATCCTTATATAATATGTTCACCAATTCCCTCACCAGGGCACTAAATGTAGAGATGGAAGACCCAGGTTCAAATACTGATTACCACTTTTTATCTTCATGAACTCAGGCAAGTGAGTTATTCACAGTGGGCCTCAGATTCCTCATTTATAAGCTGAGCACTTTATAAATTCTCATTCTAAGTCTATAATACTATTCTATATCTTGCCAATCCCATATTATTTCTTTAAAAATAAAAATGTTCAGGGGCTGCTAGGTGGCACAGTGGATAAAGCACTGGCCCTGGATTCAGGAGGACCTCAGTTCAAATCCAGCCTCAGACACTTGACACTTACTAGCTGTGTGACCCTAGGCAAGTCACTTAACCCTCATTGCCCTGCAAAAAAATGTTCTAGAGGTACATGGTATCACTACCTTTCACTAAAATATGTGAAAGATAATTGACAATAGTTAGGTAATCACCTATGTCAATTGCTTAGTGCTGTTTGCTTTTTAGTGGCTTGGGATGTGGTTCATCCATATGTGGTGACTTGAACTTATTGAGACATGACCCTCATTCTCTCAAAAATCTTCAGTTTATTTCCTAGACAAAATGTACTAAAATACAATCTCCTTAGCCTGACATTTAAATCTTCACAATCTGACTTTTACCAACCTTTTCAGTCTTATCTCAATAGGTGATAAGTATTGTACTTCCTTTCACAAGCTCTCCATTTCAGATAAACTGGAAGACTAGCTTTTCAATTAAATTAACACTTGAACACCTGCCTCTGAATTCGCACAAGCCAGTTCCTTATGCCTGATGAAAACTAGCTCAGCATCTCTGAATCTTAGAATCCTCAAGAGGCACCTCATCTAAAACATTCCCACTTAGTGCCTTCCTTTAAATTCATGTCATAATAAACTTATTTGTATACATAAATGATTAAATGAATGAAAAAAAACCTCTTACTAAATACTCACAGTGTGCCAAGTTCTATGCTACATTCTAGGGATATAAGTGAAAAAGTAAAGACAGTACCTGTCCTCAGTGACCTTATATTCTAATAGAGGGATATTGCACATAAAAGGGGAGTGGTAATGATGGAGGGCTCTTTTTGTTTGACAAGTTTCAGGATGATGAGTGTTACCACCGGGGAAGGGAGAAAGGATATTAATATTTATTAAGTTTCTACTGTGGGCCAGTCACTGTGTCAAATGTTTGACAAATATTATCTCACTTAATTTTTCTAACAAACCTAGACTATCACAATATCCAATTGCTTGGTATGCCGTAACAGTAACAACAATATTATAATGAATACTATTAAAAACAATAATGATAACTAACATTTATATAGTGATGACTATATGCAAGGCACTGTACCAAACACTTTATGAATATTATCTAATTTGATCCTCAAAACAACTCTGGGAGCTACTATTCTTTTCCCAGTTTTATGAATTAGGAAATTGATGAGAGCAGAGACTAAGTGACTTGCTGAGGATCATAAAGCTAGTAAGTAGCTAAGGCTCATTTTGAACTCAGGTCTTCCTAACTCCACGCCCAGCACAAAATACACTGAGCTACTTAGTCATTCCTATTCTTTCCCCACTCCAGTCCATCTTTCGTTCAGTCCCCCAAGTGTGTTTCCTAAAGTACAAGTTTGACAATGTCACCCTTATACTTAGTAAACTCCAGTGGCTCCCTATCACCTTTAGGACCAAATATAAAATCCTCACCATACCCTACTTTTCCAGTTTTCTCATACTTTATCTACCCTAAAGTATTCATTAAGCTAATGATATCAGCCTCCTTGTACTTCCATGTACAAGACACCCCATGTCTCTGCTATGAGCAATATCTCTGACTGTAAACATTCCTCTCTACCTCCTAGCTTCCCTGAGTTCCTTTAAGTAATAGACAAATTCCCACATTCTACAGAAAGCCTTTCCCAATCCTAATTCTAGTTCCTTCCCACTGCTAATTATTTCCTATTTTTCCTGTATATAATCTGTACATATTTTTGCTAATAGGATTCCTTTAGATTGTGAGCTATTCAAGGGGCACATCTGTGTTTTATCTTTCTTTTATCCCCAGGATTTAATACAGTGTCTGGCACATAGTAGTTGTTTACCACATTTTTATGGACAGACTGTGAGAGATAGGTGCTATTATCATCCTTATTTTGCATTTTATAAACTGTTACAGGAAGTAATAAGTGATTTGTCCAAAGACACATAGCTAGTGTCTAAGATCAGATTTGAACTCAGCAAGAGAGTATATTGATACACTTTTAAGATTACAAATGGGGGGTAAGCTAGGTGGTGCAGTGTATAAAGCACCAGCCCTCTGTTCAGGAGGACCTGAGTTCAAATCCAGCTTCAGACACTTGACGGTCACCAGTTGTGTGACCCTTGGCAAGTCACTTAACCTCATTGCCCCAGCCAAAAAAAAAAATTACAAATAGAAATATTTACTTGGCTATAGTTCCAGAACTTTGAAAGAAATAAGGAAATAGAGGAGAGTAAAAGGTCCAAAGATCTTCCAACAAAGTGACTGCCAAATTGACCACAACATGACATGTAGCATTACTAGAAGCCAGCTTATATGTAATGGGCCCTATTAGTACACCACAAAAAGGTGGGAATTCTGGAGATGAAGGGCTAAATCCTTAAGAGTATGGCCTCCGCAAATAAATAAGTAAACAAACAAACCAACCAACCAACAACCAAATAAATAAATAAATGGATGAATAGATAATTGAATGAATAAATAAATAAATGAGTGAATGAATGAATAAATTAATTAATTATATGAACAAATAAACAAATAAATAGATAAATAAATGGATGAATGAATGAATGAATAAATAAACAAACAAATAAATAAATAAGCAGTATGGTATCTTGTCCTAGAGGTAAGGTAATTGTTGAGAAGGAGGAGCAGAATAAGGAGCTTGGTACTGATACTATTTCAGTTGAAATCTACAAGGCAGAGGGTACACTGCTCATATAAAAGTTGACTGAAATTTTCTGGGTTGTATGTGGCAAATGGAACCTACCCCACAAGAGTTTAAGAAATCCTCCATTGTCCATCTCTATAAGAGATTGAAAAAAATTTGGTTCTTGTATGACAATCACAGGAGACTCTCTCTCTCTTTAAATCACTTCTGGCAAGATTCTTGCCAGAGTACTTTTAAATAGGTTGATCCTTCACTGTCATCTACCCAAGAGCTACACAATGTTTGTCAAAGTGACCAAGGCCTTGATAGTCATAAGGACTTTTGGAAAATCATGACAAAATTGTATTGCCCAGAGAAGTTCATTATATTTAATTGTCATAGGAAGATTCTAGAAGTCACCTAGGGAGATAAGGTTCTGAACATTGAGGTCCTTTCTGGAGCTGAATGGCCAAGCTTTAAAACTCGACTTCACAGAGTACAACTCTAATGGGTTTGCCACATTGTTCAAAGGCCAAAAGTGTTTTCCTAAAAGATACTTTATGGAGAACTCTCACAAGGCAAGTACTCACATGGGAGTCAGAAGAAAAGATACAAGGACACTCCCAAGGTCTCACTGAAAAACTTTGAAAATCAATTGTGAAATATGAGAGACCATGGCATAGTACTGTCCAGCATGGTGTCTCTGCAACAAAGAAGGTGCTGTGTTCTACAAGTAAAGTAGAATCACAGTAGCTCAAAAAACAAAAACACAAGGTGTGCAAATTTAGGAAAATCTTCACTCCAAATGTTCATCTGGACTATTTGTGCCTGACTTTCAGTAGAGCATTCTGAGCTTGAATTAACCTGAACAACCAGAGTTGGATACACTGTACTTTGCTCCAACATACTGATGTCACTTTGGTACTTTGGAACATAGAGGACAACAACCAACCAACCATATCATTTGACATTGTTGGCCACATTTTAACTTCTAGACATGCTTACCTGTATGAACTTTTTTTTTCCCTCTGACACATCTGATTTCTCTTGTATGGTTTCCTTTTCAGGGTTCTAAAGGGAAATTTAGGCAGCTGGATGGCTCAGTGGACAGAGAGAGGGGCCTGGAGTTAGAAAGATCTGAGTTCAAATTTAACTTCAGACACTTGAGTGACCCTGGATAAGTTATTTAACCTCTCTTGGCCTTAATCCACTGGAGAAGGAAATAGCAAACCACTTTAGTATCTTTGCCAAGAAAACCTCACAGACAGTATGGTCCATAGGGTCTTAAAGAATCAGACATGACTCAACAACCACCACCAACAACAAAATGGAGATTAAATGCCTCAGGATGATTTTCTGTGTTTTATTTTCATCTTCAAAACTCATAAATTACAATGTTTATTTCTATACAAACTACTCAGATATCTATGTATATAGTCCTAGTCTCACTCCTGGGATTTGGTCATACATCTCTAACTACCTATCAATCACTTAACTGAATGTCCTAAAACATCTCAAACTCAGGATTTTCAAAATTAAATATATCCTTCCCTCCAAATAAAAACTTCTGAACTTCATCTGTATTGATACCATAATTCTTTGAGTGACTGAGATTTACAAACTCAGCATCATTCTACACTCCTTCCTCTTCTTCAGTCCACATGTCCAATCAGTTGTCAACTCTCATTGCTTCTACCTTTACAATATATTGTATCTATCTCATATATATATAATCATGTCACTGAGCTTGCTCAAGCTCTAATCTCTTCAACATAGGCTTTTGGAGTTACCTTTTAAATGCTGTGTTTTAAGATGTTCTCCACTCCAATTCATCTTCCACAGATTTGCTTAACTGATTTTCCTAAACCTCAAGTTTCACTGTCAAACCCTACTCAATAAATTTCACTGGCAGCCTATTAACTCAAGAATCAAATAGATGCAACCCAAGACAAAAAGTCCATTGGTATGGAACTCTCTCCTCACTGATGGAGATCAATGTTCCACACCCACCTGAGGGATAGAATGGAGCTGGTGAGAGCAAAGGAGAAAAAAATATTCTCTTCAGTTTTTCAGTATTTCAGTCTCTAGTGTCAAGAAAAAAAAACCCTTAGGATTCTAATTATTCTGGTGGGGCATGAAAGAAGAAAAACTCTGGGAAGAAGTTAACATATAGAATATGATCATGTCCCTATCTCCAGCTTGCTACACTAGAAACTTTAGGGCATTTTTCCTTTTGGGTGAGATCTGAGACTTTCTCTCTTGGTTGAGCTGAATTATCTCAATCTCAGCTGGAGAGTTCTTTCAATCTGTATTATATCATAAATATTCTCACGTGTAAATTTTCTCTGATTTGTTTTGCTATCAACTTGGATAAATTATTTTCTTTGCTATTCACTATGTGTGTTGACTGAGACTGGAATTTTGTGTGAAAAAAAGTCAAGCCTTGATATAATGTTTAGGGTCCTCTTTCCCAAATAAGAAATATTGATCAGGAGCTTAACTTAAGCCTAAAAATGCTTTCCCCCAACTAATAATATTTTAGGGAACAGATAGTTATAATTTTCTTTTGGTATCCCATCTCTCTGAAGACATTAGAGTGGCCAAACTTTTGTCCCTCCCTACTTCTCTTACTGGAAGGAATCAAAACCTTCCCTTGAATAGGTGGGAATAGAAGACAATAGAAATGTTGCTTCTTACCTTTCTCCAAGCCAAAAGACACACATGATACATATAAGTCTATGTCCATTAAAAAACCTCCACAAACAGTTCCTAAATTATATTTTCGATTGGTATGCATTGCTTACCTTATTTCAACCTATTGGTCCGCCAGATTTAAATTTTTTGCTGTTCCTCACACATAATGCTCCACCTCCGAATTTTATAAATTGACACTGGCTCTGAACTTTCTAGTAAATCACTTTCGTCTTCTTCTTCTTCTTCTCCTCCTTCTCCTCCTCCTCCTCCTCCTCCTCCTCCTCCTCCTCCTCCTCCTCCTCCTCCTCCTCCTCCTCCTCCTCCTCCTCCTCCTCCTCCTCCTCCTCCTCCTCCTCCTCCTCCTCCTCCTCCTCCTCCTCCTCCTCCTCCTCCTCCTCCTCCTCCTCCTCCTCCTCCTCCTTCTTCTTCTTCTTCTTCTTCTTCTTCTTCTTCTTCTTCTTCTTCTTCTTCTTCTTCTTCTTCTTCTGGAAATTGGGGTTAAGTGACTTGCCCAGGGTCACACAGCTAGTAAGTCTTAAGTGTCTGAGGCTGAATTTGAACTCAGGTCCTCCTGACTCCAGGGCCGGTGCTCTATCCACTGCGCCACCTAGCTGCCCCTCACTTTCTTCTAATATCCTTCTCTTGGAAACTTTTGTGTGCTTAAAAACGCTGCTCAAGTGCCACCTTCTACATGAAACAATTCCTGATCCCCTCACTGCTAGAGCCCCTCCCTCAAATTAAACTCTATTTGCTTTCTTTCTATTTCTTTTATACTTATGTCATCTCACAAGTATTGAAACAAATACCTAAAATAGGAGACAGAATATAGGTGTACCAAGATAATCTTTAAAAGAATATGGCAGTTGAAACAATAGGGAAAATATGTCTATCTGTAGCTTCAGAGAAGGCTTCAAAAATATTACAGGTATAATTCAAGCTAGATTGTGAAGGATACAATTTTTATAAATTGTACTGTTTTGAGAATATGTTGGAGGGGAGCATGGAGTAACAGTTGAAAGGAGTGGTATACAGTAGGAAATATGGGACATATTTAGGGAAGAATGATAAATCTGGTTTGAGTAGAATACAAGGAAAAATCCCCAAAGTGAAATGGATTGCTGTGGAATACATTTATTCTTAATGGATGCTTCCAAGCAGAGATTGGATGACTACTTGCCAGGTATAGCAATAACTAGCTAGCTATTTATATAGCGTTTTAAAGTTCTACACAAAGAACTTTACATGCATTTTCTCATTTAAGCCTTCAACTATACTTTGAAGTACTGTGGATGCTATTATTATCTCAATTTTACAGGTGTGGAAACTGGCTGAGAATGGTTCAGTGACTTGCCAAGGAACACACAGTAAGTGACTGAGTTAGGATTTGAATTCAGACCTTTTGGACTCAGTCTAGATGCCTCTGAATATTGTAGAGCGGAGTGTGTGTGGGGGGGGTGAGAAATTTTCCATATATGAGATTATGTGACTCTATAAATATACTAATAATTATAATAATAACAATAAATATTATCATACCATATATTTATGTTACAAAGTATTTGTAATGAAATCTTTCAAAATATAGATCTAGAAGATTAAATCAAAGTCATGTGAGAGAGGGTTGAAATGCATACCATCTTCCTATATAGAGAGAATGGGTTGATATCAGAAAACTTTTATTCAATTAATTACCAGTACAAAAGTCCATAGACTAGTAAATATAAAAGAACAATAGTAGAATAATGATTTGCTTAATGATTATTCCATCTGTACACCATTAAAAATATGGAAAGGGATATGACAATGACAGTAATTTACAATTTTATATAATGTTAAGGTTTTCAAAAACATTTACTCACAAAAACCTCCTGAGATACATATTACAAGTTCTACTATCCTCACTTAATAGAACAAAAAAAAATGAAGTCCAGAAAGATTCACTTGCCAAGGTAAAACAGCTATCAAATCTTTGAACTACATGAGACCCTGGAAAGGTTTATGTCCTACGGTCCTCTATTTCGCCTACTCTAAAACAGGAGCTGTTTCAATTCTTTTTACCCCTAGAACTAAGCATAGTGGCTTCCACACTGAACAGGTCCTTAATAAATATTAATGTTTATTGGCCTCAAAGAAAGAGAAAGAAAATGATGGTGTGGCAATAGTTTAGAAGTATTGATTTTTAAAAAAGAATAACAAAGGCATCAGAATGAACAAAGAAGCTTTAAAAAAAGCATGATCTGAGTATCTTTGTATAAATGAATTATGAGGATAAGGGCAGCATATAGCTTTCCCTTGAGAGTTTCAAGGGAAAAAAAGATATATTTACATGTTATTTTTTTGCATTATTCTAGATATATCCATTCTATCATATTTATATCTATATTTTGTCTTAATATATACTTATATTTTGGGGGCAGATAGGTGGCACAGTGGATTAGGCACTGCCCCTGGATTCAGGAGGACCTGAGTTCAAATCCGGTCTCAGATACTTGACACTTACTAGCTGTGTGACCCTGGGCAAGTCACTTAACTCTCATTGGCCCACAAAAAAAAATACTTTTATTATATTGAATATTTTTCAGTTTTCACACTTTTAAAAATGTCATTCCAAATGCCAATGTAAAATGTTATTGTATTTTGGGAAAAGGACCCACATGTACAAAAATAATTATAGCTGCTCTTTTTGTGGTGGCAAGGAATTAGAAATTGAGGGGATGCCCATCAATTGGGGAATGGCTGAACAATTTGTGGTACATGAATGTAATGGAATACTATTGTGCTATAAGAGAAACCTGGAAGGATTTACATGAACTGATGCTGAATAAGATGAGCAGAAGCAGAAGAACATTGTACATAATATCAACAGCACTGTGTGTTGATCAATTGTGATAGATTTCACTCTTCTTAGCAATACAATGGTCCAACATAGTTCCCAAGGACTCATGATGGAAAATACTCTCCAAATCCAGAAAAGAAGAACTATGTAATCTAGATGCATTTTGAACCATATTATTTCCATTTTTTGTTATTTTTCTTTTTTGATGTTTTTCCTTTTTGCTCTGATTCTTCTTTTACAGCATGACTAATGTAGAAACATGTTTAATATGATTGTACATATATAACCTATATCAGATTGCTTGCTGTCTTGGGGAGAGGGGAGGGAGTGGAGTGAGGGAGAAAAATTTGAAACTGGAAATCTTATAAAAAATATTGTTGAAAACTATCTCTACATGTAACTGGAAAATAATAATAAAAATTCATGAAAAATATGGTATTTTTATCTTATATTCATTATTCACAAAATCCCAGAGTTGGAAAGATCTTATAGAACCCCTATACAAAACAAATGGTCCATGGGGAAGCCCTCATAAGGTGGAGGATCATGATAATTATTGAGTAGCTAAAAAAAAGAGAGTAGCTGGTATACTTACAATTTCTTAAGATTTGCAAAGTTCTTAGCATATGTTTTCTAACTTGACTGTCACAACAACCCTTTTAAGTAAGATATATTATTATCTCCAGTTTACTGATGCTTATTATGATGATGGTAGATAATGGATAGATAGATATATAGATTGATTGATTGATAGATAACATTAATATAATTCTCCACTGTGGGCCAGGCACTATTCTGAACATTTTATCTCATTTGATCTGCACAACCACCATGAAAGGAAGGTGTTCTTATTAACTCCATTTTACATGAGGAAAATTGTCTTGTTCATGTGATATTTTCCATCTTCTCTTCTCCAAAAGATTGTCCCCTGTGTCATCCCCACTCTTTCACTTACTTTAAATTTCTCCCTATTGTCTGATTCCCTACAAACATGCCGCTGTCTCTTCCATCCTGAAAAAAAAAACAACAACTTACTTGATCCTTCCATTCCTGATAACTATTATCCTATATCTTCTACATTTTATAGCTAAATTCTTTGAAAAGTCTGTGTGATAGATGCCTCTAGTTTCCTCTTACTCTATTCTTAATCCCTTACAATATAGCTTCCAATTTTATCATTCCAATGAAAGTACTCTTTCCAAAGTTATTAATGATCTCTTAACTGCCAAATCGAATGGCCTTTTCTCAATTCTTTTTTCTCTAGATTTTCAGGACACTACTTTCATGGTTTTCCTCCTACCTATCTTACTGACCTCTGTCTCTCTTGCTAGTTCCTCTTCCAGATTATTATTATCTTCTACCATTGGGTTCTCTCAGTCTTCTATCCTGACCCTCTTCTCTCCTACCTCTATACTACTTCACTTTGTGAAATGATTCACAACATGTCTGGCATATAGTAGATGCTTCTTAAATGTTTATGGTGTGATTATTGATTAGTTGATTGGTAGTCTCAACAGCTCTTATGGATTTAATTACCATCTCTATTTTGGTGTTTCCAAATCTATCTATCCTGCCCAAAACTTTCTCCCCATCTCCAACTTTCACATCTCTAAATACATTTTATTCTGATATCTCAAGCTGGATATCTAGTAGAGAACTTAAACTCAATATGTAATAAATGGGACCCATTATCCTTCCTCCTAAACCCTGGCCTCCTCCTACCTTTACTATTACTGTAGGGGACAACATCATCTTCCCAGTCTCTCAGGCTCATAGCCTAGGAGCCATCCTGAATTCCTCACTTCCCTTTATCTTATCTGTTGAAAAGGCCTGATAATTTCACCTTTGCAACATTTGGCTTGCTTTTCTTCATTACTAGCACTCTAGGGAAGGATCTCGTTACATCACAACTGGATTATTGCAAAAGCCTGCTGGTGGATCTATGTGTATCAACTCTATCTCATTCCAATGCACCTTCCATTCAGCCACTACAATGATTTTTCTAAAGTGCAGGTCTGATCGTGTAACTCCCCTTCAATAAACACCAGAGGCCCCTGATTGCCTCCAGGATCAGCTACAAAATTCTTTGTTTGACATTCAATATCTTCATAACCTAGCCCCTTGCTATATTTCCAGTCTTACATGTCTTAATATGTATTCTTTAAATCAGTGACATTGACCTCCTGATTATTCCTCAATAAGATATGACATCACTCAGCTCTGGGCATTTTCTCTGGCTCCCTCCCATGCCTGGAACAAACTCTCTCCTTCATTCTGCTCACTGACCTCCCTGGCTTTCTTTAAGTCATAACTCAAATCTCATATTTTACTGGAAGCTTTTGCCATCCATCCTAATTTTAATGTCTTAATAAAAAAATTTCCTATTTATCCTGTATATAGTTTGCTTTTTATATATTTATTTGTATCTGATCTTCCCTATTAGACTATAAGCTCTGTGAGGGCAAGGATTGTCTTTTGCCTCTTTTTATATCCCCATCATTTAGTACAGAGGTTAAGTGCCTTGTGCAGGATCACATAGCTAATAAATATCTGACACAGGATTTGATCTTAGGTCTTCCTCACTCTAAGTCCATAAATTTATCTACTGTGCCACCTAGCTTCCTCACTGTTTCCTTTCTCATTCCATTCCAATTGTAGATAGCCGCAATTATAGGGATTTTATTCTAATATTGAGTTAATAATGGTGTCAAGGAAATTTCCAATTGTTACTATTTCTGTGCAATGAAGCTGAGCAGAAGAAATCTTATTTTACTGCCTTGAAACCAGAATCAGGAAGACCTGAATTCAAATACAATCCTAGAAACAAACCAGCTATCAGATCCTGGGTAATTCACTTAATCCCTAACCTTAAAATGGGGATAAAAATAGAATCTACCACTCAAGTTTGCTGAAAAGATCAAATGTCATGAGATTTGTAAAGAACTCAACACAGTGTTTATCAAATAGTAGGTACATAATTAGTTCTTCCTTCCTTCCTTCCTTCCTTCCTTCCTTCCTTCCTTCCTTCCTTCCTTCCTTCCTTCCTTCCTTCCTTCCTTCCTTCCTTCCTTCCTTTCTTCCCCTCTTCTTTCCATGAAACATTTATTCAAATACTTGGAGATGGCTATCATGTCTCTTTTCTCTGAGCTAATACCCCAGCTCTTTAACTTTTGTATGTCAAGGTGTCCAGGCTTTTCAACTAACTAATCTCCTTCCCCTGGACTTATTCTATTTTGTTAATATCTTTTCTGAATAGTGTTTTTCATTCCATCTTGAGCAATATCAAAATAAACATCTTGTATGGTAGGAAATGGTTACATTCAGTCAAATAATAAGTTACTAGTCTGTTATAATTTGATTGGCTTTGGAAAGCATTTGGATTATGATATGCCAATAAAACTTCCACTTTATCTGACTTCAGTGCCTCATCATGGTATCCACTTGCAGCATCAGAGAAGGCTCAATAAAGGATTATACATGGCATTCAAGTCACCTTTAAAGCCAGAATTTGACAGAAGCATGCAATTTTGGCAGATCATATTGGTTCAAGAATGTTTGGGTGGGTGTGGAGTCACAAAGGGAATGATATAGACTGGGAAAGAATGAGACATATTTAAGGAAGAATAACTAGTCTGTTTTTCAAAGGTTTTGTGATAATATCATGAGTTTTGGCATTTCCTATTGAGCTGGAAAGACTTCAAGCGCTGAATGTGTGTCTGTTGTCTTGACAAAAGGACCAGATAAGTTTGGAGAAGCTTGTCAGTTGGTTGGCCAGGGTGATAGATGTTCTAGCCATTGCAATTCTTGAAGACTGTCCATTAAATTATAGAGGGGATATAATCTATAACAAGAAAGGAATTACAATAAGCTAACATTACAGATGCCAGAAATATGGAAATAGTAGAAAAATCATTTGAATTGGGCATTTGCCAGTCATGTAGCCTTAGGAAAACCATTTACTCTTTGTGATGCTTAGGTTCTTAATAAAAAATGAACCAATCATATTATCACTGCTTATATCATGAGACCAGTGTGAGTAAAGCAATTATCTATCATCTATGAATACATATATGAACTAATATAAATATCCCTAAATTATTTTCCCCAACTATATTTTCTTCTTAGGACACTTTGAGGTATGGAATATTTACTAAGTATTCAATGAATATAAATTCAACAGTGTCAGACTCCCCCCTGCCCCAACTCCAACACCCATAAAACATGTTTCTTGTAGACAAAATCTGTACTTTTTTCTATCTTCAGTAAATAACACAATGTCTTACAAATAATTGTCACTTAAGTGAATGTTTAATGGGATCAGATTGTTTTAGATTGGATTAGATTCAATTGGAATTGAATTGTGTATGTGTGTGCATGTGCATAGATATGTATTTATATACACATATGCATATATGTAAAATTACTACCTGTAAAAATATTATTAAACTCTATTTCAGGTATAATTATTTCATTATCCCTCTGGTTCTTTTATTCATCTGTCCATGCACAATTGTGCATGAGGAAAATTGTATCTATGTGAACATAACTTAAGGAAAAATTAGATATACAGTAGCCTGTATACAAATCAGAATCTGGTTCACTAATATTAAGTGGTAACATTTTAATTTTGTAATTAAATAAATAACAAACCATTAAAATATAAGACATTTACAGACTCTAAAATGAAAACAAGTGATTGTGTGTGTGTGTGTGTGTGTGTGTGTGTAATTAGGAACTGTGCATATTTATAAATTTTTGTCTCCTCCTTTAAGAAGAGTTTTATAAAATCATTTCTTTTCTTGTAATCTGGATGGGGTGGAGCATATGAACTCTGTGGCTATCCCTATATATCTGCCAATTTTGACTAAGCTCTTTGCTAACCTGTGGTTTACAGAGTTCAATGGAATGATGGTCATCACCAAGATAACCATCTCATTTTCCTGCCAATGCTCTAATCTCATAAGGCTATAGGTATTCTGACCAGCACTTTCTACAATGGAATAAAGTACCCAGTTATGTGTTTCTATTAAATTTAACATTTTAATGAAAGATTGAAGTAATTATTGCATGTGGTATTTTCAAAATAATTTTTACCCTGTTATTTATGTGAATTACAATTGAGACAACTTTAATTCTATCTTTTAGGCATCTATTTCCTCTCCCCTCCTTTCCTCTTTGCAAAGCTCATGCCTGTCACCCTGACATTGGCACTGCAATGTGTTGCTCCAATATGATATTGCAGGAATCATCTCACGGAATGTTTTCTAGTGCTTGGCTAACCAAAGCTCTTCCTAAATAATTTATGTCAATTAAGGGATAAGCTAGAATATCTAAATGGTAATCACAAAATATTAAACTCAATTAAGCACAAATAATAGTTTTTTTTATAATAACAGAATCCTTCAAGGGATTTTGAAAGGTTTTCTTGTCAAGAAGGACCAAAACTGTGAAACAAAACCTATTTTTAGGCTTCCAAAGAAGGAGAGACTCCACCTCCTTCAGGTACTTGTTCAAGGTTTCCCAACTCTCATTGTCAGGAATTTCTTTTTCCTATCTAACCTAAATCTTTCATGTTACTATTTAAGTCCATTACTTCATGTTTTTTTTTCTTTTTCTCAGTAGAAATTGAGAATAGCTGAAAGAGGGGAGATTTTGTGATAGAGAAGAATTGAATGCTGTATCCAAAGGTTACTATCTCCCAGAGGAGAAGTTTCTAAAGATGAAAGATAAGAGGATAATTTGAGTAACTGAAATATAGTGAATACCAATACTAGATGGTGCTCATCCAAGAGGACATGGAGAATTAAAAGGGGAAATGGTAAAGCTAAAGATAATTCTACAGTAATGTGACTTTAAAAGCAATGACAATTGAAAAATTGCATCTATTTTGGCACCAACTTTTCTTAAATTTCTCTTTTCAATATTAATGAATTTAATTTTTATTGAAATAATTGAACTTATTCTGGAAATGAGCATTGTAATTCTCACTGAAGTTAGCAAAATCATGGAGTGATTATGACTTTTTAATGTCAGAGGCATAGTGAGAAATGGATATATGAGGTTATAGAAAAATGAGGACAATTTGTCCTAATGGTTTAGCAAAACAAGATCTGGCATCTCTAAATGTTCCTTTATTCTTGGTGTTTCTTAATGTCTTCATCAATAGCTCTATGTCTCTATGAACTTGAGCTATTTCAAGATTGGAGAGATTCTTAAGGAGAGTTTCCTCTAACATTAATATCACAGACTGATGCAAAGATCAATCTCTGTGGTTGTTTATATCATACTCAACATCTCTTTGGTTAATGAGCCTGTGATAACCCTAATCTTTTGGAAGCCAGCACTCTAAGGATCTTCCTAGGCACAAGTCAATGGAAAAGCTAATGAGGTGGATCCCACTAAATAAGCACACACAGTTTTGTTCAGGAGAGGAAGAATTTGATGGAGACCTTTTAGCAAGTAGAATATAACAGAAAAGACTTGTTAGTACAATATATAAATGTACCAAAATGAGTCATATAATGAGCATAGACCCTTCAAAATAATCATCAAAATGTAAGGCACACAATTATTTCTGAAAAGGAATTTTAGGGGCAGCTAGGTGGCACAGTGGATAGAGCCCTGGCCCTGGATTCAGGAGGACCTGAGTTCAAATCCAGCCTCAGACACTTGACACTTACTAGCTGTGTGACCCTAGACAAGTCACTTAACCCCAATTGCCTCACCAAAAAAAGAAAGAAAAAGAAAAAGAATTTTAGGGGATAATTGTACTGGGCCCTTCGGACATACCTTCATACAAGACTTGGGTTTACCAAATCCTACTAAACAGATATAAAAGAGATGGCAAAGTGGAAGGAAAAGACGACTGGTTGCTTCTCTGCTTAGTAGAAGAGTAGCATTCTAGTTACAAGGTATTGGAGTCAATTGGATGCTACAGTGTGTAGGGTGTTTGGTATGGAGTCAAGAAGACATGATTTTGGATACAGCATTAGACACTTTCTAGCTGTGTGACCCTGAGCAAGTCATTTAACCACTGCCTGTCTCAGTTTCTTCAACTCTAAATAATAGCAAGAGGTTTTTCTGAGTTAAAAGGGAAACAATATTTTTAAACATATTTTAAAGTGTTTAGATTGGATACTGGTACTTATATGCTATATAAATACTCATTTTCTTTTCTTTCCCTTTACTAAGACTAATAGAGAAGTTGAGTACCTATAGATTCTTTCCTCAAGGAAAAAAAAAGCCAAGATAGAGAGAATGTATTCAAAACTTTTGGTCCTCTGTCTTAAATAGATAAAAGAGGAAGGGAAACTCTGAAGCATCCACAGTTCTTCTGATCAACTGGAATAAAAAAGGGAAGGAGTGGGGAAGAAAGAGAAGAAGAACCAAGTTTCTGGTATATGCCTCAACTACTATAGAAGAGAAGAGAAAACAAGTCCAGAAAATTCAGAAAAGCTGTGTCATTAAATTCTATCCACTTGATCTGCTCTAATCAGCTCACAGGCCCCTAGTCATGTTCCTTCTTACCTACTCCTCAGATCCCCCTTCCAGAAGATAAAGGCTATATCTTATCCTTTGCAACCTAAGAACCCCCAGATATGAAAGTGAGAAAACACATCCCATTCTTCCAGGTGAAGGAGTTACTTTTAATTGAAGGGGTCCTGCCCTATTAATAATTGAAAAAAAACCAACATCCTGAATCTAGTTGACATGACCCATTAGAGCTGAATTTCCTCACTTGGAGTTGCTTTGGAGAAGGGCAAGGCATTATCAAATACCCAGTTCCAAGCATCTAGAAAGAAAATAGACATCAGAAGGTAATTATGATACTGCAAAGGATAGTTGAGGAGACAGGTTCCTAAATTACCTTCCCATCTGAAGCTAGCAGGTTGATGACACTGATCATTATGCCCAACACATTATGGATATGTAGCCAAGATCCTAACAGCAGAATTTCTTAGAAAGCAATTGACTAGACTTACATGAATTGATGCTGAGTAAAATGAGGAGAACCAGGAGAACACTGTACACAGTGTGATAAAATAATGGAATTTGGCAGACCCCCAGGGGTCCTATATATGCTAGAAATGTCTTTGAAATTCATTCAATTTACAAAATCGAATTAAAAATAAAGCAAAAGAAAGAAAAGTCAAAAACAAAACAAAAAATAAAAAGGTTTTCTAAGTACCCTTTTGTGTTCATGAGGAAACTTAAGTATGTGGTGAATTCCAGGCCTTTTCAATGCCTTTCAAAAACAAAACAAAACAAATAAAAGAGATGGCTTTAAGGGACAAGGGTTTAGTAGAGGAAAGGGAAGGGGTGGGGGAGGTTGTGGTAAGCCAGAAAGCAGAGCTATGTGCTATTAATGGTTTACCTGAAGAAGGAAAAGCTTGTTAAAGGTAAGAGCTTATATTGCTAGAGTTTGGCGAGCACCACATTTTTAACTGGTTCCACAATTCTCTGCATGCCAAAGTGGTAGGGGTTTCCAAATTATCATTGATTCTTCTAATGCTGTCATAATGTTCTTTATGGTAGAAAATATGGAATTCTTTAGAGCTGGCTTTGTCTGTATCATGAATTTGCCATAGGGATTTATTCAGCTGATGAATGATTATATTCAGCTGGTTATGTTTTGCAAAGGCTACAACCATATCATTGTCCCCAAAGGTACTGGGCCTTTTTAAGTTGCCAACATATTTTTCAAAGGGTATATCATCCTTTCTAAAAGGCTCAAAGTCGGGGGCAGAGCCAAGATGGCAGAGAGGAATCAGCAAGCTACCTGAGCTTTCCTTCTGTTCCCTCAAAAAGAACATTAAGTCAAGCCACTGGACAGATTCTGAAACCACAGAACATGCAAAAAGACAGAGAGACACAATCTTCCAACCAGAGATAATTTAGAAGACTTCGGGAAAGGTCGTTCTGACTCCGGCAAAAGGGAGGTGGAGGGCAGGGCAGAAGCACAGCACTGAGGGCGTCAGGGCAAGTCAGCAGGAAGCTGTGGGCCACAGCCAAACAACTGAGACCCCTAGAGCCTGGCTCAAAAATCTGGTGGCCCAGCAGGACAGTGGAAATACCTACCTGCACCAGCCAAGAAGCAAGTTGCCAGCGGGAGGGCCACGAACAGGACAGGTGTGACTAGGACCACTGATCCTAGCACTCTCAGACAGGAAGTGCAGGGTGGGGGAACTGTACACACCATAAAGGCCTCAGTGTAAAAAGCCACGAACTGGACAGGCGGGATTGGGCTCCTGGCCGAGTACACTCAGACAGGAAGTGCCGGGGGTCGAACTACACACACTATAAAGGCCTCAGAGTAAAAAGCCGGTCACACAGCACCTATACCCCTGCACAAGAAGCCCCAAACAGGGACTCTGGTTCCCCCAGAGCAGACCTCACCTTAAAAAAAATAAATAAATAAGCTGCAATGATGAGTAAGAAGCAAAAAAGAGCCCTCTCCATTGAGAGCTTCTGTATCAATAGGGAAGAGGCAAACATAAACTCAGATGAGGACAATACCCTCAAATTGCCTACATGTTAAGCCTCATGAGGGAAGGTGAATTGGTCTAAAGAACAAAAAAGCCTTCCTGGAAGAGCTCAAAAAGAATTTTAAAAATCAATTGAGAGAAGTAGAAGAAAAAATGGGGAGAGAAATGAAAGCAAAACAAGAAAACTATGAAAAAAGAATCAGCAGCTTGTAAAAGGAAGCACAAAGACTGACTGCAGAAAACAATTCCTTAAAAAATTAATCTGGCCAAATGGAAAACAGGTGCATAATCTCATTGAAGAAAACAATGCCTTAAAAAATTCATTTGGCCAATTAGAAAAAAAGGTACATAATCTCACTGAAGAAAACAATGCCTTAAAAATTAAAATTGGACAGTTGGAAGATAAGGAATCCATGAGACACCAGGAATCTGTCAAGCAGAATCAAAAGAATGAAAAAATAGAAGAAAATGTGAAATACCTCATTGGAAAGACAACTGATCTGGAAAACAGATCCAGGAGAGACAATTTAAGAATCATTGGACTGCCTGAAAGCCATAATCAGAAAAAGAGTCTACACACCATATTCCAGGAAATTATTAAGGAGAACTGCCCTTATATTATAGAATCAGAGGATAAAATCATAACTGAAAGAATCCACCAATCACCTCCTGAAAGAGACCCCAAAAGGAAAACTCCAAGGAACATTGTAGCCAAAATCCGGAATTATCAGGTGAAGGAGAAATACTCCAAGCAGCCAGAAAGAAGCAATTTAAATTTCATGGAGCCACAGTCAGGATTGCTCAGGACCTGGCAGCTTCAACATTAAAGGACTACAAGGATTGGAATATGATATTCCGGAAGGCAAAGGAGCTTGGATTGCAGCCAAGAATATATTACCCAGAAAATCTTTCAGGGGAAAAGATGGACATTCAAGGACATTGGGGACTTTCCATGTTTCCTGATGAAAAGACCAGAACTGAATAGAAAATTTGATCTTAACATACAAGACTCAAGAGAAGTTTAAAAAGGTAAACAGAGGGGGAAAAAAAGTTACTCAATTAGGTTAAACTGTTTACATCCCTACAGGGGAAGATAATACTCATAATTCTTAAGAACTGTATATGTTTGTGGGCAGAGAGAAGGACTTTACAGAGAGGGTAAAATTATAAATTGTCTTTGATGTGAGGATTCAAAGAAACTTAAGGTGTTAAAAAGAACTGTGGAGTATAGATGCTGAATGAACCATACTATTTCTTTTGTTTTTGGTGCTGTTGTTGTTTTTCTTTTTTGAGGATTTTCCTCATTGCTCTGATTTTTCTCTTATAACATTACTAATGCTGAAATATGTTTAATGTTATTATATACATATATATATATATAACCTATATCAGATTACCTGCTGTCTAGGGGAGGGGGGAGGGAGGGCAGGGAGGGAGAAAAATCTGAAATTGGAAAGCTTGTATGAACAAAAGTTGAGAACTATCTTTACATGTAACAGAAAAAAATAAATAAAATACTTTATTAAAAAAAAGAAAACATGTAATAATTTTTTAAAAGGCTCAAAGTCTTATGATTGAGCAGATAATCAGTAGTTTCTTGTGTGTTTTTAAAATGGTTTCTAGAATGACCTTCTATCTGGTCTCCAAGGGCTCTAAAAAGACAATTTCCATCTCCTGATACCTTATGGAGTTTGAGTCCCAGGGCTTTCAATTGAGTGGTAAGGAACCAGTCTCAGCCACACTACTTGAAGAATATCCCCTTTAAGGGAGGGAGAAAAAGGTAGGAAAGGGGACCCCCAACAGGAATTAGGAGACACTTTCTCTCTCTCTCTCTCTCTCTCTCTCTCTCTCTCTCTCTCTCTCTCTCTCTCTCTCTCTCTCTCGCCTTGGAGTGGACTAGAGACTGGCTTCTGACTCCCATAGAAATTATGGACCTCGGGGGCAGCTAGGTGGCACAGTGGATAGAGCACTGGCCTTGGATTCAGGAGTACCTGAGTTCAAATCCAGCCTCAGACACTTAAGACTTACTAGCTGTGTGACCCTGGGCAAGTCACTTAACCCCAATTGCCCTGCAAAAACAAAAACAAAAAAGAAATTACAGACCTCTGGTAGTGAGTTAAATCCAGCCCTTTGCATTAGCTGAGCTGAAAGTGAGTTTGGGGATTGTATAGGCTTCTGTTAGAGTTAGGGGGGATATCCATTTTCCTCTTTCCCTATCCTGTTGTCATTGCCTTAATTAATTTCACCTTTGCTGTGGATTTTATTCCCATTAAATAAAACCTGATTTGTGTGTGGAAAAGAGGCTGTTACACTCCTTTCTCATTAGCCTGGGAGAAATAACTAAAAAAGGCAGTCCAGAGGGGAGGAATCTTTGGACCTGGAGGTACATAGTAGTTCACATGTTTCCCCAATTACAGTATGAATTTCTTGAGGACAGAGACAATGTTTTTGTGGGTCTGTGTATGCCTAAGCATAGCTCAGTGTCTAGCAAAAAATAAATGTTTGTTGATTTGACTTGACTACCAAAAATGGAAAAAAAAAAAAAAAGGTGAGAAAAAGCTTGTGGTAATGGGAAGAGTACTTAGAATCAGGATGCCATCGATGTGATCCATGCCTCAGGCACTTATTAGGTATTATGACTAATCTCAAGTCACCTGATCTCTCTTAACCTTAGTTTACATATTGGTAAACTATATTTAATAATAGCATGTATCTCCAAAGGTTGTTGTAAGGATCACATGAGATAATTCCTGTAAATTTCTTTACAAAACTCAAAAATTCTACATGCATGTATGATGTCATTATAATTACTTTTTTCCTATAATCTTAATACTATAGTTCGAGTGACATAGACATAGTCACATGACAAAAACAACCCCCCCCAAAAAAAACAACACCTTGAAACTAAAATTCCCTAAAGACATGAAAAAGTTAAAAGAAGAAGAAAAAAATACATCATTTGTCAAAGACAAATAACTTCATTCATCAGGCTCAAGCTGTTCTAAATCAGTTATATTTGACATGACTTTGTGGGTAAAATGTTAAAAAAAAACCTTTCTTTTTACGTCATTGTAATATATAAAGAACCTAAAGTCTGTTTGTACTACAAACTAGTTCCATAGCATATTTCTTCTATTGACTTCTTTAATATATATTCAGACAGTTTTTAACCCAAAATAAATTTGAATATGTTTGACTTCTAAGATCTGCTCTCTTCTTCTTCTTCTTCTTCTTCTTCTTCTTCTTCTTCTTCTTCTTCTTCTTCTTCTTCTTCTTCTTCTTCTTCTTCTTCTTCTTCTTCTTTCTTTTTTTTTTGGGGGGGGGGCAATGAGGGTTAAGTGACATGCCCTGGGTCACACAGCTAAATTTACTCTCTTCTTCCAAAAGAGTATAAATAAAAAGGCAGAGGTAATTTGCTCTTTCTGGAATAGTTTCTACTCCTAGACATTCTAAGGCTTCTTAAAGGGTAAATTAATTTCAGATACTATAGCTAGGAAAAGGTCATTTACTTTCAGGTATTGGACCCATCAATAGAATAAACTTTGTAGCTCAATATTGTAGAATTTGTCTTTGAAAACATTCATCAAAAGCATCAGATTTAGATTCAGGATATCTTGGGGTGAAACTCGGTTCTTCCTGCCTTTTGATTCATATAACCTTCATCACATCATATAATTTTACGGGTCCTCTGTCTTTTTATCTATAAAACGAGAAAGTTCGCAAAAGATAATTGGTCAAAAGGAATAATTTCAAACTGCTGACTCTATGAAAATTGTTCCAAATAACCAATAATTAGAGAAATACAAATTAAAAAACAACAAATTAACCCCAAACTTCTGTGGTTTCACATCAGCCCTAGCAAATTACCATATCATAAAAATGGAAATTAAAAAGTTGACTTCATAACAAATGAAGAAGAAATAAAGGAAAATATTACTATTTTGTTCAAACATTTGCTAATAAAATAGAGAATATAAATTAAATAGATGACTATTTTAAATCTAAAAATGTCCAGATTAACAGAAGATGAGCTAGAAGATTTATGTATAAATAATGCACATTCATAAAATAAAATTGGACAAACATAAATAAATTACCAAATGGGAAAAAAGACAACAGGAACTTATTGATGTATAAGCAAGCTTAATAAAAACTTGAAGAACAATTAATTTGAATATTCTAAATCTCATTTGAAAAACTAAGAAAGGGATGCCAATCCAAGTTGGGAGAAAAGCAATAAGAAATATAGTTGAGCTCCAATACATCAAACTCATCTGAATAGACCTAGAAAATCAACCAGACTCAATCCTGATAGTGAAATCCAGGGGAAAAAAAAGTTATAGCAAGTCCTTTGTATGGCCTAGGTCAGCATAGAGAGAAAGGATAGGTCTGCTGACACTGGGAATTATGTCAGCATGGGAATAGTCTGCACTGGTTGAGTACTCAAGCACCCAGGAAGAGGCAATGCACCAGTGAAAAACTAAAACGGGACCCAGAGGCAAACTGGGATACTCCCAGGCCCATATCAGGGACACTACCATAGGAAAAGATACCACACGACAACTTTTTCACCTACTACCAAGTTCTGAGTCACAAATCCAGCACCAATTGAGAAGAGGATCTGCACACAGGTGGGGCATTCCCTTATAAGTAGTTCCTGAATTGTATACCAAGAAAGCAGGAAATTCAGAAGTAAGAAGCAGCATTTTGGGTCAGTCCTCAGAAGCAGTGAAGAATTTCTGAGCATCTAGCCCAGGCTGCAGAGGAATAGCAAGGGCAGCAATCCCAGATCAAAGAGGAGCCTACAGTTCTATAGTTCTGAAACAATAGAACCTGCTAGGTGGCTGATAGTGACTGAGTCCAGAAACATTCTATTATCTTTCTGGCTGAAACCCTGGTCAGGAACTTGCTGGGCTCAAACCAGGGGAGCAGCAATTAAACTTTTCCCTGAATTATGCTACTTTAAAAGGTGCTGTAAGCTTGCAGGTCCCCAGCCTGTCCTTGATATCCTAGAATAACACAACATTCACTACCCCATGAAAGCATCAATAGGACCAACTTCCACCTTCCCTCAAAAAGTGTCACATACCCCAGGCATAACATCAAGTAAAAAATCATGAATTAGCATGGAAGAATGAGCAAATAAACAAACCAATAAACCAAAGTCCATCATAATGAGCTTTTATGGATGTTCAAGACACAGATGAATGAGAATAACTTCAAAATATCTGTAGGCAATGCCTTAGAGAAAAACAAAATATATATAATTGAACTAGAAATCCAGGAAGATATGAAGCAAGCATTGAAAAAATTTTAAGGTTTTTTTTTAAGCAAATGAAGTGGTAGTACTTGAGTGAAAAAATGGAAAAGAAGGAGAGCTGTGGAAGAAAGAACACTAGAAAATATATGAATAAATAGACATTTCTTTGTCATAATAAGTAGTACATTTAAAAATTAAGAGAAACTATTATAAGAGATAAAAATAAAGGCGTTTCGGGGGCAGCTAGGTGGCGCAGTGGATAGAGCACCGGCCCTGGAGTCAGGAGTACCTGAGGTCAAATCCGGCCTTAGACACTTAACACTTACTAGCTGTGTGACCCTGGGCAAGTCACTTAACCCCAATTGCCTCACTAAAAAAAAATAATAATAAATAAATAAACAAATAAATAAATAAAGGCCTTTCCAATGAGAGCATGAATTGTCCATGAAAAGATGTCCATTACCGCCTATAGTTTATGTAGTGGTATAATGATAACAAGCAAAAGAAATGGAGGGAATAAACATGAGCAAAACTGAAACAAAATTATCATTTTTTACATAACATATGATAGTTTACTTACAAAAGCCAAAACTGACAAATTGAATTGAAACAACTAAAAAGCTCAGCAAAGTTTCAGTACATAAAATAAATGCACATAAGTGAGATATTTTTTATATATTACAAAAAAACTATCAGGAATAAATGGCAGGGGGGAAGATATTCCAATCACAAGAGGCAAAGGAAATAAAAAATACTTGGTAGTTTATCTATTGAGATATACATAAAAATAGCATGAATAAAACTACCAAAAATACCCACAACTATTTTAAAGTAGACCTAAACAATATGTGAATCACTGATTACTCTGGTAAACTAAGCTAATAAAATACAAATGACAAGACTACCTAAACGAATTTGCTAATTCAGTGTCATTCCAATCAAACTATCAAAGGATTACTATAGTGCACTAGAAAAAAAATTAACTGGATCAGCAAAATGTCAAAAATCTCAAATCCATTAATAAAAAATTGTATGATAGGAAAGAAAAGAGCCTATTAATATCCGATTTCAAACCATACTAGCAAGCAGTAATCATCAAAATTATTTGACATTCATTAAGAAAAATACGGGGTGGGGGGGGCAGCTAGGTGACATAGTGGATAAAAACCTGGCCCTGAATTCAGGAGGACCTGAGTTCAAATCTGGGCTCAGACATTTGACACTTACTAGCTGTGGGACCCTGGGCAAGTCACTTAACCCTCACTGCCCCCCCCCCAAAAAAAAGAAAAATAGAGGTCAGTCAGTAGAACAGATTAGGTACATAATACACAGAAGAAAATGAATAGTATCACAGTCTTTGATAAAATCAAAGATTCCTTCTTTTAGAATAAGAATTTACTATTTGACAAAAATGTTTGGAAAAAATTAGAAAGGAATCTGCCAGAAAATACATATAGATTAACATCTCACACCACATATCAAGAGAAGCACTAAATGTCTACGTAACTTACAGACTTAAAATGTTACATCATAAACAAATTAAAGGATTAGAGGAAATTTCTTTTTAAATCTGTGGGTAGGGGAAGTTTTCATGATGAAACAAAAGGCAGATATAATTGAAATTAAAATATGTACTTGTGATTATATATTATATTTGTACCAATAAAACAAGGATTGCTAAAATTGGAAGCAAAGCAAATAAATGAAAGGAAATTATTTGGCCCAAATGTCTCTTGATAAAAATCTAATTTCTAAGATATATGGACAATCAATTCAAATTTACAAAAGTAAGAACCATTCCTCCATTGCTTAATATTCAAAGGATATGAATAGATATTTTTAGAGGAAGAAATCAAATGTGTAAAAGTCATAGCAAAAATATCCTAATCAATAATAATGAGATATGAAAATTAAAGCAATTCTGAGGTTCTACACATAACCATCAGATTTATAAAATTGGCAAAAAATTTACAGAAACAACATTGAAAAATACCAGAGAGATTGTGGGAAAATATGTATATTGATGTACTATTGATTGAACTAGGAACTTCACTGGCTATTCTGGAAAGTCATTTGTTTCTATACCCATAGAGTAATTAACTGTGCATATATTTCTATACTATTACTCGATGTTGACTCCAAAAAGATCAAAGAAAGGAAAAGTAAAACCACCCATATGCACCAAAATCATAGGGCAGTTCATTTTGTGGTGGCAAAGAACTGAAATGAAGGTTTTATCTGTCAGTTTGGGAGTAGGTGCAACATTTTATGGCACATGACATATTCCTTATGAATGGAATATTTTTATACCATAAGAAATGACAGAGAACATTTTTATAAAAGCCTTGCAAGACTTTTATGAATTGATGAAGATTGAAGTATCCCAACCAAAATGATTTCTACAATAAGACGTGTTATAAAGATGAATATCTTTGAGAGAATTAAGAGCTCTGGTTAGCAAAATTATCACCCATGGTTCTTGAAGAATCATGAGGAAATATACTATCAACCTTCTCACGGAGAAACCATGAATTCAGAAGACATAGGCCTTATTTCTTAGATTTGGCCAATGTAGGAATTAATTTTGCTTGATTGTTTATATTTCTTTAGTAAAGATTGTGGGTTTCTTTATATTTTTCAATGGGGAGAGGAAGTTGGAAGGAGAGAAGATTAATTTGTATTAACTGAAAATGAAATTTTTGAAATATAGAAATTATATATATTGAATTAACTGAAAAATTGCATGTTGTGTGTATATACACATACACATATGTGTGTATATATGTGTGTGTGTGTGTGTGTGTATAGCTCAAAGAAGCCAGGGTAAGAACATTTTTATACATCTGGTAGACAACAGATGCTTTTCAAGAACTAAATGGTTCTGTTCAAATTTTGTTTCCATACCTCTACAACAATAACAATAACAACAACAACAAAATAGATCAGAGAAATGCTAGGGAAAATCATAGTACCAGTTTATTTGTCCCAAGAACAAGCAGGCATAAATCATATGGAAACTCCTTCCAAAGAAGGAGTTTGATGGCTCCCTCTTTCTGAGGGTATACAAAGTTTCTTTGCTTCATGTTTACAGGGTGTTATCAGTTTCATTAGCATGATACAAATCACCATAAAAGGCAAGACTATAACAAGAATGGATATAATAAAAATCAATTTAACAATTTAAGTTTTAACAAGAATGTAGGGAACACCAATCAGTTTGATAGTTCAACTTAATGGAAACACTAAGATAGATTATATGATTCCAAAAAATGGGATTTTGCGAGGATGAAGATGCCCAGATATTTTTACAAGATAGAGACTTACTATCCTGTGGGAAGAGGTCACCAGATTGGGAATTATCTGCTAATTCTCTGGGTTCATTTTGAAGGTGACAAAAGGCATTTTGCTCCTATTAATCCAGGGTTTCATAAAATCCTTTTGTATAATAAGGCAGCTCCATCAATCAATTCCAGTTGGTCCATAATAATTGCTACATCCTACTTCAGTGGGTCATGGGGGCATAGGGATAGTTCTGGTTTCTTAAAGATTTAGGGATTAGAGCAAAAGCTTTGGAAAGGCCCAATTAATCTAGAAAGGCATCGAGTATGGACTTTGAAGCAGGCTGTTTGTCATCTGAAGAAGAACCTAAATTAATAGATACCAAGCTTGAGTCAGTTTGACCACAGGGTGATGAATTGTTCAGTGCCAGAAATAACCAAAGGACATATACTATAGTGTTCTATGTTAATAAAGGAAGAACTGATCCTGACATCATAGATCCTTGAAGTATTAAGGGATGACTGCTTTACTTTGAAATCTTGCAAAAATGTACCTTTCACAATGGTGTGTGTATATGTGTCCATATGTGTGTGTGTGTGTTGGGGTGGTGCTAATGATCAAATGTAACCAATGGAAAATAACTGAAATAAAATGTCAGCAAGCTTCCTCTGATCTTGACAGTCTTAGAATTCTCATCTTTACTATTTGATTCACACTATTCTTCCTCTTAAATGTATTTATGCTGTTCTCTACACGTGCAATTTATTGCTATTTCAGTTTTCTGGACATTGTCATTTTTTTCTTCTGTTTAATTTTTAGATAATTACTTTAATATCTAGATCTATTGACTAGTTAGAAATATTGTAATTATATATTTATCTTGGACAGATGACAGCGATTGTACATGTGCAACTTCTGTGCATTCATTCTTGCATATGACATTGTAGGATAATTTATTTCCTAGAAAGGTTAGATATTTAAAGCCCCAAACAGATAAACAAACAAAAGCTTTCTCAACTTTAGGAATGCCATGTTAGATCTATGGAAAGACAATGTTCATAAACGGCAACTCTCTGATTACATAGAAGGTGGAAAGTATCTCTTAGGCCTCGATAACCTCTTCCATTTCTATTCTTTCTTGTTTATTTTTCAATTAACTGAATTTTTTCTTATTGTCTCAATTAATTTTATTTCCTCTCCTTCCAGTTGGATTGAAAAAAGAAAGACATAAAAAATATGCATAGTCAAACAAAACAAACAATAACATTCTATTCATCTGTAAGTACCCACACCTCCATGAAACCTTTTTCAGTCCTCTCAATACATATAATATCCCCTTCTCATAAAACTCATAGTACTTAGTGTGCATATTTCTTTTGTAACATCACATATAATAGTGCTTCATTAGAGCTTTGTGTTTTTTTTGTTTGGTTTGGTTTTTTTGTTTGTTTTTTTTGCATGGCAATGAAGGCTAAGTGACTTGCCAAGGGACACATAAATAGTGTCAAGTGTCTGAGGCTGGATTTGAACTCAGGTCCTCATTAATCCAAGGCCAGTGCATTATCCACTGTACCACCTAGCTGCCCTGTGTTGTTTTGTTTTTAATAAAAATATTTTAACATGTTTTAAGGTTTTATTTTCCCTAGGATATGGGTAGCACCCTGAGAGCATAACTCTAGAAATTCTGAAAAAAGTTAACTTAATAAATGGTCAGTGCGTATCTGTATTAAATGAGCATTCACTGAATACCTGAGATGGTAGATCTAATGGAATTAATGGAAAGGAAATACAGGATATGTAAAAGATAGAAGTTACATTAATCCTGACTAAATGATGATAACATGCTACAGTTTACCATTTTCAGGATAGTATTTTCTTTTTTTCTTTTTTTTTTTGGTAGGGGGATGCAATGATGGTTAAGTGACATGCCCAGGGTCACATACCTAGTAAGTGTCAAGTGTCTGAGGCCAGATTTGAACTCAGGTCCTCCTGAATCCAGGGCTGGTGTTTTATCCACTGTGCCACCTAGCTGCCCCATTTTTTAAAGAATAAGATAGTAGTTTACTTAAGGGCAGGGGAAGGGAAGGGAAACCAAGAGAGAAATCACTGTGCTTCTCATGGGGAGAAGGCATGGCACAGAGTGTGGCTCTGAGATACCAATCTCCCAGGATAATATTTCTTAAAATAGCATAATTGGTGCAGTTAGGTGGCGCAGTGGATAGAGCACCTGCCCTGGAGTCAGGAGGACCTGAGTTCAAATCTGGCCTCAGACACTTAACACTTAGTAGCTGTGTGACCCTAGGCAAGTCACATAATGGCAATTACCTCACCAAATAAAAAAATAGCATGATTACTTCCTGATTGATTTGAAGTTTAAAAAATAAATCACTGCTTGCTTACTCATTTAAAGAAGAATCAGTTATGTAATTATAGCAATGGAATGTATAACAGCAGCAATGATTAATCATCTGCAGCCTGGTATATGATTGAAGCACAGTAAAAAAGCAATCTAAGAAATGTTTAAAAAGGAACCTGGGACAGCTAGGTGGTGCAGTGGATAGAGCATGAGCCCTGGATTCAGGAGGACCTGAATTCAAATCCAGCCTCAGACACTTAACACTAGCTAGCTGTGTGACCCTGGGCAAGTCACTTAACCCCAATTGCCTCACCAAAAAAAAAAAAAAAAAGGAACCTGTGGATCTCTATTATACCTTTAAAAAATTAACATAATATGAATTGCCTCATGTGATCTCAGGTCATCTCTCACTCTTTCTACCCCTTCCACCTCTGCCTCCTACTGAAGCACCTGGTTTCATTATTGGATTACACCACTTCCCAGATGCTATGGGCTTCTGTTACACATACAGATACACATACACACAACCTCAATGACATAGAAATACACACACACGTTTACATTTTCATACACTCTGCTGCTCTCTGGCTGTGAGTAAAACTAGGGAAATTAATGGAGTTGTAAGATTGACATAAACCCTTTTCCCATATAGTCTAGCCTAAAGAAATAAAAAGAAGTCTGGGATGGGGGTAATGAGAGTCTGGTTGGAGAAAGTGCACAAATGTTCATGTTTAGATACCTGAAAAAAATAGTCTCAGTTTATGCAACTGCCAAACAATAGATCCTTGGTCTTTACAATTCTCTAAAATCAGAGGCTAAATTTACTGTGTAAGCCTATGTTGTGTTGTGTGGATAGTTGTCCAGTTTCCTTGTTTATCTCCTTCTTTACAAGCTACTCATTATAGTGTCTGGATCACATATATTTGTGAATTTTTGAGAATGCATTCTATTATTTAATCAGAGCTTTGTGCTAAGGAGGAAAATGTCAAGGATACAATCTCCACTCAAGACAACTAGTGTAATCTTGACTACAAATAGAACTATTAACCCCTAACCATCTGTATCTATTCTCTCTCTCTCTCTTTTTTTTATAGGACAATGAGGGCTAAGTGACTTGCCCAGGGTCACACAGCTAGTAAGTGTCAAGTGTCTGAGGCCAGATTTGAACTCAGGTCCTCCTGAATTCAGGGCCTATGCTTTATCCATTGCGCCATATAGCTGCCCCCATCTATGTCTATTAAAAAGTTTTTGTACAAACAGAAGCAATGTATCCAAAACTAGAAGGGATGCAGAAAGCAGGGAAACAATTTTTATAGCCAGTACTTCTGATAAAGGCCTCATTTCTAAAATATATCAGGAACTCAATCAAATTTATAAGAATCCAAGACATTCCCCAATTGAGAAATGGTCAAAGGATTTGAACAGGCAGTTTTCTGAGGAAGAAATCAAAGCTATCTATTGCCACATGAAAAAAAATGCTCTAAATCACTATTTATTAAAGAGATGCAAATTTAAATAACTCTGAGGTATCACCTGACACCTATCAGATTGGCTAAAAGGAGAAAAAGGAAAATAATAAATGTTGGAGAATCTATGGAAAAATTGGAACACTAATGCATTGTTGGTGGAGCTGTGAACTGATCCAACCACTCTGGAGAGCAATTTGGAATTATGGCCAAAGGGCTATAAAGCTGTGCATGCCTTTTGAGCCAGCAATACAACTATTGGGTCTTTTTCCCAAAGAGATCATAAAAAATGGAAAAGGACCCACACGTACAAAAATATTTATAGCTGCTCTTTTTCTGGTGGCAAGGAATTGGAAAGTGAGGGGCTACCCATCAATTGGGGAATGGCTGAACAAGTTGTAGTATATGAATGTAATGGAATTCTATTGTGCTATAAGAAACAATGATGAGGCAGATTTCAGAGAAACCTGGAAAGACTTACATGAACTGATGCTGAGTGAGATGAGCAGAACCAAGAGAACATTGTACACAGTATCAATTGTGATAGACTTGATTCTTCTCAGCAATACAATGGTCCAAGATAGTTCCAAAGGACTCATGATAGAAAATGCTCTCCAAATCCAGAAAAAAAAGAACTGTGGACCCTAGATGCAGAACCATACTACTTCTATTGTTTTTTGAGGTTTTTCCTTTTTGCTCTGATTCTTCTCTTGTGGCATGGGTAATGCAGAAAGATGTTTAATGTTATTGTACACGTATGGCCTGTATCAGATTACTTGCTGTCATGGGGAGGAGGGAGGGAGGGGAGAAAGGGAGAGAAATTTGAAACTAGAAATCTTATAAAAACAAATGTTGAAAACTAAAAGAAAGTTAATAAAATAAAATAAAATATATGTGAATTCATTTTCATTAGCAAGACATAATATACCCTAGTACAGATGGTTGGTTTTCTTCCTGTTTTTTTTTTTTAACTACTTGTGGCTTTTTGAAATGAGAGCCAATTCACAATTGAAATATTAACAATACTTATTTCTCTTCTAATTTGTGACACAGTGTAGTTGTAATGATTTGAATGATGCCACCTGTAGGAAAGCTCTGCCATGATGAGAAGGCATCTGATGGCATGACCATGTGGTCATGTCCCTGGCATCAGGAAGTGACATTTGCTCGTGGATACCTCTATGAAAACTACTGTTAAGGTTAAAATTCTAGCTAGTCTGTCTAAAATATCTAATGAGTGATCTCCAATAAATTATAAGCTTTAGCAAGAGTTAGACTTTTAAGCATTTATTAAGGAGAATAAGAATTTGGTAAAGAGAGAGAGAAAGGCCTACATTCATCTATCTATTAAAGGGAGAGCACATTTCTAGCTCCCCTCTCTGCCAGAGTCCCCAGGAAAGAGTCCCAGTCAGAGCGCCAGGCTCCCGCCTTCTTCCTCCCACAAGTAAACATCACTTCCTGACACCAAAGAAAAGACTCCTGGTCTTGCCCTCAAAGACCTTCACTTCATGGTGGAGCTTTTCTACAGTAAGTCTCCAGCAGGTGGCATCATTCCAATTGTTACACTACCAGCCAATCAACTTGAGGAGCCTCCCATTTCTGGGAGGAGAATTGAAGTAGGAAGCAGAGGCTGGTGGAGGGGTTCTTCCTCTTTTTTGTTCCTGACCTCACCATAGTTAGATTTTTACTTTTCTCTCTGATACCAATGCTCTTTAATAAATACTTAAATACTCTTGCTAAAGCTTATAATTTATTGGCAACTACTCATTAGATTTTAGATAGTATAGCTAGAATTTTAGCCCCTTACATAGTCATGTGTTGACTTGTACTTCTCCACAACATGTCCCACCACCTTTCCAAGAGTTATACCAAATTGGAAAAGGATAACTGAGAACCTTGACCTACTAGCTGAAGTAAGCTGTAACTGAAGATGCAGAGAGATAAAAGCCTTACCCATAACTATTTGTCAATTGACAGGGAGAAAGATTTTTATCTATAATTAACTTTCTTAATTACACATTCCAAAAAATGTATTTGATGAAAAAGGTTCTATATGAGAGGATTTTTCTGTTTCCATTTCTTATTTCTTCAATTTGCCACTTTCCTTTTTTAAAAATATTTTTCTCCCAGCTACATGTTAAACCAATGTTTAACAATTTTTGAAGTTTTCAGTTTCAAATTCTATCCCTTTCTCTCTTTCCCCCTCCCTGAGAAGGTAAGCAATCTAATATAGGTTATGCATGTGAAATCATGTAAAACTTTTCCACATTAGTCATTTTGTAGAAGATGAAGTGAAGAAGGAGTGTGTATGTGTGTGTGTGTGTGTGTGTTTGTGTGTGTGTGTGTGTTTGTGAGAGAGACAGAGACAGAGAGACAGAGAGAGACAGTGAGAGTGGAACACAGCCCAGGAGCCCAGCAAACCAGGGGCAGGCCTTGGGAGTCACTGAATCAGTACCAGTAGATGCCTCCAGAGCTCTCAGCCCACAGATGGTAAAGAGGTCAAACAACTGGTCAGAAGATTACAGGGGTTTCTTGGCTAGCACTGAGGAAGGACTCTGTTGCTCTGCCCATATTTGGATCAGATCACAGTCCTGTTTGACATTCCCAGGGCCAGGAGAAGCAGTAGCATCCCAGAGTTTGTGGCAACATTTGTCTTGGTAACTGCTTCATAGTTTCAGGGCAGGAAAGACTGTTTGTTATTGATACCAGACAAGAGCACAAGCCAGGAGATCAGTAAACACACTTTTCCTTCAGTCATAGCACTTTGGAAGAGCTGAAAAAAAAACTTGTAGATTCCTAGAAACATATCTGAAAATAGCTGGACAAAATGCTTGAATCTTGGGACGGTGCACACTCCATCCTGGAAGTGGACCCCTACTTTAACAAAGGTTTTTGTTCTTTTTTTTTAAAGAAAGAAAGAAAGAAAGAAAGAAAAGAAATAAGCTGAGAAAATGAGCAAACAGAAAAAATTCTGACCATAGAAACTTACTATGGGAACAAGGAAGATCAAAACACACACTTAACAAAGGATAATAAAGTCTAAGCTCCTACATCCAAAGACTCTAACAAAAAATATGTATTGGTCTCAGGCCATGGAAGAGGTCAAAAAGGATTTTGAATACCAAGTAAGGGATTTAGAGGAAAAAATTGGGAAGACAAATTAGAGTGATGTAAGAAAATCATGAAGAAAAAGTGAACAGCTTGGTAATGTAGACACAAAAAATTGGAGAAAATAACAACTTAAAGGACAAATGGGGAGAGAGAGAGAGAGGTAAAGGTTACAAAAAGCCAATGGGAGGGCAGCTAGGTGGTGCAGTAGATAAAGCACTGGCCTTGGATTCAGGAGGATCTGAGTTCAAATCCAGCATCAGACACTTGACACTTACTAGCTGTGTGACCTTGGGCAAGTCACTTAATCCTAATTGCCCCCAAAACAAACAAACAAACAAACAAAAAAGCCAATGAGGAGGGAAAAATTCGGCAAATTGGCCAAATGGAAAAGGAGGTGCAAAAACTCACTGAGAAACAAATTCCTTAAAAATTAGAATTGATCCAATGGAAGCTAATGGCTTCATAAGAAATCAAGAAACAAAACACATCCAAAAGAAAAAAATAGAAGACAATGTGAAATATCTCATAAAAAAAAATTACTGACCTGGAAAATAGAGCAAGGAGAGATAATTTAAGCATTATTGGACTATGTGCAAACCTTGATAAAAAAAAGAACCTACACATGATATTTCAAGAAATTATCAATGAAAACTGCACTTATATTCTATGACCAGAGGGTAAAATAAAAATTAATATGATCACCTCATGAAAGAGATAAAATGAAAAATCCAAGGAATAATGTAACCAAATTGCAGAATTATCAGGTCAAGGACAAAATTCTGCAAGAAGCCAGAATGAAAAAAAAATCAAGTATCATGGAGACAAAGTCAGGATCACACAAGATTTAGCAGTTTATACATTAAAAGACTGGAGCACTTTGAATAAGATATTCCAGATAGGAAAGAAATTAGAACAATAGCCAAAAATCACCTTTTCAGCAAAACAGATTGTAATATTTCATGGGTAAAATGGGCATTCAATGAAAAAGAAGACTTTCAGTCATTTCTGATGAAAAGACCAGAATGAATCAAAAATTTGACTTTCAAATACAAGACTCTAATGAAAAATAAAAAGTTAAACAGATAAAGGGAAATCATAAGGGATTTTAAAAGTTTGAACTGTTTATAGTTTTACATGTGAAAATAATACTTATAACACATAAGAACTTGTTAGAAGGAGTATATTTAGACAAAGGAGACAGGTATGAGTTGAATATGAAGATATGATATCTAAAATATTTAAAATTAAGGGGTAAACAGTTATGCAGTGGAAGAAGGGGAAAGGGAGAGGTGGAATGTGGTATATTGTCTCACATAAAAGAAACAAGAAAATGCTTAGACAGAGACTTGAATGATGGGGGAGTTTCTGGGAAGTGAGTTAACCTTAATTTCATCAGAATTGTCTCAAAGAGGGAATAATGTACACAGTTAATTAGGTATAGAAATTTGTCTTAGAAGAAGGGGAAATAGATAAGGGAAAGTAAAAGGGGAAGTAGAAGGAGAAGATAAGGTGAGCTGAGGTGGGTGATAGAAGGGAGGGCAGATTGGTGGAGGGGGTAGTCATTAGGAAAACACTTTTGAAGAGGGACAGGGTAAGGAAAGAGGGAATAGAATAAATGGGAGGAGAAAATAGGATAGAGGGAAATAAAATTATCAATAATTGTGAAAAAAATTTGAAGTAATTTTCTTTAATAAAGATTTCATTTCTCAAACATATAGAGAAATGAGTAAAATTTTTATAAATAAGAACCATTTCCCAATTGATAAATGATTAAAAGATATGAACAGTTTTCAGAAGAAGTAATCAAAGCTATCTATAGCCATATTAAAATATGTTCCAATTTGCTATTGATTAGAGAGGTTCAAGTCAAAATATTCATACTTCATACCTATTAGATTATCCAGTAGAACAGAAGAGGAAAATGACAAATATTGAATTTGGGATATTGGATATTGCACTGTTGGGGGAGCTATAAAGTGATTCAACCATTATGTAAAGCAATTTGGAACAATGCACAAAGGGCTATAAAACTATGTATACTTTTTGACCTAGCAACTACAGAATAATAGGTCTGTATCCAAAAAGAGATTTTAAAATAAAGAAAAGGACCTATGAGTACAAAAATATGTATAGCAACACCTTTTCTGGTGGCAAAGAATTGGAAATTGAGGATATGTCCATAGATTGGGGAATGGCTGAACAAATTTTGGTAGATAATTATGATAGCATACTATTGTGCTATAAGAAATAATGAGCAGGATGCTTTCAGAAAAACCTGGAAAGATGTACATCAGCTAATGTGAAGTAAAACATACTGCATACAAAGTAATAGCAATGTTTTTCGATGATCAGATGTAAATGAGTTAGCTATTTTCAGGAATAAAATGATCCAAGACAACTCTGAAGGACTTATGATGAAAAATGATATCCATACCCAGAGAACAAACTGATGGTGTCTGAATACAGATTCAAGCTTGTTTTTACTTTATTTTTCTTAAGGGTTTTTGTCTGTTTTCTTTTACAATATGACTAATGTGGAAATGTTTTGCATGAATACACATATATAACCTATATTGAATTGTTTCCTTTCTCAGCAGGCAAGGGGAGGCAGAAGAAGGGAGAAAATTTGGAACTCAAAGTTTTTAAAGTAGCCATTAAAATTGTTTTTACATATAATTGGTGGTAAATAAAATACTAGATTTTAAAAAAGAAACAATAAAACAAAACCAAAAGAATGAAAAAATGTAAGACAATGTGAAATATCTCACTGGAAAAACACCTTACCTGGAAAATAGAGCTAGGAGAGAAAATTTTAAAATTACTGGACTACTTACAAGCCAAGATTAAAAAAAAAAAGAGTACAGACATCATCTTTCAGGAAACATCAAGGAAAACGTATCTGATATTCTAGAACCTGAGGATAGAATAGAATTGGAAAGAATCCACTGATCACCTCCTGGAAGAGATCCCAAAATGAAAATGCCCAGGAATATTATAGCCAAATTCCTGAGCTCTCAGGTAAAAGAAAAAATATTGAAAAGCATCAGGAAATGAACATTCAATTATCATGGAGCTACAGTCAGATTCACAGGAGATTTATCAGCTTCTACTTTAAAGGATCAGAAGGCTTGGAATATAATATTCCAGAGGGCAAAGGAGCTTGGATTACAACTAAGAATCACCTACCCAGCAAAAGTTAGTATAATCCTTCAGAGGGAATGAAAAAAAAGGACTTCCAGGCATTCTTGAAGAAAAGACCAGAGATAAATAGAAAATCTGATTTTCAAATCATGACTGAAGAGAATAATAGAAAAGTAAAGAGGAAAAGGAAATCACAGGTATTTTAATAAGGTTAAACTACTTACATTCCTAAATGGGAAGATGAGACTTGTAATTCATTAGAACTGTTTCATTATTAGGGCAGTAGGAAGGAGTATATATAGACAGAGGACAGAGGTGTGAGTTGAATATGAAGGTATGATATCTAAAAGAAAAAAAATTAAGGTGTGAGAGAGGAATGAACTGGAAGAAAGGGAAAGGGGGAGGTAGAATTGGGTGAATTATCTCAAATAAAAGAGGCAAGAACAAACTTCTACAGCAGAGAGAAAGAAGGAGAAGGTGGTGGTGGTAGCTTGAACCTTACTCTCAGTGGTGTGAGAAAATAATGGGCTTTGCCAATGTCCAAAGGCCCCAGTCAGGGGGGATTGATTGGATTGATCGGATTGACTAAGATTGACTGACTTCATCTGATTAAGGTACTTAAAGTTAATTTCATTGAAACCACACCTACCTGGCCCTCAAGAGTGTATTATTCTCAGAAGCTGTGGACTCTTACCTCAACACAGGCCCACCCTCAAATCCAGTGAACCAATGGATTTTGGAGATGCTAGTCAATTAGCTTGAAGCAGGGTGGAAGGGCTGCCTGTCCTCTGGATGTAGAAAAAGAATTCTGAGGTGTTCAATAGAAATTTATCTTACCCTTCAGAAAATCAAGAGGAGAAGGAGATAAGAAAAGGGAAGGATGATGGAAGAAAGGGTAGATTGTGGGAGGGGGTAGTCAGAAGCAAAAAAACATTGATCAGCAAACAGGGTGAAAGGAAAGAGAGAATAGTATAAGTGGGGGAAGGAATAGGGCAGAGGGAAATACAGTTAGAAATAGTAAATGAAAAAAAAATTTACAGCAAGTTTCTCTGTTAAAGGCCTCATTTCTCAAATTTATAGAGAGCTGAATCAAAGTTATAAAAATAAGAGCCCTTAAAAAAAAATAAGAGCCCTTCAGGGCAGTTAGGTTGAACAGTGGATAAAGCACCAGCCTTGGATTCCAGAAGATGTGAGTTCAAATCTGTCCTCAGACACTTGACACTTACTAGCTGTGTGACCCTAGACAAGTCACTTAACCCTCATTGCCCCATCCCCCCCTCCAAATAAATAAATAAATAATATAAATAAGAGCCCTTCTCCAACTGATAAAGGATTAAAATATATGAAGTTTCTAGATGAAGTAATCAAAGCTATCTCTAGCCATATGGGAAAAAAAAAATTCTAACATGCTATTGACTGGACAATTTTGAGGTACTACTTCATACCTATTATTTTGCCTAATAGGACAGAAGAGGAAAATGACAAATATTGTAGAAAATGTGGGGGAAATGAAACATTAATGCACTGTTGTTCAGTCGTGAACTGATTCAACTATTCTATAGAGTAATTTGGAACTATTCCCAAAGCACTATAAAACCATGCATACCCTTTGACCTAGCTGTACCACTACTAGGTCTTTATCCAAAAAAAAAAAAAATCAAATAATAAAAAGCAAAAAGGATGTATATGTAAAAAAATATTTATAGCAGCTCTTTTCTGATGGCAAAGAATTGTAAATTCAGGGGATGCTCTGTTTTTTTTTTTAATTATTGTGGCTAAACTATACTTTATAAATTAATTGCTTGCTCTCTCTCACTTTCTATACATGTACACATATATAAGTGGCTTTTGCATCTACTTTATCAATAAGCATTTATTATTAATTAATATCATATACACCAGTGGGGGAAAAAATTGATCTTGTGTTTCACTAAGTTCTCATAGTCTCAGGCCTTCATACCTATATAGTTTTAAGAGGAAGAGCATGTACAAAGTGAGCATAAGTCCAGAGAGAGGGACAGGAGAGGGCAAAAAGAGAGAGAGCCTCACCCTGGTATGGACAAGGGTTTTATCCTCTTTAGACAAAGATGGGTCATTATACATTGCTCTAAGCTAATTGGTTATAGCATCATTCAGTTCCATTGATTGACGTGAATTGAAGGTGGTCTAGAGAGTATGCAAAAGGGTAAATTCCAGTGTTTAGGTGTGTTTCTTCACTTAGCTCAACAAAAGAATAAATCTCCATTTCCTTTGTTCTCTTGGGCTCATCCCAGCCAAAAACCTAATTTTCTGGAATGGGGAAGAGAGAGGATTGAAACTGATCTATGGGTCCCCACAAGGACTTCATTATTATGTGAGAAAATAAGTATTAATAATATATTTCTTGGGAGACACAGTAACCCAGTATTAGCTTTCTCTTTAACCCCACTTGTAGAAACTTTAAGTAATCTCTTTTGGGACCAACCCAGGAGCCCATGGGTGGATCAATATAAATAGAGATTGATTAGATGAGATTAACCACAACTGGACTTCATCTTCCTTGCCCTTCAGAGATGGTCTTTTTACATACTTCCCCATTAGGTCATTACATCATTAGGTTATAGGTAAAGTTAATTTTAATATGGACCACCCTCAGGTCATGCCAACCAATGGAATTGAATGATTCTATCCAATTAGCTTTGATCAGTATGTAAGAATCATCTCTATCAGAAGAGGAAAAGAAACTGAGATCATGAGCACTTTCCTCTTTAGGCAATTCAAAGTTCTGAACTCTGGTTGGAGCCATGTGCTCTCTCTAAGAGACAATATTGTACTGGGGGGTTTTGGGCTTCTGTTAAATGTGGTCAGTGCTCTCCTAACATTTAATATGATTTAATAAATGATTACTACTTAAATGGGTGCAAAAGCCATTAATTTATAAGTATCAATATTTTTTTTTAAAAAAGCCCTGGCTAGTACCCCAATAATTTAGACAGAAACAGGCAAGTCCCCCAATATTTTAAATGACAAAATTAATAATTTTTTTCTTACAATGCGCATCATTTGGAAAATGCCTAAACAAATTGTGATATGTGATTATAATGAAATACTATTTTGTTGTTTAAAAATCTAAATGTGGATTCTAATCTGCCCCCCCCTCCAGTTTTGGCCAGTTTTGGGGGGAAACTGGATAAAATAATTGATAAATTCACCAAGAGTTTAGGTTTTTAAGGGTTTATAAAAGATATAAGATGGTAAAGGGAGAGAAAGATTGAGAACAGATTTCTTATAGCATGGAAATCCTAGCCTTCCTAACCTCCCATGTGAAGTCCTGCCACGAAGCTGATGTATCAAACCAAAAGAGGAAGAAGTCCTCCACCAGCATCAACTTCCTCCTTCATGTCCTCCTGCCAGAAATGGGAGGTTCTTCAAGCTGATTGGCTAGCGTTATTCAAATCCATCAGTTCACTGGGCTTGAAGGTGGTCTCGAGTTAAGTTAAAAGTTTTTAGCTTCTGAGAACAATACCTTCTTATGGGCTAGCCAGATGTGCTTACAATCTAGTTAACTTGAAATAGGCTAATCAGCAATCACTCTCACTTAATTCAATCAGTTAAGATTAATCTCCAGGTGGGCCTTTGAGTATCTGCTAAATCCCCTTATTTTATCATACTATTGTGATATAAGTAATTATGAACAGGTTGCTCTCAGAAAAACCTGGAAAGACTTACATGAACTAACATCAATATTGTAATATTGTAAAATGATCAGCAATGAATGATTTAGCTATTCTTAGCAATACAATGATCCAAGACAATTTTGAAGAACTTATGATGAAAAATGCTATTCATACCCAGAGAATACAATTTGAAACATAAAAAAGTCATATTCATTGGTTGCACATGTGTCAGAGGCAGAATTTGAGCCTGGTTCTTATGACTCTGAGATCAGTCCTCTATTCACTTTGATTGCTATTCAGTTGTTTCAGTCATGTCATAATTCTATTTGTTTTTTCTTGAGAAAGATCCTGGAGTGTTTTGCCATTAACTTCACCAGGTCATTTTGCAGATGAAATTGAGACAAACAAAGTTAAGTGGCTTGTTACAGGCCACATAACTAGTAAGTGTCTGAGGTCTGATTTGAACTCAGAGGGCTGAGTCTTCATGCTTTCAAGTTCAGTGCTCCATTCCCTGCACCACCCAGATGCCCATCTATCCACTATACCCTTCTAACAACCCAATAAACTTTTTTTAAGCACCTACTATGTGCTGGGCATGGTGCTAAGCACTGTGTTTACAATTAATAGAAAGAAAGACATTCCCTGCCCTCACAGAACTTACAATGTAAAGTGTGAGATACACACAAAAGGAAGCTGAAAAGGGGAAACACTATGGGATACCCAGAGGGGTCATCTTATTCCATGGCATTGAAACCAAGCAAAAATGTAGATGTAAAGTGGAGTGAGCTGAAAGTCAGTTTCTGTACTCTATAAAGGAAAGCACTGAATGAGTTTGGTACTCTGACCTCCAATCCTCCCAACTACAGAGGAGAGAAGGTTTCAGGAGATGTTTTCAATAAACAGCATGGTGGTGAGACAAGTAGTGATGAGCTTACCCTGGAGGGATATCGTATTCTTTGCAGTTGGAACCAGGTATAGCAGCATTTGCAAAGTGCATTGCTATCTCAATTATCTTTGATTTATTTTGTGTACATTATATTATTAAAAGTTATTTTCACCATTTTACACATATATGTTTTCTCCCATCCCTTTCACTAAAGATCATAAACTCTTTAAGGGCAAAGACTGATTCCTTTTTGTTTCTGTACCCCTGACACTTAGCAGTGATTGGCATATGGAAGATACTAGTTAATGGATTGATTTACAAGTTCAATGAATGGCAAGAAATAAATCCCACTTTATGTGTTCATAGAATACATAAATGAAAATAAGGTAGCACTTTTTATATTTACATTTATAATCAAATAGGAGGACTGAGACAAACTTCTTATAACTGCAGACTAAGCCATGACTGACTACTTTGAAAGATTAGTTTCAGGTGATGAACTTTCCATTGCTCCTACTTCTTCAACTTCAAGCCAAGCAGAAAAAGTAAAATCCATCTTCCATGAGATATCCCTTCAAATATTTGAAGACAGCTATCTTTTACCATCTTTGTGGTCCATTCTCCAGGCAGCTGGTAGCACAGTAGATAAAGTACAAAGCTAAAACAAGTCTTGATTGACAGGACTTCCCTCAGTCTCTTCTCCCCTCTTAATGAAGGGCTAGAGAGCAGAGTACAAAGATCCTCCCAATGCCTTCTTTTATAGAGGGCAGAAACTGACTGAACTCATTGCACTTTGCATCTGCAGCTCTGCCTGCTTTGAACTCCATGTAACAATAAGTGAGGTATCAAGAATAACTGAATCCAGATTTGTCTTCAGACAAATACTTGCTATCAAAAACTTGGTGTTCAGGTCACTAAACACTTCAGTGTCCTCAGTCACGAAATGAGGATAAAAATAGCACCCATCTCAGAGATGATGTGAGACTCAAATGAAATAATATTTACAAAGCACTTGGCACAGTGACCAGCATATAGTAGATGATTAGTACATTATTTCCTTCTTTCTTTCCTCACTCCCACCCTTCCTCTTTCCCTGTCTCTCTGCCTTCCTTCCATCTTTCTTTCTTTCTTTCTTTCTTTCTTTCTTTCTTTCTTTCTTTCTTTCTTTCTTTCTTTCTTTCTTTCTTTCCTTATTTCTTTCCTTCCCTCTCTCCCTCCCTCCATCCTTCCTTCCTTCCTTCTTTCATTCTTCACTAATTCTTTAATCATTCATCATATGGAAAAAAACTGAGGCTATAATCATTTGGTTGGTGCTGCTTTGAATATTCTCCAGAATGGCTTTCCTAAAACATGATGTCCATGACTAAATATAATTTTTGAGATGCCAGGGCAAAGTGAAACAGAACCATCACTTCCCAAGTCTAGATGCATTTGATTCTGTCATTAGAGCCCAAGATTACATTAGCCTTTTTATCTGTCATATAGCACTAGGGACTTCAATTAGCCTTTTGTTCTCTTAAAATACTGATTATTTTCCAGATAAATTATTCTCTAATGAGATAGCCCCCACATGTATCTATGACATTAATTTTAACCAAAGTATGACTTTATATTAAACCATATGGAATCTTATCTTATAAGATTCACCCTAATAGTCTAGCTTCTCAAGATATGTTTTGCCCCTTCTTCTATTATACTATATACTATGTTTCTTCCAGTTTTGTGTCAGGTCATCTTTAATTTTGATAATACCATCCACACTTTAAACCAAGCCATTGATAAAAATGGGTACAAGGTACTGCTTTCCAAAGTGGGATTGTAATTTTTTAGATTTAATATTTACACAAGTTCCAAAGCCATTTAATTATGCTAGCTTATTTATATTTTTCTATCTTGTCCAAAAGAATAGCATGACTTTGTAAAATATTTTATCAAAATCAAGATAAACTATATCCACATTATTAGCATATAAGCCTGTATATTAACCCTGCACAAAAAGGAATTAAGGTTAGGTAGGCTTTTATTATTTTTTTTAATTAAGCCTAGCTGCTACTCTTTGACTGACTTTTTTTGTAGATATTTACTAATGATATAAATTTAATAAGGGGAAATTAAGTGGCACAGTGGATAGACTCCCAGGTCTGGAGTCAGATGTATTCATCCTACTGAGTTCAAATCTTGCCTCAGACACTAGCTGTGTGAACCTGAGAAAGTCAATTAATTCTGTTTACCCCAATTTCTTCATTTATAATATGAGATGGAGAAGAAAATGACAAACCACTATAGTATCTCTGCCAAGAAAATCCCAAATGGAGTCATAAAGAGTCAGATACAATTGAAAAAAATATATGTTTAATAATGGAATCAATAATTTTGCAAGGATTGGAAATAAAGTTCGATAAATGATAAAATGCAATTTTGATTCTGACTTTTTATTTTATTTTTTTAATAAAGTATTTTCTTTTTTTCCTGTTACATGTAAAGATAGCAGGTAATGGGATATAGGTTATATATATGTGTATATATATATAAATATATATATATACATAATAATATTAAACATATTTCTGCATTAGTCATGTTATAAGAGAAAAATCAGAGCAATGACGAAAAACCTCAAAATAGAAAAACAACAGCACTAAAAACAAAAGAAATAGTATGGTTCATTCAGCATCTATAGTCCACAGTTTTGTTTTCTTTTTCCTGGATTTGGAGATCCTTTTCTATCATGAGTTCCCTGAAACTGTATCATTGCACTGGTGAGAAGAATATAGTCCATCACAGTAGATCAACACACAATGTAGATGATACTGTGTACAGTGTTCTTCTGGTTCTGCTCATCTCACTCATCATCAGCCCACGCAAGACCCTGCAGGTGTCTCTGAACTCCTCTTGCTCATTCTTTCTTACAGCACAATAGTATTCCATTACATTCATATACCACAACTTGTCCATCCAATTGATGGGCATCCCCTCAACTTCCAATTCCTTGCCACCACATAAAGAGCAGCTATAAATATTTTTGGACATGTGGGTGCCTCTCCCCCTTCCATGATCTCTTTGGGAAAAAGACCCAAAAGTGGTATTACTGGGTCAAAGGGTATGCACAGCTTTATAGTCCTTTGGGCATAATTCCAAATTGCTCTCCAGAATGGTTAGATCTGTTCACAGCTCCACCAACAATGCATTAGTGTTCTAATTTTTCCATAGCTTCTCCAATATTTATTATTTTCCTTTTTATTGTAATTTTAGCCAATCTGATAGGTGTCAGGTGGTACCTCAGAGTTGTTTTAATTTGCATCTCTCTATTCATTAGAGATTTGGAGCATTTTTTCATATGGGAATAGATAGCTTTGGTTTCTTCATCAGAAAACAACTTGTTCATATCCTTTGATCATTTCTCAATTGGGGAATGACTTGGATTCTTATCAATTTGATTTAGTTCCCTATATATTTTAGAAATGAGGCCTTTATCAGAAGTACTGGCCACAAAAATTGGTTCCCAGCTTTCTGCCTCCTTTCTAATTTTGGATGCATTGCTTCTGTTTGTACAAAAAAAAAATTTAATTTAATGTAATCAAAATAATCCATTTTGCATTTTATAATATTCTCTATCTCTTGTTTGGTCATAAACTGTTTTCCTTTCCAAAGATCTGAAAGGTAGACTATTCCTTTCTCTGCTAATTTACCTATCATATCATCTCTTATGTCTAAATCATGTATTCATTTTGACCTTATTTTAGTATAAGGTGTAAGATGTTGGTCTATGCCTAATTTCTGCCATACTATCTTCCAGTTTTCCCAGCAGTTTTTGTCAAATACTGAGTTCCTATCTCAGAAGCTGGAATCTTTGGGTTCATCAAACACTACATTACTAGTGTCATTTACTACTGTGTTTCCTGTGCCTAGCCTATTGCACTGATCCTCCCCTCTATTTCTTATCCAGTACCAGATAGTTTTGATGACTGCCGCTTTATAGTAAAGCTCCAGGTGTAGTAGCACTAACCCACCTTCCTGTGAATTTTTTTTCATTATTTCCCTGGATATTCTTGATTTTTTTCTAGATGAATTTTGTTATTATTTTCTCTAGCTCTATAAAATAATTTTTAGGTAGTCTGATTGGTATGGCACTGAATAAGTAAATTAATTTAGGCATTATTATCATTTTTACAATATTTGCTCTGCTTATCCATGAGCAATTGATATCTTTCCAATTATTTAGATCTGATATGATTTGTGTGAAGAGTGTTTGGTAGTTGTGTTCACAGAGTTCCTGGGTTTGTCTTGGCAAGTAGACTCCCAAGTATTTTATATTACCTACCGTTAGTTTAAATGGAATTTCTCTTTCTGTCTCTTGCTGTTGGACTTTGTTAGTCATGTATAGAAATGCTGATGATTTATGTGGATTTATTTTATATCCTGCTACTTTGCTAAAGTTGTTAATTGTTTCAAGTAATTTTTGAGTTGATTCTCGAGGATTCTTTAAGTATACCATCATATCATCTGCAAAGAGTGATAGATTTGTTTCCTCCTTGCCTATTCTAATTCCTTTAATTGCTTTTTCTTCTCTTATTGCTACAGCTAACATTTCTAGTACAATATTAAATAATAAGGGTGATAATGGACATCCTTGTTTCACTCCTCATCTTATTGAGAAGGCCTCTAATTTATCTCCCTTGCATATAGTGCTTGCTGATGGTTTTAGGTAGATACTGTTTATTATTTTAAGGAAAGCTCCACCTATTCCTAAACTCTCTAATGTTTTTATTAGGAATGGGTGCTGTATTTTATCAAAAGCTTTCTCTGCATCTATTGAGATAATCATATGATTTTGGTTAGTTTTCTTATTGATGTGGTGGATTATGTTAATAGTTTTCCTAATGTTGAACCAGCCCTGCATTCCCGGTATAAATCCCACCTGGTCATAGTGTATTATCCTGGTGATCATTTGCTGTAATCTCCTTGTTAATATCTTATTTAAGATTTTAGCACCAATATTCATTAGGGAAATTGGTCTATAATTTTCTTTCTCTGTTTTTGCTCTGCCTGCTTTTGGTATCACTACCATATTTATGTCATAAAACGAATTTGGTACAACTCCTTCTTCACCTATTTTTCCAAATAATTTGTATAATATTGGAATTAATTGTTCTTTAAATGTTTGGTGAAATTCACCTGTAAACCCATCTGGTCCTGGGGATTTTTTCTTAGGAAGTTCATTAATGACTTGTTCAATTTATTTTTCTAATATGGGCTTATTTAAGGATTTTATTTCCTCTTCAGTTAACCTGGGCAGTTTGTATTTTTGTAAATATTCATCCATTTCATTTAGATTGTCAAACTTATTGGCATACATTTGGGCAAAATATTTCCTAATTATTGCTTTAATTTCCACTTCATTGGTGGTAACATCACCCTTTTCATTTTTGATACTGGTAATTTGTTTTTCTTCTTTCTTTTTTTTAATCAAATTAACCAATATTTTATCTATTTTATTGGTTTTTTTTTTCATAAAACCAGCTCTTAGTTTTATTGATTAATTCTATAGTTTCTTTGCTTTGAATCTTATTATTTTCTCCTTTAATTTTCAGAATTTCTAATTTTGTATCTAATTGGGGACTTCTAATTTGTTCTTTTTCTAACTTTTTAAGTTGCACACCCAATTAATTAATCTCCTCTTTCTCTTTTTTTATTCATGTAAGCATTTAAAGCTATAAATTTTCCCCTAAGCACTACTTTGACTGCATCCCATAGATTTTGGTAAGTTGTCTCATTATTGTCATTATCTTGGATGTAGTTATTGATTGTTTCTATGATTTGTTGTTTGGCCCATTCATTCTTTAGAATGAAATTATTTAGTTTCCAATTGAATTTCATTCTACTTTTCCCTGGCTCTTTCTTACATGTAATTTTTATTGTATCATGATCTGAGAAGGATGCATTTACTAATTCTGCTTTTCTACATTTGACTATGATGTTTTTGTGCCCTAATACATGGTCAATTTTTGAAAATATGCCATGTACTGCTGAGAAAAAGGTATATTCCTTTCTATCCCCATTCAATTTTCTCCAGACATCTATCATGTCTAACTTTTCTAGTAATCTATTCACCTCTTTCACTTCTTTCTTCTTTATTTTTGGCTAGATTTATCTAATTCTGAGAGGGGGAGATTCAGATCTCCCACTAGTATAGTATTACTTTCTAATTCCTCTTGTAACTCATTTAACTTCTCTAAGAATTTGGATACTATTCCACTTGGCGCATACATATTTAATATTGATATTACTTCATTATCTAGCTTTTAGCAAGATGTAATTTCCTTCCTTACCACTTTTAATGAGATTTATTTTTGCCTGTGCTTTGTCTGAGATAAGGATTGCTACCCCTGCTTTTTTTTTTTTAACTTTAGCTGAAGCATAATATATTCTGCTCCAGCCTTTTACCTTTACTCTGTGTGTATCTCTCTGATTCAGATGTGTTTCTTGTAAACAGCATATTGTAGCATTCTGGTTTTTAATCCACTCTGCAATTTGCTTCTCTTTTATAGCAGAGTTCATCTCATTCACATTCACAGTTATTATTACTAACTGTCTATTCCCCTCCAATTTATTTACCCCCTTTGAACTTTTTCCCCCTTCTTTCACCCTATTCCTCCTCACCGACATTTTACTTCTTACTCCTGCCTCCCCCTCTCTGCCCAAATACATTTCCAATTCTTAAGAGTTATGAGTATTATCTTCCTGTGTAGGGATGTAAAGAGTTTAACCTAATTGAGTAACTTTTTTTCCTCTCCGTTTGCCTTTTTAAACTTCTCTTGTGTCTTGTCTGTTAAGATCAAATTTTCTATTCAATTCTCGTCTTTTCCTCAGGAAACATCAAAAGTCCCCAATGTCATTGAATGCCCATCTTTTGCCCTGAAAGAGAATGTGCATTTTTGCTGGGTAATAGATTCTTGGCTGCAATCCAAGCTCCTTTGCCTTCTGGAATATCATATTCCAAGCCTTGTGGTCCCTTAATGTTAAAGCTGCCAGGTCCTGAGCAATCCTGACTGTGGCTCCATGATATTTAAATTACTTCTTTCTGGCTGCTTGGAGTATTTTCTCCTTCACCTGATAATTCTGGAATTTGGCTACAAAATTCCTTGGAGTTTTCCTTTTGGGGTCTCTTTCAGGAGGTGATCGGCGGATTCTTTCAATGATGATTTTATCCTCTGATTCTATGATATCAGGGCAGTTCTCCTTAATAATTTCCTGGAATATGGTGTGAAGACTCTTTTTCTGATCATGGCTTTCAGGCAGTCCAGTGATTCTCAAATTGTCTCTCCTGGATCTGTTTTCCAGATCAGTTGTCTTTCCAATCAGGTATTTCACATTTTTTTCTATTTTTTTCATTCTTTTGATTCTGCTTGAGTGATTCCTGGTGTCTCGTGGATTCCTTATCTTCCAACTGTCCAGTTTTACTTTTTAAGGCATTGTTTTCTTCAGTGACATTATGCACCTTCTTTTCCATTTGGCCAAATGAATTTTTTGAGACATTGTTTTCTTCAGTGAGATTATGCACCTGTTTTCCATTTGGCCAGAATAATTTTTATGGAATTGTTTTCTGCAGTCAATCTTTGTGCTTCCTTTTCCAAGCTGCTGATTCTTTTTTCATAGTTTTCTTGTAAAACTATGTATCTTTCTTCCTATTGTCCCAAATGGAAATATGAACTTTTAGCAACAAGAAAAGCGGGTCATCCAAACATAATCTCTCCTGATACACCACCTTTTAGTCTTATAATCACTGCCTCTGCTTCCATGTGGGAGGGCCAATTTCTTTGTGATTTAGCAGCAGGCCTGGCAAATCATGCACATGTGGAGTTTCAAGCGCTGTTTACAAATTCAACCTCTGTTCTTGGGCAACATCTCTTCTGCAGTCAGTCACAGATGAGATAGATCTTATTGTTGTTACCTCCTACATCTTCATGCAAGTCATTTATGAAATGTATGAGTGGGAACAGGACAAAGTATTAATCTTATAGCTACTATTTCAGGTTGAAATCTAAAGCTTTTGGCATGATTTTTCAACCAGCTAAGAATCAACCAAGGTATATTTTCATTTATTTCTTTCATTCACCAAGAAAACTCTCATAAAAACCTTTGTTGAGTGTATTATTAATCTTTCATCCCAAAAAATCCATCAAAAATAAAATGGTGTCATTTTCATTTCCTTCTATTTGCTCAATCCTAATTTTTAATCTATGATTTTCTTCATAGAGCTTTTGTACCTCCTTTTACATTTGGCCAAATTGGTTTTTCAAGCTATTGACTTTTTTTATGACCCTCCTTCATCACTCTCATTTCTCTTTCCATTTTTCCTCTATCTCTCTTACTTTTCCCTCTACCTCTCTTACTTTATCTTCAAAGTTCTTTTTTGAGCACTTCTATGATGTGAGACCAATTCATATTTTTCTTGGAAGCTTGGGATGTAGGAGCCTTTATGTTGCTATCCTCTTCTGAGGGTACACATCGATCTTTCTTGTCACTAAAGAAACTTTCTATGGTCCACATCTTTCTCTGTCTGCTCATCTTTCCTGCATCTTTCTCTGCTCATCTTGCCCATCTTTAACTTGACTTTTAACTACTTCTTAAACTGGGGCATTGTTTCCAGGATGTATTATCCCAAGCTTCAGGAGGTATAAAGTGTGATGATTTAAGGAGGGGCAGGTTCTTCACTCACCTGCTCTTTTCTCTGGTCTGTAGATAACCTCAGGCCAACTTGCTAATTACCCAGGGAGCAAAACTTTGTATGCTGTGGTTGTGTCTCTCTCCTACCTATTCCACCACCACTCAGACATACTTCCCAGTTTCCAGCAGGTGTGAAACACCCAAATTCCCATCTCACCAACACCAAAAACCCCTGTAATCTCCCCCTGGCCAACCACTCAGCCCTCTCACCAGACTGTGAGTTTAGTTCCAGATGACACTGATACTGCTGCTGATTCAGAGGCTCTGGGGGTCTGTTTCTCTGGCTCAGCCTGACTGGGATTGGATCTATGTCAGTGTGACCACATGGTTGGGCTCCACTTCCACCCTGGCACAGCAGCCCCTCCTGCTGATATTCTAAGCCCTCTTTGGCTGGACAATTATCTCAACCCATTCTTTTATGGGTTTTGCTGCTCCAGGAATTGTCCTATGGCATTATATGGAGGTTTGTTTCGAGTGATTATGTCATGAGTTCTGAGAGCTTACTGCCTTTCCTCCACCATCTTGGCTCTGCCCCAGAAATCTAATGATGTCATTTTCCCATGGTTTATTCTATAAGATCCAGGGGAGCAGGGAGGTTGTCTAATCCAAACACCCTATCCCAATAAGCACTGTGGCTTAGTCTAAGTGATCTTAACATTTTTTGTGTTTGTCATATATGTCTTTGATGGTCTGATGAAGCCTATGGATCTTTTCTCAGAATAGTGGTGTTAAATAAATATAATAAAGTAAAGGAATAAAATAAAACTACTCATTTAAATATAGTTATTAAAGTATATATATATACATATATATACATATATATACACATATATACATATATGTATACACACACACATACATACATATTTTGGGGGGGCTGGGCAATGAGGGTTAAGTGACTTTACCAAGGTCACATAGCTAGTAAGTGTCAATTGTCTGAGGTCCTACTGAATACAGGGCCAGTGCTTTTTCCACTGTACCACCTAGCTGCCCCCTAAATATGTATTTTAAGGGTTGTAGATCTCAAGTTATACATTCCTACAATAGGCACTTATTTGATTTTCATTAACTTCATTGAATTAAAACCATGCTCCTATAAAAATTACCACATTTTTTTACCTTTTAAATATTTTTACAATTTTCAGAAATGATTTGTTATCTGGACCAATTTTAACCCATGTTTGAAAGGATATATAAAATTATGTAAGAGTTCAGTGCTGTACCCCATGAGTGAGTAGTAAAGAGGCTGCATGACTAGACTCATTTGATGGGGAATTAAACAACCAGCAGCCAGGAATAGAAAAAGTACCATAACTCTTTTATGTGTCATATCTTTTTTTTAATATAGCATCAAAAAAGGAAGCAAGAAAGTTAACTGAAATAATCACTCAAAATATTAATAAATCCAATGGGATAAGCCTTGAGTTTTCATCCCCAGAAATCATGAATCAAACCTCTTCTCTTTGAAGTTCTTTGCAGGTCAAAAACTCTCCTTACAATGAAATAGCTATAGGGCCATATTATTGAATGCCTTTGATATGCTGCCTCAAAAATTTGTCCTTGTGGGTGACATGAAACACTACATGGAATCAGTAAATTAGAATTTCTATCCCAACACTAAAATTCAAAAATAATTCTGTGAAATGGAATGAAGTTAAAAAGGATAACATTTAAACATCTATTGGTATTTTTTCACCTAGAAAACCAAGAAAACATCAAGAAGACAGACAAGTATCAGTATTGTCCTCTGATGCTTCGGCTTTTTTCTCAGAAAGTAGTATTGGAAAAGAGTCTTTAAGTCTATTCTTTGTATGCTTCTAGGAGTGGAAATTACCCAGAACTTAATGTTCTCCAATACACAAGTCCTTCTCTCAGGGTCAGAATAACCATGGTCCTTTTCTAAGAAATATTCTAGATGCAGTGATTTTCCATAGAGAAATAGCCCCTGAAATAGTTTTCTGTTGGGAGATACATGGTCTTCTACAGATAAAGGAATGACTGGCACTCTAGTAATTTTTGGTCCTTAAAGTTATTCCTCAAAGTATAGTGTAGTGAAAAGAATATCAGATGCAGAGTTGACAAGCCCAGTTTAGAATACTATTTCTGCCATGGATGCTACTAAGTGTCCTTTAAATGACCTTTGACAAGTACTTTTGTCTCTATAAACCTTGGTTTCTTTGTAAAATGAGATAACTGAACTAAATTGTATTTTTCCTGACTTCTCTATTACTGATGAGAGTAACACCATCCTTCTAATTATCCAGCTCAAAACCTAGATGTCATCTTTGACTCCTTATTCTCTCTTACCCAACCACTTTATTGTCAAGGCTAGTCGATTTTACTTTTAATATCTCCCATAAGTGCTACCTTTTCTATTCTGACTGCCCAGCCAGGTGCAGACTCTCATTACCTCATATCTATTCTATTTCAATAGCCTGCTAGTTGCTCTCCTTGCTGTAAGTATTTCATCCTGCCAATCCATCATCACATCTGTTAAAATTATCTTTCTGAAGAGCAGGTCTATGTCACCCCTCTACTCATTAATAACAGTGGCTCCCTATCACCTCCAGGAGCAAACAGCATCTTCTGTTTGGCATTTAAAGTCCTTTATAATTTTCCCCTGTCTTCCCTTTCAAATTTGCTTACACCTTACACCCTCCCCACTCCAGGTACTAAGAAATCCAATGGTACTGGCCTCCTTAAATGTTCCTCACATAAGTCAGTCTATCTTTTGACATGGGACATTTTTACTAACCATTTCTTATGCCTGAAATCGTCTCCACCCTCATCTCCATCTCCTAACTTCCTAGGTATTTTTTCAAAAGTCCCAGTTAAAATCCTACCTTCTGTAAGACTTTACTATTTAATTCTAGTGCCCTTCCTCTGTTAATTATTTCCAATGTGTCCTGTATACAGCTTGTTTGTAGATAGTTATTTTATATTGTCTCCTCCATTAGGCTGTGAGCTCCCTGAGACATTTATTTTAATCCCTTGTATTTAGCATAATGTCTGTTATATGGTAGGCACCTAATAAAAATTTATTGACTAGCTGAATATTGTTCTCCTCCATTTCTATGGGTGCAGTTGTATGATTCCTAGCAACAGTTTTCCTCTTCTCTTCTGGAGCAATTATCTATTAATGGAGTGGATATAGAGTGTTTGGCCAGGAGTTATGAAGATTTGATTCCAAATCCATCTTCAGACACTTACTAGCTTTGTGATCCTAAGAAAGCCACTTAAATTGTTTTCCTCAGTTGGCTCTACTATAAAATGTGATAATAGCACTGCATGTGTAAAATGAAATGATATTTGTAAAGTGCTTAGCACAGTACCTGGCACATAGTAGGGCACTATTTAATCATTAGCTTTATAATCATCAATGTTGTTTCCCTCAAAGACATTTGTCTCATGCCTTTTATGAACTTGTTCTATACCAATGAGTAAAATTTCAAATTTTGAAATTTAGGGATATACCATATTTAATCCTGAAGAAATGACATGCAGAATTCCTTATTAAATCAGTTGTCTTCTCTTATTCTTTTCTTATAATTTATGTAAAACCCTAACTGAACAAACACTGAGAGGTAATGTGTTCCTCATATACTCTATTAAAACAGAAATCCTTGTAGCAATTACAGCAAAAATTACTACAATTTCTTTAATATGTGTGAGATGTGTTATATTCTTTCTTGTTTCCCTTTCTTTATTTTATTCTTTGCATCTATTAGGTCTTGCAAATAATGCTATATCTATTTCAATTACAAAGTCCTTTGTTCATAACTCCCTTGGCCATTAACCAAGTTGCCTACTTAGTAAATTGTATGCTCTAAGTTTTCCTTCCTTTCTATAGCTGCATAAACAAATTATCAACCATTTAGCTGGCTATATACCAGATTATGGTCTACAACAGTACAACCATGTATGCTTAAGGATTTAAGATGTGCTATAAAGAAATTAGAGGAGAGGGGCCGGAGCCAAGATGGTGGAGGAAAGACATTAAACACACAGAATCCCTGATACAATTACCCTTAAAACAGCAATAAAAGAACCATGCTGGGCTGCAAGTAAAGTCCAACCCCATGATCACACTGACAGAGACCCCAGGCATGCCCACCAGAGGAATTTACCCCAGAGCCTCTGAATCAGCTGCAGCACCAGTGTCTTCTGCAACTGAGTGTGCAGTCAGATGAGAGGGCTGAAGAGCTGTCTGGGGAAAGTGCAGGGGTATCAGCAGGACCTAGGGAGGAATTTGGCTGTCCCACCCCAGCAGGAAAACAGAAAGAAACCCTGAGTGGCTGGAGGCCCAGGTTGGAGGGGGTGGTGGTACAGGCTTGTCAAAGCTAAAACCCACCACAGCACTCAGCTGGCTTGTTAACTAGCAAGTTGGCTTGAAGTTATCTTCAGACCAGAGAACAGGCCAGGTGAAAGAAAAACCTGCTCTCCCTCAAACCAAAACACCTGGGACTCTCTGAAGCTGGGGACAGTATTATAGCCATGATGCAGGACCCCCAGTGGGGAGTTTAGAGTCAAGTGAAAGATGAGCAAGCAAAGAAAGTTCAGAATTATAGAAAGTTTCTTCAGAGGCAAGGAAGATCAAGGTGCACCCTCAGAAGAGGAAATCAACCATAAGACCCTTACATCCAAATCTTCCAAGAAAAATATGAATTAGTCTCAGGCCATGGAATCTCTCAAAAGGGATTTTGAAGAGAAAGTAGGAGAGATAGAAGGAAGATGTCGAGAGAGGGAAGAAAGAATGAAAAGAGAAATGAGAGCAATGCGGAAAAGTCATGAGAAAAAAGTCAACAATTTGAAAAGTCAAATGGAAAAGGAGATAAAAAGCTATCTGATGAAAATAATTGCCTAAGAATTAGGATTGAACAAAAGGAAGCTAGTGACCTTATGAGAAACTAAGACATAGTAAAGCAAATACAATTGAATGAAAAATAGAGGGCATTGTGAAATATCTCCTTGGAAAAACAGCTGACCTGGAAAGTAAATCCAGGAGAGATAATTTGAAAATCATTGGACTACCTGAAAACCATGATCAAAACAAGAGCTTAGACAACATCCTCCAAGAGATTGTCAGGGAAAATTTCCCTGATATTCTAGAAGAAGAAGCTAAAATACAAATTGAAAGACTCCACTAATCATCTCCTGAAAGAGATCCCCAAAGGAAAACCTCCAGGAATGTGATAGCGAAATTCCAGATCTCCCAGATCAAGGAGAAAATATTGCAAGCAGCAAAAAAAAAAAAAAAAAAAAAAGGAATTCAAATACTGTGGAGCTCCAATAAGGATAAAGCAACATGTAGCAGCTTCTACATTAAAGGACTGGAGGGCATGGAATATGATATTCCAGAGGGCAAAAGAACTGAGACTACTGACAAAAATCATGAACCTAGCAAAACTGTGTATAATCTTTCAGAGGAAAAAATGGGACTTCAGTGTAAAAGAGGACTCAGGCATTTGTGATGAAAAGACCTGAACTGAATAGAAAATTTGACTTTCAAATACAAAACCCTGGAGAATCATAAAAAGATAAACAGGGAAAAGAAACCATGAGGGACATTAATAAGTTAAACTGTTTACATTCATACATGAGAAAATAATACTTCTAACTCATAAGAACTTTTTCAATAAGGAATACACAGAGGACAGAGGTTTGAACCAAATATGAAGGGATGGTATTTGTAAAGTACTTATTTTTTGTGTATCCTTGTTCTTTGTGGAGCAAAAAGGGTGCATTGTCTAATGTATGGGACTGGATTGGGGCTCTGGGCCTCTGGGGCCCAGAACTGGTTCTTTGTCCACTGTACCAACTAGCTAACCCATGATGACATCTTTAAAATAGTTTTTAGGGGAAAGAGGAATAGACTCTGAGAAGGGGAAGGGGAGAGGTGGAGTGTGGAGAGCTCACATAAAGGAAACAAGAAAAAAACTTATGGAGGGTAGGGGAATAGGGGGAAGGATTGGGGAAGTGAGTGACCCTCACCATCATCAGAATTGCCTCAAAGAAGGAATAACATACAGATTTAAGCTGGTATAGAAATATATTTTTGCCCTGAGGAAAAGTGGGAGGGGAAGGATATGGGAGGGGGTGGAGAAGAGGGGAAGGAAGGAAGGGAAGTTTGGGGGAGGGAGCTGTAAAAAACAAAACACTTTCAAGGAAGGTGAAGATGTTCTGCATAACAGCACATGCATGAGATATATTGAATTGCTTGATTTCATAGGGAGAGTTGAGGAGGGAGGGAGGAAGAAAAATTTGGAAATCAGAATTAGCTCAAAGACCTTAACCTCATAAGAGTGGGCTCAAGGAATGAATAACACACACAACCAATTGGGAAGAGTAATCCTTTTAACCCTACAGGAAAGTAGTAGGGGAAGAGTCTAAGGAGGGAAGGGTGAATGAAGGGAGGGTAGAGCATGGGAGGGGGTAGTAAGTAACACTTTTGAGGATGAATAGGGCAAAATAAGATAGACAATAGAGTAAATATCATTGGAAGGGAATGGGATGGAGGGAAATAGTTATGATGATTAGCTATAATGTCAAAATATATGGTACCTACTTTGCTGGACTATTGTGAAGAAATTCTTTGTCAAGTTCAGGGATGCTATCAGAAAAACCTGGAAAGACACACATGAACTGAAGCAGAGAGAAATGTACTGTATACAAAATAACAGTATTAGTGTAAGATGATCTGCTGGGAAGCACATGGTTATATTCAGCAAGGCAATGATCCAATATAACTCTGAAGAATGTATGAAAATTACAATCCATCTATAGAGAAATTACTGATGATATCTGAAAACAGACTGAAACACATTTTTTTGGACAATTCCTTAATCTGAAGTTTTGTTTTTGTCTGTGTTCTCTCACAACCTAGTTAATATAAAGTTGTTTTCCATGACTATTCATGTCTAATTTGAAAAAAAGAAAAAGAAAGAAAGAAAGGAAGGAAGGAAGGAAGGAAGGAAGGAAGGAAGGAAGGAAGGAAGGAAGAAAGAAAGAAAGAAAGAAAGAAAGAAAGAAAGAAAGAAAGAAAGAAAGAAAGAAAGAAAGAAAGAAAGAAAGAAAGAAAGAAAGGAAAGAAGAAAGAAAGAAATTAGAGGAGTACCCATAGGAGGCTGGGGAATAATAAATCCTGATATCAAAGGTACATAGTGAACTTATTTAAACGTGGGTTGTTGTCATCATTTAAAAAATTTTGGGGAGGATAGAGTTTTTTCTGACATTACAATTTCATAAAAAATATCTGTCTTATAATCTAGGATTCATTATGACATACAGTTGATCCTGATATATTAAAGGCATTCCAAGTGAAACAGCAACTCTGGAGGTCTTACCAGACTGAAACTCCATTTTGTATAAGCTCAGTAATACCCTATATTGATGAGATGGACTGCTATCTGAGGACAAGACTAGCTACCTCAAGGGCAACTCACCACCATAGGATTGGCCACTAAGCAAAGAATTTTAGTAGACATGATTATTCACAAAAATCATCTACTATGGCTTGAAAAGTCCTATGATCTTTGTAGATGGAAGAAGTATGCACAAAGAAAAACATCACACATAAATACAATATTGAAGTAAGTTACGGCTTGCATTTCTTAAATGAACTAATCTCCTATACCACAATACCACTTCCTCATCTTCCATCAAATGAAAAAAGAAGAGAAAATAATGGAAAAGGAAAAAAAAGAGAAAAAACCTCAGGTAAATTAAGTAGAAAATGTATAACAAAATTAATATATAGAAAAATAAATTATATTTCAGGAATCAGAAAGTTACAGGAATATTTACCTATAAAGCAGGGAGATCAGTAAACATGTTTAAAGCTGGAGAGATTGTATGATTCCAAGTGTATGTTCTATAGGCATCTTGAACCTAATGTGTCCACAAATAAATTCTTGTTTCCTGCAAGTTACTATTCCTCTATCTAACTTCCTTGTTTCTGTTTATGACATCCTTCCAGTCACCCAGGTTAACAACATGAGTCTGAGTCATAATCAATCTCCACCCCTTCCTTGTTCTCCATATCCAATTAGTTCCCAAATCTTGTTGATTATACCTCCATAACTTCTCTCACTTCCATTCCCTTCTCTCTATTCAAAACACCAAATCTCAAGTTTAGGTATTTACTACCTATCTAATCTTGACTCTTATGGTCTACATAACCCAACTCTCCTATTACTCTAATTCATCTTCAAATCAGATTAATATTCCAAAAGATCAAGTAGAACATTTTCACTTCCTGAGACAAGAAACCATTTCAACTTTTTATTGCTGCAAAGATAAAATATCAGATATTCTGTTTTGCACCTAAAGTTCACCTTAAGCTGGTGCTAGCCTTTTCTGATAGACTTATTCCACATAACTCTCCTTTATACACTCTAAATTACAGCCAAAATGATCATAACTCATACTGCATATCCCATAGAATATCTCTATGCCATTGAACAAGCTTTTCCCATGATTAAAATACACTATGACCACACCTCCAAATATCAGAAACATTTGTTCCTTTCAAAACACTGATAGTACACCACTTTTAACAAAACCTTTCTTGTTCTTTTGTTTTGTTTTGTTTTGTTTGTACAGCTGTTAGGGACCTTTTTGATAGATAGATAGATAGATAGATAGATAGATAGATAGATAGATAGATAGATGATAGATAGATAGAAGAGGGTACTTTGTGCATGTGTATATATGTATACACACACACATATATATATAATGTATATTTAGACTGTCACTAAATTTGCATTTATTAAGCACTTGCACTAGCCTAAATACTAATGATAAAAAGAAAGCATAAACACTGAACCTGTCCTCAGGTAGTACACATTCTAATAGAAGACAAAAGGACCATAAATAACTATGAGAAAATAAGACATATATGTATGTTGGGAGGCAAAAGAAAGAGGATGAATCAGGAAAGACCTACTGAAGAACTTAAACTATCATATATCTTGAAGGAACACAGAGAAATGAAAAAGGATGGTGAGGTGCAGAGTACATCAGGCATAGGGCCACTGTCAGTTAAAAGATGCAGAACTAGAGATGGAGTGTTCTAATAGTCATTGGAAGTAGATGACAACAAAATAATTTTATATTTGACCCTGGGTTTAATAGGGAATCACTAGAGTTTCTTGAGTGGAGTGGTCAAACCTAACCTTTAGGAAAGTTAGATTAGTGACTAAACAGGAGGATGGATTATGTTGGGAAGATACTTAAGTCAGGGAGAAAAATTAAAATGCTATTATAATACTCCAGGTAGGTGGAAATGAGGGCCTGTAAGTGGTAGCTATATGAGTGAAGAGAACAGGAAATGTTAGAGATATTGGCAAGACATATACAATTTATCCTTTTCTCTCTTTCCACCACCCTACAACAGTTTTATCAGTCATATATGCCTTCTGTGAGGTGACTGTGGGTGAGGAATCAAAAATGAAACAAAAGTTTTAAGGATGATTAATTTCAAGGAGGATGTATTTACTATTTCTGAATTTCTACATTTGACTATGGGGTTTCTGTGCTCTAATACATGGTCAATTTATGTATATGTGCTAAGTACCTCTGAGAAAATATATATTCCTTTCTATGCCCATTCAATTTTCTCCAGAGGTCTATCATATCTAACTTTTCTAAAATACTCTTTACCTCTTTATCTTCTTTCTTTTTTTTTTTGTTTTTTAGTTACATTTATCTAGTTCTGAGAGGGGAAGGTTAAAATTCCCCACTAGTATAGTTTTATTGTCCATTTCCTCTAAGAAATTGGATGCTATACCACTTGGTGCATAAATGTTTCGTATTGATATTTCTTCATTGTCTATGATACATTTTAGCAAGGTATAGTTTCCTCCCTTATCTCTTTTAATTAGATCTTGTGAGAAAATAATGGAATTTGGCCTTGATATCTGTTACCAGTTATATTAGATGCTTTAATTTCTCCTAATGGCATAAGGATAATTAGGCAGAGATGCAAAAAGTGATGAAATGAAGATTTTTAAAAAATTCTTAATTAATATCACAATCATCTTCTCAATTTATTCTCCAAAGAGGGGAGTGTAGTTATATTTAGTTTTAGGGAATGTTTCAATTTTTGTTTTTATTATATGTTTCTTGTGTAACAACTGGACAATAATTGTAAAATCTCTAAAGAATTCTGAATTTCCTTAGACATTTTTTTGAGAATTCTCATTGTTTGATTTGATTATTGACAATGCTATTTAAAGTTGTGTTAAGCTTAATTTTGTAGTAAACTGTCTCAGATGATTACTAGTATCTGAAACACCTGAGGGACTTTGCAATCACACCTGAAACTCTACAGCTGATACTTGCTAGGGGATCATCAGCATCCACACCTGAAAGACTTTCACACCACAATTACACCCAGAGGACATCCAAAGAACCATCTAAGAAAAGACTTCCAAAGACTTAAATGGACATTTTCCTGTTTTACACTATTTGTAATGTCCACCTTCTAAAGGGGAGTCCCACCTTTAGTTTACTGTCAATGTGTCACTCAATTTCTTTTCCTGTCTTTTCATTCCCTTTACATTTTATTCATAAGTATCTGTAATGTTATTGCTTCATTAAGGAAACAATGTTTCTTCTGGAAGCACAGAGGGGAATGTGAGAAAATGATGGGATTTGGCAAGATATTCAAAGGCCCACCTGGAGATTAATCTAAACTGATTGAATTAAGGGAGAGTGATTGACTTTGCTGATTAGCCTACTTAAAGTTAATTAGATTGTAACCACACCTGGCTAGCCCTTAAGAAGGTAATGTTCTAAGGACTTTGAACTCAACAAGAGACCACCTTCAAGTCCAGTGAACCAATGGTTTTGGATGATGCTAACCAATTTGTCTGAAGCAGTATGAAAGGACCACATCTCCTCCAGACCTATAAAAAGTTTCCACACTCAGTTTGCTCAGGCAGTTCTTGGTTGAAACAGGCTTCTGGTGGAGGACTTGAAGAAGAATTGACCAGGCTGAAACTCTAGGCTAGATAGGCCTTTTCTTAACTTTCTGAACTCCACATGTTCTCCTTTTACTAATAACTAATATGCTTTAATAAATGCCTAATACCCAAAGCCTGGTGCTAAAGCTTCTAATTTAAGGTGACCACACATTTAGATTTTAAACATCACAATCTATTTTGCTTTGTCTGAGATAAGGATTGCTACACCTGCTTTTTTGACCAGCTAAAGCATAATATATTCTGCTCTAACCTTTTATCTTTACTTTTTGTGTATCTCTCTGCTTCAAATGTGTTTATTGTACATAACATATTGTAGGATTCTGGTTATTTATCCACTCTGCTATTCACTTATATTTTATTGTAGAATTCATCCCATTCATATTCCCAGTTATGATTATTAACTATCTATTTCTCTTCATCCTATTTTACCCTTTTAACTTTTGTTTTCTTCCCTCACCAAATACCTTCTTACCAGTTTTTTCTTTGGACCATAGCCTCCTTCAATTTGCACTTCCCTTTATCAGCCCCCTACCCTTTTCTTTCCCCTTTCCTTCCTGGCTTCTGCCATCCCTTCTAATTCACCCCCTTTTTTATTCTCCCTTTTAATTCCCTAAAGGGTAAACTAAATTTATTTATCCAAATGAGTGCATATGTTATTCTCTCTTTGTAACAAATCTGATGAGAATAAGGTTGAAACAAGGCTCACCCCACCCTTTTTTTCCCCTCGATTTTAATAGTTTTTTACACCTATTATTGTGATATAATTAACCCCATTCCACCTCCCCTTTTCTCTTCTCCCAATATACTCATTTTTCACCCCTTAATTTTCTTTATGTCATTGCATAAAAGGCAATTTATACATGTACCCTCTATGTATACTCCTTCTATCTGCTCAAATAGATATACAGTTCTCAAGAGTTATAAATATTATCTCCCTCTGTAGGATAATAACCTGTTTAACTTTCCTGAATAACTTTTTTCTGTTTACCTTTTTATGCTTCTCTCGAGCCTTGTATTTGAAGATCAAATTTTCTGTTCATTTCTGGGCTTTTCATCAGGAAACCTTGAAAGTCCCATATTTCATTGAATACCCATCTTTTCCCCTGAAAGATAATGATCAATGTTGCTGGGTAGTTGATTCTTGGTTGTAATCTAAGCTGCTTTGCTTCTGGAATATCGTATTCCAAGCCTTCTGTTCCTTTAATATCAAAGCTACCTGGTCCTGTGTAATCCTGATTATGGCCATGTGATATTTAAATTTTTACTTTCTGGGGGCAGCTAGGTGGCACAGTAGATAAAGCACCAGCCTTGGATTCAGGAGGACCACAATTCAAATCTGACCTCAGACGCTTGACACTTACTAGCTGTGTGACCCTAGGCAAGTTGTTTAACCCTCATTGCCCTGCAAAAAAAAATTACTTTCTGGTTGCTTACAGCATTTTCTCCTTCACCTGATAATTCTGGAGTTTGGCTCCAATATTCCTCAGAGTTTTCCTTTTGAGGTTTTGGTAAAAAAAAAAAAATGAAAGTCTTTTAACAGTCGGTTAGGATAACTGAAGGACCACCCTTTCAGGGAGGAGACCAACGGCATGAGCTACGGCACACCAGTCCGCCTGCTGCGCACATCAGACTGCCTGCTAAGCACTCGACTTCCAGGGTGTGAGCTTAAAAGGTAAGGAGAGAAAGGAAGTGGGAACTTTTTCCTGCTCTGCTGATCTCCTGACTGCACTGCACAGACTGATGCTGACAAGAGTTCGACTGGGCCCGGCTCACAGTTAGCAGCAGCACGGGCTTGACACGGTCTCTCTCTCTTCCCAAAGGTGGTCTTCAGCTTTTGGTGAGTTTTATACGGAATATAGACTAAGCTTAGACTTAAGACGATTTGTATTGTATTTCTACTTTCCTATCCTTCTAATCAACATTACCTTGTTACTACCATACAATAAAAGGTCTAACTAGAAAACCAGAAGCTTCTTCCATTTACTAGTCTGGGAGATAAATTAAGGGAAAGGTTAAAGAGGGGAGATGTAACGATTGGAATGATGCCACCTGCTGGAGACTTACTGTAGAAGAGTTCCACCCATGAAGCGAAGGTCTTTGAGGGCAAGACCAGGAGTCTTTTCTTTGGAAAAGGAAGTGACGCGGGCTAGTGGGAGGAGGAAGGAAGAGACTGGCGCTCAGTCTTGCACTCTTTCTTTTTGGACTCTGGTGGAGAGCGGAGCTAGAAATGTGCTCTCACTTTAATAGATAGGAATCTAGGCCTTTCTCTCTTTTTAGCAAATTCTTATTCTCCTTAATAAACGCTTAAAATTCTAACTCTTGCTAAAGCTTATAATTTATTGGTGACCACTCATTAGATATTTTAGACAGTTTAGCTAGAATTTTAGCCCTTAACAGATGGCTGACCATGAAGAGGAAAGCTAACTCAGTATTCTGATCTTCTGGTTGGGTAAGAAATTTCCCTTACCCTCTCCTTTTAACTGCTAAGTACTGGTGTACTGGCTGTGTTTTCCCTTTAAATTTTTTCAAATGGACCTTTTAAACTCCTTAATTACCCTATTTTTTATTTTATTCTGTTTAACCAGACAAATGGGGGATAAGATCATGTTAATGCTTTGTTTTTGTGGATTTTCTATTTTTCTTTTTATTTTTGTTAGAAGAGCCAGCAATGTCCTCACACAAGGAAATATCTCCCCTTCTCCCACCCATGCTTTTTCAGAGAAACCTGAAGAGATTCCTGCAGTTTTTCCCAGTTCTAACACTAATTGTTGCTCTAATTTTGCATGCCTGGAGGCAATGACCCACCCTCTAGAAGTTTTTAATCCCCTAGCACCTGGAGGAAAAGTGGGGGAAGAGGAATGCAGACCTGAGTTCAAAATCAAGTCTGATTCAAATTGCACTGGTCCCTCCCCTCCTCTCCAGACCCTACCCTCTACTCCTCCCATGGCCAAGCCCATTGCTTCCCCTGCCTGGGAAGTCCAGAGATCTGATGCACATGCGCAACTTTCTCTAACTACATTTGCAGCTTCAGGCTCAGCCCTTCCCCTGCCTGGCTGTGCTTCTGAGACAACCTTAGAAAACCCTTTAAATTCCAGATATGCTCATTTTGTTCATAATTTTGCTAACCTGCTTTTGTCTTTAATTAGTAATCTTATAAAGCATTTGTATGGTGAAAAGAATGACAGACAATATAGAGGGGTTAAAGAAGAAAAACTTAAGCTGAATAAGAATGACAATCATCAACACAGTTCAAGACTCTGCTTCTTTTGCCATGGAAGGGTATATATTTTACAGAAATGTAGAAGTAAGCAGCAAGGTATTGATATGAGTATTGGGGATTTTAGATATCGGAATCAAAAGTGTTCTGAATTTACTCAGAGTATTAATGTCAGATCAGAGGTTACATAGGATTTCCATGCTATTATACCTACATTTTGAAATTAATGGTATGGGTTTATTTTTATAGAGATTTTCATGCTTTTGAGATTGTATCTTATACTTAGTTTTTAAAACAAGGAGAATATTTGTAAAAGCTTTTTATAGTCATGTGATCAAGTTTATATTTTATAATACTCATTAATATTAAGTTCATGCTCATTTAGATTTCCTTAGTTTGAATTTCATTGTCTTTTATTGTTCCATGTGTATTTTCTTCTATTCATTTGTCTATCTAATTTTGAAACACTGCAAGATGGTTTTGATTTTATTATACAATGTTAATTCTAGGAGTATTGTGCTCCCATATTCTGAGTTGTTTGTTTTTGCTATTTTTTTTTCTCTCAACTGATTATTTGATCAAACTCTTTAAAGTATTTCCCTGGCAAATTGGTTGCCATGGCAAGTGTAAACTGATTCTAGAAGTATTATTTTTGATAAGCATATCCCCCCCCCAAAAAAAAGAAGGGAACGTTTGTAAAAGTTTTCTTTTTTCAAAAAAAAAAGTTTTCTTTGAGGTTCTGTTGTGCTTTAAGTTGTATTTAAATATGTTCTGATTTTTCACAAAAGTAATTGTATACTAAATAAAAAAAACGGGTATTATTTGAAATTGTTGCGTAATTATATATTGTGTTCTGAGTCAAGATGTATTCACATTTTTTGCAATCATTTATTATCCTCAATTTTGAATCCATATGAGACTTGGATTATGGGAACTTATCATTTAAGACATTAATTGCCTTTATTCTGAGTTATCAGATGCCAGTTTGCCAAGATGCCATCCAATCACAAGAGGAATACATGCAAGAGCAGACACTGAACTGTCACATGAGGGGAGACATGCATGAAGTCAAGGTATGGCCGAGGGAACGGCTTTTGACAAATGTTGAGGTTGGATTCTCTTGGTTTAATATTTTAATCTCTTTTTCCCCACAATATTGTACAGATGGCTGGAAGTATTCATCCCACCCATCTCACTTCTACACCTGGCTTCTATGCTCCCTCCTATATGCCTGATGCCATGGACATCTCAATCCCATGCATCTGATTAAGTCTGCCTCAGTTTCCTCCAATATGTTCGGTGGCATGGACATATATTCCATCCATTTTAAGCCTGGCATACTGTATGGGCAGTACATATTGCTCAAGTGTGGGAATGCTCATATCCCATCATTTCTCTGTTCTTTTATGGTAACCCCCATAATTATCTCAGGTGTCATGATAAATAACAGTGTTGAATTTGGCCTTGACATCTGTTACTAATTATATTAGATTTTAAAATTTCTCATAATGGCATGAGGATAATTAGGCAGATGATGCAAAAAGTGATGAAACAAAGATAAAAATTATTTTTAATAATTAATATTGCAGCAATTGTCTTCTCAATTACCCTCCATAAGGGGGACTATAGTAATATTATAATTGTAAAGAATGTTTCAATTTTTGTTTTATTATATGTTTCATGTGTAACAACTAAGATTATGAATTCCCTTAGACATGTTTTTGAGAACTTTCATTGTTTGATTTGATTATTGACAAAGCTATTTTAAAGTTGTGTTAAGCTCAATTTTGTAGGAAATTTCCTGGCTGATTACGAGTATCCACACATCAACCCCTGAAAAGACTTCCATTACACGACTACACCTAGAGGACATCTGAGAAAAGACTTTCAGAGACTTTAAATGAATAGTTTTGATTTGTTGTTGTTGTTTTTTCTTTTCTCTTTCTGTTATAATATACACCATCTGTAACATGTACTCTCTGCACAGGTCCTCCTTTTGCAAGACCAATGTCAAAGCATCGGTTCATGAGGACAAAAAAATCGCCCCTCTGGACAAAACTTTCCTCTCTCCCTTTTCTATATTGATATTATCATATTGTTAGTTAGCATAGGTTATTATATCCTGTTATTTTTGACTGTTTCATCAAGGAAACGTACCGTTTCTTGAGGAAACAAAGCGGGGAACTGTAACGATTGGAATGATGCCACCTGCTGGAGACTTACTGTAGAAGAGTTCCACCCATGAAGCGAAGGTCTTTGAGGGCAAGACCAGGAGTCTTTTCTTTGGAAAAGGAAGTGACGCGGGCTAGTGGGAGGAGGAAGGAAGAGACTGGCGCTCAGTCTTGCACTCTTTCTTTTTGGACTCTGGTGGAGAGCGGAGCTAGAAATGTGCTCTCGCTTTAATAGATAGGAATCTTGGCCTTTCTCTCTTTTTACCAAATTCTTATTCTCCTTAATAAACGCTTAAAAGTCTAACTCTTGCTAAAGCTTATAATTTATTGGCAACCACTCATTAGATATTTTAGACAGTTTAGCTAGAATTTTAGCCCTTAACAGAGATTTATGATCTAATATCCAATTTTAAATCTCACAGGGTCTCTTTAGGAGGTGAATGGTAGATTCTTTCCATAAATATAATATACTTTGATTCTTCAATATTAGGGAAGTTCTCCTTCATAATTTCCTGGAATATGGTTTCTAGATGCATTTTTTAATATGGCTTTCAGGTAGTCCAATAATTCTTATATTATGTTTCTGGGATCTATTTTCCAGGTCAGTTCTCTTTCTGATAAGGTACTTCATATTTTTTAACAAAAAAAAAATTATGCTTCAATCTGTATTCAGATATCAATAATTCTTTCTATGTAAATGGACAGCATTTTTCATAAGTCCTTCACAGTTGTCTTGATCATGGTATTACTGAAAATAACTGTTGTTTACAGCAGATAGTCTTACAGTATTGCTGTTATTTTGTATACAGTACATTTCACTTTGCATCAGCTTATGTAAATCTTTGCAGGTTTTTCTGATACCATCCTGCTAAACATTTTTATAGTAAACTACATTTATATAGTACTTTAGAGAGATTTCCTTACAGTAAACCCATGATGTTGATTTTTGCAACAATAAATAACATTTACATAGTACCTTATGCCTGACAAATAATTTTCTTCACAAACTCCCAGCAAACTAAGTACCATAAGTTTTATCATCATTGTCACCATCATCATCATTCTCCTCATTTATCATCCTCTTGACTCTGCTCCAAAATTTTTTCACAATTACTATTGCTAACTGTGTTTCCCTCCATCCTATTCCCTCCCCATGATATTTACTCTATTTTCTATCTTTTTTCACCCCATACCACCTCAAAGTGTTTTGCTTATTACTGCCCACTTGCCAATCTGTCCTTCCTTCTTTCAAACTCCTCCCTTATCCCCTTCCCTTCCTACTTTCCTACAGAGTACCCAATTGAGTGTGTCTGTTATTCCTTTTTTGAGCCAATTCTGATGAGAGTAAGGCTCACCCACTCCCCTGCACCTCCCCCATATTTCCCTCAACTCCATAAGCTTTTTTTGCTTCATTTAGGTGAGATACTTTACCCCATTCCATCTCTCCCTTTCCCTTTTCCCCAGTATATTCTTTTCACCCTTTAATTTTATTTTTAAAAGATATAATCTCTTTACATTCAATAGACACTTGTGTTTTCTGTCTAAATATACTCCATCCACCTGCCCTAATAATGAGAAATTTCTTATGAGTTAAAAGCATCATCTTCTCATGTAGGAATGTAAAGTTTAAACTTTAAATATCCTTTATGCTATATTTTCCTTGTTTACCTTGTGTCAAGATAATGGGATGTGATAGACGAGATTTAGCAGATATTCAGGGGCCCACCTGGAGACTGAGTTAAACTGATTGAATTGCAACTGACTGTTGACTGCTTACTAGATTGTAAGCACATGTTCTCAGAAGCTAATAACTTTGAACTTTGACCACCTTCATGGCCAGTGAACCAATCAGCTCCCATTTCTGGGAGGGGAACAGGAAGGAGGAAGTGGAGGCTGTTAAGAGAGCTTGGACTCTTTGGCTGGGAGAGAGCAGTGTGGTGGCAGAGGATTTCAGAAGTGGAAGCTAGAGAAGTTTAGGATAGCCAGGTTATAGCAAGTCTGTTCTTAATCTTTCTCTTTCTTTTACTATCTTTCAATAAATCCTTAAAAAACCTAAATTTGTTTATCAGTGATTTTAGTCAGTTTCCCCAAAAACTGGGGGGACAGATTAGAACCCACATTTAGCATTTTAAAATGCAAGACCTTTTAGGGTTTGTATTTGAAAGTCATGTTCTATTCAGGTCAGGTCTTTTCATCAAGAATGCCTAAAAGTTCTCTCTTTCATTGAATTCCCATTTTTTTTCCTGAAAGATTATATTCAGTTTTGCTACATAGGTGATTCTTGGTTGCAATCTCAGTTCCTTTGCCCTCCAGAATATCATATTCCAAGACTCTGATCCTTTAATGTAGAAACTGCTAGATCTTCAGTTATCCTGACTATGGCTCCACCATACTTGAATTGTTTCTTTCTGACTGTTGCAATATTTTCTCCTTCACCTGGGAGTTCTGGAATTTGGTTATAATATTCCTGGAGGTTTTCCTTTTGGCATCTCTTTCAGGAGGTTATATGTGGATTCTTTCAATTTCTATTTTACCTTCTATTTCTAGAATATCAGAGCAATTTTCCCTGATAATTTCTTGGAAGTTGATGTCTAGGTGTTTTTTTGTTTTTGTTTTTGTTCTTTGATCATGGCTTTCATGTAGTCCAACAATTTTCACATTGTCTCTCCTAGATCTATTTTATAGGTCAGCTGTTTTTCCAAGGAGATATTTCACATTGCCTTCTATTTTTTCATTCTTTTGGTTTTGCTTTATTATGTCTTGATTTCTCATAAAGTCAGCTTCCATTTGCTCAGTCCTAATTTTAAGCAATTATTTTCTTCAGAGAGCTTTTGTATCTCCTTTTCCTTTTGGTTTTTCAAGCTGTTGACTTTTTTATGACCCTGCTGCATCACTCTCATTTCTCTTTCCATTTTTTACTCTACCTCTCTTACCTTATCTTCAGAGTCTTTTTTGAGCATATCTATGTTCCGATACCAATTCAGATTTTTATTGGAACCTTTGGATGTTGGAGCATTGACATTGTTTTCTTCTTTTGAGGGTCTGTTTTTTGTTTGTTTGTTTATTTATTATTTCTTTTGTGGGGCAATGAAGGTTAAGTGACTTGCGCAGGGTTACACAGCTAGTAAGCGTCAAGTGTCTGAGACCAGATTTGAACTTAGGTCCTCCTGAATTCAGGACCAGTGCTTTATCCAGCTAGCTGCCCCTGAGGGTGTCTTTTGATCTTCTTTGTCAGCAAAGAAACTTTCTAGGGTTTGCATTTTTTTCTGTTTGCTCACTTTGCCAGCCTGTTGCTTGACATTTAACTCCTTCTTAACGTGGGTCACTGTGTCTAGGTTGCAGTGTCACAAGTTACAGGGGGTCCCAGGTAGTACAATTTGAGGAGAAGCATGTTCAGTCCTCCCCTGCCCTGAGCTCTTGTCTGCAAGCAACCAGAGGCCTGAATGCCCTCTGACCCTGAAGAGAATCCTATTCCACTGTTGCTGCAAGCTCTGGAGTGCCTGTGCCCCTCCCCTACCTGGGCTGCTACTCAAGACCATGACCTACATCCTAGTTCAGACAAAGCAACAAAGCCCTGCCTCAGTGCCAGCAGAGAAAGTTGTAATCTGTCCCTGTCCAAGCACTTGACCCCGTCACCATCCATGGGTTGGGTTTCATAAAGAGCTGCTGATGCAGCCAATTCCAAAACCCTCTGTGGTAGCCTGCTTGGAGCTAGATCTGCACTGGCCTGCCTGTATTCATCTGTGCTCCATTTTCACCCTGGTACAATAGACCTTTCCTACCAACATTCTAAGCTATCTTTGGATGGAAAATTATCTCACCCCATTCTTTTGTGGGTTCTGGTACTCCATGAATTGTCTTATGGCATTCTTTGAAGGTATTTGAAGGATTCTTCAGAGAGCTCTGGGAAGTCACTGCCTTTCCTCCATCTTGGCTCCACCTCCCGAGTTTTCTTCTATTTTTTTCATTCTTTTGATTCTGTTTGACTGATATATTTTTTTTTAATTTTTGAATTTCTTTCATGTAGAATTTTATTTTCCAAATTACATGTAAAAACAAATTTTGACATCAATTTTTAAAAATTTTGCATTTCAACTTCTCTTCCTCACTCCTTTCCCACCCCCACCTCCAAGAACTCAAGCAATAAAATACAAGTTATACATGAGTAGTCATGGAAAACATCTCCACATTAGTCAGGTTGTGAGAGAAAACAGACAAAACCAAAACTTCAGATTAGGGAACTAAAGAAAATATGCTTCAATTTGTTTTCAGATACCATCAGTTCTTTCTCTGTAGATGGATTGCAATTTTCATAAGTCCTTCAGAGTTATATTGGATAAATTCATTGCTGAAAATTACCATGTCCTTCCCAGCTGTAATCATTGGAATGATACCACCTGCTGGAGACTTACTGTTAAAGCTCCGCCATGAGCTGAAGGTCTCTGATGGCAAGACCATGAGTCTTTTCTTTGGTGTCAGGAAGTGACGTTTGCTTGTGGGAGGGAGAAGCGGGAGCCTGGTACTCTGACTTGGGCTCTTTTCCTGAGGACTCTGGTGGAGAAGGAAGCTAGAAATGTGCTCTCCCTTTAATAGATATATGAATGTAGGCCTTTTTCTCTCTTAACCAAATTCTTATTCTCCTTAATAAATGCTTAAAAGCCTAACTCTTGCTAAAGCTTATAATTTATTGGCAACCATTCATTAGATATTTGAGACAGACTAACTAAAATTTTAGCCTTAACATAGCTTATCATCTCATGCTATTGTTGTTCTTTTGTATACAGTACATTTCACTCTGCTTCAGTTCATGTAGGCCTTTCTGATAGCATCCTGTTCATCATAACCTTTATATAGTAACTTAAATTTGACAAAGAATTTTCTTCACAATAGCCCAGCAAAGTAGGTACCATACATTTTGCCATTATAATAACTATTTCCTTCCATCCTATTCCCTTTCCATAATATTTATTCTTTTTACTGTCTTCTTTTAACCTATTCCTGCTCAGAAGTGTTATGCTTCTGACTGCCCCCTCCCCCACTCTCCTCTCCCTTCATTCACCCTTCTCTCCTTATGCTCTTCCCCTCCTACTTTCCTGAAGGATTAGATAGATTACTTCTCCCAATTTGATGTGTATGTTATTTCCTCCTTGAGCCCACTCTGATGAGATTAAGGTCTTTGATTAATTCTGTGTTCTAAATTTTCTTCCTCCTTCCCTCCTCAATGCTCCCTATGAAATGAAACAATACAATATAAGTCATACATGTGCAGTTATGCAGAACATCTTCATTTTCCTCAAAAGTGTTTTGCTTTTTACTGCTCCCTCCCCTGAGCTGCCCTTCCCTCCTTCCCTTCTTCTCTCCCCCCTCTTATCTCCCTCCCTTCCCACTTTCCCTCAGGGCACTTGAGTATTTATGTTATTCCCTCTTTGAGGCAATTCTGATGATAGCAACGGTCACTCATTCCTCTACTCCTTCCCCCACTTCTACTGCCCTCCATAAAATTTTTTCTTATATTTTATGTGAGCTTCTTTTCTCCATTCTACCTCTCCCTTCCCCTTTCTTCCAGTGCATTCCTGTTACTCCTTAACTTTATTTTAAAGATGTCATCATGGGTTAGGTAGGTGGCACATTGGACAAAGAACCAGCCCTGGACCCAGGAGGCCACGGGCCCAGACATAACCCACCCCACCCTGCCTGCCTCTCAAAAATCAAGGATAAACAAAAAATAAATGCTATATGGATATCATCCCTTCATATGCAGTTTAGACATCTATCCTCTGTCTAAGTGTATTCCTTTCAGTTGCCCTAATACTGAGAAAGATCTTATGAGTTAGAAGTATTAACTTCCCATGTAGGAATGTAAAATATTTAGTCTTTTAATATCCCTCATTATTTCTTTTTCCTGGTTATCGTTTTATGCTTCCCTAGAGTCTTGTATTTGAAAGTCGAATTTTCTATTCAGTTCAGGTCTTTTCATCACAAATGCCTGAAAGGCCTCTTTTTCATTGAAGCCCCATTTTTCCCCTGAAAGATCATACACAGTTTTGGTGGGTAGATGATTTTTGGCTGTAGTCCCAGTTCCTTTGCCCTCCTGAAAATCATATTCCATGCCTTCTGGTACTTTAAGGTAGATGCTGCTAGTTCTTGTTTTATCCTTACTGTAGCTCCACATTATTTGAATTCCTTTTTTCCAGCTGCTTGCAATATTTTCTCCTTGACTTGGGAGATCTGGAATTTGGCTATCATATTCCTGGAGGTTTTCTTTTTGGGATCTCTTTCAGGAGGTGATCAATGGATTCTTTCAATTTCTATTTTACCTTGTGCTTCTACAATATCATGGCAATTTTCCCTGACAATTTCTTGGAAGTTGCTGTCTAAACTTTATTTTGGTCATGGTTTTCAGGTAGTTCAATGATTTTCAAATTATCTTTGCTGTATCCATTTTCCAGGTTAGCTGTTTCTCCAAGGAGATATCTCACGTTGCCCTCTATATTTTCATTCATTTGGATTTGCTTTATTGTGTCTTGGTTTCTCATAAAGCCACTAGCTTCTATTTGCTTAATTCTTAGGCAATTATTTTCTTCTGAGAGCTTTTGTATCTCCTTTTCCATTTAGAATTCAAGCTGTTGACTTTTTTCTCTTGACTCTCCTGCATTGTTCTCATTTCTCTTTCCATTCTTTCCTCCATCTCTCTAAATCTTCCTTCTATCTCTCTTACTTTCTCTTCAAAGACCCTTTTGAGCAATTCCATGGGCTGAGACCAATTCATCTTTTTCTTGGAAGCTTTGGATATAGGGGCCCTGGGGTTGCTATCCTCTTCTGAGGGTGCACCTTGATCTTTCTTGTCACTAAATAATATTTCTTTGTTTGTTCATCTTGCTGTATTTTACTTTATTTTTAACTCCCTCTTACAGTTGGGCCCTACTTCCAAGCTACACTGTCTCAGACTTCAGAGAGCTGCAGATGTTTTGGTTTGAGGTAGGGCAGGTTTTTCTCTCACCTGGCCTGTTCTCTGGTCTGAAGATAACCTCAAGCCAACTTCTTAGTTAACTAGCCAGCAAAACGTTTTGTGCTGGTATTATTAGCTTCGATGAGCCTGTGCCTTTCCCTGACCTGGACCTCCCCCTGCTCAAGATTTCTTTCTGGCTCCCTGATGAGGTGGGAAAGCTGAATTCCTCCTTAGGTTCCCAAGAAACCACTGTATTTTCTACCTCCCTCCTCCTCGATCAGCCATTTACCTCTCTCACCTGACTGTAAGCTTAGTTCTAGAAGACTCTAGTGCTGCAGCTAATTTGGAGGCTATGGGGTAAGTTTCTCTCACATAGCCAGCTTGGGGTCTGTGCTGGCAAGATCACAGGATTGGATTCTATTCATAGCCCAGCATGGCCGCCTCTAAACTGCCTTTGCCTGGAAAATAATCTCAGCCTGCATTTTTGTGGGTTTTGCTGCTCCATGGTTTGGTTTATGTCTGTTTGGGGGGTAATTATGTCAGTAGCTCTGTGTGTTTAATGTCTTTCCTCCACCATCTTGCCTCTATCCCAATTCTAATTTTTAAGGAATTATTTTCTCCAGTGAGATCTTTTAACTTTTTTCTCTTTTTTGCCAAATCTGGTTTTAAAGGAATTCTTTTCTTCAGTGAATGTCTGTACCTCTTTACCTCTTTTTCCATTTGTCCTTTTCTTCTTTTCGATGAATTAATTTTTTTAGTGCATTTTTGTGTCTCTTTTACCATTAAGATTATATTTTTTAAGGTTTTTGTTTGTTTTGCTTTATTTGCCAAGCTGTTACTTTTGTTTTCACAGTTTTATTGCATCACTTTTATCTTTCCCCAAATTTTCTCTTCCATAGTCATCTCTTTCTTTCCCTCTTGTCTTGGGTTCAGTTAAGAGTTTTCTTTGAAGATTTGTTTGTAACAGTTTTCACATTTTTCTCTTCTTCTGAGTTTAAGTTTTGGTTTTAACTGAAACCATAGTAGATTCTTATAATGATCTCTTTTTTTGCTTCATTTTTAATCCCAATTTCTTGACTTTGAACTTTATCTTAAAATTGAACTCTCATCAATGTAGTGTGGGGAGGCACTGTTCCGAGCATTAGGCTTTTATGTGCTGCTGTTTTCAAAGCTAATTCTGGGAGTCTAGACATTTTCCATGCTTCCATATTGTCTGATCTTGGGAGAAGTTTGTTCCCTGTTTTTCTGGTCTGTACTCTGGTCTTTACCCAGGCAGCATACCTGTCCTACTGCAGCTACAAATGCTAATGTTTTTCTTGGCCCTAGATCTGTGACCAGATTGCCTGTTCTCCTGCAGCTACAAGCTCAAGTGCCCTTTTCTGCCTCAGAACAGTGACCAGTGCTCCTGATCCCTTGTGACTGGCTACAAATTCCACCTTCTTCCTTGGACCAGCAACCCAAAACTATATATAAGCAATGGAGTTTCCAATCAGTTCCAGCTGCATCTAGTGCCAGCAAATGGTTTCCTGCTTGAGCTTTCTGACCGCTTATCTAACCCCCTTACCGAATCTAGGCTGAGAATTACTGAAGCTGCTGCCACAACTGTGCTCCTGCTGTTGCAGCCACCTCCAATGGTTGAACCAGGTGCTACCTCCATGTGCTCTAAGCTCTACCATGGTGTAATGGACCTCTTCTGCCAACCTTAAAATTGTCTTATGCTGAAAAACAATATCTCACACTAATCTTTTTTCAGCTCTGCCACACCAAAATTCAATTTGAGACATAATTTTAAAGTTCTTTGGAAGGTAATGTTGGGGGAGTTTGGTTGATTACTAACTTTAATCTGTCATTTTTGCTTTGTCTTCCCATAGATATCTGATCTTAAGTTGTATTCCTAGGAAGAAATGTCTTCTTTTCCTGTTATTAAAGGTAAGAATGGTACATTGTATCTGGCTTATTGTTTTTTATCCCTTCCTTCTCTATTCTTCCCCATATATCCTTCCAGATTGAGACATGTTTTATTGAAGTTTTCTTTTTCTTTTTTTGTTCTACTTCAATATTTTTGATAATAGAATAATTTATCTTATTCAGGATATTTAAAGTTAAGGTAGACCTTGGCTTACTCTGCCAAGAGCATCTCCTGAAGCATTTTTATTGTTCCTTATTCAATCAAGGTTTTGGATGCATGAATAGTTTTAAGCTGTCAGTGTGAGTGTTTCTCCCTCTAACTGTGTCTTCTATCTTTCCTTTAAAATGGGAAGTTATTTTGAACTGATTAATTTTTTGACAGTAATGATAACATTCAGCATTAAAAATCTATCTTTCATGAATTTCCTTTTCACTGCACTCTACTCAAATTCTAATACCCTCTTTTTGCATAGGAAGAAATGTAAATGGCATGGCTCTTTCTGAGATTATGAGATTTTTCCTTTCATTATTGAACTTCTTGCATTATATGCTTAACAGTAAAGTTTCTTAGTCAATGAGTATGAATATTTTTATCATTTTTTACATAATTCCAAATATATTTCCAGAATGGTTCAATCATTTCATAGCTCCACCACCAGAATGATTCAATCAATTCATAGCTCCATACACCAGAAGAAGAAATACACACACACACACATATTTCTTCTTGTGTATGTTTTTTAAACAAGAAAATTGAAAAAAATAAATTTCTTTGGGGTATTGTGTGTATACATATATATGTGTATATATATATACAAAACTATATATATATTCAGGTACATACATGCTAATATACAAATATATATACATACATATTATAACGTGTTATTGTTTAATTGAACACAGTGATCACAATCTTTTGATATACTGATTTCCTTTAACATCATGACAATTTGATTATTTTTTCTAACTGTGCTCTACATGAGTATAGAAAGCAAGCTATTATCTTGAGATTTAATATGCCTAAAGGCAAATAACTGAATTGGAATCTCCTTTGCTTCTTATGAATGTGAGTTAATGTCTTAAAACTTTTAAACATTTAATATATTTTTAGGTATCTTTTAGTATGTCTTTCCCATTTAGTGTATCTTTTCCCTTTTCAGTATATCTTTCTTTAAGATTTAGAGATGGCTAGACCAAAGGCTTAGAGGTGTTAGAAGGCTTCGCCCATGTCACATAACTAATTCTTTATAGACCTACACTGTACCACAGCCTTCCACATTGACAATCTAATATTATTTCTAACCCCATGCTGAAGCCACCCCCCAAAATATATTGTCTAGATGTAGTAGCACACATCAGTAACTCCTGTCATCTGGCAGGCTAAGGCCATAATTGTTTCTTGAGATTAAGACATCTGAGCCATGTGTTAAGCTAATAGGGTGTGTGCACTAAATTAAGCATCAGCATGGTAAGGCATTGGGAGTAGAGGGGCTACTAGATGAAAAACTGGGCAAGATAGCAAATGATGAAGATCAAAGCTCCTTTTCTGAACAGTAATGACATTGAGTCCAAGAGTAGAACCTGTACTTAAAGCCTGAAAGATAAGGAAACCAGTGTTTTTTCTTTAACATTCATATATTTTTCCTGTACAGATATTTGACAATACCCCACCTCAACAAAACAGAGCCCCTCCAAAACAGTGAAGTAAAACCACCTAATATAATAACTGATGTGATAGTATTTCCCTTACATTTCACTTTATTTAATGTACTCAAAGTAGAAAGAAATTTTGGCTCTTCTTACTTATTGCCTTTGTAGTCTACCTAAATTGTAAAGTAATATTGTAACAAGTGGTTATCAAATTACCATGAAATCTGGATTCAGTGTTTGTTTAGATCAACTTCAAATGTCCAAACAAAATCTCTGAATCTCAGTTTATCTTCGTCAAGGTGGACATGATGCTTTAAGAGTCTATTATGAAAATGAATGAATGATTTTTATAACATATTTTGAGATTTTGGAAAGAAAAAAAAAAGCTTTACTGTAGAATATTATTTTCCTACCTCTATCTTGTGATTTTCATATCACTATTCTTGGCAAGGAATCAAGACATGGTACTTTGTTCACTTTGAAGAGTTATAGTTTTGGAGTATCAGCTTAGAAGCTGGCTTTAAATCCTTTTATGACCACCACTCTTTAAATCCTTATCAATAGCTCCTAAATATTTTCTTGTAAGGGATTCACTTTGGCATCTAACTATATTGTGTGGGCTCACCTTGAGTTTTAAATCTAGATTTATTTCCTTTTGTGTCTCAGTCAGTGTTTTTTTTTTCCTTTTGCCTTAAATAATCTTGTTTCCAGTCTCCCTTTAGCCTTTAGAATAATACCAATATTCCTTCCAGGGCAATATGGTGTAAAGAGCTCTACACTCAGAATCAGAAGACTTAGGTTTAAGCCCTCATTCTGTCACATATTACCTGTGTGACTTTGGGTAAGCCACTTAAATGCTAGCTATTATTCATCTCTCTGAGTCTCACAGAATCAGAGTTAAAAGTGACCTTGATGCATATGAAGTCCAAACCATATCCAAAAGAATCTTTACTAAAACAAACCCACCTAGTGGTTTGTTTAGTCTTTTTTGTTTTTAAGAACTTCCAACATGGCAAATTTACTTCTCCTGAAGCAGTCCATTCTACTTTTGGATACATCAAATTCCTAGGGAGCTTTTCCTGGCATAGGCCTAACTTTACTTTTTTAGAACTTATATACATTGCTACTTTTTCTGTTCTTTTGAACCCAAAAGAACAAGCCCAGTTTTGTTTTTGTTTCCTAAAATATTCATTGCTTAATACATCCAAAGGAGTTTGTAATGAATTAAACTACTTCAGAAAATTTTTCGAAGGATCAAATTCGTTCACTTATCCAAAATGCTATGTAAAGTTTGAAACACTATTTAAATATCAGATATTATTATACTTCCAGCTTTCTACTACTTCTTTGCTTCTATCCTAGGGATATCCTTTGGCTTCAAAGACCTTCATAGGATGACTTACAGAAGATTCTTGTGGATACAGTCATATAGCTAAATATAATACAGAGATTGCTGTTCATTTAGAGAACTAAGAAAAATTAATGCATGCCATCTTATTAAAATCTGTATGTACATTTTGCTTTATATTTGCATCTTAATATCCAGATCAAACTGATACTAGTTTCTCTAGATTGGTTTATAATTTGCTTATAAAGATTACTGATTACATTCATTTGAAAGCATTTGATGATGAAAATCACATGAAGCTCCTTGTACTATGACAAGTTATTCTTATTCTGCTTTGGTCAGCTAGAAAGCCTTGGGGATTTGGGGGAAATTAGAAAGGGTAGCAAAGCATCTGGAAAACTGCAAACTTTAATTTATCATTATGGGTTTAATAATTTCTTGAATATTATATTAAGTTTGTTTAATAATTAATTCTCACTTCTCTCCTTGCCCTATCCCCTAATAAAATTTTCCCCATACTATTTGGTACTATTCATTTTGAGCTTCCTAATTTAATTCCTTCTTAGATTATTTTTTAGAGTAACAGTTTTAACTGCTCTTAATGGTAGTGTAATCTTCACTGGCATGTGTCTTCATGTATTCAGTGGCTCAAGCTGGACATAACAGATTTTCTTCCTTGTCTCTCTGTTATTTCAGAGCAAATCAGAGTGGGGTTGTAATAATTTGCTGCTGGGCTGGGGTAGGCAGAAAGTATTCTTTATTTAAGTGTTGGCAAGAGAGGTAAATCCAAGTTAAAAGCATAGCTGAAGGGTAGAGCTAAGATGGGGGAGAAAAGGCTGTGACTCTCCAGCTCTCCCAACAAATCTGTCCACATTATTCAAAAACAAATGCCATAAGACAACTCCTGGAGTAGCATAATCCACAAAAGAACAGAATGAAACTATTTTCCAGCCAAGTATGGCTTAATTAGGTGGCTGGGATCACCTGCTATTCATGGTGAGAGAGAAGCTCTGCTTGTGGTGCAGATCCAGTCCCAGGCAGGCTGTGCTTCCAGAGCTTCAGAATCTTCAGCAGTTTATTCTGAAACTTGGTTCATGGATCATGAGCAGGTCCAGCTGTTAGCTGGGGTGGGGGGAGGTTTGCTGTGGTCTCATCTGGAGCTAAGGCAGAGCACCCATATTTTGAATCAGTAATCAGACTCAAGCAGCAGTGGTCCAGTGGGAAAGAGACACAGGTACGCCAAGCTTCAGACCATAGAGAATTAGATTTCAATCAGATCTCTGCTTCCGGGTTAAAGAGAAAGCAGCCTGTGGTTATTTACTTGCCTGACAGGCTGAAAACAAGTATAATCATACCACCTGGGACCCTTCATAGCTTGGGTCAGTGTATCCTAAAAGCAACACTCCACTTTAAGAAGGAGTTAAAAGCCAAGAAATAGGCAGTCAAGATGAGCAGGCAGAGAAAGCAGCAGACCATCAAAAGCTTTTTTGGTGGCAAGGTAGATGAAAATACACCCTCAAAATAGGATAATAACAAAGTCAAAGCTCCTAATTCCAAAGTTTCCACGCAAAATATGAATTGATCTCAGGCTATGGCAGCACTTAAATAGGACTTTAAAGATAAAGTAAGAGAGGTAGAGGGAAAAGTTAAAGAAGTAGAGAAAAAAATGGAAAGAGAAATGAGAGTGATGCAGGAGGGTCATGAAAAAAAGTTAACAGCTTGAAAAGCCAAATTGGCCAAATGGAAAAGAAGGTACATAAACTCTCTGAAGAAAATCATTGCTTAGGAATTAGGATAGAACAAATAGAATAGGAAGGAGGGTAATATAGCTAGCAATAGTAACTGAAAGAAATGATGAGCAGGATGCTATCAGAAGGACTTATGAAAAATTCAAACTATAACAGAGAAGGAACTGATGGTAGCTGAATAGAGATTGTAGTAGAGTGGAGGGGTGGGGGGTGTATTTATTAGTTCCTTTTTCTAAAGGTATTTTGTTTATTTTCTTTCACAACTTGAATAATGTAAAAATATTTTGCATAACTGTACATGCATGACATATATTGAATTGCTTGGTTCCTTAACAAGGGTTGAGAAGGGGGAGGAAGAAAATTTGGAACACAAACTTTTAAAAAATCAATGTGAAAAAAATCTGTGTGGTTTCTTTACATGTAACTTGGGGATAATTCTAAATAAAAATATAATAATAAAACAAAGAGTAGCTGCAGACGACTGGATGATCTCATCAATTCTTGATCTTTTAGCAAGTGTTCAAACTATAGCTGAGATGTGAATTTCTAAGAAAAGAGAGGGCAAAAGAAAAAAATGGAAGAGATCCAGAATTAGTGAAGTAATTGAGTAAGGTTTGTGCATTTAGAATGAGGATGGGGGATGCCTGTCCTAAAATGGTGGCGCCCTTGTGCAGCAGCCTGTTGAGCCTGCAGGTGGCAGTTTCTGGGGTCCCAGAGCTGCTGTCTGCCTGCAGAGGCCTCCACGCCACCATGGTTTGCTGCAAGAACTGAGCAGCCTGGGTCCGAATGGGAAAGGGGTACCAGACAGTGACCTATGAGCCAGCCCTGCCCCCCCCCCCAATATCGCTCACCACAAAGGGCTGGCTGACCCTGCACACGAGTAACCTGGACCGAGAGGAGGGGAGGAGGTTGGACAATGTCTTCCTCTGAAAGTTCCTGTACAGCACCTTCCCGGCTGCCTGGAAGACCAGGTGGTCATCAAGCGCCAGGCCAACAGCTGGTAGTCAAGCCTGCTGCTGCTACAGTGCAAGCCACCCTCCAAGATGTACTTCCTGGTGGGCTACAGTGAGGTACAGCTCTTTTCCTTCTACAAGTGCCCAGTGAGCCTGTGCCTGCAAACCGTGCCCAGCAAGCCAGTATACAAGTACATCTAGGCTATCCTGGCCTGCGCTGACCATGGTCCATAGCGGGGCAAGAGGGGGCAGGGCCTGGGGAAAGGGGCCTCTGGCCTCTAGACTGTGTGAAGCTGCTGTGGAATAAAACCTCTCCCATCTTATTTAAGAGGAACTATGGCTTCCAAAGGAGGGATCAGTGATCTCTGGGGCTGTCATTTCTTGTTAAATTAACGTGTATAATAAAACTTTTTTGTTTGTGGTAAAAACAAACAAAACAAACAAACAAAAAACAGAATGAGGATGGGTTTTATGAAATAGTCGACTTATAATTTCCTAGCTTTGGAAGTTGGGTCCTACTTCATTGAGTTGACATGTGGAAGAACATCATATAACAATGATCTTGAGAATCAGAATTAGAATCTCAAATATGCTAGGGACCTTAGGGAATATCTAGCCTAATTTGTACTTGAAGGGAAATCTTAATCATACTTGAAAAATGACCATCTAGCTTTGGCTTGACGATCTAATAATAAAATGTCCACCATGTGTTCTGAGAGAGAGAGAAAGAGATATTGCTTGTGTCAGGTGGCCTAAACCATCACCATCACCTCATGTGCTTATTATAGGTTTACACCTGGAAAGGACCAAAAGCTATCAAGTTAAAACCCAACATTTTGAGTTTGAATCTCAAAGAAATTAAGTGATTTTTCCACAGTCACAGATTTGAAGTCAAGTCTTCTTGACTCAAAGTGTAGCAGTCTATCCATTGCATCACTAGCTGAGACTTTAATGGAGAAATCCAAGAACACAAAAATAGTAGCACACTCAGGTCTGTCTCCCAGTCTCCAGGTCAGTACCTGCAGCAATATCAACAACATATGGTAGCTCTGCCTCCTTGGGAAGCATACCTCCAGAGACATGGGGGGAAAAAAAGTTCTCAGCACCAAAATTCTTGGCAAATTCAAAAAGTTTCCCTTAAGAAATGGACATGGCTTTGTCAATGGAAATGGAATTAAAGAAGAGGAATTGCCATTTGTCTTGTTCTTATACCCTAAGGATCAGTGAGTCTTTCCATCTTTCATACATATGAATCTTCTTATTGGTATTGTCTCCACCTATCATAATGTGAATTTTTGAGAGAAGGGAATATTTCTTTTTTCCATCTTTATCAGCAGTTCTTAGCATCATGCTTGGCATAAGGTAAACATTTAAGAAATAAGCTTTTCATTCATTCACTAGCCCCAGAAGCAGTCCTTTCCATTTGGGGGCATCTTTAATTGATTTTAACTTTTTCCTTACATCAATTAAGAACTTATGTCTTTGCAATTTTTACTTTATTGCTGGGTTCTGCCCTGTGGGATAAGATGGATAAAAATAAGCTCTCTTTAACATCACAACTTTTCAAATATTTGAAAATATCCTTCAATATTTGAAAACTATGATATCATCTCTTCTCAACTTTAAAAATCCCTTGGTCCTCTAATGCATCCTTATATGGCAAGGATTCAAGATCTTTTACTCTTCTGATTTTCCTTCTATGAACCTTCTGAAGAAGGGGTTCTTAAAATGAAATCTGTGAACTTGGAGGGAGTTATTAATATTTGGATTTGTTTCAGTATAATTGTTTTTTCTTTGCAATATTATTTTCAATGTTTTTAGAAGCATTAATCTTATAAATGGTCAGGAAGCATTACTGGTTTGTCAAAGGGATCCATCATCTAAAAAAGAGTATAATCTTTTTTTTTATTATTTTTATTTTTTTAATGAGGCAATTGGGGTTAAGTGACTTGCCCCGGGTTACACAGCTAGTAAGTGTTAAGTGTCTGTGGCCGGATTTGAACTCAGGTACCCCTGATTCCAGAGCCAGTGCTCTATCCACTATGCCACCTAGCCGCCCCCAAGAGTATAATCTTAAAGTGCTTCAGTGTAGAATAAAAAGGGTGAACTAGATTGTTTCTAAGGTTCCTTCCAGCTCAAAACTTCTGCTCCTCAGTTAGTGATTGTGTCAATTCAGGATACTAGCTTACTTAAGGAAGTCTACAGACCCAGAAATTTGAGGAAAACACTATATATTAATATAGCTGAACTCTGGAAAAACAGATTTCAAAAGGATTCCATTGGTGTATGGCTAAATAGCAGGTAAATGGAAGGGAAGGAAGAAAATAGGACTATAGTTCTCCCCATTGATTATGTCCATCTGCTATTCCTGATTTCCAATAGTTTCCTATATTGACCTCAACTATGCCGCATTTATGCTACCTTTTTTTACTGCCTCATACATGACATTCTCTTTTTACTCTATTATTATTTTGTACTGTTCTCCCTTACCTGGAATGAGCTCCTTCCTGACTTTCACATCTTAAAATACCTATTCTCCTTCAAGACTCAGTTAAAGTATTATTTTAAACGAAGCCTTTCACATAAAACGATCCCTCAGCTGAGAGCAGTTTACCTTCAAATTTTGCATAGTAAAGTAATAAGCACGTGTGCATTAGAATAGGTATGTACATGTTTCTATCTGTATGTGTATCTCTATGTATGTGTATATACATACATACATACATACATACATATAGAGATATTGATATATGGGAAAATGTTCTCTCTTCTATTAACATGTAGTCTCCTTGAAGGCTAGTATTGGTTTTTTTTCTTTATATCCCCAGCTTGTATCAATGTGTCCAATAAATATCCAATATCTAATAAATACTTTTTTCTTGATTGTTAGATTTATTCTGTCTGTTATAATTCAGAATTTCTGTGGTAGTAGAAGGGAAGAATAGAGTATTTCTATTGAAAGGCCTCTTAGTGACAGTATTATAACTTAAATCCTGATTTATATGACTCTATTCATCCTTTATTTTTTAAGTAATAAACATTTTTATTTATAGTTTTGAGTTCTAATTTTTATCTTTCCTCTTCTTTCTCTCCCTGCTCCTTGAGGTGGTAAGGAATAAGATATGGGTTATACATATACAATAATGTAAAACATTACCTTGTAGTCATTGTGTACAAAAAAACCTTGAATAAAAGAAAAAATGAAAGAAAGTGAAAAATAGCATGCTTCAGTCTGCATTCCATCAATATCAGCTCTTTCTTTAGTCCTTTGGGATTTTATTGAATCATTGTATTATTGAAAATAGTTGTCATTCACAGTTCTTCATCAAACAATTTTGCTGTCTCTCTGCACAATGTTCTCTTAGTTCTGCTCACTTTACTATACATCAGATCATACAAGTCTTTCCAGGCCTTTCTGAAATCATCCTGCTTGTCATTTCTTATAGCACAATAATATTCCATCACCACCATATACCACAGCTTGTTTAGCCATTCCCCAACTGATGGGCATTCCTTTGTTTTCCAATTCTTAACTACCACATAAAGATCTGCTATAAATATTTTTATACAAATAGGTCTTTTTCTCTTTTGGGGGATAGCTTTGGTATCTAAAGCTAGCAGTGGTATTGCTGGATCAAAGAGCATGCACAGTTCTATAGCTCTTTGTGCATAGTTCCAAATTGCTCTCCAGAATGGTTAGATCTTTTCACAACTTCAGAAACAATAGATTAGTGTACCAGCTTTCCCACATCCCCTTCAATATCCAGTATTTTCTATTTTTGTTATATTTGCTACTCTGATAGGTGTGAAGTGATGCTTCAGAGTTGTTTTAATTTGCATTTCTCTGATCAAATGTGATCCTGTGGAGCTCACTAATTTAAATTGCAGAGCATATGCCAATTTCTGTTGATAAAGGGAATTTCCTCATTCAGCAGTTCCTTACGCCACATACCTATGTCATAGCTAAGCCTGTGAAATCACAAGTCCAGCTACAAGCCATCTATCTATTCCTAAAAAAATAGAAGCACATTCATGAAGTATTTTATGAACAAAGTTCTATAAGAGATTTATAAGATGGTGACTAGGTGGATGAGGGAAGGTTTCATGAAAGAGTTGGAAGTTCAGCTATACAGTAATAATAATAAAAATTCACATGTATACATGTGTAGCACCCCGTCTTGGCTATTTTCTTAGTTCCCATTATTATTGGCAGATCAGATCTCCAAAGCATAGATTCCTGTTACTTCTCTCAAGGTTCCAGAGATACTGTACTGTCTCATACTGTTGATTATAACTCTCTTCATTGTATTCCCTTTACAAATTTTCTAGTCAGAATTAAGTAGTTTGGTTTTTGGTTTTTTGTTTTTTTTACAAAAGATATTTTTACTAAAGGATGACTAGTAGAAAGGCAAATCCCTAAAAGGCTAAGGGCCCAAAGCCCCTTTCATAATAAAATCCCTGGTGACTAAGTTCAAACTTAAATGGAGTGGGACATATAACTAGAAAACAAGTATAGTAAAGGGGTACCTTTTGACTATTGGAAATCTTTTTCTTCCTTTGTGGATTCCGCATGAAGTTTCCCCTAATTATAGCATTCTGCTAGACTCTGAGGATCCATATAGAACATTTTTATGGTCCATAGGCAGTAATTCTTTCTGACAATAGGGATCATGATTCCTGAAGCTTCTCCCATTCTTCCATGATTGCCTTTCTACTTTCAAGTGGTTCCTCTCTTGTCCCTACTACTCTGGTTGTCCCTTTTTGCCACCTATCCATTCTGGTTGCTGATGGGACCTATCATGGATCTCAGAGATTTCCCTAATCACCTAGTTACTGGATAAATTGAGTTCTCATCTCTTAGAACATTCATTGGCATAAGACTGGGAAAAACACACAAAAGAAACAAGATTTTCAAGTGCTCACTGACATGTAGCAGCCAGGTGTGTAATATGACAGCTGCCCATCATTCCACCATGCAATTCAAAGAAATCCTTCCATCACTTGCAGTAAGAATGAAATAATATAGAAAGACTTATAGATCACCCTTTTTTAAATGTAAACTCAATTTATATTTCAGTCTGGTCTAGTTAACATTTCCTCTATTTCCACAGCTAATTAAAAGATACACAGTACCAGCCTTGCTGTCTGGATGCATGACACACTGCCCATGTTCCCACATGTTGGATTAAAATGAGGCAAGGGATATCAGGGCATGCTCTGTACAACTATCCAGGAAGGGGAAATTTTAGCTTCCTCTAAAGAATGAAATGTTCTCCCTATGACTTAATTATATAAAGATGAAGGAAAGTATTTGTGGTGTAAGGAGTAGCATCAGTAAAATAATAATAGTCACAAAGAATTTTAAGGTGTTCAAGGTGCTTTACAAATCTTGTCTTATTTTATCCTTAGCACAATCCATGTAGATATGTGTTTTTTGTTACCCCATTTCATATATGAGTTAACTGAGTCAGAGAGAAGTTAAGTGATTTACCTGGCATAAATAAGTGTCTGAGGTCATACTTAAACTCAGGTATTTTTTACTTCAGTTCCAGCAATTCAAGTACTGTCCCACTGAGCCGCCTCATAAAACACTATGGTGCCTTCTTTTATAAAGTAGATTATGTTAGAAAGTAAATAATTTTTATTTTATAAGATAATAACATATTTATAGAACATTTTACTTTTTTCAAGTATTATACACATATTATTGCATCTGATTATCATAACATCTCTGTAGAGAGAGGCAAACACTATAAATATAACTTCAATTTTACTCATGAGGACAGTAAAGTTCAGAAAAGTTAAATGATTTGTCTGATGTCATACAAACAGCAAATTTCAGGGACAGGACATAAATCCAAAAAGACCTTTGCTATTCTCATATCCTCACTCTCATCTTTTTGCGCCATTATATTACAGGGTCTTGTTTTGTTTTGTTTTGTTTTAAAGATCACCAGCATGTATAATTTTAGAGTACAATTAATCTCATTTTTTGTTTTATTGTGGAGCAATGAGGATTAAGTGACTTTTCCAGGGTCACACAGCTAATAAGTGTCAAGTGTCTGAGGTCGTATTTGAACTCAGGTCCTCCTGAATTCAAGGCCTGTGATTTATCCACTGCACCACCTAGCTACCCACAATTAATCTTGTTTTAAAGTCAATAATTATATCCTTACAGTGAAGTACAATGAACAATTGTTCTAGATTATCTCTAAGGTGTGTTTCACATGAAATTCTATAATCCTATGGTTCTGTGATCTCATCCACATGGGTACACTATCAAACAGTACAGATTTTGACTTATCCATGACTATTCATTTTGTATAATTCTCATTCATGGTCCCCCAAAAACCTACCCAATGGGTCTCCCCTATTTGCTGGAAGTTTTATTCTTCAGCTCCTGACATTACATAGATAGAAATGGAGCACTTTATCCTTTATTCTTAGTAAATGGCTTCCTTATGCCATCTCTTTAATAATATAGCACTTCCCTAATTTATCTGTTTACATTCTCAGAATTTTCTATATTGGTTAAGTTAAAGGGGATATCCTCATAACATGTTTTCCTGTAGCAAGGCTAATTAGGGAAATTATTGATTTACTAAGCTGAAGCATCTCCCATGGAGCTGGAAATGTGCTATATTATTCCAATAAGGTAAATGTCCCTAATCACAGGGACATAGCACATGATGCCCTCAGATGCAGGGGGGTAACATCAGTCTGGCTAATCAGGTGTTCCCTGATCACCTCTGCTCCACAGTTTGGAAGCTTTTATTTGATTATGCCTGAGTTTCAAGTTTGTGTATGCCATTATACTTTGCAAGTGATTTCTGTAGAGATTGCAATTTGTGTCCTCCTCAGGGAACCTAGATAGTAAGAGGCAATTCAGTAGCAGAATGATAGGTTTGAAGGAGCTTCCATGTATTCTTGTATGTTTTCTTGGAACCTCTCATCACCTGCTCCATCAAATTCTGCTTGAGGATCTCTGAGGAATTCCCCATAGAGCAGAAGCCATTTGTGGTATTATCAATAGTTCTTGTTTAGAAGCTTCTCTGGGATTTTGTTGCTTTCTAGAAACACCTCATTCACAGATCAGTGGGAAGCCTGAGATCTTGGATAGGGAAATGTACTCTTCAAGCCTATATAAGACTTGGAGGCAGGTGTAAAACATCAGGGATGCTCTCATTTCACTCTTTTCAGAGCTCTATGGAACCCAAAATCTTACACAGAATTAGAAAAGCAACAGATAAATGGTAGGACATTAAACTTGTTCTTGAATAAAGAAAAAATAATTTTTAGCCTTGGTGCTGCCATTTCTATCTGCCATTACTTTTTTTTTGGTGGGGCAAAAGTGACTTGCCCAACATTACACAGCTAGTAAGCGACAAGTGTCTAAGGCTAGATTTGAACTCAGGTACTCCTGAATCCAGGGACAGTGCTTTATCCACTGCACCAACTAGCTGCCTGCTGCCATTACCTTTATACAAGGCACTTATTTAAGCCTCACTTTTTTATCTATAAAATGGGAATCAGAATATTTTGTTCACTATACTTCACAGAGTTATTCTGAAGATAAAATGAAAGAGAATCTAGATGTTTAATTCTGAAGATCAAATGAAATGGCAGATAGATGTTTAATTCTAAAGGCATCATGCAAAGGTAAAGCATTTTTATAGTTTCTGTGACCTTTTCAGGATGATCAATTTTTTTATCAACTTTTAAAGATATCTGTCTATGAAGAGTCTTTGGAATAACTTCCTTCTAAGGGCAATTTTAAAAATAAATTTAATCTCATATTTACTTGTAGGGTGGGAGGGAAAGAACATCAAAGTGAAACAAACCTCAAAATTAAAAATTTCATCAGCAACACATTAATTTAAGGTTCCTATATAGGTCCACCCCATCCTTTTGAGAGATACTTGATTATTGAAATGCATCATCATTATATATGCAGCAGGATGTGGTCTTCCAATCTCTTCTATTAAAAATGATTATTTGCCCAGCTGTAATTTAGAACCGGGGACAAAGCACTTCCTGATTGCTACTGTCCAAATGCTTGAAGCCTTTCTCATAAAAGATCCCACCAAAGTATAGTACTTTTAGGAGGCATCATTTTGTCTGAATGGGCTAGCTAAGTGATGCAGTGGACAGAGCACTGGCCCTGGAGTCAGGAGGACTGGAGTTCAAATCCAGCCTTAGACGCTTGATACTTACTAGCTGTGTGACCCTGGGCAAGTCATTTATCCCCCAATTGCTTCAAACATCCTGGACCATCCCCAGTCATCCTGATATATATTTTGCCACTGGGACCAGACGGCTCTGGAGGAAAGAGTGAGGCTGGTGACTTTGCACAGCCCTCATTCACTTAAATATAATTCACTGCAAGTCATGACATCACCTGTCATGGCCCTCTATGAAAACTAAGGACAAACAACAACTTTATCTGAATGAGTACTCCTACACCTATGCAAATTGCATACACATGTGAGTTGCTAAAGATGGAAAAAAAAATCATGTGAATTTAGTTGCCTTATTCTATAGGAAGAGAATGATCATTTATTAAGAAACTAAAGAAACTATGTTTTAGCCACTGCCCTAACCACTTCTCAAATATCCTAATTGAGACAACAACCTTAAAACAACCCTGGGACAAATGTCTGATTAATATTATTTCCATTTCACAGCTGAGGAAATCGAAGCAAACAGGAGTCTAGAGTCAGGAAGATATGAGTTCAAATTAAGAATCAGATGGTTCCTCTTATTCTAGATTCAGTACTCTATCCACCGTACCACCATGTTGCCTCAAATGACATGAAGTTTGTGCCAAGGTTCAGACGCAAAACCTTTGCAGCTGGGTAGTGAACACTGTGGAAATTTATTTTGATTTGGGGACCCTACCTTTGGGCTGAGATTGGAAAGCCTTAGGCCCTCAGGGTCTTTTCCGTGTGGAAGGGGCTGGTACCCCTCCCCCTCTGCTTCAGCTGAGCCCAAAAACTGCATGGACTGTACAAGACACCAGGTCAGACAGCTGGGGGAGAAAAGCCCCCAGCTCCCTCCGACCTGAGCGGAGCTATCTGAAAGATCCCGAATAGCCTGTGCTGAGGCATGGGATGCTTCAGCATGCCCCCAGCCCTAGCCGCAGCCCTGCCTGGCAGATTAGCTTGGTGTGTGGCTACAAAAAGCCCCGAGATTTGAGTGGAGAGAAGAAAAGGTATATATAGACCTGGGGGTTAGACTCAGGGGGTCTGACTAGAGAAGGGGCGGCAAAGGCAGCAGAGGGCAGACTGAAGAAGCAGATAGACAGAAGGTCAGTGAGAGAGGAACACAGTGGTTCAGCAGTGGCAGTAAGGAGAGGAAAGTTAGAAGCAGGGGGATTTACAAAGTGAAAGGGGCTCGGAGTTAGAATAAAGGACCTAAGTGCCCTAAGACCTCTTGAGGCTAAGGCCCTTATTGTATTCACGAAGTTTGAAGCGCAGCAGGTGGGAAAGAGATGCAGGGGAAAGAGATGTGCCGCAATGCAGTCAAGTTGTACATTTTATTTCCCTGTATTCTTAATTTTCAATAGTATCCCATAAATAAACTCTTTGATTATTTAGTTAAGAGGCTTCTTAATATTTTGCTTGTCAATTTGGGAGTGGAGCAGTGTGGTGGAACTTTACATACGGCCCATACTATATTAATAGCATCAGATAGCCAGTTAGTCATCAGTCCCAGATTAAGTACCCCAGTCAGATTAGCCCCCCAAATTAGACCTAATCATTTAAAATATTTCTATATTTGAATGGTGACCACGAAGGGACTTGTGGCCCAATTATAATTTTTCTAAACATATCATTTTTCATATAAACTTATAATTTTTCACAAGTCCAATTATATAATTTTTCCAGGTTAGATATAGTTATAGTTAATAATTAATTTTTGTACAACAGCTCTATATCTTTGATAACTGTAACTGTTTCTTCTCTTCTAATGTTGCTCATCTACTATTTTCCTTCCCTAGAAGGGAGGATGGGCGAGGGGCTAAAATTCTAGCTATATTATCTAAAATCTAATAAGTGGTCACCAATAAATTATAAGCTTTAGCAAGAGTATCTAACTGTTTAAGGATTTATTAAAGAGCATTAGGATCAGAGAAAAAGGTAAAAATATAACTATTTCTAAGAGACCCCATCATCCAACCCACCATGACGAGGTCAGGAACCAAAAGAGGAAAAAGCCCTCTGCCAGCATCCACTTCTTATTTGGTGTCCTCTTCCCAGAAATGGGAAGCTCCTCAAGTTGATTGGCTGGTAGCCTTGATAGACAGTACCCAGGAACAAATGTCACTTCCTGACACCAAGGACCTTGACCACATGGTTTGCCCTCAGATGCCTTCTCCTCATGGCGGAACTTTCCTACAGTAGCTCTCCAGCAGGTGGCATCATTCCAATTGCTACACCTGACTAGCATAGTTTTTGTCCCCCCTGCCCTAAGCCCAGGTTGGGGATAGTTTTTTAGCTGCAAAGACATGGATTTTGGGGGGGAATGGGGTGTTTGATGATATATCTGTTATTCATATAATCTGAATGTTTAACAAATTTTATTGATTGGTAGAGATATCCTGGAGATGGAAGCTTGAATTTAAAGGTCTATTTAATTTTTTTCTTGAATCATGCAGATGATGGCTCATCAAGGTGGTCATTCTGGTGGCACCTCATGGTTGGAACTCCTAAATACTCTCCCTGGTTCAAGTAATCTTACTGATATGAATTAATACTTATTTTTAAAAATCATAGCTCCAGAGCCCCCACCCATGGATTTTTAAAATCCAGTCAAACAGAGAGCACATTAGGTCAAAGCAAAAGACAGATAACCTAAGAAGATGAATGAAAAAAATATATTTCTCCATCCACAAAGAGAGACATTCCCTTTTTGGTTACCATATTCCCAATAGGGGGAAACTTACAGGGAACACATATTTCCAAGGATGATGTGGAGAATTATGTATCCCTAGAGAATGCACATGAATGAACACACATTATGTCTGTACAAGGTAAATGCCCTATCATCCATCAGGCACTGAAATCATGGTCCATTTCACCCATTAAGAGACTGCTCACCTCTCTATCACCTTGGAACCTCCTCTATGTCTTTGTAGCTTGTGATGTTTCCCTCTATGTCATTTTAGAATTGAACTCTTACTTCTTTATTGGATCACTTTAGGGTCTTTGACCAGCTTCACTGAGCCTGATCAAGGGGAGGGATACTGCATTGTTCTCCCAAAGACACAGGATTTTCTTTAAGTACTACAGGGCCAGATTCAAAGGTTTGCTTCATTGACAGCAAGAGACTAGCTATATAAACAGGTATGTTTAGTTTGTCAAGTCATCTGGAATAGGATGTGCTGCCAAACAGAACTGAACAGCTTAATTTTTCTCCTTCTTAAAGATTTCTATTAACAGCATCACATCATAACTCAAAATGGCTCTCAGATGATAGAAATCATTGATGTAAAGAACTAATTGTATCTTTTCCAGCATATATGAAACATTGCTAGAGCAACACTCCTTTTCCTTTAAGGAATCTGAAAATTACCAGTAGTTCACCTTTTAAATGATCTGAAGCAAATGGTTCCCTTTTCCATCAGAAGAGTACTATGAACTCCAGAATACCCACTCTTATTTGCCAAGAAAGAAAGGTTAAACATAAAAGGATTTATTGAAGAAGTTTTGAGCTAGATAATAAACAATTAATTACAATGACCTAGGAAGATCAATGAATTTTATATGTGAAACAAAGCCAAGGTAATTCATGGTAAATTTGTCTTAGCCTCGCACACTGTTTAAGCCATGATTGTCATCTATACAAGGCTGCCCTGCTGTATCATAACACAAACAACTCCTCACACAAGTTTTGGCATTATTTGCCCACTCAGGTGAAGGACGATATTCATCAATCATTTTCTACTTCTAGGAAGTGGGGAAGAGAAACATTTTTAGCATTGGAAGGGATGGGAGAAAAAAATAATAATGCATGTCTTACTCCCAGGGCTCAGTGACATTTACTTAAGGAATGCTTTAGAGACTAGGAAAGGTATTGTCAAGGACACAGCCATCGCTGACCTCATAAGAAACTCAGCCCTTAGATGTTTCTTGTGATAGCCAAAGGCACAAAACATGCAACATAAGAGAAAAGAAAGAGATTTAGAGAGAAGTCAATTAGGAAACACTATAGGAAACTTTACCTGGAGGAAAAAAAAATCATGTAGAGATTTCATCTCATTTGGCTTTCTATCTTCTGTGATGACAATTAGTTCATCAGCCATAATTCCATTTTTGTAATGGTAGGCCAGAAGTATCTCTGATATTATCTACTTCCTATAGGAAGCCCAGAGTGGGTCAGAGGTTGATAGTTTCATTACAGTCATTAACAGGAGTTTGTTTTTTCATTGCTTTCCTAATGATGTTAACATTAACTGCTCAAAATAATAGGAATTCATGTTTATAGGGAAATTTTCAATCTCTAATATACTTTCTTCATAACAATTCTAAGAGACATATTGTTCATGTATCACCATGCTCATTTTTTGATGCAAAGAGATCAAGTGATTTGTCCAAAAGCAGTCCGGTGATTCAAAAGCATAACTGGTACTGAAAGCCAAGTATTCCTGTTCAAAGTCCAATGCATAAAACTCAGTGCAATAATAGTAGGCATAGCAATAAGGACCAATATAAGAATCTTAGCTATGGATATCCCTAGACAAATAATTTTATTTCCTAGGGACTTGCTTTTCTTTTCCTTTTTTCTTTCCTTTTTTTTTTTGCAGGGCAATGAGGGTTAAGTGACTTGCCCAGGGTCACACAGCTAGTATCATGTGTCTGAGGTTGGATTTGACCTCAGGTCCTCCTGAATCCAAGGTTGGTTCTCTATCCACTTCACCACCTAGCTGTGCCCCTTTCTTTTCTTTCTTTTACTTTTCTTCTTGTTTTGCTTTTCTGACATACAATATTAAAGAGATCATTGGACTAGATTGTTTTCTAGGTGCCTTACTTAATTTATTATCTAATAATAATTTCTATTGGAAAACATTTAATTTGAAAATCATCCAACTCTAATTTATGTTATTTATTTATTTATTTCATTATTTTTTTTTTTGTGGGGCAATGGGGGTTACGTGACTTGCCCAGGGTCACACAGCTAGTAAGTGTCAAGAGTCTGAGGCTGGATTTGATCTCAGGTACTCCTGAATCCAGGGCCGGTGCTTTATCTACTGCACCACCTAGCCACCCCCAACTCCAATTTATTTTAACTCTATTAGCCAAACATCATCATCATCATCATCTTTTTCTTTAAGGTTTGGGAAAAAAATATTTATAAATTTTATGTTATTTAATCCTCACGAAAACCTGGTGAAGTTTAGCTGACATTTTAACTTTCATTTTACAGATGCAGAAATCTAGGCAAACTGAAGTTAAATAATTTGCCCAGAGTCACATAGCTAATACATGTTCAAGGCTAAATTTGCACTTATCTTCCTAATTCCAGATATAGTTCTCTATTTATTGATTTATCTAAATGTGTCATTAGGGTTTACCTTTTAATATCTATTACAGTTTCACTTTCTTGAACAAAGGAAAAGCTGATCAATTGACAGTAAAGGTGATAGGCACATACTTAATAGAGACATCTTTAATGTCTTACATGGCATTCATCTTAAACTAAGCATGTGTTTCTACCATCAGGAGTTATTGGTTTATGACTCTGATCCTCATTTCCCATGCTATCACCTTTTTTCTTCTTCAATTCCCATGATATCTGTGGCATAATTGACAACAACTTTTGAACAAACAAGTTTACTTTTCAATGTCCTATCCCATCATGATCTATTTGATGTTTCATACAATTTCAACTGCCAAAATTGTCTCAGAAAGTTAATACTCTAAAAATAGTAGTTTATACATTGTAGTTTTAGATGCTAATACTATAACTTAAATATACTGGTTATAGAAATAATAGGTCTTGTAAGACACTGACACCATGCAAAATCATTTTAATGATTTTACTGTTGCCTAATTTTATGATGGTATGGAAGTTATAAGGCCTATTTTAAAGATAGCTATGGAATTAAATGCTTGGAATGTATTTGAACTTCTAGGTGATGAATAGTGACTAAGCCAGACTTGGAGGACTTAGAGTCATAGTAATCTGGTTTGCAAGTATACTTCACACAATGACTATGTCACCTTGGAAACACCACTTAATTTCTGTAGGTTTCAATTCCCTTCTTTGTAAAATAGAGATAATAAAAGCCCATATATCACAGGCATATTATGGGTATCAAATTAAATAACATCCAGAAAGTTCCTATAAATTTCACACACATATTACCTATAAAAATAATAATAATAATGATCATTATTAGTTTCTACCATCACCACTATTACTACCATAACTCCCAGCACCAGAACCAGTACCACTACTACCACCACTACTATCACCACTCCTCCTCCTACTACTACTACCACCACCACCACCACCACTACTACTACTACTACTACTACTACTACTACTACCACCACCAGCACCACCAGCACCACTACCACTACTACCACTACTACTGTTACTGCTGCTGCTGTTGCTGCTGCTGCCAGTGATCTCCCTCAACCCCCTCTCCTCCAGCCCAGGTCACCTCCACCACCACCTCCACCACCACTACTACAGGGGTTGCTGCTAATATTACTACAATTACTATATTGTATATTTGTTTTACTTTCAGCACCTGTGAAATTTGATACTCACATGCTTTAGAGACTAGAAAATGCCCTTTTCAAGGTCACAGCTCTTACTGACCTTGTGATTCAGAGTCATTATCAAAGAGCCCTTTAATTTTCCACGTGCCCAAGACCACAGGATTATTACATTCTGCAGAGTTTTGAAAGAAACAAATATTTAGAAGAGTTGGCAGTAAGATGAGAACATATTCCTGACAAGGGAACAGTCAGTTTAATGAATTGGAGGAAGGAATTTGGCTATACACTATGAAGAACTGCTATTTTGGTTAGAATATAGAATATGTGAAGGGGATTATTGGGATATGTTTATTAAAGAAAGCTATATCTGTGATGAAATAATGGAATTTGGCAGATACTCAAAGACCCACCTGGAGATTAATCTAGACTGATTGAATCAAGTGAGAGTGATTGACTGCTGATTAGCCTACTTCGAGTTAACTGGATTGTAATCACACCTGGATAACCCTTAAGAAGGTATTGTTCTCAGAAGCTAGACTGTGAACTCAACTTGAGAACACCTTCAAAACCAATGGATTTGGATGACACCAACCAATCAGCTTGAAGCAGTGTGTAAGGACCGCCTCTGTTCTCAAAGATCTTGTAAATCATTAAATGTGGACTGGAAATGATTATCCTAGGTAGCTGTGAATTCTTATAAGTATAGAGCTAACAAAAATTATAGCTGGATACCTTGCATGAAATGCTAGAAGAGGTGAGTCCTGTAAAATTAGGACTTTATTTAGACTAGAGACACATGGGTAGGATGATAGATGTTACTTTCATTCTTCCTTTTATTACACTTGATCTATGTGGTGGATATAATGATTATGATCTTTGGTTCTGTTACTAAAAACAGAAAGCTATGAAGGGGGAGGATTTTGCATGAAAGATAATGATTTCACTTTAAGCCATATTGAATTTAAGATGTCAGTGGAACATCCAGTTTGAGATGTTCATCAGGCAGATAAATATATGAGTCTAGAGAACAGGAGACAGGTTAATTCTGGACATGCAGATCTGAAGATCCTCTTCACAATAGTGTTAATTGAATAGATAGGAGTTTATGAGATTATCAAGCAAAGTAGTACAAAGGAAAAAAAGGATCCCAGACTAAGCCTTGTGGAACATCTGTGATTAGAGGGTACAACACGGTTTAAGATCCAGCAGAAGATACTTAGAAGGTGCACTTAGAAATTTAGAATTAGAAAAGGGGAAAGGGAAAGGATAGTATTATCAAAACCTAAAGAAAATAGAAAATTAAGGAAAAGAGGGTGAGACTGCAGAGTTAAGAATCATGTAAGAGGAAAGGACATGAATGAAGAGTTTAAATGACTTTCTCAAGGAGGTTAGCAACAGAAGGGAGGAAAAATGTAAGAAAATATCAAGGGAATATAAGAATCAGGTGAGGTGGGGGTTTTTTTGTTTGTTTTTGGTTTTGTTTTTTGTTTTGTTTTTAAGTATAGGTAAGATATGATATGGTTGTAGGCAAAAGAGAAACAGTAGGCAAGGAAAATGAAAGATTAATAATAAAGGAAGGAGAGATGATACAGGAGTCCAGATAAATAGGATAAAATAGGACTGTGTGTGCATGACGAGAATTTTGTCTTGTCAAGGAAAAAGTGGACCTCTTTATGTGAGACAGAGATTAAGGAAGCCAAAGCAGTAAATGCTACCTGAGTGATTTATAAAAAGACAGAGAGAAGAGGAAGCTCTTGAATAATAGTCTCAATTGTGTCAGACAAGTATGAAGAAGGATTCTCAGCTAAGATGGGGGAGGAAGGAGGATGACCATTTGTTGATTTATGAAAAGTATGGAAAAGCCTCTATGGTGAATGGGATAGTGAATTGATTGGGAAAATGTAAAAGGATCACCTTGCTTCAGTTATTCCCATTTGAGAACATATAACATGAATGGGTAGTGGTCCACCTGAATGATTCCATGATCTTCTGTTTTTCAGCTGTTTGACAATAAAAGCAAAGGTAGTGGATGGTGAGAGAATACCAAGGCTAAAGCTTGGCAGGGCAGGATAGGTAATAGGATAAAAGGGCAAGAGACTCAAGAATAAGCGATACACTAGAGCTGAACCAGTTCTAGGAAAGAGACTGTAACCAGTGAATTGAAGAAAACCTAGGAAATAAATATATCTTTATCTCTGTTTCACATGCCCAAACAATTGCCAAAGTATGATTCTATAGTCACAGTATCTCTTGCATCCAATCACTTCTCACCACATAAAAAGCTACTACTTTGTTTTAGGCCCTTATTACTTCTTTCTTTAATTCTTCTACTCAATTCCTAATTGATGTCCTTGCCTCAAGTCTTTCCCAAATTCAGTGCATTCTAGAAACTATTTCCAATATTTCTTCTAGCTCCAATAAGACCATGTGATTCAAATACCTAACAAAATGTGGTGGCTTTATATTTCTTATAGGATAAAGCATTCCTCTGTTCACCTTTTAAAACCCCAGCAAACCTGGCTCCAAGCAATTTTTCTAGACTTATTAGACTTTATTCTTGATCCTGCACTTTGAGATTCAATCAACTGACTTTCTCTTTGCTCCTCAAATCTGACCTTCTATCTCCCATCTCCATGCTTTTGTATTTGCTAAAAGAATCAATAGAAGAGAAACTAAAAATGAAAAAAAAGAGAATTGTGCATCCTTCAGAATGCAAGAAGGGATGAGATCAAGAATACTAGTAAAGGGAAAGAAACCTTTCTTTCTGAGAAAGTAATGAAGGAGTAAGATTAAAGATTTTAAAATAAATTTTGTTATATTTATTTTAATTAAGAATATTTCTCCAAGTGTAACTGTCCCTTTTTCTCCCAAAGAGCCACCTGAAGTAAAAAAGTAACATTTTAAAGAAAAAAATTGATCAAGATATCAAAGAAGTCTAGAAATATATAAAATGAACCACACCCAAGGACTCCCACATTTACAATGGTGTGGGGTGGAGCTGTCTTCTCAGATTTGTTCTTTGGAGACATTCTTATTTATAAATTTGTGATATTCGCTTTAATTGTTTTGCAGTTTGTTTTAGTTATTGTGTATTTTATTTTAGCTCTCATTACTTCATTCTGAAACATATTACATAAATCTTTCAATGTTTTCATGCATTTTTCATATTCATAATTTCTTTATACTGTACATTCATATCCTTCTATTATCCAATAAATAGGAATTCACTCATTTTCTCTGATATTGCAAAAAGTGCTGCTATAAATATTTTGGTGTAAGTGGAAGCTTTTTTTATTGTGTATCTCTATTTCTACCCTTTAAGATTCTTTCTAATTCTTGATCCTGTCAGTTGTGTGGTTTAAATGTTTCCTCCACTGATGTAGGTGGTGACTACCCAATGACTTTATGAGTGGTCTTCCAGAGATTTTGTGGTCAAAACATCCTTCTCCTATCTGGTAATGAACCATTCTGAATATAGCTATTCTAAAATGTTTTTTTTATTTGGTACAATCTTTCTTCAATCATCTTTCTCCAATCCTGTAATGAACCATTCTGAATTTAGCAATTCTGAAATATGTTGTCCTTAGACACAGACAAATAGCATTTTTGGTGAATCCATGCAAAAGAATTAAAAGTATTCCCTTCATGGTACCTTTCTTTATATTGAAGAAAGCCTATTTTGCCATTTTTATATCCCAAGAAAGAATAGCATTCAACAATGTAAATGTTCCAATTAGAAAACATTTTGAAATAATGACACTTTTCAATTATCATATTCAGGAAATTCAACAGCCCTTTTAACTGTATTGTTATTCATACTGGAGAGAGATATTTCTATAAAGTGGAAGCTGAAAAAAGTCATGCTATACTGAGCCAAATTGGGAGAGTAAGAGACAGTCCTTATCCTCTTGACATCCTAAGTATGCCAAGAATATCATGGCAATACCTATCTTTAAGAGGCTATCTTCAAATGAAAAAGCCAAAGAGAAATGAATGTTGGCAGCATAAAGCTTAAGGTTCTTTATGTTGTCTCATCTCTTTTGTAGATAATTATACTTAGTTCAAAATTATTTTTGTATAATTTTAATGCTGCTTTTAAAGCTATTTTTCAAAACATAATTTTACTATTTATACCAGGGATAAAATATCTTTACATATGATTTTTTTCCTAGATTGCTTGTGCTATGGTCATTCTGTCCATTTAATTTATTTTTCCATCATGCCATGGCAATTACTTAAAGTAGTGAATATATGCATAAATATGTACATATACATGTATGCATATGTATAATATACTTAATATAATAACAATAACAAAAATCTCATAAAACCTGTACTTTGCCTAAGAAAAATTATACTGCTTAGTACCAATTTCTCAAAACTTCTGCCACAGACTAAAACATTTATGAGAGCTTTTACTTGATGGATAATGAATGTTATAATTTTACAACACCTTGTTTTCTTTCAATTGGTCATATAATGTTATTGTGACTCAGACCTACTCCATAAATAAAGAAGATGTATGTAACTGTAAGAAAGTAATCATTAATAATAGATTTCTTGGGGGATCCACAGATGAGTCCTTTCTCCCCTCTCCAACTCCAGAGAGTCTAATTCTCCTTAAGACTTCATCAAATTGGGGGCAGCTAGTTGATGCAGTGGATAAAGCACCAGCCCTGGATTCAGGAGGACCTGAGTTCAAATTCTACCTCAGACACTTGACACTTACGAGCTATGTAACCCTGGGCATGTCACTTAACCCTCATTGCCCCTCAAAAAAAAAAAAAAAAGGAGAGAGACTTCATCAAATTTCATCTGGTATAAACCTAAAGAAACAAAAGGAATTGAAAGAGATTATTTTATCTAGATTGCTGAAGGACCAATGAGATTAAACCACACCTAGATAATGAACTTTACCTTGAGCAACTTGACTGAGGGTTTTTTGCATTTCTTTCCCTGATGTTATCCCTAGAGTTTATTTCAATATGTAACACCTTCAAATCATGTTAACCAATAGTGTTGAATAATATTAACCAATTATATTTGTTTTATGTATAATGACCCAGAAAATCCTAGACAGGTAGCCATGGGGGGTTTTGGGATATCTCAAACTACATGCTATGTCTCTGGGATACCACATGGGTCTCTTGGGGTTTTTTTCTTCTGATTGCACTAACTGACATTCTAAAGCTCTGTCTCTGCTTCCACTATCATGAAGACTGATTGATAGATCCAAATGATATTGATAAATTAATATATGCTTACCAAAATTGGTGTCTATAGTAATTATTTAAATGTCACATACCTTAACCTTTTCTTCAAGATGAAAGATACAGATAGAGAAATAATTACAATAAGAGTGTGCATGAAAAGCTGAAGTCTATTCCACAAATAACCATAATATTTCAGCATTTCAATATTGCTCATGATGTGGGCAATTTCATTGTTGTGGACAATTTGCACAGACACAGGTTGCAAAACCTCTATGTTTTAGTAATTCTTCAAGAATTTGCATTAAAATTCATTGCTGAATTGAAGAGTTAGAAGGAACCTCAGAAACCATCAGTCTAATGCTTCATGAAGAAATCTTTACCATAACATACCCATGACTGATCATCCAACGTCTAATTGAAGACTTACAAGAAAGGGAAACTCACCATCTCTTAAGTTAAGCCATTCCACTTTTGGACAAAAGATTATTAACACCACCTTATAGATAGTTTGTGGTGAGTTGAATTTAGTTAGACTGGTACATTGTACTCAAAGGATATACATCAAGGGCTATAGCTAAAGAATTTCCAGTGTTTTAAGTGTCAAAGCTTAGGTTTGTGGGCATAGCATCTGAGATATATATATGCTATTCTCAGATCAAATTTTACATCAGGCAGGCTAAGAGGAATATGAACAACAATAAAGGAGAAAAATCATGAATTATTAATGGAGGAAAGTATTGCATTTGCTTAAAACAAGAATATCTGCCTTCATTAGAACTGTGAACACATAAGTATCAAATCTGTCTCTTTTCATGATAAAAAGTGATACAAACATAATTATGAATTATAAATCCTATTTTTGCGGTAGAAATACATATTTTATCAATTAACCTTTGGAATAGGTATTTAAGAAGTAATACAATCTTGGGTTCTCTCAATTGTTCTTCTATTCAGTATATAATCAAGACTCAATCATATGTCACCAGTATCAAACATAGAGGATAATTGACAAAATGATAACGATATAAATAATTGAAATTAGAGACAATTATATTAATATTTCCAAACACCCACATTGCTAAAAGGTATGTTTACATTAACTATTCAAAATCTCATCGAAATTTCTTTTGTGTCCCAATGTAAAATTTGAAGAATATTAAACAAATATATTAGTGTTTTCTAATAAACACAACATAAAATATTCTGCTACACTCTAGTGAAAACATTAATCATATTATTATACCATTTAATCTCTTATTAATGTCTATAACATTCTTCTCCTATTTCCAGAAATGAACATATTTCAACAGGCAGTGTCTATTAACAAATAGAAATTAAGGGGCAGCTAGGTGGTGCAGTGGATAAAGCACCAACCCTGGATTCAGGAGTACCTGAGTTCAAATTCGGTCTCAGACACTTGACACTTACTAGCTGTGTGACCCTGGGCAAGTCACTTAACCCCCATCGCCCCGCAAAAGAACAAACAAAAAACAAATAGAAATTAGAACGAAGAGTCAGAAGACCCTGTAACTTAAGTAGTGCTATAAGTTTTAGATACTCTCTTAATCAGAAATTCCCTTTCCTCAAATATAAAATGAAAGATTTGGACAAAACAGGCATTAGTTTTCTTCCAGATATAAAATGGTCCTGTTTCATTCAATCTGATAAATTGTTATTTTTCTTTTTTTGAGGATTAATATTTGACTCCCTGTCTTTTTTTTATTCAGAGGTAGACCTACTGATAAGTACTCAATCCTGAACAAAAATAACCCCAACATTTTTCATATGTCTTCATACAGATGTGGTTGTGTTCTAAAGTCACAGTAAATCAGTGTATAATGCTCTTATTGGCAGCAGGATTTAAAAAAACAAAACAGAGATAAAGATGTAGGTGAAAATACTAAGCTATGCGCTCACTTTGTTAGTTTCAGAAACCATTTTAATGTTATAATAGTGACAGGGATAGGAATAACTATCATAGTTACCATCCTTTAAATATGTCAAAGAAAAACTGTTACAATTTTTGAACATTTTTTGTCAGTGCCCTAATGAAAGCTGCAAGTCTCTTCAATGACAGAGAACATAAACTGCTTTACCATGCAACCAGAGGAGCTAGATTGTTATTCATGTCAAAGTGATGCCTATTTACTTTTCTACAAATTTCATGATATGGTGTATATGTGTATGTATTTCTCTCTGTCCTTCCTTCTGTTCCCTCCCCTATAATCTGCTTTCTACTTGTAGTTCTCAGAAAAGTTACCAAATCAATACTTCACTTCCAATAAAAAATGTCAATCAGTTTATGACACCATTTTTCATTTCTGTGACTTACTAGGCTAAAACATCCCTCCCTAGTTACTACTTTTCCCTTATTAGAATGTAAGCTCCTTGAGGCCTGGAACTTATTTAATTTTTGTATTAATATATCTAGTGCCTGGCACATAGGAAGTGCTTAACATGTCCTTTTAAATTTATTCATTTTTTTTCATATTTAACTCCAGCCTTTTTCTGATATCTTAATGCACCTTCAAGTCATAGAACTCTGAATTCTGTGAAAAATGAAAATTGAGATATGCATAAAAAAGGACAATAACAATATTCATGAAATTAATAACAGGCTATGTCACATGCTGAGTAAGCAGAATCAGTCTAAAGTCTGGCTTCTTTATATTTTTTTTTGGCAGGGCACTGAGGGTTAAGTGACTTGCCTACGGTCACACAGCTAGTAAGTGTGAAGTGTCTGAGGCTAGATTTAATCTCAGGTCCTCCTGAATTAAGAGCTGATGCTTTATCCACTGTGCCACCTAACTTCCCCCTAAACTGTGGGTCATGGCCACATTTTGGGTCACTTAACTGAATTTGGATGTCATGAAAAATTTGGCAAAAGTAAAAGGTTATGGATACCTATTTTATATACCCATATACCTGGGGTCATGGTAAAATTTCTTGGGTGAAAAGGGATTACAAAGTAGAAAAAGTTTAAGAAGTCCTAGTCTAAAATATAACATAAAAAAGGTATAAATAAAAAGAGATGAGCTGTTTATTTGTTGAGAGCATAGGCAAACAAATCATTTCGTTATTTTAGTTTCTTCAAGCTGTATTGGGCAGGAATTGATAGGTTATGATCTTCTTCAGTGGAGGGTAAAATCATTTGGATGAAATAAGGGTTCCATTTGAGTATTGTGTATTTGGAAGTGTTCTATGAAATGAAATGAAGGAAAGAAAAGTGGGGAGAAATAAAGACAGATTCATGTTAGGGTATGCCATATGGCAATAGCTAATAATAGACAACACTTGATCAGCCAATAAACATCTATATGTCAGGCACTATGCTAAGCAACAGGCATAGAAAAAGAGACAAAAGATAGGCCATGGCCTCATGGAGGTTATAATCTAATGGGGAAAGATGTTGCTTATCTTTCATTTTCAAAAAGGACCAGTGACATCATGGGGTGATATCTCGATATGTGTGAAATGACTTTAAGTGAGATACAGTTTCACAAAGTCATTAGCCTCACTCTCTCTTATACAGTCAGCAAAGTTCAGTGGCAAGACAAAAGTCAGGGTGATTTGCAATGGCCTCAAATGACCTTGATATCTTCAATGTCGGACCAAGCTCTAAGGACTACACAGTACCTTCTTTAGTTACCTTCATGGCCATTGGAACAAATTGTTCTCATACACTCGTTCTGCCAGGGAAATCTTCACATGCTTGGGATAGACACCTTCCAACTCACCCATTGGTTACATTCAACCAGGTATAGATGATCTGCCAAGAACGTTTACTGGGATATGGCTATTGCACATGCTACAGCTTCTTGGAACCACAGGTAAGAGTTAGGTCACAGGTGGTCACCAAAGGTGGATAAGCAGCCCTGAAAAAGGCTCAGCAAAACTTACACCAGAAGCACTAGTTTGCCTTGAATATTCCACATAACCCAATGGGGAAGGACAATAAGTCAACAAATATGTAATAACAAGCTATTTACAGAATAAATAGAAAATAATTAAAAGAGATAAGATACGAGAATTTGGAGGGGTTAGGAAAGGTTTCTTGTGGAAGATGGGATTTTAGTCAGAACTTAAAGAAATCCAGGAGATAAAGATGAGGAAAGCTATCAGGCCAAGTATGAAGAACAGCCCAGAACTATGACATGGATAGGCTAATTTGTAGAACAGCAAGGAAACCAATGTTACTGGATAGAAAAGTAAGTGGTTGGGAGTAAGGTATAAGAAGACTGGAAGGGGAGATAAGTTTTGAAAGGCCTTGAACACTAAACAGAGGATTTTGTATTCCATCCTGGATGTGTAAAGAAGTCACTGGAGCTGTGCTGGTGAATGGGGTGGCTGGAATGACATGGTTGCTCCTATGGTTTAGGAAAATCACTTTGGTAGTTGAAGGAATGATGGATTTGAGTGGGGAGATATTTGGTCCAGGCAGACCCACCAGCAGGTTATTACAATAGTCTGGGTATGAGATGTTAAAGACCTGCAGTAGAGAGGTGGCAATATCAAAGGAGAGAAGAGGACATATTTGGGAGATGCTGCAAAGGTGAAATTAACAGGTCTTCTCAACAGATTGTATATTGCAGTGAGTAATTAACAATGACATTTAGGTTGTAGAGCCAGAGTGCCTAGGAGAATGTTTTTGCCCTCAAAAGTAATAGGGTAGTTAGGTGGCAGAGGGGTTTAGGTAGAAAGTTAATGAATTCAGTTTTCAAGATGTTGAGTTTAAAATGTCCATTATACTTCCAGTTTGAGATGCAGCTAAAGATTTGAGACTAAGTCAGCAAAGAGATTTACTAGATAGGCGGATTTGATAATCATCAGCACAGGGATGGTAATTAAAAACATGTGAGTTAATGAGATCAAATGAAGTCATATATAGAGGGAGAAGAGGGCCTAGTACAAAGCAATAAAGTTAATAAGTAACAGTATCATTATTCAAATGGATATGTAATCTCATCTATTTGGAAGTTTCCTTGAAACATGAATATCATAACCTATTCATTCCTGCACATCTTGGGACACTCTTGCCCATTCCTTCCCATAAATTAAAAACCGTGAATCGCCTCCCCCTCCCTACTGCCCAAGATATTATAGTGTTGTTGGGGGTTTTTTCTTGATTTCCCCTAAAATAATATTTTTCATCATGGCAAAATAAAGAGAAATATGTTAGAAAGAGAAGTTTCAAGAGCATGTGTTTCCCCCTTTGCTAATGTTATAGGTTTAGCATTTTATGGTATTTCACATAACTGTATCTTTGGGGCTTAATTTGTGTATGATTCATGACTCTTACTCTTAAATCATACACTAAATTAAAAGGTACAGGATCTTTAAAATGCTATTCAGAAGTTTAAAAAAAGCTACAGGATCAACAATATAAATCTCTCTAGATCACTTGTTATCCTCTTCCCATTTGGTAGCTTCATTCCCCAAACTTTTTATCCTAAAAATGTAATGTTGGTTTCTTGAGTCATAAGTGAAAACATTGTGTGGCTATGCATTTGTGCTCAAATACCTAATATTCAATTTATTCCTGCCTATTGTGTAATTTAAGATTCTAAATGTGGATTCTAATCTGTTCCCCCAGTTTGGGGGAAACTGACTAAAAATCACTGATAAAACGAGTTTAGGTTTTTAAGGGTTTATTGGAAAATAGAAAGAAAAAGATTTAGAACAGAATTGTAACAGCCTGGCATTCCTATCTTTCCTTAAATTTCCTGTGAAGTCCTCTGCTGCCACCACCATCAAGTCAGGAAGCCCAAAAAGGCCAGCGCTCTCTGCGCAGGCTCCCTTTCCTCCTTCCTGTCTCCTCCCAGACCATAGGAGGCTCCTCAAGTTGATTGGCTGGTAGCCTTGATAGACAGCACCCATGAGCAAACGTCATTTCCTGACACCAAGGAAAAGCCACAATGCCTCTGAGGCATTTTCCTCATGGTGGAGCTTTCCACAGCAAGTCTCCAGTAGGTGGCGTCATTCCAATCATTACAGTATTAGAAATCCCATGTTCAGCACTAAACTTTAAAAGATAAGTGTTTTACAACATCAGTTATTAAAAATATAAGATATGAGGGAGAGTTAGAAAGCAATTAATAACTCATCTTTATTTGAATATTGAGTTTCACATTTTGGTGTCATTTTGAGGAGTGTGGGAGAAACAAAACAACTTATTCCTTCACTATTCAGTGACTGAGCTCATAGGCTGATTTAGTTTAGCTCCAAACTTGGTGGTTTTCTTTTTTTATATAACTTACATTTTTAATCTCAGAGATGAGATTGGGATTTTATTATTTTATTCTTCTAGATTATTTTTTCACTGTATCTTTCTACAAGGGAGAATATTTTATTTCTTCTACTTTACTTCTTCCCAATTACTTCTATATACAGGACTCTTACAGTTTTATTAAGGACATTGAAAAGCAGATAGTTAACAGCCAAAGTCTATACCACAAAAGAATTGTTTAATGGAACTAAGGGTATTTATCTTTGAAAAGAGTTAACTTGAGAAAGAATATGGTAACTGTCTTCAAATATTAGAAGTTCTGTCATAGAAAAAAGGAATTAGATTTATTTGGTTCCAGAGTGTTTAATAATAAGTGTTCATCAATGGGTAGATTTATCTCAATGGGTAGAACTTACATGAGGAACGTTTGGCCTTGATGTCAAGGAAAAATTCCCTAACTGAGAAATGAAACCATTCACTGGTGTCTGAGTATGTTCTCTAGATCGGGGCTTCTTAAATTTTTTCCACTCATTTCCCCTTTTCTCCCTAGAAATTTTTATGTGACTGGGTAAATAGGTATATAAAAAAGGCATACATAGCCTTTTACTGTTGTCAATTTATTTGCTATCACCACATTCAGTTACACAATCCCATATGGGGTCATTACCCACAATTTAAGGAGCTAGGGTCTAGATCAGTGATCTTCAAATTAAGGACTAAGGGGGTGGAACTAAGATGGCAGAGGAAATTCAGTGACTTATATGAGCTCTCCCCAACACCCCTCCAAAGACCTTCAGATAATTCCATGAGACAGTTTGTTTTTTTCAAAACCTGACTAATGTGAAAATGTTTTGTATGACTATACATGTATAACTTATATTTAATTGCTTGAGTTCTTAAGCAGGGAGGGAGGAAGAGAATTTGTAACACTAAGTTTTAAAAATTGTTGTTAAAAATGTTTTTACATGTAATTTGAGGGGAAAAATTCTAAATAAATGGAAAAAATAAGAATAAAAAATAATTTTCCACAATTGGCAAAACAAAAACAAATTAGGACTGTGGCCTCTTAAAAGGCCATAGTATAAGATCAAAGGGGCTATGCTTGACACCACATAATGGATCATTTCACCACTCTGTTCAATACTTGTCCACTTTACCCTCTCTAAGAGCAGATAATACTTAGCCAAGTGGGTGTGCAGGCCCCTCAGGGCAGAGAGGATATAATAGAAACTACCCAAGGAACACAAAGTAACTATTTATGCAAATTTTCACCACTACTCAATATCATCACACCCTGTCCAGTGGTTCACCACAGAATCTGGTTCTGTACTCTAGGACAGGGGCTGTTGACTAGCCCCCACCACCATATACACATAAATAAATTCTTCATTTGTGTGTGTGAGGAGTACCTGAGAATAATCTGTAAGGATGTGGTTTTATCACATTAACTTTGTTGTTGTTGTTGTTTGTTTCTTTGCTTTTGGTTTGGTTTGGTTTTTGGTTTTTTGGTGGGGCAATGAGGGTTAAGTGACGTGTCCAAGGTCACACGGGTAGTAAGTGTCAATTGTCTGAGGCTGGATTTGACCTCAGCTCTTCCTGAATCCAGTGCTAGCACTCAATCCACCATGCTACCTAGCTGCAACCCCCCCTTTTCTTTTATATCACATTACCTTTTCAAAAAAAAAACACCCATTTCTGATTCCCTATTTCCTTGGAAGTTGTCACTAGTGTTCAACCTAGAATTGGGAAAATCCTAATTCAGGTTTGGCCTCAAAAACTTAGCTGTATATTCATTGAGCAAGTCATTTTACCTTTGCTTGCCTAAGGTTCCTCATCTGTAAACAATAAGGATGATAATAACTCCTGACTGAAAGGGTTGTTACAAGGACAAAATGAGATTATACTTCTGCAGTGTTTCACAAACTTTAAAGTGCTGTATAAATGCTAGCTATTTGTAGTAGTAGTCTATGTTTTAATTTGAATATATATCTATATATACATATTTAGATATAGATATAGATATATACGTATATATATATATATATATATATATGTATGTATGTGTGTGCATACACACACTGAGCATTCTTTTTCAGGAGAAAAGATGGACATTCAATGACATTGGGGACTTTCAAGGTTTCCTGATGAAAAGAACAGATCTGAATAGAAAATTTGATCTTAACATACAAGACTCAAGAGAAGTTGAAAAAGGTAAACAGAGAGAAAAAGTTATTCAACAAGGTTAAACTGTTTACATACCTACACAGGAAGATAATACTTATAACTCTTGAGAACTGTATCTCTATTTGGACAGACAGAAAGAGTATACATAGAGGGAATCAATAGAAATTATCTTTGATGTGATAATAGAAAATAATTAAAGGGTAAAAAAAGGAGTTTATGGGGAGAAGTGGAAAGGGGAGGTAGAATGGGGTTAATTAAATCATATGAAGAGGGTTAATTAAATCATATGAACCTATTACAATAGAGGGAAAGAAGGACAAGGTGATTATTGTTTCAACCTTACTCTCATCAAATTTGGTTCAAAGAGGTAATAACATATATGTTCATTTGGATGAAGAATATTTGCTTATTCTTTAGGGAACTAAAAAGGAAAGGGAAAGGGGGAACTGATGTAAGGGATGGCAGGAGAAGGGGAGAAAAGGGTAAAGAAAAGAGAGGGGGACTAATAAAAGGGAGGGCAGATTGGGGGAGGCATGGGTAAGAAGCAAAATGTTTGTGAGGAGGAATAGGGTAAGAGCAGGGGTAAAAAGTACAACAGTGGTAAATAGAATGGAAGTAAATAGACAGTTAATAATAATAACGGTGAATGTGAATGGGATGAATTCTCCCATAAAATGGAAGTGAATAGCAGAGTGGATTAAAAAACAGAATCCTACAATATTCTGTTTACAAGAAACACATTTGAAGCAGAGAGATACACACAGAGTAAAGGTAAAAAATTGGAGCAAATTATGCTTCAGCTAAAGTAAAAAATAAAAGGGTACCAATCCTTATCTCAGACAAAGCAAAAGCAAAAATAGATCTAATTAAACGAGATACGGAAGGAAACTACATCTTGCTGAAAGGTACAGTAGACAATGAAGTAATATCAATACTAACCATGTACATGCCAAGTGGTATAGCATCCAAATTCTTAGAGGAGAAGTTAAATGAGTTATAAGAGGAAATAGACAGCAAAAGCATACTAGTGGGGGATCTGAAACTTCCCCTCTCACAACTAGATCAATCAAGCTACAAAATAAATAAGAAAGAAATTAAGGAGGTAAATAGAATGTTAGAAAAGTTAGATATGATAGATGTCTGGAGAAAATTGAATGTGGATAGAGATGAATATACCTTTTTCTCAGTGGTACATAGCACATACTCAAAAATTGACCACATATTAAGGAACAAAAACCTTATAGTCAAATGTAGAAAAGCAGAAATAGTAAATACATCCTTCTCAGATCATGATGGAATAAAAATTACATGTAATAAAGAGCCATGGAAAGGTAGACTAAATAATCTCATCCTAAAGAATGGGTAGATCAAACAACAAATCACAGAAACAATCAATACCATCATCCAAGAGAATGACAATAATGTGTGATGTTAACCTAATGTGGGTCCTAACCTGGTCCCCCCCGCCCCACCAGGTTTGAGGGGAAACTAGCTAAGATTTATTAATAAATTCAGCAAGAGTTTATGCTTTTAAGGATTTATTAAAGTGTATTAGAAGTTAGTGAGGAGAGATAGGGTGGAAAACCCTAGCTTAGATCTATGCAGGAAAGCCAGAGAGAAAACCTCTCTTTACCTCACAGCCCACTGAAGTTCTGCCACCACAAGCCAGTTCTAGAATCAAAAAGGGACCCTCCCTTTTTCTCTCCCTGCCACCAAGCCAAAGTACAAATGAAAAAGAGCCTGATCCAGTGAGCCACCCTCACCTTCCTACTTCCTGTCTTCCCATCTGAAAAGGGGAAATCCATCAAGCTGATTGGTTGAGGATGGTCTTCTGTTGATGTCATAGTCCACAGCCTCTGAGAACAACACACCACCCAGGGACAGCCAGGTGTGGTCTCGATTTAGTCATTCTTAAGTAGGGTCTCAGTCAGTTTCTCAGTCTCACCTAATTCAATCAATTCCAAACCAATTTTCAGGTGGGACACCTGGACATCTGCCAAATCCCATTATTTTATCACAAATGAGACAACATACCCAACTTATGGGATACAGCCAAAGAAGTGCTTTGGGGAAATTTTGTATCTCTAAATGCTTACATTAATAAAAAAGAGAAAGAAGAGATCAATGAATTGGGCATGCAACTAAAAAAGCTAGGAAAAGAAAAAATTAAAAATCACCAATTAAATACTAAATTAGAAATTCTTAAAATCAAAGGAGAAATTAATAAAATTGAAAGCAAGAAAACTAGATAATTAATTAATAAAACAAAGAGCTGGTTTTATGAAAAAAAGAATAAAATAGATAAGCCTTTGGTTAATTGACAAAAAAAAAAAAAAGAAAAAAGAAAACCAAATTACCAGTATCAAAATAAAGGGGTGATTTCACCACAATGAAGTGGAAAATAAAGCAATAATTAGGAACTATTTTGTCCAACTGTATGTCAATAAATTTGACAGTCTAAATGAAATGGATAAATATTTACAAAAATGCCAAGCACCCAGGTTAACTGAATAGGAAATAAAATCCTTAAATAGGCCCATTTTAGAAAAAGAAATTAAACAAGCCATTAATGAACTCCCTAAGAAAAAATCTCCAGGGCCAGAGAGGTTTACAAGTCAATTCTGCCAAACATTTAAAGAATAATTAATTCCAATATTATAAAAATTATTTGGGAAAATAGGTGAAGAAGGAGTTCTACCAAATTCCTTTTACGACACAAATATGATGTTGATACCAAAACCAGGCAGAGCCAAAACAGAGAAAGAAAATTATAAACAAATTTTCTTAATTAATATTGATTCAAAAATCTTAAATAAGATATTAATAAGGATAATACAGCAAGTATCATGAGGATAATACACTATGACCAGATGGGATTTATACCAGGAATGCAGGGCTGGTTCAACATTAGGAAAACTATTAACATAATCAACCACACCAATAAAAAAACTAACCAAAATCATATGATTATTTCAATAGATGCAGAAAAACTTTTTCTGAGAAAATACAGCATCCATTCCTAATAAAAACAATAGAGAGCTTAGGAATAGGTGGATCTTTCCTTAAAATAAAAAGCAGTACCTACCTATAACCATCAGCAAGAATTATATGTAATTGAGATAAGTTAGAGGCCTTCCCAATAAGATTAGAGGTGGGGGTCAGCTAGGTGGCATGGTGGATAAAGTACCAGCCCTGAATTCAGTAGGACCTGAGTTCAAATCTGGCCTCAGACACTTGTCACTTACTAGCTGTGTGAATTTGGGCAAGTCACTTAATCCCCATTGCCTGCAAAAAAAAAAAAATAGAGGTGAAATAGGGATATCCATTATCACATTTATTATTTAATATTGTACTAGAAATGTTAGTTTTAGCAATAATAGAAGAAAATGGAATTAAAGGAGTTGGAACAGGCAAGGAGGAAACAAACCATCAGTCTTGCAGATGACGATGATATACTTAGAGAAAACTATAGAATTAACTAAAAAATTACTTGAAGTAATTAACAACTTTAGTGAAGTTGCAGGATATAAAATAAATCCACATGAATCATCAGCATTTCTATACATGACCAACAAAGTCCAGCAGCAAGAGATAGAAAGAGAAATTCTTTTTAAAGTAAAGGTAAGGGGCCAGCTAGGTGGCGCAGTGGATAGAGCACCGGCCCTGGATTCAGGAGGACCTGAGTTCAAATCTGACCTCAGACACTTAACACTTACTAGCTGTATGAACCTGGGCAAGTCACATAACCCCAATTGCCTTACCAAAAAAAACAAACCAAAACAAAATAAAGATAGACAATATCAAATACTTGGGAGTCTACTTGCCAAGACAAACCCAGCAACAATTACAAAACACTTTTCACACAAATCAAATCAGATATAAATAATTGGAAAAATATCAATTGCTCATGGATAGAATGAGATAATATAATAAAAATGACAATTCTACCTAAATTAATTTATTTATTCAGTACCATACCAATCAGGCTATCTAAAATTATTATATAGAGCTGGAAAAAATAATAACAAAATTCATCTGGAAAAACAAAATGTCAAGAATATCAAGGGAACTAATGAAAACAATGCGCAGGAAGGTGGGCTGGCTGTACAAAATCTGATGCTTTACTATAAAGAGGCAATCATCAAAACTATTTGTTACTGGCTAAGAAATAGAGTGTTGGATGAATGGAATAGGTTAGGTACAGGAGACAGAGTTGTAAATGACTTTAGTGATTTACTGTTTGATAAACCCAAAGACTCCAGCTTCTGGGATAGGAACACAGTATAAGACAAAAACTGCTGGGAAAACTTGAAGAGTGTATGGCAGAAAGTAGACCTAGACCAACATCTTACACCTTATACTAAAATAAGGTCAAAATAGGTACACAATTCAGACATAAAAGGTGATTCCATAGGTAAAATAGGAGAGCAAGTAATAGTTTACCTCTCTGATTTATGGAAAGGAGAATAGTTTATGCCAAAACAAGAGATAGAGAATATTATGAAATGAAAAATGGATGATTTTGATTACATTAAATTAGTTTTTTAAATTTATTTATTAATCTATCTACCTGTCTGTCTGTTTATTTATTTATTTATTTTGGTGAGGCATTTGGAGTTAAGTTAATTGCCCAGGGTCACACACCTAGTCAGTGTCAAGTGTCTGAGGCCAGAATTGAACTCAGGTCCTCCTGACTCCAGGGCCAATGCTCTATCTACTGCACCACCTAGCTGACCTTAACTCACTATTGATTGGAGATATGTAGGCCAAAACAATTCTGGGGTACCTATTGGATTAGATAATAGGACAGCAAAGGAAAATGACAAATGTTGTGGGGGATATGGGGAAAATGAGACATCAATACATTCTTGGTAAAGTTGTAAACTGATTCAAACATTCTCTTGAGCAATTTGGAACTATGGCCAAAGGGCTAAAAACCATCCATACTCTTTGACATAGTAATACCACTACTAAGGTGGTAGCCAAAAAGATAAAAAGCAAGAAGTCTAATTTGAATTTGAGGAGATTGCATCAATTGGGGAATGGCTGAACAAATTGTGGGATGAGATTATAATGGGACACCATTTTGCTATATGAAATAATGAGTAGGATGCTATCAGAAAAACCTGGAAAGGCTTACATGAGCTAATGCAAAGTAAAATGTACTGTATACAAAGGAACAGCAATATTGTAAGATAATCAGCTATGAATGACTCAGCCATTTTCATCAATAAAATGATCCAAGACAACTCTGAAGAACTTTTCAAAAATGCAGTCCATATCCTAAGAAAGAACTGATGGTGTCTGAATACAGACTGAAGCATAAAAAAGGAAAAGAAATACAAAAACTCAAAATCTAAATTTAATCTATGTCCCAAATCTAGCCTTCTAAGTCAAATCATAGCTTAACAAGAATTGTCTCTATAACATTCCAAAAAATTAATTATGACTCTTTTTCTTGAACATCTGCAGGAAGAGTAAACCTACTATTTCCAAATACAGTTTTGCTGATATACTTAAAATAAGACTACTGAGAAGTTTTTATTTACCTAAAGTCTAATTTCGCCATCTTAAATTTTTTTACCCATTCCCCCTAGTTTTGCCATATAAGGTCAAGAATAATTTTTTTTTCATTTGTCCTCTATGTGAAAGTTCTCCAAGTACTCCAAGATATGTACAGAGCTTCTTATGAGACTTATCTTGCAGCTAAACATCAGCTGTTCTTTCAACCTAAACTTATCTTGTTATATGTACTGACTAAACTTCTCATGATGCCTCCAAACCTAGTTTGGCGAGCTTTGGTGTCATCACAGAAAGATAGTCAGAGCCCAACATCAGAACTATACATGTAGCCTCACTAATTTGGTAGCACATACCAGATCATGGAATCCATTGACATAGTCTTCAGGAATTCTTATCTGTATGACATTTTGCAATTTAAATAGCAATTTCTTCATTATCATCTTGTTAGCTAGCTGGAACAGGCATTATCCTCATACCAGTGATAAAGAAACAGAAGCTTAAAAAGTTTGTCAATTGTTCTAGGTCACACATCTTGTGTGTGTCTGAGCAATGATTCATGATCAGGTCCTCCTTGTCTCCAAGTGTAGTGTTTTATTACTCACCACAATGAGCAGCAAGAATAGAAATTTGGTGAAGAGATTATAAACTACAGTTTAGATAACAATTATAACTTACATTTCTATAGTGATTCATATTTTAAAAGATAACTTTTACAAATATTCTTTAATTTGAACCTTGATATAAACATGTAAGTTCATATTTCAATTATCCTCCATTTATAAACAAGGAAATTGTGACCCAGAGAGCTTGTGCATTGCCCAACATCCATAAAGCTAAAAGTGATGGAACCCAGATTCAAATCTAGGAGTTCTGAAACAACTCTAATGTTTCTTCTACTATGGCACACTGGAATATTTATACTAATGAATACAACTATCATGGTTAAAATATACTTGGAAAATATTTTAGATGGTTGCATGGAAAGTATGTTTTCTTTAAACCCACATTTTCTGAATGTTTCTCTTCATAGAAACCTCTTCATGATGGTATATCACTGAATTCCCAAAGTCTTTGAGGTGAAAAGTTTTGCAGATTCTAGCAGGGTGAAAATTTGCAAGTGTGAACCTAACTACAAATTCTGTCTACTATCCCATGATCATTCTTGTAAACTTTATATTTATTCATTATCAGAAGAAGCATAGTAGCATATTGGATAGATCATTGGGCTTGGAATCAGGAAGGAAGAAATGAGTTTAAATCACACATCAAATACTCAGTAGCTATGTGACCTGGACAAATAAGAACTCCTTTTTGCCTCAGTATCTTCATTTGTAAAATGGTGGAAATAATAGCATCTATCTTGTAGAGTTTTTGTGAAAATCAAATGATATAATGATGGAATGTCATGTGAATCTCTCTTAAAGCTCTATGCAAATGTAAGCTTTTTTATTAAGAAGGCTGGCCACCAGGAGACCTATTTATTCAAACATGAAAATAGAAACAGGCATACAAATGTTAAATAACCTACTAAGACATAGAACAATTCATCAATAATGAAAATATCCACGCCACTGAAACCACAGCTTGTTGAAGTATAATTTCTTTTAATTGACTACTGTAATCAGTGCCTTGATAATACCTTTTTAAAAAAATATGATCTATGCTATTCAGGAGAAACAAACAGTATGTTTAAGCAAAATAAATATTCAATTTTATGGTAAAATTTATGAGGTCCTTGCTTGGTTGTCCCTATCCAAAATATTTCAATATTTTTTATACTCCCTGTTGTTGTTGTTTTCTTTTTCAGTCATAGTCAGTCATGCCCTACCCTTCATGACCCCTTTTGGGGTTTTCTTGGCAAAGATATCAGAGGATTTGACATTTCCTTCTCCAGCTCATTTTACATATGAGAAAACTGAGGAAAACAGGGTAATGAACTAGCCCAGGGTCACACAGCTAGTAAATGACTAAAGCCAGATTTGGCTCCTTACTTTATCCACTACACCACCTAGTGGTCCACTATTAATTAGACTACTAGAAAGTTACTTCTTTAGATTAATGTGCATCATCTTTTTAAAGGCAGTGTGGTAACACTTTAAGCTATCAGTTACTACTAATATAATGTGAATTTATTTGTCATGTGATTAGGTAGTAGATTATATTTAGACCTGTAATTTTTTATGAATTCTAAGTTAATAGTGTGACATGGTTCCCTTTCCATCCCCAAAGTAAAGCACTAGTATAGTTAATAGTATCATAAGATCATATGGATGGAGCTAGAAAGGACTTGAGAGATCATTTAGTCCAACGCCCTTATTTTACCAATGAAAAAATGTGTATAAAGGGGTTATTTGCCTTCCCCATCATTATATAGGTAATAAGTGTCAAAGCTAAAATTAAAATTTAGGTCCTGTGACTTCAATTCCACTCATTCTATCATGTTGCCTCCCTGTTTATATTTTAAATTATTCGTGATTTCAGTGATATGTATAATACCCCCAAAGTCACAGATCCTAACCCTTAGACATTTCATAAGTTGCCATGGCCAAAACAAACAAACAAACAAAAACACTAACCTACTTATTTTTTTTTTTTTTTTAGTGAGGCAATTGGGGTTAAGTGATTTGCCCAGGGTCACACAGCTAGTAAGTGTTAAGTGTCTGAGGCCAGATTTGAACTCAGGTACTCCTGACTCCAGGGCCGGTGCTCTATCCACTGCGCCACCTAGCCGCCCCCCTACTTATTAAATAAACTTCTGGTGATGAAGTTCTCCACAATCAATTCAGTCAGTCCTCAAATGGTAGACATATAACCCATTATTGCACCTGTATTCACAACATTTCCAGCTTGACAAGTCCTGCCAGAATTTATGTTGCATTGCCAAAGCCTTTGAGAACGTGTAGTCATCCTCCCACAATGCTGAATAATCAATGTAGGACTAAAGTGGAGATAGCTAATAAAACTACAGTGTCAAGAATTAGAAGATAACCCCACAGTCTTACTATCTGACAAGGGCATATCTACAGTATTGTGGTAAAAAACTTCCATTTTTGACCACAGTATCATCAAGGAAGGATATTGAGAGGCTTGAGTGTTTCCTGAGAGAGGCAATTAAAAGTGGTGAGGATATCGTATTCATTTATATAAAGATCATTTGAAATTGACTCGTTTAACCTAAAGAAAAGGAATATACATGATATGGTAGTGGAGTATTGTAATGGGATGATGAAGTAAAGTGGATTTTTTTTTAGATATTTAAAGATCTAATGGATATAAGAAAGATTATACTCATCCTATTTTGTTTTGCAATGACAATGCTATACATAAGTATAATGTATAGAAGTTAGAAAAAAGGTAAGTTCCAACTCAAAATGAGAAAGAACTCCCCAACTATTATAGCTGTCTAGAGATTGAATAAACTGGTACATATACTATAGTGAATTCTCATAACATACGGTGTTCACAAAGGTTTTATACCCTCTTCTGGAGATCAATCAGCAGAGTGATTATACTGTCCTCTAAACTCCCTTCCAGTTCCATAAGTCTATAAATTTGCAAAAGGATAGCATGCTGGGGGCAGCTAAGTGGTTCAGTGGATATTGCAGAGACCCTGGATTCAGGAGGACCTGAGTTCAAATATGGCCTCAGATAATTGACACTTACTAGCTGTGTGACCTTGGACAACCCTCATTACCAGGAAAAACAAACAAACAAACAAAAGGATAGCATGCTAACAAAGAGGGAGCTCAGGGAATAGAAGTTTATTTGGGCGTGAAAAAGAAAGGAAAGTGAAGACAAACAACAATAATGAAATCCCACTGAGGTATGAAAGTAAGATACAAGGTGTCTGGTAGATAAGATACTAAGATAGGTTTGTGATAGAAGGATTGGTCATTGAAAGCCCAATTTACACATACTCAGAGCAGGTTCCCCAACCAGCCACATGAGTTGGCACTAAGAAGAGCATATGGTTACTTAGACTGAGCCTTTATTGGGTAGTGCCCTCTCCTCCTTACAAAATAAGGGGACAGAAAAGGGAGTTAAGAAGACATGGAAGGAAAACTTTTCTTACTTCAAATTTTGCCTATCCCATTTAGTAACATGAAGAATGGAACAAAAAAACCCAATAATAATGGCAACATATAAATCATGTAGATGGAATAATGATGGGTTACATCCCATAATTCATTAAATTATAATTATGATGTTTATTTGACAATTTAAATCGACAAAGCACTATGTATTCATAATTCCATTCTCATAACAACCAAGTGAGATTGATAAGTAAGTATTGCTATTCCCATTGCATAGGATATATCATGGTTTAAAAACATTCAGTGCCCTGCCCAGTGAGTATTACAGGCAAGGTCATTAAAGAAGCATAATTGGCATATGTGTAATATATTAAAGTTGGCAAAAAAAAGCTTCATAGACATCTCATTTGAACTCAGGTTTCTCCTGCATGCAAGTCCAGTATTCATCCTGCTACATGACACTGCTACACACCAATGAGGCAGGGGTCTAAAGCCAGGACAAACAGAATATTGTGAAATTTATAAAGGGAAGATAGCAGTAGCTTAGTTCTTCAATGGAAAATGTTTTTAAATAGTTTTATTGTTTTCATAATGGTTGACACCAGCTCTGTAATTTCAGAGCAACCTATGATTATCTTTGTCTAATTATTCTCTTGCCACTTTAATAAATCTTTTAAAATGCTTTCTTAAATTATTCATTTTTAGTTTAAATGATATTGCTTCTACAGTGCCAACTATTTCTTTGTTTATAAAGCCCTATTGATTTCAAAGGTCATTAGGCTGAGAAGAAACATATATATCTCTATAGAAGATGTGGAATTAAGCTCATTACTATTATTTTTCACATTTAAGCTGTGTTTGAACAATGCCAAAGAATTGGTTGAAAAAACAGAAAAAAAATTGGGCAATGAATCAGGTCTATGTCTTACCAATTACATATAGTTTAATGAATTTTCCCCCTCTTTATTTTTTTAGCTGGCTTATTGTTTTACTGAACAGAGTATTTCAAACAACATCTTGCAGCTCTAGTTTGATTTGATCAATTAGGAACTTTGACTTTAAAAGATTGGTGAGAATATTTCTTAAATTCAAATAGGCACTTTTGTAATTTTTAAGAATAAGGGCAAATAAATGTTTTGGTTTCATTATTCAGTTTAGATCCTCATAACAAGCTTGGAAAATTATTACTTTTATAATCCCCATTTACAATTGAAACTGAGACAAACAGGTGATGACTTGTTGAGGGCCACACAGGGAGTAAATGTCTGAATCTGGATTTGAACTCAGGTTTTCTTGTCTTCAATCTCAACACTCTATCCACTTTATTAGTTGCAGTATTCTCCTAGTAAGGCCATATGGCTGCAACTCATGCCTCTTAGAGGAATCAAAATTATGACTAACCCAGGGAAAATGCAATGGAATGATATTTAACTAGACACCAGAACATTCACCAATGGCTTACATATTAGAAGTAGAATAAGATAAATTATTGAGGAAATATATGAGTGGAAAGATGCCAAGTAAAACTATTGGAATGAGAAAAAAAGGGATTAATGTCTCAAAGGAAATAAAGCTATCCAAAGGTAACAAATACAAAACCACTAGGGAGAATTTAAGGAAAGACAGGACAAAAACTTCCTAGAACATCAAAGCTAGATGATAACTTAAATATTTTTAGAAGGATTTTTTTTTCAGATATGGATTCAACTATATTTCTTCTGAAGTAATATTCAACTCTAGGATTTTGTGAGAACATATGAAGGGATTAGAATTTGTATCTTTGAAAAGAGTACCTACACTCATGAAAGCAGGCTGGGCTTAATAATTTGGTAAAGCAGAGTAATTCGGTGGAATTTATTTCAGTTTCAAAAAAACATTCGACATAGTTTCCATGTGATACTTAGGGTCAAGTTGTAAAGATTTGGGCTACTCAACAATGTAGTTAGGTAGATTTAAAAATGGCAATATGCAAAAAAAAACATTAATGCATTAATATTAGCTCTCAGTGAGAACTCCAGTGGAGGGTACTAGGAAGTTTTCATTGGTATTGTATTTTTCAATATTTTAATAAATTATTTGGATGAAAATATAAATGTGATTAAACACTCAGAGGTCCTGACACAAATACTCCAACAATAGCCATAAGATAACTCCTGGAGCAGCTGAACCCATGAAAGGACAGACTGAGATTATTTTCCAGCAAAAGACAGCTTAGAAGCTCGAAAGGAGGGGTACCCCATGCTGGGCTGGGAGAAGACTCCAACGCTGTGGTTGCACCCAGTCCCAGGCAGTTTACACCAGGGAAACTTACCCCTGAGCCTCCAAATCAGCCACAGTGCTGGCATCTTCTGGAACTAAGTTTACAGTCAGGTGAGAGGGCTGAATGGCAGGCTGGGGGAAAAATAGGGGTGTCTGTAGGACTTATGGAGGAATTTGCTAGTCCTACCCCAACTGGGAACCAGAAAGAAATCTTGAGCTGCAGGAGGCCCAGGTGGGGGAGGGGGTCAGGATACTTGGAACTAATAACTACAGCACACAAAGTTTTGCAGTCTGGTTAATTAGCAAGTAGGCTTGAGGTTATTTGAAGACCAGAGAACAGGCCAGTCTAGTGCAAACCCTGCTCTTCCTTAAACCTAAATACCTGATACCCTTTGAAGCTTTAGACAGTCTATCTTGGAAGTAAAGCCCCACTGTAAGAGGGAGTTAAAAGTCAAGTAAATGATGGGAAAGACGAGCAAGCAGAGAAAGTTGAGAAACATAGAAAGTTTCTTTAGTGAAAGGAAGATCAAGGTGCACCCTCAGAAGAGGATAGCAACCTCAGGGCCCCTAGATCCAAAGTTTCCAAGAAAAATGTGAATTGGTCTTTGGCCATAGAGGCACTAAAAAAGGACTTTGAAGACAAAGTAAGAGAGGTAGAAGAAAAAATGGAAAGAGAAATGAGAGTGATGCAGAAAAGTAATGAGAAAAATGTCAGCAGCTTGAAAAGCCAAATGGAAAAGGAGATACAAAAGCTCTCTGAGGAAAATAATTGCCTAAGAATTAGGATTAAATAGATGGAAGCTAGTGACATGATAAGAAACCAAGACACAATAAAGAAAATCTAAATGAAGAAAAAATAGAGGGCAATGTGAAATATCTTCTTGGAAAAACTACTGACCTGGGAAATCGATCCCCAAGAGATAATTTGAAAATTATTGGATTACCTGAAAACCATGATCAAAATAAGAATTTAGACATAATCTTCCAAGAGATTATCAAGGAATATTTCCCTGATATTTTAGAAGCAGAAGGTAAAATAGAAATTGAAAGAATCCACTGATCACCTCCTGAAAGAGATCCCAAAATGAAAACTTCCAGGAATATTATAGCTAATTTACAGAGCTCCCAGGTCAAGGAGAAAATATTACAAGCAGCCAGAAAAGAAGCAATTCAAATACTGTGGCATCACAGTCAGGATAGCACAGGATCTAGCAGCTTCTACATTAAGGGAGTGGAGGGAATGGAATATGATATTCTGGAGGGCAAAGGAACTGGGATTACAGCCAAGAATCACCTATCCAGCAAAACTGATTGTAATCTCTCAGAGGAGAAAATGGGACGTCAATGAAAAAGAGGACTTTCAGGTATTTGTGCTGAAAATACCTGAACTGAATAGAAAATTTGACATTCAAATGCAAGGCCCTAGAGAAGCATAGAAAGGTAGACAGGATAAAGGAATCATGAGAGTTGTTAAAATGTTAAACTCCTTACATTCCTACATGGGAAGATGATATGTCTAAACCATAAGAGCTTTCTGAGTATTAGGGCAGATGATAGGAATAAATGTAGACAGAGGGCACAGGTGGCAATTGATTATAAAGGGATGATATCTGTAAAGCATTTTTTATCTGTTTGGGGTGGGGGGTTAGGTTGGCATTAGTGAGTGTCTTGTGTCTGAGGCCAGATTTGGGCTCAGGTCCTCCTGGGTCCAGGGCAGGTATTTTGTACATTGTGTCACCTAGCTGTCCCATGATGACATCTTTAGGATAAAATTGAGGGCGAGAGAAGAATGCACTGGGGGAGAGGAAAGAGGAGAGGTAGAATGGGGTGAATTCTCACAGGAAAGAAGCAGGAAAGGGTTTATGGAATGGGGGAGAGATAGAGAAGGAGTGGGGAAGTGCATGAACCTTATGCTCAACAGAATTAGCTCACAGACCCTAACCTCATCAGAGTTGGCTCAAGGAGGGAATAACATACACAATCAATTTTGTAGAGTAATCTATCCAAGCCTTCAGGAAAGTAGAGGGAAAGTGGATAAGGATAGAGGGGTGAAAGAAGAGAGGGCAGATAAGGGTAGTGGGAAGTCAGAGTCAAAACACCTTGGGGGAGGGATGGGTAAAAGAAGATAGGAAATAGAGTAAATATCATGGGAAGGAAATAAGATGGAGGGAAACCATTAACAATAGTAATTGAGAAAAAGATTTTGAAGCAGAAGTAGGAGCAATGTGGGATGATGATGATGAATTGATGATGATTAGAGGAAGATGCTGATTGATTGATGATGAGAACTGATTGATGATGAGGAAGATTAAAAGGAGGATTGATTGGCAATAATGAGGAATGACTGAGGAAAATAAGGAGAATTGATAGATGATGCTTGATTGATAATTGATGATAATGATGGTAAAATGTATGGTGCTTATTTTGCTGGACAGTTGTGAAGAAAATTGTTTGTCAAGTTTAAGATTCTATATAAAGCCCATCTATTGCTCTTGCTATGATCAACCTTGTGGGCTCATTGTAAGGAAATCTCTCTTAAAAGTACTATGAGAATATAGTTTACAATGAGAAAAATGATTAACTGGATACTATCAACTAGACCTGGATGGACCTGCATTAGCTGATGCAGAGTGGAATGTACTATACACAAAAAAATAGTAATATTGTGAGATGTTCTGCTGTGAACTACTCAGTTGTTTTCAGCAGTGCAATAATCCAGGATAACTCCAAAGGTCTTATGAAAGTTGCATCCCATCTATGGAGAGAGAACTTATGGTATAGGAATGCAAATTCAAACATAATTATTTTTGTTAGTTACTTTATCAGAAACAAAAAAAAAATGATGAGCATGATACTATCAGAAAAACCTGGAAAACTGATGCAGAGTGAAATATACTTTATACAAAATAACAGCAATAATGTAAGATTATCTGCTGTGAATGACTTGGTTATTTTCAGAAATGCAAAGATTTAAGTTAACTATGAAAGACTTATGAAAATTGCAATCCATCTACAGAGAAAGAACAGATGGTATCTAAAAACAGATAGAAGCATAAATTTTTTGATAGTTCCTTAATCTAAAGTTTTGTTTTTGTCTGTTTTCTTTTGCAGCCTGGCTGGTGTGGGGTTGTTTTGCATGACTACTCATGTGTAGCTTATATAGAATTACTTTAGTTCTTGGGGGGGGATGGGGAGGGAGGGAGGAAGAGAGATTGGGGCACAAAGTTTAAAAAATGATTTCAATGTTTCTATTTGCATGTAATTTGGGAAAAAATAAAATTCCATGGATGTATATATATATATATGTGTGTGTATATGTACATATATGTGTGTGTGTATGTGCATATATATATATATATATATATATATATATATATATATATATATATATATAAGAAAATATAAATGACCTGCTTCTCAAATAATCAGCTAACCCAATACTAGGAAGTACTAAAAACAGATTGGATAACAAAATAAAGATCTAAATACATCTACATAGCAAAACAAAATTTTATTTGAATTTTGTGACATATTTAAATAAAGTTAAGTCCCACAAAAGGCAACTAAGTGTCATAATGGTTAGATCCCTGAGCTTGAAGTCAGGAAGACCTCAGTTCAAATCTGTCTTAGACACTTACTTGCTGTTTGACCCTAGGCAAGATACATAAGCCTATTTGCCTCAGTTTTCTCATCTATAAAATAAGATGGAGACAGAAACGACAAACCACTCCAGTATCTTTGCCAAGAAATTCCAAAATGGGGTCATGAAGAATTGGACATGACTGAAATGGCTGAACAACAAAAGTCCTACATGTATGTCCAAAAAAAGAAAAAAAAAACAACCTCAACATCACTAGGAGAATAATTGGACACTTAATTATCTACAAAAGATATTGGGACTTTAGTGTATTATAAACTCAATATCTACTGTGATATGTTAATTTTTAAAAAGTGATCATAACTTGCATTAAAAAAGTAATGTTTATAAGGAAAGAAATAATGACTCCACTGTACTTTGCTTTGGTTAGTCCAAGAAACAAATAGTGTTTCATTAGGGGTGCTGAATATTAAGAAAGATACTATTAATCTAATATCATCCACATGAGGGCAACCAAGATGGTAAAATAATTTTAATTTTTGCCATGCAAACATTAGTTGAAATGATTGGAGAGCTTTAACCTAGATAAGAGAAAATTTGGGGGTGAGCACATGTTAATCATTGTCATTAAATCCTTGATGAGCTGTTAAGGAAAAGGAAATATTAAATTTCTTCTGGTTAGGTCCAGAGGAAATATATAATAAGAACTAGCAGAATATGTAGAGACGTAGATTTTGGATCAAAGTAAAAAACAAAAACAAAAGCAAAAATAACAAACACAACAGGAAAAAAACAATTAAAAAATTATAATCATACATATAAGGAATGAAAGCCGTCTCAGTACAGCTCAAGAGATAATTGTTAAATTTGGGGTATAAGCATTTATACCTCAGAAATCAGGAAAGATTACAGATTAAGGCTTAATTTGTTCTATTGTTTATGGTCTAGACTTAAATTAATGTTAAAAAATAACTTAGATTATTTTTAAATGTACTGTGCTGCATTTTTTCAAAGAACCATTTATTAAACATTTACCAGAACACTTTATGCTAGTATTATTTCAGTTACCAAGTTTTGTCAGTTCAAAGCATCTCTCGAATTCATCCCTCTCTCTCCACTTTCATGGCCACCTCACTTCCTCAAGCACTCATTGTCTTTCTCCTGGCCTATAGCAATAACTTCATTATTGATCTTCCTGATTCAAACATATCTTTTTCAATCCATCCTCCACAGAGCTGTACAATTGATATTCCCTAAGTGTAGAACCCACCAAGTAACTCTGCTGCTCAACACAATCAAGTGGTATGCTATTGACTCTAAGATAAAGTGTTATTTCTTCAGTGTATCATTCTTTTAAATTTCTAATTTTGTGTAAATTTTACAATTTATATATTTATTATCATAGTACATCAGCACATATGTTATAAATGCAGTAGGACAAGTTTCTAAGTCAACCATGCCTCTCCAACCTTCTCCAACTTGCTCTTCAATGGGAACCTACTCCCCCATTCCCATGCTTATTAGCTCCCCTTTAGGTGTTATTTTTCCAAATAAGAATAGAAGTTATTTTAGGGCAGGAATTTTCTTTCTTTTCTTTTGTGTTTATTTTCCCAATGTTTGGCAAAGTACATGGAACATAATAAGCATTTAATAAAAACTTTATCATCTATCTATCTATCTATCCATATGTCTCCCTGTCTTTCTGTCTCTGTCTTTCTATCTGTCTTTATGTCTCTATTTATTCATCCTTTGATAATGTGTGGTCATCTCCTCTCTGAAGGGAGATATGAGTACAGAAACTCAGGAATTTAAATGTCATCTCCATGGCCATATCTATCCTATGTTTATGTTTATTGTCTATGTGGAAGACATACTATTAGAGGATAATAATCCTCACAAAAAAAGGTTTTTGGCAGGTGTAGATGCTATGATTAAGTTTTTAAAGAAAACTGAGTTTAGGTAAAGAAGTAAGATGAAGATTTTATTTCGTTTTATTTGGGGGGAGGATATATGATGTCAAAAAGCTAATTTGGCTATATGTTTATTCACATATAGTAATAGACACAGATATAAGAATTTAATTTCCTCCCTCATTCCAAGTCACATAATTGTTACAGAGCAGGGTAGGAGGCAGAATGACCTGAGTTCTAGCTCCAGCTCTGAGACTAAGGAGGTTCTTGTCCCAGGACACTTAACTCAGCAGACAAAATCATGTATTTTCCAACTTCTTCTAAGTTAATCAAGTGAAATTGTAGAAGCCATAGAATTGCATTAAAATAGAAATACTTCTTTTACAGATAAGGCCAATCTAATCCTGTTCTTTAAACAGAAAAATTTCACACAGTTAAATACCTGTTATGATATAACTATTCTATTTTTCCAACCTCACTTAATCTAACCAACCTTTAAAAGAAATTCCATACATTACATTTAGTATACTCTTAGGGAAAAAACTTACCAGATATTACGTTATACACACATGCATATACACACTCACATAAAACATATTTTTGTATGTTATATACATGTCAAAAGTTTTGAAAAAACCCAATATTTTAGGGACAGATAGAGCACTAGTCTTGGAGTCAGGAGGAACTAAGTTCAAATCCAGTCTCAGATGTATAATGGTTGTATGATGCTGGGCAAGTTACTGAACCCCAACTGCCTCCAAAAGAAAAAGAAGAAAGAAAAAGACATTTTCAAAATCATTACTTGGTAGGTGTCATATAGGAAAGGGGGGGATAAAAGAGAGAAGGAGATTTTACTTAATTCAATATACACGAATTTTGTCCTTGTTTTCCTCAAGTCTTGGTATTTAAAGTTTATTTTTTTTTTCTTACTGACAAATGAATTCATTGCATTAGAAATTCAAACAAAACCATATACAGAATAAAGCATTTTATTACATAATGAACTTTATAATATAAAATCTTATAAAAAAAGCAAGGACAGTACAGAGTTAAATAAAATAGGAGCAGAGTAACTTTCATGAAAATTACATGTACAAAACTGGACAAAGCTTCCACAGCAGTACGATTGTTATTATTTTTTAAAGGGACAGCAAATTATACTTGGAATAGGCCTATGATAGCAACCAGAAGACCTTGATTCTTTTCTTGGCTCTTCTACCTTATAGAGCTTCTTAATCATTAGCTAAGCTTTATTTTCTTTATCCATAAAATGTGCTTAATAGTTCCTGTCTCAGGTCTCTCCACATGTTACAATAAAGTTTCAGAGCTACCTCTGAGACTTTTAGTAATTAATTTAACTTCCTTGGTCCTCAGTTTCTTCATCTATCAAATAGGTCAGATGACTTGGCTTTTGAAGTCTCTTCCAAATTTAGAGCTATAATCACATGAAATAGAAAGCACTTCCCAAATAGTAATGGGCTCCATGAATAATGGCAAAATGTTTAACAGGGTATATCTTCAATACATCCCCAAATCTGTACTCCTCCAAGGAAACTTTTGCATGCCTTAATAGGTAGTTTAGGAAAGCATAACCACTTCATGACCAACATTCAGGTAACAATCTATATTCATAAATATCCACCTTATTTTATATGTGTGTGTGTGTGTGTGTGTGTGTGTGTGTGTGTGTGTGTGTGTGATCAAACATGAATGAGATTTGGGAAGTATCAGCAGTTTCTAGTGCAGGGACTCCCTTCTGCAATGCAGGTAGCAACTAGACTGACATAGGAAAAAAAAAAAAAGTCTTGCAGAGCTGCCTAAGGAACAAAGAGATAAATCAACTTGACAAAGATGTCAGTAACAAGTGTCAGAAGCTACATTTGAATCCAGCTCTTCCTGATTTCAGGCCCAGCAATAAAACCACTGTACTATGTTGTCTTTAATACTAAATATTAAATATTAGAGTGAAATAGCATGGGCATACCAAAGTGTTTGTTTAGTATATATGTGCTTACATAGCATTTTAAATAGCATGGTTACAGTACATTATACTTGAAGTACATATAATGTTCATTAATTACCTAAGAAATTGATACATTTCATTTTGCCATCTAATCTAAATGCCAATAGCTTTTTGCTATATATGTTAATACAGAAGCTAAATTTTTTGTTCTTAGTAAAGGTAAAATGAATTGAAAGTCCACCAGGTATTGTAAATATTGACCATTTAAAACTATCTCTTTAAATATTCAAATAAATTAACAAATCTTATTAAATATACAGAGCACGGTACTAGGTACCATAGGAAAAGGGGGAAAATCAACACATTTTATAGGAGACACAGTGCCTATCATTATGGTCCTATTCTGGAAGGGGAATGAAATGCAAATACAAATAAGTAATATAAAATAATACGTAACAAACATGTTAGAAACTCCTCAGATGTCTCATTTCTCACCTGGCTGCATTCATTCGGAACTGCTTTGAATTCTCTAATAGCACTCATTTTAAATTTCTTTTACTTCTCCACCATGCCCGAGGTAAACTCATCCTTGAAAAGTCTCATCATGTCGAAAGATTCAATCTCATAAGTAACCTATGCCCCTCTTATGGAAGTTTTTTGGAAGAGCAGCACCTAAAATGATGCTGAGTACATTTTTGGCCATCCATATTTAAACAGGTGTTCTAAAGTACCTTGCATCAATAGAGGATAGAGATGGAGGTACTGCCTTTAGTAAAAATAAATTTAGGTTAAAAACTCATTTTTGGTAATTCTTTGACTTCACCATATTTCCCCTGTGGTGAGTACCCCATTTTTCAGCTTTCATTTGTGTGTTGTATTCCTTCATTAGACCCCTTGAGGGCAAATATTTCACACACAATTGCTGGCACATAGTAGGTGCTTAATGTCTAATGACTATTAACTAATATTGACTTGCGAAACCAAATTATCTTAGTTACAAAAAGAAAGGACCCTTCTGTCCTAGAGAACCAGGGAAGGCTTATAGGAAGGACTGTTACTTCAGCTGGACTTTAGAAATTTACCATATAAAGAGGAAAAGGGAGGGAATTACAGATAAAAGGAAAAATGAGAACAAAGGCAGATGATGGGAAGTAGCAAATTTGTTGAGAAAGGGGTTAACATGAGATAAGGACATAAATCATATATGATACCAGATCGTAAAGAACCCTCATGACCAAGCAATGGAGTTCCAACTCAACTTTCTAGGCAAGAAGGGATCACTGAAGTTACTGAGTAAAAGAGAAAAAGGAACAGATTTTTTTTATGGAATAGGAGGATATCACCATGTGGAGATTCCTCTTTGGGAAGGGGTTGGACTAGATGACCACTGAAGTCTTTGCAACTCTGAAAGGTTTGTAAATGTGTAATTATGTGATGTACAAGACATATTATTTTGGCAGTGGTATGAATGATGGTCACAAGAGGAGAAGTGGAAAGTTCAGTTGAGAGGCCTTCACAATAGCAGAAGCTATTGATAACCTGTATTTGAAAAGACTTGATAAAATATTAGACATAAAAAGTGAGGGAAATGGAATAAAACACCAATATGACAAACATGGAAGATTGAGTGAAAGGTGCTGAGATTGACAAAAACAGCAAAGTAAGAAGGAAAAAGTTTAGACTTAGGTGAAAAGATACGCTTTCTTCAGCTGTATTGTTTGTGTCTCAATTTTGCCATTTTCCTGCCTCCTATACAATTCTAAGCTAACTTCATTTGTATCAACTATGCCATATGTGTGTATATATAAATATATGTGGATATGCATGTGTATATATACACATATAATTATATGAAGATAGGCAGATAGATAGATAGACAATAGATAGAAAGACATTAGATACATAAACAGAGATGGACAATCTCATATTATAATGTTGGTAATAAACATTTTCCATTCACTTGATTTTTCCTGAGTATATGGTTAGGCCAAACTCCTCTAAGTTGTTACAAATCTCTCCCAGGAATCACTTTAATTCTGCAGAGATGGATGTTACCACAGTGTCATCCACAAATAAGACTATATGTAAAGCCCATATAAGGAAATTATTTTCCTTGTTTTTTAAATCTCGACCCTAAATTTGCCTCTTTACAACTTCCATCTGTTGTTCTTATTCCTGTCCTTTAAAAAATATGATTTATATTCCTTCTCAAATAACCACTATTTCATCCTTTCATTGTTTGAATGTGGCCTTCCTTCTGTAAGACAGCCTTTTAATATGGTTTGCTCAAAAAATGTTTTAAAATATATAATTTCTAAAAATGAATAAAATTGGTAGGATCACTTTCTACCATTTTCAGTCAATTGTGCTATAATAAAGATGTGATATACTATAAAGTACCACTTGAGAAAACCTGACTGTTCCCTTTTAATGTTCTGAGAATGCCTAGTTACTTATGCCTTTGTACCTGATTGTCATGATAATTTTATAAACATGACCAAATCAACCTCCATCCATATGTGGTTTTTCTTAGTTTAGTCACCTGGATTCTCTTAGACTGTTTTGTCACTCTTATTTTAAATGGTCACTTAGATTGTTTCACATGCCATTGGCATCTACCCTTCGGATATCTTATGAATTGATTACTCTTTTGGTCTCCTTAAAATGATATATAGTTTACATCAATTTGATTTTTTTTTGTTTTTGCAGGGCAATGAGGGTTAAGTGACTTTACCAGGGTCACACAGCTAGTATGTATCAAGTGTCTGAGGCTGGATTTGAACTCAGGTCCTCCTGAATCCAAGGCCAGTGCTTTATCCAGTGTGCCACCTAGCTGGCCCCATCAATTTGATTTTTAATATTAATTTGCTACAATCGGTATTGCTGTCTTTTCTACTGTCTATTACCAATATTCCTTAACAAGAACTCATTTCAGTAGATCAGGGTTAGTAAAAGAAGGAGTTCTACCAAATTCCATCAGCAAATCAGCAAAGTTGCAGAATATAAAAGAAACCAACAGAAATCATCAGCATTTCCATATGTTACCAACAAATCCCAGAAGCAAGTGATAGAAAGAGGCGTCACATTTAAAATAACTACAGGTAATATAAAATACTTGGGAGTCTACCTACTCATATAAGACAAGGAACTATATGAACAAAATTACAAAACACTTTTCACACAAAGTCTGATGTGAACAATTGAAAAATTAATTGTTCATTGATTAGCTGAGATACTATAATAAAAATGATTCTACCTGAATTAACTTATTTATTCAGTATCATAATAATCAAACTACTAAAATAATTTATGGTTATTAAAAATAATAACAAAATTCATCTGGAAGAAAAAAAGTTCAAGAATATCAAGGAAGTCAATAAAAAATGTGAAAGAATGGGGCAGTTAAGTGGCACAGTAGATAGAGCACCAGCCCTGGAGTCAGGAGGACCTGAGTTCAAATACAGCCTCAGACACTTGATACTTACTATCTGTGTGACCTTGTGCAAGTCACTTAACCCCAATTGCCTCAACAACAACAACAACAAAATAATAATGTGAAGGAAGGTAACTTAGTACCAAATCTCAAACTATATTAAAAAGCAATAATCATCAAAATAATCTAGTACTGGCTAAGAAATAGAGTGGTAGATGAGTGTGTAACAATTGGAATGATGCCACCTGCTGGAGACTTACTGTAGAAAAGCTCCGCCATGAGGAGAGGGCCTCTGAGGGCAGGACCATGCGGCTTTCTTTGACATCAGGAAGTGACGTTGGCTTGTGGGAGGAGGAAGGGGGAGGCTGGCACACTGGACTCTGGCGGAGAACGGAGCTAGGAATGCTCTGTCCCTTTAATAGATAGATGAATCCAGGTCTTTCTCTCTCTCTTTACCAAATTCTTATTCTCCTTAATAAATTCTTAAAAGTCTAACTCTTGCTAAAGCTTATAATTTATTGGTGACCACTCATTAGATATTTTAGACAGTATAGCTAGAATTTTAGCCCTTACAAGTGGAATAGATTAGGTACAAAATGCACAGTGGTAAATGACCATAATAATATAGTAAGCTTTAGGTGAAGTTAAAAAGGCAGGGGTAGCAAGCATGATCTCAGACAAAACAAAAGCAAAAATAGACAATTAAAAGAAATAATATTGGAAATTTTTCTCAAACGTAGCATATACAATGAAGTAATATTAAAAAAAATACAGCAAATTTTCCTACTAAAGGATGCATCTCTCAAATACATTGGGAACTGGGTCAAATTGATAAAAAATAAGAGCATTCCTTAATTGACATATGTAAAAAGCTATGAATAGGCAGCTTTCAGAAAAAGAAATCAAAGTTATCTATACCCATTCCAGAAAAATGTTCTAAATTACTGTTCATTAGAAAATTTTCAATGGAAACAATTCTGGGATGTCCATTCATACCTGTCAGAAATGGTGGAGGGGATAAGGGAAATAGCTACACTAGTGAAATGTTTTTGTTTTTTTTTTAATTTATTTATAATTTTCCCCAAATTAAATGTAGAAACAAATTTTCACAATGATTTTAAAAACATTGTGTTCCAAATTCTCTTCCTTGCTCTCTCCTCATGCCCCCTTAAGAACTCAAGAAATCCAATATAAGTTACACATATGAAGTCATGCAAAACATTTCCACATTACTCAGGTTGTGAAAGAAAACAGACAAAAAACTTTAGAAAGAGGAATGAACAAAAAATAATTATTCTTCAATATGTATTCATATACCATGAATTCTTTCTCTGTAGATGGATTGCATTTTCCATAACTCCTTCTGATAGCATCCTGCTCATCATTTCTTACAGCACAATAGTGTTCTATCATAATCTCATCCCCCAATTTATTCAGCCCTTCCCCAACTGATCAGCATTTCCTCAATTTCAAATTTGACTTTTTGTTTTTTTATCTCTTTTTAGATACTGACCTAGCAGTAGTATTACTAAGTCAAAGAGTATGCATGGTTTTATAGCCCTTTGGCAATATTTCCAAATTGTTCTACAAAATGTTTGAATCAGTTTACAACTTTACCAAGAGTATATTAATGTCCCATTTCCCCCATATCCCCCACAATAGTTTTCCTCTGCTGTCCAATTATCCAATACAGTAGGTATGAAGTAGTACCCAGAATTGTTTTGACCTGAATCTCTCCAATCAATAGTGAGTTAGAACATTTTTTCATATGGCTATTGGTGGCTTTTATTATTTCATCTGAAAACTTCATGTCTTCAGATCAACTATGAATTGTGGAATGGCTCTCATTTTAACAAACTTTACTCAGTTCTCTACATATTTAAGAACTGAGGCCTATCAGACTAACTTACTTCAAGTTTTGTTTTTCACAGTTACTTTTTTGCTAACTATATTACCCTCCATCCTATTCCCTCCCCTTGATATTTCCTCTATTGTTTATCTTCTTTTACCCTATCATTCCTCAAAAGTGTTTTGCTTCTCACTGCCCTCCCTTACTTCACCCCTTCCCCTTCCCCTCTTCCCTCCCACTTTCCCACGTGGCAAGATATATTACTATACACAATTGAGTGTGTATGTTATTCCTTCTTTGAGCCAATTCTGAAGAGGGTAAGGCTCACTCACTCCCCTGCACCTTCCCCATCTTCCCCTCCACTCCATAAGCTTTTCCTTGCTTCTTTTATGTGAGATATGTGACCCCATTCCACCTCTCCTTTTCCCTTTCTCCCAATGCATTCCTCTCCCCCCTTAATTTTATTTTTTTAAGATAGCAACATGGGGGGGGGATAGCTAGATGGCACAGTGGTTAAAGCACCAGCCCTGGATTCAGGAGTACCTGAGTTCAAATCCGGCCTCAGACACTTGACACTTTCTAGCTGTGTGAACCTGGGCAAGTCACGTAACCCTCATTGCCTGCAAAAAAATTAAAAAAAAAGATAGCAACATGGGGCATTTAGGTGGCACTGTGGACAAAACACCAGCCCTGAAACCAGGAGGATCTGAGCCCAAATCCAGTCCTAGACACCCAACACTGACCAGCTACACGATTCTGGACAAGTCACCCAACCCTGACTGCCCAATCCCCCCAAAAAATACACAATTAAATATATTTTAAAGACATCATCCATTTATATTCAAATCACACCTGTGCCCTCTAACTATACTCCATTCAGCTGCACTAATAATTAGAAAGTTCGTATAATTTAGATGTATCAGCTTTCCATGTAGGAATGTAAACAGTTTAACCTTTTAATATCCCTCATGATTTCTTTTTCTTGTTTACCTTTTTATGATTCTCTAGGGCCTTGTATTTGAAGGTCAAATTTTCTATTCAGTTCAGGTCTTTTCATCATGAATGCCTGAAAGTCCTCTCCTTCATTGAATTCCTGTTCTTTCCTGTTTTTCTGGATAGGTGATTCTTGGTTGTAATACCAGTTCCTTTGCCCTCTTGTATATCATGTCCCATACCCTCCAATCCTTTAATGTAGAAGCTCGTAGATGTTGTGTTATCCTGTCTGTGACTCCACAGTACTTGAATTGTTTTTTTCTGGCTGATTGCAATATTTTCTCCTTGACCTGGAAGCTCTGTAATTTGACTATAATATTCGTGGAAGTTTTCATTTTGTGATCTCTTTCAGGAGGTGATCAGTGAATTCTTTCACTTTCTGTTTTACCTTCTGCTTCTAGAACATCAGGGCAATTTTCCCTGACTATTTCTTGGAATATGATGTCTAAGCATCTTTTTTGATCATGGTTTTCAGGTAGTCCCATTATTTTCAAATTATCTCTTCTGGATCTATTTTCTAGGTCAGCTGTTTTTACAAGTAGATATTTCACATTGCCTTCTATTTTTTCATTCTTTTGGTTTTACTTTATTGTGTCTTGATTTTTCATGAAATCATTAGCTCCCACTTGCTCAATCCTAATTTTTAAGCAATTATTTTCTCCTGAGAGCTTTTGTACCTTTTTTCCATTTGGCCAATTTAGCTTTTCAAGCTATTGACTTTTTTTCATGACTTTCTTGAATCTCTCATTTCTCTTTCCATTTTTTTCCTCTACATTTTTTACTTTATTTTCAAAGTCCCTTTTGAGTGCTTCTATGGCCTGAGACCAATTCATATTTTTTTTTCTTGGAAGCTTTGGATGTACGAGTTTTGACTTTGTTACCTTCTTCTGAGGGTGTATTTTGATCTACCTTACTACCAAAGAAGCTGTCTAGGGTCAGCATTTTTTTCTGTCTGCTCATTTTCCTAGCCTATTTCTTGACTTTTACCTCCTTCTTAAAGTGGGTCACTGCTTCCAGGACACAATGTTCCAAGCTTCAGGAAGTCTCAGGTGGTAACTATTTAAGGAGAAGCACATTCTACATTCCCCTGGCCTTTGCTCTGGTCTATAAGTAACCACAGGCCTGGTTGCAGTTTAACCCAGGAACAGAATTCTCTTTTACTATGGTTGTAAGCTCTGGTATGACTGTGCCCCTCCCCAGCTGGGCCACCATTCAATACTGCTTCCTAATTCAGATCATGGGCAACACAACAGAATTCTACCTGAGTGCCAGAAGAGACACCCCAAATCTCCTCCTGGCCAACCACTCGACCCCCTCTCCAATCTTTGAGCTGAGTTCCAGAAATAGCTGCTATTACAACTGATTCTAAGGCTCTAGAGGCCTGTTTCTCTGGCTTGGCTTGCCTGAGACTATATCTTTGCCAGTGTGGCCTGGGTCTGTGCTCCACTCTCACCTTTGTACAACTGACCTTTCCTGTTGACTTTCTAAACCATCTTTGGCTGGACAATGATCTTACCCTGTCCTTTTGTGGGTTCTGCAGCTCCAGGAATTTTCTTATGGCCATACTTTCCATGGGGTTTTCTTGGCAAAGATACTGATGTGATTTGCTATTTCCTTCTCCAGTGGATTAAGGCAAACAGAAGTTAAATGGATTACTCTGGATCACATAGCTAATAAGTGTCTGAGGAAAACTTGAACTCAGATCTTCCTCACTCCAGGCCCAATGCTCTATTCCCTGATCCACATAGCTGCCTCCAAGACAGAGGTTAAATGACTTCACCATAGTCACACAACTAGTAAATGTCTGAGGCAGATTTGAACTCAGGCCTTCCTGACTTCAGGTTGATGGCTATATTCATTGACACTTCTGGATGCCTCTAAATCCCGAAGAGATCAAAGAAAAAAGAGGAAAAAGACTTGTGTGCACAAAAATATTTATAGGGGCTCTTTTTGTGGTGGCAAAGACTTGGAATTTGAGGATATACCCATAAATTGTGGAATGACTGAACAAGTTATCATATATCATTGTGATGAAATGCTATTGTGCTATAAGAAGTGATGAGGGGGATAGTTTCAAAAATAAAAAATAAAAAAACAAACAAACCTAGGAAGACTTATATGAACTAATGGAAAATGATGTGAGCAGAACCAAGAGATCATTGTAGATGGTAATAGCAACAGGAAAATGATAGTTGACTGTGAAACACTTAGCTATTCTGATTAATACAGTGATTCAAGACAATTAGAAGGACTCATGATGAAAATTGCTATCCATCTTCAGAAAAAGAACTGATGAACTTTGAATGCAAATTGATATATTATTTCCCCACTTTGTTTTTCTTCCTTTTTTGTAATTTGCCTAATATGGAAATATGTTTTACATTATTTAATATGTATAATGACCATTGTCTTGCTTTCCTTCTCAATGGATGAGGGAGAAACAAGAGGAAGAGTGGGAATTTAGAACTTAAAATATCAAACTAAATAAATAAATAAATGAACATTTTCAAAAGAAAGGGGAGAGAGATGAGTAAGCAAGCTAAAGAAGTCTCTAGTAATATGGATTATGGCCTTTAAAAAAAGGTTTATTGGTGTGCTTTGTTTTTAAATTATAACCATTTACAGATTATTCCCATATCATGACAAGTCTCTTGTAATAAAGTAAAACTAATAAACACAATGACTTCAGCTGAAAGTTCAAGCAACATTCCACCTCTGAAACAACTTGAATTGTTTTGAAAAAAATTTAACAGAAGTCTTCTCACTCTATTGTACAAACAAATAAACATCTTTGTTAAAAACCTTTTTTTGACAAGGAAGACAACAAAATGATGGAAAAGAGAATCAAATTGTCACTATCTCCATGGAAATATGTTCTCTCTCTTTTTTTTCCCTTTGTTTCTTTATTTTTCCTTTTTTTTCTTTTTTGGGGGTGGGGGTGGAGTGATAGGGGTTAAGTGACTTGCCCCAAATCACACAGCAGGTAAGTGTTAAGTATCTGAGGCTGGATTTGAACTCAGCACCTCCTGAATCCAGGGCCAGGTGCTTTATCCACTGTGCCACCTAACTGCTCCTGGTTATATATTCTCATAACTAATTTGGATCTTAATACCTCTACACTCAATTTGACTTTGTTGCAACTATTATGTCCTACCATCTCTGTCTTCCTTAACCTAATATATGTGGTTCATCAGACATGGAAATAGAAGTCCAATATATTCTATGGGTTCACATCTGCAGCAAAATCATTGTGTCTGAACTGATCTGTTTGGACAAAAGTCTTTGGGTCAATGACAATGTACTCACATACCTCACATATCCCAGTATTGCACTGGGGGTGGGGACAGGAATAACATAGCTGTTTTGTTTTTTTTCTTACTTCTGATTAAGAGTCCCCTCATGTTCAAAGTCTTGGCTGTAATAGGCTTTTTCTTCCTTAAAAGAAAAGACCTTACTCCAAGAGCCAAGCTCTTAGAACACAAAGAAATCGGTCATCTAAGTAGTACTCACATGTATTAAATCTACCTTGAAAAAAAAATCTCCATTTCTATTCACTAATGGCATTGTCTCCATCTTTAGTCTCTATTGACTTAAGGTACTTTACAACACCTGATTAAATGTCGACTGCCAAAAATGTAATCGACATCATTTTAGAGGCTACCCTTTGAACAGACTGCCAACAGTTTTCTGAATCCAAACTTTGCTCACTTCCCATGTTTTCTTAATATGGGTATTATATTTGTCCTGTATGCTAATAAATGGAGGAGGAAAATCATTATAATCAAAGCTTCTAGGTAGTCACATTAAGGTATTGCTGGCTGCCTTGAGTTTTTGTAATACATTTCCTTTTTTTATTTCAAATAAAAAATAGCTCTGATACAGTTTTTTTTTCTTCAAATGTATGTATTTTCCCACCAGACCTATGAGGAATCTTGGCATCAGTTTTTTCTCTGTAATTTAGAATCTTCGAGTGTTGACTGTGGTACTGAGATGCTAAATGATTCACCAAAGCTACACAGACAATATATGGAAGACTAAAGACTCAAAAAAAAAGTTTTCCTGATACCAATGCTAGCACTCTATCCATTATGACCCATTGTTTGTCCTGTAGCTGCACATGTTGATATGTAGATGGATACGATTGACAGCAAACTTTTCTCATCTTTGAGTTACACTTTACTCCTTACAAGAAAGTTGGTACAATATTTAAATAGAAATTGAGGTGATTACTGTAGTTGACCAAGTTCACACAGGGAAAAAAAAATCTCTCCTTGATGCCACAAACACTGGGTGTTTGATTTTCCAGAGAGCATAAAAATAAACTATCAAAAATGCTGGGTTGCGGGGGGAAGCGGATAGGAAGGTAGCTCACATTTTATGGAAAAAAACTCATGAACAACAACTTATCTACTGTCCCATATGAATATTTTGATATTTCTATAAAATTTTTCTTGGTCTGGGCATGTATAGAGAACATCTTTGGTGAAAATAATAATTATATTTATATGTAACCTTAAAGTTTGTGGGAAAGGTTTAAATGATTATTTTCTATATCATACCTCATCTTCACACCTCATCAACAAAAAAGAAAAGAATAAAATGCCCCAAATTTATTTTTATATATGATAAAAATGCATTTGATTCTATATATTAAAATCCAGTAATATCCACTCTACAAGAGCAAGTTATCTGCCATGAATGTATTAAGATAGATTCACATTTTGTAAATAATCTTTCAAAAATACCTTTAGGTATGAACATACATATTTATACATACATACATACGTATGTATACATTAGTCATATACAGGAATCAATTAGGGAAAATACCAATTGTAAATTTGTTTGCCACTTTTGTCACTTTTATGGAGGAATTTCAGCTTAGATATGTATCTCCTGGTGATAATGAGGTCTAATATATACTCTGTTTAGACATATGCAAGACCCAGAAGAATACATAATGTCTACATGAAACATGAAATATAGGGACACTATCTTCTCAAGCAATTAAGATGTTCATTCATATATACACACATGTATATGTATATGTATGTACATGCACATATGTGTATATGTGTGTATAAATGTATGAGTGTATTTATGTTTGTTTGTATATAAATATATATATATAGACACATATGCACACATACTCACACACACACACATACATATATATATATATATATATATATATATATATATATATATATATATATATAGTCATTATCAACAACAACAAAACAACTAGTACATTTATTTTGATCTGCTAAAGTGCCAGGCACTGTGCTAAGAACTCTGGCATATAAAGAAAGGTTATTCTCTCAGGGAAGCTCTAAAACTACCAACCATTAAAAATAGCCCAGTGTCTAAAGAATTGAAGTGATAGGTTCTGCAAAGGTCAAAGGAGAAAATTATGGTGGGTATAAATACACTGATACAGCTCATTGCAATTTATAATGTTTTCAAGTAGAGCAAAAGATTCTCAGATTATGTTCGGAAAAGTTGGAAAGTTCATATAGCAGGAGAGAAATATAGACAATCTATATACTGGATACCCATTTAATTATTAAAAGGCATAGAGTAAGGGACAGCTAGGTGGCACAGTGGATAAAGCACTGGCGCTGGATTCAAGAGGGCCTGAGTTCAAATATGCCCTCATACTGTACAGAATTAATTGTTATTTGAGGTTTTTATGCCTCACCGTGCACTGGCCTGGGGCTCCACAAACCGCACAGTGCTCCACCCACTGGTTGTAGCCCTTGCAATGGCGCTGGCACCTCACCTCATCATCACTCTCTGATGCCTACATGGTCCTGGCAAAATTATAATGATTGGAAGCCTAGTGAGTTCAGTCATGTGACTGTCAGAGCAGCCATCCCATTGGCTGTGGCTGGTGTGGGGCTTTTCTAGGATTGGGGGTGAAGAATTGCGCATTTTAGCTGGACACTGGAAAGACAGGAGGTCTGCTGCATATTCTTAGCTGATTCCTGGGCGGTGGTCTCTTTTGAGGTTGCATAATTTCCCTTTCCCCATTTTATTTCCTTTCCCTTGATCCTACTGATCCTGTTTGTGTTTTTTTTTTTAAGTTCGTTCTTGTTAAAACAAATCCTGTTCTGTTTTGAGGGAGGCTATCGGTCTCCTTCCTTGCCCCAATATTGCGGCGAGTTGCTTAGCTAACACTCCCCAATTAAAAATTGGTCCCCACAAGACATTTGACACTGACTAGCTGTGTGACCCGGGGCTAGTCACTTAACATTGCCCTACCAAAAAAAAAATACACAGAGTAAGGGCTTCAACAGTAGGATAAATATTTTATTGAGGATTTAGACTTGGGGAAGGCATGGAATAGATGGGAATTTTTACCTACACCATTCCACATCAGTGAAGTAAGGTATCTATTGAAGTACTGACATATTATTTTGATGATGCCATATGAGCTTATTGGGTGTTCAGAGAACAACAACACTCCTTGTGTGTGTGTGTGTGTGTGTGTGCTTGCTGAGCCATTTACAGGACTTCCCATCTACTTTTGATATCCACGGGTAACCTAACCCTTACTGTAACTCCAAGAAGCTGTAGCATTCACAGCAACCACACCCCAGTAAAACCAACTCAACAAATGGGCTAAACCAGACTGAGAGCAACTGACTGGCCTCAAACCACCAGTGAGGTAGGGGTTGTTTACTCCAAGCATGTGAAGACTCCCCAGGTAGGATGGGTGAATGAGAAAAATTTGTTCCAATGGCCATGAATGTAGCTGAAGTAGGCACTGTGGAATGCTTGGAGCTTGCTCAATCATTGAAGATACCAAATTCATTCATGATATGCTGGGCCATTGACAATGTCTTGACTTTTGTCTTGCCACTGGACTTCAATGACTGTGAAAGAGAGTCAGTCAGATGACTTCGTACAAAAATTCATGAGCAAGTCAAGATATCACCAGTTGTTGGAGGGGATGTGGGAAAAATGGTATGCTAATCCACTGTTGGAGTTGTGAAAAGGTCCAGCCATTATGGAGAGAAATTTGGAATTATGTCCAAAAGGGTATTCTAGCTAAGATTCTAGCTATACTGTCTAAAAATCTCATGAGTGGTTGCCAATAAATTAGAAGCTTTAGAAAGAGTTTAGACTTTCTAAGCATGCATAGCTCCAAGCTAATTGGCTGGTAGCTTTGAATCACAGCACCCACCAGCAAATGTCAAGTCCTGACACCAAGGAACCGACCTTCCAAGCCACATGGCTTGTCCTCGGACGCCTTCTCCTCATGATGGAGCTTTCCGACAATAACTCTCCAGCAGGTGGTGTCACTTCAATTGTCGCAGTATAGAACTGTTCATACCCTTTGATCCACCAATACCACTGCTAGGTTTATATCCCAAAGACATGCCTCAAAAGAGAAAAATACCTATATGTACAAAAAAATATTTATAGCTGCTCTTTTTTTGTGATGGCTCTGAATTGGAAATCAAAGGAATGTCCATCAATTGGGGAATGGCTAAAAAAGCTGTGGTATATGATGGTGATGTAATATTATTGTGCTATAAGAAATGATAAGCAGGATGATTTCAGAAAGGCCTAGAAAGACTTGTATAAACTCATATACAGTGAAGCGAGTAGAACCAGGAGAACATTGTTCACAGTGACAGCAATATTGTTTGATGAACAACTGTGAAAGACTTAACTATTCTAAGTAATACAATGATCCAAGACAATCCCAAAGGACTAATGATGAAACATAGTCAACCTCCAAAGAAAAAAAATTGATATTGATTGTACACAGACTGAAACATGCTATTTTTCACTCTTTCATTTTTTTCTTTTATTCAACTTATATAAAATGACTACTATGGTAATGTTTTACATAAGTGCACACATATAACCCACATTTGGTTGCTTACCACCTAAGTGAGGGGTGAGAGGAGGGAGGAAAGGAGGGATTAAATTTAGAACTCAAACTATAAATAAAAAGGTTTATTAATTTTTAAAAATATCACTCACAATGTCATTGGTCCTTTTCAAAAATGAAGAACGAGAGGGCAGCTAGATGGCACAGTGGATAAAGAAGTGGCCCTGGATTCAGGAGGACCTGAGTTCAAATCCAACCTCAGACACTTGAACACTTACTAGCTCTGTGACCTTTGGGCAAGTCACTTAACCCTCATTGCCCCACAAAAAAATAAATAAATAAAAGAACAAACAACGAGTGAGACCTATGAAATATTACACTCTCCAAAATAAAAGGTAGATAATGCAAAAAAAATAGAGATGCATTATGGGTATCATTATGATGTTCTCTTGTAAGAAATGAAGTAAAATATTTTATCTAGAAATGTACATTTATAGGCAGCTAGGTGGCACAGTGGATAGAGCACTGGCCCTGGATTCAGGAGGACCTGAGTTCAAATCCAGCCTCAGACACTTAACACTTACTAGCTGTGTGACCCTGGGCAAGTCACTTAACCCCAATTGCCTCACCAAAAAAGAGGAAAAAAACCATATGTTTAGAAATGTACATTTGGAAAAATAAGTTGATCAGTTAGATATTGAGAGTGAGAGAGAAAAGTTGAACGACCCCAATATTTTGCTGATATTTTCATATTTTTAAAAGAAGAAAGACCTATACTAAAGTCCCCATCACTGAGAGGACTTGCTATGGAGAGCTTATAGTAGAATCTTAACAAGAGTCACATAAAATGAGGTGTAGCTCTGCCATGATATGTACCTGGAAGGGGATTGAATATCAGTAAGGGAAAAAGGAAGCAAATGGAAAGGGGAGGAAATAAGTATTTTTAACATCTATTATGTGCCAGACATTGTGCTAATGTTTGGGGGATGTTTATTTGTTTGGGTTTTTTACAATTATTATCCCATCATATGATCCTCACAACAACCATTTGAGGTAGGTATTATTACTATGACCATTTTACCTTTAAGGAAACTGAAGCAAACAGAACTTAAACAACTTGCCCATGGTTACACAGCTAGTGAGTATGTGAATACAGATTTGAATTCAATTATTCTTGACTCCAGCCCCAGCATTCTATTCACTGTGAATTAGTTGCCATTCGTAAGATCATAGATGCAGCAAAGTTTGCAAGTATGGAAATTCAGCCTAATGGACTATAAGCCAAAGCTACCAATGGAATAAAACAATAATAACTAAACAATTGTAATTTAACAGTAAAACAATAGAAAGTAAACAATAGAAGTGGAAAACAATCTTAAGGCAAACTTCTTTAATTATGCTAATGGTTCTTATTTTTCTCTGCTACTCTTGTATTTGGCTTAGGAACATTATCTTTGGAAAGGCACTTAGTTTACCCTTATTTTTTTATGTTAAATTTTTACTGAATTCTGAGGGTTTTTTTTTTTTTGGTATAGGCAATACAATGTAGTAGGATATATTCACAGATGATGGCCCTCCCAAGTCTACTATTTTATTGTTCTAATATCACAAGTATTCAATATTCACTTATTTTATTTGTTGCTAAAAACTAAAAATAACCAAAAAATGCCTATTGTTTCACCATTAATGAAATTGACAGTTAATTCAAGACAGAAGGGAAATGGATGCCTAATAAAATAGCTTAATAACACATATAAGAAATGTGATCCCATTTGTCAACAATAATTCTTGGCTAATATCAGAATAGCAAGATTGTCATAGTTATTATAAATATCTTTGATCTATTATTTCCTTTTCAAAAAAACTCTTTATAAAGGTGTTGTTACTTTCATTTTGATTTTCCTTAAAAAAATCTAAAGGCTTATTGGAAACAAGCAGTATGTACAGAGTTGACTCAAGAAGTTCTCATTGTTTTAGTTTTTTTCTTTTCTTTTTCCTCAATTACATGTAAAAACAACTTAAGCATTATTTGAAAAATTGAGTTCAATATTATGTTTCTCTGCCTCCTGAACCCCTCCTTAAGAAAGGAAGCAATTTGCTAAAGATTATACATGTGTAATTATGTAAAACATATTTCCATATTAGCCATGTTGCAAAAGAAAACAGAACAAAAAGGAAAATAAAGTTTAAAAAGTATGCCTTAATGTGGATTCAGAATCTTATAAGTTCTTTCTCTGGAGGTGAATAATATTTTTCATTATAAATCCTTAGGACTTGTTTTGGATTATTGTATGACTCAGAATAGCTGTCATTTAGAGTTGATGATCATAAAATAATGTTACAGTGTATGATGTTCTTTTGGTTCTGCTTACTTTACATTACATCAGTTCATATGTCTTCCCAGGTTTTTCTGAAAACATCCTGCTCATCATTTCCTATAGAACAATAGTATTACATCACAGTCATATACTACAAATTTATAGATTAAATATTAAAGTTCAAATGAGTTTGATTTCGTAGAGGTGTAGAACAGGATTAAAGAATGCAGAATGCCGATATTTTTGGCTTAGGAATATAAAGAGAAAGGGTGTTTTGTTTGGTTCTTTTGTTTGAAGTAGACTTTTTATCCCTCCAGCTGCAAATGAGGATGGGAATGTCTGCTTATGCTTCTGTGTGTGTGGTGGTGGGGGGTCTTTTTGTGGTTATAATAACATCCATACACTAAGCTAAGTCATTAATATTTGAATTGGCACTCTAAGACTAAATTGTAACACAATATTTTGTATTCTTTATACTTACTAGCAAACCACTACAAATATATGGGTCCTCTTTGGAAAAAAATAATTTTCACACTAAGCCATGAATAACTTGCTGCATCTTGAACTATGGATAATTTGCAACCTTTACTGTCTTGTAAATGACAGAATCACAGCCTCTTTTTATTTCCTCTCTAAATATGTATTCTCACTCTTAAAATAAAAAGGTCTACCCCTTTTAAAAACTGATCAAAAAGGTCTTTCTTCACTCTATACTCAGTTTATTTTTTTTTCTTTTGGCTCAAATTTCCATTCTATTGCTCCTGAATGCTGATGAGACAAAAATTTTGGAACTGTTAGGCTGTTTTTGGAAGGGGCAAATTTGTTCATCTACCAAATACTTGTACTTCCCAGTATTGTTTTGTTTTTAGATTTATTGGTGTTTTAAAGCACACCTTCACCTGGAACTTTCAATAATAAATATTATTCCATTTTTATTGCAACTCTTCAGAAACTCTTGGCAATTTATCATCATGATTAACTTAATGATCTTTGCCAAGTCATTTTCATCCTTGATCTGTATGCGAAAGATCAATAGGAATGAGTATGCCAGAAAGAAAAGGTGAGGAAGAGAGAAAGAGAAAGCTAGAGAAAGATACACAGAGACACAGAGACCAATAGACAGGGACACAGAGACAGATAGAGACAAAGATAGAAAGAGACACAGAAGAAAAGATAGAGACAGAGACAGGGAGAGAGAAACAGACACAGAAGGGGGAAGGAAAGAAAGAAGGCAGACAGGCAGGCAGGAAAGAAAGAAGGAAGGAATTTCTCTGAGTTTTCCTTTGTACGTGTCTCTGTGTAATTTCCACTTATAATCATTTACATAATATTTGGAAAACTTTCTATAATGTCAAAGGAGGAGTAAAATATTAATTTATGTTATTTCAATACCCCTATTGTCAATAATATAGAAAAAATTTACTAATATTTCCCATTACCTACTTCCAAGTGTATATTCCCCCCACCCAATTCTAGATATCAATGTGTCTCCTTTGGGAGATAGTGTACACCTAGAAATTATTTTTCCTAGTTGGTGTTAATGTATTTCTAGAATTACTTCTAAGATCTTCCCAGCAGAGTAGAATCTTTAGCATGACAGACAGAGTGTGAGCCAGCAGTTAGCACATAGGACTAAATGTCACCACTCCTGGGGTTTTCTTCCCAGCCCCGTTGGTGACCTTGTATGTGACACTACATCTCACCATGCCTTAATTTTCCCATCTGTAAAACATGAAGAAGATATTGTTAACTGTTCTGACAGCATGGCTGTTAGGTAGAGGGGGAAATTGTTTGTGAAGTATTTATCACCCCTGAAATTATTTGGAATGTCTAATGATTTCTGGAAAATCTTTAAAAATGCTATTTTCATTGCAGATATAGGAAGAAAGCATGTAAAGAAAGTACATTGGTGAGAGTGCCGTGCCTGGAGTCAGGAAGGGTCCTCTTCCTAAGCTGAAATCTGGCCTCAAACACTCACTAGCTGTGTGACCCCAGGCAAATCACATAAACCTGTTTGCCTCAGTTTCCTCATCTGAAAATGAGCTGGAAAAGGAAATAGCAAACCATTCCATTTTCTTTTCCAAGGAAACCCCAAGAAAACACAGTTAGAATTGAAAAGCTTCTCAACAACAACAAATGGAGTATCACTTTTAAAATATAAATAAAAGGGGCTCAACTGTTTTTGTACACCTTTAGCAGTCTATTGAAGTCTATGAAACATAAAAAAATGTGTTTACCCTACTTGCATAATTGAAGGAAATGTTCCATTTCAATTGGAAGTTAACAAAAATAAAGATGTATTTTTTTTCTCATGCAGGTTCTCAGACCTCTTGAAATTTGTCCATGGACATCTTTGGATCCCTGGACTGCAAGTAAATAAGAGAAGCTAGGGGAGGAGTTTTGCTCTCATTTAGAGTATTTTTAACTTTTGGCATATTATAATGTGCTCTTTTACATTTTCTCTTACAATTAGGTCTATGAATATAAAGTTTAATAATGTGCAATTTAAAAAATAAGAAATAAATTCAGGAGTTAATTTTCTTTTTATTATGTTCTTCGATAAGATGACTGAACTCTCCATCTCATGGTAAAGATGATTCTGTGGAACTTTTTCATTAGGCTGAAGGACCTGTTTGAATCTAACTTTTCTTTGACCTCAAGAACAGCAAGGCATGTTGATGTCTGCTGAAATCAATTCCTGACTCTCTGCCGAGGTGCCTCAGCACCTCATGACGTTTTCAGTGTTGATCCTCCCTATTCTTATTAGGTCCCAACCTTGTGGCCCTGGGAAATCTGCATATGCAGACAGTAAACCAAGATATTCATGGCAAGAAGCAAATATCAATCCCAATAATCCCTGAAGGTGCCTGGATGTTTAATGAGGTCATTTAGTAGTATCCTGTCTATGCTACTGCTACAGCTAGCTAGCTGCCTGGGGTGGGGGTGGGAGGAAGGGAGGAGGGAATAGCTATTTCTGTCCCAAACATGTATGGTTATTGCACATACACTGCAAAAACACGCTTACAAACATGCACATGCACGAAAATTTACACTCTGTTCATCTTCTAGAAATAAACTCGCTCTCGCTCTGTGTGTGTGTGTGTGTCCCTTCCCCCCTTCTCTGCATCACACAATACAACATATTGGAAAGGCACAATACCTACCCTATTACCCGCAATATCGAATCAAGCACGCTCTCTCTACATACATACAGAGCCCTCTTTGTAGCATGTCTGGTTCTAATATGCACAGCATCCCTTGCAGAGCAGAAGTCCCTCCAGACTCTATCCCCTATTCCGCTCTTTAACAATCAACCTCATACAGAGCCGAGGCACTGGAGCTGTTGGGAGTCGCAGAAAGTATGGGACGGGAGCACAACAACTGAGGACATGCCCGTAATTCACAAACTGCACAAGGACAACCCTTCCTTTGCTATACACCTTCTACAAACCCCAAGCACATGCTTCATCATTTGGATCTCAGCAGAGGCGAATGAATGCATTTACCTATTCCAGGCAAAAGGACTGCAGTTCTCTCCACCTCCCCCTAGTAGATGAGAATTCCCACAAAGGTCTGTCCGCTCCCTAGCCTACTGTAAGGTGCGGTCTCATTGTTGGAACTGTGGAGGTAATTTTCAGAAGCATACTTAGGCACTGACATATTGGAGCAAAAATTCCACTCCCAGGGACTATGCTACCCTACAGTGTTAAGGGGGAAGGAAAAAAATGGGGTTCCTCTTCGAAATAGAGTGGAATCGATGGTCTCTTAGGATCCAGTAGATGGCGCAAGTGCTCTTCCCTTGCAGGGCGTTAACCCTTAGGTCTGAGCTACGAAGCTGCTGAGTGTAGATGCATAGATGCATACATTTTTCGTTTTGAAAAAATTTCCCTCAATTTACATATTTGCGAGTACTTCAGAATTGATACAAATGAGATGGCTCCCTCTTACTATCTCACATTATTCTTTATTGTTAGCAGACTATAGGCTTAGGGGAGAAAAAAATAATGTGAAAAGGGCAAGTATTTGAGAAAATGACTTTTTTCTCCTACCCACCCCAGAATGAAATTGGGCCACACGTAAGAACATGGGTATATAGGTAATCGTACACCTTTCTAAATGTATACAAAGCTCTGTGCAGAGCCACTCTTTTATAATCTCTATTTCTAATCAATTCACAGTATAATGAATACAAGCAGTCTGCCTTAAATATGGAATAGTAGCACAGGCTATGTTAACGATGGGGACACAGAAATATAGAAATATATAGAGAGAGAGAAAGAGAGAGAGATAGATAGATAACCCTATGCATTATGCTGACAGTTTCTCAAAGAGAAAACCGGTCCTTCTAATAAAAGTATCATTTTAATTTTTTCTACCATTGGCTTCTATATTTTATTTCAGGCTGCAGTGGAAATCACACTAACATTATTTCTTGGGCTGTTTTTACAAGAAGAATTGATCTTCCCTGGGAAAAAAAAAAGCCCTTTAATATCAAATATTGTTTGGAGTTTATTAGAGAGCGTCGCTGTGCTTCAAGATGCTCTCTGTTGGTTTCTGGCGGTTGCTATAACAAGTGAGAATTGTGGTAGATTTTGGTTGAGGGGAAAAATGCATAAGAAAAGACAAAATCCAGAGTAGCTGAGACTCTGTGCCCCCGTTGGAGAGATGGTTGAGTCCTCGTCAAGGTTGCTGTGGTATCCCAGAAACACCATTCACTCTGAGCTGTGACCGCGCACCAACAACAGCAACAACTCCACTGCGCCTGGCCAAGGAATAGGAATTAGGAGCTCACGAATAATATGAAAGGGATCTGCAAAGGGGAAATCCGTGCAAAGGAATCAAAATCGGGGGACTTTGGGAAAAGAGGATGTATTAAATGCGGCCGACTTGACTTCATTCTGGTGAAGAAAATGGGGATTAAAAGTGGATTTACGTTTTGGAACCTCGTCTTTTTGTTGATGATTTCATGTGTGAAAGGTAGGTTTGATTTCAGGGGTCTCCTCTTTTGATCTGAGGTGTTTCGAGTTGTCGCCTGGAGATAGGTCTGCATATTACTTTGCTATTCGGACTAACGATGATGATGGTGTTGGTATTGATGATGATAACAACAATAAAAATAATAAAGAACGGGTTGATTCACGGCTCTATTCTCAGATAGGAAATGCATTTGCTTGCCAGGCTTGGCGTTCAATGCAGTGATTGAGCCCGAGCTCAATAAATATTCTTGCAGTATGCTCAAACGAATACGTGAGTTGGTTCGTATAGCCTCTAACTAGTGGATATTCAAGCAGAATCCCACTGCAAGACTTTTTTCAGGGAGGGAGACTACCTTTATTTCTAGACAAATAGATGGATATTGTAGCCTTGGTGGAATATTGATACTAAAGACACTACTGTAATTCCTTTAACCCATTCAGTGGGGAAAGTTAGGGGAGGTGCACTGTATGTACACTATATGTTCTAAAAGGCATTAAGAAGCTATGACTCACAAGTCAGGAAGAATTCTAAGGAAGAGATAGGATAGAAAGGTGATAGATGATAGATAGATAGATAGATAGATAGATAGATAGATAGATAGATAGATAGATAGATAGATAGATAGATAGATAGATAGAAGAATTTATTTGCATGCATCTGTGCATCCTTTATATGCGTGTCCCTATGGATGAATGGAAGGGTGTAGAAGAGCTGCACTGGGACCTTGCAGAAGGGTTGGGCAAAGATAAATCTTTTAAAAGCATGAAATGGCATGGAGTACAGAAATCGACCCTTTAGGGAGGAATAAAGGTAGAAAGAAAGTCATTATGTGAAGACCAAAATAAACAAATACATAAATAAGTAAATGGAAGACCTCTAGAAAGTCTCCCGTTCAGACAGGTAGAAGCGAATTTCACATGCACATCGGAGAGGTGGAAATGTAAAATGCCATGTAAAGCAGCAGGGATGCAGGGAACGTTGGGGAGCATGTTAAAGGGATCTTGATGAAATAGGCAGGGGAGAAAATGAACCCGAAAGCCTCATTCTACAACTTCACACGCACCCTGCTGTCTATTAATTGCTGTAAGAAATACTCTTGAGGTGTTTATGACTAATGATGAATTTTGGATGGATTGCCTCCTCCTCCTTCTCCTCGTTCTCCTCGTTCTCCTCCTCCTCCTCCTCCTCCTCCTCCTCCTCCTCCTCCTCCTCTTCCTCCTCCTCCTTCTCCTCCTCCTCGTCCTAGTCCCCGTCCTCCTCCTCCTCCTCCTCCTCCTCCACAGAGCATCTCGAATAGACACTATCGATCTCGTGTTTTTTTTGTTTGTTTGTTTGTTTGTTTGTTGTTGGGGGGGGATGTTTTTTTTTCTTTTCTTTTCCTTTCTTTTTTTTTTAGACCCAGTTTTAAATCTCGGTTTTTGCATAGGCACACAGAGGTTGTCAACACAAACTGCATGTTTCTTCCGTTTTAAAGGGGATGACTCTCTGAACTGCAATCTGGCTCTGTCTTTATGAAACAGTTTATTGTACAGCTTGCAGCTGGTTGTCCTCACACAGAAAGCAGTGCATTTGCATTCCGTGGAAATAATAATTCATGTTTCAAGGGAGTGGGAGGGCTACCTTGTGCTATTTTATCTTGATACTATATTCAATGATAGATAATACAACTATGTAGTGTGGGTGTTTTTTTTTTTTAATTCTTAATGCAATGGGTCTTTTTCTATCTCTATGTGCCAGCAAAATGCTCTGTAATCCTCAGCTTGCATTAAAGCATATTTTGGCAAGAACCTTTCATTCATATCCAAACTAAGAATATCTTCATCTCCTTGGAAGTCTAGTTTTCTGCATAAAACGTATTTCTGTTTGCACCGGACCATGTTACAGTTGTCTGCTCGAAGTATTGGTATTAATGTCTAGTTTTCCTGCCACAAGGCTGGTTTAATAGATGGCTCGGGAGCTCCTTAGGAGATGGGTGTTTTGTAAGTAGGAGTCGCGTGGAGGCAGCATCCTACAGAATTAAAGAACTAGGGTGTCTCTTGATGGAAAAAAGATGACCACGGGTTAACTGCAAGTTTTCGTGGTACCTGTTGAGTGAAAAACATTTTGGGGGCGGAAGAATGGGGAGGTGGGGCGGGGGAGTATCGGAGCGGGAAGCGCAGGCAAGCCTGACAGGATACCAAGCTGCGCTGACTGCAATTATAGTATTGTAACCCGCACTTACCGTATGTTCTGAATGAGACGCGCCAGAAAATTGAATGAAGCGTTAATTTGCTGTAAGTGACATGAACAATCTGACCCTCCCTGCCACTAGCCATTTTTTTTTTTTAAGCAGAGGTAGGATTTAGTCTGTTTTCATTAAAAACATTCTATTCCATTCCTGAAGGGGCGTGTAGTATAGAGAGTTAGTCTCTCCTTCCGTCCCTTCCAGAAAGGATGGTGTACTGTTCACAGGAGGTATTTTTTGTAAGTACTCTAGCTTCGGTGACAGAGATCGCTTCCAAGGCCACTTCCACTTGTATCAGCCTCAAAAACTGTCCTCTTATACATTTTTTTTTAAGGACGCGTCTGTGTGCTTTAGAATACTTCTCTCTGATAGCAAACTCTTGGATACTTTCTCTCAGGGCCCTGATGATTTTGCCTGTTTTCATTTTTGAACGTTGTTCTCAAGGGTTTCCCTTGCTAGCCTTGAAACCCAGAATTCCAGGTCTCGGACTGGGTTAAGCCCTGCTTTTCAAATCTCTCTCTCTCTCTCTCTCTCTCTCTCTCTCTCTCTCTCTCTCTCTCTCTCTCTCTCTCTCTCTCTCTCTCTCTGTCTTTCTCTCTTTCCCTCTTCCTCTCCCTCTCCCTCTCCCTTTCTCTAGTTAATTCTGCTGAACCACTTCTGTTTGGCCTTCATACCTTTAGTATATACTAAGGGCACTTCTTATCTTCTCTTGTTTTCATGTACGTTCTGTTTCTAAGGTCTAAAAAAACTCCTAAGAGTTACCTGGAAGAAAAGCACCTGGCATTTGGAAAACAATCTTCCCTGTAATTTCTTACCTACCTAATTTTATACTCTCAAAAGTACATTACACAGCCATTTCAGAGACTTATGCAAAACGCCATTGCCTGCAAGGTAGAATTGTGACCAATATCAATCCTGTGGGCCAAAGAGTAAATTAAGCAGACATCAAGATAAAGCGTGGGTCTTATAGGAATGTAGATAGAATATAAGTGGATATATACATATTTTCTACATGTATGTGCAAGTACTTGTAGGATTTTAATCCATTTGTGATATATTTTATACATTTGTTGAATTGCCAACCTTATCTCCCTCCTTGAATATTTAAAGTTCACCTAGGGGACTGAGGGAAGGGGGCAGATAGGAAAGAGAAGACGGAGATTTTTGGACTCAGCAAGCCCTTTGAGTCAATGATGCCCAAGAAGGCTGCAGTTGTATCTGCTTCATCTAGAAAAGAGCTGTGCTTCTATCTTAGAGGTAGTGCTACCTACATTCGGTCTATATATATATGCACAAAGGGGGTGCTTTCCCACGCTCCTTCCCTTGGGATATGAACGAAAAGAAAGTGTCGCTGAGCTGAGGAAGATACAAACAATCCGAGTCTAGTAGGAGGTGAGAAGAAAAAAAAAATGTCTCCCTCCTTCCCCTTCTTAGCTCCATTTCCTCAGCTGAGTGGCTGCTGGCTAGGGCACATGCCCCAGGCTTCCCCGAGTCCAAGGGTGTCTCTGTGGCTTAGACCTTGCAGCCGAATGTGTGTACACTGCTCTCTTGAACTGCAAGGCGATGAAATTCCTATGAACCCAGGCCATCTGCAACCAGGGGTCTGCCACTCCTGCCCACTCCATTCCCCTAACCTCCAATCTCACATTATCAAAGCAGGAAGAGGTAGGGGGAAGGGAGGAGGTCTTATTTCTCCAAACTGCTCAAAGCCACTGCAGTCATTAGCACATCTTTACAAATCACAGCCTTTATCTTTTCCCAGGGAGTTCCTCTGGGGGCTGATGCTGTGGTCTCGCGCTTTCTGACTGAGACCCAGACCCGCACGTGCACGCACACAGGCGCACCACAGCTTTTAGCAAAACTGGTAGATAGAAAGATTCCAGTTTTGGAATACAAGGTCCGGAGTTAGAATTCTTCCTCTGCTGCTCCCTACGCATGACCTTGTACAAGCTACCTAACAACTCTAGATTTCATTTTTCTCTTTTGTATAACGAGAGCTTTAATTAAATGTCCTCTGAGATCTCTTCCAGTTCTAGATGTGTGGCCGATTGAACTGACTGTAGCACAAGGAGCTGGAAAGTGGTATAGGAGAGATTTAGTCTAACAATCTCGTTTTACATTCGAGCAAACCGAGTTTCAGAGAGGTTGACTAACCTGTCTGATCATATGGTAAAGAAATGTCATAGGTAGGATTTGAACTTTATTCCTGACTCCAGATACAGTCTATGGCACTCCTTTAAGCCCCATTATGGGATTTAGGAGGGCAGAAAAATATATTCAAATGAATATGCATTTATACATGCTTGCAAACATGCACACGCATGTGTATGTAAAATTGATATCACGATTTAGACACCAACCTGGGTTTATACTGTATTTGCATTTTGGTTGTTATATGTTGGAACCCAGGATCCGGCCTCATTGTATCCTCAGGCTTATAAAAAATATGTGTCTTGAATCTTTTTTTTTTCCTCCTAAGGCATATGCTCATTTATTCTCGCAGCGTCTCTCCCTGAACTTTTAATCGATTGACTCAAGGGTTAAACTGATGGAGGACACCGCCTATGCTGATGTCTCTGTCGGGAGCGGAGGTTAGGATGAATTGACACTGAGGAGGCTCTGAAAGAAGCAAGTGTGTGCGTGTGTGCGCAATCGAGGCGGAAGCGGTTGGGCGGGTAACAGTAGGTTAATGTTTCTCCGGAGTCCAGATGGTCACTGTTACTGCTGCCGCCGCCGCTGCCACGATATCTAGGAAGGCTTTTAGAAAGAGAAGGGGCCATCCTCAGAACTCCCAGCATTTCCTTCACCCAGACAACCTTTCTTCCCACGTACACAATTATAGCTGCGTGATGCTCTAGAACTTTGGAGACATGTCTGGGAGGTGGGGAAGAGGAGGGGAAAGAAGTGGAATGAGGAGACTGAGGTCTCAGACTACCTTTTACCAGCTTGTTTTGGCGAAATGGGAAAGTCCCCATTGAATGCCTTGAGATGCTTCGGGGGAAGGTGGGAGAAAGTCAAATACCAGAGTGTATTCTAAAGCTCCTGGAGAGGCGCTGTCCAGGCTGAGTAGCAGCTGTTCTCTGAAAACAGTGCCCTAGCTGGGATTCCAATGTTACAGAATAATAATGAAGCACAGCTATTCTAATTTCATAATAATAATTGGCATCCTCTTCCTCCTCATTATTATTATTAGTGGGGATTTTTCTATAAAAATAACGCTTCCTTTGGAGGCGGGGTGCTTCTGTGGCTGACATCTTTCCAAAGTACCTAATTACAAAAATAAACTGGTGGAAGAGATTACCTTTACCAATTAGTGGTTACTATTGCCAGTTGCCAGTAGCTGGGCGGGGGGGGGGGGGGGGGAGGGCGGGGAGGCTGAGATTTCTGTCTTTTAATCTAGCATTATGAGTGGAGTTTTACAAAAACCCATTTTCCTGAATTTTTAACTTCCCTGATGATAACATCAGAAACCTTTGCAAAAATACCTTAGCAGAAATGTTGGAGAGTGATTTCAGATTCCTGTCATTGTACTTTCAATAATGGGAATCAAGGGAACTCATTTATGAAGAAAAAGGGAAGGAGTAATGTTTTTGGAAGTCAACTTACTAAAATTGTCATTCATGTGGATAATATGTATATGTATGTTTCTATCTCAAGCTCAATATACACACATATATACACAAAAATATATCACACATATACATAGATATATCCTCCATGTGTCAATAAAGTTGTTGTTTTGTTTTACTGAACTGTGCCTGTGGGTGTGCAGTATGTTTGCATTTTCACAGTTGTGCTCATTAATCCAGAATTGAGCATTTTCCATCTTGCAAAAAGTGAGTGTAATTGTGTTGGTAAAAGCACACATGTCTCTGAAGTAGCTTGCTTACACTTATTATTCATTGCCCTCTCCAGAAAGGAAATTAGATATCTAATTTATGTTGTTTCCTTCCCCAATCCTTTATAGAGAAAGTTAAGATATTTGTCAATACTATTAGCAAGGTATATATTCTTTTGAAAATTCCTTATATGATTGACAAGAAAGTGTCCCCACTCCTTACTATCAAACTTGTGTATGCATTAAGATGAAAATATCTGACCTATCAATGAAATTAAGCAATCAGGCAATATGTCATATACCATTTAAATTATATTATATGTCATCTTATTTTTTTTCCTATGGAGAATTATATTTGATGACCTGTGACTAGAGATTTAACTAATGACTTGTATTTTAACGTTGTTATTCTCTACGTTTATCTAAAAGCTTATAAGTTAGGCCACTAACAATGAATGGTATAGTAATTTCCTATCTTTATGAATTAAATGATTAATGAATTAAAATGGGATAACACATTTCACAACATGTGGCTTCATATAAACCTTCTTAAAATTTGAAGGAACATTCAAGATTATGTAGCCCACCAAGAGTAAGTGAGGGGTAAGGGAAATGGGACTCAGGAAATTTATATCTTGGAGGGATATTGATAAATAGAAATGTCCAACAAAAAAAGCCAAGTATTTCGAAGTTTTTGCTTTGTCCCATATAATGATCACTTAAAGGAACTAGGATGTTTAATCCAGAAAACAGTAGATTCAGAAAGCAAAGGATGGCTGTCTTCAAATATTTGAATGACTATCATATGGAAAGATGAATGTTATTTAATTTGCTTAGTCCCAAAGGGCAGAACTAGTAATAGTGAGTGGAAATATTAAAAAAAAAAACAAATTTAGACTTAATGCCAAGGAAAACTCCTTAACATTTGCTGTAATCCATAATTGGAAAAGTCTACCTTTGACAAATAGTATCACCCCCTCACCATATTACCATACATCTTTAAGAATAAAATCGGGACAGCTAGGTGGCACAGTGGTTAAAGCACTGGCCCTGCATTCAAGAAGACCTGAGTTCAAATTCATCCTCAGACACTTAACACTTAATAGTTGTGTGACCCTGGGCAAATCACTTAACCCTCATTGCCCAGGACGAGGAGGAAGAGGAAGAGGAGAAAGAAGAAGAAAGAAGAAAGAAGAAGAAGAAGAAGAAGAAGAAGAAGAAGAAGAAGAAGAAGAAGAAGAAGAAGAAGAAGAAGAAGAAGAAGATCACTTGTGGAGTGTGTTGTAGAGGGATTCCTGTTCCAATATGAGTTGAAATATATGGCCTTTGAGGCCTTTACATTTCTGTCATTCTGTAAGTAAATTCTCCAAGGCCAGTTCAGTGAGACTTCTCCATCCCTCTAGAACCTAGTTCACTCGATTCTAAGTCCACAGTTCTTTCAATGATGTCACATCAACTTTACCAGCAGATATTTTAAAAATACAAGTAGGAAAAATGTCAATTATAAAAGTGGTAAAGAAAATGATATTTATAGAATAACATGTATAACCAGTCATATATGAACTGCTCAACAATGTATGTTTGTTCCATGTAAATGGAAAAGAATAGTTTCATTGATTTGCTAAGGAAAGAATGACAAAGAAAAGATTTTTTATTAAAATAGTGAAATTTTGGGGCAGCTAGGTGGCGCAGTGGATAGAGCACCGGCCCTGGAGTCAGGAGTACCTGAGTTCAAATCCGGCCTCAGACACTTAACACTTACTAGCTGTGTGACCCTGGGCAAGTCACTTAACCCCAATTGCCTCACTAAAATAAATAAATAAATAAATAAAAATAAAATAAAATAGTGAAATTTTAATTCTCCCAAGACTGCTCTAAAAATAAATCACTGACGGCCTTCAATTAATGAGTCTCTTGCTTTAACTCCTTATCTCCTTATGTAAGGAAGATCACCAAAATACAGAAATTTCCTATAGAATATTATAAAGATTTATGAGAGAATTGAAATAATTTAGTTAAACACATTTTATGGTTTTGTGTTTCCTTTTCAGTTATGTTACTTTATTCCTATACATATTTTCTCAGTTAAATTCTAAGAAGTTCTATTACACCAGCTCTTTCTATTTCAGTATTATCTGGCCAAATATATAAAATTTATACACCTTTATTCTATAAAACTTTTTCCATGGGCTCCATAGTCTCATAATATTCTCATCATGAAATATCATAAGAATGCAGTAGCACATTAAAGGAGAGATAATAGCTCAACAAAATACATTTCTTTAAGGTTAAATTCAATTTTAATTAAACATTAATGCTTTTTAGAACCCCTGTAAGACACTTCAGTGAAGGTTTCAAAGTGAATATAGAAAAATGTATTTAATAGAAAGGAGTTGAAGTATTTTACTATGTAGGAAAAAGCTTGCCAATGTTCTAGAATATCTCATTTGCTAGCAGAATGAAACTGAAATGGGACAACTACTTAAGATCACAAACTCTTTGAGGTCAGAGGTAGCATGTTCTCATTTATTGTATTCTGGTGGGCAATGTTCTATTTCTTTAAAAAAAAAAGACTTCAATACTATAAAGTCAAAAAAATATAGTATTCAATAGTTTAATTTTGCTATTAAAAACAATGTTCCTATTCATGGAAAACTACAACTGAATATTGATTATGCAAGACTACTAACCTTGATGTCAAGAAGGCAATGGACTCAGGTTCTTATGACACATCCTAGGTGTTTGTAGATGGGCAAGTCACTTTGTTCCTTTTTTGTTTGTTTTTTCTAAGGGACAATGGGGGTTAAGTGACTTGCCCAGGGTCACACAGCTAGTTAAGTGTCAAGTGGCTGAGGCCAGATTTGAACTCAGGTCATCCTGAATCCAGGGCAGGCACTTTATCCACTGTGCCACCTAGCTGCCCCAAGTCACTTTATTTCTCAGTACTCGGGGCAAATCTCTAAAATGATCATTGAAGACATTGCTAGTCTTCATCTGTGGAAGGAATTCTCTGAGAATTACCTATACTTATGAAACCAGAGGACTAGACTATATAGATTTGTATAAGTGTGTGTGTGTGTGTGTATGTGTGTGTGTGCGTGTGTATCCATAAGGATGAATATCTGTGCCTACATGTCTATATATATATGACATATCAGTGATAAAATAAAAATGGATATATATTAAATTATAGATTATTTCATATCCATTAAAAAGTCTTCATATAGGGAAGTAAGCACACCTCATTTCAAGTTCCCCTCTGATACATACTATAACATAGGTAGTGGGGAAAAGAGAAAGCATTGGAAATCTGCTATAGCATAGAAAGAAAGAAGAAGAAGAAATAAAGAATCATCTTTGTTTATTTTAAATGTATAGAAGAGATTAGAATGAAAGTCCAAAGGCATCATGGTCAAACAAAAAAGCTTTAACAGTTATATTCGGATTTATTTTATACTTAAAATGGAAAGCATATCATATATAAGCAGGATTTGAAGTTTCCTTTGTAACCTTTTTTTCTGTTCTACTTTACATATGGAAATGATCATTGTATTTGGTGTCTGTTAAGTTTTTTTTTAAGTTACCAAAGTTAAGAATCATAGAATTTTTAGTTAAATGGAACCCAGATATACTTAACCCTTATTATTTTATTTAATAACCCACTCTACACACAGAATATTAGATGGAGCAATGGCAAAGTATTTGTTCAGCATAGAAGAGAATCTCAAAGGATGGACAAGCACAGAAGAGTTATAGTCTGCGTTGTTTCAGGGAATATCCATATGGATCATAGAAATGAAGATGGAAGAATGAGATTGCACAGATATTGCAGCATCAAGAATGCTATCTCCCTAAGAGATTTTTACCAGAACTGAATTTCCTCTTAATGTTTTGGAATTTACCAGAAAGCCAATATGATCCAACAACTGAATACCATTCTACCTATTTTAGTGAGTACAAAATGTCATAAGATTTCATGCAAAGATAGTCAATACCACTAGAAATCTGATTCTATAATAAGGACAGGTTTCTCCAATAACAATTTTTCAGCATGGATTCTACATATCAATGTCCATTTGTAGAAAATTGCTCACATGCCCAAAAGGAAAATTAATAAGGCCAACACAAAATTAAACATGGACTTACATATACATGATACATTCAGATAAGTTGAAAACTAAAGTATGTGAAATTTGGAAGAGACTTCTCAATAATACAAATACCAAATTACTGATATAAACAGAATAAAATAGAATTTCAGTTAAAAAGTAGCTGTGTGGCAGTCTTTAATAACTTTGAGAGGTAAAGGGAAAAAATACCTAATGTAGTTTCCAGTCAACAAGAATTTGCATATTTTACTTAGTTGAAGTCATAGCTAATTGCCTTAATGCTTTTTAGTAGCTTTTAATTATTTTTTTCTACCTTGGAAGAATCTACTTGTTTATATATTATTCTGTGTGTCTATCTTCAAATATTCGGGTTACTTAACATGACCCATATGGTTTTTAGAAGTAGACAAAAGGATCTTCCTCTCTAGCTTCTTAGACTAATGATATTTTATAAGTGGTATCAAAAATCACAAATTTTTAAAAGTTTATTCAGTACTATGCCCTAATTTTGGAACAGTTAGGTGGCACAGTGGATAGAGTACTAGGTCTGAAGTCAGGATGACCTGAGTTCAAATCCAAACTCAGACACTTACTACCTGTGTGACCTTGGACAAGTCACTTAATGCTGCTTGCTTCAGTTTTCTCATCTGTAAAATGAGCTGTGGAAGGAAATGGTAAACTACTCCAGTATCTTTTCCAAGAAAACCCAAAAAGGAGTCATGAAGAGTCAGACATGACTGAAAACAACTAAACAATAACAAATTTTCTGGATTTTATATATTGAACAAGTTATGTTATGGAAGTAGAAACAGATGATAAATGTTGATCAGTGAAAAGAATGTAATTATATACATTTTTATAAAGCTACGTATGTATATAAATGGTTATAAGTGACAAATATGAACATATTTAGTAAAATCATTCAATACATGCCTAGTATATTCTAGGCACTATTTTAGGTGCTGGAGACAAAAATATAATTAAAATAGGTGCTGCCCTTATGAAGCTTCTAGTCAATTGGGCCATAAGGGAATGTAACAAATTTACAAACAAGTAAATAAAAGATATATAGAAAATACATGCAAAATAATTTGGTGGGGCACTAAAAACTGTAATAAATCTCACAAAATAAACATTATTAAAATAATTTAAAATCATTTCTCATTCTATATCTTTGGAGGGATTGTCAAAATTCCTTCAATGGCACCACAAACCCTTGAAAATATTGAAGTATTCAATAATAGTTTCAATGTGACCATTTTAATGGACATTTCGATATTTTGATTCTTAATTATTAGGAAAAATTAACAAATATAATCTTATTTTTATATATACTTATGTAGATATATGCATATATATACACATACATACATACATGTGTAATAAATATATCATATCATAACTAGTAGGCAGAGGTAAGTGAAGAGAATATCCTTTGTGATCATATCAAAAATATATGTCAAATTTCTGAATTTTGACTAGATCTCCTCTCTTGTAGGAATTGGATCATATTCTGCATCTTTGGTCATCTTTCATGTCTTCCCAATAATCTCTAAAACTTCACGTCATTATTTTTTGATGATATAATAACATTCCATTGATTCATGGATCATAATTTCTTTAACCATTCCTCGTTAGTTTCCAGGTTTTATTTTGCTATGAGGAAATAGATGTTTTAATACGTTTGTGTTATTTATTGTATCTTTGCTTCTTTATTTAATATCTTTGGGGTACATGCCTAGCAAAGGTATTACTGGATCAAAGGGTATAGATCATTTGGGGGGGGCATAGTTCCAAATTGCAAAAACAAACATTTAACTAAAAATAAAATGATCCACAAAAAATATAAAATGACAGCTCAAGAAAAGAAAATATTAGCAATTGATATTTGACACATTTTTTTTTGTAGGGTAATGGGGGTTAGGTGACTTGCCCAGGGTCACACAGCTAGTAAGTGTCAAGTGTCTGAGGCCAGATTTTAACTCAGGTACTCCTGAATCCAGGTTGGTGCTTTATGTACTGTGCCACCTAGCTGCCCCAACACATTTTTAAAAACAGGAAAGGGATAAGGTATATTTTAGAGTAAAATTATGTGAACATATCACAGACATAAGGGGATCAGAGTCATCCATTTTAACTTTATTCTGGAAGTCTTGGGCATTTAATAATAAAAAAAACCTTTAGATTTATAGAAAGGGGTGAGTTTTAATTAGGAAATAGTGAGAAATAATCCTGGACAATCAGTGAGTTAGATAACATTCTGATGATTTCTTGACATGCTGCCAAATTTCATACTCTAGGGAAAAATCTACCCAGGAGTCATTCGTAACATTCTAGAGGGTCCACTTGGACTGTTGCTTCTTCACAGCCAGAAATTTGGCAGCAAAGCAACACATTCTAATACCCCGGTGACATTAGATCAAAGCATCTCAAAACAAAGCCAAAACTGGATTTTCTGGAACAGTTTACATTTACTTATCCCAAGTCTTGAATTCTTACACAGGTGGCTCAAGAAGCCCTGAACTCCAGACAGACTTATCTGAGATACCATTAAATTTAGAGGGACACTAATTTAGTGTGGGAAGTGCATCTAGATGATAACAATGGTTAAAATTCACATTCATCTTTAATATTTGTCAAGTGAGTGTTACACATTTTCTCATTTCATATATGATACATTGCAATGAGCCTGAAAATTCTATAGTCTAATAAATACCTTTTATAGACAAAGAAACTCATTCCCCAGGATTTTAAATTAATTGCCCAAAGTCACATAGAGGATTGATGACAAAGCTGTGATTCGAACTCATCATCTCTCTCCAAATCCAGTGGTTTCATGATTCATCAATAACCCTGTAATAAAGATATCACAGTTATAATTATTATGAATTGATATATGAAGAAACTGAGCCTCAGATATAAGTGACTTATTATCTCATATATGGTAAACCTCAATAATATGTTCTTGAATCCACCTGTCATCTTACTACAAGTCCAGCACTCATACATATTTTGAATGAGAACTGGCTGAAGCACTTAATGTAGTCCTTCTAAAGTCATTAGTAGCCAATGATGCCACAGGCTATGATATACCCAGAGGCAGTGGCCTTAAATAGTGTTTGCACTTGGCTAAAGAATAAAAAAAGCTTTCAGCATTTCGTGGAAACAAACTAATAAACATGATAGAATGTTGAAATCATCCATAGGACATCCATTTCATTATTGCAGCTCTATTATATCCTATAAGTTTCTCGAGGGTAGAATTCATTGCATTATTGTCTTTGTATCTCTAGAACCTTCAGAATACCTGGCTTATAGTTGATGTCTGATAAATTCTTGTTGAATTAAAGTGAATTGAATTTTTGCTTAAGTAAAAATTCTTTATTAAATGATGGGGATATAAGCAATTCTCCCCTGCTGATCAGCCTTCTAATGATGAAATTCTAAAATAAAGCAAGTGACTACATGGCCAACAGACACATAATCCATTCTCAAAGCCTTTTCCTCTTAGGATCAACCTGCTGCTAGGAGGGGGTTTGTGAACCTATAGTCACCTTCACACCATGACAAGACCAGGAAGTAGGATTTTAGTGGTAGGTCCAATTTATATAATTTCAATAATAATAGAAGATAACTTATATACCTATATATAAGATGTTTTAAGTACTTAGAACAATGCCAAGCACATAGTATGTGCTTAATGAATGTTTCTTCCTTTCATGCATGCACACATATACATACATATATAAGTATATATGTATATGCCTCTCACTTTCTCTATATACCTACATATATATTGTTTCTATATTTATATCTGTATTACCAGTTTTTAGCATAGATCCTAGCACATAGTAGATATTTAATGCTTTTCACATTCATTCATTTATGCATGATGACCATATTTAGTATAGAACCATGATTTCATTGATGAAATCAAATAATTGGGGGCAAATCCCTTCCCTTAACCAATTCAGTTTTGCAGCTGTTTTGTAATTTATATTTTTAGAGATTTGCTTGGAGCACTGATAATTTATGTGCCTTTCCTAGGTTAATGCATCTGGTGTGGTAGGATTTGACCCCAAGCTTTCACAATTGGCCTGCTTTAACAATGATAATAATAAATGCATTAATTTAAATGCTTAAAATAAAAGTTCTTTCTCATCTACTTTGATTATTTTATATTCATTAGGATAGATATGACTTGAACAGAGACAAAGTGAGTCATCTATTCAGAGTTCCCCAGATATTTAATGTGCACAGAAAATTAAGAAAAATTTTTCTCTAACACCTAGCTCACTGAAAATACTGAAAATATGCCAACCCTCCACATTATTTGTGGAGCTCTTTACTATTTGATTTTTATAATAAATGACTTGCTCAATAGTTACCCCAACACTGAAGATAAGTAGAAGTTACAGTTTGTTTAATTGTATAATTTGGGAATTAGAAAAAAGCCTGAGTTCCTCTATCCTGCCTCTTTTAATTAACGAATGATGAAACAGAAACCCTCAGAAGTTAAATGATTTCTCCAAGGTCAGGAGCATACAGGACTGTAATATTGCATATCAAGTTTCAACAGTTTCCCCAATATAAATCATATGCATTCCTGCTTTCATGTCCTTGTTTATATCATGCACTGATTCTTCCTTCATTTTACTTAGACTTCACCATTTACAATGCCCCTCATTCTCCATGCTGGGTACTTTGATAGCTGTGGGTAACATACTACATGAAATCACAGATTTTCTTCTTCCTAATATCCCATAATACATAGCATCTCTACAATAGGTTACGGTATATGCTTACATTCATTTCAACACAATTTATCCTTGTTGAATTAAGACACCATAAAATGATTTAGTGCAAAAGATAAAGATAAAGAACTGAAGCCCAAAGGGTTTGACTCAAGAAAAGTCACATAGCTAGTCAGTGACAGCCAAATCTTTTGAGTTTTAAACATATGCTATACTTTTTAAGTCATCATACTGCTTTGTGATATTTCTTATTTTATAATTTCATGTGTACAGTCTTGTCAGAGAATAAGAACTAGATATGCCTTAGAAAAATTAAAGTTGGCACATTTACATATCATTTCAGTGCATTTACAGATTCCTTTATGTACAATACTGAATTTGTTCTTAATAGGAATAAGCAATTTAGGAATGTCAATATATCAAAGAACTATTCCTTATACATAGTATAAATTTTTATCAACCCATCTATAACCAAGTAAGTTAAGTCTATAACTGAGGCAATGTATTAAACTTTTGCAGCATAATTTTCAGATGTGGGAATTGAATCCAAATCTTCTCAAATTTTAAAATCCATCATTCCGTCTACTGTGCAAGATTGGTACAAGGTGGTTGTTGTTGTTGTTGTTGTTGTTGTTGTTGTTGTTTTTAACCAAAATTTAGCAGATACGGAAACTGAGGCTCAAATATGTTTGTAAGCTGACCAAGGTCACACAGTGTGTTGAGTTCAATTGGAACTCAAACCCAATCCTACTTTCCTCACTTTCTTTGCTGTTTCCATTGTACCATAACCTTTTACTTTTTTGTATACATACACCCCCAATAACTAGAAATGTTTTCAGTAAGTGGTGGGTGTTGTACTCATAGTCATTGAATTGAATAGATTGTGTAAAAGTGAATTGGGTAAAAATGCATGGGAGAAAGGGAAAAATACCAGGTTTAAAAAGAGATAGAAATGTGTTAAAATAATTGACAGGAACCTGAACCTCCTAATCTAAGCAGTTAATTGTAAAAATAAATAACTGATTATGTAAACACACATGGCTATTTACAAAGAAAAAAAACCAAATTATTCCTGAATCTTCTAAAAATAGCCATCATATTTCCATGAAAAAGGTGAGGAAATTAATTTTAATATTAAGATATTAATTACAGTTAGCCTTTCTGAGCTTCCTGTTTACAAAATCATTGCCAATGGAAAGTCACACACACACAACTTGCATTATGGTAACTCTTGCTCCTGTGAACATATTTTCAAGAAACGTTCTTTTTAATTCCTTAGTGATTGTGCAAGAACATTTTTCTGAGCCCTAGATATCCTTTTTTGTTGAGTATACTTGCTACACTATAACTTTAAAATTTAAATATTTTCTTTACAAAATACTTTTATTGATGTCATTTAATCCCTAAAATTTAGAAAAAGTCAAACATAATTTTACTTTTTCAGATAAAACTTCACCAAGACAACTTAAGTCAATGAAAGATAATGTTCCAGAATCATTTTCATTCTTTCATATTCCAGAATTTTAACAAATACTTTAGAAAGATTGAGATATTCAGGGTCTTTGATTGCACTGTTGTGGATGTTTTCTCCATCCATGTAAATCACAAGTCATCCATGTTTGACAATACTTTGTCCCTCTGGTCCATGCCCTCAACAGGTCAGGTGCACCTTAACCCTTACTTTATGAGTAGACAAGTAGAACATGCAAATATCCAATGTTTATCCCCTGTTCTTAACATATTACCTTCCTGTCTTCATTGATTAACATACATTTCCCTAATGATAAACTTTAATCCACTTCTTTCTTTAAAGTTTTCCTTTTTTTTTAAATGTTGTAACCTTCTCACACCCATTATGCACCTCCTCTTCTTTGTGATACACCTTCTTAATTCTTTGGAGACTATGACTTGCAAATATACCAAAGTACTAGAAGAATAAGATTAGATAGATAGATAGATAGATAGATAGATAGATAGATAGATAGATAGATAGATAGATAGATAGTAGTCTCTGTAAAATTTGTGTTCTTAAAGGAAAAGTGCAGTTTTCCAAAAGCAATCTAAACTGACCTTTACCTCATTTAATTTGGGGCCCAAAGAATTGTCCATTTGCCCTAGTGTTCAAAATATGTATATGTGTTTACAAAGCAGCAACAATTAAAGCCATCAATTGGCTAAAGAATATCTTTGGGTTTTTTTTTCAGATGAAGACAAGTAAATGGACTCAAAATATGTAAAATTTGTCCATTTTTATCCTTTCTAATCTCTTCATTGAATTCAATGAGAATCTAATATACATTGCTTTACTTTGGAGGATGTCAATGGTTTCTTAATATAATGTTTCTGTCTTCTCATCTGAATCAGAGAGCAGTTGACTCTAAGGTTTTTGTGGAGATGTGTTTTACAAAAATAATATTTCTACAAACAGAAAGAAAAATAAATATAACAAAGCTATCCATCAAAAATAAATTGGCAGGCCCAGAATATTTTTTCCTCCACAAAATGCTGTTCTGATTCTCTTTACATGGTTTTTAAAAAAGAAGGTATTCAATCCTTTCTGCTACTTTCTACATAATTCTGTTCATTAGGGAGTTTTCAGGTGTATTCTGTTACTACTTCACATGAACTTCAGTACATTATTTTTTGTCTTTGGTATATGTACTTATTGGCATTCTAATTAGCAGAAGGTTCCCTAAAGCCAGTGATAGGAGCATTTTATCTTTTTACCCTTAAAGTTTAACCATCTTGGAAAATCTGGAGAAAAATATTTTGAATTGTTCCATTTGTGGTAGGATACTATCTCTTTTATTTACCTCTATATCAGATTATGAGTTACAAGACTTCAAAAGGATCAGCTGAGCCAATGATACAAAAATGTATGTCATTTGGAAGACAAATTTAATTACAATGACTTCTGATGTGATTAGCATAGTCAGGAAGATTGGAATAGCTATTTCTCCTGGATGAATAATTAAATGGTATGATATTATCATGAGATTATCATCACTTTTAAGCAACAGGGGACTTTTTGACGGATCTATGATTCCATCATTGTGGGCATTCCCTTCCATAATTCAGATGAAGACAAGTAAATGGACTCGAAATATGTAAAATTTGTCCATTTTTATCCTTTCTAATCCACCCATATATAACTATCCTATGTGACTCCTAAGCATATTCATCCTTATATATGCCAGTGAGGGCCCACCTACCATGCTGGGGAGCTTTTCTTAGAGGTCTTCAAAACTGTATTAGCTATACAATAAACATCTTAACAAAGATTTTCATTATTGTTTCCTATCATACATGATGATACCTTTGACACACTTAGCCCTTAGTTTGCTCTTTGTTGGAGTCTGTATCACTCCTGCCACATCAATATTGCTCAACCTCACTTCCTTGGAGACAGTACCCCATGTCACCCAGTTGAAATAGAACATGAAAAATATTGATATTAAAAATGGGTCTTGGTTTCCAGGAGGAGTTTAAAGTCATTTTTTTTCTTTAAAATGTCCAAAAATATGGGGACGGCTAGGTGGCACAGTGGATAAAGCACCGGCCCTGGATTCAGGAGTTCCTGAGTTCAAATCCAGCCTCAGACACTTGACACTTACTAGCTGTGTGACCTTGGACAAGTCACTTAACCCCCACTGCCCCGCAAAAAACAAAAACAAAAACAAAAACAAAAAAAATAAAATGTCCAAAAATAGGTTTTCATAGAGAAACATGATTCAACCAAGCATGACCAAGCTTTCTTTTTTTTTTCTCTTAGTGGTAAATGTGCATTATTACACATGTTCTCTAGCATTCCTTTGTGGCTAATGATGTACATTTGTGACATTAGGTAATCATATTTTGAAATACAGCATATAGTCATTGAACAGGGTGATGAAATTGACAGCAAATACCCTGGCTTTATTAGCATTTTGCTCTAAATAACTAAACTAAGAAGTCCAGTCAATATTTGTAATAACATTTCAAAGTTTGAAAGCAGTTACTTTGCATTCACTGTGTATGACATTCTTTCTTTGACTGGAGAATGCCTAAATGATTTTTTTTGTATTGAGAAACCCTGAGAGTTTAAGGTTTGACTGATCTCTAAATCAAAACAGCTGAACCAATTTAAATATTTTGTGTAAACAAATTTGCATCCAGGCTGTTAATCTATGTGCCAAATTCTGGCTTGATATTTTTCTGAAATGATGGAAATGCTAAATCTTGGGACATAGAATTTGTAGGGTAGCTAGATGGAGCAGTGGATAGAGTGCCAGGCCTGGAGTCAGAATGACCCATCTTTGTGAGTTCAAATCAGGTCTCTGACACTTAGCAACTATGTGACTCTCAGCAAGTCATTTAACCCTGTTTGCCTCAGTTCCTCATCAGTAAAGTGAGCTGGCAAATGAAGTGGCAAACTAATCCAGTATCCTTGCCAAAAAACAAAAAACAAAAAAAAAAACAACCCAAATAAGGTCATGAAGAGTCAGACAGAAATAAATAACAACTGTTTTATTTTGTATTTTCTTTAGTCTCCATCATTAGCTACCTTAGACAACTGAAATGTTTATTCCATATTTTCAAATGAATTTTAGTAAAAACTTCAAAAAAGTAATTGCATGACAGAATTAAGTAATCTTAAATTACTATAGCATCCTATCAGAGAGCATTACTTTTCCTGGCTTTGTTAGGTCCAAGATAAAGATATTGCTAGAGTATAAGATCTTAGAAATATGGAGTATAAAATTGGAAATTTGCAAAGACTACGGAGAAACAATTTAATTTCATCTGTGTATTTTATGTAGTTCTTTGAAAAGTCAACATAATTAAAAATTTTTTGAAATTATTGAATAGAATAAGATGATGGCAGAAAAGAGCTCAATTATTTTACTTTAAGTTAATTACATGTCAATTTGCCTACATTGATAATTTAAGTATTTTCACTGATAATATATAATGCTGTCTACTTATTTAGTTATTTTATTAGAATTATTTTAATATGAGTGACCCTGGACCTATTTTGAATATTGAGAAACTGATGAATAAAGAGATTGAAAACCTTTTCTTATAAGAATAGATTGATTTTCTGAGTCATCCAATCTGAAATAAAAATTATGTGTACAAAGTTGCTAAAGAACATGGTGAAAAGTGAATAATTTAGTGAATTATTCAGATGTGTTTCACATCATGTAGATATAGTCACATTCAGTGATGATTATGTAGACTCCATATCTTCTCATTTCAATATTTTGAAAGATCCGATTTGTCAGTGTGGGTACACAAGACTGACAAACATGGCAGCCACTCCACATTCAGTAGGTATTTTCATGTGTTGCTGTGCAACATCGCCCCCCCACTCGCAAAAAAAAGTCACCTACTGATGAGTCACTCTGAATTCAACTGGGCTGTTCCTTGTATGATATTCTGTCTTTGGGGTTATATTCAAAGACCTTTTAACTTGTTATAACCCATTAGAGCTGTGATTATATTTTTATAAGCTTCAGTCAGGACAACCCCACACCACAATGTGACAATTGAGTAGGAAATAAAGATGCAGAATAAGGCTAAAATCATCTTAAAGTTCTATATCCTATAATCATCCAGTATTAAAATGATACAGGCTTCCATCTGATTCCTTCCAATATAAATAATCACTTTTATGATCTGCTTTAATGTGATTTTTCCCTTGTAATTTTCAAATTAAAATGTTTATTGACTTCCATCTGTTCAGTCAACTGATATTAACCAGTTTATCCAGTATTAATGGAGATCCCACATGGATTTCTCCAACGGTCCTTGTGCAGGTATATAATAGTTTGTGATCAGCAAATTATGCTTTATACCTATCACTTTTAATGTTATTCCTTTTCTTGGAACTCTCTCACCGTCCAATGCCTTTCACAATCAAATTCAAAGTTCTGCTCCTTAATTTTATGGAAGCCATGAAAATAAGACCTGACTTATTTAATCAGGGTTTATAAGAACACAAGAAAGGTTAAATGACAAAATGAGCAATGGACATCCAGGCCCTTCATGTTTGAATTTCACAAAAACCTGTGATCCTACTGGAATACTATAGGAAGATTATAAAAGAAGATAAGAATGTTCAAAGAGAAAAAAGAGTTAGCACTAAGCTCATGCCAATCTTCTTAAACAAAAACATATACAAGGTTGATTGTAAGATGTATCCATTTTGCCATTTTCTTTTACATTTTCCTTACTTTGTTTTTATTTGCACACTTAAGCAAATCCTACTGTCAATATATTTGACTTTTATTTTTTATCCCACTTCTGCCTGTGTGCTTTTCCCCATTATATCCATCAAAATTCCACTTTAAAACCATTCAACTTTCCTTCATGACTAAGATTTCCTTCAAAATAAGATAATTTTGCCCAGGAAAATCTTGTGCTAACTACTTTCACTTTAACAAATTCATGGGAGTAGAAATCTTAATGCAAAAGAGAATTTAGTAATAAGAGAATTGTAGAATCCTAGAAGTCCATCTGAACTTGAGTTTAAATCCAGCTTTAGAGACTTACTGACTTTGTGACATTACCCAACTCACTTGAACTCTATCTGCCTCATTTATTCATCTATAAAATGGGGATTCATGGCTAGGTGGCATAGTAGAGTGCTGGACCTGGAGTCAGAAAGACTCATCTTTCTGAGTTCAAATCTGGCTTCAGACACTCACTAGCTATGTGACCCTGAGAAAGTAATTTAACAATGTCTGTCTCAGTTTCCTCATCTGTAAAATGGGCTGGAGAATGAAACAGCAACCACACCAGTATCTTTGCTAAGAAAACCCCAATTAGGGTCATAAAGTGTCAAATGCCTGAACAAAAATTGTAGATAATAGCACCTATCTCCCAGAGTTGGTGTGATGATCAAATGACATAATATTTATGAAATTCTTTAAAAGCCTTAAAGTATTATATAAATACTAGTTATAATTAACTCAACTCCTTGCTTACTGCATGAATGAATCCCTTCTACAACATCTCCTGATGAACACCTCAGTGTTTTATTTTTATTAACTCCATAGGCTTCTAAAAATTAAGGATTTACATGAATTCAGCCAAAGTTCTACACCATTTCAAACTTTTTTGTTTGTTTTTGTATGGTTATTTCCAAGAATAAGCATATATTAATTTATTCGACTTGCTTCAGGAAAATGGAACAATATGAAAATTGAGATGAGTCCAAAGCCAGGTCATCCAAAGTCCTGCTGCCATATTATAGTGGAGATATGCATGGGAGAATTCAAGACTATATTTCCAGCTCAGCACTCAGAGATAATCTACAATCTCTTTTATTTTATGGAATCATAGATTTTCACAATCAGAAGCCTTTTCCAACTATACATAAAAAGTGTACCCTTTGTAAAATTTTTAAGAAGTAGGTCCAATAAACAGGAGCTTGACAACTTCAAGAAAGGAACATTTCAACGTCACCCATTCCGCTATTAGATAGTCCTAGCTCTAAGAAAAAAATTTCCCCTAACATCAAATATTAATTTACCTCTTTGCCATCTTCTCATAATGCTCCATGTTCTGTCCTCTGAGGGTAAGCATAATAATTACTCTTTCATGACAGCCCTTCAGATACTTGAAGGCCACTTTAAAATCTTCCCCAAGTCTTCTATTCTGCAGGCTAAATATGTATACTTCCTTCAACAAATTCTCATATTGTATGAGCTAAAGACTTCATTATTATGGTTGCCTCATCTCAATTCTCTCCTTTTTCAATACACTTCTTAAAATATGGTGTTCAGAGCTGAACACAAATTCCAGATGTGGTCTGACCAGGACAGACTACACTAGGATTCTTGTCTCATCACTTGGAATACTATTAGTCTTTTCTTTTTCTTTTCTTTCTTTTTTACTATTAGTCTTTTCAAGAAAAGGCACCTTTACAACATCAAATATGAAAGTTTTTGCTTAATTTGTAACTCCATTAAAAGCAATAGGATTTCTATCATCATTTATATGTTTGTTTCTGAATTAGATATCCATGAGATGAACAGCAACAAAATATTGCTAGAAATATAGAAAAAAATATAGGCAGCAAGGTGGCACAGTGAAGAATTCCAGGCTTGGAGTCAGGAAGACTTATCTTCCTCAGTTTAAATCTAGTCTCAGATAGTTATCATGGGTACATCAGTTACAATGAATAGGTCACTTAACTCTGCCTCAGTTTCCTCATCTGTAAAATGGCTGGAGAAGAAAATGTCAACCCAATCTAGTATCTTTGTCAAGAAAACCCAAAATGGGGTCATGAAGTATTGGAAATGACTGAAAGTACTGAACAAGAATAAATATAATCCTAATGAATAGTTTTCAGACAAGGAGCCTTATAGTATGATATGATTACATCATATCAAATATGTATTAATATTAATATCATGATCCAAAATGTTTTGATTCTTATGATGTGTTTGAAAGAAAGTCCTCGTATATGTTTATATTTTTTCCTATTTTTTTCAAGCTTTATAATTTGAATTTGGCTTTTCTGAACCATTGAATTCCATTCAGCAAATATATAATCACTATCTATTATGTCCAAGTGACATAATAAAAATATTTTGATCTTTTAAGAATTAGGATCTTGTCAGTATGGATTCTTCTACATAGAAATCTCTCTATCTATCTCTCTGTCTCTTTCTTTGTGTCTCTGGTTCTAACTGAAATTTTTCTTTTCCCCAAACCTAAATTTGTGTAATTGCAACTTCCACACATTACTAATGCTTCTCCCCCTTGAGATAAAAAAGAACAAGTTCAAATGACAATACTTCAATATTTGAAAATATCTCTTATTTCCCTTCCTAGATCTTATCTAGTCTACTTATCTAGGTCTTTTAATGTCCCATTTACTTTCTTGTGGGCATTCTCTATCATATCATTGTCCTTTCTGAAATTGTGGCATATAGAATGAGTCTAGGACTATCCCTTCCTTATTCCTGGAAATTATGCCTCTTAATTCACGCCAAGATCACATTTGTTGTGGTTGTTTGTTTGTTTGTTTGTTTATATTACTTTCAAAGAATACTGATATTCTGAATATGTGGTCCCTGAAGACTTCCAGAAATTTATTTTATTTTTCAGAAAGTAAAAGTGCTTACTCTATCCTATACTTGTAAATATTATTTTTGTACCCCATTGTAAGACTTAAGATTTATCCTGGTATAATTTCATAAAAATAATAGCTACTGTGTAAATGGGACTTTGAGGTATTGAAGGCACTTTTAGAATTTTTTTTTTCATTTTATCCTCATGACCACCCTTGGAATTAGGTGCTATTATTATCCCCATTTTGTATGTAAGAAAAATTATACAGTCAGAGCTTAAGCAATTTTCCCAGGGTCACACAACTATTAAGCATATGAGGCTGGATTTGAACTCAAGCCTTCCTAAAGCGAAATCCACTTTACCACATAGATGCCATGTTAACGTCTTATATTCAGCTCAATATTCTACTCCATCAAGATCTCTTTTGATCCTATCCCTTTTATCTAGTGTGACCATTCAAATCTTGTATCATCAGCAAATGTGATCAGCTTGGTGCTTGTGCTGCTAACCCAGGCAATGGTAAAAATATTAAACAGCATAGAATCAAACACAAATTACTTTGGCATTCCACTGGGGACTTCTTGCCATGATGGCATTGGAGGATTAACCACAAAACTTTTGCCTTACCATTAAAATATTTCTCAAAATAGATTTTTTCACAAATTGTTGGAATTCACAGAATTATAGTATTTTAGATTTGGAAGGTACCTCAGTCCAATGCAGAGCTTTAAAATAATCTTCTCCATTGTACCAACTTCACTGCTCACCATCATGCTTTACTTGTAATACTTCAGTGAAGAGGAACTCACTTTTTGTCAAGACAGTTCCAGGCAAATTTTGAGTTAGTTCTAATTCGAATTAATTTTTAAATCCAGAATATATGTGTGATGAAAATTAAATGAAACAACCAAACCTAAAAGAGTATTATAATAGGTTGGCAATTTCCAATACCTTCTTCAAGTAGTTTAGGAACAATATTCCATGGGGCAAAATAGAAAGTTATTCAGATTAAAAAGGGACTCCAACCAATGCACAAATTCAGAAGGTGTTTCCAAAAAATGGAATTTGTAGGAAAGGTAAGCTCTAATATCCTTTGTAATAGATTCTATTATCAAATAAGGCAGAATATGATGCTAGATAAACTACATGGAGTTGATTTTCATCAAATACTTTTAATTTTACTTTTGAATATGTGAGGATAGATTTGGCACTACAAATGAAGGTGAGACACTTTCGTTAACTGATCATCTATATTTTATGTCCACTGCACACAGAAGAAAAACAAAATTGAAAGTAGAATGCAACATCTAAATTTATAGCACAAGCTCCTAGGGGTTTTGCCTAGGATACAAGTAATTGGAGTAGAGTAGCTTAAGGAGCTATAATATCTCATTTGGGCATGAACACATAGTGTCTAAATTACACTTCCCTCTAACATCTCATGCATCTCATTCATGTTAACATAAACCTATATATGAACATCTGAATTGGCCAAACAGATTAATCAGGGGATCATAATTTACATTCCAAAAGGACTGTACTTTGTGAAAGAGATCAGTTTAACATTTATTAACATCTTTAACAACAACAGCAAGCATTTTTTGCAAAGCACTTTATAAATATTATCTCATTTTATCCTCATAACAACCCTAGGTTTTAAGTTCTTTTATTCTTTGCATTTTTTCAGGTAAGAAAATGAGGCAGAAATTGTGACTTGCACAGAAAAAGAACCTGAGAACAAATTTGAACTAAAATTTTGCTGACTGTAGATCTAGAGGTCTGTCCACTTTGCTAACTAGGTGCCCCTAGGTCCCTGGAGCTAAACAATTCACTATTTATTATTATCTATAGTTATGTCTCTATTTAATAAAGTGACATGCAATAGATAAGCAGACACAGCATGACATAGTGCAGCCCTTCTGTGAACTGGCTTACAATTAGGAAGCCCAAAACTCGAATTCCTTCTCAGGCACAATCTATCCATGTGATCATGAACAAGTCACTTAGATCCTCTTGGTCTGTTTCCAAACCTGTAAAATGGAGATAAGAATACCCCTTACTTCACAGAGTCACACTGAAGATTAATGAAATAGGGGACAGCTAGATGGCACAGTGGATAAAGCACCAGCCCTGGATTCAGAAGGACCTGAGTTCAAATCCAGTCTCAGACACTTGACACTTACTAGCTGTGTGACTCTGGGCAAGTCACTTAATCTTCATTGCTCACCCCACCACAAAAAAAAAAAAAAAAAAAGATTAAATGAAATAATACACACAATGGGCTTTCCAAGCTTTAAAGCATTATGTAAATGATAGCTGTTATACTATGTAGCAATGTAGTAATTTACATATATATAAAAGTCCAAGTTCTGTTGGGCCCTTTGTCTCTTATCTATGGACCAACTTAGTTAAGCATGGATACACTCAGAACCTCTGGCTTCAGAGTGATAATTTTTTTAATACCACAATTCTTAAAGAAGTGTAAAGTCATAGAGGGACTGTTCTACTGTCAATGGAGGGACATGATCTTTAAAACATTTGTGTAGTTATAGATAATAAAACCTCATCTTCAGAGTCAATGTGAGTTCAGTATAGCTTGCATATTAAGGTATTGTTTTTCTTTGGTTTGTTTCGTTTTTATCCCTTGCAATGGTGTCTCATTTCTGTGTTTCTTAGGAGAACAGAGATTTGTAGTGAGGATAGTTTTTGTTTCTGATTCTGGAAAGAACTGGGCTACTGGCTTCCATCAATCAGATGGAAAGGGGAAACCATTTTTATGGGAATAAAAGGCCAGAATAACTTAGTTTATAAGCAGAGGTTTGAGAGGCCTCCACCACCATTTCCCTCTATTCTCTTCCTCCCCTTTCTCCTCCTCACTCCCTTTCTTCATCTCCCTCTCTCTCCTCTCTATACCCCTGTCTCCTCCCTTTCTCCCCATCCCTACCCATATCTCCAAATTCCCCCCTCCTTTCTTCATCCTTTCTTTTGTCTCTCTCCTTCCTTTTCTCTTGTCTTCTCTTATCTCTTTGTCTTTCTGTCTCCATCTCTGTTTCTATATCTCTCTGTGTATCTCTCTCTGCTTCTGTCTGTCTGTCTCTTTCTCTTCCCCCCACCTCCCCTGCCACTTAGCATAGTTCTCTACCTTTCCTTCTCAGTATATGATCTGCCTCTTTTTGTGCCAATCCATGTTACCTCTCCACTTCCTTCTTCCAAATTCTACATAAGAATAATAATATCAGGTTAATGCCTAGAAAGAGCTGTGCTCACTTCAGTGTTTTATTAGGTCTAAAATTTACCCATATATACACTATTTGTAATTACTTTTTATATAATCCTTTCAGACAACAGGAATATCAAGAATATAACACAGTTCTAAGTATGTGAAATCTTTCTTTTAGATAGGAGTTGCTAAATATGTATTTTTTCCCGACCTTCATTCACTCACTACCCATTCATTCCTCAAACATTTTGCAATCTGTTTTTCAAACCTATAATATTACTGAGATGACTCCAATAAACTTCTAATCATGAAGTGCAATATTTTTGCTTTTTTAAAAGCTCATCTTTCTTGATTTCTCTCAACCATTTCTAACTAATGAGCTTTCCTTCATTCTTGATAAATTGCCCTCTCTTTATGTATAAAACAATTTCCTGGTTCTCCTCCTAACTCTTTGACTACCATCCTCAGTCTCTTTCTCTGGATCTTTTTCCTGCTTCTGGAAGGTAAACATTCTCCAAAGCTCATTCATGGCCTTTTTCACTTAAGTATATCAGAATTACAGTGTGAAAGGACCTTAGAAGGCATTTATTTCAATCTGTAATGAAACAAAATTCCATTCTCTGTGATGCGCAACAATTGGTCAGTTCTACCTTTGTTTGAAAACATCTAAGGAGGAAATCAAACAGGTTGTATAGTGAGTAAATTGGGTTTTGAACCTTCAGGCAATGAAGACTGACTTCAAATCTTACTTCAGAACATTATTGGATGCATGATTCTAAGTCTCTAAGCCTCAGTTTCCTAATCTTTAGATTACTCACATGGTTGTTATAAAAATTAAATAAGGATAATGTACGTAAATGATAACTATTACTCTTATCTCATGAGGCTGAAAATTTCTTTTTGGAATATATCTAATTGTTAGAATTTTTTCCTCATACCAAGCTCAAATTTACTGCTCTACAGTAACTCTTCCCTACTATAATTTATCCTACACATCATGGTCTTAATCATTTTAATCACATCATTCCAATACTTCAAAACCATCACTCTCTCCTCGTGGTCTATTTAATAAAAATGCCACAGCCTGACATTTAAGCTCCAAAACAATTAGGCCCACATATTTTTCTAGCTTTATCTCACATTATTATCTTTAATATGCTCAATATTCCAATTAAGCTTCATTACTCATTATTTTATTACCTTACAACATCCCTGACTTTGCTAACTCTATACCTCAAGTATTTCCATGCTCATATTTTTATCTTCCAAATCCTTCCAATCTTTTAAGTTTGAGGTCAAAGGATACATCCTTTAAGAAGCTAAATGTGGTTTTCCCAACCACAAAAAGTTTCTCCCTACACTGAATATTCATGGTAATTTCTTGGCACATTCTCAGAATTTATCAAATTTTACTTTTCATTATGTTAATTTCTTTACATGTCTTATCTCCAATTCCAAGAATTCCTAGCTTCCTTCAAAATTCATCTCAAGGCCAATTCCTATGTGTCCTTTCCTGATCTCCCCAGCTGATGAGGTATCTCTTGCAATTAACTTGTAATTTTATATACATTTGTAAATTTATATACATTTATATACATTTTCATACATTTTGTATGAGAGGCATGTATCATATTTGTATTCAGTCAGTCAGATAACAAGCAAGCATTTAAGTGCCTGCTATATTCCAGGAATATAGTAGTGGTAAGCACTGGGGATATAAAGAAGAGTAAAAGACAGTTCCTGTTCTCAGAGTTCACAGCCTACTGAAAAAGGCAAGAAAACAAGTAGGAGCAAGCAAGACACATGGAGATTAAATTGGAGGTAATAACAGAGGACAGACACTAAGATGAGGGAGGACTGGGAAAGGCAGGGACTTTTTAGCTGAGATTTGAAGTAAGCTTAGGAACCCAGGTCACAGAAATGAAGAGGGAGAGTATTCCAGGTACAGGAGACTAACAGTGGAAATGCATGGAGTTAGAAGATAGAGTGTGGCTGGTATGTGAAGAACAGCAAGGAGGTATTGTCATTAGATTTCAGAATATGGTAGAGGAGAGGCTGTCTGACATGGGGTATAAAAAATCTAGTCGTCAGGAAGACCTGGGTTCACATCTCACCCCTGTCACACGACTAGCTTCCCTTAAAAATTGTATTGTCTTTAGGCAACATGATAAGACTCTAAATTCTAGAGAAAATTCTACTTTGCTAAAGGAAGAGCCTTATCATTAGCTCCCAATACCAATTAAATCATGGGTCTGTTTTTATTTCTTTTTTTTTCTAAGTATTTATTATTTTGTTGAGGGAGGACTACTAGTACCTTGCTATAAGGGCTTGCTAAGACCTTTTAAAGGCTACTTTTCATGTCCATTGGTCACCAAACTCTCACCTGTGGCTACAAAAAACTGTAGTATGCATAGTGGCCACAACCCAATAAAACTGTCTTGGCAGATGGGCTAAACTAGGCTAAGGGCAACTGACAGGCCTCAAACCCATGTGATTTGGGCTGTCTACTCCAAGTATGTGAAAACAGAAGAATGGGGAGATGAGAACAATTTGTTCCAATGACCCTGAAGGAGGCTGAAGCAGGCCCAGTGGAGTGCTTAGAGTCTGGTCAAACATAGAAAATATCAAGGTCATCCACTGCATCTTGGGCCATGGCCAGTGTACTTGGCTTTTCTTCTGCTACTGGACTTTGGTGACTCCGGAAGAGAGTGAGGCTGAAGACTTTGTGTAATTCTGCCTCACTTAAATCTACTTCAATCCAAAATCCAAGTCAACACATTACCCAGTGTTTTAATTGGTCCTTTGAAAGATGAGCAACAACATTTGCTTATATTGTATATGCTATTTCCCCTAGGAAATGTAAGCTTCTTGAAGACAGGAACTGTTTTATTTTCTCTTTGGGTATGAACCACCTAGCACAGTAATTTTGTTGGCAAAGAAACTGTGGTGGTTTGACATGTCCTTCTCCAGCTCATTTTACAGATGAAGAACTGAGGCAAACAGTGTTAAGTGACTTTCCCAAGGTCATCATATTTGAATTCAGGTTCTCCTGACTCCCTGGTTGGCACTCCAGCTAATTTACCAGCAAACATTAGTAGATTCTCAATAGTTGTCTATTGATTGATCTTGCCTAGTAGAATCTAAGTTCCTTGAGGGAGTTCCTTGGGTTTATCTCTCAGAATTTAGTAAGGAATCTTTCAAACAGAAGGTATTTGATAAATGTATTTTGGATAGATTTGAATTTGAATTGTTATGAAGGATGGGGAAGTTAGGGTAGAGATGTTGTGGACTGTGATGTAAACTAGAGGAGGGCTCTTTAGAAATTCTCTTTAATTGCTTTTTCAGTGTGAATAATATCAAAACATGTACAAATGGGGAGGTCACTAAATCCTCAAATGGACTTGAAGTTCTGCTTTGAATATGAAGAGCAAAATTAGTATGCCTTTGAATTATTGTTCTCTTCTCCTCCCCCACTCCAGGAGTCAAGCCTATTATACTTTGCTGCCTAAAGCTATTGAGGTTTGCATTTTGTTTCTAATTAGCATGGTGAGGTGAATTTTTTAAAGGGACCAATGGCCTCAACCACTATTGTTGCCTTCCATACAGAAATCAGCAGGTAGAAAATTGCTATTGTGATTTTTCCCCCTTTGCTCCCTTTGCCTCTTTTGCTTCTTGGCCTTATTTCTCCTTCAAATATGCAAGGCAGGGAAAAACAGGGGCATCAGGAAGGCATTTATTGTGTCTTTTTTAAAATTTTTAAGCAGAATCACTCTGCATAGCACACTTACTGTAATTTTTTTCTGTAAGAATAATAGACAATTACAAGGTGAACAGTTTACAATAGGCCAGTCATGTAACTAAAAAATTGAATACTTGCTCATTTGATCTTTCTGCCACTCACGTGTTCTATACTAGCTTACTCCTTGGTCTGGTGGGGTTAAGAGTGCAAAGAAATACAAGCAGTTAATGTTCACAGCTGCTATCACTCTACTTAATTCCCATAGTACCAACACAGCAAGGCAGTACCTGAGGTTCTGAAAAAGTCCTCATAGTCTTTGGCACTTTTAAAGAAAGGGTGAGTAGTTGTGTCAGTGGGGTTGATATAGTTATTTGGAAACAAGCCATAACAATTTTCTATCATGTGAATTGATCTAACATTTTTTTAAATTTAGGGATTTGAAAATTACATCTGCCAGGCACCCAACTTAGAATTGGATAGGATTTCCTTTCGTAGTGAAACCTCTGTTGTGTTAGTTTAAGGGCAACTTGGATATGACAGCTGGAGAAAATGTGTAGCATAGATCTATTGCAATTTGCACCAATACCAGGAACACCATTCAAGAATGCCTTTTCTAAATTAAGATACTAAAGTGGTAATCTTCCCACCATATCATGAGATATTGGAAACAGACAGAAATACTAGACATTGTTGCATAATGCCTTAAATATGAGAAACTTGTACATAACTACTGAACTATACAGATGTAAGGAAGCCATCAATTTGACAGAATAACATGTATTATAAATTGATGGTAAAAGGCTTGTTATTTTTTAAACACTAGTGTTTCAATAAAAATGCTCCTAAATGAGGTTCTTTTGAAAATCTATTTTAATTTACTTAGGTCAAAGTTAAAGTATTTCAGCAATAGTTTATTCTATTTTGTTCCATGTGGGATATGATAGAAATGCAAATATCCCATCAGTGGCAATTGGTTGAAAAATATGAAGTTCTCAGACCAAATGTCTTATTGTGTTACTTTGAAGCAAGGAGAGTCATTAGTGTTTTGGAAAAAAAAAATTATAAGAACAGGGGAAATGATCCAGAACTGTAAATGTGCAAATGTACCAATTTCTGAAAAAGGTAAAAAGTTAGAAACCTTCATATTGCAGGGCAGGACATTGACACTGATTACTGGCAAAGATTCTAGGTTGGATGTATTATTGTTGCGGTTCATGAGAAAGAGAAATAGTGATCAGTAAAAACTGTCATTGATTTTACAGATTATAGTGATCATTGGCCCACCTACTATGGAGTACTTTGCAAAGTAGAAATGAGTGTAGTCCTTTCATTATTAGAATCCTTCCTCAACACCTTGGAATTGCTTAATTTGCATATAAGACCCAACCTTGTACCCTCTTATCATCAATCATCTGACCTCTACTCCTGTCTCAATGGGGCAGTTTGATACCAATTGAACATGCTCAACTATTTGATTAATGGTTTGGTAGAGAGGGAGCTGCCCATTCCCTATTTTAAGGCCTATAAAAGGGCCCAGTTTGTCTGAATAGCTGGTGCTCCTTTCCACTAGGGAAAGACCATTTTACGTTATGTGGTGTCCCTTCCTCTGTGTGAGCTATTTCTGGTCATGAATATGTTCTGGAAAAAAAAAAAACTTGTTTATTTTACCTGCTTCCCACACCTGTGGATCTTTATGTATCCTAAGTGTCTCACAGGCAAGGGTCTTGATGTACCTGACCTTTCTAATAAAGATGTCTTAAATTCACAAACCCTCAACCTGGGGTCTGAAACTCCCAGTAACCATAGCTATTCCCAAGATTCTGCTTGAGGAATTATGTTTTTTTAAAAGTAACTGCAACTGTGTTTTATAAAATTTATTGCTATTGCACCAGTTTTGGCAGTAAGTGTATTATCATTTTACTAATATAGTATATCAGTAAAGGATTGACCATGTGTCTTCCTAAATTCTCATGGTCTCAGGAAGTCAACCCTTCACTGTCTTAAAACAGAGGGCCAATCCAAGAGTGCCCGCCTGTACTGGTCAAGAGAAAGGGAGAGAATGTCCTCTTTTTTTCTTTAATGTTTTATACTTTTTCTTTCATTATTTTCCAGTTACATGCAAAGATAGTTTTCAACATTTGTTTTCATAAGATTTTTAGTTCCAAATTTTTCTTACTCCGTTCCTTCCCTCCCCCCTCCCCAAGACAGAAAACAATGTGATATAGGTTATATAAGTACAATCACATTAAGCATATTTCTGCATTAGTCATGTTGTGAAAGAAGAATCAGAACACAAGGGGAAAACCTCAAAAAAACAAAAAGTAGAAACAGTATGGTTCAATCTGCATCCAGAATCCACAGTTCTTTTTTCTGGATGTGGAGAACATTTTCCATCATGAGTCCTTTGGAATTGTCTTGGATTATTGCACTGCTCAGAAGAGCCAAGTCTATCAGAGTTGATCATCACACAATGTTTCTGTTACTGTGTACAATGTTTTCCTGGTTCTGCTCACTTTACTAACATCAGTTCAATTAAGTCTTTCCAGGTTTTTCTGAAATATGCCTGCTGATTATTTCTTATAGCACAATAGTAGAGAATGTCCTCTTCTAATTTTTATCCTCTTTTGATTGAGGTGGGTCATTATACATTGATCAAAGCTTATCATAAATCAATTCCATTACCTGACATGCTTTGAGGGTAGTCTAAATTAAAATGAACTCTATAGATGACATCTGGAAAAAGACCCTCATTCAAGTTGCCTAAGGCAAAGCCCATTATCATTTTAGGTCCTTCACTGAACTAGACAAAAGAGTCTATCTACATTTCTTTTGTTACCTTTGGTTTGTCACAAGCTAGACCTGAAATTTTTGGAGTGGTGGTGGGGAGAAAGTGCAGAAGAATTGATCTCTGGTCCCCCCAAAAATTCATTATTAAAAATTATTTTCTCACAGAATGTAGAAAGCAAAGGCTGAGAGAACAAATCAGGTGTCCCAAGGGAAGGGACTCCCTCTTTCCACAAGCCATTTAAAACTAGGGCCTTTCCCTCAATCTTCTCTAACCTCATAAGCAGAACCAGTAGAGGCAGGGCAAAATATCAATCATTTCTCATTTTCTGCTTTGCAAGATTAGTTGATCATTGAAGTGTCATAGTTTTAATTTACACATGAATTTCAGGGAGATATTTAACAATATAACTGAAGCTAATGTTATAGATAAGATAGAGAGATATGAGATAGTTCATAGTATTGTTTGGTGAATTCATAATTAGGCAAATGACCTGGTCAAAAGAGTAGTCATGGGGGCAGCTAGGTGGCACAGTGGATAGAGAGAGTACCAGCCTTAGAGTCAGGGGGACTGAGTTCAAATCCGGCCTCAGACACTTAACACTTACTAGCTGTGTAACCCGGGCAAGTCACTTAACCCAAATTGCCTCACAAAAAAAAAAAAAAAAAAAAAAAGAGTAGTCATTAATGGGCTAATGCCAACTCAGAACAAGACTACCAGGAGAGCAACCACTAGGAACTGTCCTTGGTCTTTCACCTTTCATTATTTAATCAGTGAATTGGATGAAGGCATAAATGGTATATTTATCATATTTTACCATGAAATGAATCTTAAAGGGATAGTTAACATGGCAAATGAAAATAAGAATGACTGCCTTGAAAGATGAGCCAAATCAAATAGGATAAAATGTAATAAAGATAAATATTAAGATCATAAGGAGAAGATAGGGGAGAAATAACTCAATAACAGATCATCTGAAGCATCTGGGGATTTTAAAGAACTGCAAGCTTAAAAATCTTCCTAATGATTTTAGCAGTTTAAAAGTAGAATGCATTATTTCAGAAAGTAAAGGGTTCCTTTCCAGTGGAAGACTTCAGAGGCTGAATGTCTATTTGTAATATATTTTGTAGTGGGGGTTTCTTTTTGTTGATGTGTTAAATGAGATGATCACTGAGATACTGCCAGCTCTAGGATCCTATGATTTTAGGTGGGATTCTTCTGTTTTATTTTTTTCTTTTTACCTGGACACTTGCATAGAAATTAAAAAGCACTTTTAGGGATGCATTTAAATGGAAAGGAAAAAGTTGTTTGTATATTTTAGATATCTTTTTGAATCATTTAATGATGGAGATATTTTTAAACATGAAGATAAAATTAATGATATTTTTATTTTTGGAATGGATATTTTTTCTAAGTATTTTAAATTTATTGTAGTATCTGGTATTTATCCTATCCTCTTATAATTCATAAAAATAATATAAATTATATTTTATGACATGGTATTTAAGAAGCTTCATGTCCTCATGCAGTATTTGAAGAGTATATTTATTAAGGAATTCCCTTTCAAGAACATGAGGAGAAAAATCTGATTCCCTTGCCAAAGGCCTGGAAGAGTGCTTTTATTTAAGCTACAATTCTAGAACTCAAAATCTGCTAGTTCTTCATATTATTGATCTTTCAAGCATCAATTGCCACAAGTAAATAAAAAAAAAATTGCCATTGTGTGTGCTCTAATAAACTATACACAAACTTGCTTCAGGGAATACATTTTGTACACATGAATAATCTTTTCTAACCTATCAAGAGAGAGTGGTAGGACGGCTAGGTGGTGCAGTGGATAAAGCACCGGCCCTGGATTCAGGAGTATCTGATTTCAAATCCGGCCTCAGACACTTGACACTTACTAGCTGTGTGACCCTAGGGAAGTCACTTAACCCAAACTGCCCCGCAAAAAAACCCAAACAAACAAACAAAAAAGAGAGAGTGATAATAACTCACCCTTCGACCTTTTATTTATTGCTTAATAACTGGTAATAGGACTTATCACTATTTCTTCTACTGTTTAACATTGCCTCCATTTTTATGGAAAGCTGAGACATAGATATGATGTCATATCCTCATCCACAGATTTAATTTTTGATGGTGGCCTCAACACAGCCAAGCCTTTTCTAGCCCATTTTAACATTTCCATATTTATTGATTCATTGCCTGTTTTCTTAGCCCAACTAGGTCATTCAACACTGATTTCTCTTGCCAAATTTTTTTCTTCAAGGATTCAGATTTATTTCTTGATTATTTTTGAGAGGAATTTTAAAAGTATGATTGATGATAATATCCATGACATTAAAAGAATTTTCTTCACATGCAGGTCTCCTAAGGATAAATGTAGACATCATGGTGTAGTGGAAAGACATACTCATGAGGACTTAAGTTCAAATTCTATTTCTGATAATCACTTTCTGTATGACGTTGGATAAGTTTACTTATCTTTCTGAGCTTCAGTTTCAAAACAGGGGCAATAGCTCCTCCTTTATGTGGTTGTTGAGATTGTATGTGAAACACTGTTAATCTGAAAGTATACATTTTAGGTATTTTTAGTATTATTCTAAATGTAAGAGGGTTAAATGCTCTTGAAGACTTAATCAGTATATTAAGAGCAAAGAAAATATCCAGTATCTCCCAGAACAAGTGTATGTAATGACATTTTTTTTTCAGGATTAAAGTGTTTGGGGGTTAAGGAGAGAGAGGGAATGAAGGTTAAACCTGTGGGCTGATTTTGAAACATCATTCTAGGCTACAGTAACACTCTAACTGCTGATGTTATTGTTTGCCTTAAAAAATGAATACAAAATTTAGTTCTAATCAGGTCCTACTTTGCAAAAGGGGTGCTTTTCATCAAATTAGGGAGCCAAAAGAACATGACCCAGTCATTATTTTTCAAAAGAATGTGGGCGGTTTGAAATTGGCAACAGAAACAATAAACTTCAGTGTTAGGGACAAAAAAATAGACAGTCATACATCAAGAGCTGAAAGCACATCTGGAGTTTCTAGTGTGGTTTTTGTATGGCTTTTAAAAACTGTATTTGCTTTGAATTGTGACTTTTTTTTCAAAGCATTCAATGTCAATGAATTATTTTCCTGCCATAAAACAATGGGAGAGGTTTGAGGGTGGGACAGTTCTAAAAATGCTATTTCAGGATACTATATTTTCAGATGATTACATGGAAACTCTCCTTGTAACTCAGCTCTAATGGCAAAAAAGAAATGAAGATATTTTGATGTATATTCTGGTAACCTAAATCTAACTTTTATTCAACTGTATTGGAATGTATTCTAGAAATTTAGACTAGAAAGATTAGAAAAAATAAATTATAGCAATGCATTTAAGCATGAGGTTAAATATATTCTGTATAATTATTCTCATCCAAATACATGGAAATCGTTTATCATCATGAAGAGCAAGCCAAAATGGAGAGGGGAGGGTAAACCTTTTTTCCACAGTTTTTATATAAAATGTGATAAAATATGGCATTTCTCTTAGATGTTTTATACATACCAATTATCTGCAAGGAAATTAGTACTCAACCAGTTTTAGGCAAATTAGGGAACAAAGATTATAAGGAGATGATAACAGTGTTTGGTTAATTAAAAAAAAAAAACTTTTAGAAAATGTCTGCTATGTCCAGACAAAAAGGAAGCAGGATCTGCCCTCGTGGACCTTATATTCTATTTTTTCTTCTACATTTTCTAGAGAAAATTTTAAGGATTTTGTATAGACATTAGAATCATGAAATTCTTGTAAAATCCTGGAATATTAGAGATAGAAGGTATTTTCCAGATCACTTAACTCACTACCTTCTCATTGTAAAGAAGAGGAAATTGAGATCAAAAGAGGTAAAGAATGTGCCTAAAATAAGAGTTAGTGGCAGAGCCAGCACTAGAACCCAAGTCTCCTAAATTCCCAAAGCAAGGCTCTTTTTCATTGTATCTTCCTGACTAAGAAATGGGATCCAAACACATTGTACTAAATCAAGAGGAGAAAAGGGATCTAGAGTACATGGAATTACACATGTATTTTTTTTCAAATAACTGGATTCTTAATGTAATTGTTACCTCCAAAGAGGATTAGACACTAGCCTCAAGGGACAAATTTAGGGAAACGATTAAAAGGTAGAGATGGGGAGTTGGGGTGAATTATTAGGAAAATTATTATTAGAGAGAAATATCAGAGGAGGCAGAATGGTAGATGCTTATATGTATATGTATATGTATATGTATATGTATATGTATATGTATATGTATATGTATATGTATATGTATATGTATATGTATATGTATATGTATATGTATATGTATATGTATATGTATATGTATATGTATATGTGTGTGTATGTGTGTATATATAAGGCATCTTCTCACCCAGCTCTCCATCTTTAGCAAAGCCTTCACATGGCTACCCCCAGGAAATCCAAAGCCCATTATTACTATAGTAAGAACTTTAGTCAATAATACTCATGGAAAAATGTAAAAGAGAACTTTAAGTACATTCCTACATTTCACTGCAGCATAGAATGGTGGCTTTGATTGTATTTCTGGGAATTTTTATATTTCTTGAAAATTATAGAGAGTAGTATGCTGAAACCCATGAATATTTTAAGTGGTAATTCCATTGGTATGTAATTCAGAGTGGTTTGTGCCAGAAAAATTGTTGAGTTATAATTATATAGTTTAAATATGACATTTCTTAGGCAACATTTTGTTTGACTTTTTTTTAAACTTTTCTTTGGTCCAGGAACATATTCCATATTCAATGTCTGAGAATTTGGATAATGGAATATTTATTGTGCTGTAATTGGAGTCAGAAAGATAACTTAAAACCTGGTTTCAGTTTCAGACACTTTCTAGCTGTGTGACCCTGGGCATGGTTCTTAACATTTGTCTATCTCAGTTACCTCATCTGCTAAATGAGGATAACAATAACATCTAACTCCTATGATTGTTATGAGGATAAAATTAAATAATGTTTCTAAAGTACTTTGCAACCCTGCCATTGTTGTTTTGTTGCTATTGTTATTGTTACTATTAATATTCCTTCATCCTTTTTGTCTTTCTCCTTTGAAAATTGTAATATGCTCTAATTTCATTTATATAAGACTGTCTTCATTGACAGACATTGATTGCTCAATTCTCCATGACTGCAAGAGGGAGGGAGTTGGCAAGAGCTTGGGAGAGGAGAGATCTTTGTTTTCTGGGTTCCACTTTCTTGAAAGATGTTTCCATATTCTCTTCAAGAAGAAGCCTATGGGGGGCAGCTAGGTGGCACAGTGGATAAAGCACCAGCCCTGGATTCAGGAGGACCTGAGGTCAAATCTGGCCTCAGACACTTGACACTTACTAGCTGTGTGACCTTGGGCAAGTAACTTAACCCTCATTGCCCCACAAAACAAAACAAAACAAAACAAAACAAACAAACAAAATAAACAAAAAAAGAATCCTATGAAAAGGGTGAAAAAAAATCAGTGAAAATGTGCACATACGTGAGGTGCCAGTTCCTCTCCATCTCAACTTCTTCTAAGAATTTGTCACTCTCTTTTGGAATCTCTTCCTGAAGACAATCTGGAATCCAGCAAAAAAAGATCTTTCCTTTTCAAGATCTCCCCTGTTCCACCCTTGCTATAGGCACAGAACACTGAGCAATTAATCTCCAACAATGAGGCAAACCTTCTATAAATAGGATTTGAGCACCCCTCTAGTACAAAATAAATAAAATATACCCAAAGTAACTTAATTATTCTCTTTTCAAGAGGTTTAAATATTTGATTATAACTTTATTTAAAGAAAAAAGTGGGCCAAAAGTCATGAAGGAGTTTCAATATTTAATAACTCCCATACCATAGCACCACATGTAGTATATAGAGAATATATATATGAAAAAGGGAAAATACTTTTCAAAAGTTTATTAAAACATCAGACCCCTTTGTTACTTTTGGCCCACCCTATATAAAGCTATAAGCTTCATAAGGAGAAGGTAAATGTCTTATTTTAACATCTTTTCTTCAGAGCATAGTGCTATGAACATGTTCAGTGAATCTACACACTCCTTAAGGAGTATACTCTCTCAAAAGATGTAAATCATAAACCATCTATGTCTGCTCACCCTGTATCTCTATTTTATTTGTCTCCTGTAAATCTTCCACAGTAGAAGCTAAAGAAATATCTGTTGACTTGAACTGAATATTAATTACATTTTTGAAAGTTTTAATCTAGTTCTAATATTTAATTATTAATTTAGAAAATTAATAATAACTAATAAAAACAGCTCACATTTGTATAGTTCTTGATGTGTTCTGGACATTATGCTGTTTACAATTATCTTATTTAATCCTCACAACACAGGAAAGTAGGTTCTATTATTACACCAATTTTATAGATGAGAAACTGAGACAGACAGATTTTACGTGACTTGCTCAGGGCCACACAGTTTCAATTTCAGTTAAGTTTCTGAAAATGAATTTGAACTTGGGTCTTCCTGACGTTGGGCCCAGTGTTTTATCTATATACTACAGCATTTAGCTGTTTGCTAATTAAAAAAAAAGTCCGCAACATATTTTTGAGTGTAAATGGTCAGTAAAATGTGCTTTTCTCATGACTTTTTTTTTCCTGGGCAATGAGGTTGCCCAGTATCACATAGCTAGTGTCAAGTGTCTGAGGGGGGATTTGAACTCAGGCCCTCCTGAATTCAGGCCCAGTGCTTTATCTACTGAGCCAGCTAGTTGCCCTCAGTAAAATGTACTTTTACACTATAGATTCATCACTCAGATTCTTATACACAAACCAGAGAAGTTCCCATTGAGAAAATAGGTACAGGAGAAAGGGAATTAGGCTTATAATCATAGGGCATGGTTTCCAATCTGGGTACTGCCTTATCAGTCACATGACCTGGCCAAGTCACTTAGCTTTTCTGGAGCTCAGTTTCCTGATTTGTTAAATGAAGAAGTTGTACTAGATAAATTCCAAAAGATCTTCAGCCCTGCCATGCTTTCTCCACTGAGGCTATAAGTTCAGTTTCCTCCACAGCTGAAAATTGGTCTTCACCCCCTGAAAGCTTTCTCAATTTTTTATAGGTAAGCTTTCTCCCTTCCAGCAATCTGAAGCACTCCCTAGACCTCTCCAGCAATGCTACTCTGATTCCCTATCATGTGTCTGAGGTAGGACTTAAATCAAAGATTTCCTGACTCAAAGACTCCTGACACTTCTTTCTTCCATAGCACGTTATCTCACTTTTTTATTCTTAGCCTTGGAAAATACATAGATGATGATTTTCTGATATTTTTGCATATATTCTGTAGTAAAATTCATATCATAATCATAAATTCATATCATATCATGTTTTTATTTCATAGTAATATCAGTTTCCCCCCATTAAGCATACATAGACTTGAGGCTTTCAACATTTCAAAACTGTCTGATATTGCAGGTGGTCAGAAAATAGTTAGCTATCATTTACAAGGTCATATCACTGAACATGGTTGGTTCCTTTTTGGACACTTTAAACAAAGTAGATACCTTGTTATAATAAAATAAGTATATTGAATTATCAAAGGATTCTTATGTTATTCAGAAATATAAAATAGTTAATACAATGTATATTCTTAGATACTGCACAAAATTGCCTAATTTTGTATACAATAATATGGCAATTTTGTGTGAAAAGATAAAAACTGATGTCAAAATGTCATTTTTAATATTTTTCTTCAAGATGAAACATTCAATGACAATTTATTCATTTTATTTTAGGTAAAAATACGTGATTTATCAAAAAATACTATTGTCATGAGTAAAATTACATGTGGTTACCTATTACTGTCCCAAATGTAGGAAAAACTAGTTGGGGTTTATCATATATTAGTTACTTAGAAATTAGAGGCTATTGCACCAGTTTGGGGACATTAAGCATTTATTAAAGTATATTAAATATTAGTAAAGAGAGCGCTCATTTCTCTAAAAGATAGGAAAGCCTAGCTAGTATCTAAAGGAGAAAGAAGAGAAAAAGGCCCCTTTACCTATGACTCTCAGGCCAAAAAGGGAGGAAGAACCTTTCCCTGTCACAGCAGAAGCTACCTGTGGGTCTGGAAGAGAGGTGGTCCCTACACTCCACTCCAAGCTAATTGGCCAGCATCACCCAAAACCATTGGTTCAGTGGATTTGAGGGAGGTCCATGAGTAGAATGTGCTGAGGTCAGAGTTCAGATCCTCTGGCAGGAATAAGGCATTCACCTTAGGTTTGGTTTTGAATGAGGTAACTTCCTGGTTCTGGGCTGACCTTAAGAAAGGTCAGCCAGGCTCTTTCAGCAGGCGGTCCTCTGGAGGTCCCAAAGCACCTATTATTAATAATTTTCTCACATTATTTAAAGGCAGATATGTTATTGTAACTATCACATTTCCTAATATGTCACTATGGGATTTAGTTTCACATTCCTTAATAACTTTATAACAATAGGAAATCTATAAAATTCTAATTGGATTGCTTCTTAAAATGGTGACTCCTAAAATAGCATATCATTTAACACAAATATATCAAAAAGTAATACTCTACAAATCATTAGTCACTTTTTACATCTTTTATGGGACATGAGCTTAACATGAAATCCATCCAAAAGCAGAGTTCCATATGGACAAAAATTTTCAAGTATTTCTACTTACATGTGACATACTCATTTCACTGACTATTGAAATGTTACAAATATCTCAGTGAAATCCAAAGTTGTCAAAATGATAGGCTGACTTACTCATACCTGAAAAAGTAATTAAATGAAAATTCATATTGCTCCAAATATTAACATTCAATTAAATGGTCCACCAACTTGTATGTTAAGACAAACATTGCACAGAGACAATGGACTAGGCCAATATTTCACTGGTAAGAGGATAGATCTAAAAACATATGAAAATGTGTACTGTAATTTCAATTATATCAAATGGTTTGGTGTTAATTATTATTTCCTATTTTGAGATTCATAGAAAATATATACTTGTGACTCTATAAGCTTCAAAAGATAAAATAAAGACATAGGGCTATAGTATATTGATTTTAACAAACTACATGGTAAGTTATCCATGAGAATTTTTATAGCAGAAAGCATGGAGGTCAAGGTTAGTTGGTCATTAAGTAAAAATAGAGATAATAGATAGCCCAAAGGTTGTAAAATGTAATGTTATTAACAAAATATTAAAAGAAATAGAAGGTATATATTGTGATGAGTGGAAATTTTAAGATTATATATATATATAGAGAGAGAGAGAAATACAGATATACATATATATGTACACAATATTATATGGTTCATAATTTATGAAAGGCAAAGTCAAATTGTACATTGCATAATTAGTAGAAGCAGTCACATTGGCAAAATTACAGATCCACCAAAGAACCTATTATGTAAAAGGATTGAATCACAGAATTTCAAAAGTAGAAAGACTGTCAAAGGCATTTTAATCCAATTCATTCCAATATAGGAATCTGCTTTATAACATATTCAGGAAATGTACTTGCCTCTGCTACCACAACTTCCAGTGATGGGAAAGCCACTACCTTCTGAGTTAGCCCATAGTACATTTGGATACCTCTAAGTGTTAGGCATTTTCTCCTTATTTTTGAATTATTAGTGTTCATCTTTCTATATTTATAAAATTATTCAATTCACCCAATGAATAATTAACTAATCACCAGTGACTATAAGTTAAATAGTCAATGAGGATTAATACATTATTAAGTTCAGATTTATGATTTTTAATAGTAAGCATTCTGCAAAACAAACTCATTATTCCTGGTTGTTATATAGCACAATCTTTATTTGTAATAGTTTAATTAAAATATCTTTATTAAGCACCTACTACTACTAATTCACATTTAAATAACACTGTGTGGTTTAAATTGAACTTTCCTCAAATTATTTTGTGAAGTATCTAGAGTTAACTTTATCTTCCTTTTATAAATGAATAAACTGTTGGTCATAGAGGTTAAATAAGTAAACAAATTCTTGAAGTGAGGAACTCTCTGGTACCCTAACTCTCTCATTCTTTCAACTGAATTTAATTTCAGTGCCTTTTTGTTAATGAAGAGTTGCTCACAAATCTCAAATTTTGTATTGTGGAAAGAACATTCAGATTGGAGGTGAATAACCCATATTGTCCTCTCTTTCTAAAATTTCTGTTTTGGAAATCTCATTCATTATTTTGGTTTCAACTATCATCTCTATGTAGATAACTCCAACTCTATTAGGGAAGAGAAAAGAACAATGGATATAGAGTTAGTTGACATAAATACACATTTCCATTGGTTACATACGGAACCTTGTACTTAATCTCTTTGGGCCACAGGCACACAGAGTTGTAACTAATTTTGCATGGCAAAATGTGTGCGAGTCAAGCAACACAAAACTATCCCTTAAATTAACTTTTTGAAATATATTCAATTGAAGGTGTAGAGGAGAGAAACACTTGGAAATAACAGCATTTAGAATTTGGAATTCTGGGATACCATCCCATGAGGAAGAGAAGTTAGTACTCCATAAGAACACTGCTGTCTCCACACTCTATGAGACATAGGTGGAAACAGGAGTAGGGAGTAGGCCGTGGAGGAAGAATTAACTTAGGCTTCAGGTAGGTGGACGGAAGAGGAAGCAAGCCATCTGGTAACTCCTCATTTTTAACTAATTAGTTTTGCTAAATAAATAGGACATCAAGTCATGAAATAATCATTGTTTTCACATAATTTAGGACACATGATTAATATTTCAGAAAACTATTGCCACGATTGATATTTTTGAAAAATCAGACATCTCTTAAGCATATTACCTTAAAGTTATATAAATAAAACTTTGATTCATATTTCCTTTCTACAAAATAATAACAATTTTCTTTTTGAGAAAATTATTCCACTTTTTGCATAAATCCTATGGGAGTATAGCCAATTTTTATAGGGAAATCATCTGGAATGAAATTATATTTCTTTGTTAAACTGAAACCTTATTAAAACCCAATGGAAAGCACACTTTAAAAATAATCATTTTAACTGTTTTTTAATGTTAACAATACCATTTACTGAGGAAGGGTAGTTGGCAACTTAACACAGTGGCTGAAGTTAAAATCAGATCCATTTATAAATAAATGAAAATTAGGTAATCTTTGGGTAGATATGGTTCTATTTGAGAGTAATTTACAATGAATGGGTTTTGAGGTAGAGTAGAAGAGGACTTTAGGGGGCAGCTAGGTGGTGCAGTGGATAAAGCACTGGCCCTGGTTTCAGGAGTACCTGAGTTCAAATCCAGCCTCAGACACTTGACACTTCCTAGCTGTGTGACCCTGGGCAAGTCACTTAATCCTCATTGCCCTGCCCACAAAAAAAAAAAAAAGAAGAAGAAGATTTTAATCAACCAAGACCCATTGAATATATGCTATATAGAGGTCACAGTCGTTTCTTTACATTTGAACTTCAATGGATTCCACATTGGTTTCTTACATGTTATAGAGAATATAATTGTTAACTATTCCATAATTATTTTATTTAGATTCAAAACAAATGCTAAAGTATCATCAAAAGGGAAATTCCTATATATTTAAGTGAATTCTAGTGCAATTGTGTGAACTGGACAGAGTTCAGTCACGGCTAAGTCATTTAGACTCAAAATCTTAGTATTATCTGTAACAATATCTACTTAATCAAAAAGTCCTGTTAATTCTTTTTAATTACTTTATTTTATTTTTTTTCATTATGCCATATGAGGAATGGAAGATATAAAGAGAATTTTAAGGTGAACAGGTTAGCACAGGAAACTTAAAGTTAGTAAGAATAGATATAAGCAGGAAACTGACCAGTAGATGGACGCATATATAAATGTTTTAAATTTTTTTAATGTTTGTTTTAAATTAATAACCAATCTCCCTTAGGCTTTCATTGCTTTTTTTCACATTGCTTTTTTAAAACATTGCGTTCCAAATTTTATTGCTCCCTCCCTCCTCACCACTCCCTAAGAAATGAAATGATTTAGTACAAATTATATATGTGCAGTCATGCAAAACATCTTCACATTAGTCAGGTTATGAAAGAAAACAGAAAAAATAACTTTATAAAGATGAACTAACAAATAAAATTATACTTCAATCTGTATTCAGATACCATCAGTTCTTTCTTTGTTGATGGTTTGAATTTTTCATTGTTCTTCTGATAGCATCCTGGTCATCATTTCTTTCACAATTACTATTGCTAATTATATTACCCTCCATTCTATTCCCTCCCCTTGATATGTACTTTATTTTCTATCTTATTTCACCCTATTGCTCCTCAAAAGTGATTTGCTTTTTATTGCCCCCCTCTCCTAATCTGCGTTTCCTTCCTTTACCTCTCCTCCCTTATCCCCTTCCCCTCCTACTTTCCCTCAAGGCAAAATATATTATTATACATACTTGAGTGTGTATGTTACTCCATCTTTGAGCCAATTCTGATGAGAGTAAGGTTCACTCACTCCCCCACTCCTTCCCCATCTTCCCCTCCACTCCATAAGCTTTTTCTTGTTTCTTTTATGTGAGCTACTTTTCCCCACTTCATCTCTCCCTTTCCCTTTTTTCCAGTGTATTCCTCTTACCTCTTAACTTTATTTTAAAGATGTCATCATGGCTCGGCTAGGTGACACAGTGGAGAAAGCACCAGCCATGGACCCAAGAGGCCCTGAGGCCACATCCAGCCCCAGGCATAAGCCACCCCACCCTGTCTGCCCCACAAAAAGCAAGGATAAATAAAAATAATTGTTTTATAGATATCTTCCCTTCATATTCAATTCACACCTATGTCCAAATACTGAGAAAATTCTTATGAGTTAGAAGTATTATCTTCCTCATGATTTCTCTTTCCTGTTTACCTTTTTATGCTTCTCTAGGGTCTTGTATTTGACAGTCAAATTTTTAATTCAGTTTATGTCTTTTCATCTTGAATGCCTGAAAGTCCTCTTTTTCATTGAAATCCCATTTTCTCCCTGAAAGATTATACACAGTTTTGCTGGGTAGGTACATTTTGGTTGTGATCCAAGTTCCTTTGCCCTCCTGAATATCATATTCCATGCCCTCCAATACTTTAATGTAGAAGCTGCTAGATCTTGAATTATCCTTACTGTAGCTCCACAGTATTTGAATTTCTTTTTTCTAGCTGCTGGCAATATTTTCTCCTTGACCTGGGATCTCTGGAATTTGGCTATAATATTCCTGCAAATTTACCTTTGGGAATCTCTTTCAGGAGGTAATCAGTGGATTCTTTCAATTTCTATTTTACCTTCTGCTTATAGAGTATCAGGGCAATTTTTCCTGACAATTTCTTGGAAGATGATGTCTAAGATCTTTTTTTGGTCATGGTTTTCAAGTAGTCCAATGATTTTCAAACTATCTCTCCTGGATCTATTATCCAGGTCAGCTGTTTTTCCAAGGAGATATTTCATGTTGACCTCCATTTTTTTTTATTCATTTGGAGTTGCTTTATTGTGTCTTGATTTCTCATAAAGTCATTAGCTTCTATTTTCTCTTAAACAATGATGTTCTTCAGAGAGCTTTTCTTCTCCTTTTCCACTTGGCCAATTTGGTATTTCAAGCTGTTGACTTTTTTTCATGACCCTCCTGCATCACTATCATTTCTCTTTCCATATTTTCCTCTACCTCTCCTACCTTTCTCTCTACCTCTCATACTTTATCTTTGAACACTTCCATGGCCTAATACCAGTTCGTATTTTTCTTGGAAGATTTGGATGTAGGATATTTGACTTTGTTATCTTCTTCTGAGGGTGTATTTTGATCTACCTTGCCACTGTAACGATTGGAATAACGCCACCTGCTGGATACTTACTGTAGAAGAGTTCTGCCCATGAAGGGAAGGTCTTTGAGGGCAAGACCAGGAGTCAGGAAGTGACGTGGGCTAGTGGGAGGAGGAAGGAAGAGACTGGCGCTCAGTCTCGCGTTCTTTCCTGAGGACGCTGGCGGAGAAGGGAGCTAGAAATGTGCTCTCCCTTTAATAGATAGGAATCTAGGCCTTTCTCTCTCTCTTTACCAAATTCTTATTCTCCTTAATAAATGCTTAAAAGTCTAACTCTTGCTAAAGCTTGTAATTGATTGGCGACCACTCATTAGATATTTTAGACAGTTTAGCTAGAATTTTAACCCTTAACAGATGGCGACCACGAAGAGGAAAGCTGAACCTGACTTCTGATCTTCCCGTTGGGTAAGAAATTTCCCCTACCCTTTAAACTGCTAAGTACTGGCGCATTGGCTGTGTTTTCCCTTTAAATTTTTTCCAATGGACCTTTTAAACTCCCTAGTTACCCTATTTTTGATTTTAGTCTGTTTAACCAGACAAATGGGAGATAAGATCATGTTAATTCTTTGTTTTTCTGGATTTTCTATTTTTCTTTTTCTTTTTGTTAAAAGAGCCAGCAACTTACTCACACAAGGAAATATCTCTCCCTCTCCCAACCATGCTTTTTCAGAGAAACCTGTAGAGATTCCCGCAGCTTTTCCCAGTTCTAACACTAATTGTTGCTCTAATTTTGCATGCCTGGAGGCAATGACCCACCCTCTAGAAGCTTTTAATCCCCTAGCACCTGGAGGCAAAGTGGGGGAAGAGGAATCCAGGCCTGAGTTCAAAATCAAGTCTGATTCAAATTGCTCTGGTCCCTCCCCTCCTCTCCAGACCCCACCCTCTACTCCTCCCATGGCCAAGCCCATTGCTTCCCCGGCCTGGGAAGTCCAGAGAACTGATGCACATGCTCAACTTTCTCTAACTACATTTGCAGCTTCAGGCTCAGCCCTTCCCCAGCCTGGCTGTGCTTCTGAGACAACCTTAGAAAGCCCTTTAAATTCCAGATATACTCGTTTTGTTCATAATTTTGCTAACCTGCTTTTGTCTTTAATTAGTAATCTTATAAAGCATTTGTATGGTGAAAAGCCCGACAGACAATATAGAAGGGTTAAAGAAGAAAAACTTAAGCTGAATAAGAATGACAATCAACATAGTTCAAGACTCTGCTTCTTTTGCCATGGAAGGGTATATATTTTAAAGAAATGTAGAAGTAAGCAGCAAGGTATTGATATGAGTATTGGGGATTTTAGATATTGGAATCAAGAGTGTTCTGAATTCATTCAGATTATTAATGTCAGTTCAAAGGTTACATAGGATTTCTATGCTATTACATATACATTTTGGAATTAATGGTATAGGTTTATTTTCATAGAGATTTTAATGCTTTTGAGATTGTGTCTTATACTTAGTTTCTAAAACAAGGAGAATATTTGTAAAAGCTTTTTATAGTCATGCGATCAAGTTTATATTTTATAATACTCTTATTAATATTAAGTTCATATTCATTTAGATTTCCTTAGTTTAAATTTCATTGTCTTTTATTGTTCCATGTGTATTTTCTTCTATTCATTTGTCTATCTAATTTTGAAGCATTGCAAGATGGTTTTGATTTTATTATACAATGTTAATTCTAGGAGTATTGTGCTCCCATATTCTGAGTTGTTTTTGTTATTTTTTTTTTCTCTCAACTGATTATTTGATCAAACTCTTTAAAGCATTTCCCTGGCAAATTGGTTGCCATGGCAAGTGTAAAGAAGTATTATTTTTAATAAGCATATTCAAAAAAAAAAAGAGGGGAACATTTGTAAAAGTTTTCTTTTTTCAAAAAAAAAAAAGTTTTCATTGAGATTGTGTTGTGCTTTAACTTCTATTTAAATATGTTCTGATTTTTCACAAAAGTAATAGTATACTAAGTAAAAAAAGGGGTATTATTTGAAATTGTTGCATAATTATATATTGTGTTCTGAGTCAAGATGTATTCACATTTTTTGCAATCATTTATTATCCTCAATTTTAAATCCATATGAGACTTGGATTATGGGAACTTATCATTTAAGACATTAATTGCCTTTATTCTGAGTTATCAGATGCCAGTTGGCCAAGGTGCCATCCAATCACAAGAGGAATACATGCAAGAGCAGACACTGAACTGTCACATGAGGGGAGACATGCATGAAGTCAAGGTATGGCCGAGGGAACGGCTTTTGACAAATGTTGAGGTTGGATTCTCTTGGTTTAATATTTTATTCTCTTTTTCCCCACAATATTGTACAGATGGCTGGAAGTATTCATCCCACCCATCTCACTTCTACACCTGGCTTCTATGCTCCCTCCTATATGCCTGATGCCATGGACATCTCAATCCCATGCATCTGATTAAGTCTGACTCAGTTTCTTCCAATATGTTCGGTGGCATGGACATATATTCCATCCACTTATTTTAAGCCTGGCATACTGTATGGGCAGTACATATTGCTCAAGTGTGGGAATGCTCATATCCCATCATTTCTCTGTTCTTTTATGGTAACCCCCATAATTATCTCAGGTGTCATGATAAATACAGTGTTGAATTTGGCCTTGACACCTGTTACCAATTATATTAGATTTTTTAATTTCTCATAATGGCATGAGGATAATTAGGCAGATGATGCAAAAAGTGATAAAACAAAGATAAAAATTATTTTTAAAAAATTAATATCACAGCAATTGTCTTCTCAATTACTCTCCATAAGGGGGGGACTATAATAATAATATAATTTTAAAGAATGGTTCAATTTTTGTTTTATTGTATGTTTCACGTGTTAACAACTAAGATTCTGTATTCCCTTAGACATGTTTTTGAGAACTTTCATTGTTTGATTTGATTATTGACAAAGCTATTTTAAAGTTGTGTTAAGCTCAATTTTGTAGGAAGTTTTCCTGGCTGATTACCAGCATCTACACCTCAACCCCTGAAAAGACTTCCATTCCACGACTACACCTAGAGGACATCTAAGAAAAGACTTTCAGAGACTTTAAATGAACAGTTTTGATTTGTTGTTTTTTTTTCTCTTTCTGTTATAATATACACCATCTGTAACATGTATTCTCTGCAGAGGCCCTCCCTTTGCAAGACTAATGTCAAAGCGTCGGTTCATGAGGACAAAAAAAAAAATCGCCCCTCTGGACAAAACTTTCCTCTCTTCCTTTTCTATATTGTTGTTCACATATTATTAGTTAGCAATAGTTATTATATTGTTTTTACTGTTCCGTCAAGGAAACATTTTGTTTCTTGAGGAACAACAGGGGGGACTGTAACGATTGGAATGACGCCACCTGCTGGATACTTACTGTAGAAGAGTTCTGCCCATGAAGGGAAGGTCTTTGAGGGCAAGACCAGGAGTCAGGAAGTGACGCGAGCTAGTGGGAGGAGGAAGGAAGAGACTGGCGCTCAGTCTCGCGCTCTTTCCTGAGGATGCTGGCGGGGAAGGGAGCTAGAAATGTGCTCTCCCTTTAATAGATAGGAATCTAGGCCTTTCTCTCTCTCTTTACCAAATTCTTATTCTCCTTAATAAATGCTTAAAAGTCTAACTTTTGCTAAAGCTTGTAATTGATTGGCGACCACTCATTAGATATTTTAGACAGTGTAGCTAGAATTTTAACCCTTAACACCACCAAAGACATTTCTGATGGTCTGCTGCTTTCTCTGCCTGTTTATCCTGTCTGCCTATTCCCCTTTTCTTTGTGAGGCAATTGGGGTTAAGTGACTTGCCCAGGGTCACACAGCTAGTAAGTGTTAAGTATTTGAGGCCATCTTTGAACTCAGGTTCTCCTGAATCCAGGGCAAGTGCTCTATCCACTGTGCTACCTAGCTACCCCTACCTATTTCCTTTTTAAAGTGGAGCACTGCTTCCAGAATGCACTGTCACAAGCTACAAGTCATCCCAGGTGGTACAATTTAGGCTTGTTCTCAGCCTTCCTGGCCTATAAGTAATTACTGTGTACTTACTCTTTAACCTAGAAGCAGAAATTTGATTGAAATCTGATTCATTATGTTCAAAAGCTTGGCATGCCTGTGCCCTTCCCCCACTGGGCCTCTGCCACTCAATTCTGCTTCCTGGGCAACATGCTCCACCTCTGCTCCTGCAGAGACCCCCACTATTTCCCACCAGGCAACCACTAGACCCCCTTACTGGTTGGTGAGCTAAATTTCAGAGAAACCCACTGATGCTGAAGATTCTGAGACTCAGGAGATATGACCTGCCTGGGGCTGGATCTGTGTTGTGTGCTGTGCTCCTCTCTCACCCCAGTACAGCTGAATATTCCTGCCACCTATTTAAGCTGTCTTTGGCTGGAAAATAATTTCACTCTCTTCTTTTGTGGGTTTTGCTTCTCTAGGAGTTGTCTTATGGCATTTTTTGGAGGTATGTGGATGGATTTGTCAGGAGCTCAGAGAGTTACAGCCTTTCCTCTGCCCTCCTTGCTTTCATTGCTTTTTGAAGAGTTTGTACCCTACTACAACCTCTTAAGAGAATCTGCTGGTGAAGAAACTTGTTACTTTCTTTATGCTTAATTAATATAAATGTGTTTATGTTTGCCCATAGAATACTAAATTGAAATCAGAACTAGACCGATGGGTACCATTATTATCCATAGTTTTCTTTCATAGTTATCCTTCCTTCTATTCTTTTTGCATTTTACCCCCTTTCCTCTCATTCTTCCTATATTAGATATTCTTCAAAGTTCCACATATCATCATTGTATTAATTTTCCTTAATATGTCCCTCAGAGGATAGAGTGATGGACTTGATAACAGAAAGAACAGGAACTGAGTCTTATCTCAAATACTTACCAGCTATATAAATGTGGGCAAGTCATGTAAGCTCTGATTCTCAGTTTCCTCAACTGTAAAATGGGAAGAATAATAGTATCTACCTCACAGTGTTTATAAACCTTAAATTGCTATATAATATTTCTATAAAAATAATTATTATTATGAAATAAATGTGATTAAAAAACAAAACTTTCCAACAATGAAAGTTACCAAAAAGTAGAATGGCCTGACTAGGAAATAATTTTGGTTTGTTTGTTTGTTTGTTTTTTTAATGAGGCAATTGGGGTTAAGTGACTTGCCCAAGGTCACACAGCTAGTAAGTGTTAAGTGTCTGAGGCCGGATTTGAACTCAGGTACTCCTGACTTCAGGGCCAGTGCTTTATCCACTGCGCCACCTAGCCGCCCCAGGAAATAATTTCAAATGAAGTTTGTATACTCTTTAGGCTATCATGTACTAGATAGCCTCAGAGACCCTTACTAACCATGAGATTTAGTGGCTCTATGATTTTATTGCTCAAAATATTTTGCTGTCTCTCCACTGCCTACCAGATGCTTTCTAAACTCCTTAAAATTGAAGGCTTTAAACAGTCTGGAGCCAACAAAATCCTCCCACCTTTTCTTTTACTTCTTACCAACAAGAGCTCTCTACTCCAGTAAGGATAGCCTACTCACTGTTCCCTAAATAAATTTCACTTGTTCCTATGTTGGTGTTTTCCTTTTGATTGGAAAATTATTCCCACTTTATTCTTTCTCGCCAAAGGCTTCATAACATTCTTTAAGTCCTACTTCCTACATAAAGCCTTTTGAATTCCTGTAGCTCCCAAAGAGCTTTCCTTCTTCTGAATTCTTATATCACTTTTTTTATTTACAGTAACCTCATGACATGAAACCAACTGTTTTGTATTTGATATTTCATAATTTCTTATTATAATTATCCAAATTGGTCTGTTTCTAGAAGTAGTGACTCTTCTTTCACTTGTGGTCTCTAAGAAAAAGATTGTTGAACACACTTAGATACTTTGTACAAGAGATAGGTATTCAAATACAGACTGGAATTGGTAGCCTATGTTTTCTTTTCCTAGTTTTATATTGCATGATTCTAATATGTAGCCTTTTATGTGTTCCTGGCCTTTCTAGATAAACCATATGATTGATGTACCTCTTTGTAGGTTCCTCGTTACTAAAACACAGGGTCATATACATAATAGTCATTTAATTAATATTTGTTGAATAAATTAAGCTCCTGGCCCTCTTCAAATGATCACTAATATAAAATAAATCTGTACAATATAGATCACATCGTTCTGTTAATATTCATTGTGAATAACTACAACTGACATCAAAAGATGATAATAACTGATACTTTAATTAGTATCTGCCAAAGCTTACATTGCCTTGGCACAATCTTCAAGAAACCAAGGGCAGTTTCATATTCTGTTAAACATCATAGGAAGATTTCAGTGGAGAATACATATCACCAGTTAAAGAGAAATAAGAGGCAGTTAGGTTGCTCAGTAGATACAGACAGGACTGAGCTTAGATTTAGGAAGATCTGAGTTAAAATCCACTCTCAGACACTTACTAGCAGTGTGACCCTTGGGTAAGTTACTTAACCTCTATTTTCCTTAATCTACTGAAAACCTCATAGACATTAATGGCATGTTATGGCCTACAAAGTCACAAAAAGTTGGGCACAACTGAATGACTGAAAACAAAGACACAGAAAGGATGAAAAATCTAGTTGACAAATATTTGTCTTGGAAATAATTAATGTACAAGTATTATAGCTAGAATATCTCCATTGGTTTTAATTTGTGGTTGTACCATTTTGTGTGTGTGGGGGGGGGCAATGAGAATTAAGTGACTTGCCCAGCATCACACAGGTAGTGAGTGTCAAGTGTCTGAGGACAAGTTTGAACTCAGGTCCTCCTGAATCCAAGGCTGGTGCTTCATCCACTGCACCACCTAGCTGCCCCTCTCTGCATACTCTAGTATTCAGAGGCACTGGATTTCTTGCTCTTCCAAGTACATGAGAACACAATCTCTTTGCCTTTCTGTTGGCTATTTTTTTCTTCAACAAGATTTTAAGTTTCTTGAGGACAAAGATTGGATCATATAATTTTTCATTATCCCTCAAATGTTGCACCATGCTACACAAATAGCAACCTCAGCAAATACTTATAGGGCAGCAAGATTTGGAGTGGAAAGACAGCATGTCAATTATATAGTCTGAATACCTCATTGTATTGAGTTAACTTGAATCCTAGAGAGTTTATAATTTCTCCAAGATGAAAAAGTTGCTAATGTCTGAGCCTGGATTGGAGCTCAGATCATTTCCTTCCAAATTGTATTCTTTATAGAATTCAGGAAGAGAACTATGACAAAAAGAAGTTAAGTGAGTTCTCTAGGGTTACAAAGGTAGCATGTACCAAATCCAGATTACAGAATTGGACCTTTTGAATCCAAGATAATGGCCCTTTAAATTATTTCTCACTTGTCGAATTGTAATGCCAGAATAAATTTTTAGTTTATTAGGTGCTACAGACTGTACAGAAAGATAAGCCTCAGGAAAATCATCAAAAGTTTGGTCTTATCCTCAAATAAACAATGGAAGTCCAGTGGCTCAGTGGATAGTTCACTGGACTTGGTGTTAGAAAGACCTGACAGAAACTCTTGCATCTGCTGCTTATAACCTGTCTGACTCTCTGTGCCTATAAAATGGGGGGTTGGATTTTATAGCTTTGAAGGTCCCTTACAGCTCTAAATCTAAAATCCTTTGATCCTAGAAAACAAAGATAGGTTTATTCATGCCTATGTGTATGTGTTTTCCTGTCACATGGCTGATAATACACATAGGTTATTAATGGGCTTTGTTCTGGTTAGGGCCAATCCCTATTTGGAAGAATTAGATTATTGATTCTCATTTTCCATTTATGTTTCCCCCATTTTTTCCATTATAATGATATATGCCTTAAAATAATATGATTTTCCTAATTCCATGTACCCATAGAATTATTCTTCTACTACACTGTTCTATCCACACTCTGTCCATATTGATTTAACAACCAACAAAAAAAATCCTGTTAAGAAATTCACACTTTCACAGTGGATATGTTTCCATGCCCCAAAAATAGGAGTATCAAAGAAACTTGAATGTAGCAGTTAGGGTGCGTTTCTTATAATATTAAACTTCAGAATTCTCAAAATTGTGAGTTACTTAGAAATTCATTTAGCATGAAAATATCTTGTCATGATTCATAGAAGAAAGTATACATTGATTCAGGAACTCCTTTGTATGAACATCCAGATTACTAATCACCCTGAAGAAACTCTAATTTTAACTACAATGTTTGTGGCATTCAAAACATGTAATATTGGTAAAAAGAAGAGGAAAAATCAAATCAAACCCAAGAACCCGAGTATGGATTGAAAAACAGAAAAATAAAAGCACATCCTCAACAAGATTTTTATTAACCTTTTAGTATTAGAAGCATTTCAGGCATATAGCTAGATATGGGAGACTCATCCAATAGATGTTTAACTCCTAAAAGTCTATGATGGCCATGGGACTTAAAATTTCCCTAAAATTCCGTGACTTTTAAAAGGATATAAAAATTAAGACAAAGGACTGTTTCACTAAAGTTAAGGCATCATGCATTTATTAAGCACCTACTATGTTCCAAACAGTTTTGTAAGCAATAGGCATACAGAAAAATAAAAAATAAAAACAAAAACAAACTATTCCTTCTATCAATGAATTCATGGTCTAATGGGAGAAATAAAATACAAATAAATAGGAACAAACACTTTATATACGGAATAAATTGAAGAAAATCTTGAAGTGAAGACATTGAGATTAAGGAGGACCTGGAAAAGCTCCTTGAAGAAGGGAGGTCTTTATATGAAATTTCACAGAAGTCCAAGAAACTAGGGAGCACAGATGAAGAGAGAGAATAATCTAGTCAAGAAAGACAGCTAGCAAAGATACTTAGACAAGAGATGGAGTGCTGTGTTTGAGGAATGACAATGTACTGGAGGGCAGGATACTCAGAGAGGAGTAACATGTAAAAAGACTGAACAGGTAGGGAATTACCAGGTTATAAAATGCTAAGCAGAGGATTTTATATTTCATCCTGGAGTTAATCCTGGAGATTATTGAGAGTATTGAGGGTTTGGGAGGAGAAGTTAACATGGTAACCTGTGCTTTAGGAAGAAGGTTTTAACATATGAGTGGAGAATCGACTAGAGAGAACAGAGGCAGGGAATCCAATCAGTAGGCTATTTCAATATTACAGGCATGATGAGGGCTTGTACCAGATTTGGAGGAGTGATAGAAGAGAGAAGACAACAATATGTTACAAAGTTAGAAATAACATAACGTTGCAAATGGGTGCATATGAGGCAGTTAGAAAATTAAGATTTGAGGGTAACCCCTAGGTTGTAAGAGGGAGGTGTTGTTTTTTTCCTGGGGGGAGAAAATGAGTAATTTATAAGATACACTAAACTAAGGCATTTATAAGACATCCAGTTTGAGATGACCACTAAACAGTTGAAGATGAAAGACTCAATGTTATTAGAGAGATTAGGTCTGGACAAATAGATATAAGAATCCTATGCATAGAGATGCATTTGAATACATGGGAGCCATCGAGATAACCAATAAATACAATATCTGGGACAAGTAAGATATGACATATATTTTTTGAACTTCAGAATGTTTACTTTGTTCTTAGGATCAGATTTCATAATATCTGAGTCTTCTTCAAATGCTGCAGTGTAGGCAAATGGTAAAATATAGAGCATCAATGTTCAGAGTAAAGAAATGTGAAGTATTTATTTGTGTGATAAAGCATCAAATCAGAAAGGAGAGGACATTATTTGCAATAACACAAGAAATCTCTTCAATGTGAGATTTTAAATTCCTGCTTACAGTCAATATAGAGTTATATGTATGCAAACATACTCCACTTACAGTTTCTGGCACCTTTTCCCTCCCTTGGTGGGACACACAGAATTCATATTTTTAATTTATTCCATTCTATTATTTGGTCATTTACAGTTTAATGTGAAATAATACTAGTTAACTCATTAACGCTCCCAGGTTTATTTACATGACTTGATGTTTTCCTGAGTTAAGGTGTCATAGAGCCAGCATATTTCTTCTCTGCATTACCCCTCACAACTCTATTCTTTCCTGCTTCCCTGGCCTGCAAAACAAACTGGGAATAGACCCAAACGCAGCTTTCAAAGGGTAAAAATCCTATAAGGACTGCCTCATATCTTTCTTCTTGTAATAGTACCAGGACCTGGAATTATTCCTGCTTCAGAACATGCCCACTCTTCCTCTTTCTCCATCTCTTCTGGCTTTCAGCCTTAACCTTGATCCTAGCATATGCCCCTGGTTCCTAACTATTCCATTTTTTAGGGAAATGAGGGTTAAGTTACTTGCCCAGGGTCACACAGCTAGGAAGTGTCACATGTCTGAGGCCAGATTTGAACTCAGGTCCTCCTGAATCCAGGACCGGTACTTTATCCACTGTACCACCTAGCTGCCCCCCCCCCCTTTTTTCCCCTTACTATTCCATTTTGATTTTACACTTCCATGCTTTAAAACAGGTTTAGTGCCCACTTCTAAACTTTTGTGTTAATTTCAATATTACCTGTTCTCTGCCTTCCCCCCACCCCCACACACTCCTAATTTGATAAGGCTAGACAATGATGATACTGAGCCCCCTTTCAGTGTATTCTCTTCCTTCCTGCTAATAATGGTATCATCCCCCTTTGGCTATGCTTATACTTGATGTGGCTATATTATATCACTGTAACACAGAGTTTCCACTTGACCTTGAGACCCTTGACATCTAGGACCAGTGTTCTACTTACCAAGTACCATTATTATGACAGCTGAATATACTAATCTTGAGTTTAAGGAAGTCAGGGAGTTCAAAAGGTATGGAGTACAGTGATGTTCTGACACCCAAGACCCTGAATGGAAATCTGATTGATTCCCATGGCTTCAACTATCACCTCTATGCAGATGACAGCTATGCTCAGCCTTTATCTCTCTCCTGAGTTTCAGATCCACATGGCTAATTGCATTCAGGAAGTATACACCTGATGGTCCAACTAGCACCTCAACTTTAAAATATCCAAGACCAAGTTAATTGTTATTTTTCCTTAAAATATCTACTCCATTGTATAATTTCACTAGTTCTTTTAGTGGCAACATATTTTATCCAGTCTCCTATGTCAGTATGCCTGAAGTTACTTTAGACTCTTCCTTCTCTATCATAACTGATTTCCAAATTTTCTCTACTACTTTTCTTTTCCCCTCATCAAAAATTGTAGGTCCTCAGAGGTGATTCAATACACAGAATGCTGGAACTGGAGTCAGGAAGACCTTAGTTCAAATCAGACAACTTACTAGCTATGTGGGCATCAGCAAATCATTTCACATCTCCTCTCTCAGTTTCGTCATCTGTAAGTTGGGTATAATAACACAACCTTCCAGGGTTGTTGTGAGGAAAGATAATGAGATAAAATTTCTAAAGTTCTTTACAAACCTAAAAGTACCATTTAAATGCTTTTCAAAATGATGATGATGATGATGGCTGATGCCAACAAATACCTTTCTTGACTATTACAATAGCCTGCCAGATAGATTTTTCAATGTTCACACTCCCTCTTGCCAACCTATCTTTCACACAACTTCCAAATTATCATTTTTTTTTTTACTTATAGACATGGCTATATGTGTCCAGATAAAAACAAAAACATGACTACTAGAACAGTGGCGTATAGACTATCAGCATTAGTGACTACAGACAATGTAATAAAGTCAAGTAAAAATACGACTAGATTTGAAGTCAAAATATATTGGTTTTACAGGTAGCAAGACTGTTGTAGTTGAAAAGATGTTGTACTTTGGGTTAAGATTCAGTGGAATGAGATTCATCTTGCTTCAGTTACTGAGATTTACTACTTGTGTGACTATGGCTAAGAATATTGACCTCCCTGAGCCTCAAATTCCTTATCTGTAAAATGGAGAAAATTAAACCTATAGCACCTGCAACATAGGACTGCTGTGAGTATCATGGGAGATAATATCTGCAAACAGTGTTGGTAATGTTAAAGTCTATATAAATATTAGCTATTATGTATTTGTGTTATAGGTAAAACAGATGTTCACAATGTTTCTTGCTACTAGAGAATTAAAGAGGAATGAAATTGTAAAAATGATTTTGTAAATCATATTATGTTGGGATATTTACATAAATTCCTTGTCTTTTATGCCTGATTATCACATAGTATAAAATAATTCCATACATCAGAAATTTTCAATAAATCAACTATAGATAAAAATATGTTCATATCTGCTTAGTATTTTTATTTCATTCTCATATGACACAGTCTTCTGTTCCTAGCTTTAAAAATATAAAAAGAGGTGCTTTATGATGTACCATGTCATATTTAATGATCTTGGATGGAGATATGAGAGTTTTAGGAAGAAATAGTGGTTTATGTGACAGTTATTTGAAACCTTTGAGTTAATGTATAAATTCTAAGTAGTTGTTTAAAACTTGACAATATTTTGTATCCTGCATCTTCCTTGCACTAATTTAATCTTTGAGAATAATTTTTCTGCATGTATTTTTTCTTGGTCTTGTGTATAAAAATAGAAAAATCAGGAAATGCTTATGTGTGATTGCATCATAAGTAATTCCTTAACCATGCACACAAATCTACATGCAAAATAGTACCTGCTCTGTTTCTCATGATTTTAAGGAAGCCAGTATGGTTCTTTGTACCATTGAGGACTAAAATCTATTTCAAGAAACAAATTGTCATAGAAAAATTGTCATGATTGACAAGATGGGCCTTTTTATCATCATAATATTTTTTAAAAGGTATTTACTTCACTACTATTGAATTTAAAGTGGTTGTTGCTGAATGTTTCTGAGAAAGAACAAGGAGGAATTCAACCAGTTTATTTGAAAATTGTTTTCCCTTTGGAACTTCATAGCCATAGGAAGCAAACAGGTTTTGTTAAGGCTCTTCATTTTATACTACCTTTGGGAAAAAATGGAGGGGGTAGAACACAAGAGATGATCCCCTACTTCTCAGCTTGGGGCTATTGGCAGGGTTCTGATATTTAGCTGTCCATTTTTCTGAACGCTTTAATATCTACTTAAATTGATATATCCAGAGAATCCTGTTATTAAGACACAAGAAGTCCAAATAAGAGGGGAATGGAGAGGAGAAAACAGGATTTCAAAAATCATAAAAAATATCAGATTATTCAGGAAATTTTCAGCATTTCCAAATGCATATTTTTATTATTCTAGGAATCTTGTTTTTTCAAAATGGTTTTTGTGAACTGAAGCCTAAAGAATTAGTCACATTTTTGTTTAATTATTCATTATTTTTGTATTATAGAACATTAGTTTTTCATTAGTAAAAACACAAAATCTAACATGAAGCTTCAATAAAAAGCAATACAAAAATGGACACAGCTGTGGGTTTATTAAATCCAATTCAGTCCTTATTTAGTCAGAACTCCCACTGATTCTAAAGATAGTTTTGCCTGAGTAAGGACTGACAAATTGGTCTTTATATTCAGAGGGTGCAATTGTATTTAATGCTTGGATAGTTATTCTATTCTGTCTTGAAAGTCAATAGTGCACCTGGTTTATAACTTAATGTTTAGGACAAAAATGTGTTAGTGTTTTTTAAGGTAAGCTATAAAAAAGGAATTACCAAAATAATGGTCTCCTGTTTACAAGAAATGATCCATTCTGGCATAGCTTTTTTTTCTTTTCTAATAAACACTTAAGTGGTACAAAAAAAACTTAGTATCAATAGATAATAATAAAACCTCTTTTTCTTTTCACTGTCATTTGCTTGTATTTTATATTCATTACACTTATATATACTATCTTTCCAGGTTTATAGGATAGAAATATCAGACTCTAAAATGCTATATTATAGAGGGCCTAAGGAGGTTTCAAATTCCTTTCTTCTCCTCCCGCTATTACTTATCTGACCGCTAGTTGATCGGGTCATAAGTATTTACTGAGAAAATCTAATAAAATAAAATAAGAAAATAACTCCTTGAAGTCTCAAAATACTTCATGCATTTTAAAAAAGTCTGCACTTTTTATTTCATTCTTGTATGAAGCTCCCTATATGGAAATTCCTTCCACTGATGCAGACCACAACTCATTCAAAATTTATCATAGAATCATAGATTTAGAAAATATAAAAAGAGACATTTGAAGCTATCAAATCTATCCCCTATCTCTTTTTAGAGATGAAAAAACAGAAGAAAAGTGATATTAGGTAATTTGTAAAAGATTAAATAGTCAGTGAGCCTGTCAGAAGCAGTACTTAAACCTAGGTGTTCCTTAATCCAAGTCTTGCTTCTGATTGACTATGCTACACTTCTGGTAGTAAAGAATTTCCTGGGATACAAAGAAGTTAAGTGACTGTCCATGGACTCACTGCTTCTATGTGTAATTGGCAGGCCCTGAATCAATAATTTCATGAGACCAGCCCTCTATCTACTATATCCTACCATTTCTCATGTGTGATTTTATGATATACATTTTTGTTTTGTTTTGTAGGATTCTATCCTTGTTACTAAATGCTTTCTAATGGTATTTTCACATATTCTCTGTTATGCCTCCCCATATATATCTTATCATCCAGGAATTATATCTTTTATAATTTTTAAAGGTTCATGAAAACACCTTCACTTTGCCTTCCAATTAAGAAGTATTAAAATGTTACTGAATGATTATGATTCACATTCTTTGGTGCATCAATGACTCCCTAGAAAGAATTAAACTCTTTGGTGAACCCGGCTTACTCTAAGACTAATTAGAGGCTATGGTTTTGATGAGTTTAAATGCTATTGGTTGCTCTGTCAGGAATGTCCATTATGCTAGGTTTCCAAGAAAATAACATCACTTTGGTATAATGGTTGCATGAGATACCCATACACATTGTAGCACCTCACACTTCTCACACTCTCAGGGCAGGCTGAATCTATACTCTCTCTGTTAGAACAAAGCAAACAAAGATCACCAATACAATGTTATATTCTAATTCTCTCAGTGTCCTCAAAGTAATTCTGTTATGCAGGAATATATTCACCTAAATCCTCTTGATCCCAAGCCCCCACACATGCATTTCCACTTACATAAACCATATATTCACAATGATGATGCTTTTAAAAAATAGAAAATAAGGTAAAATTTAAAATAATGTCATGGTTGTCTGTATATTTAAACAAATGTATAAATAACAAAGTATACTGCTATCCATACAGAAACCTAGATCACATACTTCCAACAATATGCTTAAAATTCATGGGATAGAATAGGTACACACTTTGGGAAAAATGCTTTTTAACAGTACATGTAAATCAAAAAACAAACAAATAACATGTGGACAGGGTGACTCACAATTCTGGAATTATAAGCTTAGGTACACTCTTTCTGTCTTGGGAACTGTCCATAATAAATAACAGTCAAAAATAAATGCATTTTCTGTGAACAAATAATACTGTTATTAAGCTCATTGGTGGAATCTTCACTGCACTTGCCTAATGCCTCAGTAGGTACAAAGTCTCAGTCAAACTTGTTGATCTTCTGAATGACTTTTCTGATACTCTGCTTCCAAACTGTTTTTCTGCTTAATTATACTTCTTAACAGCAACTACAGTTTCCCTAACATCCAGTTTCAAACTCAACTGACATTATTAAATCTATCTTTTCACCTCTCTTTCTGAATTAAGAATATATGTCCTCAGAGCAGCTAGCCGGCAGGAGATAAAGCACTGACCCTGGATTCAGGAGGACTTGAGTTCAAATCCAGCCTTAGACACTGACACTTACTAGCTGTCATGTAGCCCTCATTGCCCCACAAAAAAGAAAAAAAATAATATAGTCCTCTTTGCAAATAGCCCCATCTTAGTTTGTGGTTAATAATTGCATTTTGGCTTCTATGATCAGTTAAATTATATTTTGTCCCATAAAATAGAACAGTGCTGGTATATATATATTACTCTACCATACTACAGCTATTGGAACATTTAAAATGAACAGCTATCTCAGAACTCTGAAGCAGAGTAACAGTTTCTCTTAAGAACTTTGATCATACTTATGCCCTCCACAACTAATTGTATAAAGCAGTTTAATTCAGCAGTCAACTATTTCTTATGAAATGGAATTAACTTCCAGGGGCAGTACTTTACACTGAGGCACAGCTAGGGTAGAGTGATGAGTCTGAAGTCAAGAAGACATCTTGAGGGGCAGCTAGGTGGCAAAGTGGATAGAGAACTGGCCCTGGATTCAGGAGGACCCGAGTTCAAATCTGACCTCAGACACTCAACAATTACTATTTGTGTGACCCTGGGCAAGTCACTTAACCCCAATTGCCTTACCAAAAAAAAAAAAAGACATCTTGAGTTCACATGCAACATGACCATGTCAAGACACTTAACCCTATTAACTTCAATTACTCAACTGTAACATCATCTGGAGAAGACAATGGAAAACCACTCTGTTATTTTTGCCAAGAAAATACCAAATGGGATCACAAAGAGTTGGATACAACCCAACAACAACAATCTAACACTGGATAAAAGGAACAGAAATTAGACCTTAGTGAAACAATAAAAGTCAAATTGTTCTGTTTTGAACTTGTGACAAAAATTACAAGGAAGTTTTTGCTAATTGTGCTTTATGTCAGATAATAAATCTCAAACAAAATGATTCATTTAATTTTCCTTCAACTGATAGCAAATCAATGAAGGGTCAATCAATAAGAATAAGGCAGGATACTAATTGTACTCTGAGGAGTTAGCAGTGATCCTTTAAAGCCAAATAAATGACACCCCTCACCCCCTCAGTGTAATTCCTTCTGAAATTGTCAGGTGGCAATCATTTTAGTCAACCTGGCTTAAGTTGCTTTTTTTGTTCCTGTTTTTTGTTTGTTTGTCCTTCCTACTTGAAGAGAACAATGATTTCAGGGTTATGTTATGACTTACAGTGAATTGGATTTAAGTGAGGGAGGACTGTGAAAGGTCACCAACCTCACTCTCTCCTCCAGAGCCATTTGGATCCAGTGGCAAGGTATATATTAAGATGACTGAAGATGGGCCCTGGATGTATAAGACAGTTGGCGTTAAGTGATTTGCCCAGGGTCACACAGCTAGTAAGTGTCTGAGGTGATGTTTGAGCTCGGGTCCTCTTGACTCCAGAGCCAGTGCTCTATCCACTCTCACACCTAGCTGCCCCAAGTTGCTTTTAGAAAGGGAAAGTTATTAAGGTGGTATATTAAGAACTGATGTTCCCTCAAAAGTCTGCTCAATTAAGGATTTGACTTATATATTCTGATAATTAGTTAATGCTACCTTAGCAATCTTTCAAAAAAATTAATCTATTTTACTCATATTTAATATATGTTACATTGATTCTTTGTGTGTCTTACTACATTAGAGACTTTGGGGAATTTCGCCTTGAGCAAGATCTGGGACCCTCTCCCTTGGCTGAGCTAACCTATCTTCCTCTCAAAAGGAGAGTTCATTCACTCTGTGTTTTGCTTGGCATGTATCCTCCTCTATATACCTTCTTGAATTTCTGTTTGCTATTAGCTTGGATAAATGGATTTATTTGCTAAAAAAAAACTTCCTAGCAGTCTTTCTTCAGAAAGGGTTCTGGTTTTGACTCTACAATGTTCAACAGTTTTAATAGTGATTTGGATTAATGAAAAGCTGGAATACTTATCAAATGAACAGTTGACACAAAGCTAAGAAGGATAGTTGTATAACAGCCAATATTCTAAAAGATCTCAAAAGGCTAAAATAACAGGCCACAACTAATAAGAAGAAATGGAATAGAGAAAAATTTTATAGTTTTAATAAGTTCTACACTTATTTTCAAGAACAGTGAGACACTAAATACTTTTTTTTTTTTGTGAGGTAGTTGGGGTTAAGTGACTTTCCCATGGCCACACAGCTAGTTAAGTATCAGGGGTCTGAGGCCGGATTTGCACTCAGGTCCTCCTGAATCCAGGGCCTGTGCTCTATGCACTGCGCCACCTAGCTGCCGCTACTGAATACTTTTTTAAAAAAGGTAATGTTATCTTAGACCTTATTAAGCAAAGCACCTTTCTGACATTAGGGGATGTGATAATTCTGCTTCACTCTGTCTTCATTACTCCATATTTGCAGTACTTTATCACATTCAGGGCTCTACATGATAAGTAAAGAAAAAATAAGCTTTAAGAGGATGGCGACCAGAATGGTCAAAAATTTTTGAAGGAATTCAGGATTTTTATCCTAGAATAAAGTATACTTCAATTACAAGACACATTTTCACTTTTTCTATAAATCTTCTCTGACCACTCTAGTTGGATAAAATTTGTTTTAATTGGGGCAGCTAGGTGGCGCCGTGGATAGAGCATTGGCCCTGGATTCAGGAGGAGCTGAGTTCAAATCCAGCTTCAGACACTTAACACTTACTAGCTGTGTGACCCTGGGCAAGCCACTTAACCCCAAGTGCCTCACTAAAAAAAAAAAAATAGAAAAGAAAAGAAAAGAAAAGATTTATTTTAATTAAAACAAACAAATAAAAAACCCAATAGCCTTAGAGTCAGTATTTCTGGTTTTTAATTCTGGATCTTCCATTAACTAAATGGGCAACCTTATAATTTGTATTAAGTTTTTGTCTGTAAAATAAAGGAGCTACATTAAATTACATTTAAGGTGCCTTTCCATACTAAATTTTTGTGAAACTGTTTAAGGTTGCCAAATGCTTCCCTCTGCAATTTCTAAGAACCCTAGTTTTCTAGTTTAGAGTGAAATAGTCCTTTTGACGCTGATTATTGAAATACCAGAAGTATATACTCAATGTAGCCAGTTTTGTTATTTCTCATCTAATTAAACCATTAAAATAACAGAAAAAAAAAAGTGTGTACAAGGTTCATATAGACAGGTTAGGATAAATGAGATACAATTTAAAGCAAAAATTTAAATAAGCTTAAGCCAAAGCCTTCTGAGAGATCCTTAACTGTTTTCTACTGTTTCTTTTTTTACCATCATTTGCACTTAACTTTGATCTAGGGTATTAATAAAGTAAACCCTTTCTTTCTTATTTAAAGATTTGGTAGTTATCTAATTCCTTGGTGGTGCTTTGCTTAAACTTATCCCCCAAATGACTTGTACTTGCCTCTGGGTCATTACTGGTATTTTTCTTAACAATAAACCTTTCCTGAGCAAAAAGATATCCTCCTTCATCTGATGAGACTCAGCAGTACAAAGTGTTCCTGATTTTTTTCTATACTTTTCTCTGTAGAAAGAACCAAAGTTCTTTTGCTTATTCTCAGCATGGTTTCTCTGAATAGTACTTTTAGAAACTGTTCTTACAATAAGGTGAGGGTAGTTGCCCTGATGTTCCTATGATAGTATTTTCCCCGGTCATGGAGAGGGAAGTAGGGGTTTTCAGTATTTCTCTTCTATGTCCTCTAGCTCTCTGTTATCTAATCTCTAATTTCTTCCTCCTTGTTCTAAAAATTTATATATTGTTCAAAAAGCAAGGGAGTTCAACATCTTTCCATTTTCTCCCACTCTCTGGCCCTTTGCTCACTATTTTTTTTAAAGATGATAAATCTTGGGGCAGCTAGGTGGCACGGTGGATAAAGCATCGACCCTGGATTCAGGAGGACCGGAATTCAAATCTGGCCTCAGACACTTGACACTTATTAGCTGTGTGACCTTGGGCAAGTCACTTAACCCTCATTGCCCTGCCCCCCCCAAATAAAAGATGGTAAGTCTCTTTTGCACAAACTGAAATTACATTGGAATATATCTGAAGTATGAACTTAGTAAATGTTATATAGCAAGTGCTTAATAAATTCTTATTGTTAGTCATGATAGGAAAGCTGTGATTTTCAACATGCCCCTTGAACTGTTCTTTTGGCCCTAATCATTTACTGGAAAATGAATTGTTTCCTAATATAGTTTGAAAGCCCTATATCACTAGCATCCTTTAGTATATGCATGATGGATAGAGAGTGCCTTGGAATCAGGAAGATTGGGGTTCTAATTCCACCACTGATAATTATTAACTATGTGACTCTGGGCAAGTCGCTTAACCTCCCATTTTACTTCTTGCAATTATCTAGGTATTATCTGCTAAATCACTGATAGGTTGTAATCTGAAGTGGTAGTAAGAGTTCCTGAATTCAATGCAGATGATAAAATTACTGGAACAAAGAAGGAAGAAATTCTACTTGCAGTCAAGGTTATAAAGTAATGATACAATAAATATAATTTGATGGCACATGTGTCTTGTACCATTTCTGTGGTTAAATTCATAAAATTAAAGATCAGGGAGCCATAGAATCATACAACATAAAGAATTGTAAGGAACCTCGATAGTGATCTAGTTCATTCAATAATACAAAATAAATTCATACTACATAACACCTGGAAACTGGGCATGCTATAGGCAGGAAAGAAGCAATTAAGAGTTATAGATGAAAAGTTACAAGAGAATACTAGAGGTGATTTTTGGTCTGTGGAAAGAGATTATGGTAATGAGGAAAACATTGGTCCAGCAATCACACACAAAATGATTACTTCAGCTAAATTTATAATTACTCTGACTTTTCTTTTTTCAACATTTAATTAGTGCTGATCATAAATAACTAAAGAATGTTACCTGGTTTGGGTGCATTTGTACATTGTCAGCAAAGTTCTGCTACAGTTTTAACTATAACTGAGTTGGTTTATGGTTTATCTTATTGGCCATTTTTGATTTATTCAAAAATATCAGTTTAAGAAATACATGTGAGCCAACATGGGGATTGTACAAATGAGAACCTAAGCAAAAGAATCAGTCTACATATTGTTCTATATGGTTTTGTCTAAGATGTTAAGAAGCTCCAAGAAAGTGGTAGTCATTAATAAATTTCCTTTCTTACACACATCAGCTTGCATGTGAAGTTTTAAAATTTTGAAGTGCAGTAAAATTGGACCATTTTCACATTTTTCCTTTGTTTCTAAGTTCATTTCCTTAGTGTCAACATTCCCTTTTCATTGCTCTATAACATACATAAGATAATTTTTCTTCTAATTCTTTTGAGTCACAATTAAATTCAAATTCTATTTCTCTACTCTTATCTTGTCTCTTAATTTTCTCTGATGTTCTGCCTTACTTTTTTTTTTGGCTTGTTTAATTTCATGCCTATCTTTTAGAGAATTCTAGTAAAACAAATAGGATAAAGAGTTTATGTTACTCAGCAATGTGATGCAAGTTTTTTTTTTCTGGCTGATTGAAAAATTGTCTCTCTATATATGTCTACACATATATGTACATATGTGTTTTGTGTATATGTATATGGAATAAAGTCTATATGTGTGTATACATACACATATATGTACACAAACATATGCACACACACACACACATATATATATCATCTATACCTATATCTATACTATATCTACATCTATCTATGAGCTTTAGTTTATTCCATAGTTGTCCCCATGGGAAGTAATGACTTCTCAAGTGTGGTCAGTGCCATTTATTTTGTGACTTTTTTTACATTGTATTTTTTCTCACTATCTTATTTACTTTTTAAAAAATTAGAGACAGTATGGTATAGAAATAATAAATGAGAGATAACATAGCACAATAGGTAGAGAGCCAACCTTAAAGCCAGGAAGACCTGCGTTCAAGTCCTGGGCCTCTGCCACATCCCAGCTGAATGACTGTGGTTGAGTTACTAAATTTTGCAGTGGTCTAGGAAACTCACTAACATCATAAGTTGTAGAGCACTGGTAGAGTAGTTTCCACAGCTGGAAGTTATACCAGGGAAATCAATGGTCTAATTCCAATCCCAATCTAGATATCTCTTTTAAAGTGGCAAAGTACTTAGCATAGATCATTTTATTTGAACCTCACAATAATACTATAAGGTAGTTGCTGTAGGCATTATTATCCCCATTTTACAGATAAGAAAACTCACACTCAAAGAGGACAAAAAAGGTAATTTCCCCCTCTTCATCCAAATTGTAAGCATCAAAAACATGATTTAAAATGTAATTTCTTTGGTTCCAAGGCCAGGGCCTTTCCCACTGCAGATTGATTGAATCAAGACTACAAAATTCCTGATTTTAGTCCAAAGCTCAACCACTACTTTGCTGTGAGATTTTGGATAAATCAGCTCCTATGTTTAGGCCTCAGCTTCTTCATATTTAAAATGGAGTAATTGCATTAGATGTTTTCCTAACTTGTTTGAAGCTCTAAAAACATCATTTATGAATGTTCCTGGACACTCAAACCTGAATCTGATATTTTGACACCAATTAGGACCAAAAAGGTTAAGCACCCTAATGTTGTTCTTTATATTCACATTTTACTCATTTGGTAAAAACCTACTTGGCTTCCTGTTTACTTCATTATATAGTTGGGTCTTTTTAGTCACTCTTTAGATAGCCATTACTTGCTTAAATGAGCAGGGATCCCTGGGCTTTTAGGGACATTCTCTGCCATCCTTCCAATTAATCATAAGAAATTCCTGGGTTTCTCTACTTAATCAGATCAGTCCTCATGACTCATCTGCCTGGGATCCTTTAGTATATTTACTTGACCTGTCTGACCCATTTATCCACGTAACCTGCAGCTCAAAGCCTATCAGCATAAAATCTCCAGTTTGGTGCAGATTGATTGGTGAAGAAAATTCCCTGCACCTGTGTGAAGGGAGAAGCTGAGGAGAGCTGGGAAGAAAAGTTATCCTGGTCTTTTGTCTTCAAGCTTCAAGAGAAAAAACATGTGTTTCAGGTTCTTCTTCAAGTCCCTAAGGGGAAATAAACACTGCTGGAAGAAGCTAATGTGTAGAGGTTGAGCTTCTGTCATGTACCTTGCCCTGCTTCATCCATAACAAATTTCAGAGCATTTCCCTTTGGGTAGGACATGGGTCTCTATCTCTTGCTCGAACCAAGATTCTTTGCTCCTAGTAGGAAAACTCATTTACTCTGGGTAGTCTGGCAAATTCTCGCATGGATACTTTCTATGATTTCTTGGGCTACTGGTTGCATTAATGTGTTTATTTGTTATGTGTTCTTTGTGAAGGATGTTTAGTGGGAAGAGAGTTAAGACTTGTTTATATCACTTGGGACACTTCTTCACTAAGATATATCAATCAAGAGTTCCGCTAAAACCTAATTATTTCCCCTAGATTAATAACATCTAAGGGGGTAGATAAATATAATTCTAACCTGGTACCCATTTTCCTAGGAGAACAGAGTGGCCTACATCTGGCCCTAACCTTCCTACTTGACCTTTTGGCAAGAATTAGTCTCCTTTGCATAATGGTCAGTAGAAGAGATAAGAAATATTTATTAATGTAACACTGTGAGTCATATCTAGACAGACTCATATGGACACAATTAACTGACATATGCAACACACAGCACACACACACACTCCATACATGAAGATAATTTGAACACTGTATCATCTTGAATACATCTGAATTTGTATTGCCTTAGACTATAACAGGGGGAGAAAAATTGCCATTCACTCATGTTGCCTTTTAACCTAAATCAATGGCATTAAGGAATGAAAGAGGGATATATTGTGTACACAGATATTATAGTAATGTAGCTAGAAGGTTTGCAAAATTCCCAAGGTCTCAAGGGGTGGAAGCAGGCTTGTTTTATTATGGAGTAATAAGTGTATGATGAAAAAAATGACCCAGAACATAGGACAGTGCCTGGCACATTTCACAAATACTTATTTACCTGAAAGAGCTCTTGCTCTCAAGGAGCTTACACCCCAAATATTTACAGGCATTTACAGACAGAGAATTTATACAATATGAAATAGAATGTAAATACAATTTCAAGAGAGATGTGATTTACAGACCAAGTAGACCCCCTTGTACAAGAAGCTCCAGCTTTGGGTTTATATGAATTCAGTACATTCTGTAGTAGCCTGACTGTAGAATGGGGAAAGTACTGTTCTCTTACAGTTGGGCTTTTGCCTTTACCCAAGAGAAACTTCAATGAAATATCTACTAAGCTTAGAGTATGGCTCATGTTTAGGATTTTCCCAACTCTGCTTTAAAAAATAAAATAAGTACTCAGTGCATAATATGGATATCATGTTAAGTATGCTAGTTTATTTCCTCCACCAGGGAAAATATTTATATGACAAAAGACACATAAGTGTGCATCAACAAGTACAATAACTTAAAATAACCTGTCATCTCTTTGGAGGTGAAGATGACTATGTGGGATGACAGGACACAAATTTCACTGTCAAATTCATTATCCAAACAACTCACAAGGTCTGACTCTCCTGGCTTGGCATAGGCTTTCTTTTTAGTCTTCCTACTGCAGAATTAAGTGAAAGTGGTGATTTTCTCCTCTGAAAAGTGGTACTGTTGTGGAAAGAACCTCCTACTGAGCAGCCAGCACCTGACTCAGAAACTCTTGAATTCTCATTATCTCCAGGACTGGAAGCATCCATTTCTCAGAATCCCTTGGTTGCTGGCCTGTACCCAGGGAAAAAAACGTAAAGCACAAAAAAAGGTAGTGACATAATTAGGTTGGCCTGAGAAAGATCATACTCCTATTGTCATGTGCTTATCGTTGCCATCACCTTTAGGAATGGAAGAGGTAGGTAAACTCCCTCCTAAAACATATTCACACCTTGTTAGAAATAAAAAATAAAAAAACAAACAAACAAACAAAGAACAAAATTAGACTTTTTTCCCTTCATTCCCCTTTTAGAGCCCTCAATGGGCAGTTTTTCCTGGCTCAGTCATCATTTGACTATATAAAAAAAGGAAGAAAAACAAAAAAAATGTGGTAAAACATGAATGATTTTTCATGACTTTATTCCATAATATAACTTTAATCTAACCAATATTCCTTTAGCAAGACATCTTTTTGTCACCTATTCTGCCTCTGATGCTTACTACTTGTGAGAAAATTACATGATATCCTTGGTCTTTGGTTTGTTCATACATATAATGGGGGTTGGATTAGATGACCCCTGAAGTTCCTTCCAGCTCTAGATTAGTAATCCTGTGACTTGTTCTTGATGGTTCTGTTCTCCCTTTGCCTCCATAACAGAAACATTTGAGGAAGGGGGGTACCATTTAAATTTCCCTTCATTTCATAACTTTCTGATGAATTTTTGTGTGTTTTATATGAAACCACAAGCCTTTTTTTCTGGTCAGAGGCCTAAGAGAATTGTACATCCCTGCAACTTTCTATTTCAAAATAGCTTTAAATGTCTTTATTCTGGAAAGGTCTAAATGAAATAGACATGGATAATAAGCCATCTTTTCTTACTTTATAGTCATTCTTGCATATGAGTGTATGAATGTTTACAATTTCTCAGTTTGTTATTATAAGGAATAAGTCTTTAGACTCCTGTATTTTGTGTTTCAGTCCCCTACCCCAAACCAGGTAGAACCAGGAGCAATGTGTGTACATTTAATGAGAAATTTTTATTTTGAGATCAGAAAAAATAAATTAAACTTCCTAGCACTTAAAGCTGTCCAAAAGTGAGCAACTTTAAGTATTGGAAGGTTTCACATTATTAGAGATCTTTTAGCAGAAGCTGAATAACCATTTGATGGGAATGTTAGAGTAGAGGATCTTTTGCTATAAGAGTTGTATTAGTGAAGCATTGAGCTCATGCAGTTTTCCACCTGTATGTTTTTATCACTGATCTTATCATTCATTTTGGCATCTTCTGGATGAATTAAAATCCATCCCATAAAATTTTGGGTTTTTTTACCCTCAATCACGCAATTATTTTGATAGAAAGACAAGGTGTTCATTTCTCATTGGATTTCTTTCCCACAATATAAATCCACATCACCTGATTGGGATCTGACCTCCAGAAGTTATTTTTTTAATATTTTTATGTCTATCCTGGTTTTTAAAAGATTGAGGACCAAATCATGCAAATTATTCACAAATATAAAAACTTGAAAATAATAGAGTAGTATGAAATCATAATTTTGAAAACATATATTTGCAAAACTTTGGCAGGACAAACTGTTGCTTGAGGACCAAAGATGAAGAGATGGTTGTTTTTGTTTTTAATTATTGGCACATTTTAAAACATGCCTTTTAAAAGCTTCAAATTGCTATGAAGCATAAGCACCTACATTTAACTTGTCATTATCCACATTGTTTTGGAATTGGAAAGCAAACAAACACCTGATAACTACTACTACTTGGGGGACTACAGAGTGAAAGAACTAATTTTCCTTACTTACTTATAAAATGAAGGGTTTGAAATAACTGATCACTCAGGTCTGTTCAAGACCTAAGTCCTGTAAGCTTTTTGAATTTGGGGATAATGTTTCATATATATGAAAGTCAGTATTGTATAATGGAACAAATTCAGTAATAGAAGTTAAAAGCCCTGGATTGATGACCAAGTTTAATTTTCATGAGACTGTTGTCTTTTTCCTTCTGACCATTTCATTGCTCCCACCCCATCTCTGTGGTGTAGTATGGGTGAAATTCAGGGCTCTGTCCTAGGTATTCATCTCTCTCTCTCTTTTCCAAATCTCTCTTTTCATACCCTTTCCTCTTCTTCTTCAATATTCTGTTTCTATATGTGTATCTCTACTTATTTATCTCTTTCTCTGCCTCTCTTTTTCTCTCTCCCTTTCTTCTTCCCTCCCTCCATCTTCTTCCTCTCTCTGTTTTTTCTTTATATCTTAGTGATCTCACTAGTTAGCTTATTATCTTTATGTAGATAATTCCCAAATCTTCATATTTAGACCTTATCTCCTCATTTCTCTCCAGACCTCTAATTCTGCATCACCAACTGCCTGCTAGACATGTCCATCTGGATGCTCTGTAGTCATCTCAAACAACACATCCAATTGAGAATTCATTATCCTTCCTCTTAAAATGATCCCTCCTAACTTTCGTATTTCCAAGATATTATGTGGTTCAGGTGAATAATGGATATAAAGCAAAGTGATATAAATGCCAGTTATTATTAACCAACAGTTACCAAGCTTCTTCTCTTGTGATCACTCCATTTTCTGAACTTTCTACTCATGCTCCTATTATATTCAAGCATGTTTTTTGGGGTAATACCAGTTTGGGATGGAAAATGTTTAACAATTAGCCTGGAGGGGGGAATTATGCACTTTTAAAAAAGTTTAATCTGCATTATTAATACTTTCTTTTTTGAAGTAACTAGTAGTATAGTGGATTGGTCTGGAATTAAGACCAGATTTCAAATCAGGCCTCAAGCACTTGCTATCTATATGACCCTTGGCAAATCATTTAACCTTTCTTTGCCTCAGTTTCCTCAACTGTAACATGAAGCTAATAGTAAAACCTACCTCACCATCTTGTGAAAAGCAAATTATACATATATATATATATATGTGTGTGTGTGTGTGTGTGTGTGTGTGTGTGTATTTAGCACAACCCCTGGCATATAGTAGATGTAATATGAATCCTCATTACCTTCCCTACTTTCTGAAATTTAGACAACTAAAAAGAACACAGTAACTCAAGTCTTAATATGTAGGTTTGCCAGTTTCAGAGAGGCAAACACTCATTGACATGGAAAATTTAACAATTGGCCTTCAAAGCAGTTAGTGCTTGCTTCAGCACACTCCTGCCTATTTCTAGCTAGTGTATTATGAATATTACAGCTCTTTGAATTCAGAACTTTAACTCTTCTCTCCCCAGATCATCCCATATCCAATTGTCTTTTAAATCTTACTGATTTTATATCTGTGACATCTCTAGCATCTGTCCATCTTCTTTCCTCCTACAGCTACCACCCTATTCCAGAACCTTACCACTTATATTGGATTATTGCTTAAACTTCCTAAATTGTTTCTATGCCTCTTGTTTCTTCCCTATTCGAATCCATGTTGCATATAGCTACCAACTGAAATTTCTAAAAGTCTTGTCCTACTATGCAACTCCATTCCCCTCCTACAGAAAGTTTAGAGGCTTCCTATTACCTCTAGGAGACAATACAAATATTTTTGTTTGTCTCTAACATCTATTTCCAGGCTTATTTTACATCATATTTTATGTTCCAGACAAAGGGAGCTATTTGGCTTTACATGGAGCTCACTTTCCTACTTCTGTTACTATACAGTCTCTTTTCTGTGCTTAGAATGCTTCTCCCCACTTATCTCCATTGCTTGGAATCCTGAGATCCCTTTGAGATTCAGCCCAGGTGACACCTCCAACATTCAGGCTTTCCTAATCCCTCTAATTATAACTAATTTTCCTTCACACCTGAATTTACTTTATAAATATCATACATTTACTATGCTGTGTACATGTTCTATGTCCCAGTAGAATGTAAGCTTAACTGTAAGCAGTGATACTTTTTGTCTTTGTGTTCCCAGAGTCTAACATGTCTGGAAGGTACATAATCAATACTTGTTAAGTGATTAATATGATGAAGCTAAAGAATAGGGTCTTCCTCCTCCCCTACCTGTTATGCTTAAATCATAGGTATATAATGAAATTGGGCTGCTAGATGGCTCAGGGCATAGAGTTCCAGGCCTGGCATCAGGAAGACCTGAGTTCAAATCTGACCTTAGACACTTACTAGTTGTGTGAACCTGGGCAAGTTACTTAACATCTGTTTGCCTTGATTCACTGGAAAAGAAAATAGCAACTCACTCCAGATCCTTGCCAAGAAAACCCCACAGATAGTATGATCCATGGGGTCAAAGACTTGAACATGACTGAATAACTGAACAACATATAATGAATTAGGGTTCATAAAATTTTCTTACAACAACCTCTTGAAATAGGCATTGGAAATAAACCTAATTTGCAGAATCATATAATTTTAGAGCTAGTGCCTTGGTCATTGTTTCATTTAGCTTTTCATTTTGAATATGAAAAAAAAATTGAGGACTAGAGAATTTAATCAATTCTTATTTTATTAAATATTTACCTTATGTCAGATACCATGTACTATGTCATAAAAGTACAAAAATACAAATGAAATAGTACCTACATTTAAGGAGCTCACATTTTATAAGGAAGACAAAATGTGCGTGTGAAATTATATGCAAAATAAAGGAAATACAAGCCAATAATGACTGCTAGTTTCAGGGGGAAAAAAGGTCTTGTATCAGAAATAGTTGTTTTAACTGAATTCAGAAGGAAACTTGGGCTTCTAAGAGGCAGAAGCAAGGAAAAATGAATGGATGCATGAATGCATGAAAAAAAAAAACACCAACTATATTAACTACTAGTACCAGGTAAGGTACTAAGCCCAGGAAACCAGACTAGAAATGTAAAACAGTCATTGCCTTTCAAGGTAGTCACAGTCAAATGTAAGACACCCATAGGAAGGGGTGGTGGCCAAGGAAGGGAGCTAGGGTCTGAGGACCCACACTAAGGGAATGTTGATTCATAGGGCAGCTGACTGACATAACCTTTTCTGGAAACAGCGGTCATATTGATTAGGTTACTGTGTCAAGAGCATAAGATAAGTAGGAGTGGGAGTGGGAAGGAGTCTTAAGCATAATCTAGTTTGAAGCTGGTTATATGTGATTGTTTGTATGGATTCACTAATCAAGTCAGCTGAACTCCAAGGTTACAAAACTAAGTGGATTAATGGCTACAGCAATTGGGCTATTAGCTACTGAATGGGAGAATTGGGATTAGAACTCAGGTCTTATGATTCATGATTCAATTTTCTTTTCAAAATACTTAAATACTAGTTACCTATTTAGAAGGCTATGGGATCCCTTACTTCTGAGATTATGGCCTATTTATACTTTATATATCTTGCATGTACTTAGTTGTTTGCAGTTTGCCACTGTCATTAGAATGTAAGGTTCTTGAGGACAGGGATCATATTTTTGTTACAACAGTGTGTGGCACATAGAAGACACTTAATAAATACTTACTGATGATAGTCGTGGTGATGGTGGTGATGGTGGTTGTGGTTACTTCTTCCAATAGGGCCGATTTTTACCTCTCTATTTTTCTCATTCTCGGTGATTCCTGTCCATGTCTACCTTTAAATAATCCATAGAGAATCTAATTCAACAGAGGATTTATTTTTCTTTTAATAACCTAGAGGTAGCAATGTGGCACTTGTCTGTCTATTTTTTCCCATTCTCCTGATAGGACCAACCCACTTCCTTTCTCAGTTATACTTGTCCTTGATGATGTCTTTGATGTCACTTCTCTACCAGAAGCCATCATTGGTAACAAACTGCAGCCTAATTACTGCCAGCAAACATCTCTCAATTGTCCTTTGGATTATATGTAATCTTTATTCTTTCTAGATCCTGCTATTACATGATTCACAAGTTCATAGTATTACTAAAAGAATTTTGGTGTTAAAGGGATGGGCTTTTGCATCAGTGAATAGTTTGAGATCAACATAATAAATATTTTTAAAACATATTTAATATTTTAAAAACTGTTCAGTGAATACTCAAATATCTTGTTTAAAAGGGAAGTATGTGTTATCAGATCAAGAAGGGGCCTTATTCATTCAATCATGAAATATTTACTGAACTATTTATTGTATTAGATCTCAGGGAATCACAATTAACCAAAAAGGATTGATTAAATGCTTAAAATCTGCTAGGCACTGAGTTGCTGGGCACTGTGGATACAAAGATACAAATGAAGCACCCCTTGTTCTTGAGTCGTATCAATTATATTCTATAAAAATAAGTATATAGGATGTAGATTTAAAAGAATAAGTAAAAGTTAATTTCAGGAAAGTGTCACTTGGATCTGAGAGGATAAGGAAATGTTTCATGTAGAAAGTACCATCTGAATTTAGCTTTGAAGGAAACTGAGGATTCTGCAATATAAAAGACAGGTAGTATCGGGGACAGCATGTGGGAATGCATAGAGATGGGAGAGTGCCATATATAAGGTAGCAAGAAGGCCAGTATGAGAAGTTCATTACATAGGTTTTGCCCTCAATGTTGTGAATTAGATATGAAAAGTTAAAGAATAAGAGAAGTAGATAACAATTTATGTGTATATAATGAATCAAGGTTTACACTTTTTCCACAATAACCTCTTTTACGTGGGCATAGGGAAATTCCCATTTTACAATATGAGAAAGCTAGGAAGTGTTAGAACAGGGGTTTCCATCCCAGACTATTATAGGATTTAGAGATTATGTTTGTTTTTAATGAATCATAAAGATCAATTGTGTATAAAACAATAGACCTTTATTTATGGTATGCTTCAAATTACATAAGGGAAAATACAAAGTCTAAGAAGAATAATTTAGCATGCCTAGAACTCTGACTATATTATAAAGTAATAATCATCAAAACAATTTAACAATGGTTAAAATAGAAAAAACAGCTAATGGGGCATCCTGAACAAGCATAACTAAAGGCAAAGCAACACAGTGGAACAATAACAAACTTGATAACAAATGCAAGAATACAAGATACTTCGGGAAGGTTTCCCTTTTGGAAAAGAAATGCTAAAAAATCCAGAAAGTTTTACAGAAATTAGGCTTAGTTCTGCGATTATATCCCAGATCACAGGAAGCTCCAAATTTATAAATGAACTAAATGATAAAAATCACACAATAAATAAATTTGAGAAAAAATAAAGTGGCATATTTCAGAATTATGATTTAAAGATGAATCTATAAGTAACAGAAATTAAAAATTAATTGACTATATAAATTTTAAATGTTTTCATATGAGCAAAATAAATGCAGCTCTAACAAAGAAAATAAAGTCTCAATTGGGAAAAGTGTTCGCATCTAATGTTTCTGAATAAAGTCTTATACTCACAGTTCATGAGGAATTGTCCCAAATATATGACTAAACAACATTCACTAATCAATGTGGTAAAAGGATATGTACAAATAATTTTCAAAAGAAGCAAGACAATCTATCAGCAAATTTATGTAAAATGATTCAAATCATTCATAGTTAGAGAAATGCTGATTAAAACAACTTCTAGAAAGAAAATATTTTACACAACCCCTACCCATCAATTTGGCAAAGATGATAAAGGATGGAAATTGTCACTGTTAGGGTGTATATAGGAAGTTAGGGGATTATACAATTGGTAGAGTCATGAATTGAATCAACATTCTCTAAAATATTTAAGAAACATAGGAAAAAAGTTATTCAATCACTCTTACCCTTTTAGTTTTTCCTCTACTGGGAATATACCCCCCAAAAGATCAATGATACTGCAGTACCCAGTTTGGGAGATATTCCTCCAGATGGTGGCAACTATACTCTTACTTTATTGGGTTACAATGTGGGAACTTATTACTCAATTATAGATTGTAAGCCCCAACAATGTATTCCCCTATTAATAATCAGTCCATGGACAGAATTAGCTTTTTAGCAAAGTAATTTCTTTACATGGCATTAGAAAGTACTGTAGCTACAAAATATTTCTCCCATAAATCTTCATTATGCTTGCCCACAAAGACCCACAGAGACCATGGAAAGAGTGGAAGACAAACAAAAATTAAATGGTAATGATACTAACTTGTAGAGAATGCATGTGAACAAGATAACCAACAACTCTGGAATTTCAAGACCTCATTGTCCTTTTTATTGTAGAATTTCCATGTTTTTCTTCCTTTTGTACAGAAACTCAACTTACTGGAACCATGGCTCATTTGTCATGTCTTTAGTTTCAACTGCCAGGGTTAATTCTTTCTTGTATACATAGCCATAGTTCTGCTTTTCTAGTTTTTTGAGGTATTTTTTATGCCAGAATGCCATCTTCTTGAAGCTATTTCTGGTGCAAAATGACTTTCTTTGTATCTGTGTCTGTATAGACTTATGTTTCTGACCCTTACTGGATAAAATATCTACTACTGATTGAGAAGCTCCATTTTAATGATACATGAATGATTGGAGGAAGGAGAAAGAAACCAATCAATAAATAAATATTAAGTACTTACTATGCACCAGGCACTGCATTTCCCTTCCCATCACAAGCAGTTCTTTCCCAGAGCCAGATTATTCCTCACTTATTCTCACAAATTGAGAAACTAGATACATAGATAACAACTGAGCCTTTGAAGAGTTCTCAGAGACATGGTTGATTTTTTTTTCTTTTTGTTCTTGATAACTAGGGAAAGGTCTTCACATTTGCTAAAGGTTTCATTGAGTGTTAATACCTAGTTAGTACTTTAACACCTCTTATCTCTGTTATCTTCTCTATATTCTATGATCACTATTGGGAATAGGGGAGCAAAGAATGGAATCTCCTTAAAATATAAATCTCCTTACAACCCAAATAAATCTTCGTACAACACACATATATAATGTTTTTTGAAGAAGTAAACACCTACAAACAATATGGGTGCCCTTTGATAGGAGAATGAATAGACTAGACAAAGTGTGATATATGAATGCAATAGAATTGTGGACATGAGAAATTCAGCAAAACCTGGAAAACTTGGATGAATTGATGCAAAATAGAGAAAAAGAGTCAGGAGAACCATAAACACAATAACTATAGTAATCTAAATAATAGACAACCTGCCCAAATTTAAAAATAAATAATAATCAGTAACTTGACATATAAATAGAAACAGCACTTACAGAAGTACATTTCCTCATGTGTGTGTGTATGTGTGTGAGAGAGAGAGAGAAAGAGAGAGAGACAGAGAGAGACAGACAGACAGAGAAGGGAGCATTCAAATGCATACAATGTGACAAAACCTATGCTAAGCTAAGGCAATAGATTACAGTTGATGAACATTAAATAATGATGCCAATATTTTGGTTTTGTTTAACTTTTTTATTGCGATGGCAATTTTGCATAGGAGGAAGTTACTGAGACATGACTATAATGTGGAGAAGGGGAGAAAGCATTACCAAAACATATTGGAAAGGGAGAAAAATATGGCACAGGGCTAATTAAAAAGCAGATTTGAGTAAGCCAATGCAGAGTATAATTGAGTTTAGTAAAGGTCAGGAAAGACCTGGAAAGTAAAAATGATGAGATTAGGAGCAATAAAAAGGATTTGTCATTACTGAGTCAATATGTTTGTGATTGACATGTGGAAAAATCACATACACACATATCTCCCTAATTTCTCAAATGGAAGAGATTTAGCTCACTACTGATGCTCCTGGCATCTGCTAATTAATCACCTTTTGTTCTAAATGTGCAGAATGGAAAGGAATTAAAAGAAAATTATTATACACTTGGTCAGCTTTTCTTATTAAAGTTATTTACTATTCCTTAAAATTATGTTTTAGATTAAATGTTGTATTCATGTTCATGCTTATAGTTTTCAGTGTTAACTTTATTTTAGAATAGAATTTGGGCTTTGAAAGAATAACATCTACCAGCTGTTTAGTAAAAGCCTTTCTTCTGTGTGAGATTGATGAACTGTCACTCTGCAGTGTTCTCTTAATTTCTATATTAAATGCATATTTTTAAGTATCTATAGACATATTTGCAAAAATGCTTAAGTGAATTTTTGGTGATGATAGAAAGAATATAACATAGAATCCCAGATCTTAGAATTGGAATGACCTGGGGCAGCTCGGTGGCACAGTGGATAAGGCACTGGCCCTGGATTCAGGAGGACCTGAGTTCAAATTTGGCCTCAGACACTTGACACTTACTAGCTGTATGACCCTGGGCAAGTCACTTAACCCCAATTGCCTCACACACTCAAAAAAGAATAGGAATGACCCTTTTTTAAAAAAACAAATTATGTACTTCACTGCCTTTATTTTTTGGCCAACACACCAATTCTTCAAAAATTAAATATCTTATCAAAACTGGTGACTATTTAAGGGGCAGAACCAAGAAAATGAGCAGGGGAGTGCCAGCATCACCTTATACTGGTTGCTGAGTTATGATTGTTAAATTTTCAGTGTGAACATTTATCCCTCAAAAATCACAAAGACTACAAATAAGGGTTTTAATTATTGTGTTGTCAAGCGTTTATATTTTTTAAAGTGATGGAGGAAATTTTGATAATTCAAATGAAACTTTAAAGTATGTCATGTATACTTTTGGGGGCCTGGGGGAGGAGGTTGTTAAGTATTTACTAGCATGCTCCTGACAAGACAATAGTTCTTCATGGAATCTCTCCTTATAAAGCTCTGCTGCTCTGGGTCTCTCATTAAAATTTTCAGGACAATACAGTGATTAAAATAGATTTCAAAGTTGGAATACCATTCACCAAGTTCACATTTGGTCATTTATTTTAATTTTCAAATATTGCGTCGCTATAGTATTCTTAACCATAAGCCATTCTTTATCAAAGATCATTTAATATTTCTCAACATGGGAAAGTTTACTCAAATCAACTATGCAGTTTATTCTATCCACCATAATGTCCTACTCCTTCCCAATTCTGTTTGTTATCCTTTGAGCCAAATGAAATTTTACTAATGATGCACTTGTTATTTGGCTGTTTTCCCTTTGCTTAATAACACCAGTTGCTGGTACATAAATAGCTCCTTTCAATCTGACTTGAGAATGCTCTATTTCTTATTTCCCCCAAAATTGTTAAAATAGAATTGTTGGTAGGGGCAGCTAGGTGGCATAGTGGATATAGCACTGGTTCTGGATTCAGGAGGCCCTGAGTTCAAATCTGGTCTCAGACACTTGACACCTGCTAGCTGTGTGACCCTGGGCAAGTCACTTAACCCTCATTGCTCAAAAGAAATAGAATTGTTGGGAATCTTATTTTGATAATATTCTTTATAAGGAGCTAAAATTCCAGCTAGTCTGTCTAAAATATCTAATGAGTGGTCGCCAATAAATTATAAGCTTTAGCAAGAATTAGACTTTTAAGCATTTATTAAGGAGAATAAGAACTTGGTGGAGAGAAAGAGAGACCTAGATTCATCTGACTATTAAAGGGAGAGCACATTTCTAGCTCCCCCTTTCCACCTGAGTCCTGAGGAAAGAGAAAGTGAGAGAGCCAGCCTTGCCCCCTCTTCCTCCCACAAGCAAATATCACTTCCTGACACCAAAGAAAAGCTGTATGGCCTTGCCCTCACAGGCCTTCTCCTCATGGTGGAGTTTTCTTACAGTAAATCTCCAGCAGGTGGCGTCATTCCAATCATTACATCTTTAAGGATCCCCCAATGCTGACTTGTATTACAGATTAAAAAACTCATACATTCTTGTATGAGTTAAATACACAAAAGGTCAATTTAGCACAGTGACTCATCTCTGTATCCTGGGAATTGTGTCAGTTTTTCAGTAGAAGGCCTATGAACACCAGCATAGACCTGCACATTGCATTAAGAAATATGAAAAAAATAGGTCACCGACAAAGGGCTTTTTAAGAAAAGCAAATATACTAGATTAAAATCAACAATAATTTATTGAGTGCTTGCTATATGCATCACACTTTTTGATTTTCAGTCAAGGACTCTTCATACTTCCTTTTCTTGGTCAATACCTGCCATAATAAGTTCTTATTTCTCTACTATGTCTGGAAAGAAAAAAAACAGTATAGTAATAGCTGCATCTTAGAATGAATTAAAGTCAATGTGTTACTTCTCCCATGGGTATCTTGACATATACATTCAACAAATTTTTGTTTCTTAACTATATATTGTGTGTAGGACATGAACCTTTGTGAAGCTTATACTTTATGGAGGGTAAGGCAAACACTAATAAATTTTACATGTCAACTATGGAAGGAAAGAAGAAGGAAGGAGGGAGAGAGGAAAGAAGGAAGGAAGGAAAAAAGGAAGGAAAAGACATAGGGAGGAAGGGGGCAGTGAGGGAAGGAGGGAGGAAGCCAGCAAGCATTTATTTATTTATTTATTTATCTGTTTATCTATTTATTTGTTTATTTATTTATTTTTGGTGGGACAATGAGGGTTAAGTGACTTACCCACAGTCACACAGCTAGTAAGCGTCAAGTGTCTGAGGATTTTTTCTGGATTTGAACTCAGGTCCTCCTGAATCCAGGACCAGTGTTCTATCTACTGTGCTACCTAGCTGCTCCCCTCCCCCCAGCAAGCATTTATTAAGCATCTTCTTTAGCTCGGGGAGGTAGGCCTTATTATTATTATCCCTGTTTTACAGTTGAGGGATTGAGGCAGGCAGAAGTTAAGTGACTTGCCCAGAGTCACACAGCTAGGAAGTGCCTGAGACCAAATTTCAACTCAGCTTTTCCTCACTGCTATCCTAACACTCTAACTGCCTATGAATTAAATGCACTAGAGAGTACAGAACAAAATGGTTTGTGAGTTCCTATTACAAAAGATCATTATAAGTGGGTAGGGGGGGAGTAGGTAATGGAAGGGGTTTTTTTGTTTGTTCCTTTCTTTTTGCAGGGCAGTGAGGGTTAAATTACTTGCCTAGGGTCATACAGCTAGTAAGTGTTAAGTGTCTGAGGTCAAATTTGAATTCAGGTCCTCCTGAATCAAGGGCTGGTGCTTTATCCACTGCACCACCTAGCTGCCCCAGTAATGGAAGTTGGAATGAAGATCATAGAAAGTTTCATGAAGAAATGTTATTGAAGTTGAACTTTAAAGTAATGGTTAAAGTAAATTCAACAGCTGAATTCTAGAGGAGAACATGTCAGACATATCAAATGTAGGGAATAGTACAAGCAATGATATGGAGGAAGGGGGTCACATGGTATATTGGGGACACATGGTAAAGGAATTTCAAGAATTATTTAGCAGATAAAAATAGTCATGTCAATAGAAGTCCCTGTCCCATTCTCTGATATCATACATTATCACCTACTCTGCCTATGAGTAAAGTGTCTTTACAGACACACATGCACACTCTTGAAGATATATACAGATTCGCACTCATAGATTGTGTCAATTATCTGAATAGCCAGTTGAGTTTAAAATTTGGGGGCCAGAATTTTTCATTTCTATGCAAATTAGTCAAGGGCCTAGATGCACTTTTTGCAGTAAGGCAAAATAAATTGAAGCAATATTTTCCAAAATGTTTTCTCTAATGCCAACATTTCTGCACCAATAATTTTCAGAGCTGTGTGTGCGTGTTGGTATGCTTAAATGCCAACCTCACTAGGCAATATTTATTTGACTGAGAGAGAACCAGAATATTAAATTATCAGCATTCTTTTTTTTCTTCTATCTGGATAATGCTGGCTAGAAGGTAGAACTTACAAATCATATACTTCAGTGCTGGACTACTTCTTTAGGCGAGTAAAATTCTCACGGAATTCCTAACTAAAAAACATTAGATTATATTCTGTGAACAACAAATCACTTCAGAGGGAACTTGCCTTTTCTTTTCCCCTTTTCTTAAAAGTACTGAGGATGCAAATTACTAAGCATTTTTTCTCTCAATTCAATTCAGATGGAATTTTTGCCTTATCTTATTGGGAACTAGGCCTTCCTGCTGCTTCCTACAATCAATGAACAATATTATCTTCAACACACTGCAAGAATCCCTTTCTGTTGTTGTTTCTTGCTATTAGAATATAAGGTCCTCAAGATACCATCCCACTCTAAATCTAAGACTGTATGAGTCTTTAGGTATATCACATTGACTTGTTTGTTTATACTATGAACTTTCAAGTAGTCTATAATGTGAAATTTTGGATTTCTCTAGAAATTAATTTCATGAAATGCTTTCTTCTTCCAGAGTAGTTTACTGATTGAATTTTTTTAGAAATGTTTAATAACAAGTTTTATTGAGAATTTTCAAGAAATAAAAGGTTCCTGTCACAATGGTTCGAATGTAGATGTAGTATACATAATAAATAATTAATATTTACATATATATAAATTTGCTAATCATTACTTATCAAAATATGTGTTGTTCTTATCAGGGTAGCTATCTTTGAAATCCATTTGTCACTTGGGATTTCAATCAAGGACTGTTTTTTACTCCTTCTAACTATAGGCAAAATTGTGATTTGCTCAAATTAAGAAAAAAAAGGTTTTATCTTGTGGTATAAGCTTTTTTTGCTGATAAATATTAATAAATGCACAACACTTTAAAGTTTGAAAGCTTTTTCCACAAATTATCTTGTTTGATTTTCAGAAAAACCTTCTCAGGAAAATGCTACAGGTATCTCTTTTTTTTCCAGATGGAGAAACTGAATTTCAGGGAAGTTAAATTATTTAACTGTGGAAATATAGCTAATGGTAGAGGAAGAATGGGAACTCAGGTTTACCTGACTCTTGGTAGAGTACGTCCATTACCACTAAGTGATACTGCTTTGATAACTAAGTAAAATTTTTAAAATGTAAGAAATACATCTTTGCAATTTCCTCTTTTCTCAAATAAAAATTAGATAAAGTATGTAAAGCACTTGATAAGCCTTAGGTTGCCATAAAATCACAAGTGATGATGATGGTGTTTCTGGGGTAGGGAGAAGGAAGATTTCCTACAACTTGAGTGCAGGATCTTTAGGGTTGGAGAGTCTAAAATTTGCAAATGAACAACAGCTTTCACTCTGGTTACAGAATTTACCATCTGCTCCATTAGTTGAGCCTTGCCCGGTATTATCAAATTTTGAACATTTGGTTTCTGACCACAGAATGTTAAGTGTGTGATTGTTATATCTATCTACAATTAAGTAGATAATGGAAAACCAAGAAACTGGGAAATCTAGTCCTACGTGTTTTTTTGTTTGTTTGTTTTGTTTTGTTTTTTGGTGAGGCAATGAGGGTTAAGTGATTTGCCCAGGGTCACACAGCTAGTAAGTTTCAAGTGTCTGAGATCAGATTTGAACTCAGGTCCTCCTGAATCCAGGGCTTTCTCCACTGTGCCACCTAGCTGCTCCATGCAATTCATTTATTATTAAAATACATAGCGGGCAGCTAGGTGGCACAGTGGAGAAAGCCCTGGATTCAGGAGGACCTGAGTTCAAATTTAGTCTCAGACACTTGACACTAGCTGTGTGACGCTGGGCAAGTCACTTAACCCTCATTGCCCCGCAAAATAATAATAATAATAATAATAATAATAATAATAATAATAATAATAATAATAATGAATTGCTTCTAAAATTGGTTCATGTAATTTTGGGGAAGTTATATGTTTATAGATCTGTATTATAACAAATGTTTTACATGAAATGATAAGAAATTCATATTTCTATAATAAACAATACTTGATGTTTCATTTTTAAATGAAATAGATTTTCATTGTGTTGTATCAAGTTTTCTTTCTTTTTTATCATATATACTTATATGTGTGGAGCATATTTAACTTCTAATACTTTAGTTTAAATACAGACATTGTCAGAGCTCAAAGTGAATTTAGATACTATAGGATCATAGATATAGTGTTGGAAGAACTATAAAAGGCATTTAATCTGTTCTACTTATTTTACAAATGAATAACCTGAGGTCCGGAGAGATTTTTTCTAGATTTATCAACTGCTAGTAACTTCTTTTATAAGGCTACCTTCTAAAGACTCAACATTTATCTTGTATATACTATTTTTTTGCAGATTTTATCTCCCCCAATAATAGGCAAACTCCTTATGGGCAGGGGTCATTTTTGCTTTTTCTTTGTATACCCAGGCCCTAAGCACTAAACATGGCACATAGTGCTTATTAGTAAATGCATGTTGTTTAATTGATTGTTCAAGGTATAACAGTTGTGTGAGAGATGGATTTATACCCAAGTCCACTTACTTCATATAGACCAGTGATTCTCAAAGTGTAGCCTATGGATACCGCCCCCCCCCACCAACCCCTATCTATTCAGTGGGTTTGTGATGTCAAATATTTTCAAAATAATACTATAAATTATTTGCCTACTGTAATACTACTCCATTTTCCAATTACATATCTGTATGAAGTTGGATTTCCTTTATATATTTCAACCCAAGGAATATATCACAACCGATTGAATGAAGGAACATATATGAGACTCTAGCTGTCTTCTGTTAAGCTAGACATTATCAAGATTTGCAAAAATATGTAAAATAAGTCTCATTAAGTTTTATGTTGTTTTGGAAAATGAAGTTATTTTTCATAAAATGTTATTTGTGTTAAAATATGAAAGATTTATATATGTCATTTTAATCTTAGAAATTGGAAAGTACTACAAATCAAGTCTTGAGTTGTTTTGTTGATTTCTAGACTTAATAAATAGTTGGAGAAAAAGTTTGGGGCCAGTCACTTAAAATCCATAAACCACTGCTTTGTTTTCTGTAACATGAGGGGAGAGGGAGGTTAAACTAGATGGTCTCTGAAATCCCTTTCAGTTCTATGATGCTCTAATCTATGTATAGAGCATGAATGATCAGCTTAGAGTTTCAAATAATTTTAGCTTATCGGATCTGAAAGGGTTGATGGGTTATCCAGTCCAATCTTAGTTTCCAGTTGTATGACTTTGGAGAAGTCTTTTCATTTCTCTGGATTTAAGAATTTAGACTAGATGATTCCTTGAGGAACTTTCAAGTCTGAAGCTGTGAACTATACCTGAAACATTGTTCCCCTTTACAATATCCCTAATGAATAATCAGTTTGTGCTTGACCACACTTCTCACTTATTGAGGCTTATGCTGCTGAATGGAAACTGAGCTCAGATAAGAATCTAGATTAGATTGTCTTTTCAGTTGTGATACCACTGAATAATGTTAACTTTGATTTTAGGAACACCATTATGACAGGGTTTTATTATAATACTGTTTTTTACCATATGTGACAGAACAAGGAAAGAAATCACTTGAAGGCACTATTAACATGAGCTGAATAAGAAAAAAAAATCAAATAACAATGGAGTTTGAGGAAATTCTGTATGAGATAATTATAAATATGTGAAATGCCTTTTCTATTATAGTATTGTCACCTTTTAGTTGGAATATAAATTAATGTTCAGTCATTTTAGATTTTTTAGAATGGCAGATTAAATATAAAACCATTCATTCAATCAACCATCTAACATTTATTAAGTACCCACTATTTGCCAGGAAAGTATTTTCCCAGAATTTTCTTGAATATATATGAATAAATATATGTACAATATGTATCCATACCTGTAAATGCATATACATACAAAAACACATCACTATATATACATATATACATACTTTTCTATGTAGAGATAAGAATTAGCATATACATACAATTCAATATATACATATATGTATATATATATACATGCTTATGCATGCATGTATGCATATATAATAGACATATATTCCTACAGATACATGCATATTATATATTCTCATACATATATATTCATATGCATATAATTTAATACATATATTTTATATGCCTACAATATATTTATACATATGCAGTATATGTCTTAATAGCATGTGTATATCTATATAAATAGCATAGACATATACAAATATTTATTCATTTACATATACATGCATTCAGGTTGAGGCAAAAGAAAAGGACCCTATTCAAGATGGAATCAAAGAACCTGGTTTCACATCATACTGAGTTGGTGCTCATTTACTGCCTGAGTGATTTTGAGCAAGTCATTTCAGTGCTTTAGATCTCAATTCCTCCTCTATATGATGAGAGGCTTGGAATAAATGGTGCCATGAGTTCTTTTTAGCTTAAAATATGTGATCTTATCCTATTTTTTCATGCGATCTATGAGACATTATAGCTTAGAATTATTTTTTCTTTCCCCACAATTCTTAGCAAAATAATCTACATGTTATATTTTTTTCAAGTGATCTCCATGGATAATTTCTAGGCACTTTAAATGTGTATAATTTATTGTATGAAATTCAGAAAATTTCATAATTTCTGACTCTCCATTAACAATTTTCTTCCCTTACTTTAGGACCTTGTTTTTATTAAACTAAACCTCAAATTTATTGTGTACCATTGTTTAATAATTATAGTAGCCTGAAACCTAGACATAATTTTATACAGTTATACAATACTATGCTCTGTAACAATTATGCCATTAGATTTCCAGTGCACATAATTACTTCTAATACCATAGTATTCTGGAAGGAATTTATTCAAGGTCTCATGCAGAAACTAATTACCCCTTGTTGCCATGATGGGATACTGACTGGAACATTTATAAGGATGTGAGCTGGTTTTCAAATGCTTTCCTCAGAAAAGTCCTACTTCATTGTCCTCAAGGAAGTGATCCAGAATTCTTAAAGGTTATGTTCAGGTAGGTTTGTCAAAGTAGAAATTTTTAAGATAATGTTATTTCAACAGATTATGCCACCTTAGACATTGTCTGCATCTTTCATCTAATTTTCTGAATGAAGAAACTGGAGCCAAGAAAGTGAAATAATTTACCAAAAGTCACACAAAATAGTGAATATCAAAACTAGGTTTTAAACCTAGGTCTTCTGGTGGAAAATATAGTGGGATTTTCTCTATGTCATGGTGTTTCATTTTGAATTCCAAACCAATTCTCATTCTACTACATTGTGCAGTATGTGTGTATGCACAAATAACTATGCACACACACACATATATAAACACATATATACATGCATGCTCACATGTTCTGAAAATTTCTAAGTCACAGTGTTAGACAAAGATAAAAAAGTCTCTAAGCCAAAAAAAAAAAGTAGGTTTATTGAGAGAGGGATCCTCTCTCACAATAAAGCCAGTCTCAGATCTAGGACCCAAAGACCCTGAGCCTCAGAATCTGGGATATTTAAGTGTGATGATTCCTCCCACTATCCAACACAATCCAAGTGGTAAAAATACAAAAAGTGTAAAATAGGAAGAAAAACTATCAGTCAGATACCAGCATAGTCACTTGCCACTCTATATATGCTATTTAAAATAGTCCTGTTGCTAAGTAACAGGCTCATAACATAGAAAGCCATCTATTTGAATGTGTCTTTGCCATCTCAGACAAAGTCTTTCTTGTCTCTATTCCTCCAAGTTTTCTACTATCAAGAATTTTCACCATATTGATTAAGCATGGCTTTCCAACTTCTTGCCAGCTCTGATTGGTCCCTTATAGCTCAAAATTTACTATTATAGGTATTTGATCTTTAAGCTGATTAGGAGCTATACATAACCACAATTGGAGGTCAGATAGATGGATTCTAGGTAAATTGTAGACAAGTTGACAATATAGCATTTGCATTTGCTCCTTCCAATATCTATCTTACTTCATTATCATTTGCTTAAGCTACTAAAAAATCTAAATATTTTAAATCATTGTTTGTAATCTATAAACTGATTAGTACTACTGTTAAAACACTTGTATCTAAGGGATGGGGAAAATTTCATTCAAACACAGATAAACATAGACATATCACATATATTCAATTTATAAATGCATCTCTGTATATTGTATATATATGTGCATGTATTATGATATATAGATATGTGTTTACCTCTGTGTCAATATACAACATGATTAATGATATAATTTAACATAATATTATATAAATCTAGTAGATGTATAGAGAGATAGATGCTTTTGCACTAGTATAAAATTTAAAGTCATGCTTTTAAACTCCATCTTTTCTTATATACTACTATTTACTCAATTTGTGGCCGAGGTCATTGTCCATTTTTGTTGATTATCTTATATATACTAAATATCATACATGGGTTACACATGTGAGGAAAGCCTTCAGCATATTTAGTGAATCCCTTGTAGTAAACTTATAGGAGGACATGGGCAAGATTCTTTTAGAATGGATAAAATATAGATTGCTTGCTATCTGCATAATTGAAAGAACTAACAAATTAATGACATCACAGATCTATTTGCATTTGTAAATATTTGAGTGTGCATATACATATGTGCACATTTTAACATATCAATGTATCAACACAATGAACTGTATGTCCAATTTCGTCTTATAGTTTGGATAATATCATATTTTTCATTTCCTTTTTCAAAAATTTCCTATAGCATGGGTGGTTGGACCAATCTAATTTTTGCATTACGTACTGTTTTGGGTTGAAATATAATGCTTACAATGTGAATAAAACATTTGGAGAATCCTATCAGTATGGCATGATCAAATTGAATTCTGCAATTGTCATCTTCCATGACTGAAGAAAATTCTAAATTAATATATATTTCTCTGATTTACACTGGATTATTGATATGAGTATTTAATAAGTTTAAGCATTTATCTCCTTATTTATATATTTCATTATCTTGGGTAATTTCATTCATTAAAGTCATCTTGTGTGAAGAGAGTCATCAAGATTGCATTTGTCCACTTAGGTCAATTTGATTAAAAATCATAAACACTAGAGAGTTGTACTTTTATCAGATCAATGATCATAAATATGTGGTGTGACATGGAAAGTAATCATTAAAGTGTTTTTTTTTCTTATGTTTTCATTGTCCACATCTTTCATTTAGGTATAGAACATTTTCAAAGATTTCTTAAAGAATTATTTAAGGGATAGGGATTTGTGATCTTCATTACTTTGAAGTATTTGAGATTTAGTGAAAATAAGACCCTAAGTACCTTTAAAATTGTTTCCTTCAGCAAAGCTTCCTTCTATATGTTTTCTAGGTCCAAGTTACACTTGGAGATTTCATCATTTTTAAGTGCAATTGCCATTAGTTCACATCATAGATACTTAGGTACATAAATTACTTTGCACCATGAATCAGTTACACTGCTGATAAAAAAAAATAATAGGCATTTTCTAAATAATCACATCTATCCCATTTCATCTCTGTTAAAAATAGTCTAATATTTTCCCATTCTGTAGTATATTCAGCAAATTACATTATGCTCTAAGCAGCAATGCTCTTGGGCAACTTGACAAAGTTTGGCTAATGACTATTTTTACATGAGAGAAGAGGAATGTTGAATGAAGTAACTTATCAATAATAGAATGTTTCATGCCACTGAGATCATAGTCAAAATCTACCAGTGGGAAAGGGATGCAATAAAGGTATATTGGAGTTCATTATATTGAAAAAATATATTACTCTATGGGGCAGCTAGGTGGTGCAGTTGATAAAGCACCAGCCCTGGATTCAGATGTACCTGAGTTCAAATCCAGCCTCAGACACTTGACACTTACTAGCTGTGTGACCCTGGGCAAGTCACTTAACCCCCATTGCCCTGCAAAAAACAAAACAAAACAAAACAAAAAAATATAAATTTCTCTGAGTATGCTAGTAAATTTGTATAGATTCTTGTAGGATGCTAAAGAACTTAGTCATGTGACCCTTTCTAATTAATTTTATAAACAAATAAAAGTACAAAACTTAAAAGGGCCAGATTATTCCTACCATAATTAATCAATTTATAAGCATTTGTTAGGCACCTACTATGTTCTGGCTATTAGCCGAGGCACTATGATTAAAAACTTTCAAGGGGCTCATGTTTTATTGAGGGTATAATGCATATGGATTTAAAAGGATGTACAGAATAAACACCAAATATATACAAGGTAATTTTAGAAGGGAGGGAATTAGTAACTGGGGTGCTCAGGAGAAGCTTGTTACTTAACCTACTCTTGAAAAAGTAAGGGATTCTATGAATTAGAGGAAGAAAATACATTTTAGGGATGCGGGATGACTACTCTAAGGGCATGGAGAAGAGATAAGATTGTTGCATGTGAGCTAAGAGGAAGTAGGTTAGTTTGGCTGGACTGTGGAGTATGGGAAAGAAAGTCATATATGAAAAGGCAGGAAAGGTAGATTAGGATCAGATTGGGAAGAGTTTTCTAAGTAGAAGAGTTTAATTTAATCACAGAGGCATTAGAAAGTCACCAGAACTAATTGAGTGGGGGAGTAATTTTGTCACACTTCTGCTTAAGGAATACCACTGTGGTAGCTGTGTGGGGAATGGATTGAAGAGAGGTTTGAGACAGGAAGATCAATTGAGAGGTTATTCAATTGTCCACGAAAGACATGATGAGGACCTGAACTAATGTCGTAGTCACATGAGTAGAGAGAAGGGATGGATCTGATAGATGTTGTGGAGGTAGAAACTAAAATCTGACAAGTGATTAAACATGTGGAATAAGGGAGAGTGAGGCATTGAGGTTATAAATCTGGGAAATTGTTAAGATATTGGAGATTTTAACAGAAATAGGGATTTTGGAAAAGGGGTGAAATGAAAGTGAAATATAAAGAATTCTACCAAATGATGAAATTATAACCATGTGTATGTGGTTTTTTTTAATTTTTAACAACAATAACAAAAAGATCAATGGAATAATGTTATCACTATGGGAAACTTTCATACGTCATACCTATAGCCATTTTGAACTTGTGAAGAAAAAACATTCCCTACCTATACCTGGATCACACTTCACTTGTATCAATGAGTGTGTGGATAAACAAAGAAATTTGGTTTGAGTCAGGAAAGACCTTGTTCAAGTCCTGGATCTGTTACAGAACAGCTAAGTGATTCATTTAGTGGATAGTTTGCCTGGCCTGGCATCAATACAGCCTGAGTTCAAATCCTGTTTCAGAAACCTAGTAGCTGTATGACCCTGAGCAAATCATTCAAATATGTTTGCCTCAGGTTCCTTGTCTGTAAAATGAGCTGGAGAAAAAATGGCTACACACTCCGGTATCTTTTCCAAGAAAACCTCAAATGGGATCATAAAGAGTCAGATATGACTGAAAACAACTAAACAACAACAATTCTGTGATACTGAGCTAGTTGCTTAAACTTTTTGAATATCAGTTTCCTCTTTTGTTAAATTAGATTCAAATGCTTGAATTAATTACTTTTGATTCACCCTATTAAGCATTCCATAAACCTTTGAAGCCCTATGCAAATTTGATATTTTTAAATCATTTTTATGACTCCTTGTGTAGGATTTCAATATTTCTGGTCTCCATGACTGTCAGGGAAGTTCTCAATAAACATTTTCTGATTCACTGATATATTTCCAAAGGTATATGGTCAACAGAAATTCTCAACTGATATTAAAAATACTAGTTTTGATGACAAGTTAAAAACAACAATAATTATATCTAGTCACAGGCAGCCTGGTTATCTGGGTTTGATTTGATTAAATACTTTATTTTGTTATATAATTCATTTTTGAGAAATCATAATTGTTATGAAATAAATATAACATCAAAGGAAAGAAACTTCAAATATAGTCTCAAAATCATGTTGAAATGGAAATCTACAATTGCAAATCCTTGCTTTCCATTGTGTAAACATAGAGAATTAGTCAACCAATGTTTATCATAACTTCTCTAGGAATATTTATTGTCTTTTTAAGGATGATTTGGATGGTCTTGTTTTATACCATTTAAGATAATATATTGTCTGTCTTGTCATTTTAAGGACCTCATTAGAAATAGATCCCCAAGAGAAAAAAGCAGTAGTTTCCAATTAAAAGCCTCTAGTTTGAATTGATTTTCATGCGAAAGACCTTTTCAATCCCAACTGCATGGATATAGGCATCTACATTTTCTGTACCTGGTTCCTCCATATTAAAAACAAAAACAAAAACAAACAAACAAACAAAAAAACTTGATATACATTTGTAGCCAGTCCTTGATGTTTTTTATAACTTTGATCTCCATTCTACTTCCATTTTGGCTTATTTTCATAAATATCTACACAGGAATGAGGCAAAGGAAGAAAGAATATAAAGAAAAGACTGTGTCCACAAAAACAGCTGCAATTCCAAATACATTCAGATCTTATACATTCATGCTGTAATTATTTTCCAAGATGCTTTAGTAGTTCATGATAAACAGGTATCTTATTTGATTACTAAATATGACAGTAGCTAATATCAATTTGTACTAAAAATAACAGTGGAAATGGAAGTTGTTGAAGCTAAAATAAGTGAAGAGAGCAATTCAAATGTCTGAAGTTGCATTTTTTCTGTTGAATACATACTGCAATTTTTAAAATGAAATTCTAATTATGGAAACATTACACTGGCAGGAAAGTCATTGCTTTTCATTGAGGTTTTAATGCCCAGAAAGTTAATTCTATTTGTATCCAAAGGCAGTTTGGCAACCTCACAAAAAGTATGTTGCAACCATTTGTCAGTTTGTAATATCTCTACTCACCCCTTTCCTTCTTTATGACCAGGTTTCAACCTATTTTACTACACAGGTTAAACCTAGAAGGGTTCTTCATGCTTTTTACATTTTATTAGGGAGCAAGCATAGAAATGATAGAAAGTATATCATTCTACAGACACAAATTTGTCTTCCATTCCTGGACAACAGTAGTAAGAAATAATATTTTTCATAGAGTATAATACCAAGCAAAAAAATCTTTAATGGTATCTGAGATCAGAGACAGCTGATTAGTGCTCAAAGTCTACACAGGTACAGAAGACATTACTGAGTCCTTTGTGCCTCTTTTCACTGCCTATCCCTAAACCTACAAATTAAATGTGAGATCAAGGCTTCTCTCAACATTATAGAAAACATTTTTTGTATAGATACATGTTTTCTTTTAACATTTGGTAAAACTGCCCCCTTAGTATTTTTGTAAATTTTTAAATCTATTGATAGCTTGATTGATTAACATTTCATGTCAATATGATTGATTTTTACATTATCTATTTACCCTGTTTCCCTGACCTTCTCATTTCCCAGAAAGCCATACTATATAAAAATATTATTTTTAAAGAGGAAGAAGAAAAAGAGTACAAATCTGATCAACACATTGTGTAATTTAAATTTCTAAATGTAGGTTTTAATCTGTTCCCCCAATTTTGGGGAAAACTGACTAAAATCACTGATAAAACGAGTTTATATTTTTAAGGGTTTGTTGAAAGATAGTAAAAGAAAGAGAAAGATTGAGAATAGAATTCCTACAACCTGGCAATCCTATCTTTCCTCAATTCTCCTGAGAAGTCCTCTGTGGTCTCTCCACTCCACCACAGTGAGGTCAGGAACCAAAAGAGAGAGAACTCCTCCCCCAGCATCTGCTTCCTACTTTGTGTGTTCCTCCCAGAAATAGGAGGCTCCTCAAGTTGATTGGCTGGTAGCCTTAATAACAGTACCCATCAGCAAACATCACTTCCTAATGCCAAGGAAAAGCTACATGGCCTTGCCCTTAGAGGTATTCTCCTCATGGTGGAGCTTTCCTATAGTAAGTCTCCAGCAGGTGGCGTCATTCCAATCATTACAACATAGAAAAAAATGTAGTATTCTAAAACCTTGGACCTTGACCTCTGAAAAGAAATAGGAAGACCTATCACTTGTGGTATCATGCTCAAGTGGGTATTGTAGTATATATTGCCCTTCAGGAAAGTGGGAGGAAAAAGAAATAAGGGGAGAGAGGTGAAGGAAGGGAGGGAAGATTGGGGGAGGGGGCAGTAAAAAGCAAAACAGTTTTGAGGAGGGATAAGATGCAAGAACATAGAAAATAGAGTAAATATCAAGGGGAAGGGATAGGATGGAGGGTAATACAGTTAGCAATAGTAACTGTGAAAGAAATGATGAACAGGATGCTATCAGAAAGATTTATTAAAAAATGCAATCTATCTACAGAGAAAGAACTAATGGTATCTGAATACAAATTTAAGAATGTGGCACATTCTTAAAAGTCAGGAAGTACTGAGTATAAATATGGCCTCAGATATTTACTTTCTGTGTGACCCTATGCAAGTCATTTAACTTCTGTTTATATCAGTTTCCTCAACTGTAAAATGGAATATTAGTACCTATGCCCAAAGTTGTTGTGAGGATCAGATGAGATATTTTTACAGAGCTTACAGGGCCTGGCATATAGTACGTGCTTAATAAATGCTTTTTCCTTTCTCCCTCTCCATATCATGGACCCTTTGGCAGTCTGACAAAACCTATGGATCCCTTATTAGAGTAAATTTTAAATGTAAAAAATAAAATATATAGGCCTACAAAGGTAAATGATTCTATTGAAACAGATTTTTTTATTCTGTGCAAACCATGGAATATTATTACATCTTAAAATGGCAGATATGAAGAAGCGAATGTTATAAAGATTTAGATGAATTATTATAAAGTCAAGTTAATAAAACTAGGAGTATACTTTATGTAATTTAAACAATGACAAAGATTGACAACACTGAAAGACACCAGAAATCTGACCAATGTAGTAGACAAGCATGATTTCAGAAGACAAATTTCAGCAGAGTGGTAGTAAAAGATAGGTGCGGAATGAGATATGCATTTTCAAATTTGCCCAATTCTTGATTTCTTTTCTTTGTTTATATTTATTTTCTTATAAGAGGAGTCTATTGGGAGAGGGAAGGGTCACTGGAACTTGATAGTGCATGTAAATCAGTTATTCAGTAAAAATATTAGATAAACAACTTATTTTAGAATCTGAAAAAAATTAATTCCTTCCTGAAATATACTAAATGTCATAATGGAAGGAAGGAAGGAAGAAAACCTAAGATCTGAGCAAGTACTATTAATGGACTGGATTTATAACAGGGAAGATTTAAAGAAGAATGATATTCAAAAATCTCAGTCTCATTAGAACTTTGTGACCATGGATAAGTCAATTTACATAATTAAGTAAGTTGCATACAAGTTACCAATTATTAATATCCATACACCTATGAAATAACAGAAAGAGGAGGAGTGGGAGGAGAGAGAGAGGAAGAAAGCGAGGGGAGGGAGGGAAAGAGAGAGGGATGGCAGAGAGGAGAGGAAAGGAGAGTGATGGAGACTGAGGTTAAATTTGCACCTTTCTATTTTTTGCTATATATTTTATTATTCAGGTGGCCCTTTAAATGCACTTTATTTGTCTTAGACCTTAAGCTATCTGAAGTCAAGAAAACTTTTTTGATTTATCTCTACATCCAATTCACAAGAATTTGCTAGTCTGTCATTCAGAAAATAATTGCTTTCTCCTTCTCCATTGCCATCTGCCTGCCTTTATCTCTGTCTCTCAAATATATATATATATATATATATATATGTATATTTATATATGTGTGTGTGTGTGTGTGTGCGCACACATAGAAATATATAGAGAGAAATATATGTGTAGAAGTATATATGTGTGTCCATCTATATACTCATAGTCACTCATTAGACTTATTTTAATATTATTTGGGAAGAACGAAGTAATATGAAAGATGTTTAAATTTTATTTTCTAGATGAATTTGAATCATGAGAGAACTGCTTATAATCATGTGGATATATTATCTCATGATTGCAGATGTTCTATCCCAAACTGTAAATCATGATCCATATATATATATATTGCCCATCCTGTGCTATTCTTGCCCATGTTCTATAGTAAGTTCCTTATAAGGAGTCCATATAATTTGCTGAAATCCTTCCTTTCTTACTCCTAATATCATAAATATAATAATGAAGTTCATGGACTACCCACTATTTCTCATTACCATGAGAACAGCCAATCTTCTTCTTCTACCAACAATTTCTTTGATAATATATTTTATTCATCCTTTTTTTTCTTTGTTTCTTATTTCCTGTGTTATAGCCCGCTAAATTGGTGGATAGGGATGAAAAGATTGTGTTTGTAGTTGAAGTTAAAAAGACAATAGAATGCTGAATAAATCATGGATATGTTTCCTTATGTTTTAATTATTTCAAACCTTTATTAACTTCTCTGAACCAATGAAACCTTTGTTAATGCTTCATTATTTGAAACTGGAAGAAACACCTAGTTACTATATGGATAGTATAATATAGTATAAAGTATACATAGTATAGTATAAAATATAGTAATTTTCCTTTTCAGCCTTTGCTTCTTTAATGCAAATTATACTTAATAATAGTATGCCTCCAAAAGTAAGTATTCTTGTCACATTAAGCAGGATATATGCCCTCTTTGCTACATTATGTTGTAGAATAAGTTTTGGGGAAAAATCTTTAAATGTTACTTAGAATTGAATTCTAATATATTACAATGTTTCTGTATATATATATATATATATATATATATATATATGTCTTGTCCTTTTTTAAAATGTCAGAACTAGATTTTAAACTTTCCCATGATTATGTAGTAATTCAATCAATTAGCAAACATTTGTGAAAACTCTACTATATGCTATAAATTATGCTAGATGCTAAGAATATAAAGATAAAAAATAAAATAGTCTGTCTTCAAGCAGCTTACATTCAATTGGGAGAGACAATGTGTGTAATGGTAATAATAATAAATAGCTAGCATTTATATATTCTTTACTATGTTCTAGGTATTGTGCTATGTTAAGCACTTTTTAATTATAATCTCATTTGATACTCATAACAACTCTGGGAGGTAAATGCTATTTTTCCCCATTTTATAAACCAGGAAACTGAGGCCAACAGAGGTTAAATGACTACCCCAGCATCACACAGCTAGTAAGTGTCTGAGGCCAGATTTGCAGCCATATATCTAAGTAAATATTTTTTATGGGGAATTATCATCACCTGCGATGGGGGAGGCTTAGGAAAGTTCTTGTCTAGGAGGAAACATGCAATAAGGTTTGAAGCAAACTAGTTTCAAAGAGCAGAGGTGAGTAAAGAATGAACGAACAGTCATGGAAATAGTAAATGAAGAGTCACATATGAGGGACAACCAGAAGACCAAATTATATAGTTCATAAAGTTCATAAACAGGAGTAACTTAGAAAATCTGGAAAAGGAGGTTGGAAACACTTTATGAGGAACTCAAAAAAACATATAGAGGAGTTTGTATTTTATTCTAGGGTGATCAGTTAGAATTTTTTAAAAATGGAAGTAATATGTTCAGACCTATGCGTCAAGAACAGCATTTCTTGGCAGCTATGTGAAGTGTTCACATTGACAAAGGGAGAGCAAGGGTAAGGAGACTAATTTGGAGGCTATTGAAGTAGTTCAGGCAAGAAGTGCTGATCATTTGAACAAATGAGGTGATTGCATTAGTAGAGAGAAGGGAATGAATGAAAAAGATATATTGTGGAAGTAAAGTTGACAAAATTCTTTCACAACCAGCTGGATCCAAATACCTGAGTGGATCTTAATAAGGCTGTTTTACACATATCCTTACTCAGACGAAGCATCACAGAATAGCAAAGTTTTAAGAGATCTAGGAAGTCATGTAGTCCAAGCCCAGTATGAAAAATCAAATTTCCCCTAGGATAACATAACAAATAGCAATCCATCCTTTTCTTGAATACCATCAGAGAAATGGAACCCTTCAGCTGTTGAAATAGTAAATTCTACTTTTGGATAGCTATACATTTTCAAAAACTTTTCCTCCCATAGGTTTAAATTTACATTTAAAGAAATATTTATATTCATCTAATTATCTCCTCTAGGTTCAAACAAATCACAACTAATTTTGCTTTCAAATGAGAACCCTTCAAATACTTCAGGCTAGCTACATAGATCCCCCCCCTACCAGTCTTATGAGTATCTTTTCTTCTCCAGACTGAACATCCCTACTAAGTTCCTTCAACCTAGCCTCACATTTCTCTTACTTGTTTGCTTGACCATGGACAATGCATTGTGAAGAGGCAACTGTTAGGTAGTAGAAATAGCACTGGACATGGGAATCAGAAAGCCTAGTTTAAAAGTTTTCATACTTACTAATTAGATGGTATAACATACTAATATCATTTTTACTTCACATTATCTGAGCATCAGTTTACCTCCACTCAAGGTAATAGGCATTTATTAAACTATGTTAGGGTTGAAAGACTTGGTTAAACCTAAAGGTTTTTAGCTTGTAAAGACAAACCCATTTTCCGACCTAGGGGACAAGAAGATGTAGCATGCACAGTGACCACACCCCAGTAAACCTTCTCAGTAGATGGGCTAAACCAGTTTAAGCATGACTGAGAGGCTCTGGACTCTTTTGTGAGTTAAGGGGATGTCAACCCTAATTATGTGAGGACGTCACCTGGTGAAATGGGTGGAGGAGACAAATTTATTTCAATGGCAATGAAGGTAGTTGAAGTAGGTACTGTGGGATGCTTAGAGCTTGGTCAGACATCAATGACACCAAAGTCATTCCCTTAATTTCAGGCCATCACCATTTGACTTGACTTTTGTCTTGCCACTGGAGTTTGATGACACTGAAAGAATGAGTGAAGCCAATGAATTTATGCAACTCTGTCTCACTTAAATTCACTTTATGCACAAGTCAAGGCATCACTCAATGATACCATTGGTGAAAACCAAACAACAAATATGTGTCAAGCAGTGTGCTAAGCACTGGAGATACATAGGTCAAACAAAAAATCAGCTCCTGCACTCAAGAATCTCAGTCTAATGGGGAAAACAACATGCAAATAGCTAGATATAAATAAGAAATGTATTGGATAAATACATTGAAGATAATCATTAAGAATAAAGAGAATTGCTAAAAGGTCATCATATCTGGCAATTAAGAGATCATTGGTTACTTTTGATAAAGCATTTTCAGTTGAAAAATGAGGTTGGAAATCATACCACAAAGAGTTAAAAAACTGGGGGTAAGGGAAGAGGAAGCACTAATTTTAGATGGCCTTCTTAAGGAATTGTTTTTGCAAAGGTGAATTTGCCTTGGTCACCACTTTTTCATTTGAGACAGAAGAGAAAGAAATAACAGCAAAAAGTATCTAAATGATGACAGAGATAAAGGAAGGGGGAAGAAGAAATTATTAGTGAATGGCCTCAACTTTTTTTTCAGTGAAATATGAGGCAAAGTTCTTAGCTGAAATGTAGAGGCAGGAAGAGGCATGAGAGACTTGAGGAGGGGCAAAAACATTTGGAAAAATTGCTGTGCTGAGTGGGATTGTGGACCAATTAAGCAAGTGAAAAAGGAATGCCTTGCTGCAATGAGAGCCCAGTTGAAATTATATAATATAAATTTGTAGTAGGTCCAGTAAACATCATTTCTTCATCTGAAAAAAATGTGTTTAATTATTATTATGCTATGAAAATCATGGGACTGTTATGAGGAAAGTTTTATATAATGTAAACTATTTTAAAATCACTATAGAACTCATGAATAATTCTCATCTTAAGTACAATCAATGCATATACCCCTAATATTTTCATTCATTTGTATAGCACAAATATTGACTTTAGTAAACCTGTGTTTTGCAACTTTGCATGGACAAATCAGGATGGTTGTCCTGGGTTATTGTTGAGGCCTAAAAGGGCATGGGACATATTAGATTTATATTACAACTCATAACACAGAAAATTATTATTTAAGATAGTGCATTTTGACCTTCTCACAAACCAAATTTTGCGTTTCTTCTATTCAAATCCTAGTACATGGAATACATGCCATTAATGTTGAGTGCCTTAGAACCCCATAATCTTATTATGCTAGAGTTTAAAGGGAACTTTGATATCATCTCTTCTAACTCCCTCATATTAGAGAATTGAAAATTGACCTCTTTAGAGGTGAAGTGATATAAAAAACAAAGGTAGATGTATATAGTCAGGTAATATCTCCACAGATAGGTTAGACCCTTCATATGGGTAAGTATTTACAGGTGCACAGAGTCACGATAAAGATATCTATACCTTTATAGAAAACAAGATTACTAAAATGTTCATGGAACTCTTTACTTAATGCATATTTATATTTTTAATGAAAAATCTAAATAGCTCAACTCATTCAGGTATTCTATATGCATAAAATATGTAATTCAAGTTTAGGTTTTATTTAGAAAGTAATTATTAGAATGTTTGAAATCAGAAAATTGGCAGTCCCAAAGTAATAAAGACACCTTTTTTGCCTCTGATTATTATAGAAAGGCAACATGACAGTGCAATAAGGTATAATGAACACTTAGACTGGGTTCTAGTCTAAGTTTTGTCACTAGCCACCTGTGTAATGATAGGTGCATCAATCATCTTCACAGTGTATCAGTGTCCTCATCTATAAAATTGTCATTAAACTATGAAAGGTACATGAGCTGATGCACATTGATTTGTTTCTAAACATATTTTGCTCATTTATTGCAATGTAGTGGTTTCCTTTGTAATCTTATGTTTTTACATATTTAAAATATTATTCTGATAAGATGTCCATAGTCTTCATCAGACTGCCAAAAAAAAGTCTATAGCATAAAAACAAGTCTAAGTATCCCTGGACTAAATGTTATTTAAGATTCTCTTACAAAAGACCTCATTCTACGATTTTATCAACATTTCAACTCCATGTCATTTTTTAAAAATATTTACAAGGGAGAATCCTAAAGGACTTTCAGATCATATCTCAGCACCACAGAATTTGAGAGTAGTAAGGGACTTCAGAGGCTATCTTGGCCGAGCTATCCACAGAAGGAATATTCACATAGGAATCCATATCAATTGCTTCTTCTCAACTGCGAGACTACCTCTTACAATTTTTCTCAGTAAGTGTGATTAACCCTATCATCACACACACACACCTCAGAAAAGTATAGAGCATATCTGTACAATCCTTTGTTTCTCTTTTAAGGATAAGAATAGGTCCGATTTATTTATTTATCTCTAGCACCAGAGGAACTTCTGGCTCAGTTAATTGACCCCCAGAATAGCTTTTCCAAGTTCCAAGTAATTGGTGTTATGCTATAGCTAGCTCACACCACCTCATGAGAGCCAATTATTAAATTTTCAATAGGAAGATCTGTACCTCAGAAATTGGCAAATTGTATAAATTAGGGCTTGATTTATTATTTTGTTGGTTACCTAGATTGAAGAATCTGATAAAAATATGAATAATACATTTTTTTTTTGCAGGGCAAAGAGGGTTAAGTGACTTGCCCAGGGTCACAAAACTAGTAAGTATCCAGTGTCTGAGACTAGATTTTAACTTAGGTCCTGCTGACTCCAGGGCTGGTGCTTTATCCACTGCTCCACCTAGCTGCCCAATAACACATATTGAACAAATACACATCATGCATATATTTTTAGAGAGATAGTTGCTAAATATTTACCAGGATATACTTGATTGTGAGTCTATATCTAGTCAATCTGTCAGTCAAAAAGCTTGTAGTATTAAACAATTGTTTTGTGCTGGGGCCAGTGCTAAGCAATGGAAATATAAATACTACTCATGAACTCATACCAATATATTTACATTATTTTTCTTTATCATGCTGGATTACTTAATTAATTTAAAGCAAAAGTGTTTAATGAAAAAGCATTTAAAAATAGCAAATATTCCCTACCATATATCTGGGACACACCTTAGCAAAAATGCAAATTACATGAGTGGGAAGAGTAGCCAATGTATGTGGTGGGATCATTCATGAAGTAGTTAGTACAAATGTACAGACATGTGCCTAATGGACACCTCCAATGCTGTAGGGCTAGAAATTTTTTCAGGTAATATCATTGTTCTATTCTCTCTGGATCTGTTCCCTGATCAGTAATATCTGTTGGGTGTATGTCTATATGTCCCATTGCATTACCACTGCTTCTGAGTTTTGCATCACTGTTGTGCAATGGATATTGTGCTTCTGCTACTCCTCACCTCTTCCCAGTCCTCTCCAATCTCCAGCAGGTGCATCACCTTGCTAATCTTGTGCTCTTGCTGGACAGTGTTCTCTGCTACCAATTTCTAGGTTTTATCTCTTTAGAGTCACAACTATTTCAGCCTTATTCTGCTAGGATGTGGTTGCTAGAAACTTCTCTCTCAAAATTATAAACTGATAAGTCTTTAGTCATGGTCAGAACTAATAAATCTTATATAAAGTAGTCCCAGGCTAAGATTAAGCCCTTTATTAACATTTTAGTGGTTCTGAGATCACAGTCCTTTGTTTCAGACAACTAACTAACTTATGGTTAGAAATCCCACCCTTCCTCTTTGTGTTCTTGTGCTAATGAAGTTGAGACAGAACAAAAGGTAATGAAAAGAGGCAAAATTATTCTTCTTTACCCACTTGACCTTAACCTGGTTTTTTATTACATTTATTTGCACATAACAAAACTCTCTACTATTTTGGCTAGCAAAAAGCTTGCTATCTCCCAATATTAAACAAACATTCATTAAGCTGTTACTGTGTACAGAATTTGAGGGTAGATATCCATCAAGATAAGAGAGAAACCAAGCTCTCCTGGAATTTATGAACCAAAACTAATTTGGATCCCTTTGACACAATTGCAAAGTCTCAAGAATTATTTATCTTACTTCTTGGTTTCTCTTTTTAACTAAGATAAAAAAATCTTGATACCTACTATCAATATGTGTAAGGGAAAATACTTGCTTTTCAATAAAAAAAAACTAACCCACCCACCAACTAACATTATTTTTATTTCTTCAATATACATGATTTCTATTTGATGTTCCCTTTAGTACTTAATGTTTATTTTACTTTGAAATTCTAATTCTCCTACATTCTCCTACAGTTCATAGGAAAAAAGAAACATATGAGAATTTGAGTGACTGAAAACTCAAAATGAAATAATAGTATGTTATGACAGCCAAAAAGTCTAGTGAAACAATTTGCTACATTTAGGAGAGGTGTATCTTCCAGCAATAAGGAATTGAAAGTTCTATTGTACTCTTATGCAGTGAGATATATGGGGAATATTTGGTTCAATTCTGAGCATAACTACGTAGAAAGGTCATTGATAAGTGGGGGAAGAAAAAGAGGAGAAAAAACAAGAAGGGTAAAGGGCACTGTGTTTACACTCACAAGGTTTTTTTGTTTGTTTGTTTGTTTGTTTGTTTTTTGACAAACCACTCCTGTATCTTTTTTTTTTTGAGGGGCAATGTGTGTGACTTGCCCAGAGTCACACAGGTAGTGTCAAGTGTCTGAGGCTAAATTTGAACTCAGGTCCTCCTGAATCCAGGACCAGTGCTTTATCCACTGTGCCACCTAGCTGCCCCCACTCACAAGGTTTAATATAAGGAATTGGGGATGTTTTGCCTGAAGAAGAGAAGCCTGAATAACAGGAATTGACATAAGGGATTTGAAGTAGACTTAGAAGAAGATTTAGACTTATTTTGATTGTCCCAAGGATTGGAATAAAATTTGGAAAAAAAATGGGCAAAGCTTGACTTAATGTAAGAATATGAATACCAACTATGATTGCTGCCAAAACATCAAATAGGTAGCCTCAAGCATTAGTAACTTCCTTATCCAATGATGGATGACCACTCATTTGATTTGTTCTAATGGAAGTTGTTTTTCATCTGTGGGCTGAAGTGCAGGGTCTCCAAGATTCCTTTTGACCCTTAAAATTCTAAGCTGCTAAAATTCCTATAGCTTATGCTTTCAGATAATATTCTAATGTTTCTACCTTCGGCCTCATTTCTAATGTCAACCACATATTTATCATGATTAAACTTTTTACTGGAAAACTTATATTATTTAGAAAGTACTTAGATCCTTCACACTGTGCTTGCCCTCCCATCTCTTTGCCATTTAGGAAATCATTTTAGTTTGTCTGTAAATGGAAATGTGATACCATTTGTGTCAAGTGAAGGGAAATTCTGCTGAAATAATTTGACAACTCTCTTGAAAGGAAATTTTTATTTTGGTTTCAAAAAAAAACAACACTGAGAGAGGTTGGCATTTTATATATGGAGAAGAACTGTGAAAATCTCTATAACTGAGAGAGCTGAATGCCTGGAAAAGGCCTAAGGGAGAAAATGAGGATTTTTCTTCTTCATGTTGTGTATTTAGTGTGTATGTGTGTGTGTGTGTGTGTGTGTGTGTTTTCTTTCAGATCACAACAAGGCTTTAAAAAGTCTTTTTGGCTTCATCTCTTTTTGAGCAAAGCTTTTCATCCATGAACAACAGACATAAAAAGCAACATTCTAATACAAAGGTGTTGTCTCTGGAAAAATGAAAGGGACTTTATTTGATATATCACATACAAATTAGAGAAATTACTGGGCTATCAGCCCATTTAGTACAATTGTGAAAATAAATAGCTTCTAAAATAATGTATTACTTATTGTGAAAAAAATTATTGAGTGTCTTTAGTCAAAATCAGATGATATTTTCATAGGTTTGTGTCATTGTTGTTGGCTCCCTTTGTCAGGTTCTAATAGTGTAACTCTGGATATTTCTCATTTGTATGATCCTAAGAACATCAGATTGGCCTACAAATTCATTTGAATTTCAAAATTTAATCAGAAGGCTTCCTAGTGCTGCAAGTTTTTATCCTTACTGCATCATTCCACAATTGAAATTTGGTGGGTTTATATTAAATTTTTTTCAAAAAATATTTTCATTCATTGTTTCAGGTGGGATGATAAACACCTGAATTTCATTGAAGAGAACTGGGTATCACAATTCCTATTTGTGTATCCAAGTTCTCCAAAGTACAAGGTCACAGTTTTGAAAATATATTTGGATACAACAAATCTTTTGTTCATATCCTATAAAATCACCCAAGGATTCTTTGCAAAAGAAACATAAACATTTGATTCAAACTAATTCTGAATCAAATAGGAATTACTTGTAATCACAAGGAGAAAAAGCAGGTGTAATGTATCACAGAACACAAGATCAAAGAGATAGGGAATGAAAAACCTAAAGTATCTGTCAATTACACTCATTTTTACCTCTACGTCTCCTCTAGAAGTATAGCAAAATGTGAACATCTTCTTCCTGAAAACAAAAAAGCTGAGAAAATAACATAAAATAACATATATGATGATATAGCTGATTACTAATAAAATGTAATATTAACTTCAATAACTAAATTTATAGATATATTTTTAAACTTAGAGGTAGAAGTATCTTCAAGAATCTTGTAATCCAACCCTATTAATTTGAAGGATAAGGGGATCTGGGCCAAAAAAGATTAAATTATTTAGCTAGTTCACATAACCACTTAGAGGCAAAGATGAAACTAGAAGTGTCAGCTTATTTCCAGGATAGAGTTCTAGCCATTATATCTAATAAATGGCTTCTGAAAAACTAAGTTTTAAATTAATATCTTATATCCCTGACCTTAAATATTTTGAGATGTTCATAGCCTTATCATATGCCTATGAATGCAAAATGGTATAATCATAGATTTAGATCTAGTGACGAATTTCAAGGTGATTAAGCCTATTCTCATTTTAAATATGAGGAAAAATCATTAAACAAGCATTTTTAAAGTGCCTAATATGTGCAGACATTGTACAAAGTTCTTTAAATATATCTCATTTCATCCTCATAAGAATTCCAGGAGGAAGATGATATTATTAACTTTATTTTCCATATGAGGGAACTGAGGCAGAGAGTTAAAGTGACTTTCCCAAGGTCACAAAGCTAGTTAGTGTCTCAGGCCAGTTCCGAACTCAGTCAGATCTTCCTGACTCCAAGTTAAGCATTCTATCTACTCTGATACATTGTTGATAATTATATGAAATTTATGATTGTCTAGTAGTAGTGTCAGTGGGTGAAAAGGTATACATAGATCAGTAACTTTTTTGAGGGGAAGCATACTCCCAATTTGCTTTCTAGAATGTCTCAACCAATTTACAACTTCACCAGTAATGCATTTATGTGTCTATTTTTCTGTAGTCTCTTAAACATTTTTCATTGTTATTAACTTTGACAATCTGGTGGGTATGAGAAAACCCTGGAACTGCTTAAATTTTCATTTCTTTAATTATTAAAGACTTGGAGAAATTTAAGATGTTCATATTTAGGGACCTCACCCTCCCAAATGGTCAGATTTTTGTCTGATCTGTGTTAGAACCTTTTGAAATTCTATTAGTATAATCAGTCATGGTTGGACACATTATACATTGATCCTGACATCACGATGTTATTTTGGCCCTCTTCAAGCATGAAGGAAAAACAACAATGATAGTTCAAAATGATTACTCATAATTTGAATTTCTTCCTGAGAAAACTGCATTTTCATATTCTTTGAATATTGATGAATTTTGGAAGTGGTTCTGATTCTTATACATTTGAATCATATTTGTATGTGTATGGTGTATGATGCATGTGTATACCTCCATTACTCTCTCTCTCTCTCTCTCTCTCTCTCTCTCTCTCTCTCTCTCTCTCTCTCTCTCTCTTGCTCTCTCTCCCTCCCTCCCTCCCTACTTACCATCTTCAAATGGGAACCCTACCACCAGAGAAACTTGCTTCAAAGTTCCCAAAAACACCTCCTGCCTTCACCTGTTTCAGTATGATGGTAATATTCCTATGAAATCTTACAAGACCATAGTTTTAGATTTGGAGAGGACCTCAGATCCTTGTTTCTTATTCTCACAAATATTTCCCTTTTCCAGAAAAGAGATGCAAAGTAACCATTTTAATCAACATTTTTCTAATGTGTGCATCAAAAAAGAAAATAATACAATTTTCCTTGCATTTATGAACCATTAAATACTAGTCCAAAATGGCCAGTTTAAACCAATCTAACAATCTACCCCAAAAAATCTACCCACAAACTAGAGTTTATTTTTAAAGCAACTGTGAATGAATTGCTTTTCAGATACTTTCATATCTCTGTGGGTATAATTAATTACCAAGCCCCATTTTTTCTTCTGACTTTGCTATTAGGTTACAGCACACCGAAGGTACTATCATCCAATTTAACTAAGAACATCTCACAGAAAAAACAAGAAGATTTACATTCCAAACTACAACCATTAAATTGAAAAGCATTCAAGGATTTCCTTATGCAAAATACTTGTGATCTTTCCCATTCATCCATGAGGCAGGCTGATATCCTTGGAACCATTTTTTTGGGGGAGAGGCCAGAAGATGCACAAATGGTGATAAATTGAGCAGTAATTATAAGGGTGCCCCCTTTCCCTCCCACCTCTGGCTAGTCAGAAATAAAAATTTTAAAAAAGGTTTGTTTTTGGTATAGTTGTCTACTCTAGTTGACCCCACACACACACACACACACACACACACACACACACACACACACACACATCTATACTCCTCTCTGTCTGTTTCTCTGTCTCTGTCACACACACAAAGAGAGACAGACAGACAGACAGACAGGCAGACACAGACAGAGAGACAGAGGGAAATGTAACCCAGGTTAAAATGGAAGTACTTTAGAGCAGCTTCATTTCTTCATTGAAGAGGAATGATGGAGATTAGTTCAGCAGATTAGTAAATTTTCAGTATATGCATATTCTCTCCCTACAAATCAGGACTTGATTTATTGTTTTGTTGATTGTCTAGTCTATAAAAAGTAATAGAGAAAATGTTAATAATGCAGATGAAATTTAAAAGTGTGTTGTACATACTCTCCCCATCCCAATCCAGTTATTAAACATTTACCAGCACACCAATGTATAGCTAAAGAGAAAATCTCAAGCCATTCTACCCACACAGGGTGAATATAACTTGAAAACCTCTGTGTTCTCTTTTAACTTCCCTGATACTCATTGAAGGGGAAAAGTACACCTTAGGGAGAAGCTGGGTCAAAATGACAATTAAGAGATTCCCTACTGAGTTGAGGACTTGACACCTCTCAGCTGGACAATGTAGATAGTAAGATCTGAAACTCAGTACTTAAAATTTCCCTTTCCAAAATATATCCCTTTTTAGGTTCCCACTAAGTACCATTATTTCTACCTTTAGAGATTCATTCCCATGTGTTATATACTCCAGGTGTCCACTTTTAAAATGCAAATGTCTCTGAGTGAGAAAGTAATAGATTAAACCATTAACACTTTATAGTGAGTAGGTTGATCTGGGATTAGCAAATTAGTGGTCTGGAAAGGCCCTAAAGATATCAGATGTGCCCTGAAGGACTAGTAAAATTTAATTTTGAATAGGAGTCTGGAAACCTGAGAGTATAACAAGAAGAGAAGGTGGGAAGCTGAATTTAATACAAATCTTTATTTCATAACTCTGGATAGGGCAAGCATTGTCCTCTAAGTTAACAATATTAGATTTAAATTTAGTTTGAATTTTTTCAACTGTTGAAAAAAAAGGTGATCCCCATGGATTTCAGTAAAACAAACAAAAAAAGTTATAGTATGTTTTAATGGTATCACACTTGTAGCTTCCCCATGATAAGCATGACAATTTATTGAATAAGTACTACATTTCTTTTTTTGTTTGTTTTTGGTTTTTGCAGGGCAATGACAAATATGTTATATTTTATATAACTCTATACCCAGAGTCAAAAAAAAATTTCTTGGGCCAAAAGGGGTCATAAGTAGAAAAGGAATAAGAAGCCCTGGTCTAGAATATGAAGAGGCTATGACAAGGCCCAAGCTTCTATAGCCATTAGATATCAGAAAGTGGACTTAAATTTAGGTCTTCTTGACTCCTAGATGAGTTTTCTATCCACTTTTCACCACACTCTTCATAAGCTAATTGAGGGGAAAATGCAAAAGTAATATATGTATCATATGCATAAATAATGGTAAAGAATGAATAATCACTTGTACTTTGCTTCCTTGTCTTTCTAAAACCACTTATCCATGTCTAAGTCATGATTTGAAAAACACTTGTCTTGGGGAAAGTATGCTGATTGCAAAAGTCATTGTGTAACTTGACAAACTTTGAAATCCTTCTTGAATGTTATCCTTGGAAAGAAGATAGAGAAGTATAATGTAGCTCATTGGACAACTATATGTATTCAAAACTGGTTAAATGACTGGACCTAAAGAGTACCTATTAATGGATTCACATTAGGCATTCAAGAAGTATTAAGGGCCTCCTATTTGTCAGGCACTCTTCAGTGCACCAGAGAGACAAAGAGAAAAGAAAATGAAAGTCCTTGCTTTTAGGGAGTTTACAATCCATTTGGAGAGAAATGAATAGATACATAAACTAAATGCAAACTATTTTCTGGAGCTAGAGCATCAGGAATGATCTCACTTCAAAGGCGCCAGTTTTCAGAACACAATGCAATAGTAGTAGGCCTCCACCAGTCCTGACAACCATGGATCAGTGCCTTGAAGAGCCACAGGCCACAGTGTGGCTGTGCAGTCTGATACGGGAGTTGCAGCTCCTGAGTGACTTATAACCGGTAACCGCCGCATCCCGTGTTGTATCTACCCCATGAGGAGTAGTTGGAGTGTCCTCACCAGGGCGCTGGTCTGGGCGGATCAATATGGAAAATAAGCTGTTGCCCATGCAGCAGGTTTTCAATGCAATAAAAATTAAATTTAAGGGGGCAGTTAGGTGGCACAGTGGATAAGGACCTGAATTCAAATCCAGCCTCAGACACTTGACACTTACTAGCTGTGTGACCCTGGGCAAGTTACTAAACCCTTCATTGCCCTGCTGAAATAAAACAAAACAAAAATTATATTTAATAAGGGACCAGAGAAACATAGATTAAAACGAATTGGAGGTCATGCAACTTAATCTTAAACAATGAGTGAGTTAAAGAACAAATCATAGAAACAATAACTAATTTTATTGAAGAGAATGATAATAATGAGACAACATAACTAGAAAAGCAAAAGCAGTAATCAGAGGAAAATTTACATCTCTAAATGTTTACATCAATAAAATAGAGAAAGAAAAGAACAATGAACTAGGTATACAATTTAAAAACTAGAAAAAGAAGAAACTAAAAATATCCAATTAAAAGCCTAATTGAAAATCTTTAAAAATTAAAGGTGAGACTACTAAAATTGAATGTAAAAATCATTGAATTAATAAATAAAATTAGCTATTCTTTGAAGGAAACCAGCAATTCTAGGTCCAAGGTACATAAGGACTATATTCCAGGAAGCCAATACAAAGGCACAGACAAATGAATTTCAACTGGTATGGAACATCTGTTTTGTTTGGACTATAGAGTGTAGCAAAGGGAACAAATTACTATAAACTTCAAAAGCTAAGGATCCATACCTCATTTAGTACCATTTAGCTTTTTTATAAGCTAGTTGTACTTATAAGCATATTTTGCTTAATTAAGTTTGCTGATGACATAGACTAGTAGGAAGGAAACATGAAATAGATATTTATTTAGTTCTATGAGCCAAGCACTTTACAAATACTATTTCATTTGATCCTCTCAAAAATCATGGGAGGTAGGTGCTAAAGTGGCTCAGTGGATAGAATGCTGGGCCTGGAGTAAGGAAGATATGAGTTCAATTCCAGCCTCAGACACTTACTATCTGTGTGACCCTGGGCAAGTCACTTAATCTCTGTCTTAATCTATTGGAGAAGGAAATGAGAAGCCACTTCAGTATCTTTGCCAAGCAAACTACATGGACAGTATGGGTGTGCTATGGTTTGTGAGATCACAAAGAGTTAGTAATAACTGAAAAATAACAATAAAGATCTATGTAGAACAAATATTAGACTTCATTGAATAAGAAGACATTTACTAGGATAAATATTAAATCTTACTCTTGTTTTCAAAGATTCACCCTTACAATTACAAGATACTGGAGATATGGCTGGTTAGCAGTTAATATGAAAAAGGTTCAGGGGTTTTGTCTGATGTCAAATTCAATAAGTCAAGAGTGTGATTTGGAAGACAAAACAAAGTAAATGTTCTCTTAGGTTATGTTGTCAAAGATGTGTAGTGTTCAGAAGTAGAGATGAGATAGTATCACTATTCTCTGACTTGGTTTAACCACATGTGATATCTCCTCCTTAGAATACTTCTAGAAAAGCTAGATGAATGCTTTATAGTGGATATCTTAGAGTGCCTTCTCAGTCTCATGGGACTGGATAGAAGAGAAAAACAAAGACAAAGGAATACATTTTATTTTTATAGCTTTTTGAAGTTTGTAAAGCATTTGACATCCAGATTCTGTCTTTAGGGCAGTGTTTGTTGGTCTCTTATGTCCTTTTGTGTCCTGAGGTTAAGTGATTCCTTCCAAAGGAAATGTGATAGAGTTAATTTAATTTTTCCACAACCCAACACCAATTTAGAAGTGAAGAAATTGAGCCTCAGAAAGATTCAGGAAAGTAGGTGGCATGATGGATAGAGTGCTGTTGGATGCAAACTCAGGAAAATCTGAGTTCAAATCATGACTCAGATATTTATTTAATTAAATTACCTGCATCTATGTACTTAACCACTCTGTGATTCAGTTTACTCATCTGTAAATTGGGGATAATAACCCCTTTCTCACAGGAGCACTATGAGGATCAAATGAGAAAACATATATTAAGAAGTCACTTTGAGATAATTAAAGCACTATATGAATGATACATATTTGGACTACAGAGAGCAACCTGATGTAACAAGGAGATAACCTGATATAGTGAAATAGGTTTGTGCCTCATGAGGCACGGCTTTGTAACTTTGATTAAATCACAACCTCTTTGGGAATAAATTTGCCAGACTAGAATCTCTAAACTTCCTTTTAGCACTTTGAACCTTGATATGAATTGTGTTTCTTGGTGTTAATTTTTTTTAAATTACTAATTTCAATTAAAATACAACTGGCATAAATATCATTTTATTTTTGGAGACAAAGCTATCTAATATGTTGAATGATATAAATAATAGCCATAATGTACCTAGAAGGATAGAACAATTGGCTGAATTTCATATCAAATTTAATATAAAAATTTCTACTGAGGTTCAAGAAATCAGCTACCTAATTTCAGTATTTGGGGAGGGATCTAGACTACTTTCCTTGTTGTGGGGAAAAGATTTCATGGGCATCATTTAAATAACATTCATTTAGCCTAATAGTATCATAGATTTAGGGATGGAAGAAAGGTCATCTACTTAAATTCCCTAATTTTAGACATGAGGAAAAGGGGAAAAAAGAGAATTTAAATGACTCATCCATACTTATACAAATGTCAGGGATTAGGATGTCAGGTTGCCAAAATGCCATTTGACATGAGATTTGATTCCAAGTCCAGCACTCATAGTATCATATCATTCATAATTCCATATTGCAACCTTTTTTATTGTACTGCAAGCTCAATATACATCAACAATGTGATTCAACAGCTCAAAAATGCTAGTCTGTAGTATCACAGAGGGGATTCATATACATGAATGTATTAGAGAAAATTATGCCTGAGGTTCCTTCTGACCTCCAGAATCTAAGATAATATAAAGCCTCTTCAACAAATCTTTGACCCATCTTAAGTTTCATAAAATTTAAAGGATTATTTAGAATAAACTACGTATTAAGAGCTCTTAAGATTTTTGTATCATCAGCCTCTTTTAAACTTTGATGAAGGTTATGGCCACCTTCTCAGAATAATGTATTTATATGAACAAAATGATAACATAGTATTTTAAGATTTATTATTTACTTATTTTAATATTCTTTTTAAAAAATTTGGAGTTCTAAATTCTTTCTCTCCTAACCCTTCAAGCACTGTAAAGGCAAACAATATTCCAATTATACATGTGAAATCATGAAAAACATAGTTCCATATTATCCACATTGTAAAAAAAAGCAAGAAAAATGAAAGAAGAAAATTATACTTCAATTTAAACTTAGAGTTCATCAGTTCTTTCTCTGGAGGTATATAGCACTATTTCATTGTGCTGATGTCAATCATTTCAGTTGTATCCAACTCTTGGTGACTCCATTTGGGATTTTCCTGGCAAAAATACTGTAGTGAGTTTTCATTTTCTTCTCCAGCTCATTTTACAGATGAGGAACAGAGGCAAACAAAATTAAGTGACTTGCCTAGGATAATACAGGTAGTAAATGCCTGAGGTCAGATTTGAACTCAGAAAGATGAGTCTTCTTGGCATCAAGGGTGATGGTATCTCAGAGTTGTTTTAATTTGTATTCCTCAAACCAGTAATGATTTAGAGCATTTATTCATATGAATATAGGTACTCTTGATTTCTTCTGAAAACTGCCTGTTCATATCCTTTGACCATTTATTAATTGGAGAATGAGTCTTTTTTTCTAAATTTGACTCAGTTTCTTATATATTTGAAAATTGAGACCTTTATCAGAGAAACTTATAAAAATGATATTACTGGGGGCAGCTAGGTGGCATAATGGGTAGAGCACTGGCCCTGGATTCAGGAGGACCTGAGTTCAAATTCAGACTCAGACACTTAACACTTACTAGCTGTGTATCCCTGGGCAAGTCACTTAACCCCAATTGCCCTGCCAAAAAAAAAGAATACTTCACTATCTATGGTACCTTTTAGCAAAATGTAATTTCCCATATTTTCTCTTTTATTTAGGTATATTTTTGCTTTTGCTTTGTCTAAGTTCAAGATCTCTAATCCTGAAATTTTTACTCCAATTGAATTTTAATAAATTCGACTCCAGTCCCTTATTTTAAATGTTTGTGTGTTTTTCTTTCGAGTATGTCTCTTGTAAACAATATATTGTTAGATTCTAGTTTTGTTTGTTTTTGTGTGAGGCACTGAGGGTTAAGTGACTTGCCCAGGGTCACACAGCTAGTAAATGTCAAGTGTCAGAGGCCAGATTTGAACTCAGGTCCTCTTGAATCTAGGGCTGGTGCTTTATCCACTGTGCCACCTAGCTGCCCCCTGGATTCTAATTTCTAATCTATTCTGCTATCTGCTTCCATTTTGTGAGTAAGCTCATCCCATTCACATTCATAGTTATAATTACTAATGTTATTTCCCTCCATTCCATTTCCTTCTATTTATCCTTCTTTCTCTCTTTTTTTATCCTGTTCCTCCTCAAAAATATGTTTTCCTTCTGACAACTACATTATTTAATCCACCTTTTTTTTTTTTTTTGCGGGGCAATGGGGGTTAAGTGACTTGTCCAGGGTCACACAGCTAGTAAGTGTCAAGTGTCTGAGGCCGGATTTGAACTCAGGAACTCCTGAATCCCGGGCCGGTGCTTTATCCACTGCGCCACCTAGCTGCCCCCATTTAATCCACTTTAAAAAAAATCATTTCCTCCCTCCCCTTTTTCTTAATTCCTTCCCCTCCTATTTCACTTTTGGGTTAGATAGATTTCTGTACACAGCTGAGTGCATATATGTATTCTCCCCTCTTTGAACCAATTCCATTGAGAGTGAGCTTTGATCAGTGCCTACTTATCCTCCCATTTTCCCCTCCATTATTAAAGCTCTTTTTTTGTGTCTCTTTTATGTGAAACAATTTTCTTCATTCTCCCTCTCCCTTCCCTTTTCTCCAAGTTTTTCCTTATTTCTTACCTCCTCATTTTTTTTAGATTATTCCAATATAATTGGCTCATACCCATGTCCTCTGTTGATGTGGACTCATTCTAACTCTTCTAATAATGACAAAGTTCTTAGGAGTTACATGGATCCTCTTCCCATGTATCTATGTATGAATATATAAATTATATTCATATATATAGTAATTTGGGGGGAGTTAATATAGGCTTGTATATTAGATAATTCATCTTACAGTATTTCTATAACATATGTTGATTTCATCAATTCTTTCCTCCTACAGATTTAATGCATATGTGTATATGTGACTATGTATGCTATATATGTGCATGTGAATGCATATATGAAAGCTATAAATATATCCATGCATTTATGCGTATATGTTTCTAAAGAGTCAGAATGGTATTGTGCAGCAGATAAGAGCTAGTTCATAAGAGTTAGAATCAAAATCCCATTTCTAATGAATACTAGCTATGTCATCCTAAATGAGCCACTGAGCCTCTCAGTGCCCCAGGCAATAACTCTGTAGGCCCAAAGTTTTAGAGATGAACTGTATTGGTGGTGGGACTATACTTATCCGGAGTTCCTATACCAGTCACATCGCAAGTCTAGTCCAATCTCATGACATATCTCATATATTCTGTTATCCACACATATACTCTTTTTTTTTTTTTGTGGGGCATTGGGGGTTAAACGACTTGCCCAGGGTCACACAGCTAGTAAGTGTTAAGTATCTGAGGCCAGATTTGAATTCAGGTACTCCTGAATCCAGGGCTGGTGCTTTATCCACTGTGCCACCTAGTTGCCCCCCCCCCCCACATATACTCTTTTTTGTTGTTGTTTTGTTGTTGTTTTTGTTTTGTACACATATACTCTTAACTGGATTAGCTCAGAATGACAAATTATTTAGTCACAAGAACTCTTCAAAAAGCTTTTACTCTGTCATAGAGGCATTGCAATCTAAATCAGTGGAGGAAGGATCTACAATGAAATTATAGGACATTAAGGTATTGGAATAAATATATGCATGTACATAAATTTTAGAAATGTGATAGATATATGAAAATAAAGCATTCTGTTGGTGAATTACTCACCTACTACATATACAACCTAAAATATATTTATATTTTATTTTCTTCAAAATACAAGCTTTATCACCTCTTTCTTCTTCCAAAGAATCAATAGAAGAAAAGATTTTGGAGAGTAAGCTAGAGTGAAAATTAGCAGCAGGTGTTATGTATGTATGAAGGCACTGAGTATAGTAATACCATCTGTGCATGTCTAATCCCAGCCAATATCTTTTTCTCCACTGTTATGGAAAGATTGGAGGATTTGATATAGCTTTAAGGTAACTATTATAAGTATTAGCTTATCCTGATGGAGATGAAATGAAAATGCTAATTTTAAGTAATTAACAATATGTGTATATGTTTATTACCTTTAAAATAAGTTTTTAATATTACATAATTCTAAATGTTTCATTTTACTTTTAACTGTCAGATGTATGCTTCCATATATTTGGAGGATAATTTAAGAAAGTATAGTTCTTGTATTCATAATTGAGCATCAATGTTTAGGAGGTGATAGTTATGGGAATAAGATTGGGGCTCCCTCTACTGGTTGGATGGTTATTCTGCTTTATCAAAGCCTTCATTGTGTGAATAAAAATAGGATTTATATAGTTATATTCACTTGCTTTACTTAAAAGTGTTATACCTATCTATAAATGACTTTGTATTGGATGATCCATTTAGTTTACTTATTCATAATAGCATTTAAATTAAATAGTATATATATATATATATGCACATACACACATATATACTATGTATGTTATATATTATATATGTTATATATATATGTGTATATATGTGTGTGTGTGTGTATATATATATATATATATATACACATATAGTTGTCATGTGTACCCAGGGCTTGCTAAGGATAGAGGGGAAAAGTTATTTCACAACAAAAAAATGTAGTAGGAATTGAGTGCTATTATTTATGTGAACCTTCCTTATTCTTTGAGCAAATCACCTAATATATTAATGTAAATTTCTTCATCTATGAAATGGAGGTAATAATACCTGCACTACCAATTTTAAAGAGTTGTTTTCAGGAACCAGCCTTACCATTTATAAAGTAATCTTAAATTGTATGTGTAAGTATAGCTAGATATAACTTATGGCTTCCAGAAGGCTAATCTTAAAGAACTTCTTTAGAAATGAAAACTAGTTTCTGAAAAACTGAAGCTGAGAATGATGTCAGACCTATTGGAGAAACACATAGTGGACATGAGTCATCTGAAACACATTGCAAACCAGGAATCCTAAACGAGAAGCATGGTAAAGGATGGCATCAAAGAAATGTATGTCTGGAAAAGAGAATTGACTAGTCATGTGATGAGAACAAGGAATAAATCAAGGACAATCTATGTATGCTATTGTATCTCTATGATGTCAACAGAATATGAGGATGGCCCCAGCATATTGGGTAGATTCTGTGTGGTGAACTTAGGGGAAAAAGAAGTGAATAAAGGAAACATTTATCAACCTCTATCTCTGTGCAAAGCACTGTGCTAAATCCTGGGGAAAAATAGAAAAGTAAGACAGTGACTGCTTTCAAGGAACCCATATTCTAAGGGGGGAAGACAACATACCTAGAAGATATGTGCTGTAAATTAGATGGAAAAATCCCATAGTCCTTAGGTTGCAGTGGCAAAGAAAATACCATTTCCTTTTCTTTAATATTGTTTCCTCTAATAAAATCCCAATATTTTTTGACATTGAATTTGACAATGGCAAGGTCTTTGGTGGCAAGAACTTTCTTTTCTGGTTCTTTAGGAGCTCTGGCTGTAGCACCTACTGAGGCAATTAAGAGTCTATATCTTCAGGGGTGTTGCTTCTCAGAATGATGTCTAAGGGTATGTGGCTAGAAGCATTGCTATTTCCAAGGCTTTGGGGTTCGAGGTTCTGGGTTGTATCCATTAAGTTCTGAGGAGAGATGGTGGTCAAGACAGTGGTGGTGAATTGAAATGGTCTGCTACATACTCCTTCCTTTTTCTCCCTCAGGTTTCCTTGCTGCTTCAGCAATGTGGGCTTGCCTGCCCGGTGTGTGGCAATTAGCTGACAGTTTCTGGAGATGGCTGGCCTCCCACCCCCCTACAGAAGTTTTTTTGAGATTTTGTTTTGTTTTGTTTTTCCCAGATGATGGCTATGAGAACTGGGAAGAAATGGTAGTCTAGGGGTGCTTCTACTACCAAGGCTACTGTGTCTATCTGCCTATTGGTGGCAGTGAGTCAGCATTTGTTGTGGGTACTGATAAGGAATGTGGGCCCCTCTGTACCCCATAGGTGAAAAGACAAACTTTTCACAGGGTGGGCAGGCAGGGATGGGTTGCAACCTGTACCATTGAATGGAACATGAAAAAGAACAGAAATCACTTAGAATTTTAGAATACTCATTAATATGATGTTGATTGTGGCCCATCTAAAAGTGATAGTATCAGAGAGTTTCTAGGGCTTTAGAGAATTTAAGTGCTCACAGCTAAAATATGTCAGAGGTAGTGGTAGAACATGGAGTCAATAAGACCAATATTCAAAAATCTTATCTCCATAAAGTTATGCTTTGAACGAGCATCTAACTTATGGATTTGACCAACTCCCACCTCCCACTCTCCTCCCACCCTTCAGGTAAATTAATTTCTTATTTGACACAGTTTGATGAATCAGCCTTTTATCATTTTGTATATTTTATCTATATATTTATATCTATCATCACTATATACATATCTATGTGTCTGGCATATGAATGTGACTCAAATTTAAATGTATATTTTTGTGATTGTCCTTGGAAAAAGAGTTATCTATCTCATAATTTAAATGTTTGAAACACTCATGTTGTTCTGGGCCTATGCTGTAGAAGGTAAGATTCAAACGATCTTCTTTTAGAAGAGGTTACAAAATATCAGTAGACAACCTACCAGTGTAATGCTTATGAAGCAACACAAATGATATTTTGTCAGTTTTGTAAACTCCATGTATTAAGCACTCAAATTTTTTTTCTCTCAGAAGAAATTATTTTTAAGGCTAGAAGAGCTTTAGAATTCACAGGGGAGACATCCAGGCTCATCAGATGTAAGGATGAACAAACTTGCATTTTAAAATAAAAAGGAAAAACAGCTTCTTACCACAGTACTGAATGTTAGAGTAATTTTATAAAATATCATATTAAGCCAGAGGCACTTCTTGGAAAATAGTATTATCTCTTTTTTGCTACAAAAGTTTTAGATTGTTTTATAAAACAAAATACAAAGAGAATTTCAAAAAATATATAATTCTAGCTAAAAGTGGGGTAAAATTGTTTCTGAATTGCCATGATTCAAGGATTTTAGAATATAGTGAATTCAAATTAATAATTCACTTTGGAGAGGAATGTCACCAAAATAAGACACAGGGATGCATCCTGAAGGGGTAGGGTATTACTAGTAAAACAAAATACTTTACCATGATAGGATGCCACCTATCATAATTTAAGTGAGTAGGTGATGAATGAGTGGGTTCTATATCATCTCCTAAATATTAATATTATTTTGGTAGTAAATTCTATAAAATTCTTCCATAGATATGAACTTTTCTTTATATACTTTGTGTGGAGGATTTTATGGAACATCAAATTTGTATAACATCAATTCATCCTGAAATTTTATGGATTTTTATAATGCAGGAATAACATGCAATTCAGGCCACCAACCAGGATTTCTGGTACTAAAAGACCCCAAAATAACTATAAATCAAATATCAAATTATTTAAGTAAGAATTTTACTGTTGTTGATTTAAGTCATGTCTGATTCTTCATGACCCTATTTTTGGGTTTTCTTGGCAAAGATGTGGGAGTGGTTTGCCATTTCCTTCTCCAGCATATTTTATAGAGAACTGAGGCAAACTGGTTATGTGACTCTCCCAGGGTCACACAGCTAGGAAGTGTCTGAAGCTGGATTTGACTTCAAGAAGATGATTCTTCCTGATTAAGCCCAGTGCTCTATGTACTGGACCACTTACCTTCCCCCTAGGTCAAAACAGCAAAGCACATAAGAGAATATAATATTTAGTCTCCCCCCTCTACTACACAGCAATGAATATCACTTAACAGAAACTCATCAAGCCAGTAGCTAATAGTGCAAAGCCTTCTTCATGAGAAAACTGCTGGAAACTGCCTATAACAAGGGAGAGGTTTAGGTTTCAGTGTTATTTGCCTTGTATCACACATGAAGACTTTCCCCACTTGAATCTACATGGCTCTATCTCCTAATAGTTTACAGTGACTATGAGCTTACTACTTCTGCACTGCTTCCCAAAGCTCTTTGATTTCTAAGCAATTCCTTACTGCAGTCATCTTGCCTATCCACTCATCAAAGGAATCAGAAGCTCTTCACCCTTTTGTCGCTGCTACACTTTGGCTCCATTCCTTCCATCTACTGAAGCTCTATGACTATTTCTGCTGCCTTAATGATTGTTACTTCAAGAAGTGCTCTTCTGGCAGGAGGTGGCCTTTTCCATATTTCAGTTTACTTTTTAGCCTTACAGTTAAGCCTGAGTGGATCTCAAAAGAATGACTGATTGGGCATCTGTAATAATCCCATTGAATTGTCCTTTGCAATAGAGGTTCTTCAGCCTTTACTCCTAGCTAAGTCAGGGTGTCTGAATTCCATTTACTTCTTACTCACCTCAGGTACAGGCAATACTCCTTACATACTTAAGGAGCCTATTCCTAATCCTTTCTCTGGTTAGGGTTTTATAAACCATAGCTTTTACAATTCCCATCATGCACCAAGTCATGCAAATTGCATTGAAACATTAAGAGCCAAGAAGCCACGAGAAACACTGGAAGGAGAGGAGCAAAAGCTAGCATTCTCTTTTAGTGTATTTGTTGTCATGGCAAATCTCCATGTGAACCTGAAATTTGTATTATTAATTGCAACCAGCACATATTGGTGCTACAGAGTTGCATACACATTTTGATATATATGAAACCATTCTTTTAATCCCTAGACCTTTTGGAGGATATGGTTATTAGTGGAATCTCTTGCTCAAAAGGTATGGGCATTTTAATCATTCATTGTTACTCAGTTGTTTTAGTCATGTCTTATTCTTCATGGCCCCATTTGCGGTTTTCTTGGCAAAGATATTAGAGTGATTTTCCATTTCCTTCTCCTGCTCATTTTACAGATGAGGAAACTGAGGCAGAGTAAATTGACTTATATAGAGTTGCACAACTATTAGTATCTGAGGTCAAGACTTGAATTCAAACCTTACTTTTTAAAATTTTATTTTCCAAATTACATGTAAGAGCAAATTTTGACATCATTTTATAAAAAACTTTTTGTTGTTTATATTGAATTGCTTGAGTTCTTGGAGTGGGGAGTGGGAAGGGGGGGGGAGGAAGAGAAGTTGCAACACAAAATTCAGATCTTTCTGACTCAGGACCTGGAGCTCTATCCGCTGTGACACCTTGTTGCCCTTAGTCTATACAATTAGTCAATTAGTCTTTATACAATTACAAATTGTTTTCTATTTGGACTAATTCACAGCTTCATCAAAAATTCATTAATGTGCCAGTATTTCCCACAAACCCCCCAATACTGACTATTCTCATTTTTGGTCATCATTGCCAATATGCTGGCTATGAGGTGAAACCTCAAAGTTATTTTGATTTAAGTTCATTTGAATATTAGTCATTTGAACCAATTTTTCATACGATTTTAAAGAATGTGCAATGCTTTTGATAACTGCCTTTTTTTCTGCCATATCCTTAGAATGCTTATCTATTAGGGAATGGTTTTTGGTCTTGTATATTTCCATTGTTTTCTCTCTCTCTCTCTCATCAGAAATGTTTGATAGAAAAAATTTCTTAGTCAAATGCTTCTCTTTTTTTCCTAATTGTATTATTTTCATTCAGAAGTTTTTCAATTTCACATGATTGAATTAATATATTTCTATATTTTGTAAAAACCCAATTATTTGTGGTCTTTTTGAAAAATCAAATAAACTGTGAAACTACATGTATTGCATTTTTTATGAGAAGGACATCAACATATTTTACTTGATCAGGTTTTCTAGACATTGTCATTCTTTAATTCTTAAAGCAAGTCCTTTGACTTCATTATTTTTTTTCTTTCTTCTTCAATCTTTCCCTTTTTACTGACTCTTTGTGTTCTACCAATAAATATGCTCTGACAGCCACAATACTTTTTTGGGGGAGGGGCAATAAGTGATTTAACCAGGGTCACACAGCTAGTAAATGTCAAGTGTCTGAGGCTGGATTTGAACTCAAGTCCTCCTGAATCCATGGCCAGTGCTTTATCCACTGTGCCACCTAGCTGCCCCCTACAGCCACAATTCTTTAAAAAAAAACAAAAAGGCATTCTTTAGAGCTTTATGGAACCATATTATGTTGTACTTGACATGGAGTAAAAAAGAACTGAGTTCAAATTCCTCCCCTGACAATTAGTAGCAGTGTGGCATGGGAAGGGAGCCATTTGTGCTGAGACAATCTAATGATTCCATTTTAAAACCTTGTTTAAAACTTTAAGTATGTGCCAGGCAACCTGTATGAAAAGGATATTGCATGATAATGTAATGAGGGGTGGGCTGAGACAATGCTAGCCCATCCCCATTTAGAAGCATGTACCTATCAGAATTTTCTTTCTCTTATTATGTAAGTTTTCCACAAAAGCAGTGGGCAGTTTGAAATTCTCATCGAGTGGCATGCAACAGAATTTTACCTTGGGAACTAACCAATGGGAAACATTTCCTCTTATGCTCCTGAGTTTGCCATAATCACTAGTATGAAGATCTAACCAAGATTTCTTTTAACAGTGGCCATAGGCAAGTCTCTTTAAAATCTCTGATTTTCATATTCCATATTTGAAAAAAAACATTATAATAGAATCTGTAGTACCTTCCTTATAATGTTCCTGGAAAGCTCCAATAAGTTATTAAAGTTCTTTGCAAACTTTAAAGATATAAACATATACATGCACATATGTACATAGATTCATGTATTTATGCGTGTGTAACATGATTATCCTTCATGCCACATCTTCCTGACAAAGAAATCCCTGTCTGAAGGATTTACTTCCCAGTCACCCACTCTCTTCTTAAAATACTGAACAACATAATTTCACAGAGCTATTTAAAAATTTAAAGACAGTGGTAATTCTAGAAAGTGGCCAGAATTATGAATCCTGAAACTCAAATGTGAATTGAATGCTAGTCATCCATTTGTTTACATCATCAAGCACAACAAAATAATTGATACCTAAGTGGAAAGGGACCTAAGTAGTAACCTAGTATACCCTGTACCTAAAAAGGAATCTCTTCTATAGTGAATGAAGATCTCTAGTGGAGGGGAAAGATTACCTCCAGAAATAGCCCATTCCACTTCTGGATAACTCTGTTGGGGAGTTTTCCCTTATATCAAACATGATTCTTCCCCTTTGTAGCATCCTCTTTTCCTTTCTGGGTTAAAAAATAAAACCAAGTCCAATTCCCTTAATGAAAAAGTCTCTCAAATACTTGCAAATGGTGTCATGTTCCACCTGAGTTAGCTCTAGTGCAAAGCATCTCTAGTTCATTCAAGTAATCCACATATGGCATAAAGTCAAAAACCTTCACTATGCTAATTGCCTTTCCCCGGAGGCTCTCCAATTTACCAATGGCTTTCCTAAAATGTGATGTCCTAAATTGAACAAAGTACTCTAAATATGGTCTGATTAGGGCAGAATCTGCCAAGATAATCACGACCAAACTGCTCCCCAGTCATCTTCAAATGTTGCCTCCTTTTCCCACTGGAATTTAGATTCTGTCCTTTGGCACCCTGGGGTCAGATTGGTGAAAATTTACCTTATATTCCCTGAAACCAGGCAATTATACCATTTTCTAGCTATCTCTAACCAATGCACCCCCCCAAAAAAAAACCGGGTACTTCATATCCATTTCTATTTAACAATCAACCCCAGATGTGTTGCTCTCCCTCCATTAGAATATAAGCTCTTTGAATACAAGCAATGTCTTTTTTGCTTCTCTTCATGTCCTCAGCACTTAGCACAATTCCTGGAACATAACATTTAATATTTTTAAATTAATCCATTCCTTATTTTTGTTATCTCTGTCTTTCTTAATGAACATGAGATCACATTAGCTTAACCTCTTGTACTCTAACTTCCTTCCTCTCCAACCTATTTAAGTAGTTCCCTCAGAGATCATGAATGACCTTCTCATACTCAAATCTAATGACTTTTTCTCAGTTCTCATCATCCTTGACTTCTCTGTCAGAGCTGACATTATTCAATGCAGCAAATTTTGTTAACCAAGGGAGAAAAACCCCTTTGAATTGAGACAACACACTCTCATGACTCAACTTGTACTCTAATAACTGATCCTTCTTAATCCCTATCTACTGGACTGTAAGCTCTCCAAGCTCCAATTCCTCTCAGTGTCCAGCTCAAGCTTTTAATACATACATATGGAATTTAATTTCTTTAAAGCCACTTACTATAAGGCCAAGATAAAATAGTTGCTTAAATTTAAGTACTGTGTCCACAAGCTTATTTTCCCTACCACCACCTCCAATTTTAGGAACTGCTTCACAATAGACCACCAAGTACTGCAGGAACTGCCTGATGGGAAGCTATACCAAAGGAAAAAACACAAACAAAGCCCAGTGTGATTAAGTAACCTGTGGGAGTAGTAGGTCTTTTCATCACCTAGGATAACATCAGTCTCAAGAGACAGGAAGTTATCCTAATGAAGCAACTGTTAATACTATTAATATTATTTTAAAAATTGATAGTATTGATGCATTGAGACACCAGTGGTTTCTGTTGCCAATGTCATTTGGATCAAATGATCTCTAAGGTCTCTTCCACCTCTAAGAACCTATTATTCTATTATTCTATTATTCTATACTCTTGGGTGGGGGGTGGATGGACAATGGGGATTAATTGACTTGGCTGGGGTCACACAGTTAGTAAGTGTCAAGTGTCTGAGGCCGGATTTGAACTCAGCTACTCCTGAATCCAGGGCTGGTGCTTTATCCACTGTGCCACCTAGCTGCCCCATTCTATACTTTTTACTCCAGAAACCTAGTACAATGTCATATGCACTATCTCCATAATAAATATCAGTTCCTAATGATGGTGATTAAGGAAGAAAACTTTACCTGTTCACATTATATGTTCTTCAACATGTAACCAAGATATCTTCTAATTTGACTCTAGTGAATGAAGAAGAGTCATATAAAATCAATCTTGAAAGTCTGGAGAGGTCAAGTGGTAGTAGATTATGGAAAAATATTATTCATAGTGAAGATCCATTGTAGAGTATTAAAAAGACCCCTTTTCCATGCTTTCTAATCTCTGGAAGCACAAAAAAACTATTTCTTTTGTGTATTTGTACAGGTCTTGACTGAGGAGGGCTTATAGTCCCAAAAGGAGTGTGTGTGTGTGCATATTTAATCTGCACTACTCATATACTGTGTTAATACGAATAAGATAAAAGGTTAATTAGTACTCCCAATGAAATTCAATTGCACAGAATGAGTGTCTCATGAATCAAGAACTTTCCAACTGCATGCCTAAGATGTGCACTAGAGCTGCAAAAATGCCCAGATTTCATTAATGTGGGTTTCTTCTATTTAAAATTTAAAGCCATAGGAGCATAATGGCATTAATCTTCAATACAGCACCTGAATTTTAGTGTTCTTATTTTTGGCTGGCACAAACACATGGGTACAATTATACAGGCACAGCAAAAGCATTGTTTTACAATAAGCAAACTACAGGTGCCTTGGCCATCATGCCCACTGGAAACCTGGACTCCACAAACCCTTCATTTTTAGTCACTTAAGTGAGTTCATCTTTCAAAGAAATGTATATGTATACTCATATGTGTATATCTGTGTAATGAAGATAACAAAATCAAAATTCCTAAGGACTTATACACTTCAGTGGGTAGAGATACATAGGATAACTCGGGCCCAGAAATAGGTATGGGACATGTTAAAATGTAAGTAATTAGAATTGGGGATGATTTTTATCTACGGTCTGTATATTGCCAAATTGGATAATGCCCCCAGATGGCATAATATGATTATGACACTGATTAAATATTGTGTAGGATAAAGAGACCAGAAATTCCTCAACCCCTTTAATACTCCACACTCGCAGCTGTGTAAGCATGGAAATATGGGCAGAAGGGATTAAGGAAGCATGTGGATAATTTAGCGCAGTGTGTAGTATAAAATAAGTGCTAACTAAATGTTTGTTGACTGACAAGTGTCTGCACTGATGCGATGAACAATTAGAACATTTGTTTCAGTTTAGCTTATATCTGCAACCACAATGCTTAAGGGTCCTCAGTTCCTGTCATAAGAAGATCACTTAAAGGAACTAGATATTTAGTTTATATAAGGGAAGACTTAGGTGGATCATAATAGCTGTCTAAATATTTAAAGAGTTGCTAACATGTTAACATGTTGAGATATTAAACTTTAGATAAGACAGCCTTCCTTCTTTCTAAGGCTAACCCCTCTACCTGTTAAAGTAATCCCATTTCTTCCTCTTTCCTCCAATAAATTACTCCAGATGTTGTCCCCACTCTATCATTAATTTTCAATCTTTCCATGTCTACTGGCTGTTTCCCTACTGTATGCAAACATGCCCATGTATACGACATCCTAAAAAAAAACAAAAACCCTTCATTTAATCCTTCCATCCCTGCTATCATCCTATATTTCCGCTGCCCTTTTTTTTTTGTTTGTTTTTGCAGGGCAATGAGGGTTAAGTGACTTGCCCAGGGTCACACAGCTAGGAAGTGTCAAGTTCAAATTTGAACTCAGGTCCTCCTGAGTCTAGGCCTGTGCTTTTTCCACTGTGCCACTTAGCTTCCCCGCCTCTGCCCTTTGTAACTAAACATGAAAAGCCTACTTACATTGGGTTGCCTCTACCTTCTCTCCTCTCACTCTTTTCTTATCTCCTTACAATCTGGCTTCTAACCTTATCATTCCACCAAAATTGTTTCCTCCAAAGTTACCAATGACCTATTAGTAGCCAAATCCAAAAGCCTTTTCAAAATCTACTTTGTCCCCATTCTCTTTGACTCTGATATCCCTCTCTAGGATTTTAGGAGATTACTCTCTACTAATTCTTTTTCTACTTATCTGGTCACTCCTTCTCAGTCATCTGTGCTGAATACTCATCCAAATCATGCACTATAACTGGAGGACTCCCAGAGTCCTGGGGCTTTCTCTTTTCTCCTTCTATACAACTTTATTTGGTGATCTCATCAACTCCCATGAATTTAACTATCATCCCTATATTGATTCTCAAATTTAACTATCATGCTCTAACCTCTCTTTTGACCTCCAATCTCTCATCTCCAACTGTCATTCCACATCTCAGACTGGGTGTCCATTAAACATCTTAAACAAAATGTGTCTAAAATGGAACTCATAATCTTTTCCCCAAAACCCCCCTCCTCTTGTATTCTATTTTATTATAGAGTAATACAGTAAGAGGGTCCCCATTTCCTCAGGCTTGCAACCTAGGAGTCATCTTTAACCCCTCTCTATCTCTCAATGCCCCTGCATTCAATCTGTTTCTAAGGCCTATCAATTTCACCTGGGCAACATCTTTTGAATATATTCATTTCTTGCCTCTTGACATTGCCACCAGTCTGATTCAGTTCCTCATCAGCTCACACTTGGGCTATTTCAAAAGCATATTTGTGGGTCTACTTGCTTCAAATCTCACCACCCTTCAAAACATCCTCCATTCAGAAACTAAAGTGATTTTCCTGAAGTACAATTCTGACCATGTCACATAATCCCCATCCCCCAAACCATAAACTACAGTTGCTCCCTATTGCCTCCAAAACCAAATACAAAATCCTCTGTTTAATGTTCAAAGTCCATAGTAACCTAGTCCTTTTCTACATTTCTGATATTCCCCCAACATATATTCTTTGAACCAATGACACTTGTCTCCTTCCTGTTCCAAGAAAATGACACTCCATTTCATAGCTCCAGGCATTTTCTCTGACCATACCCCATGCTTGGAATGCTTTCATTCTTCATTTCCATCTATTAGTTTCCCTAGTTTCTTTTAAGTGCCAACTCAAATTCCATATTCTAAAGGGAGCCTTTTCAATCCTTCGTAATTCCAGTTCTTTTTCCTTTATTAATTTTCTTCTTTTTATCATATATATTGTTTGTATATAATTGTTGTCTTCCCCCATTAAAAAGCAAGCTTTTTGAGGATAAGGATTATCATTTCCCTCTTTTTTGTATCTCTAGCACTTGGCACAATGCCTGACATGTAATAGACATTTAATAAAATGTTTATTGATTGATATTTTTCTGGCTCCAAAGGGGAGCAATAAGTAGAAATTATAGAGAGGCACATTTAGTTTTGATCTCAAGTCCAGTGATCTATCTACCAGATGAAATCATAGCTGAGGAATGGGACTGAGAAGAGTTTTGATCATAGATTTATACATTTAAAGCTAGAAGAGGCTTCAGAGGTCATTTAATCCAAACCCCTCATTGTAGTGATGAGACAACTGACGGTGTCTTCCCCAAGAGCACTGAAAATTTTAATTAAATTAATTAAAATGGCCATTTAATATTATCAAATTGGAAGTCAATTCCAAAATCCCATGCCAGCCCAAATTGTGTAACTATTATCCATGTCCTCCTACAAGTTCACCCTAAGGGAAACCATTTGATGTGCTGGGGGCCTTCTTCCCTTTCTCCAGTCATTGAAGGGAATACTAGTGAAGCACTCTGGCTATTTGCCACTCACCCATTACCTTTTCCTTCTGACCAACTCATTTTTTCTCACTATCATATATTTCCTTAAAGACATGACACACACAAATTAAGAACCCCTGCAATAGAGACAAAATTTTCCAAATTCACATCTTGGACTATACTTTATTGTTAAAATGTTCATCTGTGCTTTCTTTATTAGCTCCCAGCTAAAGGTAAAGCTTTCACAGTGACTGATACATCTTATTAGTAAATGATGAGACTGAAAGTGAAATCTGAAAATGCAATCTAATCTAACCTAATCAATGCTGACAGTAGATGGAATGGAAACATTTTGAACACTACCAATGCAAGCCATTCAGCTTTCAGAATAGGTGTCTGAAAACAGTGCTGGTTCAGCTTCAGTAGTAACCTTTGGAATTTGTATTAGTTCTAGCCAGAAAAAAAATCTTGGGCTAAACAAAGAGATACTGGAGAACTCTGGATCATCGATCTGCATCGACGTGACCAGAAGAGCATATATTGATTTGCATATTAAAACCTGCCTCAAGTTCTCTCCTTGGAGATCTGTCTAATCCTTATGCAAATATCTATGCTCAAATATAAAGATAGAACAAAATCAAGCATGCTTTGAAATGGTCAGTTAGGCATGACGATTTGCTTGATAGAAGCAGTATTTAATGAACTCAAGATCCTACTTTCAGTTCACATGATTTATATTAATCTGCATAGCAGTTCATAATTTATACAATGATGCAGTTACAATGTGTATGCTATAAGTGTTCAGTTGTTCATCCTAATACATATTTTTCATAGGCACACATTTGAAATCAGGCTTTACTGTTTTCAAAGAGAGTTAAAAATCAACTTATCTAGTGCAAATCTAAAGGTATTCTTTCAAAACCAATATTAAGGGCAAAACAGATTTCTATGCCATTTCATCAAAAGAAGTAGCTGCAGATGGAAAGACCTTGGAATCCAGAAAGTCTTGGTTGAAGTCCTCCCCCGAGAAAGATATATGTTATGTGAAGGGGGCGAATCATCTGATCCCTAAAAGCCCTAAGAAATTCTAGCAACAACCTTTGTGACATACCTCAAATATTCTCCCTTCTCTTCTGATACTGATGCTGTCACCAAACTGGTAATAGACCCTCATTAGCTCCCTCCTACACTATGGCAAAAGCCTGTTGGTGGATCTACCTTACTCAAGTCTCTCACCACTTCAGTCCATTTTTATCTCAGCTCCAAATTAATTTTTCTAAAACATAGGTTCAATCATGTCAACCCCTACCCCCACTCAATGAACTTCTATGGCTCCCTATCACCTCCAGAACCAAACACAAAATGCTGTTTGGTATTCAAAACCCTTCATAACCTAGCTCCACCTTCCTGTCTACTCTACAATCCTCTTTTTAATCAATCCAGTGATACTGGCCTCCCTGCTGTTCCTCACACAAGATACTCAGTCTCCTGACTCTGGACATTTTTACAGGCAATACCCCCATGCCTGAAATGTTCTGTTATCTTCTCTTCCTCCTCTAACTCAAAGTAAGTTCTTTGAGAGTAGGGACTGTTTGAATTGTGTCTTTGTATCTCCAGAATCTAGCACAATCAATGGTATGCGATTGTTTCTGAAATATGCCTATTTAATTATATTAAAGAATTACCTCATTTTATTCAATTACCAAGCAGAGTTTAGTTAATACAGTAAGAAAAAGTTCAGACTGAACATGTTTTATTATCTTAAACTATCTTGAAACTAAAATAACATAACCAGGGATTATAGTAATGATAAAAGTTTAAAAAAATGTACATTTAATGGTTCCAGTAACAAAAGTCTAAAATGTAGTTGTTTATAATGCAAATGTCCACCTATAGGGAAAAATTTATTAGGACCAGCAACCGAACATTTATAGCATGCACATTGTAACTGCATCATTGCATAAATTACCAAATTATAAATTAATGAAAAGTTCTTTTTCTTCTCTCTACCACTTCCCCATTCCCCCTTCGGATTCCTTGGTTTATAGGCTATATTGTAATATTCATGTTCAGTATGAGATATGTAAGTTTAGTCTTCAATAATTGAAGGGATAATTATACTAGGGTTACGCAGTTAAGAATAAGAATTATTATGCTCAAAATTTAATTAGAAATTAATAGACATACTGTTTTGCAGTACACCCAAAGGCCAGCAGATGGAGCTTTTCAGTTACTCCCGTTATTGAAATTGCTATCTTAAATAGAGGTGTAAAAGGTCTAAAAACAATAACATCTTTTCCAATTATAGTTGATCCCTACATCCTCTCATTTCATATGTTTAGAGTCCTACCCCACCCTTCTCCCTATCCCTAGCTTTGGATAAATGAGTAGGTGCCATCTACTGCCTTTCCCACCCCTGCAGTGAATACTTAAAAAAATAATGAAAGATGTTATATCATTGTTGACATAAATTATGTGCTAAGATGACAATGAAAATGTGAAAAGACAGTTCATCATTTTGTTAAACAGCCTATGATAGCAGATAAATTGGTGTATTTGTGGAGGGGTGGGTGGGCAATCCAATAAAGACAATGCTAGTTTTATAGCAGAGAAATCTTTCCTGTTAAATTCATGCTCTTTGTCCTCTATGTCTATATGTCCTCTAATATGCTTGATTTTTAAATTTTTCTCTCACATTTATGCTTAACACTATAAAATGCCATTAAATATACTAGACCTTGTGCAAAAAAACCCCGAAATCAACCAAGTTGGGAAATACAGTGGGGGAATCAAGAAATATCTTTTATAGTTTTCAGGAGGAGGGCCTTGAAGGGATCTAGGACTTTAAGGCGTCAAAGGTGAGGGAGGAGAGCAGGTGAGGCAGGGGGAAAAATCTATATTAAACACAGAGGTGGGAAATAGAGTCTCTTATAAGGGGGGCAGCAAGTAGACCACCTTGCCTAGGACACCACGCATATAAGGGAGAGTATTGTGAGATGTCTGGGCTATTTTCATATACATATAATATTTTTAACACAACTTTAAATGGTTTTGGTTCCTTCTACAAAGATTTCATTATTTCACCTCAAGTAAATTTGAAATAGATTATGGAGAAATATAGAGTAAGCCAGAATATTTCAGATTTTATAAAATGTTAGATCTGGAAGGAATCTCAGAGATTGTATAGTCAAATGGGCTCATTTTACAGATATATACCTGTATGATAGACAGATATTTTATTGCTACTTATTGGTTATATACTCAATATAGGATACATAGAATGACATGGATGAGTGTCTCATGTGATAAGATGTGACCAGCATTTGATTTACACTGGTGGGGAAGAAGGGAGTATCCCTTATTTAAAAAAAATGGAACTGCTTCCCAAAAATGTGCTTAGGAGATCAAACAAGGGGAATGCTGTGTTAATGATGACTGTGGACTTTCCACACCAATAGAGAGCTCTCCTATACATTTTGATCGTGGGATTAAATGTATAGAATTTTAGAACTGAAGGGGGCCTTAATGTCAGGCATCTAATCTAAGGAGATATCTTTGATTTCCCCTAAGTGCTATGATTTGCTTGCTGGTATTGGCTTTGTAAAAGAATGTGTAAGGTAAAATAAACAGACCAAAGCTTCTTTTCTGGGCTATATTGACCCTAGGGTTTCTAGAAAAAAATTGGGTTTAATGTTTTAACTCTTTTTAGATTTCTTCTCTTTTGTGGCAGATATATTATTTTTGTAAAGGGAATTCTAGGTAATGAATCTCCTACCAATTCTGATTTGAATTTGTACTACAAAAATTAAGTGACCTATACAGGGTCACATTGGGCAAGTGGGCCTCAGAGTTTGGACTTGAACCCAAGTAATCTTGACTCTAAGGCCAGAACTCTAGCCACTATATTATAGATGCCACTAATCTAAAGATACTGTACAGATATGTGTTCCCTGAACAAAGTGAACTTCAGTGCTAGAATAATACTAACAATATTTTCATAAGTAAAGGTTCACCATGATTTTAAGCTATAGTGTTTATAGTCTTTGACTCAGAATGTAGGAAATATTCATTGATAGAATGAAAATAGAACTTTGGGTTTAGAGCCAAAACTTGGATTCTGATTCCACTTCAGTAACTTACTAACTGTGTTAACCTGGGCAAGTCATTTAACCTATCATAGTCTCGGGATTGCTCATCTATAAAGTGGGGATAATAGTATTTGCAGTATTCACCTCATGGAGTTGTGAGTAAATAGAAAATGTGTACCATTTTTGTTGTTGAGCAATACTCTCAAACTGTTGTTGGTTTTTAAACAAAATGATGGAATAAAGAATTCTGCTTACATCTAAACTACAATAAGGTTGGAAATAGTCAGATGAGGTAATGATCACTCCTCTGAAATTCTCCTTTTATAACTAATAGTAACATGGAGACACCCTGGTGTCTCAAAAACTATGTGTACCAACAGGGCATGATCTCTGCCAAGTCCTACTAAGCTGGAAAAGTTTCAAGTAAGACCTTGTGACAGATTGTGTGTCTGTCGGCTGAGAGTAAGCCCAGCTAAATTCAGAGAGGGTTCATCAGCAGAAGGTTGGCCACTAGGAAATTATATATTTTTTGGCTACAGTATACATGAAGACCATTAACTAAGGTGAAATCATTGCAATCTGCATTCGTTGTGGGAATACCCATCCTTGCTGTAGAAGCAGAAGAGTGTTTGTCCACCTTAATGTTTCAAAATTGTGTTCAAATACAGCCCTATTTTGTTAAGGATTAATTTTGTGACAAATAATAAGAATCAGAAAAAAATATTTCCCACATAGATCATTTTATGGTTTCCAAAGTACTTTCCTACCACCAACTTAGATAATATGCATTTTATTAGGCATAGGAATTGGAGGTGAGGGAACTCGTGATTTCATCGGCATATGGACCTCCTGGCATGGTACTTTCTCGACCAATGCAGGCTGACAGATTCTCTTCAATTTATAGTCTTGGAGAGATAGGTGACTAGAGCCCCAAGGGATTACATGATTTGCCCTGGTCACACAGCCAGAATGTGTCAGGAAGGACTTGAGTCCAGGTTGCCCTGGCTCAGAAGCTAGTATTCTAGTTCTATTTATAGAGAAAGAACTTCAGAGACTTTAAGATCAGAAAAACTTAAAATGACTTACTCAAAATAACAATGTAAATAAATGTTGGAGCCAGATCTAGAACCCAAGTCTTCTGACTCCAAGGCAAATCAATACTGTTTGGTTATAGAATATATTATACCTAAACTCCTCATGGATATCATAAGGCTACTATATTTTCCCCAGGAGCTTCTTCTTTTACACTGACTACACAGATCTGAAGGCAGATCATAACAGAGACAACTCCCATATCCCTCTTTTCCTATATCTTCAGATAGTCTGCCAAACTCTACCTAGTAATAGATCTAGGATCATTTTGGAAGGCAAAATGCAGCACACTTTTGACTATGAACCAGTACTCAGAGGACTAATCAAAAGGGAAATATGTATATTTGCAATAAAATTTGTCCAAATTTTCTTATTTTTTCCAAGGATAACACTATCCCTCGTGTTATCCAGGTTCATTGCCTTAGAGAGATGACTATTTGCTCCTTCACCCCACATATACAATCAGTTGCCCACACTGCTCCATTCATCTGTATTTCTTATTCTTTACAATCATTTCCTTCTCACATAACCACCACCATTGTTCAGACACTAATCGCATCTCACCTAGATTATGGAAATAAATTCCCTGCTTCACCTCCCCCATCTTCATTCCATCCTCCACAAAACTGCCAGTCAGATATTCATAAAACAAAAGTTTCACCATGTCACCCATCCATTCAATAAGCTCTAGGGCCAACTATTATATTCAGTATCATATGCAAATGTGTTGATTAGTTCCATTCCACCTTTCAAAGATTGTTCTACATTATTGCCCCTCCTATGCTCTACAAGCCAGCCAAAGTGGAATTTTTTTTTATTGTTTCTCACACACAATGTTCTATTTCTGGCATCATCCACACTTTTACAAAAACTGTCCCCCTGTGCCTGAAAAAATATTCCCTCCTCACATGTATCTTGTAGACTACAAAGCTCAGAATTCAATTTAAATGCCACCTCTTACATGAAGCTTTTGCTGAGCCCTTCAGGAGTTAGTATCTTTAAAAAATTATCTTGTATTTACTTTGCTTATGTGTATATAGTATTTGCTAATATGTGTACAAATTGTGTTCATGTCTACAGTTATGAGTATACATTTGTGTGCCACCCACTTCAGCACAAGCACTTAAAATAAATTATAATCTCCTTAAGGAACTATCTATTTTTTTCTTTGTATTTCCAGTATCCATCACAATTTCTGGCACATAATAAATTGTGAATCGGTTGATCAACTGAGGATGAGAAAAAGACAGGTCTAGCCACTATATATTTCATGGGTAGAAATCCACATCTGAAAGACTCCAACACAAGCTTTCTAGTGTTTTCTCCTTTGGAAAACACCATTATGCAAATGATTCCTCACTGAAGATGGAAAGCAGCCAGGTCAAAAATAATCTGTGTCAACAGCTCAGTAGTCTCTTATGTGAGGGGCAGTTCCCATACATGAGCGGCTGGTGCTTTAACAGGGTAGAGAGTTCACAAGTACAATAATCATGATCTAGCACAAGGGAATATTTTTGCCATTCTGGGGCCAGGATGAGAGTGTTCCAGATCATTGTTGCATAGAATCCCAGAGTCTTAGCCTTGGAAGGGACTTGAGAGGCTGAGTCCAACACATATCTGAATTGGAACAGTCTTTCACAAAATCTCAGAATTGGAAGATACCACAGAGTCCATCTGGTCCAAAATGTGTCAGATTGAGAATCCCCTCCACAAGATGCCCAATAGTGGTTATTAGACTTTTACTAGAAAACCTCCAGTGAGGACAAAGTCACTCTTAAGGTATTATAGTTCACATTTATTTTATTTTATTTTTTGTGGAGGATGGTGATAGTGATAGTGGTAATGTTTTTGACTTCCATGTGAGAGAGGTCGTACTTTGTATAATTTTAATTTCTAGGAAGTTTTCCTTTATGTGAAGCCCATTTTTAGTGTGTGAATTCTAGTCATTGCTCCTAGAGCTAAGAATAAAATAAAAAGGTTCATATTTAAATGTAGAAGAGATCATAAAGATCATATCATCCAACCACCCTCATATTACAGTAGATGAAAGTAAGACTCAGATGGGTCACCTAAGTTCATAGGTAATAATACCAATTTTGTTGCACTTTAAAGTTTGTAAAGTACTTTATGAATATTATCTCATGTGATTCCCACAACAATCCTTGGAGATTCGTGTTATCATTTTGCAGATTAGGGAATTGAGGCAGACAGGGTAAGTAACTAGTGTCATATATCTAATAATGTCTGAGACAGGATTTGGTTTTCCTAATTCCAAGTCCAGTGATCTATCCTATGTGCCATACAGCTGCCCAATAGGGAGCAAGTGGTATAATCATTAATTCACTTTGCTAGTTTTTACCCATGCATTCTGTTCCCCCCCGAGTACCCATATATTCATGCATTTCTGTACAAAGAGCAGAAAAATGGGCTTTATTCCCTATTCTTTTCTTGGATTCCTGGGTGCCTCTCTTATAATTCCTCATATAGCAGAGCTATTACCTATGGGATTACATTCAGTAGATAGCTATTGGCAATTTATGCCTCCCATTTCCTGTTTTCACATATTTATTCTTTTAAAAATTTATTTAAAAAACTCCCCTTGATTAAATTTTCAAGATTTCAGAACAATAGCTTTTTGTTTTCCTTTCCTTTCCCTTTCCTTTCTTTTCTCCTCTCCTCTCCTCTTCTTTCTCTCTTATTATTTATTTCTCTTTTCTTTTGAAATCCTTATGTTCACCTCACTGAAGTGATGAAAACAGCCCCTTTGTTTCTATGGGTCTTTCCTCTCCTCCCTCTAATCTTTACCATCTTTAGCAATGTTTTATGAATTCCTTTGGGAGTTTCATTTGTGACTGTGTGACCCACCACAATTAGATAGTACTCATCTAGTTTGAAAAGTTTGTTGTTGTTTTTTTTTTTTTTTTCCTAGGGGGGGGGTGTCTTCTGTCACAGTTTAAATATATGCTGTTCACAAATACCTAGTTTAGTAGCATTCAGCAGGGAGTTACCAACTAGCATCATCCTACTTCATTTGACCCCACTGGATAATTTCTCCCCTGAGAGATGTATAGATCTAAATAATTATTCATTACAGAATGAGCAACCAGTTGTTTCCTCTTCAGAATATACTATTTTTTTTTGATGGGGGAGGAAGAACTTGACTCTAGGTTTCCACATATCATTTTTTCTTTCCTTCCTCCTCTGTTTCACATTCTTCTAATTTCCAGCCTCTTGTTACAAGTCAGTGTTTTTCTCTACTATGTCATCTTCCTTTTATATTTTGTATTATAATTGAAACCCTTCTTTTTAAGAGCCTCGACTGCCCCAGATAAACAGAAGAATGAGGATGAAATCTTCAAGCTCCTTTATCTTCTCATCTTGGAAAGAAACTAGCCTATACTTTTAGCATAGATAACAAATATACAAACATTACTCACTCTACAGGGGTAATTGGGAAAGACTGGTTTCCATATTGGGCGGAAATAAGATTCTCAGTCCTTAACTATTATTGCTAATTGCTTCCATGCTGTGGCTAACAGTAGGGGTTTTCAAGTATGGAGTTGTCACTTTCTCACCTCCTTAGAAATTTGTATTACTGACTTCCTTTTTTTTTCTTTCTAACTCTTCTTTCTGTCCTAGTATTCTCCTTCTCCTTTGTGTAAGCCTTAGGGGAGCATATGACAGTACCCAAGTTCCACATGATTCTCTTTTCGAAAATTCCTAATATATAGGCAATGGTTGGGGCTCTCTATTTTGTTACCTTTGTGTACACTTTTATTTGATCTTCCTTCTCTCCTGACTATCCCCACCCCATCACATGAGAAAGCAAGGGAAGAAAACAATGAAAATAACCATTATTACAAATATGTACAGTCAAGCAAACTAAGTCCTACATTGGCCTTGTTGGAGAGGCCTAATTAAATTTAGAAAGTTTTTGACTGCATCTAGCTCAAGTTTTAGATCCCTTCAATAGCCACCTGTTATTCTTATTTTGTCTTCTGGAGCAAAGAAAAAAGTTTTAGAGGAGAAAAACTATTCTCTGTTCTGTGTTCAAGCATTTGAAGGGTTGTCATGTGGAATTAGGTTTTTACCTTAGAATTTTCATACTTTTGAAGTTATGGAGATTTGTACTTCCTTTAAATGACCACTATATGTCACATTTTCTAGTATCCTAATGCTTCTAGCTACATTGCTGTAGATATAAACCAGTATATCAGTCTTCTCACTAATATATGGAACTCAGATCTTTAAAGAAAAAATACCCTAAATGTGGGCTAATCATGTGGTATACATTTATAGGATCTTTTAAGCAGCTAGGTGATAACGGAGGATAGAGTGCTAGACCTGGAGTCAGGAAGACCTGAGTTGAAATGAAGCTCAGACAATTGCTAACTGTGTGACCCTAGACAAGTCACTTAATTTCTGTCTGTCTCAGTTTCCTCATCTATAAAATGAGGATACTAATAGCACATATCTCTCAGAGTTCTTATGAGGATAAAACAAAATATTTATAAAGTATTTTGCAAACCTTAGAGAGCCATATAGATATTTTTATAATCATCATTATTGTGAAGCTGTACTTACTTGACTATATTCAAAATTTGTTTTTATTCACAGGAAATGATCAAATTATTTCTATAAACCCACTAAAACTTCAATATTATTTCAACTTTTGTTAAATCTGCCTCCCAAGCTTCTTTTTTGAAACTTATTTTAATATAACTATAGTCCATATTTATCTGTTTCATTTTATTCGATTCTGTCTTATAATTCTACTCTGTTGAAATATTTACATTTTGACTCTTTCATCCAAAGCATTTAGTTTTTCTTCCCATTTTTGTGTCATCTACAAATCTTATTATCATGCCACTTACACCTCACTTACAAGGATTAGCCCAGGGACAAGCAGATTTCTTCAGGGCAATCCACCAGACTTCTTTGTCCAAGATGACATCATCTCAGTAATGAATACTGCTTAAACCCATTCCTACAAATTGTTTAAGTTCAACTCATTCTGCTATTGTATAGCTCATGTCTTTCTGCAAAGATAATATTCAAAGATACTATGAGAAACTTTGCCAAGTGCTTAACTGAAATCCAGAAAGGTTGTGTATACGACATTTCTTATTGCATGAATCAAGTAACCAGTTTTAAAAAGAAAGTGAGATGAGTTTAGGTTGGTTGTAATTATAATTAAAAGACATATGTTCCATATCTTTCTGGTTCTATAGCACCTATGCTGCAGTAAATGATTTTGACACCTTCCATCTTTCTATTGCCTAATTTTTTCTTCCCCTTAGCATTCATTACCAGCCTTGGATCATTTTGTGCCATTCTGCTGCTGACATTTACCCTACAGGACTTAGTATCTCTCTCTTTCTTAGGTTTCTCGTCCTTAGGTTTCTGCCCTTGCTTCCAATCTCCATACATGTATAGCAGAAGTATGAGTTGTTCATTGATTTTCCTGGATGTTTACATCAGTCTCTTTTTTCTTCCTTATCAGAATGTGCTCATGTCTTCAAAATTTTAAGCCTGATTTTTGGGGTGACTTCCCCTATAAAGGTTTTGGTGTTGGTGTTGGGATCCTACTTATACATTTTCTGAACATTTGAATTAAATACCCAGAATACACCCAGAATATAAGGGAAACTGTGTGGCACAGTAGATCGAGTATTGGGCCTGGAATCAGGAAGGCTCATCTTTCTGAATCTAAATCAGGTCTCATACACTTAATAGCTTTGTGACCCTGGTCAAGTCAATTAATCCTATTTGCCTCACTTCTTCATCTATTAAATAATCTGGAGAAGGAAATGGAAAACCACTCCAGTATCTTTACCAAGAAAACCGCCCAAAAATATATGAGAGGAAAGAGGGCTATAGGGAATAATATAGACCCTGTATTCTAGTTGTTGCTGTTGTTGTTCAGTTGTTTGAGTCTTGTCTAACTCTTTGTGACCCATGTGGGGTTTTCTTGGCCAAGATGCTGAAGTGGTTTTCCATTTTCTCTTCATTATTTATATTTTAATTACATTTGCTTGTGCTTTTCATATACTGCACAATGATTTTTCATTCATTTGAGCAGAAGCTTCATACTTGTGGGAATGACAATCCTAGGATATTTGTGACTTTGCATTTATTCAAATAACATATTTAAAAATAAAATAGTGGCCTTAGTTGAAAGGAAAAAATGCCATAACTGGAATGCCATGCTAAAAAGAAAGGAGACAACAAAAGAAACATAAAAAAGGGAAGAAATAACTGAACAAAATGCTTTGCTAATGTATAATTAGGTCAGTAATGCAAACAGACAAAACCTGAAATATAATGAAAAAAGATGAATTGAATTTTGAAGGATAGACTCTATTTAGTTGTGGTTTTTTTTTAAGAGAAAAGCATCGTTCTCAAAATCACAGGTTATTTTTAGAGTGAAACATTGCAAGATATTTTTTTAAATTTCTCTACAGTGTGAAAACCTGATAAGAAAACCTGTCCATAGGCTTAATTCACTACATAATTACCTACATAAGGCCATTTTGTGGAATTGATGAGGAAAGCAAAAACATTTTATGAGAACCAAGTAGTAATAGTTAATAATTAAACAGGGATATACATATATACATAAATACATATACATATATATATATATACTTTGTACATTTACAATATATATAAATCTGTATATAACATAAATGTATAAAGTCATATTGAAAGTCCTACAATATATGAAAGTACTGTGAGGTGAAAAAAAACGAGGCAACTATGAATAACTTGGTATTTCAATGTTGCCTGTAAATGTTGCCTTTCAAACATTGTCAAATGGTTAAAAAAACAACAAATTGCTTTTATGAAGTGTAGGACTGATGAGCAAAGGTTTCCCCTCGGACACACACAAATGCACATACACTTTACTGAGCAAATAGCCCATTTTTTAAAAAGGTGAAAATTCAATGCTATGGGAGCTCACTAGGATCAGATCCAGATTTTTTGTTATATGTTCAAAAACACCTATATTCCTTCCAAATCTAAATATAGATACTAGGATTTACTATTGTGTTCACTGAGCAAACATTTATTGAAAACCTACTATGTTGAAGGTATACACCTTAAATACAAAGGAAAATGTGCCAAGTCCACAAGACATATACACTGTATATGCACAAAATATACTGGGATATCAGAGCAAACTGAGATCATTTCTGGATTTGAAACAAAACAAAACAAAAAGACAAACTAATAAACAAAAAAAAAACAAAAAGCAATACAAACAACTCCCCAAAACAAAACAACAACAAAGCAAAAACAACAACAACAACAACAAAAAAACAAGGAAGACTTTATAGACCAGATATAATTGCTCTAGATCTTGAAGTATTTCAAGTAAATTGTCTGGTGTGTGTGTGTGTGTGTGTGTGTGTGTGTGTGTGTGTGTGTGTGTGTGTGTGTGTGTGTGCGAGAGAGAGAGAGAGAGAGAGAGAGAGAGAGAGAGAGAGAGAGAGAGAGAAAGGCAGAGGTTTCCAAACATAGAAACTCTGGTCATAGGTTTTATAGCTATACCTTAACAGATTATGTTTTAGTGAAAAGAGAATTCCACTGGGAATCAAGAAAGAGTGAGATTCAAATCATACTTCTAACACTTAATAGTTGTGTGATGATGAATGAATTATTAAGGTCTCAGTTTCCTCCAAGTATAACTTGCATCACAGAGTTATAATGAGGATTAAATGAGATATGTGTAGAAATATTCCATAAATATTAGGCATTGTTGTGGTTGTTGTTATATTAAACTATTACAGAACACTTTGAGAAATAATTCCTTAACCTGAAGACAAAATATGGTGAGGGGAATTTTCAATTCCTTGTAGTTAGTGGGGATCAACATTTGTCAGAAGGTAGGCCCTGTGGTATCACATAGTCCCTTGCTTACTCTGCCTCTGTTAGAGCTGTCTAGGTAAATAATATTGCTTATATGGTGTGTTAAAGACACATATTATTAGATATTCCCTTAGGAGGCCCCCAATTGCTTTATTACTTTCCTTCAAGTGGCAATTTTCAAAATGCTAGACATTTCCTTGCATCCTAGGCAGAGGAATATATCTTCAGCTTCAGGTAATTAATGTCTAAATATTTGTAGAAACTGTGAAAAGGAAATAAAGTCTACCTTTAAAAGATGAATGATCAAATTATTGGCATCAGATATTTGTGTATTATTTTCTTACAGATATACAGTCTATTCCAGTGTTTTAGGGTCAGCCTTGATCCTTCACTGTGTCCAATTCCCATTCATTTCAAATCAGTTGTCCTCTTGCAGATTCCAGCTCCATTTTATCCCCTGCATCTTTTTTTTTCCTTCATCCACACAACCATGAATCCCCATCATCTCTCTCCTATATTACTTTAATAACCTCCCAATTTGTCTTCTTGCCTACAATCTCTACCTTCTCCAATTCATTCTTCATAAAGATGTAAATATAAATTTCTTTTGGCATAACTCTGACCATGTCACTCCCTTGCTCAAAAAAGTCTTTTAATGGCTTTCCACCAGCTAAAGGTTAAAATATAATTATTTTGCTAAACTTTGTTCTCCATGATCTGGAGGAGAAAATTCATTTTTCAAAAGTTTTTCTTTTTCTCCCCATTCTAAGGGCATCTCCCTTCTCAATTTCCCTTATACTTATTTGTGATCATGTCACATTATCCAACATTGTCTTTGTATCCATAAGGCCTAGTAAATTCCTCACACTTAAAATGTTTTATATGTATGTTTTTGTATATATATATATATATATATATATATATATATATATATATATATATATATATATATATATATATACATATATATATATGTACATATACACATACATATATATATATGTACATATACACATACATATATATATACATGCATATATACTCATACATACATATGTGTATAAATATGTGGGTATTTCTTCATTTAAAATAATTCCTCTTTATTTTGCTCAGCATCTTTCTTCTGAAACATCTTCATATACAAAAATCAAAAGTCATCTTTAGTTGTCTCCTTTCTTTTAAAAAATATTTATTTTATTTTTAATTTAAGCAATAAAATAAGCATTTTTATAACAGTATAAGCTTAAAAATTATTTTACATGAAACTGCAAATCTATTATATACAACTTGATATTCAACATATATAATAAAGTTATCATGTAAATTATTTTTTTTGCTTTTTTGATCCCCCCACCCCATAGATGGCTACCATTAGACACAAATATATAGATATAAGCAAAACTATTATATGTCTCTACTTTCTCTGGACGCACATAGCATCTTCTTTCATATGCCCTTTGTACTTAATTTGGGTATCTCCTTTCAAGGATAAAAACATCACATTTTTAATTCTTCCACACAGAAGCTATCTCAAATGCATTTAATCATTTTAACTCATTAGTCTATAATTTTCCCCTTTTCAAAGTGTCATGACCAAAATTAAATATATTAAGGAAGAATCTTCTGATTAATGCAGAATTAAATTCAACAAACACTAAGGGCCTACAATAAGTAAGGAATAGTCTTAGATAGAGGGGATCTGAAAATGAAAAATAACATGGTCTGTGCTCTCAATGATAGGGTGTCCTAAAAATCTTAGTGCAGTTCTAAGCTTTAATAACTTGAAAACTATATTATGTTGGCTATGACATGTACATAAATAGGCACATAAGAAAGACTATGGTATAGTGACTGGGACACTGGATTTGGTCTTAAGAAGACCTAGCTTTTACCCTAATGCTGACACTTCAAATTGTTGTAACCCTAACTTGTCACTTATTGGGTCATTCTCAGTTTATTAAACTGGAAAATATTTATGATAATAACACCTCCCAGAGTCTTTTCTTTTGTGCCTCGGATATAATATGGCAAATAGATGCTGCAGTGAATAGATTCAGTCTATAAGCATTTATTAAGCATCTATTATGTGCCAGTCACTGTGCTAAGCAATAAAAAAACAACAAACAAAAGCAAAACACTGTCCCACTTCTCAAGGAGCTTACAGTAGAATGGGGAAACAACATGTAAATAACTAGGTACAAATAAGTGATGAACAAGATAAATCAGAGGTAAACAGAGGGAAGGCACTAACATTAAGAGTGATTGCAGGGGGCAGCTAGGTGGCACAGTGGATAAAGCACCGGCCCTGAATTCAGGAGGACCTGAGTTCAAATCCGGCCTCAGACACTTGACACTTACTAACTGTGTGACCCTGGGCAAGTCGCTTAACCCCCATTGCCCTGCCAAAAACAAAAACAAAAACAACAACAAAGAAAAGAGTGATTGCAAAAGCTTTCTTATAGAAACTGGGTTTTTAGTTGGAACTTGAAGGAAACCAGGGAACCGAAGAGGTAGAGATCAAAAGGGTAAAGAATTCTAGACACAGGAGACCAGCAGTAAAAATATCTGGAGATGGAATGATTTGTTTGAGGAATAGCAGGGAAGCCAAGGTCACTGGATCACTGAGTACAGGAGGATGAGTTCGGGGTTATTGTTGTTTGTCCTTTGTTCTCAAAGAGAACCATGACAGATGTCATGACTTGCAAAGGGTTATGCAAAGTCACCAGCTTCACTTTCTCCTCCAGAGCCATTTGGATCTAGTGGCAAGATATATTATCAGGAAAGCTGGAGATGGCCCTGGATGTTTAAGGCAATTGAGGTTAAGTGACTTGCCCAGAGTCACACAGCTAGTAAGTATCTGAGGCCTTGGATCCTTCTGAACCTAGGGCTTGTGCTCTATCTACTTCTCTACCTAGCTGCTCCTCTTAACCTCCCTCAAACTATTTCTTAATCTGCAAAATGGAGATAATAATAGCACCTACCTCATGGGGTTGTTGTAAAGATCAAAAGATATAACAAATGTAAAGAGCTTTACAAACATTAATTTTAATGAGTTAACTATTATATATATAATATATATTATATATGTATATATGTGTGTATGTATATATATATGTATGTATGTATGTATATGTGTATATATATGTATGTATATGTGTATGTATGTGTGTGTATATATATATATATATATATATATCACTTCGCAAATCTTAGGATGATATATAAACATTAGCTAGTAATATTATAGGTAAACTTCCAAAAAGAAATCTGCTAGAGGTAAATAGACTAGCACATTGCCTGGAAAATTATAAGGGATTACGAAATGCTTGGCTGCTTGATTGATTGAATAATTGTTGATAAATCAGTGATCTAGAAAACTTAAAATTTGTGGGACAATTTGAAGTGGGGGTTATCATTTTCAATTTGGGAATTAGAGAAAGCATGAATCCAAAAAGAGTAAGTAACTCAGCTGGAATTTGAGGATAGAATTTTAACTGATAAAATGAGAAATGTGTATGTGAACCTTAGGATTCAAGGAGAGCATGAAACTGTAGTATAAGATGAGGAATCAGCCAGAAGCTCAATTTGGTTGGAAAAAAGTATTCACAAAACAAGACAGTATGAAATAAGGATAAACAGCTTGAAACCATCCTATAGAGGATTTAAATATCATAAGGAATATAGATTTTATCCTATAATCTAAAAACAATCAAACAAACAAAAAACAAAGACAAGGGGAAGCTAGGTGGTGCAGTGGATAGAGCACTGGCCCTGGAGTCAGGAGTACCTGAGTTCAAATCTGGCCTCAGACACTTAACACTTACTAGCTGTGTGGCCCTGGGCAAGTCACTTAACCCCAATTGCCTCACACACACACAAAAAAGACAGCTTTGTGTTTTGGGAAGAGTACTGGTATTTGGATAAAAGACTTGGCTTCAAAACCTGGATCTGTTACTTTTTACTTGTGTAACTGTGATTAAATCACTGAAACTGGGCCTCAGTTTCCTAATCTATAAAATAATACTTGTATTTGTAACTGAGTGCAACTTATGAACACTTGCTACATTTTCACCTTTTTTTTCTTTCGAAACTTTAGAATGCTTCATAATTTGCACCCATTATTATACTTTTATTTATTTATTTCAATGATTCTGTGTTAATAGATTAGTTTTAATGAATTATTTCAAATTGTTTCAATTGGTATTTGTAATGTAAAAATGAAGATTTATACCTAATATAGAATATTATGAAATATAAAATGGATGGTTTTGATTACATTAAATTAAAAAGGTTTTGTATAAAGAAAGAATGCAGCCAAAAATCGAAGGAAGGCAGAAAGCTGGGAAATAATTTTTACAGCCAGTATTTCTAATACAGGCCTCAGGGCAGCTAGGTGGCACAGTAGATAAGTACTGGCCCTGGATTCAGGAGGACCTGAGTTCAAATCCAGCCTCCCACACTTGACATTGCCTAGCTGTATGACCTTGGGCAAGTCACTTAACCCTCATTGCCCTGCAAAAAAAAAAAAAACAAAAAAACAAGCAAACAAAAAAAAAAGAGGCAGCTAGGTGGTGCAGAGGATGGAGCACCAGCTCTGGAGACAGGAGGACCTGAGTACAAATCCAGCTTCAGACACTTGACACTTACTAGCTGTGTGACCCTGGGCAAGTCACTTAACCCCAATTGCCTCACCAAATTAATCAATCAATCAATCAATAATAAAGGCCTCATTTCTAAAATATATAGGGAACTAAATCAAACTTATAAGAATACAAATCATTCTCCAATTGAGAAATGGTCAAAGGATATGAACAAGCAGTTTTCAGTCGAAAAACTCAAAGCTATCTATTGTCATATGAAAGAAATGCTCTAAAGGACTGTGGATTAGAGAAATGCAAATTGAAACATCTCTGAGGTACCACCTAACACCTATCAGATTGGCTAATATAAAAAAAAGAAAATAATAAATGTTGGAGAAGCTGTAGAAAAATTGGAACACTAATGCATTGTTGGTGGAGCTGAGAACTGATCCAATAATTCTAAAGAGGAATTTTGAACTTTTCCCAAAGGGCTATAAAGCTGTATATACCGTTTAACCCATCAATACCACTATTAGGTCTTTATCCCAAAAATATCACAAAAAAGGGAAAAGGACCCACATGTACAAAATTATTCATAGCTTCTCTTTTTGTGGTGACAAAAAAATTGGAAACTGAGGAGATGCCCATCAATTGGATAATGGCTAAACAAGCTGTGGTATATGAATGTAATGGAATACTATTGTGCTGTAAGAAACAATGAGCAGGCAGATTTCAGAGAAACCTGGAAGGACTTACATGAACTGATGCTGAGTGAGATGAGCAGAACCAGGTTAACATTGTACACAGAATCAACAACATTGTGTGATGATCAATGGTGACAGATTTAACTCTTCTCAGCAATACAATGGTCCAAGATAATTACAAGGGACTCATGATGGAAAATGCTCTCCACATTCAGAAAAAAAGAACTGTAGAATCTAGATGCAGATTGAAACATACTATTTCTATTATTTTTGTTTTTCTTTTTTCTCTTTTGAAGTTTTTTCCTTTTTGTTCTGATTCTTCTTTCACAACATGACTACTGCAGAAATAAATATTATGTGATTGTACATATATAACCTATATCAGATTGATTGCTGTCTTGGGGAGTGGCAAGGGAAGGGAGGGCGGGAAAAATTTTTGAAACTAGAAATCTTAGAAAGACAAATGTTGAAAAATACCTCTATATGTAAATAGAAAATAATAAAATACTTTTATTATACAAAATGGAAAAAAACAAAATAAAATGTGAGTTTTTTATTTCTTTATTATATTTTATTTCTTTCTCTTTTTTTGGTGAGGCAATTGGGGTAAAGTGATTTGCCCAGGGTCACACAGCTAGTACGTGTCAAGTGCCTGAGGCTGGATTTGAACTCAGGTCCTCCTGAATCCAGGGCCAGTGCTTTATCCTTTGCACCACCTAGCTGCCCCATAATGTGAGTTCTTTAAAAAAAAAAAAAAAGATTTATACTTATTCTAATGATTTTAAAATGTTTAAAATGAGAATGGGTATTTATCATTACTGCTCTTGGACTTTTCCTCTCATTCTCCTGGGAAGCAACAGAACAAGGATGGGCTTTGAGTTTGTGAGAAGTCTGTAGGGGACTGACTGGCTTTCTTAGCTCCTTTTATCTTGAAAGCTTTCTACTCTTCTACTGTCTCTTATCAGTAAATAGTCTCAACATAACAGCTTCCCTTCTTATTAGGGTTTTCTTTTCCTTTGGAGATTTTTTTTTCCTTTTTTTCTTTAAACAGTTTTCTGGACTTTGTGTCCAGAGCTATCACTGTTGCAAAGTTCAGCCCTTTGCTTTGGGCCCTTGCTTACTTTTTAATTATCACTTCTCTATTTTCATCTTTTCTCTGAGTTCTCTCTCTCTCTCTCTCTCTCTCTCAAAAAAAAAAAAGTCATGTCTTTTGGTTTCCATGAAAGCCCATATTTTGACAGTAATTCTCAAATATCTATTGTTGTGGGCAACCTTCTGCCTGTGGGTTATAGTTGGACTGCTGCTGCCATTAAATTCTAATACCCCTGTCATTCTATGAAAAAGATTCAACTACAACCTATCTTTTGCCTCCCTTTATTCCTTTAGCACTATGTGACTCATTGAATCCCTCTTCTAAATGGTAATACCATCTCCACTGTCACTCACTCTTTCCTTTTCTCAACAGCCTTGAGAAGCAAGCTTGTATGTGAAAGACCTTTTGAATTATCCCAGTGTTGATGTTCCCACTGTTTGCTATCATAATAGGATTGATTTTTCACCTTTCGATCCCTTTCAATGCCACCATTAATCATTCCCTCATAAGCAAATAGTAACCTTTGTTGGAGGAAAAATCCAAGGAGGATGTGCACTTAGAGAATATTTACACCAGTTACTATTAGAACTTCGTTAAGATTTTGATGGTAGTCATAAAAGGAATGGTGGAGTAATATCTTATTTTTGCCACTGCACTTGAAGAACAAAAGTGTTTAAAAAAAAAGTAAGTTGGACAATAGATCTATGAAAGCCTTTCAGTCTCTTTGTTGATATAGAAATGTTGTCTTTCCCCTTTCCAGGTAAGTGCTTGAAGGTATTTGACAAGAAAAACAAAAATAAGGAATGATCAGGCCATAAGAAATGGCAGGGAGCTTGTGTGTCTAGAGGATTATTGGGCACTTTTATATTTTGTAAGGCATGGCACTGAAAGTTGATTGAATTTAGATCCCTCCAAATACAGTAATCTGCAGAAGTATACTGCCTTGAGTATCTTTATTCTGTCATGAAGTAAGAATGATTAAAAAACAAGTTAAATGTCATGCACTAAAAGCTCTTAAAATTCTTCCCTCTGGTACTACAAGACTGATGTTAAGAGAGAGAAAGGGACTCCATTAGTGTCCAGAGCATGGCAGGGTAAAGATTTGTCAAGAAAATAGCATTCACATTTTCTTTTTATTTAGCACTTATATTCAGAAAATGCTTCATGGTGATTTATTTGCATATGTGTCCTCTCAGTTTTCACACTGTGATTACAGTTCACAGAGAGGAATCCTGGCTGATGTTGAGTGGTATCATCATTACAAGAAGCTAGTTCAAAAGGCAGGATTACAGTTAGAGGCTAGCAATAATATTGTTGGGCTCTGAGCCTTACTACGTCTTTCTTCCTGGAACCTCCTTGTGTGCTCACTGAAAATATGAACTGCTTATCATTTAGGCTTCAGCTTCTGGCACAATTGATAGAGGTACAATTTTTATGAGTATCTTACAGATACCTTCTGGTTAATGCCCCTACTGAGGGAAAGTCTTGGAATATCAGTATCAGGATTTATTTGCTCTGCTGAAAAGGAACTTCAGCTCTCTGACAGCACTCAGACTAACAAGATGTTTGATGTAGGATAATTTTTTTAAACATTAGAACAAATACTGGAAACACACACAGATACATACCTATATATATATATGCACACAAATATACATATATGTACATATATATACACAGCATATGTATATATATACATATGCATGCACACAGTCTATGCATATATGTACATGTATGTATAGATATACATATATACATACAAACATCTATCTATCTTTCTATCCATATACACACACACTTAGAGACAGAAAGAGGGAAATGAGCATTAAGTGTTCCTATTGTGTCAGACACTGTGTTAAGTGCTTAACAAATATTATCTCATTTGATTATAACAATAACCCTGAGAAGTAGATGCTATTATTATCCCATGTTTCAGAGAAAACTGAGACAGAGCACATTTGATTTGTCCAGGGTTACATGGCTAGTAGGTATCTGACACAGGATTTGAACTCCATTCTTCCTGATTACAGGCCCAGTGTTCTAGCTGCTGTATCACACAGGAAGACAGTTAAGAAAACTCCACTCTCTTTTCACAATCATATGGTTCTTCCAACTTTTAATACTACTCTGTGTCTTGGGGTTCAGGATCATTCATCTTTGGTGAGCCCTGACTTCATAAATGGAACTTATTTCCATTAAAGATTTTATTTCCCTCTGGATCTGCACAGGCCACATAATTCACAGTATTATCAAATCACAAGACCCAGGATTTCTTTTCTACATCTTGCCTCCCTGTTCCATTGACTGCTGTTCACTGACCTGTAATTTTCTCAATATTCTCCCCAGCCCAATCTCCATCTTGTAATATCAAACCTCCATCTCCCTTACATTTTTTGTGAGGCAATGAGGGTTAAGTGACTTGCTCAGGGTCAGACGGCTAGTAAGTATCAAGTGTTTGAGGCAGGATTTGATCTAAGGTCCTCCTGAATCCAGGACCAGTTCTTTATCCACTGCACCACCTAACTTCCCCACTTTCTTCTTTCAATAAGGCCTTGTGTTCCTTGCTTATTGTTCTCACTTAGGCTCCATCTCTCCAGCTTCTATGTGACATATGGTCTATAGATCTTTTTCTCCCAGGCTTATATGTTGTTACCCCCATTCTCCAATCCTGTAGTTCTGTATTCCCTCATTCTCTCTATTTCTCTATTACTATTTTAGTTCCATTTTGCATCATATATTCCCTGTTTATGTGGTTGCATCGATAAGCTGGCCTCTCTTCAGGTCTCCATTTAACTTGTGTCTCTACTGAACAGTTCATGACTTGTCTCTTCAAGAAAGAAAGAGATCCCTTCTTGTGCCTATTTTTTGGGTGGGGTTCCCTCATGAAAAATGAATGTGGTAGGGAAGATTCTTAGTTGTATATAATTATTCATATGTGAAACCTGAGGCTCACAGAGTTTAAGTGACTTGTTCATAATCACAAAGCTTGTATATTTAAGGAAGAGGATTTTAACCAAGTTTTTCTGATTTTAAAATTATCCATTACAGCATGCACCACCTCCTTGTACTCTTATCGTGTTCCATATTGTATTATAATTATTTGTTTATCTCTATAACTTCTTCTGCATCTGGAAAATAAGTAAACACAATACACATTAATTGAATTGAATTTGCTTGTTGAATTGTGACCATGTGAAATAGGCGAGCAAACATTGGCTTGGAGTCAAAAGAGACCTTGACTTAGGGCCTGCTTCTAATACTGTCTGGCTGTTTCAGTTTCTCTTCTATAAAAATAGGGGAACAATGTCTGCAGTATTTATTTCATAAGGTTCCTTTGAAGATCAAACAAGACAAAGGACCATTTAAATATACAAGAAGAGTACTTAAGAAATTATCACTGGCCCTGAGGTCAGGAGGACCTCAGTTCAAATCTCACCTCAGATAAGTACTAGCTTTGTGACCCTGGGCAAGTCACTTAAACCCAATTGCCTTAAACATCCAGGGTCATCTCCATTCATCCTCATGTATATCTTGCCAATAGAACCAGATATCTCTGGAGAAGAGAAAGAGGTTGGTGACCTTGTATAGACTTCCTTCACTTAAATCCAATTCATCATGTCATGACATCTGTCATTGTCCTCTTTGAGAATGAAGGGTACCACCACCACCAACTTAAGAAATCATAATAGCTTAGGGTTATGTAGAAGGAATAGGATTAAGAATCCTCCCTACTGGAGGCAGAAAGCTGGAAAACAATTTTTGAGGCCAGTACTTCTGATAAAGGCCTCATCTCTAAAATATATAGGGAACTAAATCAAATTTATAAGAATCCAAGTCATTCCCCAATTGAGAAATGGTCAAAGGATATGAACAGGCAGTTTTCTGATGAAGAATCCAAAGCTATCTACTTCTATATGAAAAAATGCTCTAAATCTCTAATGATTAGAGAGATGCAAATTAAAACAACTCTGAGGTACCACCTGACACCTATCAAATTGGCTAAAATGACAAAAAAAGAAGATAATAAATGTTGGAGAAGCTGTGGGAAAATTGGAACACTAATTCATTGTTGGTGGAGCTGTGAACTGATCCAACCATTCTGGAGAGCAATTTGGAATTATGCCCAAAGGGCGATAAAGCTGTGCATACCCTTTGACCCAGCAATACCACTTTTGGGTCTTTTTCCCAAAGAGATCATGGAAGGGGGAAAGGGACCCACATGTACAAAAATATTTATAGCTGCTCTTTACGTGGTAGCAAGGAATTGGAAGTTGAGGGGGTGCCCATCAATTGGGGAATGGATGGACAAGTTGTGGTATATGAAGGGTCTTACATGAGCTGATGATGAGTGAGATGAGCAGAACCAGAAGAACATTGTACACAGTATCATCAACATTGAGTGTTGACCTACTGTGATGGACTATATTCTTCTCACCAATGCAATGGTACAGAAGAGTTCCAGGGAACTCATGATAGAAAAGGATCTCCAAATCCAAGGAAAAAAAAAAAGAACTGTGGAGTATAGATGCTGATTGAACCATACTATTTCTTTTGTTTTGGGTGCTGTTGGTTTTTTTTTTTTTTTCTATTTTGAGGTTTTGCATTACTGCTCTGATTTTTTCTCTTATAACAGGATTAATGCAGAAATAGGATTAATGTTATTATGTGTATATATATGTGTGTGTATAGATATATATATCTATATGTATATGTATATAGATATATAGATATAACCTATATCAGATTACCTGCTGTCTAGGGGAGGGGGGAGGGAGGGGAGGGAGAAAAATCTGAAATTGTAAAGCTTGTATAGACAAAAATTGAGAACTATCTTTACATGTAATGGAAAAAATAAAATACCTTATATGTAAAAAAAATAAAAAAAGAATCCTCCCTACTACATTCATTTTTCATGAGGGAGCCCCATTCAGAAAATAGGCACAAGAAGGAATCTCTTTCTTCCTTGATGAGAGAGGTCATGACCTGTTCAGGAGAGATACAAGTTAAATGGAGATCTGAGGAAAGGCCTGCTTATCTATGCAACCACATAAATGGGGAGTATATGATGCCAAATGGAAATATAATAGTAATAGAGAATAGAGAGAATGAGGGAATACAGTACTGCAGGAAAAGATTAAACACGACATATGTTTGAGGAACAATGAGGAGTTAGATTAGTTGCAACAGAATATATGATGAGTTATAAGATTGGAAAAGGTACAATGCAAATAGGGGGGTGCCAAATTTTATAGGATTTGTATGCCTAAAAAAGGCACTTGGAATTTTCTGAGTAGGTTACATGACAATATTCCAGGATTTTGAGAAGAGTGGCAAGATCTGATTTGTTCAGTTATTTAATCTTGTTCAATTCTTCATGATCTGTTTGGGATTTTCTTGATAAAGATACTAGGGTGATTTGCCATTTCTTTCCCCTATGGATTCAGCAAACAGAAGTTAAGTTACTTGTCCAGGGGGAATAACACAGATAGTGAGTGTCTAAGATCAGATTTGAACTCAGGTCTTCTTGACTCTAGGTCTAGCACTCTATCTACTGACCCACCTATCTGTTTCTAAGATCCCATTTACTTATATTAAAAGAAGATCCTTGTGACATCTGTAGGATGGATGGCATATTGTGGTGAGAGATTGTAAGGTTTGATAAAAATAAGGCCTCCTAAGGAGCCAATTTGTATTCTGCTTATTCATTTCATTAAATATTTCTCAATCAAATTAAGAAAAAATTAACATACACTTAAAAAGAATTTTGAGTTCCAAATTATCTCCTTGCCTACTCATCTTCTCCATCCCTTGCAATTTGTGTATGATTTAAATAAAAACAGAATCTTTGCTTAAGTAATAATAATGATGATGATAATTCTGGTGATAGTAATGGCAACAATAACTTTTTTATAGTACTTGCTGATTTGCAAAGCATTTTCCATATTCTATAAGGCACAAAAGAATGATTAAAAGATCAGTTTTCTACTCCCTAATCTTTAAGAGCTAAGTGACAGCCTTCTCTCTTTAATAAGTTAGTCTCTATAGATATCCTAATCATCTTAACTTTGCAGAAATAGGGGGCACTAAGTGGCACAGTGGATAGAGCACCAGCCCCAGAGTCAGGAAGACCTGAGTTCAAATCCAGCCTCAGACTTAGTCCTAAGTGCTAAGGGAAGCATTATTTCAGAGGAAGGAGTAATCACTTTAGGGAAAGAGAAAGGAATAAGTATTTATATGTTGCCTTCTATGAACCAGGCACTGTGATAATAATAATAATTTTAAAAGAACAACTAACATTTGTATAATGATTGTTATGTGCTTGGCACTGTAATAAATACATTAAAAATATTCTCATTTGATCCTCATGACAAAGCTGTGAGGTAAGTGCTGTTACTATTCTTACTTTACAATTGGAGAAATTGAGGCAAACAACACTGAAGTAACTTGCAGAGGGTCATACTGTAAGTATCTGAGGCCAAACTTGAACTCAGGTCTTACTGACCCCAAGCTATCTGCTATGCTACCGAGCTGCCTGCAACTTCTGGTTGAAAGATTAGGGAATACTTATGGAAAAGGTGACATATGAGTGAAGCATTGAAGTTAGTACTTAAATGAATGTCTTCTGGGAGGAAGGGGAAAGACCTTTCCAGGTAAAAGACATAGCTCAGAAAAAAACAAACAAACAAACAAAACAAAACAGCCAGTGTGTGAGAAGGCAATAGAGAAAAATGAATAATCTAATTTTTCTAAAGAATAGAATCCATACCATGCCCAAAAGGCTATAATACTGTGCATACCCTTTGACACAGCAATACCATTACTAGGTCTGAATCCCAAAGAGATTATAAAAAAGGGAAAAGGACCCACATGTACAAAAATATTCATAGCTGCTCTTTTTGTGGTAGCAAAGAATTGCATCTTGAGGGGATGTCCATCAATTGGGGAAATGGCTAAACAAGTTGTGGTATATGAAAATAATGGAATACTATTGTTCTGTAAGAAATGATAAGCAGATGGATTTCAGAAAAACCTGGAAAGACTTACACGAATTGATGCTAAGTGAAATGAGCAGAACCAAGAGAACACTGTAAACAGTATCAACATTTTGTGATAATCAATTGTAATAGACTTAACTCTTCTCAGCAATACAATGATCCAAGACAATGCCAAATAACTTATGGCATTTTTAATGTGGAAATGTGTTTAACATAATAGTAATATATAACCTAAAGCAAATTGCTTGTTGACCTCTGGAGGGAGGAGGGAAGAGAGGGTGGGAGAAAAATTTGGAACTCAAAAATATCTTTACATGAAATTGATAAAAATTTTTAAAAAATTTAAAAAATTAAAAATAAAGAGTAGGGTCCATGACATTAAGAAATATAAGAAAAAATGGAGAAAGTAGATTAAGACATGTAGAAGTGAGCCTTCTAATTAGATTCCCTGCCTCAAGCCTCTCCTCACTCCAATCAGTCCTCCATAGAGCTACCACAGTGGTTTTCCTAAAGCACAGGTCTGGCCTGTCCCCTCTCTATTCAGGAAATTTTAAAGGCTTCCTGCTTGACCTCTAAGATCAAAAATGAACTCCTATGTTTTACATTTAAAGTTCTCTTCAACCAGCCACTTTGTAACTGTCCTGTCTTACATAGTACTTCCTTTCACACTACAGTCTAGTCACACTGACTCTCTTGTGGTTCCTCACACATGATACTCCATTTTCCTTCTCTCTGAACTGCCTGTCTTTATCTCTGCAATGATCATTCTCATTTCTTCCTCTCAGAAGGTCTGGCTTGTTTCAAAAATCGACTTATGCACTACTTTCCACAAGAGGCTGTTAGCAGCACCCCAACCTGCCAGCTCCTTCCCCTCTACAGCTGCCTTCCCTCTCCTTTCTATGTATCTTAGATACACTTATTTTTATATGGGTTGCCTCCCCCATTCAAACATAAGCTTTTAGAGCATAACTATATCGGGGGGGGGGTCTCTCTAACCCTAACACTGATGGCAGTGGTAGGTATATGGCTAACATTTATTTAATAAAAGCTTGTTCTGGGTTGACTATATTCTTATTTGGAATGTTAATAAATCTAAAAGAGATCCAAATGCGTTTTTCAAATTCAGATATAATTTTCACTCAAAAAATAAAAAGTCTACTTTGAACAAGTGCAGATGAGTTTTAAGTAAATTAGTTGAGCACGTATTTACTAATCACCTGCTAGTCAACAAGTGAGAACACTGTGGTTGGTAAACAGAGAGATAGTTTTTGAATGAGGAAGACCAAGGGTCAAACCAGGCCTATGGTGCCTGCTACCTGTGTGACTATGGACATGTTACTTAATCACTCAGTGCTCCCAGAAAAAGTTTATATGTTTTTTATTTGTAATAAATTATTTTAATTTTTCCTGTTACATATAAAGATAGTTCTCAACTTTTGTTTATAAAAGCTTTCCAATTTCAGATTTTTCTCCCTCCTCCCCTAGACAGCAGGTAATCTGATATAGGTTTATATATATTAAATATATATATATATATACATATATATATACATAATAACATTAAACATATTTCTGCATTAGTCATGTTATAAGAGAAAAATCAGAGCAATGTCAAAAATCCTCAAAATAGAAAAACAACAGCACCAAAGAAAAAATAAATAGTATGGTTCATTAAGCATCTATACTCCACAGTTCTTTTTTTTCCCTGGATTTGGAGATCCTCTTCTATCATGAATTTCCTGGAACTCTTCTGTATCATTGCATTGGTGAGAAGAATATAGTCCATCACAGGAGATCAACATTCAATGTTGATGATACTGTGTACAATGTTCTTATGGTTCTGGTCATCTCACTCATCATCAGCTCATGCAAGATGCTCCAGGTTTCTCTGAACTCCTCCTGCTCATCATTTCTTACAGCACAATAGTTTTCCATTACATTCATAAACCACAACTTGTCCAGCCATTCCCCAATTGATGGGCACCCTCTCAACTTCCAATTCCTTGCCACCATGTAAAGAACAGCTATAAATATTTTTATACATGTGGGTCCCTCTCCCCTTTCCATGTATTTGGACAGAGAGAAGGACTTTACACAGAGGGTATAAATATAAATTGTCTTTGATGTGATGATACAAAGAAAATTAAGGGGTTAAAAAGGGAGTCTATGGGGGGGAGAGGAAAGGGGAGGTGGAATGGGGTGAATTATATCATATGAAGAGGTGAAAAAAACCTATTACAATAGAGGGAAAGAAAGGAGGGGTGATCATTGTTTCAACCCTACTCTCAATAGATTTGATTCAAAGAGGGAATAACATATACGTTCATTGGGATAAAGAAACTTAGCTCATTCTTTAGGGAAGCAAAAGGGGAAGGGAAAGGGGGAACTGATAGACGGGAGGACAAAAGCAAGGGAGAAAAGGTTAAAGAAAAGAGAGGGGGGTGATAAAAAGGGAGGGCAGATTGGGGGAGGCAGGGGTAAGAAACAAAACGTCAGTGAGGAGGAATAGGGTGAAAGAATGGGGAAAAAGTACAAAGGGGGTAAATAGAATGGAGGAGAATAGTAATAATAACTGTGAATGTGAATGTGATGAACTCTGCTATAAAATGGAAGTGAATTGCAGAGTGGATTAAAAATCATAATCCTACAATATGCTGTTTACAAGAAACACATTTGAAGCAGAGAGACACACACAGAGTAAAGGTAAAAGCCTGGAGCAGAATATATTATGCTTCAGCTAAAGTGAAAAAAGCAGGGGTAGCAATCCTTATTTTGGACAAAGCACAGGCAAAAATAGATCTCATTAAAAGAGATAAAGAAGGAAACTACGTCTTGCTAAAAGGTACTATAGATAATGAAGTAATATCAATATTAAACATGTATGCGCCAAGTGGTATAGCATCCAGATTCTTAGAGAAGAAGTTAAATGAGTTACAAGAGGAATTAGACAGTAATACTATACTAGTGGGGGATCTGAATTTCCCCCTCTCAGAATTAGATAAATCTAGCCAAAGAAGAAAGAAGTGAAAGAGGTGAATAGATTACTAGAAAAGTTAGACATGAGAGATGTCTGGAGAAAATTGAATGGGGATAGAAAGGAATATACCTTTTTTCCAGCATTACATGGCCCATTTTCAAAAATTGACCATGTATTAGGGCACAAAAACATCATAGTCAAATGTAGAAAGGCAGAAATAGCAAAAGCATCCTTCTCAGATCATGATGCAATAAAAATTACATGTAAGAAAGAGCCAGGGAAAAGGAGAATGAAAATCAATTGGAAACTAAATAATTTCATTTTAAAGAATGAATGGGTCAAACAACAAATCATAGAAACAATCTATAACTGTATCCAAGAGAATGACAATAATGAGACAACATACCAAAATCTATGAGATGCAGCCAAAGCAGTGCTTAGGGGAAATTTTATAGCTCTAAATGCTTACATGAATAAAAAAGATAAAGAGGAGATTAATGAATTGGGCATGGAACTTTAAAAGCTAGAAAAAGAACAAATTAGAAATCCCCAATTAGATACTAAACTAGAGATCCTGAAAATTAAAGGAGAAATTAATAAGATTGAAAGCAAAAAAAAACTATAGATTTAATCAATAAAACTAAGAGTTGGTTTTATGAAAAAACCAATAAAATAGATAAAATATCGGTTAATTTGATTTAAAAAATAGAAAGAAGAAAACCAAATTACCATTATCAAAAATGAAAAGAGTGATGTTACCACCAATGAAGTGGAAATTAAATCAATAATTGGGGATTATTTTGCCCAACTGTACGCCAATAAATTTGACAATCTAAATGAAATGGATGAATATTTACAAAAATACAAACTGCCCAGGATAACTGAAGAGGAAATAAAATCCTTAAATAAACCCATATTAGAAAAAGAAATTGAACAAGCCATTAATGAACTCCCTAAGAAAAAATCCGCAGGGCCAGATGGGTTCACAGGTGAATTTTACCAAACATTTAAAGAACAATTAATTCCAATATTATACAAATTATTTGGAAAAATAGGTGAAGAAGGAGTTCTACCAAATTGGTTTTATGACACAAATATGGTGGTGATACCAAAACCAGGCAAAGAAAAACAGAGAAAGAAAATTATAGACCAATTTTCCTAATGAATATTAATGCTAAAATCTTAAATAAAATATTAGCAAGGAGATTACAGCAAGTGATCCCCAGGATAATACACTATGAACAGATGGGATTTATATCAGGAATGCAGAGCTTGTTTAACATTAGGAAAACTATTAACATAATCAACCACATCAATAAGAAAACCAACCAAAATCATATGATTATCTCAATAGATGCAGAGAAAGCTTTTGACAAAATACAGCACCCATTCCTAATAAAAACAGTAGAGTTTAGGAATAGGTGGAGCTTTCCTTAAAATAATGAACAGTATCTACCTAAAACCATCAGCAAGCATTATATGCAATGGAGATAAATTAGAGGCCTGCCCAGTAAGATCAGGGGTGAAACAGGGATGTCCAAAATCACCCCTATTATTTAATATTGTACTAGAAATGTTAGCTTTGGCAATCAGAGAAGAAAAAGGAATTAAAGGAATTAGAATAGGCAAGGAGCAAACAAAGCTATCTCTCTTTGCAGATGATATGATAGTATACTTACAAAATCCTAGAGAATCAACTCAAAAATTACTTGAAACAATTAACGACTTTACCAAAATATCAGGATATAAAATAAATCCACACAAATCATCAGCATTTCTATACATGACCAACAAAGTCCAGCAGCAAGAGATAGAAAGAGAAATTCCATTTAAAGTAATGGTAGATAATATAAAATACTTGGGAGTATACTTGCCAAAACAAACCCAGAAACTCTATGAACACAACTACCAAACACTCTTCACACAAATCAAATCAGATCCAAATAATTGGAAAGATATCAATTGCTCATGGATAGGCAAAGCTAATATATTAAAAATGACAATCCTACCTAAATTAATTTACTTATTCAGTGCCATACCAATCAGACTACCTAAAAATTATTTTATAGAGCTAGAAAAAATAATAACAAAATTCATCTGGAAAAACAAAAGGTCAAGAATATCAAGGGAAATAATGAAAAAAAAGTCACAGGAAGGTGGGTTAGCGGTACCAAACCTGGAGCTTTACTATAAATCGGCAGTCATCAAAACTATCTGGTACTGGCTAAGAAATAGAGTGGAGGATCAATGGAATAGGCTAGGCACAAGAAACACAGTAATAAATGACACTAGTACTGTAGTGTTTGATAAACCCAAAGACCCCAGCTTCTGGGATAGGAACTCAGTATTTGACAAAAACTGCTGGGAAAACTGGAAGATAGTATGGCAGAAATTAGGCATAGATCAAAATCTTACACCTTATACTAAAATAAGGTCAAAATGGATACATGATTTAGACATAAGAGGTGATACCATAGGTAAATTAGGAGAGAAAGGAATAGTCTACCTTTCAGATCTTTGGAAAGGAAAACAGTTTATGACCAAACAAGAGATAGAGAATATTATAAAATGCAAAATGGATGATTTTGATTACATTAAATTAAAAAACAAATTGTACAAACAGAAGCAATGCATCCAAAATTAGAAGGGAGGCAGAAAGCTGGGAAACAATTTTTATGGCCAATACTTCTTTTTTTTTTTTTTAAGTGAGGCAATTGGGGTTAAGCAACTTGTCCAGGGTCACACAGCTAGTAAGTGTTAAGTGTCTGAGGCCGGATTTGAACTCAGTTGCTCCTGAATCCAGGGCCGGTGCTCTATCCACTGTACCACCTACATGCCCCGCCAATACTTCTTATAAAGGCCTCATTTCTAAAATATACAGGGAACTAAATCAAATTTATAAGAATCCAAATCATTCCCCAATTGAGAAATGGTCAAAGGATATGAACAGGCAGTTTTCTGATGAAGAAACCAAAGCTATCTATTCCCATATGAAAAAATGCTCTAAATCTCTAATGATTAGAGAGATGCAAATTAAAACAACTCTGAGGTACCACCTGACACCTATCAGATTGGCTAAAATGACAAAAAAGGAAAATAATAAATGTTGGAGAAGCTGTAGATAAATTGGAACACTAATGCATTGTTGGTGGAGCTGTGAACTGATCCATCCATTCTGGAGAGCAATTTGGAATTATGCCCAAAGGGCGATAAAGCTGTGCATACCGTTTGACCCAGCAATACCACTCTTGGGTCTTTTTCCCAAAACTTTATATGTTTTTGAATAATTTGCTAGCTTGTATTGGTAGTAGGAGTTTGTTAATTGGGAGTTATTACCACCAGTGAAATCACAGATTCAAAAATAAACAACCACCCTCCACCCTCCACCCCCCCCCCAGTGGAGGAAATATGCTAGGCACTAGGAACTCAAAGGCAAAAATAAGGCCCTGTCACCAGGATGTTTTTAGGAACACTCTTATAATTTCAAGAATTCAAGAATTTAAGATTTCCTTCATGTCACAACACCCATCACTGGTACAAATTGTAACCTTTTTTTTATAACCCAGAACATGGTCTTTGAAAACTCTATGGCTAAAAAAAATTCATCACCTGCAGCCAACATTGTAATGAATGTCAGGTGACAAGTATATAGTCTATTATGGTACCCTTAATCAAAGCTTTTCCAACTTGATAGAGCTTCCTAGATTGCGAGTTCCACTGACATACCTTTGAGAAGTGACTACTGTCTTCATGCCACAGTGAAACATCAAATCAAGAATAGAGGAGGCAGCTAGGTGGTGCAATGGATAAAACACTGGCCCTGGATTCAGGAGGACCTGAGTTCAAATCTGGCCTCAGACACTTGACACCAGCTGTGTGACCCTGGGCAAGTCACTTAACCCTCATTGCCCAGCGCAAAAAAAAAAAAAAGAATAGAGTGTACTTTTAGTATAACAACTTCCTATGTGTTCTTCAGGTAAAACATTTTTTCCTGCAACATGTTTCCAGCTCTGTTTGTAACTACTACCAATGTATTATTATCAATTCTGTTTTTATTCTTTATTTAATGATTGATTTTAAAGTGATAATAGCTCATATTACTGAAGGAGGAAAAGAATAATTATTTATGTAATGCCTACTATGTGCCAGGTACTATGAGAAGTGCTTTGAAACTCGTATCTCATTTAATCCTCATAACAATCCTAAAAGCTAGGTGCTATTATTACCCCCATTTTATACTTGCAAAAACTGTAGGAAACTTGTTAAGTGACTTGCTAAGGGTCACACAACTATTAAATGACTGAGGCCATATTTGAACTCAGGAATTCCTGAATGAAGGAAGGTAGGAATTTTAAAAACATTTATTCAGCACTTGGCAGCTAGGTGAGACAGTGGATAGAGGACTGGGCCTGGAGTCAGGAAGGCTCCTTTTCCTGAGTTCAAATGAGTCCTCCAACATTTACTAGCTCTGTGACCATGGTTGAATAGCTGAACCCTGTTTCTCTCCACTTCCTTATATATAAAATAAGCTGGAGAAGGAAAGGGCAGATCTTTCCGGTATCTTTGCCAAGAAAACTCCAAATGGGGTCACAAAGATTCAGACATAATGGAAATGATTGAACAACAACAACAAAGTTCAGCACTTACTAAATACTCATAAGGATAAACATAACTTAATGGATATGGAGATAACCTTGAATACATGAAGAATTAATTCAAGTCCTGCCTTTGACACAAACTGGCTTTGTGAACATGGACAAGTCCATAGCTTAATAGCACTCTAAAATACTTTCTAACACTTGGATTTGCCAAATGTTTTCCTCAATATAGAGTGTGAGACAGTTAGGACAACCATTATCACCCCTATTTTACAAATAATAGGACTAAAAAGATGCCTGATTTTCCCATGGTCACTTAACACGTAGACATGTGCCAGAACACCAGACTTCAAGTTCACTGCTCTTTCAAAGGCATATCCTGTACCACCTCTCAGGAATTTTGTAATCATCCATGAAAGAGAAAAATCTTTCTAAAAAGTACCTGGTTTGAATGTGCACATGTTCAAGGAAATATAGTCAATTTCAAAGATACCCCAACAACCATATGAAATGTTGCCAATGCTTGTAGAGCGTGCCACAACATGATATAGCATACCAATTATATCATGCACTTAATAACCACTTAAGAGTAGTTTGTTAAATTGAATCAAAGCAAAAAATACCATACAAGTCAAAGAACACTTAACTTGGTGTCAGAGCACCTGAGTTCAAATATTCACTCCAACATTACCACACATATGATTTTGAGTCATTTAATTTCCCTGGACTTCAGTTTCTTCATCTATATAATGAAAAAGCTGGACTATATGATGTCTAAGGTTCCTTCCAAATCTAGAGTTGATCATATGATCCCATGGAATTTAATTGGACTTCTCTGTTTCCCCAGCATGCCATAGTATGCCACCTCTTCAGACTCTACATATCCATTGTGTACTGAATAATCTGTTTTGCAATATTGAAACACAAACCAAAACACAGTATATAAATATAGGTAACAAAAAAGTCAATGAAACAAATGTTAATGTGGCAGTTTTATCGTATGCAAATAATACTTAAAGCTTTGTACCTTGGAGAATCCATCCAGTCCAAATCTTTTATTTCTATCTATGTTCTTTCACATAGAGCTTGCTTTTTTCAAAAGCATTTTGGGTTATTTCCACTAGCCTAGAATGCTATAAGTGAAACCATAATATACACAAATAAACATGAATAGAAGAGCTTATAACTAAAGTGGGAAAACACATGTAAAATAAATATTAAAGAATTCATGACAACTTAAAATTGTGTGGTAAAGATTCTAAACAAGAAAATAAAGAGTCTGGGTATTTCCGACAAAGCTTAAAATGGTTTCTGTTATGATACTTTAAGGTAAGAATATGTTCAGTTTTTTAAATGGCCACTGGCCTCTTTTTTTTTTCTTTTTTGCATTAAGTTTGAAGTCTGTTATTTTATCAGAATAGTAGACACTTATTTTGCATCTTCTAATCTTAGAAAATTTCTTGACCATTGAGACATGAAGGGTCTGGGTCACCCAGCTACTGTCTCAGAGGCAAGAATTCGATTTCAATTCAGATCTTCCTGTTTCCAAAGTCAGCCTTTTATGCATTATGCCAAGCTGCTTTACCTATTGACTTACTTGACATTCAATCCTAAAATCCATTCTCTACTCAGAAGTTAATATGTATCATTATTAGAAATAGCTAATCTAGAATTTAGCCGGTCATCAAACATGAATGTATAAAGAATATGAAAATGACAGATCTCCAACTTGATAGCTTTTAAAAGTAGATTTAAATAGCAGTTAAACATTTTATAAAGGGTCTTAAAATTTTATTGTAAAATTATATTTAATTTAGCTTTAGTACAAAATTTTGCATTTTAATGGAAAATTGACTGAAAGATCACCAGTAAGGATTCATAATTGTCTCCTCAATCAACTACTCAACAAATATTTATTGAGCATTCACTGTGTGCAGAGCCCTGTGTAATTGCCATGGGAATATAGAGAAAAATGAGATTTTTGAGCTATTAAATGCTTATGAACATTGAGACAATGAAGCATGACGTATATATTTTTTTTAAAAATCAGTAGTTATAACTTATGTTAGAGAAAAAAACATTTAAAATAAATGTGGTGGCTAGTAGGAAAGTATAAGGAGAAAATTAGATAATCAGTTGTAAATGTACTGATGCAATTGGTATGTGAAATGTAATATACAAAGGTCAATGTATAGGAAAGGATTTGAGTGACAGGGTAGGGGAAGAAAGGGAAACAGAGAAGGGTACTTTTGATATAATATGGTGGCAATGAGATTGTATGGAAAATTAGAGAACTTTCATTCAGCTCTGACAGAAGTGGCATGTAACTTTGAGTGAGCCTCGGTTTTCTAATCTGTAATGTATAGACAATATAATATATGAAATTTCCAGTTCACAGGATTCTTTGGGGGAAAAATATTTTGTTACCTTTAAAGTACTATATAAATATGAGCTCACAGGATCTTAACCTTAGAGATGAAAGATACCTTATAGGCTATCTAGTTCAACTCCCTCAATTAACAGTTATAGAAGCTAAGGGGCTTTGCCAATGTCACACAGGTAGCAAACTGCAAAAATCCTTAAAATTTGGTTCTTCTGACTCCAAATGCAGCATTTTCCCCCACTCTATCACCTATCATTTGCCTGTGTATTTTCATATTTATATACACATATATTCAATAAATATGTATATATTTACATGTCTATATAAACCTGTAAACTATATATAACATATATGGACAAATATACTTGCATACATTCTTAGATATATTTGAGTGTCCGGTAATTGTTTAATATCAGTGTAAAAAAAATTTCATTATGTTCAAAATATTTTTTAACTCTCAGAGGTTCAATAGGAGAAAAATAATTAACATTTTTAGGTTGAAGGCTTCCAGTGGCCATCTAGGTCCCCAGTGTTAAAATGCAGTTAATTGATATTAATAGAAATTAGATAATTTATATCAATTGTATAAAAGGATGGTTTTGATGAAAACATTTCCATTATCCTCCTGCTTATAGGGAGACCAAAAGTTATTTATTTGATCTCTGGTACATGACAAATACTAACCAAACATTCCTTCTGTCTTTCAGCTTTTTAAAAAACAGTTTTATTTAGAATTTTATTTTCCCCCAATTACAGGTAAAAACAATTTTAATGTCCATTTTAAAACTTTGTGTTCCAAATTCACTTCTTCCATGCCTTCCCAACCTCCCCCTTAAGAAAACAAGAAATTCAATACAAGTTATACATGTGTAGTGTTGCAAAACACTTCCACATTAGGTAGTGAAAGAAAACAGACATAACTTAAGAAAAAGAAACTTTAAAAATGTGCTTCAGTCTCTATTCAGTCACCATCAGTTCTTTCTCTGGAGATGCTTCATGTTTTTCATAAGTCCTTAAGAGTTGTCTTGGATCATTGCATTGCTGAGAATAGCCACGTCATTCACAGCTGATCATCTTACAATATTGCTGTTACTTTGTATACAGTACATCTCACTTTGAATCAGCTCATATAAGTCTTTCCAGGTTTTTCTGAGAACATCCTGCTCATCATTTCTTACAGCACAATAGTGTTCCATCATAATCTCATCACATAATTTGTTCAGTCATTCTCCAATTGATGGACATCCCAATTTTGAACTTTTTGCACCAGAAAAGGGCTACCATAAATATTTTGTACATATAGGTCCTTTAACTTTATTATCTCTTTTTGGATACTGAGCTAGTAGTATTACTAGGTCAAGGAGTATTCATCATTTTATAGCCCTTTTGCCATAATTCCAAATTGCTCTACAGAATGTTTGAATCAATTTACAACTACACCAACAGTGCATCAGTGTCTCATTTTCCCCATATCCCCTACAACATTTATCATTTTCCCCAGCTGTCCTATTATCCAATCCAATAGGTTTTGACTTGCATCTCTCTAATCAATAGTGAGTTAGAGCATTTTTTTCATATGGCTATAGACAGCTTTGACTATTTCATCTGCAAACTGTTCTGATCATTTATCAATTGGGGAATGGTTCTTATTTGAACAACTTTGACTCAGTTCTCTATGTGTTTGAGAAATTAGGACTTTATCAGATAAAATTGCTTCAAAAATTTTTCATAGATACTATTACTAACTGAATTTCCCTCCATCCTACTCCCTTCCCATGTCATTTACTCTATTCTATATTTCCTTTCACCATTTCCCTCCTCAAAGGTATTTTGCTTCTGACTATACCCTCCCTCAATCTGGCCTCCCTTGTATCACCTCTCCACCCCCCATCCTTTCCCCCTTCTAATTTCCTGCAGGGTAAAATAGATTACTCTACCCAATTGAGTGTGTATGTTCATTATATTTTTATTATTTCTTTCATACAAAAATATTCTCACCATTTCTGCCACCCTTATCTATCATCTTCAAACCTAATTAATAGCATTTTCTCTAAGAAATCATCCCTAATCAAACTTCTCTACTTTTGATTCCATGTGCCTGTTGCATCCTCTCAATGTCTATTGACCTTATAAAACAATAATAATTGTATCAATATCCTGTTTGTGTGGTTCATTATTATTTATAAAATTATCAAATGAGCATTTTTATTAGGCACTATAAAATTTTAAGGTAATATTAACATGATTATTATTGAGTAAAGTCTTGAGAGGATAAAATAGACAAATGGTGTCATTATTTATAAAGTGATTTTGAATTTATTATCTTATTCCTACAGCAACCTTGTAGACTGTGATCTTTTTATTTTGATTAATTTTAAAGAGATCAAGAAATTTGTTCAGAGAGTTCAAATGTTTTATTGAAGGTAATATGGCTAGTAAATGGTACTAGAAAGATTTGTACTCTAATTTCTAATCCATTGTTCTTTCCATGATACCTATGTTTCTTAAGGATACATTAGTTTCTATTACACTTATACAATTTTAGATCCACAATTTTTCTACTTGACAAATGGTAAAATCTTTAAGCCACAACTTGTACATTCTTTATTTGGTCTTTCTGCTAGAGTGCCTAGTATAGCTGCAGCTAGGTGGTACAGTGGGTAGACCACAGGCCCTACAGTCAAGAGGACCTGAGTTCAAATCACCTCAGGCACTTACTAGATGTGTGACCCTCAGCAAGTAACTTAACCCCAATTGCCTTAAATATCTGAGGTCATCTCTAGTCCCATCTCCAATCATCTTGATACATATATTGCCATTGGACCCAAGCCCAGATGGCTCTGGAGGAGGCAGTGAACTCTACAAAAATAGTGAATATTATGCAGGAGTCCTATATAATGATCTAAAAATATTGTAGTTTACCAAAATGCACAAAGCGTAGAATTTTTCTCTATTACCAGCTTGATGGATTCTTGAAATTTGTTCACTATCTTGTTTTTAATATTTCTGGGCAATTTTTTTATTTCCTAGAATTTAATATTATTTGCTTTTATGTTATTATTCTTTATTATCAAATATATATGTATATATATGATATATTTTTTTCCTTCTTTGGAAAATCATTAATTCTAATATTTCTCTTTTTTCTACTTGTCCTGCCTTGTTTTAGAAAGATATGAAATCTCCTAGCTATGCCATTTTTAGTTGCCCTTTTAAATTTTATGTAATTCTCCATTTTTGTGTTTTGTCTGAGCCTTTCTAGTCGTCAGGCCATGTAGTATTTTTTTGTTGTTGTTTTGCTTTGTTTTTTTGTTTTGTTTTTAGTGTCAACTGAAATTTTAATGAAAACTATCAATACCACAAAATTAAATTCTTTATCTCGGGCAAAGGAGTTACAGCTCCTCAGACTGCACAACAAATGCTGGAGTACCCCTATTTTGTTTTTGTTGTTGTTGTTGTTGTTGTTGTTTAAATGAAGATTGCCTGCCATACTTCTAACTTGGATTCTTCTTTTGAGGATTTTACATTTATCTTTATAGATACCAGATGATCCTTTGTATCTCTTACTGAATAACTAAATAACTTTGGACATTTAAGTTGGTTCATTCTTTCTTTGGGGGTATCATTATGGTTGCAGTCTTTCTTTTCTCATTATTTTTTCTTGGGCTTTCACAGATTTTTTTCTTCACTTTATTTATGCCATTTTATTTATTCACATACTGGGTCTCATTCCTAGTTGCTTTTACGTCTCTTTGTTTTGTTTTCCATATGATGGTTTCTTTGCCTTTTCTTCTTTTTTTTTCTCTAAATGGTGAATTTATGGGAAAGGGTTTTGTTCCTTAATGTTATTTTGTCCAGTTGTTGCTGTTCTGCCTACATGAAGTTAAACTGGGTTTAGTCACAACCATTCAGAGTGATCTTGCCCTTAAGTTTCTCTAGTCAACAGTTTGGTATCAATAGCACATAAAACAGTACACCTCAAGTTCACAGGAAATAATCAGATACAATTAACATTCATATCAATGCTATGTGTCAAATGAAAATTATGGTCTTAATGAAAGTCAAATATATCACCCTGTACAAACATCATATTTAATTATATGACCCTGAAAAAGACCATTATATTAGATCAATATCTCAAGATGGAAAATACGGTCTAAAACTATAAATATTTATTTATGACTCCATTAAAGTCCTACTCTATTGCTTCATGATGCTGTGGAGGTGACCCTGAGTTCTCAAAGGACATACCAGTGTAAAACAATATTTTTTCCAGATCCTATGAAGCTGGTAAAACTTTGAGTTATGACTTCAGTGATAAACGGTGTTTTTGTTCATAGTCTAACCTTGTTAATCTCAGTGAGGCTTATAAAACTGAAAGTTGTCTTCCAAGTAATCTTTTTGCTTAGTTTTGTTTGGTCACCCAAATAATTAATGATAATAATAAATGATATATTATGGTATGGTGTTGGTAGACTATTATTTGGACTAATAGACAGTGTTCCACACTGATGAAATTAATCAGTTCAAAAGTATATATTAAAAGCATGTAGTGTGCCAGACACTATGGTAGGTGAGGAGGATACAAGCCAAAAATACCTATCATCTAAGTGCTGCTGAGGAAGGCAGAGGTCTTTGCACAATCTGGACTCCCTAGACCCTCCAGGTCCTTCCACCTTGTTTAGGTCAGGGTTTCTTAAACTTTTTTCATTTGAGAGCCCTTTTTGCAGGAGAAATTTTTATGTGACCTGATGTTATATAGGCATATAACATAGGTATACATAACCTTTTACCATCCCCAAATTGTTTGCAAGCCCCACATTCAGTTACATGACCCAATATGAGATTGTGACCAACAGTTTAAGAAGTTTTGTTTTATACCATATCTCTAGAGAAAAAAAAGTGACAGAAGTAGTATCTGATGCTGGCCTGTTATTGGCTTGGTTCTTTCTGCCTCTCAGGCATAAGGAAAAGGAGAAACAGTCCTCACGCCCCTGGCCACTGCATTTAATTGTCATTTTAAAGAAAATTCTCCTTTTTTTTAGATTTAATTCATTTCTTCATACATTAAAAGAAGGCAACTGGATCCCAGATCAAGTATGGGAAATTATTTCTTAGAGCATTGTTTGTGGTAGAAAATGAGACCTAGGTAACTTGCACAGGTCCCTACCTTATGCAATCAATTTTTCTGTCTGGTTGTCTAGTTTCTCTTTACTAGTTCTCTAATGCTTGTGATCACATCTTCTCATGACTAAGACTCCTGTCTTCTCAATAGATATGTCTCCCTCTTCTGGACAAATCTATATTGAATTCTTAATAAGTTTGGTTTATGAGAGGTTTTGTTTGTTTGGGTTTTGGTATCTTCTCATTTAAAATCCTACTTCTCCACAACCACCAATTCCACTGAATTTTAGATTTGCAATGGACTTGTCCTTGACCTAAGACTTGGAGTTCATTAGTTTGTGAAGGAAGTCAGTGTCTACTGGCTCTAAAAGCTGTCACCTTATTTAAAAGCCCTTGCTTTCAAAGAGTTTACAATCTCTCTGAAGAAGACAACTTGTTTACATGTAGGCACACACAAAATTGATACTAGATGATTTTGGGAGGAAGATACTAGCAGCCTAAAAGGATCAGGAAATATCTCATGAACATGAACTAACGTTCTTTAGAATATAGAGATTCTAGAGCCAAATGAATCAAGTGCTTTCCCACTACAAAGCTCAGTGTAAATGGTAGCTCACTAAGTATGGGGAACTGGGGAGAGAAGAAATTCTAGACATAAGGAATAGCCAGTGTAAAGGAATGGGAATGGGGCATGAAGTGTAATGTATGAGAAACAGTAAGGAGGTCAGCTTGGATTGACTCAAAAGTGTATGAAGAACAGTAATGTGCAATAAGGCTAGGTAGCAGGTATAAAAAGGCTAGATAGGAGAAGCTAGGTGGTACAATGGATAGAGTGCTGGGCCTGAAGTCAGGAAGACTAATCTTTGTGAGTTCATAGTAGACCTCATATATTTACTAGCTGTGTGACCCTTGGCAAATCACTTAAGGCTATTTTCCTCAGTTTCCTCATCTGTAAAATGAGCTAGAAAAGGAAATGACATACCACTCCAGTATCCTTTCTAGGGAAACTAGAAATGGGGTCATAGATAGTTGTAAATGACTTAACAACAACAAGGCAAGGCTATGGGGAGCTTTAAATTCAAGGCCTAAAATCAAATATATTAGCAAAATATATTTCTGGCTAAAATATGATGAGACTATGTCTTCTAAAAATAGTATTCAGTATGTTTAATGTTTCAATTCTAATAATATTGTATGTCTTGTGTGTTACTAAGGGAATACTAATTGTCCTTAGTATGCAATAATTTGATTCAATATTTATTTTATGAAGTTATTAATTAGATTTAGTTAATTTAGAAGGTATCTCACTTTGTGAAATAATATGGGCATATTTTCACGACATTTTTATTTCAATCTCTTAATGAACAGGATGTGTTCTCATATTCTTAAGTTATGCTATTAACAGGTTTAAGTCTTCTTTATTGTCTACTGGTATTTTTATTTTCTGAGAATCAATGTTTCCGAGAAATGAAATTAGAAATATACAAATGCCAATCCACTTCTTAACATTGCTAATGCAACTTTCTGTTGGCAAGACTCCCAAAGATACTTGACTGGCCACATGTTATTTGCTTGAGTGATACTATTTCTTCCATCATCTAATGATTTTCCCTTGCAACAATTGCCTCTTGTTATGAAATCTGAACTGTCATCAATAATTATTTTATATCAATGTCTTTCTTTTTATTCATACTTCTGCAAGTTTTTAATTTGACTCAGGTCTGTGATCAATTCACCACAATGTGGTAAAGAACATATCAGACCAAAAGTAAGCAAATAATAAAGGAGAGACAGACATAGAGAGAGAAAGAGACATGAGCAGCCTTAAGAAATTAAATCAGCCCAAGCTCTTTCTAAGAAATGAAAAACCAAAGATGGGTCGAATTTGTGGGGTTATCTACATGATATAAAGACCAAAAGAAAGAAGATATCAAATGCAACCTAATGCCCCGCAGTAAACAGTTAAAATACCTCAAGGAATCTTGAAATACTTCACCACTTATCAGGAACTTAAGGCAGTTTTTGTTAAGAGTTGAATTCAAGAGAGATTATGGACAGAAAGACATTCTTATATCAACATGACCAAGTGAAAAAAAAGCCAAATATCTGTTGACCAAATTCTCATTTAAATTTAATAAATAGGGGGCAGCTAGGTGGTACAGTGGATAAAGCATTGGCCCTGGATTCAGGAGGACCTGAATTCAAATCTGGCTTCAGACACTTGACACTTACTAGCTGTGTGACTCTGGGCAAGTCACTTAACCCTTGTTGTCCCTCTGAAAGAAAGAAAGAAAGAAAGAAAGAAAGAAAGAAAGAAAGAAAGAAAGAAAGAAAGAAAGAAAGAAAGAAAGAAAGAAAGAAAGAGAAAGAAATTTAATAAATAAATTCACTATACCAGGAGCAGAGTAGGGAAGAAAAAAATTAAAGCTTATAAAAGATAAAGTTCTACCCTCATGAAGGGTACCTACCCTTCATTAAGAGGATTAGACACACATTTAAATATAATATAAAACTCAGGAAAAGTGCATAGGAGAGGTTCAAGCAAAGTATTTGTATAAGATCCAAAGGCACAAAAATTGTTACTAATTGGGGGAAGGAATTGGTCAGGAAAGACTTTGAAGATAGGTTTGTGAATGATTGCACATTTGCCTTATTGGGCTTCATCATTTGATGGTGCTTATGTTGTTTGAACATAGACTTGGTAGAAATTTGAAAAGGAAAGTGCTACGTGGGAAGAAAAATGAATATAGTAATAAGCTAATACCATAGAGAGATTAGTGGATGAAATAACAAGAAAAGATAAATAGAAAAAAAATAAAAACAAGAAGGCAAAGGGTGGAGGGTAGATGATATTGTTGATTTTCCTCTAATGTGATTAGGAGAAGAGATGGAAAGTGTTCTTGGTCTGATATATGCAGATCATATACATATTTAAGCATGAGACTGGTGAAAAGAACAGTGCCAGCAAGACAATTCTTTCTGTACTCCAATTTTTCATCTGAACTGTTAGCAAGACTCCTAAGAGTGTTGAACTTAGCATCTCAGAGCATTGACAAAAAAAAAAAATACTGCCTGACAACTCTCTCTCACAGGTCCTCTTGAAAACTGGAGAGAAGATTTGCTTTAGTAATCAGAAAGAAAATATGCATTGAACACTTTGGGGAAAATTTAACTCAAAGAAAAAATGTAAACGAGTGAACGAGTGTCTAACAAAATGTTTAGATGCAAGTAATTTGTATTAGGAATTCAGCTATTTTTATCATTAATACGCACAAACATTTAAACACCACAAGCAGACATGAAAGACAAATACAGAAGGGAGATGAACAGTGCTAAGGTTTGCAAAAGAGAAAATATAGGTACATAAAAAAGGAAACAAGTTGGGGCAGCTAGGTGGCGCAGTGGATAGAGCACCGGCCCTGGATTCAGGAGTACCTGAGTTCAAATCCAGCCTCAGACACTTGACACTTACTAGCTGTGTGACCCTGGGCAAGTCACTTAACCCCAATTGCCTCACTAAAAAAAAAAAAAAAAAAAAAAAAAAAAAAAGGAAACAAGTATAGGTTGCAACTTACAGAAGAAGAACTAAAAGTCAATCATAATTAAATGGCACTTTGAGGTCAACATGCTCTTTATACCAACTTCAGTATAATTATACCCAATTTACAGATGAGGAAACTGGGGATCAGAGATATTAAGTGACTTGAACAAAGTCAAATAGCTAGGAAGTATCTTAAACAGAAAATCAAACTGGAAAAATAGTCTCTAAATTTAGATCCTGATTATTTCTTACTGTGGAGTAAGGGAAGAGACCCTGTAGCTTGGAGGCATTACAAAGTGATTTTGTTTGCTACATCTCACTCCTTTCCTATGAAATGGAGTTTATCAGTGCCATCATCCATTAGCTATTTGGAGTTTCACAGCTATTGGCTGTACTTTATTAGAGCTCTCCTATGATGATGTCTTGAGTATCCGGAGCTTCAGCTGGAGTAGGAGTTATAAGCAATTGTAATGGGTTAAAGCCCTTCAGGAAGAATAAATGAGATCTTAGTGCTACATTATGTCAGGATTCAGAGAAGGAAACTGAACACATGAGGATTAATCAGCAAGGAAAGCTAATCATCCACGAGAACTCAATCAGCACTAGAAATCTAATTTGCAATTTCAACTTATTACCAATTCCTACCCATTTCTCATACCCTTTCTTCCATTTTCCATTGCTTCCAGCATATTGTGAGACCAAGCAAGGGAAAATCGCTTACAGCAATTATTCTTATGATGTGACAAGTATCAAATGTATTTTAGTGGGATTCTTTAAAAAATATTAGATATATGTTAGAGTTAGAAGGTTTGTGTTCAAATCCTTCCACTTGCAATTTAATAGTCTGGTGACCTTAGGAAAGTCACAACTTTCTCAGGTGTTTCTTTGTTTTTAATATACAAAATTGGAATAAACATAGTTGCACTACTGAACTAACAAAGTTGTTCCCAAAATTTCAGAGAAGGACAGAGTAGGAAGGAAGGTCAAAGTCCACTGGATAAAACTCTACCTACTCATGAATCCCTTCTACAGCATCTCTACAAATGGACATCCATCTTCTGAAGCCAGTGGGGGAGATAGCCCATTACCACCAATAATAACTATGTTTTTACTTACATCAGGTCAAATCGGCTTGTGTAACAGCCATTACAGTTGTCTAATTCTTCCCCCATTGTTTAAATAAATCTCTTATTTCTTCCATATTACAAAGTTTCAAGCTAAATATCCTTGGTTTCTTTGACTTATCTTCATATGACATTGTCTCTAATCCTCTGACCCTCCAGGTTGCCTTGTAAAAAAAAAAAAAAAAAACTTAATACTTACTAGCTGTGTGACCCTGGGCAAGTCACTTAACCTCAATTGCCTCACTAAAAAATAATTTAAAAAAACAATACACAAACAAACCACTTATACCTCAGTAGAAGCTGAATTAGAAATAATTCTTATTCACAAAAATTACCATTTTGGGAAGCAGTTTTCTTGCTTCCCCTTCCCTAGTGTTATTCTTTTTCTTCTTTTAGATCTTGTGTTCTCTAATTCTATTACTCCGATTTCTCTTATTATTTGCTGATCAATATCCATTGTAATATGCAAACGTCAGAATTTCTAGCTCACTTTTTAAAGTTTTCTTAAAATATGATTTTCCAATGCCAATATTTCTAAGCTTTTCATTCTTATGATTGTTTTGAAATTCCCTAGGATAATATATTCCCATTTTCTTGGCCTCAACCTAAGATTTAAACCACTTTGACCCTGATTTATATAGTAAAAGACATCTTAATGGCTCCATTTCTCAGAGCCACCCCCTCAACACACACACACACACACACACACACAAATACAAAAAAATGCATGACAAACTTCAGTTTCTGTCAACACAAATTGAATTCAATAGCAACATATTATTATTGTTTCCTTAATGTGGAAGCCATGTATATATTCAACATTCCTAAAATACATAGATCCAATTTCTTCTATGTGGGTACTCCTTCCACTTATTTAGGTCCTATATTGTCCATATTTTAATAGATTAATTTGTGTGTTGCTGTGACACAAGAGGGAGGAGAGCAAGAAAAAGGAAAAAATATATAACCCTTGGTGGTCAACTAGATAACACAAAACATAGCTAGACTGATCATCAGATGACTAGTCTGTTGGTTTATCTGTATTCAAAATCTTTTCAACTTGGAAGGACCCACCAAAGTTTGTACTTCATTAGCACAGACATCAGTCAACCAACCAATGAATCAACAAATGTCTATTAATCACCTGCTGTTTGCTAGATAATATGCTAGACATTGGGGAATGGACGATTAAGAATTAAAAGTCCACCTCTACACCAAACTGAAATACCATGATATTTTAATTGAGTAATCTCAACCAAAAATAGATTTATTTTCTTACATAAAATTGGAATTACATCTATGTAACTAAAAGTTTGTGGGGTTTTTTTGTATCAAAGAAGTATATTATTGTAGAAAGAGTTTTGAATTCAATTTATGAAGGAACTATGTTAGAATCTTTTCACCAATACATACTACATATTAGACTGTGGACAAGTCATTTGACCTCTTTAAGTCTCAGGTTCTATTTAGTGAAAATAATAAATACCTGGAATAAGGAGACCAAAATTGCCTAGAAAAAGATCTAGCAAACACCTGGCAAATGGAAAGATACGTAGATATATGCCTAGAAAAGTTGCTTCTGAGTTTGGGGATAATTTGATCTGTGAAATTTTACAAAGACAATGGCCAAATATAAGTATCATTTATAAAGGGGAGAATTTTTCTTTAAAATAGAGGGTAAAGCCAGTCTAAGGATAGCCTAGAAAGATATCCAATTAAACAAAGTAATCCAAGAAAATTCAAGGATGAAAACAGAAAGAGAAAAACAGAAAAAAATATATAAAAACAACAGGAAAATGGGAAAGATTTGCAACAACTATTATAATACATTGTTTTCTTCATCATGGTGTAACTACCTCATGTGGGCCCTATCATCACAATCACTTACAGAGTGCTTATATAATATGTAGACTAAAGAGAATAAAAATAGGGAAATAGTGAGAGAGAGAGAGAGAGAGAGAGAGAGAGAGAGAGAGAGAGAGAAGAGAGCTGGAGGATACAAGTGTGAGGGTATCAAGGGACCCCCATATAGAAGGAGAAGACACCAGAGGTATAGAAAAAATCCTGGACTTTATTTGCACACACACAAAAAAAGTAACCATGAGAATGTCTACTATCATCAACTTTATCTACTCTATCATCTATAAAAAATCTTTATCAAAATCACCTATTCATGAATTGAGTGCATCCTTGATGAGAGTGTTAAAAGGAAACAATTGGGCTTTTTCTCATTCTAATTGACAATGGGACACATCTTCATCATCATGTTATTGACTGAAAGATGTAAAGCAATTTTTATCAAAATATGGACTAGAGACCATTAGAGATCCTCAAAACCTTTTCAGGGTTCATGAAGTCAAAGCTATTTTTGTAATAATACTAATATGTTACTTTCCTATTAAAACATTGCTCTCTTTTCCAACTATGTATCACTGTGAAACCACATTTTCTTCATAGATGTGTACCAAAAAAAAAACATCTCAACAGAGTGAATGAAAAAGCACTTCTAAGAATCTAGCTATCTTGTATTAAGTGAGAAATTCAAAATTAAAATATATGTATATATAAGTAAAACAATGCCAGTGTTCTCACTAATTTGCTTTTGTTTTGAAATTATCATTATTTTTCATTAAAATAATATTTTATGTTAATAGGTTATGGGTTAATTTGAAAATGAAACAAATATTTTAAATATAAGCTTTAATTTGTAGTAAGGTAAATGTTGTTAGACATAAGCAAGAACATTTTGGAGTCCTCAATAATTTTAAAGAAGGCAAAATTGAGAACAGCTGAAGTAAACATTATTGGATTGCTTTGTTCTCATTGTTGACTATTTAATTTTCTCAATATTTTTAAAGAATCAAAAGTGAGAACAACTGAAGAAAACAGTATAAGATCTCTTTATTCTCATTGTTGATCATGTAATAGTCTTTTTCTGGGCAGAACAAAATGTCTCCTTACGGTCTCCTTTACAACAAGGTGTCTCCTATCTATAAATCAGGCATTCAAGATTCCTTGAAAAATAAAACCACAAAAATCAACTCTTTCTGGTAGCCTCCAAAAATAAACACCCAGAAGGCATAAAATGGAGATTTTTACTAACATCACTATGTTGTAAGAGTTCTAGAGCAGAGTCCAGATTCAAGAGGGATTACTTACTGGTAAGGTCTTCCATATGTTCCTATTTGTATGTAACTTTGTGTTGATTAAACCAAACCCCATTGTAGCACTCCTGGAAGAGATCTGGAATCAGACAAAAGAGTTTGGCCTCCCCACCTACACAAGAAAGACCAAATGGATAAATAATATTTACTGCAAAGATTCAACAAGCACTTGAATGGATACCATATACAACTTGTCCAACAGTATGTCTATATTCCAAAGATAATGCAGATAAACAATCTGTACCAGAGTAGAAAAGGAAGAGGGGAGCAGGGAAGATTGCTTTAAGGAATTTTCAAGAAAATTTTATTGACACCAAGATTCCCATAACAATAAAAGTCTATCTTCTCCACTTAAACTTATTATCATTTCTTCCGTATTTCAATGAAATGTGAAATATTACTACCTTCAAGGAACTAAAAATGAATATCACACAGAGGGCAATGGAAACATACATGGTATATAGAAGAGGGATGTAGCAAATGGCAAATAAGGAACTCTGAAGAAATTCAGGAATAAAATATGTCATTAAGCAATTATGACAATACAAGATGGACTGGCCATGTAGCAAAAGCAAATGATGACAGAAGGGTATGTGGCAAAGGTACCCTTGTAATGTCAGGGGAAAGTGAGAAAGTACTCCAGCATTTTGAATGGACATGTTGTAGTGAATTTTGGGGGGGGGGGGTGATGCACAAGTGTTACATAGGAGGGAGAGGCATACATGGTTTGTTATCTGCTTTGTTGGAATGAGCAAATTGATGGTGTCCAAGATTTTTTTGAATACCTGTACATGAATATATTTGTATATAAGTACCTGAAGTACTTAGCCTCAAAGTGTTGTTGCAAGAATCAAATGAAATAAAGTATATTTCATAAAACCCTGCATTAATAAAATCTATTACTATATTTACTACACAGCCTTTGGAACACAGATAATTAATTGTCCTTATTTAGTTTTTATTTGTCTTGTAGGATATTTATTTGTGATTCTATCACATGTAGATATTTCATAATATTCAGGTGAACTTTAAATTACCCAGTCATTGAGATAGATATCTTGGGAAATCAAATATGATCAGGATTAAACCAAAACAAGATATATTTATCACTATAAAAGTCTTTGTAAACGTGTTATAGTTAATAATAGCTGACATTTATATTGTCTTTTACATAAAATAGATTATGTTACTTGATCCTCATAAAAATTCAAGGGGGCAAGTGCTTCAAGTATTATGGTATCCATTTTACACATGAAGAAACTTTGATGTTATGTTACAAAAATATATATGTTTAATTTTTTTAATTCTAATTTAAGATTCTATACAATATTTCATCTTGTCATATTGACAAGATTGACTATGAACAAAACCCTAGAATTTAATAAACACACAAAAACTAACTAGATGACTGATGACAATGCTTGTCTGTGTCTATTTCCTTATATTGTTTTCTTACCAAATTAACTTTCTTGGTTCTAGGTCGGAAAAAATAGTTTCCTATTTAATGTTTCTCTTAGCTTGTACATTATTCTTCATTTATCAAAATTATTGATGCTGTAGTTGCTATGGCTTCTTTTAGTATAATAATAAGTTCTATAATAAGCCAGGAATAAAGTTGCAGAGCATTGGAGATCTACATTTTTAGTGAAGTTTCTTCATTGGGGGTTTGCTATACTAGTGAAATTGCAGATCTTGTGATTTCTTTTTAAAGCAGAGGCGAAAAATGAAAGACTCTTAGAGGTTAAGTGACTGTTTAATAGGTCTAAGGCTAAATATTGAACTCTGATCTTCTGATTCCAAGTTCAGTATTTTACCACCCCATGCCACCTCTTATTCTTGTGAAATGGATATTATAGTCTGTATCAATAGCTTGCATTTAGGATAATTGGTCATTTTAATGAATTCTTATGGTGGAATCACCTTCTACTGAATAAACACTTAAAAGGCCTCCATAAGCTTTTGGTAATATATAAGAAATGAAGATCCTATAGGTGAGGTCCTCCTGTACCCTCCCACTGTGTAGTCTATGAAGTTATCAGAACCAACTCATTCTCTATGTTGTATCTATTTTGTACTTGGCACAAAAAGACAAAGAGTTCTTGGTAACCTGGACACCTGTGTCCAATGACCTTTGCACAGTAAACAGAAACAAACACTTTAGCAAATGTATTTTTTGATAAAATGTAACTAATATTTCTGTCATGTTCCGTGGTCAAAATGTTCCTAGCTATACTTTAAAGAATCAGGGAAATTAAGTGTTTCTGAAAATAATGCAAATTCTATATTTGCACAAGATCTAGGGAATTATGCATTTGGGAACATTTTTCTTTTGTCCAGCTTTTCTACCTTAGTCTAATTAAACATAAAACTTCCTCATGTGCATATATGTAAATTTATCATTCCTATATGAAAAAAAAACAGAAATAGCTGTTACGTAATGGAACCCTAAGCCTAATAAATGAGATCCCTTTCAATAAGTACAATGAATACAATTTAAAAAATCTAGTTCAACAAGCACAACAAAATATATCTCTAAATATTAGAGAATGAATGAATATTTTATCTAGAACATGAGAGAAATAATAATTTCCATGGCTTTGTCTCTGCAATTATGAATCTTTGGTCCTTATAGCTTTATTGCAAATATTATCAATATTTGATACATGAGGAAAATTATCTTCAGAGAAGATAAACAACTTGATTAAGCTCACACAGTTAAGGATTTCTGGCTCCAAATCATCTATGGCCTTCTAACAGATTCATGATAATAATGGCATTATATAACTTTTCCAATGACTAAGTGATATAAAATTTCATTTTTCCTAATGTCTTAATATGGAAAGAGGGAATAATGCTGTTTCATACAGACAGAACAAACCTCAACAAAAATACTTCCAAAGAATTTTGTTGCTTAAAAATTGTGTACACAATGCATGCATTATTACAATTGGGTAAAAATGTGATAGATAAGCACTAATCTGCCAATTCTCCTTTGCAACATGGGATGCTTTCAAATTTGACAGTACAAGTAGTTCTTTGACAATATATATTTTCTGTTTTGTTTTTTTTTACTAGTAATTATTTATAAATGCCAATGGTCTTGTCAGTTGTTTTCTGATGTGGCTGATTAAGATGAAGCCTATGAGGAAAAAATAGAGAAATTCTTTTCAAGAAAGACTGAAGAAGAAAAATCCAATTAGTCAGAAAGTTAAAATGCTCGAATGATTTCATTCAATCACTATTTACTGAGTACAAATTATATGAATAGCACCTCCAGTTGTGGATTGGGATGGCCCTCCAGAGCTCCTGGGACATCCTTTCAAGCTGACGTTTCCTCCAAATTCCATAGACTCTTAGAGGTGCAACATTATTATCCCTCCTCAAACCTCACATGGCATTCTCATCCTCCCCACCTCTACACCTTTCTCACTCAAGATTCTTACCTGATACTTCAAATAAAAATTTGTATCCATTATCCAAGAGCACCCTATTTTCCCTCTTCTCCCCTCCTCATTTCATATCACCCAAATGCCTTCCCTGACTGCTGCCTCCTTGACTCCTATCTCATATATGGTGGTATCCCTCCTCCTTGCCCAGGTCAGCTATTCTATAGATACCCTTGATCCTGTTCCATCCCATATTCTCCAGCAGAATGACCTTCTATGATTCCCTTCTCACTACTCTTCAATTTCTCCCTGGCTTCTGCTTCCCTGATGCCTACAAACAGACTTGTATCTTCCTCCATTCTCAATAAAACCCTTCTTCTTCTCTAACTCTCTTCTAAACTTTTTGTAGTCTGGTTTTGCTCAGAATCATTTAATTGAAACTGCTCCTCCAAAGTTGTTAAGGATATCTTAATTGCCAAATCTAATGATCTTTTCTCAGTCCTTATCATTTTGACCTCTTCAGTCTTTGACATCTTCAGTCACCCTCTTCTGAATACTCTTTCTTTTTTAAAGTTTCGTTGAGACTACTCTTTCCTGATTTTTCTACCTGCCCTCAGGATTTTTCAAACTAAAAGTTCCATATATATATATATATATATATATATATATATATATATATATATATATATATATATATATATATATATATACACATATATATATACACATACACACACATATACATACATACATACATATACATATATGCATATATATATATTCCAAATATGTCTTAAATTCAACATGTCTGACATTGAACTCAGTTACCTTTACCCCAACCTTCCCCTCTTCCTAATGTTCCTCTTACTGTCAAGGGCACCACCATTTTCCCAATATCCTAGGCTTACAGCCTAAGTGTCATCCTCAACTACTCACTCTCACTCACCACTTCCATGTAATCTACTGCCTTATCCTTTCTTCTCTACTTTTTCTTTCTTTTTTTTTTCAGTGAGGCAATTGGGGTTAAGTGACTTGCCCAGGGTCACACAGCTAGTAAGTGTTAAGTGTCTGAGGCCGGATTTGAACTCAGGTACTCCTGACTCCAGGGCCAGTGCTCTATCCACTGCGCCATCTAGCTGCCCCTCTTCTCTACTTTTAAAATCTCTCTTAGATATATGCACCTTTCTCTCCTTTCAGAGTCAAAACAGTAGTGCAAGACCTCATCACATCACAACTAGAATATTTACATTACTTCCTGGTTGATGTCTCTGCCTCTCAAATCTTTCTCAATTCCAGTCCCTTACTAATCTTCCTGTCTTCTAGGATTTTATTCCCCTCCATGTATCTAGGAATTTGGTCTTATTACTCTTTAATGCATATGACATGCCATCTCATTTCTTCATGTCTTTTTATTGGACGTCCTCCATACCTGGAATGCTCTCTTTTTCATCCTACCTCCTCGCTACCCTGGCTTCATTCAAGAGTTAAATTAAATCTTACTCTCTCCAGGAAGCTTTTTCCAAATGTTTCTCCCCTGCCCCCCACACAGACATACTGCTAGTTTCTTACCTATGAGATCACTGCTTATTTAAACTATACATGTCATATATGTACATAGTTATTTTCATGTTACTTTCCCTATTAAAATGTGATTTCCTTGAGTATAGTGGTTAGAGACTATTTTTTTACCTTCCTTTGTATCCCAGTCCTTAACTTAGTGTCTGCCACAGAGTCAGTGCTAATAAATTTTTATTAACTTGCTGACTTAGAGTTCATCAAGTTTAACCTAAACCTGAGCAAGACTCTCCTCAACAATATTCCTGACAAGTGATAATGCATCTTCCATTTGAAATCTTCAGTAATGGGAAAATCACTACCTTTCAAGGAAGCACATTATGCTTACAGTCAGATTTAGTTGTCTTTCCTTGCCATAGAATAGCTCCCTTTAATTTATAGTTGTTTTTAGCACTGTCATTTAGAGTCGAGCAGAATTAGTGAAATCCCCTTTCCACATGGCAACTGTTTAAGTAGTTGAATCAATAAGCATTTGAAAACAATTATCATGTCCTTCAACATTTGTTGTTATTGTTGTTGTTACTGTTTTGGTTTGTGTTTGTTTTTCCACCAAAATTAAACCAAACCTTCCTTATCTTTATTGATTGATCTTCTAATGACATAATTTCTAATCCTCTCACCATTTTGATCACATGACTCTAGAAATGTTACAGCTAATCAACATCTTCTTAAAACATAGATTTGAAAACGAAATTCAAGACTTTAGCTGATCTGGAGAGAAAACACAGAAACTCTCAGAGACCCTCTCGTGGTCACTCTAATGTTTTAGAGACCTGACCCCATCAACATGCAGATTTCAGCTCAGTGACACCATTTCTTCCCTCCAAATTTATAAATTCCAACTGAACAACTTTAAGAATTCTCTGTCATTCTTTTGAAATTCTTCCCATAAATACTCACTCCAAAGGGGAGCTTCTGAATATAATATGACTCTTTCTCTAGAATCTTTCAACATTACATGAATACCAGTGGAGCAGGCAGGCTGGCCATCAGTTTTCCTTTCTCAATTTATGACTGACTCTACTCTTACTGATCATATATCGTTCTAGTCATATTCCTTACACTAACTATGATGCATAAAACTTTCAGGGTTAGGTGTTGTGTATTACTTATGCTTGGAATGCACCTCCATTTTCACTTGAATGACCAATAATTTGGAGATTGTGGTATTCATATAGCATTAATTAATGAAGGCTGATGTTCAAATGATGAGCCTTCATTGTAGGAAGACACTTACAATAATTAAATCCACTGTTTCCATAAAGGTAATACAGACAACTTGTCTTCTTTTTTTTTTGAATTCTGGTCTCCTTTCTTTGTCTTTTGTAGAATCTGTCCAATATGAATGCACTGATAGAACTGTTCTTTGGCTGGTCCATCCAGTAGAATGTCATAGTCTAGAAAAGCATTTGTTATCCATTTGATTTATTTATTTGTGAATGTGAGTGTGTATATATGTGTGTATGTAGGTGTGTGTGAATCATTAAGCTGCTGTATTTTGAGTGATTATAGATATCATGCAGTACACTATACCTCTATTACTATAGACTAATATCCATTAATTTTTGTCCTAATATGTCACACTCTTTAAATCCTCTAAAAGCTCTAGATTTTTTCACATAAAGTGGCATTTAATGGTACCACTTATGCACCTGAATTTTTTAAACAGGAGAAATATAGGGCTGATTTTATATTTATACTTGTTCAATTTCCTCTTATTAAATTCACCCCATTATTCTAGCCTGTCAAGCTCTTTTCAGTGCTGATTATGTCATCCAGCATTTTAGCCACCTCTCCCAGTTTCCTATAATCTCTGAAATTGATAAGCAAGATCTTTCTTTCAGTTTATTGTTGAATGGAAGAATCACTGTGTCTGGCTACAGAAGTCCTGAATTCAAATCTTAACTTTGAGACTTATTACCTGGGGGACCATACAGAATTCACTTAACACCTCTGGCCATCAGTTTTCTCTTCTATTCAGTAAAGGTTTTAGACTAGTGGTCTTCAAGTTCACTTTGAAGACCAGACAAAACTGGTGACAGATCCCTAGAGTACAATGTAAGAAATCCCAGACATTACTTCCTGCATTATAAAAATTGATTCTTTGGTTCTGGCAATTCAACTAATCTTTAACATAGTGATAGGCTAACATTCAGTCTATAGTTCCCCATCTTCTCTCAGTCAGGATAGTAGAGCAGAAAAGGAGCTTAATTTAAAGTCAAATGTCTTCAGTTTGATTCTTGGTTTTGCCACATACTACCTGCATTACCTGAAGAAGTTTACACATCTGGGCCTTGGTTTCTTCAACTGTGATAGAGGGGGGTTTAAGCTAGTTGAACTTGAAAATCCTTTCCAAATTTAAATCTTTTATCATAATCTCAAACTTCAGTCTCATCCTTTATTTGATTTTCCTATTTTTCCAGCACAGCTATTAAAAAGAAATCATTTCACGTTGTCTTTAACCTTCATTTGTAACCTCAGATGTTTTTGGTCTTCAACACTCTTAACATTCTTATAGAATGCGGTCATTCTTTTTTTTGTTGTTTGCATTTTTTTTTAATTCATCAGGATTTCTCACCAGAAAGACAGCAACAGAAAATGGCTTAAAAGCTGGGAGTTAAGGGAGTGAATGTTTAGAAAAAAAAAACCTACCTAAAGTTAAGAAAAGTTTATTATGACTCATATGGGTCATGTTATTCAAATAGTTTGAGGAAGTTCCTGATTACCTAAGTTTGAATAGATTGTGGCACAAGGGGAATAGTTGAATAATACATTCTTCATAATAGTTGGGCAACCTAAACTCTTGATGGAGTGAAATGACTCTCAAAGCCCCTCCACTTTTACAAATATTCCCTATTACTATCCAGGGTACATGCAACCTAAATGTAATCCTTAACTTCATTATCTCTCATTTCCCTATATCCAATCTATTGCCAATGTCTCAATTTCACCATTTCAACATCCCTTAGATATGACATTTCTCTACTCTGACACTGCCACCACTCTTGTGCAGACCCTCATCACCTCATTCCTGGACTATTGTAAGAACTGCTGGTTAACATTTCTGCCACAATTCTCTCTCTGCTCTAATCCTTCCTCCATTCAGCTGCCAAAGTGAGTTTGCTAAATTGCAGATACAACCATGTCATCCCCCCACACCCTTACACCCCATCTCCTACCTCTGCCAGCCAATAAATTCCAACAGTTTTCTATCCTTTCCAGATCCAAATGCAGAATCCTCAGTTTAGAATTCAAAGCACTTCATTTCCCAGAAACCTCTAGCCCTTGTACCTTTCCAGTTTTCTTCCATCTTACTCCTTGTCATGTACTCTTCAATCCAGTGACAATGATCTTGTTTCATGAACAAGGCACTCAATAGATCTATTTCTGTCCCCCATGCCTGGAATGCTCTCTGTCTAAGCTCTTCCTCCAGGCTTCTCTGACATCCTTAAAGTCCCAATGAAAATTCCATCTTCTACAGGAAGTCTTTCATAAGCCCTCTTAATTTAGTGACTTTCCTTTGCTAATTATTTCCTATTTCTCTTATATTTGTACAAGCTTTCTTGTACATATTTGTTTGAATGTTGTCTCCCCTGTTATACAGGGACTATATATTGTTTGTGTATACCCAGTGCTTAGCATAGTAGGTACTTAATAAATACTTATTAACGAACTGAAATTGCAGTTCAAAATTACAGGGTCTAAATTTTGGATTGTACTTTCAGGCACACTTATGTAATTTAGGATAGAAATCTCTACCTATAGAGATCTATAAATAAGGAATAGATAGACATATAGATATTAATTACATGTATGTACATATATATGCATTTTATTACATATACATTATATTTTGATTTTATAAATTGGTCACAAAATGAAATTGACTTATTTGAATTTTCTTCAGTTATTCAATTTTGCTTGACAGAATTTTTCAAATGCTGCTCTAATTTTTCAAATCCACATAGATTTTTAACTACATTTCTGGCACATTTACACTGAAATCATTAAAATATTTTTTAAATCAACCTAAACTCCAAAAAGGATATTTTCTCTTAGTGAGTAAATGAACCTTTTAGTCTTTAAACATTATAAAGGGGGAAATTGTTTTGTCTTATTCAGACAAGACATTTCTTTGATGTAGGGAACTCTGGGTAGAAAAACAAAACACAAACAAACAAACAAACAAATAAACAAAAAACCTTCCTTTACCAATGTGGATCCATATCTGGAGGATTGGGACATCAGTCAAGTCTAAAGGACTCCTGGTGAAACCATGTTTCCCCATATCCTTTGAAGGGAACAGGAAGTATTATCTCTATGACCAGAGGCTACCAGGAAGCTGCTTCAATGGGTGGATTTTGAGCTATAGCTACCTGCACCAATCAATTCCAGGCTACAGCTTGGTGACATTTAAGGGGGAAATAGGAAAAACTGATCAGATGGCAGCCCTGGGACATACTGTTCGGTCACAAAGGGTTAACTGACTCAAATATCAAAATGCTTGAAAGTATTTGAGTCAAATATTAAATAATATTTGTAAGCATTTTGAAAACTTAAAATGTTATATAAATGCTAACTATTCATTTTATCTTTATGTAAAAATTTTGAAATATCACATATTTGTATTTGTAATAGATTATGTCCTCTTTGCCAAAAGGATCCCCTAAACACTTAAACACTTACAAAATAAAGGACTTCCAGGGTTAGACATCAGAAGAAACCAATAATCATTGGTTTTATAATTACATAATATGAATAATTAGAAGAAAGTAAATTTAATAGAAAATACAAATCTTAGTAGTTCAGGCTTTTAAGCATATAAACTAACATTGAATGGTAAAAGGACAAATTTAATTTTAAATAACAATCTTGGAGAGAGAAATATAAAAGCTGGTATAAATATCTTGATGCCTTGAACTATGATATATCTTATATGACACTGCTCCTCCCCAAACTCCTGCTTCTGGAAATGTGACAGACTGTTATAGAAATAACGCTGAGCCAGGAGAATTAGGGAAGACCTAGTCTGCCATGAACTTTCTATTCAAGTTGGCAACCTACATCCCTGAGACTGCCTGCTTTTGTTCAGCCTATGAGCTATATATGGTCTTTACATTTTAAAATAAAATTTTATTATATTTTAAAATGTTTAAAAGCATTCTTATCTCATAGGCTGTACAAAAGCAGACCAAAGGTTGGCAAGATTAGTTTGCTGCCCTTTGTTCTATATGATCCAGGGCAAAGCAACTGACCTCTTCTACCTCAATTTTGCCATCTAATATATTATTTCATAAAGTTTTTATCGGGATCAAATGAGATCATACGCATAAAAATTCTTTGTAGGCAGAAAAAAACATAAAGCCATTCATAATAAAATAATTATTATTTTTATTTCTGTTTGTGTGTTTGCTTTGCAAGGATCAAATTCTCAGTTAATACAAATACCCTCTTTTGTAAAGTAGCTTAATTCCTGCAGTGCCATCACCACTGGAGTCGATAACCATGGCAAAGGGGTACCTTAGCATGCAGTTCCTTCAGGAGAATGTTTACACACATAGAAGATTATTAAAAGGAAAATGTCCTCACAAACTTTGTTTCCCTTCTACTCCATTTTGCCATTCTCCATTTAACTCTTACCAAGCAACTACATTTCAGTTTAAATATAACATTCCCTAATGATCTCTCTCAATATTGACCTTACACCTTGTGCTTTACAAGGAACTTGGAGGTTCTCATTTACATTTTTCATAACTATTTATATAAGTGGGGTTTTGTCTTACCTTAACTTAGTGTGACTTTTCACACAATGGGTCCAAAGAAATGTTGGCTGAATTGCATTGAATTGAACTTGCTTCAGCTTTTGTTTCTGGAGAAAATTTTTCATACCAAAGCTTTGTGACAGGTTGTCCATGAATTATTCAGCCTCTTAAATTAAAGTCTCCTCATTCAGCTGCTAGATAATCAACTTCATATTCTGACATATCTTTAACAGCTTATATGTGTGTTTTTTTTAAAACAAACCCCATAAAATGTGGACAAATCTTGTTAGATAAGTACCTGACATGCAGTGGGTACTCCATAAATATTTATTGTTTTTACTTTAATATGACTGAAACATTGAGAATATTTTCAATGCCTTGCTATATCCAGAAGCATCAAAGGGACTGAAGGTGTAAAAAGGAAAAAAAAGGTATTTCCATGCGCACTTAATGTTTAAAGTGTATTCTAATTATTAATATGTAAATGAATTAATGGAGAAGCTGCAATTTTGAAAGCAAGGGTAATTCTGTTGTGGGTTTTCCCTGCATCAAAGTGAATTTCAACCTATGTTAATGGTTTAGTAGATTAAATCCTAGTAATTTGCTGAAGGGACAGGTATAATAGTGATTTGCCCAGAGTTACATAGCTAATACTTGGTAATAGCAGTATTTGAACCCATCTCTTCATGATGCCAAGCCCAGAACTCTATCTTATGTTGCAAAACTGCCTTGTACTATTTTTTCAATATTGTGAAATTAATATAATTTAGTGGGCTGATGGAATCATAGATTAGGAACATGAAGAATCATGGTGTAGTGGTAAAAAGCCTTGGATTTAGAATCAGGATATTTGGATTGGAATCCAGATTCTTCTACTTTTTTTTTAAATGTAATGGCAGGGGTCAGCTAGGTGGCACAGTGGATAGAGCACCAGCCCTGAATTCAGGAGGACCTGAGTTCAAATCCAGCCTCAGACAGACACTTGACACTTACTAGCTGTGTGACCCTGGGAAAGTCACTTAACCCTCAAACCCTCACGGCCCCACCAAAAAAAAAGTGTAATGGCAGAAAAATAACTTTTTTTTGGTGGGGCTATGAGGGTTAAGTGACTTGCCCACGATCACACAGCTAGTAAGTGTCAAGTGTCTGAGGCCGGATTTGAACTCAGGTCCTCCTGAATCCAGGGCCAGCACGATATGATAGTATGGAATGATAGATTTAGGGCTAGAAGAAACATCTATTTATGATTTTTCAGTTGAGGAAACTGAGATTCAAAGAGGTTAAATGATAATATGGGGTAAATATCTTCTCTTTGATTTCCTGTGGTAGGTAACTGCTGCTGAAATTATAGAGATAAAAATTTAGGTTTTAGTTTACTTTGGTATAGGTTCAGATTTTAGACAAAAAAAAAAACCCAAATAAACCAAAAACTCTAAATCAAGATTAGGATTCTAATAAGCCTTCTTATAAACCAAATGACATCAGAATGATAGAGAAATAATTCTTTTACTTATTGCAATCTTGTTAATTCCTCATAAGCCATGAAAGTTAAAGAAAGGACAGATTCATAATCTCATGCTCCCTTCAATGTCATAAAAGTTGAATAAACTACATTGTCAGAAAAGGTGAATAAACTTAGTTTAAAAGTCATACAGACCACAGTTTAAACTACATTTAGAAAGTTCACAATGGATTCACAGAGGGAATAGAGATTTGCATTTAGCCAAGGAATTGAGATAGTTAAGATTCTTCCTCTAGCTTCTGATCTAAGCAATGTTTAGGCCTTAATTTTCACATCCCATGGAACAGGTTTTAGATAGTTCAATTAATTCTTCCTAGAAGAAAAGGCCCAGATCTCCCCAAAAAGCTTATGGAACCCTTTTAAAAATGTTTGGTTGCTTGCATTCAAAATTGAAGGGAATTTACTATTGCTTAGCACAGAGCCAGGAACATTATAATTATTTAATAAATGTTTTCTGATTGACCAACATTTCATTTAGACATTAGTAATGATAAAGATGCATTTTTCCCTTTCCAAGTTATCAAAGATACTAAAGGTCTTATTTTGGAGTCAGAGATGTTATTGTTCAAATCCCACCTCAGACCCTTAATAGCTGCATAAGACTGAGAAAGTCATGTCATTCTTTGATTGTAGGTTTACTCATTTTTAAAATGGAGATAATAATACCTATTATACCTATTTCAGGTTTATTTTGAGGCTTAAATGATATAATGAATACAAATAAATTTGTAAATTTTAAAGTGTAAATAAAGGTCAGCATTATTATCATGTATGTCTTCAATGATATCTTTCATTCCAATTTTCGCATGTCTCATTGGGAATATGCTGTAGTTTACTTGTAACCATAATACAATTTTTCATTAGTTCTGGTATTTAGCACAGTTCCTGAAACTTGTGTTGTTGAGTCATTTTTTAGTTATGCCTGACTCTTCATGACCCCATTTTAGGTTTTCTTGGGAAAGATATTGGGGTAGTTTGCCATTTCATTCTCCAGCTCATTTTACAGATGAGAAACTGAGGCAAATAAGGCTAAATCATTTGACCAGGGTCACACAGCTAGTTAGTGTCTGAGTTCAAATCTTTGAACTAAGGAAGATGAGTCTTCCTGACTCCATGCCTAGCACTTTATTCACTGTGTCACCTACCTGCTCTCTCCTGAAACGTGTAATAAATACTACTTAATTTTGAATAACTTTCCTTTATGATTCTTCTGAGAAAGTGATGATCCACAGTCAGAGAACATCTCTCAGATAATATTGTTAATAGAAAGATATATAGTACTTTGGTGGTAGGATGTAGCTAAGGATCACTGAAAGCACTATATTTTTGGTTCTGTAGTTCAAAAGTATATTCTAAAAGATGATGCATCAAATTCAATTCAATTGTGGTGATGGTGTATATCTTTAAATCAAATGGAATGCTAGTCTCCAAGAACTATGTTTTTTTTTCAAATGAAACTAATATGAAATTATAATAACCAAATTTTGCCTCTAAAAGAGATATAAACAATGTACTTCTTTCTCTTCTTTGCTGAGTAAGAGATGATGATTGCATAGCATAGAAAATCAGACTTGATGTATTGATTAGCAATACAAAAACAAGATATGAGTAAAAATTATGTTTTTAAAACCTGAAAGTGAAAATAACACAGAGGGCATTTTAGAAATACATGATGCATTTAATACATACATTATAAATAAGAAATCGGGAAGAACTCTAATAAGATCATAAAAGAAGTGTATATAAATTAAAGGAAGGGTGGTTCCCAATAAAAGAGCAAGCTAAATCTGATTGGTAGATCTCTGTTTTCCATTGGCATAATCTAAATTTCAAGGAAAATTGAGGAAAGGACCTAGGAAAATGAGTGGAGTACCTATGGAAAACAATGAGAGAACACGTATAAACATATTAGAAAAGGGGGTCCTGTGGATGGGCTGCAATCTACATTATAGGTAGAACTACATAAATCAATGAATTTGCAGATATGCCAAATTACTTGAGAGTGAGTAATCATTTGCTAAGCATATAAGAGTTCAAAGATAGAAACTATACATAATTTAATGCCAAAATAGTAAGAAGTATTTTAGAACAATATACCTATTGCACTAGTAGGTTGCAAATGATTTTTCCCTCTATGACTATCTCACAAGTGACACAAGAGGACAGGTGTTGAATTTCTATTTATAGACATTAAACAATCCCATGAATCATTTTGTCCTAAATCTAGACTTTGGTTCCCCAAGTATAAGAAGCTCAGGAGGTGGTAAGGAAGAGAGATAAAAGGAAAGAGATTAAAAAGAAAATATATATATATGTATATGTATATACATAAAATATAATGTTTAGCATGCTTAACATAAGATAAGATAGAGAATTTTGAATTTTGAGAAAATGCAGGGTCATGTTTCTAAACTTGTTCCCTTAAGAAGAATGATTATCAATGAAAGAAAATTATTCCTTCAGAAAAGCAGTAACCAAAGGCTTGAAAATTGTTTTCCTAACTTAACCATGAGTAAAGATAAAATGAAACAGCCCAAGAGCTTTGTAGTGGTTAAAGTCCCATATTTAGCTCCCCTGTTAATTGCCTTTTCACATTCACAGTTGCTCTCAGAACAGTAGACATTGATCGCCCCTAACATTCCATCTCCTGGCCCCATGACTTTGTAGAATTTGTCCCAGGTATTTGAAATTGGTTATCTCTTTCCCTGCCCCCCCCTCCCCATCACCAAGCATTCTCTTTAATCCCACATCCCCCAAAATAAATATTTTCAAAAGTCACATGCTATTCTCTATAAGACATTTTCTGCACTGTCAGGAATTTCTTCCACATTTCTCCTCTTGAAATTAATTTGAATATGTTTTGTTTTTACTTATAATAAATAGTGACTAAAATATGAAGCATCTCAGTGTCATAATAGATAAGGCGCTAAGCCCAGAGTCAGGAAGACTTGAATTCAGATCAGGCTTCAGAAACTAGCTGGGTGACCCTGAACTAGTCATTAACCTATGTCTCCTTCAATTTCCTCAAGAGTAAAATAGGAATAATAACATCTACATTCCAGTGTTGTGAGCATCAAATTGGATGATATTTGTAAAATGTTTAACACAGGGTCTGAATGTATCTTAAACTATATGTTGCTTGTAGGCAAAAATGATTTTGTTTTTTATCTTACTATTCTCAGTACTTAGCATAGTAGTTGTTTAACAATTGTCAAATTGAATTGATTTAAGCAACAACAAAAACCCCCTAAAATCCTATATTTACCTTTAAAAATACTAAGATCCATAAATTGGGCTCCATGAATAATTAATGGATTAAGATGAGCATGTTATTATAGGACAATCCCATGAATCCTTTTGCTAAAATCATCAGGGTTATGGGACTTAAAAATATATAAAACAGTCCATAGATCAGATTGTAGCTGAAGGGATTCATGCTTGTATTTAAATATGAGGCTCAAATTGGAAGCTGTTCAGGCAGAAAACTAATAGAAATGGGTGATAGCTAATTAACCTAAGGCTTCAAAGTAATTGCTCTTCAAGAAGTAATTTCGAAGGGCTCGTTCATTTATTTTGCTCTTTGCATTTCATAAAAAATGTTTCATTCCATTTTTTCTTGCATAAATAAAAATATATTAACATATACAAGTTTTTAATGTCTACCATATATGTCTTATAGATATAAAAATACTATTGACGTCTTTTGTTTTCATGTCACCTATATTTTCCTTTGTATTCCTCTTGTTTCCTCCTTCCAGAGAATCATCAGTAATGACATGTATTAAAAAATAAATGTCTAGATAGACAGACAGACAGACAGACAGACAGATAGATAGTAGATAGATAGATAGATAGATAGATAGATAGATAGATAGATAGATAGATAGATAGATAGATAGATAGATAGATAGATAGATGATAGATAGATAGAAAAATCAGTAATACTGATCAATATAGAAAAAAACCCTTTGGTTATATATGGTGATTCCCACTTGTGGATCCTACCCTTTGGAAAAAAAAAAAGGTGTATATGGGGGGGGAGTGTCCTCTCATATCTCTTCTGTGGGTGAAAACTAGTTCTTAATTTTTTCAACATTCAGTTTTGTTTGGCAATTATTGTTATTTCCATTGTCTTTGTTCTTGTCAATGTGTATATTGTTTTCCAGGATATGGTTACTTTACATCAAACCATTTGAATCTTTTCATACTTTCATAGATTCATAATTATTTTCATTTCTTAAAGCATAAGAAATGCACATTTATGTACCTCAATATGTTTAGAGATTTCCCAATCAATAGACTTTGTGCCCAGTTCTTTGCTACCACAAAAAAATGCTACTATACATATACTATACATATAGAGAGGTTTGATTTTTGTCAGTGACCTCCATGGTATGTATGCCTAGCAGTGAAATCTTTAGATCAAAATAAATGATGTTTAGGCACATTGCACAATTCAAAGTTGCTTTCCAAAATTATTGTTCCAATTCACAGCTCCACCAACAAAAGCACTACTGTGCCTTTCTTTCCAAAACATTTTCAACATTAAATATTCCTATCTTTAGTAATCTTTTTCAATTCATTGAATGTTAGATGAACCTCATTGTTGTTTCAACTTACATTCATATCATTATGTTTTCCCTTTTGTGGGGTTTGGGGGGCAATGAGGGTTAAGTGACTTGCCCAAGGTCATACAGCTAGAATTTGAGGCAGGATTTGAACTCAGTTCCTCCTGAATCCAGGGCCAGTGCTTTATCCACAGCACTACCTAGCTGCCCTCACATTTATATTATTATTAATGATTTGCAGTATTATTTCATATGTTTGTTAATAGTTTGCAATTCTGTTGAGAAATGTTATTCAGGACCTTTGACCACTTCTTAATTGTAAAATGATCATTTACAGTTAAAGTCACTTAAAATTATTTCTATTCTCTCTTTCCAGACTAATTACAAATTACTCCTCCTTAGGTACTCTATGTTTCAGGCAAATTTGCCTACTTGCTATACCCTACACAAGACATTCTGTCTCATGCCTGTGTGCCTTTTGTTTTGTTTGTTTTTTGTGGGACAATGAGGGTTAAGTGACTTGCCCAGTGTCACAGAGCTAGTAAGTGTCAAGTGTCTGATACCAGATTTGAACTCAGGTCCTCCTGAATACAGGGCTTGTGTTTTATCCACTGTGCCACCTAGCTGCCCCCTGTGTGCCTTTATTGATTAGTCTAGTTGTTAGTGGTATCCTGCCACCCTCCTCCCTTCCAAAATAATTCATATTTATAGGTGACACAATAAAGTGCTCCACCCAATGTTAGGAAAACCTGAGACTCAACGAATGGGAAATTGTCTCTTTGCTTCAGAAAGGAGTTGATGGTGGCAGAAAAAGGAGGGAGAAGACAGGATTTGACTTCCAGGGCAGAGCCCAGATAGTGGAGGAAAGGCAGTGAGCTCTTGAACTCATGACACAATCAATCCAAGAAATGTCCAAATAATGCCATAGAACAATGCCTGGAGCAGCAAAACCAACAGAAGAATGTGCTGAAATCATCTTCTAAACAAGAATGGCTTGGAAGGTCAGAAAGAGGGAGCTGCTGTGCTGATACAGTAATTGAGCCCAACCCTTCAGTCACCCTGACACAAATCCAGTCCCAGGAAAACCTCACTAGAGAAGGAGACCCCCCAGAACCTCTGAATCAGCTGAAGTGTCAGTGTTGACTGGAATTAAGCTCACAGTCTGGTGAGAGGACTGAGCCCTTGGCAGGGGGGAGACTGCTGGTGGTGAGGCAGAACTTGCATTTTTCACCCCTGCTGGAAACCAGGAGGTAGGCTTGAGTAGCAGTGGCCCAGGTGGCAGAGGGGCACAGGCTTGTCAGAGCTGACAACAACAAATAAAGCTGGTTAATTAGCAAGTTGGTCTGGGGTCATCTACAGACCAGGGAACAGGCCAGGTGAGTGAAGAACCTGATCCTCCTTAAATTGTACCAGCTGGGACTTCTGAAGCTTGGGATACTGCAGCCTGGAAACAGTGCCCCACTTTAAGGAGGAAAAGTCAACTTAAAAAAAAAGAAAGGCAAGATGAGCAGAGAAAGGTGAGGACCATAGAAAGTTTATTTAGTGACAAGGAAGATCAAGGTGCACCCTCAGAAGAAGATGTCAATGTCAGGGCCCCTATATCTAAAGGTTCCAAGAAAAATATGAATTGGTCTCAGGCCATAGAGGCTCTCAAAAAGAACTTTGAAGATGAAGTTATGGAGGTAGAGGAAAAAATGGAGAGAAAAATGAGGGTGATGCAGGAAAGACATGAGAAAAAAGTCAACAGCTTGAAAGGCCAAATGAAAAAGCTCTCTGATGAAAATAATTGCCTAAGAATTAGGATTGAACAATTGGAAGCCAGTAAATATATGAGAAACCAAGACACAATAAAGAAAATCCAAATGAATAAAAAAATAGAGGGCAATGTGAAATATCTCTTTGGAAAAACTGCTGACCTAGAAAATAGGTCCAGGAGAGATAATTTGAAAATTATTGGTCTTCCTGAAAACCACGATCAAGGAAAGAGCTTAGACATCATCTTCCAAGATATTCTCAGGAAAAATTGCCCTGATATTCTAGAAGCAGAAGCTAAAATAGAAATTGAAAGAATCCACCAATCACTTCTAGGAAGAGATCCCAAAAAGAAAACTCCTAGGAATATTATAGCCAAATTTCAGAGCTCTCAGGTCAAGGAGAAAATATTGCAAGCTGCCAAAAAGAAAGAATTCAACATAGCACAAGATCTAGCAGCTTCTATATTAAACAACTGGGGGGCATGGAATATGATATCCCAGAGGGCAAAGTAATTGCGAATACAACCAAGAATCACATATCCAGCAAAACTGAGCATAAACTTTCAGAGGAAAAATGGGACTTTAATGAAAAAGAGGACTTTCAGGTATTTGTGATGAAAATACCTGAACTGAATGACAATTTTTACTTTCAAATACAAGACCCTAGAGAACCATAAAAAATTGGAGTTGTGGGACATACCTGGGGTTGTGCAGTGGGTGACTGTCTTGTGTCTGAAGCTGGGTTTTGACTGGGATCCCCTTGGGTCCAGGGTGGATGCTTTGTCCACTGTCACCTAGCTTCCCCATGATGACATCTTTAGGGTTAAACTGAGGGGTGAGGGGAATGCATTGGGGGAGGGGAAGGGAAAAGGTGAAATCCTACATGGAAGAAACAGGAAAAGGCTTATGGAAGAGATGAGGGAGGTGCAGGGCAGTAAATGAATTTTATACTCATCATAAAAAGCTCAAAGACCTTAAACTCATCAGAGTAGCCTTAAGGAGGAACTAACACCCACACACCCAACTAGGTGGTATGATATATTTAATCTGGCCAGTAAATGAGCCTAACACTCATCAGAATTGGCTCAAAGACCTCAATCTCATTAGAATTGGCTCAAGAAGGGAATAACATATACACTTAATTGGGTGGAGTAATCTCTCTAACCCTGCAACAAAATAGGAGGGGAAGAGGATAAAGAGAGAGGGGCAAAAGAAGCAAGTACAGATTGGGGGAGGGGACAGACAGAAACAAATCCCTTTTGAAGAGGGATAGGATGAAAGAAGATGGATAATAGAATAAACATCAAAGGCAAGGGGATAAGGAGAGAGGGGCAAAAAAAGGAAGGGCAGATTGGGGGAGGGGACTGACAGAAGCAAATCCCTTTTGAAGAGTAACAGGATGAAAGAAGATGGATAATAGAATAAACACCATGGGGAAGGGAATAGGATGGAAGGGAAACAGATAACAATAGGAATCATGAGGGGGCAGCTAGATGGCGCAGTGGTTAAAGCACCGGCCCTGGATTCAGGAGTACCTGAGTTCAAATCTGGCCACCGACACTTGACATTTACTAGCTGTGTGACCCTGGGCAAGTCACATAACCTCCATTGCCTGCAAAAACAAAACAAAACAAAACAAAACAAAAAACAATAGAAATCATGAAAAAGAGAAAAGGGGGGGAAATTGTACAAAAAAAATATTTATAGCAACTCGTTGTGGTGGTTAAGAATTGAGAATCAAGGGAATGTCCATCAATTGAGGAATTACAGAAGAAGCTGGTGTATATGATTGTGGTGGAATGGTCCTGTGCTATAGGAAATGACAAATGGGATGATCCCAGAAAAACCTGGAAAGACACATGAACTGATGTATAGTGAAGTGAGCAGAGCTGGGATTACATTGTCCATAATGATGGCAGTATTGTTCAATGAGCAATTGTGAATGACTTAACTACTCTCAGCCATGCAATGATCCAAGACAATCCCAAGGGACTAATGAGGAATCTTACTTTCGATCCCCATAGAAAGAACTGATAAAAACAGCACTTGTGGATTGTACAAATATAACCTGGTTGCTGTCTTGTGGAGGGGAGAGGAAAGGGGGGAGAGAGGGAGAAAAATTTGGAACTCTGAATCTTATGAAAATAAATGTTGAAAACTACCCTTACATGTAACTGGAAAAAACAAAATAAATGCTTATTGTTAAAAAAAAAAAAAGGAAAACCTGAGTTCAAATCCTGCCTCAGACATTTATTAGCTGTTTGATACTGGACAAGTCATTTAGTCTCTCTTAGACTCAGTTTTCTCATCAGTAAAAGGGTGAGGCACCTACCTCAAAGAGTTTTTGTGCAGAACAAATGTGATAACGTGAAATTTTTTGTAAAAATTTTAAGCTCTACATAAATGTTAGCTTTCAGCTGTTATTATTATTATTACATAATTTAACTGTGAATGTGATTTATCCCATTAATTGGGTGTTAGAATCTTGAGATCAGAGATTATTTCATTTTTACAATTGTATTCTTGTTGCCTAGCACAATGCCTGACACATATTGCAGGAAGCGCTTAATGTTTACTGATTGATTGATATTTATATGACTGCATTCATTTTTCTTCTTGGATTGCCTTGGTGAATTTGAAATATAAAGGAAGAATTCAACACTTGATGATTAATGTTTTGCTATCTCTGGTACACATACCTTGGAATAGAAGTCATACCAAGCATTGTAATATGCAAGCAAGAGAAGTAGAATTGGTATCAGGAAACCTGGGTTTAAATCCCATCTCTGACACATACTAGATGTGTGACTTTGGGCAAATCACTTACATTTCTGAGCATCTTGCCTCATCTAATGCATGGAAATAATAACATTTGTACCATCAGCATCACAAGGCTATTTTCAGGAAAAACCTCATAATCCTTAAAATGCTGTGTAAGGATGAGTTATCATGGGATCCAAGATGAATCTTACGTTGAATCCTATTCTCTGGTGCATAGTGAACTGCTATAGCCTAATTTGGAGCGTAGATGTTGTATGTCTATACATTAGGATTATAGTTTCCTTCATCATCCTTTCTGGGCATTTTCTGAATATATTCACTGCTTTATCACAACCACACTGCACCTGATAGCATAGTCTTTCACTTTAGTGTAGAGAAAAATATCTCTTGCAATATTTTTAAAAGGTTTCCTCATATTGGAATCTTGATTGTTATTGGTGATAATAAATATCAATTCTTTATGAAGCAGTTTCCAACTTCTTGAGAAAATAAAGTTCTAATTAATTAAAACCATTGAAAAACACCTATTTTTATTTTAATAGCAGTGTTTTGTATTATTCTGATTACTCCAATTCATAGGACACCTAAAATATGAGTTTATCCTAGGAAGAGTATAATGAGCTACTGACCTAAAGTATGTTAAAACATATTTGGTGTGGGTAAGGAGGCTTAAGAATATTACCAATGAGGACCTGAACTAAGAAGCAACATAAAAGATCTGATCAAAGCCAAATGCATTAAAAGAATAGGGAGAGGACAAGTAAGATAAAAAGAAGGAATAGGCCACAGATAGACCAAGTAAGAAACAGTAAAAGACCCAGAGGAAGTCTTGGCCCACCTCAATTTGTGAACATAGGTTTTCTAGATCTTTTATTCCATTCTTCCCAGAAAAATATTGAATGTTTAATATACTATAGTATATGTATACTCACTTTGCTTCTTTCCATTGACCTTTACATCACTTAAAATGTTCAATGATTATTTTACATGAATCATAGGCATATGGGATCACTGAATGAAAAAACATTTACCAATGTTGCTTTTTTATTTCGTGGAATTGCTATTCTTATTCATGTGATTACTATAATTGTTCAACAAAAAAATGAGACTGTCATTTATATGCATAATTAGATTATAAACTCCTGGAGTTTACTGTTCAGGGCACCACAATGCTTCCAATCACACAAGCTCACCACCAGCTCATTCTCTCGTGTTCTGTCTCTCTGTCTCTGTCTCTGTCTCTGTCTCTGTCTCTCTCTCTCTGTCTCTCTCCTTTTCTCTGTTTGTGCTCGCCACCCCCCACATATCTAGTCAGCTGATTCTCCACTCATTCAAGTCACCAATATAGTTCAGACCCTTATTAAGTCTCATTTGGACTATTGCAATAATCTTCTAATAGATCTCCTTTGGTTAAGTCTTTCAGCACTCCATCCTCCACTCAGTCACCAATGTGATTTCCCTAAAGCACACCTGACCATATTATAACTCTTCCCCAAAGTCCATTAACCCTCTAATACAGTTAGGTTCAAATATAAAATCTTTTGCTTGGCACTTAAAGCACCTTATAACCTGGTCCCACCTTACTTACCTGCACAGTTGATTCTCTTTAAAGCTACAGATTTCAGGTGTGGTGGGTTTGTTTGTTTGTTTGTTTTGTTTTTTTAAGCAAAGCTCTTTGGAGTTAGCTGGGCTGGAGGCAGGTTTGGGTGCCTGGGGCCTTTTTACCCCAGAGATTTATACATTGTTTATACATTGTTTCCAGTTCTATTAATCTCACTTGTCTGATTCAGATAGTGTTTTAAACTTGTTCCCATTAATAAACTTGTTTTGTTTTTAGAAAGAGGCTGTTTCCTTTCTTACACTAATATTAAGGCAAGCCACCCAATTAACTTTTCCCATTATTAATTTTGGCCCTTACAGTTCAAATATAAAATCTTTTACTTGGCACTTAAAGCACCTTAACCTGGTCCCTGCTTACTTACCTGATTTCCTTTAATTGTAATCCCTTCCACACAAACTAAGATTTGGTTCCTTTAAAAATGACACATATCTCCCATTTCAGTCTCAATGCCTTTACAATGGCTGTCCCTCTTACTTGGAACCCCTTTCAATCTCTGACTCTTAACACCTGGCTTCCTTCGAGACTTAAGTCTCCCTGACCTCCTCCAGAAGGCCTTTCCTTTCAGCATAGAAGCTAGTGCTGTTCCCTCTAAGGTTACTTGCCATTTACTTTGATTTATTTGTTCCAATCTACATATTTTATGTTCCTCATTAGAATATAAGTTCCCTGAAGACAAATACTGCTTTATGTTGTTGTTTTTTAAATTTACATATCCAATGATAGCTCAGTTCCTGCTTTTGAAAAAATAGCAATTGCTAAATAAATGCATGTTGATTAACTATCCCTCAAGTTCCTTAAAGAAAGGAAACAAGCATTTTTTAAAAACTTACAACATAAGCTAAGTACTTTGCAAATATTATCTCATTGAATACAATGACTCTAAGAGGTAGGTGATTTTATTATCCCCATTTTACAGTTGAGGAAATTGAGACAGAAGTTGTTACTTACCCTAAATCAAAGAGCTAGTAAGTGTCTGAGGTTGGATTTGAACTCGGGTCTTCCTGACTCCAAACCAAGTGCTCTAGCCACTGCTTTATAAATATTAAGTAAGTTTAGATCTGGCTTAGTGATGCTTTAAAAAATTGTAATGTGTTTCAGTGAAAAAGGGACTTGATTGGGAATCAGAGGAACTATGTGACATAGGGTAAGTGACCAACTTTCTGGAATACAGTTTTCTTATATGTAAAATAAAAGGAGTTAGACTACATAACCCTTAAGATTCCTCCCAGTTCTAAATCTATGATTGTATGAAAGCTATATCCTTCCATTTTCAATTTAATTCTTGACCTCACAATTGACTTTGATTTGCATTGCATAGTACTGATGACTTTCATGTATTTTCTTTTGCAGGGTTTATTTATACATGTGGTGGAACATTAAAAGGACTCAATGGCACTATAGAGAGCCCTGGCTTCCCATATGGCTATCCAAATGGTGCAAACTGTACATGGGTAATAATAGCAGAAGAACGGAACAGAATACAAATCGTCTTCCAGTCATTTGCTCTAGAAGAGGAATATGACTACTTATCGTTATATGATGGACATCCTCATCCTACAAACTTTAGGACAAGGTTGGTTTGCTTTAGTATATATATATATATATATATACACATATATATATATATATATATATATATATGTGTGTGTGTGTGCATATATATATATATATATATATGAAATAACAATATTGTCTTTTAACTATGTAGTCTGTTTTTTAAAAGATGCTCTAAAATACATGGTGACATTCAACTCTGGCTTTGTTATCAGTAGCTAGAGTGGTAATGTCCCTTATGAATAATCTTATGCTTTTAAGGCACATTGATGATTCTGTCCTCCCAAATTCATAGAAAATTACTAAATGCACATGTTCCTGAAAGTTGCATGTAAACTGACTTTTTTGTAAACTGAATCACATTTAAAATTCTTTAATATCTAACTATTTAAAGAAATGTAATGACATTTTTGGTAAGTTAATGACTTCTCTTTCCATCAATAAAATGGAAAATTATTAATAGTCCCTTTTTATTGATGGAAAAGAGGCCTAAAGAAGATAAGTGATTTAGTCACCACCCCATAGCTAGAAAGTATTGATAACAGGTCTAGAGCCAAAATCACCTGACTATACACACAGTATGAATTCTACTACATTATACTGTCTCCGAAAGAAAAAAAAAAAAAGGAACCATAGGACCTTTTAAAAAATACACCCAATATAAGTTACCGTACAGTTTATAAATAATAAATCCTCTTCAGTTACTTAAATTTTCTGCTTTTACTCTCATTCACTTCTCTTTTTATATAATTATTGCAAATTTAGTATTTGTTTTTACCTATTTTCGATTTAGTTAAAAACTTAGCACTGACCTGCAAGAACTTTTAATAATGGATTATTGCTTCTTCTTTCCATCTTTGAAAATCTGACATATATTCATTAGTCACTTATTAAATGACAGCTATTGTACCATAAACTTTTTTGGTGTGGCAACTACTGTACTAGACTAGGGTATGCCACTCCTAGGCAGTTATCATCAGAATACAATTAAGTACATTTCTATATTTTTTTTGCAGGGTCACACAGCTAGTAAGTGTCAAGTGTCTGAGGCCCTACTTGAACTTGGGTCCTCCTGAATTCATGGCTGGTGCTTTATCCACTGTGGCATCTAACTGCCCCTGAGTTTTCTTTTTCTTTTTCTTTCTTTCTTTTTTTTTTTTTTTTTTGTTAAGTACATTTCTAGAAATGGAGTGAAGAGAACAAATGAAGGACTTAATTCTAGCACCTTCCCTGGTCTGGCACTGGGCTATGTTGAGTCTTCAAAAATAAATAAAATAGTTCCCTACTAAGCAGGAGTTTACATTCTATAAAGTTAAAGATAAGATAAAAACTCTAAAGATATTGGAGGAGGGACAGGTGGATCAAGGAAGATTCCACCAAAGACTTTCCAGTTAGAATGAATTTTGAAGGAAGATGAAGATTCTGAAAGTTGCTATAGATTCCAAAGAGGATGACACCTTGGACAGAAAGCACAGTAATCCAGCTTTACAGGAACATAGAATGTAAAGGGGAAACACATGAATTAAGGCTGACAATGGAAATTTGAACCTGATTATGGAAGGCTTTAAAAGTCAAACTAAGAAGTTTGTATTTTATCCTAGAGGCTTTGGCTCCTAGAGGGAGTCATTAAAAGTCTTTTGATCAGAAGAGGATCATGGGCAGGCCTATATATTACGAATAATATCTTGGAAGTCAGTGGAGGATTCTAGATTCCAGTAGAAGTAAAGTAAAAGGTTCTCAAAGACAGATACCTTCCTTCTTTCCTTCTTTCTCTTTCCTTCTCTTTCTTTTTCTTGTTTTCTTCTACCCTTACATTGCTCATTCTCTAAACCATAGTGAAGTGCCTATGAAATGCTCACTCAGTTGAATTGAACTGTTTTAGTTACATTTCCTCAAAATTATGCTACGTTGAAAGAAACTTTGTTCATATATTTAATTCGCCAATTCAGTGTACATGTATTAAGTGCTGACCATATGTTAGATACTATTAGATATCATGCATAGAGCACCAGCCCTGGATTCAGGAGGACCTGAGTTCAAATCCAGCCTCAGACACTTAACAGTCACAAGCTGTGTGACCCTCAGCAAGTCACTTAACTCCAATTGCTTCAGCAAAAATAAATAAATAAACAAACAAATATTAAATATCATGCTGGAAATTTGTAATATGGAGACAAAAAATAAAAATAGGTATTTCTGAGCTCATAGATCATTTCCATTTTTAAAGCTATGAACTTGTATTTTCAAGGCATTTAAATACAGTCCTTCCTCTTTGAATATAGCATTTTTTTCTTTTAAGAATGTCTATGTGGTTGTTTCAAAACAGGTTGCTTCAAAGCATGTTTGACTAAAGAATGTCCTGATCACCAATAAAGTTCTTCTTTTTTTCTGCCATATTCCTCTACTGAGAAATTCCTCTTTCCATTTTCTGCTTCACTGAATGAATAAATAAATATGAGTGAATGAATGAATAAAACATTTATTAAGGACTTACACTATGCAAAGTAGTCTATGGAGAACTGGGGATACAAATGGAAAAGTGAGCCAGTACTGGATTGCAAGGAGCTCACATTCTAATGTAGGACAAACTACATATGGAAGGTTTTAGAGACAAGTCAGATGGAAAATTTCTGTAGTCTTTATCTTCCAGGGACCAAGCAGATAGTAATGTCTCTTATGTCATTTCTATTGATAAAATCATGCCAGTTTATGATGTTGAACCCTTTGATAAAAACAAAGATTTTGGTGGCAAGAACTTTGTATTATGGGTCTTTAGTATATGAGGCTATGGTGCCCTCAGAAGCAGTTATGGTTGTTCAGTTGTGTCAGATTTTTTGGTGACCCCTTTTGAGGTTTTCTTGGCAAAGATACTGGGATGGTTCACCATTTCCTTCAGCAGTTCATTATATAGATGAGGAACCTGAGACAAATAGGGTTAAGTGACTTGTGTAACAATTGGAATGACGCCACCTGCTGGAGATTTACTGTAGAAGAGCTCCGCCCATGAGGTGAAGGTCTTTGAGGGCAAGACCACCCATCTTTTCTTTGGTGTCAGGAAGTGACTTTTGCTTGTGGGAAGGGGGAGCCTGGCCCTCTGACTTGCACTCTTTTCTGAGGATGCTGGTGGAGAAGGGAGCTAGAAATGTGCTCTCCCTTTAATAGATAGAAATCTAGGCATTTCTGTCTCTCTTTACCAAATTCTTATTCTCCTTAATAAATGCTTAAAAGTGTAACTCTTGCTAAAGCTTATAATTTATTGGCGACCACTCATTAGATATTTTAGACAGACTAGCTAGAATTTTAGCCTTAACTCTTGTCCAGGGTCACAGAGCTAGTAAGCATCTGAGACTAGATTTGAGCCAGGTCTTCCTAACTCCATTCCCCATGCTCTATCTATCCACTTCACTGCACTACCTAGTTTCCCCATAGAAGCAATTAAGGACCTTATCTCCACTGGGGTTGCTTCCCCAAATGAGGTCTGTGGACACTGAGCAGGAAACATTGCTGTTACTAAGGCTTTTATGTTCATGGTCCTGAGATTCCATATAAGTCTGAGGAGAGATGGTGGTGGTCAAGGTGGAGGTAGTAGTTTAACTTTATCTGGCACATGATGCCTCCTATTTTTTCCTTAGAGTACCCTACTATTTCAGTTAGGCTGGCTCACCTGCCCTGTGTGTTACTACTGGCAGGCAGCTAGTGAAAATGGCTGCTTCCTTCTCCACAGCATTTCCTTCCTCTGATGCTGGCTATAAGGGCTCAGCTGGAAGCAAGACTGGTGTTCTGCAGGGGATTGGTGGGGAGGAATACCATTCCCAGAGCTTTTGGGCTCGTATTATTACTATAACATCTGTTCTTTGGGGAAAAGATAGACTAGGCAGAACTTTTGGTCCTGCTACTTGAATACCATCATGCTTATCAAATCCTCTAAGCAGGTTCTCAATAACCACTTATTGAATAAGTAGATCATAATAAATTAGGCTCATTCTGTTAGTGACAAAGTATCAGGTTTATGATAGGAATCAGGAAAAATAAATCCTGTTCCTGGCTTGTGTTTGTATGCAGAGTATATCCTTGGCTGTTAGGTTATGAACTAGACACATTGCCATTTCTGGCACTTCCTAATAGTTTAAAAGATGAGCAGAAGAGTGAAGAAATAACAGTCTATGAGATTCTATTGGGGGGGGGGAAGCTACAATAAATTGTGCATACATTCTCAACTTTGAAAACAAAATACATATGAAATTACCTAGAGAGATGATCTTAAATACTAGATCCCTCCCAATATTTTTGGTTGGTTGATAATAATGACAAGTGATATTTATATGAAATTTTAACATTTGCAAAGTGCTTACTTTTCTTTTTTTTGTTGTTTTTTTTTTTGTTTTTTAGCGAGGCAGTTGGGGTTAAGTGACTTGCCCAGGGTCACACAGCTAGTAAGTGTTAAGTGTCTGAGGCCAGGTTTTTAACTCAGGTACTCCTGAATCCAGGGCTGGTGCTCTATCCACTTCACCACCTAGCTGCCCCTCAAAGTGCTTACTTTTCAACAAACATATTAGGCAAATATGGCAATTACCTCATTTACCTCTTTCAGATAAGGAAACTGAGCCTCTGGTTAAATGAATCATTCTAGGTCATGCAACTAGTAAGCATCAGAGATAAAATTCAAAGGCAAAACTCTCCTGATTCTTTTCATTATTCCATATTGCCTTTCAATTCTTTCTCAGTTGTGCCTGTGTACTAATGGACACACATTATGCCTTCCTCTGTAGGCTTATTTGAAAATTATTGAAATAGATGCTCTTGCCACATGTGAGAATTGACTTTTATCTTATATGATAGCATTCTAATGAATTTGAAAAAATACTATCAACAGAAAATTGGTTGTCTTATACAAGGATAAATTTAATTTATGTCATATAAACAGCAAAAGCTTAACCCACTGTATCATCTCTTGTATAGCCTGTACTTTTAGCTCACTTTAGAAGCTTAATGCATATATTGGCCTTTATGCTTAAAAATGAGCCTGCTGCTGCTGTTACAAGTGGTGTTTGTTGGGGAGTCTGAAAAAGATCCAATGTGTGAGCTACAGCCCCTGCCAGATTCTCTCTGTGTGTATAAAGTCTGTCCTTTGATTAGAAGTCAAAACTGCTGTTGGCAGGGCTTAATTCTGTTTGCTTCCCAGTCTCTTTGAGTCACTGCATTTTGTCTCATGTTGGGCCACATTCTCTCACTTTTACATGACTCTGGTGCTGCTGCTGCTTTCCTTCCTTAGTAATCAGAGGGTCATAGATCTGGAGCTGGAAGTGATTTCATAGGTAGTGGAGTTCAGCCACCTTGTTTTATAGATGTGCAAAGGGATGTCCAAGGATCTAAGTAACTTGCCAAGGGTCACTCAGGTAATAAGCATCAATGGTGAGATTTGAACCCTTATCTTCTGCCTAAACAGCAAATGTTCTTTCTTATATAGAGAGGAATTCATTTTATTTCCTTAAAATGTTCTTCATTCAACTTCTGGAAAATTTTAATATTTAAAAAAAAATTTTGGTACATTGTATAGATTTCCCGCTTTTCCCCTCTCTATACCCTTTCTCTTGGAGTCGTCCCCTTATAACAGATAGTTTTTAAAGAAAGAAAAAAAATCAGTTGGTCAATAAATTGGATAAATCTATCATTACCTGCAATGTTCCACTCTGCCCCACTCTCACCTCCTCATGGACCCTGACCTTCTTAAAGAAGTAAGAAATATAGCCTCACATCTCTTCTTTAAGACCAAGCTAATTCTTTATAATTTGACGATATTAAGTTTCAATTGTTCGTACTTTCCATTTAGATTGTCACATCATTGTGTATATTGCTTTCTGTACCTGCTTACTTTCCTTTTAATGAATTAATGTAAATCTTTTCATATTTCTATTCTTTAGGTTTACCATTTCCTCCAATATAGTTATATTCAATAATATAAATGTATCACAATTTGCTTAGCCACTTTCCCATAAAGGATATCTAATTTGTTTCCAATTCTTTGCTACTCTCCCCCTCAAAAAAAGTGTTGCTATAAATATTTTGGTGTTTTTGGAGTCTCTGAAATATATTTCATCTCTAATTGTTTTACCACTTCTCAGAAGATGTTGGATGGGAGTTTAATCATCCTTCTTTTTGTGACCAACCCAAAGAGATGAGTTGACTGTATCTTTCCTCTGGAATCTCATTTTTGGCTCCTTTCTTATCATCTGCTGAATTCTTCTTTTTGTTGTTGTTGAATCATTTTTGTTGTGTCTCATGATCCCATTTGAGGTTTTCTTGGCAAAGATACTAGAGTAGTTTGACTTTTGCTTCTACATCGATTTTTACAGATGAGGAAACTGAGGCAAACAAGGTTAAGTGACTTGCCCATGGTCACACAGCTAGGGATCAGATTTGAATTTAGGTCCTTCTGATGCCAAGGACAGTGCTTTATCCATTACATCAAAATGCTTCTGGGCAGCTAGGTGGCTCAGTGGATAGAGCACCGGCCCTGGATTCAGAAGGACCTGAGTTCAAATTTGGCCTCAAACACTTAACAGTTACTAACTGTGTGACCTTGGGCAAGACACTTACCCGCAATTGCCTCATCAAAAAAAAAAAAAATGCTTCCATTAGACATTTAAGACCACAGAAAAATGGCTGAATTGGGCATTTGGAGCAGTCCTACTTCGACCCTTTTGCTGTTTTTAGACTTTAAATTGAGTCTTCACACGAGACAGGTTTAGAATATATTTAGCCACTAGTTTAGCTAAATTTAGACCAACTGGCCATTTCAAATTTTAGCTTCTTCCTTTCCAAATATCAAAGGGGGAGTATTTTGAAAACAGAATCAATCATTCAAAAAATATTTATTAAGGTGCTTGGCATACAAATACAGTGAATGACAGTTCCTGCTTCAAGGAGTTTACATTCTAATAAAGAATACAACAAACACATTCCAAAAGGGAAAACAAGAAGGAATGTGTAAATATAAATATAAAAAAATACATCAGATGCTGAGGCAGAGTTTAAATATATAACCCAGAGTTAGATAGCTACTAAGTGACTAAAGGAGATTTAATACCGGTCAAAAGTAACATGGACACCTGGTTGTCAGGAAGAATGAAGAAAAAATACATCATGAAAAAATCTGCAATAAGAAGAAACTGAAGCATGGATTTCCAAGCATGGTTAATTTATTATCAAAGCTTGTAATCACCAATAAAAAAGATCCAAGACTCCTTAGTAGCCAAGTACCAATTGAGGGATTTCCAGGGAGCATGTTTATAGTCAATAGAAAGGAACTATTCAAAGTTCATATTCATCAAATTAATGCATATTCCTGATATTAATGCATTTTCATAGGGCCTAGAAGAATAGGGAGTATAACAAAAATAGGGAAGTAGGTCGATTTGTAACATTAGGGCTATAATTATCCCTAATTCCATATGATTTTAATTAAATCAAAGCTTGGATTTTTCATTGGCTTTGGTGTCTATGATTATTGAAGCAATTCATTAATATATTCTGAGAACATCATGTAGCATTTCTTTAAATTTTCATGAGAGTAAGTGAGCAATTAACTTACATACAAAAAGGTGAACTTTAACTTGCACAAAAAAGGGAAGCTTTATAAAACAAAGAGTTTAGGTGTACAGGAGTACAGAAGTTAAAATCTAACTAAAATTTTAATAAGTAAAATCTAACTAAATCTAATAAAATCTAGATTAAGCTTAATTCATAGCAGACCTTAGCTAAAAATCAGGTCTGATTATATTGATTGAACACAATTCCAAATTTGCATTTCTCAGATTCAGCTGTTAGTTTCTAGCATCCCAGGAGCAGAATCTAAACTTCAGGTGTTTGGGGGATGAGAAGGGGCAATGTGCAGGAAAGGACCTGGATGTAATATAATGGCTTAGTTCTAAACAAGATGAGATAAAGAAAAACCACAAAAACAAAAACAAAAACAAAAACCTCACATCATCTATAATTATATCAGTTTCAGAACAGAATTTAACATTTTGGTAATATGGAAATATTTCAAAATATCTATTCTTAATAATAGAATCTGTCCTCCTTGACAACCCTTTAACTGAAGTATGAATCCCTCTGAAAAGTTCAAGCTCAAGAAAAATCACTACATCTCAAGAAAGCCCATTTTTCTGCATTGGTACAAATTATGTTTTCTGGGGCTGATCAGATTGTCATTTTTTTCTATTAGACAACTTTTTAAGTATGTTTCATTTAATTAACTTTTAATAATATTTATTTCCCCAATTGCATGTAAAATTATTTTAACATTTTTTAAACTTTTTTTTAAGTTTTGAGTTCCAAATTCTTTCCCTTCCTCTCTTCCCTTCCCTTTCCCTGAGATAGTAAGCAATCTGAAATGGGTTATAAGCATTCAGTTGTGTAAAACATTTCCATTTTACTAATTTTATACAAGGAGAAAGAGAGAGGGGAGGAGGGAGGGAAGAAGGAAGGAAGGAAGGAAGGAAGGAAGGAAGGAAGGAAGGAAGGAAGGAAGGAAGGAAGGAAGGAAGGAAGGAAGGAAGGAAGGAAGGAAGGAAGGAAGGATGCATACTTCAGTTTGTATTCAGATAACATCAATTCTTTCCTGTCTTATTTAAATCTTCTCTTCTCCTAATTGGGTCCTGGTAGGGAGAATAGTTAAAGTCCTCTTTTAACTTCTAGTCCTATCTTGTGCCTTAAGTACTGACCATTTCCAAATGCAATCATACCTTAATAATTACTAGGGGGAGAAGTTATTTAGAATCTTGCCTTAAATCTTTCCTTACTTGGTACTCCTGAGCACACCCCTCCAACATAGCCTCCTACTCATCTAAGCCTGGTTATTCAGAACCTCTACCTGTCTAGACAAAATCTCTTTCTTTTGCTACATTTCACTAGAATCTCATTCCTATCTCAATAAGTTTTATCTTGCCTTAGACCTCACTTTCCTTGGCCCTTAATTCTGCTGCGCTCTTGGGAATCTACTTTATTTCCTTAATAAACTACTCTTCCTTCTCAGAATTTTCCTCTTATACTCCTTCAACTTCTTAGCAGTAAATGAAACCTGGCCATCTCCTGGTGAAAAATCCCTTAACAGGTTTTCCGGAACTGGTTCATCCTTAGAACTGGCAAACTCCTTTGTTCACATTGTGACTTCCAGCTCTTTATTCTTCCACCATCATCCAATGACCTTTCCTCCTTTGACATTCATACCATCTAATTAATGACCTGACCCCATTCTTTGTGATTGCCTTTTGCTAACCTCCGTGATTTACATTCACCCATTCACCTTCATCAATGAATTAAGTTCTTACCATATTATCTTTGTCTTAGCCCTAAACCCTGCCATAATTTTTGGTAACTTCAATATATATTCTACTGACCCTTCCAATTCCCTGGTTTCTCTGGTTCATTAGCCATGATTTATTCCATTTACATTCTACCTCAGTTAGACCCAGAAATAAGAAAAAAGACTTCACCTGTTCAAAATTTTGAACTATACCATTTTTATCGCAATTACTCTTCTAATAGTTTAACTGAAGATGATGTTTGTCTTTATTGTAACATCCAGATCCATATATAATCCAATAAATTCTGGGGCTGAAAAAGAAAAGTAAATAAATAGATAGATAAATGGATGAATAAATGGATAAATGAACTGTCCCTACCTTAGGAATTGACATTCAAATGTGGGTAGATGAAGGGGGAATAACATGCAAACTGTTAATTAAATATTAAATATATAGAAATATATTCAAATTTAAAGAAATTTTGGGAGGGGGTATGTAACAAATAGGGGAAGTAAGAAAAGAAATAGAAACTGAATTGAAATTTGGCAGAAGACGGGAATTTTAAGAGGCAAAGATTAGGAAGAAAGGTGTTGGAAACCTGAGGTACAACCTGTTAAAGGACAAAAAAAAGGAAATAGAATGTCATATTCAGGAGACAGTTCAGACCAGTATGCTGAAATGCTGCATGTGTGAAGAAAAGTAATGTAAAAAAAAACAAGCCTGGAAAGCTAGCTCTTGAAGGGCTCTAAATGCTAAATAGAGGGACTTTCATCTATTTTGAGGTAATCAGAAACCACCAAAGATTCTTGAGAAAAGCAGTAACATAGTTCTGTCATGTAGAAGTATCAATTTGGTAGCTTTTATAGGATGAGTTGGAGAAGGGAAACAGTAGAGGCAGTGAGAGCAATTTGAAGACTTTTTCAATATTCTGGCAAGAGATTATAAATAATAAATGATGGTGGTGATGATGTCATTTATCTAGTGCTTTAAGGTTGGCAAAGCACTCTTCATTTTCCTTCATTTGATTTCCATAACAACATTAGAAGGTATATGGTATTTTGTCCATTTTATAGACAAGGACATTTGGGCTGAGAAAGATTAAGCGATTTGCTAGGGTCACACAACTAGGGAATGACTGAGGAAAATTCAGGTTTAAGTCTTCCTGACTGCACATCTGGTTCTCTCTCTGCTGTGCCACCTATCTCCCTACCTAGCTTCTCTAACTAGAGTGGTTGCTCTGTGAATGAGAGAAGAAAACACATGCGAGGGATGTTATGGAGACGGAGGCAATAAGACATGGCAACTGATAGACAAACTATGGAGAGGTTAGGGAGGGTGTTGATTAATATATCTATGTCAGCTTAGAGAGTGATCTGTGAAATAACCCAGGCCTTTGTTCTTGGCCCATAGCTATTCAATATGTTTATTAATGACTTAGAAGAAAGTTAAAATGGCATAACTATCAAATTGCAGATGGTATGAATCTTAACATGTTAGCTAATGAATTGCATGACTGAAATAGAATTAAAAAAAAAACTGAAAGTTTAGTTCCCACCTAATAAGATGAACTTTAGTAGGAATATGGGCATAGTTTGGCACTTGGGTTGAATAATACACTCAAACTCCTATGGAGTGAAGAGTGTAATGCCTATTTTTAAAATCTTGAGGAACTTGGTGGACTTGAAGCTCAGAAAGTGTCAAAGGTTTGATAGAATTATAATATTTTAAACTACATTCATTGAAACGCACTGTCCAGAAATAAGGAGATGATGTTGTTGATACATTATGTGTTGACTTGAACACAAATCACACCTTTAATAAGATATTTTAGATTTTTCCAGTGATTACTCTTACAGAATTCACTTTTCCACTTTGGAGCAGGTGAGGCTTACTTCTCTCAACTCTTTTTCCCCATGACCTCTAGTTTAGAGTCCATTTCAATTATTAGGGAAGAGGGTGGCAAAATAGGAGTTGGACATATTGTTTTTAATCCATCACCTCTGATAATATTCTTGTTCAATGAAAAGAGCCAGTCTGTCTCATTGATTTTTCATCCAAAATGTACATTGTTAGCATTGTTTTTACAAGACTCCACTAATATGGGACAGCTAGGTGGTGCAGTGGATAAAGCACTGGCCCTGTATTCAAATCTGACTTCAGATACTTGACACTTACTAGCTGTGTGACCCTAAACAAGTCACTTCATCCTCATTGCCCCACAAAACAAAAATAAAAACTATTCTAAAAAAAAAAAAACAAACTCCACTAATATTGATATTTAGCTTTCCTAAGACTATGCTTACAGATCCATGCCGTTCTTTTTGTATTAGGTGTTAGTTGTCTGCCCTTACTTCCTTCTAATATAAATGATCTTTTCAAGGTTGAACTCATTGGAGACCTCCCTTGGACTCATATCAACCTCTATCAATAGCCATCTCCTTTTGATCTTCCTTGTAAATGTCAACAACTCAATGTTAAACTTTGTTTGGTTGTTTTCTTCTTGAGCTGGTTTATTTCCCTTTTACAATCTGTAACTATAAACATAAAAGCAATTGGTTCCACATTTAAAAAATAAATACTTTCATATGTAAGTGGATAAAGATATGAATAATTCACTTAACATGGAAATAAAAGAAAATGGAAATAAATTTAAAACAAATGTCTTTTCATAAAACTTTGTCTTCCTGTACTTCAGTCCCTTCTGTGTATATAGACTTTGTTTATTTTTGGTATTATGCTAAAAGTAATTTGGAAATTGAGAATAATTTCCTAAATATTAATAAAAGCAAATTTTTGGTATAGGCAAGAGCCTTTCTTGAAAATTATGAAGGATTATAAATTGTTTTTAAAACAATATAAAATTTGCATGGATTTATTTGTGGAAGGAGGAGGGAAAACAATGTCAAGAACTTTAGCTCAAACGTACACATTAATAAAATAGTTTACTTTATATTTTATCTCAGATTTGATTCTTACTGACAATAATTAAGTATATCCAATTATCCAAATACTTTCAGATACATTCATTCATTCTTCATAGTCACTATGTGAAGAAGGCCAGCTAGCTTGTCTTAGCACCCCATCTGCATTTTCCAGTAGATTAAGCTGTCACTGGTCACAATGCTAGGCAGTGATAGATTTAGGTCTGTTGATTAACATTGAAGAGTTCTTCCCACTTGTCAACATCACCCCTGAAGAGTGTACACTAAAAAGGAACCTGATTATTATTACAACATATTATGACCTCAGAAGTAACTTTGTATGAAGGGAAACACCCCCTTCAATTCCTTAATTGGGTGTCTTATTGGGACATTTTGAATTTTTGTTGAGATGAGTCTTTAAAAAAATGTAAAGACCTTTCATGTTGCCTTTGGGTATACAGACAAATTAAAAACAAAATCAATTAAGAATGTAATGTACTTTAGACAGTTAATGACTATCCTTGGTTTTGTATGACATTTTCCACTTTGGAAGATTCAAATTTATCTTTAGGGTAAAACGCAAGGACAGAAATGGGGATTACAATGTTCCTTACATAAATAAAATTTCTTTCAAACTGGAGGAAGCTATGGATTCCAGAGTATAAAATCTCTGTCTCCTATATTTTTATTTTAGTAAATCTATTTTGTTAGACCAATTTCAAAAACCAAGTGTATAGGTAGATTTTTTTTTAATTGAGAAACTCTCCCTATTTAAGAGTTGGATTACATTGGCTTTATACTTCTCCAGGTAGAAGACACTTCACAGGTCATCTAGATCAACTCTAATGATACATTTGTTCATATCTGATATAGCTCAAAAGTCTGAGATATGGACCTAGGTTGAGCTTTAAGTTCCTCAGAGTTAAGCATTGAAATCAGATGATTGGGGCAGCTAGGTGGCGCAGTGGATAGAGCACTGGCCCTGGAGTCAGAAGTACCTGAGTTCAAATCCTGCCTCAGACACTTAACACTTACTAGCTGTGTGACCCTAGGCAAGTCACTTAACCCCAATTGCCTCACTAAAAAAAAAAAAAAAAGAAATCAGATGATCCTCTTGATAAGATTTCCAGCAAATAGTAATGCAGCTTCTATTTGAACTCTCCTGGTGATCCGAATCCCATTACTTCATTAAATATCCTGGTCAATTTTGGGGTACTCCAAGATCTAGGAAGCTTTATTTTAAAATGAGATTAAAATTTGATGTTTGTAAAATGAATTAATGAATTCTATCTTAGCAAATAATGATTGACATTTAGGTAACACTTTAACATTTGCAAAGCACTAAAAGTGTGTATGTATGTATGTATGTATGTATGTATGTATGTGTGTGTGTATAGTCATAACTAAGCTGCACAACTGCCTTGTATACATTAGGTGTTGTTGCCTCTGCTTTACAGATGAGGAAGCTAAGGCTTAGGGAGGTTAATGGCTAGCCTAAGTCCACATAATAAGGGTTATAGTTGAGATTTGAGCCCAAGTCTTCAGTGTAAGTCTATCCCTCTATCCACTATATCATGGTACTCTACTAAAGGGAATAGTCAAGTTGTCATCACATTTTTGTAGGATTAGCGTGTGGAATAAGAGGAGCATGGCTTAATGAGGTAAACCCTGGACATAGAAGAGAAAAAAAGGAATGGGGATAAGGATAGTATATTATGGTCAAAGATTCGTAGAACATAATAGGTACTTAAAACATGCTTATGGTTTTTATTTCATTTTTTTTGTCAGTGGCTCTGCATGATTTTGGCTTCAGTAACAGCAGCCTCCTTTAGGATACATGCCTCCCCAATGACCTGAAATCACATTGCCATGCAAATTGACTCAGCTTTTGCTACTCAAAACCTCTCAGGTCTCTCAGTCGTCTCTACCCTCTGACTGGAGGGCTGGAAGCTGGAACAACAAACTCCTCACATTTTCCACCAACAATTTTATTTGATTTCAACTCTAGAAACAGCATGCCCTTGGGCCAAGTACCTCTCCTTACAGCATCCTTTTTTGTACAAAGTGGCAAAGTAAAGATTTGAGCCAAATTCCTCTAACTTCAGAGCCACTGTTCTTTCTATTAGACCACATTTTCTATTGGATGGAGAAATTCATGAATTTATATTGTTCTAAAGTTTCTTGGGTGGTATGTAGTAGTAAGAGATTTAGCACTATTTCATTATAATGAACCTAGGATTCCCAAGTCTCTAGAGATGCTTTCTAGGTTGATATAATTTCTGTCTCTATAAAGTATTATGAGAAAGCATTTGTTGCCAGATTTGATGTTTCAGGAAACTCTGCCATAATTCTTCCATAAATATCACAATTTCTTCTCTTTTTTGATTGGAGGACTGGAGGATGGTGTAATAAACTCCATTCAAAGGCTTTCCTTTATAGAGGGCTCATCACTTTGCACTTAACTTCATTTTCCACTGCTCTACTTTTTTTGGAGGGGCAATGAGGTTTAAGTGACTTGCCCAGGGTCACATAGGTAGTAAATGTCAAGTGTCTGAGGCCAGATTTGAACTCAGGTCCTTCTGAATCCAGGGCCAGTGCTTTATCCACTGAACCACCTACCTGCCCCTGTCCTATTTACTTTTTAAAATATCAGCACATTTGAGTAAGACACAAGCAAGTCACTTAGCTCTTAAACCTTTGAAGTCCTACCCCTCAAGGTTTGCAAATTCCTTTTACCTCTTCCCTGAGAGTACAAGCTGAATACCCCTATCTTGACCTCAACTAGAGCTAAGACTTTTAGAGACTAAAAGATAAGCACATTTAACTTGAACTTGTCCTTTCAAATTCCATTAGTATCCTCCTTGAATTTTTTATCAGATTCAGAGGGTTAACTTAGTAACAAAGAAAAATGTTGACATGCATTTTTTCAACTGAGAACAAAAAGTTCCTTCCATTACATAGGAATTCAGTAAAGTTTGTTTGTTTGATTAACATAAGGTTCAATGGATCCTAGATTTTAAGTTGAAGGGATCATAGGATCATAGATCTGAGGATAGAAGGGACCTTAAGGTTATCTCTTTAAGTCTTCTCATTTTACAGATGAAGAAACTGAAACCCAGAGATTTTAGGTATGTTTTCCCAAAATAAACAAGTGGTAATAAAGACAGTATTTGAAATTATTTCCTCTGACTCCAAAGCTAGTGCTCTATCCAACATATCCTGAAATAAAAGGGCAGCACAATAATAAGGACTTGATATGAGAAGCAGACTAGATGGGGCATTTTGTAGTCTTAGGGGTGAGGGATCAGTTCTAAGGTTCTAATTAAAATAGTTGATGTGTTGGCCAATGCCTAGATGTGTTTTTACTCCTTCTAGGATTCTAGGCAATCCTCTGAGGTTCCTTCCAGCTCTTGAAGTTGTCTTGGAATTGCTATCTTAAGCATTTTGGTATGTGAACATGTTTTCTTCCTGTATAACCATATCAAAAAAAAAAAAAAACCCTAACGTTTAATTTGTTTGTTGTATCTGTTTAGTTTTGATGTTGACAATAGTTATGAAAAAGTGTCAAATATAAAACTTTGTTCAGTCCTTCAAAATTGTTTATTAAAATTTGATCATTACTCTATCCTAAATAGTTATTTGAATGAAGAAGGAGGTGTATGAAATAGTATTATTTAATTTCTCTCCCAAAATTGGGAAGTACACAAGAAACTATGAAGGCTAACATAGTTAAAGTTAACTATGAAAGAAAATAAATGAAAGATACATGTGTGGTGGGGTTTGTTTTTTGGCAGGAGAACAATCATTAAATTGCTAAATGTTCAAATTAATTTAATTTTAACCCATTAGCCTTTGACCTAAGGTTGATAAAATGAAAAGTAAAGGTATTTTTCATTAATTTTCAAAAATAGGTGAGTTAACAAAAATAGAACAAATACTAAAATGTGACCGATGTCTAGATGAAAATAGCAAGAAGAAAAGGGTAAAATTAATTGTGAAATGGGGCAACTGTGTTTCCTAAATTATCAACAGTGAAGAACCAAGTTAATAAAACAAAAGAAGAAATACATGTCAAGAAAGTTAAATGTCTAGGACAAAGTTCAAAATAAAATAGGTAAAAGGGAAGAGATTCTTATGTTTGGGGAAAAATGTATTTAAGTAATGAACCATTTTTGGAGAGAATGACATCAAGTGGCAACTTTATCATTGGAGTTTTCTTACCAACTATAAGCAGACTAACTTAAGCCCTCCCCCCTAACTATTTATTATATTTTGTATCAGGCCATTTATCTGAAGAGAGAGGTCAAAATGAGAATTCATTCATTTAACACTTCATTCTTCAATATTCTCTGGGCCTAAAAGTCATATACACCAATTAAACAAACAAAAAAAAGATGCAGATTATTAATACTACTAAGTAATATATTTCTAAACATCATTCTGTAAAAATCAAATAACTAGGAAATATTTGAATGCTATTCTATAAACAGTAACTTGTATTTTAAACACTCCACAAAATAATTTTATTATTAAATTGGTGTCCTCAGTGAACTTCCCTACATCTAAATCATTCTAAAGATGGCAATGGGTTTGAGCAATATGCTATAATTCAGAAGAGCTGTTATCACCCATAGAACTTTTCATTCTCAGTTCATCCTCAACCCCATAAAGCTGCCACATTTTCAGGAGAGATTGTTTACATTTGGTTTACCTTTTTTAGGAGTATAGCAAACATATCTGCCACATCCCGTGTTGTATCTACCCCATGAGGAGTAGCTGGAGTGTCCTCTCCAGGGCACCGGCCTGGGCAGATCAATTGGAAAACAAGCTGTTGCCCATGCAGCAGGCTTTCCCTCTCTGCGACATTGGTGGATCCAAAGGAGAGGCAGAGCCAATACAGTTTGGCACCAGTGCCGCCCGCAGGAGTTGCCAGAGGGATGTGATGTCCAACATCCAACTGCCTAAGGGACTCTGACTCCTGATTTTTCCTCAGGGTTAACTCCTGAAGCCTTTCCCATATATGGGTATAGCCACAAGGCAGCAGAAGTTTAAAATCAGGGTTTCCTTCCCCTAGGCAGGTTGCTTGCCAAGGCTAACGAGCTCCACCTGCCCAAAGCAACTGGTTTTAAGGCACCAGTGACTCACCTTCTCCCCTTCTCCTGTTAGTGGAAACAGTTCTGCCAAGAGAAGGGTAGGAGTTGGGCTTTGGTTGTCAGAGGTTATTTGAGAGGCATGCTATTGGAGCATTTTCTAGGGAGTGGGAGCTTATCCCCACTCCCACCCTGGCATGACAAAACTTTTGGAACCTCTTTTTTATTTTTGCAGAGCAATGAGGGTTAAGTGACTTGCCCAGGGTCACACAGCTAGTTGAGTGTCAAGTGTCTGAGGCTGGGTTTGAACTCAGGTCCTCCTGAATCCAAGGCCAGTGCTTTATCTACTGCGCCACCTAGCTGCCCCATACTCAGGAGCTGCAGCTCCCATATCATACTGCACAGCCACTCTGTGGCCTGTGGCTCTTCAAGGCACTGATCCATGGTTGTCTACAACCGATGGAGGCCTACTAGCAAACATATCAAGTTAACATTGTTTGCAAATTGACTTTTGTAAACCATCAAATTCTTTTATCATAAAGGAATTAAAATGTTTGCATGATGCATAGTGCTTTAGATATGCTCTATTCAATATGGGATAAGTATGAGAACCTTCCCTCTGTCTAAGGACATTTCCCTAGTTTAACTTTGAGAAAACAATAATACTCTGCACTGCCCATGGAACTTCTTTGAGTCTTACTAGAGCGATTTCTTGCAAAATTATAAATTAAGAGACAATACAGTAAATCTTTCTTTTTAAACTTCCACCCATCACTCCTAGTTTTGATCTCTAGTGACAGGCAGTAAAAAAATGTAGTCCCTCTTCCATATGCCAACACTTTGAATACTTCTTAACTGGTTCAACCTCCTTTATCATTTTCCATGATGCTAATACATGAAATTTAAAAAGAAGCAAACTTAGGCTTACTTTAAGCAAAGTGGAAAAAAAAAACTTCTTAACAATTAGAGCTATCTAAAAGGAATTGGTTGCCTCAGGAGGTAGTGGGTTTCCTCTTTTGAATTTCTTCAAGCAGAAAATGAATGGCCACTTCTCAGAACTATTGTAGAGAAAATTCTTGTTAAAGAATTGGTTGCATTAGTTTTTCTTTAACAAACAAAGTTTGTTTCTTCCAGTACTGAGATTTTGTAAAACTGTGATCCTGGTAACAGTTAATTTTATAAGTAGGTTTTTGTGATATATCCCTTCAGAGCAGCATCCAAAATTAAATAAACCCATATTCATTTGTCAGTCTAGCTGTCTAGTTTACATTCTAGACATTTTCTAATATTTATCTTAAACTATTGGCAGAATACATTATCACTTAAAATACCAAGGACAGCCAGACATAGGGAAGGCTACCATTCTTGTAGATTTCACTTGTTTTGTGTTTGTTTTTGTTTTCCTGATATAAAGTTCTTCATAGGTTTTACTTCTACTTTTAAGTGGAAGAGAGACTCTAGTCTTCCATCCTGAGATCTGATTGAATTACTTCCCTACTTGAAGCCGGAAAAATTATAGAATTTCATGTTTGAAAACAACTCTAGAGGTCACACAATCTAAGAGCTGTGCAGTCTATAGTAGTGCGTTCCTATAATCCCTTCTACTAGGAGATACTGACATTGGTGATCACTTGAAATAGGGGTTATTGAGTTGCAGAAGGACTAAAGTTGGGTGTTCACATTAACTCCACCACAAATATGGTGAGATGTTGTTTTCTTTTTTATTTTTTTTAAGTGAGGCAATTGGGGTTAAGTGACTTGCCCAGTAAGTGTTAGGTGTCTGAGGCTGGATTTGAACTCAGGTACTCCTGACTCCAGGGCCAGTGTTCTATCCACTGCGCCACGTAGCTGCCCCTAGATTGTCTAAGAAAAGGCACACCACTGCAGGTAGGAAACGGCAAGTCAAGGCTTTTGTGTCCATCAGAAATAGGTTTGGTCCAGTGAGTGGCCACTACGCTTCCAAGCTGGACAACATAGGGTGACACAGTCTGAAAAGAAAGAAACAAAAAGCAAACAAGCAAATGAAGGAATGCATGAATCTAAAATTGATAAACCATTAATTTTCCCTAAGATGGCAAAGTAGTAGAAAGTATAGTCCAGCTCCTCCAAATCATTTCCTTCACAAAAATCTAGGAAACACATCAAGAAAAGTCCTGTTTAGGAAATCTAAGAAAAAATATCAAAAAAATATCATTTTTCCAGCTTATCTTAGCAAAGGGAAACAGATGGAAAGCATTGTAGATACTGGATAAAGTCTGGCCAGAGGTTTGTTGTGTAAAGTATTCTAGTAACCAGGAACTTAAAAAAGGATTAAGGCAGTAAATCTAGGTAAGAAAAGATCACAGAGGGACTCCAAATTGTTCAGGTTGTGGGAACAAGTGTTAAATGGCAGATCTGTTATTAACTACTTAGCTCTGTATCACTGATCTGGGGTAGAATGAGGAAGGGACCTGTGTCTAGGGGTGATGCTCTGATATGAAGAGTCATTATGGCTCCTTACCTGTTTACTAGCAAGGAATAGGTTCAGAAGCTAACAAATAAGTGGTTCTGACTCCAGGATTCGAATGAGAGTTCATTTCTAGCCTCCAGCAGAATAAACAGGGAAGGTAGAGCACTCCAAAGGAGGCAGTAGTCCTGTCATTCTGAACTTGGACAGTTTTCAGTGGGCTAATGCTGACTGGACTTTGAGTCCAGTAGCAGTCTAATGGAACTTTAAACAAGGGACAGGCTTATCATCATGATGCTCACATCCAAACCCAGCTCAGGAATTTGCAGGGCTTAGACGAAGAGCACAGTAAACAGACTTTCTGGATTGCGTGACTTTGGGATCACTGAAAACTGGCAGTTCTCCAGGCAGGAGTGTATGTGAGATCCTAAAATAACGCAACAGGAAATACAACAAGAATGCAGCAGAAGGCACCAATGGGACCCCAGAAGCGTACAAAGTTTGGCCCTAACATGTAGTCTAATATTAGACAGTAGGGTGAAAGAATGGGAAAAAATAAACAAATAAAGACAAAATTCCACCATAAAGACCTACTGTGGTGACAGGGCTTCTGAAAAGAAAAACCCAGAAGAGAATGATGGCCAAAATATCTACAAGTAAAACCTAAAAGAAAAAACAAACAAACAAATATGTCCATGTGTGTATATAATACACACACATATATGTATATATACATATACATATACATATACATATACGTATATGTATACGTATACGTATACATATACATATATATATATATATGAAATTTAGGCACTTCTTAAACTAAAAATCTTCAAAGAAATGAAGCAATAGTTTTCAAAAAGAAGTATAAAAGGGGCAGCTAGGCGGTGCAGTGGATAGAGCTCCAGTCCTGGATTCAGGAGGACTTGGGTTCAAATCTGCCCTCGGACACTTGACACTTACTAGCTGTGTGACCCTGAGCAAGTCACTTAACCCTCATTGCCCTGCAAAATTAAAAAAAAAAAAAGGAGGAGGCAGCTAGGTGGTGCAGTGGATAGAGCACCAGCCCTGGAGTCAGGAGTACCTGAGTTCAAATCCGGCCTCAGACACTTAACACTTACTAGCTGTGTGACCCTGGGCAAGTCACTTAACTCCAATTGCCTCACTAAAAAAAATAAAATAAAATAAAAATAAAATTTAAAAAAAAAGGAAGTATAAAACTTCACCCAAGGGGAAAATAAACTAGAATTGAAAATTAGAATTGACCAAATAGAAATTAATGACTAAATAAGACATGCAGAAATATTACCAGGTAAAAAACTGGAAAAAATAGAAGACATGTAAGGCTTCTCATAGCAAAAATAAATTTTTATGGAAAAATATTGAAGAGGGAAAATTTAAGAATCATTAAACCAAGAGATAGCCATTACCAACCAAAAGCATAGATAGACATGATGTTTCAAGAAATTATAAAACAGCTGCTCTTATTTCTTGGAACCTGAAGGCAAAGTAGAGATAGAAATAATATATTTTACTTTCTGAAAAAAAAATGAAAACTTTCTGAAAAAAAATGAAAACTTCCAGTATATAACCTGAATTCAGAAGTTCCAGATAAAGAAGAAAAAATGCTTTAGAGATAGGTATCTCAGAGAGCTATGCCTCTGTGCCATGCCTTCTCCCCATGAGAAGTCCAAGGACTTCTCTCTTGGTTTCCTTTCCCTAGCACCTAAATAAATTATTTTATTCTAATTGGAAAAAAAAGAAAAATGCTGTCGACAGCCAGGAAGGAAGAATTCAAGTTATTAACTCCTCTGAGGAGCCACAATCATTCTCTAATCCATACCTGAACATTATTGACCTCAGTGTCACCCCCCCCCCCCAATCCAAATTCTAACCTCCATTTTACAGTGTCCAGTGTTTGAGGATTTTCTGCAACCTGCAATCAGCCATTCTACCTTTGGAAAGGGCTAATCATTAGGAAGTTAATTATTGAGCTAAAATCTACCTTTCTATAACTTCCACGCATTTCATCTACTCCTGCCTTATTGGGACAACAAAAACCACACATTCAAATGATTTTCAATGCACCAAAAAAATGCTTTATCCTGTCTGTTGATGTCTATTCTTATCTATCATAACTCTCCCTCTCTCCTTCTCTCTCTCTCTCTCTCTCTCTCTCTCTCTCTCTCTCTCTCTCTCTCTCTCTCTCTCTCTCTCTCCCTCCCTCCCTCCCTCTCTTTCCCTCTCCCTCCCTCCCTCCTTCCCTCCCTCCCTCCTTCCCTTTCCCCCCTCAGTTCCTTCAAATAATCCTCATAAAGCATGGTCTTTTACCCTTCTCAGGATTTCATAGCCCTATTACTGGACATGTTCCCATTTGTCAGAATCCTTTTAAAAATATTAATGCCAGAACTAAACACAACTTTCCTAATTTGGTTTATAAGTGATAGTTCAAACACTTCAATATTTCAATGGCTTTTTGATCTTACTGATGTGAATAAATCCTTCTTTGGTACAGATATCAACCTATCCATAATTTATTCTATGTTATTTGTTTCATATCTTTCCATAAATACTTTATAGAGGCAACTGATTGGTGCAGACCTAGAGTCAGAAAGACCTGAGTTAGAATTCAGCCTCAGACATTTAGCCGTGTGATCCTGAGCAAGTCAGTTTCCCTCTGTCTCAGTTTCCTCAACTGCAAAATGAGGGTAATAATAGTACCTACCTCTTGGTTGTTTTGAGGATCAAATGAGGTGCTTAATAAATGTTCCCTCCCCTTCTTTTTCTCCCAGCTTAAAGCAATCACTTTTTCCTTAGAGTACATTAGATTACTCTTTTGCTTGTTTATTCTTCCCACCAATTCAATTAGATAAATATCCCTTGAATGCCCACTATGTGATTTACCTAATCCTGAAGCTTTTACTCATGAACCCAAAAATTAACCTACTGAAATCCCCTCCCCTATGCACTTTCAATAAAATAATTACAGATATTATTTATTTTAAATCAACACTTCCATTTCATCTCCATATTATTTGATGAACTGCTTCACATATTCTTAAAATCCAGTATTTCTATTAATAATAGTTATAGCTAGTGGTTATGTAGTTTCTAAAGATTGTAAAACACTTTACTCATATTAACTCAGATTGGCATGAGAATCCTCTGTGGTAGTTTCCATTATCATCCCCATTTTACAAGTGAGAAAACTAAAACTAAAAAGTTGATCAACTTGCTCAGTCACACACAGCTAGGGGAAAATATACAATCTGAACCAATTCTAGTATTTCTGACTTTAAATCCAGCAATATGTCTATTGTGCTTTATAATTAGCTAATACATGTGTTCATTTGAATTCATTATGTGTATATTGAATTTATCTATTGCAGGTTATAGATTTTAGATAACTATTATTGTGAAAACCAGAGGGTATGGCTTGATGAGGAAGGAAATAAAAGGGACAATAATTAGCATCAACAGCACTATCCCTGTTCTAGTGCAAGAACACTAACTGAAGACAAAGGTGTTAATGAAGGAATTTAGTTCCATCATTTTTAAGAGAAGATAATCTTCCCTAAAATGTTTACCTAGAATTAATGGTGATGGTGAAATAGTACAGTCAATGCTGCCATTCTTCAAAAGTATTGGCTATATGAAATCACAAAGCATTATAGAAAATAATGAGCTTGGCAGCAGTGATAACATGTTTCTGGCTGAAGAGAATTCAGGAAAAACTAGAGAGTAGGACTAGGCTTTGAAAAATCATATGTGCTTATTGAATATAAGAGAGGTATGTTGGAATCTCTTCTTATTACCTTTAGGATAAAATCCAAACTCTCATTTGAATTTTAGAGTCCTGTGCAACCAAGCCCCACCTAACTTTCCAGTTCTATTATACATACATACCTCTTCAGTCTAGCCAAAATTGTTTTCTTGCTGTTTCTGACGTGTTACTCTACCTGCCCTTTGTGCCCTTACACAGGCTATCTCCCTTTCCTAAAATACACTCTTTCCTCACCTCCTCGTCTTAAAATTCATAGTTTCCTTCAAGGCTCAAATTAAGCTGCATTTTCTACTTGAAGTCTTTTCTGATCCCCACTTACCAACTACGTGACTTAAAAAAAGTAATAATAATTGTCTGGTATTTAATTGATGTACATTTTATATGCATATAAAGTTTATCCTCTGAAGTTACTATCCCACCTTCCATTCAACTATCCAGAGGATGACTCTAGGGATAGTTTTGAGGGGTTGGGTTTTTCTTATTAATGCCCAAATCCCAAGTTTGATCACAAGGCCCTACCAGTGTGCTTGCCATCATGATTATCATTTGAATATTTGTTAGGCAGATGTATTAAATTAGCTTTTAGTAAATGATATTTACAAAAGTGCCATAGTTGGTACAGTTGGGAAAGAAGTTCTGCACAAGTCTGTGACATACTATCCTGGAGAGTTGCTATCTAGCTGTAATGTCTAAAATATCTAATGAGTGGTCACCAATAAATTATAAGCTTTAGCAAGAGTTAGACTTTTAAGCATTTATTAAGGAGAATAAGAATTTGGTGGAGACAAAGAGGCCTAGATGCCTACAGCTATCTATCTCAGGGAGCCAGCATTTTTCCTCCACTCTCCATGAGAGTCCTGATGAAAGAGAGAGTGAACCACCCCTTCTTCGTCCCACAAGCCTTCTCTCTAACCAGGAAACATCAAACGTCATCTCCTGACACCAGGGAACTGACCTCCCAAACCACATGGCTTGCCCTCAGAAGCCTTTTCCTCATGGTGGAGCTTTCCTACAGTAACTCTCCAACAGGTGGCATCACTCTAATTGTTACAATCCCACCATTATATTATAAACACAGTCTAGAGGAAGGTGGACTCTCTATGTAGCTAAGTACTAAATACAAGAAGTACTTTTGCCAGGGTTGCCAACCCTTAGGGTTGTTGTAATTTTCTGCCTGGCCCTTTGGAGAGTTGCAAATTTTCATCTGGTGTCTCCTTGGATCCTAATGCAGGGGTATCACTAGGACATCTATGAAAAAATAGAAAGTCCACCAAACTTCCAAATTTCTTGTGGTCCTATTCTAGTAAAAGGGTATATCTATATCTGGTAAAAGATACTCACCAGCTTTGTGACCCTGGACAAGTCACTTAACACCAATTGCCTTGACTATCCAGGGTCATCTCTAGTCATCTTGATGTATATCTTGCCAACCCAGATGATTGAAAGTGAGGTTAGTGACCTTGCACAGCCCTCCTTCATTTAATCCAATTCATTGCAAGTCATGATATCTGTCATGGTCCTCTTCAAGAGCAAAGGTCAAACAACAACAAAGTCTCACTCACTCACTGATAATCTGATCTCATACTCTTTTTTTTTTTTTTTTTTTTTGGTGAGGCAATTGGGGTTAAGTGACTTGCCCAGGGTCAAACAGCTAGTAAGTGTTAAGTGTCTGAGGCCAGATTTGAACTCAGGTCCTTCTGAATCCAGGGCAGGTGCTCTATCCCCTGAGCCACCTAGCTGCCTGGTCTCATACTCTTGATTTCTGAACCCTGAACCTCAATTGCTCATAAACCCCTTGGACTTGTTTGGCATCCTAAATTCTTTCTATTATCAGCTCTGGTCTTTTCTTTTATAAGACATATATCCCCAGACACCATCCTCTATTTGCTATCCCACTTCCTGAACAAAAAAGTCTTGGTTGAAACATGCTCCCTAATGCTCAAATGGGAACATGTGTCAACAACATAGAATTTTATCTAGTTGTTAAAACTATCAGATCTTATCTCTGAGCTACCATGGCAGTGCAGAATAATACATTGTCTAGTCTATGTTATACTGCAATGTTGAAGCAATCAATTAGCAATAATTTATTTAGTACCTACTTACTATGTGCCAAGCACTAGCTAGGACTCCATGGTGCAATGATCCCTGTCCTCAAAGAACTTATATTCTGCCAAAATAATTATTATCATATATTATTATCATCTTCAGTAACATTCATATATGTGTGTACATATAATGTTTTCAACACAATGATCCTGTTCAGTAGCTATTGAAAGTAGTAATATTCCCATTTTAAAGATAAGGAAACTGAGGCTCTGAGATAAGTGATTTAATGTTGTTTAAATATCTATATCTGAGACAGATGCAGTATGGTACAGTGAGTGAGTGGCTAGAGTATTGGACTTGGAATCAGAAAACCTGGATTTAAAATCCCCACTCTGTACAGACTGTGGGACCTTGAGCAAGCCATTTGACTTTTCTGAGTCTTGGGCAATTCCCAAAGACTTTTGTATTAAGCCATAATCACAATTTCCCCTCCCTATGCTCCTCCATATATTAGGAACTGTACCTGAGGCCAGGTTCAAAACAAAGCCTCCTGAGTACAAGCTCTTTTCTACATTCTGTGATATTTTTACATGAAACATTTACTTTCTCAAGATAATTAATATTCTTCCTTGTATTAAGCAATTTAAAAAAAACTTAAAATCATTTACAGATTTGGTTAAGTTTCCCCATTTTAGATTTTTGTGGGTTAGGGAGGTTGATTTGTTTTTTTTTTTTTTTTTTTTAGGCAATTGAGGTTGTCTTGTCCAGGGTCACACAGCTAGTAAGTGTCAAGTGTCTGAGACCAGATTTGAACTCAGGTCCTCCTGAATCCAGGGCCGGTGCTTCATCCACTGTGCCACCTAGCTGCCCCTGGGAGGCTGCTTTTTAAAAATAATTTTCCTATGGGACAGTTAAGTGGCACAGTGGATAAAAGCACCAGCCCTGGATTCAGAAGGACCTGAATTCAAATCCAGCCTCAGATACCTGACTAGCTGTGTGACCCTAGACAAGTCACTTAACCCTTATTGCCCCACAAAAAAAAGAAAGGAAAAAAAAAAGAAAAAAGTTACCACAATTGTTTTTCAGAAGCATTTTATGATTCTTATTTTTCCAAAGGTCATTGTCTCTGATTCAATTTGATTCAGCAAACATTTATGGAGTAGAAACTCATTCAAGGCATTGTATTAAATACTCAAGTAAATGTAATGATTAATAAGACAGGGCTTCCTTCACCTTCAAGGATCTTAAATAATAATATGTCCAAATCACATCATCTTTGCCAGTTAAAACCATTACTTTCATTTTGATTATAGGAGGAATATTAACTTTTATTTTTGGAAATTAATCATATCATCTAAATGAATGTATTTCTAAGAGAAAGGAGCAAAGCTAATGCACTGTTTTCAGTGTCTACCCAAAGAAATATATTCATTAGTCATTAACAAAGTGATCTATACAATTTAAATAGATATTCTAGAGAACATCTTACATATAATTAATTAATTACATTAGTTTCTTCTCTACTGCTTATATTCCATCTATCCCCTCTCTTCTTCCCCTCTATCTCAAGTCAAAATCTTATGTGTAATTCCTTGAAATACTTTAGATATTTGCTCTTATTATCTAATTGTACATGTCCTTCTCTTCTAGCTGACTTAATCTTGGTGACTGTAGTCAATATAAAATTGTTCACCTTTTATATAATTGGTGATACACACACACACATAAACACACAAACACAGAGAAATAAATTAGATAAATTGATTAGTGTTTTACTTACCTAGACTTAGGAAAGATTTTTGTTGTTGCTATTGTTCAGCCATTTCAGTCATGTCCAACTCTTCCTGACCCCATTTGGGGTTTTCTTGGAAAAGATACTGGAGTGATTTTCCATTTCCTTCTCCAGATCATTTTATAGATGAGGAAACTGAGGCAGACAAGGTTAGGTGACTTGCCCAGGGTTACAGAGGTAGTAAGTGTCTAAAATGGGATTTGAACTTGGGTCTTCCTAACTCTAAGCCTGGTGCTCCAACTACCTTTCCCAGGAAAGATGAAGAGTTATGCTGGACATAAAATATTGGATCAAAGATCATGTTGTCACATTTACAAGAAGCAATTATCTATATATTTACACTGGGATAAATGATGATGTGTGGAGATCTCATAGTCATAAGTGTGATATCTTCATCTTTAACATATTAATTTTTAATATTACAATAAGTTTGAATTAATAGTTTCCATTTCATTCTTTTCTTCTTATTAACTATTTTAATCAATCAATAAGGCTATATTGAGGGCTGATATATATTGGCCTTAATGCAAGACACTGTATTAAATGTTCCATATACAAATGCAAAATTAATCCAGTTTATTCTCAAGGAACTTATTGAAGCTTACTTCTGAATAATTAATAATAATATAAATGTAAAAAATAAACCAATCCTTGTTATCAAGGGTCTTATTAGAACTTACATTCTGAATAATAATAATAAGAACTAAAATTTATATCACTCTAAGGTTTGAAAATACTTTGCATATGTTGTCTCAATTGATTTCACAATGACCCTGTATTGTAGTACTATTATTATTTTTATTTTATAGTTAAGGAAACAGGGACTGAGGTAAGTTAAATGGCTTATGTAGGGTCACACAGCTAGTGCCTCGAGTCTCTGTGGCATTTGAAACTCATATCTTTATGATGCCAAGTCCATCACTCTATATACTGCAGCACCCAGTGGCCACTTTTCTCCTCTCATTCTGTTTTACTGAAACCACAGGACTTAATCTCTGACATCATTACAGTTAGTTCAGTTGATTCACCCTTAATCAGTTTCAGTCATGCATAGGCAAACTACCTTTTCTGGGTATTGTCACCAGATTCAACTCCTAAATCTAACTAGGTAACAAAATGGAAACTAAGTGTGTATGGTTCATTTCAAAAAATATCTTTAGTTTTGAAATATTTCAAAGAGAATTCTCTCTTGGTACCAGATCAACAAAGAGTGTTTTCTTCTTAATCAAAGAGAGCATCTTACTATGGTTACTGCTCTGAATTTGTTCTTTCTTACTTTATTTACTAGTAGAAAAGGCTAAATATCAGTCTGTCTCAACACTTCTTCCAGTTCTGTTCTTTCCTACTCTACCAATGCTATGATTCTGTTCATAATCTCTTCAGCATTTTTCACTTTTCATTTTTTCCTCAAGTGATCTTTTATACTGTAATAAGCAACATTTTTCAATATTTATTTCAAAGATCCACCCTCCCTACCCTAACCCCCACAGCTAGACAAATTTGTGGGTATATAAATAATATAGGTACATAATATATATAATAAACACATATTTTATATTATTTATGTACATATATGATATATGTAAACACACATACATCTTTATCTGCAAAATGAAGGGGATAGAGCTGATAATCTCTAAGGTTTCTTTCCAGATCTAAGGCTATGTTCCTGTGATCTTTAGTTCTTTGTTTTATTCTTTAGTTTATTAAGTCAAATTTCATTCTTCCAATCAATATATGTTTGCCTAATCGCTTTCATTCTCTTACAGGGAATCTTTTCTCTGACCTTTATTTTGCTTTATCTACAGAGAAGCCCTGGTTTGTTTTGGTTTGTTTTGTGCACTTCTAAAGGAAAAAAAATACTCTCCTGGGACACCTTTCAGTCTGGCTCTCCCCTGCTAGTCTTTATCTATTCACTTTAGACCTCTTTATTTGGTTCATGCACAATTCTCACTACCCTTTTCATCTTCCACTTTTGTGGATTCTTTCTACTTTGACTTATCTTTTACTTTTTGTAATGAAAAGTTTCTTTGTGATTGTTAATAGCTAAATTCAAATGTTTTTCTTTCCATTCTCTTCCTGTTACATGCATATAAATATGCCTAGCTATATATCTTTCCATCTTGACATCTCTGATAATCATTTTTTCCCCAAGACTGGTCCTCTCTTCTTGACCTTTCCCTGAATATTTTTAAATAGTGGGTAGTACATTTTATTAAACTTCTTTGCTATCTTTTGGGACTTCATTCCACACCATTCACTCTATCCTAAACTCTCCTTTGGGGCAGCTAGATGGTTCAGTGGATAGAGCACTTGACCTGAAATTGAGAGGACTTGAGTTCAAATCTCACCACAGACATTTACTAGTTACCTGACTCTGAGCAAGTCACAATCTCAATTGCCTTAAACATCCAGGGCCATCTTCAGTCATCCTAATATTTATCTTGCCACTGGACCCAGATGGCTCTGGAGAAGAGAGTGAGGTTTGTCACATAGCATAACCCTCTTTCACTTAAATCCAATTCACTACAAGTCATGTCCTGATGTCATGATCCTCTTTGAGAATGGAGAAACAACAACAAACTCCTCTTTGATATACTTTATGCATTTACAAACTTTAGCCACTAAGGTCTTTCATATCTGCTGTTGCCTTTACTTCTTCAGTAGATTGAAAAGCTTTGCTCCTTTCTTTGGCAAGGAATATATATATATATATATTTACTTTTTTTTATGTCGCATAATCTCATGCTCAGTTTCCTTCCAATTTCCTATCAATGAAAATTTTTAAGGGACAAGCAATCTCCATGCAAGAAAAAAGACTTTCTAACAATTTGAATTATCCAAAAATGTGACAGCTTCCCAAGGAAAGTAATATGCTCCCTGTCATTAGAGGTCTCAAAATGATGGCTGGATAATCATTTGTTAAAGTTTGTACAAAGAGCCTCATTTGAGAGAGAAATAAAGCTGCTGGACTTGGTTTCATAATGTCCCTGAAAAGAAGACAAAAATTTTTTCATGGAACTTTTGGACACTTCACATTACAAAATTCTGGATAAGCATTTGTAAAAAGACCATTATGAAAATAAGTGTAGCTTCTGCCACAAAATGAGTTCCCTAAGATGGAGAAGTAGAGAACTGCTGTGAAGAACTACATAAAGAAACTTGAAGTTAACAAATATGCACTTTGGGACTCAGTGACTTCAATGTAAAGATGAGAAGGACTAAAATTTACATGAAATTCTATAAATAGTTGATTTTTATCCTCCTTTAAATAACTCTTCCAAATGAATTTTGTTTTGTTTTGCTTTTAACATGGAGTTTGGCCTTCCTGAAATCTTTCAGTCTTAGAAAAATAACTGAATATGAAGAGTTTACCATAATGATTTATGATCGCAGAGTGTGGTATATTCCTTGTTTTCTTTTCATATTTTAACAGCATTGTGAGCAAGGGTGTGAAAGTACAATCATTTTAATTTTCCAGATGAGAAAATGGTGTATAGAACAGTTAAAAAGTATTTATTGTGGTCACACAGATAACAAATGGCAAAGCTGTGATTCAAACACAATTCTTTTGATTACAAGTTCAGCACTGCTTGGGAAGCACAAATCAAGTCAATAAGTATTTATTATGGACCTACTAAGTGCCAGGCACCGCTAAATACTATGAACATAAAGAAAAGCAACAAAAAAAAAAAGCCACTGCTCTCAGGGAGCTAACATTTTTACTGAGGGAGATAATGTGCCAACAGCTATGTACTTTTTTTTCCCCAGGGCAATGGGGTATAAGTGACTTGCACAGGGTCACACAGCTAGGAAGTGTCAAGTGTTTGATTCTGGATTTGAACTCAGGTTCTCCTGAATCCAGGCCAGTGCTTTCTCCACCATGCCACTTAGCTGCCCCAAGCTATGTACTTTCAAGGTATAGAAAGGATAACTTGGGGATAATCTCATTGGAAAGGTATATATATTAATGGTGTGCAGGTAGCACAAAACTAGTGATCTAAATGAATGAGGAATAATCTTAATTTTTGTATGATATTTTCATCTGCTTTTTATGAATAATTTCATCTTTTTATGGGTTTATCTTCTCTGTCCTTTAAAAGAAGGAGTTAGATCTAGCCAAATATTTAATAGAACAGAAAGTATTTAAATTTTGTTTTTTATATATTTATATATTTTATATTTTAATATATTTATTAAATCAATCCTTTTTAGGGGGTTTATTTCTGTTTATTTTTTCATGATACTTTACAGGAATACTAATGTATGATGCTGGTATTTCATGACAAGTTTCAAATATTCCACTTTTAACAGTTACTTTACACTAAATTGAATATAAGTGGCAGCATGATGTAATTAAAGGAATCAGGGATTTGAAGTCATGAAATCTAGGTTCAGATCTCTGATCAGATCCTAACTATTGACTATGTGACTACAAGCAAGCCACTTAAATCCTCTGGACCTAATAAATATATGGGTAGGAAAATGGATATCATATTTTATTGCTTACTTCACAGAGGTGTTATGAAAGGGTTTTGTGTATGGGAAAGTCTATATGAGTATGTATAAATATATAACATATATGTAAATATATGACTAGAATTATATATAGAAACATAGTTTATAAGTATTGATATAGCAGTGTATTAAAAATATAATTTAAAAAATCATCAAAATTCATTCAATGCTGGGTTTTGTCAACAAAAGGGCCTTATTCTTCTCTATATAACCAATAGCTGAAACATTTTGGTGAGATCTGTTGGGTTTGTTTTTTTTATCAATTAAATTTATTATTTTCCTGAATTAAACATTTTTTTAAAAAACTAAAGTGATGAAGTCTAACAGTCTAACTAATTCACTTTGGAAACAATTGAATCAAGCCTTTTCCTCATTTTTCTTCTTTCTGTAGGAAGGTTTAATTCTTAGTGGCATAAGGTGTTGCTATTTCCTTTGCTTTTGTTCATGAAAAGTGGCATACTCTGGCCCCATCTCTCAGGGTCAGGCAGGCTACATCTTCCTTTCAGCCTTCTAAAATACACTGAAGGGTTATGGTGTATCTTGTCTCTACAATTGACTCTGGACTCCACCATATGTGTCCCCATCCCATTGTTAGTGGTCACTATCACAGCAGATACATTTAGTCACTTACACCAGGTGACTTTATGATGGATACTTATTTCAGTCACATTATAAGAAGAAATGGACATTTACCTCAACATAATCTCCCCTTTACCACCTCAGTATCTTGGAAAAGTATGCTTATAAATTAGCTCAGTTCTTACATATGCTTGATTTTATCTAGATATGTCATGACTACCAGATGAGTCCTTTCAACAAAGTGATTTCCTGAAGGTCACTCCTTGTTCTTCCTTCGTCATTGCAACTAGGCTAGCTAGAATACCAATCTGCATTCTAACTGCTTAATTACTGTAACTTGCATTCTCAACTAGGTTCAGAGACTTTTCTCTCTACATCTAGAACAGAAGAGAAGTAATTAAAAGACTAAGGACCCAGGTTCATTTCTCTGGTGCTATATGGTCTCAGAAGACTTGTTGTTATACAATCATGTCTGATTCTTCATGACCCTATTTGTGCTTTGCTTGGCAAAGATGATTTCCTTCTCCAGGTAATTTTAAAATTGCAAAAACTGAGACAAACAGAGTTAAGTGACTTGCCTGGGGTCACCATCACTAGTAAGTGTCCGAGGTGAGACTTGAACTCATGAATATGAGTCTTCCAGACTCCAGGTCTGGCACTTTATCCACTGAGCTGCCTAGCTTCCCTCCAAAAAGGGAGGAAGTCTCTAAATCTTTTCACTCACTGCATGGTTTCTCACTAGACACCATGTGCTCCTCCAGAAGCAAATGAAGCAAAGATATGGTCAAAGCCAACAAAAGCTTTTTGAAAAAGTTGGCAGTTTCAGTTATGCAGCCAACCAAAAAAAAGCTACTTCTACCACATGATAGACCAAGTAGAACGAGTTACAGAATATCTGTACATGCTCCAGAGACCCTACACAGCACTTCTTTACACATCACCACAATTCTCAGAGAAGCAGCTCCCTAGCCATATGGAGAAAAACCATCTGTTTCCTGGTATGCTTCAGGAGGAGATACCATCTGAAGCACTCTGAGAATATGCTAGGCCCCCATTACTTTTAGAATCAAATTAGTTTATTAATTAAAACAACCTTTGTTATGTTCACAGTAACAGGGATATGACTGATATTTCATTAGACTGATCTGAATTAAGATAGAAAATAAAACTAACGTCAAATTGATTACATATAGTTTTAACTCCTAATTAAATCAAGATAAAAGTGTGTTGGCACTTCTCCCCCCCCCCCACCCCTGCTGAAAAGTTCATTAAAGAATTATTTAATTAGATGAACACCCATGTACAATTATATTCCCTGTGAGAAAAGGTAATCTATCTATTTGTTTGCACATTTGCCCTTTACATGTTTTCTCCTCATTATTCTGGGAAGAAATAATTTTCTCCATATCCTGCACTCTCTTCTCCTGCTTTTTTATTTCATCAATGCTGGCAAAAAGTGATTATTATGAGCAGAAGTTTTTTTTTTTTTTTTAACTGGAATGAATCTATTTTATCCTTGGCAGAATATACAGATGATTAACATAAAGGAACATCACAGATTCTCAAAGTTGGAAGACATCTTAGAGAATTTCTAGTTTAATCCATAACTAAGCAAGAGCCCGCTACAAAGTTATTTTGTTTTTGTTGAAGAACATGTTGTGACAAAGAAGTCAAGTCCTCCAAAGCAGCCCATTTTACCTTGGAAAAGCTCTAGCCTTTGTGAAGTTGTTTTCTTTAGGACAAGCCTGAATCTTGTCCTAAAGAGAACAAAAATTTCCCAAAATTTGCAAAATTTCCAACAATTTCTAATCATTGCTCTTAGTTCAGTGTTCTGAATATTTGTGTAGTGAGGGTTGTTGCTGTTGTTCTGTCATGTACAACTCTTGTGACCCCATTTGGAATTTTCTTGGTAAAGAAGCTGGAGTGATTTGGCATTTTCTTCTTCCTTTTACAGATGAGGAAACTGAGGTAAACAGAGTTAAGTGAATTGCCTAGGGTCACACAGCTAATAAGTGTCTGAGGCCAGATTTGAACTCGATTCTTCCTGATTCCAGGCCCAGCACACTATCTGCTGTTCTACATAGTCTCACAGGTATCATCGGACTAGACATTGCTTGACTATTCTTTCTCCAACCTTTAGTTGAAACTTTGATTCCTTCCAAAAGGGGAAGCAGGAATTTAAAGCCAGAAGATTAGAAACTCTGCTCTTTCCCAAAGGGAGGAGATACCAGGCTAAAATTATATCTATCTGATTCCTTAAATAATTTTATTCTAGTGAATATGGTATTAAGGTTCAAACTAAACTTCTAATCACTGCTGATTAATTAGAGGGAAAGGGGGACCCTAAGCTCTTTATCCAAGACTTGACCCCTTTCACAACAAATACCAGTTTCATAATACAATACATATAAAACAGGTAGATAAGAAACACATTTATCCAAATCATAAATCAGAGAAGGTTTGCATAGGATAAGATATAACATATGATATAAAATGAAAGAGGAGAGAGAAACAGAGAGAGAGAGAGAGAGAGAGAGAGAGAGAGAGAGAGAGAGAGAGAGAGAGAGAGAGAGAGAGAGAGAGAGGAATATCACATCTCACTCAAAGGGAAAATTCCCTGAATTCTCTGGTGTACCAAGCTAGGGAAAAGGATATGATGGAACTGACTTCTCCTTAGGGTCTTCTTTTAGCTTCAGCAATATGCAATGGTATTGGCATGATCCATCCTCTCTCATTATCTAGAAGCACCTGAAGAGACGTGAAGAACAACCAAAGAAAATGACAAGACTGGAGTTCTCCTTTTGCCTGCTCTCACCAGCTCTGCCTCACCACTCATGTAGGCAGAAAGAATTAATCTTTACCATTGAGGAGAGACTCCCATACCAATGGGCATTGAGACTCAGTTTACATTCCTCCCTGGGCTAAACTCTTTATAATTCCTCTCAAAATTAAGCTGGAGGATGTCCCAAGCCTGGAATAATACAGTATAAACATAAGAATAATCACTTTTAAACTACAAACATTAAACTACTGATTTTCTTGGCATATCAGTAACCAAACTTTGTTTACCATTAAAAATACAATAAAATAAATGCACATTAATAGTACTTGTAGACATGGAGCCATACAGAGTATTATCTATGAGGATGCTATGATGACATCATATTAAATACATCCAGGACACAATACATGCCATTTAAAAGATACATGCATATCTCCATTAAAACCTAGAAATCAATCAAAAACAATAGTATGACTGAGAAAGCAAAGCTGGCTACAACAACAACACTTATCAAGAGGTCTATATTTAAATTACAATTTAACTATAAGCAGTATGTATATGCAAAATAATTGATGGACATTGCTATAAACATTGACATATCACAAAATATAGTCAAAGAACATAATCGCAAATAAAAAGGAAGCATACTGAAATATTCAGTAATTCACATGTACAGCAGTAAAATATATGCAATTACATGCATGGTACATGTATTGTGGGCAGCGTGTATACTGTTACCTACATACATGTAAAAGCTATATCATCAGTTTTACCTGTAGCACCATAACTTAGCAATCTCCTCTCATGTCAGATTCTTTTTAGAGTCTTATTTTCCCTTCAGCATCCTGAATTGTGGTTGGCATCATCCATCTTCTCTCTCAAAGATGGAAGGCAGAAGTGCCTGAAGCTCTCTTCTCTCCCAATTCTTACTAACTCTGTCCTACCCCTCAGGCAGCTGAGGGCATTGCTCTACATTGATGATAAGAATCTTATCCAATGGACCTTATGACTTAACTTATATTGTAATCCCTTTTCCTCCACAAAGCCATTTTAATTCTTTGAAGGCTGCTATTAAAACCAACTATGCCCATACCCTTTCCTACCCCAGCCAAGCCTTCTCTCTTCTCTAATTAAACATAAACCAGTTCCTTCAACCAGATTTAATGCCCCTCACTCAGTGTGTGGGGTCTATGAACTTCTGCCAGTTTATTAATGTCCTTTCTCATCAATCAGTCAATCAACAAATGTTTACTGTTTATCAGACACTGTGCTAGGTGTAATGCCTGGAACTAGACACATATGTGGGCTTCCTAGAGCAGAGCACGAGAATAAGAAACACCACCCATCCCTCCTTGAAGCTATTGCTTTTCTTTTCTTTTTGGGGAGGCACTTGGTTAAGTGACTTGCCTAGGGTCACGCAGCTAGTAAATGTTAAGTGTATGAGGCTGGATTTGAACTCAGTCCTCCTGAATCCAGGGCCAGTGCTCTATCCACTGTACCACCTAGCGTCCCAAAGCTATGCTTTTTCTAATGCATTCTGTAGTATCACATTAGCTTTCATAGGACACTGTTGACTTAGCTGTCAAATTAATCTTGCTAAATCTTCCTAATCTTCTAGAAGCTCATATATCACTATGCCACCCACTATTAAAAAAACAAAACAAAACAAAACATCCAGTGGCCTCCCTATCACCTCTAGCATCAGATATAAAATTCTCTATTTGACATTCAAAACCTTTTACAATCTGATCCCTTTCCTATCTTTCCAGTCAAAATATTTTACTCCCCCACAAGGTCCTCTGTGGTCAAGTGACACTGGCCTTATGTGTTCTTCCTTGCACAAGTCATTTCATCTTCAGACTCTGGATCTTTTCCTTGTTGTCCATCAAGGCTGGCAAATTCTTTCTCTCCCTCTCAATGTCATGGCTTCACTGGCTTACTTCAGGTCTACCTAAAACCATACTACCTTCTAAAGGAAGCTTTCCTGATATTCCTTAATTATAGTGCCTTTCCTCTGTTGATTATTTCCAAATTACCCTGCATAATAACTACTTTTTTATATGTAGTTATTTATACATTGTTTCCCCTCATTAGACTCTGAGTTCCTTGGAGAGGGATTGTCTTTTGCCTCCTCTTTGTAACTTTCAGATTTAGCACCAGGGTCTGGCACAGATTAGGTGCATGATAAATGATGATTTAATTGATCAACTGACACAATGAATTTTCAGGTCACCAAAACCCCTCGATCTATTTTTTTTTTAAAAAGCTATTATCTATCCATCACTGTCTACTTACATCTTAGCTTCTCTTACCAAGGTAAATATGTATGTATGTAAACATGTCCATGTGTGTATTTATATTTATATTTATATTAGTATTATTTATTTTATTGCTTGTTTATCTATTTTTTGTTTGTGTATCTATTTGTTATTTATATATAGTTTTAAAGTCATTCAGCTTTAACTGACTCTGTCCAGGGTCACACAGCTAGTAATTATCAGTGACTAGATTTGAACTCATGAAGCTGTCTTCGTGACTCCAGGCCCAGCAGTCTATTCACTGTACAACCTAGCTGACCATAGATATAAGTTATATGTAAATATATGGCACATATCTATATATGCAAGTATATGCACACACATATATGTACATGTGTATGTACATGTGTATAAATGTGTGTATGTAGGTGTGTGTGGGTATGTGTATATTTCTGTATATCTCCTGACTCTCTATGGTTAAGTATGTTAACATTTCTTCCAACTTTGTAATATTCTCAAATGTAAGAAGGATGTTTCTTATGCTTTTTTCCCAGGATATTGAGAGGAACAATCTTAAATACTCATGTATCTATTCTAGGTCATCTGCCTCTCAGACTTACTTTTTTTCTTTATTTTCTACTTCCTCTAAACTGAGAAAAACATGACCATCAGCACTTCAGAGTATCTCCTATTATCCATAACCCCAACAAAAGTTAGTAATTACTTTCTACACCCACCCCCATAGAACTATCAACATGTCTTTCATGTGTTAGGCAGCTAAGTAGTACAGTGGATATAGAGAGCTAGACCTGTAGTCAGGACAATGGAGTTCATATCCAGCTTCTAAAATTTCCATTATGTGACCATAGAAATGCACTAAACCTCTATCACTAAGCCTTAGTTTTCATTGTGTGTAAATGGGGTAACAGTAACACCTATCTTCCAGATTGTTGTGAGAATAAAATGAGTTTAATATTTTTAAGTGCTTTGTAGAACATAACGTGATATATAAATGCTTGCAATGAGGATAAAGATAAGGATATCAGTCAACAAGCATTTATTAAACACTTATTGTGTGCCAGGTATTGTAACTAAGCTCAAATGGATATCTGATGACTGATTCTTTTACACACATTTTTCATGAACAAATTCTGCAATATTTTTGAACAGGGACTGTGGCCTTTTTAAAAATTTTCTTTGTATATCCAAGGTAACTAATGTATTGCTCTATACTAAGGATATTGATTGTTTTCAGTAACTTTTTTTGAGGGAAATTTTTGGAAAATTAATTCCATATGTCATTCATGTCTTCAGAGTTTCAGTTCACTTTAGAGAAGGGTTGTAAATTTTAAATGTTATACCCAGATTAATTACTAACTTGAAATGTTCTTTCTTGTCTGCTAGACTTTATTCTGATTGTTAAAACTGGAATTTGTAGATTTATATATTTCAATTAATAATTTTATAGCATTTATTTCATAATCATTTTAAAAATTAATACCTAATCATAGAAACACCATAATATACATTTAGTCAAGTATGAATAATTTATTTAAAAAATAAAAGCATTATCAAAAAAGGACATCATTTTTTTAAAACTAAATTGAAAATAAACTGCTCTCCATCATTCAGGGTCACATTCCAATTTACAGTTAGATTCTGAAATGAACATTTTCAGGATATTTGTGTAGCTTAAAAACAAACAATATATGCCATAAAATGTAATTCTATCAGTACATATAGGTATACAACAGCAGTCATGTTTAAATTATTTAGAAATAAAATAGCTAAAAAGAAAATCTTAAATCCATGCCATTTATTTAATTCATTTGCTAATGTTCAGTGAGTTTAACCAATTATGTTCACAGTTGTCAAGTGAAGAATCACATTATGAGTTTCCTCTTAGAGAATCAGTATCTTTATTTTTTTTTTAGCCATGCTTCCTGGAGAGTAAAACTGATTATAGCATAGTCTGACAACTAATTTATTGTTTAGGGTAGACCAGCTGTTCAATTAGATGAGGTTTGTCATTGCCCTATGATAATTATTTTAAAATAATGGATTAATTGACTGAACAATTTTGTGTTTTGACATAAAGAACAATCATTAACAAAACTAAATTAGTTCATAAATCATTTCTAAATTTGATAATAAATTGTATGATAAAATGAACTCCCTTAAGGAAATGTATTTTGTATGTAAGTAAAATTCACTACATCTATTGATGACTATTTTAAAAAATTCAGTTATAAAAATAACCTGAATTTTGTTCAATAGAAATCAGATATACATTCTGATTATGCATTGTTTTCTAATGCATTTATATATACTTATATGTATATACATATGTATAATATGTGTTTATGTTATAAATATGTATTATGTATGTGGATACATTATATATGAATGCATTTTTTCATCTATTCCTCATTCCATCTGGTAAATTGCTTTGAGTACAAATATGAAAGGAACATCAATAGAAACAAACCCATTTAAAAATGGCAAATTGGATGAAAATTAATTCAGGAGAATATTGGTCAATCTTTTTTTAAGTTATTGAAGATATATATGTGTGTGTATGTGTATATATACATATAACATGTGTATATGTATATATGTACATGTGTGATGTGTGTGTGTAACCCCAGCTGAAGACCCTCATTTCATCCCTTCTTGGTCACATTTCCCTTCTTCCATCTCATTCAGGTAGCCAAACAATATGGTTGAAAAAGCATTGGATTTGGAATCAGGAGACCTTAGTCTGAATCCAGGCTCACCCATCTATCTATATGTAAAATCTCATTCTCCTCTCTCCGCCTCAGCTGATTCATGAGGCTGGACTAGATCAGAAGGTTTACTTGGTTTAGCCATAATTAACATGCAGTTCCCCTTTGGGCCCACAGAAATATATTTCAATTGGTCCATGAAAATTGGTTGGGAAAAATATATATCTTTAATTTAACTAAACCTCTAACTGAATTTAGCATTTTGTTCAAACCATGAATACTAAATTGTTAGTTAATATTATAAAATGTTATTCTGTAGAGGGGTCAATAGTCATCAATGACTGCCATAGGGTTCCATGACACAAAAAATGTTTAAAAACCTCATGGACTGTCTTCTTTCTTTTCAGCCTCTAAAAATTATTTGATTTTAGAAGGTTTTTTTTTTTTCCCTCTATCCTGTGATGACTTCTGCAAATCATGTCCCTAATTTGTCCTAATTTAACTTGGTATTTGCCAACATTGCCTCTAAAGATGATACTGACCAGTGTTAATTCATAGAAGCATAGTTTCACAACTTGAAGTTAACTAGTCTACCTCTACACAATACCTATACATATACCTACCTAGTCTCACATATACTCAAAAGAATCATCACTACTATACTATCCATTGCTTTCTTTAAGACAACAAATGAAGGGAACCTCACTATCAGCAATCCATTCAACATATGAATGGCTCTATTTTAGGAATTTTTTTCTAACATTAAGCCTGAATTTAAAACTTTTAATAAATTGCTTTGAGGATGACTTCCTTCAGAGAAATAAAATATCTTTCATTCCTCTTCTACAAAACAGCTCTCTGAATATTTGAAGATGGATTTTGTATCCATCATCCTTTTCTTCTACAAGCTAAACCTCTATTATTCCTTCAAATAATCCTCACATAATATGATACCCTATCCATGCCTTTCTCTAGACACTTTCCAGCTTATCAGTATCCCTATCTGTCAGTCATTCAACAGGAAATAATTAAGTGCTTACTATGTTCTAGGCACTATGGTAAACACTAAGACAAAATATTCTCTATCTTCTAGGAGCTCAAATTATAATCAGGAAAACAATATAACGTGCAAGAAATATAGAGAATATATGGAAGTTAGCCTCAGAGGAAAAGCATTGGTAGCTATGGAGGCTGGGAAATACCCCTTACAGAAAGTGGAATTTAAGTTCTCTGATGACCACCTTCTGGCCCAGTCATCCAATCAGCTTAAAGAACCTCCCATTTCTGGGAGGGGACAGGAAGGAGGGAGGAGAGACTGCACAGGGAGCTTGGCCCCTTTTGGTTGGAGAGATCCGGGTGGCAGCAGAGGACTTCACAGGGGAGTTAGGAAAGCTAGGATTGCCAGGTTTAGGAATTCTGTTCTCAATCTTCTCTTTCTCTTTCTTTTACTATCTTTCAATAAACCCTTAAAAACCTAAGGCTCATTTATCAGTGATTTTAGTCAGTTTCACCCCCAAAACTGGGGGGACCAGATTAGAAACCTAGATTTAGAGATATAAATTACACAGTTACAGTCTTGAAAGAAGTCAGGGAAGCTAAAAGGCAGAGGTAAGAAGGGCAATGGTACACATTGACTTGAACGACGGGTGGAATATTCCAGATGTGGTCTCCTAAGACACAGGTGTTGTTAAGGGACTAAAATTCTTATAGCTAAACTGTCTAAAATATGCTTAATGAGTTGGTCGCCAATAAAGTATAAACTTTAGGCAAGAGGTAGACTTTTAAGCATTTATAAGGAGAATAAGAATTTGGTAAAGAGAGAGAAAAAGGCCTAGATTCCTATCTATTAAAGGGAGAGCACATTTCTAGCTCCGCTCTCCACCAGAGTCCAAAGGAAAGAGTGCGAGACTGAGCGCCAGTCTCTTCCTTCCTCCTCCCACTAGCCCGCATCACTTCCTGACTCCTGGTCTTGCCCTCAAAGACCTTCCCTTCATGGGCAGAACTCTTCTACAGTAAGTATCCAGCAGGTGGCGTCATTCCAATCGTTACAGTCCCCCCTGTTGTTCCTCAAGAAACAAAATGTTTCCTTGACGGAACAGTAAAAACAATATAATAACTATTGCTAACTAATAATATGTGAACAACAATATAGAAAAGGAAGAGAGGAAAGTTTTGTCCAGAGGGGCGATTTTTTGTCCTCATGAACTGACGCTTTGACATTAGTCTTGCAAAGGGAGGGCCTCTGCAGAGAATACATGTTACAGATGGTGTATATTATAACAGAAAGAGAAAAAAAAACAACAAAAACAACAAATCAAAACTGTTCATTTAAAGTCTCTGAAAGTCTTTTCTCAGATGTCCTCTAGGTGTAGTCGTGGAATGGAAGTCTTTTCAGGGGTTGATGTGTGGATACTGGTAATCAGCCAGGAAATTTCCTACAAAATTGAGCTTAACACAACTTTAAAATAGCTTTGTCAATAATCAAATCAAACAATGAAAGTTCTCAAAAACATGTCTAAGGGAATACGGAATCTTAGTTGTTAACCATGAAACATATAATAAAACAAAAATTGAACCATTCTTTAAAATTATAATATTACTATAGTCCCCCCCTTATGGAGGGTAATTGAGAAGACAATTGCTGCGATATTAATTATTTAAAATAATTTTTATCTTTGTTTCATCACTTTTTGCATCATCTGCCTAATTATCCTCATGCCATTATGAGAAATTAAAAAATCTAATATAATTGGTAACAGGTGTCAAGGCCAAATTCAACACTGTATTTATCATGACACCTGAGATAATTATGGGGTTACCATAAAAGAACAGAGAAATGATGGGATATGAGCATTCCCACACTTGAGCAATATGTACTATCCATGCAGTATGCCAGGCTTAAAATAGGTGGATGGAATATATGTCCATGCCACCGAACATATTGGAGAACCTGAGTCAGACTTAATCAGATGCATGGGATTGAGATGTCCATGGCATCAGGCATATAGGAGGGAGCATAGAAGCCAGGTGTAGAAGTGAGATGGTGGGATGAATACTTCCAGCCATCTGTACAATATTGTGGGGAAAAATAAAATAAAATATAGAATCCAACCTCAACATTTGTCAAAAGCTATTCCCTCGGCCATACCTTGACTTCATGCATGTCTCCCTCCTCTCTCCCCTCTTCTCTCCCCCCCTCTCTCCTCCCCCCTCCCCCTCTCCATCTCTCTTCCTCCTCCTCCCCTCTCTCCTCTTCCTCCCTCCTCTCCTCTCTCTCCCCCTCTCTCTCTCCCCTCCTCCGTCTCTCCCTCCCTCTCTCCCCCTCCTCCTCCCCCTCATGTGACAGTTCAGTGTCTGCTCTTGCATGTATTCCTCTTGTGATTGGATGGCATCTTGGCCAACTGGCATCTGATAACTCAGAATAACGGCAATTAATGTCTTAAATGATAAGTTCCCATAATTTAAGTCTCATATGGATTTAAAATTGAGGATAATAAATGATTGCAAAAAATGTGAATACATCTTGACTCAGAACAAATATATAATTATGCAACAATTTCAAATAATACCCTTTTTTTTACTTAGATACAATTACTTTTGTGAAAAATCAGAACATATTAATACAAGTTAAAGCACAACAGAATCTCAAAGACAACTTTTACAAATGTTCCTCTCTTTTTTTTTTTTTTGGAATATGCTTATCAAAAATAATACTTCTAGAATCAATTTACACTTGCCATGGCAAACAATTTGCCAGGGAAATGCTTTAAAGTTTGATCAAATAATCAGTTGAGAAAAAATAGCAAAAACAAATAACTCAGAATATGGAGCACAATACTCCTAGAATTAACATTGTATTATGAAATCAAAACCATGTTTCAAATAGATAGATGAATGAATAGAAGAAAATACACATGGAATAATAAAAGACAATGAAATTCAAACTAGGAAATCTAAATGAATATGAACTTAATATTAATAAGAGTATTCAAAATATAAACTTGATCACATGACTATAAAAAGCTTTTACAAATATTCTCCTTGTTTTAAAAACTAAGTATAAAACACAATCTCAAAAGCATGAAAATCTCTATGAAAATAAACCATACCATTAATTTCAAAATGTATATAATAGCATAGAAATCCTATGTAACCTCTGAACTGATACTATTACTCTGAGTGAATTCAGAACACTTTTGATTCCGATATCTAAAATCCCCAATACTCATATCAATACCTTGCTGTTTACTTCTACATTTCTGTAAAATATATATACTTCCATGGCAAAAGAAGCAGAGTCTTGAACTATGGTGATGATTGTCATTCTTATTCAGCTTAAGTTTTTTCTTCTTAACCCCTCTATATTGTCTGTCAGTCTTTTCACCATACAAATGCTTTATAAGATTACTAATTAAAGACAAAAGCAGGTTAGCAAAATTATGAACAAAACGAGCATATCTGGAATTTAAGGGTTTTCTAAGGTTGTCTCAGAAGCACAGCCAGGCTGGGGAAGGGCTGAACCTGAAAGCTGCAAATGTAGGTAGAGCAAGTTCGAGCATGCGCATTAGATCTTTGGACTTCCTGGGCAGGGGAAGCTATGGGCTTGGCCATAGGAGGAGTAGAGGGTGGGGTCTGGAGAGGAGGGGAGGGACCAGCACAATTTGAATCACACTTGATTTTGAACTCAGGCCTGGATTCCTCTTCCCCACCTTGCCTCCAGGTGTTAGGGGATTAAAAGCTTCTAGAGGGTGGGTCATTGCCTCCAGGCATGCAAAATTAAAGCAACAATTAGTGTTAGAACTGGGAAAAGCTGCAGGAATCTCTTCAGGTTTCTCTGAAAAGCATGGTTGGAGAGGGAGAGATTTTCCTTGTGTGAGTAAGTTGCTGGCTCTTTTAACAAAAAGAAAAAAGAAAAATAGAAAATCCACAAAACAAAGCATTAACATGATCTTATCTCCCATTTGTCTGGTTAAACAGACCAAAATCAAAAATAGGATAATTAGGGAGTTTAAAAGGTCCATTCGAAAAAATTCAAAGGAAAACACAGCCAGTACACCAGTACTTAGCAGTTAAAGGGAGAGGGAGGGGGAAATTTCTTACCCAACCAGAAGATCAGAAGAAGACTGAGGGTTAGCTTTCCTCTTCGTGGTCAGCCATCTGTTAAGGGCTAAAATTCTAGCTAAACTGTCTAAAATATCTAATGAGTGGTCGCCAATAAATTATAAACTTTAGCAAGAGTTAGACTTTTAAGCATTTATTAAGGAGAATAAGAATTTGGTAAAGAGAGAGAAAAAGGCCTAGATTCCTATCTATTAAAGGGAGAGCACATTTCTAGCTCCGCTCTCCACCAGAGTCCAAAGGAAAGAGCGCAAGACTGAGCGCCAGTCTCTTCCTTCCTCCTCCCACTAGCCCGCGTCACTTCCTGACTCCTGGTCTTGCCCTCAAAGACCTTCCCTTCATGGGCAGAACTCTTCTACAGTAAGTATCCAGCAGGTGGCATCATTCCAATTGTTACAGGTGTCAAACTCCAAATCCATGGGCTATATCAAGCAAGCCAAACTCCCATGAGACCTGAACAAAATAAGTTAAAATACAATGTAACAGAGATAATGTAAATATGTGTTTTTCTAAGTCAATATGAAGTCCACAGAGATTTGTTTTTATTCATGTTTCATGCCTTATTGTAAGAAAATAATGACATACCAATATCATGATGTTGTCCCTAGAATCATTTAATTCTATTCAATTTAATATCATTCATTAAGCACTTACTCTAAGCAGAACAATGCAGTTAGGTTTGTTTGCTTGCTTGCTGTTTTGAGCATTTCTTGTATAAATCCTGTTCATTAACTTTCAATTGAGTTTTTGTTATTCATACATCATGACAGGCATTTTTTCTTGTATCATTCATGTCCTCATCATTGATTTAGGTGCTATTCTTTATTATGCCCTTCACTCTGTTATCACAGGGTATTCATGCATAATTCTCACCCTTGGACAAATATTTTAGATATTAATCTGCTCCTGTGTTTTTCATTTAACATTGTGAAAATTAAGTAGCTTTCTGTCTTGGAAAGGACTTTGCAAGTATGTGAACTACATTTGAAAACAAAAGATAACACAGCCCCAAAATTCTAAACTAAAAATAAATTGAAGGAAAAATTTTAACAATACTACTTTTGCCAGCAAAGAACAGCCTCTGTGAAACTACTAATAGAGATATCATTTCCTTTTGTAGTAATGAGGCATCTTAATCTGCCACTAATTCGTGATATGACCTTAATGTAGTTATTCTACTTTCCTAAGCCTAAATTTCCTCACCTCCTGTCCTTTCTTATGTGCTAACACTTTTGACCACCTACAGATATGATTGGGTCACTCCCATCCATGAGAAAACTTGTTTTCAGGCTTGTGTGTCTTCAAATCCCTGTTACTCTTCTCACTTTCCCCACTAAACTCATAGAAAAAGTGATCTTTTCTCCTGGCCTCCATTTTTTTTAAACTACTCACTCTTAACATGTTGAAATCAGACTTTCCACTCCACCATTCTATTGAAATTTCTCTCTCTGATGTCCTCTATAATATGTTCATTGCGATATCTCATGGCTTGTCTCAGTCCATTCCTTCCTAGATCATTCTGTAGTTATCAAAAATTTTGATTGTCTAACCTTCTCAGAACCATAATTAATAATATCAGCCCATATCTGTGCCCAGCACAAGCTGCATTACATAATCACTTAATTGATCCCTTTTGGAAAGGCTGCTACTTTGTTATAGGGATGAGGGGAACAGTTGAAAATTAGGAAGGAGCTTACCCTACCCATACTCTATAAACCTCATATTTTAAATAATTAATTTACCCAAATAGGCATTAGTTTCCATTGCTTCTAATAAAATCAAACAATCATAGACTTAAAGTTGGGGAGGGCCTTAAATGTTATAAAGTCCCAGTCCCTTATTTTATAAATAAGGAAATTGAGGTTCAGTAAAGTAATTTTTACAAGGTCTCATAGGCAGCAAGTGATGGAGTTGGAATTTGAACCCAGGTGCTCTGACTCCTAATTCAAAACCATTACTACTGTGCTCTCACCCTGTATACCTACTACAAAAGTTATCTCCTCCACAAATTTTCCTTAACCACTGTATTTGAATCTTCCTTTTACCTCATCACTTCCTGCCTTGCATTTTACTTACCTATGTACTTATATTCATCACATATCTCAGTACACTATGAGATCACTGACAGCAAGTACTATGAGAAGTCATAGATTCATATCCCTAGTACCAGTCACAAGATCTTGCATATTATACTTGTTTAATAATATTGGAATGGATAAATGAATACCTAAACTAAAGGAATTTGATTAGATGATCTCTACCTTTCTTTATAATTTTATAATTCTATGAAAATGGTTGTAATGGTTGATCTTTTTTATATTCTTATAATAAGGATAATTGATATGATGGTATCACAGAATGCTTGATATGAAAGGGACCTTATAGATTATCTAGTCTAATCTCCTTATTTTGTAGATTGATAAATTAATTCAGTCATTCAAAATTATTAAAGATCTCTTAATGCTTTGTTAAACATGGTTACAACTAAGCAAGGCAGCCAGGTTGCACAATGGATAGAGTGCTGACCCTGGATTCAGGAAGACTCATCTTCCTCAATTCAAATCTGGCTTTAGACACTGACTAGATGCATGATCCTAAGCAAGTAACCTAATCCTGTTTAGCAAAACAATGGGAAACCACTTCGGTTTTTCTACCAAGAAAACTCCAATTGGGGTCACAAAGAATGAAACATAACAGAAAACAACTGAACAACAAGAAACAACTAAGCTCCATAAGTATAGGAAATATATTGTTTCTTGTATATATATACATCGTAGTACATATAAAGATAAAATATTTCAGAGTCTGGGAATATATTTTTCTGGGAAGGAGACATATAGGAATATTGAATAAATAAATGACATGCTAATTAGAGATCATTAGAGAATGATAGAAGCAATATAGAAATCCAGTTATAGTGCTCTAGAAAGACTAGAGGAAGTACCCAAAAATCATAAAAAAAAAAGGTGCATCAGAAATAATGAATATGACTTCTGATGGCTCCCTATTGATTATTAAATTCAAAACTTTTATTGGCATTACAATCACTTTCTACTCTGATGCCACTCTGTCTTTCCAGTGTTATCTCATCTTATTTCAATCAATATAGTCTAGGCTCTAGTCAAACTGACCTTGTCACAATTTCACAAACAAGCCCATGCATTCAGAGGAACTTGGAGCTGGAGCTGAAAGAGATCTTTGAGGTGGTCAAGTCCAACCTCCTCATTTTACAGATGAGAAAACTGAGAGGGTAAGTGATTTGCCTTCCTAAATACTGTGGGCAGAGAATATATTGCAAAGCTTGAGATCATCCCCATTGCCTTTTCTGTTGTTGAGTCATTTCAGTTGTGGCTGACTCTTTGTGATTCCATTTGGTGTTTTCCCAGCAAAGATACTAGAGTGATTTGCCATTTTCTTCTCCAGCTCATTTCACAAATGAGGAAACTGAGGCAAATGAGGGTTAAGTAATTCGTTTAGGGTCACACAACTAGTAAGTATCTTGAGGCCAAATTTGAACTCACATGTCTTTCTGACTTCTTGCCCAGTGCTCCATCCACTGAACCATCTGTCCACATAACAAAATTCAAGTTTAGCAAATGTTTGATCTTCTTTGGTTGAGTTGGATTACTTTCAGAAATTTTGCACTGTTCCAGTCCTTTATTTATCCTTGAATGTTTTTCTCTTCCTAGAACATGTTGCTTCCTACTCCATCTCGGCTGCCTCATACCTCATCAATACTCAAAAGTCTTCTCCAATTCCATAAAGCTTTCCTTCTTCCTTTCACCATGAAACACTTGTTTTTTTTTTTTCCTGTCAAGTAAATGGCAAATGAAATTTCAGTATGCACTATTCATATAGAACTTTTTTGAATATTGCTGTTATTTGTGTACAGTCATAATATCCCCTACTGTAATTTCCTAGAAGGGGCTATATAAATCTTCAGGTGCTATATGAATTGTAGTTATTATTTATTATAACACAAGGGCCATGTCTTAGACACAAGCTTCTTAAACTGTGGGTTACAACCCCATATGGATTATATACCAATATACCTGAGGGTGTGTAAAAATTTCTTGGGTTGAAAAGGTGTAACCAGTGGAAAAAAGTTCAAGAAGCCCTGTCTTAGACAAAGTGTGACTATTAATCAGTAAGTATGAGCTAAGAGCTCTTTCAGGAGTTGGGCATACAAAGAAAATGTGAGAGTCTCTGCCCTAACATTCTGTTGTTTTAAGTAAGAGGATTGCTTATCTTATTTGATTCATGGCAGAAACACCATAATTATATGATACCTTGTTAACCCCTAGAGTGTTCTTTTTCTCCTTAACACTCAAATTCAGGAAAATGAAATCAATAAACAGAAATGTTTGCTGTGTACAACCTTGGAAAAGTCATTGTAACTCATTTCAAGATTCTTTGATGCATTCAATCACAAAGAACTTCTGAGTTTGAATGGCACTCACCATCTTTTATGTGTATTGTTTTTTACTATACTGAAAAAAATTGTTTCGATAACATCAAAGCAAAACTATCCCCAATGTAAAAATTAACTTTTCTCATTTTAGAATTACTCTTTAAAATTCAATTTGGGCAATGAACAGTCATTTTTAATTCCACCCCTTTGTAAACAATGATTTATTCAGAGTGTACTTTAGCTTGATGCTTAAGTAGTATTACATTCTAACAAAAAAAACAAAAAACACAGTGTACTTATACTTCTATGCATGGTCCATACCTCAGACTCTCTCTCCAACACCCTCCCACCTTTTTTTTTTGTTTTGTTTTGCCACCTTTTTTTTTTTAATGTAGTCACCTACTTCATAATACTATAAAGCAGTTGTTTTATATTTTTAGTTATTTCTGTTGTAAGGAAAAGAGACATTGAAAGGTTAATAAACCACTTAGTCACTTATATCAATGCAATAAAGTATCTTATAATAATACTCACATTTGTTTCTTGCTTTCTTATTTAAAAAATATTTTGTATACAATTTCCAAAGTTGTGAAGTAGGCAGCTTAGACATTATTGTCAACATTTCTACAGATGAGGGAACTAAGATTCAGAGTGATAATAAGAGCATAGACTTAGATTCGAAAGGGACCACAGTGAACATTTAACTGAATAATTTCATTTTAAAGTTGAGAAAACTAAAGCCCAGAATGTCAAACAGATATTAGTAGTTGCCAGTGGTAGGATTCCAACTTAGACTCCCTGACTCCAGAATCAGTGCTCCTTCCACAGTATCAAGCATGTGACTTACCTAAGATTATTCATCTAGTAAATTCTAGACACCTGTGAATTCCCTTCAGGTCCTGTGTCTTTAAGTCTACTGACATGTCTACTAAACAATATTGTGCTGCTTCAATAATCTGTAGTGATAATATCTGAGCTACATATATTTCAAATTTTAAGATGTATTTTTTTTAAAAAAGGCTTTAGTCACTAATAGAACAGAAAATTGTGTCAGTTTAGTATCACAATCACTAGTTATTTTCTGTCCTATTTTATATCATCTCATATTAAGTTTGACACAGATGATAAATAAATGTTGGTAGTAACATGAAAGGTGACAATATCTGTAGTCCCAGAAGGTGAATGGATCTCTCCTTCCTAGGCGACATGGATCAGTTCTGACATTACAAGCTAGACAAAGTACAAAAAAAGATTGACAAAGATAGTAAAGGGTATGAGGGACTTTCTATGTGGAAACCAATTTTAAAAATCATCTGTTGTCAGTCTAATCTTCCTATATGACAGTGCCCCTCCTTTTCTATTCACAAATATCCCTGAAAATATCTTTTATATTACCATGAACTTTTCTTCTGTTATATGTAATTTTAATTCATTTACACCCATGTTGTCCCATGAGCCAAAGCTAGATAGTTTCATGAGCTCCATGAATAAGAATATTAATGATAAGGAAATAGACCTATATAACAGTGGATACATATAAAAATCATTACACGAATTTCAAAATGTTATACAGACTTCCTGCTACTCTCCCACCTAAAAGTAATTTTCAAGTATTTTAACTCACAAAACAATTTATGAAACAATATTCAATATGCTAAATGTGAGTTGCATAATGACTCAATAGAAAGACTAATATATAAAATTGCCTCATTCAAATAAGCAGTTAAACTTTAATATTTTGGGGGCAATTAAACATCTAGGGAACCTGTTTAGCATTGGTGAATATGGCAGGCTTTTAAAAATAATCTAACAAAATACCTATTAAAGATTCAAGCTATGGTAAGCTTAGTCAAATTACAGGTTTCAAAAAAGGTTGCATAAATTGACATTTGATAACATGTTTTTAAATGGAAAGTAGGGATATCTCTGATATGTCCTTAACCTTTGAATGGGGTGACATGTTGGGAAACTATCATACATTCTGACTACACGTCTCTATTTTCTATTATCAGAAATGGAATATTCAGAGGGCAAGTAGTAAATACTGCTTATGTTCTCATATAGTTATTTTGACTGGAGGAAAGAGTCTTTTGTTGTGATATAATTGTGAGATAATCATTGTGATATATTTAAGCAAATCTGTTTAATATGTATTTGCGGAACTACTATGTCTAAGACATTATGTTAGGCCCTATGAACTCCATGAAAAAATAGAAGTGATAGGGACTGGACCTGTGATTACATTAGTATAGGTAATTTCCAGATAAGGAAATTCCCTCTACAAATGCAGGTTAACATTTTGCCTACAACTTTTAATTGTAGAGAGTTATCTATTTCACTGAGAGGTTAATTGACTGTTTCAGAGATGCAGTGCCAGTAAGTATAAAAGGTGGAACTTAAACCTTGGTCTTTCTGGCTCTGATGGTTTTTCTCTATCCACAATGAGTTGCTGCCTTTCAGAAATGATGATGATGATGCATTTACAACTATAAAGTGTTTTAAGATGTATACACTGTATCCCTCATAATTAGTTAATACGATTACTATCATCCCCATTTTACAATGATAAGACAAACTAACTTGTTCATAATCAAATGATTATTAAGTGTCATTTAATCCTATTTTGATTTTGTCTTTTCTAAACTCCATATGTATCATGCTGCCTTTCTAGCAATAAGGCTAATAATAACAATGTTCAATCAATAAAAATTTATTAAGCATCTACTATATTTCACATCCTGTGCTAAGTACTACCCTCAAGGATCTCACAATCTAATGTGAGAGACAACAATTAAGCAAAGATAAATACAGAATAAATATGAAATAATTGGAAGGGAAGGTAGCTAGTCTGAGGATATAATGGTATCTGGTGAGTGGAGACTTCTATATGAATATAGGTCTTAAATGAAAGAATGCTTATTAACCATGGAATAAGAGTTCCAGAGGAGACAGTGTAAAGGTTGGTACTGGCATGAAACCTGGGAGGGACAGCTTCAAGGTATATCAGAATGGGAAAATGAGAAGCTATGGAAGTTGGCAGCTGGGAGGTGGCTTATACTTAGGGAACAAGTGATTCATCATCACTAGGGCTAGGAAAGACAGAGGTGGGACAGGTTTATTAATCCCAGTGGTTGAGTCTAGGAGTCTCTAAAGGTGAAGGAATATGCTATGACCTCCCTTGGTGGTCTAGTCAGGGAGCAGTAAATCACCCTAGGAGATGCTGTCAAGTATTGACAACTGAAAGAAAAAAATGGCATTTAAATTAGGCAAAGAACTTTTCTCTGGTCAACTCAGAGATGCAAAGCATGATGCTAGGGAAACTAAATTCTCTGAAAAGTGAACATACAGTCAGGCTTCGGTTCACACTATCTCTATGACTGAAATGCTCTTCCTCTTTGCCTGTTAAATTCCTCTCTATGCTTTAAAGCTTGACTCAAAGAACACCTCTTTCAGGAAGTCTTTCCTTTTGTGACTCTAATACATTTATCTTATAATATAGTACATCATTGTTGGGTTAGTTCACTCTCTATTAGACAGCTAACTCTGAAGGGAGAAAAAGACTTCTATAAACTTTTTTTAATCTTCCCCATTTGCATGTAATATGCATTTAGTAAGAAGGGTTTTGTTTTGTTTCTCATTATATTAGTTGAAAACCTTAGTTCATGTGAGTTTAAATTAATCTCTTTTCCAGAGTTCTTTGAATTAAATCATATTGTCAGGGTTTCAGACAGCCTTCATGCCCCTAAATTTATAGAAAAACGATTTTATAGTAAATGTTATCCCTAGGTTTTAAGAGAAATCAACTTTCCCTGACAGAAATATTCCATTAGGAATGGGAAACTCAGATTTAGAAGTAATTATTTAGATATAGACACGACAGAGTTTTACTTGGAATTATGGACAGAAAGTTTGTTAAACAAGATAACAAGATTGACTATGAAATGTTTATTCTACTCAACCCAATTTTTCAAACACATTAACATTTATTTGCATATCATATAAAGTATCCATACCTATTGGTTCTTATCTATTCATTAAATTGATTTTTGAAAGAAATTCATTGGCAAAATTGGCTGTGTCATTAGAGAGATGTTGATTCAATTTTTGTTAATTAAAAACAATGCCCTCCTCCCACCAGTAGTAACAAAATACTCATAAGGTTGTTGAATATTACTGTGTATGAACCTTTCTGGAACACTGCTATAATGGGTCTTCTTACCACATTGCAATTACTTTGTGAAGTCTGAGTATACTATTATTTTAAGAACTAGATGTTTTAACCTAGTTAGACTAAGCACTATATTTAGGAATCTAGCAGCTTTGTGTACCAAAAATTGTATTCATGTTCCCAATCTAGTGGCCAATCAGGTAAAACCTAGGAGTGTAAGCCAGCAAGAACAAAAAAAAGGAATGAAATGAGTTTTATGTGAAAATAGATTTATTGAGGATGAAATTGAATATGTGGGTTTTGAAAAGAAAACAAATGGAACCAAAATTAGCCTTTCAAAATGTTAGTGAGCTTTTATATAGACATAGTATTTTGTTGTGTTCCTGTTATATTATTGGAATACAATGCAATTAACTTTCTTTGAAAATATTTCCAAATTCTATGACTTCTCTCAAAACATTCCAAATTATTGAGGTCTCATTGCTAAAATGAAAAGAAAAACATGCCATTGAATGAGTTCCAACTTATCTCATTCTTGTTGATACTTGAATTTGTAATTATAAACTGAATGTAATATTATAAACCCTTAGTGACCAGAAAATGCTCTGTTAAAGCATGATAACATAGGATATTGTGAGACTGAAGGATAGATTTATGATCACCAATAGTAATTAGATATTAATTACCTCAATTTCTAAATATATAAAAAATTGTTTCTCTTAATAATTACTTTGATTCCAATAAGTCTTTTCTGAATTTCTTTAAGTAATAATAATTAGTTTTATATAAGCACCTACTCAGACACTGTGAGGAGCTTTAAAAAATATCTCATTTGATCCTCAAAACAACACTAAGAGGGAGGTACTGTTAATATACCCATTTACAACTGAGGGAAAAGAGGTTAATAGCAGTTTAGTGACTTATCCAGGGTCATAAAGCTAATAAGGTTTTTGTTTTGTTTTGTTTTTTGTGGGGGCAATGGGGTTTAAGTGACTTGCCCAGGGTCACACAGCTAGTGTCAAGTGTCTGAGGCCAGATTTGAACTCAGGTCCTCCTGAATCCAGGGCCAGTGCTTTAACCACTGCACCACCTAGCTGCCCCGCTAATAACTTTTTGAGACTGGATTTTTATTCTTCCTGACTCCATACCCAGCATTCTATCTATTGTTATCAAGGGGGTTTTCAGACTTTGTAGCAAAAACAACTTTCATATTTGTCTGTATACCTTTTACTCCATATTTGTGTTCAGTCTGTGTAAAAGGCAGCATGGCACAGTGGAAAGGAGTTCACTTTCCTGTTAGGAAGATCTGGGTTCAAATCATTCTTCTGATATAAATAGGCAGTGTGGCTCTGGGAAAATTGTTTAATCTCTTAGTGCCTCAGACAACTCTCTTAAATTCAGAAAAGGTGTCTTATCTGCACTTGTTCAATAAGTTATCAATGAGTGCTCACTATTACTAATGAAATCATACATCTTGTCACTCATTCTCTCAAAAGGAAAAAAAATGGAGTTTTATAAATTATCTGTGATCTTTCACACTGACAAACGTTCACTCTTCTTTCCCCATTCTCTCCATATTCTCAATGATATTGTATGGTGAGTTCTAGTCAAATATTTTAAAATCGATAGTGTCTTATCTAAAATAACTTTGAACTTAATGGTGCAGGAGGTAGTTTAAAACAGACATTATCTTTTCAAAAGAACTTTTTTCACTAGAAAAAGCAGACACCAAATGTTAAAATGTATGTCATAAATTTTTTGCTTCTTTTCCTTTCTATAGCTACAATGTTAGATTGTAAGTGCACTTGAGCTAAGAGCTGGCAGTGTAATCATGTTGTTGGCTCCTTTACAACAATATTTTCTGTTGTCAACAGTTTATGGAGATGCATTTTGGCATGACAGAGCAGGACTATTCCCATCAGCTTAAGTTAGAACTTTAAAAGAGATTGTTCTAATTTAATTCTGTGGCTGGAGGAACATCGATCTTCATAACTTTGACTTCCTCTTTCTTAGACAAATGCTTATTTAGTTTGCAGTTAAAGGTTGATTGTCACATCTTTCACAAAAGAAATCTTTATGTCTTTTGGGATATCACCAATTTAAATCTCCTTCTTCAAAACTATAATAGCAAATCAAAGTTCCCTTGCCTGGTAAGCCAATTGTCACTTCTTTTTGCCTATTTAAAATTTCTACAGAGGAAATTGTTAAAATGACTAAACAAGAAAATGTTTTAATTTTCTAAAATATCTATCTGTACCTATATCTATATAGATATATAGATATAGATATATTTACAACATATTATTCTAATCACATCATTCTCCTCAGGAAGCTTCAGTTGTGCCCTTTTGCCATTAGAATAAAATATATCTTCCTGTTTGACACTTAGGATTTACATAGTCTTTCCCCAGCTAACCTTTCCAGACTTGTTTTGCATTGCTCCCCTTTACCTAACCTTCTAAAAACAAAATCAAAAACAAAACCTAGTCCCTTCATGTTCCCCAAACCTGCAGCCTGTCTCCTACCTCTTTGCATTTACTCAGGAATCCTCCTCTTCAACTCTTAATCCCCATGCCTGTGACACTTTCCCTACACACCTCAACATCTTGAAATATGAAATTTACTTTAAGCCTCAGCTTAGATGCTACTTCCTATAGGAAAACTTTTTGATCTCCAAGATTAATGCCTCTTCTACACTCTGATTTTATACATATGTGTGTATCCATCTATATATTTATTAAGTATAAATTTATTAGTCATATATTTGTATAATTATACACTTAGGAATATTAATGTTTGCCAATTGAACATAGGCCCATTGAGAACAGATGTGTTTTATATTTATATTGTCTGTGTCGTACACATAGTAGGTACTTTGTAAAGGCCTATTTAATTTAATTAAAATGGTACAATATGGTACAATATAATGCAATGTAATCCAATCCATAAGTATATTTGACCAAGATCACACAGGTGACTTCAGCTAAGTTTCTTCACTGCTCAATGTCCCAGGTAACTCTATGAATTTTCAAATTTTAAAACCACTTCCCATTTGTACTAATGGATGGACCCCCCCCCCACTCAAGTTCACTATTCCATTTAAACCACATAATTTTTTTAGAAAGTGTATATTTATGAACATATAGTATTTATGATATATGACTGAATATTGGAACACCATAGCCATTTGAGAAACATTTGTGGCTGATCAAAAAGTCAATAAAAAGATTCATAAAAAGGCTATAGAGGAAGGTGAGCTAACCTTAGAAAAATTGATATCAAGGCCTATCTTGGACATGTTGAATTTGATATGTCTATAGATATCCAAGTAAATTTGATGATGTGGGATTGGAGTTCTGGTGAAAGATTTTAGGGTTGTATATATTGTCTAGAAAGTGGAGATCACAGAATTGCAAAGTTTTAGAGTTAGATGAGTCCTCAGTGGTCATCTCCATAAAGGAATCCCTACACCCCATAACTTAATATATAAGTTGTCAGAAAACTCTATTTGAAGAGGTACAATGACCAGGAAACCACTACATCTTGAGGCATTCTATTATATTTATGTATAGTTCAAATTTTACTGACAACGAACCTTAAATTTACCTTTCTCCATTGCTCCTAGTTCTGCTTTCTGCTTTCTGTGGTCAAAAATTTAATCCCTCATGGTAGCCATCCATCCTACCTCTTTTACTGAGTCTTCTCTAGGCTAATTATCCATAAGTCTTTCACCTAATCCTCATATTGCATAGTCTTGAAGCCCTTCACCATCCTAGTTGCCCTACAAATTAGACAATTGTCATCTTTTCAATGTCCCTTTGGGATGGTGGTGTCAAGAAATGTACAGAACATCTTGTGATCTGAAGTAACTAAAAGGCAGAGTACAATCAATTCTCATATCCTTTCTTAATTCCTCGAAGCTAGCTCTGTCTCTCAAAATGTAGCACAAAATTACATTATATGGTATTTTTTTTGCATGCCATATGACACTTTTATTCACATTGGCCTAACAATCCACTAACAATCCATATCACAACTCTTGTCTAACTATGCTCCAACAATTTTGTCCTTTTGAGCCAAAGTGTAAGACTTTACATTTATTCCTACTGAAATTCACTTGATTAAATTTAGTTTAAAACTTTAGTTTAGCAAGACCTTTTTGGATTGTGGCTCTATCTTCCAGGATGTTAACTCTCCTTCCTAGTCTTGTGGCATCTGTAAATGTTATGAATGTTCATCTATACCTTTATCCACACCATTAATTTATCGACAACAATAACAAAAGTTACATAGTACAAGCTGGACTTTTGGATTTCTGAAGGACCCTGGAGATCTTCCACAAAATTGATATCAAACTATTAAGAACTACTTTTTGTATCTGGCCACTCAACTAATGATCAGTCCTATTTGTATTATTTTCTAGCTCATAGCACTCTATTTTTCCCAAGAATATTTTGAAGTGCTTTATCAAATACCTGTTCTACCAGTTTGTTAATATAATCCAAAACAGGGAAATGAGTTTTTTCTAATATGACATTATTAATGAAGCTATTGTGGGGAGCCAGAACCCCCATAAAGAAACTATGGAGAAGACATGAGTCAGTCTGAGCTATCTTTACTCTCAGGTGGATTACTCTGGGACACTTTAGGCAAGGAGGATATAAATTCAGGTTTAGGACTGTGGCAGGGAGTTCCTGAGTCTTCAGAGAAACCCCTTGATTATTATTTTTAACCTTTGCCTATTGCCTTTTTGCCCTTTTGCCTGTGTTTACCTTCCTATGACCTACTTTCTAATCACCTTCATGGCTGATTTCTTTGGGGCATTAATTATTGTTGTTCAATCATTTCAATCCTGTTTGGTTCTTCAGGACTCCATTTGGGATTTTTCGGGCAAAGATACTGGAGCGGGTTGCCATTTTCTTCTCCAGCTCATTTTACTGATAAGAAACTGAGGCAGAGTTAAGTGACTTACCCAGGATCACACTCTAATAAGTGTCTGAGACTTGAATTCATAAAGATGAGTCTTCCTGATTCTAAGTCCAGTGCTCTATCCACTATACCAGCTAGCTGGCCTAGGAGTTTCAGTAGCGGTAGTACTAATAATAAGATCATTATCATCATTATTATAACAATTATTTATATGAACACTTAGTCTCCAAATGAGCCATTACACAAGATTTGGAATCACAGCCTTGAACAGAAGCTGTGCTGCCTTTTGATTGTCATCTCTGTAACGATTGGAATGACACCACCTGCTGGAGACTTACTGTAGAAGAGTTCCGCCCATGAAGCGAAGGTCTTTGAGGGCAAGACCAGGAGTCTTTTCTTTGGCGTCAGGAAGTTACGTGGGCTAGTGGGAAGAAGAAGGAAGAGACTGGCGCTCGGTCTGACGCTCTTTCCTTTGGACTCTGGTGGAGAGTGGAGCTAGAAATGCGCTCTCCCTTTTATAGATAGAAATCTAGGCCTTTTCTCTCTCTCTTTATCAAATTCTTATTCTCCTTAATAAATGCTTAAAAGTCTAACTCTTGCTAAAGCTTATAATTTATTGGCGACCACTCATTAGATATTTTAGACAGTTTAGCTAGAATTTTAGCCCTTAACATCTCTTCCTTTTCTCTATAATCTGTATTATTGCTAATCTGTTCTAGAATTTTCCTAAGAATTAGAATCATAGGATCATTATCAAATTCAGTGGCCTTTTAAAAATACATTCTCTGTCTCTGTCACTCTCAGAATCTGCCTTTCCTTCCCTCTTCTCTCTCTCTCTCTCTCTCTCTCTCTCTGTATGTGTGTGTCAATATTTGCCCCTTTTTCCTCCCACAGTCCCTTTAAAATTCTTCATGATTTTTCAAATATCACTGATCATAGGTGGTTAGCAATCACATCTAAGGGGTTCGTTCAGTGAGAGAATAATTTCAGTGGCTTGAATAGGGCTCTAAACTTAAACATTGGCCCTATTAACTCTCTGCCCTAACTGAGGTAATTCTCCTCTCAAATTATAATTAATCCTATGTAAGTTTATGAGACTGTGAAATGACAAGATCTTTTTTTTGTATTCAGTATGATGATTCTCATTCTCATTACTAATAATTCATGGATAAAGTACTAACTGATTTTAAACTTGGTGGCACTGAACATGGGGTTTTAACCTAGGGTTTGTGAACTTTTCTTTTGAGATTTGCATCTTAAGTATGATTGGTTTTCTTTGTAATACCATGCATTTATTTTATACATTTAAAAATACAATTCTGAGAAGGGGTCTACAAGCTTCACCAGACTGCCAAAGGGGTCTGTGATATAAAAAACTTGGATAAGAACTCTTGACCTAGAAAAACAAAGAAGGAAAAGTACCAATCAGAATCACAGTAAAGGCGTTGTTATCATAGTTAGAATAACACTGTGGAATCATTGTCCACTAAAGACTGATAGCTATGTTTCCTTCTCTCATCTAAATAAGGATTAGATTCTCAATTGCTGTTCATTGATCCTTGATTGTGTGAAACATACAATCTAGTATTAGGCTATGTCAGAATTGCTAAGTCATATAGTAGATAGAGTACTAGACCTGGAATCAGAAAGACCTAATTTTAAATTTGTCCTCAGATACTAATGTTTATAACTCTGGGCACCATTCTTAATATCTTTCTTCCTCAGTTTTCTCATCTACAAAATAGGGATAATAATAACATGTACCTCCCAGAGTTGATTTGAGGATAAAATAAGAATAATCATAAAACTCTTTATGAATCTTAAAGCAACATACAAATGCAAGTTTTATTATTAATATAAAATGATCTATGTTATGTAAATAAGAGAAAAAGAAAGTAAGCCCTAGTGGAGTTTCATGGAGGAAAGATTGGAACAAATGTAGGGAAGAGGGGGTTAGAGTTGGTATCAGCCAAGAGATCGCATTTGAATAGAGTCATAAAAGATGAATAAGATTGTTAATAGGAAGAAGAGGGATTATCATCACAGATAATGCTTTGACCAAGGGCATAAAAATAGTATGCTACAACACATGAACCTGGTGTAATCAGTAAGGAATACAGTGTTTGGAGCATAGCATATCTGAAAATTATAATACATATACTTTAATAATAAAGCAATACCCCATTTTAGAATCCAACACCGTGCTTTGTACACAGCAAAATTCAAAATGTATTTTATAAATGATTGACTTGAGAACCCTTCCCTCTTTACAATTCTATTATGCCATCAAAGGTAAGGCATTCTAGAGTTGCTTTAACTGTGCAGTAAGGTAAGCAATAAAATTGTCTTTCCCAAAATGAATTAATGGAATGATTTTAAAGTTATTGGTCACAAATAAAGTAAAGATTTTATTAGGTGTTAATGTTTTTATTATGAGTCAATTTTGCTTCTTTAAGAATACTATTGTGATCACTGGAATAGTTACTATCATTTGAATTCAGTAGCATCATTTAATATTATTCAATGTCTTTTTTCATTTCATGCAAAAAATTATTTGTTTCCTTCTAATGTTTTTAACAATCAGAATTTTAACACCAAAAGTGTTGATCAGTAGTTCTGAACATTTATCATCATAAGCAGCAGCTAAGGTTGACACAATTATTTTTTTTCACATTCTCATTAGACAATAGTTGTTTGGCAGAAAATTACAGTGTCTACTCTAATTTCTCTTGCTTTTGCTGATGCATTTACTGCAAATTAATTTAGCTATATTCTAGTCAAAAGAGTATGTTTTCCATTTGGAAGGAAAAAATGGACACTTTGGGCACTCAGTAAACATAAATGTGAACTACCAACTGGGCATTCACCTTATAAGCCCTTCAAAACTGCAAAACTTTAAGAATTCATACTGTCAATATTCTCCCTCAATTCAAGAAGCATCCATTCTGAATGAATACTATGCTAGATTTGAGGGATATGGAAACCAAAAACAACATTCTTAGTCCCAAATAGTTTCCTAATTTAGTTGAGGGATTTGCATTAGTGAATATAACATATTCTTATTTAGGGAGGCTCAAGGCTTGGGAGATTTATTTGTTTAATATGTCCTCAGTAACAGGTGTTTACTAGGTGTGTCTATTCTTTCTACCAATAGTGTTTGTGATTTTGGAAAGGATGGCCTACATTAATGGAAGAAGCATTCTATTGCTATTTTATCAAGCACCTTTATTTCAAGTTAATTTTGTCCTCCAGATGACTAGTAAAAGTCAGAGCTTTAAATACATTAAAAACATGTGTGCATCCAGAAAAAAGAACTGTGCATACTGAATGCAGATTGAATCATATGATTTCTACTTTTTGCTGGGTTTTTTTTTGAGGTTTTCTCCTTGTTTCTGATTCTTCTTTTACAAATGTGAACAATTGCATAAATATGTTCAATGTGATTGTACATATATAACCTATATAAGATTGCTTTTTGTCTTGGGGAGGGGGTGGGGAATAGAGGGTAGGAGAAAAAATTTGGAACTAAAAATCCTGTGAAAACAAATGTTAAAAACTATGTCTATATGCAACTGGAAAATAACATTTTTAAAAATTTTAAAAATAAAATAAACAGATGTGTATGTGTGCACATACATGCATGTATACACATACATGCACACACACCACTGAGAAATGAAAGCTCTTGACTGGATGCAAACACCATGACTACCTTTTCTTGAGATACCACATATGAGGGGATAAGCATCCTTATGCTACACATAGTGAAATAAACATGAAGTGCATGGAGTCCAAGAAACAGATAAGACTTACAACTAGGAGCAGTGCAGGGAAAACTTCTACAATGAAGTGATATTTGATCTAGATCTTGACTGAAGGCCAGGATTCTAAGAAGTAGAAATGATGGAAGGGAACACATTTTAGGAATACATTCTAGTAAAGGGTAAATCTTGTGAGAATTCAAGAGTTAGGAGGTTGAATGTTGAATTTTGGGTACAGGGATGAATTCATTTTGACTGCAATGTAGAGTAAATGAAGGGGAATAATATCAAATATGACTGGAAAAGTATAATGACACTAGATTTTAAAGGGTTATAAATGTCAGAGTAAATAAGTAAATAATAAATAAGAGAGGCAACTTGTAGTCATGCTGAACTTACACCTTAGATACTAATTATCTGTATAACCCTAGGCCAAAAACATATATATATATATATATATATATATATATATATATATATACACACCCTGGAAATGTGTGTGTGTGTGTGTGTGTGTGTGTGTCCAGGCCCAATTTAGTATGGGGAGTTAATTGGGCGGCTCACCGTAATGTTGGGGTTCAGAAAATAATGGAGACCTCTAGGTCTAGAGTTTCCCCTTCTCCAAAGTGCCCCTTTTCCAGTTATATCTCCCAGACTAATAAGAAAGGAGATTAACAGCCTCTTTTCCACAAACAAATCAGGTTTTATTAATGGTAACAAAATTTACAACACAAGTGGAGTTAATAAAGCCAGATACAATGACAAAGGGGAAAGAGAAAGGGAAAAATATGTACAACTTCCCAGATAGTTAGAATCTAATCTCCAGGGTAAAAAGGTCCCCAGGTACCTTGAATAAGCTCTACTTTCTCAGCTACTCATAACAGCTTAGCTCAAACAAAAACTGACTCAAACCCCAAACTTCCAGCTCAGCTGGCTCAACGAGTCAGCCTCATTGGAAGGGACACAAAACTCACCACCACCTGGAATCTGCAGTTCTAAGGAGAATCATCTTTGCAGTGTCTCCTGGTTAGGTCCAAAGATCAAATACACCAGCTGCTCTCTCCCTCTTCCTTCACTGTCCCTCCCTGAGAGTCCTCTCCCCCTTCCTGCCTCTCACACAGGAAGGGTGGTTCTATAGCAATGCTGAGTCTCCAATTGGTTTAACATACCCCCTGGGCTGTCTCCATTACAATTTGTCCAGGCAATTGTGGACATGGGGGATCTCCTAGGTGGGGGTTAGGTACTTAGTTTGATGCTTTGATTCAATAAATGTTATTTGTGTTATTTGTTCCATAATCTCTTAAAGTACACAGCCATCTTCTCTTAGATTTTTAAAACTTGGATCTTTTCAGTCTGACCATAATGATGCAAAGATGGTATGATGGAAACACCAAATCACAATTAATTCCTTACATATGTATGTATATTCGTATGTATGTATGTATGTATGTGTATATATATATATGATATATATCTATGTATGTGTATGTACATATATGGGCCTCAGTTCATCTGTAAAATGAAAATGTTGAAACAAATTATCTATAAGGTCTATATCAAGAATAAGTCTATGATCCTAGTTTATTTTTCATTCTTGAGGTAAAAGTCACTAAAGATTTTTTTGTTTGTTTGCAGGACAATTTGGGGTTAAGTGACTTGCCCAGGGTCACACAGCTAGTAAGTGTTAAGTGTCTGAGGCCGGATTTGAACTCAGGTACTCCTGACTCCAGGGCCAGTGCTCTATCCACTGTGCCACCTAGCTGCCCCACTAAAGATTTTTTAAATTGTATTTTTTATCAATCAGCAAAAATCCACTTTCTCAATCTCTTATTAAATTGGGGAGGGGGGAACCTGTTACAAATATATATATAGTCAAGTAAAACAAATTTTGACATTGTTTATATCCAAGAAAATATGTCTTATTTTGAACATTCTTAGTCCTTCATCTTTCTTTCAGGAGGTGGATGGCATATTCATCATTAGGCCTCTGGAATTCTGTTTGATTATGACAATCAGAATTCCTAATTCTTTCCAAGTAGTCTTTATCAAAAACGCTTTGTCACTATAACTTGTTTTCCTGGTTCTGTTTACTTCATTCCATATAATCAGTTCAACAAGTCTTCACAGTTTTTTTCTTTCTTTGTTTTTTTTATTTGAGAGGAGAGCATTTAATGAGGAATTATAAGAATACAGACTTTCAGAGAAATATCTATCTCAATACAAAGGTGTAAATCTTTTCAAAATGGCTCTATAAACTGAGAATAAAATTCTTAATAGCTAGGTGGAACAGTGGATAAAGCACCAGCCCTGGATTCAGGAGGACCTGAGTTCAATTCCGGCCTCGGACACTTGACACATGACACTTACTAGCTGTGTAACCCTGGGCAAGTCACTTAACCCTCATTGCCCAGAAAAAAAATTGATGAACATTAGCCTAAAGAGACACGTATACCCTTCATTTCACATAGGATAGAATTATATAACAAATCAGAACGACTTCTAAGTCTAGTTTATGTGGCATATGGTCAAATGACTTAACAACTCCAAAACAATATAGGGAAGGGGTGGAGGAAAAGTAAACCATTAATTAATTAATTAATTAATTAATTAATTAATTAATAGCTGGCATATATATAGCTCTTATCATGTGCCAGGTACTGTGCTAAGCACTTTAAGAATATCACCTCATTTGATCTTCACTACAACCCTGGGAAACAGGTGCCATTATTATTCCCATTTTACATCTAAGGAAACTGAAGTAGGTAGAAGAAGTCAAGTAACTTGGCCAAAGTCATACAACTGGTAAATGTCTGAGGTAGAATTTGAAGTTATAACTTTCTGACTCCATGTCCTAGGCTCTATCCACCTAGCTGCCACAACCTGTGACTAAGGCATCATTCTCTTACTAGAAAAGAAATGGGAAGTGAAAGATAAAAAAAAGGACAGTATTGAAGAAGAGAAGAGAGGGAAGGAAAGGAGAGGAAAAGGGGAGGGGAGAGGAGAGGAAAGGAGAGGAGAAATGGGAAGGGAAGGGAAGGGGAAGGGGAAGGGAAGGGAAAGGAGGGGTAAAAGAGCCCAGATGCCAAAGCTACAATTTGAACCACAGGTTTCCAGAGTTTCTGTTAGTGTTTATGAAAACATGATACCCAGGGTCTTTCAAGGGAATAGATCTGAAACTTCCTATATAAGTGGCCCTAGAAGGTGCTACTTTTACTGTTTTTTATGCCCTACTAAGTATAAATTTGGGGAGGCATATTGTGGCTGAATGACATGATTCATGGAATCAAAGAATCAGAAATTTGCAACACTTCTCAGATAGAAAGCCTTTCCCTTCCTCCTAGCTTGACCAAGTAGTGGAGACACTCTAGCATTCTACTTCAAGGCTTCAGCAGCTGCTAAAGAGGCTTATGGGAGTTAGGAATACTTCAGGGCACTCCGTCTATTGCACAGACTTAAATGGTCCAGCTTTAGTTTGGGCTTACATTTTGATCCATATTTGTTAAGTTCTTTTCAAATCTCTAGGAGTCTTTGTGGATGCTTCAGCATTTTGGAGGAAACACATTCCATCATTCATGAATGCCAACAATTTGTCCTACACCTCTATCCCATAACTCAGCTTAAAAAGAAACAGGAGAAAACACGTCTCTGTGATATTCCAGTTAGGAAAGTTTCCAGTGAGATACCTTGATCAGACTGGCATCTTTCTTTGGCTGATAACAGAAATATCAGCCATGCCAGAACAGGTTTTTCTAAAACCATACCCTTTTATTCTAAGTTACTGAAGAGTCTTAAGGAGAACAGAGTCCCTTGGGAGCCCTGCTATAGCTTAGTAGACAAAGTTCATGAATTGGGGACATCAAAAGCATTTATCATCAGGGGCAGCTAGGTGGTACAGTGGATAAAGCACCGGCCCTGGATTCAGGAGGACCTGAGTTCAAATCCGACCTCAGACATTTGACACTTACTAGCTGTGTGACAGTGGGGAAGTCACTTAAGCCTCATTGCCCTGCAAAACAAACAAATATATATATATATATCATCTATAAGCCAAGAAGAATGGGTTTTTGATTCCCATTATGGAAACAAACTATTTCTCATGCCCAGAGTCTACTCTTCCTAACCTCTGCCACTTAGAATCCCTAACTTTACAAAAAGCTCAATTACAGAAATCCTTTTTCTGGATCCCCCTAATTATTAGTGCTTTTACTTTTTTCCTCAAATGATCACATACATTCTTGTCTAATTTATATCGCTTATTCCTCTTATAGATATGTAAACTCTTTGATGCTAAGGGATGCTGTTGCTTTTATTTTTTAATTTGTGATTTATTGTTTTGGTTTTGTACTTGTATTGCTAGCATCCAGTGAAGCCCCTTGAAAATAGTATGAATTGAGTAAATGCTTTGTTGTACCAAATTAGATTTATTGGATTGGATTGGGCTGGAAAATGTGGCTAGGTTTGTTTCAAATGGCAGGAATGAAGTATGGAGAAAGTATGACAGGGCTCACTAGGGGTGGCAAGCTGTCAATTGAGCCAAGGAGCCAGAGCCTTTTGCCATTCTGCTTGCCATGCTATAATTGTTTTCCAACTTGTCAATCAACATCAGTTGTAGGCTCTAGTGTCCAGAATTGAACACAGTGTTTCAGATGTAATCTGATAATGACAGAGTACAGCAGAATTATTACTTTCATATTCCTGAAAGCAAGGCCTCTCTTAATGTGGCCCAAGATCATGTTATCTTTTTTGGCTGACTAAGAGATGGCAAGGTTGCCATGCACTAGGGGGAAAAAACAATAACTTTTCAGGCCACTAGGATACCATTTAGTGCACTGCACCAGTAATGCATAAAATAAATTATCCTATCATCTCAGGGTTAATGAGTATCCTAAAAGTGCCACTCTTACACCCAGGATGAAACTTAATGATTGTCTGGCTCAATGAATGCTAAGTATGTCCTCAGTGTTATAATAGATATTGTCCTATAATGCTGACTTGCATAATCCTGCCCTTTTAAAAGATATGCAGGTTCATAATTCTAAAAACTATAGCTTTAAATAGTAATAAGAGGGTGACCTTTAACCTTTTAATAACAATGGAAAATTGTTTAAATGGGTTGAAAACCACACAATGTTCATATATGTCAACTATCAAAGTAGAAATGAAAATATTATCAGAAAGGTTTTTAATCTAGTACAGACCAGATGTGTTTGAAATAATTTGTACCTATATGAGCCAAAGGAAGACCCAATATTTTTCTATTTTATCAGCAATATCTGGTTCCTTCACTTCTCCACAAACAAGCAAACACAATGAAATCTGCCATTTTCCTCCTTGTGCATTTTAACTTTTGTTCTATAATAAGTTCTATACCTATTGGACAAATGATCAAATGGTTAGTGGGTAAACTCCTTGAGGACAGAGACAATCTTTCATCTTCACTTCTGTATCCCTGAAATAAAACTGGTACTTATTGATTTAAAGTTAATTGAATTGTCACTACCAAATTGAAGACAAGTTTATAAAATACACAAAAAAAGCACTTTAGAATGGACAAAGATTTCCCATCCAAACTTCCATACTTATTACATCAAAATAATCCCACCAATTTATTGAAAAGTTCACAGTTTCTGGTGAGATATTAATTAACTGATAAGTGGTTGAATTTAGTAAATAATAATTCATATCTGCATTGCCTACATTATTGCACTAGCCTTTATTTTATTTTATTTTTTGCGGGGCAATGAGGGTTAAGTGACTTGCCCAGGCTCACACAGCTAGTAAGCATCAAGTGTCTGAGGCCAGATTTGAACTCAGGTCCTCCTGAATCCAGGGCTGAATCCACTGTTCCACCTAGCTGACCTACAATAGCCTTTTAAATGTCCACTTTCCTTCTCTCTTCTCCCTTTTAATCCATCATATATCATATCATTTGAACCTCTGTACAACTCTGTGAGGTAGGTCCTATACATATTAACCTTATGTTAAAGTTGAAGAAATTGGTGCTAAAAGAGTATAAAGAATTCCTAGAAGTGTTGGAGACCTTGGCAGAACTTGACAAGTATGGGCAGAGCTTAGACCATGACACAACCCTACTGAAATCCCCATGGGAAATGTTTGGTTTTCTTCCCAGAAGAGGTAGCACTCTCTCAGGACACGGAAAGGCAAACAACTGGGGATGTAGAGACCACTTTAGGCACACTACTTAATAGCTTTTGGACTACATCTGTAAAGTATTTAACCACGGATTTCAATTTATCTTCTTAGGCTAACGGGATTCCATCTGCCACCACCTGTGACGAGTACCAAGTCTGTTTTCTCACTACGTTTGACCAGTGATTTTGCAGTGAGTGCCCATGGCTTTAAAGTATATTATGAAGGTAAGTAAAGGTCTTCGCTTTCCACAAAATTATTTGAAAGTTAGCCCTTGGATTTAAAGGTAACAAAAGCATGTGAAAACACTTCAGGAAAACTAATTTTATTATAGGATAAAGGTTATAGAGTTTGTTCTGTTTACACTGAATATATCTTATGTGTACATTGCTGTTTGCATGATTTCTTCCCCATGACAAGGTGAGCTGCTAAAAGGCAAATACTATGTTGTTGCCTTTCTTTATATGATAATACTTAGCATAATGCCTGGCATATGGTAGGTGCTTGATAAATTATATTTGGCGAATGGACTGTTTTATGGGCAAATATTTCATATTTTTATTTTTATCATCTGAAAAAATATAATTTTTAAAAAACTAAGAAAAAGTATTTTTCAGTGTACTTTGTTTTATGTAATGATTCATATGAGCAATTCCGAGCATGGTTTTCTTGGGAGTTTGTTAAATGGAGTCATCATTTTAAAAAGATCCATTCTTTTCCCTATAAAGAATTACAACAGGAGTTCCCAATCCTTTTTTATCCTGAACTATTTACCTATCCAATATAAAAAGAAATTAATCTTAACTAAACTTTTAAGTATGCTGCTTAAAGTTTATAAAAATAAATATTAATTTTCATAAAGAGAACTTCATTCAGAACAGTTTTCAGTGTCATAAAGTTGTTAAATGTTAAAAAAAAATCTTAGTAAATTTGAAAACATAGACAAATTACTTTCTCCACAAGCCACCTTAACATGTTTCACATACCCCCTTGCAGTATATATACCCAGGTTGAGGGTCCCTAAATTGAAGTATTTAAGAAATTTTCTTTCACTATTTGAATAGTTACGTCCCCATATTTTCCCTCTAAGTTTTCATATACTTTAAAATCTTCTGCTTTCTTATGTACGTAATCTATTTTGAATTTTAAGTTTGAATATCTATCAAATCCTATGTTTCCCTTTAATTTAATCTATGGTGAAAATAGTTTGATGTTGTAGTAAAATAATTATTTCTATTGAGAAAAATTAACATGACAACCTTATGTGTTTTGTTTGTTATTGAGATCACCTTGTTCTCTCAGTAAATGCTTTGGGTTCCAATAGCTAGAAATGTTACACTATGGAAGATCAAATGTGATCCTTACATTTTATGGGAGTTTAGCTACCAGGTTTCATCACAATGAAGGAAACTATAGTGGATGGAAATGGATCAAGGTAGGTCTTGTTAGACATGGCTGGGAAAAGAGCTCTGTGCTTCATTCTTGATTCTTATGGTTACATTTCTTATGGCATTATGTAACTTTCATTTTGGAGTGAAATATTCACCTCATGAAAAGGACATTTACCTCAAAGAGGTTAACATTTATAACTAATGGGATGAATATTTAATGCCACTATCAGAGTTGACCTAATATTATGCTTCATATTTTAAACTGGGACATGAATAACTCTAAAATAGGCAGTTCTGACCTTATGTCTGGGCAGAGGAGACAGTTTTGTATTTGGAATTACAGACACTTGGAAAGGTCCCCTTTCTGTAACATCTCTCCTCTTAGGCCCACCATGGTGTTTAAAATGTCCACAGATTCTTTCCTTAGGGATGAATTTGCTGTTATGAGGACATTTTCAGTTATTATTACCTTATTGCATTACCCACCTAACAAGGGCCTGAGGGAATGAGAACTATCACTGTTAAGTTTTGATTGTAAAGCTGAGAAAAGTATGGAACTATTGGCATTCTGGATAGTATAGTGAAGTAAGGCACCCCCTGATATTAGGGAACAGTAGGCACTAAAAAAGATAATGGAAGGGATGGGGAGGGAAACAAAGATTTAAAAATAATTTTAATAGTTTAATATCAGAAGACATAGTAGGTCTGCCATAAAAAATATTAAAGAATCATTTATTCATTTAATCTATTTAATCTATCTCACTATCTGTCTATCTATATCCATCTATCTATTGAGATTGAGCCTCCTTAACTTACCCATTTTGCAATTGTAGTAGCCACTCCACTAAAAGTTCTGATCTTACCGATGATCAACACTGAAATTTTAATTTGCTCTATTTTTGACAGGCTGTTTCTCCCTTCCTAGGGCAGCTTGGTGATACTCCATTCCATGGGCTTACTATATTGGTACCAGAGGTAGAAAAGACATCTAATTTGCTTTATCCCTACCACAGCTCAGAACTCCTGAACTCAAGCGATCCCCTAGCCTCAGCATACATAGGAGAGATTATAGGTGTGACCTACAACACCAGATCTATTAATTTATTATTTATACTTTATCACATTTACCAGATGGCCATTTCAAACTCCCTCCATTGTCCTAAAATGCTCGTTTCTCTCCCTTCCAATTTAGTCGCAAGAGATCTCTTTATTTAACACTATTCTTCTAGTCCAAATCCTTCATTTCACAGAGAGGAATCATTTCCCTTGGAGAAGTAACTTTCCCTAAGGTGAAAAGTAATATGTAATAGATTTGCATCCAGGTCTTTGGTTTCCAAATTCATTGTTATTTCTGCTATGACAGATGAATTCACCTCTTATGACAATAAAAAATAAAGGTCATTCATCATGATCTCATTCGACTTTTCTTCGCTCCAACTCAGTATTTGTATTTTCTCCTCTGGCCCTTCTATTTCTGAGGAAGCCGAACCTTTCTTCCTTGCCAAAGTCAAAATTTGATCTCATCTAGGACCAACCACCCCTTCTATCTATTGTAAATTTTCAGTCTCTTCTCTTCATCACATCCCATCCCTCAGATTATAAATATACTCAGGAATTCCTTATTCTTAAAAAACAAAATGAAAATATTCAACTATGTTAATCTTAAAACTGTTCTAATTTTTAGCTTGAATTCTTGAAAGAGTAGTGCATTTATTGTTTCTACCCATTCACTCATTATCCTCTTCCAAATTGACTTCCTCCCCAATTATATGACTGAAATAATGCTACTAAAAGTCACCAATTACATCACCCATCTTTAGTCAACAGGTCTAGAAGCTTTTCCTAATCTATACCACTTTCCACCTCTCTGTATGATATGTAAATTTTGAGTGCAGTCTCCTTCCTTGACTTCTCTCACTCTATAATATCCTGGCTTGACCTCTCTGGTCATGCTTTACAATAACTTATATATTTCTTTCTTCTCCTCACCCTGAAATATAAAATCCAAGCATCCCCAACCAGCATCCTTGTCCTCAACTCTCTTCCCTTTTTTTTACACTCTCCTTAAAGCATAGTGTGTAGAATGGTAGGCATATTGTCAGTAAGACCTGATTTCAAATGTAGTCTCAGAAACACACTAGCTGTGTGACTTGCAAATCACTTATGTTCTATTTGTCTCAGTTTCTGGAACTGTAAAATGGGGATGATATAATCACCTAGTTCCAGGAATGTTGTAAAGATAAGATGAGATAATATCTGTAAAGTGCTTAGCACAGACACTGGCACATAGTAGCTACTATATAAATGCTAGTTAATATTATATTCTCCACTGATTATAACCATTGTGCAAACTTAACTATATCCTCTATTTAGTTGACTCCCAAATCTAAATCTAAAGCTCTAACTCCTCTCCTAAGATCTAAATCCATATTTCCAACTTTCTGTTATCTCCATCTAGATATCTCAATGATACTTCAATTATTTATTTCCCAAAGTAAACTTGTTAATTTCCACCAAAAAAATCTCCTCTTTCCATAATTTCTTATCTTAGCAGCCCCATTCTCCTCACTGTGCTCTAAATGTTGGAGACATTTTAAAATCTGGCCTTTCCTTAATTTTTTTTATTACAAAGTTGTTAAGTCCTGTAAATTTTTTTTCATTATCTTTTAGCCAGAAAATCATTCTTTTATACTGATATTATCTTGCCCTCTTGCTTCTATCTTCTTCAATGGTAGCCCCCCCCCCCACAATCTATTCCACACACAGAATCCAAATAAATCTTTACCATGTAGAAATCTAAATATACATAGCTCCAGTCATGGTACTCACCTATTCAAAGATTGGCTATCTCCAATTTGAGTCCTATACTTTTAATCTAGGAACTTATTTCAAATATTTTTTAAAGTTTCTGTCAGGAATAATGCATTATGATAAATGTTACTAGGAACAAAAATGTCAGAAACAACAAAATACCTGCCCTCAAGGTGCTTACATTGTAATTCAAGAATATAACACATTTGGAAAGGAATAAGTGAGCTACCTGGAAGATAGGGGGAATAAAGATTTAGAGGAAATGTTCTAGAAAAATTTAAGAAGGCTTGCTTTCGGGAGCAGCTAGGTGGTGCAGTGGATAGAGCACTGCCCCTGGATTCAGGAGGGCCTGAATTCAAATCCAGCCTCAGACACTTGCCACTAGCTGTGTGACCTTGGGCAAGTCACTAAACCCCTATTGTCCCACAAAAACTAAAACTAAAACAAAAACAAAAACAAAAGGCTTTCTTTCCACTTGACTGATCAGGAGAAGCTTCAAAAGGAGCTTGCATGTGATCTGGACATTGAAGGAGGGAAAGGATTTCAGCACTTGAAGAGGTTGGACATATCTTTCTAAGCAAATTATATTTTATTTTCCTTTACCCATCCTATTTTCCAAACAAACTAACCTACTTGACCTTCTCTTTAAATGATATTCTATCTTCCCTCCCCATGCTTTTGCAAAATCTAGCACCTTTCTGGGAATGCTTTCAGCAGCTCTGACTTTTGCAACCCCTGGGCTTTTTCAAAGCTCAACTCAAATGATACCCTTTGCATGAGAACATTCCTGATTATCTAGTTGTTAATGCAATGCCTCTCCAAGTTACTTAATATTTTTTCATAGGCATTTTGAATTTATTTATCTGTGGATGTGTTTTTCACTACAACATGGTATCACAATGTAGAAATAATGTAGGTGTTGTTTGTTTTTGTTTTTTTTTTTGTTTTGTCTTTCTGTAGAAGTAAGAACAAAACAAGAATGACTTCCTAGTCTTGGTCATATTAAAACTCATACGGAATGAAACTAGAAAATTAGGTACGTTTTGGTGGGGTGCAGAACTCACACTAATTCAGATTATTATACTTGCGAATTCATTCTAATGCCAAATACATCCAAGTATAACATAAGTGTATTTCCATAGACTTAGAAGAAAAAGCATGAGGACCTGAACAATTTTGTTTAGTCCTACTCTGAGAAAACTATGTCCATTCTCACTACACCTTGAGGACTTAACTCAATGCAAAGAATTAATAGAAGGACAGGTCAGAAATTGAAAGAGAATTGAGGGGACATAATTCTTTTATCATATTGTTTCCTTTAAATCATATACTATCCAAAAAAGATGAAACAGCACTTCTTTGCAGAACAATCTTCCTATAGATAAATGGTCAAAGGATGAGAAAAAATACTTCTCAAAAGAAAAAATGCAAAACAAAATGAGCAGATAAAAATTGTCCAAATTACTAATGATAATAGAAATGCAAACTAAAATAAACCTGAAGTTCTGCCTTATACCCATCAGGTCTGCAGAGATGACAAAAAGGACAATTCCTAGAAGGCATGTGGGAAAAACAGGTGCACTGATACACTTGGAGCAATTGTAAATTGGTCCAAATATTCTTTTTTGGTTTTTTTTTTGTTGTGTGTGTTTGTGTGTGTGTGTGTGTGTGTGTGTGTGTGTTTTGGTGGGACAATGGGGGTTAAGTGACTTGCCCAAGGTCACACAGCTAGTAAGTGTCAAGTGTCTGAGGCCGGATTTGAACTCAGGTACTCCTGAATCCAGGGCCGGTGCTTTATCCACTGCGCTGCCTAGCCGCACCCCCCCCAAATATTCTTAAAAGAAATTAAGGCATTATACCCAAAAGGTCACAAATTGTTCATATCATTTCCTATAAAAAGCACTAGTAGTAATCATACAAAAGAAGGAAAGAGGAAAATGTTCCATATATGCAAAAGTATTTATAACAGCAGTTTTTGTTTTAGTAAAGAACTGTAAACAAAGGGGAGTGTCAATCAATTGGAGAATAGCTGAACAAATTAAGCATGTGAATGTAATGATTTATTATTGTAGTATAAGAAATTATAGAGAGAATGGATTCAGGGAAACTTGATAACACTTAAGGAACCAATGAAAAATGAAGTGAGCAGAACCAGGAGGATACTTTTTTTAAATGACCACAACGTGGTAAAGAATAAACATCTTTGAAATAATCCTAATTGATGAAGTAATCCTGATTAATGACTAAACAAGACTCCAAACGACAAATACTCCCCCTAACAGACTATATGTTTAGAAAAAAACATACTTTTTCAGACATGGCCAAGATGTGAAATCATTTTGTTTATATATACTTATTTAGAGTTTTTTTTTTGTTTGGAGTGGGGAAATTGGAGGAGAGGGGAGAAAGAGTGAAAGTGATGCCCCTAAAAAAAATTTAAAAATAAAATAAATAAATAAATATTTTTAAATGATCAGAAAAGCAAGACAGCTTTATAACTTATGTGTGTATACACACATACACACATACATAAATATACATACATATATACACACATACATATGTACATACACATAGGTAATAAATGTTTCCATTTTATATATAATCTTCTTCTTGTTCTTTGTATATGCAAATTTTCATGTTTGTCAAATCCAGAATAACAAAAATTAAAATTCTGTAATAATACCAATTTATCAAAAGTCATTGTTTGTTGTTCCATATCCAATTAGAATAAACAGTTCTTCTGTGTATTCTCTTAAGATGATGTGTCATGATATTAATAGCTTTTTCTTTTTTTTTTAAATTAAAAGGTTTCATGAACTTTATTAAAAGAATAAATGCATCTTGGAAAACGAAATAACCTATTATTACCATTACTCCTTAAATCTCATTAGAGACCTTTTCTCTTTTTTTGGACAATATTTTATTTCTTCCCCAATTATATGTTTAAACAATTTTTAACATTTATTTAAAATTTTGAGTTCCAAATACTATCTTTACCTCCTTTCCCCCTTCCCTGAGACAGTAAGCAATCTGACATAGGTTATATATGCACATCGAAACCCTAGGTGTTTTTGCTACTTCCCAGTCAGTACTTTACTCTTCCTTTTAATAGTGAATATTATAAAAGTTTAAAAAGGGAATGTTAATATCTTTGAAATTCTGTTTTTTGATATTGCAGAACAGTGAGAAAATCCCCAATTATTACTATGTGTCCCCCAGTAATGCTTGCACTATGCCAAAGTCAGGCAACATGGAAAGCTCCAACTCCTCTCATTTATTTATGCTTTGCCCTTGGTATTTACCTCTTTTTATTTTTTAAATCTGTCTCCTTTTAAAAAAAAACTCTTTGATTGTGTCATTTGCACAAAATGAATTCTTCTATCTTGCAAAATTTGTTTTTTTCTTTCTATTATTCCATAGTGTCTTTTATGGGAAAAAACCTTTTTCACAAGAATTTCTCACATATTATTCTGAATAAATGTCAACTGTTATAACCCTGAAAGAAGCAACACAGAATCATAACTAGAGATCTGGCCTCAAAGTCAGGAAAGGCTGGATTCAAATCCTGTCTTTGATATGCATCGGGTAACTGACTTTGGGCAATTAATGTCTCTGGGCCCCCAGGTAACTCTAAGTTTATCATTTATAGAGTACATTCAGATTTGCATTAGAACATAAATCTTCCTCCATGGGAATTCCTTATACTAGTCAAATCTTAGGTCTAATCCAAGATTACAAAGAGCAGTGCTCATCTGTACACCATTTTCTATTATTTTTTACCCTTAAGAAAAAACAAAAGAACCTGTCTAATATCATCCAAAATTATTCTAGATACCATTAGCCTGTCTATTTTTTTCATTGATGATATTATTATTAGATACTTGTCTTTAGTTTAAGAATGATGTAGGTTTTAATTCCAACTCTGACACTCTAACTTTGTGAATTGGAGCAAAACATTTCACCTCTCTGAATCTCAGCTTCCTGTTCTGCAAAATGGGTATAATACCACCTTTAACATGTACATCACAGTTGCTATGAAGGTGAAATGAGATAATGTATGTAAATGCTTTATAAACCTGCAAGTGGTATAAGTCACATATCATAGGTACTTCCACATTATAGATATTTAATAAATAAATTGTTTCTGAGGGTCTTCCCCTCCCAAACTGATTCTTTTGTGAAGGCAAACTAGGCCATCTTTTGCCTCAGCTCTTACCTAGGCTTTAACTACTGAATGGGCATTTCCTCAGACAAACTGAGATCTGGGGAAGACCATAATTTAAAAAGGTCCCCATTGGGGCAGCTAGGTGGCATAGTGGATAAAAGCACTGGTCCTCCATTGAGGAGGACCTGAGTCCAAATCCAGCCTCAGACACTTGACACTGAACTAGCTCTGTGACCCTGGACAAGTCACTTAACCCTCATTGCCCAGCAAAAAATAAATAAATACAATAAAATAAAATAAAAATAAAAGCTCCCCCTGCATCTGGGGCCATCAGCAGTTTTGATCTATGTCTTTCCAAAGAATTCTGATGACTCTGGAGGAGAGATTGAGACTGATGACTCTACACAGCTTTGACTCACTTAAATCCAATTAACTTTCAAGTCAAGATGTCACCCTGCTGATGTCATTGATCCTCTTTGAGAATGAAGGACATACAACTTAATAAATACCTACTCAATTGAATTAGACTGACTCTACAGTAGGTAATAAAATGATTAGGAGTTAAGTTATTTTAGTAAAACCTTTTAAAAGTTTCCCTATATACTTAAGAAATAACTTCATTTTGATAATTCTTGGTTTCAGAAAGCAATAACATTTTGAGGGTGATCTACCATCTTCATGTTAGCTATTTCATTTTAAAAGATGATGAAGGTGAGGATGGGAAGAGACTAGAGATAATGTATAAGGACATGATTCTGAAATATACAATTCTCAAAATGAAATCTTACAAATCATTACTTCTACCTGCCTTTCCCCATTCTCAACCAGCAACTGTTAATCCGTATTGCTTTCACATAATGGGACAAATGATACTTATTCAATTGATTTTTCTAATAATCAGAGCACACTGCTTATGTAATGACATGGATAATGACTAGATGAAATTATAAGTTTTTCCTCCTGTAATTATCTTTAGTTAAATGGGAAAATGTGTCAACATTTCTAGTGTAATCCATGGTATCATATGCAAGGAATCTATTTACTCCATTAACTGTAGAATATGGAAAGAGATAAATGACAAAAATATTATGCATCATCCCAAAGGCAGACAAATTCTGGAGCTATTGCCTGTACTTTGAAAGACATTCAAGTTCAAGGGATATAGATCTAGCATGTGGACTAAATGATCACCAAACATGAACATTTTAATATACAAAACACAATAAAAGTGTATATAGGAAAATATGAACTTTTGCTCATAATTGGACTTTAAATAGTTTGCAGATATTTCAACAGTTTTTGTGAATATGTATTTGTAATATCCTATTATACTAATAAGCTCTCTTTCAGCCTTGTTGGGCACACTAAATAGAGTGTCTGTCCTAAAGCCAGGAAAACTGGTGTTCAAATATGGTCTCAGATATTTACTAGCCATGTGACACTGGGCAAGTCACTTAAGCCCATTGGCCTCAGTTTCCTCTTCTGTAAATGAGCTGGAGCAGGAAATAGCAAACTGTTCCAGTAACTTTGCCAAGAAAACCCCAAATGGGGCCATGAAGAGTTGGACAGAACTGAAATGATTCAACAACAATAACAAAAAGCCTTGTCAGCAATATAATGGCCCATGAGATCCATTGGTTTCCTCTCTCCTAGACTTTAGCCAGTTTTAAAAAAACAAACAAATGAAAAACATGTTATGAGTTGTCACAATTGTTCTGAGCCTACAGTTAGGAAAATTCCTAACATTTAAGCAGAGGTTGTTTTCTCTGCTTAAATTTACAGTTATTTTTATCTGTAGTAAATATCTGACCTCTTTGTGATTGAAGCAAAATTTAGATAACTGGAAACATTTGGAGAAAGAAACAGCAAAATTATTATAGCTTGTATTGATAGAGAGGCTCTTGGATGGCAACTTGAAGAAAAATCCAACCTTTCTTTGTGACTTTCCTCAGTCTAGTTTTTCTGCTCTGAGAAGCCTGAGGAGCCAATCAAGGGGATGGAACACAGGAAACGCATGTATTGATCACTTTCTATATACTAGGCGCTATGCAAAGCTCTTTATAAATACTATCTCATTGGATCCTCTCAATCCTCATCTCATATCTCCCACATGGCTGGTATTCTACACTTGCTCTAAAATCTCAGACTCAATACCTTCTCAACTCACTTGGTAATTTAAAGAGGATGCCTTGGATGTGACCAGGTTTACTCTGCCTGTTTGAACACATTTGTTGTACAGTACCACTACAATTTAAAGGACTTTTCTATACTTAGCCTAAGGACTATGAAGTTAATTGATCAGTGATTTTATTATCACTTACTTTGGATGGTTTTGAGTAAATCAGTCAACCTAACATTATATGCATATATCCATCTACATCTTACCCTCTATGTTTATAGCTAGATCTATACTACATCATTTATATGTTAAAGAGATGAGATTTTTATTTAATTATTTTAGACTAGGTCTCCGTATCTCAGGCTAGAAGTATAATAGCCACTCATAGGGTCACTTTTGTTAATCCTGTCTTTAAGCATCCTGATAACCCCTGTTTATAACGTCTGTCTTATTGCTGCCAGACACAGAATGGAAACCTAGTCAACTTAATTCACTTCAGCTCCTGAGTTCAAGGGATCCATTAGCTTCAGCCTTCGTTGTAGCAAGAATTACAAGTGTGTACTACCACACTTGGCTGAAGTGTGGGATGAAGTACATGGCATAAGAGATTGTGAATAGTTGAGAGCAGCTAGGTGGCGAAGTGGATAAGGCACTGGCCCTGGATTCAGGAGGACCTGAGTTCAAATCCAGCCTCAGACACTTGACACTTACTAGTTGTGTGACCCTGGACAAGTCACAACCCCCATTGCCCCACAAAAAAAAGAAAGATTCTGAATAGGGCTAGTTTTAAGTAACTTTTCAGGTATTTTATTAAACTTGTGATGACCATATGGAAATTTGGAAGCACTGTTAAATTTTCACTTGAAACTGCTATTATATACAACATTGAGTCACCGGTAATCAATTTTGTAAGCCTTTTTTAATTCCTAAGACCTCATAAAGAATGGTCTCAATTTTCTCAGTAAAGAATAATGCATGTTCTTCTGCTAATAGAGTAGGATGTAGAAAAGAAGATGAGAAGAAGAGTGAACAAAGGGGAGAATAACAAGTTTAAATAGTGACTGGGATTATCTCCCTCCTCTGGTCCTTCTTACATGCTACTGAGCACTACTGGAGAGAGTTGTCCCAGTTTTGTCCATTATAAACTTCCCTTATATAATATCAAATGGGCTCTCACTACAGCAAGGTAATTATTTCTTCAGCTCCTCCTTCTAATTAGATGGCTTCTCCTAGAACCTCCACTTAAAGAAGGTGCTAAAGCAAACTATGTCCTCTTTTCTCACCAGGCTACACTCTGGGCTTCTCCATCATGCCCCCTCACAAGATGCCTTTCTTCCCACGCACCCCCCTTTTCACTTTCCTTTTATATGTTGCCTAGCCCCATTATAATGAAAATACCTGGACACTAGGATCTGCCTTGTTTTTTGCTAATATTTGTATCCCCAGCATTTAACATAGTGCTTGGCTCATAGTAAGTGCTTAATAAATACTTGTGGACAGACGGATTGAATTTCACTGGCTTCCCACAGTATCTGGAGGTATATCTCTCCTCATCTCCACCTCCTGGCTTCCTTTGTGTTCCAGCTAAAATCACTGCTCTACAAGAAGTCCTTTCTAATCTCTCTTAATGCCTTCCTTTTACTGAGTGCTTCCAATTTATTATGTATGTATATTGTTTGTACATTATTGTTTGCATGTTGTCTTCCCCCATAACCTGAAAAGTATGTGATAATATGAACAGATTTTGTTGCTGCTGTTTTTGCCTTTCTTTACATCCCTGGCATTTAGCACAATACCTGGCACAGTAACACAAATACTCATTGACTGACAAAATATCTAACCTACTACTAAAAAAAGGATCAATTATCTGACATTTATTAAGTGCTTGCTATGTTAAACACATAGCAGTGGCACAGTAAATAGTTTTGGTCTTACAATCAGGAGGGTCTGGTTCAATTTCTGAATCAGACACTTACTAGCTATGTGATACTGGACAAGTCATTTCTTTTGGCCTCAAGTCCTCTTCTGTAAAATGGGAATATTAATAGTACCACTCCCACTGAATTGTTATAAGGATCAAATAATATAACAAATGCAATGCTTTGCAAACTTAGTAGCCAGTAAATACCTGCAGATTTCTCCTTCCTTCTTTCTTTCCTTTCAACATTCCTTCCTTTCTTTCCTTCTTCCCTCTTTTTCCTCCTCTTGCTTCTGTTCCTCTCCCTCCTCGTCTCTGGATATGAATACAAAACTGAAAATGTCCCTGCCACCTGCCATCAAGAAACTCACATTTTAACAATAGAGAGCATATGTGTGTGTGTGTGTGTGTGTGTGTGTGTGTGTTTGCAAAATTAAATGCAAGATAGTTTGGTACAAGCCTCATGGGATCATGAAAGGTTTTGGGTGGAAAGCAGCTGGACCTGAATCTTAAAGGAGACCAGGGATCCCAAGAGGACAAAGTGTGGTGAAAGTGACATCCAGGCATGGTGGGAAAAGAAGGGGGAACTATTGCCAGGTCATGAGGAGTTGAAAACTCAAGAAAGTAATACTTTAGAAGATTCGGGTGCCAACTGAAAACATTATTAGTTACAAAATACAAACATAACCTAAAAAAATTAAGCATAGGGGCAGCTAAGTGGTGCAGTGGATAGAGCACTGGCCCTGGAGTCAGGAGGACCTGAGTTCAAGTCTTAACACCACTTACTAGCTGTGTGACCCTGGGCAAGTCACTTAACCCCAATTGCCTCATTAAAAAAAATAAGCATAAATAATTTTTCGCAGCAGCATCAACAACAGCTGTTGCCAATAAGTAGCCCACCATCCTTTGGATTAAGCTGTAAGATTCTCTAGGCCAGCTGTTCTCCAGGCTATAGCATATGCGGAATTTATTCTGGCTCCTCCTGTGCTCCTTCTTTCATTGCAGAGGTTATCAGTATAAAACACTTCTTTTTAATTGTCTTTAGTTTTTTATTTTGAAATTACACTAATGGGGCAACTAGGTAGCACAGTGGATAGAGAACCAGTCCTGGATTCAAGAGGACCTGAGTTCAAATCCAGCCTCAGACACTTGACACTTACTAGCTGTGTGACCCTGAGCAATTCAATTAACCTCAACTGCATCACCAAAAAAAAAAAAAAACTACACTAATCCTGGAGCAACTTACTCTGTAGTAAGTTAATTATGTAAACACAACTCCATATCCAAATCTCCTCCTTTTAGCTCGAAAGGAGACTAAAAGGCTTAAACCTGCCATAATAATCTAGTAATTACTAGGGTTTATAAGGAAAATCATCAAAATAAAGTCTAACAAAGCCTAACTAAGAAAATTTTGCAAAGTAACAATATAAAAATGGTTATTGAAAATCCAGAAAGATAACAGTAACCACAAGAATAGCTTGATGGAGTATAATAACAGCTAGCATTAACATAATGCATTAAGGGTTTATAAAGTGCCTTAAAATATCTATCTTTTTATCACACCAATCGGTGAAATTATTGTCACCATTCTACATTAAAGGAAACTGAGGCAAAAAGAGGTTAAGAGTTTTGTCCAGGACCACACAGCTAATAAGTGTCTGAGGCTGGTTTTGAACTCAGGCCTTCTTGACTCCAGGCCCAACATTTTATCCACTGCACCAGATAAAAGAACCATTTCAGCTTCATCTGGGAACAAATTGTAACAGGCTAACCTCATTTATTTTATATACAGAATTCTTGTACTAGAATATCAAAAGAATACAGTAAATAGAGTTTATCTACATTTGAGCAAAGCATTTGATAAAATAGTTTATTCTAATCTTGTAAAAAGAAGTGGACTGGATAATAATATAATTAGTCAAGTGAACAATTTCTTTATTAATTGCCTACTATGTGGCAGGTGCTATGGTAAGCAATTGGGGAAACACAGGCAAGACAGCCTCTGGTATAAAAGAGCTCTCAGTCTAATAGCCAATCTAATCCAATTAGGTGGACCTATAACTGAATGATAAGAATCCAAGAGCAGTTGTAAATGCTTTAATTTAAATGTGGTAAAAGATCTCCAGTGGAGCAGGCCCAGGGATCTGTAATTAACTCTGGGCTTTTAAGAATTTTAATCAATAATATGGATAAAAGCATAGATAGAATTCTCATCAGATGACACCAAGCTGGGAGGTTTAGCCAACACATGAGAAAATAATGTGAGAATCTAAAAAGATCATGACAGGTTAGAACCTCAGGAAGAATCCAGTAAGATGAAACTTCATTGAATAAATTATGATGACCTACACTTGGGTTCAGTAAATGAGCTTCACAAGCATAAGATGGGTGAGCCAGGATGAGATGGTGGTTTTATACAAAAGATCTCTTCATGTGTATGGGCTACATTAAAAGAGACACAAATTCTAGGAATAAAAAATATGTAGTCCATATATATCCTGACATAGTCAGACTAAAATTGGAGTATTATGCTCAGTCATGGGTGCTACAATTTAGCGATGACAAGATAAACTAAAGAGTATACAAAAGATGGCAACCAGGATCATGAATAACTGCAAATTCATATGTGGATCAGTTGAAGGGACTTTGGGGATGTCTAACCTAGTCAAGAAAAGAATAAGGTACAATCATGATATTTCTCTTCAAGTATTTGAAAAACTATCATTTAGAAGAAGGATTTGTTCTAATTGCCTTCAGCAGGAAGAATGCAGAGCAAAGGGTAGAGAGTTGAAGAGAATAAAATTAAGGCTTACTTTCAAGGGAGAAAAAACACTTCTTAACAAGTAGAGCTGTACAAAATTAGAATAGATTGCTACTAGAGGTGATGGGCTTCTCTTCCTAAGAGGTCTTAAGTATAAATTGCATGACAATGTGTCATGTAGAGTTTGGTAGGGATTCTTTTTGGGGGGTGGACCAGACGAAATGGCGGTTGAGGTTTCTTCAAATTCCAATTTATGATTTTGTAATTCTATAACCCCAGTTTTGATATTTACCCAAGATCTCCTGTTCTCTGACAATGAAATAGACCCATGGGCTTCCTTTCTGCTCTTTCTATATCATACTCCATCTCCTAATTGAGCATTTTCAGTGTCTCTCTTTTTCATTGGCAGGCCTAGAGCACTCTGCCCTCCTCATCTCTGTTCTTGCTTCCTTCAAGTCTCAACTTAAGTCTTACCCATTCACATCCTCAATAATCTTAATGCCTTCCTTTGTAGACTACTCCCAATTTCTCCTGTATACATATGTCTTGTGTTTACATACTTTTGTACATGTTGTCTCCCCCATTATACTGCAAGCTTCCTGAAAAGTTACTATTTTTTACTTTTCTTAGTACCCTTAGCACTTAGCATGGTTTCTGGCACACAGTAAAACACTCAGTAATTGCTAGTTGACTGACTAAATGCTAGTTGACTGACTGACTGACCGATCTAAACAATATAGCAACAGGAAGGTAAAAAAAAATTTGTACCATTTAATGAGAAAGTATTATGTGTAAATGCCTCTAAAACATGATTTTACAGAATTTGATATATCCATAAGTATAATTTGATGACAAATAAATGAGAGTGAAGTGAATTATGATTACATGTATTTATGATTTCATATTATATTTATATAAAATTTCATTCATGAAGCATTCCCTTATTTTCTCAAATAAAAGTTTATTACATCTTCAGATTTTTATAGAATACTTTGAATTTCTTCTTTTCCATCATTATTTCCTACATAGTGTTATACCTATCTGTGTAGAACATGAAGTCCTTGAGGACTGTGGTGTTTTTAGCACTGTATCCCAGCATTTAACATTGATGAATGCATTTCACATAGTAAGTACTTAAGAGCTGTTTATTGATTTAAATTCAATTTCTTAGCAATTGGAACAATAGAAGGATACTCTTTTAGTGATGAGAGTAGCCTGGAGCCATGAAGACTTGGATTTCAGGCCTCCTAACACACACACAACCTGTGTCACCCTAAGGAGAAGTCACTTAACCTCTCAGAGGTCTAGGAGATAAGGATCTCTAAAAGAGTTGGAGAGGAAGTGCTTCCCTGATATGATAGTAGAAGTTTCCTTATCTGTGAGTTTTATCTCCTACAGAAATCAAAGATCCAGTCCCCATCCCTATCCCTATGGGACAATATGACTGCTAGATTAACACCTAATGGGGAGCCTGCAAAGACTTACTCTGCATCTGTATAGCAGTTCATGAACTTTATAACTTTCATGCACTGGATTAGTAATAGCAATAATAATAGCTAATATTTATATAAGGGCTTTCTGTGTGCCATATCAACTGATCCTTATAAGAAGCATGCAAGATGGGTTGCTATTATTGCCCCATTTTGCAGATGAGGAAGGTGAGATATTCCTGATTCAAGGCTGGGTACTCCATCCAATGTACTTCTTCGATATCAATGGTGATGACATAGATAATAAGGAAAGGAGGAAAGAGAGCTTAATTGAAACAATGTTATTCTCACCAGAAAAAGGGAATGCTGTTAAGTATTTATACTAAATATGGAAGTATTAATCATGGATTAATCACTTAGTAGTCATTGTCAAGTCAACAAGCACTTATTAAGCACGTACTATATGCCAGACACTGTACTAAGTGCTGAGGATACAAAGAAAGAGAAAGCATTTTCAGAAGACTTGTTAGTATTTTAATGAAGCAGTTTTAACAACCACCATTCCCTTATTAGAGTCAAAGGGGTTTTTTTTTTAGTTTATATATATATATGTGTGTGTGTGTGTGTGTGCGCGTGTGTGTGTATACATACATATATGTATGTGTATATGTATGTGCATATGTATATGCGTGTATGTGTATATACACATATATACATACATACATACACACAATCAAGTTATACATAGTTCCATATTAGTTGTAAAAGAATAATCAGAACAAAAGGGAAAAAACATGAAAAAAATAGCAACAACAAATACAGTGAAAATAGTATACTTTGATCTACATTCAGACTCCATGGTGCTTCTTCTGAATGTGGAGGGTATTTTCCATCATAAGTCTTTTAGAATTGCCTTAGATATTGTATTGCTAAGAGCTAAGTTGTTCATGGTTGATCATCACACAATGTTTCTGTTACTGTGTATAATGTACTCATGGTTCTGCTCACTTCACTAAGCATCCATTCATTTAAGTCTTTCTAGGTTTTTCTGAAATCCACCTGCTCATCATTTCTTATAGAATAATAGTATTCCATTACATTCATGTGCCACAACTTGTTCAGCCATTGCCCAGCTGATGAGCATTCCCTCAATTTCCAATTTTTGGCACCACAAAAAGCACAGCTACAAATATTTTGTACATATGGGTCATTTTCCCTTTTTATGAGATCTGTTTGGGATACATAGCCTAGTAGTGGTTTGCATGATTCAAAGGATATAAAGCAGTTTTATAGCCTTATGGGCAAAATTTCTCTTCAAAATGGTTGGATCAGTTCACACTCCACCAACAATGCTTAGTGTTCTAATTTTCTCATACATTTATCATCTTTCCTTTTTTGTGTTATATTAGCCAAACTGATAGGTAAGAGGTGTAACTCAGAGTTGTCTTAATTTGCATTTCTCCAATCAATAGTGATTTAAAGCATTTTTTCATATGATTAGAGATAGCTTTAATGTCTTTATCTGAAAACTTACTGTTCATATCCTTTGACCATTTCTCAACTGGGGAATGACTTGTATTCTTATAAATTTGATTCAATCTATATATGTATTTTAGAAATGAGGTTTTTATTAGTAATATTGGCTATAAAAATAGTTTTCCAGCTTTCTGTTTTCCTTCTAATCTTGGATGCATTTCCTTCTGATTTTGTTTGTATAAAAATTTTTTAATTGAATGTAATCAAATTGATCCATTTTGCATTTCATAATTTTCTCTAGCTCTTGTTTGGTCATAATATCTCCCCTTTCCATAGATCTGACAGGTAAACTATTCCTTCCTCTCCTAATTTGCCTCTGATATCACCCTTTTTGTCTAAATCATGAACCCATTTTAACAGTCAATGTTTTTGAGTATTTATGGTGCAATGGATAGAACACTGGGCATGGAATCAGGAGGACTCAACTCAGCACAGTGAATGGCCTATAGTAATTTAAATATGGGTTTTTAGACATTCATTAGCTATGTGATCCTGGGGCAGGTTACTTGGCATCTGTTTACCTCAGTCTTATCAACTGGAAAAATGGCTCCTTGCCTCTCAGGGTTATTTCGAAGACCAAATGAGATAAATTGTATTTAGTCAATTAATATATCTTTCCTTCTTTCCTACATCCCTCTCTTCCTTCCCTGATTCCTTATTTTTTTTCCTTTTTTCATTCCTGCCTTCCTACCTTCCTTTTTCTCCTCTTCTCACATCCTTTGTTCTTTTCCTTCCTTATTCCTTTCTTCCCTCCGTAGAGTTGAAATTCTTTTGAACCAGCCCCAATCATCAACTAACTCTATATGGAATTAACCACTTAGGACTAGTGGTATTGGGACAGAGCTGGATAATCTTAATAAGCCTCTGTTTCTATAACATGAAAATAAGAAAGTTACTCCCTAAGTACCTAATTTGCAATGTTTTCTGAGGATCCAATGAGTATATTTGTAAAAGCGATTATGCAGTTTAAAAGATCTATGTGAATGTCAGGTAGTTGTAGTAACATTGCTACCATAGATTGGTACTTTTAAAAAACCAAAACCCGATAGAAGACAAATATATTTTTTATCTTCTTAATATTTTAAATTCTAGTCTGAATTTTAAGAATTGCTTTGTAATTTGAAAATCTTCTTAAGACAGTATTTTAAATATACTGCTTTCTTCTTTCTCTTCTTGAGTTATGGCCTGTCCTTAGCTAATTATTTCCATTAACCCCATCGTTTGGCGCGCACTACATGGGGCTAACAGGATCAACCCATATGGTCAATGGCATGGCCAAATTTCTTTTTTTTTTTTTTTTAGTGAGGCAATTGGGGTTAAGTGATTTGCCTAGGGTCACACAGCTAGTAAGTGTTAAGTGTCTGAAGAGCCGGATTTGAACTCAGGTATCCTGACTCCAGGCTGGTGCTCTATCCATTGCGCCACCTAGCCACCCTGGCATGGCCAAATTTCTAACTACATCATTTATAGCTTTGATAATATCTTCATATTGCAACATCAAAAGAGGGACATTCTCTCCTTTGTTAGCTACAGTTTTCTCTGGGAAGGGTTGGGGGAAAAATCTGGGAGTTTCTTCCTGTTTATGAACAAAAGACACCCTGATATGCAAGACCAGATCCCAAAACATCTCATTCATCAGATTTTATTTTCCCTTTCACTAGTAAGCATAACATTTATTACAAATTAAATCACTTTCAATTCTCTGAGAAGTCTACAACAAGTTACAGAAATGACTTGCAAAGGTAGATGCCTGCTCACAATATCCACCAATCTGGGGGCTGAGGGGTGGTCTAAGAATCACTTAGAACTTGGGGTATTTTCACAGCTCCATAAGATCAAGTAAGTTAAAATACACCTCATTCCACTTTTATTTCCAAACACAGCTACCTCTTTAAGGGCAGCTCTCTTGGTACAGTAGAAACTACAAATATGCAAAAAATTGAAAGAACTACTACTTAACTAAATTAATGCTTCCACTATGATTTCCCTAACACATTTTTCATGTTGTTGGAACATAAGAAATTATGGATCATTCAATGCAATTGAAAGAAAAAGTTCTGATCTTGCAATCATATTATCACTGAATGAGTAAAGATCAAAAGGATATAGTATATTAAATTTTCTTTTAGATTTCTGGTGCATACAGATTCTTTGAAAGTATATTATTTAGACCAACACAAATAAAGTGACCTATTTGGGACTTGTACCTCAGAACCAAATATATGTTAAATATTCAGCCCTAATATAGAAATAGCATGGATAGGAAGTATCTTAGACTTGGAGTAAGAAAACTTTAGGGGTAGCTAGGTGACACAGTGTATAAGCATCGGCCCTGGATTCAGGGAGACCTGAGTTCAATCCAGCCTCAGACACTTGATACTTAACTAGCTATGTGTCCCCTGGGCAAGTCACTTAACCCCCATTGTCTTGCAACAAAACAAAACAAAACAAAACAAAACTTCTGGGTTCAAATCCTATCTCTGACTACTTGTATAAATATTAATAATGATTATGATAATGACAAATATAACTAGAGTTTACATAGCTCTTTAAGGACTTCAAAAAGTATTCTATGTATGTTAATTCATTTGATCCTCACAACAAACCCTAGGAAGGAGGTGCTGTGGTTAGCCTTATTTTACAGAGGAAGAAGACTAAATCTCAGAATTAAGTGACTTGCCCAAGGTCAGTGGACTAGGAAATATTTTATCAAGTCACTTTTCCCTACATGCCTCAGCTACATTGGACTCAGAATTTAGCAATGGAAGTAATTCCCAGAATTGTGATTCCATTCACAGAGGGAATAACAGATCCTTCACATATTTTCAAATCCATTTTTAAAAATCTAAGTCAGAGTGAAAGATTAATCTCTTAGATTTCCAAAAACATTCCTTTTCTTGGCCAAAGTAGAAACCCTGTATTAGCAAGAATATGTCCTATATTCAGTATGCCAAAGATGTGGGGTTTTTTTCTTTTCTTTTCTTTTCTTTTCTTTTCTTTTCTTTTCTTTTCTTTTCTTTTCCTTTCCTTTCCTTTCTTACTTTCTTTCTTTCTTTCTTTCTTTCTTTCTTCTTTCTTCTTTCTTACTTTCTTTCTTTCTTTCTGTTCTTTCTTTTTTTTCAGGGCAATGAGGTTAAGTGACTTGCCTGGGGGTTACACAGCTAGTAAGCGTCAAGTGTCTGAGGTTGGATTTGAACTCAGGTCCTCCTAAATCAGGGCTGATGCTTTATCCACTGTGCCACCTGGCTGCCCTCCAAAGACTTGTAATATCCTTCTTACAGCCACACAGTTAGAAGTATCAGTGGTGAAGGTAGTGAATTTATTGAAGCATGTAGAAACAAATAATGTCAGTGTAATTAAAATGTGTTATGATACAGGAGCTAAAGGCAATTTTGACAGTTTTAAAATTAATATACTATGACAAATGGAATATAACTCTTTGAATGACTATGTCAGAAATGGAAATTTTATTTTATTAATGATGTAGAATGGGGCTTCAACAGCTCATCACAAATACTACCCTGTGGTTAATGTCAATCATTAATGAAGATTATCTGTTGACTCTTTCATTAGAACACTATTCAGCCTGGAATATATTTACTGCCAGGTATTCTACAAGGTAAATATAAAAATATTCTAATCATTAATTATTATAACCACAGATACCTATTTAAATTCTAGAAAATGGCAAGCCACCCTCATGTATCTCTTGGCACAATTCTCTTTCTAGGAATAGTAGTTTAGAAAATCTAAAAGCTTCCTAGGATTTCACTACATGTGCGACAACCCCAGGGAAGTCAAAGCTAAATTCCTTAGAGATCCTGAGAAATCTCAGCAGTCAGTAGAACCAACTCTACACACAGTACCAATTATAGGAACAGATTCCAGACAAAGAAATGATATTGAAGGGCTTACCTCCAGCTAAAAGTAGGATAATTTAAATAATAATGTTTGTTAAGAGATTCAGATTATTCTTCAAATAATAAATTAAATGATTGTTTTCAGGAAGAGATTCTTTGTAAAAGAGTATTATTAACAATCTATTTCATTGCACCCCAACATCACAGAATGTGAAGGGAACCTTGTTTAGCCTTCCTCTCTGAGTTGACCTCAGCAATCAACCAATCCAACGTGAAATTTAATATGGAATTCTACTACATCCCATGAAAGTGTCACTGAGACTTTGTTTGAGGTATTTCTAATTGATAGAAGTAGAAAGAATACAGAATTTGGAATCAGAAGACCTGATTTGATTCCCAACTCTGCCACTTAGTATTTTCTTAGGATGAGTTTGTCTGTCTGTCTAAACCACCCAGTAAGAAAGAATAACAAGAGTTGAGGAGAATATTCTGACCAAAAAGATAAAATGACAGAGTAAGCTTAGATAGAAGGGAAAATATATGTTCATAGTATTTTTTATCCAGTCAAGGGGTATAATTAATCATTGGCAAATATGGACATGTCCTACCCAGTATGGAAAGTTCTACTGCTGATCCTACCTCTATAAAAGGTAACACTTAATGTTCCAGTTGTTAGACTTCCAGACTCCTGTCACTCAGGAGAGGCCACAGCAACAGACTTCTTGGAATATTATCCAGATCATCTATATTTCAGGGACTCTCTGGAACAACAAAAAATACTTCAGTAATTTCACAATAAGTGGAGGCTACGAATCAAGCACAAGAATAATTTCAGACTATTCAAGTCCTTGGAAACAAGCCCAAGTTAAAAGTGGGAATGTCACCTTCAAGGTCAATAATCCTTCTCATGGAAGATACCATTGGAACCAGGATTAGGCACATGCCTGGACACTACCTATTTTATTTGAAATTCTTGTCTGCTATGAGGACATCAGTCCTTGTAATATGCCCATATGATCTAGTAATGTTGATATCAATAGCATAGATAGTTTAGGAAAAATCGATGGGGCTTCTGACAAACTTTCCCCTGTGATAATGGGCCTTAAGTAAGAAAACACCAACCTGAGTTGGCACCATACCCACAAACTTAATAAATCCTTCCTCACTAGTATTCAGGTATAAACAACTGGTTGTCCTTCCACCTTTATCTGGAAAGTATTCTTAATCCCCCATATGGTGACTCTTCTTAAACTTACCAGCACTGTGATGACTCTGTGTCTAACTTCCTAGTAGAATCTACACAAAAAATGTCCCCTAATGTTACTTTGTCTAGTAGGCCTAAAAAGTCTGACACTCTACTCACTTCCATGTATTAAACTATCACCTGCATATAGGCTCCCTGATTTTTCCTTTGTAAACTATGGGGGAGAACTAAAATGAGTTGTGAATCTTGATCCAACTCCCCACAATATTTAATTAAAACCATAAGGTCAGAGTAAAAGAGAGTTGGTGGAAAGTGAGCATGTTTCTGCGACTAAAGACTTTAATGCCTCTTTCTGCTTCTTATGTAGCAATTTTCTAACCAAGACTATCAACTCTCCTTTAGACACCTTGTTTGAAAACCACAAAATTAACTGCCACCCAGACAAAGTCGGTGTTCACCAGTCCTTTTTAAGTAGGCCATCTGAGAGGGAAGAACTACTTGAGCATGCTTAATCAAAAAGGCTCACCCTTCATTTAAATTTCATAAAGCTATCAACAATTCCAGAACAATAAGAAAGAGGAGCAGGCCCAGAATAAGCAAATTATTCAAGACAAAGATCCCTTAAAAGCTTAGCTCTAATGACATCTGATTAAGAAAATTTGTAAGACCATGTCTTGTTAACTTATAAGTACTACATAGCAAGGGTAGCTAGATGGTGCAGTGGATAGATAGACTCTCAGGCCTAGATTTAGGAAGACTCCTCTTCTTGAGTTCAAATTTGCCCTCAGGACACTTACTAGCTGTGTGGCCCTGGGGCAAATCACTTACCTCGTTTTGCTTCAGTTTTCTCATCTGTAAAATGACTAAACAAGAACACTGTATAGCAAATCAAGAATTCCTAGATCTTTCCCATAGAATACATTTTTTCCAGATCAAAAGAGTAATCCTTTTATCCTTAAGAGAGCTAACCCTACATGATTCCTGACCAAACTCACGGAATAAAACAACAGATTTCATATTCTGACTTTATAAGACATCAAAATTTCCTTATAACAGAGTTCTTGGTTAGTTCCTGCAACTTATGAAGTTCAGACTCATTTTTTTCTAATCAATATCTATTTATATTCCATAAAATGAGTCAACCAAGCTTCTAAAGCCTTTTTCCTCCTTTTGGCATATTTAGCTTGCAAGCAGCTTATTTCTTTCTCTGAACATTCCTAATCTCTTCCAGGTCACCATCCCCTAAGTGAAGAGACCTTGAGTAGCAATTGGATATTCCCTCATCGTCTTGTCCCAGTGTTTAGGGGAAGTTTGGAGCTAGGGCCAAATGAAATGAAGATAGAGAAATCTTCATCATTTTAATCACCTTCTTTCTCCTAAATTTAGATCTCTAATAAATCAAAATTACCTAGAGCAATGGGGTTAAATTAGGTTATGATGAGATTGAGTTCTAAATTGAGTCCTGAAGGTAAAGGAGTCCTTTTCAAGGAGTCCCTTCATGGCCAGATATATTAATTGACCTTCTGCCTTCAGTTCATGCATTCAGCTTTAAGTCTTTTCAGTTCTGTTAGTTCAAAAAAGGGGTTTTCAATTATAATTCCCAACTACACAGGAAGCAGTCAACTCCTGAGCTGGCAGAGGCTCCAAACTTATCCCATGATATAATACATCCTACAAAGTCAGGATATACTAGTGTATATACACACAGAAAACATTCAAACACAGAAAATATATAAGCACATTCACAAACATATGAATGAATGAATGAAAAAGCATTATTAAGCAATTGCTAAGTGCTACATACTGTGCTAATTGTTGGGGATATAAATAGAAGCAAGCAGTTTGGTAACTTCCCTTGAAGAAATTGCTTACATTCTAAAGAGGAAAGACAACTAATAAAAGGGGGTGATAGAATATGAGTTCAGGAGAAGTAGTATATAAATGTTGACATTCTGGAAATAGCCAGGAAGTTATGTAGATGCATAAATCTGGACAAGATAAGGCAAAATTACCTCTATCTAGGGGCAGCTAGGTGGCACAGTGGATAAAGCACCAACCCTGGATTCAGGAGGACCTGAATTCTCTGTCATTTGAAATTATATGTGGTGCCCTATCCCTGTCCCAAGTTTTAGGGAATTTAGCTGGGGTTTCTAATATATTGTTACTTAGAAAGTAGAGGGCTATAGCACCAGTTTGGGGCATTAAGCATTTATTAAAGTCATATTAAATTATAGTAAAGAGAGAGAGAGAGAAAATGCATCTGTTCCCTTCAGAGTCCCAAGCCAAGAGGGAGTGTGTGTGAGTGGAGAGCTTCCTGCCGTCCCAGAGGAGAGCAGGTCCTTTCACACTGCTCAAACTAATGAGCTAGCATCATTCAAATCTATTGGGTTTACTAGACTTGAGGGTGGTCCATGCTTAGGTCAGAGTACAGAGGACAGACCCTCTGAGGTGAAGGCTTTCAGGTAGGTGTGTTTTAATTTCTTATTGTCTCTATTCACAGTCTAAGGTCCAACTACATTTCCTTTGAAATTCTCCTGACTCTGGCTAGTAAGCTATCTGTGTGAACCTGAGCAAGTCACTTAACACCTCATTGCTCCTCAAACAAACAAACAAACAAAAAAACATCTATCTCGAGCTTGGGGTCCCCAGTAGTAGTGGTCAATGGCCCTGGAACAGAGACTTTAGATCACCAGCCCTACTTCCAGCTCCACCTCCCCCCCATCTCCTGTTAAATTTTCAATATGAACATTTATATTTTGGAAATCAGCAAGTGTTAACAATAAAGGTTTAATGTATTTTTATTGATTTTCCTGGTTTTAGAGTGATAGATAAAATGTTAATATTTCAAATTTAACATAAAATATGCCCCCCCAAGAGCCTAGTTGTTAATCATTCACCAGCACACCCCTGGACCAAACCTTTTTGAGATGAGACCTAGTAACTTCCTGCAGGGCTGAAGGGGGAAGGGGGAAAAAAATAAGCATTTATATATGCCGGCATTGTGCTAACTGCTTTTTCCCAAAATATTATCTCATTTGATTCATAAAACTTTGGCAAGGTAGATATTATTATTATCTCATTTATAGATGTGCAAACTCAGGCAAACAGAGTTTAAGGGTGACTTATCCAGGATCAAATAATTAGGGAGTATCTGAGACTGGATTTGAACTTAGGTCTTCCTGACTCTAGGCTTAAGACCCTGCATCCTCAATATACCCATCTCTTGAAGAATAGAGGATAAATTAGAGAAGATGTAATTACCATATGTTTTGATTATGCATCAATAAGGATCATGGGCCCTTTCTACCTAATGCTGAAACTTCCTCCATGTGTTGTCTCCCCCATTATAATTTGAGTTCTTTAAGAGCAATGATGGTCTTGTCTTTTCTATTTGTTTTTATTCCTACCTAAATAGTACTTGGCACATAATGTCACTTGGAGTGTCATTCATCAATCATGTCTTCAGGTCTCCACCTGGACAGAAATCTGGCCAAAAAATAACACCAACCCATGAGGATAAACAATTTTGTCAAATCCAAAGGTTTCTTCCTCCCTTCACATTACCTGTTATATGGTTCCTCCAGAAGCAGTCCTAAATGACTTTAGTCTATCCCTTACTGAGCCTCAATACTATAGGTTTGAAATAATAGAGTAGCTAGCATTTGTAATAGTTCTTTAAGGTTTTGTAAAGAACATCACATTTGATCTTCTGAATACCCATGAAATACTTATTCCTATGAACCTTTTAAAGAGAAAGCTGAGATTGACAGAGGTTAAATCAGGACCACATATAACTGACACACAGTTCTTTCAGCCTGCAAAGCGCTTTATATAGGTTATCTCATTGATTTTTAAAAGCGTTTGAGATGAGGTGGTATTCTTATAGGTGAAAAGACAGGCTCACAGTTACTGGCTAGTAAGTGCCTCAGGTGCAATTTGAACTCAGGTCTTTCTGACTTCAAGATACAATGCACTATCTACTATACCACATTACAAAACCCCCCAAGACACTTACTGAACTGTCCATCTATTCATCTTAGTTGTTCCTTCTGGAGCCAAGTAGAAACAAGTTTTAACTCAATTTCACAATAGCTAGCCCTTCACTGAATTGCAGAATTTCAAAATTGTATTAACGTTTCAGTAGACATTGAAGCAACCCTTTATTGAAAAAGATTAATTTCTGCAACATACATGGTAAGAAGACATCCAACCTACTTGAAGATCCACATAAGGTAATACCTATGACCTCCAGAACAGCCCATCATGCTTTGGGGTAGTTCTAATGGTCAGAAATTTTTTTCCTTTGACATCAAACAGAAATTTATCTCGTTACAATTATTACTCATTGCTCCTATTTCTTTCCCATGTGTTATGTTATTATTACTTTTTTTTGTCTATATTTTTGGGTGGGGCAATTAGAGTTAAGTGACTTTGCCCAGGGTCATAGAGCTAGTAAGTGTCAAGTGTCTGAGGCCGGATTTGAACTCAGGTCCTCCTGAATCCAGGGCTGGTGCTTTAATCCACTGCACCACCTAACTGCCCTCATCTTCCCCCAGGTGTTTAAAGAGAACAAGATGAATCGTTCTTCCACGTGACATTGTTTTTCTTTATCTTCCAGAATTTTATTCTAAACCTTTCTTCAGCTATCTCCACTTGTATCACTCATTGTCCTAAAGGCTAGGGAAACAAAGAAAAAGAAAAATGGGGTCCCTGCCCAAAAAGAGCTTACATTCCAATGTGGAAGACAATAACACATATAATTCACGAATATATAAAAGAGAGACTGAGTAGAAGGGGCAAGTATCCTTAGATGGTATAGCACAAACAGCTGGGATGAGTAGGAAAGGGTCATTTGAAGGAAGTGGTCCTTGGACTGAGTCTTAAAGAATTCTAAGATTCAGACTTGGGAATGAGAGTATCCCAGTTATAAGGGAACAGCCAGTAAAAAGTATCATTAGATTTTAGAATATAGAATCCTACTTCTATACTCTTCTCTTAGCTCTCAAAATCTATTTTTTTTAATTAATAAAGTATTTTATTTTTTTTCCCTTACATGTAAAGAGATTTCTCAACTTTTGTTTATACAAGCTTTACAATTTCAGATTTTCTCTCCCTCCTCCCCTCCCTCCCCTCTCTCCCTAGACAGCAGGCAGATCTGATATATATATATATATATATATATATATATATATATATGTGTGTGAGTGTGTGTGTGTGTGTGTGTATGTGTGTGTGTATGTGTGTGTGCATTAGTCATTTATAAGAGAAAAAAATCAGAGCAATGATGAAAAACCTCAAAATAGAAAGAAAACAACAGCATCAAAAACAAAAGAAATAGTATGGTTCATTCAGCATCTATACTCCGCAGTTCTCTTCACACAAATCAAATCAATCTAAATAATTGGGAAAGATATCATTGCTCATGGGATAGGCAGAGCTAAATAGTAAAAATGACAATACTGCCTAAAGTAATTTACTTTTTCAGTGCCATACCAATCAGACTACCTAAAAATTATTTTATAGAGCTAGAAAGAAATAATAACAAAATTCATCTGGAAAAACAAAGAAATCAAGAATATCCAGGGAAATAAATGAAAAAAAAATTCACAGAAGGTGGGTTAGTGGTACAAACCTGTGAGCTTTACTATAAAGCGGCAATCATCAAAACTATCTGGTACTGGCTAAAAAATAGGTGGTAGATCAATGGAATAGGCTAGGCTCAGGAAATGCAGTAGTAAATGACACTAGTAATGTAATGTTGATAAACCCAAAGACTCCAGCTTCTGGGATAGGAACTCAGTATTTGACAAAACTGCTGGGAAAACTGGAAGATAGTATGGCAGAAATTAGGAATAGACCAACATCTTACACCTTATACTAAAATAAGTTCAAAAATGGATACATGATTTAGACATAAGAGGTGATACCATAGGTAAATTAGGAGAGAAAGGAATAGTCTACCTATCAGATCTTTGAAAAGGAAAACAGTTTTTGACCAAACAAGAGATAGAGTATATTATAAAATGCAAAATGGATGATTTTGATTACATTAAATTAAAAATTTTTTTGTACAAACAGAAGCAATGCATTCAAAATCTATTTTAATGTCAATCTAAGATGGGCATTATTTGCCCCATGACAAACTTTATTATTCCCCATTCCGTTCAAGGTTCCTGTCATCTCCACTTTTCTAATATAAGAATAAAAATGTTGTAAGAAGTCTGTGAGAGTACTCTTGATTTTGAAGTGTTATATAGTTTAAATATAATCTTTAACAAGATTCTATTTAAGCAACTAATTGCCGTTATTGTCTTAGTAAAATATTTTGCAGTAGTTTTTCACAGAGAAAAATATTTATATTCCAGTCTTATAAAATACATCTGGCTTGTTCTAAGACATATATTTTTCTTATGATTTTTTATTGAATCAAATAGTTACCATCATCTATCTACTGTGAGAAAATATTTCCAAATTAAAAAACACTGAAAATCATAATTATGCTCTAATGCAAAGTTAACTTGAATACAATATATTCAGAAATAATTTGCCATATACTCCCTAATAGTTATTTTCTTCAGATACTCATATTCTGAATCCAATTAATTTTGATATTAAATTCATATTGATCATATAATTAATATAAAAATTTTGCAACAAATGTCTTAGAGTTTCTTTACAAAATTACTTTATAGAAGCATGTTTTTCATCTATGGCATGCAAGTCCTGAAAATATTAATATTAATAACCTTTATTAATAAGTTTCATGTAAATAGATAATAGTTCCACTCAACAAATAGTTTTCACCACCAATTGTATATAAAATCCTGCTAGTCACTCAGAGACATTTGAAGTTTACATAAGACTTCTAAACACTCTAGTAGGGAATATGAGACCATATACAAATATAAATAATAACAACTAGTAATAGGTGTAAGTATATAAGAACAGCACTATGAGGTTGGAGATATATTATTGAGTTAAATGTGAGAGTTATGGAATATTTATTAAAATAGTTTGAGCTTTAAAGGAAATCAAAAGGTATAAGAAAAGAAAAGAAGTCATTTCAGACATAAAGTACAACATGAACAAAGTCATGGAGGTGGGAAAATGACAGTTAGAAAAAAAGATTTTGGGTGCAGTTGAAAGAACTTAGAAGGGAGTAATATACACCAAGACTGGAAAGGTAGGGTGCCACCTGATTGCAAATGACCTTCAATTATAGGCAAAAATCTTTAACTTTGGGGACAGCTAGGTAGTGCAATGGATAAAGCACTGGCCCTGAATTCAGGAGGACCTGAGTTCAAATTTGGCCTTAGAAACTTGACACTTAAAACCCTCATTTGCCCCACAAATAAATAAATAAATAAAAATCTTTGAACTTTGACAGACAAAAGAGAAGTGGAATTCCATTTTAAAACATATATTAAGAACCACACTGGGCTTGCCCAAGTTCAAATTGCTTGCCAATGGCAGAGCCAGGATTTACAAGTTATCCTTTGACTCCAAAAGTTCAGGACTCTTTGGTTTGCAGCATGCTGCAGCTTTTTATATACATTAATCAGATAAGAGGTAGATTACATTTAATTCTTCTATTGGCATAAATGTCTACAGACTGTAGAGGTCCAGGTTTGGATCTAGTGCAGAATTAGATTCAAACATCCTGTAGTGAGCAAAGAGTTATGCATTTTTAATTCTCTATCTTTGGGAAAGTTTACAGGGGAATTATTACTCAGTTTAAGAATAATTTTTCTTTTTGATACCATAGGGACTCAACAAGATAAATTAGACTATAATAATTATATAACTTTTCCATTTGATTTTTGCATTGGTTGAGGGGAGGTTATAGTCACTGGTTCTATTTTAAAATATAAAATGTCATAAATATTATAAAATACAAAATAGATATTGAAGCAGGTTGAAAATGGGGGGAAAAAAAGTTCAAGTCCAAGCAATTGCTCACTACTGTATGTATTTTACTTAGGAAGCTATAGTGGTATTAAATATTTTATTTTCTATTCTTGGAAAGGTGTGATTGAAAGCAGCATTGTACTTCCCATATCACATCAAATTTCTTTCTTTCCTCATTGTTGGTACATGTGTCATATTTGGTTACCTGCTGCAATTGATCATTTTGCTTTTAGTTCTACAAAGCAGTCTAATTGAGACAGTGATTAATTTTAAATCCTAATTATATGTCAACCCTATTTTTGTATTTCTGACACAACGAAATGTCATATGTTGTGATAAATTATTGTAATTGATGAGCACAGTTAGTGGTTTCGAATTTCTTCTGTGTGGCTTTTTTTTTTAAGTGTTTAGCATCTAAGTGTTACTGATTTATCGCACACTCCATAAACCCAATAAAACATAATTTTTGTAATTTGAAAAACAAGCAAAGAAATAAAGAATTTAACCAATATATATGATACTTCTAAATCTTGGAACAACATTATAGTATTAAAGTTGTATGATTGCCTCTTCCTTGTAATATATATTATAATATATAAAGTATATGTATTATATATATTACACATATTGTATATGACATGTATATTTCAAAGAAGAGGCATATTATGTGTATGCATATATACATCTATGTACACATTCATATACATATGTAGACCTATGTATATATTCTCAAATAAGGCCTCCATTAATGACGGAATTAAAATCTAAAATTACTTCATGCAAGACATATGTTATAAGAGTAGTCTTTAGACAATAACACCTGCAACTCCTCAATAATTCTGTCAATGTATATTATGAAAACTATTTACTTTCCTGCATAACGAAGTGATTTATCCAAATTCAATTTTCTGCCTTTGACATGCAACTTTAAGTTTCAAGGATATCATTTGATTAATTTTTCAAATGCCAAATAAGTAAACCATGTTATAGATTTTAATTTCATATAACAATTGGAAAAGAAAAAAAAATGTTCTCCCCTCTATATTGTTATTATCATACCTTCCCTAGAATGTTTATTGGCCCTTTTCTATTGCAATCAATCACATCAGTAATCATAATGCTTTTTAAAATATGATTTGATGTTTTCCTGATAGTAGGAAAAAATAATTTCAGCATTGCAATGTCTCATAGAACAATGAGTAATGCCAAAGTTTTCTAAAAAATATATTTTTCATAATGTGATAGTGCAAAAATGCTTAGCAGAAAGTTGGGAGATGTGAGTTCAGGTCCTCTAGTTGAGCAGGTAAAGTCCATCCTATCCTTCACCTGTCTAGTGTGTGGCCTTGACAAAGCTACCTCCATTTCAAGATATTCTTAAGGTCCATATTGCTTTAAGACATTTCCATGTGTGTTTGGTTTTTCTCCATTCTTCAGTATATTGAACCCATTACCTTTCAGCAAACAGAATCTAGATCCTCTGTGGCTGTCTTGGTGGTCTGATGGAAAAGGCAATAGTCCAGTGTAACTGAAATATAATCTTAGTTCTTATACTTCTAAATTGGATATATTCCACAAGAATGTAAGATCCTTGAAGTCAGGGACTGTTATTATATTTGTAGCATTAGTACAGTCAGCTAGGTAGTACAGTGGATAGACTGCCAGGATTGGAATCAGGAAAACTCATCTTTCTCAGTTCAAATCTGACCCCAGACACTTACTAGCTGTATTATTCTGGGCAAAGCACTTACCCCTATTTGCCTTGTTTCCTCATATGTAAAATGAGCTGGAGAAGAAAATGGTAAAACATCGAGTATTTTTGCTCCAGTATGTTTCCCAAGAAAACAACAAACGGGGTCACAAAGAGTAAAACACAACTGAAAAATGACTGAACAACAACATCCATAGTACTACAGAGTCTCGCAAATAGTAGGTGTTCAATAAATGTTTGCTCTATAACAAGAGAAGAATTTTTTTCAAGAAGAGGAGTCATTCTTACAATGGTAGAACAGTTTATATATTATGAGTAATCTCATACACTTTGTATTTCTATGCCAAGATACCAAGGATTTCTTTACATTTTCTAACCCCCAAATGTTAAGATATGCTATGAAAATAGAATTCTGATGCAGATTTCAGTTTTTTTATAAATTATATACTTTGTGTTAGGACAATATATGATCAATTAAATTTGATTGACTTTTATTTAATACTAGACTGACTTCAATATATCGTGGAGCTGGAAGTGGCCTTAGGGGGGAAAATCTAGGTTAACCCCCTCATTTTACAAATTAATATAAGTTAAATTCAAAAGATATTTATGTTTATGTTCCTACTATATGCAGACTACTATAACAAACATGGAGGAAACTAAAAGTTTAGATAACACATTATCTCTCCTTCCTTTTCATTGGTATTTATAATCAGAATTGTTATATTTGTAGTGAGAAAGTCTAGCACTATGGTGATATTATTAACCCTCTATTCAATGTTTTCAATAACATCTGTGGTAACAGTAACCAGTCTTAAACATTAATATGATCTAGCAGATGCTATATGGCCAGAGAATAATATTTGAAGTAAATAAAAGAAAAATGGGAAGATACATGGTGGGGAAAAGTAGGCTATATCATATTAATAAGATGACTTGCCCTCAAGAAATCACATAAGGTTTTATTGAGAACATATATGGAAAAAGATAGAGAACCAAATGGATACTAAGAAATTCAGAGTTGAGAGCCCCTCCATATATGGTAGTTTTCCTTCTGTTTTTCCCATGATAATGTTTCCTAACTCCATGCATTTTCACTGGTTGTTTCTCATGTTTGGAATGTGTTCCATCTTCAGCTGTAACTCTCAGAACCTCTAGCTTTCTTCAAGCTCAAATACTACCTTCTGCAACAGGTATTTCCTAGTGCTAAGTCCACTCTCTCATTCAACCCAGAAACCTACACTTTACTCCCTCCTCCCAGTGCTAGCACCTTCTCTGAAGGATTGTCTCATATTTACACTGTATGTAAGTAATTAGTGGTTTGCATATTGCCACCAATTCTATAATTAGACATCACCAAGGGCAGGAACCATATTTTTGATATATATATATATATGTATATATGTATATATATATATATATATATATATATATATACATATACATACATACATAACCACAGTGCTTATCATACTGTCTTATCCCTAGTAAACTCATATAAATCCTTGACTGAGAACACTGGGTGCTTCTTCTAGGGAAGACTTATGGAAAGGCATAAAAAAAGTATCACAACATAAGATATCATGGATTGGATGAAATCTATTATAGTTTGGAGGGAGTAAATATATCACTAAAATCATAGCTGTATTATGACATATTCTAAATTATTAAAATTATTATTATTAAATTGACTTTTTCACAAAAGACTTTAAGGTTTCCTGTCCTACAACATCTCTGTTAGGTAAGATTTTTATTTAACCCAAAATATTTTAAATAATTAAACAAACACACAAACCTAGATGTACAAGGAATTCTATATATTTAAACAAAGGCATTTATATATGCTTTTGTATATAAATCGATCAAATGTGATAGAAATAATCACTAACTATTTTATGTTTTATAAATCTAGGCATTTCTATATTGAATTTCCCTTAGATAGGTCTATTTTATGTGGTTCCAAACACCTAGCATTATTAACCTAATTTAAGGGATGAACCTGAAATAATGCCAATTTAAATTTCAATTATCTTTGAGTTTTTTCGACCATACTTCCTTGTAATTTCACTTTGCTCTCCTGAGTCAAATTGATTTAATTCTCCATATAATGGGAAATTGGACAATATGCCAACAATGTCAACAGTTCATTTATCTGAGTGAATCAAGTACACCAATATCCTAAGCAGTTCTGCATGAATAAGCTCAAGTGCCTTTAGGAGGTGAACTGAACTCCAATACACTTTGTATTTACTTAGCTTCATAAAATCTACAAAAAATTGTATCCCTTTCTTCCTTTATCCCCAGTGAGTTTCTTCAGAATAGGGACTTTTTTCATTTCTAATTGTATATAGCAGGAATCTCAAAGAGTACCTCAATTATAAAATTCACTTAAGGAATACTTGCTGAATTTAACAGAATCAAACAAATTTGTCAAAGGGACAAAAGAAAATCACAGGTTAACTTGATTGGGTATATGAAATCTATCTTTTTAGATTTATTTTATGCTTTAGAGAGGTAGGTGAGACCATCTAAAACCATGAAAGAAAAAGGACAGTAATGCACCATAACATGATAGAACCTAACTTCCCATGGTCTAAGTGAACCTCATATTTTCATCTATAGATTAAGTAATTAAAATAACAAGCATCCTGATGAAAACTGTTCATTTGACTAAGTATGTTAGTATATGTCTATAATCTCTGTGCTGGAAAGTCTAACACTGATGAACTTCATGGGTTTCTGAGCTTCAGTAGGGATAAAGCTAATTGGAAATCTACACTAAATATGGCACCATTATGATGAGCACTGGTGAGTCAGGTTGGAGTCAGGTGTATCAGGTTTCCTAAGGAAAGGCAAATTGTCCATATAAGAAACTGAATAAGTCAAAGCTTTGTGTCTACTAGCAGTGAAAATGGCATTGTGAATGCTGTTGTATTCCCAGAATGGGCAAGATAGGGAGATCTAGGCTCAAGAATATAAATAATTAAATGAACAAATGAATGAATAAACAAACAGAAACAAAATCTGAGAATTTCAAACGACTGCATCTTCATTCTATAATGCAACAGGACATTTAATGGACAACTGGATACTGGTTGTGATATTTACATTGACAAAGGTATAGTGTAGTCTTGTCCAGATTTTTTTTTCAATATCCCTATTTGGGGATAAACATTCTTTAAGTTAAAAATGTCCTCATGTTATACCAGGATTATTGATTAGTAGTCTTAATTGTGTATTACATTTCCTAGACACTTGAATGAGATTCAAGATTGCAGTAAAACCTTCTATATTATTTCTGTGTAATTTTTTGAGGGAGAAGGGAGAATTGTAGAGTGAGAAAGAGAAATGGCAATGCAATTTACTTGGAGATTTTCTTGGTTTTGGAGATCACATTAAAAAATGAAATCTGTTGACAAAGTGGGAGATGCTAAGGTATTAAATATGGCCAAAAGTTTCTCTATCTGGCATATCATCCAGATTTCCCTACAAATTGAGCCAATAGAAACAGTGCTAATAATTAGTGGTTCTATTGATAACAGGTGGTAGTATAAGCTCCCAAGGAAAATAATACACTAAGTATGTTTCATTACATTCCAATTATTTGAAAACCAATAATGTTTGTATGATTTGGAGAAAGCAACAGTATCCATGATATGCAACAGAATATAATTTTTTGGCAGTGAATGATAATTTCATTTTTGTTTATTTATAAACCCTTAGCATCCAGCATGGTGCCTGGCATATAGGAGGTGTGTGATAAATGTTTATAGTATTGAATTAAAGTTAATGTTTTATTCCTGACATAGCTAGATAAAAGAGAACTTATATGATAATTAAACATAGGCTGTAAATAGTTCTTGTTTATTCACATTACTGGATTAAGTAGAGGCACAGACAGCTCATAACAGTCAATAATCCATGAATGCCCAAACTTCTCTATCTGTCCCTGCCCCAGTAGTCTTCATACACTGGCAACACCTCCACCACTTATTGCTTCCTCCTCTGATTGGTGAATTTTTTCTTAGAATCACCTTAGGAGGAAGTACCTACACTATCCATGCTTACTTCAAACCCAGTTCAGGCCATGACTCCCTGGACTACTTATCTTGTCCCTTTCCAGCTCCCTTTTATGTGTTGTCTTCTCCATTGGAAGGTAAGCTCCTTGAGGGAAAGTTCTATCTTTTTGCTTGTATCTGTATTTCCAGTGCTTAAGTTTTTATTAAATATTTTATCTATATTATTTTTCTTTCTCTGGGATCTATTTTAATATACAGAATTGTCATGTCAGTGCTTCTTGAGTTCTGACAAATTACAATATTTAAAATTGAATCTTGAAGCCAGATTAGGTAGATCTGACTCAGGAGGAAAAGAAAACTAGTCCAAAATCTCTGGATCCCATATTTCTATTAAGAACACTTTCTTTACCCTCATGCTATGTCAATAGGCTGACACTAAGATAAATGTTCTTTGAATTTCTGTATTGAGCTTTAGTTGGGGAGTGCAAAATATTTTTGCTGGTTTGTATGACTACCATGTTTTGTAAAAATACATAAGTGGGTGGTGAATGGTATCAAGGAACTTCATTTCCTTATTATATTAACTATAATTTGAAATCAATATTTTCCAAAAATAACACAGCATGTTAAAGCATTTATTCATCCATATATTCAATTAATTTTGCTAGCTACTTGGGGAGATACCCAAATAAACATGGTACATATCTACAAGGGTTTGTATTCTATAAGGTCCCAAATGTAAATAATTAATTTGGAAAGCTGGATTGGTTGAATCTTTAAAAGAGAAAATGACATTAAAACATACTAGTGATAGTAAAGGCTAGGCATAAAACTGGGTCACAGTTTCTCTTTTAAATATAAATAAATACATACATAGATATGTTAAATATTTGAAAAAAACAAAACCTTCAGTTTTGAAAGGTAATGCTCAGTTTTGCATATTCCAACATTGTCTTATGAACATTTTCCCCATGAAAATAACCTTTGGCAATATATTTTACGATTTGGCCTTTTGAAAGTAGAATGACAGTCTACATAGTAAAATGGAAAGAAGGCTAGACTTAGGGGCATGGAGATCTGGGTTTATGTCCTACATCAGACACAACCTATGTGACTATAGGAAGGTTTTAATCTTTCAGTGGCTTCAGAGAATTGTCCAAGGCAATAATTTATATGCTAATTTTGCTGATTGACATTGGTTGAGGGAGTTTTCAGAATGAAAATTCCCCTTCCAAAAAATATAAATGTTTCACCTTTATAAAATGTTTCAAATAAAGTGTACAGGATATTTAAAAGCAAATAAAATTTAACATACATGAAAAATACAATTTAAGTTTGAATTTCAATGTAATTCAGTGCATTTTTCATTAGTAGAAATCAGAGAAAATGTTATAATATGTATAATTGAAATTATGACATCAATTTCTTTCTAGAACTAGTAGTAGTTATAATATCAGCAGCAACTCACATTTATACAAGTTGTTGCAAAAATCTAATGGAACTTTTGAGATACACTGTATCATTTTTTTCAGATTTGCAAAGTACTTTACATTTGCTCTGAAGAGAACTCTTGGGGGTAGGTGATATTATTATTCTCATTTTAGAAATGAAGAAAATAAGATTAGAAGTTAAGGGACTCTTTCATGGTTACACAGCAATTAAAGGGAGTGAGGCAGGATTTGAATCGGCTCCCAATTTTCATCTCTGTGTAGAAGAGTCTCAGATCTAATTTTCTAGGCCCAACCTTTCTCCTGACCTCCAGTCTCACATCTCTGACTGCCTATTGGGCATCTCCAATGTGATGTCTCAGACAGCTTAAAATAAAAAAGTCCAAAATTGAACTTGCTATATTTGCCTCCCTAAAAAAAGAAAGATAAGGGAAAGGGAAAGGGAAGGGGAAAGGGAAAGGGAAAGGGAAAGGGAAAAGGGAAAGGGAAAGGGAAAGGGAAAGGGAAAGGGAAAGGGAAAGGGAAAGGGAAAGGGAAAGGGAAAGGGAAAGGGGAAGGGAAAGGGAAAGGGAAAGGGAAAGGGAAAGGGAAAGGGAAAGGGAAAGGGAAAGGGAAAGGGAAAGGGGAAGGGGAAGGGAAGAAAAACTTCTCTCTTCATAGCTTCCCTACTACTTTCGAGGCCAGTACTATATTTCCAATCACCCAAGTTTACAACTCAAGTGTGATTATTAATGCCTGAGTTTCACTTTTCCCTATCCAATCTATTACCAAGTACTATTGTTGCCACATTTGCATTATCTCTCAGATGTGCTGCCTTCTCACTGCCACCACCATGCTCCAGGTCTTCTTCACCTTACTCCTGGACTATTGCAATGAGTTAATAATTGAACTCTCCATCTTCCTAAAACATACTTGGATCATGTCAAGATCCCCATTCAATCAAATACAATAGCTCACTTCCTTCCAGGATTAAATATAAAATTGTTTGGCTTTTAAATCCCTCATAATCTGGCTCCTATCTACTTTTTCAGCCTTTTTAGTCCTTCCATATACATTATACACATGCTTCTCCATCTTCAGACTCCTAGAATTTTCACTAGCTACCCCCCCCCATGCTTGGAACTCTCTTCTTCTTCACCTCTACCTCCTACCTTCTCTGGCTTCATTCAAGTCTCAAATAAAGTTCTAACTTCTGTAAGAAGGCTTTCCCAATCCTCCTTTATTTTAGTGCTTTTCCTCAGAGAATATCTTCAATTAATCCTGTACTTACCTTTTTTGGTTTCCAGATTGTCTCCCCATAATTAGATTGTGAGCTCCTTGAGAGCAGGGATATTTTTTAAACCTTTTTTTTTTATTCCCAGAACTTAGAACAGTACCTGGCACAGAGTAGGCACTTAATGAATAAGTGCTGATTTATGACTTACATAAGTTTTCTGACTTCAAGTTCAGAACTCAATCCACTAAGCAAAGTAAATGTGGAATATTTTCTCCAGAGGGCATTGCTGGGCCTGGTATTACAGATTTTATTCTCTTGCCAAGAAAATTTTTCTTCTTCCTATAAGCTGTGAAGTTTGTCACAATTACATTGATGCTAAAACAAAATGATAAAGTTTTAATTGAACAGATTGTGAGATGACAAGTAGCACATTATGTCACCTTTAATTACAGTGGTGACATTAATTAATTTTTCATTTGTCATTAGCTCTGGAGTTGGGGGAAATAACAAGTTAGTTGCTTTGGTAAGGATCATGACAGTACATTTCAGAAACTACAAATCTCAACCCTGTCACTGAAGCCTGTAGGATATATTTTTGTTTTGTTTTTGTTTTGTTTTTGTTTTTGTTTTTTTTGGGGGTGAGGCAATTGGGGTTAAGTGACTTGCCCAGGGTCACACAGCTAGTAAGTGTTAAGTGTCTGAGGCCAGATTTGAACTCAGTTCCTCCTGAATCCAGGGCCAGTTCCTTATCCACTGCACCAAGCTGCCCCTAGGATATACTTTTTAAAGATTATTGCAAATATCCTATAGGAAAAAGATACAGACTGCATTTGTATTACAACTTCCATTGTGAGGTATTAATTGATGCCTTGTGAGTATGGATAATTTGAAATCTTTAATAATTAGCAACACATCCAGTTCTGATTCATTCCTATTTAAAAGGTTAATCCTTTATTTTTGATCCCATCGTTCCCCAACAATTGCTTCTCTTAAAACCTCATTTTCCCTTCAGTCACTAATAGTGTGGAGGACTCCCCTGTGTGACCTGCTTTGCTTTTCTCTCTCTGGAGATCTCTACTGATAAACTGATGTACTATGGGAAATAGCACCAAATTAACATTAGAGCAGGAAATAAAGACCTAAATAATGACAGAGGATATGCAGAATTAAGTCACTTCATCAGTTTCTTCTTTAATTGAATGTCCAATTTATAACTGACTCACTTTAAAATATATGCAGAAAGGAAAACAATTTAAAAGCCTGGGCTTTGGAGTACAACATCCTGTTAATGCATGAGCCAATTGCTGTATGTTCTTATGAGAATTAAGAATCATTTGGAAGCTAATTGTTTTACTTCAAAGAATAAGGACTAGATTTCTAAGTGAGAAAAAGTTAGTAACAGGGAGAAGGGAAGGATAGGAAAGAGACTTAAGGGCCACAAGTCTAAATTGGCTATAGTGAGGGTGTGTGTGTGTGTGTGTGTGTGTGTGTGTGTGTGTGTGTGTGTGTGTGTGTGTGCTTGTGTGCATGTTGGGGGAAGGACTTTACTCACAAATTCATAATGAAATTTATTGGATCAAGAATGAGGAAAAAAGTATGATGGCCACAGCAGATAAAGAACCCCATTTCAAGAAGTAACAGGACAGGAACAAGTGCTTCCAGTAGCAGTAAAAAAAAGTCAAAGAAATATCTATCATCTTCCTCCTAGGCACAATGAAGAATGTAACACCCCCTCAACATAGGCCCAAGCCCAGGCAGGAATGAGATGCCCCTATGGGAATGAGGACACATCTAAATATAAAACATGAGGACCTACTTTCAGTAGTAGTTGCCCTGCTACTTGGAGCAGCCACTCCCAAACACTCCCTAGCATTTCTCATTAATAACATGTAAGGAGGCAGCATCAGAATCAAGTCACGTCCTGATAATCTTTAAACTAGCCAAATTGATTCTGAGGAAGATATAGAAATATTGCTATTGCTCAGCAATGTATTTATAACTCAAGAATTTGGAACAGATAATGAATCCCAAAGGAACCCTTGTACCAGTAGTGGGTTCTGAGTAGCATCATCCCCTGCCATGTGTATGAGTTGTCATAACTGATCTTAAGATTTACTTTCAGTGTGATTTAGAGAATTGGGAATTGGTCCAGTGGGTTTATGTTGGAGAAAAAGAGAGCCTAGGTACCTGTTCTGAGTTTTCTGCCTATGAGTTTGTGAGGATGAGACAGAGTATGAAGCAACCTGTTCAATATCACGGAGGAAAAGAAGCCTGCAATGGGAGCTAGCCCTGAACTAGCATATGCTTAAGAGCTGTTAGTTGTAGGCTTTCCCTTTTATCATTATAAAGAGCAACATTGAGCCAAAAAAGCAGTGACAATTTTTTTCTTTTCTACTTTTCCTCAGGAACAAAATGTGAAGAAATCTCTCTCTCTCTCTCTCTCTCTCTCTCTCTCTCTCTCTCTCTCTCTCTCTCTCTCTCTCTCTCTCTCTCTCTCTCTCTCTCTTCCCTTTCCCCTCTTCTATTTAAAATTAATATAAGATAACACAAGTACTTCCTAAGGCAAGTTAGACAGTATTTGGGAAAAGAAGAAGACCTCCATCCCACCTTAATATATTAAACTTGATTAGAAAATTGAAAATTTTAATCCTCACTTTGGATCATGCTTTATGAATATCTGTTAGGTACCTGTATTAATATTTTTCTTTATGAAATTAAAGGTAAATTTGAGACTTTTTTGAAGTGCCTGAAAACACCAGAGATCTTTTGACTAGAGTCATATTGCTGCTTCTACTTGTTCTGTCGCCTGGGAGGACAAGCTACAATCCCAGGACTCTATCCATAATGCCCTCCTCTGCTCCCCAAACTGTTATATCTACAGGGACATTAAGATAGATATAGCTTCTATTGTTGCATTTGAAGGAGTATCAGCTAGAAGAGAAATTGAATCCAAATGATCTCCAATCTGATTTCAATTTAAATCTTTTCTGTAAAAAAATTGAAAATATTGTTACTTTTAAACATAAAACTTCAATTATGTCTCTTTAGTGCTGGCTACATGATAAGTTGTATTATTTAAAGTTAAAAGAGTATCTAAAGTCATACTTAAAGCTCTTGGCAGAGCTTTATAGCTTCTCCCAAGGCCAAATTCATTTTTATGTTAATGGGGCATTTTGTTGCAACTAATGGGGCATTAGTCCCCAATGAATAGAAGGTTCTGGTAGCAGCCTTCACAAATGGTTCAAATTGAGGTTCAATGTTTGAAAGTTATAAGCTGTATTTATGATACCTTTATAAATTATATAGTAAATTAAGTATGGAGTGCCAATACAGATGTACTCTGGGAACATTTTCAATACATCTATATCTAGAGCATTTTTACAATTTTTGTTAATCCTTTGGAAGCAGGTTTTATTCTTTTACCTTAAAGAAGAAAATGAAAGGATTACAAAATCTTTCCTACACTTAATCTCTAATCCTTCAATGTGTCCTAAAAGTATCTGAAAATTCTAGAAGGTGGAAAAAATGAAAAGTGTCTGGGTATTAAGTTGTTTTTTTTTATGAGAAAAATAGTGACATAGGACAGTTTCAAGGAGGATTTCTACTATTTGATTATTATGAAGACTACAGAAGACAAAGGGTTATTTGGTGCTTTTTAAAAATCTGTTAGAAATTATAGGTATTATTTTAGTATCCCATCTCCTTCCTCCAATGGTAAGATCTATGGGGAAGGAAAAGGAAGTGGAAGGATTGAGGGACCTATTCCTGGAGTTGCTTGTCCTTCATTACTTCAAGTATATTCCTTTAGTAACACAATTAATAACACTTCTCTGCCTTAGTAGATTGTTTTTTGGTTACAGTAACTAACAAAAAAAACACCTCACTATCTTTTGGTCAAGCTTCCAGTAATGTTCCTCTCAAGTTTGGCCAAATTGGTCCTCAGATACAAATGCAAAAATCACATTAGCTAGGCTATCCACATTAGCCTTTCTAACTGTTAAGAACATACAGTATCTGGACTTTCCTGTGAAAGAATTTAAGAACTCAGGGTTGACTTCTAGATATGATGAGGAACCAAGGGCAAGATTTAATACAGGTTGATAGAGGCAAGCTACTTGAGTTCACCAAAATTTCATACCATAAAGCAAAAGAAACATTCACTATACAAAGCAGCCAAAAATAGGAAAAGGAAAAACAATTACTGAAGAGTTATACCTCCACAATTGCTCCAGCATTTACCTACACACAAATATACATGCTTTGTACTTTCAATTCGTATGCTAAATTAGGACATTACTTATTATTGCAGTACTCTCATAATCTGCCTGTTTCCCCACCACTCCATACAACTTGTCCAGATGAATCATTCTAAAGCAAACTGTGATCCTGTTATCTACATGATCAGAAATCTCCAATGGCTTCCCATTGATTACTGAATAAAGAACAAACTGTTCAGTCTTCAAGATTGAGTACAACCTAATTCCAACTGTCCTTTTCAGACCTACCTTATACTATTCCCTTTTCCTATTCATAATACAGTTAACCTGAACAAACCAGATCATCTTCCTATCTCTAAAAATTGATTGGTCTCCTTTCCCCATCTTTGGCTATTGAAATCATACTTATTATCCATCAAAGTTCAATGAAGATACTAACTGTTCCCTGAATCTCTCTACACAAAGCCCTCCTAGAACATCACAGACTCTATAGTATTTAATATTGTATATAGACACGTGTGTGTGTGTATATATATATACATATATATATATATGTACACATTCTGTGTATGTGTGTATATGTGTGTGCATCACTACATTTATTAGCTCCTTAAAGGTAAATTTAGTATGACCTATCTGCATCTCCCTCAAAGAAAAAAAAAGTGCCTCATAGATATTTTAGATTTAATAAATAGATGGGTTGAGGACTATTTTCGTAAGTTACAGAAATTTTAAAAGAAAGGAAATATTTGATTTTATGGAATATCAGAATTCAAGCAGAAAGAAGGATGGACTTGGGGCCAGGAGAGAACTTGATTCTTATCCCTTCTGATATTCAATCATTGAATTCAATCAACAAGTATTCTTGTGTGGTTCTGGGTGGGTCATTTAGCTTTTTTCAGCTTAAATTTCTCATCTGTAAAATATAGATATTAATAATACATGTAGCATTTTATTAGATTACTGTGAGGATCAAAAGACAATATTTATTGTGATTTATGGACATTAAAGTACTATAAAATATTATTGCAGAAGAAAAGGCAGATTATTTACAATGATTAAGATGGATTAGTAGTATCAGGGGAGTAAATGGTTGGCATCAAATTTTGAAGCAGAGGCTTGATCATTCAGTCATTTTTCAGTCTTATCTGATTCTTCATGACCCCATTTGGGATTTTCTTGGCAAAGATGCTGGAGTTGTTTTCCATTTTCTTTTCCAACTCATTTTATATATCAGGAAACAGAGTTCAAGAGGCTTAAGTGACTTGACAAGGGTCTCATAGTAAGTGTCTGAGGCCAGATTTGAACTCAGGAAAATGGCTTTCTCTATCCACTGAGCCATCTAACTGCCCTCAGAGACTTGATATAGATACATAATTAACATGAATCCTGCAGATAAAACCTGAGACTGAATCTGATCTGGAAAACCAAAGTGGAGGACATGGACAAGATTTTGAGGTAACAGGTTTGTTCAGGCTGGCATTCAGAGGTTTAACTCCACCAGCACGGATAGTCAGGAGAGTCAGAATGTGTAATCAAAGGCCAGGGCCCAGGTCATATATGAGGAAATAAGCAAGGAGTATAATTAGGACTTGTGTATCAGTATCTGGAATAAATGGGAAACCTTGTACATCACCTGGTACTAATGGTTGGTTTTAGGAAAAGAGTTGTGTGTCCTTACTCTAAGTTTTAAGCAAGCACTTTTGTTGCAATGAATAAGGTCCCACATAGATTTATTGAGTGGAGTCTTAGACTGACAGTCAAAAGAAACAAGAGCTAGTAGGAACAAATTTGAGTTCTAGCTTAGTTTTTAACTATTTGTGAAATTCTTTGTCACATTGCCTCAGTGGGCCTTAATTTCTTCTTCTGTGAAAGAAAGGAGCTGGACCTTAAACAATGTCTTAGGTCCCTTCAAACAGTAAAAACTCTGATTCTTTTCTACTCTTCTGAGGTTTGCCCCACAGAAATAAACAGGGTTCTGCAGATGCTACAAATGTTGGCAAATGGGTTGGTGCTTTATGGAGTCCTCATGCAATTAAGGAAAAGAGGAAAGAGTAGTGAATCGAAAAAACTTTGGCTTGAAATGAGCATTCAGGCCAAATATAGCATGAAATGAATACTAAAAGATTTAATCTAATTAGTGAAGTTAGTGAAGATCACCATGAAAAGATCTTGTTTTATTTGTAGAGTGACAGGAAAAGATTAGAGAAGAAATAGTGTCCAGACCTAAATGTCTCTGAACCATAGGTAACTCTCTGATATGATGTCAGTCAATGATCATTAACTAAATGACTACAATGTGCCAGGCCCAGTGCTAAGCACTGGGAGATATAGATTGGTTGTAATCTGCCTCAGACTAAAAACACTCTAATGCTTCAATTGATCTGTGACCTTGTCAATGTTGATATTTGAGCCAATGATCAGGATGACAAACCAGCCATGTTGTCTTTTCCTGTGTGATTCTTAGCCATGTTTTCCCATAAATCCTCCACAAGGAGTTCACTCAGAATACACAGAAGAAATTTAATATATATTCATTGAATGATTGAAAAAATATGAATACATGTAAATATTGATTAGGGAGGCAATGGTTTAGTGAAAAGACTGCTAGTTTTAGAATGAGATAACCTAAGGTCAAATCCTACCTTTCTCTTCTATCAACTGTTTTGACTTTGGGCCTCTCTGGTAGTCAGTTTCTTCATCAATAAAAATGAGGATAATAATATTTACACAAATCCACCCCAGAGAGATGTTATGAGAACAAGAATTTGTAACCCTTAAAGTACTATTAAAATGTGAGCTATTTTTCTCATTTTAACTGTATGAAATATATTTTTATATTATAGTAGTGAAGAAAAATGAAATATTTATAACATGATATATAAATGCTAGCTATTCACTATTATTTATATCATCTCACGATGAACACACTCTCCCTATTGACCAACTATAAATTATTCTAATGATACCAAACCAAAGATATCTAAAGCCCAGTGTACCCTCAGCCACCCAGCAAGGGTTCACAAATCAGCAAACATTTGTTGTTCCTAGTGACGACAGGCAGCTGACAATCAGATAACAATCACGATACTCCTTTTGACTACTGAATTCTACCACATGAGGTATTAGGGTTTTTTTCCTTCCTCAGATTGATGAACAACCTCAGCCACTCTGACAGCTGCCCAGATTTTTCTAGTCACTCATTGTAAATGGCTGCCCTACCTTGTCACACAGATAACATGTGGTTGGCATATTTGATTGTAATAAATTGAAAACATGAAATGCTTCTGCTACTTCCGAATTTATATAGTGATTACCTTTAAAAAGGAAATAAACTGAAATGAAATTGATGCTTAATATGATTATCAAATTGAAATGTGGATGATGAAGTAGATACATCCAAAGTACAAGATTTACTTTAAAAAAATTTCCCCCTTTTGCTACAAGGCTAATCTTTAAATATAGAACTACAAATTACTGAAAATTTTTACCAAAGTCTTTTATCTGCTTTAAGCATCTTTAATCTCCTTAATTTAAAAGCTATTATATATGTATATATATATATATATGTATATTTTTATATATTTGTCCCCCACAGGAAAGAATACAGTCTTTTATTTGATTTTTTTAGTGGAGTGGCCCTTACCATTCTTGTTAAAGTGCATACTTCATCTGCCAAAAATGATGTGCTTTATTTTGGTTATTTTGCACATAAACAGTCATGTTGTTTTCAAGCACTGATATTTAGCCTACATTACTACCTTTTCAAAAAACTCAAAGGCTTGCATGCTTGCTTTCTATAGGCTTGGGCAATTTTCTGAGAAAGGTATCAAAGCATGTTGAGTGATAGAAGACAGAATTGAGTCCTCTTACATGACACTCTCCTGCCTTAATACACACACACACACACACACACACACACACACACACACACACACATTCCCTTTTGAAATGACATCTATTCTGTATACTCTTCAATGCTTAATGCTTTGGGAACAACCTTTTCAGAAAAACATTTTTTAAAGTGTTGTTGTTCCCCGCCCCCATTTTTATCTTCCCATTACCACTCTGAAAACTCTCTGTTGGAACTGAGAATGAGACAGATCAAAGAGATAACTACAAAGGATACCTATTTACTATCTGAAAATAAAGTTATCTAATGATGATGCTGATAGAGTAGGTTCATAAAATAATGGAGAAAATACTTTAGAAATCACAACATAATTCCTACTTTTGAGATCACTGATGACTGAAAATGAAATCTTTGTTCAGCTTAGTTTCAGTATTTATAAAAAGGAGTTCAGTAACATTTGACGTGTGTTTGAGATTGGAATGCGATTTGTTAGAATATTATGCTTATTTGAAATGTGATTTTGCATTGAACCAAAAAGCAAGGGAAACATGAAGAATAATTTTCTGTTTAAAAGAACACTATCACCTATCTATTACTGAAGGCCTTCTCAATTCCATCAGGAAAATGCCATTTAATCATTTTTAAACATTGTCCCATTTGAAAGTAGAATACATTTCTTTTCTCAGAGGTAGCTAGTCTTTTGTGAAAAGATGATTAAAAAATATGTAATCTGTATTCCTTAGAAGGCATGACATTCAAAGCACTTGATTCAGTGTTGCATATAAAAAAAAAATCTATCCTTCTTTGAAGAGGTCATTTAACAAATGCATAATCACTGTTTGTGTCCTGTAGAAAATGAAATAGATTCCCCACTATTGCAATAAGCTCAGATTTTGATTTAATGGAAGTCATTCTTTGAGTATAGCTACATTCTGTTATTACATTGCCTCCAGCCATTATCAATCACTAATTGGCTTTCTCTTAATCCTAGGGATATGTTTCTTAAGTCTTATAAATTGTGTTTCAGTGTGATTTGAATAACTAGGTGAATGACTTTTGAATCATGTAAGAGTAACTAGACTAATTTGGGGAAAAGAATAAAATGTGAACCTAAATCCTTTTGAAAGTACCTTAATTTATTATTATTATTTTCAATGAGAGTTGTGCTCCTACTCCTCAAAACAAAACTTGTATAATACCAGGGGCTATGCAACTCTGGTCTTTCCCCATAAGCAACCACCAATTCTAGACAGAGGGTGTATCATGATCTTTCCCAAAGCCCCAAAGCATAACTCAGGAATCCCCATTAAGTATTCACTTTTTATATTAAATCAGAGGACTTAATTCACAACAAAGCAGGGAAGGAAGGAAGGAAGGAAAGAAGGAAGAAAGGAAGGAACTACTGAGTCAGGCTCTGGGCTAAGCACTTTACAAATATTATCTCATTTGTTCTTCACAACAAATCTTGGAGGTAGGTGCTATTATATACCTTTTATATTTTATAATTGAAGAAACTGAGGAAGACAGAGGGTAAGTGACTTTCTATGGGTAATTTACACACAGGGAATATATAAGATTAAGGTATATAGCTGGAAGGGAAATTTATGCCTATGATACTGCAAAACTCCTTAGGACTATTCCTGATGTTATTGTGTTGTTCTTTGTTAGTCCTAATCCTGACAGGCATTGTTGTCTACTGAACCCCAAAAGACAGTCTACCTCACTTGATTCTCATTGATAGTACATCTCATCTACTCTTTGTTGGGCAAATTTGTTGTTCCAGCTGGTCTCCAACTCATGAATATGAGTATCCTATGATATGCATTTCCTGATTCCCCTAATTGTTACTGCCCTCTCATTCCACAAATTATAATGCACATATTCATCTATTTAAATGTTCTATCTACATAGTAGCACATAAACTCCTTGAAGGAAAAGATTTTTTTTATTTGTCCTTGGATCCTTAACACCTAATAGTACCTCATACATAATATGTGTTTAATAAATGTTCACTAAATCAGAGAATGGATGGGCACTTAATGATGCTGTAGAGCAGAGTACTACTGGGATATTTTTGAGGCATAGGCTGGATTAAATGACTTTTGAGTCCTTAGAATACTAAAATACAGTGATTCAATGATTCCATTTGTCTATTTCAATTGCTAAGTGATGTCCTTTTTGACTTTTAGTGTCTACATTTTTGTATCCTCAACTTTACATTGACTTTTTCCTTGTGAAGGAGGTATATTAATATTCTAGAAACTAAATATTCTACCTACATAAAAGAATAATGTTATGAAACATTAAATTTGTCTCAGATGGAAATGTACTTGTGGGAGGAAATCTTGAGTCTGTTTCCTTATTTTAGTTTAGGTAGAGTTTTATGAGGGTAATGTTCATGGAAGAGCCAATGAGCCAATAAATGGCTCTTCTGTGTGATCACACACTGGAGTGAATCTCAGCTATTTGATTACTATAAAAGCTATACTCCAACACAGTGGACATCACTCCTAATGTAAGAGTTGACATAGATTTAGTGATAGTCATTCCAAGTTTTCTTCGTATATAAAGAATTGAAAAATCCAAGTTCCTACCTTCCAAAATGATTACTCATGATTGGCTATATATATATATTTCATGAAAGAAACAGGTTTTAGAACTAGAAGAAATGTTAGTGTTAATTCGGTCCAATTTTTTTCAGTCAAGAAAATTAAACTACTGATAACTTTAATGACTTGCCTATAGTTAATCAAAGAATAGAATCAGGATTTCAATTTAGGGCCTGTGGATGCGGATACAATAACCATTCTACTTATCCACACTGCTCATTTTATACCCAGGGTTCTAAATTCCTGGCCTAGATTAGATCAAAACATGTTATGAAAAGGTGGCTATAGCCGTCAGTGAAGATGGAAATACTTTCCTCCAAAGACCAATACTAAATATTTTCTAGTGATACCCTTTCCCCTGGAGGAATGAATGGATGAGAACAATTTGTTCCAACATCCAGCATCAGGAGGCTGATGCAGGCTCTATGGAGGGCTTAAAGCTTGGTCAGACATCAAGGACACCAAGGTCATCCACTGCATCTTGACTTTTATTTTGCCACTGGACGTCAATGACTCTGTAGGAGAGAATAAAGCTGATGACTTTATGCAACTCTGCCTCACTTAAATCCAATTGACTATCACTCCCATGATGTCATCAGTCTTCTTCAAAAACAAAACACAAAAAACAACCTATACTTTAGTTATTTTGGTCCTGTAATGAGAATTTCAAATAATAAGAATAATAATCTATGACTACCAAATAATACTATATCTAAAAACATTCACTTTAAGTACATTTAATCTAACATTAAACTTCCTGATTTAAGTACATTGATGTCAGAAGCAGTCAATAACCATTTATTAAATTGATTAAGTACTTACTATATGCCAGTTTCCATGTAAGTACTGGAGATAAAAAGAATTGTGGATATTGTATATATTTACCTTCTCAGGACTAATTTTCTAATATTTGTGTTTTTCAGTACTTGTATTTTACTATTGCCTAAAATGAATACCAAATGACTATTATATTTAGGTCATATTTTTCTACCCATATTTCTTTCCTCATATATGCCTATTGGTTTCCCTGGCTTATTTCTAGTCTCAGGAAAAAATCCTACATTTTATAGGCCACTTTTCCCAATCCCATTTAATTCTAGTGCTTTAATTGTATTACTTCCCATTTATCTTTCATATAGCTTGTTTGTATATGTTTGTTTGCTTGTTGTCTCCCTCATTAGACTGTGAAGGTAAGGGCTTTTTTCTTTTTCTTTTTCTTTTTTTTTTTTTTTGATGCCCAGTTTTTAGCACACTGCCTGCCACATAGTAGATGCTTAATAAATTCTTATTGAATGATTCAATAACCCTCCTGTATAGATCTTTAAACCTGTGGAAGTTTTGGTTGGTTTTTTTTATTCCTTAGAATTTGTGGTGGGGAAGGAATTTAGTCTTTTCCTAGTACATAAATTCCCAGGGAGAGATCCAGGCACATTTTCTAAGATAGAAAGAACTGATAGAATCAAAGAAGCTTCTCTAGGGACCAGAATTAACCATAGTTCCTTTGGACCTCCCTAGAAAAGCTATCTTCTACTTGGGGATAAAAAATTAAATTTCTCTCTAGGGGGTTTCAGTCTCTAGTCTTATTATGGAAAAGATTTACATGGGCCTACAGGAATGCAAATTGCTGGGATGGCCCTGATTCCTCCTAAAGCTTTGGTACTTTTGAAGTTTGAGAATCCCCATTAAGTGTGGTAATTATGCTCTCAGAGGGAAAAAGTCTCATTTACCCATATCTTTCCCATATGATTACCTAAAATTCCAACTGTTAGTTGTTCCTCTCAGTTAAGGGATCATTGAAAGAAAAGAAAAAAACAGTTCAAATGAAACTAAAGCTGGGGCCTTTGAGGGAGAGGAGCAGTGTTAGCAATACCATTAGTATGTAAAACAGTTGAGTTTTTTTAAAATTATCTTTATTTTGTATTTAATAAACCTAAGACACAGAACTGAAGTCCTTATGAAGTGTTTGCTACTTGCCAGGCACTGTGTGAGTGCTGATGATAGAACTGTAAGAACACAAGACAGTTTCTTCAAGGACCTTACTTTCTAATAGGGTAAGACAACACATAAAGGAGAACCAGAATTGGATGAGGGGGAAGCAGGAAGAGAATGTCTAAAGTTCTGCATGTAGTAGCATTTTTGGGAGAAGATTAAGAAATAGTGCCATGGGCTAGTTTAGGGCAAGATAAGAGAAAAAAATTTACCTGAGTGCAAGTAACCAGAATCTAAGTTCTGGTAAAAGCAGTACATTATAGGTGGTACAGTTACAAATGGCTGAGAAATTTAATATTTGCTATTTTCCAACCAGGTAGTGTGCAGTAGAATGGCAATTTAAATCTAGGTTTTGTGTCTGTTATTTCAAGTAGAGCACATTACCTAATAGCTTGATGCTATAATTAAATTGACAGTTCAGAAAGAAACATGAACAATTTTATCTTTAACCTCCTGACCTAATTTTCATACCATAGAAAGTCAGGTCTAGAAGGAATCTTAGAAATAATCTATTTTAACCCCCTTCATTATAGATAGATAGATAGATAGATAGATAGATAGATAGATGGATGGAGAGATGGAGAGATGAGATATATAAATATAATATATAATAAATATAAATATTATATATATTTATTGTCATGATCTTTGAACATAGGTATATACTCATTAGTCATTTGAATAGTGGTTACTGAAATCATGGGGTGAGCAGGAAATGCTTCAGGCCTTGAAAGACATCATTTAAATTAATTCATCAGCCTTGCTCTACCAAATTTAAGTCATTTTTTAGTACTTTTCAATCAATAATAAATTTTGATCAGATTTCTAGAGAAATGAATAGACAGAATCAACTGTTGCATAATTAAACCTGTTTGTGGAATGAAAGTATTCCTTTCACTCACCTTTGGAAAACTGAAATGCAATGTTTAGCATAATGCTCCATATTAAGTAAAAAAAAAAAAAAAAGGATTCAGAACAATGTATTAGTCATGACAGTGCATGCCTCTAGTCCTTGCTTCTAGGGAAGCTGAGGTTGGTGGATCATTTGAGTTTGAGGGTTCTGAGCTTTTGGTGTAGTTGAGTCATTTCAGTTGTATCTGACTCCTTGACTCCATTTCAGATTTTCTTGGCAAAGATACTGGAGTGGTTTAACATTTTACAGATGAAGAAATTGAGGCAAACAGGGTTAAGTGATGTCTTTGGTCAAACAGTTAGTGAGTGTCTGAAGCCAAATTTGAACCCAGGAAGATGTATCCCTAACTCCAGGCCCTGAATTCTATCCACTGTGCCACCTATGTTCTGGGTAGGACTAAAGTTAGTCAGGTGTCCATACTAAGTCTGGCAACACTATGGTGAGTCCCCAAAGATAGAGTTCAGGAGTTAGGGTCTCAGTATGCCTGAGGAAGTGTAAATTGGCATAAATTCGAAAAAATAGAGCAAGTTAAAGCTTTTGCACCAAACAGTATTACAATCAGACCCATGAGTGATCGTGTCTCTTATTTCCAGCCTTGGCAAAATAGGGAGACTCCTAAAACAAACAAGCAAATAAAAATTGTGTCTGTGGATATTAGGTCATTCATATTTATTTCAATTCCATTTTCTTTCACCATCTACATGGTTTGCCTAATATCAAATGGAAAGACCAGAAGCACATTGGGGTCCTGAAATGTAGATAGCACACTGATGTAACAGAAATAGTAACTTTCTCCAACATCATATAAAACGAGGATAAATTTGAATTGCATCACTGTTCTTTAGGAGAAAATTTAATTTGTTTCTGTTCCTTCTGTATTGTGATTATTCTATTACTACTGATTTGGTACCTTTGACCATCTCTTCCCCCTTGCTTCCTCCATTATTTTCCTTTTTGTCTTCCTATGTTATTATTTTATGCTAGTACATAGGTTTGAGGAAGGCTAACTACCACAAAGAGGTAGGATGCTACTGGGATGAGGAAAAGGGTTCAGTGGGAAAAAAGCAATTTTTATTAGTATATAGTAGTGCATAGTGAAGGCAGAAGGTAGGTAGGTCCACCAGTTGGCCTTTGGGTGTTTTGTGGTTGCTATTGCTATTTTCCAGAGTTAGCACAAAGAAAGTCTAATTAGACATAGAGGAATTATAATTGTGCCATTGGAGCTAGTCCCTAAATTGATAAGTCATAGGCTCCTGAAGTATAAATATAGAGTGGAGAGAAGCATAAGAGAATAATACCAGTTTCATTTTTTTTCCCATGTTAAAATCCAGTTGTTTTATAGTGAGTTGTATATCCTTAAGTACTGTAATTTTTTTTTAATCTGTGTGGGCAATCCTTCCATCAAAGTACCTTTTCACCAGTGTCATGAATTTTTATTTACCCCCAAATAATAAATGATGGCTAACCCTCCCATGGTGAGCCTCTTTATACTTATTTAGATGGTCTGAGCTATAGATGAGACATATTCCTCACTAGGTCTTACTCAAAGCCTTTCTCAATTCATAGGTCCTACAAGAGCTTTTCATCTATTTAATACAGTCAAATGTTCCCTCTTCAGCTCAGTGATTAGGTTCAGTATATTGCTTAGTGGATGATTTGGGCCATATTTATATTTTGGTTTGTTTTTCAAAAAGTTTGTGATTTCACTGATTTACAGTACTGCTGCTGAGGACTAATGTGGATCATTAATCACTCTGCAACTTATAAGTATGTTAGAAAGTTACCTGAGACTGAAAGTTAAAGGATTTGTGTGGGGTCACCAAACCAATATATGACAAGGGTGAAAATTGAATCCAGATGTTTCTTACTCAGAAGTTGACTTTCTATCCACTGTGCTATGCTGCTTCTCTGGGATATATCTTTTTAATGTCTAATAAATGTTTGTTGAAGGAATAAATGAACAAATAGTTTGTACTTAGGACCTCCAAAATGATGCATGATAACCTGGAGTGGGGCAACTATAGATAACATTTTATAAATTTTATAGTGCAAGGATGAAGTACAACTAATTGAACAAAATGGTCCAAGGTATTAATTGCTGCAAAATATAAACAGATTTCCCCTGCCTGGCAAGCAGGGGTGAGGTAGTTAAATGTTGAGCAGTCATTGTATAGCCTGAAAGGCAGAACTATGAGACACTGGTAGGATCTACCAAGATCAAGCATACAGAGAAACTAGCCAGAGTACAGACCATATGTGTGGGGAAAAGGACTGGAGGTCAAACATCTGCCTTTTCAGCTAGACTCATAAACACCATCTGTGGAGTTGTCTTTTGAATTGAATGGGTAAGAATGCACATGCATTTATCCTTGCATGTTTTTCTATACAGAAACATTATACATTTAAATGCTATTATGAACGTACTTTCTCCCTGTGTTTTAACGTTTACTGCCAATGAAATGTAAATGACATTTAATTTAGGGGACATTCATTTGGAGATGGTCCTTGCCAACACATTATTACATGCTCAGAGGGCTGTCTCTTTCATGGTGGTATTCCATTCTGGCCAAGGATCTACTGTTTTATTCATCTGTCTAAATCATGTAACCAATGGTGTTGAAGAAGTCTATTGTAGGAAATTGGCTTAAGTAAGTAAATATAGTCACAAATATATGCCTTTCCAAAGGATATAAAACAAAGCATTAATTGGGTGTTGCTGTTTTTTAAATGAGATACTAAACCCATGTACTGGAAACCACTTCTTGAAATCAGACTTGAAGATTCAATCCTACATTTAAGGATAGGAGGGCTTGGAGACATTGGGGGTTAGAGAAGGCAGGCAGGAGAAAGGGTAGCAGAAGGAATTTTACAAAGATACAGAACAAAAAGTGCTAAATATTCTCTGGATAACTAGGAGAGTACTAGAAAATAGTAAAAAATGTAACCAACTGAATTGAATGCTTTGAATAGAAATAGATCTTCTGACTGTCTCTTTTTATTTTCCTTACTTGAACTAAATATATTGCTATTTTCAAACCCCTCTATTCCTTTTCTTACTTAGAAAACCCCAGGTTTATTATCTTCATTTTTTAGCATCTAAAACAATTAATTATATTTATTCCCTGATGTTCTCTTCTTTGAGTTTAGAGATGCATTGGAAACAATCGCAAATAGAAATCGAGATATGTTTTACCAGTGTAGAAGTGGCATCCAGATGGCAATTTTACCCTAGCTATAAATTTAACATAACAAACATCAAATGATTTCAACATATCTGAAACCTGGGGGAGGAAATAGAGAATCATGGCATTCATATTTACAAACCACAACCTAGATTATAAGTAATATATAAAGTTTTGAAATTAAATTTATTTAATGCATATTTATATGTAGATCTTTAATATATTTCAAAAGTATCCACATGAAAAGTTATTTGTAACAGAAAGGGCAGGTTGTTTTTGTTGTTTTTTAAACCCATAATTTATTCTAAGTCAACTCCTACTTCAATGAACAATAACTAGTTCTTTAGCTAAAACCAATCTCCTAGCATTGAAACCAAACCTATTGAAATGGCAAACCATTTATCAGGGTACACAGTTAAAGTTTTACTAGTTACCATGACTACTGTTAAGGTATGACTGAACACAATGCAGAACAAAACTAATTTCATAATAAAACTCTACTTCCTTTAATGTCACATAGTTATAGAAAGAGAAAAACAATATATTCCAGACCAACCAGTAATACAAACATGCAATACTGTAGAGTATATTTTAAGTAAACTCTGAAAGCAATGTAGCCTCAAATGTAAGGATGCCCTTTACAAATTTTCCATGTAGAAGAGAGTTCTAGGTATATTTCTGTGAGCTTACATATGTTGTGTGTGTGAGAGATAAGGAGAGACAGAGAAAGAGAGAGATATGAGATGCAAGGGGAAAGAGTGGATGGAGTACTGACCTCAGAGTCAGGAAAAATTGAGTTCAAGTCCTGCTATTGACACATACCTTACCATGTTACCCTGACAAGTCACTTAATCTCTCAATGTCCCAGGCAGTTCGTTGAAACTATAAATTGCTTTAAAACTAATTGCTGAGATAATGTCATAAGACAATTCCTGGAGCAACAGAACCCACAAAAAGATGGGGTGAAATCATTTTCCAGACAAAGACGGCTTAGAAGGTTGGCAGAAAAAGTCTGTTGGACCAGAGTGAGAGTAGAGTGCAGATCCAGGCCACACCACACCAACCCAGCCCCAACCCCAGAGAATCAGGCCTCAAGAGTCTTGGAATAAGCTAAAGCAGTGGTTACTTCTGGAACTCAACTCATGAATTGGTGAGGGGGTCAAGCAGGTGGCTAGGGAGAGAGTAGAGGGGTCTCTGCTGCTGCTGAGGTGGAGCTCTGTTGTGTTGCTCATTCTTGGAACCAGGAAGCAGTCTTGAGTGGTGACCCAGGTGGAGGAGAGGTAGAGGCAAGTCAGAGCTTGCAACCATAGTGAAAATTTTGTTCCCACTTAAGGAGCAATCAGGCCTGTGGTTACTTACCGACCAGAGCACAGACAAGGGAAGTATAGAACATGCCTCTCCTTAAAACATACCACCTTGGGGGGCAGCTAGATGGCGCAGTGGATAGAGCACTGGCCTTGGAGTCAGGAGTACCTGAGTTCAAATCCGGCCTCAGACACTTAACACATACTAGCTGTGTGACCCTGGGCAAGTCACTTAACCCTAATTGCCTCACTAAAAAAAAATATATATATATATATACCACCTTGGACCCCCTGAAGGTTGGGACAGTACATCCTGGAAGCAGTGCCCCAATTTAAGACAGAGGTAAAAGTCAAGAAATAGGCTAGGAAAATGAGCAGACAGAAAAAACTGTGGACCATATAAAAATTTTTTAGTGACAAGGAAGATCAAAGAACACTCTCAGAAGAAGTTAACAAAGTCAAAACTCCTACATCAAAAGCTTCCAAAAAGAATAGGAATTGGTCTCAGGCTATGGAAGCAATCAAAAAGGATTTTGAAGATAAGGTAAGAGAGGTAGAGGAAAAATAGAAAGAGAAATGAGAGCGATGCAGTAGAGTCATGAAAAAAAGTCAACAGCTTGAAAAACCAAATGAAAAAGGAGGTAAAAAAAACCTCTCTGAAAAAATAATTGCTTAAGAATTAGGATTGAGTAAATGGAAGCTAATGACATTGTGAGAAATCAAGACACAGTAAAGCAAAATGAAAAGAATGAAAAAAATAGAGGTCAATGTGAAATCTATCCTTGGAAAAACAGCTGACCTGGAAAATAGATGCATGAGAGATAATTTGAAAATTATTGGGCTACCTGAAAACCATGATCAATAAAAGATCTTAGACATCACCTTCCAAGAAACCGTCAGGGAAAATTGCCCTGATATTCTAGAAGCAGAAGGTAAAATAGAAATTGAAAGAATCCACAGATCACCTCCAGAAAGAGATGCCAAAAGGAAAATTTCCAGGAATATTATAGCCAAATTTCAGAACTCCCAGGTCAAGGAGAAAATATTGCAAGCAGCCAGAAAGAAACAATTCAAGTATGGTGGAACCACAGTCAGGATAACACAAGATCTAGAAGCTTCTACAATAAAAGATCAGAGGTCTTGGAATATGATATTCCAGAGGGCAAAGTAACTGGGATTACAACCAAGAATCACATATCCAGCAAAACTGAGTATAAACATTCAGGGGGGGAAAGTGAGAATTCAATGAAACAGATGACTTTCAGGCATTTGTGATGAAAAGACCTGAGCTGAATGGAAAATTTGACTTTCAAATATAAGACCCTAGAGAAGCATAAAAAGGTAAACAGGAAAAATAAATCATAAGGGTTATTAAAAGGTCAAACTGGGGCAGCTAGGTGGCACAGTGGATAGAGCACTGGCCCTGGATTCAGAAGGTCCTGAGTTCAAATCCAGCCTCAGACACTTGACACTTACTAGCTGTGTGACCCTGGGCAAGTCACTTAAACCATCATTGCCCTGGAAAAAAAACAAACTTCAAAACCTAGCCCCTTCCTACCTTTCCAGTCTTCTTGTATCTAACTCATCAATACATACTCTTCAATCCAATGGCACTAGTCTCCTGGCTGTACCATGAACAAGGCAATCTATTTCTTGTCTCCAGGCATTTTTTTCTGTCTGTCCCCCATGTCTGGAATACCCCCTCCTTAGCTCCCACTATTCATCTCTCTGTCTTCCTTTAAGTTCCACAATACATCCCACTTTCTGTAGGAAGCCTTCCCCAATCCCTGTCCATTCCAGTGCTTTCCCGCTTATTTATCCTGTAAATAGCTTGCTTTGTATATGTTTGCATGTTGTCTCCTCACAATTAGATTGTAAACTCCTTGAAGGCAGAAACTGTCTTTTACTTCTCTATATTTCCAGGGGTATTTAAGTTGCACAGTGGAGAAAGAGCAAGCCCTGAGTTCAAATTTGCCTGAAGAAAATATTTAGTTGTGTTACCCTGGGCAAGTACTTTACACTGTGTCTCAGTTCCTCATCTGTAAAGTAAACTGGAGAAAAAAATGTCAAACCACTCCAGTATCTTTGCTAAGAAAAGCCCAAAAGGGGTCACAAAGAGTCGAACACTACTGCAATGACTCAATAGCAACACATAGTAGATGCTTAATAATTTTTTTTGTTATTGAATGGAACTGTTCTTTCCAAGTTTCCACCAATATAGGAATCATTGTATGATATTTAGATAGCTAACCTTGGAGTCAGACCCCAGGTTGAGTTCTATCTCTGAAACATAATTACTGAATAACCCTGGGAAAGTCAATTATCCTCTCAGTGCCCCCAGACAATGCTCTTAAGACTATAAATTATATAGCAGGATCCAGTCTAGATTGGTAGGGGAAGTTTCCTTATCAGTAGTTTTCCATACCAATAAAATTATAGGTCTGACTCTTGATCTATTTTATCTGTTTTATCTTTTGGTACTGGAGTTCTATTTATTTTAGTCTACCTTGACAATATTTATAAAATGAATGTATTGAGCTAAGATGAACTTCAAGGTGTCCTTCAGGTATAACATTTTATGAATTTACTTTTTGTGAGGTTCCACTTAATGGATTGCTGTTATCTCTTCTTAAATTGGTTAGAAAAAGGGAATAGAAAATAGCACAACTGGAAAGAGAATGAGAATCCACTCAGCCTAATTGTCAAGCTCTCAAGGAGAATTCTGTTCAAAGGCTTGTATTTCTTTTCACATCATATCAAACCTCCTTAAAGGCCCTCCATCATTCAATGTTACCTATTGAACTCATTTTCCCTCATTCTACAATATCCCTACTTCAGTCAGGATGATTTCTTAACTGTTCCTTTATTACATGGATATTCCTGATTCTATGCTTTCACTCACTCACATGAATGCCCCTCCTCTATTCTGAGAATCCTACCCAACTTTCTCATTCCCCATACTTTCCATCTGGCCTTCAAGCCTAGATTCAGCTTGCTTTGAATCCTAAAAAGTTCATCTTCTATTAACACAGAATACTTCATTGTTAGATAGTCTTATTATTGTTCACTGTCACTCAATATGTTTCCCAACTAGTTTGTAAACCCTTGAAAATTATTTAGGAAAACTAAATGACTTATGTAGAATGATTTTTTTTCCCAAAGGGACTGGAGACATATGCAAATGTTGCCTTAATTATTTCGTACCAAAAAAAGAAAACCATGAGTTTGATTTATTTATGTTAAATGCAAACTCTTCAACTTGGCATTTTAAGCCTCTCACAAACTCGTTATTTCAATAAGTATGTTTAAATACCTATTAAGTACTAGGTGGCTGACACTGTACTAACTACTGGGGATACTAAGAAAGGCAAAAAAGGAACAAAACAAAACAAAAATAAAAAGGGGGAGGGGGGAAGCAGCACCTGCTCTCACAGAACTCATAACCTTTCTTTCCTGGCTTATTTCATATAACTCCTTTTTTTACACTCTACATTTCAACCAATCCAACCTACTTGCTTTTCCCTAAACTTGTCCTTGGCCTTTTGCATGGGCTATCCCCTATACCTGGAATGTTCATCTTCCTCACCTCTACCTCTTAGAATCTTTAACCTCAAGTCTCAGGACAAGTTACCAGCTCCTATGGGAAGCTGGTTTTTTTTATTATTATTCTAGAGGTTAATACTTTCTCTTACAATCATGAATATAGTTATACCTTCCACATTGGCAGGGTTAGGGATACAGTGCCCTACAATCTGGAAAATCTGAGTAAAACTTTTTCTCCCTCCCTTTGTACCAGAGTAGAAGTCTGAAGTTTTTTTTTTCTTTTATCTGATGCTTACAGTACCTTATTGTAAAATTTGTGTGGATCTTATACAATACAATACAAATATTTTATGCATTTCTGAGTTTTTAAACTTCTTCTATGTTATCTGCTAGCCATTGCATGTCCTCTGCAACTTCAACAAAACTCCCCCCAAATTCCCATTTGTTTTCTTATGCCAACCCACCATGTATCAAAACTGTGACAGGAAAAATCATGATGTGGAAGTGGTAATTGTACCTATCTATTTACTTGATGTGTCATGCCCTAACTCAATCCCACCTCATAATAGAATTTAAACTCCTTAAGGGAAGAAGTGTTCTCATCATCTAGCATAGTGACTTAACCCTAGTGGGCAATTACTAAATGCATGCTGAATTAGATTTAAAATTTAAGAACATATTTTCATCATTAACATTATCTTAAAATCTTACATTTTGATGATTAAGAACACAGTTTGTTTGAGAGAATAACTAATCACACATTTCCCAGTGAGTAAGCACCTTTCATGGATAGAGATTACAGCCCCCAGGTAAAGATCCAGATCTGGCTGAAAAGATGTTATCTATAAATGTATGTCTGTTTAGAATATAATAGTATCTATTTCAAGGTCAGGTACAATTAATTTGAAGATACTTCTAGTATGATTAGAATTTTATTGACCTCTTGAACAACTAATGGTCTACCAGTTTGAGAAGCTACATAGGAAAATTCTAGTATGTTCCAAGGAAAAATGGTTTCGGCATTATGAATTATGAGTCTCCTTTTGTCTCTCCATGGAAGTGTGGTGAAGTATTAAAAAGAACCTTTTGGAACTTTGCCATACAGAGTTTCATCTTAAAGCTACCTTTTGATCAATCAAATCATGTTCAAGTTTCTTGTTCCTTGAAACGCAAACCTAAGGTCATTAAATTTAGCTGTCACACTGAGGAGAAAAGTCAATCTGTCAACTAGCCTAGATCTTTGTGCCTCTCCCAATATTCATCTAAAAAACCCTAAAATTGGCATACTAAAAGAACATTTTAGTAAGCTATAATCTTAGTTTTGGGATACTAGTGAGGAAAGGGTAATAATTTGTTTCCCTTACCAATTCTCCCCAAAATAAATGAGCATAAATTAAATAGTTGGTAGACTATCCTCTTTTCTTGGCTTTGTGATATGTTCTTAATCAATTACCTTATTAGACACAGAATATCAGAGGATCAAGCAATGATTCAGGAAAACTGGGCAGTCAGGAAATTTATATTTCCCTTAACCATTTCAGCTGAATCATCTCTTGTTATAGAAATTGATTTTATGAAATAGCATTTGATAATTACCTGTGTTCTAGGCTTTAATCATAATGCTCTAGGCCTCAAAGTCAAGCTTCCCTCCCAAAAAAGTGGCATACATATTAATCATCAAAATAGCCAAATGAGATCCCCTAGTTAAATGATTCATTTTGCCAGTGATAGAATTTGGCAAAAGGGAGAAGCATCCTTATGTAGTCCACCCTCCAGCCAAGTTTTGTTTCCACAATACTGTAACTGACTAAAGAAAAATCAGTTTTGAGAATGATATAATTTAAGAAATGCCCAGTAAGATTGGTTTCAAGGATATCAGCATCTAAAATAAGAAACAGTGATAGAAGAAGTGTTACAATGGACAGAGGAAAGATGCTTGTCTGCAGTAAGTGAAAAGGAAGAGAAGTGTGTGTCAAAGATATAAATGTTTTAGGTAGAATCAGACTTGTGAAGCCTTTGAAATTAAACTTGAGAAAGTTGATAGCATTCTACAAAGGGATGGATAGGGTGGAAATTCTAAAGAGCTTTTATGTTAAATCCAGTACTTTTTTCAAGAATCAGAAAACCTGGTTCAAGGGAATGAATTCTGACTCTTCCTGGCATAGTCATAAAGTAAATTATTAAATACAGAATCTGATTTTTACAACTTAGTTTTAGAGCTGGACTGGAAGAAGGGGCAGAGTTTATTGTGGACACAAGAAATATCAAAGTGTGAAGATAGAATGAAAAAGAAGGAGGAGGAAGATATTTATAAGGATATAAGCAAATAAAATTGCCCCCAAGAACTCTTGGGGAAAGGGATGAGATAGGTGGTAGCTCATCCTGAGGAGCTGAATAGTAAAAAATGAGACCAAATATATGGTTTTTTTGGTCCTTGTGTTCTGTGCCTGAGAAAGAAGCTTGTGATGTCTCAGTTCTATGTGTTGTCCAACTTTTCATGAACCCATGGAACATATCAAGTTAGGCCCTTCTATCCTCCACTATATCACAAAGTCTATACAAGTTCATGTTCATTGTTTCCATGATACTATCTATCTATCTCATTCTCTGCCATCCCCTTTTCCTTTGGCCCTCCATCTTTTCCAACATCAGAGTCTTTTCCAATGAATCTTGTCTTCTCATTATGTTGCCAAAGTATTGAAGCTTCAGCTTCAGTATTTGAAGTTGTAGTGAAGAGCCTGATTTAATAAGTATTGACTGATTTGACCTCCTTCTTGTCCAAGGGATTCTCAGAAGTCATCTCCAGCACCATAATTTAAAAACAACAGTTCTGCAGCACTCAGATTTCCTTATAATCCAACTCTCACAGCCATACATTAGTATTAGTTCTATACTGCTGCTCAGTTCTATACTTTGCTATATCGACTTTTTTTCCTAAGAGGCAATTTAGATAAAACACATTTTGTTAGTCAATCAAATAACAGTCCTTTATTAAGCACTTCATAAATGAGAGTTATTGGGGTTAATAGAGATATAAAGACAAAAGTGAAACAAACCCTGTCCACAAGGAGCTTACATGCAAATGGAGAGATGAGATGTATACATATGTATAGGGAATATATACAAAAAGAACACCAGGTAGATACTTTTGGTAGGGGTCCTTTAGCAGCCAGGACACCAGGACAGGTTTCCTGAAGAATTTGGTAATTGAGATATCTTAAAGTAAACCAGGGATTTCAAAAGGCAAGTGAGGAAGGAATCTATTACCTGTGTGTGTGGTGGCCATTCTTATTCAATATTAGCATAGCTCTCTGTAATGCAAACATGTTCACACTGTAAATATTTAAAAAAAAAAAACTTTCCATCAATTAATAAGGATTTGTTGAATTCCTACTATACTAGGGATATGACACTACATTCTCTGTGGCTATTTTGTCTTCTTTCCTAGAAAAAAGAAATTCTCCCATGTCTAGTTCCACAATTACTGACTCTTTGAATGTTCAAATCCTACTTCTGCTTTTGTCTCTTATCTGCAGTGTCTAACAAATATACCCACTTTCACACTTTGTTAGTAATTCTGGATTAGGCAGGATTGTTGGCTCTGAATAGATATTAGTTGGACGGAATTGAAGTATGGGCCAGTCAAACAAAGTGTGGAGATAAGGTAGGAAATTTTTCTTCCAAACTCCATCTGTAAAATAGATGTGGTACCAAACTGCAGGATTACCAGGGTATTGAAAGTCATGGATTTAAAAGGAATCCTTTGTATTCCAAATTCCATACTCTGGTCAGACAATACTTCCCAAGACATTTTATGGCTCTGTCAAGTAAATTCATCAAATGTGAAATTCTATTCACTAAAAAATTAAGGGAATTTTGATTGCTTCCCCCACATCATATTCTTAAGCAATTAATATTTATTTAAATATATCTTCTCATATATATATATATATATATACACACACATATATATTTAAGTTCTTAAGAAGAGTGTTATATTTAATCTTTATATCCCCAACACTTATCACACTGCTTCACACATAGTACATTTTAATGTTTTCTGAATGAATGATACCTCTAGAATGGAATTACATTTTATTTTGCCTCCTAAAACAAACAAAAAAAGAAGTTAATGTATATTTTATTATTTCAATCTCATCTAAAATGTATTGTTCACCTATGGTTAAATAGTTTATTAACTTTGGATGTCTGCTTTTCTGTTTGTTTTAATGTGATAAGCAGAATTATTTTCCTCTTCAATAAAATCTTTTTTTTAAAAGGAAACTTAGCCGCCACATTTGGCTTTATCAACTTTTTAACACATTTTGCTTTTAAACAATCTCCATTTGAATAAATATTTAAAACTTTGGTACCACTTACCCACTTAAGACCTGAGTATTTTGGTTGAGTTTGGCTTATGTTTTGCTTTTAACAAATAAAGGTGTCATACATTTGCTGAATCTTTACAATGAATGCCCTTGGAATGACTGCAGATTAAAATGATGATTCTTGCAAAATGCATTAAAACACTGAGAACTCTTAGCTGTAAAAGTATATTTTACTTTTTTCTAATTCTGGGATATACATAATTCAATTTCCTAAAAATGTATAAAGTATATATACTTTATACATATTTGTGCATATATATATACACTTATATAATAACATTATATAATTACATTTATATATAATAAAGCCATACATACTTGTATATGCATTTGTAAACTATACATATGCAAATGCATAAAATCTTCTGTTAGAAGAATTCTATCAGTCAATAAGTATTTATTAAGAGTTTACTATCTGCCATGCATTGTTCAGGGGATAGTAGTAGTAGTGGTAGTTGTTGTAGTAGCAGCAGCAGCAATAGTAACAACAATAATAACAACAACCTGTCCTTGCCTTCAAAGATCTTACATTCACTAATGCATTTTATTTGGTAAATTTTATCTTAAAACAAGAGTCTGAAGTTTCCATTAGGAAAATTCACATTGTGGGAGGGTTAGAAATTCTGTTACAAAACTTTAATGCATAGTCAATAGGGAGGTTTATGTTAGAAAAGTATAGACAGATTTATTCTTAGTATTTTTGTTGAGTTAAATATTTTTAATGACTAAATAACTTTTGGTTCATATCTAGATGTTAATGAATTATTAATATATTATACATGTTCATGTTAACATTTAAACAATCAAATTTTCAATGTCAAATAATATATTTAAAACAAATATTTGCTGTGTGGAAATTTATTTTGATTTGGGGACCCTACCTTTAGGCTGAGATTAGAAAACCTTAGGCCCTCAGGGTCTCTTCTGTGTGGGAGGTGCTGGTGCCCCTCCCCCCTCTGCTTCAGCTGAGCCAAAAAGCCCCATGGGCTATACAAGATGCCAGGTCAGACAGCTGGAGAAAAATAGCCCCCAGCTCCCTCCACCCTGAGCGGAGCTATCTGAGAGATCCCAGACTGGTCCAGGCCGGGCACATGAGGCTCGAGAACCTCCCCCCCCCACCTCCCAGCCACCAGCCGAAGCTCTGGCTGGCAGATTAGCTTGGTCTGTGGGGGTACAGGAAGCCCCGAGATTTGAGTGGATAAAAAAGGTATATGTAGACCTGGGAGTTAGACTCAAGGGGAGAACTGAGGAGATTAGAAAGACTGGCAGAGGGAGAGATGAGAGACAGGGGCTACAAGGACGCAGGGGAAGATGAGAAGGACTAGGAACAGAGAAAAGAGAGGCCAAAGGGCAGACTGACGGAGCAGACAGACAGACAGACTGACCAGGAGGCTGTGGAGAGCACAGAAGCGGTCAGCACAAGGTACAGGAGAAAGTGAAGATTAAGAGGAGTTAGAAGAAAGTAGCTGAGCAGGGAAAGTGTAATGTGCCCTGAGGCCAGAGGTGGCTGAGGCACTTATTGTATTAAAAAAGTTCGAGGCCCAGCAGGTGGGAAAGAGACACAGTAGAAAGAGACACACCGCAATGCATTCAGGTTGTGCATTTTATTTCCCTGTATTCTTAATTTTAAATAGTATCTTATAAATAAACTCTGCTTTGATTATTTAGTTAAGAGCCTTCTTAATATTTTGCTTATCAATTTGGGACTGGAGCAGTGTGGTGGAACTTTATAAAAGGCCCACATTAAATTAACAGGAGTCAGATAGCCAAATAGTCAAAAGTCCCCAGATTAGTCCTCCAGTCAGATTAGCCCCCCAAAATTAGGCTAGTCATCAAAAATATTTCTACATTTGAATGGCAACCGCAGCAGGACTTACGGCCCAATTATAATTTCTCTAAACTTATAATTTTTCATATAATCATAATTTTTCATAAGTCCAAAATTATATAATTTTCCAGTTTAGATATAGTTATTAATAATTAATATTTTTACATCTGTTTAGTCATTTTTTTTGGTTGTGCCCAACTCTTCACAACCCCATTTGGTGTTTTCTTGACAGAGATACTGGAGTGCTTTGTCTTTTTCCTTACCCAGCTCATTTTATATATGATTAAACTGAGGCAAACAGTTTTAACAGACTTGCAAAGCGTCACACAGCTAGTATGAATCTGAAGCCAAATTTGAACTCAGGAAAATAAGTCTTCCTGATTCCGGGCCTGGTCTTCTAGCCAGTGCATCACATAAAGTTTTATTCTGGTATCTTAGATTAGTATTATGGTACTTTCCATATAACAATGCATCTTATAGGAATATATAACTTAGACCAGGGAGTAGGCTAAAACACAAGAAACTGGCTCATTGCATAGATTTTATAGCTGATTAAGTTATATTCAACACCTTGGTGCCATACAACTTTGTATTCTACTGAGTTAAAATTATTTTTGTAATCAACAAATGAGAAGAAGATTGAAATTCAATATTCTAAGCATTTATTCTATTACCTGGGAGAAGGAATGGACTTAACATACTTAACAAAATGGGAATCAATTCAACTAACAAACCTTTTAGAAGAAATAAGCCACAATTTTATAATGTGAAGATCAACAGTCCATAGCACAAAATCTTTTCAGAGAAATAAAGCCAGAAACTAACATTTCACTAAAATTGTCTATTCAGGGTCATGTTGAAACTATTGGTTAAGAACTGCAGCTGGGAAATTGGAATAGATATTGATCATAAGCAATAAGATAATTCCCTGCTTGACTAGGACTACATTTTATTCAAAAAGTATAAAGAATGGAAATTTGCCTTATTGTTTAACATACAGAATAGCCCTTAATATAGATCTCTAAAATTATTATACCTTTGAGAAAATAATAAAAAATAATGTTATGCAGAATACTTAAAACCACTAAGACTTTTGGCCAATCTCTATGGTGTAGAATAACACTGAAACAGATTATATTTGTGTTTTATATAAGAAATATTAGGGGAGAAAACATAGGCCATATGATAAAATAATGAATATGATAGTGAAAGTTCTTGTTAGAATCCAAAGAGAATATATGATAAACATTACACATGAGGCTTTCTATAAGGAAAAGGTTTAACAGAAGAAAAAAAAATTGATGGGCAAGAAACAAATGATTTAATTGACTCATGAAAAAGACCACTATATTCAGGATCAAATGTTGCTCCATTTGAGTAAGAGAAACAAGAAATAATTGTTACAAAAGCAATACCTCCCTGACCATTAATGAATTTCTTCTGTGGAATGGTTAGGAAAATGGGAGATTCTTGGAACTCTTTTAAAACACCCATGAATTTGAGTAATGATATTGAATGGCTGCTCACATAGCACTTATTGTTACCAGTAAGTCTCATATACAAACTATTCACTCATGAGTATATTTCAAATAAAGAATTCCAGATACAAAAAGGAGTCGACACTGTGCAAGCTACATGTTGTGTGTGTGGGGGTGGGGTGCAGGAGGAGGAATGGACCACATAGCTTTTAGATAAGCTGTTATTTATGCTTTACAAATTAGATCCTCCTAACTGGAAAGGGTCACCTTGGTAGAGAGATGAAAATGCATGGGAAATAAAGGTAGAAAGAAAGAAAAAAGAAAGGAAGGAAAAATTAAGGAAGGGAGAGAAGGAGGAAGGGAGGAAGAAAGGCAGGAAAGGAAGAAGGAATTCAGGGAAGGAGAAAGGAAGGGAAAAAGGAACAAAGGAATGAATAAAAATAAAGGAAGAAAAAAGATAACCTTTCTTGTTAAAGTGGATGGATACTAGATAAAAAATAGAAAATATAATGTCAATTTGTCTTGGGACCAAATGAATAAAGATAGAGAACATAATCTTCCCCTTCTTCATAGATTGAATTGAGATTCTTGTCATTTTAAGATTAGTATTTTTTTACCAAAACCATCCACACTTTCACATTCCATGTACTCTTATAGATTTCTTTCTATAACTTTCTCATAAAGCATATGCTTATGTACTGAACGTTTTTCTCTCTTTGAATATTTAAAATTTTTGTGAATATGGATGCAATATTCAGGATGTCCATTTGTTGTTCTTCACTCTTGCAACATAGCCAAAAACATAATTATCAATTTTATAAATTCTAACCTATTTAGAATATCCAACTTTATTGGATGAGTAGATAAGGTGAGTAGATAAAGGACACAAATTATTTCATATTATTTACCTTGTTTCACTGTGATAATATATGTGCATATATGTAAAATCATATGAACTTGTATGTATATATACATGTGTTGATAGACATGTATATATATGTTTTCCCATTTATATACATCATTTGCATTGTTACAAAAATATCAGTAGAGTTTTAATGTGTCACAGCTTTTATATATAAGCTATTAAAATATGTATACATTATATAAGTTATTAAAATGTGTATACATTATATGTTATTAAAATATGTATACATCATATAAGCTATTAAAATACTATATATTTATATATGCACATGCACATACATATATTTACACACAAGGTGTCCTAAAATTCTTTTTGTGCGTGTGTGTGTGTCCTAAAATTCTTAGTGTCATCTTAAATTATTAATACTTTTCTCTTTATCTATCATCTATGTGCACATCTTTTTGTGTGTATGTATGTCTCTCTATATATGTGCACATATATTCTACTAAAATATATACATACTTTATATGTGTTCTAATAACTTAAAACTTCACTAAAATTTTGGTACACCTTGTAAATGATGATCTATACTCTTCCCCTCACCACTTTCAAATTAATGTAATTAGAGGAAACCAAGAATCCAAGAATAAAGGTTATTGTTGTTCAGTCATGTTCAACTCTTTGTGAACCCATTTAGGGTTTTATTGGCAAAAACATTGGAAAGGTTTGCTATTTTGTTCTCCTTTTCATTTTACAGATGAAGAAACTGAGGCCAACAGGGTTAAGTGACTTGCCTAGGGTCACACAGCTAATATGGATTTGAGGCTAAATATACTAGATTAAATCAATCAATGCAAAGTACAAAGTAGGTTTGAACTCTTAAGAGCTAGCTATCTGTGCTCTCAATCAATCAATCAAAGTTATGAAAAAAGACCTTAATCAATTTAGGAGGAGACACTTATGAAATTATATGATACCACACAGGAGCTAGTTAAAAGAATTAGACATTCCTCTAGGCCTACATACATACATACACACATATATACATATATACATACATACACATATTAGAGAATGTATTCTATCATTGAGGAAATGAAACTTTTAAAGCATATTACGGAGGTTGATCCTTGATAGAGTAACCAAAGAGAAACAAAAATATATTAATGAAAGATAATATAATCAGAGTTCAAATTAAAAAGATAAACATATGTCTTCTTAAAAATTGCCTATTTAATATTACGTTGTTTTAAAATGATAATAATAAAATGATCAATAGATTGTTATATTAGATATTAGAAGTCCTTTAGTTCAATCTTTATTATATACATATGAAGAATCAGATCAACTAAAAATAAGATAAAGTTCAATAATAAGACTAAAAACAAAATCATTGCAAAGAAAAGACAAAACTATCCCAATCTGCAGAAGCCATCATGGAGTACCTAGAAAATCTGAATAAATTAGCAAATTAAATAATTGAAAGCTGATAATGTGATGCCTTCTTCATTCATAGTTTCAACAGGGTAGCAGGTTATAACATGAATCCACAAAAGTTCTTAACATTTTTATGTCAGACAAATAAAAAACAAGAAATGATAATTGCATCAATTTGTTTTACATATAGACAATTTAAACATATACACACAAACACACCCTCTCAAATAACTTGAATATATATATGTATATATATATACACACATAGATATATAATGAGTATGTGTGTATATATACACAAAATTAATAATTACAAACATAAAGTTTCTTTATTGATATAAAAGGATATATATATATACATATACATATATATATATATATGATTAAAGAGGTTCACTGAACATGATTGGGCTATATCAATGCAATAAGATTGACAATCCTGTATAAATGAATTTATAGATTTAGTTTATATTACCTACCAATCAAATTACCCAGGAAATAGATCTTGGTTTTTTTGAATGAGGAAAAATTTTAAAAATGCATCTAGTTCTAGAACCTCAAGGGAAATAATAAAAGAAAAAGTGTAAATGAAAAGGACATTCTATTATCATCCCTCCAGCTACATTATAACTAAATTCCAACAACTATTCAAGTTATTTGATATTGATTTTAAAAGCAATTCCACGAAACAGACTAGATAAGAAAGCAACAGAAGCAATTGAAAACAATAATTTGGAGTGTGATAATCTGAAGAATATAAATTACTGAGGAAAGGACTCACCCTTTGAAAAGATCTATGGGGAAAATGGAAAGCAGTCTGGCAGAAATTAGTTTTAGATTAACATCTTCCACCATGTACCATGATAAGCTCAAAATAAATAAATGGCTTAAGCATAAAAAATATGATTAAAATATTTAAAAGAATGAGATCTGATACTTTTCCATGAGCATAGCTATGAGGCAATTTTTTAAAAGTTATCTATTTATCTATACTGAGTATAAGTACAAGAAATCCTCACATGTGAATTTCTAGATGTAAAGTGGAATGAAAAGAGAAGATTGTCTATAATAAACTATAACTTCAATTCATACAGTATTTTAAAGTATATAATAAATTCAACCCATTACTTTCAAAACTGTCACCCTTTCTGTTCCCATCTAAATGACATTCTGTACTGCTCTGTATACTTTTTATATTTTGAGGGGGGGAAGGTCTGCAGCACCTGTTCCTCTTTATTAGGATGCTTGGTATGGCTGTAACATCCACTAAGGCACTTTTCTTCTGTTAGAAAATGGGCAGTGTCCTAATTAATTTCTCTGTGACAGCTACCTGACTTCAGAGCTTTTAGGCATAATGTAAATTTATATATTTTATGGTTTGTGGGGTTGGTGATGGGGTGTGTGTGTGTGTGTGTGTGTGTGTGTGTGTGTGTGTGTGTTAATTGTAAAGTTTTCTTTGCTCATAGGTAAGTGAGTAATGCAGCACATATGATATAATTAAGAATAAAGGTAAGTCCAGCAACCTGTATATGGTGGAAAAAATGAAAACTGCTCCCTAGACATATAGTCCCTGGGGGAAGGAAGTGATAAAGAACTTAATTTTATTCTTAAGAGGGACAAGAGACTGTGCAAACTAAGGATTTTTAAATGGAAATCAAGGTGCAGAATAAGCTACTACCTTCCCTTCAGGGGGATGGGAGGAGGTGGGAGGAAGGAGTGCAGGGTGGGCCTCTGCCCCTCTCTCTTTGAACCATTAAATAGATTTTGTCCTCAAGAGTAATGAGGAAAATCCACAAGGAAACTGTGAGCCACCCTTGCTGGCCCCTGTCCCTTCGGACTACAGGGCCTTGCCAGACAGAAGTGGGACAAAGACCCTTAAGCTGGTGAGTTCCTCGGGTGATTAGATATACTTTTTTTTTTTTTTTTAGGCAATGGGGGTTAAGGGACTTGCCCACAGTCACACAGCTAGTAAGTGTCAAGTGTCTGAGGCCGGATTTGAACTCAGGTACTCCTGAATCCAGGGCCGGTGCTTTAACCACTGCACCATCTAGCTGCCCCTTAGATATACTTTCTTAAAAAATCCATTGGCCTTTTTTTTTCCTTTCACCTCTCTCTATTTCTTTTTCTTCTCTTTTTCCTTCTTTCCTTCCTTCCTTCTTTCACTCCTTCTCCCTTCCTTTCCTCCTCTTTCTCCCTTCCCCCATTTCCCTCTCTCTCCCTCTTTATTACCACCCCTCCAATTTCCAAATGCAACATTACAAGGAACAAAAAAATCCCCATTTTTAATAAGCATAAACAACATAACAAGTCTACACTGTGTCCTTTTTAATAGTATTGTTGGTCATTCCTTTGATCAGAGTGTTTCAAAGGTTTTTTTTGAAGTCTTCCAAGGATGTTTTTCTTTGCAATATCTTGTCATCGTGCAAATTGTTCCCCTGGTTCTTCTCACTTTACTCTGTATCAGCAAATATTTGACAGGATTCTCCAAAAATCACCTCTCATCATTGCTTAAAAGAAATAATATCTCATTATATTCAAATACCATAGCATGTTCAAACATTCTCCCAATTGTTGGACACCCCCTTAGTTCTTAATTCTTTCTTTTTTTCCCTTTGTTTTTACTTTAATCCTTTCTTTGGGAGCATTATCATCATCATTATAATAGCCCCTGACATATATCTTACATAAAGTGCTTGTGGCAGGCACAGTGCTAAATGCTTTACAATTCTCATTTGATACTCACAATAACTTTGCAAGATAGGTATAATTATTATCCCCAATTTAGAGATAAAGAAACTGAGGTAAACAGAGCTTAAGTTATGTGTAGAGTCAGGTAAATAATAAGTCTCTAAGGCTGGATTTGAATTCAGAACTTCCTGACACCAAGCCCAATTCATATTTTGCTAGAGACTATTCTGTCCAAAGTATCCTTTTCCATCTTAACCTGCATCTTCATTTGCTTCCATGTTGAGTCTGATAAACTTTAACACCAAACTCTGTGTATATGTATACCCATGGGGGTACACAACAGTATGAGCATCTGAGTATGAATCCATCCTTCCTTTTTCTGGCTTCAGATAAGAGTTATATTCCTCTGATTCCCATTGCCCTACCACTTCTTCCATTTGTATAATTTTCTGAAACACTCCAATTATGATAAATAGCAAGCCTTACCTCCCACCATTCTCCTTTCTACATTAGTATAATACTTTTACCTTCTTTCATTTTTCATATTCCCTGAACAGAAACAATTCATACCCATGTTCTCTTTTTTTTCTTATAGATTCCCTTTAATGGTTTTTTTAAACATTAAGATTCTAAAAAGAAACTTGTTTCTTATCTCCTCCCCATGATTAGGATACAAACTCTTAATCAACATTCAGTTCTTTTCAGATGCTCAAATAAATTTACTTTTCTAGGTTTCAATTGAGTCATGTTGTCATTTCAGAGTTTCAACTTAGCTCTGATCTTTTCATCAGGAATGCTTAAAAGAACTCTATTTCATTAAGTATGTTTTTTTTTCCTTGTAATATTGCATTCAGCTTTGGAAGAAAAAGTTACTCTTGGCTGTAAGCTTACATATTTTGCCTATGGAAATAATGAATGACAATATTTCCTCTCATTTATAGTAGAAGTTGCCAGATCTTTTGTGATCCTGACTGTTGTTTCTTGGTAGTTGACCTATTTCTTTATATCTGCTTGTAATATTTTTCCTTTGAAGTGGATACTCTGGATTTTAACGATGATATTCCTGGCATTCTTGATTATGGGGTTTCTTTCAAGAGATGACCAGTGAATTTTCCAGTTGCCATATGGATTCGAATAGATCTGGACAATTTTTGTTTAAGGTTTCATACAGGGTCCAGTTTTGTTTTGTTTTTTTAATCATAGTTTTCAGGGAGTAAAATTACTCTTTGTTTCTTTTTCCTTGACTTGTTTTAAACAATTAAGATCCATTTTTCTTCTATATTTTCACTTTTTAAATTTTAGTATAATATATTTTGCTATATCATGGAGTCATTGATTTTATTTGGTATATTCAAATTTTTAGGGAAGCCATTAGTTGAGTAAAATGTAACTACTTTCTCTTTTAAGATATTTATTCCCCTTCCAATTCTTTTCTTCAGAGCTTTTATTTAATTTTTTAGCGCTTGCTCTCTTTTTTTTTTTTTTGAGGAGTTCATGAAGTCTTTGTGGAAAATTGTTTTTTCTGCTTTGAAGCTCAGCCTACAGTATATTCTCTCTCTCTCTCTTTTTTTTTCAGGGAAATGAGGGTTAAGTGACTTGCCAAGGGTCACACAGCTAGTAACGTGTCAAGTGTCCAAGTATCTGAGGCCAGATTTGGACTTAAGTCCTCCTGAATCCAGGGTCGGTGATTTATCCATTGTACCACCTAGCTGCCCCCAATATTCTCTTAACTAGGTTAGATTTTAAGGTATCTTTGAGAGCTCTTTTAATTCTTGACGGTAGTCTGTATCTTCTTGTGCTTGCTTACATCTTTAGCCTTAGTTACTAAATTGAGGCTTTGTGCCAGGGCAACGCTTTAATCCCTATTGCATTTTTGCAATATGGTTGTCTGCTGACCTCAGCCTCCCAGAAATGGTTCCTTCCCCATTCCTACCCATGGCCCCTGAATTTTTGAAGGCAGAATGCTGGACCATTAGGGTCATCAAATTTGTCTCAGGACAGAGTGCTAAGGAGCTGGGACAAGGATATGAAAATATAAGTACTACTGTAACCTGAAAGGTTTTTGCTATTCATGATCTAAGTAAGTCCGTCAAAACATTTATTAAATATGGCTAATATGGAATTTTTTTTTGCTTGACTTCACTTGTATAATTGAGATAATATCACTTGCCTTCTGAAGGGGTTGGGGATGTATAGGAAGGAGGGAGGGAATTTGGAACTCAATTTTTTTAAATGAATCTTTAGAAAATTGTATATGTAATTATAAAATATAAATGTTATACATAATATGTAATAGTTAACAAAATAAATAAAATATATTAAAACATTCATTAAGCACCTACTATGTGCAAGGAGGAGATCTAAGATTGGAAAGATGAAGGAAGTGGTTGATAATGAAGTGCTTCGAATTGCAAAGAGAATATTATATACATTATCCTGTACCTAAAAGGGAGATATTGGAGTTTATTTGGTTGGTTAAGCAAAGTCACATGGTCAAGCCTGACCTTTATGAATATCACTCTGACAGCTGATTGGAGGATAGACAAGTGGGGATTGATTTGTGGCAGGCAGACCAACAAACAGACTATTTCAATATTCTAAGCAGATGATGAGGGCCTTTACCAGGTTGGTGGGAGTTATCAAAGGAGAGAAGCAGGTATTGTAACATCCTCTTTATTGTTTTTTTTTAATCATGTTGGGCCTTTTTCAGGGTAGCCTATAACTCTTGCTGCCTCAGATAGAGAACCTTGAAGGTTACATGGATCTTTAGCTAGTCACTGATTGTGTTTGTAGATTTCTGGCTTCTTTGCCTAAGTGTAGATGCTGGCTTTTTTGGTGGGCCCCCCTTGTTATTGCTGGTTAGGTTTTGGCTTACTTTTTGTGCAGATTTGGGGTTAATAAAGTTAATTAATTTAGCTTCTCATTGGATTTCTTGATCATAATTTGACATGGTGCTATTTTTGTTTTATGGTGAAGGTTGGTTGTTTTCTGAATGATAGGCTGAGCTACTTACTTCTGTTCATTTGGTCATCTTGGTCAGAAGAGCTATCTATAACCTTTGAATTAGTGATCCCACTCTAGGATTCCCCAAGGGAATCTAAGACAGAAACAAATGTCTAGGGCAGAATTGTCTAAAATATTTATCCATTTAAGCGGCAGATAGGTGGCACAAGGGATAGAGCATTGGGCCTGGAATAAAGGATATCTGAGTTCAAATTCAGTCTCAGATATTTACTAAATAATGAGATAATATTTGTAAAGTATTTAGCACAGTGCTTCGTAAACAGTAGCTATATAAATGATTTCTCCCTTTCCCTTCTTCATCCTCAATACTAAAATCTTCACAGCAGCACTCATTATAGTACCAAAGAATTAGAAACAAAGTAGCTGCCAATGCATTGGGAAATAGCAGGGGGAAAATGTCATGTGTATGTAATGGAATATTATTGTTCATTAATTATTAATTATTTATTCAGAGATAAATTATTATATTTGTATAAATTGATGTAAAGAGAAATAAGCAAAACCAAAAAAGAAATCTTAGAAATGAATACAAAAATGAAAATGCAAAAATTCTTAAAGTCAAACTCTAAAAAACAATTAATGAAGTTACTAGAAAACAGATATGAAACATACATACATATTATGAGACAGGTAGGGACATCTTGGACAAAACAATGTATACATTACCAAAGACTATATATGAGCTATATTTTGCTAAATTGTTTTATTTTTTTTCACAAGGGAGGGTTCAGTCTGCAATATGGGCAGGAAATGATTCATGTAAAAACAAAGAGCCTCAAAAACCCTTTTTTTCCCCATGAAAAATGGCTACCCTAGAACCATATACATGATTAGTAACAGAGATGGAACTGGAGTTCTATTTAAAAAATAGATTCCTAAGCCTGATTTCATTGGTAACTAATGATTCCATCCCATCACTGGATAAAGGTTTTAAAAATTAGTAGAGGGGAAAGGGGGCAGGAATTATAGATGCAAATATAATGCATTTGCAGTTTTCCAAATACTTTGAATTCTTTGGAATATTAAATAGTTCACAAATCCATTTTATGATCTTATATAGATTTGCACATTTTATAGATAGCAGTATAATGTTGCATATACACCTGATGCTATACATACATATATACAAATATGTATGTATGTGTGTGTGTATGAACAATTGTACCAAACCAGACCAATATGAGTTATTATTACACAGCAAATTTTTTAAAAAGAAAATTTATTTTTGTTTGGTGTGGTCCCATAAATTGGTAGAAAATAGGCTGGCTGATCTTGTGTGTGCTCTGATATAGTGTCAAACACTGAAACAAATGTCTGAGTGAGTGGTATGTTGCTTCTAAAGACTGATCTAATTTAGCCTCATTCTTGTATGCCTGATTTGATTTCATACACTAAAGGCCTCTCTTATGCTGCTGGAGTAGATACAGACCTTTGGGCAAGTCATAGAATAAATGCAGCCTCTCAGATAGCCTCTAGTTTGAGGACAACTAGGGGCTAGACCAGATTTTTCTGGGATTGATCTGGATCAGAGCTGATATCCTGTTCCAGTGATGATCCAAAGTTGGGCCTGAACCAGTCTGGCCTCCAGGAATGAGTGATTGCCAAGGCAACATCTAGCCAAATATATTTTCAAGTCTGTGAGTCTTCAAAAATCATGAAGCCAATGTTTACATAGAAAAATTTCCCCAAAATATATGTAGATATTTTCTAGGAATACTTTGGCCATCTTAATTTTCAATTAACATTATTTAGGATTTGTATTGTTATAGATTGAAAAAGTCTCTAAAGTTAAATTATATGTTTTATCTGAAATTGTTCATATTATCTAAATATCCCAAGCCCTGAAACTGTAGAGGGCTACAAAACAAACAAAAATTGCTTCTATTTTCCATCACTTTGCCATTCTTTCTCCATTTTCTATAAGTACTCCTGATATGATCAGACTTCAGTCTTAAGTGAAATGATTGGTTTTCCTTGTTTTTTTTTCTTTTTTCCTAATTTGAAAATTAGTTTGTGATATAAATGGATATTGTCCTTGGCTGCCATGTTGTTGTTGTTTTTTTGTTTTTTTTCATTTGGAAAAGATACCAGGATTTGCTGTTGTTGTTGTTGTTGTTTGGTTGATTTGCTGGTTTCTCTTTTGGCTGAGTTGTTTTCTGGATTCTTTTGGCCTTTTCTTTCTGCACACTGCATTATAGTAGTTAAACTTCTAAAGATAAGGTGACAATTGCACTAAATATTTATTAAGTGCCTGTTGTATTAAAACACTGTGATAGATATAGGAGATTCAAAGATTTAAAAATTTTATAAGGCAGTTCTGGCCTAAAGGAGCCATCATCAGATAGATAAATCATAAAAGTGTGTTGTTCATCTATCTTTATTTGCACACACACACACACACACACACACACACACACACTGCAGATGGGAAATGAGCTGTGCCCAGAACAGAAGGAAGAAAGGACAGAGTATGTATCATTTGTTTACAATTTCGGAGGAAATATGGATAAACATTAATCAGGATGAGAAGATATATGTTTAGGTTATGATCTCTACGATTGTAAGAGTATTGTATCTACCACATTCTCTTATCTGACATGGCCACAATTTTAGTGCAGATCCTCATCACCTCATACCTGGATTAGTGCTATAATATTCTAGTAAATCTGCTTGCCTCACCTCTCCCTATTCCATCTTCCATTCAGTAACTAAAGTGATTTTTTCTAAGTATAGGTCCAATCATATCACCCCTACTCAATAAATTCCAGTGATTCCTTATAGACTCTGGGATCAAATACAAAATGCCTTCGTTGTCATTCAGAACCTTACATAGCTTAACTCTTCCTACCTTTCCAGTTTTCTTTCTCATTTCATTGACATGTACTCCTTGATCCAGTAAACACTGACTTCCTGGCTATTACACAAACAAGATATTACATCTCTCAACTCTAGATAGTTGTCTCCCAAGCCTAGAACACACTCTTTACTCTACTCTGACTGTTGACCTCCCTGGCTTCTTTTTAAGTCCCAATTAAAATCCCACCTTCTGCAGGAAGGCTTCCCCAAACGCTTTTTAATTCTAGTGCCTTCCTTCTATTAATTATTTTTTAAAATTTACCCTATATGTAGCCTGCTTTGTTCATAGTTGTCTCCATTAGATTGTAAACTATTTGAGTTCAGGGACTATCTTTTGCCTGTTTTTCTATCCCTAGCACTTAGCACAGTGCCTGGAACATAGTAGGTGCTTAATAAATATGGGTCAATTGATTGATTCATGAAGTGTTAGAGGAAATACATTTAGAATCTGAATAGGAAAGGGGACTCAATTCTATGAAGGCATATGAGGTAGGTGCTGATGATTTGGAATTCATTTTAAAGGCCTATGCTATGTATAATTCTGCACTAGGTGCAAGTCACTCTGATAAGTGCTGGGGCTATAAAGAAAGGCAAAAGACAGTCCCTGTTCTCACAGAGACCACAATCTAAGGGAGAAGACAACTTGCAAACAACTATGTGCAAGCAAGCTATAGATAGGATAAGTTGGAGATAATCAACAGAGGAAGATAATATAATGAGGGGGGGTATATGGTTGGGGAGGGAGGAAAGTGTTAGAAAAGACTGAGGTAGAATCATAGACAGAACTTGAAGGAAGACAAATAAATCTGGAGACAGATTTGGAGAACAAGAATGGAGAACAGCCAGTGAAAATGCCCATGGTTAAAAGGTAGAATGTCCCAAGTTTGAGGACCAAGCAAGAATGCCAATATCATTCATATCTGTGAAGACAACTTTACTTCTACCTATAGTTTCCTCCAGGGTAACCATCATTGGTTCCTCTGTCATATTTGTCAAGCTGAATTTTTTTTTAAATCCAAATATAAGAATTTCTATCTATTGGTTTTAGACTTAATGTATTTATTTTATTATTTAGTCTAATCAGTTTGAATCCTGATTGTTATCTGGAATGTTAGCTATCTCAGCTTCTTGTTATCTGTAAATCTGATAAGAATACTACCTATATATTTATTTACATCATTTATTAAATTAGTAAATAGCACAACACCAAGTATTGAGTCCCCATTACATTCTCTAGTTGAAACATTAAATCATTACTTTGAGGTGGGAGGTTGAGGGGAGAAAGGATAGGGTATCACAGAAATAGAGGGTTGAACGGTGGATAGAGCCCTAGTTTCTGTAGTCCCAAATACCTTATTCAAATTCTGCCTCAGAAACTTAATAGCTGTGGAACCCCAGTCAAATTAAAACCTCTGCCTCAGATTCAACTGTAAAGTTGTTGTTTGTCCTTCATTCTCAAAGAGGACCATGATATCAGGAGAATCATGAAATCACCTTTTGATGTCATCACTTTCAGTGAATTGGATTTAAGTGAAGCAGGGCTGTGCAAAGTCACCAGCCTTCCTCTTTTCTCAAGAGCCATCTGGGTCCAGTGGCAAAATATACAGCAAGACAACTAGAGATGGCCCCCAACTGTAAAATAAAGATAATAAGAGGACCTACCTGGAAAAGTTGGTGAGAGAATCAAATAATGTAATAATTGTGTAAAAGTACTTAGCATAGTGTCTATCATATAATGGGTACTACATACATGTTTTCTCTTTCCTTCCCTCCTCCCTTATCATTCCCTGAACCAATTCTGAATTCCTCTTAACTGTCCAACTATCTGGCCTACATCTCTCTATATTTTCCACAAGAATACCTTGAGAGATTATGCTGCATACTTTACTCAAATCTAAGACATAAGTGCATATGTGCATGTGCCTTGCCTCTGACACATATTGACTGTGTAAACTTCATCAAGTCACTTAACCTCTAAATGTTACAGGTAACTCTCTAAGATAAGGATTTTTAAAGTGGAGTTCTGGATATATGTTTCAAGGTTTCTGTGAATATGGATGGGAAAATATATCTTTATTTTCACTATTTGGTTTCCTTTGTAATTCGAGGTATTCAATTTTAAAATGTAAAACCTTTTTTTTTCTTTCTGGAGAAGGGGTTCAACAGCTTTTCAAGACTGTCAAAAAGATCTATGGCACACAAAAGTTTAAGAAACCTTGCACTAATGCTAAAAGACACTACCAACCTGAATTATTAGTAGTTTCATTATCTGGGAGTTCCCAATACCAATGAAAGCATAGATCCAGTCCCTTTGCAATTTAGAAAATGCTTCCTTCATTATGACCCTTTGGGGTAGAAAAAACATTACCACTTTATAGATGCAAACACTGAGGTTCAGTGAGGGCAGGTAGAGAAGAGAGTAGATTGTACAGTTATCCCTCCCACATCTGACCTTTCCCCCCATCACAGTTTCTATATATTGACGGTTGGCATAAGAAATTAGATGGGAGTTTGGGGGGAGTTTTGAAGCAGCTTAAGATGACATACAAAGGCCAGCAGATGACACAGAAAAGGTTTAGAAACTCAGCAATGTATACACTATATGTATTGTATAATATCAACCCAAATTTTATAGTAAGGTACTGTGAACATCCCACAAAAGAAAAAGATATAAATTCAGACTTATTTTCTGGTACAAAGGGAGGGCCAAAAAAATTTGCAGGGTTTTCCAGATTGCAGGGGCACCACACTCCTAACCCCCACAATGTGGAAGGGATACCTGTACTGCCAGTCAACAGCCTTTGTTCTGACTGGTTTAAACACTGCCTCTACTGGCCAGGTTTCAGCACTCAAACCTTTCCTCTGTCACAAGAGAACTGTTTGGATGAACAGAAACCCGTCAATGGCCAAAGGAGAATATCCTGGCAGCAAAATGGCATTTGTAATTTGCAAGTCCTGCCCTTTATTAAAATTCATCTCTACATTCAGAAAACACTGTCTGAGAAATCAGAACAAAACCAACAAGAAATAACATTTAAGGATAAAAAACACTTTTAAGAGTAACTATGTAATTAAACACATGTGCAATTAATTTTAGACCCCCCCAAAAAGTAATAGTAGCCAATATACAGTGGCAAGTTACTTTATAATGCCTCCAGTTTACAGAGACATAATGGGTCTGATGTCAAGTGTTAAGGCTTGGCTTGAATCCAAGAAAGATACAATGTGTTGGTTTGGTGAAAGCTCCCTCAATAGAACATTGGGGCTTTTCTTTCCTTCTCCCCAGCTCTGGGATGTTGTTTTAGCTTCAGTGCATGTGGTATATTAGTTTGTGGCAGTCTTTGCATGTAGCCACAGGGAAGGTATCACCAGGAAAATCCAGGAAGAAAATATTCCTCCAAAATCCACATAATGCCAGTTTTTTAAAATAAGAATCTAAATCCAGCATTAGATTTAAGTTTTCTGGTGGTGGTTCCTATGAAGTCTCCTATTGATTATATTTATAAGCTAAAGAACTTTGAATGAGTGAATTTCTACAGGTAATAAAAGCGTTCAGTGCCTGTCATAAAGGATTTTTCAAGCTTGCATTTTTGTTCATACAAATGTGTTTCCATTCAGCATTTGAATACTGGAATAGCTGAGGGATAGGACTGGCTTAGTTAGTAGCACTGTGGGGGTACTATTGCTATGTTTTAAAGTTAATTTAAAATGCTTACAAATCAGCTGAGAGTTGTCAATGGTAGCTGACAATGCATTCTCTGACTACAGTGTTTAAAAAAAAAAAAGAAGAACCCATGACCTGCCCCCACTGACATGCCTTTTAAAGCAAAAAAAAGTAAGGCACTGTCTGATTCAGATCATCCAGGAGCATAAGGGAAAAGAAGATTGGTCACAGTAAAGCCTCAGGCCACAACATCCAAGATTTTAAAAGTTAGAGTGTTTAAAATTTAAATTAACCTTTCCCAAGGTGGGGAGGGATTTGGAAATCAAGCAATATGTCAAGAGAGCTAAGAAAAGATGCAGGCTCTGCTTTCTCAGTAAGCACCATCCTTGAAACAGTGCCATTGAGAGATTCAGCAAAGAAGCATTGCAGAAGCCTGGCCTTGGAATAACTAGGGCATTTACTAGCAATTCCAAATTGTTTTGTTTTGCTGAGCAATGACCCAACTGCACATGGGTGCTTCAGTGGCTTGCTGATGTGATCTGTGTGGGTATTCACTCTTCTCCATCTGTACTGAGCAAAACCACCTCTCTATGTCTTATGGTAGATGCAAATTGATTTTTATGAGTTTCTGAAGATTCGAATCAGTTGATGAAGCTGGCAAAAGGGATTATCAGCTCAAAGAGATCATGAGCTGTCCCTAAGCAAAAGTGAGAAGTACATGAATACATGAACCTTATATTCAGAAACCCCTTCCTGCCTTTGCTAGTGTCTCTTTCTTCCTGTTAACATATTCTTCCCCAGTCTTTCTCCAAAACCCAATGTTTCCATACTGTGCCCTGATTACCCAGTTGAGACCCTATGTACCCATTTCCTTCCCTTGAAAATCCACTTATGTTGTATCCAATTTCCTTATATCACTGCTAAGTGACTTAAGGTAATATACTCTTTAGAGATAAGGTATCAATGGCTTAAAATGACAAATATTATCCTATTAAGAAAGCCTAATCCTGTAGTTTTCTAATGCTACTATTCGAACATAAAATTACTGAATAGGAATTTTTATTTTTTAACAACCAACTCCAGTTCTTTAGCCCAATCAATCAACACCCATTTATTAAGCATCTATTATATGGAGGTTTCTGGGGCCATGAAGACCAAGAGTGACTATTTAGGAATTGAGAGGTAAATGGGGCTTTCCTTCTAGCTTGTCCCAAAGATGTTCTTATTCAAGATTCCAACCCTCCCCCTCCCCAGTTCCAATATCTTACTCTAAGAATGATTTGCTAGATCACTTTGAGGCTACTTTTCTATATGACTGCAATCATTAATCAACCTAGTACTCCATTAAATAACAGGGCCCAACTCCTAATGACTCATCGTTCAATCACTTGCAAAATATTGAAAACAGACAATAAGTAAAGAAGAAAAAAAGTCAGAGAGCTGAATCATGGCTAATCAGAGTTACTTTTGTTTCCTTTGTTGTCAGAGATCATTACTGAAATAAATTTTACTTATTATCATGATGGTAATTATAATAAATTCATATTAAACATTCACTGAAAATATACAATACAAATTAATCCTTTAGTCAAATCCAGTAAGTTAAAGGTTTGTGTTGCCTCTTTAAAGTTGAGAATATTCCATTTTAAAATATCTACAAGTAACATTTGCTCTATCAAGGCAAGATGATACATAGATGAAGGAACTTGTCATGGTCAATAATCTTGTCAGGGTTCTGATAGTCATATATAATGCACCAAAATGAAAATACATTATGTAAAATAGTAAAGCCTAATATAAGATAATAGCTTATGATCAGCAAACAACTTCTGTGAAGGTCATACAATTAAAACTGTCAGTTTACAGTAAAAAAAAATTAAAACAAAATAGGAAAACTTTTGTTTTAAGCATATGACCCTTCACATAAATAAATCATGCTGGCCTTGATTTCCTCATTTTTATCCCAAACTGGGAAAAAATAAACATTTGTTATAGAGTTGAAAGTCTTGAGTTCATGTTTTTTTTCTCTGACATTTGCTGCCTGTGTGACCCTTAAGTATGTCATTTGACCTTGTTGGTCCTTATATTCCTCATCTGTAAATTAAGAAATTTGCACTAGATTGCCTTTTAGTTTACTTCAAATGCTAAATTTATGAGCCAATAATTCCATAGCTTATAATAATGAAGGTGATTGATATTGCTTGTGCAGTCATGGGCAAAGTTAGGCTGCAAAAGGATTCTGAAACTTCCTGGTCTAATAGTATGAACTTATTTAACAGCACAACTGGTATCATCCACAGGATTAATGATGTTCCTTTTATCTGTGCCTCTGTTTCTGTCTCCCTATCTCTCTCTATTTCTCTGACCCTGTCTGTCTGTCTCTATCTCTGTCTGACTCTGTCTCTGTGTGTGTCTCTGTCTCTCTCTCCCCCTACTAATGTCTCCGTCTCTCAACATACAGGAAAAAATTAGGTATACTCAATCTTCTGATCTATTGGTATACCAAAGCAAATTCTGAAGCAGCATGAAATCTGTGGGTTTGTGGGGGAGAGAAATTTGTTGTTGATTTTTAAATATCTAGGGTCAAAATAGCTTTAAAAAGGTTTCTTAACAAAACTCAATATGCTCAAATAACTCAAATGGATGTGTGATACCATCACTATGGGTATTTCCTTGAATTTCTAGCCACCCACATCTGCCTATCCTGTATTACACTTATCTATAACCTGTGTTTACCACAAACTAGAGGATCTACTCAATTTTGTTATTCCTTCTCCTTGTCTCAATTTTATAAGTAGAACATCAAAACTCAGGAACTAGTTATTGTCCCTCACCTTAAGCAGAAAACCAGTCCATCTTTATTTTCACTTTTGTTTATTTGATGACATACTTTATTCTGTTCCTCCTTTGTAATTTCTTGTTTACATATGCATATACATGTGTATATCACATACATACACATGTATTATTATGTTTTTCACTTTAGAATGTTCTGGGAGAATTATTAATATCTCCTCTTCGTGTGATGAAATCAAACTGTTTTCCAGCTATCTTGGGGAGGAAAACAAATTTAAATAGATTTAAATTTGAACAGAACCGTTTTTTTTTAAATTGGACATAGGATCATATATGTAAAATTGCAAGGGATCTCAGAAACTATTTTTCCACCCCTTCCTCATAATAGAAATGAGGAAACTGAAGTCCATGGAGGATAAAAGATTTTCCTAATGTCACAGAGGATATAATATGTGATATGAAATATAAACCTCTAATTAAATTTCCATTGCAATTCTACTCAGATACTTTACTTCATAATAACACAAGACTATTCACTAGAATCTCTAAAGCTGTGCCACTGAGGTTCATGTGATGGTAGGTACAACCAATCTTGAAAGATTTAGGATATCTCTTTGTCTATTAACCAAGGAGCATTTTCATCCAAATTTGGAGAGGCTCATCACTTGGCAATCTGCCATAAGATGATGACTTCAGAAAAGCTACTTCTGAATTTGTCAACTAAAGCATAGACTGGGTTGGGATTCTCATCTTCAGGTACATTGCTCAAACTGGTGAAATAATGATTAGTATTTATATAGTATTTTAACATTTCCAAAGTACTTTATATATGTTGTCTTATTTGATCCTGATAATAAAACATTAAGGTATATTGATTATGCACATCTTGCAGATGAGAAATAGAGGCTGAGAGAGGTTAATGACTTTTCAGGGTGACACAACTAGTAAGTATCTCTGGTAGTATTTCAACTCAGGTCTTTATGACTCCAACACTAATGCTCTAACCATCATTGTAGTCTGTTGTTCAGTTATTTCAGTCATATCTGCCTCTTTGTGACCCCAGTTGGGGGAGGGAATACTACAGTGGTTTGCCATTTCCTTCTTCACTTCATTTTACAAATGAGGAAATTGAAGCAAAGAGGGTTAAGTGATGTATCCAGGGTCACATAACTAGTAAGTATCTGAGGTCAGATTTGAAATAAGGTCTTCCTGACTGTAGGCCCAGCACTATACCTACTGTATCACTTAGCTCCCCTACCTACCTGCCTCTAAATTAGAGAAATTTGGAGAAAATTAAAATGTAAGAAACAAATATTCCCTATCACCATTTCTCAATGATAAGTGAGTGATTATTCAGTCAAGATGAATTTCTGAGCTCATTCTGCATTTTTAATACAATAGAAAAGTATATTTCTCTTATGTAAAAGGATACAGCTAACACCTGTAGAAAAAAAAAGTTTTAGATTTGGAATCAGAAAACCTGGCCTAAAATTCTGGTTCTTCTACTTATGACATCTATGATCTTGGACAAATCAGTTACTCTCTTGGGGCTTCACATATAACATTAAGGAATAGTACTCTGCATTTCCTAACCAATCCTGTGAGACTTCAGAAACATCATTCTGTCATTATATTTCATTATTCTGGTCTCCTTAGCCACACTCCTAGGAGGTGGAATTTTGGGAGAGGAAGAGAGAATTGATGTCATGAGAAGTAGCATCCAATATTATTTCATGATGGTGAACAAGGAGATAGATAGATAGATACATAGATAGATAGATAGATACATAGATAGATACATAGATACATAGATAGATAGATAGATACATAGATAGATACATAGATACATAGATACATAGATAGATACATAGATAGATAGATAGATAGATAGATAGATAGATAGATAGATAGATAGATAGATAGATAGATAGATATACATTTGCCAGATGCAGGAATAAGACTTTATCCCTGCTATTGAGCTACTTACAATTTAATTAGGGATGTGACATGCACATGAATGACTGTAATACAAGGTAGAACGCAGTCAGTGCATGAAAGACATATGAAGAAATGCCATGGGAATTCAGAGGACAAAGGAATCACTTCAACACTTGCAAGAGGTATGGGTGACACACAGGATTTTACCTAAGACCATGGTCTCCAAATTAGCATCAGTGATTTTATACAACAATCCAAGCTACAGAGAATGTTAAAGATAAGCCAAACACCTTAGGGGTTCATGAGGAAGCTGGTTTCTAAACAAAGTAGGAAACTTAGGCAAATAAAAGAGAGGTGACATTTCCTATGTTCAAACCTGGCTCCCTCCAGTGGGCCTTCATCTGTTCTCAGCTAAAGCTGGCATTTTGCTAACTTGTCCATAGAACCCTTTTGTTTGAGCAATTTGTCAGCAAGAAAAAGAGAAAAAGAGAGAGAAAAAATAGGGCAGTAGCTAAAGAATACAGGAGGGATTTCAAAATGGCCTTTTTTGTCCACAAAATGTATAAACCAGTACATAAAAGAAGGGACCAGTAAAAAGAACATACTCCATAAATATCATAGATCCTATAGTGGGAAAAGGTCTTAGGTGCCTTCCAGACCATCCTCTTATTTGACAATGAAGCATCAGAGGCCTGTGGATGCCAAATGACTTGCCCAAGGTCACACAGATTTTAAGCATTGGAGGTGGAATTTATATCTGGATTCTTTTACTTCAGAGGGACAGCAAATGTGGATTGTGAATCAGCCATGTAGCAAGGATAATAGTAGTAAAAATTCTACCTCTAGCATAGGTTTCTCAATCCAATCCATGCTGTTTCCATTTTTAATTATATTTAGCTTGCCCTATTGCAATAGCCATTCATATTTTACCTACTTGAATTGATCTCATTCACTATTGTCATCATTCCTAAAATGTTGATATCATGTCAATAGAGAGTTTAGAGGTACCTCAACTTCTTGGGAAAGCAGGATGCTCTATGAGGACTGGTTAAACATTTCAGAAAGTTTAACCCAGAGAAGACTAGAATCAGACAAGGGCTCAGAAAAAGAAATGAAGATTCTCAAGAGTTGTTTTCAAATTTTTATTGATTTGTTTGTTTTGTGCAGGTCAATGAGGATTAAGTGACTTGCCCAGGGTCACACAGCTAGTAAGTGTCAAGTGTTTAAGGCTGGATTTGAACTCAGGTCCTCCTGAATCCAGGGTCAGTGCTTTAGCCACTGGGCCACCTAGCTGCTCCCGTTTTCAAAAAATTTAAGGACTAACCTGTGGACTTTTGATTAGAGTTGTGCTGTTTAGACCCAAAAGGCAGAAATAAGAAAATCAAGTGAAATTTGTAAAAAGTAAAAATCTAGATTTGATATAAATAAAACAAAACAAAACAAAAAGACTCACTAATAATTAGAGGTATCTAAGATTGGAATGGTCTACTTCCTAAGGTAGTAACACTTACCCCCCTCCCCCCTCCCCCCACCCAGGCTTGAGGTTTTCAAGAAAAAGCTGATAACTTTTGGCCAGATAAGTTGTAGGAGGGATTTTTACCTGAGAATACCAAAATGTACCTTTTTCCTCTGAGATTCTGTGACTCTCATTGAACAGTATTGATTATAACCACTTTCATACTTAAAGTTTCCAGTAATTCTCAATTACTTACCAAGTAAAGGCTAAATTCTTTAGTCTGGCATAGAAAGACCACCACAATAAGATCTTCAACTATCCATTTCAACCTAATCTTATACTATTCTCCTTCAAGTGTCCCATGCTATAATTAAACTGAACTACTACTTACTCTCTAAACAAATCCCACATTTTTGCTTTTGCATATGTTAATCTGATATGCCAGAGATGAAGGTAATTTCTGTCTGTTGAAACTCTACTCATCCTTTTTTAAAAATTTTAAACTTTTAATTTTTTTTTTTATTTTAATGGGGCAATGAGGGTTAAGTGACTTGTCCAGGATCACACAGCTAGTAAGTGTCAAGTGTCTGAGGCTGGATTTGAACTCAGGTTCTCCTGAATCCAGGGCCAATGCTTTATCCACTATGCCACCTAGCTGCCCCCTACTCTTCCTTTTAATGTCTCATCCAAATACCTTCTTTACATATGGGGAGGGGGGTGATGTGTGGGAGCCCTCAAATTTAAGTAAAAAGAAAACTGGTTTTAGTTTTGATTTTGCCTCTACTTCAATTTGTGACTTTAAGCAAATGATTTAACTACTCTTTCCCTAAGTTTTCTCAGATATAAAATCAATGGATTAAACTAAATTATATTGATTTCTCAGTGTTCCATACAACCCTAGAAATCTATAACATTTCACAACCATAAAACATTCACTGATTTCCCGTTACCAAAGGAATGTATCCCTCCTCTAAACTCCCATGGCTCTGTGTACCTTAAATGCACTGCTCACTTTCACCCTTGCATTGATGTAATTTGCATGTGTATCTATCCTTCATTAAATTGTAATCATCTCAGTATAGCAGGAATCATCTTATTCATTTTTATCCTTTGCAACAACAGATACCACAGTGCCCTACATATAGCAGTTTTTCAATAAATATTTATTAAATTATTGAATTCAATAAGTTATTAAATAAATAAATTTATTTATTAAAAGCAAGGCAATAAACATTGATTAAATATTTACTACTTGCCAGACACTGTGCTAAGCATGGGGTTTCAAATATAAGCAAAAAACAAAAACAAAAACAAAAAAACCAGCCCTTGCTCTCAAAACACTTATATTCTAATGTTGAAAGATAATACAAAAGGCAACTGAAAATGGGGATTTGTAATTGTTCAGTCATGCCCAACTCTTCATGACCCCATTTTGTTTTTTTTGGCAAAGATACTGGAGTAGTTTGTGATTTTCTTCTCTAGCTCCTTTTACAGATGATGCCAACAGGTTTAAGTGACTTGCCCAAGGTCACACATCTAATAAGTATCTAAGGCCAGATTTGAACTCAAGAAGCTGAGTCTTCCTGACTCTAGGCCTTGTACTCTACCTACTGTATCACCTAGCTTTCTGGGTCAAAGAGGAAAGGAGAGGGCAAAAATGAATGTCCCCATGTAAAGGATAGTGCTAGAGTCCAAAAAGTAAGAAGCATATCAGGGAAAGGAGTGAAGGTGTGGTGTCCTGTGTCTCCACCTAAAATTTCAGTACACAGAAGATCTCACCAATGGGAATAGAAGACCAGCAAAGCAAAGGGATTTTCCAGAGTAAGAAGGCTATAGGGGCGGGTTGATATTTCAGTCTGAGGAGGATTTCAAAGTGAGACTACAACAGGAATGGTGGTGATGTCAGGAATGTCAAGCTAAGGCTTTGTACACATTAGTTGTATCAAAAATGGAAGTGTGAGTTTATTATAATTGTTCCTTTTCTTTTAATAAAATCCATAGCAGAATTTTAGATGTTTCAATATAAAACAAAATATCAACAAAAAATTACAAACTCTCCCTTTAGTTTCTGATAGGATAACAGAGAAATGATTAATCTATTTTGAGTCGTATAAGGAACAGGGTGGGTATAATAGGTAGAACGCTGATCTCATAGTAAGGAAAATTTGTGCTGAAGTACTACCCTTGTCATGGCCTCTCTGTGCCATCCCCAATGTATCATTTAACCTCTCAATGTCTCAGCCCACTTTCTAAGACTAAGGTGTGGAGAATAACAAAAAGAGGATTTTGGTTTTGATTCTGATGGTGATAGGGAAGCACTAGAGTTTATTGAGTGCGGGGTAGGCAGTGGGAGGATGACAAACTTGGGCCCATACTTTAGGAAAATCACTCTAGTACATGAATGGAGGATGGGTTGGAGTGGTGAGAGACTTGAGGCAAGTAGACCCACCATCAGGTTAATTTGGACCATTAATGTTGTGGTATTTTGGAAATATTGTATATACAATAAGAAAGAACAGTTGTCTAGAGAATGTGTATAAATGTAAGAAATGAGTAGGTATCTAACTTATAGTCATGAAATAATAGTAACTCCATAGTTTATTTGCTGGTGTTAAACTGGTTTATAAGTAACTTACATGTGTTACCTTTGATGCAAACCTGGCCCCAAATACTGGCAAAGGAAGAATTGTTGAATATGTAGAATAGCCTTGATATTTAAAAGCAAGGAGAGTGTGCTATGAAAAATACTTTTAAAGCCTTGTAGCCTTCCCTTTTATTTCCTTACTTTACCAAGCTCACATTGGAATAATTGCATAATGGAATCTACTAAGAATAAGACACTTTACTAGGCACTCACAGAAACCAAACAAAAAGGAACTAGATATGATGGATCATATATAATTTCACTTTCTTTTCTGCCCTGAATCCTTTACAACCTGCTGTTATTGCTTTTAAGGTCTGGGCATTTAAGCCAGTTTAATTTTTGCGGTTGGTTTTTATGCCATAAGAATCCATTTCATTAATGGTTTCATTATTCAGAACTCAGTTATTGTCATTCTGAAATAGTTTAGAGATATATGTCATTATATAGTTTGCATGCATAAATAAGCATATTATTAATAATCAATGGTAATTAGCACACAATGCACTTCCTGTTAAATTTAATTAAATGCTTGATTAAAAGTGTTTAGGCTACTTAATTAAAGTGAGAAAGTCCAAGGGTACTTAATTCTCACTTATATTCACATTACAATCCTAATAACTACAGTCTCCACTCAATTCATGCAGAACTTCTATTAATTTTAATCAGAGGTATGCATGTTCACTGAACACAGCCCTAAATGCAGTAGGCTAAGGTCACATCTGAGAAAGCTGTCTGCATTCTGCCAGTATGGGATGAAGGAAGACTCCAGTGCACACAATTGAACAGAGAGATAATTGTCATAATTGCTTTCAATTAGTTTTTCATAGCTCTTGTGAAGTAATGCCTATTGTGTTATACCATGAGCTAGAACCAGCAACAAAACTAGTTAGCATGATTAGTAGGTATCAGTGCTGAAGATGGTGAAATCCATCCTAAATTGGAAAGCTCAGTGAAGGTAAATGAGCCAAATGAAAATGTAAAGGCATTGTGTGGAAACATTTGCCAATGCTAAATGGGCTGTAGTTTGGGTAGAAGGGCAAATAAATGAAAATCTGATGTATTCAATTAATTCTATTCTCATAAATATACATTTCTTAACATGAGTCTTTTCATGTGCATGTTTTCTAATGAAGAACCATGATCCTTCTGTATTTTAAATAGGAGCTAACCTGCTAGGGGTTATTAAATAAATACTCAATTTACTATTATATATGCCTGGGTATGGCAGCAGAGCAATATTATTTCCTTTTCATTTGAATGTCTTTCAATTTTTATGGTCCCTTTGAATTCTTATACCTGCTGCCTGCAAGATTTTAGGGTGTGTTTTTTTCCAGAATAATTTTATAATAATAAGGGATTTGAAATGATAAATAGTGCTAGACTCAGAATCAGGAAGATGAGATTCAAAAGTCATTTTTTTTTCATTTTTATGGCAATTAGCAAGTGTTACCATTAGATCAACTCTGACTAAGACACTTAACTTTTCTATGCCTCAGGTTTTTCATCTGCAAAATGAGAATAATAGTATCTACATTACAGTGCTTAAAATGCCATACCCAATTCCTTTATTTTCTTTTTCTTTTTTATTCTTTTATTTCTCATTGCCATGATACCTGCTTCCACCGCCCACTCCTTTCCCCTCTTTCCCTGGTTGTTATATTGAGTTCTTCATTATCCAGATATAGTTCTAAAAATTTACAACACCTCAGATGATTTCGCTTCCTTATAATCAGGAATTCCTGAGGTTAAATTTAGATTTAGAGTTTGGAAAGAACCTTAGAAGTTCAATGAGTACAAACTCCTCGTTGTACAGTTGAGAAAAATCAATCCCAGAGAAGTTTAGTTAATTAATTAATTAAGTTAATGAACCCATGCCTGGTGTCACGAAGTCAGTGTAGGAGACAGGAATTGAAAATAGCCTTTTCTAATTCCAAAGACAGCACTATACTACTATATCATGCATTGAAAAAACATTCCCTGCACATTTTATTCTCTTTACTTTCCCTTACATAATTACCCTTCAAATGACTCCTATTCAAATCATACTCATTCTCCAAATAACAGCAAAATTAAGGGATTTCAGAATCAGAAGAAACCATAGTTTCCATACAGAACAACTTATAACTGAAAAAAATCTACATCATAGCTCATAGGTGTCTATTCAGTATTTAATAAAAGGTAATTCTCTACATACCAAGACAGTCCATTCTATTTGGAGATGTCTTTAATATTTCCTGACCTCAAGCATAAATTTGTCTCTTTATAGCTTCTACTTATTGCCACTGGTTCTCTTCGCTTGGTCCAAGTAGACCAATTCTAATCCCTCTTTCACATAATATCCATTCACATACTTGCAGAAAGCTATCATGCACATCCTGAATGTTCTCTTCTCTAGGCCAGACATTAGCCTTTTCTTTAATCAAACTTACATGGACATTTATGACCCTTGTTTCTCTCCTCTGGGTACTCCCTAACTTACTAATATCCTTCCTAAATTGTAATGCCCAGAAATTACCATAGTATTCCAGATGTGGTCTGACCAGGGCAGAGTGTGATGGGCCTATAACCTCCTGAGTCCTCTACACTAGTAGTGGCAAATTAAAGTATAAACAGATCCTTGTAGACCACATATTGACTTAGAAAATGACAAATAAATTATCTAAGTTTCATAGAATTTTTGTTTATTTTGTTAAACATTTTTCAATTATTCTGGTTCAGGAACTCACAAGTTTCGTTGTCTACATGCTGAGCAGTGAATTTGACACTTCTGTAGACTTTATTTTTTATTTTATTTTATTTTACTTTTTTTTTTTTTTTTGGTGAGGCAACTGGGGTTATGTGACTTGCCCAGGGTCACACAAGTAGTAAGTATCAAGTGTCTGAGGCCAGATTTGAACTCAGGTCCTCCTGAATCCAGGGCCAGTGCTCTATCCACTGTGCCACCTAGCTGCCCCCCTGTAGACTTTTTAACTCTCTTAAAGTAGCCCAAATTTGCATCAGCATTTCTAGTTGTCCTATCACCCTGTTGACTTACATTAATGTCTGAGAGTCTAAATCCAAATACAATCTTCTTCATTAAGCCTTTCTTGATTATTTTTTGTGCATAGTGTTTTCTCTAAACATTTATAGAACATTATTTGCAACGCTCATTTGGCACTATTAATATTTTTCCTTGTGTTATCAGTTCTTCAAATATATTTTGAGGCCATGTGGTGTAGTGTACAAAAAACCTAGGTTCTTATTGTACTTTAAATATTTATTAGCTATGAAGCCAAAATGGTACCTACCTCCTATGGTTGTTACCTCAAATGAGAACAATGTATCTGAATATACATTCTATGTGTTATTAGTATAGAGGTATAACTGTTTAGTAGTGAGACTGTTGCTTATGAAATAATTGTTTTGTTATTTTATGGTCATACTGCATATGTTGTTTCCTTTACCAGATTGTAGATTACTCACTCGAGTGAAGGAAATGGTCCTTTATTTTTTTGTAGGTCTCTCAGCACCTGAAATTGTGCTGAACACATGGAGATGCCCAATAACTGTTTGTTGATTGATTTGTTGGCAATGAAGAATGAATGTTCTTTTTTTTTTTCTTTCAGTGTTTGTATATTGTATAGTTGTCTGTATATGTAAGTAAATAGATTCTACCTGAATATGTTAGTATGACTTTATTGCTTGGATTTAAATGGATTTCCTCTCTCTCCATTCCTACTGCAGATCTGTGTCCCAATTCTGTCATAGGACAGGCTTTTCATGCATCTAATATTCTAAATCAAGCTATCGTATGCTGTCATACCAGATGCAGCATTATTCCACTTTTGGAAACTTCAAAGTGAGGATTACATCTGATATGCCACCTTTCTGACTTTTTATTCCTTTTGAGGAGATGATACTCTGACAGCTATGACATTATTTCTAGGATTCAGTTATGTTCATTTGATCATAAGAGCATTCATTTTTTTTCTTATTTTCATCCCACCTTTTCCTTGCATGTGCTATGTAAACACTTTAAAAACACCTATACTATGTTTTTTCAGAAATGTTTTTATTGCCCCCCAAAAAACTAATTTTGAAAAGAAAATTCTTGATTGAATTCTGGAAATTGTATTTAATTTTCACAATAATTTTCAGGCCTTCTTTAGTTTTTTAAGGTTTAATATAGATATCCTGGATAATGATAATAAGGCATGTTTTTTAATATAACATATTTATATAGATGTTAGTAACATATTTCAAATGTTTCCGGATCTTATTTTTAAGTGTGATACATTTCTGTTTTTTTCACACATATTTCCTGATATGAAGCAATGATATATATGAACTGATGTATCTCTGAATGTCTTAGTTTATCCACGTCTGCAGATAGCTTAAACCCCTGTCCCTGCAATGTTCCTAATCACCATCTGGTGTCAGTGACTAAAGGTAAAGTGAGGATCTAAGGAACTTTATAAACTTATATTCTACATCTTTAACCCTGTCACAATTTGTAAAAGTCAAATAGAAATTTGGACTTTGGTGATAAAATTTCATTTGTGATATTAACAAGCTATTAGTTAAAATAACAAGGTATGCATTCTAGAGATATTACTTCTAGATATTTCATTTATACAATTTGGGGTAATTAACACCTTGATGGTGACACCTTGGTACATAGATGAAGAAATAAAATTCCCTCCCAACACTTGAATTCCCTTCTGTAGTCAGAATTTTATTTTTTTTAATAAAAAGTAACTTTTTTATAGAAAAGAACATTCAGAGTTAAGGTATTCAAGCAGAAACTTGTTAACCACTTGAGTATTTTGAATTATTTTTTTCAATTTTCAAGTATATGGTCTTTAAAGTTTTTTTTTCTGTGAGATTATATGATTCTAACACAACACAATAAATGTTGAGATATTAAAATGAGAAAATATCATTTGAAACAAAACAAAAATATGACATAGAAAGATATAGTTGTACTGTTAGCTAATAAATTGATTGTAGGTACTATATAAATACACCTTTTTTTTATACTTCACTTAATTCCAGAGCATCTAAGCTTTGAAAAGTAATTCTAAATCTCAAGTAGTGAATATCTCCAGGAGGCAATGTTAATCACTTTTTCTTATCAAAGCTGGCTCTCATTTCTGTGTAGTCTGAGACTTGTGTTAATTACCTATTATGGTATGATTTAAATTATTTATCAAGTACATGTTTAAAAAAAGGAATCTCAGTCCTGGGATTCTTGGATTACAAGATTCTTTTAGCTTACCTACATTTCTTTCTCTTTTTTGTATTCTTTATAGTGTAGGTTTAAAAAAGAAAGAAAAAAAAAGAACAAACTGCTACCATTTATTACTTTGCCATGACCAAATTTAAAATTTCTCAGTGTATATCAATTAAATTCAGTACAACTAATATTTATTAAGAATTTACTATGTAAAATCAGTTTTCTGGCCAAGACAGATTGGAGTACAATGAGTAAGGGAATACATAGTCGAACATTAAAGTATCTGACCTAAGGGACATAGATCTTTTCTTTGAGGATGTAGTACAGACATAAGAAAATAGGAAATATATACAAAGTGAAAATTTGGGTGGCATAGTGGATAGAGAGCTCACTTCAAAGTCGGAAAGATCTGGCAGTATGAGTTTAGGCAAGTCTCTTGACTTTTTAATAACACCTGGATATCTCTCTAAGAAGGGCAGCTAGGTTGCACAATGGATAGAGTGCTGGACCTGGAGTCAGGAAGCCTCACCTTCCTGAGTTCAAATCTGGCCTTAGGTACTCATTAGCTGTGTGACCCTGGACGAGACACTTGACCTTGTTGGCCTCAGTTTCCTCATTTGTAACATGCAATGAAGAGGGAAATGGCAAACCACTTCAGTAACTCTGCCAAGAAAACCCCAAATGGGGTCATGAGGAGTCAGACATGACTGAACAGCAACAACAAAAAACTATCTAAGCCTTTAAGTTTCAGAACACTAGCTGAACCGCATTGGTAGGGGTAGTTGCACCTCACACATCCAGTCTGATATGTACATACGTGTGTTGTGAATTAACATAAAGTAATTTCAGTGTGTGAGAGAGTTCTGAAAAGTAGAGGAACAGGAAAAATAATGGTTTTGAAGTCTGCATCTGAATTGTTCTTTGAAGAAAGCTAAGGGTTATCTGAGGAAGAAGTGAGGAAGGATGAATTCCAGACATGCAAGACAACTTTTTGTTAAAAACAGGAAACTGGCAATTGGAAAACTGAGTATGGGCAATAGTTAATGGGCCAATTTGAATGATATGGAGATGATAAGAAGAGAAATACTATTAAATAATGACAAAGGTAAATGGAATGAATATTGTGAAAGAATTTAAATCTCAGACTGATTCTATATTTTATCCCAGAGACAACAGGGAAATACTAAATACTTCTTAGTAGAGGAATGGCCCAGTCATATCTGTGTTTTATAAATTCGAGTTTAGAAGGTGTGTGGAAGAGGGGAAGATTGGAATCAGGGAGACCAAATAGGAAAGTATTGAAATATTCCAGGTGAGAGGTGATTAGGCTCTGAACTATGGTACAGGACAAATAAAAAGTGAGAAAGAGATAAATGAAAATAACTCCTCAATAACCTAGATATTTATATGATTACATTACTTTCATTTGATGCTATTTTTGACAGGTTGCTAAATAACACTATGTTATATACCTCCCGTAATGGATGATTAATAAGGTCAGGATCAAGCTATTTGGGAATGGGCTAGAGCAGGAGTTCTTTTTGTTTTTTTGGTTTTTTTGGCGGGACAATGGGAGTTAAGTGACTTGCCCAGGGTCACACAGCTAGTAAGTGTCAAGTGTCTGAGGCCGGATTTGAACTCAGGTACTCCTGAATCCAGGGCCGGTGCTTAATCCACTTCTCCACCTAGCCGCCCCCTAGAGCAGGAGTTCTTAATGTGGTATCTGTGACCTTTTTTTTTCTTTTAATATTTTGAAAAATTTATTTTAAAATAATAGGTATTATATTTTCTGCCTTTAAAAACATTATTCTGAAAAGGTGGTCATAGAAACAGATCCATGAGACAATAAAAGGTTTAGAAATCCTAGACTAAATGATCCCTATTATCCTTTCTATCTCTGAAGCAACAACAATAATTAAGTTCTTAAGTACATTTCCCCCTCCTGATGCAGGAAATACATCTAAAGCTTTTGCCTTTTTTTTTTGTTCATTTGTGTCTTGAACATAATTGAACAAGTGAAACTCTTCTAAAAGATGCAAAATTGTAATTTTCACAGGAAGATTATTTGAAGGTTCCTAGATTTGCCCTGACATGCCCTTCTAAAGTAGGTGACATATTTCCCCCCACAGGGAGTTCTCTTCAACTAAGTACAAAATTTAAGCTGGTTCTGAAATGTTGCCTGGAGCTCCAAGATGGCATTCAGAAGGCAAAAAACAACCTAGTGTTCAGATTTGTTTCTTTCCCTAAGGTCCCTGGTTATATCCTGTGGCTGGCCTGCTTAGAAGCAGTCATGCATTTGGAAACTGTTATAATAATAATAATAATAATAATAATAATAATAATAATTTAGAGAGGAAGACCTGCTGAGTCACAAAATATAGAATTTTTACAAGAATCAAGTAATGTGCTGAGTTGATTTGTTCAAATATGGCTCTATCTCTTAATTCCTTCTGTGAGCTTAAGCAGGTCTCTTCTCCACTGGGGCTCTTAGAACAAAGGAACTGGAATTGATGAATCTTTGAGTTCCCTTCCAGCTCTAATCTAGGATTACATTCTTTCAAGCTGAAAGAGGCCTCAGAGCTGATATGGTCCAATCCCTTTGTTTCTCAAGATAGGAAATTTAGGACCAGAGAAGTGAAATCAATCCACATTTATTAAATATTTGTGCCAGGTACTGTGCTAAACTCTGGGGATACAAAAAAAAAAAATGGCAAAAGACAGTCCCTGACCTCATGGAGCTTACAATCTAATGGAGGAGACACCATACAAATAAACATGTACAAAGCATGCTATATACAGTATGAATAAGAAATTATTAAAAGAGGCAGAGCACTGGAGTTGAAAAATTGGAGGAAGCTTCCTGTAGAAGGTGGGATTTTAGTAGAGACTTAAAGGAAGCTAGGGAGTTCAGTATTCTGAGTGGAGAAGGGAGAACATTCTAGGCATAGAGGACAGTCAGAGAAAATGCGTGAATGTAACATTTGGAATGTCTTGTTCATGGGATAGCCAGGAGGCCAGTGTCCAAAGTTATACAGACAAGAGGGCAACTAGGTGGCACAGTGGATAAAGCCCCAGCCTTGGATTCAGGAGGACCTGAGTTCAAATCTGGCCTCAGACACTTGATACTTCCAAGCTGTGTGATCCTAGGCAAGTCACTTAACCCTCATTGCCCTGAAAAACACAAAAGAAAACAAAAGAAAAGTTATACAGACAAGAAACTGCAGTTATGATTTTTTGGGGGTGGGGCAGTGAGGATTAAGTGACTTGCCCAGGGTCACAAAGCTAGTAAGTGTCAAGTGTCTGAGGTCGGATTTGAACACAGGTCCTCTTGAATCCAGGCCGGTGCTTTATCCACTGTGTCACCTAGCTGCCCCCTGCAGTTAAGATTTTAACCTAGATCCATGCTATCTCCATTTTTTCTGAGGGTAGTTCATAATTCTGGGTGATAATATAGTTTAATAGATTTAGAATAGAATGTAATTTAAAAATCAGATATTCCAACTTCATCATTTTGCAAATGAGAAACTTAGACTTGAGGGAGTAAAGTTGGTTTGCCTAAGATCACATAGGTAAGAAGTTATAGAATAAAATTTGAACCTGGGTTCTTTCACTTCACAGGCAGCATTCCTTCCACTCTACCTCTCTGCCACCTGTGAATGTAAGGGTGTGGGACTACTAGCAACTGTCCTTTATATAGTATGTCAAAGTTTGCAAAGCATATTACATGCATCACGTTGTTTTATGCTGATAACTAACTCTGATTGTGAAACTAGAGCTAGTATATTTATACTGATTTTATACATAAGGCCAGAAAGGTTAAGAGATTCACCTATAGTCATATAGTCAATAAAGGTAGTAGGCAGGATTTAAGATAAAAATGATCCTCTTTGTCAGCTACTATCTCACATCACACATATTGTTAGTGAAGTGCTTTGAAATCTTAAGATTCCGAGAGAAAAAATACCCCTGTTAAACTAGTTGTTATATACTCTGGATTCTTTTAACCATTTGGGAAGTAAAATATTGTGATTACTGTGCTGAAAGCTATACATATAACTTTAGTTTTAATTTCACATCTTATGGGCTTTTATGACATTTTAAAGAATCTTTGATTTATCTCAGCAAGATCACTTTCTAATCACTTGACTCATTTCGTGTTTCTCTCATTTCAGTTTTGCTAATCCTTGCCTCCAATTTAAGTTTTAAGATTTGTCAGTTTTATCAAAATCCTCTCACTGTGTTTTTTGCCAAAAAACATTTGACTCCTTTTAGAACTAGTCAAATGCAGTTATCAAGCCAACTGAATCAGGTTTTTAGAGATAATTTTGGTTTATTATTATGTATTTAAAACCTCAACACTTCTAATAAAAATGCTATATAATTTTGGCCTTTTGACCCCCAAACCTTGCTGTTTGTTTAAGAATTGGAATCAGATTTGAATTTTGAAGGTGAACTTTTAAGTAGATGGAAAACAGTCTCTATAATCAGGAAGACTTGAATTCAAATACAGATCCAGATACTTACTATCTTTATGATTCTGAGCAAGTTACAACCTCTCTCAGCCTCATTTTCCTTATCTGTAAAACAGTCATTATAATAGCATCTGTCTCCCAAGGGTTTTGTGACAATCAAATAAGTCATTGAAAGCTTTAAAGAATTTGTTAAATAAAAATGGAGTAATTGTAATAATAGCTAGCTAGCACCTATAGATGATAGCTATTATTATTATACTGTTATTTATATTCCATTATTAATCAATTTCTCTGTATAAATGATATTATTGTTATTACATTTTCATTTAATAGAATAAATATTTTATAATATTTTATGCTTCACTGTGACTTCCCAATGATTCATTCACCTTGCCTATAGAACCCTTTCTTTCAACAAAGGAAATCAAGATGTTGGCTATTTTTCCCATCATATGCCTCATTTTTTACTTCTCCTCTACTGCTTCAAATGAGCTACTTTGCTATCAGTCCTTTAATCAGATGTAACTTTTAAAATATGTATTCATGAACTCTCTCCTTTGAAAACAGAAGAATATATATTTGAATGCTTGGAAACGTATAAGAAAAGTCATGAATATAGATAATGGATGTCCTAGTGGAAAAAAAGCACTTGACGAGGAGTTAGAAAATGTGGGATTTAGCTCATGGTTTGTCATGTAAAATTAGATAAAGCACTTGACCTACCTGAGTCTTATTTTCCACATTGATAAAATGGTAATAATGAACTCTATTTTATAATGTATTATAAAGATCTAGTGAAAACCTTGTATGTGAAAACCTCAAATATTAGAATGTGCTATATAAATGCAAGCTGTGATGTTAAATAGAGAAACTTATGGATAGTAAGTGTATGACAACCTGTAGTATATAAGAGTGGGTACACATTTAATTAACACTTTTTATTTGCTAATGACAATATGAAAACCTAGGTAAAGTTGACCTGAAGAATAACTGATAAAAAAGTTCATCATTTTCATTCAATTTTATTCAAATACAATTCTGAGAATAAGACCAAAGGATAATAGTCACTGTTCAATATATAACTCAGAAAATGTATTTCTTTATATTTGCCTCCTATTTATATTATAGACATTAATTTATATTCCAAAATTAAATTTTGAACTACTCAAATTTGTTATGAACTTTTAAAGAAGGTAGGAGACGATTTGGTTTGAAATTAATTTGTACACATTTAAGTACTAAGAAAAATAAAATCATTAACATCTTTCAAAAGACAATAAAAATAAAACCCCCATCTTTAGGGACAGCAAGCATTTTGAAGCTATAAGAAACTTTTCATTTTTATTATTTTTTGTCTATTTTTGTAGTTTGAAGAAGTTTTCTTGGTGGTGAGTGTGTAGGAAAGTTGATCTGAAAAATAAGTACAGGGGCAGCTAAGTGGCTCAGTGGATAGAGCACTGGTCCTGGATTCAGGAGTACCTGAGTTCAAATCTGGCTTCAGATACTTGACACTCACTAGCTGTGTGACTCTGGGTAAGTCACTTAACCCCAATTGCCTTGCCAAAAAAAAAAAAAAAAAAAGGGCAGCTAACTTTAACTTAGATTGACCCTAGATTTCTAGCATCAAGAATATGAGTTTTGTCTCATAGCCTGCAGAGTGAATCAGGCATTCCAAGCTACAAGTATTATGAATTCCAAGTATTTGTGATCTCTTATTTTAAGTATCTTTCTTTTGCCTTAATAGTCTTTCATTTGTTTTTGGGGTATTTTTTGGTAGGTCAATGAAGGTTAAGTGACCTGCCCAGGGTCACACAGCTGGTAAGTGTCAAGTGTCTGAGACCAGATTTGAACTCAGGTTCTCCTGAATCCAGGGCCAGTGCTTTATCCACTGTGCCATCTAGCTGCCCCCTTGCCTTAATAGTCTTTTAAATAATAATAGTGTTTATGTAGCTTCGGAAGCAGCTAGGTGATAAAATGGACAGAATACCTGGCCTGGAGTCAGCAAGATTCATCTTCCTGAGTTCAAATCTGTTCTCAGACATTTACTAGCTATGCAGCCTTGGGGAAGTCACTTAACTGTGTTTGCCACAGTTTCCTCATCTGTTAAACGAGTTGGAGAAAGAAATGGCAAACCACTTCATTATTTGTGCCAAAACAACAACAACCCAAATGTGGTCAAGGAATTATGGACACCACTAAAAACAACTTAACAATATAGCTCTTTAAAACACTTTATAAGACTTACAACTATTGTCTTCACAAAAACCCAAGGAGATAAGTGCCATCATTATGCCTATTTTTAAATGAGGAAACTGAGGTGGAGAGAGGTTAAGTGACACACCCAGAGTCACACAGCTAGTTTCTCAGTGTTGATCCAAATTCAGGTCTTCCTGCTTTGAGGCCCAGCATTATCCACTAAATCACCTATCTACTCACAGGTAGACTCCTGGAACTATTCTGACTACTTGGAAGAAAGAATATTGCTGCCCCTGGCACACTGAGAACATGTCACTTACAAGTAAAAAGCAACCATGCAGTTAATTCTCTTTTCAAGTGCCAAGGAATTAATTCTTTATGGTGCAAGAGATGATAATATATTTGTCAGTCATGGCATTATAAGATAGAAAAAAGAACAACCAAATGGAGTCACATTTTCCACTCATTAATTGCTCATGAATTAGATAATTATAATCAGGGCTAAAAAGGTAGCAGTTGAGGGTGGGGATAGGGAGCTCAAACTGGGGTCTAGCCCAGAACTTGGAAGGGGTCCATATGCTTTTATTTTCCTTTGTCACACCATTATTTGTCATTTTTTAAAATTTCTATTGCAATAAGGGTGAATGCCAAAGAAAATAACACTGACATTCAAACTTATGTCAGTTATTAATCCATATAAGATCTAATCAGCTGAGAACTACTAATTACAAATAACAGTATAATTATCTTTTGCTATAATTATTAAGTATATTCATATATGTTTATTACATATTTGATACATTAATGACTAAAAAAATTACTGGTAAAGTGGTCTAGGAATTGAATAATTCTAAATATTTCCAACCATATACATTCACTTCTACCCATTGACAGTATAATAGTATAGCCACATTATCATCTTTAAAAATAAAATGTTTATTTTCCTAATTCTTGCTTCATTTGTTTTGTTCTTTCTAAAAAATTATACATCAATGTTAATTAGATTTCTAACCTATCCATTGTACTTTTCTTTATTCTCCTCCTCTCCCCATTTTCTGCCCTCACCTTAAATCCCTTCACTCCCCTCTTCTTTGATATTCTAGTTCCTTCTTCTTCCCTTCCCTCTCCCCACCCCTTCATTTTACCTGTGCTCTTTACTGTAGGTGTGGAGAATGATATGATTTTTTTTTTAATAACAGAGCTTGGATTATATTGGGGTCTACACATCAACTCTTAAGGGTCAGGAAGTAATTAGTCTCATGGTCAAGTTTAAATGGTATTAACCAGGGTATTTTTGAATTGTATTTTCACTGGCTAAAACAAGGAGAGAAGAGGTAAAGAAAAATGTTTTATCCTTCCTACAAAGGGAACAGAACATTGGACTTAAAATAAGGAAGACCTGAATCAAATACTTTGCGCGACCCTGTACAGTTCATAAAAATTCTCAGCTTCAGTTTACTCATCTGCAAAATGAACATAATAATGCTGTAGCACCTACCATGAAATTATGTCAGGCGGCCATGAAATAATGTACGAAATCAATCAACATTTTTTGAGTGCCTACTATGTGCCAGGCAGTTTAGTAATCACTGGGGATACAAAAAGAAATAAAAGATAGGACTTACATTTTAAGAGGGGTTAGGGAAAGATTTTTGTAGAAGGTAGTATTTTGGTTGGGACTTGAACAAAGGCAGGGAGGTCAGTGGGTGGAGCAGAGGAAGAGAGGGCATGCCACATATATGCAATGTGAATGTCAAATAATCCTATTTGATTAATCTCCTGTAATCTTTAGTAATCTCTGAGTTTTATACTGACCTCTCTCTATCCTTTATTCACTATGCAGTCACTGGGGATTCATTCTCATATTCCTACCCCTATTTATATATACATCTTCTTGGCTCAATCCTGAATGCACTATGAAGCCTAAACATTTAAAATGGATATGCCCTGGTAAAATGAAACATGACAACTCTGAAGCTATTTATCTTTCCTGTATGATCTAGTATTTATGCCTAGAGCTTTAAGGTTTACAAAGCACTTTATATCTATTATCTCAGTTGATCCCTACAACCATCAGGTGAGATAAATGAGTTTGTTATCCCCATTTTACAGATATTCCTACTATTCTGAATATACCTCATATCTTTTGTAATTCCTTATACTAAAATACATGTGAAGATTAACTATATCTGATAAGATATCTAAATACTAAAGAATGCTGAAAAATGTAAGATAATTGAAAACTGTTCTTTTTAGTTAGAGATCTTTATCATTATGTAGATAGATATTTATCATTTCTCTATCAATCGATCTATTTACCCATCCAGCTATTTTTTTCCCAAAGTTACCCCAAATTCTTTCATTCCCCATTTACTATTCCTTTTGGTAATGTATGCAAGACTTGAGACCAAAGTTGTATATCATAAAAGAAGTAAATACTGGTAATCCACCATGTCACTCAACACTCGTTCAAGTGATTGTTTGGATGTCCTGCCCCTGTAATCTTGTTCAGTTGTTTTCAGTAATGTCCAACTCTTCATGACCCCATTTAGGGTTTTCTTGGCAAAGATACTGGAATAGTTTACCAGTTCCTTCTCTAGTTCATTTTAGAGATGAGGAAACTGAGGCAAAATAGGGTTACCTGACTTGCCCAGGTTCACATACTTAATAAAGTCTGTGGCCAGATTTGATCTCAGGAAGTTGAATTTTTCCAACTCCAGGCCAAGTACTCTATCCATTGTACCATTTGCTTCCCTGCTCCTACAGAGATTTTGTTAATTGCTTGATAGAAAATATTCCTCTGGCCAATTCCACATAAACACAGATTACCTTCTCTTCACCTTCATTGTTTGACAATATACATATCATTTCGTTCTCCCCTCTTTTTTTTTCTTTTTTTCTTTTTTTCCCCTGTATTGTCAAATATTACTTTTAAACTCTCTCTCTGCTTAAGAAGGACTGACACCTGGTGGTGGAATGGTAACTGTATGCTATACAGTGGTTACACAATACAGAAAAAGTGGTTCTACAATAAAGAAATGATCCATTTATTTTGTCATTCTGCCTAGCTAATGCTGTTTCCAGGAAAATATTGTAGTGAAGAACAAAGACTTCCAATATTACATAACTGGAATAATGGTCACAATTTTCTATTTCCCAGTTGTTCATGACTGTTCAAAACTAATTGATAGTGGTTGAGCAAGCTCATTAGGTAATTCCCTTATCTTAATTGCTTATCATTAGATTCTTTGGCTTCTTTATAATCTGTTGTGTTTTTTTTTCTTGTTACAATATTCCCTTACTTCCATTTTATCAACTATTCTATCAATGTTGTTTTCAGTTGTTTAAATGTTATTTTTTTCTACATTTCAAAGAACACAATTTGTGCAAATGTCCATTGTAGTCATTTGGGAATAACCAAATGGGATTTAGTTATTAACAAGCTAATAAAATGTCTCTTTTTTTGTGTTTTGTTTTCCCTCACATAGTTCAGTAATATGGTACTTGAATGACAAAAAAGCAAGACTAATGAATGGATTTGCCAAAAATAATATAGCTTATCAAAACTCTGAAGTCTTATTCTTCCATTTTGCTTAAAGGTTGTCAAATTATAATATAACTTATTTACTTTCCCCCTATAAATGATCATGGGCACCTTGGACTGAGATCCCAGAAATGACACAAATTAAAGAGTTGGAAAAAGCTAGAAAATAGAACCTATGTGTAAAGGCTAAAGAAATAAATAATTTAGCCTGGGTATCTTTATAGCTGTCTCCAAGGGTTTACTATATAGAGAATGATGAGTAGATGTTATCCACTTTCATAAAAAGCAGAATTATGAGAGAAAAAGAGCAATAGCAGCCATTTTTAGAGAGTGAGGACAAGACATATTATGAAAACATTTCCATTGAATTGATTTTAAAAACAGCACAAATTATCTGTCTAACTAGTTTAGGTATTGGACAGCCTGAAGGCAGGGCAATATATTATGTATTCTGTTAAAGCCCCTTCCAGTCTTATTATTCAAAGAAATGTGGGAAATTTCTTTCTTGCCTCAGGTCCTTTTTCTGGAGAGCACTTCTTTTTTCATGCAAATGAATCTACTCTAACTACTCTAAGCAATTATTTGGATATTTTCACTTTTTTTTTTTTTTTTACTTTTTTGAATTAGGGTTCCTTGTGAAATTAGTTTTGATGTGTGTTTTTCTGCTGCCTTCTTGGATATTCAGTTCCATAAAAACATGAAAATTGCTCTCTTGACCTAAAGTGTTTTTTTTTAATTTCTGGATTGATTTTCATGTCAGCTAATTGTTATTTCTTGAAATTCCTTGATATTTTATGTTAATTTAATCTTATTATTTAATTTTATTAATCCCAAAGATTTTAGTATTAAGTATATATGAAGATGTGTATATTACTATGTGTATATATGACAAAGTCAGATTAGCTGCCCCTAAGATATTTCCTTCTTTGTTTCTTCCTCCTCCTCCTCCTCTTCTTCTTCTTCTCTTTCTTTCTTTCTTTCTCTCTTTCTTTCTCTCTTTCTTATTTTTTCTTTTTTAATATTGATGACCTGAGTTTGGCTAACAAAAAAGATTGAGCTGTTATGGTTTGCAGGACCTTATTTTTGCGGTTAAAAATGTTGTGCATCTGTCTCTTTGTTTTTTTGGGTTTTGGGGGGTTTTTGCAGGGCAATGAGGGTTAAGTGACTTGCCCAGGGTCACACAGCTAGTAAGTGTCAAGTGTCTGAGGCCAGATTTGAACTCAGGTTCTCCTGAATCCAGGGCCAGTGCTCTATCCACTGTGCCACCTAGCTGCCCCATATCTGTCTCTTTGTTAAAGAGAGGTTTGCAAAAATCATTCATATGATTTCATGGGTGTGGACTGCTCCCTCTATGTTTAGAGAGCCCAATCTTTTCAAATATTTGGTTAATTCGCTTCAATAATAATAATCTAGCATTTATATAGTATTTTGTTCTTACAATAACCTTGAGAGTTAAGTGCTATTAATGTCCCTATTTTTTACAGATTAAGAAACTGAGGCAGATAGCAGTTATATGACTTGCCTAGGGTCACACAGCTAGTGAGTATGGCTGTATGTTAACTCAGTCAGTAAGGCAATAAACATTTATTCAAATTCTACTATGTTTCAGGCATTGTACTGAGATAGATTGTACTGGAGATACAAACGGGCAAAATTCAGTACCTGCCCTGAAGCAGCTTCCAGTCCAATGGGGAGACAACATGCAAACAAATACATACAAAGCAAACCACATGCAGGATAAATACGAAATAACAACAGAGAGAAGGCACTAGAATTAATAGGCGTTGGAAAAGGCTTCCTGTAAGAGAAGGAATTCTGGATGGGACTTAAAGGAAGCCAAGGGTAGGGTTGAGGAGAGAGAGCATTCTGTTTTCTTGACTCCAAGACTTGGACAAAAATACTGGTAGCCATTTTTCTGGTGAAGTCTTTTAAAGCTTAACTTGACTTACCTTAATTGCTCCTTGACCTATAGACACTTAGTCCCTTGTGCTGGTCCTCAAATCCTTTCCATTAAAAAAAAAGCCAGACACCCTAATAGGGTGGGGATACAAAGACTACAGTGAAAACAGTCCCTGACCTCAAGAAGCTTGCATTTACTGAGATAAAGCAACATGTATACTTATAAATTGTATGTATGTATATATGTATGTGTTCATGAATTTTGTGTATATATATATATATATATATATATGGATTGTGTATACATATAAATACACATACATACATACACTGTAATTTCAGATTGGTGGTTTGAAGAGGGGAAGTGATAACAGTCAAAATACTCAGGAGAGGTTATCACTTGAGCTGAGCTTTAAATGGAACTAAAGGAAGGAGTGAAAAGGGAAAGCATTGCAGCCATAAGAACAGCCTGTGTAAATCCAGAGAAGGAAGAGAGGATGCATTGTACCTAAAGAACTGCAAGCAAACAAGTTTCATTATTGTATGAAGTATAAATTAATAAGATGAAGTCAGTCTAATAAATTAAATAAAGTATAAATTAATAAAATAAATCACATTAAGCTTATTTTTCTGTCATAATAGTTGAGAAGTTACTTACCTCTGAAATATGAAAAAAAAAATTGAAAGTATGTTTTTGTCAAATAAATTCCAATGAACAAATAGCAATGAATCTTTTCACTAAATATATATATCTATAATACAAATGACTTTCATACATGTATGTATGTATAGAAATAATTATAAGAAAATTTCTTCAACCTCTAGACAAATAGATAATGAATATGATGAGGAATATTTTCTCCAAATCTTACTTCCTCAAATATTAAGCAAGATAAAAAAAAACAAGTTTAATAAAGCCAAATTATCCATTTAATGTGAACCTCCCCTAAATCTTGTTCTTCTTGATGTTTTATTTTTTAGAATTACAAAGTAGTTCCTGTGGAAATCCAGGCGTTCCACCCAAAGGTGTTTTATATGGCACTAGGTTTGATGTTGGTGATAAAATTCGCTACAGCTGTGTGACTGGCTATATCCTGGATGGTCATCCTCAACTAACCTGCATAGCCAATTCTGTCAATACAGCATCATGGGATTTTCCAGTTCCCATCTGCAGAGGTAAGACAACTTTCTTTTTTATATATTTTATACAGAAGTCATTTTTATATAAGCCTCCTTTGTATTTTATTTAAAATTGATTATTTTAACATCACTTTTGTCTTAGCAATTTCTATACCACTAAATTCAATATTATAATTGAATTAGCATAGTAAAAATGGACTTTTCTACTTGACAATTCAATTCTCCAGCAATGTCAAAATAGTTATTCAATATACTTTATATGCTTGTACATGTGCACAAATCTTTAAAGAAAAATAAAAGAAGATGTGCAGAGGAGAGGGGGGCAAGTGAGCAGGAAGGGGAGAGAGACAATGTTCCAAAGTCCATCCATTTAAGGAATTTTAAATATTGGAGTATTTTATGGAATTAGGTAATTGTGGATTTACCTTTAATGTTATTACCACGAGCAAATGAACATTTCATAAGAATTTCTAGCAGTGGTTGAAGCAATGCAGCACAATAAAATGAATGAGTCAAGGTAATAGCACACAGGATATACAATACATATGTACACATATAGGCACACAAATATGTCACCACATTAAAATTCTGACTCAGATAACTATTTTCTATTTAATCTCTGAAAATGCTTGCTCTAAAGGAAATGTCATAAACTCTACCAATGGCGACTTGTATTTTGTGCTTGCTTTCAGCATGGAAAGGATAACTGAATGCTTGCCCAAGGAAGAGATCAATGTGAATTGTGTATTCAGAGTTTATGCAGACCACTACATATAGAGACTTTATAGTGAGTTTGAGAGGAAATAGAAGGAATGGTATTTGTCATCAAAGTGGCATCAACAAGAATTTAAGCAGAGTCTTAAATGTCAATTGGCTTAGGAAGAGACAGTTTTGCCTGCCCATTGTTTCTTTCAGGCCTTTCTTCTCTCATTTCAGGTTCATATTCTGGACAATTCTCCAAATCAGAATCACTCTTTATGTTCCCACCACCTGTTATTGTATTTGAATTCTTAGTTGCCTCTCTTCAAGGCAGTATACCTTCCAACAAAACATAGTTTTTGGAGGGTAGCATTTATTGAGCTTTTAGAGATAAGTCTTTCATTTATATAACTTTTTTCCAAAATGTGATCCCATGCATTTGAATCTCAAAACAATCCTGAAAAAAGTAAGAAAGGTATTATTGCCCCTATTTTACAGATTAGAAAACTGAGGCTCAGCCAATTTCTATAATTTGTCTAAGGCCATGCATCTAGTAAAATGGAATCAGAATGAAAACATAGGTTAATTAATTGAATTAAAGCTCAGTCTTTTTTCTATTATGTCACATGGCTGAGATGGTGTGCTTGTTGGGCATCTGTATTCAGATATACAGCTACAAACTTGATTTAACATGTCACAAATTGAATTCCAAATCTTTCCCCGTAAATATGTTGCTTTTCTCAACTTCCTTATTCTTTTGATACCATGCAAGCTTCCTAGTAATATAGGCTCAAAATTTAGAAGTCATATTTTGCCCTTTTCCCTAACCTCCCTAATCCTAGCAGCTGTTAAGCTTCTCAACAGGAACTCAGCTGTTCAACAAGCATTTATTGAGCATCTATTATATTCCATTAACATATTTTGGGGATACAAATATAGCAAGGGAAAAGTAAGTATAAAATGAATGAAGGAATGAAAAAGCATCAATTATGTTCTAAGTGATGCACTAAGTACAATGGATACAAATAGAAAAAGAGAAAGAGACCTTGGAGGAGATAACACATATAAAATAATTGATTTGCAGAGTAGATGGAAAGTTCTGGTAAATAAAAATCCTTAGGATTAAAAAGAAAAATAAATCAAAGGTAATTTTGATGATAGCAATAGTGGTGGTGGAGCAAAGAAGGGTTAGAGTAACTGAAAAGATACAGATAGTCTTTATATGGGAAGTGGTATAAGAATCAAGACTTCCACCTAGGGTCTGAGCTCTGCTAAAGAATGTCAGTGGAAGAGAGAGACAGAGAATACACAGACACACAGAGAGACAGAGACACAAAGAATGTCCAGGATTGAGAATAATAGCTTCTTAAACTGATGAAGCAGCCCTTTCTGTCCTTAGCAATTTGATGGGGTCCAATTGGTGCATTTATCTATATCCTCAATTCCAAAAGTATCTCAAAGTTGTCCTGGAGAGAATCAAACATTGTCCTTTCAAGTGCCTCCCTAAAAGGCTCCCACTAAAGAATCACAACATAATCCATATAACAAAATTTTGTCCAATCTCCCAAAAGCCAAATGAAAAACAACAACAAAACAAAACAAAACAAAAGCCAGTTTCTTCAACACAATTGTTAGACAATCCTAAAATTATAAGGATTGGTTTCAATATTCATTCTCTCATCATTGGCAACTTATCTGACACATTTCAGTGACTGGCTATGCCCATATAGAATTACAGTAGTGAGGGCTGCTGATTCACGTGCATTGTCTTTTTCAAAAAGTCATTCAAGGGGGTAGCTAGGTGGTGTAGTGGATAAAACACTGGCCCTGGATTCAAGGGAACCTGATTTCAAATCGGGCTTCAGACACTTGACATTTACTAAGTTGTGTGACCCTGGGCAAGTCACTTAACCCTCATTGCCCTGGGAAAAAAAGTCATTCAAAACTAAACAGTCATTTCCCTATTCACACAAAAACTGAGAGGGACTTTCTTTTAGTACATCTACACTTAGGCACTAGGATTACAAAGGCATCCAATACCAGTCAGTAATACTCATTAATCTTTGGCCTTTTCTAATGAGGGAAAAATCTCCTTCATTCCTTTAAAAAGGCAATCCCTCAACAAACTGTTTAGAAGGTAAACTGAGTTCTGAAGAGGCTGGATGATCACACAGCTGGAGGGGCTAAAATACACTTTATAGTCATTATCTTCAATGTATAATTTTTTAAGACACAGAACATGAATGTTGATGCTGGTCCTGCACCCACTATATTACCCATTTCCCACATTATAAGCTCATCTTGTTGTAGGTCTGCCTGACTTGGCTAATTATTCTGTGCTGGACCTGCATCAGGCTAAATCCTCTAGTAGGTTAGCTTTTATACTGAAATAAAATGACTCATAAGTCATTCAACACTTAACAAAAAGGTATATTGATCTTTTTTTTTTTTTTTGCGGGGCAATTGGGGTTAAGTGACTTGCCTAGGGTCACACAGCTAGTAAGTGTCAAGTGTCTGAGGTCGGATTTGAACTCAGGTACTCCTGAATCCAGGGCCGGTGCTTTATCCACTGCACCACTTAGCTGCCCCTATATTGATCTTTAATACAAACATTGACGATAACTTACAGTTGATTCATCTGAACAGATTTCCCTTCCTTGGGTTTCCATCACTTTCTACCAGCCAAGCATCAAGGCGCTCCTGGAACTCCTTATGAGACAGCCAAGTAGTACAGTAGATAGAACGCTGAACCTGGAGTCATGAATTCACAATTTAAATCTAGTCTCAGACACTTACTAGGTGACTGACCCTGGGCTAATCACTTAAACTATCTTCCTCAATTTTCCTTAACTGTAAAATGGGGATAATAAAACACCTACCTCTCCAGGTTGTTGTAAGATCAAATGAGATAATATTTGCTTAGTACAGTGCTTGACACAAAATAGGTTCTCAATAAAAGCCTGTTCTCTTCCCCCCTCCCCCATGCCCTTTGTGCATGCTTTCTACTCAGGTGTCCAGATAATAATGTCCATAGTCATAGTTCTTAGTCTCCTAAGCTAAGTCAGTCTCCAATATTGTCTTAATATCACTTTAAGAAAAAAAAATATCAAATTTACATGGTGGCTGGTGTTAAGATATTATTTGTCCTGTTGCAGGATTATTCAATCTCCTCTACAACATTCATAACAAATGTTCACCCAGACTTGACCTAAAAACTTAGTGGAGATATCCATTTTACTTTTGATTGTCCTAATTTTCAGGAAAGATTTCAATAATAAGAACTGAACTTTACCTTTCTATAACCCCTATCTACTTCCTAGTTCCAAGTTCTGGGACCAAAGAGAATAAGTTTAATCCTCTTCTATAGTGAAATTATTCAGATATTGGAGGGATGAGTTGTTTCCCCCTAAATATTCTTCACTCTATGAGTAAAATTTGACTGGAGTCAGGAGAACCTGAGTTCAAATCCGATCTCAGATACTTGACACTTACTAGTTGTGTGACCTTGGGCAAGTCACTTAACCCCAATTGCCTCACCAAAAAAAAAAAAAAAAAGTAATTTCATTGGGGCAGCTAGATGGCACAGTAGATGGAGCACTGGCCCTGGAGTCAGGAGTACCTGAGTTCAAATCTGGCCTCAGACACTTAACATTTACTAGCTGTGTGACCCTGGGCAAGTCACTTAACACCAATTGCCTCACTAAAAAAAAAAAAAAATTGAGTCACCATTCTCTGGATGCTCTATAGGTATCAATGAATCTTCTAAAATATGTCCAGAATTGAATATTCAACTCTAAGCTCCTTGAAAACATGGAATGGTTTTTGTCTTTCTTTTTATCCCCAGTATTTAGCACAATACCTGGATACATAATAGGAAATTAATATATGCTTATTGACTGACCAAACACAGTAAACCAGATATCATCTGAAGATGAAAAGAATGCAATTATACTATACTTTCCGATTTACTCTGGACAATATACTTCAATTATTGTAGACAAATATCCCAAATATTTTTCTGTGATTGCCACAGAGAATCTGTCTGGGATTTTCCCTCCCCTTGCTCCAGCCAACCCTCAGTCACCCTGATGCTTATGGTCTGCAGTAGGCCCAACAGGAATAAGTAGCCTAAATAGAGCTTTTCCCTGACTCTGTTGGCCAGTCCCCATAAAGTTTCAGATGCCCCTTCCAAACTGGATGCTAACCTCTAGCAACTTTCCTCGCCCCAACTCATCTGGAGATAAACCAGAGCCCAGCTCTATTAACTTGGGACAACTGCTTACTTCCCTATAGTAGATTTTTGGGGTTATAGCCACTCACATCACTTGGAAAAGTAAAAGACTATCAACTAAAATCCTTCTGGTAAGATAGTAGACAACTGGGCCATATAATCTATTGTGACCTTACTCTCAAAAGTCACTGGGCTTTATTATCTTCTCTTCTAGTTTGGTCTTCTTAACAAATGGGCATTGCCATGTTGCCTTCCATTGCACCCTAACAACTGGGAGAGCAGTTTGAGAGGGTAATCAGACTGTTGTCTGACCTGCCATTTTGCCCTTTCATGAGATCACTAAACCATACTATTGTATCCTCTACAGATGTATGCTACACAATCTCAGCTGGGCACTCACTGCAGTAAGGCAGTCCTTTTATACCTTGTTAATTGCTTTATTCTCCAACAGGGACTATTCCAAATCTTCATCTTTCTGAATGTCTTTCATACCATTGAGTTTCTCAACTAAGAATGATACCTTGTACCACACACACACACACACACACACAGAAATAAAGAGACCATTTGATGAGAGCTTCAGCTTCCTTATCTTACATAGCTAATATGACCTCTCCATTATCTACCCTTTCCCCACTGTCTCACACAAAGCTAATTCTCTATCCCAGTTTTCTAAAGATACTTATCTTGCTGCCTAAAAGCATGATCTTGTCTGTTCCTCTTTCCTTATGGGGAAAAATGTTTATTTGATCTGATCAGCACCACTGTTAACCTCCTGTGTAATTCTTTCCCTTCAAAGCTAGAGTCCTTGAGAAAGCCATTTGCTCTTGGTGCCTCCACTTCTGTTCCTATAACTCAATTTTAAACTATCTATAATCTGGCTTCCCTAATCAGTTAACTGAAACTACATTTTCCAAAGTTACCAAAGATCTCTAATTGCACAGTGTAATGGCTTTTACTCAATCTTTATTCTGCTTGACTTCCCTGAAATCTTTGGCAATATTAATTATCCACTTCTGGATATTCTCTTTACCAAATTTTTTTTGTGATACTGCTCTCTCCTGGTTCTTATCTGTTTTGGCTTCTACTTTTCATTCACCAATGCTGAATTCTCATCCAAGTCACACCATTCTGTCCTACCACCTCTTTGCTTCTTCCTTTATACTATCTCTTTTGACATCTTCATTAGCTCCCATGGAATCAATTGTCATCTCTATGTAGATTATTTCCAGATCTACCTATCTAGCTTTAACGTCTTTCCTGAACTCTAATATTTCATTACCAATTGCCTTTTTGGACATCTCATACTGGATGAACCATAGCCAATTCAAATTTAATATGTTGTTAAGGGCTAAAATTCTAGCTAGTCTGTCTAAAATATCTAATGAGTGGTCGCCAATAAATTATAAGCTTTAGCAAGAGTTAGACTTTTAAGCATTTATTAAGGAGAATAAGAATTTGGTAAAGAGAAAGAGAAAGGCCTAGATTCCTATCTATTAAAGGGAGAGCACATTGCTAGCTCCGCTCTCCACCAGAGTCCAAAGGAAAGAGCCCGAGACCGAGCGCCAGTCTCTTCCTTCCTCCTCCCACTAGCCCGCATCACTTCCTGACGCCAAAGAAAAGACTCCTGGTCTTGCCCTCAAAGACCTTCACTTCATGGGCGGAACTCTTCTACAATAAGTCTCCAGCAGGTGGCGTTATTCCAATCGTTACAATGTCCAAAATGAATCCCTTTGTCTTCCTCAAAACCTTGCCAAAAAAACTTTCCCTTTACAAACTCCCCTATTTCTGTCGATGGCACCATCATCTTCTCTTTTACCCAGGTCTAAAATTCCTAAATTATCATTACTTACTCACTCCTTCACACTCACCCCATAATCTATTATAAAGTCTTATTTCTACCTTCACAACATCTTTTCAAATACAACCTCTTCTTTCCTCTCACACAGCTGTAAGTCCTTTATAGGCCCTCATCATGTCACTTCTGGAGTATTTTAATAGCTTTCTGGCTTGGTCTCATTTCCTCCAATGTCTCATTATTCTAATTTATCCTCCACTAGAAAGCCAAAGTTATTTTCCTAAAGGGAAGATCTGACCATATCACTCTTCTACTCAATAAACTCTACTGGCTCCCTGTTATCTATAGGATCAAATATAAAATCCTCTTTGTCTTTTAAAGCTAAATCTGGGGTGGGGGTGGGGGTGGGGGAGCAGCTAGGTGACTCAGTGGATAAAGCTCCAGCCCTAGATTCAGGAGGACCTGAGTTCAAATCTGACCCCAGACACTTGACATTTACTAGCTGTGTGACCCTGGGCAAGTCACTTAACCCTCATTGCCCTGAAAAAAAAAAGCCAAAGCTAGCCCCTTCCTACCTTTTCAGATCTTCTTACACTTTATTGCTTTCACATACTCTACGGTTCAACAATACTACTCTTCTTGCTCTGCCTTACCTTGACACCCCTCTTTCAACTCTGTGCTTTTCTAGTGGCTATCCTCCATGACTAGAATACTTTCCTCACTCATTTCCATTTCCTGTCCTCCTTGACTTCCTTGGTTTCTTTTAAAATTCAGCTCAATCATCTTCTGCAAGAGGCCTTTACAGGCTTCCCTTTCCCTCTGTTCCCTCACCTTGGTGGTGCCTTCTTTCTGAGATTAGTTTCCAGGTACAATTTACTTCAAATTGTATCCCCCTTAGAACAAGAACTCCTTGAGAGCAGAGACAACATTTTTACTTTTCCTTTTATGCACAGTGCTTAGTAAGTAGTCAGTATCAGTGACTGACTTGTTCACTAATTTTCCATCCTCATAACACCCAAACCCTCCTGTGGATATTCTCTCCCTTAATTAGAATGTGAGCTCCTTGTCGCCAGGGACTAATGGTCTTTATTTTCTATTTGTTTCCCCAGGACTTAGGGTACAGTAAATGCTTAAGAAATGCTTTTACATTTCATTCTTATTCCACTTCATATTGTTGGCTCATTGTACTTCCATTCCAAAAACTTTTAGGTCTTTTCTTTTTCACATCAGCAGTTTCCTGTCTATATTTCCCTGATTTTGTACTCATGTATCTGACTTATGGAACTTGGGTATTAACGTTTATTTCTATTGAATGTCATCTCATTAGCCTTACTTTGTGGGATCTTAAGGAGCACCACTAGCTTCATGCCACTGGCAGAGGGATGAACTCAAAAACATAATTTATTACTTTGATAAGTATCAAAGTAGTGAACAAATAGAACTTACAGCATTTTCTTGTGGAGACTTTATCTCCCACTAATCAATCATTTGTGGAAACAAAAGTAGTCAGCAAAGCAAAATTATGCATGACATCTTTGTGGTTGTGTGAGTTCGAAAAGATAATAGACAGTGCTCAACTCTTGGCTTCATTCCTCTGTTCTTTCTTCTGTACAATAGCTTCCCAATTATTCATTTTGTAACTTTGTAGGAGGTTAATAAAATGATTTACTTTTTAATGAGTTTCTTATTGCTTCTCCTGAATTTTACCTAAAATATTTCCTCATTGAAATTCTTGAGTTATAGATTTTCTTGTGATATAAGTTTAATGCTAATATTTCCAGTAGAGAATAAGCTTCTTGAGGGGGAAGGGCCATTTCCATTGTTGTCTTTTTGTCCCTGGGCCTGGGATGTGGAGTACATTTAATTAATATTTGCTGAGTTGAATTTTATTAATTTCCGTACAATAATATTTTAAATTATAGTGTGTATGTGTGTGCATATATATACCACATTAACCTTGAGTTAGCACTGTGTGTTTGTGTATGCACACATGTATGTGTGCATATTAAGGAAAATGGCTTATAAATACTGGAGATTGTTGTTTTTAAGTCATTTCAGTCAGGGCAAACTCTCTGTGACTGCATTTGAGGTCAGAGTGTTGTGCCATTTCCTTCTGCTGATCATTTTATAGATGAGGAAACTGAGGCAAACAAGGTTAAGTACCTAACGTATAAACACATGTCTAGTGAGTGTCTGGGGCCATATTTGAATTCAGAAAGAAGTGTCTCTCTGACTTCAGGCCCAGCACTCTATCCACTGCACCACAAAGTTGCCACCTACCAGAGGTTAGTAAAGGTATACATTTTATTTGTACCACCAAGCTATGATAACCAAAAATATCTCAAATCCATGAGACATTGCATTACAACTAGACTTATTACAAGAGCAATGAACATGCATCTAGAACCCAAAGCCAGAGCAAAGAGTTCCCAAACCATATAGAAGGTTACATATTTATAACAGTACCTCAAAAAAAGAGGAGGAAAAGGGAATGGCATGGGAAGGGAAAAGGTGATGTAAAGGTAGGAAAAGGGTGAACCTCCTCCCAAAGGAGAGGAGGAAGGTGATGGGAAAAGCAGCATTCTTTTCCCTTGGGAACTGCTAGACCATTAAGATGGTCTTATTTACAAGGTTCCCAGCTGTGCAAGCAGTTTCTCAGTTTGGTGCAGATTGACTGGTGCCTGTCTTGATTCCCAGAGACACACAGGAAACCTAGCTCAGGGTGCAAACAACAAATTATGTCAGCGTGAGGTATGGTGGGGAGAGGAGGTTGTTCTTGATACATTCAAAGCCTGCTACATACTCTGGGTCCATTGTTTGTGGAAAACATGTCAACTCAAAAAGACAAGTTCAGGGAATGCCTTAATATTCCTGAATAGGTATATGAAGAACCGACTCCATCTAGTTTAAAGATTTCCCATCCTGCTAATTGAGTCAAAATAGTCATGCTACTCACACATGGTACTCAGTGTTTATGAAGTTTTGGTATTATAAAATGCAAAAGCTGAAAGCCACTGTGTGTATGTGTGTGTGTGTGTGTGTGTGTGTGTGTGTGTGTTTTAATCATTCAAGTTCTATTTCATTTGAAAAGGCATATTGAGACTAGGAGGAATTCAAGGTTGTAGAAAGGCTTTACTTTCAACATTTTGTATTTAACATATAACATGCACCCAAATCATGGTTTTTGCTAATGGGAAAATTAAATGAAAAAAATCTTTGGGATTACTTGAATGAGGTAGATAGTGATGACTGATGAGCATTAAGGCTAAAAATAAGGATCTTGATTTTTATAGAGGAGTTCAGGAAATACCCTAATTAGTGGGGTTGTCAGAGGAATCAGAGGAGATGTGTTAGATGTGACTCTGAATTTGTGTTGGGGAGAACAGAATGTCAGTGAGAAGGATGTTTTACTAATCTAGTCGGGATATGGCTTATTCTGAAGATTTTACTAAATAATGATAACATTTTATAATAATGATAGTAATAATGATTATGCTAATGATGAAAGCTAACTAGTAATTATATAGAATTTCTGAGGTTTATAAGGCACTTTATAAATGTTATTTCATTTGACCTAACAACTAATCTGGGGAATCAGTGCTATTATTCCTTTTTGATGGAAAAGGAAACTGTGACTGAGAGAGAATGAATCATTTGCCCAGGGTCACACTGCTAATAAATATCTGAAGCAAATTTTTAATTTGAGTCTTCCTGATTCCAAGTCCAGCATTTTAACTATTGAAACACCTAGTATAGCTTATATTTAGGTAGGTACAGTTGTGTGACCAGGTTAAATGAAATGTTTTATTCACATGTTTATCCAAAGTTTTTAAGTAATGACATTGATAAAACTGACATTAAAATGACTGCTATTTTTTCTTATTTTCTAATATATTTTATTCCTATAAAAACCCCTACTTTTTTTTTTGGCAAAATTAATCCATGTAACTAATAATAATACTATGTCATATCTAGAGTGTTTCATATATCATATACATGTATATATGTATATGTGTATATATGTATATACGTGCATATATATAAACTTTAGGGTGATTTATATATATTAGCTAAGTTAAACTTTACATAAACCCTTGTAGATAAGCAATATACATAATAAAATTCCTTTTGACAATTGAGAAAACTGAAATTCCACAAGGTTTAAGTCATAAAACTTAGTGCTTTTAGAATCCAAGTATTCCTGCCTCCAAATCTAACACTCTACTATGTCAAATTGTATCCACTACTTAATAGCTTTTTATAGATCAAATAAAACATTAGATTCCATATTTATCAATCAATTAATCTCAGTTTAGTGAGGTGTCCGTTGAATGCTGCATCATAGATTGAGTAGGAAATCAGTCTTAAAATCAAAAAGACCTCCATTAAAATTCCACCTTGGATGGGGCAGCTAGGTGGCACAGTAGATAGAGCACCGGCCCTGGAGTCAGGAGGACCTGAGTTCAAATCCAGCCTCAGACACTTGACACTTACCAGCTGTGTGATCTTGGGCAAATCACTTAACCCTCATTGCCCAACTTAAAAAAAAAAAAATTAAAATTCCACCTTGGAAACATACTTGCTCTGTGACCTTGAACAAGTCACTGAATGTCTCAGTGTTCTAGGCCACTCTAACACTATGAAGTACAAAGAAGATATTAAACTCTATCCATAGACAGTTTCTCTTTCTGGGAGACTTATGTAAGAATGAAATTCCAAGCCTAGTTCCTGTTACTAACCTATGGACACTACAATACAGTATTTAAAAAGACATAAAGATAGCTGCTTCTTGGCTAGGACAGTGCCTCTTCCATAGCAAGTGCTAAAGAAATGAATATCAAAGTAATGAGTGAATAATTGAATGAATTCCATTTCCATATGTATCTGGGATGCAATATCCACCTACTTTTGCATCTGAAAGTAGTCTAGAGGCTTGGAATACTTGAACATGGTACCACATAAAAGCTCAGTTCTGTGCTTTTCTTTTCTTTCTTTCTTTTTTTTTTTTTTTGGTGAGGCAATTGGGGTTAAGTGACTTGCCCAGGGTCACACAGCTAGTAAGTGTTGTTTCTGAGGCCGGCTTTGAACTCAAGTCCTCCTGAATCCAGGGCTGGTGCTTTATGCACTGCGCCACCCAGCTGCCCCTTTGTGCTTCTTTTCTGAAAATTTCCTGAGTTCTTGAAAAACCCTTCTGAAAATCCCAGAATTGAACATTCTACTCAAGTAAATTATCTATGGGGGCTAAGAATAATGAAAGGAAGACTTCCCATTTCCCATTCCTTTAATTATTATTATTATTATTATTAATTATTTAGGACAGTCAGGGTTCTAGCCTGGCAAGTTAATTACAATAAACTGGAAGGACTTAGGTTCAGAAAGTTGACAAGTAGTGGTACTCAAAAGCTTGAAAAACTCATAGGCAGCTATTAATCCTCAGTGTAACTTAGGGCAGAACAGGGTAGTATCACTCAGAAGGCTTGAAAAGATGGGTGTTTGTATGTACAGATGAGAATTCTAAGTTGAAAAAGGACCAAGGATAAGAGTAGTTAAAGTTATGTTTTCCAAAATGTTTGAAGTGATCAAAGGTGTAAAGCCTTTAGATCTTAGAAGATGATAGTTATTCACTGAATCTTCTCTATGGGCTGAGCAGCTATGAACCTACAGATCTGGGTATTCATGTGCATGAACTTTAGAAAGGAAGAATAAAGAAGAGTTTATAAGTGACCATGTCATTAGCTACATAATATAGGTAAGACCCCTACTATTATTACTATTATTAAATCTAGCATTTGCATAGCACTGCAATGCTGGCAAAACACTATATTATCTTATCAGATCCTCATAATCCAGTGAGGGAAGGAATATCATTATTCTCATTTTGGAGATAAAGAAACAGAAGCTGAGAATCAGGTTCATTATTCTCATTGTTACCACTATGGGATTGTCTAATAATAGATTTAGAGCTGAAAGATCAGTAAGGAAACTTAGAGTTGTCTTGTGAGGTGACTTGTCAAGGGTGACACAGGTGGTAAATTGTGAGTTCAGACTTCAGATCCAGGTTCTCTGTCCCCTTTTTTCTTTTATCACATTATGTCTTGTATGTTATTTCAGTGCTCCCATTGACCAACTCTTTGACCTGTAATGCTCTCCCTTCTGGTTTTTTTTCCTTACCTAGTACTTACATAATTGTTTCTTCTCTCATCTGAGACATTGGTCCTTTGCTTCCCTATGTCATTAATTAGTTTAGTCTCTGACTTCATTTTCTACTGGTTAAAACAAACGTCATCAAGGCATTTAAAGTTTTATGACACACCTTTAATTGTGATGATATCTCTATACCTAATTGAAGGGGATGCTTTATAAATTGCTCCCAGTTCCCTTGGTAGAATCTAGCTCAGCTCCTTTCTCCTTTTTTGCACTTCCAAGAGAGATGCCAACAATGTGTCTCGACAACCAAGAAAAAGACCAATGACTCCTTTGTGGAAATCAGGCCTAATCCTTTCTGCTTATTTCATCCAACCTTTAAGCCATGTATTTCTTTGTTGGTTTTATTTGACAAGTAAGACTTTTAGAATCCATTTGTTCTAACCTATGTGAAGCAAAATGCCAGGTCCTTTCAGTACTAGTAATATTTATGAGCTCACAGGAATAAAGAATAGTTAGTTGTTTTCCAAAAATAAGTTTAGCCATTTCAGAAACATAAATACACATACACACACATGCGCACATACAAATGTGTGTGCACACACACCCACATGAACTTTTTGTAGCCAAAGCTCTATCTCCTCCCTTCCAAAAAATAAAACCCTAAAATAATGAAGTGAAAAAATACTATCATCTTTTGATTCCAGAAAGGCACTCATAGGATTATATCTGCCCATTATTTTTAAAAATGATGGAATATGGATTAGCCAAAATATATTGACAGCTTCAGAGTCTCCTGTGGTGAAAGAGATTGTTCAGGGCATGATAAGAGCCCTGAAAAGCAATCATCCTACTTCCTGCCAGCATACAAGCTCACTGATCCACAGCAATGACCATCTGCTGTTCTCTAGGACTCTGCAAAGCTACCACTTCCAGTTCTGTGTGGAACAGAAGCATTTGTAACACGTGTGGGAGGGGGACTGAAGAAGGAGAAAAGGAGTGGTTGGGTTAGTTGAATGCAGAGTCCTCCTTCAACACTGCCCATGCCATGTGGCATATTTTTTAGTTGACCAAACCCACCTATAAAAAGATTCTGACTGTGTGCCAGAGAAGTAAGGGGTAAGGCAGTGTTCCAGGATTATAACCAGAAGGGCACCTTTTATATTTCTAGTCATGGGCTTCCCCATGTTGTCCAATCAAAAGAAATTTGGACTAGCCTGATTATCAAACATTTCATATGCCAGCAAAGTAAATCAAAGTTATACAAAAGCTGCATTCTTAGCTTCAGGAACTTTAGGAAGCTTAAAGCCCTGAGACCCTGACTCTATCTATGGCCAAATCTGATATGCTTACATTTTTTTAAAGATATTACTAACATGTAATTGCTGGCAATAAAACAAGCAAACAAAACACATTGATTTTACTTCTTTGTAGACATTTACCACATGTACAGAATGTTAAAAATGTCTTAAACCTGAAAATTACCTAGAAATGAATATAGGAAGGGAGAAAGTAATCTGGTTATACCTATATGAAATAGCATACCAAAGAGAGTTGAGTTCTTTTTTCCTTAGTTATTCTAAAGTTCCTAAAATTGAAGAAATTCTCAAATTGAGTTGAATTTTCATTGTGATTTAGCAAGCATGGGAAAGAGAAAAAAAAATAGTGCAATTTAAACCTCAGTACTTTTCAGTTAACCTCTAGTGATTGGATTATGTTAAATCTTAAATCCTGGGCTGGAGCAGTTTGAACTAAAAGAGAGAACTACTCTCAGATCACGGATTTTCTTGTCCTTAGTTTTATATCTTATCAGAAGGAAGAAGAGAATGAATTATTGCCTACTTTATGGTCTACTATAGGGCATGTAGCTCCTATGAAAATGCTGGAAAATTGAGAATATGTCTATATTATGTTGGAAGAAATACACTAAACCCACTCAATGAATTTACCCTCAAAATATAGTAGTTGTTTCTTATGATTTTAAATTCTAAATCTTAATAAGTATATATATATATTCATATGTTATATGATCTTATGCATATGTATGTACACAGATATGATAAAAATAACTGAGTAATATATAAAATCAAAAAATTGAAGGGTCCCATATTCAATTCTACTTCAATAATTCTGTGAGGTCAGGAGTGTCGGTATCCCTTCCACTAAGACAGATAGCAATGTCTCTTTATTTTAGTAGATAAGCTTTGAGAGCCTCTGGTCTAAAAAGTTTACCATTATATGGCAAACTAACTTATGGGCATTTCTAAACTTAAGTAGATACTATACTAGTTAGCTGATACAGTAGAAAGAATGCTGGCCTTGAAATCAGAAAGACTTAAATTGAAACCCACCCTCAAATAATAGCTTTGTTACCCTGGACAAGTTATTTAGCCACTATTTGCCTCAGTTTCTTCATCTGTAAAATTGGGATAATATTACTATCTAACTCCCAGGGATGTTATGAGGATAAAATGAGAATATTTGTAAAGTACTTAGCACAATTAGTACATAGTAAGAATTATATAAATGTTAGTTAGCTATTATAATAATATTATTGGATTGTTGGTCAGTTTCTGTTCTTTTTTAAACAAATTTGCTTTGGACTAGTCTTTTTATCAGTCTAGGAATCTAGGTACAGAAATTCTCTCCACTGGACATAGAGTTGTTGATTGGGATATGAAGAATTTAAGTGATTTGCCCAAGTTCACACAGGTAACTAGTATGTCTCAAAGGCAAATTTTTGTACTCAAATCTGTATTCCCTACCTCCAAAGAAAATCTGCCAAGTAGCAAATGAAATAATGCTATTATGATTTGATGCATAAAGGCACTTACATAATTATGCATATAAACTCATTTTCCTGACATCAAAAGCCAGAGTTCTATCCATTGCCCTAAAAATAATATATGGGTAATATTCCTGGCATGGTGCTAAATACTGTCAAATAGAACTACAAAAATCCAGTACTGTTCTACATTATATATAATCTGTGTGCATGTATGCATCCATGTATGTATACACATGTGTGTTCACACATATACTTATACATACACATATATATCTATGACATATAATATATACACACACTACCCCATATTTCTGTAAGATGTAAAGTTTAGTTGGCAGGGTTATTGCTAAGGAGAGAGAAATAAAGTATGATTCATTTTTTAGCAAGAAAATATAATTGTTCATTTTCTTTCTTGGGATCATAGATTTGACTTTAGAAGGTATCTTAGACACCATCTAGTACAACTCCCTCAATTTATAGATGAATAAACTGAGGCCTAGAAGTGAATTGATCTTACCAATGTCTCATGGGAAGTAATCTGGAAGAGCCAGGATTTGAAAAACAACTCTGACCCTGAATACAAGGCCCTTTCCAGTTGCTGTTGTTGAGTCATTTCTCAGTCATGTCCAACTCTTCATGACCTGATTTGGAGTTTTATTGGCAAAGAAACTAGAGTAGTTTTATTTCCTTCTGTAGTTCATGATGAGGAAACTGAGGCAAACAGGGTGACATGACTTGCCCAGGGTCACAGATCTAGTTAGTGCCCAAGGCCAAAATTGAACTAATGTCCTCCTGTCTCCGGGGCCAGTAGTCTATCTATTGTACCATGTTGCTGTTCTGCCCTTTCAAGAGTGCCCTGCTAATTCATGTTTGTATAATTTCTAAGTTTAAGAGAAATTGCTTTTTGATCTAGAAAATATGGAAAAGTAAGTAATAAGATTATGGTTAAAAATCTTTTTTAATTTTTAGGGTAAAATTATAAATATTCTTTTTACCCTGATGGAAAGTCATAATAATACTCTAATATTTGCTTTTATGATGGCATTGGCAAAGGACAGCAGCTCCAATGCGATATAAACCTTAATGAAATATTAATACTACTAGTTACTTAACTCTGTTATCAAAAACATGTCTTTAAGTCATGAAGAGGTGGTTATTGGAAGATGAAATTGTATATTAGACCTAGAGTTTTATTGTTATGCTGTATAAACTTGAGCAAGAAAAGTAATTTTGGTCATTTAATAAGTATATTAAAATGTAGGTGATTATTGTAGAATTCAGCATTCCAAAGGCCCTCAGAGCAGCTTGAGGCAGAGACTGTCTTTTACTTCTTTTTGTGTCCCCAACTTTTAACACAGTACCTGACACATAGTGGGTACTTAATAAATGTTTATTGATTGATTAATTGATTGATGAAGAAACTGAGATCCAGAGAGATCAAGTCACTTTCCCAAAGACTCACAGATAACAAATAGCAGAGTGATGACTCAAGTCTAGGCCCTTTGATCCTAAGTCAAGTGTTGTTGCTGTTGTTTTCCATTATTGGACAGTATTTAGAGTCACTAAAACAAGCTTAGCAATGTAATGGGGACTATCCTAATGATAAATTTGTAACATAAAATTCCATAAAGGACTTTTATTTACCAAAAAATTCTTAAGGGAAAAGTTGCCTACATAAATCTATTAAACTAGATACCATGGTAGGTAAGTATAGCATAGAAAAAAATTAACTATAGAAACCTGGCAATTCATACAAGGCAAAGTTCAAGAAAGAAAGGGATGGGCAAAACAAACAAAAATAACAAATAAATAATTAGCCATGGGTCCAGCTGTATAAATACCAATGGTTGAAGTATGTATCACAAACAAGGTAAACTAGGAATTGTAATGTATGGAGACAAATTTGACTCATGATTAACACTGAGTCATGGTGATATAGAAATCATGACTGAAAGGTGGCTCTGGAATAGTTTAATGATTCACAAAGAAGGGGAAAGGTGTCAAGGAGGGAGATTAATCTTATGTATATGAAAATTTACCAAGTTGAGGAAATCCAGGAACCAGGCAGGAGAAACACGATGGCAAAAACTTGGATGAATACCAACAAAAGCAGAAACAGAAAAGATATTTTCATCAGAATATACTATGTATTGGGGCAGTTAGGTGGCACAGTGGATAAAAAACTGGCCCTGGATGGACCTGAATTCAAATTTGACCTCAGACACTTGACACTTACTAGCTGTGTGATCCTGGGCAAGTCACTTAACCCTCATTGCCCCACAAAAACAAAAAAACAAACAAACACGGAAAGAATATACTATACATTTCCTGTATAGAAAGAAGAAGGAAAGTAGATAAAAATTTAGACAATAGACCATAAGCCTAATGTGGAGGTATAACATAGTTATGATAAGGAGCTTAAATTACAGGGACATCTACTGTACTTCTCTCTATCTTCCCAACCTAAAAGGTCCTTGATTTATTTAAATGATGATTTATCTTTTTAAATGGAAGGAACAAATCTGTAATTTATTTGTGATCTGATTGTGACAAACAAGAAGGGATTTGTTTCTGGGGTAGAAATGAAGTTTTTTTGGGCAAAGTACCACTCTGATAATTTGTGATACAGTAGAGCAAGGGTCAGCAAACCACAGCCCCAAAGACCTTGGGCTGTAGTTTGCCAGTTCTAGCAGTAGAAGAAAACCATGTGAGACATAAAGGGAAATAATTCCAATGAGGAGTAGAAAGTAGGTATAGAAGAGGTACTAAAAAATTTGTATTCATGAAGAAACCACCTGCAAACTTAGGTTTTTAAAAGATTTTTAGAAAAGATAAAAGCAAGGAAAATAACAGAAGATAAATAGAAAAGGCCTTTCAAAATCTCATAAGAATTTTGTCAGGAATACTAAACATCAGGATGAGCTGAAGTTCAAAAGGAAAGCTAAGGATTTTCTTTTGTGAAAGTTGTTTTTCTTTCTAATATCTATATTGGAAGGAGAAAAGGGGGATTAATGAAGGAAAAGGACTACTGCTCAGGGTACATGGAAAGATGACAATAGATGATAGGAAGACATCAGAACTGCTTAAAATATATTTTAGTCCCATTTCCTCTGGCCAAGAGCATATTCTCTGGACTAGCAACTAAAGAACAAAACTGTTTAATTCGGAGTTGATAACAACATGTCAAAAGGTAGTAATAGAATACCTAGCTGACCATCACAAAATCTTTTCACTTGTACCTATACCAATACATACATACATACACACACACATATACAAACATATATAAACACATACACATGTTTATTTATTTGCATATTATATATGTGTATATATGTATGTATGCATTTTCCAATGAATTAGATAAAGACATGCTGATATTCTTATAAAATTTCCAAATGTTACGATGTTGGGAGGAATGCCATGCTGAAAAATCAAAGGAATGTTTTATGGGCTGAATATAGTAGTCATAAGTTTAATAGTAATTAACATAATGTATTAGACTTGGGTTCAATAAATCAGCATGAAAGGACAAGATGGGAAAAGTAGTAGCTTCTTTGAAAAAAAAAGATCAGAAGCATTCAGTGGACTACAACCTTATAATGAGTCAAGACTTTGATACTCCTGGGGATGGATATGATAAAGCACTTTAAAATTTTGAAATGCAGTCATGTTGACAAGGGATTGATCCCTCTTTATCCAAAGAGGACATAACTAGGAATAATGCATGTAAGTTGAAAGGAGGCAAATATAAGCTTGATGAAAAAAAGGGAGGGAAAGACTAACAAAGTTATTCAAAGATGAAATGGCTGCTTTGGAAGATGGTGTGCTCCTCACCTGAGTTCTTCAAGCAACAGCTTCTGTCCAATTTTCAGGCACATTGGAGAGAGTGTTCTTGTCCAGGTATGACTTAGATTATATGGTCATTAAGGTCTGTTCCAAATATGAGATTCTGTGGTTAAGATTACAATTTACTTTGTAAAAGGAAAAAGAATATAAAATTACTTACAACTCCTAACAGTACATTCCTTTAAATTTCTACTTTAAAGAAATAATATTTGATGAATATTATCCTCTCTACAATTGTATAGAATTGTGATATTTATCTTTTCTAAATATGAGAGAATTATAGGATCCTAGAATCACTTAAGGAGAAATGTAACATGTTACATTTGGCTATAAAAATAATTTTAACTAGTTCAAGATGGAATGGGGCATGGTTAGATGGAAAACAGTCTAAAAATGATCTGGAGGTTTTAATCGACATCCATGTGATATCTTTGCTGAAGCAAAAACAAAAACAAATTTTATTGGTACCTTGGGCAGCATTGAAAAGCATAGCTCCCAGAAATTAGGAGGTAATAGTCCTTCTGTACTCTACCCTCACCAAACCTCATCTACATTATTGTCTTCAGTTTCAGACAGTTTAAGAAACACATTGATTTAGAGGACGGCAAATGGGATGGTAGAAGATCCATGTATATGAAAATAAGTTGTTGGAATTCAGAATGCTTAGCCTGTAGAAAAGACTCAGAGGGGCCACGATAGTTGTTATCAAGTATTTGTCAGTCAGTCAACAGCCAACAGTGGATAGAGTGAGGGGCATGGATTCACTCATATTCCTGAGTTCAAATCTGTATTCAAATACTTATTAGCTGTATGACCTTGGGCAAGTCACTTAACCCTATTTGCCTCAGTTTCTTCATCTGTAAAAAATGGCTGGAAAAGGAAATAGCAAACTGCTCCAATATCTTTGCCAAGAAAACTACAAATGGGGTCACCGAAGAGTCTGGCAAGACTAAACAACAAAAAAGTGCCAGGCATTGTGTTAAGCACCAGAAATACAAATACAAGCATAAAGAAAGCCATTCATTGCCCTCAAGGAATTTACATTCTAATAGGAGAAACAATAATGTAATAGGAAGCTAAAAATAAGCAACGGAGAAGTAGAGTGACAAATGTACCATGGTGAGGGAATAGAGCATGGTAGATAGAGCCCTAGGTGAGGCCTAGAAAGGAATGAGATATGGGTGGCCTGGAGATCCTTATTAAAAGGATCTGCGCAGAGCCATTTAATCAGAAAGAGAGACCCAGGGGGTTGGAGGACACTTCTAAAATGTGATTACTTGGGTTAGAGTGAGCTTCCAGGATGATAGAGTTCTCTGAGGCATTATAGAAAAAAGTCTGGAATACAATCTGAAGAGGAAATTTAAAGAGTACTTACAGACTAAAATGTGGTCATAATCAGGAGCAAAGGGAGGGGGGGAGTGAGGAGAGTTGTTAAGAAGCAAATTTGGGATTGATGGGAAAAAAGTATTATAACAATTAAAACTGTCCAAATAGGAATAGGCTGCCTTAAGAGGTGGTGAGTTCCTTCTTATGGGAGGTCTTTAGAGGCTAGATAGATGACAACATGTCTGGCTTGCTATAGTAATGATTTCTTTCTGTGCAACTATCTGGTTGCTATAGTCTTCCAACTCTTGAATTCTGTAACTAATGTTGCTTTGAGACATCTATGTGGTACAATGTAGAGTGCCAGCCTAGAGTCAGAAAGACTTCAAATCCAGCTTCAGACATTAGTTGTGTGACCCTAGGCGAGTCATTTAACCTCCGTTTGCCTCAGTTTCCTCAAACATAAAATGGGAATAATAACATCTACCTCACAGAGTTGTTATGAAGAAATTTAGATAATATTCTTAAAGGACTTGTCACAGTGCCTGGCACATAATAGGAATTCTATAAATGATTATTCCCTTCCCTCTTCTCCCTCACCTTTGACATATAGTAGCATCATGACTAAGGAAGAATTAATTACTTTAACCCCTCAATACATCATGCAATTTTTGAAAGTATAAATTTCTATAAGTTGCTAAGTTACATTGGTGAAAGGAGTTTCTACAACTGGAAGTCACCTATGTGAATGAAATCATAAATTTAGACCAAAAACCAAACAAAAACCTGGCAGAATTAAAGTTGGAAACAAAGGCAGATGATACACAACAGTTCCCATCAATATCCCTAAGTACAGTATCAGACCAATCAGGCCTCACAATCTGATTTACATGAACTGATCCTGACCTTTTTGATGCTCATCATTAATGAGAATGCTGAATAACTTTTCTGTGGCTTTCCCGGATGCTTTTGGCACAGGATGCTGGCAGCCTAATGAATTCTCTTTTATTATTGCAGCTTGCTAATTCTCAAACTTATTTTCATTGTAGAAGCTGTCACTAAAATATATTTGCAAAAAGCATATACACACACTAAAAAGCATGCCCCTGGGTGCCCAGAGAAAGAGAAAGTCTTTATCCTACTATCTTTTTCAAGAAATACAAAGCATGACTTTTTACTTGTAAATATTTGCAAATCAAAATTATCCCTTGTGCACATCTTCCTTTTTCCTTACAAGTATGTTTGACTTTTGGAAAGCCCCCACTTCCCTGGGCACCAACAGGTAGTGAAGAGGTTTTCCTTTTATGACCAATGACTACTTATAAACCAATTTAGCAGCTAAAGGAAATATTTAGCAGAGACCACCCCCACCGTTTGCTTCTCATTTGAACAAAGATATAATCAGTTTATTTCCCATAAATTTATTTAAGTGACCTTTAAGTGTATTTTCTATTATTATGTTGGAACAAATTGATGGGGGAAAGTAGTTTAATCATATAATGTGAACTTCACTTTGTTCCCATTGAATTGTATAAAAGAAATGCCATTTATTTCACTCCTTCTGCCTCCAAATAGAACAAGCTGATGGGAATTTCCTTTCTTGTTATATTTTTTAATGTTTAGTAATATCTTTGTTTCTCATTCCTCCTCCTTCTCCTATCCAGTGAGTTGTCTCTTTTAACAAAAAGTAAAAAGATAAAGAAGGAAAAAAAAACATGGAAGTTCAGCAAAACTAACAAACATTTCAACTGAAACTAACAGTATAGGTAATGCTCTACGTCTGTACTCTCCCACCCCATTTCTACAAAGATAGGATGGGGTGCATTTTCTCAGCTCTTCTTGAGGGCCAACTCAATCATTCAAATTTAACAAGAGATAATTGTAAAATAGCTGACAATAAGAACTGATTTTTATATAAACCTTTAAGATATGCAAAGTAGAGGCAGCTATGTGGCACAGTGGATAAAGCACAGGCCCTGGATCCAGGAGTACCTGAGTGAATTCAAATCCGACCTCAGACACTTGACACTTACTAGCTCTGTGACCCTGAGCAAGTCACTTAACCCTCATTGCCCCACAAAACAAACAAACAAACAAAAAAGATATGCAAAGTGTATTCTATTAATTCTTTCAGTCGATCCTCCCAAAAATCTTTTTTTTCCCTTTTCTTTTCTTTTCTTTTCTTTTTTTTTTTTGGTGAGGAAATGAGGTTTAAGTGACTTGCTCAGAGTCACACGGCTAGTAAGTATCAAGTGTCTGAGTCTGAATTTTAACTCAGGTCCTCCTGAATCCAGAGTCAGTGCTTTATGCATTGTAGCACCTAGTTGTCCATAAAAATCCTGTTAAGTTTAAGATAACTGAGACTGGGGGGGGGGCAGCTAGGTGGCGCAGTGGATAGATAGAGCATCAGCCCTGGAGTCAGGAGTACCTGAGTTCAGATCTGGCCTCAGACACTTAACACTTACTAGCTGTGTGACCCTGGGCAGGTTACTTAACCCCAATTGCCTCACTAAAAAAAAAAAAAAAAAGATAACTGAGACTAAGAAAGCTTAAGTGACTTTCTTAGGGTAACACTTCTGATAAGTATCTAAGGCGGTATTTAAATTCCTACCTTCCTGATTCCAATTAAATATAGGAAAAAGAAGAAGAACTCTAATATATTGATTTTTTTTGAGTTTACAAAGATTCTGCGAAGTGCTTAATTTTGTAACCCTTGGCAACAGTGATTAGGCCTAAAATTTCTAATTAGAATACTTTCTTTTGTCAAAACACAAATGCCAACAATAGAAAACTGCTTAAGATAGTAGCCTTAAGTAAGCATCCTTGGGCCAGAGATGAAATATGAGATTCCTTTGGGTTATTACTCTGTTCAGTTCAATTCACTAAGCCTTTATTTTTTGTTTTGTTTTGTTTTGTTTTTTGGAGGACAATGCGGGTTAAGTGACTTGCCAGGGTCACACAGCTAGTAAGTGTAAAGTTTCTGAGGCTGGATTTGAACTCAAGTACTCCTGAATCCAGGGCCAGTGCTTTATCTACTGTGTTACCTAGCTGCCCCTCACTAAGCATTTATTAAGCAGCTACTTACTTACTTACTATGTGCCAGTCCCCCAAGGAGTTTACATTTTTTGATTCTATTTAGTAGTGGTGATCATTGTGTATGTTTGTGTTTGCATGTGTCTGTGCTGCTTGGGGATGAGGGAGCTAAGATATAAGTAGATAAATAGTCATATAATCACAGTAATTAGAGACTGAACATCCAAAAATGAAGGGATCAGGAAAAGAGTCTCATGTAGAAGGTGGCACTTAAGTTGAGTCTTAAACAGAACAAGGGATTCCAAGAGACAGGGTGGAAGAGGGAGAGCATTCAAGCAATTGGGGTACAGTCTAAACAGAAGAACAGAAGCCATAAAAGGACTATAGGGAGCTCCAACTAGTCTAATTAGATAGGAATGTAGTAGATTCTTTAAAGAGCAGTCAGCATGGAAAGACAGACTAGACCTAGATTGTGAATGTTTTAAAGGCCCCTTTTAAAAGTGTTTGTGTCTTGAATAAGGCTTAATGTTGAAAGTACCACAGCTTTAATCTCTCTTCCTCTTTTGCTTTCTCCTGTGTCCTATTGCATACTGAAAGTGAAAATCAAGAATATAAGCCACTGTTCCAAAGTAGGAGGCCTATTCACAAAAGCTCTTTTTTATCAGATATTCCCACGATAAAAGAATCTAAAAGGATCATGTAAAATGATGGGCAGAAAATGTTTTAGAGTGGTAATAATTTAACCACGCTGTCCAATGAGTGTGAGTCATACATGTTTCCAAGAATAGGTTTGCATCTTAACCCAAAGGATATTTGACTTTTCAAAGCAGTAATAGGGGCATTTCCATAAATTTAATTTTGTTCAGTGAATAAAATGTGTATTATTATTTTGGTGAATAACTAGGGATATTTTATTTGAGGGAATGATATACAGCTGAATCACTTTTATGGGTATCCTTTTATTGCTCGATAAAAGCATACTACAAATAGAATAACAATACCTTGTGCAGCATGATACCAGGGATAGAAAGCTAGCCCGGGTGTCTGAAAAACTGGCTCCTGAAAAAAACTGCTTATGAAATATGCTAGCTGTGGGACTATGGACAAAGCACTTCATTTCTCTTAGTGAGGAGACAAAGACAACTCCCTAAGACTGTTAGTTATAGAGAGGATGCTGATCTGCATTAGTTAGAAGTTTCATTATTCTTTGTTTCTTCAACACATCCTCCAGTTGATTTTACCAATGAAATATGCAACAAAATTTATGTACACCTCTAACCATCAATCACTTATCATCTATGCAAGTATCTACTATCAATTACTTATCATCTATTAATAGATTTATCAGTATCATCATTATTGTCAACATCAATATTATCTATAATCATCTATCTATTAAATCTGTCATCTATCCACCTATCTAGCCATCCATTCATCTATCCTTCTACCTTTATATGTAATTTCAAAACATTTTCCTATTCATAATCTTATTTCATACTCAAGACAACCCTACGTTGTAATTGTCCCCATTTCACAGATGAAGAAACTGGCTAGATAAGATTAAGTGAAGTTTCTCTTCTTGACTCAAATATTCCCCCCCTCCCCTTTTTGAACACTGTTCTTTTTTATACTACACTGAGTTGTCTTATCTTTCTCATTAACTTTCTCGGTTCTTTGTGGCTTTTTATGTCTTTGTATCCCTAACATCTAACAAGGTGTTTTGCATAGGGTAGAAACCTGTGACCCTGTAACAATAAAGTGATTGGTACAGGATTAAAAGGATTAATCCAGTTAGTCCAGTGCTTTTCCCACTGCATAACACTGTCTCTCTGTATAAAAATAAATGTAAACTATAAAGTGGTTTTGGTTACTATCCACATGGTTCATTGATGTCTGCTGGTACTGCTCCTCTGCTTACCTGAAAAACTATGATATCAACATATCTGACTCCTGAAATTTTCACTTTTTAAATTGGCTTTATAGGTGTTCTGCAAACAGGGAAAAGCTGATTTATTTTCTCCACTTTCTTGTCATATTTGCATGATCACTACAGATCTTATTGTGCTCATTTTAAATACATGGAGCCTCCAAGGGAAGTAAAGTGATTTGACCATAGTCACAAAGCTTAATAAGTGTTGGAGGCATTATCCACACCTTTTTCCAGGGCCTCATTCTTTTATTGATTTTTTAAAAGGGAATAGAATAAATGTTATATATTTGCTCTTTTGTCTGAAGTAGTCATTTTATAGTTGTAACAAAATGAGATTTACTTTCAGCATAAAGATGTAATGTGTTCACAGACCACCTGTACTGACAATACATGCTTATCCCCCTGAAAAGTCTATCCACCTTTATGTTTTTATGTAAAAAAACAAAACAAATCAAGCAAACAAGAAGTAAACAGGAATGGTGAGTGAAGCCCTGGTTTAGTGAAATGACACAACCTTACCAGAAGTAATTTCATGAATAAAGAAAACAGGTTTGTAAAATACTGGATTATGTTTAAAAATGTAATTGTTTTCTATTTGTCCCACCTCAAGTCTCTCAAATGCATAAATATTTGAGAATATCTTTATGTGGATCTGTGATCTCATCAGTATGGATATTTCCCAAGATGATGTAGATCACAACACATTCACGTTAACCTATTCTAAACAACTTTTATTTGTAGCTTCCTATATATTTTCCATTGGGGCTTAGCCCTTATGCTGGGGTGGGAGGGGGCATACTTTACCATACACATTATTTGTCTGGCAAAAATTGAGAGACATTGTGACTATTAGCAGGGTAGTATTGGAATCTGAAAATCCAAGATTGGAGTACTGAATCTTCACCCCACAGAGATCTGGAACTTTGGAGGAGTTAACCTTTAGTAGAGTTGTTTCACTCAGTTTTGAAACTTCTGGCCAGGGGCTAAGTTGTCCTTATTGGTAAGTGAGTGAATAAAAACTCACATAGCCAACTTTAAGTAACACCCAGAACAGATCATGCTTTATATCAAGTCTAGCTGGCCACCCTGGCTATCTTCATGTCACATGCCCTGTTCCTACTCATGTGTGTTTCCTTTCCCCTCCTTTCTCTCCATATCTTGCTTTGGATATAGGAATCATCAATATTGTTGTTTCTAGAAAGTATATGTCATTTAATTGATTGCTCCAGTCACATCCTTGTGACTATCTTTGCCTCTATCTATATCTATCATCTCTAGCTCTAGTTCTTTCACTATCTCCAAGTCTAACTCTACCCATATCTGTAAGCATATCTGTGTTTCTACATATGTGTGTATATCCTCACTCATTAAAATGTAAGATCCTTCAGGGCAGGGACAGTGTTCCTTGCTTATGCTTATGTCCCCAGATCTTTTTTTGGTATCTTGCACACCCTAAGAATTTAATAACTGTTTCTTTCATTAGTGCATGTTTTCTCATTCCAGCTGTATGACCCTAGGCAAGTCACTTAAGTTCTCAATTACCCAGGCAATTAACTCTCTAAGTAAATTACAGGAGACATATTAGACATGACACCAGAAATTTCCATGCACTGATGAGGTTAAAAATCTGAATCAAAATACCCTACAATTTGGCCAAGAAATAATATATTAAATCATAAAAAAAATATTTCAGCACAGAATTCTCTAATGCTCAATGAAATGTTTCTGGATATTTACTTAGTTTGTTTTTAACTATAGAAATGTGAAAGTGAAGCATAACAAAAGCCTGTCTCTTTTTTGGCTTGGAAATTTGTGTGTCAGATAAAGCATAAATATTGTTTGAAAGATATGTTTATAATGACATAAATATATCCTTCCCAAAGACTACTATTTTCTGTTCTTTCTTCACATTAACTGGATTTAAATATTTTGGTGCCTAAAAGCTATAATCCAAGCCATTTTCTACACTATTAGGAGCAATTGTTGTCTGTCTGCTTGTGTTTATTAAATTCTGATTTTATAAAAGATCTGAAAAAAGAAATTCCCAAAATACTTTTAAATGCTTACCGTTGACTTCTTCATTTCCTTAAACACTCTATCACTTTAAAATAGGAAAGGGAAATCAGTTTGGTAAAATATTTTGTAGTAATGTAACATTTGGGGTAGGAAAAATTTTTTAGACACACTTTTCTCCTTGATTTAAAAAATCCAAGTTATTTCCAGATTAATTTGCACCAAACACATCAAAATGTAATTTTAAAAACTTGATGCATGTTCCAAACTTTAATATGCCTAGTAAATATTTTTACTCCCTTCAAATAAAGTAATCACAAAAAAATTCATGATGTGTACATCTAGGAGATGGGAAAAGTTTGAACAAGTTTCTCAGCTTAACTATTGAAATTCAAGCATTCTCTAACTTCAGCAAAATCCATTCTGTTGAATGGAATCTTGTTGAATTATCAAGCATATGCCCAAGATATAAGTACTTTGCAAACTGTAAAATGTTATGTAAACGTTATCTAATATCATTAGCTAGTATTACAGGGCTGGTCTTGGAGTCAGGAAGACCTGGGTTCCAGTGTAGTCAGAAATATAAAGGTTATCCAAACTTAGGCAAATCACCCAACTTCTCAGTGTACCCAACAACTGTCTAAAGCTATTAATTATAGAGAAGTTGTCTACATAGGTATATAAATGTCCACACTAGGAGTTCCTTGAAGTAATATGACATCACAGGTCCAGCCAGACATTTCCTATTTTCCCCTTATCCCCTTTCCAAAAGTTGTTTTGTTTACATAGTTTGAGTTTGTGTATAATGAATAAATCATTTATCAAGCAGTTTATGGACTATCTGGAGCTAGAAGGGACCACAAAGGTCATCCTTTTCAAATTTTTCATTGTATAGCTAAGGAAACTAAAATCGAAAAAGGCCAGTGTTTCATTTTATCCTCACAATAATCCTAGGAGATAGATGCTATTGTTAACTCCATTTTACGAAGAGTTTAAGTAATCTGTCCATGGTGACATAGCTAGATATTGTCTGATCCAGATTTGAACTTATATCCTCCTGACTCCTTGTCTATATTTCTATCCACTGAACCTCCAAGATGCCTCTAGGAAAAAGAAAAAAAAAAACTAGACTTTTTCTTTTTTCAATTTAATTTAACAAATATTAAGTGTCTATCAGGTGCCAGGCACTATGCAAATCACTTGGAATACCAAGTCAAAAAACAGTTTCAGGGGCAGCTTGGTGGCACAGTGAATAAAGCACCGGCCCTGGATTCAGGAGGACCTGAGTTCAAATCTGGCCTCACACACTTGACAATTACTAGCTGTGTGACCCTGGGCAAGTCACTTAACCCTTATTGCCTTGCAAAAAAAAAAATAATTAATTAAAAAATAAAAATTTAAATTTAAAGATTTAAAAAACCCAGTTCTAGCCCTCAAAGGGCCTACAATCTAATGAGGGGAGGAACCAAGATGCAAATATATAAAAAAGCCAGCTATATACATAATAAATAGAAAATAATTAAGAGAGAGAAGGCACTGGAATTAAGAGTGCTTGGGGAAGGCTTCCTGTAAGAGGTGGGATACTAGTTAGGACTTAAAGGAAGCCATCCACCTAGAATGCTATAGTACCTACTCCAGATTCTGTAACAAAACTTTTCAGATAATTCATAATGAGGTTTTAAAATGTGTAGCCCACAAATTTTATGCATTTTGTCAGACCTTATGTATTCATTTGTTAATTTGGATAACAAACATTTACTGAATATCTCATATGTATAAGACACTAGGAATATTGAAAAATGAAAATAATAACAGAATTAATAATAATATTTTACACATCTTATAGATGCTAAGTACTTTCTCAGAACATGTCTACAAGGGTGTTAATCAATTTAAAAACTTTTATGAAGCATCTACTAGGTTTCAGGCACTGTGCTAAACTGAGCAATCTCCTATTTTCCGATTTTACATGTATGGCAATTGAGGCCCAGAGAAATAAAATGTCTTACCAAGGCCACAGAGCTAGTAAGTTACAGATCCATAAATTCTATTTGAGTCAAAACCTTCCCCAGAACAGATCAGAGAAGAAAAAGGATATGACAAATGTATGAAATAACTACAAGAGATTTTTAATATATGACAAATGCAATTAAAGGTAATAATATTAGATGACATTAATACCACGAATTGCATACCTTTTCACATTTGATCCTCACAATGACCTTGTGAGGTATTAGTTACAAAGTCAGGTAGAGCAGTAGATAGAACCCTGAGCCTGGACTAAACTAGGTCTGAGTTCAATCCTGGCCTCAGTTATATACTAGTGGTATCCTCTATCTGCCAAAGTTTCCTTAACTATAAAATGAAGATAATGGTACCTCCCTCCCTGGGTAGTTGTGAGGATCAAATGAGATATTATTTGCAAAGTGCTCAGCACAGTTCTTTGTATATACTTGATAGCTAAAAAATGCTTTTTCTTCTCTCCCCACTAAAGGGTAATAAAATGGTGCAAAAGAAGTAGCTTTGTATTTGCAATCAGAGGATCAAAGTTCAAATCAGCATTCTGTTATTTGATATGCCTGTGATCTTAAACAAGTCACTTAACCTCTAAACCTCAGTTTCTTTATCTATACATAAGGAGATAGAATTAGATGGCCTCCAAAGACTCTTTGTATTCTGAATATATGATCTTATAATCCTATAATAAAATTTTCAGGTAACTAATGGAGCCTATAGAGGTTAAATAACTAGAGAATCTTCAAAAAAACTTTTAAATATTGAAGGTTTTAGTCATATTTTCCTAAAGGGCCTCATGACTACACTATCAGAGGGAGTAAAACATATCACATAGCATGTCCAAATCCAAAGATAAGTGGTAACAGAATTACCTACCAGATTCCGCAGTAGTAGCCTCAAGATCTCCACCCTTTAATCTCCCTCACTCCTCTTCTCCACCCCTATCCGTTTGTAGTTATTCAGTCTTATTCAATTCTTCATGACCCCATTTGGTCCTTTCTTTGCATAGCTACTAGAGTTGTTTGCCATGTCCTTCTCCAGCTCATTTTATGGATGAGGAAACTGAAGCAAACATCGTTAAGTAATTTACTCAGAGTCACACAAATAGTAAGTCTGAGGCCCCATTTGAACTCAGCTCTTCTTGACTCCAGGCTCAACACTCTATCCACTTCACCACCTAGGTGGCACTACTACCCCACCCTACAATTTATTCACCATTTAATAGTGAATTTGGACAAGTAACTTAAACTCTCTGTGCTTTCAGTATCCTCATCTGCAAAATGATAAGAGTGGAAAAGGTGATCCCTAAGTTCTTTCTTATCTCTAAATTTATAATCATAAGACCTTAAGTGATGATACAGTTAATTTTGTTTCTTCAGGTTTTTCATCTTTGACAGATGTCATTTCTTTCATCACCCTTGGTGCCTGAATAAAGAACTAATCAATATAGTTTGGTTTCTTAAAAGGTTCATAAAGTGATTTTTTTTCCTTTTCAATTCTGTGATTTAATTTCCCATCCTCAGCCCAATTAAACCTTATATCTTGAGATGCTGATTGCTGGCCTGCTGATAGTTACCAAAGTGTTTCATGACAGGAAACAAATGAACAAACAAAATATATCAGGAAAATGAATGATCTCATACAACCTTGATTCTGGAGTAACTAACTCTTCCCTCCAAGGAGGAAATGAATCTTCCAGAACTTTTTATAGAATACTGGATACCCCTGAGAAATCCCTTCTCCCTTTCTAGCACCCATATGAAACTAAAAACCTTGACCTTCAAAAACCACCAAAATGGAAGAATCATTTTAAATATCAATAAATTCATATTCATGGTTCCACCCAATATAATTGAGTCATAATTAGATTGCACATGGTTAGAGCATTTATTAGTCACCTACTATGTTCCAGGAACTGTGCTAAGCACACTGCAAATAATATCTCATATGACCCTCACAATCACCCTGGGAGGTAAGTTCTGTTAATATCCCTATTTAAAGTTGAGGAAACTGTGGCAGATAGAGGTTAAGTGACTTGCCCAGGGTCACACATATATCACTAAGTCACATGTTGAGTCAATAAATACTTGTTAATTAACTGATTGATAGTAACTGTAAGGACCAAAGATGATGCATTTAGCAAGTCATCCCCAACTTATCCTGTAAGAAAGTTATATGATTTATTATATAGAACACTAGACCTGGAGTCAAAAAGGCCTCCATTCAAATCCAGCCTCAGACACTTACTAGCCATGTGAAGCTAGGCAAGTCACTTAACCTTTACCTTAATTAATGCTAGTTATTTTCTTATGGGAGTCATATCTTTTGGGATTAATATGTTTGCCCCACCAAAAATTCCACAGGAGAAGGGGGAACATCCAACATGCTAGGATCTTTATTCTTGATCTTTTAACATTTCATATATACTGATGAAGCATATGGTCTATCCATCTGTTTCTCTCACTCTTCCTATATGATTGGTCCACCTTTCTTTTTGTTAATACATCTCTTTGATATTATCTTATATACCAATCTGTGAGCACAATTCATCATCATTAACACACTGCATCCTGTTTATGCCTCTTAATTTTCCTTTTAGTGTCTTATTTTCAATTTTTTTCAGAGATTAGAGTATTCTATGATTCACAGATGAATAACATCACCAGAAGAACATTGATGTTCAGAAATGGTAGTATTTTTTTTCATGGTAAACTTTGAACTCATTGAAAGTAACATACAGTTTCTCAGAAACGATCAAGTCCACTTATTTCTTCTTATTCAAGGCTTGATTCAGACTTTTCTCCATCCATGTATCTAAGATATATTTACTGATGGACTGTGTTATGATATACTGTTTATCTAACTACATATGTACTCTCGTCTGGGCAGTAGGCATTTTTCATCTACATTTTTCCCCATGTGGATTATATTACACTATAGGTATAAAATGGTAAGGAACCTCAGATGCCATCTAGTCCAACTCCCAAATTTTACATATAAGGAAATTTAGGTCCCAAGAAGTTAACTAACTCACCCAAAGTTTCACACATATCCAGTAGCAGTGAAAGGATATGAAGCCATGTACTCTAATGCCAAATTCAACACTCTTTCCCCTGTACCATGTTGATATATTGATAGTTAGGCAAAAATATTTTGCCAGATTATTAATCTCATTTAGGAGAGACCACAGTATTCCCTGGGTTGGCATAATCCACAAAATGCCATCTGCATAAAGGAGTATTTACTATCTATACAGAAGCCCTGTTCCATTTGTTATCTATACTTTATGTCTTCCACGACAGTGGCAAATATCTTTGGCAAGTTCTTATCTCACTAGTCTATGATTATCTGGTTAACAATGACCAGAGAATATTTCGTCCAATTTTTCCTCTATCAGGGAAACTAGTATGATTTTAACAGATACATGTGAAACATTTTTTGAGGAGAACTGTTGATATAATATTTAGTTCTATCTGACAAATGGTTTTAGAAAATATTTTTTTTAATTAAACACCAAAGTATCTTTTTGTACACCTTTCAGTTAAATGTGACTGGAAAAATGCGATCTGCTAGAGATTGTCATATACAAAAGTATTCTGTTCCCAGAGATGCTCTTAATTCTGCAGATCTCCAATTTAAATTGTCATTAGTCCTCTAGTTGCTTAATTCTCTCAGTTTCCTTTAGTGAATACGTTGAAAGGCAAGATAAGTATGTATGACACTTGGTGATAGGTTTCTTGGCATGGCCTAATTTGCTTCCACTTGTTCCCAGGAAGCATTACTTGAATGTTGTAAATCACTTCCTATTCTAGTTCAAAAAAGAGGAAGATGCAGAGGATTATCTAGATATTCTGACCTCCCTTAAATAATCCTCTTCTGCTTCAATTATATAATATTTATATTCATAACCACATGAATAATCAACCTCCCAGGGAGGAGCAAGGATGATCGTAAATTACTTCACAAATACCATAAAATGTTTCATAATAAGGAGGAAGGGAAATGCCACATTAAATGTTTACCTTTCCCTACCAACTTGTAGCTAGAAGAATTTCCCCAAGTCCCCTCCCCACAAATATGAATTTAAATGTTTTAGTAACTCATTATTAATTATTATAACAGTGTTTCCATATTACCTGGTTTTAGTTCAGGACCAGCCCCAAGAAAAGTTGTAAAGTTAGCTAAATTGATTTTTATTTTCCTTTGTTTTTCTTTTTTATCAGTTCACACACTCAGATAAGCCTAAATCTCTACCTATGGTTTATCATTCAAGGCTTATGCTCCAACTCCATTGAAATTTCTCTTTACTAAAGTTCATTCATTTGAGCTCCAGCCAGATAAAACTATTAAATTAATAGACAAAATTATCATTGTGATAAAAGCAGGGCCTAATGAAAAAAAAAAGGCCAGAAAAATCTGGGTTCAAATAATGCCTTTGACACATAATGGTTGTGTGACCATAGACAAGGCACTTAACTTCTCAGTGCTAAAGGCAACTCTTTCAGACTATAATTCACAGAGAAATTACTGATCTGTATGATAGAGGGAGCTTACTTACCTGGAAGTTCCATGTACCAATGAAATCATAGGTCCAGTCCTTATTACTATTCCTTATTATCATGGTAAAGGCACAACACATACACATGCATACACACACACATAAATACAATTTGCTGTGGAGTTCTAGAGAAAATGACTTACCATTTTTCTATAGGATAGAAAATCATTTAGTTTCTCATATTAGGGCGCATTATGACATTATAGCTTCACACTGAAGGAACTGATATTTCTAACACCTAGTGGCTATTTGTCCATTCTCCTCTACCTATAATTCCCAGCATGGTGCTATTAAAAAGAATATCCAGCGGGCAGCTAGGTAGTGCAGTGGATAAAGCAGTGGCCCTGGATTCAGGAGGATCTGATTTTAAAGCCAGCCTCAGACACTTGACTCTTAATAGCTGTGTGACCCTGGGAAAGTCACGTAGCCCTAATTGCCCCAGCCCCCAAAAAAGGATATCCATTTTAGAGGATCTGAGTTCAATTCTTGGTATTCCATTTTATTTCATTTGATGTCTCTGAGCCTCAGTTTCTTAATTCATGAAAGAGGGTGTTGGACTAGATGATCTTTGGTGTCTCTACCATTTATAATGTATAATCTCACTTTTGTTAATTGTTGAATGATTATCCTGGATAATTTCTCTCTCTCCCTGTGTGTATGTAAGTATATGTGTATTTAATACACATATATATAAACCTACAAAGATATATGTAGCTATACAAATATATATTTATATGTATATGTATATATTTGTATATATACATACATGTGTATATGTATGCCATACTCAAATGATATGTGTTCACATTTATAATTGTCTTTAGAAGTATAGTGGACTTCTCTTATCCTATTCTGAAATACCTTAGAATTTAATTTTATGGTTCACAATGCTCTGATACAGATGAGCCACTTAAATGCAGACAAATTTGTAGGCCGTGTTCATTTTCTTTGAGTCAGTTATCAGACTACTTCTTGGGCAATTTGTGTCAAATAACTTATCTTCAGTTATATCAATGGACAAACATGTATGCCATACTTTAAAACTATTTTATCATCTTTGGACGATTTGACTTCATTCTCCCACCTCCACCCCCCCATCTGCATCTCTAAGTATTTTCTTTAGAGGACTTAAGTCTGTGATGATTTTTAAAATAATGATTTCAAGTAATGTTTCATTTAGTTACACTCATATGTCTTGGCTTTCTTTACCTTCCTCAAACCATTAAGGTTCTTAATGTATTCCCAGGGTAATTTGCTTCTTTAAAGTATTTGATTAGCTATGTGACCATATGCTAATTCTTTTTTCTATATAGAATTGTATAAAAGAATAGAAGTCAGACTAAAGAAATAAAGAATGTATTTTTGAAAATTAATAAATGTGGGGGCAGCTAGGTGGCACAGTGGATAAAGCACCAGCCCTGGATTCAGGAGGATCTGAGTTCAAATCCAGCCTCAGACACTTGACATTTACTAGCTGTGTGACCCTGAGCAAATCACTTAACCCTCATTACCCTACCAAAAAAAAAAAAAAAAGAAAAGAAAGGAAGAAAAAGAAAATCAATAGATGCATTTTTTCAAGAATGAATGTCTAAATAAAGATTATATATAAAGCAGCATGCTAAGCTCTGTGGATAAAAATGTAAAAACAAAACAATACTTTGTTCTCAAGAAGCTCACATTCCTAATGAGGGAGATAGCACATACAAAAGGTTTCAACAGCAAGTCAGATGGAAAGGTATAATGGTCATTAGGGGACTAAAGCACAGCAGATAGTAACGCCTCTTTTTAATACCATTATCTCTGATAAAATCTAACAATTTCTGATGTTGAACCATTTGACAATGCCAAGGACTTTGGTGTCAAGTTATTTTCTGAGTCTTCAATAGAAATATTTCTGGGTCGTGAATTCCCAGAATGATGTCCGAGGCCTGTGGCTGGAAGTATTGCTATTCTAAATTCTCTTAAATTGAGGGTCCTGAGCTGTCTCCACTGGAGTTCAAGGGGATATGGTGATCAAAAGGATGGTGTAACGATTAGAATGATGCCACCTGCTGGAGACTTACTGTAGAAAAGCTCCACCATGAGGAGAAAGCCTCTGAGGGCAAGCCATGCGGTCAAGGTCCTTGGTGTCAGGAAGTGACATTTGCTTGTCAGTACTGTCTATCAAGGCTACCAGCCAATCAACTTGAGGAGCCTCCCATTTCTGGGAGGAGGACAAGAAGTAGGAAGCAGACGCTGGCAGAGGTGTTCTCTCTCTTTTGGTTCCTGACCTCACCATGGTGGGTCGGATGATGGGGTTTCTTAGAAATAGTTAGATTTTTTACCTTTCTCTATGATCCTAATGCTCTTTAATAAATACTTAAACACTTAAATACTCTTGCTAAAGCTTATAATTTATTGGCAACCACTCGTGAGAGTTTAGATAGCATAGCTAGAATTTTAGCCCTTACAATGGTGTTAGTTTGAATTGCCTGGAATGTGCTCTCTCCTGTTTCCCCTGTCTCCCCCTCAACATTCCTTGTAGTTTCAGCTAAGCTTACTTTTCTTTTTTTGTTTGTTTTTGGGTTTTTTTGCAGGATAATGAGGGTTAAGTGACTTGCCCAAGGTCACACAGCTAGTAAGTGTCAATAAGCTTACTTTTCTGACCGATGGGCAGCAATTAGTGGAGATAACTGGTTCCTCATCCACAGGAGTTGGTTCCCCAGGTGACAATTGGGAAATCTAGGTTGGGAACAGGCCTAGTACAATGGAAGCTGACGCTAGCAGGGGTCTTAAGTCTATACCTATATTTTCTAAAACCTAAATTTTCTAGAAAGCAGGACAAACAAGTATAACTAGATAGTCAAATAGATGAATAGATGAATTCCTGAATGTATTTTCACAGGCTGCCAACTAAAATACCATCTTCTGCAACAGCTCTTTCCTGGTACCTCTAAATGGTAGGCCTCCTTTTTTGAGATTGCCTTCCATTTATACATTATATATCTTGCATATACAGATTTCTTTCCTGTGGTCTTCCACATAAGAATGTGATGCCCTTAAGAACAGAGATTTTTTTTCTGTTTTTATTTGTATCCCCAATACTTAAGACAATGCCTGTCAAAAAGTATAACATAGAGGCAGCTAGGTAGCACAGTGGATATAGTCCTAGGACTGAAGACAAGAAAATGAGTTCAAATCTGGCCATGGACACTTAATTTACTGTCTAATCCTGTACAAGTCACTTGATTTCTGTTTGTTTATGTTTCCTTAAGTGTAAAATGGAGATTATAATAGCATATCTCTCCCAGTGTTGTAGGATCAAGTAAGATAATATTTATAAATCACTTAGCACAAGTACCTGACACAGAGTATGTGCTTAATAAATGCTTGTTTCATTATTTATTTCATTTCCTTCCTTGGAAGATCTTGATAAATGCTTTTTGGCTTGTTGACTTTACTTTATCACTGACTGTTCCAGCATAACGTCTTATTTTTCTATTCCACATTTCTCTAATGAGATGCGATACTTTCCTTTATTTCTTCTTTGAATTTCCTTTTTATATGTTACAGCCTACTCATAGTTAACATATTAAACTTTACAAAGCATTTTACATACATGAGTTTATTCCAAATTGCTGTCTTCCAGTCAAAAGGAACTCCTGACAGCATCTATTCCAATTCCTTCCTGAACAAAGATTTCCTCTAAAAGACACCCAGCAATTGATCTTACAGATTTTACTTGAAGAAATCCAGTGAAGTGATCTTCTCAAGGCAACCCATCTAGTTGTTCACATTGAGGCAGCTCTAATGTTTTCTGAGATAATTCTCAAATTTACTTCTTTTTAACTTAAATTCACTGCTACATATTTTACCTACAGGGGCCAAGCAAAATAAAGCTAATCCCTCTTTTACCTAGAAGCTTGTGTATAATTAAACTTTATTAAATTCAGTGCACTCTTTGAACCTGTCAGTATCTATTTGACTCATGACTGCCATTCATTGTGTTAGCTATCCCTCCTAGCTTTGTGTCATGTGTAAATTCGATATTTATGCCAACTGTGGCTTTCCTCACATTATTGAACCAATGACAAACAGCACAGGGCAAATCAGGGAGCCCTATAGTACTGCACCAGAGGCCTTCTTCCAAAGTGATAAACAATCAATACTATTTTAGGTTCAGTGCTTTTTGTTGTTGTTGTTGTTGTTGTTTGCAAGACAATAAGTAAGCCCCTAGAACATTTGGTTTTTTAATCTCACGCTATGCTTGTGGAAAAGATGAAAAGAAGTAGGCTAAACAACAGTACAGTTAGGTACATTCAAAACTCATATAAAAACTGAACCAGGGGGCAGCTAGGTGGCATAGTGGATAGAGCACCGGCCCTGGAGTCAGGAGTACCTGAGTTCAAATCTGGCCTCAGACACTTGACACTTGCTGGCTGTGTGACCCTGGGCAAGTCACTTAACCCCAATTGCCTCACTTAAAAAAAAAAAAAAAGAACACTAAAAAAACAAACAAACAAATGCTCTAATAAGGTCTTAGTAAGACCTATCTACATTATGTGCCTATTCTGAGGTCTAATAATCTTACTGTTATTAGCTATCCAAAAAACACAAAATTAGATGAAAGTATAAAAGAGTATTCATTAATTACTATGTGCCAAGCCTCGAGTTAATAACTACGAATCCAAATACAAACTGCTAAACAAATCCTGACCTCAAAAAGTTTACATTCTAACTGGAAAAGACAGCATAAATTTGGGAGCTTGGGATGGCGGGATATTTGGGAAGTATTAAGGAGATAGATTAACAAGTCTTTTCCAGGAATAATATTATTAATTTGATTTCTGTTCCTAGAGTAAAAGATGTGAAGAGGGAGAGGGAGAATGGGGGTGATATGCTCAAAACATCCTGGCAGGAAGATGGCCTTAAATTATTATACAGTTCAGATGCCTACACCACTGCCTGCCAACCTCTTCTGAAACAAAAAAAAACATTCCTAAATGCTGTTAAGTTCATGGCTTCCAGGAGAAACAATGTCCATGAAGTTGAGGGGACTCATGATTTTTGTCAAATCATCTCTTGTGAGCTTTTGCTTCTTGCACTCAAGAGCAATTTGTATTCATATGCTGCTTCCTCTTTTGGCCATTTTTGCTTAGTGCTGGCTGATCTGCACTGAACACATCTGGATCCTCTCTGTCCTCACTGCTTACTCCATGAATGTGATATACTTCAGTCATGAATGTATTTCAGAATATGCAATATAGTCTTATTATGGGAAATTAGCCAGAAGTGGTACTCTCTATTCCAGTCAACAAATTGCCTCCTCTTTGCCTCATTTTTTCCTAGTCTAACTTAAAATATAAAATTTTAAAATCCTAAAACTAGACATACCATATCTATTTCCTATGCTGCTATATCTCCATAACTTCCACTCAGATTGCCATGCTCTCATCCTACTGCCAACCTTCTCCTGTATGCTAAGCCTGAGGCTTGGACCAAGCTACATCCCCATAAGGAGGAGTGGTAGAACATATGGGTAAGGAAAACCACATGGAAACTGAGATAGTCCAGCTCCTTTGACAGTAGAACAGCTATTAATGAATATACCATGCAGACAGGCATAGGGAAAAGCAACTCAGAAATGTGATAAGCTGCTTCTAATTATGGTCCTCTGTATATGTATGTATGCTTAAGTTCATTTTTTTAGTTAAAAAGAAGTATTCTAACTATGGCCAGTTGTGATTAAGAAAGCTAATGACATTATTCTGGAGTACTAGAGAATACTATTTTATTACTACAGTATACTAAATAGAAAGTAGGAAGACAAATGGTCAGAGGATAATGATTCAAGATTTGCAAATAGCTGTGCATGTTATCTCATTTGATATTGACAATAACATGGGGATGTATGTATTATTATTAGCCCAGTTTTACAGATGAGAAAATTGAAGCTGAGAGAGGTAAGGTGAATTGCCAAGGGGCAAAAAGTTTTTAATTCTCTGAGATAGAATTTGAACTCACATCTTCTTGACTGTAAGTGAAGCATTTTACCACTGGAACACCAAGCTACCTTTCAATTATTACCCTGCTCCAGTTGGTTTAGGTGTATATTTGAATTTTTAGTTCTCCCTTACCAGTTAAAATATAAGAATATTCAATATGGAACTCTCTTCAATGAATTTGGAGTCCATAACACATAGTCAATATTAACCTATTGCAAAAACAATTAATTGATGTTTAAGGAAATGGGGTAAACTTGAGTCATTGGATATGGAGTCAAGCCTTGAACATAGCAGAGACTCAGATTACTGTTAGATAGAGAAAGATGAGTGGGCCCTCAGCTTGGCCACCTGACATAACTACTTATTAGGAGAAATCTCCTTTGGAACTAACAAAAATTCCCACATATGTTATCCCTCAAAGGCTCCTTGGAGTCTCCAAGGTATAACAGCTGTGAAGCCATCTGTGAGCTGAATCAAATCCCCAAAGCAAATGATGCCTGTTACTACAACATCGAAGCCAAAGAGTCAGAGATAGTTGCAAGTATGCCTTGGGTCAGCCATATTTAGTATCAAATCACCATCTCAAAATTCAGATAAAGTTTTATTCAGATAATATATACCCATAATTTTTTGAAAGGACAGTTCCTTAGCCACAGCTATTCAGTAGGAAGAATTGTGAGTGTTAGAGCTGGAAACGACTTTAGGATTTATGGACTTTATAGATTAATCACCAAATTTCTTTCCAATTCCAGATTGCATGATTCTGCTTTTAAATTCTATTTAATAATTGTTACATGCCTTTTATCTATTAGGCACCAGACTAGCTACTAAATAAAGACAGAATAAAGTCACTACCATGAAGGAGCTAATATTCTACTGGGCGGATACTAATGTTATTGGCTCAAGCCTGAATTCTCTCATCTTCTTATTACTGTTACATCCCAGGGATTAGAGACCAATGGCCATTTAATAAATTAACATCAATCAGATTTTACATACAAAAAGATATTTATACTTAGAGCAAGTGCAGAAGTTAAACACATCTGTAATTTCTTAGGTTCACCCTTTCTCTTCTAACATCTTGGTCCCTGGGAGATTGAGCTCAAACTTAATGCTATCTCTACAAAGGTAGAAAGACCTGGATTCAAGTCCTGTCTCTGATACTCTACTTGTGTGATCATGGTCACACATAGTCATTTAATTATATATCTAAATGATTATATATGTATATATATATATATATGATTATACACACATATATGTACATACATTGATATGTATAGATATAATATACAGATAAATATATTAGAATTTATTGCAATAACTATTTAGAAAGTAATTTTTGGTCCAATATATTGTGCCTTAAATCCATGACTATAGTTTTATGTGTTGTAGATCCCTTCCCCCCACAAAAGAAAAAAACCTGAAAGATTTATTCAGTCCCTTATTACCATTCACATAAACTGTTGCAGTAATCTCCCAACTGGTTTTCATGCCTCTCTTTACCTTTTAATGAGATAGTAAGCAAGCATTTTTTTAAAACTGTTATTATATGTCAGATACCATATTAAGTCTTGAAATATAAAGGCAAAAACTTGGTACCTACCCTAGAGGTCTTTACATTATAATGGGGAAAATAGCATGTACAACTATGTAAAATATTAGATATATAGTTTAAATGGGAGGTGATCTCAGAGAGAAGGCAGCAGCAATAGGGCGATGGTGTGGAGGATGGATATGAAAAGATATTTTGTAGAAGACGGGATATTAACTAAGTCTTTAAGGATTCTGGAAGCCCAGAGTTGGTGGAGAAAAGAGAGAGGGTATTCTAGCCATGGGGATGGGGGGCACTTAGTGAAAATTCATGGGATTAGGACATGGAATGTCCTGTGTGAGAAATAAAAGGAGGTCAATGTTACAGGATCATGTAGAATACATGAAAGACAATCAAATGTAAGCAACCTGGAAAGTCAGAAGGAGCCAGATTGTGAAGGGCTTTAAAAACTATTCAGAACATTTAAATTGATCCTGGAGGATATAAGGTTAAATTGAAATTAACTGTAGTTAGGTTAATGGGACTACAAGGGCAATCCCACACTTTAGGAATATTACTTCATCAATTGAATAGAGGATGACCTGCAGTGAAGATACTTGAGGCAAAGTGACCACCTGAAAGGACATTACAATAGCCCATGTATGAGGTGATAAGGGGCTGTGTGCCAATCTTTCCAAATACCCATTCTGAGGATTATGTGACTAATATATCTACATATAGCTGCATAGATAGATGATGATGATGATAGATAGATGATTGATAGATAGATATAGATATAAAATCACCATGCTCATAAATCTTCAATGCTACCACATAAGTTACATGTTAAATAATAGGCTAAAAAATTATCCTTATATATAACTGGAAAATAATAAAATCCTGAACAATAACAAAAAAAGAATAGGCTCCTGATCATTCTCTTAAAGACCTTATCTCCAATAACCAGTCCTGACACCCATTTTCCAGTCATCTCATTTTCCTTCCCTTTGTTCAGTCCCTCTTCTCATCCTGCCTTCTCCTGTCTTCACATTCATGCTGCTCGTTATTCATAAAATGAGGTCCCAACCTTCTTCTCTGTTTGAGGGTCCTCCCTTTTTTCAAGGGCCATCTCAGGTGTCCCCTGTTCAATGAAGCTTTCCTTTAGACTGGCCAAGAAAAAAAACAAATTCTCCTCAGATTTCTTGTATTATTTAAGCCAATTCAACTTCTCATTCATTGGCCGATCCTTTCCATCCTAGTTATTTGGAGACTCTGTCATTCAACCTCTTATTAAATTGTTAGCTCCTTGACAACAAGGCCTATGTCCTAGTTATCTTTGTATCCCTAATACCTAGCATCATGCATTGTACATAGTTTAACCTCTGGAAACAATCTAACTCTAGCTGCTCTAATTATTCACTTTAATATGAGCTTGAGACCTTGGGACTGCCTTTTTTGCCTTTCTTTATAGACCCAGTGCTTAGAATAGTATCTGGTACATAGTAAGCATTTAATAAGTACTTGTTGATTGATTAAAGACTTAATTGATCTCCTGCCATCCAAAATAATCATTCCCTCTTTCAATTTCTTGTTGCATTTTGCTTGTAATTTTCATGCACTGATCAAATTCTAATATATATGTACATATATACACACATACACATATTTATAGTTATTATTATACTAGCCATTTGCCTACCTTCCTTTTGAGGAGAGACACACAGAAAGACACAGAGATCAACAGACAGACACAGAGACAGAGAGAAAAAGATATCAAGAGAGAGAGACAGAGAAAAGAGCTCTTTGTCTTATTTATCTTTGCTACATGTCTATGTTTTATTTGCCAGTGTTTGGAATAATACTCTGTCTATGGAAATTAATGGAGAGGATCTGAGATTTTCACATCATAGGGTACTCCCAGAGTGAGAATTCCCTTTAGCCATTAACCAGATCCTAACCTGACTGTTACAATACATAAATTCTAGGGAGCTGCATTAGAAACATAGAAGTGAAATATGTAAGTCTACCCAATTAATAATAATAATAATAGGATTTAACACTAGGATTTCCGTAATCCAAACCCAGTACACTACCTCAAAAGCCCTAGGTGTTTTTTAAATGTTTGTTGAATTGAATTAGGATGAATTTCATGAGAGTTGAAAGTACACCTATTGTTCATCCATCATAGTTGACTAATTCATCTTCTTACCTTAGTGATTTCTGTACCCTTAACTAAGTACTCACAATTGGGAAAAAAATCAACTTTTAATACTATTAACAAATTCTTTATGTAACATTTCTTTTCTATGACATACCTAAAGGTCCCTATATTATCCCTACCAAATGCTAGCAAGTTGTATTTTTTAACAGATCTGGTAAGTAGAATTGAGGTCACAATTAATTTTTACTTCTTAACAATTCAATCCCTGATTGGTTTTTATTATCCATGAAATGTCTCTTTAACATCTGACAGGGAGATTTTTTCCTCTTTTGCTAAGCTTAGTATTTCCAAAAACTTATAGAACATCATTTGTCTATTTATTTATTAGATCCCATTGTTTTATAGTTCTTTAGGAATGCCTATCTTTAATAATACTTCAAAGTTTTTAGATTATAGATAACATCATGAAAAGCAATCTAGTCATACAGACCAGAAATGTTAATTTGCTTAAGGGAAATCTTTTAGTTCTCAAGCAGCCTTTTGCTTTATGATGACCCCATGGTAGACCCATTTTATAGGACTTCAGAGGAAAGAATTAGAAGCAATTAAATGAACCTTCCATGGAGACATTCAGATTTTAGCTTATTAAGTTGAAGAACTTTCTATCAATGAAAGCTATTTAACAATAGAATGTGAGGCAGTGTGTTGATAGCTAGATCAGCTATTCTTAGTGTCAGAGAGACCTGTGTTCAAGTCTAGCTCCTGACTCGTGCAAACAAGGCCATAAAGTGCAAATTCACTTGGCCTCTTAGGGCCTCATGCAACCTTCTGGGACTAAAAATGACAAATGAGTTCAACATCTTCATTGGTGGGGGGAGTCTTCATATTGAGAATTCCCTGTACTGAAGAAACCACATGGCCCCATATTTCTCCTTCCACTGTCTCCAACAACCGCAACCATATCAACAACAGCCAGAACAGTAACCACAAGAACCACCACAATAGTAATCACAAAAGCAGGAGGAGGGGCAACAACAGGAGTTGCCATGGAAGATGACTTCTCTGGATTTAATCAGAGGCTGCTTAGTCACTTGTGACCTTGGAAAAATCACTTCATCTCTTTGGGCATTAGTTAGCTGGTACATAGTAGGTTCTTAAAATGATTGTTAAGTAAATAAGTCCAAGATGATCTGTAAAGTCCTTTCCTATCCTGTGGTTCTCTAGTAAGATGGGGTCTTGATTTAGTTCTGATAATCTTCTCTGTTCCATAGACAATTTTCTCATTCTCTTCTCCATACCATTGAACATATTGTTCCCTATATGAGGTATACAGTTTTTGTTGTAGTGAGATATTATCCATCTGCTTCTTCTTCTTTTTTTTTTTTGGCAGGGCAATGGGGGTTAAGTGACTTGCCCAGGGTCACACAGCTAGTAAGTGTCTGAGGCCGGATTTGAACTCAGTTACTCCTAAAGCCAGTGCTTTATCCACTGCACCACCTAGCTGCCTCCATCTGCTTCTTTAAAACCTTTCTTAAAACTCTCTCTGACCTTGTCAATGCTAATTTACCTTGCCTAAAACTGTGACAATTTTATACTATTTGTACAATCTTAATTGATACAGGGCAGCTAGGTGGCACAGTAAATAGAGTGCCCTGGGCTGGAGTCTGGAAAACATGAGTTGAAATCTAGCCTTTAACACTTACTAGCTGCGTGACCCTGGGCATGTCACTTAACCTTGTTTACCTCAGTTTCCTCATCTGTAAAAGGAAATGGCAAACCATACCAGTGTCTTTGCCAAGAAAACCTCAAATAGGGTCATAAAGAATCATACACAACTGGAAATGACTGAACAACAACAGTGATGGACAAAATGTACTGTGGAGAATATGAAGATGGATGACACGTTATCTTTTGTCTTCAGGAACTTAAAATCTACTTGGTAGGAATGCTAAGCATGCTGTAATTTAAGTTCAAAATCTTATGGCTGCACTAAAACAGCCTCCTATTTGGTCTCCTAACTCTCTCTTCTTCTATACATCTAAGCACTCCTAAAGTACAGATATAAACTAGTGACTCCCATACTCAATAAACTCCAGTGGCTCCCTATTACTTCTAGGATCAAAAAGAAACTTCTCTCTTTGGCACCTAAAGCCATTCACAACAAGGTTCCAACATATATTCCCTGAGTTGTACATTATGCCTGTGCTCTAACAAAACTGACCTTCTGGCTGTTCTTTAAAAAAGCATTCCCTGGGGCAGCTAGGTGGCACAGTGGATAAAGCACCAGCCCTGGATTCAGGAGGACTTGAGTTCAAATCCAGCATTAGACACTTGACACTTCCTAGCTGTATGACCCTGGGCAAGTCACTTAACTCTCATTGCCTGGAAAAAAAAGCATTCCCACTATCTCCATTTCTTTTTCTAATTATCCTTATGTGATTAGAATATGCCCCTCCATCTCTGCTTCTTGGAATTCATAGGTTCTTTGAAAGCTCAGCTAAATGGTACCTCTTATATTAGGCCTTGTCTGATTACTGTAGCTGCAAATTCCCTAAAATGATCTCACATTTATTTTTATGCACTTATATGTATACGCATTGTCCCCAGAAGAATATAAACTCCTTAAGTATATGGAATATTGTTTAACTTTTTTTTATTTCCAGTGCCTAGACATTGGATAACCTTTAAAAATGTTTGTTCATTAATAGATAACATTTATGTCATGCTTTAAGATTTGAAAAGTACTCTATATATGTTATATAACAGCCCTTTGAAATAGGTGATCATTTACAGATAAAGGAACTGAAGCACAGAGAGGTTAAAATACTTAACAAAGCTTACACATCTTGAGGATGAATTTGAACTCAAGTTATTCTGTGTATGTCTACCACTCTGTCCATTTTGTTAACAAGTCCTGAAAAAGCATGTTACCTTTTTGCCTCATGAGTTCTTACAATAAAAGTTAAGGAATGATTATTATGAATGATTATGATTTCTTCCTTCTTTTCTCAGTTCCTTCTTCCCTTCTTTCTTCCTTCCCTTATTTCTTTCTTTCCCTCTTTCTTTCCTTCCTTATTTTCTCATTTTCCTCTTCTTATCCCTCCCTCCCTTCCTCCCTCCCTTCCTTCCTTCTTTCCTTCCTTCCTTCCATTTTATGGTCTACCCACAACTAGAGAATACTGCATCTAGTCCACATTTTAAGAAGTTCACTGATAATCTGGAGAGTATTCAAAGGATGGCTAGTAGGTTAATGATAGGCCTCAATTTATGCCATAAAAGGTATTGCTTAGAAGGCTTAAACAGAAGATTTAGGGGGACATGAGAATTGTCTTCAAATATCTAATAGCCTGTAATGTGAAATAGGGATTAGATTTTTTTTTCCCTTTGCCACAGAATACCTAGCTAGAAGTAATGAGTGGAAGTTATACAGTCATATTTTAACTGGATCCAAGGAAAAACTCCTTAACAATTAGAACTCACCAAATGTGGAATATACTTTCTCACCATCTGGTAAATTCCTAATCACTATTGGTCTTTAAGTAACAAGTGATAGATGTCTTGTTAGGGATTTTTTTAGGTAGGATTATTAATCATTTATGTACTAGCTGGAGCCTCTGAGATCTCTTGCTCTTGAAATTCTATGATGCTTCATCTTTCTAGCTCTCTTTCACAAACCTATTGGGTTTTAATATAGAGCTGGTTCACACATATATTAACATTCTTATAAATATACATAGTTGTAATTTTTCTTAGCAAAAGAATTTCTTTTAATTGCCTTCTCTATATATGGATTTATGGATTATGTTTTGAAGGAAATTATAGTAGCATGAATTGCAAGTCAGGCCTGACAGTAAAACATGCTCTTCTTGTGACATTTGATTAGTCCTTTATGAGCTCTGACCAGTAGAATGCTGTCTCAAGGATGTTTCAATTGACTTTGCTCTCATGGGGACCAGGACCTTGGTAAATATCAGTAATATTTTGGCCCAGGCAGGCTTAGAGTTTGAAATCAATTCAAGTGGTAAATATTTTAGAGTAAGTGATTAATCCTTAACATGGTGTAATTGCTTTTGGAAATCTAGAGCAAAGCAATTAAAATGGATAATAAAGTAGAGGCCTAAGTTTGATAACTGTGCATGTGCTATAACTTCCTTTTTTTTCCCTCCTCACTGAAATTCCACCCAGGCTTTTGGCACATAGAACTCACGTGCCTGATTGACACAATAAACCATAATGGTCTGAAGGAACCATTAAGATCTGCCAGGTCAACGATGTGTGAAATAAGAAAGATTTACATGATAGACCTTAATGACTCTACAAGACACAAAGTTTCCACATTTTACAGGGCTCTCTAAATGTGGGGTTATGAATGAAACCATTAGGGCAAAAATTAAATTTAAATAATGCTAAATTTGTATCAAAAACCAGTGGCAGAAAAGTATGTGACACTGCAACTACTCTCTTTTTCAATCAGTAAGCATTTATTAAGTATAACCTTGTGCCAATCACCGTGAAATGTCCTGGGTATATAGAGAAAAGCCAAATAAATCCCTTCCTTTTGAGGAGCTCTCATATTTATTAAATAATTGGGCCACTGAGATCCCTACTAACTCATAAGTTATATGATCCTATGATTCTGTTGAGAGGGGGTTAAAGTATGGCAGAATTGGCAAAGCATAAGAGATGATTTAAAATGTAATCTATTTGACATTTATAGAATAATCAATAACTTAGGACATCTGTCCCTTAAAACATGGTTATGTTGTAATTATTACCATCTATAGTGGTATAAAGAACACTCACACCAGTGAAATCATACCTAATTTAAGTATTCAACTTAGAGCACTGAAGTACATTTTCTCTTCACAATAATAAAAATAATTAGTTAAAATTAATATAGTTATTTTTAGCTTAGTTTTCAAAGTCACTGCATGAGGCTGGACTAAAATTATTCATCAAGCTTAATTCTTTCTTTTCTTCTTCAATGAAATTAGAAGTTCATAGAGGACACCCTTCTGCCACACCATGAAAAATAAAGACGTTTTTAATATACATAATTTTCCAGTGTCAATTTCCACAAGTTTTCAATGAAGTGAAAATTAGAACAGAATTTCTCTTTGGTTAATCTGTCTTGATATTTCTAAAAACTAATAAATGACTAGAAAAAGCAATTAACTCATAATCTCTTACTGAAATATTACATACAACTTGATTCTTACAAAGTAAGTCAGACTCTATATGACAAAATGTTTAATAATCTCAACCTATTGTTTTTTCTCATTTCAAAAGAATATCCTTTTACAGTGCCAACTGCCTAGAAGGACCTCAGTAAATATTCATTGATATTGACAATTTGGAAAGGAGATTCTGACTAAAGCAACTAAAATTGTCAACAGGGTTGATTTTGTGATTGAATTGTGAACACTTTTACCACTAGAAGACTATTTGAAATACCTGTACTTTATCTATATCGATAAAGTGGAAGTCATATTTCCCATCCATAAGAATCAGTATCCTTTATGTCCTGATTGGAAATTGTACTCTTACTTTTAAAGTGTGTACACATGAACAATTATCAATGTGGAAAATGTAATGTTTCATACTTATAGAATCATTTTAAGCATTAATGAGGCAGCTTTTCAGAGTGTTGTGAAATTCACAATTTTGAGTTCTAGTACCTGTTTATATATTTGTGGTATGGTTCAGGATTAATGAGTAACTTGGGCTAACAAAGTCCTATGGGGTATAACTTCCTATCTCTGTGACTTGTTACTTACATCACTTATCATCTCTGAGTTTCAGTTTCATTGTCTGAACAGCAGGCATAATAACAGCTGGAGCATCTACCTCTTAGTGTTGTCATCAAGCTCAAATGTGATCACATATGTAAAACAATTTGTAAACCTCTTGGCCTCATGTAAATACCATCTATTATTGAAATGGAAATATTCTGGAGGTTGGTGACATTGTAAGCTGTCACTAGTCACTAATGCATGCATATGATTTTTTTCTTTCCTCTTTTGATTTAATAGGATAGCATTAGGAACACATGATAATTTGTGGGTACTTGGATGCTGGGGCCATATCAAAAGTGAGGAAAAGGAGAAGGAGAAGGGAAATAATGGGCATTTTTTCTTCAGAGACTTGTGAATTTGAAGGGCTTTTGATTCCAAATTTGGTCATTTAAGCAATAGGAAACCACTGGGGTTTATTGATTAAGGAAGTAACATCAATATTGCTTTATTTGATTTGATTTTTTTAATGAAGACTTACTGCAATGTCAAGAGAGGAATACTGTTTATAAGTTTAGGGATTTGGTGGTTTGGTTTGTTTCTATTGACTAACCTTTTTAATCTCATCTCCCTTTGGGTTTGCGCATCACCCCCACTTTCCACTATCCAGCTGTCAGGTTTCTAGGTGGGTGGTACACTGTTTTATCACTCAGATGACAAAAAAGTAAGAACAGATGAAGTTGAATTGCTTGGAACATTTGAAAGGATAAGTGAACTGCTTTTTGGGGGAGGCAAATTTTCTCCTGGTCCTTCTCATTAAGTTTCATGAAAAAAGCTAAAGCTGTGTAGACTATACAACAGCTCCATGTCTATACATCAAAGAATAGCGAGATGCTAAGTATCATAAACAGTAACTAATATCACACAAATGAAATTGACCTAGTCACTACAATCTCTTCTTTCCTATGCATTTCAATGGACAAAGCCCTGGACCTGCAAGCAAGAAGTTGTCACTTTCTAACTGTGTCCGAATCTCCAAGTTTTCTTGACAAAGATAGCAGACTGGTTTATTATTTCCTTCTCCAGCTCATTTTACAGATGAGGAACTGGGGCAAACAGGATTAAATGACTTGCCCAAGGTGACACAGCTAGTAAGTGTCTGAGGCCAAATTTGAACTCATGTAGATAAGTTTTTCTGATTTCAAGCCCAGTGCTCTATCCACTGTACACTTAACTGCCCTAAGCAGGAAGATCTGAGTTCAAATGTTACTTCAACTGTATGACCTTCAGCAAATCAATTAACAGACAGAGGTCTGCCTCAGTTTCATCCATAAAATAGAGATACTTTTAGCACCTAACCTTCCATCCTTATTTTTGTTTTTTTTTTTTGTTTTTTTATGGGGCAATGGGGGTTAAGTGACTTGCCCAGGGTCACACAGCTAGTAAGTGTCAAGTGTCTGAGGCCGGATTTGAATTCAGGTACTCCTGAATCCAGGGCCGATGCTTTATTCACTGCGCCACCTAGCCACCCCACCATCCTTATTTTATAATCAAATATTAGGAAAATACTTTGCAAACCTTTTTTTAAGTATTTTATTATTTTCCAGCTACACATAAGGATAGTTTTCAACATTTGTTTTCACAGGAATTTTAGTTCCAAATTTTTTTCTCCCACCTCCCCCCCCCTTCCCCAAGACAGAAAGCATTCTGATATAGGTTGTATATGTACAATCACATTAAACATATTACTATATTAGTCATCTTGTGAATGAATCAGAGCACAAGGGAAAAACCTCAAAAAGAAGGAAAAAAACCAGTCCAAAAGTAGAAACAGTATGGTTCAATCTGCACTCATAATTCACAGTTCTTTTTTTCTGAATGTTGAGAACATTTTCTATCGTGAGTTCTTTGAAACTGTTTGGGATCATTGCATTGCTGAGAAGAGCAAAGTCTATCCCCATTGTTCATCACACAGTGTTACTGTGTACAGTATTCTCCTGGTTCTGTTCCTCTCAGTCAGCATCAGTTCATGGAAGTACTTCCAGGTTTCTCTGACCTCCTCCTGATCATCATTTCTTACAGCACAATAGTATTTCATTACATTCATATACCACAACTTGTTTAGCCATTCCCCTATTGATGGGAATTCCCTTGATTTCCAATTCTTTGCCACCCCAAAGAGAGCTGCTATAAATATTTTTGTACATGTGGATCCTTTTCCCTTTTCTATGGTCTCTTTAGCCAATCTCATAGGTGTGAGGTGGTACCTCAGAGTTGTTTTCATTTGCATTTCTCTGATGAATAGTGATTTAGAGAATTTTTTCATATGGCAATACATAGCTTTGACTTCATCAGAAAATTGCCTGTTCATATCCTTTGAGCATTTCTCAATTGGGGAATGACTTGGATTCTTATAAATTTGATTTAGTTTCTTCTATATTTTAGAAATGAGGCATTTATCAGAAATGCTGGCTGTAAAAATTGTTTCCCAGTATTTTGCTTCCCTTCTAATTTTGGCTGCATTACTACTTTGCAAACCTTTAAAATACTGTATAAATGCTAGCTATTATTATTTTTTCTAAAAATAAGACTAGATCATATTTATATAGTTCCTTATGTTTGACAAGCACCTTCCTCATGAAGGCCCTTTGTGGTATGTTAAAACAAAAATGAGGCTTATTTTATAGCTGGAGAAGCAAGCTCAGAAGTTTAAGTGAAGTTACGGAGGTAGCAAAGGAACCAGAATGTGAAGGTGTTTTCTGATGCCATGTCTAGTATGCATGAAGCTCTCAGCCTCCATTGCCCTACTTTCTGTTCATTAATTATTATTCTTCATATTCCCAGGAATCATCTGGGTTTTAGCATTCCCCTATTCTAGCAAGTTGATAGATTATACTGCATCATCTTCTCCATCCTATTGTGAAAATTTAAAATAAGATTGTTACCTACTTCAGAAAAATTATCTGAAGAAGTAAGTTTGGTGAAATTACAGAATATCTTATACTTTTAATAAGTGGCTTTGCCTCTCTCTAGAGCCTAGTTCTGATGTCTCATCCTGGTATAGAAGTAATAAAAATGCCCCTAGTGTCTTGAATTCTGCTTCAGTGAAGTATAGGCTCTGATAGTGTCTGCCAACCTAGGGAGACATTGAGTACCTGCTAGAATATAAATTGTAAGTCTTTTGTCTGAGTACCATTCTTGATATCTTCAGGGAGCCCCATCACTAGGTCAGCCACAGGGCAATGACTATTTCAGCCCTAGGAACTCTCAAAAATTTCCTAATTTGTTTGAAGTTGTAAGTCACGTACTACCTGCATCTCTGAAATACAGACTCTAGAAATATATGTTATTATATTCACCCTTCATCAGATGATCAGTATTTAGTTGATTGGTTGATAATGCCAATTCCACTTATTTATCTTTGGATAATCTCATTAGAATTTTTAATCTTTTAAAACATTTACAGAGAAAAGCTGTGTAAAGGAATATAGTGTAAATTAAATGTTTCTTTTCACAGTGATTTTGAATAATAGGAAAGAACAATAATTTAGCAAATTCTTAATTTTTAATGATTATAATAAAAGGCAAATATGTCATGAAAGAAGATACAATAGATGAAAACCATAACTAAAAAAGAAACAAGTAATAATTAAGTACCTACATGCACCAGGCACCATGCTAAACATTTTACAAATATTACCTCATTTTGATCCTTACAATAACATTAGAACATAGGTCCTTTCATTATGTCCATTTTACATTTGAGAAAACTCAGGCAGAGGTTAGAGGAATTCCCCAGGGTCACATAACTATTAAGTGCCTGAGGCCAGATTTAAACTCTGCTCTTTCTGACTTCAGGCCCACTTCTCTATCCATTGTACTTTCAGCTGCCTCTAGACAGAGCATTTAGGACTCTAGCTAATGGCTTCATAAACTCCAGAGCACAAAATGCAAAATAGTCATTTTTGAAAGGTATATAATTTAAAAATTGTGTGTACACAAAAATGAATATATGTATATATGTTTCTATGTATATATATATTCTATATATATAGAAGTCAATTAATAAAAATTATTAAATACCTACTAAACATATATATATATATATGCATTTTATCTATCTACGTATCTATTGACACATGTATGTAGCACATTTTATTGCATGTTCACCCCTTCAGAAACTAGTTTGTAGAAATAATTAAAGTGGTATGATATCAGATGTCATATATGGTCTCATATACTTACTAGCTGTGTGATCCTGGGCAAGTCACTAAACTCTCTTTGCCTTAGTTTCCTCATCTGAGCCAAAGAAGGAAATGGCAAACCCCTCTAGTATCTTTGCCAAGAAACCTCAAAAGGAGTTATGAAGAGTTGGACACAACTAAAAAAAATAACTAAACAATAAATCAGGTGTCATATTTCTTCCTTTTCTTTGTAGCTATATACCATATGAGGTATCTCACTGTCATCTTCCTGGTCCTAGGTTTGGGGCCTCCATGATGAATTTGAGGAGTTTCTTATTACTTCTTGACCTAGGCAGCATTTCTTTTTACTTGCCTCAGGTGCCAGTATTGAGAATTATGGCTCTGATAACAATAAACTTATTTTTGATTACAAATCTTGTGCTCTGAATGTATGAGATTTCAATTCAGCTGTTATCTTTCAGAGAAAAAAAATGAAGTTTATCTTTTTATTGATCCACTTACTTCTTCAAAGAATTTTTAATCAGTTCAGAAAGAAATGCATATTGTAAAGTGAAGATAAATATTTTAGTATCTTATTGAGAAGTGTTTTTTTCAGTCACACAGCATCATGTTCTATATGTACACTTTCGGTGTTGAGAAGTGACATAGTGTAATTGGGGCAGTATTAAACATACAGTCAGGAGGACCTGAGTTCAAATTCTACTTATCACTCTGGGTAAGTCACATACCTAGACCTCAATTTCCTCAACTGTAAAATGAAGAGAATGAATCAGTTTACAACTTTACCAAGAGTGTATTAATGTCTCATTTTCCCCATATCCCCCACAACATTTGTCATTTTCCTATGCTGTCCTATTATCCAATACAATAGTTATGAGGTAGTACCCAGAATTTTTTTTTATATGGCTATAGATAGCTTTGATTATTTCATCTGAAAACTTCATGTCTTTTGATCACTGTCCCACACTAAAGAAAAAAAGCTAAGCATTTACCCATGCCTTACTCTGTCATGTAGAGAAATATAGAGATATCTTTGCTGAATAGAATTAGAAAATCCTATAAACATCGAATTTATTTAAATATTGCTTGTCCAATTTTGTCTGATAGGCCTCAGTTCTCAAACACATAGAAAACTGAATAAAATTTGTTAAAATGAGAGCTATTCCCCAATTGATAGATGATAAAAAGACATGAAGTTTTCAGATGAAATAATCAAATCTATCTATAGCCATATGAAAAAAAAATGCTCTAATTCACTATTGATTGGAGTGATTCAGGTCAAAACAATTCTGGATACTACCTCATATTAATACACTCTTGGTAAAGTTGTAAACTGATTCAAATATTGTGTAGAGCAATTTGGAACTATGGCCAAAGGACTATAAAACCATGTATACTCTTTGACCTTGCAATACCACTACTAGGTTGGTATCCTAAAGGCTATTTTTTAAAAGTTGAATTCAAAAGTGGGGTGATGCCCATCAGTTGGGGAATGGTGGAACAATTTGTGAGATGAAATTATAAGCAGGGACAGCTAGGTGGCACAGTGGATAAAGCATTGGCCTTGGATTCAGGATGACCTGAGTTCAAATCTGGCCTCAGACACTTGACACTTACTAGCTGTGTGACCCTAGGCAAGTCACTTAACCCTCATTGCCCTCCTAAAACAAAACAAAAAAACATATAAAAGGAACAACAAGAATATTATTGCAATCTATGTGTCAAAATTGATTACATAAATTTAAGATGTAGAGAAATGTCTATAAATGATTCAGTAAAACCTTTCAAGTTAAACAGCATATAATATGAAATTAATTTACTTGAATACAGATGTGGGAATAGGTGAGAATGATTAAAAAAAGTATTGAAAACTATCATTCAAATGCAATTAGTAGGAGATAGCAAAGACTTTTAGATTACACAGAAGTTTCATGTATATAAATCATAGTTAAATCAGGTTGACTAATTGATCTCAACTGATAATTAATGAAAGTGGGGAGAGGGGGAAAACACTGATAGGGTTTTTGAGCTACAGAATCAAAGAAAGCCACCTGCACAACCTGGGCCACCACTTGAGCTACCAAACTCAGGCCTACCTCTAAAACCCCTAGAAGAGATAAAGATTCATCCTGTCAGAGTTCTTTGAAATTTGAATATTAACGAATTCAGTTAAGTTAAAGAAAATCGGTTACCTCTTATGGTATGTGGGCCACACCTATGAACATAATAATAAGCAAATGGATACTTTGGTGTTTCTTCTATACAACTTCCAAATAAATGTAGACTTTAAAGAAAGTTAGCAACGTTATCTCTATAACTCTTCCTACCTTTTAATTTTATCTTATTTTTAAGCAAGACGTTATTGGGCTTCAAGAAGAGAACTTCAGTTGCTGATGCAGACAGTAAATACCTCTTGCAGCTTTATTTGCTCATATGCTTTCTTTATTATAAAAGATGATGACAGATTTCTTTATTCATAATTGTATGCTAATAAAATAATAGAAATCAATTTCTATAAACTTGTGATTCCCCTATGAAATTATTTGAAGTGTTACTTAAATCATAGAATCACAAAAGCATCAGAGTTAAAAGGGAACTTTTCCCATCTGGTTCATTCCATATCTGTAAAAGTATTCCCATTATATGAAACATAATATATGACCATTCTGCCTTTCCCTGAAGAACTCCATTGAAGAGGAACTCACTATCTCCTAAGGCAGTTCATTCCATTTTTGCATATTATAATTGTTACAAAGTTAGTTTTTTTCCCCTAAAATCAAGTTTAATTTTGTCTCTCTGTTACTTGCATTGATTACTTCTATTGTCCAAACAGAGAAAGTCCAGTCCAACTTTCATGCCACAAAATACACAAAAGTCCTTCAAATATTTGAAGGCAGCTATCATGCCACTCCTATTATTTCTTGACTTGAGGCTCAATCTTTCCAAATGTAGTCCATATCTCAAAGTACAGAATTACTTGAAAATTGCTTTTAAGTCTTTCTTACAATATTCACAACTGAACAAGAAAGTCTTTATGAAAAGTCTTACTTATTTGTCTTCTCATTTCTAAACCAAAGAGAAGCAGCATGGCTTAGCGCAATTCTTAACCTTTTGTGTCATGGACCCCTCTGACAGTCTGTAAAAGCCTGAGTTTTCTTGTTAGAATAGTGTTTTGAAATGCATAAAATAATATAGGTTTACAAAGGAAACCAATTATATTGAAATAGGCTATAGACAGGAAGAATACAGCCATGTATGATGACCTAGGGGAAGGTCTAATAGCCACAATAATTTTGACAAAGCAATGAATATAAGTGATATTTCAAACTGTATACCATAAATGTTATGTAATATGAACTATCTATGATTGCCACAGCTGACAAAATCACAAGTACAATTAATAGTTTGTGGCCTACATTCCCAGTTTAAGGAAATTCAAAATTTGAGTTGGAGAATAGTGAAAATAAAGATGTATTCTTTTTTCACATCCAAGTTCATGGAACCTCTGAATCAATCGGTCCATGGATCCAAGTTTAACAACTCCTGGCTTAGTGGATAGTGTTGGAGTGATAGAAGCCTTCCATTAAATCCTACTACAGTATGACTAAGTCACTTAAACTCCCCAAAACTTAGGTAAATCTTTAACACTAAAGAATTATTGGGATCTCTTTTCTTAAACAAGGGACAGGTAGGTGGTACAGTGGATAGAATGCTGGGCTTGGAGTCAGGAAGAGTCATTTTCCTGAGTTCAGATCTGGCCTCAGATGTACTTACCAGCTATATATAATTTTAGTGGGAACAGTACTAGATCTGGAATCAGAAAACATTGATTTGAGTATCAGCCCAACCACATATCAGTTGTGTTGTTATTGTTGTTCAGTCACTTTGTGACCTGTATGGGTTTTTTGTTTGTTTGTTTTTTCAAAGATACTAAAGGAATTCACCATTCCCTTCTCAAGTGGATTAAAGCAAACAGAGGTTAAGTGACTTGCTCACTGTCACACAGCTAATGAATATCTGAGGGTGGATTTGAACTCAGGTTTTCCTGACTCCAGGCTCAGCACACTGAACCACCTATCTGCCTGAGACAAGTTCCTTAATTGCTCAGAGATTCAGTAAAAGAGGGAATATGATTTACTTTATGGGGTTGATATGACCAATAAATGACATGAAGTACATAAAACACTTTGTAAACCATAAATCACTATATACATGTTCTCTGATCATAGAGGCACCTTTGTATAATGGTTAGAAAGAGGGTCCCAGAATCAGAAAGAGTTGGGTTTAAGTTGTCATACATCCTGGTTATATGACTTTGAGTAAGTCATTTAATCTCTTAGAATGCAGAACTATCTAAGTATTTAAATTGAAAGGAAGGTGCTCACCTGCTTTGGTAGAGGGAGTTTCCTCATATGGGAATCCATATATCAATGAAATCCTAAGGCCAGTCTTATTCCCTTTGATGAAACAATGAAGATCTTCCAAACAGAGACACATAAACTATTTCAATTTTACAGAAACCCATCTTCAGATTTTATGTTAAGAACAATGCCGACTAACACGCATTAATTCCTCTCCCCTCCTTTCTTAAGAAATAACATCAGTTGGAGGAGGGAGGAAAACAAAAACTGACAGATACTCACTTTTCCTAAGTGATCAGTTTCAATAAGTTCTCATCATTCTCTTCATTTTATAGGATTTTCTCCTGGTCTTTATCCTGCTACTTCTAATAATAAGCCCTTCAGGGCAAAGGACTTTTGGATTTTTTTTGGGGGGGGGGGGGGATTTCTCATCCATAGAAAAGCTTTGCTGTGGGCAATTATATTGCCCCTCTCAGCAGTCTTGAATCAGGCATAGAGACTGTGTTACTGTCTACTTTTGGGAAAAGACCTCTAGGTCAAGGCTAAGTGAAGTAGTAACTTAGCATTGAAGCAGACTCTGGCTCACCTTATTAGTAGCAGTTAAAGTGCCTGAGGTAATTGATATAGTCCTTACAAAACCAACTTTTAGCAAAGTGGGGCCCACTCTTAGCTATATGACATGGTAATTTATAATTCCATCACAATATATAGTGGAAGCTTTAACTATCTGTCAACTGATGTCCTTAGCCTGAAGGACTTGAGAAGCAGATGGGTTTTTTTTTTCCTCCCCAGTGTTTAACACAGTAGATTGTGCATGACTAATCTTGTCAGGTGTCAGTCTTTTCCTTTTCAGAAGTCTTCCTTTGGGGATTTCAATGAACAGATGATGGACTGAACATTCTCCTTTTTCTTCAGAATTCGAGTAAAATATTCTTCTATTAAGTTCAATAGATTATGAAGAAATACATTCAAAATGCAGTTCCTATGTAAATTTTAAAACTTGATAAAGCAAGCCTTTCATTATTATTGAAAGTTAACCTTTAACTCAGTAATAGGCTCACTGAGATTATGATGGTTCCCAGATAAATTCATTTGGGTAAAGTTTTTTTTTTCTTTTTAATTGCTTTTTTTCAGGGGACAGTGGAAGCAGTTATGCCTTCCAATCCTCATATCACCTTTTGCTCAGTTCCAGGGCCAACTCCTGATAAACTATGCCAAGGAAAGGATTATCCAAACTGGCAGATCATGCCCAAATCATTTATTTGGCTTTGGATTTCCTTTCCTTGTTATATTTGGCTTCAGCCTATATTAAAATTAGTTTGTGCTCAGTAAGCATATGGTCACAGACGACAGGGAGAAGGTGACCCAGATAAGTACTGGGGGACGAGGAAGTCAGCTCTAAATGAATAATATGTCACTTGTAATCCATAAAGTGGATTATTTGCACATGGATAATCAAGAGTTAATTACATTAAGATAAACAAGTAAAACAATCACCAGCAATTATTTATTGACTAATGATATCATAGTGACTAGATAGACACTATTTCAATTTTTAAAAAATTTTATAGATTTTTATACCTGTCAAAAAAGAATTACCTTGATTCTAAGTATTCTAAGGCCAAAAGTCATTGCAGAAAATTGTATTGCTTTTGATTAATTTATTTTTTACTAAATCTTCCTATCTTGCCCATGCTGGAAGTGCTGTAGACAATCAAAGGCCTTATTCCCTCAACTACCAATTCTTATCAGCATGGAAGTTTTGGCTTCTCTAATTCTGACTTGGGCTAGTTATCCCCTCCTTTGGTAGTTTGCTGCTCCTGTGCTCCAGGAGACCCTCCATATTGGTGCCAAATCTAGTGTGGACATCCCATTAGCTTTAGCCCGACTGCAGCTCTGAGCCAAAGCTCAAACAATCAACTAGTTTTACCCTCCCTGGTAGCAGGGATTATGGCCATACATTATGCAAGTATTAAGGAATTTTTAAAATAGGAAGCCATAAAAAAACAATTTGAAACAAATAGTCTATAAGGTCTCAGGAAAAAAACAAACTTTGTTATATGAATTTTGTTGTTGCAATATCACATTTAGCGGTGTATACATCACAATGTACAATTCCAGTCATTGCTGGACATAGGATTATGTCTTCATGAGGGGTGGAAGATTAAACATTTTATCACCCACTGATCAAACTTCTATTTTAATAGGAATGACTTTCCTGATCACCATTTTGTATAATCCTTAATTCAGGATGAGAGTTTCAAAATATAAATACGTATATATCAGCATGCTGTATTGTTACATTGTAATACAATTCATTATTTGTTTTTTGTTTTTTGTTTTGTGTGGGGCAATGGGGGTTAAGTGACTTGCCCAGTCTCACACAGCTAGTAAGTGTCAAGTGCTGAGGCCAGATTTGAACTCTGGTCCTACTGAATCCAGGGCCAGTGCTTTATCCACTGTGCCACCTAGCTGCCCCTCCCCCCAATTCATTTTTAAAAGAGAGTTAACCTGAAGAATGAATCGTCATACCTTAAACAAATTGTAGGATCTAATTTAGTTTCCCTAATTCATATGGATTTGAATTCGTAAGGCTCAGAGTGTTGTGCTTTGTTTGGCCATTCTTGTTTTTAGTTTTGTACATGTGTATGAACCTTATTTAGCCATATTACAACCTCAGCATTTCACTTTTCTTTGCCTTTGTAGACTGGAATTAACATTCTCCCAGTTGTGTATTAAAAAAAAAAAAAGTTGTTACATATAAAGATAGAAAAGTATATTATATTCATGTAGTGTATGCAAAAATTCAACTTGAATTATTCACATATTAATTTAAATAAAAGCCTAACACAGCTTACTTAAATTCATTTTTATGGAAATAAGGAATAAACATTCTAGATAATAATACCAACAAGTAGTAGAAATATCATAATCGTTATTGATAGCTTTGTTTTTCTAAGCCAGGCTAATCCCGTGATTACAACATAGAAATGGAACGCCCCTAGTAGTTGAATGTACTTTCTTTACTCCAGCAAATTCAACTGTAAAGTGAAGCCTTCATATATTTAACTCCATTTTCCTATTGACTTTCATTCAGCGATGAAGGATAGTTAGCAGAGGCACAATAGAGAATCTCTAGCCTTGAAGTTTAGTACTCTATATTGTTAGCTACTTTCATTAATATAATGGCATGACTAAAAGTCTATAGAGGGAAAATGAGGGGGAAACAAAGAGACCTAGTTTGCCTAAAGTGTGCTTTATTACATTTGATACTTCCCCTACAAAGCCAGCACCCTCATGTCTCCCCCTAACTGCTTAGGGTCCCCACTATGGTCTCCATTAGTGCCTAGCCATTTCCTTGTATCCTTGATCTTTTTCTATCTCTCCCTCTACATTGTAACTCATTTGTCTTGTCATATTTTCTTAGGATTCAGTTATTTTCTGAGTGGCAATGAGTAGAGTTCAGAAATCAACTATTGGGATTTTAGGCACTTCACTAGGGGACTTTTTTTAGTGTATTGGCCTTATGGTATAGCTTAGATCCTATGAAATCACAGAATCTAAATTATCAGTTAGGAGGTGCTTCAGAAGCCATCTCATCCAAAATTTAACTTAATAGGGAAGGACAGTGGCAAAATGGAATAATAACTAGATTCTGAGCCACAGTATTTGGGTTCACATCTCAATTCTGCTTTTCAATATTGGTGAGACTTTGGGATTGTAGTTTAATTCCAATTCATGGATTTTTAACTAACTAGCTCAGTGGCTTTGAGGAAATCACTTTATTTCATTTGAACCTTTATTTTCAACAAAAAGATATAACCTCATATGGCTATTATAGAGAAAATGTTTAAAGTAGATATGTAAATTAATATTACTAATATTGTCATTTTTGTTGTTAATCTTTGTCACTCCTGACATATGACAGGCAAGATGATGCCAAAGATAGAGACCACACTTAAAGCCAGGAATACTCCCATTCATGTCTTGTCTCTGATTTATTGTTGTTCACCAAATTTGAAATTTTCTTGGCAAAGATACTAGAGTGGTTTGCCATTTCCTTCTCCAGCTCATTTTACAGATGAGGAACTGAGGCAAACAGGATTAAGTGACTTGCCCAGGGTCAGCTCAGACAGCTAGTGTCTGAGGCCAGATTTGAACCTAAGTAGATGAATGTTCCTCATTCCAGGCCTGGCACTCTATCCACTGTGGCACCTAAATGTCCCCTGTCTCTGATGTATACTGGCTTTGTGTGATGTTGGGCAAGTCACTTAATCTTTCAGTGCTCCAGGAAAATATCTAAGACTCCCAATTATAGATGAGGCATCAACCTGAATTAGTAGAGGGAGCTTCTTCCCCTGAGAGCACCTTATACTAATTAAAGCAAAGGTCCAGTTCCTATTCTTATTCACTATTTATCTCCCAACAAACCTAGAAAAGTGTATTTCACATAGCAGGCATTAAATAATTGTTGGCTGAATGAATGATTACATACATATATAGATCTGAGAAACTGAATAAAATCTGAACATATTTGAAAACCTCATTGTGTATTTTGTGAAAAGTTGTGTCATATTTCTTTGACATAATATTTTGGCCATCTAAGATGGCTTAAATATGAACATTTAAATAGCTATTTTGTGCTTTCTTTTAGCTTATTGATGTTTCTTGAAAATAGAAATGTCCAAAACACTTGAGGTATGGTTGAAAAAAAAGGAAAAGAAGGAAAGAGATTTATGTTAAGTAATCACAATTTTACTTGTTAAATCACTCTGGAATCTATTGCTCTATATTCAATATTTCAAAATATTTAATTTAATCCAAAATGCCTTTTCAATTACCCATATTGAAATAAAAAAACATTATGGCACAGAGAAAACAAGGACCGACAACTCCAATGAGAAGCCCTAAATTCTAGTGATTTGATTTCAAGGAGTCCGCAATAACATCTATATATCTTTTGTTTGTACATTGCAGTCAGGTGTTCTCTATGTCACTGACAATTCTCAACAATTGTGGAACACTGAATGAGAATTTTCCTTATTTTCCAAGAAGGATGCAGTAGGTAGAGCAGATTTATATAAAGAAATACTCTGCCTGAGCACAGTCATAGTTCATAATTTCTTCTTTTGAATATAAAATGACTTTTATTGTATAGTTTGTCCTTACATTTTAAAAAGTGCACAGTGGTTCCAAGATTTGAAAATCACCAAAACTTTACACCTAATTTTGAAACAAATCTTTATATAACCATTCAAATGTCCTACTGTGTGCCTAATAAAATGTTAGGCACCATAGATACCACTAATAAAATATACAGCATGAGAACTTTCTACAAAGATTTTATAGTCTAATTGGGGAAACAAGACTAGGAGACATGAAACAATTAGGCAACAAGTGCTAACCTTAGTGACAGAATTATACAATGGGGAACGCACTGAACAAGGTTAGCTCTGACTCTTCATGACTCCATTTGGGGTTTTCTTGGCAAAGGTACTAGAGTGGTTTGCCATTTCCTTCTCCAGATCATTGTACAAATGAGAAAACTGAGGCAAACAATGGTAAATGACTTATCCAGGGTCATACAGCTAATAAGTATCTGAGGCCAGATTTGAACTCAGGAAGATAAGTATTCCTGACTCCAGGGCCAGAACTCTATATGCTGTATCATCTATCTGCCCTTGGAACTTGACATGGAACTTGAATTGGAAGCCCAGGTTTTTCTGCTTTCTGCCTATATGACCTCAGCTAGGTCACTTGACCTCACTACAGCTCAGTTTCCTCAACTGTACTATAAAATTAAGGGGTTGGACAAGACACCCTATGAGAGCCTTTTAAACTTAATATTTATGCTCTTATGATAATGCTATGAAATCCTCAATAAAAAGTCATCCAGTCTCCACTTGAATAATATTCATTCAGAGTAGGGAAAACCCATCACCTCCCAACTTAGTCTACTTTATTTTTTATAGCTCTAATTTTTGAAGGCAAGGAAATGTCTCATATTTATATTTGTCACTATAGTCTTAGCAACCTGCACCATGCTTGGAATGTTGTTATGGTTGGTTGGTCATTCAGACTCTTCATGACCCCATGGGATGTACCACCAATACTTTCCTTCAGAGTGGTTTGCTATTTCTTTATCCAGTGGATTAAGGCAAACAGATGTTGAGTGACGTGTCACATAGCCAGGAAGTTGCTGAGGCTGGTTTTGAACAAAACTTGGAACATAGTAGGTACTTTTTGAATTGAATTAATTGAAATTGTTTTTGTAAACTATCTAGAAGTGGTAGTCTTTCACAATTTGGTATCTGGGGCCAAGTAAAACAAAGTATAAGCCAAGAGTTCCTATAGATTTAAACATTTCATGAAACAGGAGGATTGAAAAAATCTTTACTTTTTACTAACCTATAACTAAATTTAGAATTTCCTTTCATTATTATTTTTTTTTAATATTCTCAGAATGGGTCCATAGTTTTACCAGATTGCCAAAGACATCAATAACACGCAAAAAAAGATGAAGAATCAATCCCTGTTCTAAATCTTTGTTCTTATGACAATCAGTCAAACACTTGAAGCAAAATACAATGAAGCTCATAATGCAATCTTTTCTTCTCCAAACTAATCAGCCCCAAGGCCTTCAAACTATCTCCTTGAATGACAGGTTGTAGGCAGCTGTTTACTTTGCTTAATGGTTCCAGTTATGGGAAAGAACGGTTTCAGCTCTTCATTTCTAACCAAGTTCATTGTTTGTAGAGGAAAATGAAACTTAATGAGCATCAGTGAACCCATCACTGACCTAGTGGAAGTGGTGAGAGGAGAAAGAAAGACATGGCTGGGTCTCCTTCCCATCCCTGTCTGGTTACACCAGTCAAGCAAAAGATGTCTGCCTTGGCGAATGTTATAAAAAACAACTCTTTACCATTATATTGTGACAGTAAAAGCTGAGTAAAGTAATGATCTCAGAATTCCACAGCTGTGTCTTCTTCATTTGTTCTTAACATCTTCAGGCCTATAAAATCCATGTTTTTATACCTTTTATGCTTGTTTGCATCTGTGATCATTTTCTTGACATTTATTTACAGAATGTGAATTGAATTGTTTGGACTTTGAATTTATTATTTATTTATTTTTAGCTTTCTTTTCACAACAACATTTTGAGTTCTAAATCTTCTCTTTCCCTCCAACTTCTCGCCCCAATCATTGACAAGGCAAGCAATATAGTATCAATTATACTTGTGAAATCATGGAAAAACAGTTCTCTATTAGTTATGTAACAAAAAAGGAAATAAAAATGAGGGGAAAATTATAACCCAGAATTCATCAGTTCTTTCTCTAAGGGTGGATAGCATTTTTCATCATGCTTTGGTATTGTTTTTGGCTCATTGTTTTTATTAGAGTAGCTAAATCTTTCATAGTTGTTCATAATTGCAAAACTGCTAATACTTTATACAATTATCTCCTGGATCTGCTCACTTTATTCTGTATCAGTACACATAGTCTTCCCAATTTTTTTCAAAACTACACCTACCTGGGGGAAGCTAGGTGGTGCAGTGGATAGAGAACTGGCTCTGGAGTCAGGAGGACCTGAGTTCAAATCCGGCCTCAGACACTTAACACTTACTAGCTGTGTGACCCTGGGCAAGTCACTTAACCCCAATTGCCTCACTTAAAAAAAAAAAGTACAATTTGTTTGGGGCAGCTAGGTGGCTCAGTGGATAGAGCACCGGCCCTGGAGTCAGGAGTACCTGAGTTCAAATCCGGCCTCAGACACTTAACACCCTCTAGCTGTGTTTTGGGCAAGTCACTTAACCCCAATTGCCTCACTAAAAAACAACAACAACAACAAAAAACTACACCTACCCATCATTTCTTAAGAGCACAATAGTATTCCATCACAATCATCTACTACAACTTGTTCAGACATTCCCCAATTGATTGGTATCTCCTCAATTTCAAATTCTTTGCCTCCACAAAAAAAAAAAAAACCCTGTATAAACATTTTTGTACATATAGGTACTTTCTCTTTTTCTTTGATTTCTTTGGGATATAGACCTGGTAGTGGTACTACCAGTTCAAAAGATATGAATAACTTTATAGCACTGTTGGAATAGTTTCAAATAGTTCTCCAAAATGGTTGGACCAGTTCACAACTCCAAAAACAGTATATGAGTGTCCCAATTTTTCCACACCACCTCCAGTATTTATCATTTTCCTTCTCTGTCATGTTAGCCAATCTGATAGGTATGAGTTTGTTCCTCAGAATTGTTTTAATTTTCATTCTTCCACTCAATAATTATTTAAGAGCATTTTTTCATATGAGTAAAGATAGTTTTGCCATCTTCTAAAAACTTCCTGTTCATATCTTTTGACCATTTATCAATTGGGGAATTGCTATTATTGTTATAAATTTGACTCAGTTCCCTAATTCTTTGAGAATTGAGGCCTTTATCAGGTAAACTTGCTGTAAAAAAAAAATCTATATCACTTATGTGTCTGGAATTTTTAAATAAATACATGTGAATCTAAGTAGGATTGAGCTGTGGGAACTGAGAATTTTACCAACCCTTGACCTTTCAGGGTAAGTTATCCTCAGCATTGGTGTGATATATTTCTTCCTGGGCACTGTTTCAAGTCTTTTCTTTCTTCTGTTTTAGTATAATTGTAGCAGGAATGATAGAAGAAAGAAAACCTTTTCATCTTCCTTTTCTTTCTGACCATCAAAAAATCACCTCTTCTTTCCTTCCTATTTTTAAGTCATTTGCTGTTTTTTGACAAGACATAAAACATTGAACAGAACAAGTAGACTGGGAGAAGGCTTGTTAAACAACAAGCTCATTTAATTTCCTTCCCTGTGTGAAAATGGTGACTTTGTGCTTGAAACACAAGGAAGCACAAGGCAAATTTAGTTAAGTGTAAACATGAACAGACATAATAACTTGGTGGGCTCTGTGTGGTTTGGTTATATAATGGCTAATTGAGAAGAGAACAGTATTTAAAAGATTTGTGTCTAATTAAGAGCTAGGCAACTGATGATGCCTGACCTGGGGAAGAAAAGCCCAGTTCGCAAGTCAGTTTTACTTCAATGCTTATGTGGAAGGTAGACATTTAGCAAGAGAGCTTTAGCCAGAATAAAATAATGTAATAGAGTTTGGGGTTGTATTGATCATATCACATCTGGAATAGACCCAGAGCACTCCAATTCCAGGAAACGCTGGTCATTTTCCTTTGGCAATGTACTATTTAGTTTTCTATATGTTACTTCATTAAGTGGCTGGTAGGCACAGCACTGAATAGAAACCAGGATTTGAAAAGACATGTTACAAGAAAGTGTTTCAGGTTGTTTGTCTTCGTCTGTTTTAATTGGGCTATGTTTTGAGCATTTGAGCACAGTGCTTGGCAAAAAAAAAAGTAGGTGTGATTGACTCAATGGTAGAATCTAGAATAGGAACAAATGAAAGCTTACTTAGACACAGGGCAAGTCCAGGTTACACTTGGGGATGTAGTGAAGTATATTTGTGTTATACTTACATGACAAAATCTTTAAGTTTATGATTAATGTCAGGCCCGTTCACTGCTTTTGGTGAGAATTCTTTTTGATTACAACTTAAAGGTTTTATCATGCAATTATAGCACCCAGTTCTACAAACACACACACACACACACACACACACACACACACACACACACACACACACATGCTAGCACGTATACGTAGACTTCCAGAAAACAGTACAAAAATCAGGGCATTTTATGGGTCAACATTCACTTTTGTCTAAGAAACATGGGTCACAATTCCCTACAGACATATGTATTTGATTTACCAATTCAGACAAGACATTAGTGCAAAAGTTAACTACTGGTTGGACCTGAGATGAGAAAAGTCCCATAATGTATTGCCATTGAAAATCATTAAGTCAATAAGCAAATGTTTTATGCCAGTTGTATTAGATGCTGGTGATACAAAGACCAAAATGAAAGTCATTGACCTCAAGGAGAATACATTTTAGAGGGAGATATGCACATATGTAATTGTATGCAAAATTAATATAAGGTAAATATGGAGTTGAAGGAACTAACAACTTCTGGAATCAGAAAAGTCTTCATGTAGAAAATGATGCTTTAGCTAAACTTGGAAGAAAGCTGGATTCTAAAAGGAAGAAGTAAGAAGGGAGTATATTTGAGGCATGAAGGACAGCAACTGCAAAGGTATGGAGACAGGAGATGCAGTGTCACGTGCGAGTAACAGCAACAATATCAGTTTGTCTGAACTGTATGAATTTATGAATTCATAAAGAGACTAATATATAATAAGCCTGGAAATGTAAGTTGAATCCAAGTATGGAGGTTGAATCCAGATTGGAAAGAACTTTTAATTCTAAACAGGGAAGTTTGTATTTAATTTTTAAAGTAATCAGGAGGCTCTAGAGTTCATTAAGTAGAGGATTAGTGATGAGAACTAGGCTTTAGGAAATATATTTTGAACTCTAAGGGAAAATGAATTAATAGGAGAGAAAGATGAAGCAGGGAGACAAATTAGAAGGCAATTGTAAAATCAACTCAGGAAGAGGACATAACATGGACAAGTTGTTCTCTGTCCAACTTTCTACCAGCAATGTAAATCCCTTCACTCCTTATTGAAATATTTGAATTTTTAAAGTGAGGAAATTGCTGAATTTAGCTAATTTATTCTGGTCCTCCTGATTTTGTGGAGATTAGAAATTCTTGAGAATGCTTTGAAAATATGTTTAGTTTTTTTTTTAAAGTATCACATTCAGGGGGCAGCTAGATGGCACAATGGATAAAGCACAGGCCCTGGATTCAGGAGTACCTGAGTTCAAATCCAGCCTCAGACACTTGACACTTACTAGCTGTGTGAACCTGGGCAAGTCACTTAACCCCCATTGCCCTGCAAAAAAAAAAAAAAGTATCACATTCCTTCAAGGTAAAGTCAGGTATCATTCTAAGGGAAAGTAGCTTTTTCCAGAAAAAAAAAAGTCATCATTAGCCTAATTTCTTTGGAAGATTTTTTTTAAAGTATTTTAGTTTCCATTTAAACACACAGAAAATTTTCTCTGACAACATAGTGTAAGTTCCTTGAGAGTAAGAACCATATTCTTATTATGTATTCTTACAACATATTCAGGGTGTCCTAAAAGTCATAACACAGTTTTAAGCTATTAAAAATTTGTAAAGTGTAAAACTGTTCGAGGACTCTTCAGATAGTCTATATTAGGTCCTCAATGAATGCTTATTTGCTTTGATATATTCAATAATAAAAAGACATCTGAGATAAATCTTTCTTGCTATTTAAGAGAGCCTGCTGATAAAGTACCAAAGGATATCACTTCAACATGGTTTTATCTTGGCAAGAATAGTGTTTGAGGGACACATCAATATATTATTAATTGGCTGGGACACCAAGTGGTACACTAAAAAGAGTACTAGATTTTTTTAGATAATCAGGCACTTGGCTACTTATTATCTTTATGATCGAGAGTAAAGCAAACTCCCTGGACCTTAATTTCCTTATATGTAAAATGAGGACATTAAACTAGATGAGCTCCATATTCCCTTCCATTTTTAAATATATAATCTATGATTATAGAGATCAAAGGCTTCTTAAACAATCACAGAGGTTTTGAATTAATTAGAACAGTATAATTGGTGTGTACAGTCATATCACAGTTTATAAGCTTTGTTATAACAAAAATAATTACAGTTCCCATTTCTATATATTTTTGTGAAAATGAACCCACTTTACAAGATGCAGCCCATATAGTTCAGGGAATATGAGGTCAATCAGCCTTTTCATAATCTTCTGCATGTCCTACTTGTCAAGTTATCATGTCCTAAACTCTCATAAATTCCAGGTGAGGGAATAGTTCACTGTTATGCTGTCACCAGTGGAAGACTTTTACTATCTAATAGATTCCTATTTCAATTACTTATTTTTGTTAATTAGGTGCTGAAAAACTTCAAATACTGTTAGCACTCTTTAAATTCTTCAACATGGAATAAAGCACCAGTTATGCCCACCATACTTATAGCTCTGAAATTTCCTTACATTGATTTGAATTTATACTAAATTTCTCAGACTGGATACCGAATGTGATAACAGTACAGAAAGCTTTAAAGTGGGAGCCAGACAGGGATTTTCTGTTCAATCAATTAGATGAACATTTATTAAGTGCCTATTATGTGACAGGAGCTAGAAATACAAAGATAAAAGCAATATAGAGAAGATGTAGAGAAAAAATGCAAAATGCTTTTACTCTATTAGGGGAAATTATATATATATATATATGCAAGTGGTAACAGTGCAGCCTTTATCACCTAATGCCTTAATTATTGCAGTACACTGCTAGTTATTCTCCTTACCTCAAGTCTTTCTCCACTCCAATCAATTTTCCATTTAGTCACTAAAGTGATTTTCCTAAATGCAGAAAAAATCATGTCACCTCCAACTCATTAAATTGTGGTAGCTCCCTATTGCTTTCTGGATCAAATACAAAATGGTTTGTTTGTTTGGCATTCAAAGTCCTTCATAACCTAGTCCCCACCTATATGTTAAGTTTTCTTACATCTTACTCCCCAACTGGTACTCTTATATCCAAGGATATTGGCCTCCTGGTTGTACCATGAACAAGACATTCAATCTCTCACCTCCTGGCATCCTTTCTGGCTATCCCCTATGTCCAGAATGCTCTCCCTCCACTACTCCCACTACTGACCTCTTTGGCTTCCTTTAAATCCCAACTAAAATACCAACTTCAGTGGAAGCCTTCCCCAACACTTCTTAATTCTAATGCTTTCCCTCTGTTAATTAATTTTTTCCTGTACATAGCTGTCTTTGTATATATTTGTTTTGTATATACATATATATTTTATATTTGCATATGCTTCTATTTCTACATATATTACATATAGCTTCCTTTGTATATATTTGCATGCTGTCTTCCCCATTAAATTGTAAGCTCCTCAAGGACAGGGACTGTCTTTTGCCTTTTTTTTGTATCCCCAGTGCTTAGTACAGTGCCCGACATAGTAGACATTTAATAAATATTGATTGATTGAAACAAAATTTGTGTTATTTTAAAAAATAATAATTTTAACTGAGGAGGCATGCAACTGGGCAACCAGATCTTGGGAATCTAAAGAGTAGGAGGCAGTGAGAAACAAAAAAGGTTTTACCTAATAGAAAAAGGAAAAAAAAGATATGAAAAAATCTTCTTTATAATTTTGCCTATCCTGGTTCTATGATGGGTATAGAATCTTTTGCTAACATCCCTTACCCATAACCATGTAGAGTCCACTTGAAGATATTTGTTGGTAGAAAACATTACTTTCTAGGTTGTTTTTTTAATCCTTTGGGAGTTTTGCCTCCATGAAAGTAAGGTTTGGAATGGAAACAAAATAAAAGCTTAGCAGTGCCATACATTTTTGGAGAGTGAAAATTATTAGGGAATATAAGGGTTAAAACCCTTGTCATTATTGATTTAGCTTTCCAGAACTCCAGCTCTTCCTCGTAACTGGCTTAAATGATAATGGTCTTTGGCCCATAATGTTCTCCATCACAAATTTCTAAATCTTCTAAAAAAAATAGTTCAGTTACCATAAAATCATAAAATGCCGTAGCTGGCAGGAATCTAAGTGAATGACTAATCCAACCTGTATCTAAGTAAGAACTAACTCAACAACATTCCTGAAAAATGATCATCAGGTCTCTATTTGAAGATGTCCAAAGTTAGAGAATTCACCAACCCATGAGGTAGGTATTCTGGTTTTATTATCAGTATTATTGCTAATATGTCTTTCTTCTTCTGATCACTTTACCCCTGACCTTTATATTGAATATATGCTCTATTTGTATACTTTCTTCCCATTGCTCCTACTTACAGTGTCTAGGGTCACATAGATAAATGGCTACTCTTGTCTTCATGTGACAACCCATCATATTTCTGAAGATAGTGATCATGTCCTTCTGACCTCTTCCTTTTCCCACATAAAGTAGTTCCAGTTTCTCTTGCACATTGTAACGATTGGAATAACGCCACCTGCTGGATACTTACTGTAGAGGAGTTCTGCCCATGAAGGGAAGGTCTTTGAGGGCAAGACCAGGAGTCAGGAAGTGACGCGGGCTAGTGGGAGGAGGAAGGAAGAGACTGGCGCTCAGTCTCGCGCTCTTTTCCTCTGGACTCTGGTGGAGAAGGGAGCTAGAAATGTGCTCTCCCTTTAATAGATAGAAATCTAGGCCTTTTTCTCTCTCTTTACCAAATTCTTATTCTCCTTAATAAATGCTTAAAAGTCTAACTCTTGCTAAAGTTTATAATTTATTGGCGACCACTCATTAGATATTTTAGACAGTTTAGCTAGAATTTTAGCCCTTAACAACATTCTTGTATGTAATTTTCTATATTCTCTCTAAATTGTTAATGCCTGTCCAAAACTACAGTACTTGGAAGTGAAGACAATACTCAAAATAGGATGTGACCAAGGTAGAGTATAGTGAGAAACTAACTTCACTTATTCTGCATCCTATGGTCATATGGTCATATTAATGTAGTCTGATGCCCCATTAGTTTATTGTTTTGTTTTGTTTTGTTGGCTGCCATGACAAATGATTGACTCATATTGATCTTCCAGCTGGCTAAAAACTCATATCTTTTCCACATAAACTGTTGTCCAGATATGTCCCTTGATCTTTACTTGTGAATTTTATTTATTTTTTTTTAAGTGAAAGACTTTACATTTCTCTCTTTCGAATGCTATTCTTATAGCCTGTCTGATTTTATAAACCCTGCTTCTTCCTTTTGGAATTCTAGACATCACTTTTATATTCTGGAAATTTGATAAGCATTCCTAGTATGCCTTCATCATTTGTAAAAAAGAAAAAAATGAACAAAATAGAACCAAAGACAGAATCTTGTGACACTTAACTGCAGTGTTCCCTCCTGTCAATCATAGTCCTATCATTTACTATTCAGTATTTCTAACATTTTCCCCATAAACATGAAAAGAAAACTCCATAAGCTTTGTAAACTTTACTAGTTTCTCTTGTATCTGATTACTACCTTTTGTTTCCTATCATTCAGCCAGATTATAATGATAATGTTATCTAATCCATATGCTTTTCTGTGTTTCTAGATGTATCATGAAACATCAAATGCTTAGCTAAACTGTGGTATATAACATTGCCAGCATTACACTAATTATCAGTCTTATAAGTTGTCCAAAAATTAAATGAGGTTAATATTAAATATTCTGTTATTGATTAATCTAACACTTCTTTTTAAAGTAAAGTGTTGAAAATCACAGTCATATAATCTCCAAATTGGATCGCTCTATATGTTATAAAGTCCTTGTCTCAAGTGTAAATTTGTCCCTTTGAAAATCCCATTTATTACTTCTGAGTCTACCCCCAAGGGCCAAAGGGAATAAGTCTAATTCCTCTTCTACATGACAGCCTTTTAGGTCCTTGAACTACCTATCATGTTCTCCTCAAGTCTTATTTTCTCTTAAACTGAAAGTTTCCGATTCTTTAAACTGAAACTGATTCTAGCCCTTCACTATTCTTGTTGCCTTCCTCTGGTGTTACCCAGTTTATCAACATCCTTGCTAAAATGTCATGCCCAGATCAGAATCCATTATCCAGATGTTGCCTCACAAGTATAGAAAATAGTGGGACTATCTTACTATTTGTGCCTTCTTAATTTATCTTAAGATCATATAAGCAGTGTTTTTTGCCTATTGACCCATATCAGTCTTGAAACATCAAAGGTAAAACAAACCCACAACTCATTTTCAGACAAACCTTTCTGACTATATCTACCTCCTCCTTAAGCTTGTAAAGTTTATTTCTTGATTCCAAGTGTAGGAGTTTATATTTATGTTTTTTTCTAATTTTTTACTAGATGTAATTACCCCTTTAATAATAAATACTAGAATTATTTTTCATCATTTGCATTTAAATGCTTTGCTTTCTTTCATCATTTCAAAAATAGGGAAAAAACATTAAAAAAAAACATTGGCTTATCTCCAGACTTGTGACACATCTTCCATTTACCAGTTTTTTAAAGATTATTGATAATGGCTTAGCAATAATATACACAAGTATTTTCAGTATCTTAACTTTAATTTATCCAGATCCAGTGACTTGAATTCATTGAACAAAAGTTGGTGATTTCATGTTTCCATTGCCATCTTGGTAAAAGAATATCTGGTAAAGATCAGGCTAGGACCAAGAGTTGTCATAACAGGATCAAATATAGAGATACCAGAAAGGAACAGTAACTTTGTATCAGGCAGGATGAGGCAGATTGGTGGTATGGACCTCTTTGGGATTTCTTCCTCCTTATCAGGATTACCCTGATCAATCACCAAGTCATTTTGGGACTTTCTATCATATTCCTAAACAGAATTATGATATTTATGTGAAATGAAAATAATACATCCATTAGTCTGTTACAGTCCATTCCATCTTCAAATTTATATGATTCTCTTTGCCTTTATGTCACCACATTTCAATTTCAAAACAAATAATACTGATATAATTATTAGCAATTCCTCATTAATAATCAAGTTTTATTTATTATTGTACTTCAAAATAAAAGCAAATGACTCCAGTATATGTGCCTGTGTTCCTTCAATTATCTATGCCTCGGTTTTCTCACCTATAAAACACAGGGATGTATGTGTGTTGTTTAGAAGACCTCTAAGGTTCTTAAATTCCTGGAGTTCAAATCTGACCTCAGACACTTATTAGCTATGTGACCCTGGACAAGTCACTCTTAATTTTACCTTAGTATCCTTATCTGTAAAATAAGCTGGAGAAAGAAATGGCAAGTATTCTGGTATCTCTGTCAAGAAAACCCCAAATGTTGTAATAAAAAAAAAAGAGTCGGACACGACTGAAAAATGAATGAACCAAAGGTCCATAACAGCTCTAAATCTATGATCCTACAATCTTTTCATTCTGCTGTTCAATTTAACAAGCATTCATTAAGTGCTTTCTTCATATGGGCCACTATGCCAGGCTCTGGCAATAGAGAAACAAAAACAAATTAGTCCTTTTCTTCAAGTAGCTTTCCCTTCAGGTATTTATTCACCATTACTATTTTTCATTTAAGATATTATTCTAAGAATTGCAACTATAACCAGACAGTTAATTTTCCATCATTTCCCTAATAGTAGCTAAACTGTGGCAGAGGTGAGTCAGAAGTCAACATCTTTGTGAATTTGTCATGGGATCACAAATAGTGCACATGAATATTTGGATTCCTACTCCAATACTTTGATTCTAGGGTTCATAGGATTTTATCAAAATTAACAAATTAAGCATAAATTAAGCATAAAATCCAATTAGTCAAGCAGAAAAAAAGCACTGTGTCCAAATAGCTACAATATATCCGAGTATTTCATTAGTTTTGGAGACATTCACTTTCTCACTCCCCACCAATCACAGAGATACATAGACTGACTTTAGAATTTCAGACCCATAGAAATTTGAAAGTCTGATTTTTGTGCTTATAGATTTGCCCATTAAGTCAGATAATCATGAATAATTTTAAATCCAGATTATTCTTCAAAATGCCTTCCTGAGGTTTTCAGTGAGGCATATAATTCTTTCATACCTTTTTGTTTCCCTAATGCATCACTATCCTGGTGACCCATTAGCCCTTCTAGTTTAAGTACAGCCCCAAAGAGAGCCAAGTCATGGGTTCACTGTGCATGCCAGCCAATTAGCTTTGTTCTAGGCAATGGCCCAGCACAGGCTGCATACCTAACTCTAGTCAGTTATCTTAGAGACATATGCTAATAATGAGAAGAAGACTGGGTGAGAATATGACTAGATCAGGGCAAATCTCCCATTGCTATTAAAGAAAACAAGTTGAATGTTATAATCTAATAGAGAGAAGGCAGTGGAAGCAAATTTGTCTAGAAAGGTTAGTATTACCATAGGGTCTGAAAGTGAAGGTACGTCATCCACATCACTAATCTGCCATTACTGAGTTTAACCATGGCAGGATGTGAATTGAAGGAAATGAGGTTGATGACACATTCAATATTCCATTGCTTCTCTCCAATTATAGTTCAAGCCAGACTTTCTGACATATGAACAATCTTTGTTGGTTCACAAAAATATTTTGACAGTCAATGAAATTTGAACTGGCCCAGACTACCTTGTTTACTTAAATAGTACTTTGTATTTACGATGCATGTGCTGTGTTGTATTTAATTACAGACAATTCTCAGTTTTCTAAATTCAACTTCACAAATTTACAGAAAGAATTCTGTGAGAAATCAGCATTCCAAAAAACACCTATGTTTACCATATAGAACTGTATGCTCTCTCTCTGCTCCTGCCTCTCCACTAGGAGTTCTGCAGCTTCCCACCCTCCCACCAAAACCAACCAAACAAACAAACAAAAACACCCTAAAAACACTCCAAGTGAAAGCAGAACCAATACACATAGAGAAACTAAGGCAGAAACCTCCAGTGCTAAAAAAAAAAAGACCTTTGCTCTGCTCTGTCCATCCACCCTCTTATGCAGCCCTGAATGTCTATCTTCTAGCAGTCTGCACTGGAGGTGACCAGCCCTCTCTGTATTTATGCTCTCTTTGTCTGTGTCCACCCCCTATATACATTTGTCCCCCTGCCCCTTCTTCCTCTCTGTTCTAGCCAAGCTCTGTCTTCCTGCTCTCACTTCTCTGTCTCCTACCCCCACATGTCTTTGAATTTTGTGAAGGCCCCCTTCTGACTGCCTCCCTCCTCTCTTTTTCAATTTACAGGCAATTTGGCCTTAAGTAAAAATCATTTTACATAGAGGTCTGTGGAACAGCTCAATTACCTGGAGTGAGAATTGTGTCTATATACATCAATTGTGTCTATATACATTAATCAAAAAATATTTGGGGCAGCTAGGTGGCACAGTGGATAAAGCACCAGCCCTGGATTCAGGACGACCTGAGTTCAAATCTGGCCTCAGACACTTAACACTTACTAGCTGTGTGACCCTGGGCAAGTCACTTAACCCCAATTGCCTCACGGGGAGGGGGGGAATACATACATATACATATACGTGTACATGTACATATACATGTACATATACATGTACATATACCTATACATATACATATATATTTGCCAAGTTCTTCTATGTGCCAGATACTGTTCTAGGTGCTAGGAGCACATATATAAAGAATGAAATAATCCTGATTGGCAAGGCACTCATATTCTAAGGTGGCAGACATATATCACATATTGCATATATACAGAGTAGTTAAATACAGAGTACTTTGGGAATGAAGACTTTAGAAGTTAGAGATCAGGAAAACATTCATGCAGAAGATGGTACTTGACCTATCTCAAAGAAAGAAGGATATTCTATGAAGCAGAGTTAAGAAGGGTACACAACAGGCATGGGGGGGGGGGTGGGGAAAGCCAATGAAAAATAATTGAGAGGCAGCTAAGTGGTACAGTGGATAGAGCACCAGCCCTGGAGTCAGGAGGACCTGAGTTTAAATCCGGGCTCAGCCACTTAACACTTACTAGCTATGTGATCCTTGGCAAGTCACTTAACCCCAATAGCTTCACGAAAGAAAGAAAGAAAGAAAGAAAGAAAGAAAGAAAGAAAGAAAGAAAGAAAGAAAGAAAGAAAGAAAGAAAGAAAGAAAGAAAGAAAGAAAGAAAGAAAGAAAGAAAAGTAATTGAAATAGGAAATGCAGTATTCTATTTGAAGAGCTGAGAGAAGGCAGGATCACAGTGTTGGAGAGGGAGTTATTCCCAACCAATGGGTGGAGGTCAGGTTGTGAAGGTCTTTAAAAATTAAACAGAGGGGGCGGCTAGGTGGCGCAGTGGATAAAGCACTGGCCCTGGATTCAGGAGTTCCTGAGTTCAAATCTGGCCTCAGACACTTGACACTTACTATCTGTGTGACTCTAGGCAAGTCACTTAACTCCCATTGCCCCACAAAAAACAAAACAAAACAAAATTTAAACAGAGCAATTTATATTTTATCCTAAAAGTATTAGGAAGTCACTAGAAGTGATTAAGTAGAGAAGTCAAATCCTCAGATTTGTGTGGGAATGTGTCCAGAATGAAGTATTGAAAGTATTCAGGAGAGAAGATTTAGGATGATGGCTTGAGGAGACGGTAGGGTCTAATGTTGACTTTTTTGAGTATGCAGATATGGGTATCTTTAAAAGCCTACAGGAAGGAAGCAATACATAGTGAGAGGTTATAGATTTTAGATGTAGATGATTGAGAACAAATGTATATGTACATTGAGAGGCAACTTAGTATAGTTAAAAACTGGAAACTGTGTTGGAGTCAGAGAAACTGGGTTTGGATAATGTCTTTGCTAATTAATACCAATGTCATCTGTGAAAGTAATTTTACCTTTCTATGTTTCAGTTTCCTCAACTACAAAATTCAAGGATTAGGCTTCTACTGTGGTGTCAAATAAAAATGTTATCACTAAATCAAATATAAGGTTCTCTGCAGATACATAGACTTAGAAAATCACATTAATATTATCTGTTTTAATATATTATTGTTTTGTTAAATATTTCTGAATTATATCTTAACGCAATTAAAGTTGAACTTAAGTGTTGCTGCCTTCAATGTGGTCAAGTGTTTGATACTTCTGGGCCAGATAAATAAATGAACAAATGAACAAATGAATGAATGACAGATACATACATACATACATACATACATACATACATACATACATACATGAAACTGGTCCAATTTTGAAGCAATAATACCATATGCTGTCCCACTAACAGTAAGAATAATTATGATGATGATGATAATTGTAATAGCTAATATTTATATAGCACTTTCAAGTTTGCATAGCATTATATATGTGTACATATATGTATTTGTGCATGTGTATGTATGTGTATATATCTATATGCATATGTGTGTACATATACACACTTATGCATACACATATTTTTCCCCATATCAGCTCTTGAAGGGACTACTATTATTAACCCCAATTTGGAGATGGGGAAAGAGTCTAAAGAAACTGACATCACAAGGGTATAACAACTTCTTAATAACTAATGGAGGATTCAAATCAAGGCCATTGTTTTAGACACTATGCCACATTGCTTTTCCAGAAAGATTATAACATTTATCTTAAGGGTGGAGACTGTTTCATTTTTGTCTTTTTTATTCCAAGTGCTTTGCATGATATTTTACACAGAGTAAGCATTTATTAAATTACATAAACAATGGAGGCATCTACATGGCAGAGTAGATGGGACACTACTTGGAATCAGGAAGACCTGAATTTGAATCCTGCCTCAGACACTTAACTGAGTGACTCTGGGCAAGTCACTTTTTCTCAATCTGTTTCATTTAGAGCATTGGTAAAATGAAAATAATAATCGCACCTACTTCCTATGGTGTTTTAAGACTAAAATGAGATAATATTTGTAAAGTGCTTTGCTACTTTTTAAATTCTATATAAATGCTAGCTATTATTAAATTCTTACTGGATAGAATTAACAGTTTATAAATTACTGTTTCTAGACCATCTTTCCCTTCCCACACAAATGAAGTTGCCAGTCATCCCCCATTATAAGCCTTCAGAAAAAAGGAGCTGTTTGGATCTATTCTGTTTTTTCAATGACCTGATTACTTTTAAACCTCTCATCCTTATTCATTTCCATGGCTAACTTATATATATATATATATATATATGTGTGTGTGTGTGTATTTATTATAATTTATATATTATATATAAAATTATCTGTATACCCTGGATTTGTTTTCTACTATGTTCTCAAATTTCTTATGGATGGATCATTATACTTCACCTTTCCTATGATTGTAATAGTGTGGAACCGCTTGGCATCCCAGCCTCTGGAATGTTTATCTGAAAATGTTAATGAGGGTTTGCTTTCATTGTGCTTCAAATAACAAACTTCTAAGCAAACATCTTTTCACTGTCTTTAACAGCTGAAGATGCCTGTGGAGGCACAATGAGAGGATCCAGTGGCATAATTTCCAGTCCTAGCTTTCCTAATGAATATCATAACAATGCTGATTGCACATGGACAATTGTAGCTGAGCCCGGGGACACCATTTCACTCATATTTACAGATTTCCAAATGGAAGAGAAATATGATTACTTGGAAATAGAAGGTTCTGAACCACCAACAATATGGTAAGTAAATACTGACAATTGATAGACATGCAGAATATAAGTGGGATCACTGCTGGGAGAAGAAAATGAGTGCGATGGCAGTGATGGGTTGTGCTCAGGATTCTAGTTCCCATGATTCTGGAAACATTGTTAGTAATAATTAGTGGAGCACATGGATATGAGTAAGGAATGAGGCCTAAAATTGACCTTATTCCTGTAAGGAATATAAAGAACAAATCTATGTCTCTCTCTATTTGTATTTCTCCGTCACTTAGTGACACTCTAATTATATGTGCAATGAAAGAAATATTAGCATGGTTCTGATTATAATCTGAGCTTATATTCAACAAATTTATTCTTTACTCCCTGGAAGCATGATAACCTACTACAGCAGTCGACCCCATACAAATGTTTCTATCAGACAGATCCTAGAACTCTTTTGTCCTAATGGTTATACATAGACATAGTCTCAGTAGTTGATATTCATGTAATTAGATTGTAAACTCCCAGAGGGAAGGGATTGTCTGCCTCTTTTTGTATCCACAGCACTTAGCACAGTGCCAGCGTATGGTACATAGTAGGCACTTTGTACATCTTAACTTCATTTAAGGAAAAAGCAAATGTCATAGGGAAAAAAGTAAGATTACATTTGTTCTAGAGATGAAATAGGATCATAGTAGCCCCATCAAGTTTTTTCTTTCACAAATTTGAGGATATCATGTGTTACATATGAAAGTATGTAGTTCTATATTTTTTACATGACTTTACTAATAATACAGATATTGGCATTATATGTTTCCTTAATAATACAATGATTAACTCATAATTTTAACTATACTTTGAAGATGGGGGCTTGGCAACTTACATATATACATATGCATACACACACACACACATATATGTATATATATATCATAATGTTTCCTAGAACATTTTAAATACCATCTAGATGACTAAAATGTATTACCTTTCCCTTTAATTGGTATTCTGAAATGACTATTTCAGAAAAGTCTGTCCTATTATTCTGTATTGCAGCTTCTATCATAGAATTTAATTAAAGTCATTGATAATCATTAGACGTGTTTGTAATTAATGATGAAAATTTGTGAATGATTTCTATAGTTGATAATTTTGGTTGATATAATTAATGAACAACCATAATGGATTTTTCTATTGAAGCAAGTCAATGCAGAGGTTTTCACAACATTATCTGACGCTGAAATAATTCTATTTTTACAAAAATGGAATGCATTTCATATAGTTTTCTATCCTAACCTCAACATTTCCAGTATAATTCATTTTCTTTCACACTCTCTCCATACCAAACTAACCATAATTCTTCCAGCTTCTCATATTTCTAATCCAAGTGTCATCCTTGACATTTTACTTTTCCTCACTCCCCATAGCCAATCAGCTGCAAAATTTTATTATTTGTATGTCTACAAGATATCTTCCATCCAAGCCCATCTGTCTATTCACAAATCACTATTGATTCAGACCCTTACCACCTTTTGCCTGGATTACTGCAGAAGCTTCCTAACTGATATCCTTGCCTCTGTCTCTCTTCACACCAATCCATAATCCTTCCAGCTGCCAAAAAAGTAACTTTACTTAAGCACAGATCTGATCATGTAGGACCTCTACTCAACAAACTCCATTGGCTCCCTCTTGCCTGTAGAATAAAATATGAATTAATTTGTTTGGGTTTTTAATGTCTTGATTACTTTGCCCATGTTGTGTTTCTTACCTCATTATTCATCAGTTCCTTTTCCACCCTCTATGGTCTAGTCACTTGAGTCTTCATTCTGTCCCTTACACAGGTCACTATTTCTTTTCATTAGATTCCCCCAATTTGGGGAATGCTTTTTCTTCTCAGCTTTGTTTCTTAGAACTCCTAAATTCCTTCAGGATGCAGTTCAAGCATCATTCACTAATTTCTTCACTTATTACCTTTTGTTTTTAGTTCTGTTAAGGCTAAAATTCTAGCTAAACTGTCTAAAATATCTAATGAGTGGTCGCCAATAAATTATAAGCTTTAGCAAGAGTTAGACTTTTAAGCATTTATTAAGGAGAATAAGAATTTGGTAAAGAGAGAGAAAAAGGCCTAGATTCCTATCTATTAAAGGGAGAGCACATTTCTAGCTCCCTTCTCCGCCAGAGTCCAGAGGAAAGAGAGTGAGACCGAGCGCCAGTCTCTTCCTTCCTCCTCCCACTAGTCCGCGTCACTTCCTGAAGCCTGGTCTTGCCCTCAAAGACCTTTGCTTCATGGGCAGAACTCTTCTACAGTAAGTATCCAGCAGGTGGCGTCATTCCAATCGTTACAGTCCCCCCTGTTGTTCCTCAAGAAACAAAATGTTTCCTTGACGGAACAGTAAAAACAATATAATAACTATTGCTAACTAATAATATGTGAACAACAATATAGAAAAGGAAGAGAGGAAAGTTTTGTCCAGAGGGGCGATTTTTTTTTTTTGTCCTCATGAACCGACGCTTTGACATTGGTCTTGCAAAGGGAGGGCTTCTGCAGAGAATACATGTTACAGATGGTGTATATTATAACAGAAAGAGAAAAGAGAAAAAAAAACAACAACAAAACAAAACTGTTCATTTAAAGTTTCTGAAAGTCTTTTCTCAGATGTCCTCTAGGTGTAGTCATAGAATGGAAGTCTTTTCAGGGGTTGATGTGTGGATGCTGGTAATCAGCCAGGAAATTTACTACAAAATTGAGCTTAACACAACTTTAAAATAGCTTTGTCAATAATAAAATCAAACAATGAAAGTTCTCAAAAACATGTCTAAGGGAATACAGAATCTTAGTTGTTACACATGAAACATATAATAAAACAAAAATTGAAACATTCTTTAAAATTATAATATTACTATAGTCCCCCCTTATGGAGGGTAATTGAGAAGACAATTGCTGCAATATTAATTAATAAAAATAATTTTTATCTTTGTTTTATCACTTTTTGCATCATCTGCCTAATTATCCTCATGCCATTATGAGAAATTAAAAAATCTAATATAATTGGTAACAGGTGTCAAGGCCAAATTCAACACTGTATTTATCATGACATCTGAGATAATTATGGGGGTTACCATAAAAGAACAGAGAAATGATGGGATATAATCATTCCCACACTTGAGCAATATGTACTGCCCATACAGTATGCCAGGCTTAAAATAGGTGGATGGAATATATGTCCATGCCACCGAACATATTGGAAGAAACTGAGTCAGACTTAATCAGATGCATGGGATTGAGATGTCCATGGCATCAGGCATATAGGAGGGAGCATAGAAGCCAGGTGTAGAAGTGAGATGGGTGGGATGAATACTTCCAGCCATCTGTACAATATTGTGGGGAAAAATAAAATAAAATATTAAACCAAGAGAATCCAACCTCAACATTTGTCAAAAGCCGTTCCCTCGGCCATACCTTGACTTCATGCATGTCTCCCCTCATGTGACAGTTCAGTGTCTGCTCTTGCATGTATTCCTCTTGTGATTGGATGGCATCTTGGCCAACTGGCATCTGATAACTCAGAATAAAGGCAATTAATGTCTTAAATGATAAGTTCCCATAATCCAAGTCTCATATGGATTTAAAATTGAGGATAATAAATGATTGCAAAAAATGTGAATACATCTTGACTCAAAATATAATATATAATTATGCAACAATTTCAAATAATACCCTTTTTTTTACTTAGCATACAATTACTTTTTTGAAAAATCTGAACATATTTAAATACAAGTTAAAGCACAACACAATCTCAAAGACAACTTTTACAAATGTTCCCCTCTTTTTTTTTTTTTTTGGAATATGCTTATCAAAAATAATACTTCTAGAATCAATTTACACTTGCCATGGCAAACAATTTGCTAGGGAAATGCTTTAAAGAGTTTGATCAAATAATCAGTTGAGAAAAAATAACAAAAACAAACAACTCAGAATATGGGAGCACAATACTCCTAGAATTAACATTGTATTATGAAATCAAAACCATCTTGCAATGTTTCAAAATTAGAGAGATGAATAAATAGAAAAAAATACACACGGAACAATAAAAGACAATGAAATTCAAACTAGGGAAATCTAAATGAATATGAACTTAATATTAATAAGAGTATTATAAAATATAAACTTGATCATATGACTATAAAAAGCTTTACAAATATTCTCCTTGTTTTAGAAACTAAGTATAAGTCACAATCTCAAAAGCATGAAAATCTCTATGAAAATAAACCCATACCATTAATTTCAAAATGTATATATAATAGCATAGAAATCCTATGTAACCTCTGAACTGATACTATTACTCTGAGTGAATTCAGAACACTTTTGATTCTGATATCTAAAATCCCCAACACTCATATCAATACCTTGCCCCTTACTTTTACATTCAAAACCATGTTTCAAAATTAGATAGATGAATGAATAGAAGAAAATACACGTGGAATTCTGTACAATATATACCCTTCCATGGCAAAAGAAGCAGAGTCTTGAACTATGTTGATGATTGTCATTCTTATACAGCTTAAATTTTTCTTCTTTAACCCCTCTATATTGTCTGTCAGTCTTTTCACCATACAAATGCTTTATAAGATTACTAATGAAAGACAAAAGCAGGTTAGCAAAATTATCAACAAAACGAGCATATCTGGAATTTAAAGGGTTTTCTAAGGTTGTCTCAGAAGCACAGCCAGGCTGGGGAAGGGCTGAGCCTGAAGCTGCAAATGTAGTTAGAGAAAGTTGAGCATGCGCATCAGATCTCTGGACTTCCCAGGCAGGGGAAGCTATGGGCTTGGCCATAGGAGGAGTAGAGGGTGGGGTCTGGAGAGGAGGGGAGGGACCAGCACAATTTGAATCAGACTTGATTTTGAACTCAGGCCTGGATTCCTCTTCCCCCACTTTGCCTCCAGGTGCTAGGGGATTAAAAGCTTCTAGAGGGTGGGTCATTGCCTCCAGGCATGCAAAATTAAAGCAACAATTACTGTTAGAACTGGGAAAAGCTGCGGGAATCTCTTCAGGTTTCTCTGAAAAAGCATGGTTGGGAGAGGGAGAGATATTTCCTTGTGTGAGTAAGTTGCTGGCTCTTTTAACAAAAATAAAAAGAAAAATAGAAAATCCACAAAAACAAAGCATTAACATGATCTTATCTCCCATTTGTCTGGTTAAACAGACTAAAATCAAAAATAGGATAATTAGGGAGTTTAAAAGGTCCATTTGAAAAAATTTAAAGGAAAACACAGCCAGTTCGCCAGTACTTAGCAGTTAAAGGGAGAGGGAGGGGAAATTTCTTACCCAACCAGAAGATCAGAAGAAGACTGAGGGTTAGCTTTCCTCTTCGTGGTCAGCCATCTGTTAAGGCTAAAATTCTAGCTAAACTGTCTAAAATATCTAATGAGTGGTCGCCAATAAATTATAAGCTTTAGCAAGAGTTAGACTTTTAAGCATTTATTAAGGAGAATAAGAATTTGGTAAAGAGAGAGAAAAAGGCCTAGATTCCTATCTATTAAAGGGAGAGCACATTTCTAGCTCCCTTCTCCGCCAGAGTCCAGAGGAAAGAGAGTGAGACCGAGCGCCAGTCTCTTCCTTCCTCCTCCCACTAGTCCGCGTCACTTCCTGAAGCCTGGTCTTGCCCTCAAAGACCTTTGCTTCATGGGCAGAACTCTTCTACAGTAAGTATCCAGCAGGTGGCGTCATTCCAATCGTTACAGTACCTTGTATTTATTTTGTATTTATCTTTCATATAAGGTTGAATGTAAGTAAGCTCCTTGGGAACAGATGTTATTGCATTTTTGTCATTGTATCATAGGATTAGTTCAATGCCTGACACACAATGGGTGCTTAATCAATCTTTATTTATTAAAGCAAAGCTGTAATGTTTTATATATACTAATCACCATTTCACATGAAGATACCTAGTGGTGTTGATGGTGGTGGTGATAGGGATTACCTAGTGATAAATTAGAGGAATATCTGCATCTCCGTGGCAATTACTTTGTATAGCTACTCAATGAAAATGTTATTCAATTTATTCAATAGATGGATTTGAATGGCATTAAATTTGTTGTTGTTGTTTTTACAATTATACTGAGATAAAATGTTAACTTCATTCTGGCTCTCTTAATTCTGAACTAAAGTTGATATGGAAATTACAGATTGAAATGGTAACAAGATTTCCCTCCTCACTCAACCATCATTTTCTTTGAATATTCTTAAATGACATATTGCTCATTACATGAGCTGAGTCACTTATATTAATATATTAATGAACCATTAAATAAAATAACACATTACAATGCTAATTGAATAATTGCCAAGTTAGAGGAATAATTTCAGGAGTATTCTTCTTGGTGTGTCAATCACTTTGGTTGAATAGATTGATGCAATGGTTTAAGAAAATTATTCTATGCAAGGAAAAGTAGATTTTCAAAATCAAATTCAATTTTTTTTAATATGTAGATTAATACTTAGTATGTAATGTCTCTTTAGAACAGTGGTTGAGGTTAAATTCCTGTTACCAGGACTGACTAGTCATGTAATAGTTCCCTACATTTGATGAAAAAAAAATTAAGGACTTACCACATAATAAATGCCACATATATAAATATTGGGAAAATCTATGATTTCATCAACATATAAACTTGCAAAGTTGGAAATTATTCTTCCATGGATATCTAAAATCATAATAGTCCAACCTATCTGTAACATAAAAGATGAAACATTTGGAGTCTCTTGAGGTTCATGGAGACTAATTAATCTATGTTCCCATAGCCAGCTAAGTATCATAGGGAGAATTTGAACTCAGATCTTCCTGACTTCAAGGCAAGCATTTGATTTACTATTTCATGCTACCTCTTGAAAAACATGTAAATAGGCAAAATATTATTACAATAGAGAATAATTAACTATATTGATATTAGCTTGAATAGAAAAAAAAAAACTTTGTATAACCTAACCCATGCCCCTATTTGAATTATGTACTTTGGGTCCAGTGTCCCAGGGATTGAAATTTCTGAAGATTACCTATTTCTTTGACTTTGTTTTTTCCCTTGTGGAGAGTAATGACATAACAAGGCATTCCTAAATACACTAGAAGCTATTTATTTTTCAACCTCATTAACTACTTCACTTTGTTTTCCCTTTTGAATGCATTGTCCATATTATTTTCATTGTTGTAATACACATTTTGTATATTCCCTGATTATATACTATGTTTTTTAGGTTTTTTAAATTAACATTCTTTTTTTTTTTTAATTGAGTTCTATGGTACTATGGTACCTGTCACCAAAATGTACTCTCCCTTATCTCTTTTAATTAGGTATATTTTTGCTTTTACTTCATCTGAGAACATGATTGCTACCCTTTTTTTACTATAGCTAAAGCATATTAGATTCTCCTCCAGCCCTTTATTTAAACTCTCTGTGTGTCTTTCTGTTTCAAGTGTATCTCTTATAAACAACATATTGTTGGATTCTGGTTTCTAATACATTCTGCTATCTGCTTTCATTTTATGGGTGAGCTCAACCCATTCAAATTCAGCTATAATTACTGTATATTTATATCCATCTCATTTCCATTTTCTTCAGTTTATTCTTCTCTCTCCCTCCTCCACAAACATCTGTTTTGCTTCTAACTACTGCATCCCTTAATCTTCTGTTCCTTATTTTTTTTTTAACTACCTTTCCCCTCCCTTTCTCTCATTTCCTTTTTTGCCGTACTTCCCTGTTGGGTAAGAGAGATTTCTTTACTCAGCTGAATGTGTGTATTTGGGGGTAGGGGGTGTGTATGCACATACACACATATATGTATATATATGCATATATATGTATATATGCATATATATGTATATACATCAACCCCCACCCCACATATATATGGTTCCTTCTATGAACCCATACCAATGAGAGTAAGGATCAAGCATTGACCCCCCCCAATTTCACCTTCCTTTGTAAAAACTTTTGCTTGCACACCTCTTTTATGTGAGATAATTTTTCCTCATTCTTCTTCTCCCGCTTCCCTTTTCCTTATTTATCCCTCTTTCTCGCTCCTGCATTTTTTTGGATCATCCCAACAGAATCAACTTACACCTATGCCCCCTATCTAAACTCCTTCTAACTGCCTTAAATATGATATAGTTCTTGAGTTATACATACACACGCACACACACACACACACACACACACACACACATACACACGCACATATATATATATATATATATATATATATATATATATAATTTTCCCATATAAGAATGTAAGCAGAGAGATTCCTGGGTCCTGTGAGCTGGGGAGGAAAAGAGTGGGTTCCAGAACTCATGACACAATCGCTCCAAAAAACATCCAAATAACGCCATAGGAAAATGCCCGGAGCAGCAAAACTCACGGAAAAATGTCCTGAAATCATCTTCTAACCAAGAACAGCTTGGAAGGTCAGAAGGAGGGAGCTGCTGTGCTGATACAGGAGTCAAGTCCAACCCCACAGTCACCCTGACACAGATCCAGTCCCAGGAAGGCCTCACCAGAAAAGCAGACTCCCAGAGCCTCTGAATCAGCTGAAGCACCAGTGTTGTCTGGAACTAAGCTCACAGTCTGGTGAGTGGGCTGAGCCCTGGGCAGGGGGGAGACTACAGGGGTCTATTTTGGTGCTAAGGCAGAACTTAGATTTTACAACCTTGCTGAGAACCAGGAGGTAGGCTCAAGTAGCAGTGGCCCAGGTGGGGAAGGGGCACAGGCTCATCAGAACTAACAACCACAACACACAAAGCTGGTTGATTAGCAATTTGGTCTGGGGTCATCTAAGGACCAGGGAACAGGCTGGGTGAGTGAAGAACCTGATTCTCTTTAAATCATACCACCTGGGACTTCTTAAGCTTGGGATACTGCAGCCTGGAAACAGTGCCCTACTTTAAGGAGGTAAAAGTCTAGCAAAAGAAAGGCAAGATGAGCTGACAGAGAAAGGTGAAGACCATAGAAAGTTTCTTCAGTAACAAGGAAGACCAAGGGGCACACTCAGAGGAAGATGTCAACATCAGGGTCCCTATATCTAAAGCTTCCAAGAAAAATACAAATTGGTCTCAGACCATAGAGGTGCTCAAAAAGTACTTTGAAGATAAAGTTAGAGAGGTAGAAGAAAAAATGGAAAGAGAAATGAGGGTGATGTAGGAAAGACATGAGAAAAAAGTCAACAGCTTGAAAAGTCAAATTGGCCAAATGGAAGAGGAGGTACAAAAGCTCTCTGATGAAAATAATTGCCTAAGAATGAGGATTGAACAAATGGAAGCCAGTGACTTTATGAGAAATCAAGACACAATAAAGCAAATCCAAATGAATAAAAAAATAGAGGGCAATGTGAAATACCTTCTGGGGAAAACTGCTGACCTGGAAAATAGGTCCAGGAGAGATAATTTGAAAATTATTGGTCTACCTGAAAACCATGATCAAGGAAAGAGCTTAGATGCCATCTTCCAAGATATTCTCAGGGAAAATTGCCCTAAAATTCTAGAAGAAGAAGCTAAAATAGAAATTGAAAGAATCCACCAATCACCTCCAGAAAGTGATCCCAAAAGGAAAACTCCTAGGAATATTATAGCCAAATTTCAGAGCTCTCAGGTCTAGGAGAAAATATTGCAAACTGCCAAAAAGAAAGAATTCAAGTACTGTGGAGTCCCAGTCAGCATAACCCAAGATCTAGCAGTTTCTACATTAAAGGACTGGAGGGCATAGAATATGATATTCCAAAGGGCAAAGGAAATGGGATTACAACCAAGAATCACCTACCCAGCAAAACTCAGCATTATCTTTCGGTGGAAAAAATGGGACTTTAATGAAAAAGAAGACTTTCAGATATTTGTGATGAAAAGACCTGAACTGAATGGCAAATTTGACTTTCAAATACAAGACCCTAGAGAACCATAAAAAATTGGAGCTCAGGGACATACCTGTGGTCGTACAATGGGTGACTGTCTTGTGTCTGAGGTTGGGTTTGGGCTGGGATCCCCCTGGGTCCAGGGGTGATGTTTTGTCCACTGTGTCACTTAGCTAGGTGATGACATCTTTGGGGTTAAATTCAGGGGTGAAGGGAATGCACTGGGGGAGGGGGAAGGGCAGAAGTGAAATCCTACATGAAAGTAACAGGAAAAGGCTTATGGAGTTAGGGAAGAGATGGGAGAGGAGCAGGGCAGTAAATGAATTTTACACTCATCAGAAAAGGCTCAAAGACCTTAAACTCTTCAGAGCTGCCTCAAGGAGGGACTAACAGACATACCCAACTGGGTGGAGTAATCTATTTAATCTGGGCAGTAAAGGAGCCTAACACTCATCAGAATTGGCTCAAAGACCTCAATCTCATTAGAATTGGCTCAAGGAGGGAATAATGTACACACTCAATTGGGTGGAGTAATCTCTATAACCCTGCAGGAAAATAGGAGGGGAAGGGGATAAAGAAAGAGGGGCAAAAGAAGGAAGGGCAGAGTGGGGAAGGGGACAGACAGAAGCAAATCCCTTTTGAAGAGTGATAGGATGAAAGAAGATGGATAATAGAATAAATATCATGGGGAAGGGAATAGGATGGAAGGGAAACAGTTAACAATAGTAATCATGAAAAAGAGAAAAGGGGGGAAAATTGTACAACAAATATTTATAGCAACTCTTGGTGGAGGCTAAGAATTGAGAATCAAGGGAATGTCCATCAATTGAGGAATGATGGAAAAAGCTGTGTTATATGATTGTAGTGGAATGGTCTTGTGCTACAGGAAATGACAAACAGGATGATCCCAAAAAAACCTGGAAAGACTAATGAACATCAATGTATAGTGAAGTGAGCAGAGCTGGGAGGACATTGTGTATAGTGACAGCAGTATTGTTCAATGAGCAATTGTGAATGACTTAACTACTCTCAGCAGTGCTAAGATCCAAGACAATCCCAAGGAACTAATGAGGAAGCTTACTATGCATCCCTATAGAAAGAACTGATAAAAAGAACACTTGTGGATTGTGGATTGTGCATATTTAACCTGATTTCGATCTTGTGGAGGGGGGAGGAAAGGGAGGGAGGGAGGGAGAAAAATTTGGAACTCTAAATCTTATGAAATGAATGTTGAAAACTACCCTTACATGTAACTGGAAAATAAAATAAATATTTATTGCTGAAAAAAAAAAGAATGTAAGCAGTTTATGCATACTAAGTGCCTTATGATATTATTTCTCTTTATATTTACCTTTTTATGCTTCTCATGATTTTTATGTGTGAATGTCAGATTTTCTATTCAGCTCTATTTTTTTTTTAATCAGGAATGCTTGAAAGTCTTCTATTTCATTAAATATCTATATTTTTTCCCTAAAGGACTATGCTCTGTTTTGCTGTGTAGGTTATTCTTGGTTATAATCTTAATTCCTTTGCTTTATACAATATTATATTCTAAGCCCTCCTTTTCTTCATGTGGAAAACCCTGTCTTTCTGATCTTGATTATGGCTCCATAGTATTTGAATTGTTTCTTTCTAGCTGCTTACAATATTTTCTCCTTGACCTGAGACCCCTAGAAGTTGGCTACAGTATTCTTGGGAGGTTTCATTTTGAGATGTCTTTCAGGAAGTGATCAGTGGATTCTTTCCATTTCTATTTTACCTTCTGAATTTTAGGTATCAGAGCAGTTTTCTTTTATAATTTCTTGAAATATAATGTCTAGGTTCTTTTTTTGATTGTAGTTTTCAGGTAGTCTAATAATTTTTAAACTATCTATCCTCAATGTATTTTCCAGTTGAGTTATTTTTCTGATTATTTATTTCACAGTTTCTAATTTTTCCTCAATGTTTTGAATTTGTTTTATTGTTCCTGGTTGTTTTATGGGATAATTAGTTTCCATTTGCCTAATTATATTTATTAAAGAATTTTTTCCATCCAGCTTTTGTACCTCTTTTATCATTTGGTCAAATCTGATTTTTAAAATGTTAATTTTCTTCTTCTTTTACCAAGCTGTTAATTCTATTTTGATAATTTTCTTGGATCACTCTCATTTATGCCCCCCCACACCCTATTTTTTCTCTACCACTTTTTTCCTCTTTCTTGAACTCTTCCAGCAGTTCCTGTTGGGCTTTTGTCCAATTAGCATTTTTCTTTGAGGATTTGCTTGTAGCTGTTTTCATGTTGTTATCTTTCTCTGAGTTTGTCTTGCTCTTCCTTGCTACTGTAATATGTTTTCATGGTCAAGTTTTTGTTTTGTTTTTGTTTTTGTTTACCCATTTTACCAGCCTATATCTTGAGTCTGAACTTTATATTCAAACCATGGCCCCTGCTCCCTAATGACTGAATACAAGTACTTCTTTCCATTATGGAAATGTGTCTCTGAACTGTGTATGGACAATAACATTGCCACACACATCAGGTCCTACACTAAGCATTAGCTCAGTGTCCCCCATAACTCCTCTCTGACAATTTGTCTGACCCCCTTACCACCTCTAGACTGAGATCTCCTGAAATAACTTCTATTGCTTTTATAACCCACAGCCTGATGTCAACAGACATCTCCTGGTAACCTCCTTGGTTTTCTTGGACTGGGAAAAATAGTTTACCTTATTATTTTTTTGGCTATGCCATTCCAGAAATTATTTATACATTATTTTTAAGTTGTTTGAAGGGGAATGTTAGGTAGGTTCTGCTGAGTTGTTGACTCTACTCTACCATCTTGACTCTTCCCCCTAGTCACTGCTTTTCTAAGCAGAACTGCATTGACTAAAGTCCTAAATGTGAGTAATCTGAGGCAAAGAAAGGTTCATTGTTCTGCCCATATTTGCAGGTGTATATGATTATGAAATATGAACAAAATAATTCCATAATACACTAACCAGATTTTCTTCTGTCATTCTGTATTTCCTGCTGTGCAGATCACATCTCTAGTAATGTGGTTAGTTCTAGGCCTAGGCATTTTAGGGTGGGCCTTGACAACAATATTTGCTAGTGTTGATATAGTACTTTAAATTTGTGACATGCTTTTCATAGCTTATGTCACTGAATTTCACAATAACCCTGTAAGGTAGGTGTTACTGTTAGCTCCATTTTACAGATAAGGACCCCGAGGATAGTGTCTGAGATGGGACATGAGTCCAGGTCTTGCTGACTTTAAGACAATCTTCCATTATACTGTTTCATATTATTTCCTTTCTCGAAATCTCATAAATTCTATGAATGCAGCAAGATGGAATAGAAAGAATACTGGATTCAGAGAAAAACACTTGAGTTTTAAATTCAAGCTCTGATACTTAGTTTCTTTGTGAATTTGGGTGAGATACTTCTCTGAAACTCATTTTTCTCATAAAATAAGAAAATCCCTTTCATCTTTCAATCTTATGATACTATGAATTTTACTCAAAGGAAAAAAAGAAATGTTCCTGACAATAGAGTCCATTATGGTGTCCCTTTCTGATAATGCTCAGCACTGTGCTACCATGTCATAGCATATAGAAAGCTGTCCCCAGAGTTAGGAGGACCTGAGTTCAAATTCTGCCTCAATACACATACTGACTGTGTGACTGTGGAAGTGACTTACCAGAAAACTCTCTGAATCTATAAATTACATGGAGATGCTGTCACACATCTGTAGAGGAAGTATTATTATTCAAAGTTAGGTTTACAAATGAAATCATAGGTGAAGTTGAACCCCAAAATGTTGAGAACTGCCTGGTTTAAACAAATTCCATTCTGATACATTGACTAGTGTCTTTATTGTTGATAAATAGCAGCACTTAAACATAGAAAGATTGAACTTAGAAATAAAAAATAACATTTAAAAAAATATAAGTTTAAAGGGTTTTGGTGGATATAATTGTTAGATGTATGCTTGGTAAATTAAGTTCAATTAATGTAATGGATGTGTTCATCAATTTTCCCTAGAGTATACACATTTTTTTCACACAATTATTCCTTTGTTCCATTGTCTGCTGTGCCTCCCTCCCCCAACAAACAGAGATTAAGCCAATTGAGTGTCCACACTAACTCCACCATTAATATGGTCCCACAAGGAATAGGTGACCTTCAAGTTGCCCAAGGAGGGAAGCTCAGGTCTAGGTTGGAAAAGGCAGATCAAAGTATCCATACAATTAAGAGTGGGATTGGATCCATGATTAGCCCCTGCGTTTTGAATTTGGGAGAGAAATAAAAATCTCTTCTTTTAACAACAAATAGTACTTGATCAAATGATAAAAATTTTTCAGGACTATTGCCTTTATATGAGTGTGAGCCGAGGTGTGGTGAGACAGGTGATCATATTGTATTGTAGTAAAATATGAAAGTTTTTAACAGTCGGTTAGGATAACTGAAGGACGCCAGTTTTTCAAGGACCACCCTTTTGGGGAGGAGATGAACAGTCCGCCTGCTGCGCATGTCAGACTGCCTGCCAGGTGCAGTCCGCCTGCTGCGCATGTCAGACTGCCTGCCGGGTTTTTTTTTTGACTTCCGGGGTGGAGAGAACGGAAGAGGCCTTTTTGCCTGCTTGGCGGGACTCCTGGCGGCGCAGCACCGACGGTCTCCCTCACTCCAAAGGTGGCCTTTTTTGGTTTGGTGAGTTTTTATAAGAAATATAGACTAAGCCTAGATTTAAGACGATTTCTACTGTATTTCTACTTTCCTATCCTTCTAATCAACAACACCTTATATACAATAAAGGCTCTATCTAGAAAACCAGAAGCTTCTTCCATTTACTAGTCTGGGAGATAAATTAAGGGAAAAGTTAAGTAGGGGAGATTTATGATCTAATATCCAATTTTAAATTTCACAGTTTGGCGACCCCGAAGGGACCTTAAGGACCCTCCCACCCTCCCTAGTTTGGCCATAAGCCGGCTAATTCGGTGGATTTTCCGAATACCCCCCCCCCCCCCCGCCACGGACTTTCCCTTTGTCTAATCTCCCTTAAAGACTTTAAGCCTCTAAAAGTCTTGCTTTAAACAGAAAAGCCAGCCCAGTTTAAAGGGCAAGATGCTCGAATATTCTACTATCCCTTTGATTTTTCTCATCGGAATGTATTGGGACAGCATAACGTCCCGACTTAGAGGAATAGTTTACTCAATGGTCCTTCAAAACATTATTGGTTTTTTCCTCATTCAGGCAGCAAAAAGTTTTTTGTATAATAGTATAAGTGAGAATCTTTGGGAAAATACGTTTAATATAAGTAGAAATTTTATGCCTGCAATTGAAATACCTTTTAATACCACATCCATAGTTCATACGACTAAGGATTTTATTTTTTTTGGGTTTTTTTTGTCTTGTTTTGTTTTTGTTATTATCATTGTTATGATATGGGGGAAATTCTCACATATGGAGAGAGTCCTCAAAATGAAATACTCACATATGGAGAGAGACCTCAAAATGAAATTCTCACATATGGAGAGAGACCTCGAAATGAAATTCTCACATATGGAGAGAGACCTCAAAATGGCTGTTTCTACTAGAGATGATCCAAGTTTAGAATCAGATCAACAGAAACTACTCCCTCTGCAGGAAGCTATAGAACATAGTAAAAAGGGAGTGCCAATTCAAGTCAGAAAATATAGCCCCTTTAGACCAAGTGACTTGAGCGCATGGAAATCTTTCATCCCTAGTTTTGAGAAAAATCCAAACACTGTAATTTCACAGTTAAGGACTATATTTAATGCATATCAACCCAGTTGGGCTGATGTTACTTGCCTTTTGGAAACTTTACTGTCCCCAACTGAGATTACAGATATTATCTCAGCAGGAAATGCCCTTGTTGCGAAAGGTAAGGCCAATGTGGAATGGCCTCTAAAGGATCCAGAGTGGAATTATAATGATGATAGGGATTTCCAAAGATTAAAAGATGCTAGAGAAACACTTCTGAAGGGAATGGAATCTTGCTCTAGAAAACCGGAAAACTGGCAGAAATTTTTAAGCCTACCTCAGGAGGCTAATGAAAGACCAAACAGATTTTATGATAGACTTTGTGAGGCCGCTAGACAGTACACCAGATTGGATCCAGTAGATTTAAGAGATTCCTATATCGTTCTCAACACATTTGTTTATAATTCACTGCCAGAAATACGCAGATACTTTCTGAAACAATGTCCAGACTGGAGAAATCTCACAGTAGATAGAATTAAGGAACTTGCAAATTATGTCTTTGACTCACGTGAGGAAGATCCAGATCACCCTAAACAGAGCATTCTGGCACCAGCGATTCCTAGTCAGCCATGTGAACAACGGAGCAAGGACACTAAGGTGTGTTGTTACTGTCGTAAGGAGGGGCATGAATTGAGAGAATGTAGGACTTGGAGAAGAAATTCTAATTCTAATTACAGGCGAAATCAAAATAGAAATAGATCTTTTCGGAGGAATACAGAAAGGCAGTACCAGAATAATGGTAACCAAGGTCCCCCTCAGAAGAGGACACAGGAATGACGGTGTCTTGGGGAGGAATGGAACATAGATAATGAAAGCCATATATTCCCAGATCCGGATTTTTTGAATGCACTTGTGCCAGTCCATTCACCTCCCCAGAGTAATGAACCACATGTCACCTTAAAAGTGGGGGAGACTTATTATGATTGTCTGCTAGACACAGGAGCCTCTAAATCAGTATTAGTAAGCAAACCAGATGCTGGGTGTAGACCTGTAGGATATTTAAATGTAGTGGGAGTCTCAGGAAAGAGCCAGAGAGTGGCAAAATTGAATCCTCGCATGGTATCTATGGGGCCCTTAACAGTAGAACATTCATTTTTACTCATGCCTGATGCCCCTGTAAATTTATTAGGTCGTGATCTCCTTTGCAAGCTTAGAGCAACCATATCTTGTGCTCCAGATGGGGCTGTCTCCTTACAATTGCCAGAGGATACTGTTCATTTATTACCAATTTTACTTACAGAAGCTCAAGGAACAGCAGGGGAGGTATCCAAAATCCCCTCTGACATTCCTGAGTCTTTATGGGCCTCATCCCCTAATGAGGTGGGGCTCCTTAAGTCTGCCATGCCTGTTACCTTTAAAGTTAAGGGGGGACCACCCCCCTCCATTCCACAGTATCCATTGTCTAGGGAAGCAATAGAAGGGATCACCCCTATAATTGAGGCTTTGAAAAGCCAGGGTATTATTATTCCATGTCATCACTCTCCATGCAATACTCCCATTTTGCCAGTTAAAAAACCCAAGCCTGGGCCAGATGGTAAACCTGTTTATCGCTTTGTGCAAGATCTTAGAGCGATTAATAATTATGTTATTCCTAGACATTCTATAGTCGCAAATCCGGCTATGATAATTTCCTCAATTCCCTATGAATCTACATGTTTCACAGTGGTAGACCTTTGCTCTGCCTTTTTCTCCATACCAGTACATGAGGACTTCCAATATTTATTTGCTTTTACCTGGAAAAATAGACAGTGGACCTGGACTAGACTCCCACAGGGATTTGTAGACAGTCCCACATTATTTTCCCAAATTTTACAGCAGGATCTGGCCTCTATTACCTTTAAAGCCTCCACACTAGTACAATATGTTGATGACTTACTTTTGGCCTCTCCTAATGCTGAAATTTGTCAGGAAGATAGCCGTCACTTACTGCTGGAGCTGCACAAGAGAGGACACAAGGTTTCCAAGACAAAGGTACAATGGTGTTTGCCCCAGGTAGAATATTTAGGATTTATTTTGGCTGCTGGAACTCGCTCTGTCTCTTCTAAGCGAGTCCAGGCCATTCAACAACTCTCTGCCCCCACTACTAAGAGGCAGTTGAGAGCCATTCTAGGAGCAGCCGGGTACTGTAGACAATGGATACCCTCTTTTGGTGAAATTACTAAACCCCTCATAGCTCTTACAAAAAGTTCTGTTCCAGACAGTTTACAGTTGGATCCCCAGCATCTCTCAGCCATAAAAGAATTAAAACGGGCCTTGTTATCAGCACCTGCCCTAGGACTGCCAGATTATAGTAAGCCTTTCACTCTCTTTGTGCATGAACAAAGGGGGGTGGCTTCTGGAGTCCTGACTCAGTCACTGGGGCCTAACCAGCGTCCTATAGCCTACTATTCAATTCAGCTGGACCCTGTAGCGGCTGGAGTGCCACCTTGCCTTAGAGCAGTGGCGGCCACAGCGCTTTTGGTAGAAAAAGCCTCTGATTTGGTCCTAGGTAACCCTCTAACTGTGCAATGCCCTCATGAAGTGGAGGCTCTCTTACTACGTCACAGGACACAAGCCTTTTCAGATCAAAGGCTGGCTAAGTATGAAATAACCCTGTTAGGTAATGAGAATATCACTTTAAAACGCTGCACAGTTCTTAATCCAGCAACACTACTCCCTAATTTACCATTCTCGGGGGAACCGTTGCATGACTGTGCTTCTTTAGTTGATATGGCTGAAAAACCCCGTGATGATCTTTTTGATACACCTTTAGAAAATCCTGATCTTGTCCTCTATACAGATGGTTCCTCATTTATGAGAGAGGGAACCCGTTTTACTGGAGCTGCTGTAGTTTCTGATTATGACACCCTCTGGGCAGCTTCTCTGCCTTGCCATTTTAGTGCACAGGCTGCTGAACTTGTGGCTCTTACACAGGCCTGTAATATAGCCAAAGGTAAGAGTGCCACTATTTTTACTGACTCGAAATATGGCTTTGGCATATGCCACTTTATTGGTATGATTTGGCGTCAACGAGGCTTTCTAACATCCTCGGGCAAGGCTATTGCCAATGGGGACCTTATCAAGGACCTCTTAGATGCCCTGAAACTGCCTTCTTCCCTAGCTGTTGTACATTGCCCTGCCCACACAGGGAATAGTGATCCTGTTTCAAAGGGAAATGCACGAGCCGATTCTGCAGCCAAGCTTGCTGCATTAGAAGCTCCTGAACATGTATTTAACCTTTCACCTTCTGAGGATATTCCTTCCAACCTAACCTATGACGATTCTGAAGTAGAAAAGTGGAAAAAGAAATTTAAGGCGAAACAGATCAATGGCATCTGGGTGTCTCCGGAAGGTAAGCCATTTCTTCCCCGGAAATTCTACCACCAGGTATGCCTCTCTGTTCACAGAAAAGGCCATTTTGGTACACAAGGCATTGTAGACTCTATTAAGAGAACCTGGATAGCACCAGGTGTGACTAATACAGCATCTCGAATCTGCTCGGGCTGCTCCACATGTCAGTCTTATAATCAGTATGCTTTTAAGGCCAAAGCTTATGGAGGGCGTCCTCTAGCATATACACCTTTTGAGCACTTACAAATTGATTATATTACTATGCCAAAAGCAGGACATTATAAATTTTGCCTTGTTATAGTTGATCAGCTCACTCGGTGGGTGGAGGCCTTTCCCAGCCCCCGAGCCACAGCTGCCTTTGTTGCCAAAATTCTCCTTAAAGAGATAGTACCTCGTTTTGGCCCACCAGCCCGCATTGATTCTGACAAAGGCACACATTTCACTGATTCGATTTTATCCCAAATCTACTCTTTCTTGGGAGTGACTCCAAAATTCCACACGCCCTACCATCCACAAAGTTCAGGCCAAGTTGAACGTATGAATAAAGAGCTTAAGAGTATGATTGGCAAATTATGTACTGAAACCCATTTGAAATGGCCTGATGTTCTACCATTGGCATTATTCTATCTACGAAGTAGACCAAGAGGAGAACTTCATATATCTCCTTATGAAATGCTTTTTGGTCACCCTCCTATCCAAGCTAAAACTTTTTCCCCAGTTTATACATCACTGGTGGGAGGTGATACTTCTGTTGCTTCCTATATACAGGAATTACAAACCAGGCTACGTGAACTCCATGAGGCAGGAGCTGTGGTCCAGGCAGGACCATTAGACTTTTCATTGCATAACTTCAACCCAGGAGATAAAATATATGTAAAGAATTTTCAGAGAACCAGTGGAACTCAACCTGCCTGGGAAGGACCTTTTCAGGTATTATTGACAACTCTTACTGCCATTAAAATTGGTGAAAAAGACTCATGGATTCATTGCTCTCATATAAAGCCTGCACCATTCATAGGTGAAGAGATTTCAGATAGACCTGAGGTAGACGCTAAAGAGGTAAAAACCCTAACGATAGCAACTGTTAAAGAGCAAAGAAAGTTGAGAGGAAACAGGCAGTTCCCATTTAAGAATCCCACTGATCAGTTAAATGCTTTGGGACTCAGTCTTCGTAAAGTATCAGGAGACGGAAATTGCCTTTTTAGGGCTTTAGCAGACCAGCTAGAAGGTCACTGTAGACATCTCAGACACAGACAAGAAGCTGCTTCTTATATGATTAACCATAGACAAGAGTTTGAGTCTTTTATAGTAAATGACTCCCCTTTTGAAGAATATGTTGATGAATTAAAGAAATTTGGAAAGTGGGGAGGAAATGATACAATTGTAGCATTTGCTAAGCAGCATCAGCTGAATGTTGTGGTTCATCAATTAAATCAGCCTTTATTGAGAATCAGTGGCACAGACAAAACTGATGCTAGAGAACTCCACATTTTCTACCATAAAGAACATTATGACAGCATTAGAAAGATCAATGACAATTCAGAAACCCCTGCCACTTTGGCATGCAGAGAATTGGGGAACCAGTTAAAACAATGTGGCATACCCCAAACTCTAGCAGCTTAAATACCTTAAAATTTAACAAGCATTTCCTTCCACAGGCAAAAGCACTGAAGCACATGGCCTAGTTTTCTGGCCCACCTCAATTTCTCCCACCCTTTTCCCTACCCTATACCTATTTTTTTTTTTAATCCTTTTTGCTTTTTGTTTTGTTTTGACTTTTGAAAGGCACTGAAAAGACCTGGAATTCACCACACCTTTAAATTCTTTAAGAGCACAAAAGGGTGCTTAGCGAATCTTTTGCCTTTTATTTTTGGTTTTTGGTTTTGCTTTGTTTTTTTTTTTTTTTTTACTTTTGTTTCTTTTGCTTTTCTTTAAAAACCCGATTTTGTAAACTAAGTGACTTTTCAAAGGCATTTTAAGTATATGCTATTGAATATTGAATCTTGCTAATTGAAGTCTTATTTCTTTTTGATGAATTAATCACCACTTTAAGTATCTGCTACTGTTATACTAGAGAATTCATGTATAAGATGATGTGGTCTACTTGCTAAAAGAAGATTATGTAATAATGTCTAAAAGAAGATTATGTAACAATGTCTAATATAATCAGCTATTTACATTCATTTATTATTTATATGTCATTATACTCTGGGTATGGTTTGGAATTATTGTATATATCACTAATATATTCTCAGTTATGCAGCATAGCACACATTTTTACCATCATATTGTCTTTGGTGAAATTAATGAGATTTCAGAAATATGGAAACTTATCATTTCAGAGACTAACTTGCTGTGAACTCTGATGCAGGCCCTGGAGAGAATATAAGGAGAGACAGGTATACATAAGTCCATGGTTTGCTTATGATGGTGACTATGTAGAGCACAATTACTAGGCACAGTCCAGTATTCATCCTCTCTCCCTCCTAATTTAACCTAATTTAACTGAACTTATTTATCTTTTTATCTCACTCAGTTGAACTCACCTGTGGCCTAGCACAATCACTGGCTGTCTCGGAACCATGAGATATGGTATGATAACCTTTCCATAACATTTTCAGGTGTCATGAACACATACTAAATTTGCTTTGATCCAGACACATGGTGGTAAAAAGTGTTACTGATTGCAAAATGCTATGCTAAGGTTTAGTTAAAAAAAAAAAAAAATACAGCAATTCAAACAGTTAAAGAAGAAATCCAGCTTTCCAGACCAGAGTCCAGAGTCCAGAATCCAGACCAGAGTCCAGAATCCAGTTTTCCAGACCAGAATCCAGTTTCCTCCTGATGACATCTTACCACTTCAAGAAGACAAGAGAACTCAGAGACTTTATATGAACTGTTTTGCTTTATTAGCTTTTACTATCTCCTTTCTGTTATATACTATCTGTAACATGTACTCTCTGCAGAGGCTCTCCCTTTGCAAGACAAATGTCAAAGCGTCGGTTCATGAGGAAAAAAAAAAAAAAATCGCCCCTCTGGACAAAACTTTCCTCTCTTCCTTTTCTGTATTGTTGTTCGCATATTATTAGTCAGCAAAGGTTATTATATTCTTTTTACTGTTCCATCAAGGAAACATTCCATTTCTTGAGGAAGCAAAGGGGGGAAATGTAGTAAAATATGAAAGTTTTTAACAGTCGGTTAGGATAACTGAAGGACGCCAGTTTTTCAAGGACCACCCTTTTGGGGAGGAGATGAACAGTCCGCCTGCTGCGCATGTCAGACTGCCTGCCGGGTGCAGTCCGCCTGCTGCGCATGTCAGACTGCCTGCCGGGTTTTTTTTTTTGACTTCCGGGGTGGAGAGAACGGAAGAGGCCTTTTTGCCTGCTTGGCGGGACTCCTGGCGGCGCAGCACCGACGGTCTCCCTCACTCCAAAGGTGGCCTTTTTTGGTTTGGTGAGTTTTTATAAGAAATATAGACTAAGCCTAGATTTAAGACGATTTCTACTGTATTTCTACTTTCCTATCCTTCTAATCAACAACACCTTATATACAATAAAGGCTCTATCTAGAAAACCAGAAGCTTCTTCCATTTACTAGTCTGGGAGATAAATTAAGGGAAAAGTTAAGTAGGGGAGATTTATGATCTAATATCCAATTTTAAATTTCACAGTATATTATACTGTTAAATGAGAGAAACTTATTGTATTTAAGCTGTACGTTTAATCTTAATGTGCTTTTGTACTCCTCAGCATATTCTACTTCCCCCAGACATTATGAAGAAAATTAAAATTATCAGCTCTTACTGTCTTTCTGGTCCCTCTTCTGCTAAATGTATTGCTCTCTTCTCTAAATCCAAAATTTAATTAACTTCTTCTGCCCCTCATGAGGTGTTTTCTCTCCATTCACTTGGCTACTTTCTCCAAATAAAAAAACTTAGCAAAAAGTAATCCGTTTTTGGAGCAGCTAAGTGGTATAAAAAGGGCAGCTGGGTCGCATAGTGGATAGAGCATTAGCCCTGGAATCAGGAGAACCTGAGTTCAAATCCGGCCTCAGACACTTGACACTTACTACCTGTGTGACCTTAGGCAAGTCACTTAACACCGATTGCCTCACTAATAAAAAAGTAATCTATTTTCTTATTAATCTGAAGAGAGAGGAGTTTAACTCAATTCCATCAGGGACATTTGTTCCCATAAGTCATTGTTCTCTCTATTTTCTCTCCAAGTCTGTGCTATGCTTCTTGATTTACATCTCACTTTATTATTCTCCACAAGAAGAAAAAATAACATTAAGAGGGCTTATTCTAGTTGTTCTAGTGCCTCTTTGAAAGTTATGGTAGCTACATGTGGCTCTAACTCAGGGGTTTTTTGCCAGGACACTATTCACTTTTATTTTTAATATTGATAAATGCAATTGGTTTCCTTTGGGTAATTATATGTATTTTGCTTCATGCATTTAAATTCTGAGAAGGAATCAAAAGGTTTTACTAGAAAGATGATGGTCAAATGAGCAGACAGAAAAAAGATGTTGACCCTAGAAAGTTTCTTTAGTGACAAGGAAGATCAAAATATACCCTCAGAGGAAGATAGCAAAGTCAAAACTCCTACATCCAAAGCTTCTGAGAAAAATATGAATTGGTCTTATGCCATGGAAGCTCTCAAAAAGGACTTTGAAAAAAAGGTAAGAGAGGTAGAGGAAAAAATGGAAAGAGAAATGAGAGTGATGAAGGAAAATCATGAAAAAAATCAACAACTTCAAAAGCCAAATGGAAAAGGAGACATAAAACTCTCTGAAAAAAATAAATGATTAAAAATTAGAATTGAGCAAATGGAAGCTAATGACTATGAGAAATCAAGACACAATAAAGCAAATCCAAATGAATGAAAAATAAAGAGCAATATGAAATATCTCTTTAGAAAAACAGCTGACCTGGAAAATAGATTCGGGAGAAATAATTTGAAAATTATTGGACTACCAGAAAGCCATGATCAAAAAAAGAGTTTAGACATCATCTTCCAAAAAGTTGTCAGAGGAAACTGCCCTGGTATTCTAGAAACAGAAGGTAAAATAGAAATTAATATAAATTGAAAGAATCCACCAATCACCTCTTGAAAGATATCCCAAAAGGAAAACTCCCAGGAATATTATAGCCAAATCCAGAATTCCCAGATCAAGGAGAAAATATTGCAAGCAGCCAGAAAGAAACAATTCAAGTATGGTGGAGCCACAGTCAGGATAACCCAATATCTAGCAGCTTCTACATTAAAAGATTGGAGGGCTTGGAATATGATATTCCAGAGGGCAAAGGAACTAGGATTACATGCAAGAATCACCTACCCAGAAAAACTGAGTATAATCTTTTAAGGGGAAAAATGACAGTTCAGTGAGAGTACTTTCAGGCATTCTTGATGAAAAGACCTGAGCTGAATAGAAATTTTGACTTTCAAAAACAAGACCCTAGAGAAAGATAAAAAAAAAGGAAACAGAGAAAAAAAAGCATAAAGGCTATTAAAAGGTTAAACTGCTTATATTCCTACATGAGAAGATGATACTTGTAACTCACAAGAACTTTCTCATTATTAGGGCAGCTGAATGGAATATATTTAGACAGAGAGCACAAGTGTGAGTTGAATATGAAGAGAGGATATATTTTTTAAAAATAAAATTAAAGGATGAGAGGAATGCACTGGGAGAAAGGGAAAGGGGGAGGTGCAAGGGGGTAAAATGTCTCATATAAATTAAGCAAGAAAAAACTTATGGGAGGGGTATGTGGGAGAGATGCAGATGAATGAGTGAGCCTTACTCTCATCAGAATTGGATCAAAAAAGGGAATAACATACAGACTCAATTGGGTGCAGTAATCTATTTTACCATGCAGAAAAATAGGATGGGAAGGGGATGGGGGGGAGTTGAAAGAAGGTAGGGCAGATTGGGGGAGGGGGCAATTAGAAGCAAAAGACTTTTGAGAAGGGATAGTGTGACAGAAGATAGAAAACAGAGTAAATATCATTGGGAGGGAATAGAATGGAGGTAAACACAATAGTAACTGAAAAAGGTTTGAAGTGAGGCAATAGCAATGTGAGATGACAATGAGGAGGAGAATGATGATGATGATGATGATATTTTGCTTGGCTATTGTGAAGAAAATTCTTTGTCAGTTATAAGGTACTATATAAATGTTATCTATTATTGTTGTTGAAATGATCAACATCATGGGTTTAAAATGTTATCTATTATTGTTGTTGAAATGATCAACATCATGGGTTTATTACAAGAAAATGTCTCCTTAAAGTACTATATAAATGTAGTTTACTATTTAAAAATGATGAGTAGGATGCTATCAGAAAAACCTGGAAAGACTGACATGAGCTGATACAAAGTGGAATGTACTATATACAAAATAACAGCAATATTGTAAGATGATCTGATATGAATGATTTAGTTATTTTCAGCAATATAATGGTCCAAGGCAGCTCTGAAGGACTTAAGAAAAGTGCAATCCATCTACAGAGAAAGAACTGATGTTATCTAAATAAAGACTGAAGCATATTTTTTGTTAGTTCCTTTTTCTAATTTTTGTCTGTTTTCTTTCACAACCTGGAAAATGTAGAAATGTTTTACATGACCACACATGTATAACATATATTAAATTGCTTGAATTCTTATGGGGAGTGAGGAAGGAAGAGAATTTGAAACACAAAGTTTTAAAAACCAGTGTTAAAATTTGTTTTCACATGTAATTTGGGAAAAAATAAAATTCTAAATAAAAAAAAGTTATGGTAAATATTCACATCAGAACCTGTCCTTATCCTATTTACAAAACAGAGGAATGACAGATGTATTTAGCATGAGATAAAATAGATGCAAATAGTGAAAAAAGTGAAATTTCATGAAGTCTCTGCTTAGATAAATCTCATTAGATAATAGCAATCATGATATGTATACTTATTTATTTACTTATCTATCTATCCATTCAGTTATTCATTCATTCATTCCTCTTTCCATTTATTTATTTGGTTGTTAATTTTGGACCATATCTCTGATTCAGAAATGTGGTTAGCTTTTAATGAGGAAATTCCTTCAACTAATTATGATCAGCACTTTCTGTGATGATGAGGTATTACTTACCTGGGTCAGTGAGAGATTAGGTAACCTGACTTGCCTAGGTTCACATAGATTGCATGTGTGGGAAATGGTACTTAAACTCAGGGGGTTTTTTTGTTGTTTTTTTTTTTTCCTGACTCAAAGGCCTGCTCTCTAGCCTGCACTCCAAAATGTCAACTATAATTACCTGCCATGGAAATATTTTAAAATATCTTTCCTAATGATATTACATAACTGAAATAACCAAAAAGAAATGATTCACCATGTAATAGAAAGTAGAAAATCTCTTGAGGTTACGTTTATCCCTACATGGTGTGGTCTGTGAAGAGTCATTTACTGAGTTGGTTTTTTTGATCCAGAGAGTGTATAACACAGAAAACAGAATTACTATCTTTCCTTTTGTCTATATAGGGAGAATTTATTGGAAATGACCAATCCTCCATCATTTATTAAGAATTTGGCATGTGGCAACAGGAGTCATGCTAAGTGGTGGGGAATAAATATAGAGCCTGGAGGCAAAGAACCTGGCATCAGATTTTGGCTTCTGCCATTACCTACTTGTATGACCTATGTCATACCACTTCTATGGACTTCTTTTTGCTCATCACTAAAATTAAAGGATTAGATTAAATTACCTTTAATTTTTTTTTAACTCTTAATCTACCAGCCTATAAAATCAATGCTTGATTGCCAAGCATTAAACTAAATTAGCCTGACTAAATGGATTTCTTGTGTATAAGAAAAGAACCTAAAAACCATGTTTTATTCTTTAAAAAAAAATCTTGCTTTGTTTTACCTCATTTATCCATTATGATTGGATAACATGGCAGGAGTGTGATAGAATAACATAATTGGATATTCCTGGAACTTGAAGCTTACCTCTTCAAGAACCAAAACATTTTTAAATTACATTTTTAATGGAAATCATTCAGATTTACAAAATACCTCCCTGCTTTTTAAAATAGAACATGCTGACCAGAATTTAATCTATACTTGATGACTCAGTGTCATCTTTGTAAAAAATCAATTATTTTACTGTGCTGTTTAAAGTGAAGTCTTCAGGGCTCATCTCCTATTCTATATGGTTTGAAATGATTATTCTTTTTGACCTGTGGATTTTTTAATCTTTTTTCTATCTGTTTTTAGCTTTAGACTCTCATTTGTCACTTCTTTGATATCACAGTTGTTGTACCTAGTTATAGTTCTCTTACCCTCTTCTCCCCATGTTCCCTGCTTCCCCAGCTTTCCTACCTACTATTTCTTTTTTTTTTTACATATAAGGTATTTTATTTTTTCCGTTACATGTAAAGATAGTTCTCAACTTTTGTTTATACAAGCCTTACAATTTCAGATTTTTCTCCCTCCCTCCCCTCCCTCCCCCCTCCCCTAGACAGCAGGTAATCTGATATAGGTTATATCTATATACATATAGATATATATATATACACACACATATATATATATACACATAATAACATTAATCCTATTTCTGCATTAATCCTGTTACAAGAGAAAAATTCAAAGCAGTGATGCAAAACCTCAAAATAGAAAAAAAAACCAACAGCACCCAAAACAAAAGAAATAGTATGGTTCAATCAGCATCTATACTCCACAGTTCTTTTTTTTTTTCTTGGATTTTGAGATCCTCTTCTATCATGAATTCCCTGGAACTCTTCTGTACCATTGCATTGGTGAGAAGAATATAGTCCATCACAGTAGGTCAACACTCAATGTTGATGATACTGTGTACAATGTTCTTCTGGTTCTACTCATCTCACTCATCATCAGCTCACCTACCTACTATTTCTAATATAGTATATTGGGCAAAAATAGAAAAGCAAATTTGTCAGAATTCTATCAATAATAAGAATAAATAAATTATTAGAGAGGGCCTTAGGGTCACTTTCATAAGTAAACTACATAACACCCTTCATTGTTGCTTTGATACCATTTCTGTTTATTTTTGAGTTCTTGGCAGTTTTGTGAAATTTGTGTTGCTACACAAATAAGTGGTCCCCAGATAGTTAAATAGTCACTGTAATATAGGATAGGATAGTTTATATGTCTATTTTATTGCATATGCTTTCCTATGAACAAGTTTTTACACATTTTATATTTATATTATTATGTTCATGTCTCCTCTGGGGAAAAAAAAAGGTAAGCCCTTTGAAGAGAGGGACTTCTTTTTTTTGGTATTATATCCCTAGTACCAAGCACAGTGCCTGGCACATAAGATTTTAATGACTGCATCATAACAAAAATTAGCTAAATAAGCTACAATTAAACATGGTTTCCCTAGAAGATAAAAATAAAAGACATTAATATCATAAGTTATTTCTGACTTGTTATAATAGGCCTTGACAGAAGAGATTTCTGTGAGGCTAGCTCAAAACTTATCCTGATTGTATTAAAAGTCAGATGAACAAAAGGAAGATATAATCTTGGATGTATTAAATTCTAGACAATTTAAGATTATGAGGAAGAACCATAGGATCATAGGTTTAAGGTGATAGATTCAGAGCTAGATGGCACCTTATAAGACAGTGAATATAACTATCTCATTTAACAGTTAAGGAAACTGAGGTACAGTGACTTGTTGTGGGTCATCTAGCTGGTAATTGTCTAAGGTATGCTTTAAGCTCAGAGCTTCCAAATTCCCAAGTCCGGTATTCTACCACTACTCCTTGTTGCCTCTTTCTAGTAGATGAATCAATCCTATGGTGTTGCCTATGGTACACAGAGATTAATTGATACATCCAGAGTTACATACCTAGGAAGTGTCAGAGGTAGGATTTGAACAGGAGTTGTACTTACTTTAAGTCTAGCACTCACATACACTCCACTCCACTGTCTCTTTGAAGGCTATAGTCCAGTGGATTTGTCCCAGTAGTGGGGCTTCTCTGCCACACAGAATTTATTGTGTCATAGTGACTTTCACAGTTGTATAGCACATGAGAGCCTGATGGGAATAGCTAAAACAAGAGGTAAAGGAAGGACTTTCAACTGCTCCTGAGAGGCTATGGAAGTTAAAAATAAATAAAAGTCTATCTTAAATGATGATACCCTTATAGTCATCTCCTTTTTCAAGTCATTCTGGGCTAAGGTGACCAAGCAGGAATCTCCTAGTTCTATAGTTTTTGATCCCTTTTAGCTGTTCCTCCCATCTCTCTCTCTGAGTCTATTTAGTTCCAAATATACTTGAAATTACCTATTTAAGTCATAGGGCCAATTTCAAGAATTTTTCATCTCTGAATTTGCCCGTTGTCTACTCTTTGCAGATTTCTTGAACTGAATCTGGTGTCTATATGCAAAGAATGGTAGAAATATTAAAATTATGCAAGAAGGGAACTAGTTTTTAGATATCACTTCCTTATAATTTCATAGTTGACATTTATATAGAAGCTCATTTAATCTTCATGATATGCACTGTGTTGCTATTATTTTTCTCATTTTACAGGCAAGGAAACTGAGGTACAGAGAAGTAATAGGAAGGCTATTGGATATGTGCAAGTCACAACTGTGCTGGCCTAATTATTTTTCTGTCTCTAAAATGTTAGGGTTAGACACATTGCAAACTTACCTCTATGATACTAGAAGAAAGAATATGATGTCTATAAGATCACACTTTGCCTGTGGTTGAACTTAGTATGGAATCTATTTCTTCTGACTGCTGGGTACCATTTTCTTTCCAGTGCCAGAGGAATTCATTTTTCCAAAGAAAAGTGCTTCTTTTGAGAAAATGGGTAAAACTCTAGTCACAAATGGCCATGGTTCACAGTAAAACTCCCCCAGCTTAGTTGAAAATGTTGATAAACTATGTTGTACAAAGGAACCATGTCTTTAAATAAACTACTTACCTAGGTAAGGGTCATGTCTATTTTCATTTCTAACACTTAGCATAGTAGCCTCTTGAAAAATGCTTCGTTACTCTTGATTGAAAAAATAATCATCTGATCTTACTCTGAAGAATAAAGAAATCTACAGTCTCATCTGAGAGCAATTGTCTGACCTATACACCAATTATCTTCCATGTCTTCTTTAATTTCTGCCCTTAAGGAAAACCTATGGGAAAATGAAACTCAGAGACTTGGCAATAGAAGTAAGCGTATCCATTCAAAAAGAAAGTGATTACTTAATATTTCCAGCAAGTGTTAAATGCATATTTATACACACACATATACATATACACACCTAAAACAAATACTGCCAAAATACAACAGAACAGCATTTCCAAATATTTCTTTTTTTATATTAACATTGTTATTTGAAGTTTTTAGTTCCAAATTCTATCCCTCCTCCCTCTCTGAGATGGTAAGCAACTCAAATAAAAGAAAATGAAAGAAAGTGAAAAATAGCATGCTTCAGTCTATATTCATTCTTTTTCTGGAGGTAGATAGTATGCTGCATCATTAGTCCTTTGGGATTGTGTTTGATTATTATATGCTGAGAATAGCTGTCATTCACAATTCTTCATCCAACAATATTGTTTTTACTATATACAATTTTCTCCTGGTTCTGTTCAGTTCACCATGCATCAGTTCATGTAAGTAAGTCTTTCTGGGTTTTTTTCTGAAGTCATTCTGCTTGTCATTTCTTATAGCAATAGTATTACATTACAATCATATACCACAGATTGTTTAGCCATTCCCCAATTGATGGGCATCCCTTCAATTTCAACATTTTAGCTACCACAAAAAGAGTTGCTATAAATATTTTTTGTACAAATAGGTCCATTTCCCTTTTTTGGATTTTTTGGGATATAGACCTAGCATTGGTATTGCTGGGTCAAAGAGTATGCACAATTTAATAGATCTTTGGGCATGGTTCCAAATTGCACTGCAGAATAATTAGATCAGTTCACAGCTGCACAACAGTGTATTAGTGTTCCAGTTTTCCCACGTCCTCTCCAATATCCAATATTTTCCTTTTTTGTCATATTAGCCAATCTGATAGGTATGAGATGGTACCTCAGGGTTGTTTTAATTTGCATTTCTCTAATCAATAGTAATTTAGAGAATTTTTTTCCATATGACTAGAAATACCTTTTATTTCTTTGAAAACTGTCGGTTTCTACCCTTTGACCATTTATCAATTGGGGAATGACTTGTATTTTTTGAAATTTGATTCAGTTCTCTATATGTTTGAGAAATGAGGCCTTTTCTAGAAATCCTTGTTGCAAAATTGTTTTCTAAGTCTTCTGCTTTCCTGAAATTGGTTGTGTTGGGTTATTTTCTGCAAAAGCTTTTAAAAATTTTATACATTAAAAATTATCTATTTTACATTTTGTAATGTTCTCTATAGCTTCTTTGGTCCAAAAATTCTTCCCTTATCCATAAATCTGACAGACAAACTATTCTGTGCTCTCTTATTTGTTTATGATATTACCCTTTATGTGTAAATCATGTACCCATTTTGACCTTATATTGGTATACAGTGTGAGATCATAGATTTTACCTAGTTTCTGTAATTGTTTTCTTGCTTTCCCAGCAGTTTTAGTCAAATAATGAGGTTGGGTTTTTTTTTTTTTTTTGTTGTTGTTGTTGTTGTTGTTTTTTATATTTTGTTTTGTTTTGTTTTGTTGCTGGGCAATGAGGTTTAAGTGACTTTCCCAGGGTCACACAGCTAGGAAGTATCAAGTGTATGAGGCCAAATTTGAACTAAGATCCTTCTGAATCCAGGGCCAGTGCTTTATCTACTTTTCCACCTAGCTGCCCCAAATAATGAGTTTTTGTTCCAAAAACTAGGATCTTTGGGTTTATCATATGCCAGATTATTATGGTCATTTACAATAATGTAATTTGCAACTAATTTATTCCACTGACACACCACTCTATTTCTTAGCAAGTACCAGATTGTTTTGATAATTGCTGCTTTATAATACAGTTTGAGATATGGTAGGACTAGACTGCCTTCTTTTGCATTTTTGTTCACTGATTGATTTCCTTTATGATATGGTGGGAAATGGGGTACGGGTTGGGGTTCTTAGGAATTCCTCTTTAAAGAATTACACCCTCTTGCACACAAAATGTAGTTAGAATAAGGTGGTAGTTTATTTAGGAGCAAGGGAAGGGAAGGGTGGGAGGAGGGAAACCATGAAAGAAATCCTTGGACTTTTCATGGGGAGATTTGGCATAAAGCACATGGCTCAGAGGCACCAAATCTCCTCGAACAGGAGACTGGAAGGTACTTTTATAGAGGACTGATGGGGGTGGACCATCTTCCTGTGGAAAGTTCTTTAAGTGAGGGAGGACCATCCCCCATTGGTGGTAGCTGGGGGAATTGGGTGAACAGTGGAGGACCATCCCCCACTGGTAGTGACTAAAGGAATTGTGTGAGGGGTGGCTATGGATCCCTCTTCAGAACACAAAGGCCGAAGCCACACCCAAATTTATCTCCCCAGGGTAAGGGAGACCAGAATGAAGGGTAGGAATCCCAAGCTAGCTCAGTCCGATTTGGTTCAGTTTATCTCTCTAAGTGTTATCTGTCCTCTGGTTTAGTTTCTCAAGGAGAAGATTCCTCGGTGTGCCCCAGAGAAATTCTGGGATGCTCTGCCCCCCATGACACTTTATATCCTTGAGCTTTTTTTCTTTCAGATTAATTTTGTTATTTTTTCTAGCTCTATAAAATAATGTTTAGATAGTTTGGTATGAACTAAATAAATGTTTTAATTTAGATTGGATTTTTATTTTATTATATTGGCTCAGCCTACCCATGAGCAATTAATATTTTTTACAATTGTTTAGATATAAATACATTTGTGAGAGAAGTGTTTTATAGTTGTATTCATATCATTCCTAGGTTTGTCTTGGCAGGTAGACTCCCAAGTATTTTATATTGTCTACAGTTATTTTAAATGGAATTTCTTTTTCTATCTCTTGCTGCTGGACTTTGTCGGTAAAATATAGAAATGCTGATGATTTACGTGTGTTTATTTTGTATCCTGCAACTTTGCTAAAGTTGTTAATAATTTCAGGATTTTTTGTTGTTGTTGTTGATTCTTTGGGCTTTTCTGAGCATAACATCATATAATCTGAAAAGAGTGATAGTTTTCTTTTCTCCTTTCCTATTCTAATTCCTTTAATTTCTTTTTCTTCTCTTATTGCCTTTTTTCCATTATAATAGCTTTCATGCCTCTTTTATGTAAGATAATCTACACCATTCAATCTTCCCCTCCTTCAAATGCAATTTTTTCTCATCCCTTTATTTTATTTTTTTTGCATCATTCCATCAAAGTTACCTTATATCCACACCCTCTATCTATGTATACTGCTTCTAATGCTCTTACAGTAATAAAGTTCTTAAGAGGTACAAATATTATCTTGCCATGTAGAAATATAAAGTTAAATCTTATTGAATTTCTTATGTTTTCTCTTTCTTGTTCCATTTTTTACCTTCTTATCTTTTCCTCAGTCTTATATTTAGAGATTATTTTTTGAGCTCTGGTCTTTTAATTAGGAATATTTGAAAGTTCTTTATTTTTGTCATGGGGAAAATGGGGTAGGGGTTTAGGATAGGGGTAGGGGTTTGGTGGCCTTAGGAATTCCTCTTTAAAGAATTACACTCTCTTGCACACAAAATTAGAATAAGATGGTAGTTTATTTCTGCTTATTTCTCTAGGCATATCTGTCCTCTGGTTTAGTTTCTCAAGGAGAAGATTCCTCAATGTGCCCCAGAGAACTTCTGGGGAACTTTGGGCCCACAACATATGGGAGCTCTAGTATTAGGCTTTGATGTATCTAGGAGTTTTTATATTGGTATCTCTTTCAAGTGCTGATCAGTGGATTATTTCAATTTTTATTTTGCTCTTTGGTTCTAATATATCAGGGAAGTTTGATAATTTCTTGAAAGTGTTGTCTAGGACTTCTTTCTTTGTTTCATTTTTTTGATCATGGCTTTCAGGTAGTCTAATAATTCTTATCTTCTCTCTCCTGGACCTATTTCCTAGGTCAGTTGTTTTTCTAATAATAAACTTCACATTTTCTTCTATTTTGTTTTCTTTTTTGATTTTGTTTTATAATATATTGAAGTCTTATAGGGCCATTCTTGTTGAATTCTAATTTTTAAGGAATTGTTTTCTTTCATGAACTATTGTAATTCCTTTTCCATTTAGCCAATTTTATTTTTTAGGGAGTTATTTTCCCTGATAAATTTATGTTTATCTTTTCCTATGCTGTTGACTCTTTTTTCATGATTCTTTTGCATTACTCTCATTTCTTCTCCCATTTTTCTACTTCTCTAATTTGCTTTTTCAAGTCCTTTTTAAGCTCTTCTAGGAATTCTTTTTGGGGCCTGAGAAGAAATTACATTTTTTCTTTTAGATTTCACATGTAGCCATTTTGAGGCACTATTGTCCTCTTCTGAGATTATGCCTTGATGCTCCCTGTCACCATAGTAACTTTCTATAGTCAAGTTATTTTTGTTTGTTTGTGTTAACCTGGAAATTAAGGAAACAATCAATATAGGAGAAATAACGTCTTTAATCGGGCAGGTATCTTGGTATTGCAAAACTGGGAAGCTAGGAATACCCAAAGATGGGAACCAAGGACAGGGTTTTTATGAGATAACAGAACTGAGGGAGCTATGAAACTGCCCTAGGTAAAAATTAGTTTCTCACAGACAGAAACTATTTAATGTAAATAAACCTTTTACATAATAACCCAAAGTCCAGGAAGTAAGCTTGGGAATCTTTGGGAGGGGATAGTTTGTTTAGGGGAAGGTCTATAAGTCCATCAAAGAGTCTGGAAATGACAAAGACTGGTCAGCCCAAGGCAATTCATTTGTCTGGGGAAAAGGGGACTGAGTGGAGAATCAGTTCTCAGTAAATTTTGTAGTTCTCATTTGTTTTATTGTTTTCTGCCTTTTTTGTGATTTGGTGTTTTTATGTAAGAGGTGAGCTCTGGTCTTTCACTGAACCAAGCTTTTGGTGCTAGGGCTCATGGTCTAACTGCTGACTTTTACTGGGTTACAAGGCTTAGCTGCCTGCTTTTACTGGAGGGTAGGCTTCCTTTCTGGCTTGTACTAGGTAGTAGGTACTCCCTTTTGGTCTCCCTTTGGTGCAGTGGTTAGATGGTGGCCTCCTCCAGGGGTGGGGCCTTGTTACTGGGTTGCCATGGTAACAGAGTTTTTCTGGTAGCTGGCCCAGGAAGAAGGATCTTGTTACTGGTCTGCCCTGGCTATGGGGCCCTGCTGCTGGGTTGCTATGAAAACAGCATCTCTCTGCTGGCAGGCCCCAGAGACAGAGTTTTGCTGTTAGCCAGCCTTGGGTTGGGGCTTTTCCACTTGTCAACAATGGGGTTAGGGCCTACCTAGTGGCTATGCTAGGGGTGGGGTCACTGGTGTAGGGACTTGCTGTACTGCATAGACTGCTCTCACTTGCCTAGGGGGCTGCTGGTTTGCAGGAGGGCAGGTCCTGGCTAGTAGAGTACCCCAGGTTTGGAGCCTTGCTGCACACCCCCTGCTGTGAGGTTGGCTGCTGTTGCTTTTCTTGTTCACCCAATGAGACAGACCTTTCCTGTAGTGTTGATAAACTGGTTACCTGCACCTACATAATTCTGACATGGTTTTCTAGTTGTTTGGAGGGGAACTTGAGAGGGCTTCAGAGGGTTTCTTACTCATTCTGCCATCTTGGATTTTTTCGAATATATCTAATCTGGCCAGTCCTTCTTAGATGCCAAAGAAATTTTTTCCAGCTGCCCAATATCAATTGCCAGCAACTGTGAAAGTGAGTGTGGCGTAAGAAATTCCACATGACATTGGACAAGCCTCTTTTGAAAGCTCACCTCTAATTACTGCTGCACTAGAAACCTTGTAGTCATGCTTTCAAGTTGTATTTTTAAGTCCCAGTTCTTATATTCAGCATTTGCATCTAGAGTGAGTGATTTGCATTTCAAAACTACCACCTGAGACAATGGAATCCTGTAGTCTTGCTAAATTTCTGCAAGTAACTGACCTCTTTAAAATGTAATCTGGGTTAGGGGAGAAATTATTCATGCAAAAACTGTTTACACTCCAAAAAGGAAAGGATGTTGTAATGTCTTTGTCTCATTCAGTGAGATTCTCCATATGGACTATTCCTACACTAAAATGTCAAAGAAGAAGTAAAGATTCATTACCCTTGATATATTCAGTGGATAGAGGATTAATCCCAGCAGAAGCAACCTTGAAAGGTACTTAAATTACTCTTACTTATAGAGGAAACCCATTTAGATTAAATGAAAAGCTCTTAATTTTTTTCTGTGAGAAACAGAAAGAATCAAAAACATAATTCTCTGAAGAACAAGGCAGAAGCCACAGGGGGAAAATGAAGCAACAAAGATAACCATTATTTTATTCCAAATTGAACACATTGAATCTCCTTTGTTTCCCCACTGGAAAATCATCAAATATAAAAATATAATGTAAAATATGAAACTGAAGTTTTGAAATGTTAATACACTGTAACATAGACATCTAAAGAATTGTGATGAAGATGAAACATTGAGAATATTCTTCCCAAATCTTCTCCCCCAAGTCCTTTACTTTTTTTTTAACTAAAAAGATTTAGAAACATTTCAGCATGAATTCCAGTAGAATCTTGTTATAACAATGTTTCATGATTTGGAATATAGCACAGAATTGAAACCCCATATATATAGCACAGAGGGAAACCCCATAAAAATTATGGTTAGCCTCTGAATAGCTGATAGTTTTGTCTCTATTATAACAGCTTTTTAAAAAGTTTTCCCTTAAAAGGAAAAGAGCCCATATGTTCTAAATATTTATAGCATCTTTCTTTGTGATGACAAACTGTAAGTTGAGGTAATGCCCATCAATTACAGAATGGCTGAATAAGTTTCAGTATAGGATCATGATGGAATACTATTGTGCTATAAGAAATAATGGGGGGCAGCTAGGTGGCACAGTGCATAAAGCTCTGGCCCTGGATTCAGGAGTACCTGAGTTCAAATCCAGCCTCAGACACTTGACACTTACTAGCTGTGTGACCCTGGGCAAGTCACTTAACCCCCATTGCCATGCCAAAAAAAAAAAAGAAAAAAAAAGAAAAGAAATAATGAGGTTGATGATCTTAATCAATGAAATCTCAGAAATGTGTGTAAAAGTTATCACAACTTTGGCATAGTATGAATATCACAAAGAATGGCTATGAAATTGAAATAGGGTGGATAATAAATTTATTTTTATAGCAAAGATTTACTCCTTAATCATTATTTTCACCTTAATTTCTGAAGAAATTAATTTTAAAAAATTAATATATGACAATGTATCACTTCTTAGGCTTCCTATTATGACCCAATAAATGATATGCACGTGGAAATATAATCTGGGAGGGAGATCTTACCCACCATACAGATACAACTTTGCATGTTCATGATGTAGAGGGGCAGTGTATTCCACAACTTTTAATTTACTTTAAGGAGGAAGTTTTGAACTACAAGAGATTCCTTATGACTGCTAGGGCTACTGTTACCCTATTATCTGGATAAATGTTTTATAAGGACCACTTGAGAGGCAATAAGGGGTATCAAAATTGTCTTGGAGTCAGGAAGACCCAATTTGAAATCTAGTTCTGTATAACTGTAAGCAAGTGATGGGATCATAAATTTAAAGATGAAAGAGACCTCACATTCAATTTGTTCCAACTCTTTCATTTTATAGGTGGGAAATCTAAGGCTGACATAGGTAAAAGAGCCTATATTTGAATTCAAGTCCTCTGACTCCAGATCCTGTATCCTTTCCACTGTGCTACAGTGGAAAATCAAATGCAATACTATATCCAGTTACTAAGAAACAAAACAAAACAAAAACCCAATAGCTCTAACTTAATTCGTAGCAAAGAAACTCACTTAGCTTTGACTTTCTAATGTGTGAAATAGGGATAATAATGCCACAACCCATAATTGTTCTATAACTCAAATGATTATGTAAAGTGTTTTAAAAACTTTAAAGTATTATTCACATATAAGCTATTTCAGATGAAGCAACTGGGAATGGTTGGTCTGAAGGAAAAGAATTCAGAGAAAAAAAGGTGTATCTATATTTTCACTATTATAAAATTGTATAAAAGCATCTACTAACATATTCCTCTGATATCAGTTTACAGTCTAATATTTCCAACAAAAAGTAATCAGACCTATTTTTAAAAACCTTAAGTGGAAGAGAATTTAACTACTTTAGAAGGTAACATATACCATTTTAAGTCATCCTAGTTGTTAAGAAGTTTTGCTAGGGAAAACAAATCTTAAAAACCTCTACTTCACTGATCCTTGCTCTCCTATAGGCCAGATGTCCCTAACTTTTACATGTCACAGGACTCATGGTGTCTCAGTATTTTTTATGGTCTCCTAGACTAAAAGAAATACCTTACTGTTTGTTTATGGAGTAGTTCAGTCTAAAAACTTAATATTTATGTCCTAGCAACTTAGTAGCTATTGGAAAAAACTGATGCATGCAAATTGAAAAAAAAAATATTTTGTTCTTAAATAATCACAATTACTAATGTGATATGAGTGCTTTGGGGGCACTCTTGACTCTGGTACTAGAATGGATATTGCCAATCTAATTTTTTTTTCCATATTGATTTTTGCATGGCACTTGTTTTTTTGTTGATTTTTTTAATCACAGAAACTACTGAAAACCCAGATTTGTAAATATTTTGTTATTGTTGTTCACTTGTTTCTGACTCTTTGTGACCCCATTTAGAGTTTTCTTGGCAAAGATACTGGATTGGTTTGCCATTTCCATTTACAGCTCATTTTACAAATGAAGAAACTGAGGCAAATAGAGTTAAGTGGCATTCTCAGGATCAGGATTGCAGTAGAAAGTGTTTGTGACCAGATTTGAACTTAGGAAGATGAGTCATCCTGACTCCAGGCCTGGCATTCTATCCACTGTGTCATCTGGCTGCCTCTAATGATATTACTTTGGAAATAATAAAGTCCAAGAAGTTAATGGCATATCCAAAAGTATAAGTAAACAAAAACATATTTCAAATATTTTAGAATATCATCTTTAAAATGTAGTGTAATATAAAGTTTTGACTGTAATTTACATCAAACTAGTCGTTTGTGCTATATTGAACAGATGTAGAATATTACTGTATTTCCTTCAACAATCTAAAATATCTTGGGGTGCCCCCATGAGTTCAATGGGAATGGGGTTTATAGTTTGGGAACTGTAACTCTAGATCAATCAGAATAAGTCAGATATACCTACTCTGCCTTCTCTTCCCTAAGCTAAACATCACACTTCCCTTCAACTGATGCTGATAGGACATAGTTTCAAGTCCCCATACCATCCTCTTCTTCTTCTTCTAGACTTCTAGCTTATCAATGTCCCCTTTAGAAGTTGATGATCTTAATGAAATGTGAAAGCCTTCTTCCCCTCTCTGGACATTAGAAAGAGCATAGTAATAAACTTATACTATTGGATTTTTAGGCCTAGATTTCTTTTTTATGAGATTACATTCTAAAAATGAACTTCTTTGTTCTGTTTGCCTCACCCCCAATGATAGTGGTTAAGATAAGTAAATCTAATTTTGATTTTATTTGGAAGGATTAATTGTTATAAAAATATTATTTTGAATATTGCTAATGATTTCAAATTCCTCAGAGAGTATTTTATCTATAAAATAATTAAGTTGCTTACTAGAATGTTGATTTCTTATTTTAATAAAATTTAAATACAGTCTAAATGAAGATCAGTAACTTATTTTGGAATAATAGAACAAAAGGAGATCTGTGTTAGAGAGCCTGAAAGGGACTTTTCAATGCAACATAAGCACTTCTGTTCCAGTAAAGCATTTTGAGAAAGAGTGACTATTCCCTCTTCTCACCCAGCAATTCTCAGGACTTATGTAGCAAGTGACTAATAGGACACTATGGTTGGCAGATCCCCATGCAAAGAATGGACAACTTCAAGAAGAAGGTAGAGGTATTTAACAAGGACTTGCAGTAAAGTATTTAATATAATTTTGCATGCATATGGGCACTTGGGAAGTTTCTGGCTCGATATGAACATGCAAATCTGGCAAAAATTACTCCTATTAAGGCTATCATTATCAATAAGTACCATAAAAAGACTAATAAAAGAGCCCAGATTTGTCAGTAATAAATATAGATACATAAGCATTCCTAAAGAGAAGATTGAATTAGAATATATATCAATACTTGCCTGAGATCTGTCCCCTCATGCCAGAGAAGAGCATGAAGAGCAAGAGAACTGTGAAGAAATCCTATGTATTCCTGACTTTCCATCTACCTTTTATTTTGTTTTTATTCATCATTTGTTTTTTTTTGTTTTTTGTTTTGTTTGTTTGTTTTTTGTTTTGTTTGTTTGTTTTTTGTTTTGTTTGTTTGTTTTTTGTTTTGTTTGTTTGTTTTTTGTTTTGCGGGGCCATGGGGGTTAAGTGACTTGTCCAGGGTCACACAGCTAGTAAGTGTCAAGTGTCTGAGGCCAGATTTGAACTCAGATACTCCTGAATCCAGGGCCAGCACTTTAACCACTGCGCCATCTAGCTGTCCCCTCATCATTTGTTTTTGAAGAGTAATGACGTCACAAATGAATTTAAGTGAGAAAGAGTTGTTCAAATATTCACTATGTCTTCCAGAATCATCAAATTCAGTGGGAAGAAAAAACAATCAGGATAATTGGCATTGGTCCAGGATGCAGTGGATGATGTTGGCATCTTCTGTGTCTTACTAGGCTCTAAGCACTTCACAATTCTAACTTCAGATGCCTCCATGGCAGTTGGAATTAATTCTTCTTGCCTGTTTTTCCCAAAGAAGTTTTCACATGCTTTGGGTAGGCATCTCCTTAACTTACCAATGGTTTTAAAACCTGTTGGCTATCCTCAACCTAGTTTAAAGTCCATCTGCAGAGATAGTTTTACCAGCGTGTGGCCACTGTCTGTGCTAAAGCTTCTTAGAGCCACAGTTGAGAGTTGGGTGACAGGTAAACCCCAAAGGTGGGTAAGAAGCCCTGAAAAGGGCTCAGCCAGCCCTCTCACCAAAGGTGCTAGTCCTTCCTGAATACCCCATACATCACACTTTTTCTCTAGTCAAATTATATATACTTAGCTTTTTTATTGTCTTTTTCAGTTTATATGCTTGTTTTCTTACCTCTCTTTTAAAGTGGAGGAAAAAATATGTCTACTAATCTTTTTTTTTCTTTTCTTTTCTTTTTCTTTCTTTTTTTTTTTGCAGGCAATGAGGGTTAAGTGACTTGCCCAGGGTCACACAGCTAGTATGTGTCAAGTGTCTGAGGCTGAATTTGAACTCAGGTCCTCCTGAATCCAGGGCTGGTGCTTTATCCACTGTGCCACCTAGCTGCCCCCTATCTACTAATCTTTTGAGAGCTTAGATGGACCTGAAAGTTGTGGGAGCAGGAGGCCTTTTTAAAGTAAATTTTGAACCAAGAATACCCAGTACATTTAAAAGCAAGCTGCCTTATCAGTGTTGTTACATACCCTCCATGCTTCCCTTGTCCAATATCAACTATGGAAACCATTTTACTTGGCTCCATCCTTCTGTGGGTGGTTCTCTTTCTTAAAATCCCTTTCTCTCTCTCTCTCCCGCCCCTTTATATGTAGGTTTTTTTTTTTCCTTTTGAAGGAAAGAAGGGAAAACCATGGGAAGGGGTATGGTCAAAAAGTCATAAAAAAAAATCTTCACAATATCCTGCCCCCCCCAAGAAAGTTATTCATTCTTTTGCTTAGAAAGATTCTGAGAAACTGTAAAAATGAATCAATAATTCTCTTCCTATCACTTGAAACCAGCTAGAAAATTTTTTTAGTGAGATATATCCTCTAATTATCAAATTGATTTCTTCCCTCTCCTGGACTTTCTCCTCTCTGATACATTTACAAAATGGCACACATAGATTAACAACATCATGGTTAACTGATATTTATCATATTTGAGATAAAATTTTAAAAAAACAACTCTTAAGAAATAGAGTTTGTGGGGGAAAAATCCCTGTCTTGAGAAAAGGGAAGGAAAAAGCGAAGGAAGGGTATAATGATTCATCAGCCTTGTGTCTGTCACTGGGTGAACAACAACAAAATGCATCAATGCATCTGTACAGATATGCCTTATGGCATACAACTCCACTCTTGCTTATTCTCCTATTCTCCCTGTCTACTATTCCACTGCTTTTTGGGCCTATTTCCAGGGCTCCCTTTCTTCCATGAGGCTTCTTCCATACTGATACAATCTTGTCTTTGGAAGAGATTCAGATGCTCATTTTTTTTAGACCAAATATCAGTCACCTTAGCCAGCTTTAGCAGTTTTTTGGTCAGGATAAATTTCCAAGTGACTGTTTCAGGAAATGCTGAGATGTCTGCCCTCCATTTGGCATTATCTTCAACAGCCTGTTGTTCAGTCATTTCCATCATGTCTGACTCTTCTTGATCCCATTTGGGGTTTTCTCAGCTTCTGGAGTGGTTTGCCATGTCCTTCTGTAGCATATTTTGTAAATGAGGAAACTGAGGGAAACAGGTTAAGTAACTTGCCCAGCCCAAGGTCACAGATCTAGTAAGTATCTGAGACCACATTTGAATTCATAAGATGAGTCCTCCTGAATCCAGGCCTGCCACTCTATACACTGTGCCACCTAGTTGACCCAATATCCTTTAACATGTATAAAAGCCTTAATTTTTCTCTTCTTTCCTTTGGTTCCAGTATGGTTGAAATAATTTATTCTTCAGTGGCTATGCCTATCTTTGAAAAGCATTGCCCAGTCTAACTGAATGTATCATTCTTTTATAATAAATAGCCTTTAAACCTGAAAAACATTGTTCCAGAAAGCTATCAATGCACTCCTAGTTGTATATATCAAGCATCTTTTGATTCTCTTAAACTCTAAAAATAACCATCTGGTTTATATTGAAACAAACTCACACAAAATAAATTTTAAAAGTTAAATCCTAAAGGCATTCTTTGAACTAGTTGTAGGGGGTAGGGTATGTCTGTGGAAGGGGCATAGGGGAATGGAACTGGGTTGCAGGAATCTTAGTAAAGCCCAAGAACCTGTACTATTCACTCTTCTTCATTGACTCTAAGCTTTTCCTACCCCATACTTTATCCATAGAACCCTCATTCTATACAAACAAGCACACACAGACTACCCCTGCAGTAAAGCCCTTCACAATCGGACTGTTAATTTTTGCAGAATTTTTTTACCCTTCCTCTCACACACTTTATATTTTAGGTAAATTATCCTATTTGCTGTTCTCAGTACAAAACTCTATATCAAAATCTGTGTATGTATTATATCTCCTTTGTTGAATGTAAGTTCATTGAGGGCAGAAGTTATTTAGAATTTGTGTATGTTGAATTACAGGAGGGGAAGTAATGATTATATTTTTGTCTGTATAGTGTATATTTGTAGTGATTAGCTGTTCTAATCAAAATTATACCCACAAAAATATATCCAGAAGAATTTTTTTAATAGGTAGTTTATTTTCCTAAGAAAAATATGCTTAAAAAAAAACAGAAACATTTTCTATGAAGGATTTCAACTACTACATAACATATCCTTTGGAAATTGAGGAATAAAGTATCTATAAAAGAAAGGAGATTGCTTTTTTAAAAAATCATACTAAAACTTTCACATTCAAGTATATTCTCCATTAAACAAGTCATGCTAAAAGTCTACATAATATCATGTATGATGCTCTTGATTTAAACTATATACAACTCATCAATTGTTCTGGTTTTCTAAGTGATCAATGTGTTCTCTAAGGAAACCATGTTCATAATTGCATGATTCCATCTCAGTTTTTACCAAGGTCTGTCTATATTGCACAGATGAACCACTCACCACATTCAGCACAGTTGGCACTTATAAATATTTTAGTACTTCCAAAAATTAAATTCACCATTAAAGTCTTGTTATGATTGAGTAGGTTTATTTCAAAAAGATGTTTAATAGACTTTGAAGGAAATTCCTAAGGAGGAGACCTAAGACCATTTTATGAAATGGTACCATTGGGGGATAATCATATGAATGTATAGGGTCTTACAGGTAACAGTTATAATAGTAGTTAAAACATTTGATTACACATTTTGATGCATTTGTTTAAAATATCTATCATTTATGAGTATATCTTATTTTTTGATACTTTGAATCAGGCTTATAATTTGTATATAGCTATATATTGGTTTATGATGTATTAGTGTAGGAAAATCCCAGTGGGGATACTTTCTACCACCATATATTGGTCACTGCTATGAGACTTATAGTCATAAAAGGACACACCTCAATACAGGAGGAAGATGTCTAAAGTCAGAAGATTATGGTTTAATCCTGTATCTGCTGCTTACTACTTGTGTGACTATGGACAAGTCATTTAAGTGATCTAAAATGAGTTTCCTCATGTGGAAAATGAGGAAATTAGATTAAATGGCCTCAAAGATCCCTTCTGGTGATGGAGTTATTATCTGGTTATACTTTATAGAGGGGCCCAAGGTCACACAGCTAATATATATATATATATATATATATATATATAATATCAGGATTTGAACTTCTGTTTTACAGATCATGGGGACAGCTCTCTATTCATTTCATCATACTGCCTCCTATATCATTCAATTTAATTCATTGTTAAATAACAATTGAACAAGTAGCAGAATAGAAGGAATTGATACAACTTTATGTATTCTCTCTCTCTCTCCCTCCCTCCCTCCCTCCCTCCCTCCCTCTCTCTCTCTTTTCCCCCCAAGGAAAGTGTTTCAATTAAAGTCCATTCCAGAAAGAGCTAGGTGAAAGAGCATGAGCCAAAGGAAAAGGGAGTAACCTAAAATGACCCTTGAGGAAAGAGTCTTGGTGAAGCCATAAGATTAGAAGTGCTGGCAATAGCAATATGACAGGAAAAAATAAATTTAGAGAATAAGTACAAATAAAGAAATAAAATTATCACTTTTGTAGATGACATGATAATTTACTTAAAGAACTTTAGATATCTAAAAGTTAACTGAAACAATAACTTTAGCAAAGGTACAATATATAATAAATACATATTTATTTCATCCACATATTTAACATCTCCATATAATACTCCAAAACCAACAGTAGGAAGTGATAGAAAGAGTAATTACATTTAAAATAACTATAGACTATATAAAATATTTGAGATTATGGCTCCCAAGATAAAACCAAGAACTATATAGATATAAAACTACAAACCACTTTTTACAGAAATAAAGACATATGCCCAATGCAAAATAAAATTATAATACTGCCTAAATTAGTTACTAATCAATAATATACCAATCAAGTTGCAAAAGGATTACATGATACAATTAGAAAAAAATTAATTCACATGGAGACATAAAATGTCAAGAATCAAAGGAAAATAATGAAAATTACATAGAAACAAAGCAGCAGATCTCAACTGTACTACAAAGTAATATTTCTCAAAATAATTTGGGACTGGTTAAAAAATAGGACAACCTGTGGAACAGATTAGCAACACAGCATACAGAATCAAATGACCCCAATAGCCCAGTGTTTCATAAATAGACAGATAAATTCTATTAGAATTTATTATTTATAAAATCAGATCTACATAATTTGAAAAATATAAATTGCTCATGGATAGGCTGAGCTAATATAATAAAAATGACAATTCTACCTAAATTAATTTACTTATTCAGTGCCATACCAATCAGACTACCAAAAATTATTTTATAGAGCTAGAAAAAATAATAATAAAATTCATCTGGAAAAACAAAAATTCAAGGGGCAGCTGGATGGAGCAGTGGATAAAGCACTGGCCTTGGATTCAGGAGTACCTGAGTTCAAATCCAGCCTCAGACACGTGACACTTACTAGCTATGTGAACCTGGGCAAGTCACTTAACCCCCATTGCCCTGCAAAAAATTAAAAAAAAGTCAAGAATATCAAGGGAATAAATGAAAAAAATGCACAGGAAGGTGGGCTAGCCATACTAAATTTGAAGTTATAATATAAAGCAGCAGTCATCAAAACTATGTGGTACTGGCTAAGAAATAGAGCGGTGGATCAATGGAATAGGTTAGGCACAGGAGACACAGTTGTAAATGACTATAGTAATGTACTGTTTGATATACCCAAAGACTCCCACTTCTGGGATAGGACCTGCTGGGAAAACTGCTGGAAAAACTGGAAAAGAGTATTTCAGAAACTAGCAATAGACCAACATCTTACACTTTATACAAAAATAAGGTCAAAATGGGTTCAAGATTTAGACATAAAGGGTGATACCATAGATAAATTAGGAGAGGAAGGAATAGTTTACCTCTCAGATCTATGGAGAAGAAAACAATTTATATCCAAACAAGAGATAGAGAATATTATGAAAAGCAAGTTGGAAGACAGATTACATTAAATTCAAAAGCTTTTGTACAAACAGAAGCAATGCCGACAAAATTAGAAGGGAGGCAGAAAACTGGGAAACAATTTTTACAGCCAGCATTTCTGATAAAGGCCTCATTTCTAAAATATATCGGGAACTAAATAAAATTTATAAGAATCCAAGTCATTCCCCAATTGAGAAATGCTCAAAGGATATGAACAGGCAGTTTTCTGATGAAGAAGTCAAAGCTATCTATTGCCATATGAAAAATGCTCTAAATCACTATTGATCAGAGAAATGCAAATTAAAACAACTTTGAGGTACCACCTCACACCTATCAGATTGGCTAATATGACAAAAAAAAAGAAAATAATAAATGTTGGAGAAGCTATGAGAAAATTGGAACACTAACGCATTGTTGGTGGAGCTGTGAACTGATCCAACCATTCTGGAGAACAATTTGGAACAATGCCAAAAGGGCTATGGGACTGTTCATACCCTTTGACCCAGTGGTACCACTGCTAGATTTATATCCCAAGAAGACCATAGAAAAGGGAAAAAGACCCACATGCACAAAAATATTTATTGTAGCTCTCTTTGTGGTGGTAAAGAATTGGAAATTGAAGGAATTCCCATCAATAGGGGAATGGCTAAACAAATTGTGGTATATGAATGTAATGGAATACTACTGTGCTATAAGAAATGATGAGCATGAGGAGTTCAGAGAAACCTGGAAGGACTTACATGAACTGATGCTGACTGAGAGGAACAGAACCAGGAGAACATTGTACACAGTAACAGCAACATTGTGTGATGAACAATGGGGATAGACTTGGTTCTTCTCAGTAGTGCAGCAATCCAAAACAGTTTCAAAGAACTCATGATAGAAAATATTCTCAACATCCAGAAAAAAGAACTGTGAATTATGAATGCAGATTTAATTATACTGTTTCTATTTTTGGACCATATATTTTTTTCCTTCTTGTTTGAAGTTTTTCCTTTGTGCTCTGATTCTTCTTTTACAAGATGACTAATGTAGAAATATGTTTGATGTGACTGTATATCTACAACCTATATCAGACCGCTTTCTCTCTTGGGGAGGAAGGAAGGAAAGGGAGGGGGAGAGAAAAGAAAAATTTGGAACTAAAAACCTAGTATAAAGAAATTGGGTTTAAACTAATGCCTTGCACTCTATTCTAACATAAGCTCCAAATGTATACATGACCTTAAGTTCATGAAAAATTACCAATCATATCAGTATATAGGAGAAGCATTCATAACCAACAAGAGTCAGAGAGCATGATAAATAATTTTTATTACATTTTAATTGTACAAACAAATCCAATTCACTTAAGTTTAGAAGGCAAACTAGTTATAATACATCTTGATATTTCTCACCATCCCTAACAGAGTGCCCCATATATTATAACCATTTAATAAGTATGGATTAATGGGCTACACCATTGAATTAAGCTGATCTCAGACACTATTTGTGTGACCCTGGACAACTCATTTAACCCTGTTTGCCTAAGTTCTTATCTGAAAAAGGAACTGGAGTAGGAAGGGGCAAATCACTTTAGTATCTTTGCCAAGAAAACCCCAAGGGGGGGTCATGAAGAGTTGGACATGACTAAGCAACAATGAAAAAGCTTAGAAGAGGTAAAAACAAGTCATTCAGTTAAAGAAAAGTTAGTTCTAATTGGAAAAATTTAGGAAGTTTTCATGGAGGATGTGTTACTGAATTGGACCATGAAGGATTTCACTAAGTGGCATTAAGGAAAAAGATGAAGGTATTCCAACTATATAGGATGATATGAACAAATTCATGGAGGCAGGGAAAGTGAGACAAAGTACCCAAATTGTTAATTTTTTTAAAGTAATAAACATTTTTCTTTATAGTCTTGGGTTCCAATTTTTATACGTCCTTCCCTTCCTACCCTCCCCCACCCCAAGGTATTAAGCAATCAGATATGGGTTATACATGTACAACTGTGTAAAATATTACCATATTAGTCATTTTGTACAAGAAAATTTGAATAAAAGAAAAAATGAAAGAGTGAAAAATAGCATGCTTCATTCTGTGTTCCATCAATATCAGTTCTTTCTTTGGAGTTGGATACTATGTTTAGTCAATTGTCCTCTGGGATTGTCTTGGATCATTGTAATGTTTAGAATAGTTGTCATTCACAGTTCTTCATCAAACAATATTGCTGTCTCCGTGCACAACTTTCTCTTGGTTCTGCTCATTTCACTATGCATCAGTTCATACAAGTCTTTCCAGGACTTTGTGAAATAATTCTGCTTGTCATTTCTTACAGCACAATGATATTCCATTACCATCATATACCATAGCTTGTTTAGCCATTCCTTTCATTTCTAATTCTTGGCCACCACAAAAAGAGCTGTTCTAAATATTTTTGTACAAATAGGTCTTTTTTCTCTTTTGGGGGATATCTTTGAGATATAAACCTAGCAGTGGCATTTCTGGATCAAAGGGTATATACAGTTCTGTAGCCCTTTGGGCATAGCTACAAATTGCTCTCCAGAATGGTTGGATCTTTTCATAACTCCACCAACAGTGGATTAGAGTCCCAGCTTTCCCACATCCCTTCCTGCATCTAATATTTTCCATTTTTGTTATATTTGCCACTCTGATATGTGTGAGATTATACTTCAGAGTTATTTTAATTTGCATTTCCCTGGTCAATAGTGATCTAGGGCTTTTTTTTTCCATATGATTATAGATAGCTTTGATTTCTTTGTCTGAAAACTTGCTGTTCATATCCCTTGACCAATTATCAATTGGGTAATGACTTGTATTTTTATAAATTTGATTCAATTCTCTATATAATTGAGAAATGAGTCCCTTATCAGAGATATTTCCTTCAAAAATTCTTTCCCAGTTTTCTGCTTCCCTTATAATCTTGGTTACATTAATTTTGTTCATGCAAAAACCTTTAAATTTTATATAATCAAAATTATCTATTTTGCATTTTGTTTTACCTTCTATATATTTTGATACTAAATTCTTCTTCTGCCCATAAATCTGCCAAATTGTCAAATTTAATTGAGATGGAGGGTTGGTCTGGGAACTTGTCCATTTTGAAACCTGAGTATCTTAGCCTGGTATTCAAAGTCAGTTAGGTGATATGGTAGATTGAATACTAGAACTTGAGTCAAGAAAACCTTTTTCAAATCCTACCCCAGACAATTTACTAGCTGTTTGACCCTGGACAAATTGATTTATGTCTCAGTCTCATTTTTCCCTTCTTTAAAATGGGAAAAAAATGACAGCACACAATGGCCAGGTGGGTGGCACAGTGGATAAAGTATCAAGCCTGGAGTCAGGAAGGTTTGATTTTAAATCCTGCCTTAGATCGTTACTGGATGTTCATCCCTGAGCAAGTCACTTAACCTTATTTGCCTCAATTACTCATCTTTAAAATGAACTGGAGGAAAAAATAGCAGACCACACTCCAGTTTCTTTGACAAGAAAACTCCAAATGAGGTCACAAAAGGTAAGACAAGACTGAAATGACTGAATAAGAACAATGACAACAATAGAACCATGCTTCACAGGATTGCTGAAAGGATCTGGTGAGATAACATATAAATTGCTTATAAACCTCAAAGTACTATATCAATGCTATCTTCCTAATCTTCATTAAATGAAGGAGGTCAGAAAGGATGTGAAGGACTTTGAATACCAGGCTAAGATAATCAGATTTCATTCAGTAGGTCATAAGAAGTCATTGAAGGTATTTTGAATAAGAGAGTGACAATTGGAGGTAAGTTGCAGGAATAAGTCTACAGAATAAGTGTGTTGTAGTAAAAGAATACTAAAAATATAAAACCACATGATGTAGCACATGATAAATATGAAAATGGTGGTACAGATAATCTGTTAAAGAAGTTCAGAAGAAAGAGTAAGCTTATGGTAGGCTGAGCTAGTCAGAGAAGGGCTGATGATACTAGATTCAGGTAATACAAGTCTCCTGACCCCAAGCTCAGTGCTTTTTCCAATACATCACTTTGCCACCCTTATCTACCTGAATAATTATTTCTATAATAATTTGACTTTCAAAACATCAATAAAGCATCACCTAAGACACACCTGTTCAATGATTTAAGAGCAAATAAACCAATAGTTTAATTATCCAACATATATAGATAACTCCAAGATCCATTTTTGTCTCTATATTTCTACTAAAATAGATAAAGATAGAGGTAGAGATGAAAGAGATAGAAATATCCTTAGCCTCTCCTTTGATCTGTTTTCTATGCAGGTGGATGTCCTTAGGCATCACAAACTCAATTTGTTCCAAATTAAACTCATCATCTTCCCTCTAAATACACTCTTCTTATCAAGTTCCCCGCCCCCATTCTTTTGAGGATATTATGATCCTTCCAGGTAGCATCTTATTGCTAGGCAATGTCACTGTGGATTCTTCATTCTTCCCTACCCCATATATCAGTGGTCAGATATTGTTAATTCTACTTGTATACCCTCTTACATGTCTGTCTCCTCCCCTCCAAAAACCACAATCTAGTTCATACCTTCACCTGAGCTGTTGCAAAAACCTCCTTGGTAATTTGAGAATTTTTTTAGTTCACTATTCTTCCATTCAAGGCTTTAAACTTCATACTGAAAGAGCCTCATTAGTGTTTGTTGGAATGCTTTGCTAAAAATCATTGTGTATATATGTGTGCATATTTGTACTTGACCTATATGTGTGTGTATGCTGTTTTATTTAAACTTTTTAACTTTGTAGCCAATTTCTGAAGAAAAAAGTTATTAAAACATAAAACCAGTTTACTGTCAACTCAATTTGTTTCAAATCTATTCCCTTTGACTGTAAAAGTCAATGATTCTTGCTTTGCCAGTAATACAACATTAAGAGGGAACCCAGTCTCCAGTTTCCGGAAAAGAACCAGGTTTTCCCCAAGCCTTGATGTAAAAGAAAACAAACAAGCCAAAATATTCCAAAGGATTTTAAAGTCAATGAATACTTTTTATAACAGTCAAGTCCTTGTAAGCTTACTTATTTTCCTAACATATGATTATGCAATGGCGATGCATTGACAAATACAGGCAGAATAGTTCCACTTTTCTAAATTTTAAGTTTATGCCAGATATTTAGAGCAAAGCTGTTCCTTCTGGTCCAATTCTTGATACTGCGCCATTTGTTTCCTGTGATTTATACTTATGAATATATTATTTTATTAATATATATCAAAAGTATTTTTCCTATCTTTCAGAAGAAAATGAGAGCTGAGATGAACGGGAAGGAAAATAATAAATATATCTGGGGAAATGAGCAGAGCTCTTAGGAGCAAAGCCCTAGACTTTTCAGTTCATAGGAATTGATAACCTAGAATTTCAAGAAAATACCTATAAGTCATAAATACAGGAAAGTCAGGAATGTGTATAAAGTGTATGTAAGAGAAGAGGCTATCCCAGCCATTCTCTGTACTTCTATATCTCCAGTATTATAATATTCTAGATGCAACTGTTTTCTTATTAATAAGGTTATTCTCTCCAGTAATGTAGACTGCAAACCATGAGTTTGCTCATTAGGTAGAAAGAATATTCTAGAGTCAGAGTTCCTGGGATCAAATCCAGTTTCCATTACCTCCTACCTATGTAACCTTGAGTCAGTTACCTAACCTCCCTGGCCTTGTTTTCTTCATCTATAAAATAAATGGTTTGTACTACATTGGTCTCTGAGGTCACTTCCTTCTCTAAATAGATCCTTCTGTAATACTTGTCCATGTCTTTCAAAAAATCTATCGGGCTTCTACTTAACATTTTTTAGGGAGTGGTGGTGGAGAGAAGCAGTTCAGTTGATATATCAAGGTTAAACACTGGGCACATAGAATGTTCACCCCATCTTGCCAAAAAAAATTCTAACCATGGGGGTGCTAAGATTTTTTATATGGGGAAAAAAAAAACCTTTTGTGTTTGTATGATAGTGTTGATAGTGGTAGTAGGAATCAAACTTGAAAATCTTTTCAACTACTATTGACCTTTAATAGCTAACTTTGTTGGCCATTTTGAGGAAATCAAAGTTGCTTCTGGTTTTCATGGATGAATAGACACTCCTGCTTAAGAGACAGATAAATAATAAAAGCTTACATTCAAATACATTTCCTTTTTTCCTGAAGCAGTGCAGCCAAGCAGTTTTAATTAACCCACTTGTAGAACCAGCATTTCCTTGAGGCCAAAGAATATGAAGCCCAGAAAACAAAAGGATTATTTAATGGACTCTGGTTCAACCATCTGGAATGCATTCAGAGAAGTAAAAGTAACAGACAAAATAGGACTTGAATAAGAATATTTTTTCCCCAATTCTGAGTCTTTGCTCCTTTTCTTACATTTAAATGGTACTATTCAAACCTGTATTAAACCGGCACAGTGCTTTGCTGCATTTACATGTAAATAAGATTCTTAGGGGCAATCACATGTTTCTGTCTAGTCAATTCCCTTTCAATAAGAAAAGAATATGCATCCTTTTAGTTAGAATATGATACTTCAGTATTAGGGAATCTTTTGGAGAAATGTACATCTTATTATTGGGACTTGAAACTACATTAAAGGTTAAAATGAACATCTAAAAGATAATCAAATTCAGGCTATTAAAAATCTGAGTATTCATAAAGGTAAAAAAATAAATATAACTTGGTAAAAAGCTAAAATCTCTAGATACTCTGTGCAAAGACCTAATGCTATTTTGTGGGGTGGGGGATAGCTCTAATAAATATTGTTAAACTTTTTTAAATTGTCATTTTTCTGTTCCATGTAAAAATAAATTGATGTTCAGAGTGTTCCTAGTATAAAAGTATTAAATATCAAAATGTTATTTATACAATGATAATACTATTTCAAGATTTTAGTCTAACATAATTCTATTATTTCTTCTATGTCATGGTGTCTGTTTCCTTTATATTACTGTCTTTTCTCTGAATACAACTCTATTCTGTTAATGTCCTTCCAAAAATAAATTGCCCAGAATTGAATTCAATACTGTAGAAGTATTATTATTAGATAGCCTCTGACCAAGAAAGAGTGCTACTTTCTTTCTCCTTCTGAGTGTTCTGCTGCTCTTAGTGTCACCTAAGATCACTTTAGCTTTTTTTTGAAGGCCACCTTATACTGTTTACTTAATTTGAATCTGAAATCTACTGAAACCTCAATGTCTTTCTCATAAGAACTATTGTCACCCACTGCTTCATTTTTCTTTTACTGGTAGAATTGCTGGTAATTTACTGGTAGAATTAACTTTTACTGGTAGCATTTTTTAAAAAGGAGAGAAAATTTCATCTTCATAGATATGCCGTGTTTCTGATATATTTTCTGCATCTGGGTTCTGCCATCCAAGGTGTTTAGTAACCATTTCCATTTTACAATATGGTATCAGAAAAATGTACAATAGCCTGCTGGTCTAGAGACATTTGGATTGATATCTTAGCTTTGGTTCTTCATTTATGTGGCTGTGGGGGAAGGGAAAAAACATGTCATTTCTCCCTAAGGTTTCAGGCTTTTTTACTTTTTCTTTTCCTACTTTGAGGAAGTACTAAATATTGATTTTGGGGCAGCTAGGTGGCACAGTGAATAGAGCACTGGCCCTGGATTCAGGAGGACCTGAATTCAAATCTGATCTCAGACACTTGACACTTACTAGCCGTGTGACCCTGGGCAAGTCACTTAACCCCAATTGCCTCACACACGCACAAAAAAATATGTTTATTGCTATTCACCATTGGGGATTATCCAAGAAATGAACTTTATAAATTAAATGATTAAAGTTGTTATAATTTTTAATGCTGGTAGTCTTAAAATCATGTAGTTATCTTCATGTTTTGTCATGGAGCATTTCAGTGGAAGGAAGGTTGATGTTTTTCCTTTTCAGAAAATTTTGCTTTTTTTTTCAATCCTCAATAAGTAAGTACACCATCATTTTTCTTCCTGGAAGAAATTTTATGATGTCAAAGGAAAATAAGCTTTTAGTAAGATGAGGGAAAAAACACTTAAATCACAAAAGCAAAATGGTTACTTAAATCCTTCCACACATTTAGGAAAATGTTTTCTATAATTAAATAATTTTCTGGAAAGGTATTTTCTCTATAATTTCTCCCTTTTTTTCATGATTTTTCTTATACCCTTGGAGATTTCATTGAAACAGTACTTACATTTTACCATCTACAAGGGATCGTCATCATATTTCTTTCAATAGAATATAAACCCCTTGAGGATGGGGCTTTTTCATTTCTTTTTTTTCTCTTTCTAAATCTCCACTGCCTGACACATAATAGGCAATTAAGATGCTCATGAAATGAATAAACATAATCTAACTTAAAAGCTTTTTAAAGTTCTTATTCTAATCATGATGGCATGACTATATGTCAGTAACTATGAGAAGCACTTTATACATATTATCTCATTTGAGCCTGTACCCAATAACACCGACAGTACTTTTATTCTAGTTTTACAGTTGAGGAAACATGACAAATAGAAGTTAAGTGACTTACCCAGGGTCACATAGCTAATAAGTGTCTGAGGCCATATTTGAACTCAGATCTTCCTGATTTTTGCTATGGGCTAGTTATTTCATGGCAATTTCCTTATGTGTAAAATGGGCATAATAGTGCCTAGAGTAAATAATTTACATACTTATCATGAGTATCAAATAAGATCACATAAAGTACTTCATGAAACTTAAAGTTATGGATTAATGTTAACTTAGTATGTTTAAACCTTCCCTGATCTCACCTCCTCAGACCTTTCTTTGTGGTTAGTGGTCACTGTGTAATTTAAGATTCTAAATGTGGATTCTAATCTGTTCCCCCAGTTTTGGGGGAAACTGACTAAAAATCACTGATAAAACGAGTTTAGGTTTTTAAGGGTTTATTGGAAAATAGAAAGAAAAAGATTGAGAACAGAATTCTAACAGCCTGGCATTCCTATCTTTCCTCAAATTTCCTGTGAAATCCTCTGCCGCCACCACCATCAAGTCAGGAAGCCATAAAGCCCCAGCATTCTCTGCGCAGGCTCCCTTTCCTCCTTCCTGTCTCCTCCCAGACCATAGGAGGCTCCTCAAGTTGATTGGCTGGTAGCCTTGATAGACAGCACCCATGAGCAAATGTCATTTCCTGACGCCAAGGAAAAGCCACAATGCCTCTGAGGCATTTTCCTCATGGTGGAACTTTCCCACAGCAAGTCTCCAGTAGGTGGCGTCATTCCAATCATTACATCACTAATTTAATTTTCCTTGTAGTATACTAATTTGCAGCACATGTTGCAACCCCTATTAGAATGTAAGACTTTGAGAACAGCTATCACTAAGTCTATGTCTTTACATTCCCAGTATTACCACAATAAAATTTATTGGATTGAATTGGATTTAAAAAAATAAGCCATATAGGCTTTTACTCAGTTCACTGGAAAAAATGTACAGAGGAAGGTCAAAGACTGAATTTCAGGTTTTTCCACTAGAGATGTCTTTCTTGGTTGATGTTGATTCATTTAACCATTGCTCTTAAGTTCTAGTTATTCACTTAATAATACTACCATTGTTCCATATATATTCATCTTGCTAACAATAATCTAATCATGTGAGATTGTTATGCCTTACTGAAAGCCAGATATATAATATCATAATATCACTCACTCACTCACACACACCAGTGATATTGACCTCCTTGCTTTTTTTCACACAAGATAATATATCTCCCAACACTGGGCATTTTTACTGACTGTTCCCCATGCTTGGAACTATCTTCCTCCTCTACTCTGATTCCTGAATTCTGAATCTTCCTTCAAGTTTCAGCTAAGAAGTTAAGGTTCCTCCTTCTGCAAGAAGACTTTCTTTCTCCTGTTATTATCTCTAATACATCTTGTATATATATTCATTGCCATAAATTTTTATGTGTTGTCACCCCCCCCATTAGACAGTGACTTCTTTGAAAATGCAGACTCTTTTATTTTTATTTTTTGATTGGTCTTTCTTTGTATCCTCAGTACTTAGCTCTGTGCTTGGTGCATGGTAAGTACTTAATAAATGCTTGCTGATTTGACTTGAATATGTGTATGGCAAAAAGGAAATTAAATTCCAATATAAACTGTACTTAATAATGAACCTACATTGGTTCTTCATGATCATCTCTTCTATTTATAAGTACTCACAATCTATCCCTTCAATAATATATTATAGAATTTTTTTACTTATCAAGGATAGAATGGTAACTTTGTCTTCAATAACTTCATCATTATTTCCCTTTTGTGAAAAGCAGAATATAATGTGTTGATTTCCCAACCTATTATACATTTCTCCCTCTGTCAATGATTTTTCAATGTCACCAACAATAAACAAAAAATGTTGGCTTTTATTTTTATTTTAAATGACATAGAGTTTGTCTGGATCTATTCAACTGGATTCATTGAAGATAATAAGGTTCATTTTAAGAATTGTTTCAATTGCTTTAGGGTTTAATTTGCTATTAATAATTTTTGTTTTACCCTATTCCTCCTTGTTTCTTCACATTTTAAAAAAAATCAATTTTATGATATATATGTCACTGCTCCCTAAGGTTTTAGGTCTTTTTTTTTTTTTTTTAGTGAGGCAATTGGGGTTAAGTGACTTGCCCAGGGTCACACAGCTAGCAAGTGTTAAGTGTCTGAGGCCGGATTTGAACTCAGGTACTCCTGACTCCAGGGCCGGTGCTCTATCCACTACGCCACTTAGCTGCCCCAGTTTTAGGTCTTTTTTAATTTAGTCAACCAGTTTTTCTTTTCTTACTCATAAGTAGGTATTCAATTTTTATATTTGTTCATAAAAGTCATTGGAGATTATCCAAAGAAGTCAACTTTATAAACTAAGCGATTAAAATGGTTATACTCTTTGATGCAGTTGGTCTTAAAGTCAGGTAATGTTATCTTCACGTTTTGTGATAAAACTTTTCAGTGGAAGGAAGATTGATGTTTTTCCTTTTCAGAAAACTTTGCTATTGTGAGAAACCCCATTTAAAAATTTCTGAGACTCAGTGTGGGAGAAGTATCAAAGGTCTTTATTTACATTCTCGTGAGAATGGGCCAGCTCCCTAATGGAAATGGCTTCAAAACATGAGCCCCTGAGCTCTTTTATTCTTTAATATGGCTGACCCCTCCCTTCTTCCCCAGTTACAATCTGCCTACCAAGACACTGGCACCAAAAACTAGCCAATCAGAATGCAGCATAGCCAATGGGGGAAGGCAACACAGAGACAGCCCTCTAAACTCCCCCCAATGTGACCATCCTTGGGTCTCCCTCATCATGTGATTCAGTGTGCTGGGGAGGGGGAGGGGAGGAAGCCCTATCTTAGAATGGGAGGAGCCCAGCCCCCATTTGTGGACATTTGCATTTTCAGCTTTTGGGGGGGCATGTTTTCCCACAACTATTTTTTTAAATCCTCAATTAACTATACCACCATTTTTCTTGGAAGAAAGTTTATGCTGGCAAAGGAAAATAATGTTAATAAGAGGAGAAAAAAAATCACCTGGTCAACTCTCAAAGGCAAAATGGTTACTAAGCATTTAGGAATTAAAAAAAATAATTAGTTTTCCAGAAAAAAAATAAATTCTTTATATTTTTGTGATTTTTCATACTTTTTGAGAAGTTTCATTGAAATAGTTTTTATGTTTTGCCATATGTAAAGGATCATCACCATATTTTTTTCCCAATAGATTGTAAGTCTCTTGAGAACAAGAGGATTTTCATTTCTTATTTTTATATCTCCATTGCCTGGCATATAATAGGCACCTGAAATGCTTGTGGAATGAATGAACATTATCTAACTGAAAAACTTTATTCTAATCATGATGACATAACAATTTTTCCTTATATATTGATTATATAAGGATGTAAAGAGCATAAAAGAAATGGCATGTTATCTTACAATCCAATATTCTGTCACTTTTAGCAAGGGAAGTTTTGTGTTAGAACTAGATTGCAAAACATCAACTTCAAATAGACAAAACTGTTTCTAAACACTCTCACTGCCAGTGGGCATAAACATGTTCAAGGTTTCCAAACGAGCATTTTATGTGCACACAATCTTCAGCATACAGCAGTTTAACTGGCACAAAAATATAGGAATCTCTCTAGATGGAGAACTTACTAAGATGACCAGGAGTAGTTTCCAGGTGCCATTACTGTGTCTTCCAAGAATGCCCAGCATTGATCAGATTCAACTTAATCAATTACTCAAATCTACTTCACTGTGCTGGTAATAGGAAATAGATCATCTAAGTCACCTTTAGCTCCAATGCTGCTAAGACATGTATATATGATATATGACATTATATCTAGTTACTCTAACATTTTCATCACCATTATCTTCAAGGCACATTTAACATTACATGGCAAGGAAGGATTGCCAACAAGTAGATAACAAAATGTAATTCATCTAGCAGCATAGAAGCATAAGTTTGCTGGGCACCTTAAATTTCTTCTTTACACTTAAGTGAAGAGCAAATAAATGATATGTAAGCTCTGCATAATAGTGCAAAAGGGGCTGCACCTGGAATCAAGAGACCTGGATTTAAATACTGACTTACTACTTGTGTGATCCCGGGATTTTATTTTGCTATTTTGAGTCTTAGTTTTCTCATCTGTAAAATGGGAATAATGCTACTACTTGTGCTCCCTATTCACAGAGTGTGTAAGTAAAGTGCATTATGAAACCTAAATCACTATAGGAATGGTGTTTCTTATTATTCACATTATTTCTAGATCTAAAATTATATAAAGCTCTGATTTTTCTGATCATCACAAGCAGGTAGCACATGTAATAAACCTTTTTAAGTGTACTTTCTAAGTATACTAATTTTATATCTACTGTTTCTGTATGTCAATATAGAGAATTAGTTAAATTTCTTCTTAATTTCTAATAGTTCTTATATAATAATAATAATATTGTCCTTAAATGGTGATGTTATAGAACAAATAATGTGTATGTATTTGCAGTTGTGTAAGTATATTTATCTTTTTATAGTAATGGTGACTGAAAACTCCTCTTTTTAACTTTTTTTCATACAGAAAGTTTGTACAGCTGTGAATACTCACAGGATTGTAGTTGCACTACAGTTTTTGAAGAATTAAAATTAGTCATTATGTAAAGGTTAATAGAAAGTGAAAGAGGCAACCATACATTGTATCTTTTACATAAAAAGAGATTTATTATTTGAGAAGAATACATGGGGTGGGGGCACAGAGATCACTATGGAAAACTGTCTCAATTGAGTGAGAGACCTGGGCTTTTGTATGTTTACAAAACAAAGGGGAGGGAAGGGCAAGATAACTGGAAGGGGATCTTTTAATCATGGAGTATCAGTAGGATCCAGGAAGCAACCATCCTTATCCTGCATATCATCTTGCAGACCTTGGTATTGCTTATCAGCATACCAGGATAGTGCTTGGCAAAAACCATTCCTGAGGTGAGAGACAGAGTTGCCCCACCCCTTGGAAAATTTAAGGATTCCTTGGGGGTTGGGTCCCTCATCCCACAACATTCCCCCCTCTTTTTTCTGGGGAGAAAGGGGCAAGGTCCATCTTCTGTAGCTTCTTCAAGGTTGAAAAGTAGGGCATAGAGATGTCCCTATGAATTAAGGAGAGAGGGAGCAAAAGATCTATGGCAGCCATACATCATAAAGAAATAATTATGCAGGAAAAAACTAGCATGAAATGACTTAAAAAAAGGTTTAGCAAGTAGGCAGTAATATCAAAAGCTAATTGTTGGACAGTTAACATGCTCAGCTACACTTCTAGTGTCAATGTCAAGAGAGCACAAAGAAAACTCCCAGAATGATGCAAAATGTATTTCTGGAAAGATATGAACAGGAGGACAACAGGATAGCCAGGGATAGATTAGTTACAGGCTGTATCAAGGGATAGAGTGGAGATCATGGATCCATTAGCAGATTAAAGGATTGGTAATAGTTCTTTGCTCATCTATTTTTGCTTTCACACATTGTAAACATCCTGAGTTCTGAGTACTATATTTTAAAAGGCACATTCATAAGCTGTAATGCATCAAGAGCAGGGCAACAAAGATGGTAGGGGATTCAAAGCCATACCCTCCAAGAGTTAATTGAAGTAATTAAGGATGCTTAACTTGGAGAAGATGTGTGAGTGATAGATGTATCCTATGGTTATATAGATGTATCAAATGGTTATCATTCAGAAGGAAGGATTAGACTTACTGTAGTTGACCCCAGAGGACAGACATAAAAGCAATGACTAGAAATTGTAGCTGGAAAGACTTCAGCCCAACACAGTGAAAAACAATTATGAGTATTGCCAAATGGAATTTGTCAGGGATATTGTAGATGGGATTAATTTTTTAGGGAGGGGCTTGGTCAGATGACCCCAGATGTCCATTCCACCTCTGTCATTCTAGGATTCTTTGACTGGGGTGAATTGTATAGTTTTTGTTTTTGTTTTTGTTGTGGGGCAATGGGGGTTAAGTGACTTACCCAGGGTCACACAGCTAGTAAGTGTCAAGTGTCTGAGGCCAGATTTGAACTCAGGTACTCCTGAATCCAGGGCCAGTGCTTTAACCACTGTGCCATCTAGCTGCCCCCTAGTTTTTGAACATAAAAAAGAGGAAAACTAAATGAACCACAAAGAAATGAAATTCATAACCCTAACCTCTTTATTACCGTGCATCAGCCAAGTGAGCTAGCCAGTATGAGATTATCTAGTATAAAAGTTCATTTTTTTAGTTCTCTGACTGGAACATGCAAAATTACCTCTTTCCAACTTGCTACTCAACATAGTTTCTGCAAGACATTCCTGAGATTACCATTCTTAAAACTGGGTGAAGAAAGCTGCTTTAAGGTTATGCTTTCCCTAGTTCTAGACACTATTCTGTTTCTGAATTGAAATAAGTTAATTACGTTCTCTGGGGATCCATTTCCAGAACAGGTGCAGCTGTTACATTTTCTTTTTTAGAAAGACAATTATAATTACAGGCAACTTACTTAAGAAGTTAGAATTAATAATGCATTACAGTTTTGAAGCAATGGTAATAATAAAGCTGTGTGTGTGTGTGTGTGTGTGTGTGTGTGTGTGTGTGTGAGAGAGAGAGAGAGAGAGAGAGAGACAGAGACAGAGAGAGAGACAGAGACAGAGACAGGGAGAGAGAGAGGCAGAGAGAGAGGCAGAGAGACAGAGGGATAGAGGGACAGAAAGAACCAGAGTCAGAGAGAGATGAAACAAATAACAATAGGAGATATCTATTTCATTTTTAGAATTTTTAAAATTTACAATTACAATTACAAATTTTAAATTTATAATTACATCTCTATCTTAAATAGATCACATATAATGTACTGTTCCCCAAATCAAAATATGCTTTCTTAATAGCTGAATTCCTCATGCCTGGCTGCCTGAACAAAAGCTAGATACTTATCTTGTTATGAATGCTATAAAGGGAGTGCTGATTTAGAACTGGATGAACCTAGATGACTTCTTAAAATACTGCAATTAAGGCTAACTTTGAATATCCCTGTTAAAGATACTTTTAAATCATTTATAAAAAGTAACATTTGCCTGTCTATGTCTAAGGAAAATTAGAGTAATGAAAATCCATAGTCTAGAAGCATCCTAAATACTGTGGGAACCTGTAGTGCAAAAATGTATCTAGTTGATATCGATGACTGAATTAGACTGAATTATGAAAGTACTATACTCCCTGCCCTCAAGGTGATTACATTCTAGCAGGAAGAGACAATATATTATGGGGTTGGTTGTCCAGGAAAAGGAGATTTGGTCTCAGAGGTCATAGGAATGGTGAATGGATAACCAGAGGCAATAGTGGTATTGTTTGGTTTGTCAAGGTGGAGTACATGAATAGTTACAAGACAGATTGCAAAATGACTAATGTGGATGAATATGAAGCTTGATCTTAGAGCTGGCTAGATATAATGGGTAAGGAGAATGTTCACTCACTGACCAATAAGAAAAAGTCAGCCCCAGGTAAAGGTTCTGAAATTGGATGGATTAATTTCCATGGGGATGAAGTCATAATCTCTAGAAATCTGGTTTGAAGGGTGCTGATCCAGGTAGACAGCAGGCAGCAGGGCAGACGGCAAGATATCTAGGATAAAAGGATGTTAAAAATTGTCTTGGGCCAGCTAAATATATAATACTATGAAATTGCAGTCATTCATTCACTTTTTGGTAACATGAGACTGGCCTTTCTATGATAGGGATTTAACATTGCAGAAAAAAAAAAAAAGTTATTCTGCGTCATTAGTAGATAATCAGGGTCATGGTACTTCGTTGTAATAAACTGGACAAACATTCAAGATATAGGCTACTCCTAGTTTTGAATGGGTAGAAATTCTGGGAATTCTTCTAAATGGCCTATTTCACAAAAAAAGTTGAATGTTATTTGAAGCACATTAGAGAACCTAATTAGGTTGATATATTAAGATTCTGTGTGCATAAGTGTGTGTAGTTTGTTCCAATTTTATTTAATTTTTTTAGGTTTGCTGATCTTTTTGTGTTATCTATCACAATTCTCCAGATTTTCTTTCTCATTATCTTTTCCCCCTCACTCTTCAATTAATTAAAAAAGGATTTGATATTTGTCTTGAAGCACTAGGGACAGGACGACAAATGATCAACAGTCTCAGCCTTCAAGAAGCTAACATTCTATCTGAGGAGGTAACATATAACAATATGGCACAACAGAGGTAACAGGGACTCTAGTCAGGTGAACAGGATTCAAAGTCTACCTTGTGTGTTTTCTACCTCAGTGAAATTAATTAAACTCTTTGGGACTCAGTATCCTCATCTTTGGGGAAGCTAGGTGGTGCAGTTGATAGAGCATTGGTTCTGGAGTCAGGAGGACCCAGGTTGAAATCTGGCCTCAGATACTTGACACTTACTAGTTGTGTGACCCTAGACAAGTCATTTAACTATGACTGCCTCAAAAATCCAAGGCCATCTCCAGTCATCCTGATGTATATCTTTCCATTTGGGCTTTGGAGGAGAGAGTGAGGCTGCTGAGTTCGCAAAGCCCTCTGTCACTTAAATCTAATTCATTGCAAGTCAAGACATCATCTCCAGATGTCATGGTCCTCTCTGAGAACAAAGGATGGATGAAAACAATCCTCATCTTTAAAATAAAGGGCTTGATCTAGATGGCTTTTGTGGTCCTTTCCAACACTGGATCCAGGAGCTTTCGACATATATAAGTTTATTCCAAATAATATTTTTTCTAAGAAAGCACTAAAAGACCAGAGATCAGAAAAAGGCTTTATGTCCTTTTCTGTTTATTGCACAATTTGTTACTTTTCCACTAATGGACATCTCTGTTCTTACAATATGTCCATATTAAGAGATACTGATTTAGAGTAAAAATTAGCTTTTCCAGCACTTAGTTGAAGGAAATCCACCTCAAAATCTCAGGCCACTTTACAATGACATGTTCATTTTATACCATAAATGACCATAATAATTTATCAAATAGAACTCATTTGAACTCAATAACATAAAACTCTATAACACAAAGTTGATTTTAAAACCCTGAAACAGAATATACAAGTTAAGTGAAATTATCCAAAGTACCTAACAAAGTTGCTCTCTGATATTCAATTAGGTGCTCAAAGTTGTTTATTAATTCTTTAGGCCACCAGGGAACTGTTTCATCTACTCTAGCAGTAAATAGTACCCTAGTGACTTTAGTATAATAAAATGGGGAATTATTTAGGCTACTTCCTCCATCTTAGTAAGTTAGTTAAGGAGGCATTTTAATTCTTAAAAGCCATTGGCATTAGCATGCTGGTGTATTCAATGACACTTTAGTGGGCCAATAATGACATCGTACATATCTCTATAAGTCTCATTTATAAACAGAAACTTATTTCTATACTAGAAAAGATAATTTTTGTTTGAAATGTTGGCTTTTAAAATAGGGCTTGTGCCATCTCTCTTCTTCCCCCTCACCAAGAAGGGATACCTAGCTGTTGTAAACTTTCATGTCTGTTTAGTCTCTTATATACTTAATCAACAAAGCAAGCATTTATTAAGCAGTAACTGTGTGTCAGGCATGAGGGTGACAAAGAAAAAGGGGCAAAAGCCCTTAAGGAGGTTCACATTATAACAGAGGAGATAACATGGAAAATTTTAAAAGTTTACAGTTGTGTGACCCTGGGCAAGTCACTTAACTCTCATTGCCCCACCAAAAAATAAAAATAAATAAAAATTTTTAAAAAGTCTATACAAGATGCATATAGAGTAGATAGATGGCAAACTGAGAGGAAAAGGCCTTCTAGCAGCCAGGTAGGTAGCAGTAGGTATGGATGTAGGATGTCTCCTACAGAAGGTATCATTTGAACTGAATTTTGAAGGAAGCCAGAGATTCTAAAAGGTAGAGGTAAGGAGAAAGAGTGTATAAGGCATGGGAGAAATTAATCATTTTCTATCTTCTTATGGTTACTTGACATAGACTGCTCCTATAGAATATGAGGTTTTCTGGGGTTATCTTTCTATATCCAGTGCCTAGGATATTGTCTGAAACTTCACGGGACCTCAGCTTCCTCATTTATAAAAAGAGAGTGGTTAGATTAGTTGACCTCTAAGGTCCTTTCCATTTCTAAATTTATGATACTATAAACTCGGTACATAGTTGTTGAGTTGCATTTTTTTAAAGTTTGGTGTAAAGGTACTTTTTGTCATGGGAGCAAGGAAGGAAAAGTGAAAAGTGTTTTTTAGATGTTTTCCACCCTAAAGAAAAGGCTAAGAGAATATTTAGTTATGGTCTTCACATAGTCAAAGGGTTCTTATGAAAAATGACAACCCGTTATTCTCAGTCTCTGCTGAGAACAGAACAAGAGGAAATGAGTTGAAATGACAAAATAGGAATTTACACTAGATAAAAGGAAGAATTTCCTGGCAGTGAGAGTTAATATTAGAATGAGTTACTGAAGAGTTACAGAATTTCCTTCTGTAAGGGACTTTAAAAAATAGGATAATTTCTTTTTGTGGGATAGGTTGTTCATTTCTGCTGGAAGCCAATAGAATGAACCAGATGACCTTGGAAGACTCCTTCCTGCTCTGAAATTCCTAGATCATTATTTGCAAATATTTGGATGCCCCATCTGAATAAAAATAGACTAATGCCCTCAAAGAAAGTTCAAATACTCAAATGATTCAATTGATGTGGATATTACCAAAATTAAATAAGAGGAGGAAAGCTGCCAGGATTGCCTTTGGGAAAGTGCAAAGTTCTTCTAATGACCCTAAATGTCTTCCTGAAATGAAGGTCTATTTTTTTTTAAATACCATTATTCCTCTGATGTTATTGTATGGCTTCAGGTAATGGAATACTGCTGTCATTGAAGGATTGAAAATAAGGGTCACTCACAGAACATAGTGAATGCTATGACACACTATGAATAAGAAATTGGAAAGAAGTAGAATAAGAAATTCCATCCAATAAATATTTGTATGAGGGTAAAAAAAGAAGTTGGGTTGTTCAATGGATGATATAACCAGTGTAGCACACTTGCATTCTTTTGCTATTATAATAAGAAGAAAGCACCCATATCATGGGTAGAACCCATGTGAAAAACTTAAAGAAAGGCATAGATTAGAGTTGCATGGTGTGGGCGTGCATGAATGAGTGGTGATCTGCATTGTTGAAGATAAAAGAATGTAAGTTTTTTTTGCTTTGTTTTGTTTTGTTTGGCAGGAGGGGGTCAGGCACTCTGCCAGGCTCTAAGGATACAAAGAACAAAATGAAACAGTCTACCCTTTAGCAGCTTACATTCTATAGGGGAGAGAACTTTGATTCAAATAAAATATTTATTTCATACCCACAATGGAAAAGGGACCTTGATTTGAATGACACATAAAGAATATGTAAATTCAATACACAAAACATTAGGCAGAGCAGTTAGTTGGTGTTAATGTAACTATAGCCTAGATTGATTGAAACTGCTAATGCCTGAACATTGAAAAAGAATGCAACTTAACCCAGACAGATGAAAAGAACTCTTCAAAAATAGGACAGACATGATGGGGATGTGCATACTTGAATATAATTTTAAAATTCAGTTACACATTGGATAGGAGAAAGTATATAAGAAAACTACACTGGAGGGGCAGCTAGGTGGTACAGTAGATAAAGCACTGGCCCTGAATTCAGGAGGACCTGAGTTCAAATCCATCCTGAGACACTTGATACTTACTAGCTGTGTGACCCTGGGAAAGTCACTTAACCCTCATTGCCACCCCCCCAAAAAAAAAAAACCTACACTGGGACCTCAAGTTGAATAGGATTTCTAGCCAGATTAGACTAATGAAAAACTAATAATTTTCTTTAAAGATATACATGCAGGCTACATAAAAGAACTAGAATGTACTTCATCATCAGTCATGAGAAAAAGTCTCTTTGGTTAGAAAAATTTTAATTTTATAGGTGATTGACCATTTAGAAAAACTCTTAGGTAAGCTTGAGCATCTTTAGCCCATGGAGATAATTAGAACTTTGCTAAACAAGCTTTTGTCTTTGATACCTTAGATTTTGATGTGTCTAAATGTCAGGTTTAAACCACATGACCTTATAGAGAGTCCAAAGGGACTCTGATGCTTCTAAAAACCAACAAACCCCCAAGTGACAGCTAGGTAATACAGTGGATGGAGTGTTGAAATTAGAGTTAGGAAGACCTGAGTTCAAATTCTGACTCAGTCACTTGACTGTGACCCTGGGCAAGTAAATTAACAACTTTCATCCTTAGTTTCCTCATCTTTAAAATGAAGATAATAAATTTAATTGCCCCACAGGGTTGTTATGAAAATCATATGGGATAACATATATAAAACATTTTGTAATTCTTAAAGTACTATAATACAGTGACATAAACTTTAGCTACTATAAAAGCACTTAATTCCTTATTAGATTGTTTGTTCCATGAATATGTTTAGTAGAACAAGCACCAAACAGAATAAGGGGGGGGGGGGATGATTTAAAAGCCTTTCCTTGGTGAAATGGACAAAAACAAAGTTTTAATGATGCTTAATAATTTTATTTATAAAGTTATATTAAATTGAGTTCTTCAGTTAAAAAAAAAAAACAAAGTATTTCAGGTTAAATTATTACCTGTGATACTTCAGAAATCTTTGGAAGCAAATATGAGACAAATGTTATAACAGAAAATCGCATAAAATTATTTTTAAATATACTGATTAGTCATAACTCTGAGCCATTGTAACTAGACAATAATATGCCCAAACAATGAATTTTTTACACACCTCTTGAGATATTGTGAAACTTAGCCACATTCAAGAGCCTCTTACTGCAACATTTTCAACCCATAATTTTCACATGATTAAGTTTTTATATATTCTGCTAAAAAAAAACCTTCAGTATTATTTATCTCACATGAAACAAGGTATGTTAGTTGGGTAGAGTCAACTGAAAATGTCTAGTTTGAAGACATTTGGTTCTCAAGAATTGAAAGGTTAAAATGCTGTGACATGGATCAGTAGTTTGCTCTCTGATTTATTGGGGACAGCAGGTGGCTAACAACCAAACTCCTAAGATAGTGTCCCTGAACAGTTTGCTTGTTTTCTAGGTCAGGCTTTTAATTTTCAAAGGAAACCAAGTGTATAAAGAATAAAACTAATATGAGTTGGATTTCATCAGCAGATTAGATAGAAACCTAGCAAAACAATTTGGTCCTATTAATATAATAAGCCAGGCTTCCCCACACCAGGAAAGCCCCATTTTTTTATAAAATATGGATCAATTTTTAGGTATGAACCTGTAACATATGTTTCAACTCCACAAACCATCAAATGAATAAATATATCATGAGAAATCTTTTTCCCCTTTATTTCTAGAAGTCTCTTGTCAGAAGTTGATCTAATTCTGTCCAACAAATATTTTGTCAGTTCAATTTGGCAAGAATTTATTAAGTGCCTATTGTGCTCCAGATGTTATAGTAGGAGTATACAAAGACAAAATATAATCTTTCCAGTCTGTATGGGGCTTACATTTTACTGGGGAAAACAACATATACATAGATAATTAAATACAAAATAAATAGAAGATAATTTCAAAGATGGCAAGGGAAGCACTAACAACTGTAGGAATGGGGGGGCATTTGTTAATAATAATAATCATAGCCTTTATATACCATCTGCTGCCTTTTCTCCTAATCCCATGCCACTGAGCAAAGCTGATAAAATCATGAAACTATGTTGGCTGTGTCCACTATAAATTTTTGTTGCTTGATCTCAAATGGGATTTCTCCAAGCAATGCAATTATTTTATACCTCATTAATCTACTTATCCAAAATAATCTATTCTATCCTGCAATCCTTCCAAACTTCCTTGAGAAGGCCATATACTATTGATGGCTACCCTTCCTTTACTCGCATTCTCTTAACTCTCTACAATCCAGCTTCTCACCTCACTGTTTAACTGAAGCTGCTCTTCCCAAAGATGCCAATGATCTAGTTGCCAAATCTAATGGTCTTTTCTCAGTTTTCAAACTTCTTGACCAACCTTTGACTACACTGTAATTCACCCTTTTCTCCTTAACTCTCTTTTCTCTAGGTTTCTGTGACACTGCTCTCTGCTGATTCTCTTCCTACCTGTCTTAGTATTACTCAATTTCCTTTTCTGGATCTTGATTCAGGTCATACTTACTACTGTGGTTATCCCTGAAAGTTCTGTACTGGGCACCCTTTAGTTATCATTCTCTGTTATTTCACTTGATAACTTCATTAGCTCTGCAGACGATTTTCACATCTATTTATCTGATCTTAATGTACTTCCTGATCTTCAGCCTCATATCCCTACTTGTCTATTGAACATCTAGAATTAAATGTCCTATAATCTTCTTAAATTCAACATATTTAAATCTGAACTTATTTCATCCTACTCTCCCTTCTTCCTGTCTTCTTTCTTCTTATCAAGGGTATAATCTTCCTTCTAGTCAGCAAGCTGCCAATCTACATGTTTTCCTTAATTCCTCTCTCTGTTTCTGTATTTCTGACTCTATGTCTGCCTTTGTCTCTGTGTCTAGCTGTCCCTCTCATTCTCTGTCAGTCTCTTTTTCTCTCTGTCTCTGTCTCTCTCTGTGTTTCTGTGTTTGTGTGTGTGTCTCTCTGCCTCTCACTCTGATTCTGTATCTCTCTCTGTGTCTTTATGTCTCTCTCTGTCTGTCTGCTATATCTACTCAGTTGCCAAATCCTGACATTTCTGCCTTCATGATATTTCATTTCTCTCCTTTGAGTGTGCTACCATCCTGATACTTGTCCTCATCACTTAACACTTGGGCTATTACAATAGCTTGATAGTTGGTTTCCCTGACTCAAACCTCTCACCACTCTAGTCCATCCTTCATTCAACTGTCAAAATGGTCTTTGTAAAACAAAAATCTGTCTTATCACCCCTCCTCTCCCCCAATTAAGTCATCTCTAGTGACTCTCTGTTGCTTCCAGAATCAAATTTTAAAATTCTCTCTTCGGGTTTTAAAACTCTCCATAACTTAGCCCCTTCCTATATTTACCTTACTCTCAGTTCCCTCCTTCCTCCCCAGGGACTCCTTTTGCTTTTTCTCACGCAAGACACTCCATCTCCTGATTGTGTCCATTTTTATTGGCTGTGTCCCATGATGACTCTTTCCCTCCTCGTCTCTGTCTACTGACTTCCCTGATTCCCTTCAATGCTTAGCTAAAATTGCATGCTCTATAGGAAGCCTTTTCTATTCCTCCCTAATCTTGATTCATTCTTTCTGAAATTATCGCCAGTTTCCTCTAGATAAGTTGTGTTTGTACATAATTGTTTGAGTCTTATCTCACCCATTACAGCATGACTTCCTTGAGAACAGGGATAGTCTTACCTCTCTTCTGCACTGTGCTAAGCCCTAGTACACAGCACAGGACTGAGTATACAGTGGCACTTAATAAATGCTTCTTGACTTGGCATATGGTGTTTTTATGATTTATAAAATGCATTATCTATGTTACCTAATTTGATTTTTGCAATTCTGTAAGTTGGATAATGTTATTCTTTTTGTTTTGCAAATGAAAAAACAGGTGAAAGAAGTTAAGTGACTTGCCCATAAGTCACACAGTTAATTTTCTGAGGCAGACTTTTAACTCTGGCTTTTCTGGTTCAATGTTATTCTTTGTCTACTATGCCACCTTTAAAGTACTGTGTTAAGGGGTGTATAAAGGGAATGCAAGATTTATATAAATACATATGAAGGTTATAACCTTAAAAATACATGTGTATGTAAGTATGATAAAGAATTAAATACGAAACATGGGAATTATTTTTTGGGGGGGTGAGGCAATTAAGTGACTTGCCCAGGGTCACCCAGCCAGTAAATGTTAAGTGCCTGAGGCTGGATTTGAACCCAGGTCCTCCTGACTCCAGGGCTGGTGCTCTATCCACTGTGCCCTGAAACATGGGAATTCTTAATAAGGAAAGTAAAACAAAATTACATGAGTTCTGAGGGAGAAGATATAGTCTGGAGACAGTATGAGAAAAAACTTCTTGGGATTCTGAATGAAGGAATTATTACAGAAGAAATAATCAGTGTGTTATGTATCATTCTCTCTCTCTCTCTCTCTCTCTCTCTCTCTCTCTCTCTCTCTCTCTCTCCACAAACATATCTATCTATCTATGTATCTTTCTATTTTTGTTTCTCTCCTTGTCCCTGTTGTTATTGGAGCAAACAAATTGGATTTTGTGAGAAATTAGTCTTTCTCTCATATTTAATAATTAATTAATGTATTGGTACCAAGGTTTTCCCCCTTTATTACTTCTTTATCCAGAAACCAACCAATTTAAGAGATTTACCCAGGCTAAGATCTGATCAGACACTGAAAGTAATTCTAAGTTTAGGCTAGTGAGTGCACATAATTGTTTGAATGTTTGCTCAGCTAAGTCCTGGGAAAATATTGATTCTCCCTATTTTCAAGATAGATGATCTGAAAATTGTTGTCTCTGACCAAGATTTGAATGACCCATGTCATTTACCACAAGATAGCCCACCTACCATTTGATTAACCAATCTGAAGAGATTAGGCATCCCTCAGGAACACCTCCTCTTCGAAGGGCATATAAACTATGACCTCACCAACATTTAGGGTCTTTGGTCTAAGAGAGATTCCCAAATGACCATCCTTTTATTAATAACCTACTGGCCTTATCAATAAAATTATTAAATGACCCCAAAACCATGTCTTTTCACTTTTTAATCATCATAATTCAAAATTTCAAGTCACCTTAGTCATTATGTGATCCTGAGTCAATACCAAGTTTCTGAATCCTAGTTTTCTTCAAAGATTAGGCTAAATACTCTTTAAAGTTCTTTCTAGATTTAAACCTTAAAATCCAAAATTTTAAAAAAAATCCTTAAAATCCATTAATCTATTAGCACTTGCCCCTGTGCCAACAATGTCCTCCCAGTTTCTCCAACTGTTGAATTTCTCTACAAGAGTAGAGTTAGCAATAATCACACAACTCTATTTCTATTTCTGTATTCCAATATTTTAAAGATATGTTGTTTTATTGGTGAATAATTCTTTCCATAAATGAAGATTTCCACTCCTGTCTTGCTTAGTAGATAGTATCTGAGAGCTGCTAGGACCAAAAACAAATCATCTTCTATACCACCTGGTCATGGACTTCACCAAACTTAGTTAGGTTGGTCTTTATAAGATAGGCACATAATCTATCCTTGAATCATTTTCACATTTTTAAGACTTTTTTATTCCCCTGAACTAACTTTTTTGAATTTGGAATATCCTCAGAGTTATAGGGAGGCATTTGAGAAAGAATTCAGTAGAGATCATTAATGTGCAGTTGTTTTTTTAACATTTACATGTTTAGATCACATCTACATATACTGAAAATAACTGAGGTGTATCTTTGCATGTTTGCTCAATTAACTTAGTTATATATTTTTGCAAAATACATTTGCATGGAAATGCAGTATTCAAATAATGAGCCACGAAAAAGGTAGTTTTAGCAGAAAAATAATACATTTTATTGTGAAGATTTTTTTCAGATTGCTATTGTACTATAAGCAAATTCCTTATACTTAGAAACATCATTTACTCAAGTTAATGCATTTCAAACATATAACCTAGAAAGTTTTGTTCTAAATTGGATTTCATGAACCTCAAGGTCATACTAAGTGCTTTCCACTCCACTCATTGAAACTGGTCTTAATTTGTTATTGTTGTTGTTGTTGATGTTTTCTCTAATATGACGATGTCAGCCCAGTGCAATGAAAAGTGTTCTGTGCTTGAAGTCAGGGAAGATCTGCATTCAAATCTTCTTTCCAATTCTAATTGACTGTGCCAGTTTCTCTCCTTATCTAATAAATATCAACCTCAACAACAACAACGTAAGTGAGGAGAGCACTGTGTAAAGTAGATGTGAGATATTATAGTTGTACTGAAGATTGTATCTACTTTGTATGAAGTTTATATATATCAGTTATCTACTTCTCTTTAACATAATTTTATTTCCCATTTCTATAAAATTGGTATTCTCTTTTCTCAGCAGGTTACTAGCAATTTCAAACAAGAATTTTTCTTTTGGTTGCTCACTGACAATTTACCAAAAATTATTCTAAAGTACTTTTTTTCCCCAAAAAGATGCAAGTTTGACTTGAAATAGCTTGATAAAATCTTAATATCTGGATCTAAGATATATTGTGGTGTTGCAGAAGAAACCAATTAGGAATAAAGAGTTCGGAATTCTGAATATGATCTATTAAAATCAAGCATCTATTCTTTCTAAACAATCAGAATAGAAATTTCAGTGAAAACAGCATTCTTATTTATCAAGGTTTATGTCCATTACTATGAAGGTATTGATATTGTATGTTTTTCACTTCGTATCAGCAATTCAAAGGCTTCTCCACCCCTTTTAGAAAAAGTTGTTCTTGGATTTACACTACTACTGTGGAGTTTGTGTATGCTTTTGCCATGGTTGAGCTGTCCAACAAGAAAGATTTTGCCTTCAGCATGTTTTGTCTGAGGTTACAGATGGTCAAAATGAAGTAATGCTGAGAGGATGTTAGAGTAGATTTCATAGGTTTTTGAGTTGGAAGAGACTAGAGAAATCAATGAGTTTATCCTCTTAATTTTACAGATGAGTAAACTGAGACCTAGAGAGAAGGTCACACAGGTAATAAGTAGGAAAGCCAAGAGACAAACATAAGTCTAGTACCGTCATATTCTGTGCTTTTTCCAGGTGGCAGATGGGTTTCCTGAGGTCTCATTCAACCATGAATTTTCTATTCATGGTAAGAGAGTTTGGAGTTTGTTTGGCAAAAATGGAATGACATATTTTTAAGCAGAAAAAATAATCTCATAGCAGTTTGCAGGTTAGAACAAATAAGCAGAAAACTGAAGATGCGGAGATCAATTAAGAAACCATTTTAATATTCTGTGAGGATCACAATAATGGCTTAAAGCATGGAAGTGACTGTGTAAATAGAAAGGAGAGAATAGACACAAAACACCATTGGGGATAAACTGACAGGACTAGATAAATACTTGAACATGGGCAATGAGAGAGAAGTAAGAATATTTCTTGGAGATATAGGCCTTGTTGATTAAGGATAGTGTGGTGATTAAGCAAAAATAGGGAACTTAGAAAGAGGAGCGTGCTCATTAGTTAAGATAAGATGAGCAAGCTCTGGAATATCATCGTGTGACAAGCAAGATGATTTCAGAATGGCCTGGAAAGACTAGTATGAACTGATGCATAGTGAAGTGAGCAGAACTAAGAGAACATTGTGCACAGTGACAGCAATATTGCTTGATGAAGAATTGTGGATGATTTAACCAGTCTCAGCAATACAATGATCCAAGATAACTCTAAAGGACTAATGATGAAGCATACTATCCATCTCCAAAGAAAGAAGTGATATTGATGAAACACAGACTGAAGCATGATATTTTTTACTTTCTTTTATTTTTTTCTTTTATTCAAGTTTTCTTATATAAAATGGCTAATATGGTAATGATTTACACAATTGTACATGTATAACCCATATCTAATTGCTTACTACCTTGGGGCAGGAGAGGGTAGGGAGGGAAGGAGGGATAAAATTTGGAACTCAAAACTTTTTTTTTCCTTTTTGGTGAGGCAATTGGGGTTAAGTGACTTGCCCAGGGTCACACAGATAGTAAGTGGTAAGTGTCTGAGGCTGGATTTGAACTCAGGTCCTCCTGATTCCAGGGCTGTTGCTCTATCCACTGTGCCACCTAGCTGCCCCTGGAACTCAAACCTTTAAATAGAAATGTTTATTATTATTTTAAAGATGATCAAGCTCAATTTTGTACATCCTGGATTTGAGGTATTGTCATATGGTTTCAAAGCAAGAGACATAGTTGTCTGATGAATTGAAAATGGAAAAGTACATGGTTGGCATAAGCAGGCTACAACATTTTTAAAATGAGGAACTTTGGAGAAAAATGAGTTACAGGCTGTCACCAATGTATGATTTTTTTAAAAAAGATAATTATCATATAGCAAGTGTTAATGGTCTGAATTGTTTGCTTTTTCCTTATGATATCTGAGGAATTCAAAGAAGACCTTTGGAGCAGTAAATATATTTCCTATAGTGAATTTATGTTAAAATGAAGACAACAATTGCCCAGGGAGGTAAAAAGATGGATCAGTTGGTATCTGCATCACTGGAGGGAACATTAAAATAAAACCCTGAGAAACAATGCTTCCAAGTATTATCAATCCTTTTATTGGGGGCAGCTAGGTGGCAAAGTGGATAAAGCACCGGCCCTGGATTCAGGAGTACCCAAGTTCAAATATGGCCTCAGACACTTGACACTTACTAGCTGTGTGACCCTGGGCAAGTCACTTAACCCCATTTCCCCACAAAAAACAACAACAAACAAACAAACAAAAACAAAACAAAACAAAATCCTTTTATTAATGAGGGTGGCCAATAATCAATAAATTGATGTTCAGTGGTTTCTTTTGGTAACCAAAGATGCCAAAGGATATTCTGAAACATCTTAAATCAGGTGTGTACGTTGTGTCAGGGAATTTCCCTGACACATAAAACTCAACCCTGATTAGTGGACATTTAATGAGGAGATATTCTAAAAGTCTTCAACTCCTACCCCTGAGAACATAGCTTGATCATGAGACTCAGCAACCTAAAAATATATTTGGGAACTTCAACCAGGTTCTTTCTGGTTTGCTTTCTCCTTCATGAGCTGTTGCTCCAAACTCTAATGGAGGGGATCAAAGACACAGTTTCTCCCTAGAGAAAGAACTCGCCCAAACTAAATTCTATTTATACACTAAACAGAAATTAGGTTTCCCAGTTAGGGGCTTGGAGTAATGATATCATTCAGTCAAACCCTTAAAAGACTGACTGACCTTTTACAGAATAAGATCTTAACAAAAGTTGGAGGGAAAAGATGGATCATGAATTAATAATTATTAACATAATAGTATAATACTAATTTCTCTCAAAATTGATCAGATCATATATAAGAGAAAAAAAACAAGAGAAATAAATGAAATAAAAAAGGATTGTCTAGTAATGTAGGAGGAAACTCAGAAGAGAACAATATCATGGAAGGCAAAGATGTTTCAAGAAAGAGGAAATGACCAATTCTATCAAGTGAGAATAATAATAGCTCATTTTTGCATAGCAATATTTTTATATCATTTGATGCTCAGAACAGCTTCATTAGGTAGGTACTAAATATATTTTATATCCATTTTATAGATGAGTACACTGTAGTTGAGAGAGTTTAAGGGACTTACACAAAATTAATTAGTGTTAGATCTCAGATTTAAAATCAGATCTTTGCTTATTGCAAGCCCAGGATGATTTTTCTAGATCACATCATCACTCTCAAATGATGCAGATGTCAAGGAACAAGAGAACATAGAAAAAAACATTTAATTTGGTGATTAGGAAGTGGAATCTTTGAAGAATTCTGAGTTGGGTGAGCAACAAGATGGCAGACTAGATATTTTCTCCAATTTCTACCAGCTGTCAAACCTCTCCAAAACAGAAATTATATACCAAAGATAAATCAATGTTTTTGTTTCTATGGTCTAAGACACCCAGAATCCAAAAAAGGTAAAAAAAAATTCCCCAAAATCCTGGAACTGATACTCACTCACCCTGAACTCATTCAACACCCCTTCTCCATCTTCCAGTGACAAGAGGAGTTGGTTCTCAATTGCTGGCATCAGGCTAGAGAACGGAGGAAGAGAGGAAGCAGGACAGGTCACCAGAACAGGACACTGGGCATCTGGGGAACTCTGCAGCACCTCACCCAGCCAGGGAAAGAGCCCTGTATCTAGCTGGGGCCAGTTCTGACCACCCAAAAGTCAGCTGGGGCAGAGACCTAAGCGGTGAATCAAAAATTGCCCAGTGTGAAAGAAGACTGAGACACTATGAGATTCAGTGCCCAAATAAACCACAATCAGAAGGCAGGGAATCAGAAATAAGCAATAAGGAAAATAAGGGACAGGAGCAGTGGAGGAAAAGACTGAAAGCACCAAAAATCCCAGGAAGAAGAAATCTCAAAGACCTTGAACATAAACAAATAAATCAACAGAAAAACCAGTAACACCAAAAAGTAAGATAGCCTCCAGTTCTAGTAAATAAGTCCATTCATCATGAATAAATACTGAAAATGAAGGAAAATTATTAACCACACAGAGAAGACCTAGAAAATGAAATTCCAATTGAAAAATTCATAGACTCCTGGGGGCAGCTAGGTGGTACAGTGGATAGAGCACCAGCCCTGGAATCAGGAAGACCTGAGTTCAAATGCAGCCTCAGACACTTGACACTTACTAGCTGTGTGACCTTGGGCAAGTCATTTAACCCCAATTGCCTCACCCCCAAAAAAATTCATAGACTACTTACAGAAAAAAACAAAGAATGAACCAAAAAACCCAACAACAAGGCTGCCAACTCCAAGACATTTAGTGGTTATATTTAACAACTTAACAATTCAGTTCAGAAACAACAAGTTTTATAAACCATCAGACCTTCAAAGTAAAGGAAAGAACATTCAAATAATGCAGGACTTTTTCTCACCCACTGGAACAAAGAAGAAAAAATGGAATAATGTGTTCTAAAGAACAATGGAATTCAGGATGCAGCCCAGTGTGACCTACCTTACAAATTCCATACTAAAGACTTTAAAATAGTTTTAAAAAGAAGTTATTAGTGAGTTAAGGAAAAAATTCAGTAATATCATGGAATAGGATCTAGATTAAAAGAAAATGAAACTAATATAAGCATTATGATGTTCTTTGATTTTTAAAAAAACGTATCTATTCAAACATGCTTATTTAAATATACTCATGGTATAGGCTGGCCATGGGGAATAAATGATAAAAAAAAAGGTAAAATGTCATAGTTATTTGGAGATTGTGAAGAGCTTTGAATATCTCATTTGATTCTCATAACTTCTCTTTGAGGTAGGGCCTATGACAATTCTTATTTCACAGATGATTAAACTCAGAAAACTTAAGTAAGTTTCCAAGAGTCATATAGCCAGTAAGTACCTTTATCAGGATCTGAACCCAGGTTTTTATAATCATAAGACCAACATTCCATTCATTACACTGTGCTGTCTCTCTAAAATGCCTTTACTCTTTCAGGGTAGTGTTGTACAGTAAAAAGGCTACCAAAATAGGAATTAAGACACTTGGATTCTAGTTCCACTTTTGCCACTAATTCATTGGGTTACCTATCTGCACCTTGGCTTTTTTATTCGTCAAATGAGGGTTTAGGGCTAGAAGATCTTTAAGTTACCTAACAGCCTAGGTCAATTGATATGTAGGATATTGATTAAGCACTTACTATGTGCTGGATACTTTGTTGAGAAATGAATATAAGCAAAAGATATAATCCCTATCCTCCAGGAGCTTACATTCTCATGGTAAAGACACACAAGGCTAATGGGGAGGACAGATATAGAAGAATCTGGAAAGTAAAATCTAGAGCTGAAATTAAAGTGAACATGGCCTGGTTACCTCATAATGATAATAACAGCAATAACAACTAGCATCTATTTAGCATTTTATTATCTCACAAGAAACAGGATATAGGGGCTAGTATTTTCCCCATTATTCAAAGGAGGAAATTGAGGCAAAGGGTTTAAGTAATTAGTCTAACATTTCACAGTTAGTTAAGTATCTGAGGCAGAACCTAAACTAAAATATTCCTCACTTCAGGTGCAGAAATCTATCCACTGTGCCAACAGCTGCCTAAATGATACCACAAAATGGTGGTCCAGAGAAGGGCTTACCATTCATAGGCCATAGCACACAGGCATCTACAGGGTGAGAAGACTTCTGGCAAGACACCTACAGATACTTTTCTATGAATGAGTGGTAAAGAGGAAGAGGGAGTGAATAGAGTCAATTTACTCCTTTGAGAGATTTGATAGTGAAGGGATAGGTAGAAAGAACTATTAATAGCTAGAGGAGGAAGTATGATTTTTTGTTTCGATAGGGAAACAAACATCAGTGTAGGCAGTGTGCAAGGAAGCAGTAGAAGGGAGAAATTGAAAAAGAAAGGGGAAAATAAATATTATAAAGTAAATTTATGAAGAATACAAGTAAGAAATCATGTAGAAAGATTAAAAAGAATGAACAATGGAGAATTCTTCTGAAGCAAATTGTATATAGAGAGAAATTTTGAGTTACAGAGAAGGGCAAAGGAGATAGTTAATGTCAGATGGCCTGTATCTTTTGGAAAGATTAGTAAAATGGATAATCCAATGAGAGCAGAGGTACGGAAAGAAGGTGAAGGGAAAGTTGGGACAAGTTGGATGGTGAATCAACAAGGGATAAATAGAACAACTTCCATGTAGTCTTGAGGATCCAGTTGAGGTTAGGCTATATGAATTTGTAGTGGACTCAATCAGAATAGTTTTATGACTTTCTCTAGAAAGGATTAGCAGCACAAGACCAAGAATGGAGAAAGCAAACAGTGGGAGTGAACAAGGATTAGCAATTGGTAAAGAAAGAATAATGAAAGTTCAAAGGAATGAAGGATTCAACATGCTGGTCTCCATAGAGTCAGTCCTCATTATTCTAGCTCTCTTATTTTGTGTAAAGTTCATGTTAGTTCAGAAAGCAAGTCCACTGTGTGGGTAAATGCTAACAAGTGAATGGCTCAGCAAGCTCTGCCTTATCCTACCATCTTTAATTTCACTCTGTGCTGGAGCTATAGGTAGTCATCCAAGCTGGAGTGGACTAGGGCTAGTATGGGGGTAAAAGCAACCTGCTTTATCCAATGCAGAGTTAAAGGTAAGAGTTAGTCTGCCTTTTGAGGAAGATATTTCATTTTTTAAGGTTATTTGATACTAAATTGAGAATTTAGTGTTGAAACACCCTAACTGATTTAACTGGTCAGGCGTTAGCAAAAAACAATACAAAATAAAATTACACTTTGATTCTTGTTTGTTGTTCAATAATGCATTCCTATTGCTACAGGAATATATTATAATCCTATATGGGATATATGGATATATGGATATAGCTAGATATATAGGTAGATAGATGTAGGTATATCTATATATAGATATAGATAGATAGATAGATAGATAGATAGATAGATAGATAGATAGATAGATAGATAGATGATAGATAGATAGATAGATAGATAGATAGATAGATAGATAGATAGATAGATAGACAGACAGATAGATAGATAGATATCCCTATATGCATCTCCTGTAGGGATATATTACTATTTAAGTCCCTTATAAAGGAGGGAGAAGAAAGGTGTAGAAGTAAAAGACTGGAGAAAAGGATACATTAGGCTGGGATTTTTTTCTGTTTTTTTTTTCTTGAGGGGGGCTCAGTTTTGAGTACATTTGTATTGTTCAAATCCATTTGTATTGTTCATTTTCAGTTTGTATGTTCATGTTGTTCAAAACCATATTTAGCAATATTTTAGTACCAGAAGCCCTTCCCTAGAAAAGATCTCTATGTCTCAAAAAACATTGTTAAACTTTTTAACAGTTTCTGATAACAAAGTTTGTCAGTGAAATATATCTTCTTTCTTCATAGAGACATTACCCTACAGTACTAAAATGAGCATACATGTATAGATTTTTGACAGAAATCACTTCATATCACATGTGAAGGTAATCTTTTTTGGATGGTCTCCCATTTTTTTGTATTTTAAACATCCTCACAGTGTTAAAAGTTTGAAAAGGAAGGAAGGAGAAAAATCAAAATGTTAAATAATATAACTCAGTCAACTAAAATCTTTTTAACAAGTAATGTCTCATTTTGCATGACATTTTGAACGGGTTTCTACTCTTGAAGATTCTCTTTTTCATTTGTAGAAAAATGCAAAAACCTTGTAAGACATATAGATATTACCTTTTAAAATTTGTATTGTTTTTATTAGATATATTGTGATTATTTACCAATTATTTGGCATGTTATCACTGTTGAAATAGCAAATGCTATTAAAAACTAAAAAACTGTAAAAATTCAAGTCTCTCTAAAACAATCGTTTATTGTTGTTGTTGTTATCCAGTTATCTAAGTCCTGTCTGAGTCTTTCTTACCCCATGTGGGGGTTTTCTTCACAAAGATGTTAATGTTTTGCCATCTCCTTCTCTAGCTCATTTTACAGATGAGAAAACTGAGATAAACAGGATTAAGTGACTTGCCCAGAATCATACAACTAGAAACCAGATTTGAACTCAAAAAGATCCACTGCACCACCTAGCTCTACCATGTGTCATTTGAAATTATATGGGGGTGCCTATCTCTGTCTCAAGTTTTAAGGAATTTATCTGGGGTTTCTAATATATTCCTACTTATAAATTAGGGGCTTTAGCATCAGTTTGGGGGCATTATTCATTTATTAAATCATAGTAAATGTTAAAGAAAGAGCACATGGCTCTGAAAGTTCAGAAGCCCTATATACCTAGGATGATGGGGGGAGGGGGGAAGGGGAAGGAGTGAGACAGACAGACAGACAGACAGACAGACAGACAGACACACAGGCTGTGTGGCTGCCTCCTTCAACGACCCATGCCAAGAGAGCATAAGAGAGCTTAATCTCCCTTTGGTCAGGAGTAGAGGCTGCCCTTACACACTGCTCCAAGCTAATTGGCTAGCAGCATTCAAATCTATTGGTTTACTGAACTTGAGGGTGGTCCATGAGTAGTATGAGCTGATGTCAGAGTCCAAAGGACAGACCCTCTGTGGGGAAAGGCTTTCAGGTAGGTGGGGTTTTAATCTCTATTGTCTATTCACAGTCCAAGGTACAATTTGACTGACTCTGGGCTGGCCTTAAAAGAGGTCAGGCAGTTAGGCCCTCCTTGAGTGGGGGGCCTCTGGGATCCTCAAAACCCATTATTTTCTCACAACCAAAATGATAGAAGTTTTCTAATTAAACATGATGGAAACTACTGTGTATTATGCAGTACTTTGTCTCATATATACTTTTTTTGTTGTTTTTTAAAATTACATTTTCACTGGAATTATTTTCATTAAAGTGATACTTATCAATCAATCAATCAATCAACATTTATTAAGTGCCTACTATGTTCCAGGTACTGTGCTAAGCTCTGGGGATACAAAAAGAGGCAAAAAAAATTCCTGCTCTTAAGGCAATTAATTCTTAGTTTGTTGTTGTCCCTTTTTTTTTTTTTTTTGCAGGGCGGGGAAGAGTAATAAAGGTTAAATGACTTGCCCAGGGTCATGCAGCTAGTAAGTGTTAAGTGTGTGAGGTCAGATTTGAACACAGGTCCTCCTGAATCCAGGGTCAGTGCTTTATCCACTGCGCCACTCTGTCCCTTGATGTTGAAGAGGACCAAAATGACATTACTATGTTGAAGTTACAGTGTGTAACTGATCAGACCAATAGGAGCTTGGAATGGTCTACCACAAGGCAGACACAAGTTATCCATGTGAACATTTGAGTTGGATTCTCTAAATTTGAGCATCCCATATTTCTTTTAAGCTACTTCAAATCTTTGTTCATAGAGCACTTTACATTCTCTGATGAGATCACACCATGTTTGGTGGTCCTGTGCCATTGGTCATGCAACCAATTCCCAAGTTCTTAAGAGAGACCTTGAGAGTGTCTTTGTATCCACTTTTTTCTGAGCACTGTGTAAGTACTTGCCTTGTGTGAGTTCTCAATAAAATAAGTATTTTAGGCAAGTATACATTTGGCAATCAAACAGCATGTCCAGCCCATTGGGGTATATCACTCCAAGAGTATATTTTTTGGGGGGTTATAATATTTAGATTATAACCTATTCATGAGAGTCAGTCTTAAGTAATTAATATTTCTATCACTGGAATCAAGGAGTCCCAGATTCAAATTCCTTCTTCTGACAGTTACTGATTTTGTGAACATGGTTAAATTGATTAACCACCCTCCATCTCAGTTTACTCACTTATAAAATTGGGGGAAAGAGAATTGGACCAGATGTCTTCTGAAGTCTGTCTCAACTCTAGATGTATCATCCGCATCTATAATATAACCATCAGAATGCTTGTAATGACAATCAGACATACAGACAACAAGCATTTATGAAGAACTAAGTATGTGCCATGCACAGTGATATGCCTGGGAATACAAGTACAACAAGGACAACAACAAAAAATAAGAATTCCAGCCCTCAAGGAACTTACATTCTAATAGGGAAAAATAAAACATAAATGGAAACTAAAAAGAGAAGAATACTTGGAGAGTCAAAATCAGAGACAAGATGATAATGAATGCTAATTTTTCTTGGCCCATGCTTAAAACTGAGGCCCTAGGAGGAAGTCATTCATGGGGGGAGGGAGGGGAGGGGACATTTAGGAGGGATTTTGAGAGACTTTAACGAATTAATGCGTGCAAAAAATTTTGCAAACTCTAAAGTGTTAAATAAATATCACTTATTGTGTATATAAGAAAAACAACCTATAATTACAGAATCAAAATCACAGAATCTGAGAGGTAGAAGGGACACTGTCAAAATACCTCAATCAATGAGATAAGCTATACAAAATGCTTTGTAAATCTGAAAGTATTATGGAAAAGCAAGTTATTTTTGTTGTTCCTTCAGTATGATTGATATATAATTGGATTGAATTTATGAGAGCTCAGTAAATGGCCAAGAACTCAAAATAAATATACTTCTTTAACATAGTAGTGAATCACAGTGCCTGACACAAAGTAGGTACTAACTAAATGGTATTTTTTTACTATCAACTACTGTGGGAAAATGTCTATACTGATGCTTAATAAGAATTTATTAGAAAAGATCCCATGGGGTAGGCATGATATCATGCCTACTTCTCTTGTGAAAGATTATCAAAGGTGATACAAATTTTAGAGAAATCAATTTATAAATTAGGAATAGATGACTATCTGAGATGATTCATAAGAATCTTTTCTCATTCCAATTCATGGGCCCTTGAAATATATCCATAGATATTTGGGGGTCTGTGGACCCCAGGGTAAGAACCTTTGCTCTGGAGATAAAAACTTGTTTTCCTCTGGTCACATGATTAAAAGGTAAAAGTACACTATGTTCATGGAAAATTTAAGACATATATAAAAAAAGAAAGCTTGACTTCTTGATATCTTTAATGCTCAGCATTACTTCAGCACAGTTAAAATGAACTTATTCTAACTTTGGCATGTGTTATTTTAAAGTTTCTGGAAGAGAAAGCTAATTCTTGAATGTTGTTTCCCTATTTCAAAGGTGGCAGCTTTTTTGTTTCTGAAACATTACTCCTGAACACACTGGCATGCTTATAAATCAGATCACCAACCATACATAATTTATTTCAGTAGGTACTGGGCTGTGCAGCATAGAATACAAATTTGTTTTAAACAATAATTTATATTCCCCATACTTGAGCAATTTTAAACTCATATGATACACATAGATTTTCTTGCTTATACCTATCTTCCAAATTAATTACATGATAGTTGTATTTGTAGAAGGCATATACATATATGCTATACTAAATATATTAGTTTCTATTTGTTAAGCATAGAAATAGTGTGGATCATGATTTCATTCAAATAAATTTAATTATATGATAGAACACATATAGAGATATGCTATACCAAATATATTACTTTCAATTTGTTAAGCATAGAGATAGTGTGGGTTATGATTTCAATCAAATAAAGAACATCCAGGTGGGAAAATTCTCTCCCAATGCAAATTGGTACCTTTTTTTTTTTTTGTAATGTATGGTCTTAATGAGTTGCCTGGTACATTGAGAATTTACTTGACTTTTTCTAGGTACATACAGCTAATATATTTCATAGGCAAGACTTGAACCTGGATTTTTTTCATGTTATAGGACTAATTCTTTATATACTAATATTTGAAAGAAGCATTTACCTTGTATTAAAACTGGAAATATGTACATGATGAGCTATTTTCACTTGAACAGCTTTCTCAAAGTATAACATGTACTCAGCAAAAATAGAGATTTTTGACATCCTTAGTTCAGACAATAATTGATTTTTTAATCTGCTGATGAAAAAGAATTGTGATGCAACATTGAAAGGCACAGTGACCTTGAATAAAATGATGTAACATGTGTGTGTGCCTTAGAAACCCAAATCTTTCTGAAGCATGATTGAGAAGCTTGAAGTTACATCTGGTTTGTCAGCATATTGGATATCCTGACTTACTTATTCTTGAGGGTTCTTCATTTTTGTCTTTACTAAATATTAGATCCTGCTTGTTTTAAAGAATTCTATAAGTAAAAATTCCAACATGAAGAACTACAATGCAAATGAGACAGTCTGCCCTTTGTTTTTTAATGAAATACTTTTTATAATTGATTCAATTGTTTATGATTTTTATCTTCAAAAACTCAGCCACTATGTTTGTGGGTTGTCTGGTGACAGTTTTAATAAAGCACCTATTATCTGCAGAATGGGGTGGGCAATGGTGGGACCATCCCAGCAGCGATCATATAAGTCAACTGTCTTATTAGTTGACTAAGCTACTTACCATTCATTACACACGTAAGGCTGAACAGGCCAACATAAACTATGGTTATTCATTATTTTGCTGTTCTTTTAACTGCCAAGGAGAATGATTTGGAGTCCAGAAAGAACAGAATAAAAATCACTAGTCAGAAATAAAAACCGAGACAGACTAAGGCACTCTTTCCTGCATTTTATAAATTCAGTTCTCCAGGATCTGAAGATAGTTAAGAATTTTAAAAAATTTGTAGTTTCTGTTAGCCAAGCCTCTGTTAGTGTTCTCTGAAAGATTATAGGCAATAAAAGAGGTTCTGTGGGACTAGAACAAAGTTTCTTAAACTTTTCCCTATCACAACCCCTTTACTGTGAGAAATTATTATGGACCCCGGGTATATAGGCATATAAAATAGGCATACATAAACTTTTATTGTTGCCAAATTTTTCGCACCCTCCTCATTAAGGTATGCAACCCTGTGACCCTACAGTTTAAGAAGGTAGGGACTAGAGAGAAGGGTAAATGTCTTTATTTTTTAAAAAATGAAATAGAATGAAACCTAAAGATTATAAGGCAGCAAGTTTGACTATGATTCCTTACAAAATTATAAAATATATCAAGGGATGGTAGAGATTGTCAACAAAAGGAAGCAGCAATCGCATAGAATTGAAAAGGCTTCATCCAAAATAATTCTTGTAATTTTCCTATGTAATATTTCTTTAAAAGCAGCTTTTGCAAAAAATAAAAAGGGGAGGGGAAAGAGGGAGCCATACAGCTAGGACAAGAAGAAATCTGCCAATTGGTAAAGTAGTTGCTTCAAAAATCTTAAATAAAAGTGAGAAATACAAGATATATAGAGAACTACTACAAATACATAAGAACAAGATACATTGCTCAATAGCTAAGTAGAAAAATGATATAAGCAGTTTTCAAATATTGCAAGCTGTCAAGAATTTTCCAAATATTTTATGCTTTTTAATATTTCCTTAGTTTAATATTTTCTTAGTGAATATTGAAAGGAATATAAATTAAAAGTATTCTAATGCTATACCTAGAAAATTGGCAAATATGACAAGAAATTGAAATAGTCAAAGTTGTGTGGGTTGTGAGAAGACAGGAAAACAGTATTGTGTTTGAATAGCTACGAACTAGGTCACCCTTTTAACAAAACAATTTAGAATTATATGAGAAAATTGCCTTAAGTATTTATACCCTTTGACCCAGAGATCTCTCTACTGGTCATCTAACCCCTAAGGAGGCCAAAGACAAAAAGACAAAAACAGAGAGACAGAGACACATAGAGACAGAGTCCCACATTCATCAGGGTATTCATAGTAGCATTTTTTGTTGTTATACCCAATAACTGAAAACTAAATGGATACCCATCAATTTGGAAATGGCGGGACAAACTCTAGTATATTGGGATAATGGAATATTTTTATGATGTAAGAAAAGACAGGAATAAAAAGATATATCAGAAGACTTGTATGTTCTGTTGTGGAAGCAAAAACAGGAAAAAAATACACAAGATCAATCAATGATAAAAAGAACATGTAAAGAAGTTGAATGTTGTATGATTATAATGACCAATTTTGACCGTGAAGGAAAAACAGGGGAAAGGATTTCTCTTCATTGCAGAGGTGGGGTTTGTGATGAGGAAGGGAATGTAGAGACTAGCCTATGGCTATAGAATGTTACTTAGACTGCCAGATGCGATTACTTTATCAGTTGGTTTTTCTTTATTGTTTTTCATTTTTGCAAGGAAAATATGTGTGTATAATGGGGGAGAGAATAACTGAATATTAATTTGACATTAAAACAAAAAGCATCAATAAAATTTTAATTTAAAAAATAATACAGGTTATAGCAGCCTGAGCTAATTTCTCTGTCTCTCTCTCTGCCTCTATCTCTCTATGTCTGTATGTGTCTATCTGCCTGTCTCTGTCTGTCTGTCTCTGTATGTATGCCTCTCTGTTTCTGTCTCTGTCTTTCGGGCTCTGTCTCTCTCTGTTTCTCTCTTTTTCTCTCTCCTTCCCTTCCTCTGTCCCTCTCTTCATTTTTATCAGACAGATAGAACTTGAAAATCCAGTAGATTGAATTTATTAGGATTTAGGTGTCATATTTGACAAAGTCACTCTTGTTATTCTTGTAAATAATAAGAGACATCACTCAGATTTGGAACCAGAGAGTAGTTGTTAATTGTTTGCTATCTATTTGGAAGACATCTAATAGCAGCTTACAGATCTGAGCTTGGCTCTTGGCTCTGTTTTTATTAATTCAGTATCTCTGATAAAGTTGTTGATGACATGCTTGTTAAATTACAGATATCTCAATGCTGGGATGTATAGATAAAATGCTGGATGGCATATTTTGGATTCAAAGAACTCTCCATAGGCTAGAATGCTGAGCCAAATCTGATAACACGAACTTTAATAAGGACAAATGTAAGATCTTAAACTTGGGTTCCAAAATCTGTTTCACAAGTGTAAAACCACAGGGCTTGCCTTGTCAGCTTGTGCCACCCTGATAAGCCATTCCATCATGCTCCAGGCATTCCAGGAACCAAAGCCTTTTCATCCACTTACAGCTCCACAGGACTTGCTGCTCCCCTTTCCCCTTTCCAGTCAGAAATAGCTGTCTGATGCCTGGGACAATTCTACATGAGGCAGAACCCCCAAGGTCACTGATAACCCACCTAAACTCATTCTTCAATGATTAGCATTCTTCTACCCTATCATAGTCACCCCATTACAATGTTATCATCTCTCACTTGCTGTTGTTCAAACCATGTTCTCCATCCCCAACTGACAGTTCCCATATTTCCATCACCCTTAACAGAATCCCTTCCAATGTCCTACCCATTGCTTCTACTGTGCTTTCTGGAATTCCATAAATAACAAACTGTATATCATCCTAAACTTCTTTTTTCTTTCTTCATCCCTCCAATTTTCTTTTACTCACTGATACCTATTTCCCCCCAGATAACAGATGTCCCCTGGCTAGCCTTTTCAGCACTGTTTGAACTTTCACTCATAACCCTGGTGTGGAGTTGGTGTATTCTTTGTCCCCTTTGTTAATTTTTAGGTCTCCCTCTAGGGACTCATGATTCTTCAGTAACCTCTCTTCCTTTGAGGTTTATTCAATCCATATGTACAACCCAATATAGACTCTAATGGTTATTGTCTATAGACCTCCAGGCTACTCTCCTTCATTCCTCCTGAATTTAGTGCCTGGATCTAAGATATTGGGACAGTTTTCCTTTATAGTTACTTGAAATATGATGTCGAGTTGCTTTAGTTTTATTTTGTTTTGATCATGGCTGTCAGGTAGTCCTATAATTCTTTTTTTTTGGGGGGGAGGGGGGAGCGTGGCGGCAATGAGGATTAAGTTACTTGCCCAGGGTCACACAGCTAGTAAATGTCAAGTGTCTGAGGCCAGATTTGAACTCAGGTCCTCCTGAATCCAGGGCAAGTGCTTTATCCACTGTGCCATCTAGTGGCCCCCAGTCCTATAATTCTTAAAGTATCTTTCCTCAATCTATTTTCCAGGTCAGTTGTTTTTTCTAATGAGAGAGTTCACTTGTTTTGACTATTTTTTTTCGTTCTTTTGACTTTGTTTTATTTTTCTTGATGTTTCATGGAGTTATTATCTTCCAATTGCTCAGTTTTAATTTTTGAAATAAAATTTCTTCAGTGATTTTTTTGTGCCTCTCTTACAATTAGGCCAATTTTCTTTTATAAGGTTTTACTTTCTTCAATATTCCTTTGTGCTGCTTTTATCAATCTGTTAATTCTCTTTTAATAATTTCTTTTATCGCTTTCATTTCTCTTCTCAATTTTTCCTCTACCATTCTTATCACTTTCTTTAACTCTTCCAGAAACTCTTGTTGGGCTTGTGTCCAATTAACATTTTCCTTTGAGGCTTTGGTTGTATCTTTTTGTTTTGTTTTTTGTTTTGTGAGGCAATTGGGGTTAAGTGACTTGCCCAGGGTCACACAGCTAGTATGTGTCAAGTGTCTGAGGCTTTATTTGAACTCAGGTCCTCCTGACTCCACGGCAGATGCTCTATCTACTCCACCACCTAGCTGCCCCTATACTACCTAGCTACCCCTGGTTGTATCTGTTTTCACATTTTTGTCTTTTGAGTTTTTGCATTGGTCTTCCATGCCTTCATAGTAGCTTTTTCTGGTCAAGCTTTGCTGTTTTCTGTTTGTTTGGTAGTTTTCTTTTCTTTTCTTTTCTTTTTTGGAGGGGAGTATATGTGTTTTTTTTATTTTTTGGTTTTTTGGTTTTTGTTTTTGCTATTTGCTCACTTTTTCCAGATATTTTTTTTTTACTTTGAACTTTATATTAAAGCTGGGCTCTAGCAGACAGCTAGGTGGCACAGTGAATAAATCAATGGTCCCAGATTCAGGAGGACCTGAGTTCAAATCCAGCCTCAGACAATTGACACTTACTAGCTGTGTGACCCTGGGCAAGTCACTTAACCCTCATTGTTCAGCTCCCCCCCCCCCAAAAAAAAGTTGGAAAGCTGGGCTCTACTTATCTAGGGATTGAGAGACACTGTCTCAAGTTTTCAGGCTGTTTGATGCTGCTACTTTCAGAGCTAATTCTGGAGGTTTGCATGTTTTTAGTGCTTCCAAGGTGGTGTGATCTGGGGAGAGGTGTAGTCACTGCTCTTCTGGTCTTCACTCTGGTCTTTATCCAGAAAGTCCAGCTTCTCCCCTGCATCACTAAGTGTTACTGTTCCTCTTAGCCCTGAGTCCAGGGCCTCTGCTTCCATATGACTGATCACAAGTGCTATTCTCTGGAACCATGATCCAGAACATATTTGGGCTTACAGCTCCTAAATCCATTACTGTTGCCTCCTCCAAGGCCCACTGCCAGTGCTGCCACTGCATGTATGTGCTTCAGACTTCCACCTATGTGTCACATACCTCTCCTACCTACCTTTTAAGTTGTATTGGACCAGGAAAATGTCTCACCTCAAACTTTTTTTGACTATGCCACTCCAACATTTGATTTGATTAAAATTGTTTGAAGGGGAAAGCTATAAGAGTTCAGCTGGATTGAGTCCTGTCCTCCATCATCTTATCTCAATTATATTTTAATTTAGTTTGACTCCACACTCAAGAGTCAGCTTATGGGCCATGTTTGAAACATCTGATCCAATCCAATCTTCTCTCTTTAAAGACGAAGAAATTAAGGCTCAGAGAGTTTTAGCAAATTTCCCAAATCTGAAGCACTGAAACATATACTTTGATTCCCAACCCAGAGTACTTTCCACTGAACCTAACCAATGTTTGTATGCATAAAGAACATTTAAAAGGCATAGGGAAGGGCAGCTAGGTGGTGCAGTGGATAAAGCACCAACCCTGGGTTCAAGAGAACCTGAGTTCAAATCTGTCCTCAGACACTTGACACTTACTAGCTGCATGACCATGGGCAAGTCACTTAACCCTCATTGCCCCACAAAAACAAAAAGAAATGAAAAGAAAAGAAAAAAAAAGAAAAGGCATAGGGAACAAACTTGTGATTTCAGTGCTGTAGGGAACACAAAACAGAGAAATTTGTTGACCAATGCTAGTATAACTTGTTTGCAATTTACAGTCTTGGAGAGTTTTCCAGAACATGTGATTTGCCCAGGGTCATATTTCCATAATGTGTCAAAGGTGAGACTCATACCTTAGCCCTTTATGGTCCCAAGGTCATTCTTTTATTCACTATGCCATGCTAGTGCCCCAAACTAGAGTTGATCTATATGGGGAAAAGTTAAGAGATAGTAATATGAGTTGGGGTCAGAACAAAGCTGATAATTCATTCCAGCTTTGTATGAAAGAGCTAGTGTTGTGTAGTAGGGGGAAAAGAAGACTTTAATTTGGAGTTCAAATCTAGGGTCCAGCATTACCTATGTGAGATTGGGCAAATGACTCTGCCCTTCGATTTGTTCATCTGTAAAATGGCAGTGGACTTCATGAACCCTAAAACTCTCTCTTACTCTACAATTATGGCACTATGATCCTTCTAGCTCTAAATTATATTGCCTTTTCTTTTGCTGTGCTATTAAAGGGCAAGTAGCTGCTTCATTAGAGATTTTCTTCTTTAACAATAGATAATTGAACCCTTTAAGAAATTTCTCTCAGATACCCAAAATATCTATTTTTAAAACTTTTTTCATTGTTTTATTTATGCAGATCCTTGGTACGAAAACATGACTCATTGTGGTTGGAGTGTATAATGAGGTGGTTACTTATCTAGTTGTATAAACCTTTTGACTGTGGCTATTCTAACATACATTTTAACTAAGCTATCCTATATGGATATAGATTTTTTTTTCTAAATGTCAGGATTATATCACTGATTTTGAAATGAGCCTTTCCTTCCTATTTCTCTGGTTGAATCTTTTGTTTTGTTTTGTTTTGTTTTGGTGAGGCAATTGGGGTTAAGTGACTTGCCCAGGGTCACACAGCTAGTAAGTGTTTAGTGGCTGAGTCAGGATTTGAACTCAGGTCCTCATGAATCCACGGCCAGTGCTCTATCCACTGTACCACCTAGCTGCCCCTCTGGTTGAATCTTAATAAAAAAAATCAGAAACTCTTTACAAGATAAAAACCTAATGATAGGGAAATCATGTTGGGTTTCTGAAACAAGATCATATATTGACACTGGTGCCTGGCATAATCATGCATGGACCCTCTTCCATTTAGTTGGCTCTCTCACAGATACATTATCTATGTCATACATTTCTGCCTTAACTGCTTCTGGTGCCATGATTATTGATAAATACAACCTACTAATCATGTATGAATTTCCCTATTTTCACTTAGTCCATAACCATGTATTTCTGCTTTCCTTAATGATCCAAAAGAAACAAAAATTTCGTACTTTATGAAATTACTAAGAATCATATTAGATGAACTACTGTATTGCTGTGTAGGATATTTACAGAAATTACATTAAGGATAACAGCACTAACAAAATAACACAGCAGACCTTCATTTTCCCCCTTGACATGAGTGTTGGTTAGGGGCAGGAGCAATAGATGAACATATATGATATATTTATTAATAAAAATATAATTAATTATATGTATAGCTAGCATTAGCTAACATTTACATAGGATTTTAAGGGTTGAAATCACTTTAAAATTATCTCATTTTATTCTCACAATAATCATGGGAGAGAGATACTATTATGACCTTATTTTGCAATCAGTGGACAAGTATTAATTATAATGCATTGAGCACTAATACTAAGTATTGGGAAGACAAATACAAGCAAAAAGGCAGTTCCTGCCTTCAAGAAGCTTACATTCCAATGGGGAAAGATAACACATAAATGTATGTTGAAAAGAAGGAAGGGCAAATGTCCCTTGTGCAGGGGCATGATAAATCCTGGTGAGAAATGAATACTTGGCTGGTATTGATACTTTCCTTAAATTGAAATTCTAGGAAAAGCCATCCAATCAGAAGGTGGGGCCAAAGCAGCAGAGGGTACATCAATAATATGAATGCCAGAGATGGGATTGATATTCTAGGATGAAGATTTGCGGATGGGAGCATAGCAGAGAAGTTGGAAGAGCAGCCTGGAGAGAAATGAGGAAGGTGGAAAAAGAGATGAGGCTTTACAATTGAGGAAACTTAGGCTTTAGCCATATAATTTGCCAAAGGTCACACAGTTATTGTGTCTCAGGAGATTTTTAACTTGAGTTTTCCTCACACCAGATTTAGCAGTCTATCTATTATATCACCTACCTGTTCTTAGATACACACACACACACACACACACACACACACACACACACACCCCACATTATTACTGGACAAAACAAAAGTAAAGGCAGATTGGGAGATGGACTTTTCTTTCAATGAAATCAAAGTGCAATATTAAACTGTTTTTATCCCTGATCCATTCTTTGTGACAATTACTCATAGAAAACAGGGAGACGTTGCAGATGGACTCAGAACAGGAGCTGAGAAGGGTAGTCTGAAACCTGATTGGGAAATTATTCATCATGTTCAAAGATATTAAACTGGTCTCTGATACAAAACCTCATTTTTCCTACTCCATTATTTTCTGGCGATTCAGCAAATAATGGAATAACACATCAAAGCCAGTCAATAAGCATTTATTAAGCATCTAGCCTCTGCTCTCAAAGAAATCTCCATCTAATGGAATAAATAAAATGCAAATAACTGTACAAACTAGAAATATAGAGGATAAATCAGGGAGGATATAAGGCATTAGTATTAAGGTGACTAAGGGAGGGTTGACTGCAGAAAGGAATTACTTAAATAATTGATGTCCTGTGTTATGAAAGCAAAATGTCTGAAGGGAAAGAAGGAAAGAAAAACTGTTTTAAGAAAACAGGCTATAGGGGCATCTAGGTGGTGCAGTGGATAGAGCACTGGCCCTAGAATCAGGAGGACCTGAGTTCAAATCTGGCCTCAGACACTTAACACTTACTAGCTGTGTGACCTTAGGCAAGTCACTTAACCCCAATTGCTTCACCCAACAAAACAAAAGAAAGAAAAGGGGCTACATAGCTGTGTGACCCTGGGCAAGTCACTTAACCCGATCATTGCCCAACCAAAAAAAAAAAGTAGAAAAGAAAAGGGGCTATAGCAATTCCATTTCTATTAATCAGGCTTACATGGAAGTATCTTTTGGTAAATCAGTTCTACCTATAAATACTAATTATTAGCCTGGTACATACTAAAGAACCAAAGATCCCTACTGCAGAAGTAGAACCAGCCAAATTAAAATGTTTCCAGTCTAAAACATAATTAAATTATTCTTGAGAAGGTTTCAAGATTGAAACCTAAACTGAGCCCTGAGCCATGTATTACAATTCTCTGAGTTGAAAACAGGGGTGAAGATAAGAATTGGGTAGAACTTTATAGATCATCTATTTCAACCTCTTTATTTTAGAGATGACAAAAACTGAGATCCAGATCTGAGCAACATCAAATAGCTAGTAAGAACTGGAACAGATCTCAGAAATGCTGACTTCTAGATCACTGTGTTCTACTATTACTTCCTCTAGAAATATTAGTGTTGTTACTGTTTTTAGAAATGAGTAAACAGTTTTTCTTTTTTGTTTTTTAACCTGGAACACAAGTTAAGCAATAGGATTTGGGAAATGGTATCAGACAAAGCAAGCTGACATACATAACAGGAGAGACATACACAATAGTAACAAACAAACAAACAAACAAAACCTAAAAGAGAAACACATTTTTGTGACCCACAGGAGAGTGGGTATAAAAAAGGGACAACACATTACCATAACAATCTCTGTCTTTGTGCTCCCCACCTTCAACTCCATATAAGGTCTTGATATGCAGCTCTATTTGCACAGACTTTTTCTATTTGATCTGCTTCTCTTGGACACATTCATCCTTTTCAAGTTTGTTCCTCAGCACCATCTTTACATAGTGAGCTATTCAGTGTCGCTGTAGGTTTTTGTTTTCCAAAGTCCTAGCCTTCCGTTGGAAGAAAAAATACTACTTACTACCTTTTGATCAAACTCCTTTCTTCCTAGGGTCAGCAGAAAAATCTCTTAAAATTTATATTGAATCCTTCTTGTCTGCCAAATGCTTACAATGTTTCTTCATCATCTGTTTCAAATAGACAGATTACAGTTGTATAAATTGCAGTGTTTATTTCTTCAAATCCTCTCCAGCCCCCAGGCATGTCAGATAATATTTATTTCTGGATTATTTCTTTTATCCTGCATAGGAAGGAATTCCTCATCCTTTCTATTAAGGAAAAATATGGAGGAGCATTTAAAAAAATAGTTTTCACCTTTTGTAGAAGAGAGAGCTTGCCTTTATAGCATATAAAAACTGGCCACTACCTCAAGCAGAAATATAAAAATAGCTCATGCCCCGTAGGTCATTGGAACATTTATCATTTTAGATTTAAAATTTAACTAAAATTAACTGTGTCTCCTCTTTAAACTACACTTATAATTTAATATTGGAAACTATCTATTTTTGAGTGCTTATTTGTTGACTCTTGTTTTCCCTGATATTTCTGGAAATATTGATCTTAAGCCTATGGGATATCTCCCCTGTACTTTATTATTAAACTTCTTTAATTGGTTAGGTTTTGGTAATTAGCACCAATTCTTGGTGCCTACATGTTGGACCCAGACTCTTCCCATAAAACCTCTGTACATAGCAACCTCACATATTCTAGTAGACCTCCCATATATGACAGGACTATTTAAAAAATAGTTTGCTTACCACTTTATATCTCTTTTGCCATAACTGTTCATCAGGACTCTGCTTTCTCAATGACTTGTGGAAAACCAATTTTCAGCCTGACTGTCTACTCTACTCTTTACTTCTAAAATCTACTGCTTTGCTAGATATCAAGCAGATTAAACATTTGATTAAGTTACATAAGCATTTATTAAGTACTGACTATGTGAAAAGTACTATGCTAGTCATAGGAGATAACTCCCAAAATGAACAGTCCCCAATCTTACACAGCTTACATTCTCCTGGGACCTGATATTATCTCAAAATATAAAGGCTTTGTAAAAGTATTTACAAAGAGGACCACTTTAGGCAAAGTTGGGTTGTTTTTCTAGTTGCTGTCACACAGAGAATAGATGTAGTATTGAACATTCATGCTTTGGGGGATTATGTAAAATATTTGGGTTAGAGCATACACATGGGGACTGCAGTAACAACTATTACTTATATTCTCAGGTATGATAAAGTTATAAATAGGATTTCTGCCTTGGAGAATAAAGTATAGTAAGAAAAAAACAAACATGATTGAAACATTCATTAGACATGTGAACTGCTTTTTTAATATTTTACATTCAGAAGAGGAGAGGGAAGGTGAAAGATTTCAACATATCATTTGACTTCAAAGACAAGAACTAAAAATTCTCAAATATATATCTCATTGAAGTTTTGTCAATGCAGACATGAGTAGCACAATATACCATATAAATGCTCAATATATGAAATTTAAATAGTCTTAAAAAAAGGAAAGGAAAAGTATACAGTATTATAATATTATAAGACCTGCATCTAGAACTGACTGTGGCAATAATTCAGCATTTTAATCACATATATATATATATATATATATATATATATGTGTGTGTGTGTGTGTGTGATTAAAATGCTGAATTATATATACATATATATATAATTATTATTATTGGAGGCTGCTAAAAACCTTTTGGAAATCAATTTTATTATCATTCAATAAATCAATAATTGTGAACTATTCTATGTTCTCTAGGACTTATAATTAATATTAGACATATTCCACAAAGCATTTACAATCTATTTGGGCAGCAAAAAGCAGAAATACTTCAAAAGTACATTCCTATCATCTAAAGTTTGTTATTTGATCTATTTATAAAATATTAGATGTCTTTGGGGAAATATTTGTTATTGTTTGTTTTACATCAACAAAACTATTTCTTTGGGGGAACAAAATTCATGAACAAACTCTTTTTGAACAAATACTGTATTAAAGGTAGCTAAGTGGTAGAGTGGCTACTGAACCTGGAGTCAGGGAGACATTCCCTCATTATGTGAACCCAATCTAGTCATAACTTTGCTCTTTCTCAGTTTCCTTATCTGTAAAATTGGGATAATAATGGCACCTACATCTCAGGATTGTTGTAAACATAAAATGAGATTATTTGTAAAGTCCTTTACAAACTTTAGAGTGATATAGAAATGTTACCAATTACAGATTGAATCAAGTACTTTTAATTTTCTTTCAATAAATTCTTATAAAACACCTTAAGGAAGCTAGGTGACACACTGGCCCTGGAGTCAGGAAGACCTGAGTCCAAATCTCAGCTCAGATACTTAGTAGCTCTGTGACCCTGGGCAAGTCACAATCCCAATTGCCTTAAAAACATCTGGGGCCTTCTCCAGTTGTCCTATGTATATCTTGCTACAGGACCCAGATGGCTCTGGAGGAGAAAGTGAGGTTGGTGACCTTGCACAGCCCTCCCTCGCTTAAATCCAATTCACTGCAAGTCATGGCATCACCCAGATGTCATGGTCCTCTTCAAGAATATAGGACAAACAACAACAACAACATGAAATATCTATTGCGTGTTGAACTGCTAGGGAAGAAATACAATTGAGAGGAGACACAGTCCCTGTGATTCTGTAGCATGCAGTCTACAGAAATGGCAAAACATGTAAACAAATACAATATTATATGTTTATTATAGCATCTCAGAAGAAATTGCTATATAAAGTCTGAGGGGAAGACTCTAGGATCAGCGAAAACTTCAGGACTCCAATTTTATCATATAGAAAGTTATAGAGTTAGATTAGATGGCTTCTAAAAGTTCATTCAGATTTAACTTTATCATGTCATTCATTATGTTATCTAAGAAGGTGACACAAATAAGGCTTTAAAAGATAGGTAGACTGCTGGATTTATATCACAAAGATAACCCTCAAAAGAGAAAAAAACCTATTTGTACAAAAATATTTTTAGCAGCTCTTTTTGGGGTGGCTAAGAATTAGAAATCAAAGGAATTCTCATCAACTGGGGAAAAGCTAAACAAGCTTTGCTGTATGATGGTGATGGAATATTATTGTGCTATAAGAAATGACAAACAAGATGATTTGAGAAGGGCCTAGAAGGACTTGTATGAACAGATGTCTAGTGAAGTAAGCAGAACCAAGAGAACATTGTGCATAGAGACAGCAATATTTTTTGATGAAAAATTGTGAATGACAACTATTCTCAACAATAACGATCCAATACAATCCTAAAGGACTACTGATGAAACATACTATCCACCTCTAAAGAAAGAACTGATATTGATGGAAGACAGACTGAAATGGTCTATTTTTTACTTTCTTTCATTTTTTTCTTTTAGTCAAATTTTTTTGTAAAAAATGACTAATATGGTGATGTTTTACATAATCATATATGTATAACCCATATCTGATTGCTTACTGCCTCAGGGAGTGGGGAGGGAAGGGAAGGAAGGAGTGATAAAAATTGCAATTCAAAAATATAAATAAAAATGTTTACTACTTTTAAAAATAAGAGATAGGTAGGAATTCGGCACATTAAGGGGAAAGTCCATTAAGAAGATATAAAGTCAATTTGAAAAAGATGAATATTCCAAAATTGTGGGAAGCTTTGAATGCCAGGAAAAGTCAGTTAATAAGGAATTACTGAAGATTTTTAAGCAAAGGAGGATTATAGATTTAAATATAAGAAAGAACACTTGTCCATATGTAACAAGGATGCATTTGTTTTGGAAGCTGAAGTAGAGGCAAGACCCGTTAGTAGGTTAATACAGTAGTTCAAAGACAGAGTAATATGGATCTTCACTAGGGTATCAGCAAGGGAATTGAGAGGAGAAGATATTTACAAGAAATGTACTGAAGGTGTAAACAAAACAACTTGACAATCAGTTGAAAAATACTTGGCCTTTATATAAAGCACTTTAATGTTAAAAGTGCTTTATATATGTTATTTCTTTTGATCCTCAAAACAAAGCTTTGAGGTAGAGGTATAACTATTCCCATATTATGGATGGGGAAACTAAGGTTGAGAGAAGTTAAGTAACTTCCCCAGGGTCATGCAATTATGTAATGATTTTCTGAGGAAGGATTTGAACTCAGGCCTTCCTGAATTTAAATATAGGGATTTATCTATTTTGCCACTAATATGCCTTGATTAAATATGAGAGAAGAGAAAAGAGAAGAATAAATAAGAAGAAAATTATACAAAAGTTAGGAACTCTATCACTGAAAGTCTTTGGAGTAAGACTGAATGAATCCTTATTAGATATTGTCAAGGGATTCCCTGTTCTCGTAAAATTTCACTAAATCACCTGTGAGTTTCCTTTCAACTCTGAAATTATGTAATTCTGTGAAGACAAAGGCAGAGTCTATTAAAGTTTATTCCACAGGCAGAAATAATGAAGTTAAGATGAAGTTCAGGGGGAAATAAATCAATGAAAAAAAAACATTTCATAATTGTCCAATCGTGTCAGGCACAATGTGAGGCAATGTGGATACAACAAAAAATAAAAATGAAAAAAATATATAAGTAAACACAAAAACAAGGTAATTTTCTGGGAAGGGATGATATTCAAATTAGTTTGGAAAATGTCAAGATTGAAGTACCTTTTGGGAAACTATATTAGAGACCTGGGTCTGGTGCCCAGAAGCCAGAACGGTACTAAAGATAAAGATTTGAGTGTCCTTGCCATAAAGGTGTTCATCAAAGGCATCAAAGTGAAAGTAATGATTTGACCAGGAGAGATGCTACAGAGAGAGAAGAAGGGGGCCAATAAAAGACTCTCAAGGCATATTCATATTCATATTCTCAGAAAATGATGAGGTGGGAAAGTGAATAATTAGAGAGGAAGGAAGAAAATCATGATAACTTGTCTCTGAAACAAAGAAAATCATTAAGTTTAGGAGAGAGGAATCAACAGTGCCAAAAACTAAATAGAGATAAAAAGATATGTAATAATTTAAAGCCATTAGATGTTACAGTTGGGCAGCTAAGTGGCACAGTGGATAGCATGTCAGGCCTGGAGTCCAGAAGACTAATTTTCCTGAGTTCAAATCTGGCCTCAGACACTTACTAGCTGTGTGACTCAGGGCAAGTCATTTAATCCTGTTTGCCTCAGTTTTCTCAGTGAAAAATAGCATGTTTTAGCCAGTGATCAATTACTATCAGTTCTTTCTTTGGAGGTGGATAGTATGCTTCATCATTATTCTTTTCAGATTTTCTTGGATCATTGTCTCGCTGAGAATAGTTGTCATTCACAGTGCTTCAGCAAACAATATTGCTGTCTCTATGCACAACCTTCTCCTGGTTCTTCTCCCTTCACTATATATTAGTTCATATTAATCTTTCTGGGCCTTTCTGAAGTCATCCTGCCTGTAGCATCCTTTTCTTATAGCATAATAATATTTCTTCACAATTATATATAACAGCTTATTTAGTCATTCCCCAATTGATGGGCATCCCTTTGACTTCCAGTTCTTAGCCAACACAAAAAGAGCTGCTATAAATATTTTTGTACAAATAGGTATTTTTCTATTTTGGGAGATATCTTTATGATATAAACCTAGCAGTGGTATTGTTGGATCAAAAGTTATGCACGTTTCTATAGCCCTTTGGGCATAGTTCCAAACTGCTCTCCAGAATGGTTGGATCAGTTCACAACTCCACCAAGAGTGCATTAGCACCCCAGTTTTCCTGCGTGCCCTCCAACATTCAACATTTTCCCTTTTTGTCATATTAGCCACTCTGATAGGTGTAAGGTGCTACCTCAGAGTTGTTTTAATTTGCATTTCTCTGATCATTAGTGATTTACAGCATTTTTTACATATGACTATAGATAGCTTTGATTTATTTGTCTATAAACTGCCCGTTCATATCTTTTGAACATTTATCAATTGGGAAATGACTTGCATTTTTATAAATTTGACTCAATTCTCTCTATATATTTGAGAAATTAGGCCTTTATCAGAGATACTTCTTGCAAAAATTATTTCCCAGTTTTCTGCTTTCCTTATAATTTTGGTTATATTGATTTTGTTTGTTCAAAAGATTTAAAATTTTATATTATCAAAATGATCTGTTTTACATTTTGTATTGCTCTCTATATCTTCCTTGATCTTAAATTCTTCCCTTGTCCATAAATCCGACAGATAAACTATTCCATGCTCTCTTAATTTGTTTATTATAGTATCACCTTTTGTGCATAAATTCTATGCCCATTTTGACCTGATTTTAGTATACAGCATGAGATATGGTCTATACCTAGTTTCTTCCATACTGTTTTCCAGTTTTTCCAGCAGTTTTTAAAAAAATAATTAATTTTTCTTTAAAAAGTTTGGATCTGGGGCAGCTAGATGGCGCAGTGGATAGAGCACTGGCCCTGTATTCAGGAGGACCTGAGTTCAAATACGGCCTCAGACACTTAACACTTACTAGCTGTATGACCCTGGGCAAGTCACTTAACCCCAATTGCCTCACCAAACACACACACACACACACACACACACACACACACACACAGAGTTTGGATCTTGGGGCAGCTAGGTGGTGCAGTGGATAAAGCACCAGCCCTGGATTCAGGAGAACCTGAGTTCAAATTTGGCCTCAGGCACTTGACACTTACTAGCTGTGTGACACTAGGCATGTCACTTAACCCTCATTGCCTGTCCAAAAAATAAAAACAAAAAACAACAAAAAAAAAAAGTTTGGATCTTTCAGTTTTTCATATATTTGATCACTATAGCCATTTACTGTAGTGTAACTTGTACCTATTCTAAGACAATAAATATTTATTTGGCTCCTACATTGTGCCAGTAGCTGTGGTAAGCACTGGGGAAAACAAAGTAAAAGGCAATTGCTGTTTTAAAGCTCACAGATCTCAAGGGGGTGAAAAAAATCCTAGAGGCTGGAGGAAATTGAGTCAATGAGTTCATTTTTTTTTCAATAAGTTTAGCAGTGAGGCATAGAAGAGAAATAAGGTAGTGGCTTAAATGAAGATAAGTCTAGACAAATATTTGATGTGACTGTTATGCTAATGCATATGCTCCCATTGGTTTAGAACATATCATGAATACATACACACATTGTTGACTATTTCAATTTGGTCATTTGCAAAAAATACCCAGAATAGCTCATTATAAAAAACGTTGGTTCCATTGTATACATACCAAGATCTCAACATGAGATTAACCACTTCTAATTTTTTAACCTGCAAAAAAATAAATATGTGTAATAGCCATCCTTGTGCTTGAGCCTATGAGGCAAAACACAAAACATGATAATCACCAGCCTTAAAATCTAAAAGAAGAGTGGGGGAAGTATACTTGTCTCTATGTATCGATTCCAATACATTTGTGTCTATATATCTATACCAATACCTCAATACACATCTATATCTATATTATACCTATATCAACTATCTACCTACATATTTATACATCATATTACATAATTTTAAGATAAAGAATGTCAAACCTATATCTGGGAACCTTCCAAAGTCCTAGGAGAATGAGCAATACAATCAGCATCATGTTTGAAATGAAATGAAACAATATGGTGCTATGTTTCCAGGTTGCTACTCAAACATCATAATGAGGCAACTTGAGCCATAGCACTGAGTCATAAACCTTTAAATAAATGTCCTGTTCTTGTTATCTTATTTCCATCAGATCTATACTTCATTTAGCCAAAATGTATTAATTTTATTATTTAGCTTTTTGGTCATTTTTCACTATTATATGATATATGTTGCCTACATAGCACAGTTTAATGGTGATGTTCACTTTACTCTATTGAATGAAGACCTTGAGGTGTACAGATGTCCAGGTTTTATCTCAAATGTGACTTTAAGTATATGTGTGTTATTTTTCCTAATCAGAACATACCTTATGAGAAATAGTATGTCATAATGCTGGACTTCATCAAGAAGAACTAAGTTCAAATTTTACATCAGATTCTTACTCTTTGTATAGCTATGGGTAGCTCACTTAACCTCTGTGTATGTCAGGCAGCTCCCTATGAGCTACCTAATAAGAAAGAATATTGATAGGTTATTTCAGAGGTGATGTTACATCTGTATTTTTAAAATACACTGATAGCTTGATGCTTTTGTCTTTCACACACATTGGGGGAGGGTGTAGTTTTTCATTACATTAAGGAAAAATCTGCTTCTCTTAAGCTTCTACTCAGTGCTCATTGTTTTGTCCTCTGGGCCTGTCTTGGTTATGATTCCACAGCTGGTGGACTAAACTATTCAGTGCCTGAAGGTTAATGTGTAATTACTTATTTTAAAAACAAACATATATTGAGTAACTCCAGGAGGGAAAAGGAGTCAACAATGTGGAAAAGAAGTTCAAAGTATAATAAGGAAATAAAACTAGTAGACAAGGAAATCTCCTGTGGTCTCAGGATCTCCCCACTGAAATCTATCACTATTTTTAGATACTCTCTATTTAATTTGGCCACAACTAGGTTCTATATCAATGTACCTGTTGACAAAGTTAACTCAGATACCCTTAGATATGCTTCACATCATTGTAGCCCACAGTATCTCCTTTTCATATTGTGGAAATGTGAGGATTGACTCAAACCACCTCTTTTTTATTAACGCTCTGGACCACATTATGGACTAAGCATATATCTAACCTGTCTTTCATGTGTCTATACATCCTTCCCTATGACTTCTCTTCTTCCAACTAAATATAACTACTTCTTTCAATTGATTCTTATACAGCATGATCACCAGGTCCTTCACCATCTTATATGCCATTTCCTTGATGTTTTCCATTTATCAATCTGAAAAATTGATTGGAACTAGATTATTAAAGACATTAAATACCAAAATGAAAAATGTGCATATTATTCTAAAGTCAATAAAAAGCCTCTGAACTTTCAACAGGAGAATAACAATGTCTCATCTATACTTTAGTTATATCAATTTGGGAGATGTTGGGGATAATGGAATGGAGAGAAGACAGATTAGAGTCAAGAAAACCAATTAGAAGGTTATTGGAATAATCCTTTGACTATAAATCTATCTCTTGGTACCTCATAAACGTCAAAATATACATTACTGTAACTATAATGGAAAGTTAATCTTAAAAGTTTTTACCACTTGTGGAATAAATTTATCTCTTCCCTAACTATAATTTACATATGCACATATTATATATATATGCTATAAGTAATGTGAAAACCAACAATAGAGGGAAAATGTAGGACAGCCAGGTGTCACAGTGGATAAAGCACCAGCCCTGGATTCAGGAGAACCTGAGTTCAAATCCAGATTCAGACACTTGACACTTACTACCTGTGTGACTCTGGGCAAGTCACTTAACCCTCATTGCCCTGCCGCAAAGAAAAGAAAAGAAAATGTAGTTTAAAATGTCCTTCACCCATTTTATCTTTTTTTTTTTTTTTAGTGAGGCAATTGGGGTTAAGTGACTTGCCCAGGGTCACACAGTTAGTAAGTGTTAAGTGTCTGAGGCCGGATTTGAACTCAGGTACTCCTGACTTCAGGGCCGGTACTCTATCCACTGCGCCATCTAGCTGCCCCACCCATTTTATCTTAATAATAATACCATACACATGAATAATTTATCATCATTTTTAAAAACTTTCTATATTTTCTTGAGTTACTTTGATTTTTAGAATTCCTAATTGATTAATCTTATTGAAATCTTCTTAGACAAGGTACTCAGACATAAATAAACATGAAAGAATACTACAAATAGGAAGAAAATGGACTCTGACCATGTTTTTAAAGCATTTGGTTATACCTTTTTTTAAATAGCATTTTATCTTATTTTGTTCTAATTACATGTTAAGACAGTTTTCAAAATTCATTTTTTTTCAATGAGGCAGTTGGGGTTAAGTGACTTGCCTAGGGTCACACAGCTAGTAAGTATTAAGTGTCTGAAGCCGGATTTGAACTCAGGTACTCCTGATTCCAGGGCCAGTGCTCTATCCACTGCGCCATCTAGCTGCCCCCAAAATTCATTTTTGTAAGATTTTGAGCTCCAAATTTTTCTCCCTCCCTCCCTTCCTTCTTTCTCCCATAGCCAGCAAGCAATTTGGTACAGGTCATACATTATAATCATATTAAACATATTTCCACATTAGTCATGTTGTGAGAGAAAAATAAAAACAAAAGGAAAAGAAAACACAAGAAAGAAGAAACAACAACAACAACAACAAAAGTTTAAATAGTATGCTTCAGGGGCAGCTAGGTAGTTCAATGGATAGAGAACCAGCCCTGGATTCAGGAGGACTTGAGTTCAAATCTGGCCTCAGACACTTGACACCTACTAGCTGTGTGACCCTGGGCAAATCACTTAACCCTCACTGGCTGGCCAATAAACAAAAAACAAAAGTCAGTAAATAGCATGCTTCAATCTGCATTCAGACTCCATAGTTATTTTTCTGGATGTGGAGAGCATTTTCCATCATAAATCTTTTGGAATTGTCTTGGATCATTGTAATGCTGAGAAGAGCTATGTCTATCACAATTGACCACCACACAATGTTGTTGATACTGTGTACAGTGTTCTCTTGGTTCTGTTCATTTTACTCATCATCAATTCATGTAAGTTTTTCCAGGTTTTTCTGAAATCCACTTGTTCCATTACACTCATATAACACAACTTGTTTAGATATTCCCCACTTGATGAGCATCCCCTCAAGTTCCAATTCTTTGCCACCACAAAAACAGCAGCTATAAATATTTTTATACATGTGGGTCCTTTTCCCTTTTTTATGATCTCTTTGAGATATAGACCTAGTGGTGATATTGCTGTGCCAAAGGGTATGCACAGTTTTATAGCTTTTTAGGCATGGTTCCATATTGCTCTCCACAATGGTTGGATCAGTTCACAACTCTACCCACAGTGCATTAGTGTTCCAATTTTCCCACAACTAAATATGTTTTTAAGTGGAGAGAAGCCAGAAAAATTTTCAGAAATGATAAATTGATGCAAGTTGATTATAAAGTGTTTATTGAGCACTTAATATGTGTCAGTCATTGTGCTAAGCTCTTGAGAAAAAGATGCAAGCCAATGCATAGTCCCTGCCAGCAGGGACTTATATTCTAATGGGGACAAGAGAACACAAAAATGAACAAAAATTGGGTAGTACAAATAGTGTGGAGAGGAAAATGATCTGAAGCAAGATAGTAATGATACAGCCTAGAAGTGTTATGGAGTAGTGGGCCACAAAAACATAAAGTGAAAGGTCACCTGTCAGTTCCAGGGATCCAGGATTAGAATTCACATTTCTTTTGAGGGTGGAAATGGGTTTAAACCAAGACTATGGTGAGGAGATGGCCAAAATGTACTGTGGGGCACTGGGGTCTGGCAGAATATGAGTGCTCATCTATCAGGGCCTATCAAGTTAAGTCCAAATGTTCAATGCGGTTGAAATGACTGGAAAGTAAGTCCATTTTGAGAAGACAACTAGGAAGTAAAACATGAAGCCTTTCCCCACCAACCCCTGGCTCATCAGATAAAAGTAATTTCTGTCCTATGTTTTTATTTATCACAATTTACCTCATTTTGCCTTGATTAATAGTTATTATCTGACCCCTGATATTATAACATCTTTGAGAGCAGTGACCATCCCTCATTTATCTTTGTATCCTTTGTGGTATCTAGCAGAGCCTTGACCTTGCACTATTTAACAGAGCCATAATTAGGGCACTTACCCCCATGGCAATGAAAATTAGTGCTGACTAATGTTCACTGACAGCAGGTTCTGTCAAGCATCTACACTTCTTCAACAATGTGGAAACAAGTTATCTTCACACCTACTTAGCAAGAATAATTTGGGAAAATATGAAGTTACCAATGGTGTGCCCAGCTACTCCTTTCCCCTACCACCCAAGTTCTTACCCTAAGAAAGACTTGCCATACCAGCCAAGGAAGCCTCCCTAGCTTCAACTTCATTGTGTCCTGAAGTCAACATTAAAATATAAGGAGACATCATCTAGTTTCTCTCACTAGTGCTCCTCAATTGAATGTCTTTGAGTTGATTTTCTGTATGCTTGCCTTAGGTACCCATATTTCTAGTAAATGTTTAACTAATATTGAGTAAATTGAACCCAGATAAAGTGAAGTGAATCAATGAATCCTTTTGAATCCCAGAAGCAAATGAACTCCAAAATTCTTTTTGAATATCACATTATTTTTTAAAATTTTTTTCCCAATACTTTATGGACCTTAAAGGTATTATTCATCCTCATCATAACCTCCATTCCTGTAACCCCTCAGTTCTTGCCCGAAGCACCTCCTATGCACTCATTCTACTTACCTATCTCTAACTCTTGGTGAACCAATATAACTCTTCACTATCCTTTGCTGCTTAATTTCTTGTCTCCTTTTAATATCAGTAGACAAAACTTAAAAATCCCCAATCCTATGTTACTCCCACCATCTCAGACCTATTTATGTGTTGCTGAAAAAAGCTGGAGTAAATTCAAAATGAAACGATGTCAATTGAGCCAACTACAAATTCATGTAATATCAAATGGGCCTTTACTTCATCTAGACATTCTACTCCAGCGTAATATGTTGAATATACTACTTTTCAAAGCTGGTGTTATGAATCTTTTTATCTCTCCTCAATCCTCCTACTTTACCCTCTATCTTCACTCTTTTTTCTAAGGACATCTGGACAAACAAAAAACATCCAAAAGAACAGAATTTGTTATCTCTCTTCCACAAATACTTTTTCTCAGCTTCCTTATTATTATCCAAGGTACTAATATCCTCCCAATTAGTCAGGCTCATAATCTCACTTTCACTCATCCTGCATATCCCAACAATGACCAAATAAATACTGTTGATTCAGTCTTCACATCAGATACAAACATGCGTATATCTACATACCTCCCCCTCTCTTTTCTCACATAGTAACAGCCATAGTTCAAGTTATCTTCACCTCTAATATAGATTATTACAATAACTTTCTATTTTCCCCACCTCATCTCTTCCCCACTGCAATTTATCCTTCACTTAGCTACCAAAGTGATTTTTCCCCTAAAGAACGGATCTGATTATGTTATGTAATGATTGGAATGACGCCACCTGCTGGAGACTTACTGTAGAAGAGTTCTGCCCATGAAGCGAAGGTCTTTGAGGGCAAGACCAGGAGTCAGGAAGTGACGCGGGCTAGTGGGAGGAGGAAGGAAGAGACTGGCACTCAGTCTCGCTCTCTTTCCTGAGGACTCTGATGGAGAGCGGAGCTAGAAATGTGCTCTCCCTTTAATAGATAGGAATCTAGGCCTTTTTCTCTCTCTTTACCAAATTCTTGTTTTCCTTAATAAATGCTTAAAAGCCTAACTCTTGCTAAAGCTTATAATTTATTGGCGACCACTCATTAGATATTTTAGACAGACTAGCTAGAATTTTAGCCCTTAACAGTTATTTTCATATACTTTACTCATAAGAATTGAAGCTCCTTGAGGCCAAAGATTCTATACCTTTTACCTCTGTAACCACAGAATGTAGCACAGTGCCTGGCACTTTGTGCCTAGAAAGTGCTTTTGTATTGATTGAAAAACATATTAATATCTTATAACTGAAACATATGAAACCACAGATCAATAAATGAAGCAGATAAAATATAGTTTGCTATACTGTAAGATTGTGATGTCCTTGAGTGCTGTTAAGTTAATCAGAACACTTTTATTTTACAGTAAATAATCCCATGATATGATTTTTCGTGTTTGTCTTGATTTTATAATGTTTCCACACATACCCATCCCAAACTTATTTCCCTTCTTGTTAGTGGACTCTACCTCCAATTCTTTTTACCATCAGAATTCCTGCTTCAAGGAATATGTTTCTCTTTCCTACTTCTGAGTTTCTTCTTCCAATCTTTTGTGGAATAGGAAAGCAATAACAAAAAAATGTTTTAGTCATATTTACTATTCTCTAGTCCCTTGACACAAAAATATTCCAAAACTTTTCTACAGTGCTTAAGCCTCTGGTACTGTACAATCCTGTTAAAGATAACAGGTGGATAAACCTCCTATTTAAATGAGGTTTCTTAACTCCTTTCTTTAAATAAGGTTTTTTTAACTCCTTTCCTTTTGAGCTTTCTTAACTCCTTTCTGATATTTAAAAATTTTATCTGAATCACCATGTCCTTTTGCCATTTGTGAAGTTTCCCTGTTCTTTACTAAGGCTAATTCCGGTAAGTACACTTTTAAATACATTCTTTGTTCACCTTCCAGGATCTTAGCTACCCTCACACACTTTCATATATCTTCATTAACATCCTTTCCCTAGACTTCTCTCTAGTTCTCTACAAGTATATTTTTGTCTTCCCAGTTCTTAAAAAAGTTTTCCTTTGACCCTTCAAAGCCATTCAACTTCCTCCCTATCTTTCCCCTATCCTTTTAGTGCTTCATTTAAAAAGTCATCTACACAACCATCATTTGTACTTCATCATTATCCATTCTCATTATTCAGTCTCTCCTTTCAGTCTAGTTTCCAGCCCAAAAATTTACTGTAACTGTCAGTAGATCAGAAGTAATCTCCTAATAACCAAATTGAATGTCCTTTTTTAGTCATTATCCTTGATCATCTCTGTAGCTTTCCACAATCTTGGCCACTTCTTTTCTTCCTCTCCCATTGAGAAGCACATCATTATTCTGTTTGTTCTAAATCTTTAAAGACCCTATGTTAGTAGTGTCTTTCCCCTGATCTTATTTCTCAGTAGTAGTGTACATATTGTGTATATATATATATATATATATACACATATATATGTGTGTGTGTGTATGTGTGTATTAGTGTGTGTATATATATATATGTATATATATATAGCTATTTTCATGTTGTCTCCTTTCTACAATCTCCATTAAAATGTAAGCTTCTTGAAGACAGAGACTACTTTTATCTTTATTGTTGTTGTTGTTGTTGTTCTAGGGCTTAGCACAGTGCCTCACATACAGTAAGCATTTCATAAATGCTTGTTGACTCATTAATTGCTTCTCTCATTGGGTCCTCATCTATATCTTTGTTCCCAGTGAGTGTTGTCATGGACTGTTATTCACTATCTTATCAGTGATCATCCTCTATAACCACTATCTAGTGACTCCCAAATCTATATATGTAGTGAGTGAAAGAATGAATGAATGGGGGTGGCTAGGTGGCACAGTGGATAGAGCACCGGCCCTGGATTCAGGAGTACCTGAGTTCAAATCCGCCTCAGACACTTAACACTAGCTGTATGACCCTGGGCAAGTCACTTAACCCCAATTGCCTCACTAAAAAAAAACAAAAAATAAAATTTTTAAAAAAGAATGAATGAATGATTGAATGAAATCAATATTTATTATAGTTTGGAAAGAAAGTCAAATTCAACAAGCTTACACCCTAATAGAGGGAATAGGTGAGATTTCACCTGCAGATCAGATGTAAAATCTCTTATGGTGTTTGGAAAATAGAAGTAAATTATATGACAATACATCTTTTATAGTGTTTTTCCATTAATTAAAGCAAAGAAGTTTATTCTAAGGTCCGGAAATACCTATTCAGTTACCAAGAGAACTCTACCTAAGGTTCCACAATCGTTTCAAACTCAACATGTCCCAAAATAAGTTTATAACCTTTTTCCCCAAAAGCTGCTCCTCATTTTAATATCGCTTTTTCAGTAGCACCAACCAATACCTCATGATTGAAATTTTAGTGTAATCTTTCACACTTCCTTTTCCCTGACTTTATTTGATCCATTTCCAAGATTTGTTGATTTGACTTTGATAACACTTCTCACATCTCTCCCCTTTTCTCTGTTTCCACTTGCTGCAACCCTTCATTATCACCTACTGGATTACTGGATTAGTCTCCTAACACTTCTTCCTTCTTCTACTCTCTCCATCTCTAATCTATCCTATCGCTGCCAGAAGAAAAAAAAATTACTCCAGAATAAATCTTGCCATGTTGTACTTTTGCTCAGAAATATGAAGAACTTCCTTATTATATTTATAATCTAGTCATATTAAAAAAATATTCAAAGTCAAAGGACTCAGATTTTTCTATTCAGCGACTCAGTTTTTTGAAATCTCACATCATCTTTATGCTCCAAAAAAAGAGAATCAAAGTAATAGAGTCTTATACCATAAAACAATAATGTGTTTCATTCTCTAATTGTCAGTCATCCTGGTGTATATGTACTACGGAAACTCCCTATCTCTAATTACCTATCTAATATATTCTTATCTATTGCCAAGATGTCCCTTTTATCCATTGCTTGGATATATTTCTTTTCTCTCCTTATCTTCCCTTTATAACTTATTTTCAATAGATTATATATCTATATTATTGACTCAATATTATCCATTCTAGTTTATATACTCCCTTAAGGCAAATAAATATATTATCAGATAACATACAATTAAGCATGGATGATTTTGGATAATCTGAAAAAAACACAATATGAGCACATAAGAGAAAATGGTTTCACTTTCAAATGCAACCAGTTAGAATAATTGCCAGACCTTGTTTTTAAACAATTCAAGTAAAAGAAAGTAAAAACAGTAGGAAATTCATAAGAAACTCAATACCATCAGTCAATCACTTTAAGCAGAATCTCCTGAGTCCTCACCTCTCTGTTTATACATTTATGAGGGGACAAAAAAGTGGAATTTCTAGAATTTAAATCCTATAGAACTATGAGGAATTATTTGTCTTTCTTTGAGGGCATAATTCAGTGGAGAAGGGGGAAGAAATAACTTCAGCAGGTGTTTAGGTGACAGACACAACTTTAATCCTCTGATAAAGGGTTATGAAGTAGTGTTTTGGATATTAAATATCTATTACGGGCAGCTAGGTGGCACAGTGGATAAAGCACTGGCCCTGGATTCAGGAGGACCTGAGTTCAAATCCAGCTTCAGACATTTGACACTTAGTAGCTGTGTGACCTTGGGCAAATCACTTAACCCTCGTTGCCCCACAAAAATATATTAATCATTTATTTTGTTATTATATATTTGAAAGGTATACCTTGAAAAGGGCTGGGGGTGGTGTAATGCTATCAGTCAAAATATTCTGAAATGGAGAATACCATCTAAGGAGACACTAAGGAATGAAAAATTTTGTAAAAGATCACTCCATTTGTCCATCAGGGCCCAGATTTTCCCTCTGTGGAGGGGGAAAAGGAAAATTTAGAGAAGCACAATGTAGCCTTTTTCAAAATCACACTAAAAATATTAAGGAAGTAACTGAAATTTCTCTTAATCCTCTGTTGTATAAATCCTTCAAGTCTAGGGTTGCAACTAGTAGATTATAAACTCCTTGGAGGAATTGTCTATTTTCCTTTCTCTTTGTGTTTCCTTTGACTAGCACAGACCTTTACATACAATAGTTTCTTAATTAATGATCATTGAATGATTGTTTTCCTTCCATACAGATAAAATAGCAGCACTGTTTCTCTAGAGACTATCATAATGGTTAGGGTACATAATAATACATTTGGAAATGGTAACTAGGGGAGAGAGTAGAGGAAGACCTGAGTTCAAATCCAGCATCAGATACTACTTTTTTGATGCTGGTCAAGTCATATAATCTCTGTCTTTCCTTAGTTTCCTCATCTGTAAAATAGATCTTTGCAGACCTTAAAGCTCTCTATAAAACATAGCTATCATTATCATCATTTTTGTTGTTGTCATTTCAATGGTTAGACCTTCCTTGAACTGTTTCATTTTTTCGGCTTGGAGCATCAGTCTTGGTAATAAACGGCCATAGTTCCCGGTCTTATGTGTATATTATAAATTTTTATTAGTTCTCAAGTTAATTTCCACCTACATCTTTAGATATGATGCAACCTAATTAACCTTTATTAAACACCTGCTAAGTGTTATGGGATACAGCAACAAAAAACAGAGCATCTGCATCCCAGGAAGCTTTTATCCTATTAGATAAATATAACACGTGAACCATTGATTCATTCATTTGTTCAGCAAACACTGATATGGCATGGACTTTGAGTGATAAACTTTGTTGGCTACTTGGTTTAAAAAGATAAAAACAAAAATAGTTCCTTCCCTCTAGGAACTTTCATTTTATTGGAGTCAAACATCATAAATACAGATTAGTGACTACAAAATATTTAAAAGAAAATACATGGTAATTTCATAGGAAGAAGGAGGGAACAAACAAAAGTGGGAATCATGCTGGATCGCATTTAGGCAATGTTACTAGAACTGAACATTGAATGAAGGATGTATTGTGAGAAGGCATGGAAACAGAAAATGGAATATCATATTTGGGGAACAAATAAGTAAATTGATGATAAATTGAAGAGGGACAGAGCACAAAAATCTACAGTATCTTGAAAGGATCATTGAATTAGTAATTTAGTAGAGGATAGGTCTTTGGAGTTCATCCAACCCTCTCTTTTTATAGATAAGAAAATTGAGGTATAGAGATTTGAAGTGTTTTGCCTAATGCTACAAAGCTGGTAAGTAGCAGGTCTGGGATTTGAACCAAGATGAATGCTCTGGCATCAAATCCAGCATTATTTTTTTATGGAGTCAAGTTGGCATGCTGTAAAAGGTGGCAAAATCTAAATTCATTATGATTGGAGTTCAACTTATTTCTCCTTTCAGATTTGTCTTTTGAAAATCACTAAAATTTTAAATATATACATTAATATTTGAGGTTTAGCAACAGTCAGTTTTCTAGGACTCTTAAAATTCATTTTAAATATTATTTCATTGGCTTCTCTGTTTTATATCATAAGATTCATTAAAGAATAAATAGTAAGATATTTTCAGAGATTGTTTTTAAAGTCAACATTAAGTTTTTATTTGGTGGTTTAAGATATAATGCTAGTAGTCTACATCATTTGAAACTTTCTGGGGAAGATTTTATCTGGACTCCCAGTGGGGAACTCTCTCAACTAATGTAGATCACCATTTACTCTGAAATTTGTTGTCTATAAGAATTGCATGAGCTAGAAGCTAATCAATTAATCATCCAGGGCATTTTAGCCAGTATATTTTGGAGGCCAGACTTGGACTCAGGTTTTCCTGAGTCAAACACTAGTTTTCTTTCCATTGTCATAGTATGCCTCTATTTGAAACTAGACATAAAGACTAAACTTTTGATTTCATGCATTTAAGGAACTTCTGGGTAATTAAATTCCCCCCATCAAGGCACATCAAGGATCTCTGAACCTTGTAGTCTTACAGAGTTGCCCAGAGCAATGAGTATTTAAATGACTTGCCCATCATGACAAAAAATTTTTGTATCAATTGAACTCAGGTCTTCTTTGCCACAAAGCCAGCTCTTTTTTCATTATGCCAAAATTCCTCCTATTTATATCTTAAGATTTTACCTCTTACCCAAATTCCTTTTCATTCCCTTCAAAATTATGGAGGTTCTCAAAACCCACACTAGAAAACATCTTACCACTACCCATGCCAAACTGTCTCCAAGTTTTATATTCCTCATTTTTTCTTAGTTGAGACCTAAATTAACACAGCTCATGGGTAGTTGTTACCTGATATACCTGTCATTTTAATCAGGGAGTTCAAACATATTTATCATGATAAGATGTCCACTTCTCAGAGCCATGATAAATGGAATAATAAACAAACTTTTCAAGGAGTAAAAATCGAGATATTCTTTTATCTATGTAATTCTACATAAAAAAGTAATGGAATCAGGTAGGAGATAATAAGTGTTTTAAAACAGCATGAGTGCCAACTCTGGATTTAAAGGACCTGTGGTCAAATTCTGCCTCAATCAGTATCTATGTAACCTTGGAAAAATCACTTAATTCCTTGACCCCTCACTTCCACACCTACTTCTCTTTCCTAATTTCCAAAATGAATAGGGTTTGGGTACTATTCTACTATAAGGTGACTTACATATTGGAAAGTTCTAAGTTTGATTCCTGTCTATGCCTTTGTAGCTTGATGAGAAATGAAATTAACTGTTGCTTTGGTTGATTCATGTTATAAATTAGAATAAAACAATTGTTCATTGTTCCATTTCTCCCATATAAATACACCTCAGTTATGATGATTTAAATTCTACTCAACTTTGGTGTTCACTATGAAAAGACAATATGGCCAAGAATATTTTAGAGAGTGGGTTTTCTCCTATAGTATCCTCACTTGTGCTGTTCCCCAACTCATATTCACAGGTTGGCTAAGAGAGGTATATATAGTATGGTCCCACTCCTAAATCTGTAGCTCTCCCACTACTCTGTTTACTGTCAGATCAGACAGAGGACACAGAAAACTCAAAACAAAGGCAGTTGCTGAGATGTAACATCTCCATACACTAGATCACAGTTTCTCACAACTATATACAACATAGACTCTTAAGGTGATACATGATAGATCACAGAATCAAAGAATTAGAGATGGAAGAGACCTTATAGGCCATTGAGTCCAATTCTCTCATTTTACAGATGAGGAAACTGAGTCAGAGAATTGAAGAGAATTGTCTAGCATTATACAAGCAAATAAGTGTCAGAGGTGAGAAGAAAAGCAAGTTTTCCTGGCAGTTGTAGGCCAGGTTACCAATAGAACTAGGAAATTTGAGTTAACATTGCCCAAGATCCCAAAGCTTTTCCTGTTTCGTGATATCTATTTGTAGCAACTGGATATAACATCCCTACTGACCTTGTTTCTTTCAAGGTTCAGGATTTCTGCTGGTCAGGTCACTCATCTAGACACCTTGGGATTACTCCTCTCAACTCCATATATTTTTTTTAAATACATAAAGCTCCTCCAGTCTTGTGCCTTAATTCTAGGGACCTGTCCCCCATTAAGTATTCTGCCTCCTATTGAGGATCTCCAATGTAAGATTTTATGACTGATGGGGTGAGGGTAGGATGGAAAAGAGGAGCAAGAAATCTTCTTTCTGTAAACTCAAGAGGCAAGGAAGAATTCCTTCTCAAGATCTGGTTCTTATGTTCATCCTTAACAAGCTTTGTTTTTAACTCAAAAGACACACAGTCCTTAGAGCTGTCTCCTCTATCAATTGTTTCTTAGTGAGTACCTTTCCTTTTAAATTGCCACCATCCCGAAGGCTATCTTTTGCCTGTCTGGTGTCTAACTACCCTCTAATTTCATCAAGCTTTGCTTCTTCACAACTTGTTAAGAGGTAAAGGATTGTAGAAAGGTTTTTGCACTTCATTTAGACCTTGTTGTCTCTATTTCAGTCTCCTTTGAGTCTATAATTTAATCAGGGGTGGTGGAAGATCAATTGATCAGGGGTTCCCTGATCAATCTCCTTCACTACACTTTCTTAATTAATGGCTGATCCAAACTGACAGTGCCAATTACACAGCATTATGAGTGCCAAGCCTGGAATTCCTGCACATACAGCTAAAGATATCTCTGGATTCCTGGTCCTGTTCTTGTTTTGTTTCTTTTATGGAAGAATAAATCTTTTGTGGATGAATGAATATGAAAGAATCTCAAGATCTTTTACAATGAATCAATTTATGATGATCTTTTGATCTGTTACTTTTTTTTTAATAAAGACTAAAGAAATAATCTAGGAATTGATAAAGGAGATATATTTATATTTTCTCGGTTACATTGACCAGAATGGAAAGAGCAAAACATTTCTTTATATTGCATTGTGAAGACTTTGAATTTGGAATGTGCTATCCTCCTAGAGGAAAGAACAGATTATGTTTTTTATTAAGTTACAAGGTGCATTGATTCAACTTATTTCATTTGGAGTCATTTGGTGCTATGCTTTATCGAACTTGAATATACTAAGTTATATATTGTGGTATTCAATGTTAGATCAATAGCTTTATTCAATAATCTAATTATATATATATACATATATATATATAAACAGATAATAAAAGTGGAATATGCTTACTTATATAATTTTTATAAATTAAATTAAGTATCAGTTAAAAGCAAAATAATTTGTAAAATATTTTGAGTTGTGCAAAAGAGATAGCACTGGGAATTATATAAAGGGTTTGAAAACCTTTGAACTAGCACCTCCCAGGAAAATACTAAGTCGAAGGCAGAGTGTGAGGAACTAGAAGAAAACATCAATACATGTGTATATGTATATTTGCGTGTTTATATATTTATGGTAAATATGCATATATTCAATTTTCTAAATATTTATTAAGCTAAACTCTGTGAAAGGCATATGATTATGATTTGGTAAATACAAAAATGAAGATCAATGTTGTTTCTGACCATTAGAAATTTATGATGTACTTAAGAAGATATGTGTGATACAAAATAAAATATGATGAGAAAGAAAGTTGACCAAAGCAAAGAGTCAGGTCAGGAGAAGGGCTGAAAGGGAATGCATCCAGAAAGACATCATCAGGCATCAGGAGAAGATAAAACCTGAGCTGAGCCTTGAAACAAAAGATTTTGCTGGGCAGCAGTATTGAAGAAGTGCCACTCAGATATGGGTGACAGACGCCAAAAACGTGTAAAGGAAGAAATCATCATGTCTAGTTCAAGATCAAGTAACAATTAATAGCCCAGTATTGACTGGAACCTAGAGAATGTAAAGTACAGTAATGAATTAAATAAGGCTGAAAAATAGATGATAGTCATATTACAATATGAGCCAGGAGCTTACATTCCATACTCTGAAGTTTATATTCTACTCTATAAGACTATAAAAATGAATGAAAGCAAGAAATGGAAAGATGTAATTGGGGAATAGCTAAAACAGAAGTCTGGCTACTGTATGGAATGCAAGAAATATAGAGTTATGGAATAAGAGTTCAAGAGTTATTTTGAATCAATTGTGGATGACTTTAAATGTTAGGTTAATACTTTTACAATTTATCTTAGGGTCAAAGGCAATGGTAGGATCCTCTGTCCCCTAAGATAAAATACAAAACCCTCAACATGAAATTTGAAACCCTTACTATAATTACAACTGAATTTTCCAGTTACTTTATATTATAGTCAACCAAAAACATTTATTAAACTCTTACTATTTTGTCAGGTATTGAGCCATTCAAACTGACCCACTGATCATTTCCTCTAGATGACATTACAACTCCCCATGCCTTGCTTTTTGCCTATGGTCCCACATGCTTGAAATGTACTCCCTCCTTACCTCTCAAATTCTTAATTTCCTCCAAAGTATACAGCAAAGAGCAACATACTACACAAAGAATTTCATGATTTCCTGAGCAGCCATATGTAGTATGTAAAGGGCACCCAGGTTTTGAGTCAGGGAGAACTGAGTTCAAATTCTGCCTCTAGGGGGCAGGTAGGTGGTGCAGTGAATAAAGCACAGCCCCTGGATTCAGGAAGACCTGAGTTCAAATCCAGGCTCAGACACTTGACACTTAACTAGCTGTATGACCCTGGGCAAGTCACTTAATTCTTATTTCCCTGCCCCCCCCCAAAAAAATTCTGCCTCTGGAATTTCCCAACTATTTGATGCTGAGCAAATTATTATAATATTCTGTGCCCCAATTTCTTCATCCATAAAATGAGAAGGTAGATGTGATGGTCTCTAAGGTCTTTTCTACTTCTCAATCTAGATCCTATTGCTCAGTCTATGAGTTCTTTTTACATTTTAAAGCGACTTTTTATATTCTTTATATTTCCTTCTCCATATAAATGGTGTAGTCACCTAATAGAAGGTCCTTGGGAAGGTAGGTAGTGTCTTTTTTTCTTTGTGTGTGTGTGTGTACATGTGTGTGTGTGTGTGTGTGTTCTCTGCAACATGCACAGTGTCTTACACATTTTGCCCATTCAATAAATGTTTTCTGAATTTAATTGAGTTAATGTAGGCTTTTATCATAGGGGTGAAATAGTCATATCTGTGTATCAGCAAAAATTTTCAGATAAACTGAAGAAGTTATACACTAGAATCAGGAACACAAGTTAGGAAGTTATTAAAATAATCTTTATTATTAGACCAATTATGGATTATAAGAGAATGGATATGAAGTGCTCCGAATATAGAATTGATAGGACCTGATTACTAATTAAATGTAGGAAGAAGGAAGGAGAAAGAGTCAAAAATAATACCAGGGGCAGCTAGGTGGCATAGTGGATAGAGCACCGGCCCTGGATTCAGGAGGGCCTGAGTTGAAATCCAGCCTCAGACACTTGACACTTAGTAGTTGTGTGACCCTAGGCAAGTCACTTAACCCCAATTGCCACACCAAAAAAAATAAAAAAATAATACCAGTAGAAAGATGTTATCAGTAAATATCATCAAAAGAAATAGTAAAACTTGGAGAAAGGGGCATTTTTTTTTCAGAGAAGGGGGGGATGATGCGGAGTATTGAATCATAAGCCCTTATCCAGCATGGTCTCAAACAGCCATCACTAGTAGCAGCAGTCCTAATAGGGAAGGAGTCCTCCACCCCCACTACCAATATCAATCACCAACCATTCATTAACTAAATACAACCAATGGAAAGTTAAGCCCAAGAACCTTGAGAATAGCAATGCCACCCAGACCACTAGGTCTCCTTCCAGCCCTATCCTTGCAGCCAACCTTCTGAATTTGAAAAATTTCCACTGCCTCTACATCTCCCTTGTTAGTAGCTATAGCTATAGCTATTGAAGGCCTGAAAGCAAAAATTTTCAACACAGCCTTGCAACTGATGAACCATTTATCAGTTTTATCAATGGAAATGGTATTTAAAGAAGATGTTTTTCAGTCTGTTTCAACATTATACTCTAAGATTTATGGGGCCTTTCCCCATGGTTGCACCTGAAATCTCCTATATGTATTGTCTACTACATGTGAGCTGCTTATGATCAGGAACCACCTTAGATCTTGATTTATATCCCCAGTTCTTGGCATAATACTTTGCATACTGCAAGTACTGAATAAACCTTTTTCCATTCACATATTCATGCTGTAGGCTCTCAACAATGCATTAGTGGGATCCAAGACAATCCCAAAGGACTAATGAAGCATACTATCCACCTCCAAAGAAAGAACTGATATTGATTGAACACAGATTGAAACATGCTATTTTTCACTTTCTTTCATTTTTTTCTTTTATTCATTTTCTTACACAAAATGGCTAATATTGTAATGTTTTACATAATTGCAGATGTATAACCTACATCTGATTACTTTCTACCTCAGAGAGAGGTTAGGGGAGAGAAGAAAGGAGGGATAGAATTTGAAACTCAAAACTATAAATAAAAATGTTTATTATTTTAAAAAAACAATACAACTGATTCTGCAATATCAGTTGGCTATCCATGGGGATTACTCTACACAGGTAGATATATGGCAATGAGGCCAAGAGAGATTTTGGAGCTGGTAATGTAGACATAGGAGTCATGAGTTTAGAGGTGGCTATTGAGATGATTAGGAGAGATGAATCTTACAAGGACAGTCTGTAGAGAGAAAAGGATGAAGCTTTGGGAAAACATAGACTTTGAAAGATAAAGCAAGAATTTAGATTGAGAAGGAAAATTCATAAAGATTAAAGATTACAGTTTTCAAGAAATGAATGGAGAAGAGAATATGAAGACTAAAGTTCAAAGTGATTAAAGGTCCTAGGATCATAAATTTGTAATGAGACCTTCCACATAAGAAAAGAGATGTTCAGAGAAGTTAAGTAACTTGTTAAAGATCACACAGGTAGTAAGTGACACACTCCAAATACAAACTCAGTTCCTCTGACTATAAATTCAATCATCTTTCCACTGTATAATTCCACTATAATCTCCTAAATAAATAGTTAGCAGTGCAATAGTTAACTTCTATATTTAAGGTTAACAAAATGTTTTGGTCAAATTGGTAAAATACTTAGTATAAGCATTATGATTCCTATTTTTTTTTCAGATTAGAACATTGAAGATTAGAGAATTTAAGTGACTTGTGCAAGATGATACCAATAAGAAATGCCAGATCTTATACTTGAAGTCTCTTGACTTAAAATCAGGAAATTTCCCATGTTACCTCTACAAGAAAAATAAAGACTAAGGAATGCCCATTGGATTTGGAAGCTGAAGTCATTGATTTGCATAGGAGACAAGAATCAGATTGTAGAGGGGTTTTGCTTTAGGAATTATGTGTGCAGAAGCAACATTTCAGGGGTCTGAGGAATGTATCTGTTTTGAAGTGAAGGAAAGGATATATTTTTAGAAGATCAAAAATGAAGGGAGAAATATATAGTGTTAGTGGGCATCAGAGTCAAAGGAAGACTTTTTTTTAAAGGATGATGAGGTCTGAAAATGTTTGTAGATTAAAAAGAAAGAAAGAAATTAGGTATTATAGGGAGTAACTGATGGAATAAGGGCATAGTTTTTTCTCTAATTTATCTAAAGCATAAATAGAGGAACTACCTTGGGCAAGGAGGAGAACTTCATCCTCTGAGACTAGATGGAAGAAAGCACTGAGTGGAAGCACAGACAAATTTTGAGAAAAAAAGATAAGGGATCTCAAACTTTCTAGTAAATTAGGGGATGAAGTCATTTGTTTACATGATTTCCAATTAAAGTAAAAAGGGCAGGTCATTTGCTTAGAATGAGATGACTAGAATCTGGGTACAATTGTGAACTTAAGGAAAGAGAACTTTTGAAACTATCACTGTAGAATGGGAGTTCTTAAACTTTCTGTGTCATTGACCTATTTGTTAGTTTGGTAAAGACTATGGAACCCTTCTCAAAATAATATATTTTTTAAAAATTCATAATTGAAGGAAATGTTACATTTAATTTATATGTGAATTACAAAGGCACACATGTATGTATGTGAGTATGTATGTATGTTTGTATGCATGTATTTATTTTTCCTCCCCCCACCCTGTCCAAATGTATAGACATTCTGAAATCAATGCATGAACACCAGGTTGAGATCCCTGCATTAGAAACTGTAATAGTGACTCAATTAGAAATTAATAAAATATGGGGCAGCTAGGTGGTGCAGTGGATAAAGCAGTGGCCCTGGATTCAGGAAGACCTGAGCTCAAATTTGCCCTCAGACACTTGACACTTACTAGCTGTGTAACCATGAACAAGTCACTTAACCCCCATTCCCCTGTCCCCCCCCAAAATAATAATAATAAAATAACTGTTTTACATTGCTGGGGGCCTGTATTATATGGTACACTACAACAGATATGGTAGCATAAACTTTAAAAAAATTCTGTATGATTTGACTTCTAGCAGTTCTTAATGGCTCAAGAATAGGAATACCTCACACCTATCAGAGTGGCAAATATAACAAAAACAGAAAATATTGGATGTTGGAGGGGATGTGGTAAAGCTGGGATGCTAATCCACTGCTGGTAGAGTTGTGAAAAGATCCAGCCATTCTGGAGAGCAATTTGGAACTATGTCCCAAGAGCTACAGAACTGCATATTCTTTAATCCAGCAATACCACTGCTAGGGTTATATGCCTAAGACATCCCTAAAAAGAGAAAAGGACCTATTTAAACAAAAATTTTATAGCAGCTCTTTTTGTGGTGGCTAAGAATTGGAAATCAAAGGAATGCCCATAAATTGGAGAATGGCTAAACAAGCTGTGGTATATGATTGTGATGGAATATTTTTGTGCTGTAAGAAATGACAAGCAGGATAACTGCAGAAAGGCCTGGAAAGACATATATGAAATGATGTATTGTGAAGTGAGCAGAACCAAGAGAATATTGTACAGAGAGATAGCAGTATTGTTTGATAAAGAACTGTGAATGACTTGACTATTCTCAACAATACAATGATCCAAGACAATCCCAAAGAACTATTGATGAAACATACTATCCACCTCCAAAGAAAGAATTGATATTGATGGAACAGACAGAAGCATGCTATTTTTCACTATCTTTCTTTTTTTTTCTTTTAATCATTTTCTTGTAAAAAATGACAAATATGGTAATGTCTTATATAATCATACATGTAAAACACATATCTGATTGCCCCCTCAGGGAGGGGGCAGGGAGAGAGGAAAATAGGGATAAAAATGGAATCCAAAACTACAAATAAAAATGTTTATTATTTAAAATAATAAAATAAAAAATTTAAAAATAAAATAGTACCAAACAAAATAGATTGTAGGGCTAACCCAAGGATCTACAATGGGGATTCTATAATTAGGAAATGCTCATTTTAAATGGAATATACACACATATGTATGCATTATGTGTATATGTATATATGTGTATATATATGTGTATGCATGTATGTGTGTGTGTGTGTGTGTGCAAGAATGAAAATCTTAGTTTTTAAGTCTATACTTTTCTGGGAATAACCCTAGAAAAAATTACCAGGATGCCTTTTGAACTGTATATAAGAAAAAATTATCATATAGTAAGAATTACCAAATATTAGAAAGGTTTATCGAAGGGGATTGTAGAGCTTCATGTGATTAGTAATACAGTAGAACAGTGGTCTTAAATATACTTTTCAAACATTAAAAAGAAATAAGCAAATGTAAAATGTAAATCCATTGAATCCATAAGGTAGGAAGCCAGAAACACAATATAAGATTATCTTGATTTTTTAAATCTGGGCACTTAAATACTCAAAGCTCTTATTTGCTATATTTAGCAGCCATGAAATCTTAAAAGACGCTGTTTCAACACCTGGGTGTATTGGACCTATCTAGTTTTGCCTTATCAGTGATAAAATCAGACTACTCCCCACAAACATGACAAGGCACAAAATCATTGATTCTTCCCAGCTATATTAAGGAAAGGGAGTACAACTGTGATGGGTGGTGGCAGTGGGAGACTTGGTAGTGAAGAAGTGGCTTAAGAGGAAGGAACTTGTGTGATCAAAGTAAAGAAAAGAAACTTAGTGTTAGCACCCTCCCCATGGAGTTTGCTTTTAGCTAGGACCTGGTTGGTCTGCCACATTCCCTAATTGAAGCAACCTGAAGAAACCCAACCTCAGGCATCTCTGTGGGAGAAAAGTTACCTACCACAGTAGTATAATTGAGAGGAGCAAAGAGTGAGATGGGAAAACTGGAGTAGTTTTGGGTTAAGAAAAAAAATACTAGAAAACAAAAATTCAAGAGAGAAAGTTGGAGTGATTTATGGTTAGTTCCCAAGGATATAGGGCAGCCAGGTGAGACAGTGGATAGTGTGCCAGGCCTAGAGTCAGGAAGACTCATCTTCCTTAGTTAAAATCTGACCTCATACACTTATTTACTAGCTGTTTGACCCTGGGCAAATCACTTGACCTTGTTTGTCTCAGTTTTTTCATCTGCAAAGTGAGATGGAGAAGGAAATGACAAACCACTCTGGTATCTTTGCCAGGAAAACTCTAAATAGGGTTACAAAAAGGTGAACACTACTGAAAAATGACTGAACAACAACTGAACCCAAGAAGATAAATTGACATTGAAATTAATAAAGAAAAAAATGCAAAAAGGATGAAATTATTAAAGGTCATAGCATATTAAACAAGTATTATATTCTTTTATTTTTCCTGTGGGGCAATGGGGGTAAAGAGACTTTCCCAGAATCACATAGCTAGTAAATATCAAGTGTCTGAGGCCAGATTTGAACTCAGGTCCTCATGAATCCAGGGCCGATGTTTTATCCACTGTGCCACCTAGCTGCCCCAAGTATTATATTCTTAAATAAAATGTAGCAAAAACTCACCAATGGAAAGATTTCTGCAGATTCCATGTAAATAATGAAATAACAGCATGAAACTCCAGAATGATTCAAAGATAGATAAAATATTTATAGACATTGTTGGGATTTAAATTAGTTTGGAAATCAGAGTTTTCAATGAAGAATTAACAAAGACCAACAACAAAGTAAACAACTTAAACATATGATAGAAAAATTTCCAACATAGTAGGGGCACAGACGAATCTATTTATCATTAAGAAGTATGGACCTTCAGCAAGAGGGTACTCGTTTGAAGCATTCTATAAATCAAAAAAACAAATAAATACAGGCAAGATGGGCATTCAACATTCCAAACAAGAAAAACACAAGAAAGGTAAAAGAGTGCAACTGTCAAGAAAAGACTAAGAAATTAAGTGAATACTCTGACATTTTTCAGCCATTATTTAAAAATTAACTGTACTATTTAGAAGAGCCATCAAAGGTTAAAAAGGATTTAAGCATATTTTAAAGAATCAGGATAGAGAAAAAAGAAGAGCTAAATTAATATTCCATAGACTAAATCTCTTTTATAAGGTACAGATCTCTTTAAAAGGGTAAAATATGTTATAGCATATGGCTATCATTTTATCTTATAATAAGTCTCTTAGGGATTGGGGTTTTACAATTGTAAATGTTTTCTTTAAAGAGGTTGCCAGTAAAATCTTAATGACTTGAAAATGTAGGAATGGACAAATTCTACTTTAAAATGATATCCATTTTTTTGTTATGAGAATATTTGTACGAAAATGAATATAAAAGTATCAAAATATTGAAGATAAATGTGAAATCTTCAGTTGATGTGAAATATTGATTAATATTTGAAATTGCATAGCAAGAAATATAAGAAATATAATAGAAGAATATAAAGAAGTTGACATTGGGGGATTACAATATCACCAGCTTTCTAAATTTTCCTTGTTGCACTTTTTCTGTGTGGAGAACGTGATTTGACTTTGAATATCTAAACTAATCTAATTAGGTTGGGTAGTGTAGAGGGTAGAAAGGTAGGTAACACGTTCAGAAGGAAATGTAAGTGCAAGTGCTACCCGTGACACATACTGGCAATGAGACCATGGGCAAGTTCATTAACTTCTCTGTGCCCCCAGGCAACTCCACAAATTTTAAATTGCAGAGCAGTGGTCATTCTGAACTGGTAGAAAAAAAATCCAGAGTGGGACTTCCCTATACTAATGAAACTATAGGCATGGTAAAAACAAACAAACAAAATACTATCCTCTATGGAGAAATATTTTTCTGTTGGCTTTTCCTCTACCTTAAGAAAGAATTCATATCTCCTTATTTATGTCTATTCATTATTAGGAAAAGTGAACACACGACGCAGAATATAATTTTCTGTTCAGAATGAGTTTCCATTTTCTGGCTTTTGCTGTAATCCTGTGTACTTATTTTATAATATTACTTTTCATTAGAAGCACTAGTCTGTATGTTGTAAAGCATGATTTTTGTGTGTTTGAACTTGAGCATCATGTATCATATATTATACCAGGGTAGAAGGCTTGATTCAATGTTACTACAAAGCAAACAGTACTACTGAATGAATTTATTTATGTTTTTTGTCATCTTTCATAATTTAGGTTATCTGGAATGAATATACCACCACCGATTATCAGCAACAAAAACTGGCTGCGGCTGCACTTTGTCACAGACAGCAACCACCGCTACCGTGGATTTAGCGCCCCATATCAAGGTATACTTAATGAAAGGCCTTCTTTTCTCTAGTGTGTAAAAATGATTTTTGGTAAATACAACTGCTTGTCCTGATAGAGGAGAAATGTCGTTATCTTCTAGAGAGGGGTAATTTGAACATGCTGAAATGATCATTTTCCTGCTGAGGGAACCACACGATAATTACCAAATTACAGAATGTGTTCTAGCAGATTTTTACAGCTTAATATGGAGGATAGAGAGACCTTTTGAATTCTAAAGGATGATGTGTAGCTGATGGAATAGCTATCCTTCTTTAGTGTTTCAGAGATGAGACAAGAAAGTTGTTTCATAAAGTAACACAGAATACCCACAATACAAAATTGATTTCCTTTTAATCAATTGCAATGGATTTTCATATGTACTCTTTATTATTGTTAGTTTAATTAACCTCGTTAGAATTCCTATCCACCATTTTTATTAGCAGGCATAATTTTGACTAAATAGAATAAAAACATCCAACACATTAGCTTGGGAATCTCACTGTTTGAAACAAGATCATTATGAAGATTAAGTACTAATGAAAATAGCTTCTATAGCATTCAGTATGACTATGTTTGCTTAGTCTATTTTATCCACCAACTATTAATGTAAATAATGCATTTCATTCTCTGTAGTTCACTAGCTATTCTTTAGGGAACTGTAAGTTCTGTCAGAGTTACATTTTTCCATTTATCTAGTTTAAAAAGCAACTTATAATTATCTAGTAACTTTTTATTGCAATGTCTTTGCAATTTTAATATAGTGGATTTAGATAGTTCTTTTTTGTCAGTAAAATGATATTAAACTAAAGATTTTCCTGGAATTCAGGTTATATAAAATAAATTTATAGCTGGAAATCTCATCCCCTCCTTTCAGTTTTCCTCAGTTACGTGCCTTTGCTCACTGTTCCCTTACTTAAAAACAGAAATCAATGTAATTTATAAGTCAGCAACTCCCCCTATGAAACATACTGTACAGTACAAGTACCAGACTAAACATACTGAATAGCAAGCACTACAGTACAAATATCAGACCATGAAACTGGATGAGAAAAATTGGTGTAAAAAATGAAGGGTAAGGGGCCAGCTAGGTGGCACAGTGGATAAAGCACCAGCCCTGGATTCAGGAGTACCTGAGTTCAAATCCAACCTCGGACACTTGACACTTACTAGCTGTGTGACCCTGGGCAAGTCACTTAACCCTCATTGCCCAGCAAAAACAAAAACAAAAACAAAAATGAAGAGTAACTCCAATCAGAAAACAAAACTAAACTAAACAAAAAAACCTGCAAGAATTCAGGGTTATTTTTTCAAATATATTTATGGAGAAAATAAAATATGGGAGTAAGAATATACCTTGAAGAGATAATGTAGTACTTTGAATTTTTGCCAAAAAGAAGTTTCAAAATATTAAACAACATTTACTTTAAAGTAAATGTCCATGGAGCAATTTAAAGAACTCAGTCTAGTTTTATAATTCTAAATTTCCACATTAAAACCCATTGGCCTAGCACATGCTAATTTGAATCTGGCAAGCTAAATTCACAATGCACCTAAGTTGCATTAAACTCTGCTCAGTTTCCAATGAATACTTTCATCATTTTGGGGCGCTGCAGAAACTAGGTCAATCTACTTCCCTGGGAGTGGGGGATGGGAATAAATAGCTTGTCAAATGTTCAGCTTGAGGTGGGTCAGCACTCAGAGAAGTGGGATTTATTTGACTGAAAGATGGCAAGGCCCCGATAACACCCTGCATGTTGTAAGTGAAAGAACTGGTCGTAAAAAAGTCCACAAGTTGCTGACCCTGCATTTCTCAGGACTGTCTTTCTTTACCAATGGAAATGATCACTTGGAATTTGGGGGCTGGAATCATTCCATTCTGCTTCTGAATATTGTTCTACTCTCTATCTCTAAAAGCACAATAAAAGGAAACATTAACAAAAGGGAAAATTACCACACATTCTTAACAAGTAAAGTACACATACATACACAGAGCTATTTGCTTTTTGTAGCCATGGTCCAATGGCAAAATTAAAGAAAAGACAATTAGATCATACATTAGACTATATCTCAAGAATATATTATATTATAGTACTTTGATCATAGAATATGTATGTACATATGCCCATTATTTTAATTAAATTTTTTAATGATCTTGTCTCTATCCTTAACATACAAGTTATTTTTCTGGTGTTCACTGGATTATAATAATTATTAAAACCTAGTAATCAGAATATCAATTACTTTATAGAAGTATTAAGTGTAAGTATTTTGTTGGGCAACTCAGCAATGAAAATAATTCATGAAATTGACCAGTCCCATTGCCAGTGTGATGTAAGTGCAATGGAATTTTTTCTACCCTATAAAAATTATCATTGAAATAGAAGACAAAATCACTTTCTAAAAATATCAAAAGCTAATAGTTAATGATATAATCAAGAATAGGATTTAGTCTAAAACAATGCTTTTTAGTAATTTCTCTCTTTTTAAAATCATGTTTACAAATGGTTTTTAAACCTTCTTCTCAAAAGCCATCCTTATTCAATTTGATTTTCTAGAAAAGTTATTTGAGGAGCTTGTTTCTGAGATTTGCCAAATACAAACAAGACTGCACTTACGCAATGGCATCCCACTTGATAGCAGTTCTTGAAAATATAAGCAATCCATCATTTGTATCACATTTCCAGTAAGTCAACTTGATTGGCAGGAAAGAAATAGACTAAGTAGGTCTGTATTAATATAGTCAGATATTTTAAAGGGGGATGAGACAAATATGCTCTATGCCTTCCAAAATGACTCCACTTTATTTTAAGGAAGGCAAAAACTAAAAATAGTGAAAGATAGCAAATATTGAGTAATGCCATAACAGACACTGCATAGTAACACATGCCAGTTTTGTAGCAAATGAAAGGATAGGTGAAATGTATATGAGTTTCCAAATATAATAAGTTTTGGTGGGTCATCATTTTATCTAGCAAGTTTCACAGTAGAAAAATCTAGCTATGTTATGTTGATTATGTCCTCTATTTCTCTTTTTTTTTCCCAACCTAAAATATGCTGAAAATGAGGCTCAAGCAAAAGATAGATTGAGAGTAAGCTATTATTTATAGTTTGGTCAGAGACAGCAGATATATGGGTTTTCTAGTGTAAAATATTTCCAAATGAGACTATAGGGTAAATTTAGCAGATGTCACAGGCCAGTTCCCTAGGATAATTTGCAGGTATACTCATTTTAATTTGCAGGTATACTCATTTTAATTTGCATTAAATGATGCCTCAGAGTAGCAAACTAATGCCCAACCCCCCAACATGACTAAGAATACTTACCACAGCTACAGTCTTGCTTCTACATGTCATCTTCTGGTACACAATCAAGCACATTTCTCCTGTTTATATGTATATGGAGATGAATGATACCTGTACCCCACACCCAACAGACACCAAAAAATGACAATTTCTTTTGCTGAAGCCAACTGGTATAATTTTTATTTTTATATACTATTCTGATGCTGATAGTTGACACACTTTTTTATTTTCCTCATTAGATTATATTTTCCAATATTTTTCTTGCATCCTATGGCAATGCTATTTTATTAGGTCTTGTTTTGTAAAGATTCTTATATTCACATCATTTCCAAAAAAATACCCATTTCTCACATAGCATCAACCTTCCATGATCAACAAGTATATGATGACAACTTGTTATTCTCATTGGTAGCACCTGTGTTGAACACTCCACTGTGGCTATTTCTCATATCCTTATTTGCATCATGAAAACTTTTCTCTAATTTTTATTACAACTCAATCACATTTACTTTACTTGTAAGCAAGCAGGGACTATTTCACATACAATTCAGTAATCCATCGCTATGTCTATAGATAAAATACATTAAAATATTCCCTTCTGTTGAACCATAAGTTCCAATCATACAACCCTGAAAAAAAGGCCAAAATTTTGCAGTAGATTTTACTCAGTATTTCAGAGTAAATTGTAAGTATCTGGATTAATAATGTAGTTACATATCTATCTGCCTTTGGTGTATTCAGAAAATAGACCATCTAAATCAGTAGCAAGTATTCATATACATATGATACTTTAAAAAACACTACAATTATATTATTAGTCCCTTCACATAATACCTTCAGATGTTTCCAATTTTTCATATCTACATTTTCTGTGCATCTTGATCTTTGTTTCACTTGTATGCATATGCATCATATGCATATTATGATTTTCAATTGCACAGGGTGCTGTCAATTCTTTAATTATCATGACAAGGCCTTTATATTATATTTGTGAAACAGACGAACTTCATATACCTCAAAAAAATGATCTCCACTGTTACCCTAAAGCAAATAAAACTTTTTTAATAGAAAAGTACATTCTATGGAAATAAGCTACATTCAAAGCAGAAAAAACATACATGCATACAAAAAGCCATAAAGTAATACCACAATTCCTGTTCATTAATTTAAAGTATAAAGCATTATTTTGAAGTGTATTTCATCTAATGATAATATTGTCCTCCTTCTGCCCCCTTCAATGTTGGAATATCCCGAATGATCTTGGTTCCCTATTTTCTCTTCACTCTAAAAAACATAATTCATTGTGATGAATTCAGCTACTAAAAGGCAGTGCTATATAGTGGAAAGAACACAATGTGGTATAAAAAAGTGGTACCTCCAGAAGTCCTGACCTACACACACATGCATGTTTATATGTATATACACTTATATGTATGGGTACATGTGTATATATGTGTATATACACATGTGTGTATGCGTGTGTGTATTTATATATATATTTATATACACATATAAAATTTTAGTCCAATTTGATCCCACTTTGCCTCTCTGGACCTTAATTTCCTTTTCTATAAATGAATGGGCTGAATAATCTAAAAGATCCCTTCCCTCTTGAAACACTGTGAAGCAATAATCTCCTCTCTTGAGAAGACTCCTCAGTCATCCTCTTCTCCAACCTATAGATATTTCTTGGATATAGCCCTGACACCTCAACCAGTACATAAACCAACTTCTTCAGTTCTTTATCATCTTAACAATTCCCATTTACTGTAGGCAATAACCCTTAAGACATCTCTACCTCATTCTATTACCTAAAAAGTTGCTAATTCATGATTTCCTTCCATACTGTTTCTCTACAAATATCTTCTGTCTCCCTCATAAAAAGCTATATTATTCCTTGTCTGGACTATTGCAATACCCTTCTGACTGGTCTATCTGCCTGGAGTTTCCCTGAGCCCACCCCCCACCCAAATCTATATTACACACTTTTGCCAAATTATTTTTCCTTCTCAGATCATGTCACATAGAAGAGTACTAAAACTCTCAATGGCTTTCTACTATGTTATGAATTAGGTCCTATATTTTCCTTATTTTCAAAGATGTTCTCGAATTTTTAAAAGAAATTACTATAATTTGTTTTCTTAGCATGTTTCACATATTATCTTTCATTTAAGTTCAGTTCAAAATGACAATACTTGCTATCCTTTAAAGGTACCACAGGCCTTCCTAGCTATCCTGTTCCCTATTTGTGGAGTAGACTTCTCTCCCAATTCTACTTGTTCATTTCTTACCCATAAAACTCCAGTTTGAATGCCAACTCATTTTATAGAACATTCCTTTTTCCCCTCTTACTCATAGTAATCCTATCCTCTGCATTAGAATAATACAGTGTACTTTTATCATCATTTTACATATCATGTAGCACAGTTATATTTATATAGTATATAGTTATATTTCAATTTCAATTCAATTAAAAACATTTATTAATCACCTATTAGGTGCAAGACACTCTTAGCTTCTTGAGATTCAAAGACAAAAATAAAATGATCCTTGCTTTTGAATAGCTTATATTGTACCACAAGGAGAGTAGAATGCAACATGTCATCAGTAGAAGGGAAATTGAAGTGGAACAGACTACTAACAACTAGGGCTGTGTGCTAAGGAGGAGGTAACACATGAATTAATCCTTGGAGGAAAATAAGGATTCTAAGTGATGGAGATGAGAAGGAAAGGAGTTCAGGCATGAGTAACAGCTTGTGTAAATGTAGCGAAGCAGATCAAGTACTGAGTACAAGAGAGAGCACATTGAACTCATTAAGGGGACCAGTGTTAAATTGTAGAGCCAATGAAGAGTTTTGAGCAGGGAGGTAATATTGTCAGACATACAGCTTTTGAACATATCTCATCTTCCAACTAAAATATAAGTTTCACACGTCGAGGATCATTTCCTATTCCTCTTTGTTTTTCTCCCATCACCTGGCAAGAGATTGGCACACCAGGAATACTTCTTGAAATTCTATGTTCAATGAGTGATACATATAATTCTTGCATATGCCATAGCTAAGCAGTTTGGGTGATGCCTGAATAGTTAGTTTATTTTCAACTATCAGCTTATCCATTTGAAACATAGTGGTTTTTTATGAGAAAAATAACTGGTATAAGTTGGGATTGTTGGGAAATATTACTTGTATAATTTCAGTGCATTTTCACAAATGATTATTCCTATATTAAATCATTCATTACAATGTCAGTTCAGATGAGATATGTGTGTATAATATATATGTGTGTGAGTGTGCATATGCATGATTGTAATTGATGGGATTTATATGTGTATATATCTGTTATACTTTGTGGATAGATATAAAGATTTAGATAGGTGGATAGAAATTGATATTAAGAGGTCAGAGATATAGTTCTGGGATGAGAAACAATGCATAGACCAGTTTGGCTTGACTGCAGCGTACATGAAGGTGAATAATGTGAAATAAAGGTAGGTTAGGATCAGGTTGTGAAGGGCTCTAAATTCCAAACTAAGGATTTTGTATTTTAGTTCAGAGGTAATAGTCACTGAAGTTTGAATGAAACAGTTGTGTGATCTGAACTGCAATTTAGTCAAATCACTTTCAAAGCTACACAAAGGATGGGTTGGTTGGATTCTGGAGATAACAGGGAGAACAATTAGGAGGCTATTATACTACTAATCCAGGTGTGAGATGATGAATACCTAAACTAGTTTGGAGGCTGTGTGAGTGGAGAGAAAAAGATGGGTATGGAAAAGGCTTTGAATGAGAAATAATGTGACAACTCATTATATATGCTGGATGATTATGATTGTCATTGTGATTTACACCATAATTGTAAACCTAGGTAATCTGAAGGACTCTAGTACTCTCAACAGAAATGAGGCAATTCAAAAGATAGATAAATTTAAGGAAAGAAATAAAACAAGTTGATATTTTAGAAATATTAAGTTTTATGCGTCTTTGAGACTTCCAGTTTGAATTATCTAATAAGCAGTTGATGATATAGAACTGGAGCTCAAGAGAGAAAATAAGGATCTGGGTCATCAATATAGAGATGATACTTAAAATCAAGGCATTTTGTGCATGCGAGCTGAAAACCTCTGGGAGGAAATAGCTTATTTTTCTTAATAAAAAGTATGAAGTCCAGAGTGGAGTTCCTTGTTATTATCCCTCAATTAAACACAATCATATACAAGAAATATTTACCAAGTGCCTCAATTTGTATAGTTATGTTTGTTACTTCATTTTCCAATGGCTATATCTAATTGACTTTTTACAAATAATACATTTTCTTCTTTTTCTTAAGAGGACTACTGTCTACATGCATAGATCTACTCAACTTTAGACAGAAAAATAATCTGAATTCCAATAGCATCCAGTACTGAAGAATAAGAATAGAAAAAAGAATGTTGTTTCATGATGGCATTTTTTTTCTTTCATTACAAACTCAGAGATGTCTGTCATCTCTTCTGAACACTGTTGGGTGACTGAGTGAACTAGAATGATTAGTAACATTCACCTGCAGTTTCAGTTTCTACATGTGCATGTTTGTGTATATGTGTATTTGTCATGAAAATGTTTTTTACCTTTTAGAACATGAAGCTATGTGTGACATATCACTCATTCACCACATTTGTATAGTTTCAACATAACAAAATAAATCAAACCAATTACTTCTTAATAAACATATACATATATACATTATATACACACATATGTAATTCAATTGGGATGCTTTTCCATAACAAGAAATCCATAAAACCCAAGACAAGATGCCATATAAGATATTATAGGTCTCATCAAAGCAGAAAGGCCTCAAATACTTTCAGAATGACTTATTTGTACTTGTCCTCCAAGTACCATACTGGCTTAGTACAGTTGAAATCAGCAGAAGGCCGAGCAACTGATAATTCATTTTCTGCTAACAACCACCCATAAGGTAAAACAAACAAACAAAACATACACAAGCACACACATGCACATATATATACACACACACACACACACACACACACACACACACCTTTATAGAATAGATTATATAAAAGAACTAAATGTTTCTTACTGCTAGGACAAAGGCTTATGTTTTTGAAATTCATCTTATTGTTAACTCATAAAAGTAACTCTGATTTATCTTTTTCCTACCATCTGCCACCTAATTCTCTATTTTCAGTTTTGGAATCCTCCATATACTATCTTTGATACTTCAGTTATTTATAGTTTTAGCAATGTGGCCATTCCCTGCACCAATGCATATTGCAATTCTTCCATGACTTAGGACACAGTCTTTGAGAGTTGTTTCAATGGAGGTGCTTTTATATTTATAACACTAAAATATATTTTAAAAATTTGAAATTTTATTGTTGTGAGACACTTGAGCAATCTGCAATTTATCATCATGTCAAGAATGAAGTACCATGAATGATCTTAGAAAAATGTTCTTGGTACAATTCCAGGTCTGTCAATTTATTTGCCAAAACTCACTTTTTTTTTCTTGACAATAATCTGCTTCCAAAAAGATATGGGTCAATAGAGTTGAGAGAAAGCTGATTAGCAACTCATTCCTAATTCCCTTGGAATTTTTGCAAAAATTTGAATTCTTTGAGTCTTTAAATCCTAGTTAACTGGACACAGAATAGATATTAGACCACAGTGCCAATCATTCTCCTGTCACTAACTGACCTAAACAAATTAAATAACCCTGCACAAGTTCATTAATCTCTTTGGCTTTTAGCATCATCATTTGTGCAACATGGTTAGTAAAACAAGAAGGTTATATGACTGGGGCAAAAGTTTAAATGTTGCTTGATAATTTTCACATTTATAATGGAATTGTTCCCACCTTTTGTGTCTGTTCCTCCCAGACCATGAAATTGTTAATAGGCATTATTTTGAGAAAGGGTACACTTGGAAAGATTAATTTTAGAGCAGGTTGACAGAATGAGTACCTCAGAAGAAGATAATAATGAGTTTCTGAGCAAACGAATTATAAGCAGAAGGTAATAGAGCCCAATACAATTGAAGGAACATTTACGTGGATAAGAGTGAATGAGGACTGATTGTACCGTAGGTTCCACAGAGCATACAAAGCCAGCCTGGAGTAACAAATATGTGGGTTCATTATCACAGTTTTGTACACAAACTGGCTACATGATCCTGCTCAAGGCATTTCACATATTCAGTGCTCTTAGGGAGCTTTATAACATCTGAAGTCTCAGATTTGTCATAGTAGAAGGTGTTTCCTCACTGGGAAGGTCCTACAACACTAGAATGATAGGAACATCAATGCACTCCTACATTTGGGCTTAGTGTAGTGGAGTTCATCACTGGGAAGGATGACCAGCTGGTAATGCATTTTCTTGCAATTACAACCCTTGAAATGAGCAAATATGCACACACTCACACTCAGAAATATGAGTGTGTATGTGTACACACACATACATATATACATATGCCTATTTACATGCACACATAATTTACATATGAGTATGTATGTATATATACATATATGTGTCATCTATTACCCATACACATATTTGTTCTAGTTCAGTCATTTCAGTTGTGTTTGACTGTAACCCCATTTGGGTTTTCTTGGCAAAAATAGTAGAGTGGTTTGCCATTTCTTTCTCCAGCTCATTTTACAGATGAGGAAATTAAGGCAAAGAGTGTTAAATGACTGGCTCAGGAGTCACAATTTCTGAGGCTAGATTTGAACTCAGAAATGTAAATCTTTCTGACTCCATATTTGGTGCTCTATCTACTGTAGCACCCAGTTATCACATGCATATACACATTGTATTTATAAATATATATGTTTATATAAATAAATATATGTTCCATAAAATGATATGACATAATTTGACATAATATGACCAAAGTATAACTAAGCTAAGAGCCAAGATGTCCTACACTTAAGATGTACTTCTGGCATATATGGATTGTATGACCCTGGGACAGCCATTTGACCGTTCAATATCCTAGGTAACTCTAAGAATCTAAGTTTCAAGAAAATACTAACAATCACTTTTAGTTAGAGTCTCTTCATCAAAAAGTTCTCTACATAAATATAATTACTGGGAATATGATTGTGTTGATATGCAGGTTATAATCTTCTCTTTAATTTATACTCTTACAGATGAGCCTAGAACAACAAAAAGCTAAGCATCCAGAAAGTGACTACTTGCTCAGAGTCACCTATCACTATGTGTCAGTGGTGGGTCCTGAACTCAGGACCTCCTGTGTACCATGCTTTCTGTCAGTCAGTCAATAAGCATTTACTATGTGCTTGTATTATGATAAGCACTGGGGATACAAAAAAAAGGGCAAAAGACAGTTACCTAACTTCAAGGAGCTCACAATTGAATGGGGAAGACAATAAGCAAACAAATATGTAAAAAGAAGCCACACAGAATAAATAGGAAATAATTAAGAGACAGAAATCACTAGATTTAAGAAGGGTTTGAAAATGCTTACTGTAGAAGATGGAAGTTTAGTTGAGACTTGAAGGAAGCCAGAGAAACCCAGAGATGGATAAAAGGAGGAAGAAGATTCAAGGCATGAGGGACATCCAGAGAAACTTATGGAGCTAAGAGATGGGATGCTGTGCTTGTATAACAGGAAGGATGCCAATGCCTCTGGCATTGAATATGTGGCAGGGAGTAGAACAAAGAAGACTAGAAAGATGGCAAAGACTATATTATGCTCTGCTCTTCATATAATTTTAATATTATTTTATATAATTTTATATTTTATATCATTCTAAAATATGCATGCATACAGAGAGATATGCACATGTATCCCCCGTCTTCCAAAAGTCTTCTTGCTTTTTTAAGATATTCAAGTTTATTAAAGCTTAAAATTGTACCAAGACTTTTGTATGAGAAACATTTTGGGTAGAAGAATACTATACTAAAGTGTGTACTTTTTATTGAATAAGTACACATGTTTACACATGTATTTATGTATGTTTTGATACAATATGTATATATGCACATATATAGATATATATGTGTGTGTACTATATATGCTTATCCATATATATTCCATGCATTTATATAAACACATACACATGGGCGGATTTGCTTTCCATATTAATGATTGTGGTGATTTATTCATATCCATACGCTATTGGATCTGTAATCTAATTTACATGAGTATTTCTTCTATTATTGTAAAGGTCAAACTATGTAAGCCTTCTTATTGTGAGGTGATTCTTGTTACTGTCCCTTCATAAATTTTGAAAAGCAGACCTGCCCGATGTCCTAAGAGCCTGCTTCTACATTTTTTATTATTTCACAGATTCCAATGCAACACTTGTGTGGGCTGGCCATCTGTTATTCATTTCTACTACATGAAAATCCCACCTCTTTACTGATTATATGTGTCTTTGATGGCAATTTACTATGATGTCTGAATATCTAGTTATGCTGATACATATGGTTAATAAATACTATTTAACTTGGCTACATAGATGATAAACCATAGATTTGGATAATTGACATGTGTGTATGTGTTTGTGTATGTGTATATATGATACAGATTATATATATGCTATATATATATGTTTATAATATATTGTGTGTATGTGGAGAGGAAGAGAGAGAAAGGGGAGGAGAGGGAAGAGAGAGAGGAGGAAGGAGGGAAGAGGGAAAGGGGATGGAGGGAGGGAAGGAGCAAGAGAGAGAGAAAGAGAGAGAAAGAGAGAGAGAGAGAGAGAGAATATTAAGGAACAGAGCTCAAATCATTTTTTCCCTCTAATCTATTCTCCTTAACAGCTGCAAAATTGTTATTTCTAAAGTAAACATTTTAGAATAGTATTCTTTTACCCACAAAGTTTCAGTGTTTTTCCTTTGCCTTTAGTATAAAATATAAGCTCCATATTACTTTCCCTCACAAACTATACCCACCAACTAAAATGGCTTACTTGCTGCTCTCTGTGCACCATATTCTATATCTCTACCTGTGTTGCTTGATACAGGCTAATATAATGTGTATGAATAAATGTATGTGCACACATGCTTGTCTGTATGTATGTAATTACATATGTATACATTTATGTGTATATGTATATATAAATACATCATTATTTGAAATGAGGCCATAACATTTTGGGGGAATTTGGAAAGGTTTATTAGAGGATGTGGCACTAGAGTTGAGGCTTGAAGGTAGCCAGAGGTTTTGAGGGACTTTATGCACTATGCCATCTAGCTGCCCAATGTATCCTTTTAGAAGAATATAAACTCCTTAGGGACAAGGTCTCTTACTTTTTTATTTGCTTCCCAAATGCTAAGTGCAATGCCATCACATAGTAGACTCTTAAAATGCTTGTTGATTGAGTTCGGTTATTCAGTAATTTATTTTAGTCATGTCTTACTCTTTGTGATCCTACTTGGGGTTTCCTTGGTAAGGAATCTGGAGTGGTTTGCCATTTCCTTCCCTAGCTAATTTTACAGATGAGGAAACTGAGGCAAATACTGTTAAATGACTTACCCAGGGTCACAGCTAGTAAGAATCTAAGACCAGATTTGAACTCATGAAAATGAGTCTTCCTGACTCCAGGTCTGGAGTCCAGAGGCACTAAAAACGGACATTGAAGGAAAGGAAAAATTTCTTTTTTTCTTTCATTAGGATATATATAATTTGCTCCTCATAGGAGAAACTGCCTGCCCATTACATGGAAATTTGCATTAGATTATAGAACAATTATAAAGAACAGCTTGTAGTCTACTTTTGTTTGGAATCTATGTTATATGAAGGGGAGTACAGCATGAAATAAGCCTGCAAAAAATTTTTGCTAAAGGAGTTCTGCGTAGGTTTATGCTAAAATATCTCAATCCAACTACTATGTGTCTAAAATCAGTCAGTCAACAGGCACTTATTAGCCCAAACACTATGTACTACATACTGTGCTAGGCACTGGGAATCCAAATATAATGAATGAAACAATTCCTACGCAGTAGGAGGTTACACTCCAATTCTCTAATGAGGAAGACGGTAAGTACAGATTTGTGTATGCAGAATATATAGATATAGATGATACTGATATATAGTGGGTATCTATAGAAGGAAAATCTCTCTAGAGATTTTCCTATGTATATGTATATAGAGAGATTTTCCTTCTATAGATATTGTTAAGGGCTAAAATTCTAGCTAAACTGTCTAAAATATCTAATGAGTGGTCGCCAATAAATTATAAGCTTTAACAAGAGTTAGACTTTTAAGCATTTATTAAGGAGAATAAGAATTTGATAAAAAGGGAGAGCGCATTTCTAGCTCCCTTCTCCTCAGGAGTCCTCAGGAAAGAGCATGAGACAGAGCCCCCGTCATCTCTTCCTTCTTCCTCCCACAAGCAGACGTCACTTCCTGACGCCAAAGAAAAGACTCCTGGTCTTACCCTCAAAGACCTTCGCTTCATGGCAGAACTTTCCTATAGTCAGTCTCCAGTAGGTGGTGTCATTCCAATCATTACAATATTATACGTATTTGCATACATATATGTATATACATACAAATATACATACATATACATATATATATATATATTGCCTTTCCCGTTAGAGTATAGAATATATGGTCCTACTCAGTAGAGATTGTTTAATTCATTATTTTTATATCTCTAGTACCTGGTACAGTACCTAGCATATAGTACTTTGACTTAAAAGTGCCTGTTGAATATATTTAAATATGCATATCTATGTATCTATTACAAACATATACCAAGTATTGCAATACAAGGAAATTTGGGAAGAAAGGCACTAGCATTTGGGTGAAATCAGGGGAGGCCTCCTGCAGAATGTGGGATTTCAGCTGATCCTTGAAAGAAACTAGATATTTTAACTGTTGAAGGGGAGGAAGGGATGAATTCTAGGCATGGGGGAGAGTCAGTGAAAAGGCAAAGAGACAGGAAATGGAATGTGTTATATGATGAAAAGTTTGTAGGTGAATTTGACGGTACTGTAGTGTATATGAAAGGAAGGGATATGTAAAAAAGATGAGAAAGGCAGGCTGGATTCTGATTCTTAAATCATCATTCTACAAGTGATTGACTAACAGGTCCATCACATTGTATGCTTCTTAAATCTTTTGCCTCTTTTTGTATCCTAGTACTTAGCACTTAACAGTTAATAAATATTGAATGAATGAATGTACAGGTGTCAACTAGCATTTATTAAGCACTTATTATGCACCAGGCTTTGTGCTAAGTACCAGGGTTAAAAATCTGTGCAAAAATTAGGGCTATTTCTTTCTTTGAGGAGATTATATTTTAATATCAGTCAATAAATATTTATTAATGTGCTAGGCACTATGGTAAGGTCCAGAAACACAACAAAATAAATAATAGGGGAAAAGGAATATAGTATTAAAATCCACAAAGTCAGAAGCAGAGCCTATAGGAGAATGGATGATGGTTGGCCAAGGCCTTTCCCGAAAATGAAGGCCCTGGGAGGAACTCAGTAGTGTAAGAAGGGAGATGGCATGGTAAAGACATATTCCAGGGTGAGAGGGCCACAGACATTGAGGGAAGTTCCAGAGTAAGACTGTAGCTGAATCATGGTGACAAAGTCCAGAAAGCTAAAAACAAAAGCAACAAGAGTTTGAAGGTTGGGTAGCCTGGGCCTCCACACAAAATAGAAGTTTCAGGAAGAACTCATCAATGTGAGAAGAGTATTAGCACAGAGGAGGAATGTTCCAAGGTGAGAAGGTCACAGGCATGAATAATTTTTCCAAGTTGAAGAAGTCCCAGATACTGAGGGAAGTTCCAGGGTATGACAATAGTTGAGGCATGTTGGCAAAGGTATTGATGTCAATACCTGATTTCAGAGATGGTCAGATGTAAAAGCTAGTACTGAGCAGAGAAAAATATTTGAATGATAATTAATTTTATTAATGATCAGCTCCTTGAATATTTTTGTGCTAACTGAATGTTTATTTCTCTATGCAAGCTCATGAGGAAGTAGCATGTTGTAATGAATGAAGAAATAGTATAGGTGTCAGAAAGACCTGTTTTCAAATCTGCCTCTGGCACATAATTGCTAAGTAACCCTAAGGAAGTTTTTTAGCCTCTCATTAACACAGGCAACTCTCTAAGTCTGTGTTTTCTACATCTGCATCAGCAGCATTATAAGTAAAATAGAGGCTTAGAACAAAACAAAATGCAACCTTTTTAGTGTAAGGATTCAGAAAATGAAAGTGTAACAACAAGGGATGACAGTATTCAATGTTGTAGTGGTGAATATTCAGTCAAGAAAAAGAGGATACCTTGGGCATAAAGTAGGAAGGAACAATGCAAATGAAGAATTGTCAAAGCATCAGTGCCTGTGAGTTCATAGGTCCATGGTAATGGATTTCCATGGCAGTGTACTCTCATGGTTTTCATCCTATATATCTAACCTCTTCTCAACTTTTCTGGCTTGACTTCCTCCTCCTCCACTTTCATGAAAATTTTGCCTGAGCCAAAACCCCTATACCAGACCATATTATCTGCCTTAAGTGACTTCATTCACTTCATGGCATCATTATCATCTCTATATGGACAACTCCAAAATCTAAATCTCTATTTTCATTGTTTGTACTATATCTTCCTAATCAGCCAGGCTCATAATCTTAGAATCATCTTTCACTCTTTCCTTTCCTTCATCTCCCCCTCCCCATATCTTGCCAATTTCCAGGTATTATCAACTCTATCTATATAATATTTCTAGCATTTATCCTTTCTTTATTATTCCTACCACAATCATTCCAGATCATACTTTCATCTCTTTCAGGTAAGGCTGTTATAATAGCAACATAATTGGACTTCTTGTCTCCAATCTATTTCTTCTCTAACCCTTTCTTCAGACTAAATGCATCCCTATTAACTTTGTTATTCCTTTACTTAAAAACATTCAGTGTCTTTTCAGTCGCCTACCATTCACAAAACAAAATCTTTCTCCTGTAAGTCATGACCCTTGACAATCTCAACCCTGACTTTGATTCTCTTACTGTCCCTTCCCATCTTCATGACTTTGCTTAAATTATTTTCTCTACATGGAATGGGCAACTTCCCATATCTTGACAGTTCATCCTTTAAGATCCAAATTAGGTGGCACTACTTCATGAAACAATCAAACAATCAATTACCATGTTTTTAGTGTTTCCCATGAGCCAGGTATTCTTGGTGTTGATAATAAAAGTTTTTGCCTTCAAGGAAATTACATATTATCAAGGGAAATAACATATGCATAAATAAGACAGCTGAGGATATAGAAAATAGAGGGTTGGACATTGAAACAGGAAGACCTGATTTCAAATTCTGCCTTAATCACTTACTAGTTCTGTGACTCTGTTCAAGTCACTTAACCTCTGTTTGCCTCAGTTTCCTCACCTATAAAATGGGGCTAAAAATACCTCACAGGGTCACTGTGCCAATCAAATGAAATAACATGCATTAAGTACTTTGAAAAACAAAGTGCACCATAAAAAAAATAAATAAATGCAAGGTTATTTTAAGAAGGAGGGGGAAAGGAGCTTGGGGTATCAAAAAAGGTTACATTCAATAAGTTGTACTCCAGTTGAGTCTTAGAGGAAAGAAGGCCATAGAAGAGGCCAAGGCACAGAGAAAGAAATTCCAAGCATTGGAGACAGCAAGTGCAAAAGGATTGCGGCAAGGAATGGAATGTTTTGTACCAAAAGAAAAAAAATAAAACAAAAACAATAAATAGACTAGTTTGGGGTTTTTTTCTGGATCTAAGAGTGCAAGGAGAGAAGTAGTAAATGATAAGATTGGGACAATAAGTGAAGACTTTAAATGCCAGGAAGAAGAATTTATACTTGATCCCTTTATGTAAGAAAGAGCCATTGAAATTTATTGAGTAAGGAAAGTGACCAGGTCACCAGGTCAAATGTGTGTTTTAGGAAAATCACTTTGGCAGATATGAGGAGGATGGTTTGGGGAGGTCATAGTCATGAAGTAGGGAAATCAATTAGGAGGCTGTAGCAATAGCCTGGGTAATAGGTCTGAACTAGGTGATGCTCCTGTGAGTAGAGAGGAGACAGAAGGGCATGATGTGAAATGACGAGATTTAGAAGGCAAATGGATATATGGCGTAAGAAAAGGAAAGGATAATGCCAAGACTGTGAACCTAGGAAACTGAAAGAATAGTAGTATACTAGACAGCAAAATGGAAATTCAAAAGAGGGGAAGGTTTTACTGGGAAAAATTTAAAGTTCAGTTATGGATAAGATTAATTGGAGATAGTTATATATCCAGTCTGAAATATTTAAAGGGTAGTTGGTGATGTGGGAGTAGAACTCAGTAGAAAGAAAAATGTTGAATCCAAAGGTCTGGAGAGTCTCATACATACTTTTGATGAATAAACATAGAAGCTAGGTGCCACAATAGAGTGTTGGACCTGGAGTCAGGAGACCCTGGATTCAAAAGTAGCCTCAAACACTTAGTAACTGTGTAACCCTAGGCAAATCCCTTAACTTCTATCTGTCTTAGTTTTCTTATGTGTACAATTGTTATAATAATAGCACCTAACTCTTAGAATTATTGTGAGGATAAGATGAAAGTATTTGTAAAGTGCTTTGCAAAACTTAAAGTGCTATATAAATGGTAGTTATTATTGTTGTTATTAATTTTATCTATGGTAGTTGAAGTCAAGTTGTGAGATTGCATAAAGAGAGAAGAAATGAGATCCTAGGACAGAATTTAGTCATATTATCACAGTTAGGGGCTATATGGCTGTTGAAGCAGCAAAAGGTATTGAGGAGAGCTCAATGTGAAGAAGAATCAAAAGGAAGGAAAGTTTGGGAAGGATATCAAGGAGGAGATAATGAATATTTCAGAGAGTTCAAGAAGGATAAGGGTTTTTTAAAAGACCATGAAAAGACTTCCTTGATACTCTTTCACACAACACAATCCCTCCCCCATGTGATCTCTTCCTCTTCCAGTTGCTTAAGGCACTTTACCCTGAACTCTATGTTGCGTTTATATCTCATCCTTCTTTAGATCATAGTTATTTTTTCCATGTCTTTCCCCTCCTTTATTAAATTATAAGCTTCTTAATTATTAGATTGTCTAACTATTATTATATTCCTAGCACCTAGCAAAGAACATTTCATATAACAGGAAGTCAATACATGCCAGTCAACAAGCATTTATGAAATCCTTACTGAATGCAAGGCATGTATTTGTTGAATCATTCTTTAAAAAAAAAAGCCACTGCACTTTGCTTAACTCCTACTCTTACTATATTGCATTTTCCCTCAACATAGCTCTGATAAGAATATATAAAAATGTGATATGATTGAGAGTGGCAAAGATAAATTGCATTAGATGATAGCCTGTTAGACTGATGTGGACCTTGCCAGAGTCCAGATTTCATTTTTAGAGTAACTCTGCTAAGAGTAAAAGTCATCTGTCATGCTAAATAATGAAAATCATTAGGGTCTGCATTGAGATCCCCATAGTTGAGAGAGAAGCTGTAACCTTTTGGAGTGTTTTTTCATAGAAAATTGTCCACCTGAAGCAAAGTTAATCAGTGCTACTTCCCCCATACAACTAATACTTTATTCTGTGCCCTCGCCAAGTTTTGACACAAACAAGACCTTCTTAAGAGCTTGAAAGCTATGATTACTGTTCCCATTTAGCAATTTCCTGTTTCAATGAATCAACTTCCAAATACTGGATGTCTCTCCGACTCACATCTTACAGTTTGTAGCAACATTTTTGGTTGATAAATATACTTTTTATCGGGCACTTTAATTTCTTGTAAAGTATTTAGTGATAACTTGCTTAGCTTCTAGACTGTATTTCACATACATAAACATCTATTTCTGTTAGATGAAAGATCCCGGAGTGCTTTTGGAAATCAGTGATGATTATTTTTCTTTTAAGCATCTCTCCTTCTGGTAAGTAAGCCAGCAAGCAAGTAAATAAATAGTTAGATAGCTAAATAAATAAAGTACATCACACTTCCTTCCCTTAGTACATTCCTAACAGAGCACACTGTGAGCAGCACAACCCTAAATGTTAATTTATGAAGATGACATTTGACAAATTCAATGTAAGATAAAGAGTCTTGTAAATTCTCTAGGGATAAAAGATTTACTTAGCAAGTGAAATTTTGCCTTTAGGAGCATTCCATAATGTTTCTGCAAAGAGACACCTTCATACTGGCATTCAGTCAGACAAGAACAGTCAGTTTCCCAGGATTTTAGATAGCTACTTCCTGCATAGGGCTAATGTAAAATGGATTCTGATGATCCCTAGTCTTGTACAAATCATCTTAATTTTTCCTAAAATAGAATTCGTTTTGTAAAAACTAGTTAAAACAATGATATTTTGCATTAAAACTTCCAAGCTTTCTGAAGTGATTTTGGAACACCTCCTATGTGCCAGGCACTGTGTCTTTAAATGCTGGCAGTACTGGGAAATGCATAAGATAATCTCTGCCCCCAGAAAGCTTAACATCTAATGATGGAATTAACACATAGAAATAAACTGAAAAATAGGGTTTGAATGTAGGTGATAGGAGTGGGGGAAATGAAGAAGTTAGACAACTGGAGTAGGAAATGATCTGATGAAGTGTGAGACATCTCTAGTCTAATGGAGAAGGTATCATGAACAACATTGACAGTGTTCAAAATTATACAAGATATATGTGTGTATACAATAAGAACAATATATATTCAGAATAAATCAGAGATAATTTCAGAGGGAAGATACTGGCATTAAACAGGGATGGAAAACCCTTCTTGGAGAAAGTAGTTTTAACTAAACTTGAAAGAAACCGGGAAAGCTTAGAGTGAGTGATGAGGAGGGAAAACATTCCAGGAAGACAGGGGCATCTAGGGGAAAAATATTGAGTCAGGAGATGAGTTCTCTTGTTCAATGTACAGCACTCAGTGTCCAGTGTCACTGAATTATAGAATATGTGGAGGGAGTTAAATTGTAGAAACATATCAAAGAAAAGAAGGGGCCAGGATATAAAAGGTTTTAAAAGCCAAAGTGCGTGTGTGTGTGTGTGTTTTGGGGAGGGGGAAGTATATGATCCTAGAAGCAAGCAATAAGAAGTCATTACAGTTTGTTAAATAGGGAAGCAACATGGTTAGATCTGTACTTTAGGAAAATCACTTTCACAGGCAATGAACTAGAGGAAGAACACCTAGAATGCTAATTCAGTAATCTAGATGAAGATCCTTCTTGTTGTTGGTTTGTAAAGCAATTAATTATATAAAATGGTTAATTGTTTGTACAATAATTAATTATACTGAAATGGTTAAATAATTATATACTACTTGTACCATTCCTTTGTTACAGCACATTTGAAATATCATGTTCAGTTCTGCCTTAAGAAAAGATACTGATAGGTTGGAAAACATCCAAAGAAAGGTAACCAGAATGTTGAAGGGCCTTAACTCATGAGATATGAAAAAGAGTTGAAGGGGCAGGGGGAAGCTTAGTCTGTAGAAAAGAATACTTAAGACATCTTTAGAAGTTTAAAAATATTTAAAGGGCTGCCACATGGAAGAATAATGAGATGTATTCTGCTTGACTCCAGAGTGGAGAAAGAATAGAAAAGAGCAATGAGTGGACATTGTAAAGAAGCAAATTTAGGCTTGAGCCAGGGAACAACTTTCTGACAATTAGAGCAAATCAAAAGTGCTGAGGAGGTAATGGGTTTCTTCAAAAATAACTAAGATGACTACTCAATTGTTCAGTATGTTGCAAATTGAACTCTTTTTATGTATAAATTGAACTAGGCAACTTAAGGTCCCTTTTGATGAGCAATATTCTGGTCCTAACTGGCAATTAACCTATGAAAATTTTGAAAAATGTATATAGGTGATGAAACGCATGTTTTGTTTATAGCAAAAACAATTAGTGTTATATCCTCAATATGGAATTTTCCCCTTCAAAGCAATAACTTTGATAAGCTAAATATTAATTTTTAATGATGCCATCATTGTTTGAAATGTTTTTGTAGTTCCATTTATGAAAAGGCTGTCACGGTCTTTAGCACATATCTTGAGCAGCCTCACCAAGGACACATCTTCATATTTTTAGGTTGGGTTTGATTTTTAGAAATAGCCAAGAGTTATATAAAAACCTCAGTCTTGTAAAGAAGATAGTGATTCATTTAGATAATACAATGTTTAATTTAAAAAATAAGAATGTAAAAAAATTGAAGCAATTTTATCATGTGCCAGAGCTCTGACTCCTGTGACAAAAGTTGTTTTGAATATGTTTGGAGCTGTAGTTCCATTGCTGGAATACAAGTGGCCAACTCTGGGGCAACACCTATTTAAATGCATTTATAAGTTTAGATATGTTTGTGAAAAAAAAAGACTCATTACTTTATAATCACAGTGCAGATATCAAGTTACAGCAATAGACTTAGCCTAAGAATTTAAGGGGACTGATGAACTGAGTACTTTTAAGTTGTCAATAAAATAATGACAAGCAGAATTAAGCAATTGTAGAAAACTATTTTCCAGCCAAATTTTATATGAACAAATAGCATTTATGTATAAAAATAAATGATATATATTTTGGTGAGGCAATTGGGTTAAGTGACTTGCCCAGGGTCACACAGCTAGTAAGAAGGGTCTGAGGCCGGATTTGAACTCAGGTCCTCCTGACTCCAGGACCAGTGCTCTATCCACTGAACCACCTAGCTGCCCCAACAAATTATATTAAATAAGTAATAATATTTTGTTGGAAATCATTAATGAGTAACTTTCCACCAAACTACTCATATTCAGGTGGAAATTATTGATAATGCTGTTGCATATGTTGGGCCACTGTATTAGTAGAAATAGTCCTGATCTTATAAAGGTACTGGGAGATCTCAGGTAAGAGGTTTAATATACTATAGAATAGGTGAAAGACAAAGATGGTTAGTAATAGAAAGTATATGCAGAAAGCTAATCAATAATGCAAATTAAAGAGATTATGCATGAGGAGACTAGGGCAAAACATCTACAATAGTGTGTTAGCAGCCCTAAGAAAAGATGGTTGTCCATTATTTTCATCCTGTATCGATGAAGACCATAGAAGGTACACAAATTCACAGACCACAAAAGACAGAGCAGAATTACAGATAAATAAGTGCTTGTTGATTGATTCATTCATTCATGAAAGTCTTAAACTATAATTGAGTTTCTTGTCAATTTTAGAATTTGAATTTTTATAATTTAAAAAGAACTTTATTAGGTTTTAATCATACAACATATTCTGAAATATTTTCAGCTCATATTGCAATTTGCCATTTAAAACAACCAAAAGTAAGACACTCAACCATATTTATTGCATAGAGCAGTATCTTCAGAACCCACAGAATTCACTTTGTAATAAAGAAGAAAAAAGATTTGCAAAAAAATTAGGAAAAAAGAGTAAACATTGATATAAATGAAATTACATGGATCATTGTAGCTAGAGTCATAAATTCTATTCAATGGAAGGCCTAGATTCGTAGGAAATGGAGTATCAGTGAAGCTGACTAAAAGATAAATATAAAATGTGTGAGAAATAGTAAAACAAAATAAAACCAAAAAAGCATCAAACAATAATTACTCCTGAGAAAGCAGGAGGAAGCTAGGGAATCTATTTTCAGCAACCTCTCTGAGGGCAGAGACACCTATCTATTTTTTTCTGATAGTATTGTTATGAGTAAAGTACTTTGCATATAATATGTGTCCTGCAATTATTTGTTGAATGAATGAATAAACAATTAAATTTCTGCCTTGGGATATCACTGCTCACTATGAGGTTTTACAAGAAGTCTTTGAAAAAGAAAGATCCAAAAAAATTGGGACCATTAATCAATCCATCAACAAGTATTTATTATTATATATTTATGTATTATATATAATAGTCATATTTATATTACATATTATATAATCACACACAGATATATATATATCAAACTATATATATAAAGTTTGCTAGACCCTGGCAATTCAATTATAAAGAATAAAACAACCCCTACTCACAATGAGCTTATATTCCAATGGAGAAGACAATAAATACACATAAAATAAATTGAACATAAACATAAAATTAATGTAAAAATAGTTAAATACAAAGTAGTTGGGGAAGGTAGGTGGGGCAGTGGATAGAGCACTGGTTCTGGAGTCAGGAGGACCTGAGTTCAAATGCGGCCCCAGACACTTGACATTTACTGGCTGTGTGACCCTGGGTAAGTCACTTAACCCCAATTGCCTCACCAAAATTAATTAATTAATTAATAAATGAAGAAAGAAAGATAGATAGACAGATAGATACAAAGAAGTTTGGAAGAGAGGACTCTGTCTATTGAGGGCAATCAGGAAAGGCTTCATGGTAATGATTTGGATATATTCAGGGTTGGATGCTGTTATTCATATATATCAGGCATTTTTCTCCTTCATATTCTACATAAAGGACCCAGATTGAAAGTTAATAAGTATGATAAGAATGAGAAAAGTAGAAATAAACATAAAAAAGCAAACCCATAAGCATGAAATAGAGTGTAATATAGTAGTATAAAATCTGGATTCAAATCTTGCCTCAGGGATTTATGAGCCACATGACCAGGGCAAGTAACTTTACTTCTCTGAACCTCATTTTCCTCATCTGTAAAAAGGGTACCTATAATAACTACTAGGGTTATTATGATGCTAAGATAAGATAATGTATGTAAAGCTCTTTCCAAACCTTAAAGTGCAATATGCACATCAATTCCCTTTATTATTCCCTTAATTGTTACTTTAGCCAATGTTATACTCTATTTTGAAAAGGAAAGCCAGATCAATAGTTTTTTTTTTCTCTTTTCCAGGAGATACCACTGCATTTTCTGCATTTCCACAAAGCATGCTAGTCAATTCCCTAATTGCATAACTAATGAATTTTACAATATGAGAGATGTTTATTGAACAAATATTATGTTTGAGAACTGGCCTGATTCCTTCAATGACAGAAAGATAAGTAAGATACACACATACACCCGTGTTTAGTAGGAGAGGAGGATAAGGAAGGCAATAAATTAAGCATTTACTAAACCCAGGAAGTGGACTAAGAGCTGGGGATTTAAAAAAAAAAAAAGAGGTAAAACAAAACAACAGCAAAATAAAACTAATCCATGCTCTCAAGGAGCTCACAACCTAATTGGTGAGATAGCATGAAAACAAATATATACAAATCAACAAATATATACAGGATACAAACAAATATATACAGGATAAATAGGAAATAATTAATCGAGGGTTGTGACTGGAATTGAGGAGTTGGGAAAGGCTCCTCTAGGAGGTGGGATTTTATTTGGGATTTAAAGGAAGCCAGAGAGGTCAGTAGTCAGAGTGCAAGAAGGCATTGGAGACAGCCAGAGAAAATGATTGGAGCTTAGAGAAGTACCTTGTTTATGGAACAACCAGGAGACCAATGTCACCAAATCAAAGAATACCTGTCAAAGAGGAAATATAAGAAACCTGGAAAGGTAGGATAGGGCTAGGTTATGAAGGGTTTTGAATGACAAACAGCAATTTGTATTGATCCTAGAAGCAATAGGAACCCACAGGAGTTTATTGAATGTGTGTGGGGTTAGTGACTTGGAGAGAGGATATAATGAGAACTGTGCTTTAGGAAAATCAGTTTAGCAGCTGAATGGAGGATGGATTGGAATGGGGAGAGACTTGAAGAATGTAGACATACCAGAAGGCTACTCCAGTAATCCATGCATAATGAAATGATGATCTATACCAGAGCGGTGGTAGTATCAGAGAGAGAAAGGCATATGGAAGAGATGCTGCAGACCTTGTCAACAGATTAGACATAGAGAGCAATAGATAGTAAGGAATGCAGGATCACTCCAAGGTTGTAAACTCAAGGGACAGGGAAGATGGTGTTGCCCTCTAGATTAATAAAGAAGGTAAGAATGGAAGGGCTTAAAGGGAAAGATTGTGAGTTACATTTTGGACATGTTTTTTCATATTTAATTTAAGTTGTCTATTGTACATCTAGTTTGAGATAGCTAAAAAGCCATTAGAGATGTGAGATAGAGGTCAAGAGAGTTTGGGACAAGGTAGGGAGATTTGTAAGGATCATCAGCATAGAAATGGTAATTAAATTCATGGATGCCAATGAGATCACCAAGTGAAACAGTATAGAAAGAGAAGAAGGCCCAATACAGAACCCTTAGGTAAACCTACAATTAAAAGGCATGATCTGGAAAAGAATCATGGAAAGGAGTCAGAAAACAAGTAGTAAGATAAGTAGGAGGAAAACTAGGACAGTGATGTCCAAAAAAATAGGGAACATCTAGGAGGAGAGAGTGATCAAGAGTGTCAAAGGATGTAGAGAGGTCAAGGGAAATGACAGTTGAGAAAAAGGTCACTGGATTTGGCAACTAAGAGATCATTAATAACTTTGAAGAGTGTTGTTTCTGTGGAATGATAAGGTCACAAGCCAGAATATAAGGGGTTAAAAAAGGAAGATGAGAGAATTATGGAGGCACCTATTGTGGATGGCCTTTCTGAAGACAAGCTACAAACCATAGAAGAAATATAGGGCAATATTTTTCAGTGCTGGAATGTTCGTGAGGGTTTTTTCAGAGTGGAGAAGACACAGGCACATTTGTAAGCAGTAAGAAATGACCCAGTAGACAAGGAGAGTTTGAAAACAGGCAAAGTAGTAGGGATGACAGAAGGGACAATATTTTCAAGGAGACAAGATGGAATGGGATTGCTTGAACATATAAATGCATGTGAGATACAGTCAATCTTCAACTTTTATTGTGCTAACGTTCCGAGAAAACAGTACAAAAGTCAAAAATACAACTATCGATAGATTGAGTCTATGGGAAATAGGGGGTTAGGTTCCAACAACCACCAACAACTGTAATATGTCAATAGAATTGTCGAAAATTATACTTTTCTTCATACAATTCTTTATTTAAAAACATTTTCTCACTAGTAATTCCCTAAAGTTGTGACCTTTTGTTCTCTAACATCTCAATAAAAAATTCAGGATATATTCACTTTTTATAGCATGTAAAATCTATAGTACCATAAATACATTCTCCTTTTTGCATATATAATGAACTGACAATTAGTTAACACCAAACTTGAGCTGACAGCAGCTGCAGACATTCTGGCATGAAGTGTATCTAATAATTTTATTTTCTCCCTAGACTGTATCACTGAATTTGCAGGCTCGGACTTACAACACAAAGTACTTGCACTAGGCTTTGGGGGCATTATTGTAACACAAAACACAAATGTGTGTGGTTGCTAATACAAAAATGAAAATCAGGTTCCTAGTAAAATAACAGGAATACTTCAAGTCATGAAAGTTAAACATGGAATATTGAGGATTGGCTGAATATGCATAGCAATACAAACTCAGACCAAATTAGTTTTTGATGGAAGGACACTAGCATCTCAACTAATTTGAAAAGACTGCATATAGTGGATGGATCTTGAACTAAGTTTTGAAGAGAGCAAAGGATTCCAAGAGACAGATGTGAGGAAGGAATGCATTTGAGGCATGAGAGATGGTCATAACAAAGGCACCAAATAAGAGCTGGATTAGAGCACAATGGAAAGAGTAGATTGGCAATTGGAAGATTTGGGTTTGAATCCCAGTCTGCTATTTACTATTTAGACAACCTTGTGAAATTTACTTAACACATTTGGACCCCATTTTCTTTATCTATGTAACTAAGTTGTTGGACTAGAACACCTCTAGAAATCGCTTATAGCTAGAGACTATATAATAACTATAACTCAGTTATATTTACATACATTTTAAGTTCCACAAAGCAATTTCCTTACAACTGCACAAGGCATATGGTGATAAGATATGCTTTGATAACCTCACTTTACATGAGAAAACTGAAACAAAAAGTGATAAACGTTTCCCCAGTATCACATACCTAATTAAGATGAGTTGAGATGCAATGATTCTCAAATAAATAGGCAAATAATCATTGTCTAGGGTGGGACATAAAAGAAAGATGGTAAAGAATTTGTGCCTGTTAAGAAAAGGAAAAAATAAAACAGATTATTTTAGGAAATCAGGTAAGGCTTCATGAAGGAGGTGATGTTTGATCTGGGTCTTTAAAGTAGGCATTTTGACTACATAGTTCATTCCATATAGAAGAAAATGCTCTGACAATGACATAAAGATGTGGATATCAGACTGAGGAGGATGAACTTTCTTAGGCAAGAGAATAGTGAATCATGAGCATATTGATGAAATCTTCCAATTTTGGTAAATTTCATCATTGAGTGAAACAAAATATGGTAAATCATGAAAGTTTTTTTTTACCAGAAAAATGATATTGTTGGACAATATATCAGATAAATATGTTTGGAAGAGATTGAAGTTGTGGGCATTTAGTCAGGAAATTATTGTAATACACTAGATAGGTAGCAGGAGTAGAGACAGTAGTAAAGGAAAGGAGTGAACAGATGCAAGAAATATTAAGAAAAGTTCACAGAAAATAAAAGAGTTAAAGCTCACTGACATTTTGAATGAATGAGAAAATGTTAGTTCTACAAACAAAGAGGGAAGACAGAAGGAGGAGTTATTTGGGGAGTTAAAAATCATAGGATTATTGTGAAAGAGGTGCATGGGACCTTAGATACTGTCTAGCTGAGTCCCTTCATTTTATACATGAGGAAACTGAGGTCTAGAGAGGTTGTGATTTTCCCAAGCCCACGCAAGGAGAAGTAGACACAATTAGGATTCAAATCCAGGCTCTATGACTACAAATTCAGTTATCTTTCCCCTGTACCACAAATCTCAAATCACAGATGTAGAGATCTGAAGGGCCATGTAGGCCAGCATCCTCATTTTGAAGATGAGAAAATTGAAGCACATGGAGGTTGTAACTTGTCTAAGATCACACAGATAGTAAATTTCAGAGACTATATTTGAAACCAGGCCATCTGATTTAAAGTCAGTAATATTTATGTAGTTCTATGCTACTTCACATCATTTTTAGCAGGTTGATTGTGAGATGATGTGACATTTAGATAGAAATGTTTAATAGATTGTTTAAATTACAAGGTTAGATCTAGGGAAAGAGGACTGCATATTATCCTCAGAAAGGTCAGAGTTGAAGCCATTTGGAGTTGATAATTTAACTATGGAGTTAAGATTAAAAAGAGAAGAAAAGGAATTAATTTAGAATCTTTTAAGAATGAGAGAATAAGAAGTTGAAGAGAAATGTGTGAAGGAGCAGAGAAATGGTCAGAAAGGTAGTAGGAAAACTCAGGCTAGTGCTCTGTCATTGGAATTGTCCGATTGGAAGCTGCCCAAAGAAGGGAGCTAATAGCCTTTCTATACTTCTATAACCACCAAGGATTTTGGAGTAAGAGGTTGGACAGGATAGATTCTGTTATTCTTTCTGATTCTCAATTGCTATAAAGTCACTAGAAGATAAAACTTCAGTGTGAAAGGGGTTCAATGGTATCAACCACCTAAGGGGTTGAGGAAAATGAAGAATGAAATCTTTTATTGGAATTGGCTATTTCCATTGTCATTGGCAGCATCCCAAATGGTCATTGGAGTAAAATAGTTACTGTATGCCAGAACAAAAGAAATGGAGGAGTAAATACTTACAAAGGAAGAAATGAGCATGGAAACCCAACTACTGTCATTTTTCAATACTTGATATAAGATTTTGTTACATTTGCCTTCCCCTAGCTCCTTTTCTTCCATACTTATATCTGAATTAAAACTCTTTCTTATGTCTGACAAACTAAATATTAAAACCCAATTTGTTCCTGGATGAATCACAGTTAGTAAGTAGCTGGGAAATTCAGGATAACTGATATGGAAGAAATTTTCCAATTAAATCATATGAGAAAGAGAAAATGGGTGAAATACTGTTATATAAGAAAAAATAAAGGATGAGAAATACTTGGATTCTGGTCTTTGCTCTACCACCAATTCACTCTAGGCAAGTCAATTAAGTTTTCTAGAAATTTGTTTCTTCATCTGTAAATTATTGCAGTTAGACAAAATGACCTCTAAGGTCCCTTCTGCTTTACTATTTTTCATCTAATGATAATATAAAATAAGAGCTATTATTATTATTATATTTGTATAGGGCTTTAAGGTTTGAAAAGAAACATTACAAATATTAATCCCATTTTATCCTCACAATTTCCCTGGAGACAGAAGCTTTTTGTTATACCTATTTTATTTATTTCTTTTTTTTTGGTGAGGCAATTGGGGTTAAGTGACTTGCCTAGGGTCACACAGTTAGTAAGTGTTAAGTGTCTGAGGCCAGATTTGAACTCAGGTACTCCTGAATCCAGGGCTGGTGCTCTATCCACTGCACCACCTAGCTATCCCTGTTATACCTATTTTAGAGCTGAGAAAACAGGCAAGAGGGATAAATTGACTTTCCCAAGATTACACAATAGTAAGTATCCATGGTCAGATTTGAACTCAAGACTTACTATCTCCAAGTCTATTGCTTTATCTACTGTGCCAACTAGGTGACTAAGTTCAAATAAAAATATGTTATCTATGAGAGAAATATTCTTTTTAAATGTTTTTTAAATTATGCCAAAAATGAGTATGTAATACACATGAAGTTATCTAACAGACTATTCATATTTTAGAATCAAGGAGAGAAATAATAGTCTGCATATATGGTTTTCATGTCTATATAAATGTTTTATTAGATAGATACTTTAAAAGATGCATGCCGGGGCAGCTAGGTGGCGCAGTGGATAGAGCACTGGCCCTGGAGTCAGGAGTACCTGAGTTCAAATCTGGCCTCAGACACTTAACACTTACTAGCTGTGTGACTCTGGGCAAGTCACTTAACCCCAATTGCCTCACACACACAAAAAAAAAAAGTTGCATGCCATTATGGATGTATTTCCCCCAATGATATAGATTATAATTTTTATATACTTTAGTAAGTGATTTTGGAAGAACTTTTGCCAAAATATTCAGCAACTTTTGACCAAATTTTTGATAATGAACTTCTCTGAGTTTAGTTAGATTTATCTTCATATACCTGACCATAGGCCCTAGTTCATATTCAGATGCACACTCTAAACTTTTGCAGTTTGGTAGTATGTGACTGAACTTGATCTATCATAGACTTTGATAATCATGTCAATTTCACAATATGATGAGGTCTCAAAATACAATTTTACATATACATACATGTATAGGAAACATGTATATACATATATAAACACATATACATACATGTTCGTGTGAGTTATTAAAATGAATTTATCCTACATAAATACATCATCTTTTAGGATGCCCAGAATGCAAAACATGTACAGTGGAACATGTGCTGAAATTAGAAACAAGATCTGGATTTAAATTCTGAAATGGCTACTTGTGTAATCTTTATCAAGTCATTTATGCTCTCTGAGTCCCAGCATTTTTATCTAAAAAATGGACTATGTAAAATCTAAGTTAATTTCTCATTCTAAATCTCTAATTTGATGACCCTAGAACAAATATGATGCAAATGAAAAAGAAGTAATAGATTCCTGTGAATCTCATTTTAAATGTTTGTTTCTTGCTATTCATATATTCAAACATACTACTTCTTTTATCTTTTACTCTAGACAATAAATTCTCTGTGTATATGACCCTAAGAATATTAAGATTTGGTTACTATGGACAGAATGGCGTATTGCTTTTTTTAGGTGGTATGTGAATGTGGTCATAATAACTTAACTCCTAGTTAAGTAATTTGTGGCAACCTTTGCTATTAGGTATGACTGAAAAGACCTCTATGCACATTGAAATATTTTGTAGACATTATTTAAAAATGGAAAATGGAAAGTGTTCTTCTAAATAATTCATTCTATTCCTAAAAGATTCTGTAGAAAAATGCTAAAATAAACAAAAGTTCAGATGACATTTTAAAATGTCAAATTTTAACAAATTTTTAACTATTGAGATAACCAGAAAATTACCTAATTAATCCAGAGCTATTGAATTAGACTTGCAAAAAAAGAGAAAAATAAACATTCAATAAGCACCTACTATATACCAGGCACTGTGCTAAGTACTTTACAAATATTACCTTACTAAATGTCCTACGAGATACACAAATAGACCTATGATCTCATCAATGTGGACATTACCTTTGATAATACAGATCACATAACATATGTATGCATGCTCATCCTTATAACTATTATTCAGATTTTCCCAGAAATTAACAATTGGGGGCAGCTAGGTGGTACAGTGGATAAAGCACTGGAGGACCTGAGTTCAAATTCAGCCTCAGACACTTGACACTGTGTGACCCTGGCCAAGTCACTTAACCCTCATCGCCCTGAAAGAAAGAAAGAAAGAAAGAAAGAAAGAAAGAAAGAAAGAAAGAAAGAAAGAAAGAAAGAAAGGAAGGAAGGAAGGAAGGAAGGAAGGAAGGAAGGAAGGAAGGAAGGAAGGAAGGAAGGAAGGAAGGAAGGAAGGAAGGAAGGAAGGAAGGAAGGAAGAAAGAAAGAAAGAAAGAAAGAAAGAAAGAAAGAAAGAAAGAAAGAAAGAAAGAAAGAAAGAAAGAAAAGAAATTTATAATGGAGTGTCTACCCAACATGCTTGGCACCTTCAATTCTCCTTACCTGTTCAGAAGGTCTGCGCAATTTTCTTGTGGGGTGGATGTTCTAGTTTTTTTATGTGTTCTTCTGGCTGACCTATATAATCTTTGAGTTATTTCTACATATTCAAAATCATAATGTTTTGCTCGTACCAAGAGCATATTTTCATGGTATGGCTTTTTGCTTCTCTTCTTACAGATTGTCCATAACTTTTGTGTGTTTCCATTATCAGTTATCTTCTTTTGTTTCCTTGGTGATACTTGCCAACATAGATTCAAGTTTTTCTATTCTGACAGTTGTTTCTGCTCTGCATGCCATAATTCTGCTCCTGCAATTCCTATTTCTCTTTTAAATTACACAGGAAGAACATACTCTGGTACCATTATCTCCTCAAAAGCCACAGGGTCCTCTGCCTTATTTAGTCTTTGAATCATTTTCTTGTCTTTTACAGTATTTATTCATATATACTTGAATTAGATATGGGGGTCATATTTCATCCTGCTGTTAATTTCTTTCCTTATAGTTTATATGCTTATAATCTTTGAGTTTTCTTCCTCCTAACATCTTTGGTAATTTGCCTTTTTTACATTATATTTTCTTATTGCTCACTTTCTGAATCCCTCAGATCTCAAAGACTCTCAGTCTCCTCCCAACCTGAGCAATTCATAGTTCAGGAGCTTAGGTCTCTGCCTTGAAGTGATTTCTGAAGAGAAAGAATTGGCCTCAGCTTGATAATAGGCTCTTTCAGGTTTAAAGGTGCCAAAAAGCACCCCCCTACACACATACACACACATACTTATGTTCTACCTCATTTCTTGCCGGGCAGAGCGGTAGAACAGTGATACTAGAAGGAAGAGGGCATTGAGGTGTAGAGTTCAGTTTTATAACAAGACAAAAAATTTGTCCTGCTCCATTTCTCTTTCTGTACTCTCTGGCATAACTCTGTTATATCACAGAATACTACCATTTTGTTCTTACACCCTGAACATAGCTATGCCATTTGGAGTTTGGATCTCTGAGACACTCTTTTTTTTTTTTTTTTTTTTTTGCGGGGCAATGGGGGTTAAGTGACTTGCCCAAGGTCATACAGCCAGTAAGTGTCAAGTGTCTGAGGCCGGATTTGAACTCAGGATCTCCTGAATCCCGGGCCGGTGCTTTATCCACTGCGCCACCTAGCTGCCCCCTCTGAGACACTCTTAAGGTGGTATAGAGTTGGGAGGCAGGGTGTGGGGATGTCTGGAATTGAATTCTCTTGCAAGTCAGCTTGTGTAGCTTTGCTACCTAGAGTGTGGTGGCATTTGGGAGAGTGGGTGTTGAGTGAGTTCTCCTTAGGTCTTAGAGAATGTTGACCTCTGTTGTTATTAGTTCTTTTGGTCTTTACCTTTTTTGAGTTATTGTTACCCAAGGCCATGGGGACAGGTTACATCACTTAATCTCTGGTGCATACTTCCATTTTGAGAAGTTTGGTATGTTTTAAGGATAAGAGAAAATGTGTGATCCTCCCTCATATTGGTCACATGCCTCTTCTTGAGGATTGAAAGACATTATTGTATCACAAGGAGATACCTCTCACTCTTACTACATCAACAACCTATCAATGGTTAGAGATAGGATCCAGACTTTTGATTTCATTTGTCTGAGGTGAGAAAATGATATCTATTGGCACTTTCTTAGTAACTAATAGTCTTCGGAAATTGTCTAGTAAAAATATAAATTCATAATAATAATAACTAGTATTATAACTATACTATTATACATATCTAACAGCATAAAAATATATAACTAGTATTATAAATATAACCGGTATAGTACTTTAAATATTACAAAGTGTTTACATTTTTTTTATTTTATTATCACAATAATCCTATAAAGTGAGGTTATTAGAAATATAAAATGGAGATAGCTCCATTTTATAGATGAGGAAACTGAGGCTGAGATTAAAAGACTTCCCAGGGTAACACAGATAACAAATATATGAGGCAGATTTTGAACTCAGGTCTTCCTGACTCCAAATCCAGGATCATATCCATTGCACCATCTTGCTGACTTAACACTAAGAGATTAAGTGATTTGCCCAGGGTTACACAGCCAGAATGTGTTAGAGGTAGGACTTAAATCCAATATTACCTTGTTTCAAGGCCCCTCTCTAAGCCATTATGCCATGAAGCTTCTCATTATAAGGGATATGAAATTAAATATTATTCAAGCATCTTATATCAGAGAAAAGGTCTCATCGTCATTTTAATCTTCCCTCAACTCCACAATACAATTGATTGTTTTTTATTTTTTTAGCAGATCTGGGAAGTCATTGATTTAGGGACTTCCTGAAAAATAAATTTGCTCTGCCAAGAATGCAGATTGGCACCTTCTCTGAGACTTAGTCTAAGAGACTTATAAACAAGAACTAAAATGTTACATGACTTGCCTAGGACCACATTGGATGTATGTGTCAGGGGAGGAACTAGAACCCAAGTTTTCCTTTCTCCAAGGCCACTTCTTTATTCACTAAACCATGCTACCTTTCTTGTACATTTTGAAAGTAATAAGTGGAATGAATAAAGAATAGATTTGATCTTAAACCACCAAATACAATGACTTCTTCAACTTTCTCCATGGAAGGGTGTGGGGTGAGGGGAAATTATACCCCTTTGTAGTCAGGTGATCTTTTGACACTTTCTTTCTTATAAAGGTTATTTTTGAGTCATTTAAAATGTGTTTTTTTATGCCAAGCTTTCTCATTTAATTAAATGATAAGTAGGGCTGTAGGCCAAAATCAATCTGAATACAAATGCTACCAATTTATTTTTTACTATACAAGAACATTTTTATTTCCTGTACTTTGGTTGAGAGGCAAAAGAAGGGAATAACAGATTTTTGCTTAGGATGGCCCTGGCCTTCCACCTTTGAATTTAGTGGGAAATACTATAATGGGAATTATCCCATACTATCTTTTCCCTTCATTAGTCAAAATATTGGCATAATGCTAGAAAAATAATCACAAAACAAATTAATATCCTATTAATAATAATTTCATCTTTACTTCTGACCTGAAACTTCCAGGCAGATATTAGAGCAGATACTTTTTAAATTTTTGTTTAGTTGAATTGAATTGACTATAAATGTCATCTCACACAAATGTCATATAATCACTATGTTTATTCTCTGCACTGACCAGACTGTCATTTTGACAGTATAAGGGCCTATGAGCTGTATTATAACCTATGCAAAAGTAAAATAAGAAATTGTCTTTGTGATCTAGCTTGAGGGGTGTGAGGAAAATGACTCCTACAATAATTTTCTGGAACTCAGCGGTGGTGATATGTCAAAGGCCCCTTTATTGTCATTTTTGTGAGAATGGGCCACCCTTTGTGCAGCTGGTGGGTGACCAAAGAATGGAGGCTCGCATGCCCTGTTTTATCCCCTAGTCGCTAGTGGACTCTCCCCTTTTTCATCACTAATTGTTACTCAGGGGTTACAATCTAGCAGCAAAGACTAGCTAATGGAAGGCAGTATTCCCAACCCTAATTATTGACCTAATTGAGACCAGCTTGGGGCTCCTAGAACCATATGATTTTGTTTGCGGGAGGGGGAGGAGGGGATCTGAGATCTTTGTCTTAAAACAGGTCTGGAGGAGTAAGTATAATTTGAATGGTGACTGCCATACTCTTAATGAGAGGAAACCATTCCCTATTTCCTCACAAGGGGCAACAAAAGATTTAAGTTAATACATATTTTCTCCTCACTTGCCTAAAATTCTTATAGTAAATTCTTCATCATAAGATACTTGACACTTGTTAAACGTTAACATTATGTGAGAAATGTAACCTATCATAACATTATCCACAAAATTTAGAATGATTTCGTTTACTAGGTTTTCTATGAAAAAAGGATGAATCAGGAGCAGCTAGGTGGAGCAGTAGATAAAGTATCAGCCCTGGATTCAGGAGGACTTGAGTTCAAATCCAATCTCAGATGCTTAATACTTACTAGCTGTGTGACCCTGGGCAAATCACTTAACCCTTATTGCCTTGCAAAAAAAAAAAAAGAAGAAGAAAAAAAGGATGAATCTAAGTAAATTTGTTAGAAGGTAGAAAAATCTGGAATATGGATGGTTTCTCAAAAGGGAAGACCCAGGAAAGAAAGATTGTAAAGCCCTTAAGCTAACACAAAAACACTGGGGGGGGGGAGGGGGAGGGAGGGAGTATAAAAAGGAAGGAAATGGACACTACCCTACCCTAAAATGCTATTCATTTATCTATCTCAATAATATACAAGTAGCATGTAATATATATATATATATATGTTTATTTTTGAAAGAGACAGAGGGAGGGAGGGAGAAAGGAGAGAGAAAGTAATCACTATAAATAAGTTTAATTTCTCTTTTTGATACTTTAACAAGAAGAAAAATATTGACTTATCACACCTCATTAAAATTTTTCTCTGAATATTTTTGGTTTTGTTTTACTACTAATTTGGAAATTGCTCCCATAAGAAAAGCTAATTTTTCTGAGAATAATAGCATAAAGAAGTCTAGGCAAACTTTACATCAGTATTTTTTTTAATTAATAAAGTATTTTATTTTTTTCCCATTACATGTAAAGATAGTTCTCAACTTTTGTTTATACAAGCTTTACAATTTCAGATTTTTCTCCCTCCCTCCCTCCCCCCTCCCCTAGACAGCAGGTAATCTGATATAGGATATATATATATATATATATATATATATACATACACATAATAACATTAATCCTATTTCTGCATTAGTCATGTTGTAAGAGAAAAAATCAGAGCAATGATGAAAAACCTCAAAATAGAAAAAAACAACAGCATCAAAAACAAAAGAAATAGCATGGTTCATTCAGCATCAATACTCCACAGTTCTTTTTTTTTTTTTCTTGGATTTGGAGATCCTCTTCTATCATGAGTTCCCTGGAACTCTTCTGTACTATTGCATTGGTGAGAAGAATATAGTCCATCACAGTAGATCAACACTCAATGTTGATGATACTGTGTACAATGTTCTTCTGGTTCTGCTCATCTCACTCATCATCAGCTCACACAAGACCCTCCAGGTTTCTCTGAACTCCTCCTGCTCATCATTTCTTACAGCACAATAGTATTCCATTGTATTCATATACCACAACTTGTCCATCCATTCCCCAATTGATGGGCACCCCTCAACTTCCAATTCCTTGCCACCACATAAAGAGCAGCTATAAATATTTTTGTACATATGGGTCCCTTTCCCCTTTCCATGATTTCTTTGGGAAAAAGACCCAAAAGTTGTATTGCTGGGTCAAAGGGTATGCACAGCTTTATCACCCTTTGGGAATAATTCCAAATTGCTCTCCAGAATGGTTGGATCAATTCACAGCTCCACCAACAATTCATTAGTGTTCCAATTTTCCCACAGCTTCTCCAACATTTATTATTTTCCTTTTTTGTCATTTTAGCCAATCTGATAGGTGTTAGGTAGTATCTCAGAGTTGTTTTAATTTGCATCTCTCTAATCATTAGAGATTTAGAGCATTTTTTCATATGGGAATAGATAGCTTTGGTTTCTTCATCAGAAAACTGCCTGTTCATATCCTTTGACCATTTCTCAGTTGGGGAATGACTTGGATTCTTATAAATTTGATTTAGTTCCCTATATATTTTAGAGATGAGGCCTTTATAAGAAGTACTGGCCACAAAAATTTTACATCAGTATTAAGGGATAAAAACATTTTCACCTTAATTATAGTTTAGTTTTCACTTTAATTTGTTTTATTAAAGTTGGGTCAGAATACTGGCACAACTATTTCCTACTTGGGTAACCTTAGACCAGTCAGTTACCTTCTCTGGAGCTGTCTCCTCCTCTTTAGATGAAGTAATTGAATGTGATTTTTTTCCAGCTCTAATTCATGTGATAGTAAGATTCATTACTGGTAGGCAGAATTGGACTAGGAAACTTGTTAGATTTTGTCTATACTTAGTTGACAGGCACTGACGTAAAGAGGTTCAAAATAGAGGAAGAAAAAGCAGATTTTGGTGTGATGGTTACTGAGGGTCACCATGAGTTGTTCCATTTATTTTAATTTGAGAATGTTAATTCTTAGCTAGGCTTTTAAGGGACCAGCTAAGAATATATGCACAGCCCTTAGATTTGTCTGCCACTAAGTGCTAACAGCTGTGATTGAGCAGCTTGGCCACTCCAGAATATCGAAGGATTTAGGGCTAGAAGGAACTTTAGAAATAATCTAATCCAATCTGTTCATTCCTTGAATGGGAACTGAGATCTATAGAGTGGAAATGGCTTGCCCAAGGCCACAAAACTATGAGGAAGTAAAAATATTTGGATTTAAACACAGGTCCTCTCAATACAAATAGAAGGCTCTCTCTATTACTGAGTACCATAGTACTCAGTTATCAAAGTCTTTCTAGAAAGTGTACAAGGCCAGGCAGCTAGGTGGCTCAGTGGATAGAGCACCAGCCCTGGATTCAGGAGAACCTGAGTTCAAATCCAACCTCAGATACTTAACACTTACTAGCTGTGTGGCCCTGGGCAAGTCACTTAACCCCAATTGCCTCGCGCGCGCGCGCGCGCGCGCGCACACACACACACACACACACACACACACACACAAAGTGTACAAGGCAACAGGAATGGTTATTGATACATAATCATAATCAGAATTTTCAACCTTGCCATGAGAGTGAGGGCTCTGTGCTAGTCACTGGGGGAAATAAAATTGTGAATAGGATTATCCTTATCATCTAGGAGTTTGTTGTTCTTGTTCAATCATGTCCAAATCTCCATGATTTCATTTGGGGTTTTCTTGGAAAAGATGCTAGAGTGGTTTGCCATTTCCTTTTCCAGCTCATTTTACAGATACGGAACTGAGGCAAACAGGGTTAGATGACTTGCCTAGAGTCACATAGTAAGTGTCTCAGGCCAAATTTGAACTTAGGAAGATGAGTATCCTGACTCTGGGCCCAGCATTCTATCCACTGTACCACATAGCTACCTAGTTGAATTTACAATCTAATAAATAAGATAGGAAAAACATAAATTTCTGCAATACAATGCAAGTAGATTCAAAAACCATAAAAAGACACAAAGTCAAACAGTGGGGAAAAATACATGGTATTAAGGAATTACAAATCCAGAGCTAGAAAAGACCTCAGAGGTCATCTAGTCTGACCTCCTTATTTAGAGACAAAAGGATAAAGTAAAGGTGACTAAAGTGTATCATTTGAATTGGTCATTAACATTAGGATAGCATAGCATTTTGAAACAATAATCAGAAAGAATGGAATTCCATGTGGAGAAGTCACTGTGGAAAAAATGCTCCCACATAGGAGGGGGAAAGAAAGAAGTAGCTCTACTTTGTGCCAAACATTTTATGAATATTATCTCATTTAATCTACCCAATGACTCTATGGAAATTGAGGTTAAGTGACTTGCCCAGGTTCACAGAGCTAGAAAGTACTTGAAGCTGGATTTGAACATCTGCCATGCCACCCAGCTGGCTCTGGAAAACCCAGGATAAGTTCAAGCAACAATGAGTAATACAATTAGCTAGAATATTAGGTATATGAAAGGAAGTAAAAGGAGAGATAGAGTAACAAGTTTAAAGCAACAAAAACAAAAAGGTCAATTGGAAATAAATTATTGAAGGCCTTGAATATCATGCTAAAGACTTTGTGATGGCGAATAAGATTTTTCTTTGGAAGGTTATTCTTATGTTAGTATATAAGATGAATTTCAGATAATTAAGAGTTTGGAGATTAGGACATGAAGAAAAGAAGTAGTCATGCAGTTGATAAGTATTTGATAATTACCTACTAGATGTCAATCACTGTGGTAAATTCTGGGGATCTAAAGAAAGACAAGACAGTTCTTGTGCTCAAGGAGATCAGAGTCAAATGAAGAAGAAGAAGACATGAAAATATACAAATTATATATCTACATCAATGGATGGATGCATAGATTAGATGGATGGATGGATAGACAGATGATAGATGATAGAAAAAAGAAAGAGGGAGAGAAAGGAAGGAAGGAAGAAAGAAAGAAAGAGAATGAGAAAGAAAGGAATGAAGAATGAAAAAAAGAAAGAATTTGGCTATAATAGAGGGAAGGCACTAGCATTAAGGAAAATCAGGAAATAATTTTCATAGAAGATGGGAGGTACAGTTAATTGAATTGGATAACCAATTTTACTTAGCTGAGAAAACAGATGTTTACAATCAAGGTGATTGTAAAGTTTAAAGTCAGGATGATGAGGAGTACCATCCACAGAAGGAGAGAAATAAGGGAGAAATAATTTGGAGGAAGTTTAAAGAACCCTGGATTTAGAAGAACTGGGTTCAAAATCAGGATGACCCTACTCATGGGAGTGAGTCATTTAACTGCTCTATGCCTTCTAACTATAAAATGGGAGAAGGTGGTGGATTAAATGGCCTCTACAATTTGTTTCAAATTCTAAATTTTTGATATTATGGCCATCAGAAGTGGGCATAGAGGTGTGGTTAGTAAGTTTGATTTTCCGTTTTTTAAAAGAAATGTAGGGCATGGAATGTTAACCAGATATTGTGAATTATGTTTAGAATGATGATGTGTCCCCATGTTTTACTAGTGAAAATGTACTTTTAATTTCCTTGTGGCATTACCTCTATAGGTTGAGCCCGTAGATTATTTGATCAATCTTATTTTCTTAAATGTCATACAATCCATCCCACTTGAATTTTTTACTCATATCTCATGTACTACAAGTACTAGTCATAGAATCATTATCTAAAACTAGAAAGGAACTTAGGTTGTGTACTCTATTCATTCAGGGGCAGGTAGGTGGCAGAGTGGATAGAGTCCTTGAGTCAGGAAGACCTGAGTTCAAATCTGGTCTCAGACAGTAGCTGTGTGACCCTAGGCAGGTCATTTAACCCTATTTGCTTCAGTTTTTAATCTGTAAAATGAACTGGAGAAGGAAATGGCAAACCACTCCATTGTCTTTGCCTAGAAAACCACAAATAAGGTCACAAAGAGTCTGAAATGACTAAACAAAAATAGCAGTCTACTAATTTAATAGCTGAGGAAACTGAGGCACAGGGAGACTAGAGAATAAGTACCTTGCCTAACATGACTCAACTAGTAATACTCTGAGGCAGGATTTGAACCAAATTCTCTGATTCTAGAGCCAGTGCTTTTCCCACAATGCTGCCTTCTTAAATCTACCCCAAAGAAAATCTGTTGGTGCATCCTAGCTGAGCATGTCTGCCTTGCATGTCAGGCTGTCAGGGTCACAGGATCGCATTATTCATTGGCACGTTCCTACCGCTTGCATTTGCATCTCCCTGCTGCTCTCAGCAGCTGTTCCTTTCCGGAGTCTGTGCTCCTCAGCTTTTAGCATCCGTATCACGTGGCCAGTTATTGACTTGGTACATTGGTTTCAATTAGCCATTTGGCTCTTTTAAAAATCACAGCACTCCTTAGAATTTCCATAACTTCTCAGGCACTAACTCATTCTGCATGGATGTAATTCTTGGTTTCTAGGACACCACAATCCTTACCCTCAAAGGGGATAATTTTCCCAGACTCCACAAAAAGATATTTTGATGAAGATGATTTCTAGGGGTAGTTCTCAAGCATATTTTATTTGTGGAATGGACCCACCCACCCACTCAAATTTCCTTCCATGAACATAGATCACAAAAACAACTGTATAATTTAGCAAATAATCTCTTGGTCTCAGAGATGGTAAATAATTTAGCCCTAGTCACACAGCTAGCAAGTGGAATTTAAATCCAGATTTTTTGGATTCTGAATCTACTCTTCTCGTTTTGTTTTGTTATTATTATTATTATTTGCTTTGAATAGATCTATGATTCCATTGTTATAGGGTGTTCACATTGAGAAACTTCCTCTCCTAATGCATATTGATAAATCTGCAATTTATAATCTTAGAGAATTGCCTGGCCCATTGAGAGATTAAAAGAATTTCCAAAGGTCAAATAGTCAGTATATGTCAACAGTGGGACTTGAACCTAGATCTCCCTGTTTCAGGAGCCAAGCCTCTCCAAGACACCAAGGATCCTTTTGTATTCAGGAACAAAAAATGTCTCTCATTGTTTTTCAAGAAATATAATGTCTGTACATTTGTTTCTCTTTCATTTTTCTATTAATAGAATAGTCATAATTGCCATAATACTTAGAAATGTCCTTCCTTAAAGAAAAAAACTACCTCTTTCATTAATAAACTCACAATAATTCATAAAGTACCTACTGGTACTTTGTTAAGACTAAGAATACAAAGAAAAAAATTTTTGATTAGTACTTCAATTTTAAAAAAAATAAACACTTATTAAACACTTTGAGCTAATAATGTAGTCATTGTTTTCAAAAGAACTTATAGGAGAATGGATCATAAAAGAACACAAATAAGCATAATTTTAAAGGATAATGCAGTATGGTCATGAGACATATCAGAGTATTTACACAATGAACAATAGTTGGTAGTTGGGGGAAGTAGCTGAAACTGGAGGAATAAGGAAAGTTTACATGTAGAAAGTGGCAAGAGCTGAGTTTTGAAGAAAAATAGGTTCCCAGAGGTAGAAACAAAAAGGAAAAAACATTGGCAGGCATGTGCAAAGTGCCTATGGAGATAGAAGAAGGATGGTCATGCTGAGAAGCAGCAAGAAGCCCAGTATGGCAGGAACATAGAGTGCTGGCAAGGGAGGGGTGTGTAAGAAGAATACAAAGTCAGGGAGGCCAGCTTGTGAAGAGCAGCATATGTCAGGCAGAGCAGTTTCTATTTGATCCTCACTGTAATTGGGGCCAGTGGAGTTTTTTGGGGTTGGAGGATGAGATGGACAGCCCTTTGTGGTAGGACAATCACTTTGGCAGATGGGATAGAAGTGTATACTGGAATGGAAAGGGACCTAAATCAGGGAGACCAAACAAAAGGATGTTGTAATTGTCCAGTAGAAAGGTGATTAGGGTCACATGGCTGGTGGCTGTGTGAGGATACATTCAAGAAATGTTATATAGGCAAAATCTCTATCAATAGTTTCCGTGTTATGAATACAAATTGTATTTTTATTCTTGGTTCTGCTATCTGTGTGTCCTTGGACACTTCCATTACTCTCTTAGGGTATTTATTTCTTCATCAATATAATGAAGAGGTTAAATTAGATGACTTCCAAGGTTCTTTCCAACTCTACATCTATTATTCAAAGTCTAGGAGAAAATAGGAATTCAAGTGAAAAGATTAGGAGATATATATGTGTGTGTATACATACAAACATACATATACAAACACACATGTACATACATATATATACATATATACATATATACATATATATATATATATTACTTTGGCTATGTGTAGAAATTTGCTGAAATCTCAGAAAAGCATTACTTTGCTACCGTGCGTATATAAAGCAATCTCTTATGAGTGTATTAACAAGAATCTAGGTGGTATATTGGATAGAGTGCTGTCCTCGAAATCAGGAAGACATGAGTTCTGATCCTACTTGAGGTGTTTACACAATTACCTTCAACCTTTTAGTCTGTTTCTTTATTTGCAACTAGAGATCACAGGATTATCCAGAGAATCAAAGTTGGATATGTAAAGTACTTTGTGAAACTTAAAGGACAATGTGTTTTATAAATTCTCATCTTCATACAAAACACATCTTCATTACGTTAGGCCCTGAGATATATAGATATAGATATAGATATAGATATAGATATAGATATAGATATAGATATAGATATAGATATAGATATAGATATAGATATAGATATAGATATAGATATAGATATAGATATAGATATAGATGTATGTATGTATATGAATGACACTGTCTGTCTTCTCTAAAAGTTTACAGTATAGAAGGGGAGGCTATAATTACAAAGATAAAATATGAAATAGCAGATATTCTTTAGTACATACAGGTGGGTCACATTTACAAATGATTTAGAAAGGAGATTAAAAACCCCATGCTTTTTTCTCTGATAGAATGATGTCTGAGTCACCTTAGAGAAATATTCAACTCATTTAAAGACAAAAACAAAAATCTATAGTGAAAAATATGTGCAGACATTCTTTACTGTAGAGAAGCTTCTCTTAATTAATCTCTGATAAGAATGCCAAGTGTCCCTTGCTTAATATATGTTTGTCCAACAATTCCAAAGGACTCATAGTGAAAAATGCTATCCACCTTCAGAGAAAGACTTGATGGCATCTAAATGCATAATAATTTCCACTTAATTTTTTTCATGATTCTTTTGGTCTGTGTTTTCTTTCACAACATGATTAATATGGAAATATGTCTTGCATGATTGTACACATATAACCTAGATCAAATAGCTTACCATCTTAGGGAGGGGAGAAATTAGGGAGGGAGAGTGTTTGGAACTCAAAATGTTTTTAAAAAATGAATGTTTAAAATTGTTTTACATAAAATTGGGGGGAAATGAAATACTTAGAACAAATAAAATAAATGTCCAAGTAATAAAGGAAAGAATTAAAATGTTATTTACTTTTGAGAGGAAAAGCATTGTTCTCACTTGTGAATCTGGTACTCAAATTCAACAAATGTATATTGAAGATGCTTTGAGTTGTTAATGGAGTTGAATACTATATAGCCATAATCCTCAATGAAGTGGGACAGGGAAAAAGGGGATAACAATTTATACAGAGCCTATATGCCAGGCTCTATACTACACACTTTAAAAATATGAGATTATATTATTGTAGGGGGATACAAACATAATTATGAATAATTTTCAAAAGTAGAATGTTATATGGGCATAAGAAAGAACTAAACATAGGAGTATGAGTTTGGAGAAGGAAGAATGCACTTCTTGCTAGGGTGATCTTGGAGTTCAGACATTAAGTGGTTGGTCAAATCCAGAGAGCCATTTAAGTTTTTGTGGCAAGTAGAGTAACTTAACAAACAATGGAGAAAAGTAAAAATTGAGGTTGGAGAGAATGAAAATAAGGAAACATCATGCCATCATTACTTTGTTTATCAAGACCATTGTAACAGACACTTTTTTTGTTGCTCCCCCTCGAGGCATTTGAGGGAGAATGCTTCAATGCTATATGATTGAAATTAACTTCTTCAAAACTTCTTAGCTACATCACCCATTCTCTTCTATCTGGCCACACACACAAAAAAGTAAATTCTTTTATTCATCCCCTTTGTTCCATTCTCTCCCTCACCCCCCAAAATTGTATTTCAGCATCAATCTTTCCTTTCCTTTGTACCCTCACTGTCTTCCCTGGTTTCTTCTCATTAATCTAAAAACATGCTCAGGTTTCTCCAATTCTAAAACAAAACAAAACAAAAAACCTACCCGTGACCGATTTTTCTCCGTCTATCTACCATAGCACTCTCTCCTCCTTTTCTCTGTTAAATTTCTTGAAAAAGTGATATACAACTGAAATAAACACTTCCACACTATCCTACCCATTCTTTTCAATCATTTGCAAACTGTCTTTCATCCTTCCGACTCTACTCAAACTATTTTCATAAACATCAAGAATTACTCCTAATCATTACATTTAATGACATTTTTATTCAGTCTTTATTTTCCTAGACCTCTATGCACATTCCAACACTGTTGACTCTCTCTCTTCCTACTGGATAGTTGCTTCAGTCATACACCTTTCTCATTGTTCCTCTCCTGTCTTTCTAATGATTTTTTCACCCTCTTTTCATTTCCTTGTAGTTGTTTCCTAAGGGACAGTATGTGAAGATATTTTTTTTTCTACAATCTCTACCTTAACTCTATGCCGTCCTGAAAAGTGATTCTCAGATTTCCATTCTAATCCAGTTCTCTCTTCCAAGGAAGCTAGGTTGTGCAGTGGATGGAGCACTGAGCATTGAGTCAGAAAGACCTGAATACCAATCCAGCCTTAAATATTTACTAGCTTTGAGATCCTAGGTTAGTCACTTAACATCTGTTTACCTCAGTTACCTCAACTATAAAATGAAAGAAAATTAAAACATCTACCTCTCATGGCGCAGTGGATAGAGCACCGGCCCTGGAGTCAGGAGTACCTGAGTTCAAATCCGGCCTCAGACACTTAACACTTACTAGCTGTGTGACCCTAGGCAAGTCACTTAACCCCAATTGCCTCACTAAAAAAAAATAAAATAAAATAAAAAAAAAATCTACCTCTCAATAGTTGTCAGGAACAAACGTGATAATATTTGTAAAGTGCCTAGCACAGCCTCTGGCACATAATTGGTGTTTAATAAATCTTTTCTCCTTCCTTCCTCCCTCTCTCCCGTCCTTCCTTCCACCCTTCCAAATGAAAATCAAACTATCAAACAAGAAAATCACAAAATCTGGACTGAGCCCCATTAGATATAATCAAGGAAACCGAGTTACTCACAAAACTATGATAAAGACTTATGTAAACAATGCATCCTAAAAACAATTGTTTTCAGTATCCTTTGACTCTCCTTTCTGTTCTCCCCTGTCAAGCACACCTTTAGCATCCTGTTTCCTTTTTCCTACCTGGGGCACCCAATGCTTTCATGCTTACCCAGTTCCTCCTTTTAGAGAAGAAAAAAAACCTGGAATTTTAGAGTTGGAAGTGTCTAAATTTAAATAGAGTTTTTATTTGCCCATATCTTACAAAAAACACATCAGAGAAATCAATTTTATAATATCTCCTACAATTTGCTTTCATACCTATCCTATGAACAAAACAGGTCAGGGAACATAATGTCTCCTACAGAAAAAAAGAAACATATCAGAGATAGACAGGAAAAAGATACTACCAACTTATTTTGTCCCAAGAAGAAACAATATGATCATTGTCAAGTATTAAAATATAGCTTTTGTATCTGCCTGCCTCCTACAAACAGATCAGAGAAATAATGTTTAATTTCTCCTACAAATCAGAGACAGACAGAAAAAAAACATACCTCTCTTCCTATGAAAACAAATCAGAGACAGATAGAAAAACATAATATCAATTTAATATTTTATTGTTCCAAGAAGAAAGTTAACAAAACACATGATCATGTGGAGACTTCCCTCCTAAGAGAGAAGCTCAGAGGACTCCGCATTTCTGAAGGTATATAAGGTTTTTGTCCACTGATTACAAGGCATTGTCAGTTTCAATAATATGATACAGAAATCAACCCAGACAATTTCAGTTATAACAAGTGTGGAGAAAATACAGAAGCATCATGATAAGACTACAGGATTCCAAAAAAGGGTTTGGCAAGGATGAGGACACCCAGATGTTACCATAAGATAGGGACTTACTATCCTGAGGAAAAGAAGTCACTAGGTAGGGTCTTTTATCTGCTAGCTATCTGGGTTCAGGTTTGGAGTTCAGTTGAAGGACATTTTGCTCCTATTAATCCTATTAATCCAGGGTTTCATAAAACTCCCCTTGGATAATAAGGTACCTCCATCAAATTCAGGTGATCCATATATTCATATTAACATCATCCTGCAGACCCCTTCCAAAGAGGCTCAACGACTTTCTCTTTCTAAGGGTATTTAAGGTTTCTTTGCTCATGGGTTACAGGATAACTTCATCAGCATGATACAAATCAACCCAAAGCTAATACTATAAACATAAAACAGTTAAACAATACAAATCAGTTTAACAGCTCAACTTAAAGCAGACCCCACCACCAGACCATGTGGAAACAGGGAAGGTTTTTTTTTTTTTTTTTTGGTTTTGGGTTTGGGTTTTTTTGTTTGTTTGTTTGTTTTTTAATCAAAGACAAAGGAAGCCCTAGATACTCTCTGGGAAAGAAGATGGTGAATGGGGACTTCAAAGGGGCATTTTCATTTGTTTACTCTCTTGGAGAAAGAAGTTAGTAAATAGGGACTTATCTGCTAGCTATCTGGGTTCAGCTTGGAACTTTGGTCAAAGGGAATTTTAATCCATGGTCTTATAAAAATCCATTTGGATAAAAAGGCACATCTATCAAATCCAGGTAATCCATACATTCATATTAACAGAAGCAATTAGAGGCAGAGTTAGGATTAGAGCCCTAGCTTTGTGATTCTTAACCCAGTGTTCTTTCCATTATAGAACTGGCTGCTTAATAAAGTGATTCTGCTTAAAAGTCATTTATGTTCAAGGACCGTTCTGGGGCTTCAAACTTTAGTCTCATATATTATGATTCCTGCCTTGCAAAAATAGGTGACCAGATCCCCCAAAAGACAGGAAAGACCCTGGAGGTTATTAAGACCAATTAATAGATGATCAAGAATTTCTTCCTTGGGCTATGTATTTAATCATCTAGCTTTTGTTTCATATCCTCAAAGAAAGGGAAACTACAACAATCATCAGAGACAGCTATTTCCACTTCTGGGAAGCTCTAATTGTGAGGAAATTTATTTTTTTTAATTAATAAAGTATTTTATTTTTTTCTGCTACATGTAAAGATAGTTCTCAACCTTTGCCTATACAAGCTTTACAATTTCAGATTTTTCTCCCTCCCTCCCTTCCCTCCCCCCTCCCCTAGACAGCAGGCAATCTGATATAGGTTTTATATATATACACACACACACACACACACACACATAATAACATTAATCCTATTTCTGCATTAGTCATGTTATAAGAGAAAAAAATCCGAGCAATGATGGATAACCTCTAAATAGAAAAAAAAAACAACAGCATCAAAAACAAAAGAAATAGTATGGTTCATTTAGCATCTATACTCCGCAGTTCTTTTTTTTTTTTTTCCTGGATTTGGAGATCCTCTTGTGAGGAAATTTATTAAATTTACTAAGCCTAAATTTTTCTTTGAAGCTTTTGCTTTGTTTCTAGTTCTGCTTTCTGGGGCCAAGCATAACTAGACTAATTTCTCTTCCACATAATGACCCTTCAAATACTTGAAGACAGTTATGTCCTCTCCTTACCCCCTACCCAAATCTTCTAAGGTCCTTCATTGGAGTCTTTTAAAAAGACAACAACAAAAAAAAAACTAGATCTTCAGACTTTTTTTCTTTCCTATCTGAAACTTAATTCCCTTCTCTAATGTCAGAATGATTCCCAACTCCTCTCCTTGTATCTGATTGTACATCTCCTTGGCTACACATTTCCTTGGAAATGGAAAGCAAAGCAAGAAAAATAAACTAGAGTATAAGCACTTAGATAATATTTGAGCTTATTTTTCTAATATATGAATGATGTATGTCTTAAGTCTATGTATTGCATATTCATGAGTTGCTGTGGCTAAAGCATCTGGTAGCCTGACAATCTTCTCTTGATGAGCTTCTCTAAACTTCATTTGTTAGGTTAGTCCTTATACATACAATCTATGGCTGACTGTTAGTTGAAGCCTACTCATTTTCATAAGGCTACCAGGGCTTGGATGTCCCTCAAAAATCTCTAAAGAACCAAGGGTCAACTTCATGCTGAGATGAAGCATCAGGATAAGACTTTAATGGAGCATTTTGTTCTTTACCTACATTAATTTTGACTGACAGAGAACAGGGCTTGAGGTTATTTACTCTTATAAATACACCAGTTCCCATAGGCCGACTTTGTCAGCAAAAGAAAGCTGATTTTATTTAATATACTCCCCATGGAGGTCCAAGAAGGAGAGCAAGCTGTAAAATATTCCTGTGGGATGGAAAAGTTTCAGTAATTGCAATGTCTTGTTTTAACACTAGTGTGCTTCAGCACTCTATTAGGGTTATTAGGAAATGACATCTCTGTCTGTTGAGATTTTACCATAAATCCCTGAAGTTATGTGGTGTTTAATCGGGTAACTGTATGTGCAACTCAATAGCATAAGCACAATCATGACTTTTTTATGATTACAAAACGCAAAAATGTTTATCATGAATTCTGATACATTTAACTTTTTTTTTTTTTAGTGAGGCAATTGGGGTTAAGTGACTTGCCCAGGGTCACACAGCTAGTAAGTGTTAAGTGTCTGAGGCCAGATTTGAACCCAGGTACTCCTGACTCCAGGGCTGGTGCTCTATCCACTGTGCCACCTAGCTGCCCCCGATACATTTAACTTTTAAAAATATTTATGTGCAAGACATTAATTTGTCTAAATTTGAATTTCAGAACATAAATTGCATGCCTTGCATATAAACAACATGACATTTGAAAATGACTTAGATATTCATTTCACACTTATTGATCATCAATTCTTTGTTATCAATGTGATTTTTTAAGTTTATATCTATCTCCATAAACATACAACTATCTCCAAACCTTATTTTAGTTTCTACCTGAAGGTTACTCTTCAGTTGTAGATATATTTTCTTTAATAAATCAATAGGATCTCTCAAATGGGATAAACAATTTTTCTACAATAAATCAATATAAATTTTGTCTACAAAATAGTTTGCATGTGAAAATTAGTTTCAAAATGACAGTGTCTACCATGCTTTGCAATGGTCTGTCAGTTTTCATATATGTGAATAAAGATTCAGGTGAGTTCTAACTTCACAATATTAGGCAACTTATTCATTTTAAATTCAATCATCCTGAGTAAATTCAATTTGAATATGGAATTTCAAAATGCTTGTATCAAAACACTTAATGTTACCAGTGTGTAGATGCACTCAAATGATTACTTGCATAATAATGTAATGTTTTACAATTTGTTACTTTAAAATTCTGCTTGTCTTGGCAGTAATTTCCATTCAATCAAAACTGATAAAATATGAAAAATAACACATAAAACTGTACCATGGCTCCCAAGAACTATTTTCTCTGGATTATTTAATCTTTAAACTTCAAGATGCTCCTATTTTTAACCTTTCTAAATATCATCTTAAAGATTCCACTAATAACCCACAGCTTTGCCTTGGCTGACTCAGGTGACCAGAAGCAATTCTGTTCATTTCTATTCATCTGGTGACTCTACTATATGCAGATACTCTCTCTCTCTCTCTCTCTCTCTCTCTCTCTCTCTCTCTTCCCCATCCTTCCTCTCCCGCGGGTGATAAAACAATAAAAAACTAAAATTTCCTCCCCTCAAAGAAATTACATTCTACTGGGCAGACACAGGAAGGAAGGAACGAACGAACGAACGAACGAACGAACGAACAAAAGAAGGAAATAATCATTTAAATTTTTATTATGTGCTAGATGCTCTGATAAGCACTGGCAAATACAGACTCCAAACAAGAAAAAAGCAGGCTGACCTAGGCCCTTTCACGGGGGTATCTAGGTGGCACAGTAGATAGGGCACTGGCCCTGAAGTCAGGAGAACCTGAGTTCAAATCTCACTTCAAACACTTACTAGCTATGTGACCCTGGGCAACTCACAACCCCAATTGCCTTAAAACACCCAGGACCATCTCTAGTCAGATAGATAGATAGATAGATAGATAGATAGATAGATAGATAGATAGATAGATAGATAGATAGATAGATAGATAGATAGATAGATAGATAGATAGATAGATAGATAGATAGATGGATAGATGGATAGATGGATAGATGGATAGATGGATAGATGGATAGATGGATAGATGGATAGATGGATAGATGGATAGATGGATAGATGGATAGATGGATAGATGGATAGATGGATAGATAGATTGATAGACTGATAGATTGATAGATTGATTGATTGATTGATAGATACATTCTCCTCTAGGGTCTGCCATTGAATTATATACTTCAAAAGTATTCCTCCCCTATTGTTAGCCCATTCTGGAACTTCCCTCACCTTCTAAGGCCTCCTAGCCCTAGAAAAGATGCCTCTACAGTAAAATTTAACCCCATTCTGCCAAAGGTACCCTCTAATAATATGTTTCAGAGCAAGTGTCAATCTACATTTGAAGAGGAGATTTCCTCAATAGGAGCCCTCATACCAATTAAAATCAAAATTTCCAAATATGTGGAAATATAAACTATGTAAACATATTTACAGGATTTCTTTTTATTTTACTATTTACCTAAGTTGATGTAGATAAATAGATAAATAGATACACACATACATATACATATATATGTATGTATATATATATATATGCTCAATGATATTACAAATTAGAAAATACATTAATGGTAAGGTATTTTCCCCAAGATTTTAAAAAAGTAGAACAAAATGTTTCTGCTAATCTAAATGTAATACTAAATCTTATGTCTAGTGCTATTTATAATAATTAGGAAATCATTGTATAGTAAGTAATTAATACCCACTGAATACCTAAAATATAGCAAAATGTAGTATTGTAGGTATTTCAGAGAAGGTGATAAAAGTTTATTTCCAACTGCTAAAAATCAATATAATTCATTTTAATGGTGCTTACTTCTGCCATACAAAGAATAAAATATTACAAAATATTACTTTACATGTAACTTATAATATCTGACCTTGCTGCAATTTTATTGAAGTTAATATCTTCCTATACGGATATTTTCTTTGGTTTCCTTACATATACAAATTATATTTATTCAGAATCATATCTGAATACATATATGTGTTGAGATAGCTTAACATATTGTTAAATTTTTAAATTTTTCTTTGGTCCATTAACTCTTTCAGGCAATTTAAATAACATCTATAAATTACTCTGTGAAATATTGGGCACCTAACTTGACAAAGAAAATTAATATATTTCTAAAAAATATTTTATACATCAGTGTTTTTTTTTCTCTCATCAGGATTTCCCTTGGACAAATCTTTAAAAACAAAGTACCAATATAAAATAAAATACAAGATTGTAGTTACACACACACCATTATGATTTAAGTTTTGTTAAAAGGAGAGCAGAGGTTTCACGACTAATTTTCACATCTGCTCTGTTCTATTTTTTATGTTCCTTTTAACTTGTGGCTGGAAAAAAAAAAAACAGTACCTCAGGGATAGCTACAAAATCACAATTTGAAAGGCGGGAGGGACTTCATTGGCCATCTCTTCAAACAAATATTCAAAAGAATCACTATTATAATATATCCGACAAGTTTTTATTTGGCCTCTATATCAAGACCTCCAATGAGAGGGAATTCCCCACCTCTGAAGGCAGACCATTCCATTTTAGGGCAGTCCTTCGTGTTAAGAAGGTATTGCTGGAGCAACTAGATGGTATAGTGGATAGAGCACTGGCCCTGGATTCAAGAGGACTTGAGTTCAAATGCGGCCTTAGACACTTAACACTTACTAGCTGTGTGACCCTGGGCAAGTCACAACCCCAATTGCCTCACCAAAAAAAAAAAAATTATAAAGTTATCCATTATTTATGGAGCAGCTAGATGGCGCAGTGGATAAAGCACTGGCCCTGGATTCAGGAGGACCTGAGTTCAAATCCAGCCTCAGACACTTAACACTTACTAGCTGTGTGACCCTGGGCAAGTCACTTAACCCCAATTGCCTCACACACACACCCCCAAAAAAAAAGAAAAAAAAGAAAGTATTGCTGTTTTTTGTTTGTGTTTTTTAATGACACCAAGCCTACATTGTCCTCTTTTCAACTACAATCCATTGTTGAAGATTTTGCCATTCTGGCCCCAAAATACAAACCTAATCCATTTTCCTTTTCTTTTTTCATGAGGAAGTAATACATATTCTGAAGTATTTTTAAAAATGAGGTATTACTTAACACTGTGTGTAGAACTGGACATAAGGACTACTTTATTTCTGCAAAAAGCAACTTGAGCACATCACGTGGGCCTGAAACTAGATCCATCTTTACTGGGGTTCTCAAGATGGCAGCCATTTAAGCAGTTGACCTATTAATACAGTTGCTGCTTTACTGCTGTAGAAATCAATGCCACTTTCCATGACAAGAAAGCAATAGGTTTTGTGGCAATGAAGATTTCCCTTGTTCAGAAGGAAAACTTTTTCACTGATCTGAATAAAAAAGTTTTGAGTTTAAATGAACTGACCCATATTTAGTTTTCATAATATCAACACCTTTTATTTTTCACATTGATAGGGGGTAGGATATAGTGGACAGAGTTCTTGACTGGGAGTCAGGAAGACTTAGGTTCAAATTCTTTCTCTGACATTTACTAGTTGTATGCCCATAAAGAATTCATTTAACTTCAGTTTCCTTATCTGTAAAATGAGGGTGTTAGAAGCGATGACCTCTCCAGTCTCTTATAGTTCATATTTTTGATATTCCTCTTCTAAATATAACATAACTCTATTACGGATTCTGATATATTTTGAATAATTTATTTTATAGACATTTTCATTTTCCTAATAGCAATATAGTACCTGTCTCAATATTGGACTGATATGGAAAGGAAAAGGAAAGAAATATCTCTAGAGGTCTTATGCCATCCTAAAATAAGTGATTACACTTTTAAAAGAGAAAAGCAACTCTGTTCATGGTATTTTGACTGAAGCCTGAATCAGCATGCATGATTTCACTGTGGAAACATGATATAAGTGGATTTCCTTTGTTGTATGTTTTTAATTTTTGATGACATAAAAATGTATTGCTAAAAATAGACAAACTTTAAAAGAAAAGACTTCATCATGATCATCAGACAAAATTCCTGTAATCTTGAAAAATTTTAAATTCAAAACCAATTTTGTATCTCATCGTCCTTTTTTCATATTTCACTTTTTTGAAGCATGATAATTTTTGTATCTTATTTTAAACAAGCATGCTTTGTACATAAGTCATTTTGGTTTCAATTTTATTTTGCAACAAGTTGTGTTTGTTAATTTTATGAAAATAAGTTTCGTATGTGTTAAAATTGTAAATATCTTACTTTAAAAGATATTTGATTAATTTATTTGATAGCAGAAATATTTTAATTTTGATTAGACTGTTAATACTTTTGTATTTGATTTCATTTCAAATGAATAATGAATGTATCTGAATGTAAATTTATCTTCCTTACATTTGAATTTGCCTCTTGTAATATGTGAATTTTTTTTTTATTTTTGGATGATGCTCATATTTTTATAGTATTACTGTGCAATTAACTTGATGTTAACAGAATATTTGATTTCTTAATCAAGGATTACAAATAAGACTGAGTACTGATATACATATATCTAAAAGTTGTAGTCATAGTAGATGCACAATAAAGCACAGACATGTTTGTGCAAAGATTATAGTCATTTCATCATGCTAGGCAGAGTTTTGTGAAGATATTAAAATTGTGCTTTCCTCACATTGCCATTCATTACAATTTTTACAACCTATACAATAAGGCATGGAATTGTCATCCACTTTATTGAAAGTCTGACCACAGATGCCTCACTCTAGATGGAGAGAGGAGAATTATGGTACAGTAGAAAGGAAGTCCAAGTCAGTCACAACAATCTGGCTTTACCTCTGACATATGCTGGTTGTGTACCTAGACAAATCATTTAATCTCTCAGTGATGGAGGCAACACTTTAAGTTGTTAAAACTATAAATTGTGGTATAGTTGCTGATCTAGATGGGTAAAGAGAATTTCTATGCTGCAAAATTCCCTATAACAATGAAATCATAAGCATGGACAAAAAAAAAAGATTATATGGTAATAAAACTAATTCCCATCAGCTACTTTAAAAATAAATTAATCTAGGGGCAGCTAGGTGGTGCAGTGAATAGAGCACCAGTCCTGGAGTCAGGAGGACCTGAGTTCAAATTTGACCTCAGACACTTAACACTTACTAGCTGTGTGACTCTGGGCAAGTCGCTTAACCCCAATAGCCTCATCAAAAAAGAAAAAAATAATCTTGTTGCATTTTAGCAATATCAGTTGGATTATATTGACATTACTCACATGTAGATTTTATACAAAATGCATAAGAAAAGACATATTGGGGCAGGTAGGTGGAGCAGTGGATAAAGCACTGGCCCTGGATTCAGGAGGACCTGAGTTCAAATCCAGCCTCAGACACTTGACACTTACCAGCTGTGTGGCCCTGGGCAAGCCACTTAATCCTCATTGCCCTGCCCCACCCCCCAAAAAAGACATATTCTAAAGGTTTCTGTTAATTTATATAAAATTGATTTCTTAGTATGGTTGCTAAACCCTGCATTTGAGTAACAATTGGAATAATAATATTTTTTCTTACTTGGGGGGAGGGAAGTAACTTCAAATTTCCTATTCCTTCAAAAGGATGTCTTTGAAAACATTCTTCAGAAAATCATACTTAAAATTCACATTTGGAATCTCTATTCTTTCATTTCACTTTTTGGACTTTGGCTGTTGTACATTAACATCACTTATGGTCTTTTCATTTGATAATTTCATTATCTTATCAAGAGTCTGATATAAAGAAAATCATACTTTGGAAAGTGTTATATAATAATATGGACTTTTGTAAAGGGCCTTTATGCATTATGATGAGGCTATTTATTGATCCAAAGACAGATATGTGAGCACAATACTGAATCATCTATTGAACAGGGTTATAGGGAAGAAGGATTTATACTTTTGTTAGGAATTGGATTTGAACTTTTGCATTCCTTTCCAATCTATAGTTCTGTATTTTTTCAATGCATGGCTTTCCTAAGTCTATACCATTTGCACCTTGATATTTTGCGCACTGGGTTTTGGCTAGTAGCAGACTCCACTGTGCCTTCTTTGCAGTGTCAGCTAAAGAAAAAAGGTAGCTCTCTTTGCCATCAGCTCTCAGATAGTTTAGACTTTGAATTACTGTGGGGTAGATGGGACTTAATTTGGTCAGCCAAAGTACAATGCTAAGACCTAAATCTGGGGCTAGAACTCAGTATGTCTACTGAATCTCTGGTATAATCAGAATGACCTCAGGAACACCAACAATCAAATAGTAGTCAGTTTACTTATGTTAGCTTATTGAGGGTTTGAGTAGTTTAAGGACATCTGATATCATATCAGGGACACTGCTTTAATTTCTCATGAGCTATGTTCTGAGCTACATTATTATCCCAAACAAGATGATTTTTTAGTCATATGTTTTAAAGGTTTCCTGCTTCCTCTTTCTGGAAATAATTTGAAATTAAGATGTTAACTTCTAAGTCTTATCAATCTTCAGCATCTCTACACCTCCCTCATGATAATGATAAGCCCCCAGAGGAGGAAAATGTTAACTAGAATAATTCATTTTACACTGATTTATCCTATCCTGAAACCACCATTCCAAGATTACCTCATCTTATTTAAAAATAAGATCAGTTGATTGGGCTATCAGTATAAGATCCTAGAATGATAAGATTCAAATCAAATTGCCAAGGATATATTAGGAAAATGCTATAGCCCCATATCTGACACATGTTGAGTATGTGTGACCCTAAGCAAGTCATTTAACTTCTCAGCCTATTTTTTGGAAATTCTCTAGGGTTATCATTTGCAATAGCTGTTTATATATTTTTTTTTATAGAGGGAGTTTCTCATATCAGTAAAAATCACAGATCTAGTGCAAAGAAATAAAAATAAAGCTGTATTAATATACACATGTTTATTTGAACTGAACCTATAATGTCACTGAGTACACACGCAGACATATCTATTTAGAGCTAGAAGTGGCCTTATCAGGTCATCTACTACAATGCTCAGATTTACAGATGATGACGCTGAGGGGCTTACACACACCCAAGTTTACTCAAATAACAAGTACTGGTCAAGATTATCAAGATTAGGGTTTTAAACTAGAGAAAAGAAAATTAGCTTCACATTTTCACAAAATCTACTTAATTCTAGAGTGTAAGTAAAATAAATATGAAAGGAGTTTATTCTAATATGTACAAAATAATTTAGGCAAATTCCAGTGTGGACACTTTAACTTTTGGTAGCACAATTTAAAATTAAGCATTAACAGTTTAAAGGTCTTTCACACTTTTCAGGAAGACTAGAAAGGAGATAAGTGCCATTTTCTATTCACTTAAAGCTGTTAAAATAGCATTGTTCTGTGAGAAATAATTATTAATAGCTGATATCTTAGATATTCAGTGCTCTTCCCCTTCTTTCAAAGTCCCTTCCTCTGTCCTCTCCCCTTCCCCACTCCAAGGTCCAGTTCTGGAAAATAAGATTACACTGAATCTCTTCTTTTTGTCAGCCCCATCCAACCTTGCAAGGAATTTAATATAGGGTGGAGAAGCTTCTTGTTCTCTGCTCAGGCTTGGGTGGAGTCAGATTTTTTGGTCTAGATATGAAGGCCTCTTTGTCCAGGGAAGGGTAATTCAGCCCAGCCTTTGAAAAGGGTATGCATTCTTTGAATTGATAGCACCAGGCTGGGGATGGGGTGGTATAGCCTTTCATTTTAATATAGCCTACTTCTAAATTAAGTTAACCAATTCGATTTGATTGATGTTAACCAATTATACTTGATTGCTGCTAAGCAATTAGATGTGATTGCTATTTGATGGGCCACCTACAGTTAGAAGGGTATATAAACTATGAGTACACTGCCATTTTTGTCTTTGGTCAGAAAGAGTTGGCCAATGACCATTCTTTTATCGGTCTTATTAGTAAAATGATTAAATTACCCAGAAACTATGTCTCTCATATTTTTATTCATCACAATTCTTCAAAGCTATATAAGGGATATTATTAGGGTTATTTTTTTTAATTTTTGTTTTAAGAAATATTGCATTAAACTACTGGTAGATTACTAGAATAATAGGAATAAAGAAAATCACCAGGGAAATATACAAAGAGATGGACTGGTTACATGGCAAGGATAAGGGATGAACAAATAGTTGCATTACTACACTAGCCTCCTTTCAATGTCATGAGAAAATGAGGAAGGCCCTCCTGAATGGTGGGTGCATTTTCAGGAGCAAACTCATGGCAGCACATAGATAAGAATGGAACAAGATAGGTAGATATGGATGAGTTGTAATCTGTATTATTGGAGGGAACATCCAAATTGTTGAGATCACAGATCCATTTGAATATTAGTCAATTTGAAACATCACACATTATGGTATATTGAGTTTGTAATAATGATGAACATTTATATGCTACCTTAAAATGTGTAAGTTGCTTTATGTACTTTCCCACCTTTATTGATAATAATGAGCCTTATAGACCACTCTGTGATCGAGACAAAGATATTATTATCCCCATCTTACACATAAGGAAACTCAGCAAGATTAAATGATTTGCTTGTGGTCACATAACTAGTAACAGAGACAGGATTTGAAGCTAGGGCCTTCCTGACTTAAAGTCCAAATCTCTGTGCTTCTAGTAATCCTATCATTGGGGTTCTATCACAACCCTTGAAAAATTATAATTCCTATATTTGAAATTTGTTTACATTTTAATCCATGCTTCAAACACTGAGGCCTATGTGCTGACATATGCCAAAGATGATACTTGGGCTAATCCATCCCTCTCAGTGCTGGGAAATTTGAAACAAGTAGGTGCTCTTTCCTTTTCAGGGTGGCATATATGTCTTCCATGATAGTTTTGCAGCATTCAGCTATACTCTAGGACACAGCATAGAGCAAGTTCTTCAGAACACTGGCACATTACTTTTTAATATAGAATTCTTTTCTTCTTACTGAATGGTTAGAATACCCTGATGTCTCTTGGTCTAAAACATGTAATTACTCAGAAAGAATGGAATTTTAAAAGACAGTTTATTGAGAAGGAAGGTATGTAAAAACATAGAACATTGGCTTAAAAAATACTCAGAAGTCTTCTGTCTCTGAACCAACTATTGTATCTAATTAGTGGCTGCAGGTTGAAAATTCAATAATAGTTTTTCCTTGTTAAGCATTTTAGCTGTCAAGATAATTTTAAACACATTCACATTAAGTTTTAAGATTCTATTAAAAGCTACATTTTTCTGTATTACATAAGAATTTGATTATCCACAATCAAGTGCAGTTTTTAATAGATTATTAAATAAGGGGGATAGGAGAGAAGAAAACAAAATTCTTGCTCTTGTTCCATGAATGAAAATTCAAAATTATATTGAAATCTTAAAAAGCTCAGGTATATTGGTCAAATTGTTTTCTACTTTGGACACTTTGAAATAAACATGATCAGTGTGAAATTTCCTGACAATGTATTACTAATCCATTTGTGCCAATGAAATTTCTGGAATGACCAGTTATGATTTGCTAGTGGTTTCAGAGCATGAATAGATTCACAAATTTTTGATGGAAAAGTTTAATAATCTTCTTTGATCAAAGATTATCAAAATGACCAATGAAATGATTTACTTGAAAGAGAAATTCTGCTTATGGATCTGGGATCCCAATGATCTGGATATCCCTAACAAAAATCAAACTCACATCTTCTTTATGCCTGCCTATCCTATGTAACTTCTGTCCATGTCCTCTCAAATGTATTTGGTGTGGTTGCATGTTTTTTTTGTTTTTTTAACTCATTAAATGAAAATGCCACTAAATTGAAAAACCTCTACTCTCACAATATTTAAGTTTTTTTCAGTATTCATTCTGTTTCCCAAATATGCATATGGATAGGATCAACAATAGCAATTTATATGGGTCTATACCAATGATTTTATCAATTTGGGGAAATTGTAACCATAAAAGTAGGGGTTCTTAACAGTTTTTATTTCCTGAACCTCTAGTTGCCTAGTAAAACCTATGGGCATTTTCTTAAAATGATGTCTTTAAAAGCATAAATAAAGTATAGATGAGTAAAAGTAAGTGAATTATATTCAAATATAATTACATCAAAGTACTAAAAAGGAGAAAAAATATGGACCCCCAAATAGTTTCCTGGGTCAATGAGAATTGAGTGACTTACACATATTTAGTGTTAATACATGTCATTACCAGGACTTGAAATAAAGTTATCTGACCCCCAAGCCAGTCCTTTATCTACAATGTGACAATTGCCTTTCATAAGTTTATAAAGCATAGTTATTTCAAATTCTCCGTCCTTTATGCATCTTTCCCGTTTAATCTTCATTTCTTCCTCTTTAACAAACAAACAAAAAAGATAGTATGCTGTTTTCCCAGTAATTAAGGAGAGACAAGGGGTTTTCAAAATGAATTTGAAGAAAAGTGTGGTTTAGCCCTTTCTTGTTCTGTCAAAATTCTGCCTTTGACAGGTCTTGGTTACTAAAACAGTTTGTTGTCAAAGAATAAGGGAAAAAAGTTTAGGGCTATTTTGAATTTTTTTTAATCATGTTTTTCATTTTTTCTGTTCAGTATATTAAAATGTGGTGTATATCTGTGTAATATCCATGAGTCTACTAACAACTTAACAAATCTGATTATTCGTGCATTTTAATAAAGTGCCATTGTTTTGCCTCTCCATGTTGATTGTCCTTAAGGTAATGGAAGGAGATTTAATCTATTAAACTGATCAGAAATTTAAAAAAAAAGAAATTTAAAAGAAAAAGTTAGCATCTAGTGCTACTGTGTCCCACAGGTTCTTCTACATTGACCCACACTTCCTCCACTGGTGAGTTAGAGGAGCATATTGCGACTGCCACTGATGCTATTGCTGTTGCTAGCACATCTGCAGATGTTACTGCATCCAATGTGACAGCTGTCACCACCCCTAGACTTTCTGAGGAACAGCGAGTGCAAGTGACAAGCCTCAGAAATTCAGGTCTGGACCCCAACACATCCAAGGACGGGCTCTTTCTTCATCAAGCAGATACACAAAGTACAAGGAGAAGACCAAGAAATGCTGAGCAGATAGAAAGAACTAAAGAACATGCAGTTGTTACTCATAGAGGTATTGGATGTTATTTTACTTGTGCCCATTTAGTTATTAGCCAAAACTATGATTTTCTAATCATTCAAATTAGAGAATCAAAATCACAAAAAAAAAGGGCTGAGATGATAAAAGTTAAAGAAAGGGTAGAACCAAGGTGTTATAAAAAAGAAAAGTAGAAAGCTATGGGAAAAACCAAACATTTAATCAGAGATGATCTATCTTATATAGTTAAAGGTGGATAAGAGAGCAAGAGAAAAACAACTTTTAAAAAGTTGATAGCTTCTCATCAAGTTCATTAAGACACAATATTGTGTAATTTTTGTTTATATCCATTGAAGTACTGAAAGAACTAATTGTGAAGAAATATTTCCTAAGTTTAATGTTAAAGCATGTCAACGTGGAGGCTGAGGCTTGCTTACAAATATTTTCAGTGTTGTCATATTTAAAGGCAAGTTTAGTCTCTAGTGCACATGTTTTGACATTACACATTGAGAAATATGTGTCAGAAGTGTCTAACACAGGCATCTGATATTCTTCTGCTACATTAACACTAATTATTCAAAGATTACACCAAAATATTATATAGTTGGGAAATTAATGAATCTGGATCCTGATGGTAGTTTTAACACACATGTGAATTTTCTATTCAAATTTACTCTTCCTTCTACAATATGATAGCATTGAGGAGGAAATCCTTTATTTTGAAGAGATATTGGCCATCATTTGACATTATAAACTATTCATTAAATTTATGATTCATATTTTGGGATCATAAATGCTTGGGCATTTTATTAAAGTTTATATTGTTACTCTAATTCAGCCTTCTTAAATTGATTACATTAAAATAATGGTAAACATTAAAAAACCCTATTTTCATTGTTTCAATAAAATTATCCAAATAATAGAGAAAATTAGAATAGTGCCACACAGAAATATATATGTGTGTATAAAATTACCAATGGATGTATCCAAAAAAGGTTAGTGGAACAAATTTCTAGTCAAGAATGGCTATTCATTTCTGAAATCAAAATTTTATTTGACATTGACTAAGACAAATCTTCAGTTTTAATAAGTCTCTATAATGAAGGATAATGTATAATTTATGCATGTTATATTTGTATGCCATGCATAGATATCATATAAACTATACATTATTTAAAAGCAGTGAGAACTAAGGAAAAATATTTCTACAAGCCCATTGCAAATCATACAGAAATATCTCAGAAGCTCATTTCTATCCATATATGTTCTCAATAACATTTTACTTTCTATCTCCTTTATGAGAAACTTTTTGAAGTGGTCCCATGTTTAGACATTCTAATCTACTTTCCTTTGATTCTTTATTCTGTTTCCAACATGTTTTTTCTTGCCATTCAAATACATAGATATATCAACATTTCAGTTTTTTTCAAAATTACGTAGCTATATGGGTTTGTTTTGTGTCAGAAAGAGATTTTTAATAATGGTAGAGCTCTAGATTTAAACCATGAGGTTTTTTTGTAAGGGGGTGGTATGGGAAAGAGTTTAGATAGTTCTTATTATTTTATGGCAACAGGAAAGCAGAACTGAAACCTCTCCATTTTTACAATGAGATTTTACTTGAGCTATGAAATTGGAGTTGAGGAAGTACAAATGTTTTCTAATATGTAATAACTTCAGGCTACATGGAATAACAGAAGAATAAATTTCGTTGCGACCTGAATTAGCTGCTGTTGGATTAAATCTATATTTGATAAAATCAGGGAATACCATTTAAATTCATGTAGCAAGTGTCATCAGTGGAAAAAAAATAAAGATTGAGAAAAAGGAAAGCTAGGTTTTGTATTATGATTTCAAAAGGTGATTTTAAGAAAGTTGATTCTGAGAAGTTCTAAATAGATAAAAGTGAATATCAATTAAGCATATAGAGTTATCCTCAACATAATTTCTAAGATTACTCAAATTTCTTGTTTAATTATATTCCTTATCACCCCAAACTATGTTAATTCATTCTCTATATTGCAGTTTTTACCTTCTTTCCAAAATTGCATTTCTTATTTGAACTTTCTTAGAGATGACTAGTCTCCAGTCATTTAAAAAGTCACTCTGTACGTATTCCTTGGGATAATTTGGATACATGTAAATTCTTTGAAAAGAAGGCAATTTAAAATTTATTATGATGCTCATTGATAAAAGTGTGAAATGTTTACTGTTGAAGCCACTCAAAATATGAAGTTTTACAAATTAGTTTCCATTTGCCTTCTATAACTGCTCAACAGAAATTTCTGATTGACATAGCTACCATTTATGATTGTACTACAAGATACTAATTTCAAAGGAAATATTTCTATGGATGATTGAATTTAAGAAAAACTCTTCCTATGCCTACTTCTTTCCATGACAAGAAAGCAATAGGTTTTGTGGCAATGAAGATTTCCCTTGTTCAGAAGGAAAACTTTTTCACTTCTTCTTGATAAACATTTAATAAGGGTCCATTATATGTAAAGTATTATGATAGGAATTGGGGATATAAAGTAAAAAAAAAAATGTTTCTACCCTTAAGAATCTTGCATTCTACCCAAAGTAGATCTTTAAAATGTTTAATGCTGTAAAGGCCAGGTTTCTGTCAAAGAAATGACTTAATATACCTTTTTTCCCAATGAAAGGTTAATATAGATAAGAAATTATATCAGTGACTTTTTAACATGCAAGTCCATAATTCAAAATCTATATGATTCTAGGAAGGAAAAAGTTGCTTTTATCTCCATTCACTAAGGGGTTGATTCAAATATCTTCTCAATATAGCTAATATTTGTTGTGGTGCAGTAGATAGAGCTAGGTTTGGAGTCAGGAAGATCTGAATTCAAATGCGGCCTTAGGCCTTTACTATCAATGTGACAACTCATTTAACCTCTGTTTGTCTCAGTTTTTCATCTATAAAATGAGAATAAAAATACCATCTACCTCCCAGGGTTGTTGTGAGAATCATTAAAATAACCATTATAAAACACTTCATACAATTCCTGGCACATATTATGTGCTATATAAATATTAGCTTGTAGTTTTTTTTAATTGAAAAATGCTTTCCATACCCTGGCATAATTCTTAAAGAAGAAAGTATGTTAGATAAGTAAATGTGGATGTAGATCCAGAAACAATTTGAATTGTTTATAATTCAGACTTTAACCTACAGATAGATGTATGGGAATATATATACACAAAGAGAGAAAAATGTGTACATGCATATACATATATATGTATATATTTACATATATGTATCATACCTGTGCTTTCATTGGTATAAATTCTCAGAAAAGGAATTTATCTTACCAATGTGTTCTCTGAAATTTTAGCCTTAAATAGTTACTGGGGGCAGTAGGGAATTAGAGAGATTTTGTAACTTACTGAAGACCTAAAAACCACAAACACCATGGGTAAGAGAGTAGTGAACATAGGTCATTAAAACTCCAAGGACACCTTTCACTCCACAGTGTACCTCATTACCCTCCATAAAAAATAAATATAAATACTTTCAGATCCTATCATCAAAATTCTTTTTTTCTTCAAATGTTTATCTCTATAATTCTCAGTAATATCTCCTATTTTGTTTCATCTCAAGATAGTTCTGGAATTATAGAATAAGAGCAAACATCCCATAACACAAATATTTACAGAGTACCTTCCCTCAAAACAACTTTATGAAATAAGAAGGGCAGTCATTTACTCACATTTTACACATTAGAAAACTAAGGATCAGAAAGTCTAACTGGCCAAGGGATATATGAGCTAATCAGGAAAGGAATCTAGGTCTTCTGACTGAATTGTTTTGATTACTCTACATAACTCTTTATTGGGCTGTATTGCTTCCTAATTGATACTGAGTTGTTAAAAATAAGGGAATGATGATAGATCGCTAAGTGTAAAGTGATATTAAGGATAATCATTTATTTTAGTACTTAACAAAAGTATCTGTTGATGCTGTGGTATATATTATTATTTCTTCAACTATTCTTGATACTAAGACATTAAGTTTTAGGCATAGAACTTGATTTAAAAGATATACAGTCATGTAAAATGATGTTCACAAAGGGAATAATTAATTATTGAGAATAATAATAAGCTCTATAAGACTCTAAATTGCTAAATAATTGTCGTTCTACATTAGAGGGAATTTCTTCAACCAGAGTTCCCAATACCGTTGAAATCATAGGCTTAATTGTACACACACACACACACACACACACACACACATATATATATATATATATATATATATATATATATATATATATATATATATATATATATATATATATATATATACACATATATGTGTATATATATATGTGTGTGTGTGTGTGTATAATGCATACACATATACATACATACATATATGTATATAAAATATATATACATGTATACACACCTACAGTTGATAGGTGATTTAGGTAGATATATAAAGGGAGGAAATGTGCTTATATTATACTGAGTGTGGATAGAGGATAATATCTGTTGTTCAGTCATTTTCTAGTTATTTCTGACTCTTTATGACCATATTTTGGGGTTTTCTTGGCAGAGAATGGAGTGGTTTGTTTCCTTTTCCTTTTCCAGCTCATTTAACAGATGAGGAAACTGAGGCAGACAGGATTAAGTGACTTGCCTAGATTCACACAGTTAATAAATATCTGAGACCAGATTTGAACTCCAGAAGATGTCTTCCTGACTAGAGGCCCAGAACTCTGCCACCCAGCTGCCCAAAGTGTCATATATGTTCATGCAATATCTACTGGAAAACTTGATAATAACCACATAACCAATTCAGATAGTTAGATGACAGATATAGTAATATGTATGAAGGGGGAGAGAGAGACGGAGACAGAGAGAGAAGGAGAGAGATTTGTTTAATGGGAGATTTGTAAACAAAAAATGGATAGAATAGTTAAGAGCAATTTGGATAGTGTGATATTTTAGCACAGGATTTTTGTAAGATTCAATTGAGATAACATATAAAGGGGACATCTAGATGGCACAGTGGATAAAGCACTGGCCCTGTATTCAGGAGGACCTGAGTTCAAATCTGGCCTCAGACACTTGACACTTACTGGCTGTGTGACCCTGGGCAAGTCACTTAACCCTCATTGCCCTGCAAAAAAAAGAAAGAAAAGAAAAAAAGAGATAACATATAAAATTTTTTCCAAACTTTAAATCAACACAGAAATTGCAGCTATTATTCCCATGTTTTTGCTATTTTGTTGAATCATTTTTCAGTCATGTCTAACACTTCATGGTCCCACTTGGGGTTTTTTAGGCAAAGATAATGTAGTGGTTTGCCATTACCTTCCCTAGCTCATTTTTCTGATGAGGAAATTGAGGCAATCAAACATGCCCAAGGTCACATAGTGTCTGAGGCCAGATTTTAATTAAGAAGATGAGTCTTCCTTAGTCTTGGCCTATCCCTCTATCCACTGTGCCATCCCATTCTCTTGTTTAGATGAGGCTTATATTTATAAATAACTAAATGTCTAGCTTCATGGAGGAAAAAATATCCAAAAATGAAACTTCATTTTTCTCTTTACCATATTTTACAAGTACCTAGGTATCATTTTAAAGAATTCCTTAATTATAAACTACCCTGGGGCGGCTAGGTGGCGCAGTGGATAAAGCACCGGCCTTGGATTCAGGAGTACCTGAGTTCAAATCCGGCCTCAGACACTTGACTTACTAGCTGTGTGACCCTGGGCAAGTCACTTAACCCCCATTGCCCAGCAAAAAAAAAAAAAAATTTATAAACTACCCTATTTAACCAACTTTAAATTTGCACATTAACTTCTATACTTTGGAAAAATAGAGACGTATACTTCTTAGAATCCATGGTATAGCCTTGGCATCAAGATGCCCTAGGTTCAATGTCCTAGCGTATTCTTAATCCCTCAGTGTCCCAAGGAAATATATAAAATTATAAATTATAAATTTGTTACTGACCTTTGCTGTGGTAAGAATTTACCATACTACAAATGTTTTGTAGTGATTTAGTGACATCTATAAGGTTAAAAAATCTATACTCTAGTGATAAAAGTCTTTATGACATCTTGGTGACAAAAAATAAATAGAAAGCATCTAATGACCAATGTTTTAATAATAGAATTCTCTAAATTAAAATATATTACATAAGAGATATCATTCTGCTATATCCTGAGGAAGTCTCCTCAGTTTATTAGGACATGCTGGAGCGTTCTTTCTCCTGATAGAACTTTCAGAAATCATGGTCATTTCTCTGAATATGGGGAAATAAGGTAGAATTTTTTGTGGAAAAGTTTCTGTAATTTTAAATTCTGTAATTTTAAAGTTAATTTTTAAAAATCACATCTACTTAAATTGAAATTTAAATAATTCACTTTTGAAGACTACACTATCAGGAGTTTTCATTTATTTTTCAGTAACTGAAGAGGTTTTGATAGCTGTTTTTCACTTAGAAAATGTGGATTTTCTTCTACTAGATTAATTCCTGTATCATAAACTATTTTAATTATAGTTTGAAATAGATATTTTATCCTACATTAGGTATTTATTCAGTGATAAGAAAGTGGTGATTTTTTGCATGCCAAATTTTTGTTATGAATATTTATATCTTCAGTATTGGGTTTTTATATAGTTTGACCTATTTTCTGACATTATATTTAATAGTCAATCATATTAATATAATCTAACAGATTTTTAAAGTTTGAATTTTTGTTTTTTATTAGTATTTCTGATTAGGTGTTTAAAACCTTTTTACATTTTTTATCTTTTGGGAAAAGTTTAATAGTTATTTCATTTTTTATTTATATGTTACTAGAAGCAAAGGAAAACTGAATGTTTCACTTTCACAACAAGATTTTTTTTTCTAAATACAACTTTAGAAATTTTTGCTTGAATTTATTTCCTTATGGAAGATCAGGAAACAAATTAACTTCTCTATAATGTTCATGTTTTCTTAAAAAACTAACGTTCTGGGGCAGCTAGGTGGCACAGTGGATAAAGTACCAGCTCTTGATGCAGGAGGACCTGAGTTCAAATAACAACAATAAATAAATAAATAAATAGATAGATAGATAGATAGATAGATAGATAGATAGATAGATAGATAGATAGATAGATAGATAGATAGATAAACAAACAAATAAATAAATAAAACTAAGATTTTTTGGTGGTTTTTTTTTCATACTATAACAGAATCTCAACATTGGAAGTCTACCTCTATCTTAAAGGGTTGATGTGAGGAAAGGACTTTGTAAATGTTTAAAAACTGTGTAAAGTGGGGTAACTGGGTGGTATAGTGTATAGTGCACCAAATCTGGAGTCAGGAGGACATGAGTTCAAATCTGGCCTCAGACAACAGCTGTGTGGCCTTGGACAAGTCACTTAACCCTGATTGCCTCAACAACAACAACAACAACAACAAAAAAGTGTAAAGAGTTTATTTTGTTTTTATTTTTGTTAGTAACACTAATAAAGTTCACTGGTAGCATATTGATATATTAAAATATTTAAGTCTTTAGGGTTGTTCAACTACTTTCACTATCAAAAGGCAACATAGTGCAATGGATAGAAAGTTAGTCTTGGAGTCAAGAAGAATTGCTTCAAGTCCTACTTTTCACACTTCGTATCTGTGCGACTATAAGCAAGCATTTTAATCATTTGTATGGATCAAGAAAAAGTTTTGCTATCAAGTAAAAATTTAACATGATTAAAATATGCCTCAAAAACCTTTTTGAGATTATTCTTAGTAAGTATTATATACATATCAAATCCAAAATATAATGATCTTAATTCACATTTGTCATTACTGTTAAAAGTTTTTAATAAGCTTTTAAGCTGATAGTGTTGTTGTTGGTGGTGGTGGCATGTATATGTTAGTGTTTGGATGTGCATAAGTAAAAAATTATGCCATCATTTATTGAGCACTTACTATGTACTTAGTGTTATACCTAATGCCTATGGTTAACAGAAATTAAGTATAAGACAAAGGCAATCATAAACTATTAGATTATTTGGCTTTATAAATCTGGTTACCACACATTTTATTTAAATCTTTTGATCATGCAAGAAATATTTTTTCCTATTTTACAAGTAAGGAAACAGTAAATTGTAGAAATGATATAGATTTCTCATAGCTGGTACTAGAATTTGAGTCTATAGACTCCCAGTGTTGTTCTCTTTTCACTATACATACTCTCTTCTATCCTGCCTAAAAAGAATAATTTGAAGTATAAAATAATCACTCACAAAATGTTCATGTTAACCTGTGGACTTGATTTCTTTAGGAAATACAAAGTAAAGGTAGACCAATAATACTAATCCCAGAAGTCTATGTTTCCAAAGTTGTTCGGAATCTAAAAGTGAAATGAAGATATTCTGAATATATTACAAATAAAATATAATCATTAATCGCAAAATTACTATCTATCCATCCCTAAAACACAAAATCTATCCAAAAAATAATATATTTTTTAACATTTACTTAAATAATTTGGCATTTTGTAAAATAGATAACATGGTTTGTGTGTGTTTGTACTGTATGTCTGTGTATATGTTTAGGATAAGCAGTATAAATCAACATGCTGAGCCCATAGTTAAACAAGAGGAAGTGATGCAGATAGACTGTCTTTATTGTCTAGCACATAGTAGAAACTTAATAATGGCACATAGTAGACACAATAAATGCCTATTGGATTGACTTGTTGATTGGATTATAGCATTTTTTAAATGATCTTCAAGTTCTCTTGGAATAACCATCTGATTTTTAAAATTTCAATATTCTAGTGTTATTAGAAGGTGGAGGAGGTAGAAGGCTATGAGTAATGAAATACAATAGTCTCTGACGAATAAACAAGTATTCCTCAGGGGACAGTGGAAAGGTTCACAGTGGGTATACAGGATGTAACATATACTGAATAACAAATGCATATATATAATATATAAAAGTGTATGGGGGGCAGTTAGGTGGCACAGTGGATAAAGCACCGGCCCTGGATTCAGGAGTACCTGAGTTCAAGTCCAGCCTCAGACACTTGACACTTACTAGCTGTGTGACCCTGGGCAAGTCACTTAACCCCCATTGCCCCATAAAAAAAAAGTGTATATGCATATATACATATATGTGTGTGTGTATTTGTATGCCCGTATATGCATATATACATACACATATACACATAGAATATCTCTATATAGATAGACATATTAGATATATAGATTTATACTGTTAGAGTGACTCTATGACTTGCAAATATATTTTAACTCATTATGCACATAACATCCTATTTATTCTGCCAAATGATTTTTAGGCTAAATGCTTCTTAAATTCAAAGACACTGGATTCATTGATGTGGACAGCAAATACTTTACATTGAATATTAATAGATGGCTTTTTTTATTTGATTCGACCAAAATAATTCTACACAGGAAGTTTACATTATGAATTTTCTCATAATGAGACCCATTGGATTAATGAGGTTGGTCATCAGATTCCTATCATGTGTTAACAGGAATGAATATGCTTATAGTATTTCCTGCTTACATAATATACACTGCTGCTATCCCTTTATTACCTATGGCAACATTCATATCAGGGCAGGTAGATGGCACAGTACACAGAGTGCTGGGCCTAGAGTCAGGAAAACCTAAATTAAAATCCATCCTTAAACACTCACTGGCTGTGTGGCCTGGGCAAGTAACTTAACTCTGTTTGCCTCAGTTCCCTCATCTGTAAAATGAGTAGGAGAATTACAAGCCACTCCAGTATTTTTACCAAGAAAACCCCAAATGGGGCCACAGAGTCAGACATGACTGAAATGACCTCCTTCACATCAGAATGTAGTATCCTATCTGAGTGGTTTAAGGGAAAGAAAATTAAACACATCCTTTCAATATGTTACCTTGGTTCATGCTCTTCTCACTCTAATAACTACACTGCTGTAACAGATTCTACAAATCATTGAGTCAAGAAAACAATATTCATTCACTCTAACTATATATATATATATATATATTACAATATGTCTATCTATATAGAGATATAGATACATAGTATAAACTAAAGGTAAAAAAAACAATTACTAAACTCCGATTTTACAATGTAGTATATATGCAGTACCATAGAGTTCTTTCAAAAATACCAATTCCTAAATAAAGCAAGAACAGAACCAAAAGGGAGTTTTCATTAATTTATTTTTTGGGTAAGTTTCTAATAACACTCTAGGGGGAGGCAGTGTGGCCTAATAAGGAGTGTTGACCTTCTGGTAAGGAACCTGGGTTCAAATTCCAACTCTGGCATATATTAGTTGTATAAGTCATATAACTTTTCTGATCCTTGTTTTCCTCATCTGTAAAATGGACATTATTGTGTCCATAATTCTATATTACCGTACAGAGTTGTTATGAGGAGCGACTGAAATAGTAAAGTACTTTGCAAAGTTTAAAGTTCTAATTACATGCCAATTAATAGAATATATATTTATTGCCTTAGTTCAATAGCAGAATCACATGATAATTTCCAGAATTAATGCTAGTAAATGCTATCTGATTACCTATCCCTCACTCCTATGTGTTTGTTTACACAAACCCAAATAGTCTATCTGACATAGATATGAACATGTTGTAGTAGCCCGGACAGCCTAGACTTCCCTGGTTGTGCATTATGCTTTCTCCTTTGCCTTTCATCTCCTTTCACATCAAAATCATCTGCCCATTGAACAATATCCTTAGGACCAAATGTTACTAGAGGAACTGATGCCAGTAGAATATTAGTTTTAAGAAGCAATTTCTTGTATGTCCCAGCCTTGCTCAAGTGTCTCCACTAACAGCAATAGAAGGATATCAAACATCACTTATAAATCTTTTTTAAAAAACTAATATAATGGCTTTAACCTTTTCCCCCATCCCTTCTAACCAAAACAGCAAACTACTAACATACCTCTAAATAACTGGTTTTATTTCTGTTGCTTGCATATGTGCTGCTTCTAGCCTCTGGTAGAAATACTAGAAAGGCCATCAATGCTGAAATTGTACAGCAGAAATTTCTTTCCAAATTCAGTATTCCAAAGCACTTCTCAAACACAAAAAACAAACCAATATATTACTTTGTCATTTACATAATTAATGTTTTAAACCACAAGTAACAATAGAATAGTGAATAATACTCATGTTTCTTTCTCATATGTTTTAGAAGGTAAAATAAGTAGATGCATTTAATAAGAAAGGTCATCCTAAGTAGATAATGATTACAGAGTGTTTGGAATAATGTGTATTTTATCCATATTGTTTCATTATTTGCTTTGTTTCAATAGTATTCTTGTATACTATTCAATAATGCGTTACTTTAAGAAAGCATTAATATATTTATAGCATATTCATATTCAATGTTTAGATGTATATAAAATATATTTAATCATACTGAAAATACTATTTTGCGTCCTTGTACTAATTCATCATGTCTATACAGACTTATCAAAGTAATATTCCACATAAAATAAATTTTACTTAATATCCCTTTTTCTTGCTCTTTAATATAGTGTTTCACCCAAGAGGAAAGCCAAAGCCTTAAAGATTAGAATTTTCCTGCCAATCTATGAGAAACAGAGTATTTAACAGGATTTAAACAGATGAATTTTTAACCATCTGGCACTTTTATGATAATATTAATTCATTGAACTTTATTTTTTTCTTTTCTGATAACAGCATATCTGGAATTTCAGTAAGAATTTTAGCTAGAGTCAGACAGGTTAGCATTATATTTAGAGTTCTTTGTATTATAATATATAGAACTACACCCTAGATGAATCAATTTCCCATTAGGGAAAATGCTTAGACCTTTATGGTAAGCTCTACAGGGTGAGGCTTTGAGGACTGATTATGTCTTGGGTTTGCAGTTTTAATATTCCTGTTATAAGAAAGTCTTCTGAAAAAGAAAACTTCTCAACATAATCCATATCATGCCTAGATAGAGAAAAGTACAGGTTAGGAAAAAAAGTTCTACATTTTATTCTGTCTTTTATAACCTAATTGGATAAGATATTGAATGTTTTCAAATCTTATTTCCCTCATTTGCAAAATGGTATTTATTAATAACACATACTACCCTTTCCTCAGATATGCTGATGGGATCAAATGTAAAGAAAAATTATAAATCATAAAACACTACATAAATGTCAGCTCCTATTAATGGGAGAAAATATTGCTCTTGATAGATTCAGTTGGGTTTCTGCATTTTACTGTTTTGTCCATCCTAACATAGTTTTTGCTTTAAATATTTGATTCTTCCTTTAAAATAATTCCATACATTATTGTTTTCATTCCTAGTTTTTAACTGATGGCTATGATTGCCTAGCTTTTTTAAAAGTCCATATTACCCAACATTCCTCAGTTTGAACATTTAGGCCTATGGGAGATGACGGCAATAATATATAGTATTTCATATAGTTTGATACCCAAAATGCAGACTGATTATTGTAAGACTAAAGCTACTGTTGTATCATTACATTCACCATTCTCAACAAATGATGCTGATAAGATTTATCTTGTATTCCTAATTAGAACAAAAAGACAGAAGATCAAATGCACTTTTTATTACATCATATATTCTTCTCAAAATCCTTATTATGCTTATTATACTTCCTCCCTAATTGTACAACTCCATTTTTGTTGAAGTTGTGTATCATGTTAAAGGTATTCATGACTTTCATGACTTTTGATGGAATTTTAGTACTTGCAAATAAGAATGGTGTGGAGATACATAGACTTATAAATAGTGATAGAACTCAGGTGATAACATAGACAACCAATTGCTCACTTTCTTTTCTTATCAAAAACAAAACAAAAAAATGCTAGTGCCAGAGCAAGCCTCTCCTGACTTCGAGATATGAAATACTTCAACACCTTACACATGTTTATTTTATTTGTGATTACTTTAGACCATTTTCATCCAATTTTGTAACAAGGTGCTGCACTTGTATGTGACGTTATAAAGCATATAGCTCTCTTGCTGTGCACAAAATGGACACATACCATTAACCTGGATGCTTTTAGGAAAACCAGAAAAATGCATAAATGGTGGAACAGTTTGTCATTGGCCATAAAGAGATAATACATTTTTTTCATAATTACATACATTATACTCTGTCATTGTTTTATATGCCATTAATAGCTTTAATGTTTTACATAGTCTGGATAATTCTTAGTGGCAACATCAAATAAATACAAAATTATAGAATTTATAAGATATCTAACCTGTCCCTTTATTTGTTGAATTGTTCCTTCTAAAATATTTAAAGACTAAGTAAAGCCTATCAAATTATTCTGAACAAATATAGTCAATGATTTTTTTTGTTAATATCAGTATAAATCTAGCAAAGTCATTAATTTCCTATATCTCACTCATTCAATTGATTGGGATAACAGTATTTTTCAATTAAATTTTAGGTTACTAAGCAAAATTACTAGGATCTTTATTATATTTAAGTAATTCCACTAATTATATTGATTCAAACTATAAGTGAGCCAAGGGGTATCAAAGTATGTTTCAATTCAACCAATAGTTAATGGAGACTTTCAGTGTGTCCTTGATGCTATTTGAACATTAAGAATTAGATATGGGGGCAGCTAGGTGACACAGTGGATAAAGCACCAGCCCTGGATTCAGGAGGACCTGAGTTCAAATCTGTCATCAGACGCTTGACACTTACTAGTTGTGTAACTCTGGGCAAGTCTCATTGCCTGGCCAAAAAAAAAAAAAAAGAATTAGATATGGTCATAGCCCTCATGGAGCTTACATTCTAGACATATATCCTGGTTATTTAATCTTTTCCTATGTGAGCTCTTCATCAAATGAAATTATGAATAGAAACTGTTTTTAAACATCGATGCACTAATTAAATTTCAACAATAATCACTATCATGTTTACTATCATTTTGGAGAAACTACACCTATGTATATTGTAATTAATGAGATAGAGGTAAAAAGTTGGTTTGGTCTAATTCTTTGGCAGCTTCTACATTTTGCCATATTGGGAGTGAGAATATAAGTCTCTCCTAAATGAAGCATTTTCTTCAAACCTATAAAAAACCTCATAAGAAGGAAAACAAATATGAAATAGCTAAGAAAAAATTTTATCATAAAGGATTAAGTAAATTTCTAAGATAGCTTATAGTAGAAGCCAAATAGACCACATATTAAAACAATATACACATGAAAAAGTATAATTTCATATTTTGTTCCAATAAGATCCTCTAAATAACATCAGTCCCATATCCCTTTGTTGATTGAGGAAGTACGAAGAATGCTGGCTTTCGAATCAGAGGAGTTGGATACACATCTTGTTACTATCAGTGTGACATAACCCACATCACTACTTTCTCCAGACCTCAGACGCCTCACCTATAAAATGAGAGAACTCTACTAGAAACAACACTGAAGTCCATTTTTCTGGAACCTTGTTCCTATGATCTCCTAATTCATTACCTTGTTTTCTATCTATGATCCTCTATCTAATGCTTTAAAAAAAACACTCATAACATAATCTATTCCAGTGATGTCAACTCAAATAGGAAGGGGGAAAGGAACTAAACTCTATATGAGGATTTCCACATATTGACTTAGAAAACCATAAGTCAACATTATCCAAATTCTATTGCATTTTTATTTATTTTGTTAAATATTTCACAATTATATTTTAATCTGGTTTATATGGTACTAGAGGGTATTATAAGCCACAAAGTAGATTGTGAGCACAGAGAGTTTAACTCTTCTGATCTATTCTACCTAGTGTGATTTGTATTTCAAGAACCACTTAATAAGCAAGGTGTTGTGCTAGGCACTGTGCATACATACATATACCATAATGTAGATACATGTATATATGTATTATATACACTGTAGTATAGATATGTACATATGTACAATATATATATGAATATATTCTCTTACTTCAGAGCTTATATTCTATTGGGCATGACATAACATTAAACTTATAAGTATAAAATGATCATTCATAGAAGGAGAACAGTTACAATTATAGAAATTAGAAAAGGCTATCTTAGGTCTATTGAGATATTTACTTCAAACAAGCCCATTTCTGGTATGATGCCCTTCTAAACATTCCCCAGAAGGAAAATGAGCAGACAAAGATAATGCTATAAACAAGAGCCATAAATGTGAAATTATCTCTCTACCATGGATGTAATAGGAAGATAGGCAGACAGAAATATAGTTGAATAAAGAACCTAGACACAAGGGTGGGATAGAGTTGGGGAATAGGTCAAGAGAGATCCTATATTGAATTTAATTTTCCAGCAGACTGAGTTGGTATTCTTGGCTTTCTTCACAGTCTAGCAAGTTAGCAGCTTGAATCTAATGTGCCCTGTGGGAATACTTTTCTGCCAGTCTCAAAAATAGTGCATTATGCAAGTATAGCCTAGATGATATAAAATCATAAATTACTGTGGTCAAAAACTTGTAAGAACTTCAAACTTATCCAGTCTATACTTTGTGACAAAGCCTATGAGAGTATAGTCAAATGGTTTTAAATTACTTTTTAGTAATTTTGGATTAATACCAATGCATTAATTATTCCATTTCCCCTTTGATATTGAAATAGTGTATTATGTTCTAGATGAATGATACTCATTAATTGTGATCCCTGATTAGTTGCTTCCTTTCCAATTAAATAAGCTGAAGTTCTCAAGCCCTTTTGGAAGCAAATATCTTAAGATATTGAATCAAACATATATGTGTGTGTGTGTGTGTATGTGTGTGTGTATATATGTATACGTATGCATATACACACAAACATATTGTATCTATGTTTCATATTGTTGATACAGTTTATATATCATATAGTTGATGTATCATATTGCGTGGTATATTTATTTATTATGTAATTCATGATCAAAAAGCAAGGGAAAGGACAAAACTACAAAAATAGACATTTACAATGCCATAAAACATATTAAAGGATTTCAAAAAAATAAATTTTAGAAGTTTAAACTATCCTGTTTGGCCAAAGATAGCATAAGAATTAGATATTCAATTTAACTCCAAATGCCAAAAAAATTGGAAGTTATTACCTCCATTGGTGGAAGTATACATAATATTGAAAGTATTGATATCTATAAGCCTTATCAATTGTAACTTTAATCATATTTTGGCTTTTATCAAATCAATTATAAGAACTCCCAAAATGATTTCCAAAAACTCTCATTATTTTCATTTAGTTGTGACATTTTCTGCTGCACCATAACTGCTAGGTCTATGGAGCCAAGCAGACCTGGTACATCTGCTACCATCAACATATGTTTTGAAGTTTCCTGAATTAGTTCCATCTCTCTGATGGTACAAACTAAAATTATCCATATTGAGATTTTGGTGTCAGGATCCAATAATTAATTGCCGGATTGTGAGCCAATCATTTATCCTCATCACATTGTAAAATGTAGATTAAAAACTTGATGCAATTAACATATATGGCAAAAATAAAGTTTCATAAGTCATCCTCTAAACATTTAATTTCTTCTTCTATTTCTAAATTAATGGTTTTAGATTCTTTATATTCATTCCTCAAAATACTGCATGGAATTGTAAAATTTTGCCATTTTTTCATATAAGCATTGTGGTTTTTACCTTAATGTAGGAGATAATGTTAATATATTTTTTAATAAATCTATAATAAGTGGGGCTGCATAGAGCCTCAAATCAAACATTTTTGGACTAAAGATACTTGGTGCTTTGATTTAAAAATTTATGATGATTATTTGATGATATCAGCCTCTCTATATGGAAAAATGGTTGAATTTGTTCCTGTCTCCTATATATGGGAGCAAAATGAAGGTACCAGGTACCACCACAGAGATTTTTAAATCTTAAGGACTCTAAGTTAAAGTAGCTAAAAGTACTGTATTTATATTGGCATGAATTTTGTTAACAAAGATATTTGGGGTTCAATTCCTATCACTTTAAAACTTCAGACACAAATAAATCAAATGATAAATAAGACAATTTAGTGCAGAAGAGAATTAGATTTGGCTGTCTTAAACACAACCTCCATTTTTACAGAAATTTTTAAAGGTTAAAATAAGTGTATTTATTAAAGGCGAAATTGAATATCTGCAGCTTTTTAAATATCTATCAATTTCCTGATTCCACTTTTTTATTCCAAATTGCTTTGATTCTGTTATGTAGTAATCTCTAGTTATTAATACTCTCTGAAAAAAATAAGTTATGCTTTTCAATTTCTCCAGTCACATTACTTGTTACTTATGTAACACTATATATTTATTCATCAATGGACCTTCAAGTTCATTGTGAAAGTTTTAAAAAATTATGTCATAAAATAATTCCCATTGACTTCCAAAAGGGTAGACTCATATGATTTCTATTACTTAATTTTCTATGGATGACAACCCTGTTTTATAGGTATAACTCATATCACAAGTCAAATCATTCCTACACAATTGGCAATTGGCTTTATATTAACTTATAGCACAGCTTTTCTATGAACTTCCATTCTAATTCCAAGACTGTGTTTCACATATGTTTTGATTATAAGGAAAAATTTATAAGCATGATAGTGATGTACTTTTTATTGTGAGAACTTCCTGGAAATTGGTGTAATAATAACCTGCATTTTCTTCCTCATACTAGTGATAAAGCACATGCTTTGGCTCTCCTCACTCAGAAGGGAATTTTGATGTTTCACTATGAGAAATCTAAAGTGGATGGTTTTTATGGAGACTGCAAATGATTTGACATTAACATTGATGTTAAGAATAATCAGGAATAACATTTTGCCAATATTCTCAGATATCTATTATTGGGGATCTAATAAGGTCTTCCCTTCCTATTTCCTTGCTTCCTTTTCTTACTGGACATCTCATCAGGCTCTCAATTGCAATGTTTTCAACATAGAATCTTTCCTCTTTATTTGCAGCCTTAATTTCTACCTGAATTCTCTCTATTTTGAGATATTTCTTCTAGACATACGGTCCCTAAACCAGCAAATCATCTTTAACTCTTCCCTGAACCCTATTCTCAATTCCTAACAAAAGGATTAGTTGCCAGGTGGTTAGGGTACCAGACTCGAGTCAAAAAACATGGATTCAAATCCCCCTCTATGACCAACAAATAAGCCAACAAATCTCCCTGGGGATCATTTTTCACACCTATAAAATAATGGTGACTTTACTAAATGACTTCTGGGGTTCCTTCTGCTTTAAAATTCATGATTTTATGAAAAAATCTTATTTCCAACTCTATGTCTTTCAGTCCTGTCCTTTTCTATTTCTACTATCAATAACCAAGCCCTACTGCTTAGAACTTCTACTACTATGTTCCTACTCTAATCAATACCAATACATTACCCAGGAAATTTAATAATGTAACATTCAAAGCATAAAACTCAATTTGATTTAAAAAAAAACATGCAGGAATTCCCCATCTACTTTTAAATAAAGTCCTAACTCCTTAAATGGGCATTCAAGGCCTTTATCAATTAATGATATTATTACCCACATAAGGTTGTGGAAAGGACCATTATCTGCTGACCCACACCAGACCATATGTTTTCAATCATGCCTCATTGAATGGGATAAAGAATACAAGATTTCATTCTTTCATTGTTTATTATAATGAAGTATTTGACTTGGTAAATGAAAGCTCAACCCTGGATTACTTTCCCTGATCTATTTCATACTCTCATTGACATACACAGAAGTACAACTAAACTACTTGTCTCTCCATAAGCACATTCCTACTTTTTCACTTCTGTGCATTCTACTTGGAGTTAGCACTTGCATCTTCACCTTGTGGCTTATGGTGGCAGAGAGAAGAGGCACCGTCTGTTCCTTTCTTGAAATAAGTGATAGAATTTAAAAATAAGTCTGTGTACAGGCAAAGGCACATCAAATCACTATATTTTGCTTTTCTTTACCCAATCTTTGTGGATCACATGCCAAAAAAATTAAAAAGATCAATAAAGCCCATCCTGTCTCAAATGCGTTCAGAGCAGGCCAGTGACAAACTAGTAGGATAGAAAAACTTTGTCTCTCTTCCCTGAAATACAACAATCTTCCCCAGAAGCCAATGGTTCACTGCTTGTAAATTGGCATGGTTCTGTTTTCTTCCAACTACCAAGACCAGTGGGAAATGACTTGGCATGGATAAGCGCCCTTGCCCCATAGAGAAATGAATACATTTTGGTATCAAGTGATGCTTCTTCTGATAAGCAATGTAGCAATGTATGGTATGAAACCTTTTGTTGACATTAAACAAATTATAATAAAGCAAATTTTCTTGTCATGATAAACGGATGAAATACTTCTACATTAAGCCCAAGTGTTACCTTTTCCAGCAAGACTGTCATAATCCCTACAGTGAAATGAACTCTCTCCCACTGGGATTTGTTTTTACTTTCTCTTATTACAGTGGATACATTATAAGTGGCAGGCATACAACTGGTTCTCAGGCCTCCATACTCTCAGTCCATCATTCTGTTCTCTACATTATGATGTCACCTTTTATTTTACTTTACTTCTGAAGATTAAAGTTTGCATGGCGTCAAATTCAGGAATATATTAATTCAAGCCCCACCTCTGATTTCTATGGGCTTTGTGACAAGCCACTGAACCTCTCAGTGCTTTAGACAACTCTGTAAGACTATATAAGTTCCAGGGGCAGCTAGGTGGTACAGTGGATAAAGCACTGGCCCTGGATTCAGGAGGACCAGATTTCAAATCCAACCTCAGACACTTGACACTCACTAGCTGTGTGACCCTGGGCAAGTCACTTAATCCTCATTGCCCCACAAAACAAAAACAAAACAAACAAATAAACAAACAAAAAGACTAAGTTCCAGAGGTATGGACATGCATTGGCAGGACAACTTTCTATATAATATGGTTGAAACTAGAACAATAGGTCCTATGATCAATAGAGACCAAGTGAATTTTTCTGTTTACCAGACAAGGATTAACAGAACGAACATAGGAGGCAGCTAGGCGGTGCAGTGGATAAAGCATCAGCCCTGGATTCAGGAAAACCTGAGTTCAAATAGTTCAAATCCAGCCTCAGACACCTGACACTTATTAGCTGTGTGACCTTGAGCAAGTTACTTAACCCTCATACACACACACACACACACACACACACACACACACACACACGAACAATTATAAATTGTTTCTTTTCTGAAGAACAATCTTTTGTTGATTTATATGTCTTTTGTCAAGCCAAAATGAGAAAAGTGTTGGCAAAAACTAGATTCCTACTTTTTGGTTTGAGATGTAACAATCAAACACACTGGTGAAATACAAAAAGAAAACCCTGGTTCATTTATGGGCAGTAACCAATAACTGAATGTGAACATCTGAAAATACAAATAAATCTGATATTTCAATTGTAAGCAAACTACATATATATACATATAGAGCGATATAGACATATTTGTGTGCATGTGTATAAAAGAAATATTTCTATATATTAACTCAGTATCAAATCAATATCAATATCAAAATAGCATTACTATAATCATGGTTGAAAGTAGTTATTATTTATAAATTTATATTGGGTTTTCATTCTGATTAGTGTAACTGAAGCTCAAAGGGATTAATATATTTGCTTATAGTTACCTGGCTAATAAGTTGCAGATTCAGGAGTATAACTCAAATTTTTCTGAGTACTAATTCAGTGCTCTCTCTAATGCTATTTATAATAATAGTAATACAAATAACAAAAACTGGAAACTATATTATAGTGCTTTTATATCCATGATTTCATTTAATTTTCACTATAACCCTGTACACTAAGGAGCATAAATACCATCATCCCCCTCCTCATTTTAGATATGAGGAAGTTGTGTCTGTCTTCAAACAGCTAGTAAGTATTAGAGCTAGGTGTCTGCTTAAGCTACTGATTCAAAATTTGACACTCTATCTGCTATATCATGCTGGTTTGGTTTTTATATAGAACTTCTCCTTCAAATACACCATTTTTCTCAAGCAGTACTTCTATCTTGAAGTTAAAAAGCAAACTATTAATTTAACAAAAAAAAATCAGGGGAAAAATAAAAACTTTACAGTGTTAAACTTTTGTGGCTAGGACAGGAAGGGAAGAGAAAAGAAAATAACAAGGAACATACATAACCTTTATTTCTACAATACTTACCAAAATCATTAAAGAGAAAAGTACAGCCTTGAAAAAATGTTTGGATGTGATATACACATATGAAAGGAAATGGGCGTATGTATCATCTTAATCAGTCATTTTTATTTTCTTAGATCCTTTCTGGTGTTAATGTGAAATATAATAAAAAGATTTTACAAATAGAAATCCCTGTATTAATGACCTAAAAATCAAATATTTTATTATTTTGAGCTTTCACATATCATATTGCCCCCACTTTGTAGCAAACCATCAGAAATTATTTTAAAACTAAATTTACAAGTTTATCATAATTATAATTGCTATTTATACATTAAATATTTGATTCTCTATGTAATGAATGAAGCAGTCACACACATTTATTAAGTGCAACAGTCCTGTGCCTGGTGTTGGTGATATAAAGGTAAAAGAATGAAACAATTCCTACTTTTAAGCAACTTACAAAGTCAAGTTTAGTTCTATTAACCAACTATAGCCTTTTTAAATGGGGTATAAGAGACTGTAATCATTAATTAGGGTTTTAACATCTGTTGTACAGTTTTATAATGAAACCTTATAAAACTACACAATTGATAATGATATTCTACTACTGTGTCCTTGAGTTTTAACATATCATGTGTACCCACATGCACATATTATAGGTCATCTCTTCTTATTGGTTCATACTATTTTTCCATATGTCTTTTTCATATCTTTTATAAAAGATGAGCCCAATTTTGCAAGATTTTTTACTTATTTCTTAAGCTATTAGTTATTGTTCGTTTTTTAAATTATATTTTGGTTTGCTGGAAAATGTTATTTTTTCCTGCACTTGAACTCTAATTCTGAAATGGTACTTCAAGTTATGATGTCACATTTGTTTTTTACTGCTTAATCACTGGAATTTTAAATTGGATATATTCAGCCCTCCAAAAATATAATATTTCTATCCCAAATAATGCTGCACAATTTAGTAGGAAAAGACCCCTGAAAAGCTAATACATGAAGCAGGGATGAACAACAAACAAAATTATTGCATAGTGCCCAGTTTATAATCCTGTGCTTCATGATAACAATAGGTCTTATATACTTATATGATCCTATTTCCATCTTTCCCCATTGTACATACATATGTATATAACCTCACAAATATTATCTGCTAATTTATATAGATACATCACTTCTTTGTAAAAAAAAAATCTTTTTCATGGCTGTCAGGTTAATATTTCACATAATTTTCTTCTTTACTGTTCTACTTTCTTCCTTATGCTTGCATTCCTTCCAGTTTTTTTTTCCTAGTCCTCCCTTAAGAATTTGAAATATGTGTTAAAACTGCCATACATTTCTAAGAGTTGTTATTTAAAAGTCATAATACTTTATGAAGAGGAGGAATGAGGAGACTTTCCATATGTCCATTATCTCTTAGAAAGATTTTAGGACAATTTACAAACGCATTTTTAAAACTTGAATTGCTATGAAAAAATATAATGACACAACTGCTAAAGTAAAATAATATAGCTAAGCACATTTTAAACAATTCAATTTTAAACTCTTATTTGGGGCTGGGGGAAGAGCACTTTGTGGATAATCTACCCAGTAAGCTGCATTCTAACCAGTAACCTTTATCTACATAAAGGTTTTTAAAAGCAATGGCCTTAAAATGGCCTTATGGTTCTCAGTTAATGACAAAACTATCTCATTTTACATATGCAATAGAGAACTGAAGCACAGGTAGATGACTTTTCTAAGATTTCCATATTTGTAGTATGTAGAAGAGCTCAAACTGGGACTCAAAACTCACATCTTCTAAGGGTCAGTCCAGTGTTCTTTCCACTAAACAGCACCATTCTCTGCCAATTGTCCTTGACTTTAAGAAATAATCATTTATCTGTCACTCCTGTTTGAAATGCATCAAACACTCCCTAATTTTAATTAATTGAACAAAAGGCAAAAATCAACTTAAGAATATTAGAAACACATTTCCAAAGGTAGACCCAAGGTAACTGCTAAGTCACCCGATCTCAGTGGAGCAATAATTTGTAATGAATACAATTTGCATTTAAGCAATCAATATGGAAAAGTTTTTAATCTAGTTTTTCTTTAGTCATACAGGTTCTTATTTCTCCCATTATTTCTCTTTAATTGCTTTGAATTTTATTTTTGATAAAACACTTAAAGCAAAAGTAGAAACATGTCAATCACTGAGTTTGTGTGTCCAGATAAGATAACTTCTGAATGAAAAATAGAATGCTTACCCTCAAAGTATTTCTGTCTGCTCTTAGAAATACAATGACTCTGTATCAATAGAAATGACTGAATATAAATCTATAAAACATCACCAAGAAGATAATTAGTTTAAAATAAAATTTTCACATGATTCTTTCCATTGATAGTAAGGTCATTGTGTGAAATAAATCTTAAGTCTAATAACAGAAGAAATAAACATAGAAAATCATACCTAGCTCTTTTTTTTGGGGGGGGGGGGAGTTGGTCTTAATATTTTCCCCAAAAATAGCTGCATAAAAATCCAATCATGTACTTTTCTCATTTATTTTGATTCCACTACTTTGGAAAGATTACAGTCTTAAATGGAAAACATAATTGTCATTATTTACCCTTAAATATAACACCCAGCATAGTGCCAAACAAATTATTTCTACATATGAACTTGTTTTCATTCATATCATATTCACAACCCTGTTAGAAAACTTTTTTTTTCTTTAAAGGTCCTTATTTTGCTATTTTTCCTGAGGTGGGCTATGCCAGGATTTTTGAAAGCAATCTCTTTAACTTGCATACTTCCATGCTAACAAAATTTGTTAACTTGTATTTCATCTTATAGAATGTATTTCCTGATACATGTTTTTGTTTGTTTTCTTAACTAGTGAAAAAGGCCATAGATTTTAAATCTAGAGGATTTAAATTGTTTCCAGGGAAAGACAACAGCAACAAGTTTTCTATCTGTGAGTGTACTTCTTTTTGTTACTTTCTCTAGTGCAAGAGTGAAGTCTGTGCTGTCTGTGTTGTGTGTTTTGAACTTTATGTGTATTTCAATATAACTATTAATTGTTCTATAACATGCATGGCAAATACTAAATATGTGAATCATTGAAAATTTTTAATATGAATTACATTTACTAGTTGCAGGAAGATACTCATTCTGAGATGAGTATCTACTGTCATTGATATTTAAAAAGAAGAAAATGTGATTTGAGCACCCCTTCTGCTGAGTCTATAGTTTTATCATCAGGTTCTTGACCTAGGAATGGGTCTGTGGTGACCTTCCTTAGAAAGATGTGTTTTGATTCCATTTCTGTCTATGCTTATCAAGTTCTCAACTTAAGAATTGTGTATTTCTAGAGAAAACCCTTTAAATTAATGAACACTTGCTATGTAGGAAAAAAATAACAGTCTTCATTTTTAGTTAATAGGTCATTTAAATAGGGGCACTTAATTTTCCTATAAAGTAATCAAATTCAGTTCAGCAGATATGCATTAGGTACACACTGTGTAAGGCACTGGCTAGGAACTGACAATGCAAAGTCAAAAACGAAACACTAACACATTCTACTGGGGGGTGCCGCTAGATGGCGCAGTGGATAAAGCACTGGATTCAGGAGTACCCGAGTTCAAATCCAGCCTCAGACACTTGACACTTACTAGCTGTGTGACCTTGGGCAAGTCACTTAACCCCCATTGCCCCACAAAATAAAAAACAAACAAACAAACAAATTCTACTGGGGAGAAGGAATAACAATGCAGATGTAAAAATAAATGTGCTGTGCAAAGCAGTTTCAAGGTGGAATTCAGGGTGGAGAAAGAAGACAAAGCACTATAGGTGGGGATGTTAAATCAAAAAGGTCTTTTATAGGAGATGCCACGGGTAAGAATCACTGACACTGCATGTCACAGAATCACACAAATTGAAGGGCACTTATTCCAAGGCAAGATACCAGTCAGCCCATCCTTTACCTAAAAGATAGATAGATGATAAATATCATAGTAACAATTTTAAAAGAATGTTAGCCACGCAATATATGGATATATATTAAAGTTTAAAAGACTATATTCAATTTAGTATAAAATGACAAAATGGAAGTCATCTTAAAATTAACACTTATGAAGTAGGCAATGCAATTGTTACAAATAATTATTATTACTGATTTATAACTCCCTTCCTCTTTCAACAAATGTTTTACTCATCATGGTCATTTTTACACAATGTCCAGATTAATCTGTTAAATTGTGTTGATAACTATGTAATTAGGATATTTCACTATATTCAGTTTAGAAGTCCTTTGTGTTATAATTATTTTCTTAGATGTGCTGAAAAAATTGTCACTGATTTTTCTGACAATTGATTCCCTTCATACTGAAGCACATTTGGGATAAATATAGTATCAAATCCATTAAATTTTAATCTATTTAAATATTATTATGATATAAAATTGTCTGACATTTCAATTAGACTTGAAAATCTTAAACACATAAAAACAATTGGGATAATTAGCTGATGAGTAGCCATATTGATCAAAGTTAGGTACAATCATCTCAACAGAATTTAGTCACAACTAGGTTTTCCTGTTATTCATTGGAATCAAAACAAATATATGAAAAATTGAACTGATGTGATTTTCAAGATGACAATAACACATTCCCATTATCATACAATTAGCATAGACTTAATTCTTTCATAGGTGTCCTATTTGATAGAGATCATTTCTCAACCATAGTAAATAACAAAATTTCAGAATGGAATTAAATACTTCTTCCAGGGGGCAGCTAGGTGGTGCAGTGGATAAAGCACCAGTCCTGAGTTCAGGAGGACCTAAGTTCAAATGAGACCTCAGACACTTGACATTTTCTAGCTTTGTGATCCTTGGGCAAGTCACTTAACCCTCATTGCCCTGCCCCCAAAAAATACTTCTTTCATATAAACTCTCATGATATTAATGATCTTTTTTCCATACATTAATGTAGCCAGAATATCATCATTATTGTTGTTTTATCCAAAAGGGAGAATTTCAGCTTCTCCACATAATTTTTAATTGGAAGCTAATACATTTGTTTTAAAGGGAAAATATTGACAGAACTTTTCTGTTCATATTTGGATTGATTTTCTGTTCCCTAAATTGTATGTAATGTTCAGTTGGTCTTAGGTAAATAGAATTGTTGTTCTAACCATCCATTGTTGCTTTGTTTCTCCAATGTAGCAAATATTAAGTTAGTAGAAGTGCCTGTACCTCATATGTGCCTGTAGATATTACATCAAGATAATATGTTGTTGTTTATAAGGAAAATCCATATTCAAGTTCAATAGGAAAATAAATTCTATAATATGGAAGTCAGTTATATCTTATACCCATATTGATACAAAAATAAATAGGTCATCTTTATTGATTAATATATATGAGACATAGGTCAGTGATAATACATTTTAGTATTTCTTTCTACATTTTATTTAATGACCCATTTCAAATTATTATTACTTTTATTATCATTACTACCAAAGTATTAAGGAAATTTTTAGTTTTATCCAATTATTTTTTTTACTTTAAACTTAAATTTTTAATCCACGTGTGGCACTTTTATTTTTTATTTTAAATACTTATGCATATAAGCTGTAGTTTTCCATTTCAATTAGATCAATAAAATTATGTCAGATATTTTATAAAGATACAAAATAGGTGCCTACATCATTTAAAATTTTATTTTTAAATATTTCAGCCTATAACCTGCTTATGAAAGATTTTTTCACTCAGAAAGGTATTTGGGCCAACATCCTTTAATTATTTATACTTTTATGTACCTCATCCTAAATAAGCATATAATTCCCCAATTATTTCGACTCCTAGGCAACATATTCACTTAATATAGTATGTTCTTATTAGTCTTCTGAATCTTGCTTTTCTTAAACAAAAGTACTTATAAGAATACCTATTCTCTCCAGTATTGTTAAGTCTATTATCTGTGCTTCTGGAAGGGAATATTATCTATAATAAAACCGATCATCTTCCCTCTTTTAAAGACCAGACTTTTCTTCTTGTAACAGCACCTTTTGTTAGCAAAGAAAGAAAAAAATGAAAGTAAGAAAGCATTCAGAAAACTATAGAAACAATCTTGAAGTAAAGCTAGTTATATCAAGATTCCCTTTGAATACCTTGCTACATTCATCTTAAGTAGCTCCTTTTAATTCTATATGCTTCTCTAAAAGGGAAAAATAAAAAAACATCATGTTATTGATAGAAAATAAAGTTGATTTTAAATATGAAAGGAAGATGAGTTAACTAAGATGAATATTATTATTGATAGTATTTTTTTTTCATGCTAAGGCCTCTTGGGGAGTATGTAGAGGAAATACTAGTTTCCCTAATTATTCTACTTTTCCCCCTATGCTTTCACATACATGACTAACTAACTCCCATGTTGAACTCAGCCACCAGAGAAATACAGGATAAAAGCAAACTGTTCTTTCTAAATAGTAGAAGAAAAATGAGAAGAGTCAGAGAAAATGGAGAAAGCATTAAACTACTTGGAGCTTCTAAAATGTACCTGCCATTTTTCTGAACTTGAAAACCTAAAGAGGGAAGAGGAAAATTTTATTTTAAAATTCTTTCCATCTTATACTGAAAACAATTGTTTGATTTAATTCTTAACATTGTATTTAGCTGTGTTGTCTCACATTGACAGAAACTAAAATGTTGGAGGTCATAGAAATGATAAAAGAAATACTGTATTTCTTAACTTATTTTTCACTGTTTTTCATTAGCATTTTTCTTTAAAAAAAAAACTGTTGAATTTAAGGCAGGCTTTTCCCAATATCTTCCAGGACTTAAATGTTATTATTTCTTCATCATTATGATTTTTAAAAGGACAGAGAAGAAAACATTTATACTAAAATATCCTTGATGATTAAGATGGTAGACATTTTAAAAATTATATAGAGTAATAAAAAGTCTTAACACTAGCATTTACACTAAACTAAGAATTTCATTATGCTAAATAAAGTGTTCCAAATATATTAAGCACCTACATAAGTGACTGGCCAATAAGGAATGCTTATATATTCAAAATATAGAGTTTCAACCATAGAATTTTCAAATTAAATAATCTAAATATAATACAATATAAGCAAGAACTTGAGTTTATATTTTGATGGATGACAGCTAAAGAGGAAAATTGAATATTGTAGTTAATGTTAATTTATCTGTAGTTTCAAATATTCTTCAAAATATTGAAATCTTGTAACAAAGCTATAATTTTAATCAATGAACAATTATTAAACATTTATTATTGGACAAGCATTGTGCTTAGATGTAGGAGATGAGAAAGAACAGTAATCCCTGCCCTCAAAGAAATTATATTCTTATGGGGAAAAATATGCATGCATACACATACACACCATGATATGTGTATATATGTATATATGCACACATATACATACATACAAATAAATGTATGTATGTGTATATACATAGTATACAACTATATGTGTATATAGATAGATGACAGATAGATAGATAGACAGATAGTAACTTTAAGGGAGAAAGCATTATCTTGAGAGACTGGGAAAAGTCTACTTCACAAGGTGGCAATTGAGCTGAGCCTTGAAAGAACCCAGAGATTCTAACCATTTTTCCACAGTTATGGAACACTTCCCATGTGCCTACTGGTTAGTATCACAGCAACTGATATGAATATGACTCATAGATTTCAAGTATGAAGACATTTTATTGGTCATCTTGCCCAATCCACTCATTTTAAAGATGAGGTAACTGAAGTCTATAAAGGCTAAGTACTTTCTTCAAGGTCAAATAAAAAGTAAATAGCAAAGTCTACATTTGAATCCAGGTCTATCTAGTATTCCTTCCAATATACTATGCTGCTTCTCAATAGATTACAATTTTCTTTAGGGTGAGAACTAAGCATTATGAGTGCACACATACATATGTATATATGTATATTGTGTGTATCTATATATATATATAAGCACATATATGCATACATGTGTGCATTTATTTATTTAGCCATTTGATTATTTAATTGGTTATTTGGTTATTTATTTATTTATGCATGGATTCCTATTGTAGACAAAGAAGTATTTTAGGTGCCATGGATAATATACACACATATACATAATATAAATATATGCATATGGTTCATTTGTGTGATATCATATATAGTGGTATATGCATGCATATTATCCATATCATCTAAGATACTACATTGCCTATGATAAAAATTTGATTATTAGTTGAATTAAGTTGCTTTGTGAAAAAAAAAACAATTCTTACCCTCAAGTCAATAGTAAAGCAAAAAACAACCAAAAAAACACATTTATTCAGTGCTTAATATGTGTGGGCCAGGCAATGGTAAACACTAGGAATGCATAGAATGAAAGGCAGAAACAAAATCCACGCGATAAAGGAGTTCACATTCTATTGGGGCAGAACACATTCAAATAACTATGTCCATTTATAATGGATACAGAGTAAAAAAAAATCATTTTCCGAGGGTAGCTACAAGAAGTGGAAGAAAAAGGAAGAGGAACAGAGTCAGAACTAGGAAAGGCCTCCTGCTGGAGCTGAGATCTAAACTGAATATTGAAGGAAATAGAATTTCAGAGGCAGAAATGAGAAAGAAATATTTCATGCATAGGGATGGTTAGTGAAAATGCAGAGTCAGATTATGGTGTGTTGTATGTGAAGAGCAAGAAGTAGGGCCTTCTAGCTAGATCTTTTTCTTTTTTTTTTTTTTTTTAGTGAGGCAATTAGGGTTAAGTGACTTGCCCAGGGTCACACAGCTAGTAAGTGTTAAGTGTCTGAGGCCGGATTTGAACTCAGGTACTCTTGATTCCAGGGCCGGTGCTCTATCCACTGCACCACCTAGCTGCCCCCTAGCTAGATTTTAAAGCAAGTGAAGATGAGTAATGTAAAAAAACAAAAAGACTGGAAAGATAGGAAGGGGTCATCATGGAGGGCTTTCAATGTCAAATGTCACATTTTATATTTGATACTGGATAGAATAGGAAGCCATTGGAATTCACTGAGTTGAAAGATGACATGGCCAAACTTGTGCTTTCAGAAAAGCACTTTGATAGCTGAGTAGAAAGAGGATGAGTGTAGAAAGAAACATTAAGTAAGGGAAACCAACCAGAAAGCTATTGTAATAATGTAGTAATGAGGTAAAGAGGATGCTTTAAGGTATCAGAAAAGAAAGAGATCCAAAATATAATGATATAAGCAAAAAGAATCATTCATGTTTTCTAATGTAACTATCTTATGGTATCAAACAGTCACAGCAAAAATAAGGTTATTAATTATAATATATGTTATATTGTGGCTAAGGAGTTTAGAAAAAAAATACCATTTTAAACTTCTATCCCTGAGTGGGAAGGAACTTGTCATAAGAGTTGCTAAGGCACTCCAAAATCTCCTTAAAATATAGAAGGCAAAGGATGGCTTTCTAGGGTCATTCAGAGTAAGGGATATATCTTAGTAAACAAAGGTAATATAAAAACAGAAATTATCAACAAGCATTAAAATTTTGCAAAACAAAAATATGTATACTGGATAATACTTTCAATGTATTATGAAGGATGTCCAGGTTACAAGACTGTGTGTTTCCCCTCTGCTCCCATTCTCCCCATGCCCAAATGTTTCAGTCATTCACCATATATATCTTTTTTTTTTCCCCAGGCAATAAGGGTTAAGTGACTTGCCCAAGGTCACACAGCTAGTAAGTGTTAAGTGTCTGAGGCCGGATTTGAACTCAGGTCCTCCTGAATCCAGGGCTGGTGCTCTATCCACTGCACCACCTAGCTGTCCCATGAAGTGTTTTCTTGACAAAGATACTGGAATGGTTTAACATTTCTTTTTCCAGCTTATTTTACACATGAAGAAACTGAAGCTAATAGGATTAAGTGACTAGCCCAGGGTTACACAGCTAGGAAGTGTCTGAGGCCATTTTAAAATGCAAGCTTTCCTGACTCCACACACAGCAATCTATCTACTGCTCCACCTAGCTGCTCAATTGGAATAAATGACCAAGCTTTAAAGCACATGTGAAAATAGATATCACTCTCCCCATGCCCAACTGTTTCAGTCATTCACCATATATATCTTTTTTTTTTCCCTAGGCAATAAGGGTTAAGTGACTTGCCCAGGGTCACACAGCTAGTAAGTGTCAAGTGTCTGAGGCCGGATTTGAACTCAGGCCCTCCTGAATCCATGGCCAGTGCTTTATCCAATGCATCACCTACCTGCCCCCACCATATATATCTTCTATGTATTTCGAGGTACACACACATAGAGTGAGACACATGCACATGTGTGAGTATATACACACACACACATACATAAAGATGAATTTCTCTATCTAGAGGGAACTAGAACATTTTGGAAATAAGAAGGAATAAGCTTCAAAGATTTACATTCAAATCCTGCTTTAGACAAATATCTGTATGACCCTGGGCAAGTCAGGTTATCAGACTCCATTTCCTCACTTGAAAAAAAGAAAAGATAGGACTAAATTATAAAATATATGAGCCTATGATCCTATAAGTCAAGATTATGGTGGATTGTGAGAGCTAAAATGATGAGGTATAACTTGATAAATAGGGATTAGTCACAGTGAAATTTAAATAGTGTTTTAGACTTGGTGCAGAAGTACTAGCTTCCCATCACGCCTCTACCATTCACTATCTGTGTGATCTTGAGCAAGACATTTCACTTTTATGGGCTTCATTTTTCTTGCCTGCAATAATCAACAAATTTTTGAACCCTTGTATTCTTCAATATTCAAATTCTAAAGTGGGAGTTCGGGAAAGATCTTAAGAGAAAAGAACAAGGTGAAGTCAGGGTTTTAGAAAGTTTAGTCTTAGATAGAGGTTCTTACCCTGAGGTCTATTGTCCTTTTTTTTTAAACATTTTGATAGCTGTATTTCAATATAATCGGGTACCTTTCTAATTATCTGTATTTCATTTCTATTATAGTGCTTGTTGATACTTTTGTACATTTAACAACATTCTGAGAAAGAATCCATAAGGTTCACCAGATTGCCAAAAGGACACATGAACACAAAAAGGTTAAGAACCTTGATCTTAGAGGGAGATGAATTATAATGGGTGATATAATCACAGAAACATAAAAACAAGGAAGGAAGGAAGGAGAGAGGGAAAGAGAAAAAAGGAAGATGATAGATAGAAAGATAGATAGATAGATAGATAGATAGATAGATAGATAGATAGATAGATAGATAGATAGATAGATTGATTGATAGATAGAGCATTTATTAAATAATAAGTACCAGACACTTCTAATAATAAATTCAGTTATAGATAAGTTGAAATTTGAGATGATGGAGGGACATCCAGTAGAAATATTCAATAGGCAGTTTGGGGGTATGAAACAAGGGCTAGTGAGAGAGATTTCTAAAAGATACATTAGCATAGAGATGATCATTCAATTTAAGAAAATGAATGTTTTCCCTTGGATAAAAGAGAAGGTGTAGAATTGAGTCTTATGGAATAATCACAGTGTAGACAGAAGAAATCAAAGAAAGTCAATAAATAAAAACAACAGGAAGAACAAGTGTAATGAGTTAGCAAATACCAAGAGCCTGAACTCAACACACAGGTCAAAAAGAATGACAGAAAAAATACATTAGATATGGCAATAAGGATGCCATTGAAATACCGAATATAATAGTTTCAGAAGAGTAGTAGTAGTAATAAAATCAGGATTGTAGTTAGCCCTGAAAGAAGAATTAATTGAGATTATGCTGTTCAGTAGTACACTAGGACGCACTAGAAACCTTCAGCAAGAAACAGGGTATAATGTTGAGATGAGGTGCATTTTCAGAGTCACAGAAATTCTGTCATTTACTATGCATTTAGAAGTATCAGTGATTTGCCAAGAATCATGCTTCACTCTGAGAAAACAAAAATGAGGCAAGGCCCTGTCATCAAGTGAGAGAACACGCTACTGGAGAAATGTGCTTTCACATATTTACATATAAGTAAATACAAGATCTACATAGAATAAATGCAAAGCAGTATAGAGTCAGAGGGGTCCTAACAAGTAGGAAATCAGAACAGACCTCTAGAAGTGAGCTTTGAAGTGAGCTGAAGGTTTCAAAAAGGAGAGATGAGGAGAGAGTACGTTAAAAGTATGAAGGAGGGCAGCTAGGTGGCATAGTGGATAGAACACAGTCCCTGGAGTCAGGAAGACCTGAGTTCAAATCCAGCCTCAGACACTTGACATGTACTAGCTGTGTGACCCTAGGCAAGTCACTTAACCCCAATTGCCTCACAAAAAAAAAAAAGTATGAAGGAAACTCATGTAAAGACAAAAGTGAAAGAAAGAATATGATTTATGAGTAAAACCAAGGAAGCAAGTTTGACTGGAATGGAGAATGTAAGAAGGAAGGGCAGTGATATAAAAATAGAATATAAAGATAGATTTGAGTCAAATAGTGAAAATAATTTCTAAATATAGAAGTTTGCATTTACTTCTAAAGGAATTTAATACTACTAAAATATTTTGAGCAAAGAAATGATATCTTCAGACCTGTGTTTTTTGGTTTTTGGGGGGTTGCAGGGGGGGTTGCAGGGCAATGGAGGTTGTGACTTGCGCAGGGTCACACAGCTAGTAAGTGTCAAGTGTTTGAGGTCGGATTTGAATTCAGGTCCTCATGAATCCAGGGTCAGTGTTTTATCCACTGTGCCACCTAGCTGCCCCCAGACCTGTGTTTTAAGAACATCAAATGGGCAACTGTGTAAGCAGTAGATGGGAGAGGGGAGAGACTTGAGGTAGAGAAAACAATTAGAAGTGTTTCAGTTTTCCAAAGCAAGGGAAGGATGAGGACCTGTACTAGGGTAATTATGGTTAATGTGGAGAGAAAAATAATGATGAGAGTGATACTGTGGTGGGAGAATGAAAAAAAAAAACTTAGGAATGGATTGAATATTCAGTGAATAAGTAAGAGTAAAAACCAAAATATGGTACCTATGGGGGTTAGCAGCCTGGGTGGCTGGAAAAATGGTGGTGTCCTTTACAGAAATAGTTAAGGTAAGCGGAAAGTGGGTTTCAGGTGAAAGATAAGTTATATTTCAGACATATTCAATTTGAGATACCTATGAGATATTGAGGTAGAGATGTACGGCAGGCCATTGGAAATGTAGGATTAAATCTAAGGCAATAGATGAGGGTAAAATTTTGAGTCATATGTATAGAGAAAGTAGCTAAATGCATAGGAGCTGACTAATCATCAACAAATTGAGGAGAGAGAAAGATAAGGAGAGGATCTAACACACAGTCCTAGGGTATATCAGGATAATGATCCTAGAAAGGAAAGAGAGAAGCATGACTTGTTCAGTCAAAAGAAGAGGAAAAGTGGCCTGTAAATTCAGGGAAGAAACAGTTCTCAGAAAGAGGGAATGATCAGCAGTGTTAAATGCTAAAGAGAAGTCCAGAAGAGACTAGACTGAGAAAACTTTTTGCCTTTATCAATATGAGAAGAATGATGACCCTGGAGAGAGCAGTTTTAGTCCAACTGGGGACAGGAGTTAGATTATGTGGGGTTGAGAAGTACATGGGAGAGAAGAAAGTGGAGACAGTGGAGGTAGAAACCTATTTTATTCATAGGAAGTAAATTTGGCTAGGGAAAGTTAGCTCTTTTCAAGACTCAACAAAGGGATAGTAGAGTCAATTAGGGGTAAAGTTAAGGATGGGATGGGAGAGCATCTGGACATGTTTGTAAGGAGCAGAAAGGCTTTATAATGTCTAGGAAAGGTTTAATTTTTTTTTTTTGGTGGGTCAATGAGGGTTAAGTGACTTGCCCAGGATCACACAGATAGTATCAAGTGTCTGTGGCCGGATTTGAACTCAGGTCCTCCTGAATTCAGGGCCCGTGCTTTATCCACTATGCCACCTAGCTGCCCCCAGGTTTATTTTTTTTTTAATAAAGGGGATCATTGAAAGGGCAAATTCTTGAAAGATATGGAGATCAATAGACTTTGGGACACAAATAGGAATATTGCCATTGGAAAAGGCAAAGTGTACTTAATTTTCTAAGGCTAGAAGAGAGGAATAGTAAAGGAAAGATGACAGCAAGATGATTCGGAGTGTGGAACTGGGGGGAAAAAAGATCTCAAGACAGGTGTCTTCACATTACTTTTTGGCAGGAAAGCATGAGGTGAAATTCTCTGAGAAGGAGGTAGAGGTGGTATGGATGGTTTGAGAAGAAAAGAGGTGCTATGTGTTATATGAAGTCAAGGAAGAATAAAAGGATGGCCAGCAATGAATAGCAGTTGAGACTGGATAAAATAAATTTGTAGTAGACTCAGTCATCATGGTTGTATGACTCACTCCAACAGTGTCAATAGCACTGGAGAACTTAAGGCTTATAGTAAATCATTTGAGGCATGGTAAAGAATGAGCTTTGAGAAATTAACAGGACAAGGAAGTTAAGAAAAAAAGGAAGCATCATCATGATCAATGAGTTAACTATAGAATCAAGATAAAGATGGAAAGTGGTGATCAGTAGAAGGTTGATTGCTTAGAAAAACAAGAAGGTCCAGAGGAGCTGGAGATCATAGCAAGGACTGAGTTTACCTTTAGGAAGGGTGAGATATGGAGAGGATTGGAAGGAAAGAAAGTTTAGCCAATTAGAAGGATTTCAGTTATGAATTGTAAAGGTGAATCCTGGTGGGTAATGAGGTCCAAGATTTGACCATCTCTGTGTATAGATAAGGCAAAGATATATAGACCAGAGAAATTATAAAATAAGGATAGTTTAGGGATATCAACAGGTAAATATAAGTCCCTAAGTATAAGAGAAAGGACGGATTAGGGTGGAAAAGAAGATTGTGAGACAGGTAATGAACTCCTTGAGAAAAGCCAATGATTGACCTGTGGTTTAGCAAATAATATCAATTAGAGAGAGACAGAGAGAGAAGAATGAGGAGGAGGAAGAAGAGGAGGAGGAACAGGAGGTGGAATAGGGAGAGGGGAGGGGAGAGTTGAGGAAAGGAGAGGAGAGAGGAAGAGAGAAAAAAGATATCAAGAGAGAGAGAGAGAGGAGAGGAGAGGGAGAGGAAAAGAGAGAGAGAGGGAGAGAGAGAGAGAGAGAGAGAGAGAGAGAGAGAGAGAGAGAGAGAGAGAGAGAGAGAGAGAGAGAGAGAGAGAGAGAGAATGTCAAAGAAATAGAGATTAATGTAGAAGGGAAAAGATCTGGAAATGGCATTAAGGAGAAAAAGTAGTCTGCTCTTACTCCTGACCTGTGTGTGTGTGTGTGTGTGTGTGTGTGTGTGTGTGTGTGTGTGTGTGTGTGTGTGAGATCATGAATGTTGGGAGGTGGTGGTGAATAAGAGCACATCCAGTACTGTAGAAGGTGTCCAGAAATGCTGTGGGGTTTTTTTTGTTTTGTTTTGTTTACAATACTGCTAGAAGGTAGAAGGACCATGGGAAGAAATGGTCTAATATTAAGGGCATTTAAAAAAATAATAGAATTTCCAGAGGGAACAGTAGAAGGGTAAAGGAAGTGGGGAGTAGGGCAACAGGAAGGGTAAGGCTGAAATGCATGGATATGAAGAAAAAGTAAGTAACACTCAGGGAAGGAAGTTTCTACCTAGGTAGCCTATAGCTGAATTTCAGAGCCTGGGGGGACAATAGAGATCACACTCCCTGATTTCTTTAGTTTGTTTTTGTTTGTTTTTACACAGATAAGGAAATAGAAATCCAGAGAGGTTTGATGCCTTTTCTCAAAATCATACAGCTACCTAGTGGCAGAAGCCAGAATAGACTACATGTAATATGGCTCCCAATAGAGGGATCTTCCCACTACTCCATACCATCTCTGTGGTCTCTTGTATTCTGCATTTCAACCTTTACCTCATAATTCATGTAATTATCATGTTAATTTGAATCATTGCTTTATCACTTACATTGACAGATCAGATGATTTGCTTTGGTGCTGTACTGAATATAATAACTCACAAAAACTTAAATGCTGTACTTTACGCTCATTATTATCTTGAACAGCTTGCCCCACAATGATGGAGATAGTGTAGTTCATTTGAAACTTTAAAACAAGGTGGTAATGACATTTCTCTTTGACGCCACTGTTAAATGCAAACTAGAATGGTACTTGGAAAATGACCATCCTAGTGATGTTAACATTTGGTAAAGATTTTACAAAGCATAATCAGCCCACATGGCCATTTTTACCGTGATTCAAATGGCTTTATCAAAATAGAAACAATTTAGAAGAATATAAACTGTTTTTTTTTTGGTTTCATAGGTTTCATTAAGAAAAACTTAATTGTGTGATAATAATGAAATCGAATCAATATATTCTGTTCAAGTTATATTGCCTTGTTGTAATAAAGTATACCAGAATTTTCCCCTTATAAATTTCTCAACTGTTTTGTCTCTTGATTTCCTAATCTTGTACCATTTTCTTTTGTTTCCTCTTTCTGTTTTGCAGTAAATGAGGGAGGTATTAAAACAGCATCGAATTTATGCCCAGATCCAGGAGAGCCAGAAAATGGAAAGAGAGTAGGCTCAGATTTCAGGTAATATTGGAAACTACTGACTGAATTCTTTCTTCCTTTTTAGAAATTAGGTTTAGACATATATTTTTCTTAGCAAGAAGAACTGATGTCCTGTCAAGTCAAGAACTGATATCCTGTCAATTCTAGGGTTTGGGACATGGAAAATTTCCCATGGTGGGTTTTCCATCAAATTGTTTTACTCTAATTTCTACTGTCCTCTAACTTTCATTTACTTTCCTATTTAACAGGATTTCTCCCATAAAGTTGAAAAGCTTCTGTTTTTAACTTGTCTTTTCCTTGAAATTTCTATTAGAGTGATGGGATTTTTCTAGCATTAACCTCAATACTACAGCTAGCTAGGGTCTAATAAGTGTTTGACTAGTGAGCATTTCCCTTATTTTCATTTTTAGTCTTTAGGCAAATTACTCTAGTATCTGAATGGAGGATGGATTAGAATGGGGAGGGACTTGAGGCAGGCAGACCTACCAACCAACTATTGAAATCAGGTGTGAGATGATGAGTGCCTGCACCACATATGGCAATTTCAGAAGAGAGAAGGGGGATGTATTTGAGAAATGCTGAAAAGGTGAAATTGGTAGGCCTTGGCAACAGTTTGGAGGTTGAAAGATAGTGAGGAATTGAGGTTGAATCCTAGGCTGCAAGACTGAGGAAATGTGAGAATGGCATTGCCCTCTACAATGATAGGGAGGGAGGGACAGTTTTAGGGGGAAGATAATGAATTCTATTTTGGATATATAGAGTTTAAGATGTTTACTGGACATACATTTTGAGATGTTTGAAAAGCAGTTAGAGATGAAAGATTGGAAGGCAGCTGAGATTTGGGGGTAGGATATGTAGATTTAAAAATCATCAGCATAAAGGTGGTAATTAAATCCACTAATGAAAACACCAAGTGAAATAGTATAGAGAGAAAGAGAAAAGGGTACAAAACAGAACCCTGGGGGATACCTGTGGTTAGATGAGATGATCTGGAGGAGAATTCAGAAAAAGAGACATAGAAGGAGTGGTCAGATAGGTAGGAGGAGAATGGGGGTGGGGCGGGGGAGAGAGAGAGAGAGAGAGAGAGAGAGAGAGAGAGAGGCCCATGTGTCAAAAACCTTATAAGAAGAAATTATGAAGGAGGAGAGTGTGATCAGCAGTGTCAGAGTCTTCAGAGGTCAAGGAGAATAAAGACTGAGAAACTGGATTTGACCTAAGAGATTATCTATATCTTTGGAGAGAACCATTTTGATGTCATGAAAAGGTCAGAAGCTAAATTCTAAGGGTTTAAGAAGAAACCTAAATGAGGGAAACTGGAAGCACCTTTTCAAAGAGTTTAGCTACAAAGAGCAAAAGAAATAAAAGATGGTAGTTAGCAAGGATGGAAGGATCAAGCTAGGGTTTTTTCAGGATAGGGGAGGCATGAACATGTTTATAAGTACTAGGAAATGAGCCAGTAGAGAAAGAGATATTGAAAATCAATGAAAGAGTAGGGACAACAGGTAAGTCAATGTGTTGAAGATGGACTAGAAGGGAATTACTTGAACAAGTATAGAGGTGAACTTTGGTAAGGAGTAAGACCACTCCATCATGTGAGACAGAGGTGAAGAAAAAGTTCCAGAAGGCCTCTGAGTGACAGGAGGTGAGGAAGGAGGGGGAAAGAGGGTTTTCATAGTAATTGGACTCAATATTTTCTGTAAAATATGAGTCAAGGTTCTCAGCTGAGAGAGTGGGGGGAGGAGGGCCATGGAAGGCTTGAGGAGGGATAAAAAGGTTTGAAGAGTGCAATAATGATTTGATGAGGGATATTAGTAGGATTGCCTAGCAGGAATGAGGGCCCAGATGAAATTCTGTAACATAAATTTTAAATAATATTCTTGGAAGTTTCTTAGAGAATGGGAGGCAAAGGCATGACCTAGAATTAACATTGAGGCACTTATTCTCATGTCTCAAGTACCTACCTGTGTTAGACTACTCAATATTCTTTGTTGCAGTTAAAATAAATTAGAAATATACAGCACTTTCCTCAGAGTACTGTCATTTATAGAGCAGATAAGCATTTCCAAAGATCTTATGAGTCTTACAACTGATCTTCATGATAGGTAGTTAAGGTATTTTTACCCTTATTTTATAGAATAGGAAAATCAAGTCCAGGGAAGATAAGGGTCTTGTTCAATGTCACAAATTATTTGTCAGAGTTATATTTGAACCTAGTACTTCCTAATTTTAAGTCAAGTATTCTATCCATTACACCATTGTGCCTCTTGAGTATAGTCTAAAGCAGAGGTATCAAACAGGTGGCTTATAACACTCCTGAGTCCCAAACCAGATTAGAATGTAATTGGAAAATACTTAAAATATATAAAATACAATAAAACATAGATAATACTGCATTTTAAAGCTAACTCAATATACGGTCCACATGTATCCTTATGAGCAGTTTATCCAATTTTTGGTTTTAAGTCCAATACCACCAGTCTAGAACTGTTGCTCTCCAAGTATGGTCCATGGATCCCCAAGGATCCCCAAAACTCTTCATAATAATATGAAGATATTTTTACTTCTAATATGGTAACTATGGATATATAATCCACATAAACAAAAGCTATTTGGGGATATCCTCAATAATTTTTAAGAGTGTGAGGGGTGCTGAGAACAAAAAAATTTGAGAACCATTAGTCCTAAAACATCATTCAAATATGATCAAATTAGCAAAAAGGTCAGGGTTTCAGTCTTATTTATATCTGCCACTACCTACCTGTATGGTCATGAGAGGATTATGTATTTACCTATTATGGGGTTCAGTTTTTCTTCTGTTAATGAAAATAATGCATATCATAATATACAAATTCATTTCTAATCCAAAAATTCTAAAATTCTTTAAGATCTAACTTCTAGATGGTTGTTGATTTAGCATAATTTTTTCTTTTCTTTGAAGTTCATAAATTTCCCTGGATGGGTAGGTCTAAAAATAGTAGAGTAAGAATTTTAAAAGATACTAGGTTATTATATTTTAAGGTCCTTTCCAGTATTAAATATAACATACACTAAACATACCATGAATTGTTTAGGGCCCTAAATCTGGGAGTCACCTCAAATGTTTTGAAAGATTCTATATGAAGACTGAGATTTTGAATCTCAATAACTGAGCATAGTCATACCATTCTACAACATTTAAAATTTTTATGTGGGGAGCAGCTAGGTGGCGCAGTAGAAAAAGCACCAGTCCTGGATTCAGGAGGACCTGAGTTCAAATCCGGCCTCAGACACTTGACACTGGCTGAGTGACCCTGGGCAAGTCACTCATCCCTCATTGCCCCACCAAAAAATAAAATAAAATAAAATAAAAATTTTTATGTGTTCTCCCTAATGTCCTCTAAAGTGGGGATAATTAATTAAACTCTGTCTTCTCACTTGAACAATAGAAATACTCTTCTGACTTTGTTATCTATGTAAGATTTTACGATTTCTTTATCTCATCATTATCATCACCAAATATTTATTGAGCTTCCAGTGTGTGCAGAGCACGATTTTAGGGACCATCTGTCTCAATTACTTAGCCAGCATGAACTAGTTTCATAACTAAGAAAAACATGTAGAGACTTCTGTGTTCCTTTGAAGAGAAGTCAGTATATCTTTTTTGAAAGTGAAATACTCTTTATAAGAAAGAAACAGGAACCTCCTAAAAACCGAGATCTAGGAAGTGGGGTTGAGGAAGAGAGCTGATTCATATAAGGAAAGACAGAATGAAAGAACTAAATGCTATTTCTTTATGGTATTAAGATTTTTCATAATCTTGGCTTTTGTGTTAAGCTTATTCTGTTTTATAGTATTTCTTTGGCCCATTTCTCACAGTTTAGTAAGACATCAGAAAATTCAAATAAGTCCTTAATTCTTCTTACTTTAGTACTTTAAGGAGCTGTATTCTCATCAGAGACACCAGTCCAAATTCCTATGTGGATGCTCTTCATATGCTTCCATAATAGACCCAGCTAAAATTTTATCTTCTATTTAAGAAAGCCTTCCCTGGTTCCCTTTAAGACTAGTGCCTTTGCTCTATAGATTAGTTTTAGTTTGCCCTGTATATATCTTGTTTGTACATAGTTATTTTCAAGTTGCCTCACTATTAGACTGTGAGCTCCTTGAGAACTAGCACTGTCCACAGCATAATGGGCATCAAAGTAGAACTTGAATAAAGTTTAAATATGAATAACATTTTAAAATGAATCACTATGGGGAACTCTGCAGGAAAATGTGTATATTCAGTGGGATGTGATATGTTGTAGTCACCAGAGATACAATTTTACCTGCTGAAATACATATAGTGCCTATTAATGGAACAGATCCATTTCAAAGGAAAGTTTTCACTAGGATAACAGGGAACACAGCATCAGCAATAACAACATGTATTCTGAGTGTAAACTGAATTCCTAGAATATGAATAGTGCAAATTTCAACCTTGTCTTTCTAAACCTTTCCAATTGTCCATGGTTTCAATTGAGAGGCTGCCATCCAATTCATTATGCTTCAATAAGGGAGAAAGAGGTTAGATTTAGTTTTTGTAATGTTTTCCAAAAAAAATAAAATCACTTCTACATATGAAGATCATTAAAAAAAGGAATTTTTGTAGAATGTGTTGCTAGTGTTAGAGAACCATTCATCAATCACAATTAGATTCTAATGATTTTTGTTTTTCTCCAAAGACATGCATTTCCCTTTTGTCATAGTTTTGAGGTTGAGAAAAGTTATAGATTCAGTGTCTTTTTCTGCTCTTTTTATGAATACTATAGCTTACAATTAGCAAAGTCCAATAAATTTTACTGATGCATGGCTTGGAGACTGACTCTTTAATCACAGACTGGGATTCAGGCCTAATTGTGGTCCTGTGCTTTGAAACAAACAAACACAATACAGCTAAAGATTCAGATCTTCAGAGTAAGCATGGGGTCATTTCCTGTCAGGTTCTTAAGCCTCCTTCTTCCATCACACAATCCTGCTTAGCAGCTTGTAGCAGGAAACTCATGAATTTCTGAACTACTTTGTACCAAATGCTTTCTTCTCTCTCTGTGCAAGTCAGTGCCAGTCTTTTAATTAGATGCTTAGCAACCAACAACACAGTGAAAAAACTAAGGTATTCTAAAGGATGCTACCCTGTGCCAATATCAACCTTTATCCCGTACTTCCTACTTTGCAGAGATCTCTCCAAGAGGGAGGTAAGTAGAAGAGGTATGAACATCCATCCTGAGTGGTTTAGACATTCTCCTGCTTGAAGGCAAGGACTAAACCTGAGTAACTCCAAAGGCCTATTATATCTGAGTTTTTATGATTGTTGAGTGCATGGTAGGAACCTTTTCTTGGGAAGACAGAGGAAGGAAAGTGAGTGACATGGTCAGAACTGTGCTTTAGGATTAATAATCTTGCAGAAATGTATATGATGTATTAAAGTGGACTGAGATTGGGGCAGCTAGGTGGCACAGTGGATAGAGCACTGGCCCTGGATTCAGGAGTACCTAAGTTCAAATCCGACCTCAGACACTTGACACTTACTAGCTGTGTGATCCTGAGCAAGTCACTTAACCCCAATTGCCTCACTAAAAAAAAAAAAAAAAGTTTGGGGGCAGCTAGGTGGCACAGTAGATAGAGCACCCGCCCTGGATTCAGGAGTACCTGAGTTCAAATCTGGTCTCGGACACTTAACACTTACTAGCTGTGTGACACTGGGCAAGTCACTTAACCCCAACTGCCTCACCAAAAAAAAAAAAAAAAAAAGGGCCGAGATTCATGATGAGGAATCAAGAAGGCTGTTGTAGTAGTATACATGAAATATAATGAAAATCTGTATGTAAGGGTACTGGAAAGATTGATAAAAAAGGAAGATTGATAAAAAAAGTGAAACATAATGGGATTTTTAGCCTGGGTGTCTAGTGAAAAGATAGTGATATTATGGAAAAGGATATAGTAATCAGAACAAAAAGTTGGTTTAAGGGAGATATGATTATAATATCTCAGATTTATAAATGGGAGAAAAATCAAAAGTCATCCACTTCAACATTTACAGAAAAGGAAACTGAGGCTCTGAGAAGGTAAGCAACTTCCCCAAGGTCACACAGCTCATAAACAGCAGAAGCAGGATTCATATTCAGATGTTCTGTCTTCAGATGCAGCATTTCCTTCCTGCACCACCATGAAATGCACAATTTCCTTGAAAGCACACTGATCCATCATTTTGTATGCTCTATGCAATAATATTAATATGTGATTGCCTAGATGTATAAAGGGAAGAAGAAATGTTGTTTCTTTGTTTACTGGAAGTCAAGAAAGACCTAAACTGCAGTGTTTGCATTTCCCCAACTAATATCCAAACATCTTAAGATGTTTCATGTACATCATAAAAATAAATGACTTATTAGGCACACTGCTGAAATAGCTCCATACACACAAATCTACAATAAAATTATTTTTCAAGTAACCATGAAGAATTCTAGAAGAAAAAGTCATATACACATAAGGCATCCAATGGGACTTGCTACATTATAGTCACCATTTTTACTCTATTCTTTAAGGTGAGAGTCCCAGCAGCTGTGTTTTGAAGGCTTAAAAGCTTTGTTTCTAATTTGAAATGCCCATGGAGCATAACAGGCTTTTATAGAGTGAAAGGCAGCCAAAAAGATTGCAAAGGCTGCCAATGATTCCTATGCTTAGAAAAGGCATTTGAAATTGGAAGCAAGCTTCTGGGAAAGGACAACTTGTAGAATTTCACGTGGCCTCCACTTCAGTAACAAAGATGGTGTGTTATACTTGCTTGCCTTCTGGATGAGGAAGATACCATTCCCTTTGGTATTTCTCATCACTCTCTGACCATTAAAAAGAACATACACCTAGACACATGAGTTCTTCTTGAAATAGCTCTCCAGGAAGTACAGACTTTATAGCAAAAATTGGATCATCATATGGAGTTGCTAGAATGCTGGCTCATCTAAGCAATGAACCTGCAAGGGACTTCCTCCTCAGCTGTGTCAGTACAAAAACAGCAGTTGCATTCATGACACAAACCCATCACCAGGATGTAACTAAGATAGGGTAACCAGAGATTTTCCCCAGGGAGCCAAAATTTATTTGACTTTTACAGTACTTGGATACCAGCAGGTAGAAATCATTGAGTTTAACACCTAGTTAGCAAGAATCATTAGTTAAAATAGGAAGGTAGCAGGTGGCAAGATCCTTAGCAGCAGACTTGCTATCCTGGCATCTATCCCCAGGGCTCATTTTGTGTTTCTTGTTCCAGAGGCTAGGATTACTAGTCCAGTCTGTTACTCTTTAAACCGTGAGCCAACTCTTCAAACATGCTGATAAATGAACAATTAAAGCCCACTGCTACTTGCAGATTGTTGTTGTTATTCGGTTGTTTCAGTCATGTCTGACTCTTCATGACCTCATTTGGGGTTTTCTTGGCAGATACTGGAACGGTTTGTTATTTCTTTCTCCAGCTCGTTTTGCAGATGAGGAAACTGAGGCAAAGAGAATAAAGTGACTTGCCCAGGGAAACTGGCCAGGAAAGTGTCTAAGGCTAGATTTGAACTCAGGTCTTCCTGACTCCAGGTCCAGTGCTCGACCCTCTGAACCATCTAGCTATCCCCCACTTGAAAGTAGGCATCTACAAACTAGAAATGTTAATAGAAGACAGGAATAAGTCTTTTGAATCCCTAAGTGCTCTTCATACATTTTAAAGCACTTTCTCATTCAGTATCTTATTTGATGTTCATACCAGTTTCTAAAGGTAGGCAAAACAGGTATTATTATGTAGACACAATTAAGTCTTAAATTCGATGCAATTAATATTTAATCCCTAATTCTCCATACCAGAGGATATTCCTGAACCTTTTGGGAAGATTGTTGGAAGACAATGAAGCAGTGGTATGAAAGCCAAGAACAATGAGACATAAATGTTCTGTTGTTGCTGTGAGCATCAACTCTCTCATAGGTTATTATGGTACATAACACTAAAACTCTCTCCTAGGGAAAATACAGCCATTTTAAGAAGACTGAATATATATATATATGGAGAAATCAATAGAAATTAATCCTAAAAAGCTACACGGGTTTTTATTGTCAGACCTGACAGGGCATTAAAATAAATCATTGGTGGAATTAATCATATTATTTGACCGATATAAAAGCATATGATACATGGGGAATGAGAATGAGTATTCATTTTGTGCTTAATACAGAATGACAAGCTCTGTATTTGCTATAGATATAATTTGAGCATCCCAGTCATATTATAAGGAAAGGTAAGAGCAAGTAATTTTTATAATGTTATATGGAAATAAATAACTATTTTGTGAACACAAAGAACTCTATATACTTTGCTAGCTTTTTATTAATGCATAACTTTAAATAATTACAGATAAAATTAATCTCATGTGACTCTTTTTGATGATATTGGTAGACAAAAGTAGCTCAACTTATGCATCATTATTTTCTATTACACATTAATTTATCTTGATAGATATAGTCTCACCCATGTGCATTTTTTGTAGCCAACATGGCTCAGATTTCTGGGTTTAAGCCAAGGAAGATCCCACTATATTAAAGTACAATTAGATAAAGTATGCAAGACAAGAATGCAGGGGAAAAAACAAAACTATGAACCATAGGATATGTAGTAGTAAAATATACTTGGAACATATTTCACCAGGGCAATACCCAGAATTATTCAAGACTTTCCAGACTGAAGGGATCTTATGGGATAATCTCAGTCTATTTATTCAGAACATAACATTATCATGATTACATCAATTAGTTTACAACAGTGAGAAATGACCCAATGGATTGTTTCTTTCAACATATTCCCGGATATGCTCCACAGGTTTTACCACTTCTCTTTCTTTATAGTCTTTCTTCTTGGTGATCCCAGTTGTCATGATTTCAGTTATCTCCTTTATGTAGATGACTCCCAAATCTATATATCCACATATTTACCATTCACAATAGGAGAAAAAAATTTCCACCTCCTGTGAATTTTTATTTTCAGTGTTTAGAATGAAAATAAGAGCTTTCCTGAGTTCCAGTTGCACATTATCAAATCACTGTTGAATACCTTCCTCTGCGTGTCTCAATATGTATCTCAAACTCAGCATGTACAAAATAGAACTCAGTGTCTTCCCCTGAAACTAATCTTTCTTCTTAAATTCTCAATTTCCAGAGCAGGTACCATCACCCTTCTAGTTATCCAGATTCACCACCTAAGTCACCCTTAATGCTTCACTTTTCTCAAGACCCTTCCTTTTTCAAAGAGTCACCATGCCTTCAACAAATTCACCAACAAACATTTTATTCATTACCCATTATGTGCCAAAGACTACCAAGTGCCAGATATAAAGATAGAAATGAAACATTACCTGCTGTCAAAGAATTTACATTTTATTGGAGGATACAGATAACAAATATAAATTTGGAACAAATCCAGTGTAAACTCAAGGTAGTATTGGAAGAGAAGGAACTAATAATGAAAAAGATCCAGGAAGTATTCATAAAGCAAATGGGACCTGAGCTAAGCCTTGAATGAAGATAATAATTACAATATTAACATTGATGTGCCAGGTTCTGTATTAAGCAATTTATAATTACTATCTGATTTGAACCTTACAACAACCCTGCAAAGTAGATGCTGTAATTATTTCCATTTTACAATTGAGGAAACAGGCAGATAAAGGTTAAAGTGACTTGCTTGGGGTCACACAACTATTAAGTATCTGAGGCTAAAATTGAACTCTGGTCTTCCTGACTTAGACCCAATGCTCTATTCATTGTACCACCTAACAAGATAAGGAATCTTCCCTTGGAGGTAGTGCATTCTAGGCAAGAAGTATTCAGTTGTATAGAGGTGAGAGAAGGGATGGTAATTTCTGTGAACCCCTAACAGTCTAAATTGTCTGGGTGATAATTAGTTCTTGGGACTTCTTCCTCTAACATCTCTTTTTATTCTCTTCTCTACAACTGGGAGATCATCTATGGCTCAAATGGTGGAACCCCCAAGGGATACACAGTTCTTTTTCTCTGGCATCATAACCATCCATATGCCCCACTGAACAGCTTCCAATAGCTTTCATTTATCCTAGGCAACGTCTTACATTTATCTCCCCAATTTCTCTTGCATCTGTGGCCTTCCATCTATGACCACCTCACTAGTTCATGACCTACTTCTGTCCTCATGACATTACTGAACTACTGCAATAAGTTCCTACTGTCCCTGCTCCTCACCAATATATACTCACCGCATCTGTCGAAGTGATATTTCTAAAGTTCAGGACTAACCTTTGCACTTGTCACTAAAGAATCTCCAGGGGCTACATATTTCCTTTATGATAAAATACAATCTCTTCTGTTTAGCATTTAAACAACTCTCTAATCTAGCTCAAGACCATTCTAGGCATATTTCACACTATTATCCCTTTCATACTCCAAAGCTTCTTAAACTGTGGGTCATGACCCTATATGGAGTCATGTAACTAAATGTGGGGCTCATGAAAAATTTGGCAACAGAAATGTATACCTATTGGTATCCCCGGGGTCACATAAAGATTTCTCTGGCAAGAAGGAGTAACAAGTGGAAAAAGATTAAGAAGCCCTGGTATGATCTATAATCCAGTCAAATGGCCTTTTTTGCAGGGCAGCTAGGTGGCCCAGTGAATAAAGCACTGGCCCTGGATTCAGGAGGACCTGAGTTCAAATTCGGCCTCCGACACTTGACACTTACTACCTGTGTGACCCTGGGCAAGTCACTTAGTCCTCATTGCCTGACCAAAAACAAAACAAAACAAATGGGCTTTTTGCTCTCCATACAACTTACTATGTGAGTGACCTCATGCAAGTACCTTGACCCCTTTGGGAACCTCAATTTTCTCATTTGTAAATCAAGAGTGATAAACCAGTTAGCTCTTTAGTTTGATTTCAGATCATGGTCCTATGGATATTCCTTCTCCTATCTCTGTGCCTTTACAAGGCTATTTAAAATCATTTCCATTTTTACTATTGTCATTTGGAATTCATAGTTCCCATCCAGACTTAGCTTTTTTTTTAATTGATAGCTATTATATGCATATATATTTTTTCCCTGAAATCAAATTTAATGTGTCATACAAAGAGAGCAGACTATTGATATATTTTTTAAATATACAACAAAAAGTGTATGACATTGTATCATTTGAATTATGTTTTATATTATTAGTACATTTCTATCAGTAAGATAGTGGTGGATCCAAAGGTCTCTGAACTCTGAAGTAAATTAGGTTTAAAACAGGGAGGAATTTCAAAAGTCCAGGGTTCTGGTTACTTTGATTTTAGTAATGCTTGTGAAAAATAAATCACTCATAAAAACTAAGTAAAAATGCTTGTTTTTACTGACAAAAGCCAAGAATTTCCATTCAATAAACAATTACTGAATGCCTATTGTATACAGAGCACTGTGCTAGGCAATAAAAATGTAGTGTCAGAAATTAAATATAGTTTTTATTTGCCTGTCTCCTATAAAAAATAAACAGATCAGAGAAATTAATTTTTATATTTCCCACAATTTGTTCCCATACCTGTCCTCCTATCAAAAAAAAAAACAGAGCAGAGAACATTATGTTCTACAAGAAAACACAGATCAGAGACAGACAGGAAAAACATTGTACCAGTTTATTTTGCCCCAAGAAGAAACAGCATGAGTCATGCGGAGACCCCTTCCTAAGAAGGAGCTGGAGGACTCCCTCTTTCTGAGAATATATAAGGGTGGGGTTTTTTGTTCACTAGTTACAGGGTGTTGTCAGTTTCATTAGCATGATACAAATCAACCCAAAAGCGAATACTATAACAAGAATGGATGTAATGAAAAGCAGTTTTAACAATTTCAGTTATAACAAGTATGGAGGAAATATAGAAGCACCATGATAAGATTAGAGGATTCCAAAAAGGAGTTTGGCAAGGATGAGGATGCTCAGATGTCCCCATAAGATAGGGACTTACTATCCTGAGAAAAGAAGTCACCAGGTAGGGACTTTTATCTGATAGCTATCTGGATTCAGTTTGGAGTTCTGCTGAAGGACATTTTGCTCTTATTAACCCAGGGTTTCATAAAAAATACTTTTGGATAACAAGGCATCTCATCAAATTCAGGCAATCCATACATTCGTATTAACAGTAGTTAAGACTGTATGTCCTTAACTTAACTAACTCATTCCCTTATGCAGAGATAGTAAAAAAAAAAAAAAAACCTCAGACTTCAATGGCATTTTACTTGTCTCAGTACTTAAGACAACTTATTTCCATTTTGAAAAATATACACATGCACAATAGCTCTGAACCATGAAGGCCTATAAGAGGCCTTTTTATGATTTGCCTCAAGACAACACATAGCACACATATCAATCAACAGACATTTAGGAAATGCCTAATATGTGCTAAGGACTGAGGTTCTAAAAAGAGGGAAGAAAGGAAGGAAGTCACTACCTCAAGAACTGATAATCTAATAGGGGAGACAACATGCAAAGGAATATGTACAAACAAATGATATATAACATAAATAGGAAATAAATTGAAATAGGGAAGGATTCAGACTGTTAGTAAAGGCTTCCTATAAAATATGGGATTTTATTTCGTATGTCAAGGAATCCAAGGAAACCAGTAGGCAGAGATGAGGAGGGAGAGCATTCTAGGCATGGAGTCAGAGAACATCCCCAGAGGTAAGATGTGGAGAGTCTTATCCTGACACAATGTCTAGCCCACAGCAGACACTTAATATATGTTGGTTGACTGGCTGAATGATTTCCCTGCACATACATTGTTAGTGTCCTTCCCCCAAATTACTTCACATTGCATGTAGCTTGCCCTTGCTTATCTGTCTACATACTTTATCCTCCAACTAATAACAACACAAGTTGTTTGAGGGCAGGGAATTTTATTTTTATGTTTCAATGCCCAGTATGTGCAAAGTACCTTACACAAAATATGTACTTGATGTTGAATAGTTTCGTATTTCATTGCATTAAAGTATTATATGATATCTATTCTCACATGTGCTTTAAAGCTTGGTCATTTATTCCAATTGAGCAGCTAGGTGGAGCAGTAGATAGATTGCTGTGTGTGGAGTCAGGAAAGCTTGCATTTTAAAATGGCCTCAGACACTTCCTAGCTGTGTAACCCTGGGCTAGTCACTTAATCCTATTAGCTTCAGTTTCTTCATGTGTAAAATAAGCTGGAAAAAGAAATGTTAAACCATTCCAGTATCTTTGTCAAGAAAACACTTCATGGGGCAGCTAGGTGGTGCAGTGGATAGAGCACCAGCCCTGGATTCAGGAGGACCTGAGTTCAAATCAGGCCTCAGACACTTAACACTTACTAGCTGTGTGACCCTGGGCAAGTCACTTAACCCCAATTGCCTCGCTAAAATAAGCAAACAACAACAACCAAAAAAAAAAAAACAAAACAAGAAAACACTTCATGAGGTCATAAAATATCAGACACAACTGAAACAACTGGACAAAAACAATGAGGATTATCTAATTAGGATTCAAAAGTGGAGACTGCTAAATTTTTCAAACACTCCTACAAACAATTCCTGGAATAAAACGTGTGGAGTAAGGTGCCAAGGCACCTTAAGGTCCAAGAACAATTCCAAGTCAAAAAATAGAGCAAGTCTTTCTCTGTGCAAGTTCCATAAGCCTTAAGAGGCTAAGCTAGCTAAGTCCTCTGGACCATAGCACCTCATTATCCAAGATTGTTTGATAAGAGGACACAATATAAAATAACTGTGCTGTGAACCATTAGATTACAAAGTCTAATAACTCAAACAACATTTGGATTTACTTTTAAAGGGAGAGTCTTAACAACGTACTACGTCCTGTTCCAGCTTCTGATATTGACAACTCTCTGAGTACATTCAGGATAAGACCAATCTTTGTCAGCAGGCTCCATGCTGTTATAGGAATCTGACTGATCACTATGAAACTAGATAATATATGTTTCTATCTGGGGAATACTCTCCTATATGACATATGACTTTTTGGCCTTTTCCAGCTGAATAAAACAAAGTGCTTTTGGCGAAACCACTATGTGACTCCCACAAAGGGGAGAAAGGGAAATGACATATTAATTATCCACACTTTCTGACCTACTCTCCTTTTCTGCAACAGAATTGATAATAAGATGGTTGGCAGGGATTTGAGACTAAAGGGAGAGAGAGGCAGAAGGGATGAATCAGAAAATGGAGACAAAGAATAAGAGATGCCAGGATAGAGAAAAAACATAAAGAAGGGAGAGGGCAGCAGTGCACAAAGGAAAGTCTAGGTGAGAAAAAAAAAAACGAAGGAGATGCTAACAAATTGGAGGCCAAGGTAAAAGAAAAGAATAAATTAGCATTTAAAATCACTAGGAGCTCTATTCCTTAGTGCCATTGTTCTCTTTGTGGTCCTGAATTTAAGAGGGCTAGGTGATTTTAAACTGCTATAGCTGATTCACTGAAGTGATCTTATTGGATATATCAAAAAATATTAATCTAGAACTGCTGTTCTCACTGCCATCAGAATTATCACTTCAATAATGTCACTTTTTTAGATGGAATTACATTTTGGTTAGTTCTTTCACTACATATTCTCCTGTGCTGTTGTTGTTTTTCAGAGCACATAATTCCATTAAGGCCAACCAAAAGTTCATTAAAAGGACATCCATTCTTCATTGGGGGCTTTTTGTAAATAGAGTCATGGATTTAATGGTAAATGAGTGTGATATAGTAGAAAGAGCCTAACCTGCACATCAAAATGCTTAGGCTGACATTTCTTCACTTATGAGCTGTGTAATTACTTTGGATAATTCCCCCAATCTCACTGAGCCTCAGTTTTCTCATTTGTAAAATGTCTTGCCTGCCCCACGGTGTTAGGTGTTCTGACGATAAAACCCAGATGAAAGGGTTTTCAAATGGTAATACAGTAAACAAATGAAAGGTGGCATTCTGTTGTACTCTAGAAATTCTGTGGTTCATCCAATTGGCATATAGATATATGAGATGCCAGCTGTTTTCAGTATTATGTTAGGTGTCCTCAGAGGGGTGCAGTATAAATCTAGGAAGGTATATACCTCTCAGGGAGCTAATAAACTGGGTAGGGAGATAAAAATAAAACATAAGCCCAGAAGAGCTGTGATCTCCTCACACAACACAACAGATAATGATACACCTGAAGTCAAAGACCTGAGTTTCAATCCTACCTTAAATCCTTACTAGGTTTGTTACCCTAGGCAAATCATAGAACTTCAGTCTGCCTAAATTTCCTCATTTGGAAAATGGAGTTAATAATATCATCCACCTCCCAGGGTTGTTGTGTGGATAGAAGGAGGACTTTGTAAAGCACTTTGAAAACCTTAAAGCACTTCACAGATTCTAACTGTTGTCACCACCAATATCATCATGAGAACTCTTTCACTGAATTAGATCACAATGCATACTCCACCATGCTCTGACTTCTTTCATTCATAAATCTTTGTCTCTCCAATTATAACCTACATATCACTCCCAAAATGATTTTCCTAAAGCATCAATCTAAGCATGTCATTCAGTAACTTCTACTCAATAAACTGTTACCTGCAGAATCAAATAAAAGCTCCTTTGTTGGTTTAGCTTTTAAAGCCCTTCACATTTTGGACCCAAATTACTTCTCTCATTCTGTATTCCATACTCATTTTATTATTGCTTTCACACAATATTCTGTCTTCAGTCTTCAGTCTCTTATACCTCAAACATACCCACCTCTCACCTTCATTTCTTAGCATCCTTTGTTTCCTTCAAAATACTTCTTAATCTCCATATTCTACTTTCATGGTATTAAACTCAAATAGAAATGGTACCACTAAACTCCACAAAAGAATGCTCTAGGGGGCGGCTAGGTGGTGCAGTGGATAAAGCACCGGCCCTGGATTCAGGAGTACCTGAGTTCAAATCCAGCCTCAGACACTTGACACTTACTAGCTGTGTGACCCTGGGCAAGTCATTTAACCCCCATTGCCCCGCAAAAAAAAAAAAAGAATGCTCTACTGACTATATGTGAACTTCAAAAACCACATGTTAACATTATCTATGTTCTGTTGTATTTTGGTTTATTTTGCTAAATATTTCAGTCTAGTTCTAAGGAACTCAGAAGTGTTGCTGGCTATATTGTGGCCTAAGAGCTGTATTGGACACCTCAGTTCTTTTTTTTTTCAATACATTTTTTTGTTGTTGTTTTAGTGAGGCAATTGGGCTTAAGTGACTTGCCCAAGGTCACACAGCTAGTAAGTGTCAAGTGTCTGAGGTCGGATTTGAACTCAGTTCCTCCTGACTACAGGGCCAGTGCTCTATCCACTGTGCCACCTAGCTGCCGACACCTCAGTTCTATACGGATCTTTTCCTGATCCCCACCCCAACCCCCAACACCATCTGTTACTACGCTGTAAAATACTTGGAGGCAGGAACTATTTTATTTTGTGTTTCTAAACTCAGAGCATAGTACCCTGAGTATAGTGTCTCCCTGAGGCTCTAAGCTATCAGATATAGGATATACTTGTGCAATTATACAAAACATTACCATATTAGTTATTTTGTATAAGAAAATGAATAAAATTGAAAGAAAGAAAGAAAGTGAAAAATAGCATGCTTCAGTCTGTGTTCAATCAATATAAGTTCTTTCTTTGGAGGTAGATAGTATGTGTCATCTTTAGTCCTTTGGGATTGTCTTTGATCACTGTATTGCTGAGAATAGTTAAGTCATTCATAGTTCTTCATCAAACAATATTGCTGTCACAATGTACAGTGTTCTCCTGGTTCTGCTCACTTCACTACACATCACTTCATACACGTCTTCCCATGCCTTTCTGAAATCATCCCTCTAGTCATTTCTTATAGCACAATAATATTCCATCACAATTATATACCACAGCTTGTTTAGGTATTCCCTCAATTTCTAATTCTTAGCCACCACCAAAAGAGCTGCTATAAATATTTGTGTACAAATAGGTCTTTTTCTCTTTTGGGGAATGTCTTTGGGATATAAACCAGCAATGGTATTGTTGGATCAAAGGGTATGCCCTTGGGACATAGTTCCAAATTGCTCTCTAGAATGGTTGGATAAGTTCACAACTCCATGGACAATGGATTAACATCCCAGTGTTCCCACATCCCCTCAAACATCCAACATTTTCCTTTTTTGTTATATTTGCCACTCTGTTAGGTGTGAGGTAATAACTTAGAGTTGTCTTAATTTGCATTTCTCTGATCAGTAGTGATCTAGAGCACTTTTCATGACTATTAATAGCTTTGATTTCTTTAAGACATCTTTTTTTTTTTTGATGTATTGAACTTTTTGTCTGGTGAGAACCTACCTAAATGTTCTTCACCTACAATGGGAATTCTAATTAGCCCATACCTTCCAATACTTAGAGATTGAGATATACAGTCAGTCTATTGTGGCTTTCCTGCTCCTTCCCCTAGTCCTATCATGTGGAGTAATATATGTCTCTTGCTAAGTCCTGAGCAAATCAAAAGCCATTGATAATGTTACTTTTTCACAAGAATTCAATAATAACACATTCATTTAAATATACTTTCAGAACTGTTATGTTTGCTTTCTATTGGGTCCTGGGCATACAAAGATGGGGAAAAATCAAACTGTTTAAGTCTCAAGAAGTATACAGTATACTTGAGAGTGTGTTATTTAAAATATTGTGGGAAGGGCAGGAAGGTGGCGCAGTAGATAAAGCACCGGCCCTGGATTCAGGAGGACCTGAGTTCGAATCTGACCTCAGACACTTGACACTTACTAGCTGTGTGACCCTGGACAAGTCACTTAACCCCAATTGTCTCACCAAAAAAAAATTGTGGGACTAAGCTGGGGTTTCTAAAATATTGCTACTTATAAATTAAAGGCTATTGCACCAATTATGGCAATAAGCACTTATTATTAATTAAGATTACATATTAATAAATTATTGACCACATATATCCCTGACTTACCTACTGGTCACAAGTTTACAGGCCTATGCCATTATATACCTAGCTTGAAAAGTAAGAATCCCAGGAAGGGGGCCAAAGAGAGAGAGCCCAGGGTAAAAGAGTAAGAGAGCAACCTTCTCTCCTGTCCCCAGGGATTTTTATCCTCTTTTTGGTAGAGGTGGGGCCACCTTACATTGATCTAAGATAATTGGTTAGCATCATTGAGCTCTATTGATTTTCATGACTTGGGGGGTGATCTTCTTCCCCTAAGTAATCAGAAAGGTCAATCTGCATTCCTTTTGTTCAACTGAAGGCTCATCTCTGGTTGATTTCCAGGGAAGGGGAGAGAGCAACTAACACTAACAAGTCTGGGTTTCTCCTAGAAATTCATTATTAATAATTATTTTCTCACAAGAGATAAGCTACATATGCATATTAGTATAATACAAGTTAAAATTGGAGGAAGCAAAGGAGAAGTCAAATAGAGATGTGCAAATATTTTAGGGTTCTCTTTTAGGTGGGGGATCAGAGAGGACTTCATGGAGAAGGTAACATCCAAGTTGTTCTGTAAGGAGAGAAATCCTAGGATCATAGATCTTTAGTTGGAACAGACCCTAAAGGTCTTAACTTCCTCTTAGCACATTGCTTTGAACATAATATATGTTTAATAAATACTGAATGACTTTATCCAACACCCTTATTTTTTTCCTGCTCAAAATCTTCTATGGCTCCTTAATGCTTATCTGATAATTTAGACCTTATCTTAGTATTTAAGGTTTTACTGCAAAGGTTTTACCTGCTTTTCTAACTTCGTTTATCAGTAACTGCTTTCATATTTCACAGTTCAATCAAATCAGACAACAAAATGTTTTTTGAAGTCCCCCTGTCCACTCTCACTTCTATGTATTTAATCATACCTACCTCCCAAACCTAGAATGGACTCCCTGAACATTGAAATCAGAGAGTCAGTGTGCTGGATTTTCTGTCAGGAGATTTTGGTTCTAATATTTCTTCAAAAAATACTAGTGATATAGGAAACTATTTTATTATATAACTATTACCTTAAAGGTAATGGAATGATGAACAATGGCTATAAAAATTATGGCATATTAACAGCAATAAGGATATTGCCCAGCTTCATATAAGTTAGTGTGTCTCAGAAGCCATGCCAAGCTGTTTCCTCTAGCCACTAAACCATTTTGGGTCTCTATAGTGTTATCCTTGAGACATTAAAGTAACAAGAAGAAAGCCTCCTGGGCAAAGGTTTAATTCTCCATGGACAATTTAGGGAAAGGTATGTACAAAAATCTCGCAAGATAAAAGACTTGAAAGATTTGCTATTTGTTCCATTAAAGGGAACATTGATACCTAAAAAGGCTTACAGAATTTTAGAGCTAAAGATGACTTTAGAGATCATTCATTCTACTTATTTAAAAATGAGGGAGGGGAAAGCTAGGTGGCATAGTGGATAGAGCACCGGCCCTGGATTCAGGAGTACCTGAGTTCAAATGTGGCCTCAGACACTTGACACTTAACTAGCTGTGTGACCCTGGGCAAGTCACTTAAACCTCATTGCCCTGGAAAAAAAAAATGAGGGAAGAGAGAACAAGTGATTTTTCCTAATGGTTTTCTAGAATAAAACAAAGACAAAACTCATATTGTTTTTAATTACTAGAAGGGCTATTTAAAAATATATATATATATATATATATATCAAAAATATTGAAAAAAAAATTATATCATGGGGCTGCTAGGTGGCGCAGTGGATAGAGCACCGGCCCTGAATTCAGGAGTACCTGAGTTCAAATCCTACCTCAGACACTTAACACTTAATAGCTGTGTGACCCTGGGCAAGTCACTTAACCCTAATTGCCTCACTAAAAAAAAAAAAAATTATATCAATTTGAAGAGTTTGATAGTCTTATGGACTCTCAGAAAACATTTATTCACTCAATGAGTCACTCAATAATCATTTATTTAACATTTATGTACTTTGTATTGTGCTAGATATTGGAGATATAAAAACAAAAATAAAAAAGTACCAGCCCTCAACAAATTTATATTCCATCAGAGGAATCAGCATATCCATAAATAAATTATATATAGATATATACTTTTTTGGGGGGAAGGCTTCACAAACCCTGTTTGTCTACCACAGAGTCAAGTGTTTTGTGGGTTTTTTTTTCAAACGTGCCACATTAAGCATATATTGATTGAATGATTGATTGATTGATTTCTCCCTGTCACATATTTTGCCACATTGCCACCAGAATCCAAATTACATAATTTCATGCTTGGAAGGGTACTCAGAGGCCAATCTATATCATAAAAAGAATCCCATGTCCCTTACTACAAACACAAGGGATTCCAGGATCTTTGAAAGCAGATCATTATACTTTTGGAGAGCTCTGATGTTTTATAGTTTATCACTATATCACCCCAAAACTTGCTTTTATGCATCTTCCATCCATTGCTCCTTTTTCTGTCCTCTGAGGTCAAATGGAACAAGGCTAATCCCTCTTCCACCTGACAGCTCTTCATATACTTGAAGACAGCTATCATGCCTCTGCTGTCATCCCTTCAATTTCCAAAAGAAAATTTGGATTTAGGATTTTCAAAGATTGAAAAATTTTTACTCATTGACACTCTGACTTTAAAAAATAAATTGACTATTTTGATGCATTTAATATTGAACCTCAGAAAAACTATTGACTGGGTTATCCTTTTCTTCAACAGGGTTTCTTTTTCCTGTTACATGCCTTAGACTTGCTTTATGTAATATTTATATATTTTTACAAGTGGGCTTCCAATGTTCTATATTTCTTGTATTCTTTCCAGGAATTTTAAAAACACATATAAAAGACTTCTTAAGTCAGGGGGAAAATCTGGTCTATTCACATGTTGCATAGCATAAAGAAAAACATTTTTTTTTTCAGAACAATGAGGGTTAAGTGACTTGCCCAAGGTCACACAGATAGTAAGTGTCAAGTGTCTGAGGTCAGATTTGAACTCAGGTCCTCCTGAATCCAGGGCCAGTGATTTATCCACTGCAGGAAAACATTCTAATAAGAACAAATGATTAGATGTGTATTTAGAATGAATGAACAAATTAAACATTTTTAAACTACTTACTATTTGCAAAGCATTGAGTATATAAAAGAAAAGTAAGACAATCCCTACTCTCAAGAAGCTTACATTCTAATTGGAAAACATTGTTATGTATGGAAGATTTTAGGTACAAGACAGATGGAAAAGTTCCATTGTCCTTAGGGTTTGGTGGCAAAGCAGAGAGTTAATACTTCAACTTTAATGTCATTTTCATTGATCATATCATGTTGAAACATTCTGATGTTGAACCATTGGACAATGCCAACAAGTTTGTCCACATGAACTTTCTTTTCTGGGTCTTCAGCAGCTGTGGCTATAGCACCCTCAGGAGTATCTCTCATGCTTCATCTCCACAGGGGTTGCTTTCCAGTATGATGGTTGTAGGCATTGGACTGGAAGTATTGTTATTCCAAAGGCTCTTTGGTCTTGGGATGTCTCCATCAGAGTTTGCAGCAGGGGCAGGGCAGGGGGAGATGTTGGTCACAGTGGTGGTGGTTTGACTTGCCTACAACATGACACACCCAACCCCATTACTCCCTTAAGGGGTCTTGCTAAAGTATATTTCAGCTAAGCTGGTATGCCTGTCCTATAAGTGGCATTTGGTTAGCGGTCGATGGCAATAGTTTGTTCTTTTGCCTTAGTAGCTGCTTCCCTGGATGATAGACATGAGGGCTGGGCTGGATGAAAGACGAATGTGTGGGGGTAAGTGGGGGAGGAGGGGTAGTGAGATAAGTGTGCTTCTACTCCCAGGGCTCCTATTCTTATCTTCCTATTGGTGGATGTTGGACAGTAGCTGTAATGGTGGGGGTGATTTGGAATATGGACCCTCTCTCCATATTGAAAAAGACTCATTTCACAGGCTTTCCCCCCAAGGTTGTTTTAATAAGTGCAATACTTTCTAACAAAACATTCTATTCTGGGTCAACTTACCTTCCCATCCAAACTTATTTTCCAGTAAGAAAACTCATAATTAGCATTATATATTTCTCATACTTTTACAATGTATATTATTCCCTCCATCTATAATGCCATATCTAATCCAACACATACTCACACAAGCACAATTTGCCAAAGTCATGTATCCTTTAAGTCTAGCTTGGAGCCTTTTCTGATCCATGCAGGTAGATAGGACACCCCCCCTCCTCCCGCAAACCCATGTTACTTTAAAACAAATTATCTTCTGACATTTATAGTCTCCCTTATATTATAGAATTATGGAGTCACCAAATCTAAGACAAATAAGGGATCTTAGACTCCATTTAGATGACTTGGTATCTGGCCAAAAATTCTTTCTACTGCTTGCCCAATAAAATAATTGTTTGGCATCTGCTTGAAGGCCTCCAATGAAGAAAATTTGATTATAGGCCCTTTGTAATGTTTTAGTGCACTAAATTCCCTAGATATTTCTCACAGGAACTGTTGTTGTTTTACCACACCTATCTTATTATGAATTTGTGAGAAGGATTTTTGGAACCGTAACATACAGCATTCTATTTCTACCTATTACATTCTATGACTCTTTTTGTTTGTTTGTTTGTTTTTTGTTTTTGTTTTTAGTGAGGCAATTGGGGTTAAGTGACTTGCCCAGGGTCACACAGCTAGTAAGTGTTAAGTGTCTGAGGCCGGATTTGAACTCAGGTACTCCTGACTCCAGGGCCGGTGCTCCATCCACTGCGCCACCTAGCTGCCCCTACATTCTATGACTCTTATAGGGTAAAGCCGAGGAAAGGAATGTCTTCTAAATGTAGGGGCTGGGGCTGCCTGTGCAAAGAAACAGAGATAGAAAGTGGATTTAAGAAGATAAGATATACCTCTCTATCTTGTCCACAAAAACTATGTGAGGAACTTTGTCAAATTATTTTTGGAAATCCAGTTATATTATTTGAAATCATTCTGGCATAGTAATCCTTTCAAAAAGGGAGCCAGCCTAGTTTGGTATGACCTGTGCTTGATGAAGTCCTGTTCATTCTTAGTTCTTAGCTGTCCTTTCTAAATGCTTGTATATTGTCCACTTAATTATATTTTCTTGAACTTTTTTTCCAAGAATAGATATCAAAATTCCTGGTCTATATTTTTCAGGCTCTATCCAATCACCTCACATTACCCACCATGTTACCTAGGAAAATTCCCTTCTCCAGTGCAAAGGTCTTTCAGAGGTCACTGGTATTGAGTATATCAGCAAATCACATCTTCCAGTTTATCTTTTTTTGTATTTCCATACTTTTTTATGTAGTAATCTAGTAGGTTTCATGATTTGAACTCATGGGACACAGCTAGATACTATATGACCATCTGTTCTCTTAACTTGTCTTTTCACTCTTGGTGCATTATTTCTGTTCTATCCTTCCTAATCCAAAGATCATTCTACTTGAAAGAGAAATGAAAAACAAAATGGAAACAAATGGTTCGGCTTTAATATCATCATTCTTTATCAAATGAGATCAAAATAAGTACCGAACTTTGTAAACTTTACAATCCTATGGAAGTGCTATCCTCACCACCATCATCACCATGTATCCCTGTCATCCCAATGAAATAGTCCTACTAATCCTTTCATCTTCTTATTGCCCCTAGCATTAGAGACAGAGAGAGAAAATAGTGACAATCCTGACCCTGGATTCCCCACTGCTTGAAGAGCAAATACATTACATTTTATTCCACCCTTAAGGTTTACCAGTACCCTTAATGGAGCTTGGAGGGTGTCTAATCTCTCTGCCATTGACTCTAGCCCTCACCTATTGGCTTCTCTCAATTTTACATGCTTCCTGCACCCTGGGTTCCATTTAATAACTTAACTATTAGATCAGCTTTTACAAAGGGATATTTACCTCAAAGGTAAAAATAAGGACAAACACACAAACATTGCTACATCCCCAATATGTGTGGGGGGAAAAGGGGTAATGATCCCTCCTCCACTGTCTTAGTCGCTTGGGAGGAAAGGAGGATTAATTTAACAGCATAGCTCACTTCCTATACAGCATAGTCCTGCCAAGTTCCAAGTCTTACCTTGAGCTCAAATCCCAAGAATTCTGTCTTCTTAGGGCTTCCCTGGAAGCAACATCCAGCCTGGAATCCTGTCTCCAAGGCCTCCATGGCTTCAGCTTCTGGGTCCAGGGACTCCATTGCTTATACCTAGAACTGAAAATGAGACATGAAATGAAACAAAACAAAACCTCAGGCTTATTTCTTGGGACTTAACAGTGCCAAGAGGCTCAATTCAGGGGACCCATGCTACAGGTGAACAGGACCTTAATTCTGTGGGACATAGCTAGAAAGAGAGAGAAACTGTTCAAGTCTGGTAGTTTTAAAAATACAACCTGTGCCAGTTACGTGGCAAGGAAAGGGAAGTCCCCATCCATGTGGAAGAGAAAGGCAGATTATGTTATCCCAGAAGAAGGTCCTTCCATTTTAGGAAATTTAGGCATGTGCAAAATACTGTTACACACACACACACAACAACAACAACAACAACAACAACAACAACAACAACACACACTATGCATTTTGGCACATGATGGTTAATAGGAATTTCAAAGGGCAGCTAGGTGGCACAGTGGATAGAGTGCTGGCCCTGGATTCAGGAGGACCTGAGTTCAAATCCGGTCTCAGATCCTTGACACTTACTACCTGTGTGACCCTGGGCAAGTCACTTAACCCCAATTGCCTCACAAAAAAAAAGGAATTACCGGCCTCATCTCATTTTCTTTGTTAGTGTTTCTGTCAAAATTCTTACAGGATCATTACTGTAATTTCTATTAATTATCAGTTACTTGACCTCTGCTTCTGTCTTCTAAACATGTCTTCATAAAGGATGTTTGTCTGTGGGGCCCCTTTGTATCAATATAGGTCTATTTGGAAGTTTCTCTTTCTCCCTCATTATCAGAATATGATTTGCAAATTATACATGTTTCATAAAAGTTTCTAGAATTAATCATTTTTAAAAGAACTTTCACAATTCTCTAAGTATTATCAAAAGAATTTTAGATACTAAAAGATTTCCTTCATGCATGATCAGCCACTGACACCAAAGGGACAAAAGGGGAAAATGAGAACAATCAAACCTATTTATTTTCAACTTTCCTGATTTCCCTGACATTTACTTTGCTGTTGTTGACTTCCAACAATAATGAAATGGACTTCCGGCATACAGCATATATTGATAACCATCACTTATTTCCTCTATCAAGACATACTGGACACAACCAAAATGTTTAATTATAAAACTATTTATATTTATGCTAGGATTGGTGAGATGCATATTAGCATTTTAAAAGCCCATTGTAAAGGAGAAATTGAAAGACAAAAAGCACTTAGAAAAAGCTGAAAATCTGCAATACATTAGAATCCTGGAATTGTTTTTTTAATCTACAAAATTTCCACTGCTTTCTAGGCACATTGAATTAATTTCAGAAAAGGGAAATAAGGGGTAATTAATTTAATTTTATTCTGATGCTTTTTTCATCATTCAAAGATTATACTTTTTTTAGGTTGTAAATTGTATTATGGTAATTTTCCTACCCTCTCATTCTACAGTGGTAGAAACACAACTTCAGAATTGCTAATGTGCAGTTACTCACTTTTGCAATTGTTAGTTTGCATGCATTTGAAATGATCCAATTTTAAAGGATTCTACAATGGCATTACTGAGGTCATTTTGGTGATACTTATTTTCTAAGTATTGAATATTTCCATTTTCCACCGCAGGCAGGAAATTTAGGCCTCTATAATTTTATATAGTATTCTTCATGCTCAGTAATTTCCTTTCTCACAATGCTAATTTAGAAACATACACATCCACTTCATTGTAAGATTGGTTCATCCAGTAGCAAGTTGTCTGGAACTTTATATCAAATGCTAGAGCCAACTAAAAATGTTTAACGACAGAGATTCACTTACTAGGTAATACTGTTAATTCTTTATTAGTGGTTTCTAATCTTCTGTATCCAGTTTGTACTTATGTCTTTCTGAGGGTTCTAAGTGCATTTCATTTTCATTTTATTTGATTTTATTATATCTTTTTAAAATCCAAATTTTAGGTGAATACTTTTAAGACTGAATAGAAATCAAAAATCCTAATTTAGGGGGCAGCTAGGTGGCGCAGTGGATAAAGCACCGGCCCTGGATTCAGGAGTACCTGAGTTTAAATCCAGCCTCAGACACTTGACACTTACCAGCTGTGTGACCCTGGGCAAGTCAATTAACCCCCTTTGCCCCGCAACCCCCCCCAAAAAAAACCCAAAAAATATCCTAATTTAGAGTAATAAAAAAAAAAACTTTTTACTTTGCTTAACTTGAAATCACAACGTGTCTCTATACTAACATATATCACTATAAAGAAATTTTAACACAGAAGTTATCCAGCATGGGCACAATAAAGAGGAATAAAGGATTCATGACTGGTGCCATTGTATATTTTACACTTAATGACTTGGCCATTTTTGGTTAATTAGCTTACTTTCATGGATATCTTAAATATGGGATATCTGGCATTAGTAATAACTGCCATGTAAATCTTGGGAAAGCATTTTAGATAGAGTATTTTATTTCATTTAGATAAGTGCTTATTTTATTTCAAGCTCACAATGAGCCTATGAATAAGAAACAAGATATTCTTATACACATTTTAACAGTAAGGAAACAAACTGAAAAAGGCAAGTAATGACTTAAACATACATGCATAATAAATCCTTGTTGAATTAGAATAGGCCTCCCAAATTTTGAAGATAGCAAGTATCTCAAGTAAAATTTCATCCTAGGACCTCCTGAATTCTAATTCAGTGCCACAGCCACTGAGGTAGCTAGATGGCCTTGAGTCAGGAAGACCTGAGTTCAAATCTGGCCTCAGACACTTTCTATTTCTTAGGCAAGTCACTTCTCCTCTGTTTGCCTGGAAATGGAGAAAGGTAAACCACTCCAGTATCTTTGTCAGGAAATCCCCATAGGCAGTACAGTCCATGGGGTCACAAAGAGTTGGACATGACTAAACACCAGAGCCACTACACCATGCCCCATGTCTGTGTGTGTGTGTGTGTGTGTGTACATGCATGGAGCATGTTGGAGATAATTGACAGAGAGAAGGCACTAGAATTAAGAGAGATTAGGAAAGACTCCCTCTGGATGGTAACATTTTAGCTGGGATATGAAGAAAGCCAGAGAAACTGGGAAATAGATGAGGAAGAAGATAATTCCAGGCATGGGGTACAGACAATAAAAATGCTTGGAGTTAAAAGATAAAATGTATTGCTTGAGGTAGAGCAAGGAGGTCAGTTTAACTAGATCAAAGAGTACATGGAGAGATGTAAGAAGATTGCAAAGGCTGGGGGGAGGAGTTTATGAGAGGCTTTGGATGCTAAAAAGAACCTTTTATATTTGATCCTATAGGTGATAGAAAGCTACTGGAGATTAGCTAGTAGGGAAGTGACATGGTCAGACCTGAGCTTAAAGAGGATCACTTTGACAACTGAATGGAGGATGAACTGGAGTGGGAAGAGGCTTGTGTCAGGTTAAACAAGCAGCAAGCTATTGCTACATTCTAGGCATGAGGTGATGAGGCATTGTACCAGGGTGATAGTAGTATAAGAGGAGAGAAGAGAGTATGAAAGAGATGTTATAAAAGCAAAACCAACAGACTGTGTCATCAGACTGGGTAAAGAAGTTAAAAGACACTGAGGAGTAAAGTATGACACCTTGATTGGGATCCTTGAAGACTAAGTAGATAGTGGTGCCCCCCCCATAGTAATAAGGAAGTTTGAAGATGAAGATTTGAGGTAAAGATAATGAGTTCAGTTTTGGATGTGTTCAGTTTCAGGTGTTACTGTAAATACACTTCAAGAAGTCTAATAAACAGTTGGAGATAGAAGAAAAGTTAGGGATGGATAGGTAGATCTTAGAATCATTAGCATAGAAATGATAAATGAATCCATGGAAGTTGATAAGATCATCAAATGGAATACTATAGAAGGAGAAGAGAAGACACAGGAGAGAAGTATATGTGATACCCACTCTTAGTAGGCATGAGCTGGATGAAGATCATGATGAATGGTCATATAGTTAGAAGAACCAGAAGAGAATACCCCAAACCTATGGTGAACAGAATTTCAAGGAGGAAAGAATGATCAGCAGTGTCTATGTCTGCAGAGAAGTCAAGAAGGATAAAGTTTGAGAATAACCCATTAAATATGGCAATTAAGAGATATCTAATAACTTTAGAAAGAGCAATTTTGATTGCATGATGAAGTCAGAAGCCCAACAACAGAGTGTTAAGAAAATAGTGAAAGAAAAGGAAGCAAGGGCCCCTATTTTTGATACCCTTCTAGAGGAGTTTAGCCAAAACAGGAAAAAGAGATATGGGATGATATTTCATAGGGATGAATAAATAAATCAAGTGAGTTTGGGCTTTTTGGTTGTTTGGGGGGTTTTTGAGGATGAGGAAGGCATGAGCTAGTACATTAGTAGCCAGTAGGAGACAGGGAGAAATTGAAGATAAGTGAAAGATTGGGAATTATAGATAAAGCACTATGCTGGAGAAAATAGGATGGAATCCAATCACTCATGCATGTGGAGACCAAAAGGGCTACTTCTTCAAGTGAGAAAGATGTGAAGGAAGGGATAGTGGCAGGGTGTATTTGGGGGATATAGGTTGAGAAGGAAGAGATAAGAAAGCTCCTGTTGAATGGCTTCAATTTTTTCAGTAAAATGAGGCAATATTCTCAGCTGGGAGGGTAGAGGGGTAAAGGGAACCATGACAGATTTGAGAAGGCATGAAAAGGTTTGGACAATCTGCTGCAGTGAGTGGGATAATAAGTAAATTGAGGGGGAGGGTGCAAAAAGGATTGCCTTACATCAGTGAGGGCCCAGTTTAGGTTATATGACAAATTAGTAGACCCAGTTAGCATAGTTTTGCGACTTTTTTCCACCTTCATTTAGCCAAATGAGTGTAGGAGTGAAAACAGAAGATGGTGGGTAGCGATCCAAGTATGAAACTTGTCAAGGCAAAATCCATGATATGACAAGAGGTGAAGGAATTTAAAAGAAGATGACAGTAAACTGATTCACCAGGAGATCAAGATGCAAAGAGGAGGAGAGTATGAGTGGCATTGGGATGATGGTCTGGTTGAGAACCTACATGAATGGAGGTCATGGAATAGATACAGATTATAATTTGGTATGTGAAGACAAGGGCAGAAGTGGTCAAATTAAGGAATTTCAGCATTCATGAGCATGGAAGAGGTGTATTTGTGGGTGATAGCAAGATCAAAGGAATGACCACCTTTGTATGTGGCTGAGTTGGGGTAGAAAAATGTCATGGGAAATGAGGAAGGTGAGGAAATGGGAGGTTAGTGTGTCAAAGGGAGTGTCTCTGTCTCTGTGTGTTTGTGTACTTATACATACACAAACACACATACACATATGGATATCCATAGTATTTAAAGCTCCAAGGTATCTTAGAAGTCTTCTGATCTGACCACTTGATTTATAGAAGAGGAAACAGTTCAAGAGAAAAGATGTGATTTACTTAACATCAAAAAAGGATTGAATAGCAGAGTAGGGGATTGCAGCCATGTCCTCTAACTTCAAATATAAGTTTTTCCTATTACTTTATGCCTTTATCCATAGACATGAATAGATCATTGTGTGAGTGTGTCCCTTTATGAACAATCTGGTAGCTGCCCTTTTTATATAAGTATAAAGCCAGACATTTGAGGTTTGATTTCATGAAAGTCACTAGATTAGCTTACCATCAATCACTATACTCATTAATACATTCTTTTGCCATTATATAGATATTTCTCTAGTCCCAGAATTTCTAAGTCAGGAGCTAGCTGCCTGTCTCACTTTAGTGAGACAAAAGTGGTATATTTTATCATAATGTGAGATGTTGTCCTAAATAAAATTTTAAGTATATAAAGCTGACTTTAAAACCTTCTCAGTGTTCCTCTTAAGCATCTTAGTAAAAGCCTTCCTTCTCTAAGACCCCCTTTCCCACAACCTTCCTAGGGAATTATATTGTAGTCCATCCTTATTCCTAACTATCAATATTGTTGTAGTGTTTGTGAATAATAGTTTAAGTACTATGACCTTTCCCAGGTAAGTTTATATTTTCAAAAAGGGACTCAGAGAGGGTGCCAATCACAATTTCATGAAACTTATGTGAAAACTAGGTTTATTACAGGAGAAATGAACATGCATGTGGAACCGAAAGAGTTCACAATCCATATGGAAGTTTGCATATTTATGGCATTGGGACAAAGAGGGAAAGAGGGGAGGAGAAAACACAAATATCCACATAAAGGAGTGTGGCAGGAGAGGGGAAAAGGTGTAGTAAGTGTGGGAAAAGGACAATACTCCTCAAAAAGGGGAGGAAAAAGACAATGGCATAAGCTACATTCTTTTCCCTTGGGAACTGCTAGACTATGAAGATAGGATGGTATGCTTATCTACAATGGTCCCAACTGAACCAGAAATTTCTCAGCCTAGTTCAGACTGACTGGCTCCTGTCTTGACTCCCAAGGATACACAGGGAATCCAGTTCGGGATGAAAACAACAAATTATGTTAACTGGGGGAAGAAGGGAGCTTCATCCTTGACACATTCAGGGTCTCCAAAATATTCTGGATCTAGTGTCTGGAAAATATGGCAATTAAAAAGTGTAAGTTCAAGGGACCCTTTAACATTCCTTAACAAGGGAAAATCCTTCAGTACCTTTTCTCTCACTCTATAACACAGTCAAATTAGTCTTCTTGCTGTTCATTAATTATACATGACATTATAACTTGTGACTATAGTTCGCACTGTATGTTTCCCATTCCTGGATCACTCTTGCCTCACCTCTAACTATCAGAATATCTTTATCAAATTTTCAAATGACACAAAGCTGGAAGAGTTAGCTAACACATTAGCAAAGACTATGACAGGGTACAACAATCAATATGCAGCTCAGGAGTCACCTTCTAAATGAAGCTTTTATTCTGAATCCTCCTCCCAGTACCCCCAGTGGTTAATGCCACGCACTAAGAACTTTGTAGGTTTATTTATATTTTGAATATATTCATATATGCTATCATATTGTCTTCCTCAATATAATGTAAGCTCCTTGAAGAAAGGGGATATTTCATTTTGGCTTTTATATCAACAACTCTTAGCAAAATGTTTGGTTTTAGTTTTTTTCATAAATGCTTGTTGATTGTGCACTTGATTTTTTTAACACAAGTGTAAGATTTCATGTTTCAACCACACAGCACAAGAGGGGAAATGATATACAACAAAACTAGAAAGATAGGGGCCAGGTTGTTCAGAGATTTAAGGGCTGAAGAGAAGACTTAATAGTATATCCCAGAGGCAATAGGAAAACACTGGAGTTGGCTGAATAGATGAGGAACATAAGCAGAGCTGCACTTAAGGAACATTACTTTGGTAGCAATGTGTTGGATGCACTGCAGCTCTGAGGGACTTGAAGCAATAAAAACAACCAGGAGGCTGTTAAAATGATCTAGTTTAAGTCGACCTCTGTGCAAATTGCAGGGCTTCCTGTGAAATAGTCTAATTCTGAGTTGAAAACTAACAATTACCTACTTTAAATGGCATCCATTTTTTAATTTATCCTTGTTGATTTTTAGCCTTGGAGCCACTGTGCAGTTCTCTTGTGATGAAGACTATGTTCTACAGGGTTCAAAAAGTATCACATGTCAAAGGATAGCAGAAGTCTTTGCTGCTTGGAGTGATCACAGACCCGTATGTAAAGGTAAGCTAAAGGCTTTACAATATGGTGCCTCTTGATAGCACTATGTCTCTGCCTCTTTCTGTTGGATGCATATTGCAATTTAAGACGTCTACTGATGTTCTATTCCAACCTTTGTTATAGAATAATTCTGTATGTAGCTTTGCTTTTCATAGTCATAAAAAAGATTACAAAATTTTAGACTTTTTAAAAAGATTATGCTATTTTGCCAAAATTCAGGCCTTTTTTGTTCTAAGATTGATAACATTTATTTGCCAAAGTGTCCAATAGTTATGGCACAAGTAGGAGAAAAGTGAAGGAAGGATAGGTCCTACAGAAGCTTAATTAACCTAATAGAGACCAGTGACTGCAATAGTCTTTCACTCTCCTGACAATTATAAATAGGTAGAACTCACTTATTAATAGAATATAATCCTGGATTATTCCATACAGGCTATAAAAAGCATTTTTCAAGTATGTAAACATACCTCTGACTTGGCTACATGAAATGACTTTGCATTTGTACAATTCTGTGTACATATATACTGTTAGATAAATTATATTTCTGTATATATTTCAATTAATCAATAAACTTATTCTCTATGTACAAAACACTGTACAAATCTATGTGCATCTATGTAACATATAAACATGTTTCTTTTGTACCGACGATCTGTACTTCTATCAGCTTGGAATTTCCAGCATCAAGGAAGATTTTAACCTATCTATATTTGACTATATACATCTATAGAGTAACCTGGGCAGCTAGATGGTGCAGTGGATAAAGCACCGGCCCTGGATTCAGGAGTACCTGAGTTCAAATCCAGCCTCAAACACTTGACACTTACTAGCTGTGTGACCCTGGGCAAGTCACTTAGCTCTCATTGCCCTGCAAAAAATAAATAAACAAACAAACAAACAAATAAACAAACAAACAAACAAACAAATAAATAAATGAATGAATGAATGAATGAATAAATGAATAAATAAATAAAAGAGTAACCTGAAGTACCTTGTGCATATATATATATATTTGATCCAAATCTGTGATTTTATCCATGTGAATAAATTCCTGGGTGGAAACTAGGTTGACTGATGGAAAAGAGCAATTTGTCTCTTAGTTACAGCTTAAGAGATTTGCCTGGGTTATGGGTGGCTTTAATGTACTTAAAATACCTTATGGTTGTCAAGAGAGATATGTCAGGGACAAGACAAGGACCCAGCCTTCTGTCGACTATCCTGCACTGTTTTCCTCTCTCTCTTTCAAGTCTGACATTGGTACATATACCAGCTTTGACCATGAGCAAGTCACTTAACCTCTACATGGCCCTGGCAAATCTCTAAGGCTATAAAAATAAATTGAAGGTTTCAAAAAGATTATTTTTTACGATTTCTAGAACAGGATAATAGAGGCAACATGGCTGAAACAGTCATTTTAACTTTACAATAAAGATTCACTCAGGAGTTTGAGGAGGGAATCAATTCTATGTCTGTCTCATGAGTTTTTTGATGGAAAAAAATGCTTTCCTTTCAAGACAGAAGCACAAAGATCAGATGTCAATTGTTCTATACCTTAGAGAGATTATTAATATAACTGCTGTTTGTTCATCGAATGGTTGAGCAATCAAGAAATAATAATTTTAAAAGCACACAGAAGACTGTGTAAATAGTACACTACACATTTAAAGAGAAATTAATGATCCTTCAGAAATTTATAACAGCTAAATTTATACAAATAAAGGTAGTGATTTCTTCTGGAGTTTGTGCTTTTATGGCATTGTTCCTCCCTAATTGATTCTATACCATACTTCCCCCAATCTGCTCCAAATCTCTTCTCAAACTTTTCACACCACCTGTCCTTACTCTCCCAGCAAAAGACATTCTTTGCCTCATACTTTTGTAATGGTGACTATCCAGGACCCCAAAGTTAGAAGGTTAAGTATAATGCATTTTACTCCTTTGCCTGGGTTCTCCAGTATCTTTGGGGGTTTGGAGGTGTCTAGTCTCTGCCACTGACTCAAGTATTCACTGATTATGTTCCTCTAATTTTAGGAGGTAATGTAATTGAACTGTTCCCCAGTTCCAGTTAGCCACTTAACAGTAAGATTAGATTGTCTGAAAGATTATTTACTTTAAAAGTCTATTAAGGGGGCAGCTAGGTGGCACAGTGGATAAAGCACCAGCCCTGGATTCAGGAGGACCTGAGTTCAAACTTACTTCTTCCACTTTCTCTCCTGTCATTCATTCATCAACCTTTTGTGACCTATCTTCCAAACTCAACATTCAGTTAACATTGTGATCTTTAAAGTTACCACTGCCTGATCTCCTGACTTTTTCTTAACCTCCACAACATTTGATGCTGTTTAATACTTTTCCTTCTGGGTACTCACCCCTCTCTGAGTTTGGGAGACATATTCCTTTCCCTGGTTGTCCTTCTCCTGCTGACTATTGTTCCTCAGTCTCTTTTTCTTGATAACCATCTATATCCCATCTCGAAACTGTTACATGACCCAAAGTATCTGTCATGGACCCTCTTTTCATCTCTCTCTCTACATATTCTTTCTTTGTGACCACAACAGCTCCCATTATCCATTTCTTTTACCTTTAACCAATCCTTGTCTCTCTTCTGTGCTCTATTCATTTTTCCAGCTGCCCTTTGTACATTCTACATTTCCTGAACTGAACAAATTACAATTGCTCCTTCTTTCATTCCTTTTTAAAAATTTTCAGCAAGTCCTATCACTTATTCCTTTTAAATGACTCTTAGATTAACCTTTGCTTTCCATTCTAATTGCCACAGTCTTGAACCAAACCCTTAACAACTTATCTCTAGACCACAGAAATTGTTTCATGACTGGTCTGTCCCTTCCACTTTCTACTTCAATTAATGTACCCTTCATACCTCTGGCTTCATTTTTTTTTAAAAACATGAAAGTCTAATTATGTCACTCTCTGTTCTAAGAACAATTCAGGGTTCCTTACTATCTATGAAATGCCAATTCTACTGCTAATTTCCAAGCCCTCCTCACAGTCCAACTATGTTTAATATTTTTAATTTAATTTCTTAATGCCTCCTCAATATGAACCCTCTTCTCTATCAAGTTCATCATCTTAATGTTGCTCTCACTATACCTTACTCATTCCATTCACCTTCTTGCCTTTCCTCATGTTTTTTTCAACCAAATGCAGTGCTTTCCCTCTTATACAACCTATATTTTAGCTTTACTGTTCAGTTTATATGCCCCACAGCCTTCACAGAATCATCCCTGCTTATGCTTCTTTCTTCCTTCTCTAAACTCCATTTGTGCCATATAAATTTGCTTCTAATGCTCAGAAATACACAAAAGGAGTAGCAAAATGGATATCAGAAAGGGGTAGAGTGGGAAAAACAAAAATACATCTATCATGTAGCAAAAGCCCATGTGGCCATGTTCCTTTGACTCACACACAATGTCAAGAGGTCCAGCAAAAGATCCAATACAATGGGTAGACGCTCACCGGTGACTATATGATAATATGACCTAGAGTTACATGGGATGAAAAGACGGTTGGATTGCTGTCTGCTTCATTAGACGAAATATCCCCATCAGTGAGGTCACAGACCCATTGAATATAGAAACATAATTGTGTCTGGTTGTGTCATGTGTGCTAATCTTATATTCCTATGTAAACTATAAGTTCCTGAAGGTCAAAGACCATGTCTTCTACTTCTCTATCTTTCATAAAATCTAGTAAAGTTCCCAGGATTGGTGCTCAATAAACACCAATTGACTGTCAATTTCCACAATCACATATTTTTTCTTTTGCATATCAAGTGTCATGACATAACAAATTATGTATCTCCTTGTGATTCAACATTCATAGAAATGTTTATGGTAATTATCCAATGCCACCATGGATGGGGTTACATGTGTTGGTGATGACTTTTTTGTTGCACATGACATAATACCTCTGTGAGATAGTGATACACACACATACACACAGGGTTTGTGTTTACTACTTATTATTCAACAGATATTTATTAAGTTCCTACTGTGTGACAGGAACTGTGTTAGTCACTGGTCATTTGACATAGTATGTTCAAGGTGCTAACTACACTGTAGAATTTCTCTCACATATTGATTTTTGGAGTATTATAGTCATTAATTTAATCAAGGAGGGTCCAAATTTCCATTTTTCCTGACATACTAAGCATTACTTTTATGGATAATGAAGTAAAGCTCTCCTGTTCGGTCATGCATGTTTGAGTATATACTGGATGGACATGAAGAAAGTGGCTGTCAAAGTCATGGATAATTTGCTTAAATTAATGTGAATAATATAAAAAGAAGCAAACAGAAGTTTCAAAGAGCAGAACTAATGGCTATGGTTTTGTTCAGTCCTTCCAAACTGTATAAGAATTATCATACTTTGAAAAAAGATAAGTTGCTGTGTTGTAGTTTTTTTTTTAATTCAACATTGTAACCTCCCACCCCTACCATGCCTTACATAATACCTTGTCCACCTAGGTGCTCAGTAAATCTCTATTGAATAAAGAGATTTTAGGAAAACAGAATTGAAGGGGGAAACAGCTTTCATCATATATCTGTGCCTAGAGATATATGGCTATAGGAAGTCATGCAAAACCTGAACAAAATGGGAATGTTTACCCAGAAGCAAAAGTGCACCTGCTGAAATTTACCAGGCATGATAGCAATGTAGGTAGAGACAGAATACCAAGTGGCTTTCTTGCATGTGTTTGCCTTTTTAGCACAATGTAATACCGTTAGACAGGAGATGATGCATATTAAGAAAGTTATTAGCAATTAATAGAGTGACATATGGTAAAAAAAAAGACAGATGGTTTGGATATGGCATTTTGTCACAGTAAATGAGTAAACGTTTCTTGGTGGTCATTATTTTTGTTCAAAGTACTACTTTGACATTTTATTATGTTATATTCTTTAATGAATGATTTTTATTAAGCTCTAAAATTAATGGAGTTTTTAATGTACAAATTCCTGATATTTTAAGATGTCATCCAAATATTAATTTGATGGAAGATAAACAGTAATATATTTATTTACTTTTATTAGGAAAGGTGGGAGAGGTAGTGTGGTCTAGTAGATAGAGATTGAACCTTTATTCAGGTAAACCTGGCTTCGATTCTCACCTCTATATTTACTAGCTATGTGTCCTTGGGCAGAAAACTTACCTTTCTAATCTTCAGAGAACTCTCTAAAATTATAAATTGTATAGAGATCTAACACTAATGAAATAACAGGTTTATTTTGTTGTTTTTAACGTGCTGAATATAAGTAAGTGTTCTATTTGTTTGGTCCAGACCAGGAATCTCATAAGGGTAGAAAACTTGCCTGCCGTATGATAATTCCTTTAGCTACTGAAGATCAGGGTGTTTATGTAACTTGTACTCTTAGAGACTTAAATATGGTAATGAAAGGTTAAGTACGTTGCCTGCATGGGCAAATACCCAGTGTATTCCAGCGTTAGTATCTCAACCCAGACATTCCTGATACCCAAATATAATAATATAATATAATAAAATATAACTTCCATATAATACACAATAATTATACCTTTAACTAATAAAGGTAGAATGTAATATTGCTTAACTACTTAAATAATTATGGAATTATAAATTTTAAGGATGCTTTTTCACCAATGAATCAATCAATTAATAAACACTTATTATGTGCCTAATGTGAGTCCAAAACACTTTGCAAACATCTCATTCAGATTATATAACTCAGAAAACTTGGGATACAAATGGTATCATTAAGTAGCATGAAGACATCAGGGATCTTAGAAATGTCTACTAGCTGTGAAGGTTATAAAAGATGTATAAGACAATTTCTGCTATGAAAAAGAGGCAATATGTGATATTGGATTTGAGGACACTTTTGTTCAAATCCTGCCTCAGTTATTTGCTAGCTGTGAAACTGTCAGTAAATCATTTAAGTTCTCTTGGCCTCAATTTCTTCATCTGCAAGATGAGAGAGTTGAACTCAGTGGCCTCTGAAGGCCCTTAAAGCTCTGGAGCTATGATCCTTGAGTACTTTACACCCTAAGTTGGCACAGATTCTATAGTTCTAAGTAAATTCTGGGTAAATGAATGGGCCAAGCATATGGAAAGATGTTCCCGATAACTTAAGAAAACAATTTTATCTCATTTCCACTGGTCATGAAAATAAATCAGAAATTTATATTTCTGGTTATTAGTCAGTTGATTGCTACATGTACATTCCCTCTTGGCTCTAACCCAAACATCAAGCTCAACCTCATTCCTTTTTATTCCTATCCTTCTGAAAGTAAACAGGGTAGATTTGCAGATGTAAATTGACCTGAAATTGGCAGCCGGTGAGAAGTAACCAAGGATCATGGCTTTCAAGAGCCCCCTTCAGGGCATTAGAGAATCATTTAACAGTTCATTGTGGCACTAAACAGAAAGTCAAGACTATGTTACTATAGGAGGTGGAATGAGACAAAGTTTAGGATGATTCTGGCAGTTGCTAAATATTTCCCTGGGAGTAAGTAAGATATCTTATCTCTTTCTAAGTCACCTGGGAACAATTGACAGGAGACTAAACAACACTCTAGTGTTCTTGAATGGTGCCTACCTACCTTACTCCCAGGGAGTAATGTACTCATCATATGCAAGTTATATATATTACGTACATGTTTGACAGAATTTTAAAGTGCCCGTTAGGTACATTCATTTCACCAAAGGAAAACACCACCTCACCAGGCTCTCTCACTGGGCACATACAAAAAGACAGGAATACATTTTCACACTAGAAATGAGAGATGAACTCATTTTAGAAGTTGTCATGTACTGTCAGCTGGAAGTGTGTTGGAGTCACTCTAGAGATAAGTATTTCTCCAGGAGAAATGAAATAGGGTCACAAATGAGAGTGCTGACACTTCATTTACACTCCAGCTGTCCTCTGCAGCCACTCTGAGCTTATTTACCCAAAGGAAAACAAGATGAAACAAAAGTCATTTTGCAGAATGGAAAATAATTTTTATATAAAATCAAATAGCAAATCAGGGCTTTAGAGGACATGAATTTTGTTTAAAGTTTGTCAGACCTTTAGATTACCACTTGTAAGCCACTCACAAACTTTCTTTTCTCCCAGCAAAACTGTTGTGTGGCCAAGAAAACCCACCTGTTATATGGCCTGCAGTCCACTGGTCGACTGATTAATTACTTTTTCATTGAGACCCATACCACAATGAAAGTCAGTTCTGGTTTTGACTTCTTGCTGAGTGTTGATTCACATGCATAATAATGGGAATAATCAAACTTAACTAGACACTTTATGAATTTCTGGATGATTCCATAGAGCATGCTTTTTTATTTTTATTTTTTTTTTGGAGGGGCAATGAGGATTAAGTGACTTGCCCAGGGTCACACAGCTAATAAGTGTCAAGTGTCTGAGGCTGGATTTGAACTCAAGTACTCCGGAATCCAGGGCCAGTGCTTTATCCACTGTGCCACCTAGCTTCCCCCATAGAGCATGCTTTTTTATTTTTTAAGTACCACTCTAATATTTCCTTTTTTAAAATTTTTTCTTTCTTCTTTTTTTTGGAGGGGCAATGGGGGTAAAGTGACTTGCCCAGGGTCACACAGCTAGTAAGTGTCAAGTGTCTGAAGCCAATTTTGAACTCAGGTACTCCTGAATCCAGGGCTGGTGCTTTATCCACTGTGCCACCTAGCTGCCCTAATATTTCTTTTTTAAGGCAAATATCAAGGATTTTTTTTTTAAATCCTTTGTTTTTACATTACCTTTATATGTCAATATATCCCATCTTTTCTGTTACCCAGTCATACCTTTCTTACAACTTCAACAATTAAAATTTTAAAAGATGAAAATAAAATAAATCTATCAAAACTAATCAACACCTCAACCAAATCTACACTTATAAGCACTGTTCCATATCTCCTCAAAGAAAACACTGCTCCACTCTTCTGTAAAGAAAGGAAGGGGGAAAAAATTCTGATATTTTTCTTTTGGCCTGAACTTGGTCATTATAATTTCAAAGCATTCATTTTGATTCTTTTATCCTTTTTATGTTTCTATTTATATCATTACTGTCATTATGCATATTTTTGCTGGTTTTGCCTGCTTCATTTTCTATCAATTCTTATGTTTTACCATACCTCTCCATATTCTATATATCCATCATTTCTTACAATAAGGCAACATTTGATAACCTTCATGTACTACAATTGGTGTAGACATTTGTCAATCACTAAGCACCTTCCTTGTTTCCAGTTCTTTAATATGAAAAGTTCTGGGGGCAGCTAGGTGGCACAGGGGATAAAGCACTGGTCCTGGATTCAGGAGTACCTGAGTTGAAATCTGGCCTCAGACATTTGACACTTACTAGCTGTGTGACCCTAGGCAAGTCACTTAACCCTCATTGCCCTGCAAAAAAAAAAAAAAGTATGAAAAGTTCTGCTTTGAAGAATTTGGTTGTTAATAATGAAACTTTTTTTCATCTTTTTTTATTTCCTTTGGTCATGTATCTAGCAAAGGGATTTAAGTCAAAAGATATGGGCATCTTATTCATTTTTTAAGCAAAATAAATAATTTTCGAGAATGTTTAAACCAATCCATAGCTCCATCAAGAGGTTGTCATACCCCATACAGCATTGATTCCCATCTTTATTATCTTTACCAATATCATAGGAAATGGAAATGATACCCCACCCCTAATTATTAAACCTTCCTACTATGAAGAAACTGAGGGGTTAAAAGGGATTGATCATAATGGTTTCTTGTCTCCAGAGCAGAGAGTAGTAGACATAAGAGCCTTATGGATGAATAAGGTTGTCTGATTTTTCCCCCTTTCACTTTTTCACAATCTGTGACTACTGAAGCTTAATTAGCACCTAGTTAGCAAGAATATTTTTGTTGTTGTTTTTGTTTTGCAGGAGATTATATTCCTATACTTTTCCCTTTCCCAAACACAATTCCTAGAAAGTAGCACTTTAAGCTTTGTGAAAGACTTTACATATGTTATTTCATTTGATCTTCACAACAACCCTGTGAGGTAGATGCCATTACTATTATTCCCATTTCACAGATAAGAAAACTGAGCCTAAGAAGGGCAAAGGGACTTACTTAGAGAAACATTACTGATGCCTGAGACAAAATTCAAACGAAAATTTTCCTGGTTCCTAGGCCAAATATTCACTTAACTCAGTGATCTGATCAGCTACCATAGATTAACTTAACATCTCTGTGGATGACTCTCAGATCTATAAATCTAGTCCCAATTTCTCTCCTGATCTATAGTCTCAAGTCACAGACTATAGGACATAGATTTTCTGTAAGTACCTCAAACTCAGTATGGCCAAAGAGTAGATCATGTTCTTCCTTTAAACTCAGCCCCCTTTTCCAATTTCCCCTATTTACATCAACTGAAACATCATCCTTCCAGTCACCAAGAATCCACAAGAAATCCATTCTTAAATATTCTCTCTTCCTCAACTCCTATATACAGTTTCTAAGTCTTCTAGACACTACCTTTACCATTTCACCTTTCTGTGCCTTATTTCAGGTCCTCTTTGCCTTGTCTGAACTGTTACAATAGCCTCCTTTTGGGGATTCTGTGTTTCCAATCTCTCCTGTATGCAATCTATCCTCCACAGAGTTTCCAAAATAGTATTTCTATAGCATGTTTGAACGTGTCCCTCCTTAGAACTGATTGATGACTTAACACTTTCCATTCTACCTATTGTCTCCAGAGTAAAATGCAAACACCTCAGCTTAATATTTAAAGCCTTTCACAAACATCTAGACAACATGACCAATATGATGGAAGAATAGACATTTCCCACTAACAAAAAATACCTAAAAGAGGGACAAGGTATTAGAGGTATAGCAATTACAGCTGAATCCATAAGACAGGAAAGCAAAAAGCCCCACAGGATAGGCTTATAAATCAACACTAAAAAATACAAACCCTTTCACAATCTATCTCCAGCATAGTTTCTAGGCTTATTTTACATTACACCTTTTCATGTAGCTAGTTTTCATCCAAACTGACTTTCTTGTTGTTCCCCAGACCCAACATTTCCTTCCCTGTCTCTGTCATTTTCCTGACCTCTCTCAGTTATTATCCCTCTACACCTCCTTAGAAGATCTCCTGTATAACTTATCTATTTAGATACTTTATCTACCAGTGGAATATATAGCCCTTGAGTGCAGAGACTTTGTTTCTTTTCATATTCTCAGTACCTAGCACATGGTAGGCACTTAATAAGTCATTGTTGAATTGGTTCAGATTGGAAGATATGAATAGAGTGATCTGCAAGGGTGAACTCATTCCCTGTGTCTCTGCATTCTAGTGTTTGAAGGTCTCTATTTAAACATCTCCCAAGCATATAAGGGATACTTCCCATCTCTTGTCCCAAGTTACTAATATTCCTAGTTAATACTCTGTGGACAACACTAATGAGATGGTCCTCCTCTGATAAAAATCTAAGGCAGAAGTGGGAAAAGAAGTGGCAGAATTTGTATCCCCCCTACCATTTTGTATAGAGAACTTTATTATTTTATTGAGGTTATTGAATTGGACTGCCTAAAAAGTACCATTGAACTCTAATATATAATCCTAAATCTATTTCTTCTCTCTTCATTCCATAACAAAATAATTATTGTTTTACACTGTCTATCTTTATTGTAACTGTCTCTGGATAGTAACAGGAAAAGTATAGTATACTGTAATGAACAAGAGGTGAGAACACTACAGGACTATTCCTGTATCCTTCAGTTACTGTTTTCCCACTGTCTTCCTTTCAGCAATTTTGGCCACTCATCAATTCTGTGTTCAGGGCATACATGCTTATTTTCCTGATGAGGAGAATGTGAAAAGTTTATGAAATATTATCTATGTACTTTGTTGTTGTTTTTTAGAGAAGATGGAGTTCTAGGGAGGCTAGAATAAATAATCTAAAAAGAAGACATAGAGAAAATTATTCTGTGAAGGTAGAGATAGAAATGACAGCATATAATAGAGAGATGAAACCCTGCTACTGTGGATGTACAATAAATAGGTGCTTAGAGAGTCAACCTGTGTCTTCTGAAGAAGACAAATCATTCATTTTATAGCATTTTAAGATTTATAAAGCACTTCCCTTATAATAGCCCCACAAGGAAGATATTATTACTCTTTTGTAGATGGAAGAACCAGGATTATTTGCCCGCAATCACACAGATTGTTAGTAGCAGAGGCAGGATTCAAAGCCAGCCTTCCTGATTTCAACTCCAGCATTCAATCCTTCAACATACTCTCACTTATATACATGGTCAAAGGCCTTTTGTAAATTGAAATCTGGATGTTAACATTTATTTCTCCCTTGTTCCTCCAAAGTTCTTCCTTCAAAGATGAAATCATGGATTCTTAGGATCACAGTATCTCAGAACTAAAACAGAAATTAGCTGTCATGTATTAATCCTCTCTATTTTATAAATGAGGAAATTGAGATCCACTGAGAAGTAATTTGTTTGGTCACACTGTGAGTTAGTTGCAGTCAATAAGTACCAAAGTTTCCCCTACTTCATGAAGAAAATCATTACTTTTGGGGTAGGTTTAATTACTAGTAAATTTCTTCTTATTAAATGTCTTAGTACCTACCACCTATTTCTATTTCTGTAATTTTCAGCCAAACATAATAAAGTCTGATTTTTCTTCTAGATCATATTAATCCTTCACATACTTGAGCATAACTGTCATATCTTACTCCACTCCCAGAGTCTTTTCTTCAGGTTAAGCATTGTTAATTTCTTCCACTAGCCTTCCCATGGCATGAGCTAATGACCCTTTGCCATTTTCTTGACCAATGCTATCTCTGTCTTCCTTTAGCTAATTGAGAGCTAAGTGAAGGGAAAACATGCAACAGTCCAGAAGAGAGCCTTTTTGTTTAGGCTACTCACACTTTATGAATCATTTTAAAATGAAACTGAAAATTAGATGGGAAATTGATGAGCTTCAGATACTCATCAGAAACTGTATAAAACTGTTAGCCAGAAAGATTTGCCTCATTAAGAGTCATCTAAGACATGCAATTTGCTAAGGAATAATGCTTTCCAGAACAAAGGCAAAAAATGAAAGTAGACTATCATTGTGTAAGTGTGAAAAAATTACATAACAGCAGATCTATAATAATTGAACAAAAATAAATGGAACTCATTTTGACTAATCTTAATTTTTGTACTTTGCCATTCATTTGTTTTCTTTGTAATCCAACTCAATGTGACATTTATAATGCTCTCTGAGTTTTTACTTATGCAAAATAGCTCAATTATATTTTGACAAATGCCTGAGTTCATAACGTCTTTCAAAAGGACTTTTGTTTGGCTATTACTGGACTTTTTATATTTCAAGTTCATATCATTCTACTTATCTTAGCCCATCATTATATTTCAATAATTTATTTCTTATTATAAATATTACCTTAATATATAGGCATATGTGCATATATCTGTATTTGTATACATTTAAATGTACATATCATATGTGCTTATGTATATATATGTCTGTGTATTATATACACATATTTTTAAAAGTGAACATTTATTAAGGTATTAAACACTTCCTAGCTACTATGCTAAGTAGGTAGGAGGGTGATATAAGACGGGCAAAAATACTCTCTGCCCTTGACAAGTTTATATTCTAATGGAGGAGTCAACATGTAAATAAATAGGTCTATATATAAATCACATGCAGATTACATGGAAGTTAACCACAGAGCACAAAACTCCAGTTCCTGGGGAATGGAGGGGGATGGGACAAGAAAATCCTTCAGCAGAAAATGGCATTTGAGATGACTTTTGAGGGAAGCCAGTGATTCTAAGGGGTGGAGATGAGGAGGAAAAACATTCTAAGCAAGCAGAACAACTAGTGTAGACAACAGAGACAAGAGGAAGAAGATAGTGGAACAGGAAGAAGGCCAGCACAGAGAATGGTAAAGAATGTTTAAGAAACCTAGAAAGATAGAAAGGGGCCAGATTGTGAAGAGCTTAAAATACAAAAAAGAAAAAAGAAAGAAAAAAAGAACTTTATGTTTTATCCTGGACATAACATGAAATCATTGAAGTTAATCAAGTAGCAGGGTTGACATCGTAGGACCTGTGCATTAGCAAAATCATTTTGACAGCTAAGTGAAAGATGATTTGGAGTAAGGAAAGACTTGAAGCTGGCAGATCAATCAGGAGGCTTTTACAATAATGCAGACAAGAGGTGATGAATGTCTAAAGTATGATAGTGACTGAGAGTGGAGAGAACAGGACATATATAAGAGATACAATGAAAGTAAAAATGACAAGATTTGAAAACTGATTGACTGTGTGTGGGAGACAGAGTGAGGAGTCAAGGGTGATCTTGGGATTCTGGATCTGGCTGATTGGCAAGATGGTGCCTTTGACTATAAACAAAAAATTTGGAAGTAGGGAAGATTTTCAGAGAATGATAATGATTTTTGCTTTGGTCATATTGAGTTTGAGATTTCTATAGGATATCATGATGATGATGATAATTACCATCATCATCATGTGATATTAAAATTTGATATATTACTTTATTTTATTAAAACTTAGTCAATTTACTATTCTCCCTCATTATGTGAGTTTAAGACTCCTTAAGCCTGAAAGTTTAGTTTCTTATTATCACTCTTATTAGTCACCCACCACTTACTTTTAGGAGAAGCTTACTTAAGAGAAATGTCAATTGTATCTCATGAAGAATTGATATCAGAGTTCAAAGTTGTTACTGTGCTGTGCTGTGTTGTACTGTGTAAAATCCACATGCCTTGGGCTATGGAAAATCCCTGTTCTCTGGTTCGAGCTAGTCAGAAATTGATAACATTCATGTTGCTAAAAATGGATTCTGTTACTTTACTATAAAAGAACTGCCTCCACTGTGAGGGGTGTCCTAGTTACTGAGGATGTGTAATTTAAGATTCTAAATGTGGATTCTAATCTGTTCCCCCAGTTTTGGGGGGAAACTGACTAAAATCACTGATAAAACGAGTTTAGGTTTTTAAGGGTTTATTGGAAAATAGAAAGAAAAAGATTGAGAAACAGAATTCCAACAGCCTGGCATTCCTATCTTTCCTCAAATTTCCTGTGAAGTCCTCTGCTGCCACCACCACCAAGTCAGGAACTCAAAAAGCCCAAGAGCTCTCTGCGCAGGCTCCCTTTCCTCCTTCCTGTCTCCACCCAGAAAATAGGAGCTCCTCAAGTTGATTGGCTGGTAGCCTTGATAGACAGCACCCATGAGCAAATGTCATTTCCTGACACCAAGGAAAAGCCACAATGCCTCTGAGGCATTTTCCTCATGGTGGAGCTTTCCCACAGCAAGTCTCCAGTAGGAGGCATTATTCCAATCATTACAAGGAGCTTTGGACCCCATTTGTTGGCAATTGCTAGCTTTGCTAATAAATAGATCGTGCTTGAAAAATTTTTGCCTCAGTTTCTCTTATTTGCAGATTTATGTCACAACAGTCACCATCACTAAAACTTATATAGCACATTAAAGTTTGCAAAGTGCTTTACCTTTAAAGGTATCTCATTTGTTCCTAACAACCAACCTGGAAAGAATATCCTGTTATATCCATTTTACAATTGAGGAAGCTGGGGCAAATAGAGATTAAGTGACTTGCTCAGGATCATACAGCTGATAAGTATTTGAGGCAGAATTTAAAGTCAAACCTAATTATATGTTAGGAGGGCCCTACAGATTAGTGGGTAGTGTTATACACACATCTACTTACACTCATTTTATTTAATGTAATATACCTGGGACATTGTATTTCACATTTTAGGAAGGCTATGGAAGAGTACCTAGATAAAAGTAACCAGGGTAGTAAAGGTTTCATATAAGGATCAGTTAAAAGAAATGAAGAGGTTTTGCCTGAAGAAGAAAAGACTTAAAGGAGATATAATAGGTTTAAAGTTAAGACTAACATATTCTCTCTCTCTCTCTCTCTCTCTCTCTTTCTCTCTCCAATTATAGTCATATTTATATTTCCAGCTGAGCAACTCTTTATTTTAGAAGTAATATTATTTTTAATGATAAAATTATTTTGTATATTATATATTCATCAATATATTATATTTAAGTTAAATATAATTTATATAACATATAAAATTATTTGTTATACATGATTATTAACTATTCATAAAAATGTTTTAGTCTGTGCAAACATTTCACATAGCCATGATTATTTTATTGTGTGCCAGGACTGCATAGGACTCTTAGGAACAAATGTACTTTAAATACCAAACAATTCTTCCTTTCCAAAAGTGCTGTTTTAAAGAAGTGCCACATTATTTTTATAAACATAAAACACTAATAAATGGACTTATTGTGAGTGGAATAAAAACAACTTTCTTGTGAAGCTGCTCCTTTACACAGCATTACAATAAAAGGGAATCATTTTATGAGTCATGGTACCTCCAGAAGAGGTTGCAGGCTGCATCTCCACTTGCCGTGCTTATTCTATAGAGACTGACTGTGTTCCAATGCTGATAATTAAGCTCAGCGATAGAAATTTCTGAAGTCAAGGAAAAAGGATCAATTTTGTTTTCCTACATATACTATTTTTGTTTTCTCTTTAGCAAGTCTTATTTTTCTTTCTTTTTCATTGCTAAACTTCTCAACTACTTAATTGAAATCCACTTCCTCCATTGCCTCACAACCCACTCAGTACAATAGGTTCCCCATTCTAACAAAACAAAATTCAGAGATTTTCAATGACCTAATAGCAAAATACTATGGCCTTGTCTTACTCTTCCCTGGCTTTTTTCTCTATGGATTTCATAGTTAACCAAATCCTTTCTTCTTGAAGATCTTTTCTCCTTTGACCTCTAAGAGATATTCCACTATGTTGGGTTTGCAGTAACCTATCCGACAACACCGGTTTTCCTTCATGCTTATTATTCCTTTTATCTCTGATTTGTGTTGTTCCCTAAAGTCAAGTCTCAGGCCTTTTGCTCTTCCTTCTGCACAATTTCTCACTAGGTCCAGCCAAAATAGCTTTCTTCATGTTTCTAACACAAAACATCTAAATATCTGTGTACATGTTGTTCCCCATGCCTGAAATGTGTTTTCTTCTCATCTGCATTTCTTTGGATTTCTGGTTTTCCTTTAAAGCTAAGCTCAAGCTCCACTTTGCATATGAGCCCTTTTCTAATCACCTAAACTGCTAGTATTTCCCTCTTCAATCACCTATATTTTGTATGTTTTTATAAGTATTTATGCATACATATCACCTTATGTAATGAGATGTAAGGTCATAGCAGATTTTTTCATTTTTGTTTGTTTTATAAGCTTATTTCCTGGAATATTAATAAAGAGCTTTCAATAGATATTTGTTGTTTTTTAGGGTATACCATCTACCAGAATGTTTCAAATTATCAACTGTGTAGGGAAATCTCTGAGTTCATAATTCCAAACCATACTTGTACTAGCAAATTTGGCATCCAGAGCAAGAGATATGATTTCTCCCCATCAGGGTACAGGAATAATTCTGTTGGGCTGGAGTTTCTAATCCTGTTGCTCTGGGCCTCATCTGGTGTGTTACCATCAATACCAATTGTCAAGTAATATCATTTAACCAATTAACATTAATTAGTTTTTACACTGGGATAATTACTCAAAGGTGTAGTGAGGAACATAATACAATAACATTCTAAATTGTGAGCAAACTCTCCCCACTGTACACTTTCATCCCTGAAGTGAGTACTTTTAAAACATTACTTCCCACTCAGGGTGGCTCTGGGAGTCCTTTTCTCCCTTACTTGAGTCTCCACCAAGTTTACTTCTGTGTGTGGCATAGCCAAGGGGCAAGTCATTCCCTGGCTTGCCAGATTAATCCAATGCTGGGTTATATCAAGCTGGGCTGACCTCTCACCAGCCTCAGCTAACAATGCTACTGACTGGTTGCTGAGGGTACCTTTGATAACTCCCCCGGCCTTTCCAAGCTAATAAAATAATTACTTGGTTGATTTAATATCTGATGCAAATCTAAAATTTAGAACAGAATGAAAAATAACAGAAAAAAGGAGAAACAAATGTGCCATGCATTTCATGTATATATGGTGGTCAGGTGGAGAAAGAGAGCCAGAGGCCTCTACCTCCCTCAAGCTACAGCACTTCTTGACTCACTGAGGGAGAGGCATTCCATTAAAGCCACAGTTCTACCTTTGCCACTAAAAAGTAAGGTGACAGGAAACAGAATACCTGGAGATACTCTGAAGTGGGGAGGCAATTTGTCCTTCTGTCATTCATTTCCAGTAGGAAGCTCACTAAGCCTCCATGTGGATATTTTGTATTCTCTAAGGACTAGACCATCATTAACCAGTCTACCCATTATACATGTATTTAGAAATATCAAAAATATTTATCTCCAGCTGTGATTGTCTTCCAAAGCTCCATTTCTATATCTTTTCTTGTACATTTCCATTTTAATATCTAAAAGTAACACCATACTGAGGAGATGAGTGGATTGAATTTTCTGATTTTTGTACTTCTATTAATGCTATCTTAAATTCCCCTTATATCTCTCAAGTACTTAAATCTTCAACAAACTGATTAAATATGAACACACACACACACACACACACACACACACACACACAGGATTTGGATTCAGAGGACCTAGATCCAATCCCAACTGTGCTACATATTGCACCATGTAAGTATAGGATAAACCAATTAACCTTTCAAGACCTAAATTGCATGCTATTTTTCTGTACAACATAGAGAGTTATGGGCAAGAAGATATAGGAGTCAAGTAAATACAAAACTGGTTTTACAACCAGAAAATAAAATCAAATTTAATCCTCACAACTCTATGAAATAGGAAAAATTAGTATTATTATCCCTATTTTCCAGATGAAGTAACAGATGAAACAATAATATGACTTACCTGTGGTCACAATGCTGCTGAGTATCAGCAGCTAAATTAGAACTCAGGTTTCCAAATACATTCACACTCTCTCAAATTCTCATTAATGAATCAATGTCAGCTTGTAGAATGGTTTCTGGTTGAGGGTCCTTGGTTTCTTGGTTGATGGATATGGTACAGATGATATAATTGGGTTTTTCACATTTACAGCTTCAGCTACAAAGGATTGTTAATAGGTTGTGTAACAAAGCCAAGATTTTTTAAAAACCTTGGCAGGCTGGAACATGGGCCAGATTTGATAGCATGTCACTTAATAGGGATAAAGTTCTACATTTGTTTTCAAGGAACAAATGACAAAAGTTTTAATTGGGGGAAGAGGGTCTCAACAACAGTGTGTGTGTGTGTGTGTGTGTGTGTGTGTGTGTGTGTGTGTGTGTGTGTGTGTGTAAAAAGTAGGGTTTTATTAAACTACTTATATATATGTGGGTTCTACAGGTTAGTAGTTAATGTATAGAAAACAAAAATGCATAGAAGTAAACAAGAACAAACAATTCTTTAACCTATTAAATTATATATGTATATGTATATACTTCAAAATTAACTTTAAAATAAACTATATGATAGTCATATGTATTTTCATATTGAAAAACATGATTATTCATGTTATAGAGATATTATATATACATAGATATAGAGATATGTATATGAACATTACTATATATGTATATGTATGTATGGTTTTTTAAGATATCCCTTCAAAATTTGATAACAAGCATTTCTTCACCCTGCCTTCATGTGACATGTAGGAGAAATTTAAGCTACTTTCTGAATTTTCTTAAAACTTGTTCCTGAGAAGAAACTTGGAATTTTACAGAAATTATTGACTAAGAAAGAGGAGTTGAAACTATTGGAGCTGGGATGCCTAAAGAGAGCTGACCATGGATCTATATAGAAAGAAAAGTGAGAGGTTAATGCATGGAAATTCTATGGTCAGTCCACTGAAACTGCTGAATTGGGGCAGAGAAGGGTTTTGGCCTGAAACCAAGAACAGAAACACAAAGGAACTTGCTTTCTCAGTGACTAAGGGATTTAGGGAAAACATCTTTAGCCTCATAGATGAACTTGGAAGGGGATCTTAAAGCCAGTGGAAAAGGAAAATCTGTATGGGAACCTGAGCCCAGATGCATAAAATTCTATGAGAATGTACTTATATATTGCTTAATTGTGCATTTAGCTAGTATGCATTGACCTTCCCGTGGCAAAGTAGTTCATGTGGTTAAACATCTGACTGTTCAGCATGTGATGCTAGAATATCTCTTGTTACCAAATTTCTCAGCAATGATTACCACATTTGGCCCTCACAACAATCTTGTGATATTAGTAATATAAATTTATTATTTTACAAATGAAGAAACTGAGGCTACAGATGAGATAAATTGCTATACAAAGTAGAGCTAGAATTCAAATCCATATATTCTCATGCCAAGTCTGGGGCTCTTTCCATTTTTACTTGCTGCATCCTTTTCATTTGGAAATTGACCAGGAGTGTGGTTCAGTACAGGAAGATATAGATATATGATTTCCAGAACAAATAATTGGGGAACAAAAAGCTCTTATAAAACTACATACTATATACTCTACATTACATTCAACTTGGCCTTCTTGTATGCAAGATTTGATCTCCCAAACCATGCCTTTATAGGGGCTACCTCTCATACCTGGTGTTCTTCCTTGTCACCTGGAAATCTTGGAATTTCTAGTTCCCTTCAAAGCTCAGCTTGTGCCACCTTTTGAATGAGATCTCCTCAGTTATCAGAGTTCCCCCCTTGCTCATAGAAAATACTTTCTATTCTGTTTTCAATATTGTATACTGACTTATCTCTGTATAAGTTGTTTCTTCCCAAAGGAATGTAAGCTCCTTGTGGGTAGGGACTTTTCTTGTTTCTAACTTTTTTTTTAATCTTACATTCAGTAGCTGTCGTGATGCACAGTAGTAACTGCTTACTAAATGATTATTAAAATGTGGAATTTCAAAATAAGTTCTACATGAGTAGTCATGGAAAGCATTCCCACATTAGCTAGGTTGTGAGAGAAATTTTGGAAAATAAAATTCTATTCAAAAAAAAGAAAAAAATTCTATTAAAAAATGTGGAATTTAATACAGAATATTTTTAATATATCTTATCTGGAGTTGGCTTTCTTTGTTATTTTACCATAGTAGTGAATTTTATCCATTCAGGAGTGAAATTATTTCCTAAAACAGTCAAGAGAACTCTATTAAACAATGAAGAAATAGATTTTGGGGGGATGGCTAAAAGTTTTACAAATAATTTGTTAGCCTTATCATAAAGTTTTGATTATTTTGCAACTGACCATGTATTCTTGGTATTTTTAATATTTATATTTTTTCTTATCACTTTTAGCTTAGTTCTCCCTCAGCAAGGATGTTGTTAAACATTACCAATTGTGATGCAACTAGAAAGAAGAAAAATAGTAGCATTAGGCATTAGTTTCTTACAAACTTCATTTGAATCACTGTGAATAGAACCTTTCAACACATCAAAGAATGATAAATAATAAGAGTTCACATTTTTGGTGAATATCAGTCTAAAAAGGTAAAGTTATTTTGAGGGAAGCAATTTTTAAAAGTACTGTTTCATTAATTTATATTCTACAAATTTGTTGTAGAGGTGCTTAAGGAATACTCGAATCTTGTTAGCACAACTGGGAAATACTGAAGCAAAATAATGATTACATCTTTTTTAAAAATTCCTAGGCAATAAATAGCAGCTAAAATATGTGATGTGATAATTTATAGCTATGAAGGGTCATGCCATTGAGTTATATGTTTTAAGTATGCAGAAAAAACACCAAAGTAGCTGTACCTCAATGAAAAAGGCCAATGTCTGAACCTGGCTCTGTCTCATACACTAACTATATCTCTGTTGAAGATATTTGAGCAGGAATTTTGATGCTAGGAAGAAAGTAGAAAATTACTCTTTTTTTTTCCAAGTTGTAGGGATGCTTTTAGGTTCACAGAAGCAAGTAAGGAGACTAAATAATTAGGTATCTCCAAAACCAAACAATTATTTATGTCATTTGTCTCACAGGATTTCTGTAAGGAACTAAAAAAAATTTTTTTTAAATAAAAATTTTGTCATCCCAATAAAAAGCATAACTGTAAATATAATAAGAAGAAGAATTATGGCTGCTACTGCTACTACTACTGCTGCTGCTACTACTACTACTGCTACTACTACATTAGACAGCTCTGAAAATTCTATGCCCTTACATGTTTGACATAATAAAAATGAGCATGATTAATTTAGTGTATCTATGACAACTAAAAAATATGTCAATAATACAAAGGTTTTTAAAAGCTGTAGATGGAAATAAATGAAAGCAATTTATTAAATGGACAAATTCAACTGGCTAATCAACCCTATCATGAGACTGATTGCCATGTTAGAATCAATCAAAAGATATTTGATAAGTAGCTTTTTAATGCACAAAATATTCAAGGTAGAAGTATTCTAATTGGTTCCTGCCCTCAAAGATCTTCTATCAAAGAAATAACACATTTTATGTGAACATTTAGCTACCAATGAATCAATGAGTGCCAAAGCAGAATAGTGAATAAAAAGCTAGCCTTGAAGCCAGAAAGACCTGGATTTAATCAGCTGTTTTTATACTTATAGCCCATGAGACTTAGGATTTGTCACTTGTTCTAGGCAACTTTCCAAGACTATAAGCTATAGAAAAAATAATGACTTTCTTTGGTAGAAAGTTTCCTTACCTGGGAGTTCCCTATACCAAGGCAATCACAAGTCCAATTTCCCTCCATGCTCCTGCATAGCAGCATAAGAGTACTAAACAAGGGGAACAAACAATAACAATATGAATTCAGAAATGGAAAGAATGACTATCAGCTCTAGGTTTAGAGGGAAGGCTTATAGAAAAGATTAGTAGATTCATAAACTCATTGAATCTTAGCACAGATAGCAACTTCATAGTTCATCCAGCCCAATCCTGTGTAATACAATTTCCACCACATTCTTGGCAAGTGGTTACCTAGCCTCTCATCGATGACCTTCAGTAAGGGGATAACTATTATAAAGTAGCCCCTCACATTTTGGGGCATTTCTAATAACCATAAAGCTTTTCCTTACATCAAGAATAGATCTTTCTCTGCATCAGATAAAGTCCAACCTCTCTTCCATATGACAGCTCTTCAAATATTTTAAGACAGATACACTGTCTTCCCAAACCTTTGCTTCTCCAGGATAAACATCCCCATTTCCTTCAGCCAAATCTCTCAAATCTCTCTCTCTCTCTCTCTCTCTCTCTCTCTCTCTCTCTCTCTCTCTCTCTCTCTCTCTCTCTCTCTCTCTCTCTCTCCAGTCAGTTGGGGTTAAGTTACTTGCCAAGGGTCACACAGGTAGTAAGTGTCAAGGGTCTGAGGCCAGATTTGAACTCAGGTCTTCCTGAATCCAGGGCCAGTGCCCTATCCACTGCACCACCTAGTTGCAACCAAATCTCATACATGGTCTCATACTACATGATCTCAACAATCCTCATCATCCTAATTATCTTCTGTATGCTCTCTAACTTTTCAATGACCTACATAAAATGTGGTGTGCATGTGAACAGAATACTAAAGATGGTACCTGACCAAATTGGAGTACAAAAGAATCACTTTTTTATCACTTTTAAAGACACCATGATCCTCAGTACAACTAAGGACTCTATTAACTTTGGGGGGCTGCAATTCAATTAAATTACCATATCTTAATCACCTGCTATGTTTACTTTAATGTCCTATGTTCTGGGGTTACAAACATAAAATAATAGTCCCTGACTTCAGGGAATTCTATTCAATGCTGTATCACATTGCTAAGTCATTTTAATCTTACAATCTTTTAATAAATATCTAGAGACTAGTAAAAGAAAACAACATATTGACCATTTAAGAGAAGGCTATTTTATTTTTTATTGTAAGTCTACTACTATTATGCAAAGGTGAGAGGTATGTTTCATCATTGGTTTATTTTTTTAATCTTGTTTGCTGCTTTGATTACAGTTCTAGAGACTTTCAAAGGTTTTTTGTTTAATTTTATTATGATTGTAATCATGTAAGTTGTAAAAAATCTTCATTGGCAGAACAGCTAAGAATAAATTATCCCAAAAAACTTGATACTAAAAATTCTCCACATTGCTCTAAAGAGCAAGCAGGTATGGTGATGTTGTGAAAAACTATTTGTAAGTACTCTTCCATGACAACTGCTGACATCATTTTAAAAATTGAAACAATATTCAATCTTATTTAAGAAAAGTCATTTGTTATAAGAAAACTTATTTGATATTCCCATTTGCAGCTTCACTAGAAATGTATTACAATGTCTTGAAAGAATTAGGTAATATATACCACTTTTCCAATGAAGGCTACTAGATCATTCAATCATATTTAGCAATAGAAAGGGCCTTGAAAAATCGAGTATGGTGCCCTTATTTTACTGTTAAAGAAACTAAGGGCCAAGGAGGTGAAATTATTTTTGGTCAAGGGGACAGAGGAAAATGAAGAAGCAAAGCTGACTATGAACCTCAAGTCTCCAAACTGAAAATTCAATTTTCTGTCTGCTATGCCAAGCCATGAATTCTACCCTATGCTCTTAATTATGAAGATGGACAGATAATAGGTAATGATGGTGATAAAAGATCATAGATACATACATACATACATACATACATAGACAGATACATAGATAGATAGATAGATAGATAGATAGATAGATAGATAGATAGATAGATAGATAGATAGATAAAAAATAAATTTTAAAATTTGGAGCGAATTAGTTGTTTGAATTTCCACCTGTTAAAGAGGCATCATTTCATAAAAATCACCTTTTGGATGTGTTAGCAGACTTTTGTTTGTTTTATCAAAGTCCACAAAGGAAGTACCTTTGTGAATTAAAACAAGTCATCTTGCTTTACCCTGAATCAGAATGCACTGGTTTTCAAAGGCACTGAAATGACCCATTCATTCCTGGGGATACTAAATGACTCTTTAGCACCCCTGCCAGCTCCTCCTTGGAAGATGACATTCCCAACAGTTCTGAAGAGAATTGATTGCTTTTCTACCCACAGGCACTCATAAGAGTGTTACTAACACAGTAACAGTGAATAAAACAATGTGGATCTCCTGGCAGAAAGTGAGATGTTCTTGAGTAAGAGTTTACAGATAAAAAGAGAAGTGTGTCTAGTGAGTAAAATCTTTAGTATGAAGTATTTAGATTTTAAAAGCCAAAAGGGAAACTCAACAACATGAGGAATAAACATTTTACAGCCTGTAGATATTGTTTCTCTCTTAAGAGTCAATATATTTGAGATAACAAATCTTTAAAAGTACTTTGGATAATTCTCAGCAGAAAGACCATTTTACACTTAAAAGATTATGAAAAATATGCATTTATATGTAGTTTACTGTATTATCTTGGTTAATTGGGAGATGTTGGACAGATAGGGAGTAATATTATATAATCACTGATAGATGTAGGGTATTCATAAGTTAAAGTGGGTTAGAACTAACTACATGTTTCATCTTTGTGCCTCTCACCAATAAATGGCAAACAATTTAGTGTTCAGTGTTTGAGAGTATTGAGTAGAAAGTGGAAATTTGATAAAACTAAGGTATAAACATACTAGTCATGGATTTCCAAGTGTCCTTTTGAATCCCAGCAAAAAAAAAAAATATATATATATATATATATTTTTTTTTCGGGGCAATGAGGGTTAAGTGACTTGCCCAGGGTCACACAGCTAGTAAGTGTCAAGTGTCTGAGGCTGGATTTGAACTCAGGTACTCCTGAATCCAGAACTGGGGCTTTATCCACTGTGCCACCTAGCTGCCCTCTTTTTTTTCCAGCAATATTTTAAAGACAAAACTAAGTGGGGTGGCTAGGTGGCACAGTGGATAAAGCCCCAGTTCTGGATTCAGGAGTACCTGAGTTCAAATCCAGCCTCAGACACTTGACACTTACTAGCTGTGTGACCCTGGGCAAGTCACTTAACTCTTATTGCCCTGCAAAACAAACAAACAAAAAAGACAAAAGTAAGTATTAAGCAATTTAAAATGGCTTTCTCTTTGAAAATTAATATAAAACCCAAGTAATACATCGTATTTAATGAAAAGGGCTCAGACACTTGACACTTAGTAGCTGTGTGACCCTGGACAAGTCACTTAACCCCAATTGCCTCACCCCCAAAAAAAGGTGGGGATCATGGGAGCAGCTAAGTGGCGCAGTGGATAGAGCACCGGCCCTGGAGTCAGGAGGACCTGAGTTCAAATCTGGCCTCAGACGCTTAACACTTACTAGCTGTGTGACCCTAGGCAAGTCACTTAACCCCAATTGCCTCACCAAAAAAAAGGGGGGGGGATCATGAATGTTTTATGAGCAGAGTTTCTTAGGCAATGGAGGTTTGTTTGTTTTCTTTTCTTTTTTTTTAGCATTATCGCCATATTCACCAAATTACAAGACAAAAATTCAAGGAAACTTAAGTCCCTTTAGTCCATGTCAAAACTAGAAATGAATCCTCTCTATAATATTTATCCAAGTGTGAATTGAAGGCCTAATCTTAGAGTTAATCCATTACTTCCTCAGACACTTAACTATGCTTTTCTATAGCAATTTTTGTGAGGAAATTTTTCCTTATCCAATGCTTCCTCCAAAGAAATAAAAATCTGTATACATATGGACTACTGAACTCTTGAATTTTTTCTCATCTCCTGAGAAAGGTTATATTGCATAATTTGGAGAGGCAGATAGGATTTAAGAAAACACTCATAAGAAGAAAGGAAACATCAAGAAGGTAAGGAGAAAGTACTTTCCCTACTATCATGGCAACTGCAGAAGAAGATGTAAAAATAATTTGAAGTTTCATAACAACAATAGTGCCCCAGCTGAAATGTAGTTTCCCTTCCCAGTTTCTCTATCCACAAAGTGAAAAGAAATGAAGGATAAAGAGTCAAAATCCAGGTATAGCTTCTTTTTATCACAGTCTTCCCACATCTGGACTTTGGGCAAATGCAGATGAGTGTCAAGAAATGTGAAAGAACCCAGGGTCCCTTATGTTCTTCCCCTTGCCTTTCTTTGGCTGAGTGTTATCACCAGCAGGATCTGAGCTCCTTCATTTAGTGTGCTAAAAGTTGTATTTTACTGACCTAGTTTTACTTTCTGCAAACATGCATAGATGACTCAGACATATGCATTTCCTTTTGTCCTTTTGTTAGTGGTCTGAATGTGTGTCAGGGACTAGGGCAGCTACCGTACTATTAGTCAGACAGAAAGATCACTGCCTAGAAAGATTTTTCTTCCTGGATCTAAACTGGGAACTTCAAACCTTGGTCCATTGTTAGAGAATTTTTTTTTCTAACTGGGGAATATAATATAAATCATTTACCCCATATTATACCTACTTGAAGCTCAAGAGTAGCAATTTTTAAAAAAAAAGAGTTTGGGACCATTCACTCATAAGATTTCTAAGTTCCATTCCATTGTTGTGTCATGCCTGGCTTGCCCAATAGTAGAGCCCCTGATGTGACCTGGGGAAGGAGATAGCAGGAGGTTGGGTGAATAGCTTCTCCCATGTCCTGACAGGAAAAAAAGAGAGAGTAATGGAAGGTCTTCCTGACTTTTGTTCCCTCCCCTCTCCCCCAATCCCTCTTCCCTAAAATAATCCTTCAAAATACTTTAATGTAGCTAGTATACTGCCCCTAGCTTTGGTATTCTTGAGGTTAAATATCTCTATTTCATTCAACAAGGTGTCATATAGTGTGGTTTGAAAGCCTCTAAACATACGTGCTACTTTCCATAGGATGTTTGCTAGATTGGGAGCTGTTCTAAAGACATTGCTAGGATGGAAATGCTGATAGGACACCTAAAATTCTCCAAATCTCTAAGATTAAGGCTTAAATCAATGACCTTCTCCTTCCTCACTAACAATTCTTCCTTGAGGCTTGGTTGGAATGTGCCTCTCCACACTTGCCACTGTTGAATATTAAAAAATAGTTTTTGAATCTGCCGACTCCTACAAACAGATCAGAGAAATAATCTTTAATCTCTGCTACAAAATTAATCAACAGATCTGAGAAATTATAATAGCTCCTACCAAAACCAGATAAGAGAAATTAACCTCCTACTAACCAGATCAGAGAATATGATACCTGTCCTCCTACAAAACAGATCTGAAACAGACATAAAACATAAATATAATATCAATTTAATATTTTCTCACAAGAAGAAATACATAACACATGTGGAGTCTCCCCTCCCAAGAGGGAAGCTCAAAGCTCCCCTTCTTTCTAAGAGTTTTTAAGGTTTCTTGACTCACAGGTTACAGAATAACTTCATTGGTATGATAGAGATCAACCCATTACAAATGTAAATCAATTAAACAATACAAATCTGTTTAACAGCTCAACTTAAAGCAGATGCTATGGTTAGATTACGTGGAAACAGGAAGGGTATTATCTAAAACAAGGAGGTCTCTCTTTACTTCCTGGGGAAAGAAGATAGTGAATGGGAATTTCAAAGGGGCATCCAAACCTGTTTATTCTCTTGAGGAAAATAAATAGGGCTGTCTCCTTTCACTTTGAAGTTTTTGCCAAAAGTTATTTTGCTCCTATTAATCCAGGGTCTCATAAAATTTACCTGGATAATAAAGGTTCATCAAATCCAGGTGATTCAAATACTCATTAACCATATATTCATATTAACACCACTTACTTGAATCCTAAGGTTCCAGACTGTCTTACTATTTTATATAAAACCTAAAGGATATTCATGATCAGTCTCCTCAATTAAAACTAACATATTTTCAATATGGTATAATTGAAAGGGCTACTAAATTGTTCAAAGACTTTAAAATTTATTCTAAAGATTGTGGTTGACAAGTTTAGACTAATAACAAGCATGAAGAGGAGGATTTGAACCTGGGTTCTCTAGTTCTAAATCCATTGAATCTCCCATTATTTGGGATATAGCCTCAATTGAACCATTTCATTTTTTTCCTTTATGATTCAGATTTCCAGGTTTTTCCAACAATACTGATGGGAGCATAGCAAAATGGAACATTTCTACTTTTAATGATGCTATATGACATTCTCATGTTTGATCTAAATGAGCAAAACAGAATATATGAATCCTAAGGGTAAATGTAAATCATGTTTTTCTCTATCATCCAATATTCATTACTCAATCCCATCTTTTTTCCATTTTGAAGTTTAAAAAAATAGAGATCCTGGGTCTTAAAGCCAAGTTAGTCCATCTCTGTCTTAGCCCTATACCTAGGTATTAAAGGTGTGCAGTGTAGTCACTGAGATCAGGGCCAAGTATACATTTATGGGATAGTATTATTAACCTAACATGCCTCGTAAACATCATTCAAGCAAAGCAGAATCAGAAGGGGAGGCATGCTATATCAGCATATATCAACCTTTCAGAATTTTTCATTGCTAAGAGAAAAAAAAATGAGTCTCCTAGCATACATATTTCACCAAAAAAAAGCTGTTTATTTACAGATTATTCGCAAATTAGGTTTGAGATTGTTGATAACAAATTGAAATTGCAGTGAGTGCTATGTGGTAAATTTTATTAATGCAAAGGCAACAGGAAGGCAATGCCATCAGCAGGAATAGCATAATGATGCTATTGGCAATGAAATTGAATTCTTCAAGCATAAGACGGAAATTTTCTTTGAAATAAGTCTACCAAAATAATTCTTTCTGAGCATTTCAACATGGTATGCTTGAAACCTTGCTATCATTATGCATCCCACATTCCAAATTTGTGAAGCCACATAAAATGGGAAGGCTACTTTAAAAGTAGTTTGAATTAAAACATTGTATTGGAATTCAAATATTCATAATAATGGGGTTGGGGTCATTTATTTTTTTTCTAATGATCCCCCTCCACAGAGAACTGATGATTTGACTGGCAACTGTAAGAATGGTGGGATATTGCTATTTTACATGTCAACTCCTCCATCTCTCATTCCTTTTAAACAGATCATCACAAAATGGAATCCTCTTTTTATGTCAGTTATGTTATTAGAAATGACAAAATAAGATTTGAAAAATCTCTGTAATGAAAATGCTCCAGTTGCTATACAGGTCTATATCATATGGGTATTTGAGAGGTAGTGAGCCTTTTTGGGGGGGGGGGGGCACAATGAGGGTTAAGTGATTTGCCCAGGGTCACACAGCTAGTAAGTATCAAGTGTATAAGGTGAGATTTGAACTCAGATCTTCTTGAATCCAGGGCCAGTGTTTTATGCACTGTGCCGCCTAGCTGCTCCAGTAGTGAGCCTTAATGCAGAGGTGTCAAACTCCTGCGGAAGGCCAGAATCAAATTAAAATGTAATTGAAAAATGTTAACAAAACTAAAAAATGCAATGAAGCATAGATAATGTGAAGCTATGGTTTCCTAAGTCAATATGTGGCCTGCAGGGATCCATTTCTTTTTTGAGTTTTACATCATAGCTTTAGTGGATAGAGTGACAGTTTTAGTGCCAGGTACACCAGGTACCTCTGGTATCTACTAGCCATGGCACAATGGGTCTCTCAGTGTCTAGACATTTCTCTAAGAATATAGAAATGCCTTACAGTTGGAATAACAGGAAACATACAATTACCAGATCTATACATATTATTGGTACAGGGAATTCCCTCCTCTTCTGCCAATGCAAGTCACATGCTCTAAAACTATTTTTGGTGAATTCCCTAGGGGCTACACAAGTCTAAGTGATTTTTCCAGGCTCATGTAGCCAAAACTCAAAGCTTTCTTTGGCTCTGCTGCTACCCCTCCAACTCCTGGTGACCTTACTTTCCTTGGTCCATAAACTGGGCCATTCACCATCTACAGCACAAGTCTTGAGTGTTCTACCTTCAGCACATTTGTTCACACATATGGTATGCTGTGTATTTTTCAATCTGCTTTTAATCCAAACTGTGACCAACTTGTTTTTGTTTTTATTCTCTTCACCCTGATGTGGCATTCCATCTCTTACCCTTCTACTTTTGTGCAGCCTAATTCTTCTTCCCACTATCCTTTAACTCCTTGATCTTCTAACTTAAAATCTCTAGTTTCCTTCAGGGTTCAACTCAACTGCTTCTTCCTGAAAGAGCCCTTTACTGTTTCTCACATGTATTTGTTTCCCTCTCCCAAATTGTGTGAGAAAACTTTGTATTTACATACATTCATTCATTCATACATAAGAAATACATATGCATACATGTAGATATGTATGTAGATGCATACTCCTTTCTCATAAACTTGCTTTTTGAACTTCTCTATTATCTCAATAGACATTTTTTTTTCACATTAGAGAAACCATTGTCCTGAAGCTACTCTCTCCTAAGTGGTAGTCCTAAACTGGACCACCGTTTTAGGAGGGTTCCTAGTCATGCTCAGTTCAGTCTATACTCAAGTGACTCTCCACATTTTTCTAGCTCTAAAATTATTCTATTTCATATAGATTATAGAATCTCAGAGGGCTCTCAAAGGCATTTGGAGTCTGATAACTTTTCAATTCCTGACTCTACATTTTGGACCTTAGTCAAACGACCATCTTCTATCAGTCTTGATTTCCTCATCTGTAAATTCAGGCATTGGACTAGATAATGAACAATGTCCCTTCTATCTCTAAATCTATTATTTTAATCTAACATATACCTGAAATAAGACTTCCCATTATAAGAGACCCAAGAAGTGAAAGTCCTTAGTTAAGAAAGTCTTTAGACTTTCCTTAGAGATTTCCCCTGAGTTTGAATTCATAGTACCACAAAACAGCCTATTCTGCTTTTATACAGCTCTAACTCTGAGATTGTGGACTTTTACATGTCCTGTCTGTAACATGTACCCCCTGCTCTAAGTTCTGTCCACTGAGGCCAAGCCTAAGCAAAATGAATCCTCTTCAAATACTTGAACACACCTAACATGCCAATTGCCACCCCATATTTTTCTTTCCTAAGCTTACCATCCCTAGTAAATTTCAACTGTTGTTCATTTTGTGCCATCTTGAAGTCATCTTTGGTGACTCTAGGTTTTATTAACACCCTTCTTTTTTTGTTTGTTTTTGGTGAGGCAATTGGGGTTAAGTGACTTGCCCAGGGTCACACAGCCAGTAAGTGTTAAGTGTCTGAGGCTGGATTTGAACTCAGGGCCGGTGCTCTATCCACTGTGCCACCTAGCTGCCCCAACACCCTTCTTAAAACTAGTATTTCAGATGTAGTCTGATCAGAGCAAAGGACTAACAGTGTCATTTGCTTTTTCTAGTGCAGCTTAGAATCATATTATCTTTTCTAGCTATACTGTTCACAATCATATACCACAACTTGTTCAGTCATAAACCAAGAGATGGACATTCCCTCAATTTCCAATTCTCTACCATCACAAAAAGAACTGCTATAAATATTTTTGTACATTTAGGTCCTTTTGCTTCCCCCCCCCCTTGAATCTCTTTAGGAAACATACCTAATAGTGGTATTGCTGGGTCATAGAGTAGGTAGAATTTTATATTCCTTTAGGCATAGTTCCAAATTATTTTCTACAATGGTTGGATCAGATCACAACTCCACCAACAATGCATTAATGTCCCAATCTCCACATACCCCTTGAAACACTTGTCATTTTCTTTTCTTTCATATCAGCTTGTTTTAATTTGCATTTCTCTACTCAACAGAGATTTAGAGTATTTTTTCATACAATTATAGATGCTTTGGTTTCTTCATCTGAAAACTGTCTGTTCATTTCCTTTGACCATTTATTAACTAAAACAACACTTATATTCTTATAAATTTTATTTATATATTTAAGAAATGAGACCTTTGAGAAACTAGCTATAAAAATGTATCCCAGTTTTCTGCTTTCCTTCTAACCTTGGGTTCATTTTTTGTGTGTAAAAACTTTTAAATTTAATATAATCAAAATTATCCATTTTATATCCCATAATGCTTTCTGCCTCTTCTTTGGTCATAAATTCTTCCCTTATTCATAGATGTGGCAGGAAAACTATTCCATGATCCCCTACTTTGCTTATATCTTCCTTTATGTCTAAATCATATATTTATTTTGATCTTATCTTGGTATGCAGTGTGAAATGTTGGTCTATATTTAGTTTCTACCAAACTGCTTCTAGTTTTCCAAGGAGTTTTTTTGTCAAAAATGAGTTCTTGTCCCAAAAGCTTAGATCTTTGCATTTATCAAATACTAGATTACTATGGTTATTTACTGCTCTGTATTGTATACCTAATCCATTCCACTGATCCAGTGTATTTTTCAGCCAATACCAAATTGTTTTGATGATCACAACTTTGTAATACAGTTTGAGAGCTGGTATAGCTAGATTACCTTCCTTCACATTTTTTTCAGCAGTTCCCTTGATATTTATGACCTTTTATTCTTCAAAATATTAAATTATTTTTTAATTCAATTGTAAGAATTTACATCTACCACAACTTAAAATCCTTTTGTGGGGGCATCTAGGTGGTGCAGTGGATAGAGCACCGGCCCTGGAGTCAGGAGGACCTGAGTTCAAATCTGGTCTCAGACACTTAACACTTACTAGCTGTGTGACCCTGGGCAAGTCACTTAACCCCAATTGCCTCACTAAAAAAAAAATCCTTTTATGGATCTCCCTCTAAAAAAGCCCCTTACTCTGAAACCAAACATTCAGATTAAATTTATTTTGTGTGAGCCTGTCCTCTACAGGATCAGGCTCTTTCTCATGAACTCTCTTCTTATTTATATCCTACCTTCTTAAACTGTGGGAGTCACAAAAAAAATTTGGCAACAGTAAAAGGTTTTGTATACTTATTTTATATATCTATATACACAGGGTCATGTGAAAAAATTCTTGAGAAAAAAAGAACCACTAGGGGAAAAAGCTTTAGAAGCCCTGATTTATACCACCACTACCACCCTACCCCCAACTCTAGTCTTGGAAACAATGTTTGATTTATATCTAAATTCTCCTCAAGATGGAGTAGAAAGGTAATCAGGTCCAAGGATTTTAAGGGATTCTGACACTATTGCACAACATGGAATAAAAAGTCATGAATGTTATGTTCATCTTGTATTAAAAGTTTCTCTGCCTTTGGCATTATTCTCAACAAACATTCCTTGAGAATTGCCAAACAATATCCAGAACTACACAACATCAGCCAATTGGGCCAATTTCTAAAAGATATCTATCTGTAACAAATTTTCCCCTGATGCTTAGTTTTATTTATATTTAACCAATATTTTATCAACATTTTATGTCATTTAAACAGCTATAAAATTTAATTGCATATTATCTTACAAATAAATTGTACTTTTTCCTCCTAAAAAATAAAAAGAAAGAAAGAAAAGGTAATCAGGTTATACTATAGGCCAGGTTCAAAATAGCTATCTATTTCCTCTACACAATAAAGAAGCATAGAAGATTCACTTGTGCCTTGATAGACTTCTCACACTGGAGAAAGAAATGTCCTGAATACTCCCTCTCTTGATGGGTGGTCCTGGCCTGAAACATCATTTCAGGAGAGTTCCTATTCTTGCTCAGCTGATGCTCCACACTTTTCTAGAACAAAAAGTATTTTACTTCATTTATGTAACATAAATCATAGAACCTCCGAGGGCTCTCAGAGGCTCAAAATCTGAAGTAGTAAATGTTATAATTCCTATTATACTCACCTAGGTGGTTACAACTTTAAGCTTAAACATGATATACTTTTTGAGACTGGTGAATAAACATTTCCCCCATTCAACTCAGCACTGCAATGTTTGAAAAGCTCCCTCAATAGAAATGTCTTCAGGGAAGCCAAGGAATGGTTTTTATGCTCCTTCTTCAGTGTTCATTTTCCTTAAGGAGCACCAAAAAGTTTATAGGAGCAACCTCCTAAAGTTCAGCCATCACCAATCAAAAGACTCAGGAGCTCTAGGTTTTGGTTTGGGTTTTTGGGGGGTTTTTTTGGAGGGGTGGTCGTTACTGTTTAATGCATCTATATAGATAATGCACCTCTTGTCAGAAAAAGAAATCCAAAGCAGAAGATGCAACTTGAGGCCTGAAGTCTGTCTCAGATTTACCTACCAACAATCACCAGCAATAAGTGGAAAGTACCCTCCCTTATCCCTTATCCCTTCACAGGAAGTTGCAGAAAAAATAAGTTGCATGTTACATATTCCAGAGAGAGAAAAGGAGATAAAGCCACAGATGGTGGAGCTACTCCTTTTTAAGACATCTACTCTGTGGGTGACTAGGTGGTAAAGTGGATAGAGTGCCAGACCTGAAGTCATGAAGACTCCTTTTCCTGAGCTCAAATCTGTCCTTAGACACTTACTAGCTCTGTGACTTACTAGCAAGTCATTTAATCTTGTTTGCCTCAGTTTCTTCATCTGTAAAATGAGCTGGAGAATGAAATGGTATCACAAAGAGTCAAGACATTAGTGAAAACAATTATGACAACTCTGTGAGTGGCTCTTTTTGCCTCAGTGGCCCAACATCTCTGACACACTTTTGTCACAGCCTCTTACCTTACTGTCTTTGTGGAGGCAAAAGTATTATTGTCTTTCTAAACCACAAAACTTTGGGAAGGTCCAGGGCAAATATTTCACTAGAAGATGTTCAGCTCCAGGAATTACTCGACCCACAACTGATAATGGGGATGAGACCAAGAACTGGAAATTCCTTAATTACACTCATTACACTATCCCTAAAAATAGAGGGTTGTTTAATGGAAAGAACATTATATTTAGAATTTGAGAAACTGAATTTATATTCCAGCTCTTCTGCTTATCACCTATGTGACCCTGGGTAAATTGCCTAGCCTTCCTAGCCTTCAGTTTCTTCAATTACAGAATAATGGGATTGGAATAGATGACTTCTAGGATACCTTGCAGCTTTAAATCTATTATCCTAAATTTCTTTCTTTTTTTTTTTTTAGATTCTATCACTCTAACCTATTGAGAAATTTTTGGATCCTAACTCTTTACATCAATGGATTTTTTTTATTGTTTTGTTTTGTTTTTTGCAGGGCAATGAGGGTTAAGTGACTGGCCCAGGGTCACACAGCTAGTAAGTGTCAAGTGTCTGAGACTAGATTTGAACTCAAGCCCTCCTGAATCCAAGGCCAGTGCTTTATCCACTCACTGCACCACCCAGCTGCCCCTCTTTAAATCGATGTCAACTATCACTCACACTTATGAGTTGTTCTCAGATTAGATGATTATGCTATGTTTTCATGCAATTCATTGCTAAAAATGTTAATTAGCATGAGGACAAGGACTGGTTTTTGAAATGATTTATTAGAGACCTCCCTCCAAGTTGACATTGAGTCTTTAATGTTTCCTCATTGGGTACAGTTACTCAATGACTTTTGAAATGACCTAACTTTATCTTCTACTATCACGTAGTCCTTTTTTTTTCTTTTTTTTCTTTTTTTTGCAGGGCAATGAGGGTTAAGTGACTTGCCCAGGGTCACACGGCTATTAAGTATCAAGTGTCTGGGGTCAAATTTGAACTCAGGTCCTCCTGAATCCAGGGCTGGTGCTCTATCTACTGCACCACCTAGCTGCCCCTTACCACATAGTCCTTATAGCTCCACTTTGTCCATAAGAATACCATAAAAGATTTTGTCAAATATTTGATTTTGTGCTCTTAAAAACAGTATTCTGAGAAGAGGTCTGTAGGTTTTACCAGAGTGCCAAAAACAGTTAAGAAACCCAGGTCTAGAACACACATGTATGCAAATACATTATTTATGTTAAGATTCTGGCTGAGAATAAGGGGAAGCCTCCTTACAACTTAAGCTGTCCAAACATAAATTGAGTTTCCTCAATCACTCACTCAAAATTATTAAGCACCTACTATGTGCCACACCCTGTGCTAATGACTGGAGTTAAAAATACAAAAAACAAAGAGTCCGTGTCCTCAAAGAGCTTACAATATAAAGTCATTGTTGTTCAATCATTTCAGTCTTGTCAGACTCTTCATAACCCCATTTGAGGTTTTCTTGACAAAGTTACTTGAATAGTTTGCCATTTCCTTCTCCAGCTCATTTTATAAATGAGGGAACTGAAGCAAACTCAGTATTCTATCCACTGTGCCACCTAGTTGAGAAAAGGCTAAAGCTGAAAAGGCAAGGGGAGGAAAAAGCACCTGTAGCGGGGTTATGATGGAGAAGTTAGCCAGGAAGGATCCAAGGTAGTGTGGACATCTCCCCGAGGAGATGTCTGAGATTAACTCTCTCTTTAAATGGAGGTTTGGTGTTCATGGCCCCACTCTCCAATCAGAGAGGCAGAGGAGTGTGATGAGATGGCTGATGAGATTGATCAGGTTATCCCAATAATGACCTTCCTGGGGCATGGTGAAGTCAATCAGGGAACAATAAAGGTCTTGACTCAGGTTATTAGACGACTTGTCAGGAATGTTATAGAGGTTATTTTTCTTCACCTATATGTTGACCTGCTAAGGCCCCTCGTATTTTGAAATTCTGCAGTTCTATAAATTATAAAGCAGAATGATTTTTCTTAAAAATAACATTTTAATGGCTACCCCTTCCCCAAGGAGTGATCAATGATAGAAGAGGTGCGATGGTGAATGGAAAATCATAAAAAGGAAAAATAATTTCTGACTGGCATTGGAGGTGGTATGAAGGAAAGCTTCCTAAAGTTTGAGCCATTGGATATGTATCTTTAAAAAAGCATAGCATTCCAAAAGGTGAAAATGGAGATGAAGAAGGAGGCGGAGTGGGGAAGGGAATGACATAAGAGGTATTAGTAAAGAAATAAAGATAGGAAAGCATAGGCTGTGTCTAAATTAAGTGTAGACCTGGTTTAGAAATTGTCGATTTTTAATTTTTTTTGATTCAACATTCATGGAAGTTATCGAAAGAAATCATTTACATTTCTCTAATTCACATGAACATGTTTGGGTATCCTGAGAAGGAAAAAAAGTATTATCTTTACATTTTGGAATAGACTTTTATTCCTTGCTATAATATGCTGTCTTCTTTATATAATCTGTGGGCCAGAACAGCTCTGGGGTCATATGGAATCAAATTGAATCTTGGAAGATTCTCAAAAAAAATTAATACTTTTTGATTTATGCCCCAAGTCAAAGGTTTCCCTAGGAACATCAGAATATTATTTCTTATAATTGTCATATGCTGTTCTCATTTATCTTATACACACACACACACACACACACACTACTTGTGTGTGAGATTCACATGGCCTCAGGACACCTAACAATTCTAAAGGACATGATTGGGCCTTTTGACAACCAGGAAGTTATATCAATATGGCCATAGTCCACCTTGAAGTTGCATTAAGAAACATGGGACTGGAGTAGCTAGGTTGTGAAGTGGATAGATAGAACACCAGCCCTGGAGTCAGTAGGAACTGAATTCAAATCCAGCCTCAGACACTTGACAGGTACTGACTGTGTGACCCTGGAAAGTCACTTAACTTGGATTGCTCCACCCCCAAAAAGAAAGAAACATGTGACTTAATTTTTGGCCAATAAAGTACCAGGAGGGGCAACTAGTTGGTGCAGTAGATAGAGCACTGGCCCTGGATTCAGGAAGACCTGAGTTCAATATGGCCTCAGACACTTGAAATTTACTAGTGTAATGATTGGAATGACGCCACCCTGCTGGAGACTTACTGTAGAAGAGTTCCACCCATGAAGCAAAGGTCTTTGAGGGCAAGACCAGGAGTCTTTTCTTTGGCGTCAGGAAGTGACGCAGACTAGTGGGAGGAGGAAGGAAGAGACTGGCGCTCAGTCTCGGGCTTTTTCCTCTGGACTCTGGTGGAGAGCGGAGCTAGAAATGTGCTCTCCCTTTAATAGATAGGAATCTAGGCTTTTCTCTCTCTTTACCAAATTCTTATTCTCCTTAATAAATGCTTAAAAGTCTAACTCTTGCTAAAGCTTATAATTTATTGGTGACCACTCATTAGATATTTTAGACAGTTTAGCTAGAATTTTAGCCCTTAACACTAGCTGTGTGACCTTAGGCAAGTCACTTAACCCTAATTGCCTCACCAAAACAAAACAAAACAAACAACAACATAAAGTACCAGGCATAGTTTTATTATCTTTCAAGGGCAAAAAAACTAGTCAAACCCATGGGGTAAGAGAGGCAACTAAGGGACACAGTAGAAAGAATTCCCAGCCTGGAATCAGAAAGAATGGAGTTCAAATCCATACTCTGGGAAGATAAGAAACAAACTTTGCCAAATTCTGCTCCCTAAATTATTGTCACTAGGTGGCTCAGTGGACAGAGCAGTAGGTTTGGAATCAGGAAGACCCATTTTCATGAGTTAAAACAGCCTCAGACACCAGCTGTGTGACCCTGGGCCAATCATTAAATCCTGTTTGCCTCAGTTTCCTCATCTGCAAAATGATGTGGAGAAGGAAATGGTCTCTTTGCCAAGAAAACACCAAATGGGTTCATGACTGCATTCAATTTACTTATTCCCTATTCTCCAAGGAAGAGATTTAAAATCCATGTTCTTTTTATAGTCCTTTCTATGTCTGAACTATCATCCTTATCTTCTTCTACCAGAAACATTGGATAAATTAGGGAAAATGCTGACAACTGATTCTGATGGTTATGATAGAACCTAAGTGGGATGTCAAAATTTAGAAGGCATAATAAATAAGGGCCAGTCAATGTAGTAATTCAAATGAGAGTTTTCTGGGAGTTTTAAAAATGAGACTTGATCAGTTTTTCCTATCCATTTAAATCCTACATTTGATAGCAATGGTCTTTCCAAATGAGTGAAGATATCATGAATCAGTATCCATTCTGGAAAAAGGAGAAAAAAAAAGGACCCACTTACAAATGTGTCCAAAATGAGAGTTATTAAAGATAGTTATTCCTAGGGTAGGTCTCAAAAAAGAGTTGAAACAAAGGGATTCAACAAATTTTCAATTCCATATGCAGACTGGGGCCTAGAATCAAGGAAGGAAAGATAATGTTGCAGCTCCTCCAAAGATGTGTTCACATCTTTTGTACTGGAAGAGTAAAATCTCTGCTGTGTATTAAGGACACTCCCTTTCTTTTCCTTACTGCCAGGGTAGCAGGGAAACAAGCAAATCAATATTTTTACAGTTTTGATTGTTGTAAGTGGTTTAGGCAGAAGAAGCAAAAGAATGTGGACAAAGAATCTGAATCATCTATGGCTCACTTTGGGACTGTTCTCATAGAGATAAAAGGCTGCTCTTCATGGCCTTGGCTGAACTACTGAGACACTCTCCCTTCCAAAGATGGCTGTGTGCTCATACAAGGCACAAAAGTGTCAAAGCTTTTTCATGACTTGAATTTGCAATTTAACTCAACTCCTCTGAGCCCATCTTCAAATTGTAAAGCATGTTATAGGTATAGTGAATAGGTTAACTCTAGGAGCCTTTCTTTTGGTATTTTATGTATTGGGTTGTCTTGTATCAATGAAATAGGCTAGCAGACAATTCTCTGGGACTTAAATTGGCCCTAACATAGGCTATTTGAAACAAATGAGTTAAACATATAGTTTACACTAGTAATTACTTAAAATAGAAACTATCAGTTGGGGGTCTTTTCCTCCCCATCTCAACTACATATGAGAACTAAATTGGCCATCTTCTTCTCTCCTATAGTCTCCCTGGAAATGTCCTTTAGGATTCTAACATCTCCACCTAGGGGATTCAAGTTACATTTTATATGCCAATCACAGAATAAAAACTGCTATCTAAGAGCAATCCTGTCTGCCAGCATCCATGCCCCAGTAGCCAAAACTCATATTTCATCTATACTTAGAAACCAGTTTCACTAACCCCAAGTACAAAAAGAATTTTCTAGTTAATCTACCTAAGGTGGAAGGGCACATCATATTATTCATTGATTTCTTCCTTGGCTTCACCACAAACTTTTTGTCTTAAAAAGAAAGATGACAAACTTTGAAAGGGATAAAGAAGTCAAAAGGGCTTATTCAGTAGACATTTTTCCAAGTCAGTATTTCAGGTATTCTAGCAGCATCTTTAATTCAGAAGCCCTCCTGCAGGACCCTCCACTCATCTCCAAAAGCTTCTAACCATATTTGCTAAAGTGAAAATAATTTACATTTTTAAAACTTGAGCTGATATTATTTCTGGCCCTATGATGGAACAACATATCTTATGTGTTGGGTGTGTAGGGAGGTGTCAAGGTATGGAGAACCTTTACTATGTTTCTAAAATGGCTGTCCTTATTTCAAGATTTTTTCTCTGGATTCCAGGTACTTATAGCAAAGACATTATCATCTTCTCTGAGTGAAGTGCTGGCAGTCATCAAAAGAACTGTCATCTATCTTAGATAATGGCAATTTAACCACATGGTAAAATGCTGTTGTCACTTGATGCATTCTGATGGGGAGATAGTAAATGATGTTTTATTCCTCCCATGAATTTTAATGGGAAAATAAACTATTATGGCCCAAACTGACTACACTATACTTAGATGACACTGGAAAAATAGTGCATTAAAAATTGACAAGTGCTTGTTTTCTTGTTTTATTAGAAATGTGGTAGTTTCTCATAGGTTACAGAATTCTAAATAAATTATAAAGGTATCTGATGTCTCCATTTCCCAGATGGTGAAGATCTGGCTACTTCTCAGAGTATATCAGAAGACATAGCTCTTACATGAAAAATCCTCATTGAAATCATCTTGAAATCACCTTTGTATGTATTTTTGTAGCTGCTCTGGGGTTTGTAGAGATGACATAGTCAAAAAGACTACCATTTATAATAATCCTAGAAAAATGCATGGAAGACATGCTTAATAAATGTTTGTTAGTTGATTACCAATGATGCAGAAGCCAAATGTATATTCCATGACTCGGTTTTATGACATATGTCTTCTGAATATCATACTGTGTGCCTCATATGACAAAAGGGATGCAGCATGTAAATGAATATTGTGCTGGTGTTGGTGGTAGGCAATCTAGCTAGAGATTAAAAACGCTGTATTTAGATCCAGGAAGATTTAGATCTGATTCAAAATCCCACCTTGGTTACTTCTCTCCATCTTAGTTTCTCGATTTGTAAAATAGGGCTCTTTGGAAGGGAGCTTAACAGTTATCTTGTCCAACACATAAAAAAATTCCCAACATTGATTCACTTGATGAAGACAACCAATGAGAGAAACTCAACTGGCCCTTAGCAGGTCCTTTTCAACAGCTCTCTCTGCTGTAGCATATATTCACAAGATGAAGATCTAATGAAATTACATGTGTATAGCAATTATACAAATGTCACTTGGCAATATTATATCCTAATGGGATAGGCAACTGTGTTTTACATAATAACTTCTGAATTGAATGTATAATTCTAAAAGGTAAGAAATATGCTTCATTTTGTTGTTGTTGTTATTGTTTTGTTTTGTATCCCAATGCCTAGCACAGTGAATTAATTTGAGACTTCCCTAAACAAGAACTTGAATTTTCCCTGTATGTTTTCCAATGTTTATGTTATTTTTATACTTATGAACAAGTGAGGGAGTCTAGATCTTCTATTCAAGGTTCATGGGGTAATCCTGAAGGGTTGCATGCTGTCTCTAATATTATCAGTTTAAGTTCCATTCTAGCATATTTTTACTCACTCTTAGCCATCAGTACTTGTTGCCTCAGTGCCACCTGATCAATTAACATCCATTAGTTTATGTGTGATATTTATTTCAAGCATATAGCAAGAAAAGAAATATAAATATTTGCTCCAAAACCTGGCACTCTCCCCTATACTACCTTGTCCTCAGGAAAGAATGAGCTCAGACAATACAGTTTGCCCTACCAAATTCACTTTCAAATGAAGCATGACTCATGGGTGACTTATTCTGCATTTCTACCACTACTGCTGAACTGGGCCAAGTAGACCACTCCAGACTTTGCATGGTACCTTCTTACTTCTGGAAAATTGAGGTATAGACTCTAGCTCCAGGACTCTGGTTCCTCACTCTACTGATCTTTGAAAGCTCACAAGTGCATAATCATCGCCAATCCCTTAACCTACAACAGGAAAGGATACACACAAAGTGGCAAAGAACAGAGGCCCATATTCACAGATTACATGTTCAGAGGTCTCGGGAAGGGGCCAAGGCCTCTAACTTTATAGGGTTTTCTTATTAGAATACAGTCAGTCTGGGGCAGCTAGATGGCGCAGTGGTAAAGCACCAGCCTTGGATTCAGGAGTACCTGAGTTCAAATCTGGCCTCAGACACTTGACACTTACTAGCTGTGTGACCCTGGGCAAGTCACTTAACCCCCATTGCCCCGCAAAAAAAAAAAAAAAGAATACAGTCAGTCAGAATAAATACCAAGGGCAAGGCCATGGAAGGCCAGTGGCTTTTGAATGTACCTTTTTGTTGTTCAGTCATTTTCCAGTCATGTCCAACTCTTCATGACCCCATTTGGGGTTTTCTTGTCAAAGATACTGGAGTGGGTTGCCATTTCCTTCTCCATGAATATATCTAAGCTCTGACTTAATATCTCATCAAAAAGTCTCCTCTTTACTACAGTTAGAAAATGGGGATTCAGTTAGAGAGTGGAAGATCCTGCTACAAATTCCACTTGACAATTGAATCAACCAAAAATTCTCTGCATGCTCATACATACTGGGCTCATTGTGCAGTCCTCCATTACATGATTCAGCTGGTAAAAAAAATTTATGTTAGAGAGTTTCTCAGAACACTGAGAGGTCAAATGATTATGTCAGGGGTGGGACTTGAATTCAGGTTTTCCTTTCTCTGAGGCCAGCTCTCAGTCCCTATACCACACTGCCTTTAATATTAAACTCACACAAAGGGAAAAAGAAAAACACTGGCATTCATAAAATTCATAACTAACTCAGAATCTATAAATAGACAGTTTGCAACTATGTGTTTAAATAATCTACCTTTGTAATGTTAACCCTCTGATGGTCCTTTGGTTAATTTTCTGGCCTACTAGAAACATCCCTGTCTTGAATGGGTTGAATCTGTGCCAGCTCATTCCTTTTCCTGCCTTGGCTAGCAGGGAGGGCTGAGAATCCATGTCATGTGAGTCCATGGCCAGTGAATCATGCAGCTGAGCATCATCAATGTAATGATGGCAGCTCATTGCTCACTAACTCTATCATTTGGGACAGAAATAGAGCAAGGGATTTTCTGGCTTTTCAATTAGAAGAATTAAAAGGGATATTTGAAGTAGTTAAGGAGAGCAAGGATAGAAAAAAAAAACCTTGGCAAAAATCTCAAGGTAACTTATTTGCAACTGCCCAGTTTCATGCTAAGAGACAGGGATATTGCATAACACCAATTTATGTTTTAAAACAATTCTTTTTCCTACTAACTCCCTAAATTACTAATCTCTCCCTTCTCCATCTCCCCAACAATTTAATGCAGTTAATTTGTAACAATCATTTGCCTTAAAAAGAGGGATTTGATCCAAGTGTGGGCAGCCTCCCTAAACTGCTTCCTAAAACCCTCTTTTATAGCATACATACAAGACTTTCTAACTTGATCTTGTACTGAAGAGGTATTTCCTGTGAGAGGTAAGATCCTTAAAAGGAAAAATACTTTTATTTCGGCTGTTATATCACCAGCCACTCACACCATGCCTGGTACATAGGAAAAGGAAACTCACACATGAGTAAACTCCTTCTATCAATGCTGATTGGCTCCTGTCCTACAAATTATAGTAAGTCACTGGCTCAGATGTGTGTCAGAAATAAGTCTTGAAGTCAGATCTTCCTGGATTTGAGATTTTCTCTCTACTCCACATTGCCTCTCTGTGCCTGGCCAATATTAGGTGTTTCTTCTTGTTGTCTTTGTACATTTTTATGAGCAGGATGAAAGGAATTGCTTCTGTCTTTGGGGGATTTTTGATTGCTCCCTAAAAGTCTGCATCAAGGATCATTAAGTATGGTATAAAAGAAAAAGTGAGGGATTACAAGGAAGAGTCCCTTGACTACAATCCCAGCTCTGCCTGACTATCTGTGTTACCTCTAGCAAATCACTTAATCTCTCATGTATCAGTTTCCTCCACTTTGAAAATGGGTACATTGAACTAGATGATCTGTAAGGTCACTTCCAACACTCCATCTCTGATCCTTTGCTTTCCTGAGAGAAGGACATGGTATCTCAAGAAACTGGCCATCTGATAATAATTAAGAAGCTGGGGGTGAAACTTGAATGAATGAGGTTCATCCAGATTGCTGTTTATGCCAGGGACTGTTCTGTGATGAGAGAAGACTTTCCTTTTTTTGATCATACAATAGCAGAAGATAGATGTTGGAATGATGGCCCAAAACATCCCAGAGAAATGTCAAATAGAAACATTTGGGAAGCTTTTGAAACACCTAGTTTGATTGTTGGACAGAATTGTATTCGTAATTACTTGGATTACTTCTGTATATACTCTTATTTTTTGTTTTTGTTTTCAGTTTTATTGATATTTTGACATTCCATACAGGTAGAGATTACCCTACACTTAATGAGAATTACCTTGTAACAAAATAAAAGTTAAGCAAAACTGAATTGTCCTGTAACAAAATAAAAGCCAAGTAAAACTAATAATACACTAAGTCCATCTAAAGCCATACATTTCATATCTGAAGCACCCTTCCCACCTATCTACTTTTGAAAAATGTGCAGAAATCTATTTTCTTCCTCCTCTACTCCCACCCACAGAAAAAAGAAAAGAAAAGAAAAAAGAAAATATCTTATAACAAATATGCATGACCAAGCAAATCAAAATCTGTCTGCAGTATACAAAAAAATATGCCTCATTGCCAGGAGGGAAAAGTTAGGTTTTAAAGCCAGAGCACATTTAAATGGTGACATCATGGACTTTCAGGGAGTTCAGAGCCACTATCAGAGTAGGAAAAGATATTGTTTTAGTTTTTCCAGGTGCCTAAAAAGTATTTTAACCAGAGGGTTCTACCAAAAAACCATTCCAGGACCAAATGAGACATAAGCCTCCATGTTAGTTCACAGAAACAGCTGATTGCCAGGAACCTGAGGTTTGAAAACCTATAGACCAGGGTGGGAATCCTTCATGAACAATAGATTCTCAGGGGAAAAAAAAAAGAATTTTTGATAAGAGCAAGTGATTAGAATTCTAGCATCATTGAATCTTTGATGAGACCTTAGAGGCCATCTTATCTGCTATCTTCCCAGCCCTTTTCACTATTAAAGGGGATGTAGTGAGGAAAATGAGGGCCAAAGAGAATAAATGAGTTACCCAAATCACTCAGTTAATGGCAGACAGGGTCTGGAATGTGAACTTATGTCTCTTTACTCCAAATCTAGTGCTTTCTCTGCTTGGTGATCAACAGTTAGTTTTTCCCTAACAGCATGACCTAAAGGGAAACTTTAGGACAGGATTTCAATCATCTCACCTATATCCATGTGTGGCCCAAGCCCCACTAGAGATATTTAAATGATTTCTACAATCCACAGAGGTATTATTTTTGCTAATCCCCAAGAAACAACTGGAGCATTGGTGTGTTTCCAGGAAACAAATCTCAAGGACAGTTTCTTTCACAGGAGTCATAGGTTTTCTTCTCCTGTTCTACAGTTATGTATGATTGTACATTGGGGAGAAGAGCAGTTGCTGAAATAATTTTCCATGACTGACTGCAGAGGTGGAAATGTCTCACAGCTTCCCATCCAGGAATGCAGCATGTGTGCATTAGTCACTGGCTAAAGGGATTTCATTACCAGGTGGAACACTAACTGCTTGAATGAATTTATGAAACAAATAAATAGGATTATATAACTGGCTGCTTTTTAGCAAAGATCTAAATATTGGGATAAACCCAGCAATATTCAAAGTCCTTTGACTGTATTTTTATCTGTAGAATTTTTTTTCAAAGTACACACTATCAAAGTAGTATATCATTGCAGAAATTACACTGGCCAGTGAATATAGAGAGGGGCTATGTTTATGTTGAGAATGGAAGTTCAGGGGGCAGCTAGGTGGCACAGTGGATAAAGCGCTGTCCCTGGATTCAGGAGGACCTGAGTTCAAATCCAGCCTCAGACACTTGATACTTACTAGCTGTGTGACCTTGGGCAAGTCACTTAACCCTCATTGGCCTACCAAAAAAAAAAAGATATGAGGGAGAATGGGAAGTTCATATTGACTCTCTCTGGTTATCAGGCTACCTAATTTGATTCATTCCAGCAAGCATTTATTAAGCATCTACTATGTCCTGGGCCTCATTACATCCAACAAAAATTATAATAAAGAAAAGGCAAGTACAGTATGAAGAATTTAAAATCATAGAACCATATGGGGTGGAAAGAATTTCAGAGATTACCTAGTCTAGTTAACACCTGAAGTTATTTTCCCCTCTATAGAACTGATAAAATGGTCATCTAGCCTTTACTTGAAATTTGCAGTAAAGGGAAACTCAATAGAGCTTTGCAAATATTGAAATACTAGATAAATGTTGACTACTAAAGTGATCATTTCTGGGAAGAGGCAGTGTGATGAAGTAGAAATAGCACTGACTTGAGTCATATGACCTGGGTTCAAATCTCACTTCTGATGCTTACTACTTTTGTGATACTGGAAAGTCAGTGTCCCTGGGTCTCAATTTCCTTATCTGTAAAGTGAGGGATTTGGATGGCCTCTGAGGTCTTTTCTATGTCTACTTCTTAGAATCTATGTAGAAACCAATAATTCCATTCTTAGACGTTTCTGTTAGGGTAGCTAAGCGGCACAGTAGATAGTGTACTGGGCTTAAAGTCAGGACAACTCATTTTTTTTTTAGTTCAAATCTGACCTCAGACATTTACTAACTGTATGACCCTAAGCAAGTCACTTAATTCTGCCTCAGTTTCCTCATCTGTAAAATGAGCTGGAGAAGGAAATGGCAAACCACTCTAGTATCTTTAACAAAAGAACCCCAAATGGAGCCACGAAGAGTCAGACAAAACTAAAAAGACCGAACAACTGTTAAGAAGTTTTCCAGCTATTGTTCCTGGTTTTGTCCTTTGAGGCCAAGAAAAGCAAATCTGATAAACTTCCATTTGACAACACTTCAAATCCTATTATCACTAATGATTCTCTTCTAGAAACTAAGCATTTTCAGGTCTTTCAAAAAAATCATAGTATGTCATGATTTCCAATCTTTTTACCAACTTGGTAGCCCTCTTCTCTTTTAGCTGGCCAATATCCTTCCTAAACATGGGCCTTGAACTGAACACAATTCTCCAATATATAGTTGAACCAGGGCTGTGTATAATGTACTTGTGGCTTTAATTTTTCTGGACACTACTAATGTGATCCAAGACAAGACTGAACTTTTTTTGGCTGCCATATTAGGTTGTTGATGTGTACTAAAACTTGTAAGCCACTAAAATTTAACACAGAAAAAGAGAGAAAAGAAGAAAAGCAGATCCTTAAAAGAGGAAAAATAAAACATTTTAATCCCCATCTATTAATGCTATCTGCCTCCAAGTGCCTTCCAGCTACTTTGTATGTGTCTTATATCTACCTAGTTCTTTACTTGTTATTTCCCATTGAAATAGAAGTTTATTGGAAAGATCAAGCTGACCTCAAAGATGCTCCAAAGAAGCTGGGTGGGTAGATCTCACCCAATACTTGTTTTGGACCTATCCAAAGCTTATGTTTTCGGTTCCTTGAAATATATTAACTTACCTGCTGATGTGCATCTTGAACTACCCTTCTCTTGAAGAATACCCACTGCTTATATTAGGCATATGTTCTTATGCCCTACTCTGATCTCTATATAATGTAAACTTCACAGAGACCAGGCAGGGAGCCACATCTTCTTCCACCTCTTTCCTGTACCAAATGAACAAATAAAATTCTTCCTAAAACTATCTGAGATTTTGTTGATGAACTCTCTAAAGAGCCACATACATTTCTTCATATACCTTTCCCTTTTCCTACTTATTGGAATAATTTGTGCTTTCATATCAGTATTTCATTCTTGAAAGTCTCCCATCCCTCTTAAAAAAAATCTTCCTTTTCTGAAACTCAGGCCATAGGAACTTTCTTTTATTTTTCCCATAACTGATTTAAATATGCTTTTCTCATGCCTGATTTAGATTCCCAATGATAATAATGTTCTCTTTCCATTCAGAGAGCCATCACTTTAGTTAAGCCCCTTATATCCTCTTTCTGGGACAACTGCAACTGACTCCAAATTGGAATCAATGCCTCAAGGCTCTCGTCTCTTCAGATCATCCTCCACATAGCTACCATAGTGATATTCCAAAAACATGAATTTGACCATACTGTCTCCCTTCTTGATAAATTCCAGTGCCTCTCTATAAGTGCCTGGATCAAACACAATCTCTTTTATTAGCCATTTAAAGCCCTATACAACCTGGTTTTAAGATCTATTTTCAAGGCTTATTGTACATTACATCTTTTCATGTACTTGACTGTGCAACCAAAGCAGGCTTCTCTTTGTACTTTACACATCACGTTTCATCTTCCACCTTTTTACCTTTACACTGACTATCCCCATTTTCCCCTTTAACTATAATTCATTCCCTGCTTATATATATACATATATATGTATATATACATATATATATATATATATACTTTAGAACATTAGAACATTTACAGTTGTGGAAATTCTTTAATGTTTCAGTGATATGGAATTTCATTCATGTGGGAGTAGAAGAGGAGTTTTTTAGAACTTTATCCTATGGTCAACCTAGTGATGAACTTTTCTCAATTTTCCAAGTTTGTCTTCTGACAAGAGATATACTGTTCATCCTCACACCCATAGCATGGAAAAGTCTACTAGGACCTTCTGTTTCACTAGCCAAATGTTCGCAAACCCAAGGTCCCCTCCCTGTATTTAGTGGAGCATTACAAAAATAAAAACTTCCTTATAGATGTTTATATATAATATTCAGATTATACGTCTATAAGGATTCTGACAAAATAAAAATGATATTAGCTGTTTTGCGAATTGACAGAGCAGTTATTATCTATCCAATTCTGTCCTTAAAACTATGAGTGAGTAATCTGTCCATTTAATGGAATGCATATAATTTAGAAATTAATTCCATTAATCATATAAATCTATAGGCCCACATAAAATATTGATTTATTTCCTGAACCAAAGTAGTTAGCTCTACAACTTAAAGGCATGAAGAGCTTAGATAATGCCCAGAAATAAAGCAGCAAGAACAAATCTGCTATAAATTGTAGGTTAGAAACCAAACTTTCTATGTTTATAAATATCTTCCCCCAAAATGGAGAGTAACAGCTGAGGCCTCCCTACCTTTGCTCCAGCAGCCACTGGATTTAAAAGCAGCAGGTGACATTTGGAATAAATATTTCAGCCCCCACTCCAGGTGGTAGTGAGCATGAGTTAGGCCTAGGAAGGTCTCTGTCACCTGTCAGCTATTTTAAACCAGGAGCAGGGGTGGAGTTAGGCTTTCTGGTCTATGCCACTGGGCCCTAGGCTTTTAACTCTTTCACTGTCAAGAACAGCTATATAATGAGGGTCAAGTTCTAAAGTTAACATGGGTCAAAACATGACTTTTTATGAAGAAAAGCTAAGTTTTCAACCAATAATTGCGATGTAATGTTTTATAATGTCAAGGAAATAAGGACAAAATTATCTAAATTAATTGTCATTCATTCATTCAATAATTAATAAATATGTATTACATATAGTTTCATTTTTATTATTATTACATGTAGTTTCAATGTGATTTGAAGGGTTTAGAGAATGGCCCACTTCCGCAGAATTACTCCCTGCTATAATTCTACCATTATGTATTCATTCTTTTATATTAATCATACCATTATGTATTCATTCTTTTATATGAATCATTACATCTCTTCATACTCTCTAAAATGCAAATATCCTTTAAAGGATGCCATAATTAACTCATTGAAACACTGATAGGAACAGAAAAGTGGGAATAATGGAGAATAGAGGGGGGAAACAAATGGAATTACTTAAATTATTTTTAATTTAATGTATGAAGGCAAACTTCACAGTTTTGTTTAACACAATACTTTCATCAGCTCTATGAAATGAGTATTTAACTACCTCCAGTTAATTTTACTTTTTGTGGAACAATGAGGGTTAAGTGACTTGCCTAGGGTAACACAGCTAGTAAGTGTCAAGTGTCTGGGTTGGATTTGAACTCAGGTCCTCCTGAATCCAGAGCTGGTGCTTTATCCACTGTGCCACCTAGCTGCCCCAACTACCACCATTTTCTTAGGAGGAAATTAAGGATCAGAGATGGTAAGTGATTTTCCTAAGGTTACAAAGCAAGTAAATGTTTGAAATGCAGTTAAACCCAGGTTTTCCTGACTCCAAGTCTGGTAATTTGTCAGTCTTCTGCATTTTTTCCTTTCTCTACCCTTTTTTCTGCTTTTCTGGTTCCCAGTTTCTTTTGCCTCCTAAATTCCTAATGCCTTTATTTTGTTCTAATTTTAACAAAAATAATTAAAATTAGTTTAAAAATTTACTGGTTTTGAGATTCTACACATAACAATGAGCAAGTGAGAAACCCAATAAATTCCCTCCTCAAAGTTTCTCTTTTTGGTACTTTATATCTAAACCCCTTTGGTCACCTGCTTCACCTCATTTTATTCAGCCTTGTCAATAAAACTTATCTTAAGATTGTTTATAATACGGGTTCTTAACACAGGACCATAAACATTAATATTCACATCTATAATTCAATATCTACATAGATATTATGCTCTTACAATGTGATAAAACATATTATGCTATTTATATAGGCATATACCCAATTTATATAGTGGTATATGTATTATATATATTATATGTAATATGTAATATATGATATCTACATAGACATAGAACTATAACTATGGATATTGTGAGAAAATAATGGGATTTGGCAGATGCTCAAAGGCTCACATGGAGATTAATCTAAGTGAATTAAGTGAGAGTGATTGACTGTGGATTAGCCCACTTCAAGTTACTTAGATTGTAACCACACCTGGCCAGCCCTTAAAAAGGTATTGTTCTCAGAAGCTCACCAACAGGAAAGAGAGTGCTCTTCTGAACAAGCATTCCTTTTTCTACTTTTTCTCTCCCTCCCCCAAAAGGGAAGTCCTTCAAGTTGCATGGCTGATAGTGGTCCCCCAGCTGATGTCAGCAGTATATGTCACTCAGGGCAGGCCAGGTGTGGCCTATACCTAATCATTCACAAGTAGGTACTTAGTCAGTTTCTCATTTGCACCCAATTCAAACAATACTAAATCAATCAGGTGGGACCCCGGGTGTCTGCCAAATTCCATTATTTTATCACAATATACATACATGTGTTTCAGCTTATTATTTATTATATAAAGCTATGTCTCAATATAGTAGTAGTAGGAGGCTTCCACCAGTCGAAGACAACCATGGATCAGCGCCTTGAAGAGCCACAGGCCACAGTGTGGCTGTGCAGTCCGATACAGGAGCTGCAGCTCCTGCCGCAATGAGGACATTGGAAAACTGCGCTCTCTGTTGCCCATCAGTTCCTGCGTCTTGTTCGTTTTTCTTCCTCACGAGCTTGAAGGCCCATCTCAGCTATGTGCAAGCTGCTCCTAAGTACTGAACTCCATCAAGCATGGTCCTTGGCCGTCTCCTCTCAGCTGCCGATGTCTATTTCCAGATCCCTCAAGTCTCACTTGCATACATCTTTGCAGCGAAGCTGGGGGTGTCCAGTAGGTCTTTGGCCTGAGGCTAACTTGCCATAGGGTAGGTGTTTAGGAATTCGCCTGTCTTGCATGCAGTGCACATGACCGAGCTAGCACAGCCGTCTTTGTTTCAGTAGTGTGTAGATGCTCGGAAGTTGCTTGCATTGGAGCACTTCTGTGTTGGTGATCCTATCTGACCAAGATATGCCATGGATGCGCCAAAGGCAGCGCATGTGGAAGCTGTTAAGCTTCTTCTCTTGTCTAGTATACGTAGTCCATGTTTCGCTGCTATACAGTAAGGTACTCAGGATGCATGCTCTATAGACAGCAAATTTGGTTCGTCTTGTCAGTTTACTGTTTGCCCATGTCTCAATAGTTTCCATTATAATCCAATATAATTTATTTTATCAACTTAAAAATATTCTTGGAAGAGGTCCACAGGCTTCAGCAAAATGCCAAAGGGGGTCCGTTACCCCAAAAAGGTTAAGAACTCTTTCTTTAAGAGTATGTAGGAGGGGCAGCTAGGTGGTGCAGTGGATAAAGCACCAGCCCTGGATTCAAGAGGACTTGAGTTCAAATCTGACCTCAGACACTTGACACTAGCTGTGTGGCCCTGGACAAGTCACTTAACCCTCTTTGCCCTGCAAAAAGACAAAAAAAAAGTTTAAGGAGTACATAGGAAATTTTTCCTCTAGGATGGATAGAGGAAGGATTGGAGTAAGGAGAATGGATTTCAGCTTTACCGCATTCATTTGCCAATTTTGAATCATTCTATAGAAGCAATAAATGATGCTGAACTTTATCCTCTCCTTTTACCTCCTCTGTACTCTAATCAAGTTAACAATACTGTTTTGCCAAATGTTATATCCTCATTTGTAGTGATATCTGAATGACCGTGTAAGTTGTCTTTTATACCTAAGCTTCTTTGATTCTGGTTCAATTCTTTCAACTCATTTTATTCTTTTACCTTGCCAGCAAGACTTACTGAATGCCCAGTGTATTACAGCATTAAGGCACACTCCCCAGCCTCTCATTTTGCTGGCTAAATTGGGCAATTCTTTCAGATTAAAGTGAGCTAAAGTAATAGAAGATTGCTTTTTCATTGGAGAGACAGAGACAAACTTTTGGTGCCTCAAATTGAATTGAATTGTATTGGTAAATGGTAGAAAATCAGGTGTCTGCTGATAGTGGGGTTGTACTACCTAGACTGTTGTCACCTCATGAATAAACCATTGTTTCACATTTTTAGAAGATCGATCTTTATATAATTATCTTTTTCATAACATTTTTTTACTTTTTAATAAATTTTGTTAATTTTTAAAATTTCATCTCTTATACTTAAATTTTAATAGCATTTATTTGAACTTTATAGATCCTTAAGATTTTACTTTTCTGTTCCCAGACTTTGATCATAGATAAAAGATTTAGAGGTGGAGGGAACCTTAGAGGACATTTATTCTAACTACTTTATTTTACAGAAAAAGTTGGTTAAATGACTAGGTAGTGTCTTTTGACTCTTGAGCCAACAGACTTTACACTATGCTTCTCTAATTCAATTGGCATGGGGATTTCCCAGGTTTAGAATTGTACTTCAAAGATGCTATTTTGTGCTTTTTTTTTTTTAATCTCATAGTCTTAGAGAATTGCCTTGATCAGTGAAAGGTTAAGTGAAATGCCCAAAGTCACACATATAGTATGGTTCAGTGGTAGGATTTGAAACTAGTGGGTATTTCTGACTATCAGCTATAGCATACCACCTCTCCTCTCTCTTCAATTAATCAATTAAAATCTTGATTATAGCAGTATAGTACACCAGAAAGAATGGATTTAAAGTCTCAGATGACTTGGATTCAAATTATAGCTTTGCCACTTGCTGCTACTTCTGTCAACAGTCCAGTCACTTTAATTTCTCTTGTCTTCAGCCTCTAGACAGTTTTCATATGGGTATATATGTATATGTGTGTATGTATGTGTTTATATAGCTATGCATGCATACATATATACATACGTACATTCAAAGATAGAATACCAAGCCTAGTGTCAGAATGTTCTGAATTCAAATCTGGATCAGACACTTACTAGCTGTGTGACACTGGGCAAATCACTTAACCTCTATCTGCCTCACTTTCATCAACTATAAAATGGAAAGATAGCAACTACTTTCCCTGGTTGTTGTGAGGATCAAATGAGATAATATTTGAAAGTGTTTAGCACAATAACTGACATATAGTAGGCACTTAATAAATGTTTATTTCCTCTCTTCTTTTCTTCTGTAAAACGAAGGGATTGGATTAAGTGATTTCCAAGTTGTCTTTTAGCTTTAAAACTGTGATCATACAAAATGTGGTAATTTGCTTTTCAAAGATGAGAAGTAATCTTTTAAAGGCAAATCCATGGCTACAGTTGGAGATCACAGCAGACAGCAGTCAGCCAGATAAGCAAAGCCTGAATAAGAGGAAGAAAATCAGGAGATAACCAAGCTACTGGGGGCTGGTCTGTTGAGGTGATAATTCTCCTTGATCCTTTTTCCTTCTAGCTCAATGCCATCTTTTAAGCCAACAGGATGAGCTGACTATATATGTGTATTATATGCATGTGCATATATACAAACATACATATATGTATATTGTGCATGTATACATATATGTTTCTATGTGCCATGTACACATGTGTGTGTGCACAAGTGGTATATATGTATATGTGTGCATTATGTATTTTGTTATACCCTAGCTGTAAGCTATAAGAGACTTAGAAACTTTGCACATATCATTGGAGAGTTATTGTATCTTATAGCTGGAAAGATTTCACATGTCACATAATCTAACAATAGCTCACATTTATTTAGTGCTTTAAAGTCTACACTGTGCTTTACATATGTATTCTCATATGAACATCTGTGAGATAAACAGCATAAATATGATTCTCACCATTTTAGAGTTGAGGAAACCAAGGCTTAGAAAGGTGAAGTGACTTACATAAGCAATGCCATGTGTGAACACATAGCACAGCAACCTCCTCACCCCAGAAATTCACTCTGCTCCTGAACTTCTCACACTTACCCTGTGGAAGCTTCTCATGGTTGGCTGGTTCTTCCCCAAGCCTCCACTTTAAGAAAACACTCGAAGCCAGACATGTCTTCATTTATCTTCCTGACTCTCTGGGCTTTCTCTATCATTGATGACCCTCTACTTTCAGCTTCCTTTTTCATATGTTATCTTACCCATTAGAATGTAAACTCCTTAAGGACAGGCTTTCTTTCTGCTTGTATTTGACTCCCAATGCTTAGCACAGTGCATTGTAAGTGTTTAATAAATGTTTGTTGACATACTGATTTTCACATTGATTTTTGTTTTTTTGTTTTTTGGGGGGAGTTTTTTGTGGAGCAATGGGGGTTAAGTGACTTGCCCAGGGTCACACAGCTAGTAAGTGTCAAGTGTCTGAGGCTGGATTTGAACTCAGGTACTCCTGAATCCAGGGCCGGTGCTTTATCCACTGCACCACCTAGCCACCCCATCCCATACTGATTTTCCTAAGGCCACATTGAAATGCAGGTCTTTGTATCTACTCTGTTTCTCTGTCCCTTCCCCCTTTCCTTCTTTCCTCAGCTTGTAAGGAGCTAAAATTGTGGCTAATGAGTGGTCACCTTAAATTAGAAAATGTATAGCACCAATCTTTGGGAATTAAGTATTTATTAAAGTATATTAGGGGTTAGTAAAGAGAAACACATGGATCAAGTATGAAATTTGCCTGCTCTCCCTATCCTGCCTGCTTCTCTCCATCCAAGCCAAAGTCTCCAACAAGAAGACTCACTCACTCCTTGGCTTCTCCCAGAAGCCTCCTAAGAAACCGGAAACAGGGCCATCCACACACACAGCTCCAAGCTAATTGGCTGGTAGCTCTGATTGACAGGTCCCACAGATGGTTCTATAGATGTAACTTCCAGACACCGGCAACTTCCAGACACCGGCTAACTTCCAGATGCTAAAGTCACGTGCTTTGTAAATCACATGCTTTCTCCTCATGGCAGAACTTCCTGCAATATCTTTCCCAGCAGGTGGTGTCATTCCAATTCTCACAAGCTATTTTTAAAGCCTGATCAGACAGCCATTTTGCTTTCTTGCTCTTCTTTTTGTTATAACTTTTTTTTTTTTGCTGCCTCCAGTACAATATTGTAAACCTATGTCCGTAGTTCTTCAGGCACTCTATCTGCCAGATCTAATCCCTTAAATCTATTTATCACCGCCACTTTATATTCAATAAGGGATATATACCTATACCTCTGTGGTCTGACAATTTCTCCTACTTTCTTCAATTTAAGTCTGAATTTTGAAATTAAAAGATGCTTGCTCCTTGGAAGGAAAGCTATGGCAAATCTGGAAAGCATACTAAAAAGCAAAGATATCACCTTGCCAGCAAAGGTTTGTATAGTCAAATCTGTTGTTTTTCCAGTAGCAGCAATGTATGGCAGTGAGTGTTGGACTATAAGGAAAAGTGAGCACTGAAGAATTAACACTTTTGAATTATGATGCTAGAGAAGACTTCTGAGACTCCTTTGGACAGTAAGGAGATCAAATCAGTCAATACTTAAAGAAATTAATTCAGGCTATTCACTGAAAGGTCAAATATGGAAGCTGAAGCATAAATCCTTTGGCCAGATAATGAGAAGATAGGATATACTGGGGAGGGGGGGGGGAATCCTGATGTTGGGAAAAATTGAAGGCCAAAGAAAAGGGGGACAGCAAAAGATGAAATGGATAGATAGTATCATGGAAACAATAAACATGAACTTGAATAGATTTTTGAAAGATAGTGGAGGATAAAAAGGCCTATAGTGATGTGATCCATGGCGTCACAAAGAGTAGGACACAACCGAACAACAACAATAACAACTTTGTGACCAAGGCCAGCATTTTGTGCATTGTTCCAGCTAGCCCTAATTTTTGCAACTCCTATTTACATAGCATGTTCTTCACAACAGCCCAATTATCATTGTACAATACTCATTTTGTGTAGGAAATTGTTTCCTTTTCAGGGAAGCTCTTTAAAAAGAAGCTTGACAAGCAGTCACTGGGGAATTTGTAGAGGGGATTATTGGTTAGGAATGAGTTGGACTAGATGACATCTAAAGCCATTCCTAATCTTAAATTTTTATGACTTGTCCATGGTCACAGAACTCTGAAGTGTTAGGGATAGCATGAGAACTGAAGCCTACCCAGACTCCAAATCCAGTGTTACTCCAATATGTCACATTGCCTACACTGACTAATGCACTCAGAAAATACATATTATAATTATCTATATTTTAGCCATGTCCTTTTATTGGATGCCTTTGAAGGAGGGAACCATATTCTAGCTAAGTTTTGTATTTCCAGTAGTGCATAGCAGAGTGTTCAGTACCTAGTAGGCACTTATTAAATATTTTTTCAAAGGATAATAGATTTAAAAATGGACACTTCAATGACTTAGAAGTCACTGAGTCCAATCCCTTTGTTTTCAAATGAAAAAACTGAGACACAGAGTCATTATGTGTATTGCCCAGAATGATACATCCTATAAATTTATAAGTTCAGGATCTGAACCTAGGTCTTCCTGATTTCGACTCCAGTGCCCTATTTACTATAGCAAAGCTGCCTCTCTGACAGATTGATGAGGGAAAAAAGCAGATCTTCTATAGAACTAGTAAGAAGCAGGATTCTATTGTTAAATAAGAGCAGAAAGTTGAATAGAATTATGAATGGTATATATGCACCCTCTCCTTTTTTCCAAAATGTTCTTTTTTCTTTACTTCTCATGTCTAAGCTAATACCTTTCAGGCAGAATCAGTCTGTGCCCTGCCCTTTATTTTGTGTAAATCCTATTATATCTTTAACAATCACTGATGCTGCATTTTAGAAGTCCATTACAGTGTGAAATGTTTCAAGACAAATCCTAGGGACTAGAGCAAGTTGAAAAGAGGACTGTTATATATTGAATTTCACTTTATCAAAATGTTTCCTCCCTGGCCTACTCTGAGATACTATCCACTTTTTCAAGCACTGTTTTCCATCAATATTTTGGGGGGGAAATGTTATTTGAATTTGTATATAGATAAATATTTTGATTTAGTGGGATGATAATGTCTTATATAATAAACTCTTTCTTAGGCTCTGTGGAGACATCTTCCATTTTCTTGGACTTTACAAGTGTAATTTAAGATCTTTTGGGTGGCTATGGGTTTTTATTATTCACAAATACACCATCAAAAAGTTAGTGTGCATTTTTTTTAAAATTTGTGGTAAAAATTGGATATACTTCCTTCTACTGTGGAGGAACTAGAGTCAAACAGTGTATTATTAGAGATTTGATTCCCTTTTAAGGAAATAATTCCCCATTATCACCCAGGTATCAGGACACACTAGATAATGAACTTTGTATATTAGGTATAGTGATAGGCACTGAACTTCTCATTTGAATGATGTAAGGAAACCCCTTCCACAAATACTGGTCAGCATCATACCTGTACTTATAGTCTCAGAAAGTTGCCTAGGACACTTAAAGATGAATTATTGTCTACTGTCACAAAACCAATACCAGAAGCAACATCTGAACCTAGAACTTTCTGACTCTTGAAAGCTATCACATTATACTATTTTCTTGGTTATGCTTTTTAAAAAACATCTTTTGTGTTTCATAATGTATGATAAGCTTTGTCCTTCATACACAAAGGATCGGTGATTTTATCAGCATATAGAATTCCCACCACCCATTCCTCTATTCCTTTCTTAGAATAGAAGGCCTTAGGAATGGGTTAAAACAAATAAAAATTTACTGGCTTACCCAGAATCACAAAGCTGTTAAGTGTCAGAGGTAGAATTTCAAGCCAAATCTTTCCAACTCTGCCCAGCACTCTATCTAACCATACTATGGTGCTTTAAAATAGAATTTCATTGGACTTCATAGTAGGACTTAATTTTATTACTTGTATTAATGCCTTCTCCTTTGAATGTGTCTTTTATTAGCTGGATTATAATTTCCCTCCCTAAATATTATTTTTTTTTAGTAAAACCTGTTCTCTATATAAGTCATTGAGATAGCTTTTATAGTTACTTTTGTTTTCATTACACTTAAATGCTTTTTAAGAATAATCCTATCTTCTTAATGTGCCTTCACCATGTAGAAAACTCATTCACTTTTTTTGTTTTTTTATTGATGCCTTTTTTATACCTAGTAATTTTCTAGGATACTACAGCCCCATAGAATATTCCCACATGACAAAGAAGAACAGTTGAGTTAAACCAACAGTGAACTCTTCTGAAAGAATATCCCTCTTTACTTAGAAGGAAAAAGGCATAATTTTTATTGAATTCAATTTAATTTAACAAATGTTTATTAATCACTGAGTATTGTAAAGTATATTATGATAACTGTTGAGCATAAAAAAAACTTAAAAGAAAACCCTGCCCTCCAGGAGAATATTATCTAATGTGTCTGAACATGTAAACAAAAATATTCAAATGAACTACAATTAAGTGTATATCAGAGAAGTCATGAGAGATTGAGAAAAGAGGGATCACTTCTAGCTAAAGGAATTAGGGAAGGTTCACAGGAAAAAATGACAGCTAATGTGAGTCTTAAAGAATTTCAGCAAGTGGAATTGTGGAGGCATTCTATTCCAGGATCATTACTTATATACATGGTGGGAGGAGAGAGGGAAAGTTAGGATCCATACTTGACTGTTAATTTGGTAAGAATAGAAATAAAGCTGAAACAATATACATTCATCAAGATAGACTATTGCCTAAACAAGAATTACCTTTCCTAATTGGAATATAAATTGAAGTAGTTTTCCTGAATATACTAATTGTTCTTCCCTGTGATGGATTTTAGATGGTGCTCAGCCATGATGAAATATATTTTTTAAATGTGACTGGAATATGAAAGCATAAGGCTTCATCTCAATGTAGTTAAACTGTCTGTGTTTCTATGTTTCTTTGTTTCATGATCCAACTTAAATTCAGCAATTTGTCAGTTAGTCAGCACATTAAGTGCCTACTATGTTATAGGCACTGAACTAAATGCTGAGGATATAAAGAATGAAGGAAAAAAATTAGTACTTGTTTTTAAGAAACTCGCTATTTAACAAGGGAACAACATGCAAATATTAATGTACGAAGAAGATAAATTGGATATATTGGAGATAATCAACAAAGAGAAGGAAATAGCAGTAAGGGTAATCAGTAAAGATTTCTTTTAAAGGGCAGATTTTGGCTGAGAATTGAAGGATGGCAAGGAAGCCATGAAACTGAGATGAGAAGGAAAGAATTCCAGGCATGGAAGACAGGCAGTAAAAATGCCCAGAGACAGGAGATACGGTGTCTTGGTTAAAGAATAACAAAGAGGTCTATGTCACTGGATCAAAAAACATGTGGTGAAGTAGAATGAAGTGTAAGAAGATTGGAAGGGGTCAGGTTAGGAAGTGCTTTAAGAGTTAAAGAGAGGATTTTATATTTGATTCTGGAGGTAATCAGGAGTCACTGAAGTTTATTGAATAAGGGAATGACAAGGTGAGACCTGTACTTTTTGAAGATCAGTTTGACAGTCCAGTGTAAGATTGACTGGAATGGGAAGAGGCAGGGAAATTCCTTGAAAATTTTTGTCCAATCGGGGAACATTTAAATTTTATTTGAAATGATGGAAAGCGGGGGCAGATAGGTGGTGCAGGGGATAAAGCACCAGCCTTGGATTCAGGAGTACCTGAGTTCAAATCTGGCCTCAGACACTTGACAGTTACTATCTATGTGACTCTGGGCAAGTCACTTAACCCCCATTGCCCCGCAAAAAAAAAAAATGATGGAAAGGTAGATTGAAGATGAATTTTAGAATACCATGAGTACCAAACTAAGATACTCTTTCCATTATCTTATAGGCATAAGAGAACTTTGAAGGTTTCAGATGTTAAGGGTTAAAATTCTAGCTAAACTGTCTAAAATATCTAATGAGTGGTCGCCAATCAATTACAAGCTTTAGCAAGAGTTAGGTTTTTAAGCATTTATTAAGGAGAATAAGAATTTGGTAAAGAGAGAGAGAAAGGCCTAGATTCCTATCTATTAAAGGGAGAGCACATTTCTAGCTCCCTTCTCCGCCAGCGTCCTCAGGAAAAAGGACCGAGACTGAGCGCCAGTCTCTTCCTTCCTCCTCCCACTCGTCCGCGTCACTTCCTGATGCCTGGTCTTGCCCTCAAAGACCTTCCCTTCATGGGCAGAACTCCTCTACAGTAAGTATCCAGCAGGTGGCGTCATTCCAATCGTTACAGTCCCCCCTGTTGTTCCTCAAGAAACAAAATGTTTCCTTGACGGAACAGTAAAAACAATATAATAACTATTGCTAACTAATAATATGTGAACAACAATATAGAAAAGGAAGAGAGGAAAGTTTTGTCCAGAGGGGCGATTTTTTGTCCTCATGAACTGACGCTTTGACATTAGTCTTGCAAAGGGAGGGCCTCTGCAGAGAATACATGTTACAGATGGTGTATATTATAACAGAAAGAGAAAAAAACAACAAAAACAACAAATCAAAACTGTTCATTTAAAGTCTCTGAAAGTCTTTTCTCAGATGTCCTCTAGGTGTAGTCGTGGAATGGAAGTCTTTTCAGGGGTTGATGTGTGGATGCTGGTAATCAGCCAGGAAATTTCCTACAAAATTGAGCTTAACACAACTTTAAAATAGCTTTGTCAATAATCAAATCCAACAATGAAAGTTCTCAAAAACATGTCTAAGGGAATTCAGAATCTTAGTTGTTACACATGAAACATATAATAAAACAAAAATTGAACCATTCTTTAAAATTATAATATTACTATAGTCCCCCCTTATGGAGGGTAATTGAGAAGACAATTGCTGCAATATTAATTAATAAAAATAATTTTTATCTTTGTTTTATCACTTTTTGCATCATCTGCCTAATTATCCTCATGCCATTATGAGAAATTAAAAAATCTAATATAATTGGTAACAGGTGTCAAGGCCAAATTCAACACTGTATTTATCATGACACCTGAGATAATTATGGGGGTTACCATAAAAGAACAGAGAAATGATGGGATGTGAGCATTCCCACACTTGAGCAATATGTACTGCCCATACAGTATGCCAGACTTAAAATAGGTGGATGGAATATATGTCCATGGCACTGAACATATTGGAGGAAACTGAGTCAGACTTAATCAGATGCATGGGATTGAGATGTCCATGGCATCAGGCATATAGGAGGGAGCATAGAAGCCAGGTGTAGAAGTGAGATGGGTGGGATGAATACTTCCAGCCATCTGTACAATATTGTGGGGAAAAAGAGAATAAAATATTAAACCAAGAGAATCCAACCTCAACATTTGTCAAAAGCCGTTCCCTCGGCCATACCTTGACTTCATGCATGTCTCCCCTCATGTGACAGTTCAGTGTCTGCTCTTGCATGTATTCCTCTTGTGATTGGATGGCATCTTGGCCAACTGGCATCTGATAACTCAGAATAAAGGCAATTAATGTCTTAAATGATAAGTTCCCATAATCCAAGTCTCATATGGATTTAAAATTGAGGATAATAAATGATTGCAAAAAATGTGAATACATCTTGACTCAGAACACAATATATAATTATGCAACAATTTCAAATAATACCCCTTTTTTTTTAACTTAGTATACAATTATTTTTTGAAAAATCTGAACATATTTAAATACAAGTTAAAGCACAACACAATCTCAAAGAAAACTTTTTTTTTGAAAAAAAGAAAACTTTTACAAATGTTCCCCTCTTTTTTTTTTTTTTGAATATGCTTATCAAAAATAATACTTCTAGAATCAATTTATACTTGCCATGGCAACCAATTTGCCAGGGAAATGCTTTAAAGAGTTTGATCAAATAATCAGTTGAGAAAAAATAACAAAAACAAACAACTCAGAATATGGGAGCACAATACTCCTAGAATTAACATTGTATTATGAAATCAAAACCATGTTTCAAAATTAGATAGATGAATGAATAGAAGAAGATACACGTGGAACAATAAAAGACAATGAAATTCAAACTAGGGAAATCTAAATGAATATGAACTTAATATCAATAAGAGTATTATAAAATATAAACTGGACCACATGACTATAAAAAGCTTTTACAAATATTCTCTTTGTTTTAGAAACTAAGTATAAAACACAATCTCAAATGCATGAAAATCTCTACGAAAATAAACCCATACCATTAATTTAAAAATGTATATATAATAGCATAGAAATCCTATGTAACCTCTGAACTGATACTATTACTCTGAGTGAATTCAGAACACTTTTGATTCCGATATCTAAAATCCCCAATACTCATATCAATACCTTGCTGCTTACTTCTACATTTCTCTAAAATATATACCCTTCCATGGCAAAAGAAGCAGAGTCTTGAACTATGTTGATGGTTGTCATTCTTATTCAGCTTAAGTTTTTCTTCTTTAACCCCTTTATATTGTCTGTCAGTCTTTTCACCATACAAATGCTTTATAAGATTACTAATTAAAGACAAAAGCAGGTTAGCAAAATTATGAACAAAACGAGCATATCTGGAATTTAAAGAGTTTTCTAAGATTGTCTCAAAAGCACAGCCAGGCTGGGGAAGGGCTGAGCCTGAAGCTGCAAATGTAGTTAGACAAAGTTGAGCATGCGCATCAGATCTCTGGACTTCCCAGGCAGGGGAAGCTATGGGCTTGGCCATAGGAGGAGTAGAGGGTGGGGTCTGGAGAGGAGGGGAGGGACCAGCGCAATTTGAATCCGACTTGATTTTGAACTCAGGCCTGGATTCCTCTTCCCCCACTTTGCCTCCAGGTGCTAGGGGATTAAAAGCTTCTAGAGGGTGGGTCATTGCCTCCAGGCATGCAAAATTAGAGCAACAATTAGTGTTGGAACTGGGAAAAGCAGCAGGAATCTCTTCAGGTTTCTCTGAAAAAGCATGGTTGGGAGAGGGAGAGATATTTCCTCCTGTGAGTAAGTTACTGGCTCTTTTAACAAAAATAAAAAGAAAAATAGAAAATCCACAAAAACAAAGCATTAACATGATCTTATCTCCCATTTGTCTGGTTAAACAGACTAAAATCAAAAATAGGGTAATTAGGGAGTTTAAAAGGTCCATTTGAAAAAATTTAAAGGAAAACACAGCCAGTGCGCCAGTACTTAGCAATTTAAAGGGTGAGGGAGGGGAAATTTCTTACCCAACCAGAAGATCAGAAGTGAGGTTCAGCTTTCCTCTTCGTGGTCAGCCATCTGTTAAGGGTTAAAATTCTAGCTAAACTGTCTAAAATATCTAATGAGTGGTCGCCAATCAATTACAAGCTTTAGCAAGAGTTAGGTTTTTAAGCATTTATTAAGGAGAATAAGAATTTGGTAAAGAGAGAGAGAAAGGCCTAGATTCCTATCTATTAAAGGGAGAGCACATTTCTAGCTCCCTTCTCCGCCAGCGTCCTCAGGAAAAAGGACCGAGACTGAGCGCCAGTCTCTTCCTTCCTCCTCCCACTCGTCCGCGTCACTTCCTGATGCCTGGTCTTGCCCTCAAAGACCTTCCCTTCATGGGCAGAACTCCTCTACAGTAAGTATCCAGCAGGTGGCGTCATTCCAATCGTTACACAGAGCAGGTGAGTGTTGCAATCAAACCAGTTCATTAAGATGATTATTTTGGTGATTTTGTTAAGGATAGATTGGAAAGAAGAATGGATTTTAGGAGACCATTAAAGAGACAGTTTCAATAATTTAGAAAATAGGCCCCTCCACTTAGAGATGTGACAATAAAAGTAGAAAAGAAGGGAGAGGTGTTTGGAAGTTTCTTCTAGGTTTGTAAGAATTTATTTATATTCCTTATACTCTGTGCCAAGCTTCTAACCATTAGTGCCACCAAACCTTTACTACTAGTTTAAATGGTGATCCAGGGACTGGGAAGGTTCTGGGCCCTAAGGAGTAGATATTCTGCTTCAAATTATCCTTACTATTCTCTTCAATCTGAAGTCATGGCTTGGTTCCAGTAACTAGCCCTCTTGCTGCCCTTGCCTTGGTACCCTGGTTGGAACATTAGTTCCTTTAGGACTGGAATTCTGCCTGATTCTATCCAGTCTTTGCGAGGACTGATATCCCACCTTCAAACCAAAACTCTGTGGTGGTTTCCCCATCACTACCTGTCAATACAGGAAAATAGGACTTGCAGGTGGAGAGGGAGAAGGGAGGACTTAAGTGATTATCTTGTCCAACGTTTAATTTCACAGGATAAGAAACTGAGGAATGGAGAGATTAATGACTTTCTCAAAGAATTGTGATATCAGATCCAAGGAAGGTTTCCAGCAAATTGCCTAAGATTCTCTGTGAATGAAAATGAGTCAGATATCAGCTCAGTATAAAAGCACACAGACCTCGTACAGAATAAACATTTAATGATTTAAATTGGAGAGTGGGTGAAACCAGTGTGAAAACATTTCCTCACATGGTAAAGTAAAAAAGGTGTACTAAGAAAGTGCCTTAGGAAAAACAACAATAACAATAGCAAACAACAACAACAAAAAGCTAAAGTGTTATAGTCACTAGGATGGGCTGACAGCCAAGACTTGCAATCTTATTTTTATATGTGCTTTTCATTGGCAGAGAAGGGAAAGAATCATGCCTAAGTGATACCTGGCTGATCAGCCTGAAGAAGAATAAAAAAAGTTGTATTTTGAGCACTAGATTACAGGAAAGAAACAGGGGAAGGAAAGTGAGAAAGAAGCCAGGAAGGTGTTAGGGAAGGAAAGCTTTCTAAAGAACTTGGTCAGAGGCAGCTAGGTGGCTCAGTGGATAAAGTACTGGCCCTGGATTCAGAAACAACTGAGTTCAAATTTGACCTCAGGCACTTGACACTTACTATCTAGCTGTGTGACCCTGGGCAAGTCACTTAACCCTCATTGCCCTGCCAAAAAAAACACTTGTCCAAAGTGAAATTCATAAAAGAGCTGGGAAGCTCTGGATGAGTGTGAAAATTCTTGAAGATTTAAGGGGATTTTTGAACTTGGCAGTTGTTACTATTTTGTATATCTTGATTTTTATATATTTATATTTGTGTCATAAACTATCTTGAAGCAATGGCTATTGCATTTTTATCTTTATTTCCCTATTGCCGAGAAGAGTGTCTGGTACATGGTAGATATTTTATAAATGTTCATTGATTAGTTGATTTCTGTTCCAGCCCCAAAAATTATTGAGTGCTGTTTAAATTGGTAAAGAAAAAATATGATAAAGACATCAAATCTGATAGAATAGAGAAATACAGATGCTGAAAAAGGAAAAACTTATATAAAGATACAAGGCAGCAACCCTTCCTGAAAAGGAAAATTTTATTGATTGAAAAGAAGGGGGGGAAGCAGAAGTGTAAGAAAAATTGAAAAAGTATCCCAGTAGAGAAAGGATACTCACTCAGAGTAATGATAGCCAGTGTCCTTTTTTCTCAATCATCTAATTCATATAATATTGACAGGAAGACTGACATTAAATACTATGAAATCCAGATATCTAGAATTATTTGGTGACTATGAAATTTTTTATACAGGTAAGGCACATTCAAAATGAGTTTGAAAAATGTGAAGTTTGATTTAGTGAAAATTATAAAATAATACTAGCTTGTATTTAAATGTGAGCCAAAATATGCTTACTGCAATGAGTAAGCTAGTTGAGGTTTTAAGACTATTACTAGGTTTAAGATTACTATTAGGTAAGACACTGCTAGGTTTATATCCCAAAGACATACCCAAAAAGAGAAAAATACTTATTTGTACAAAAAAATATTTATAGCAGCTATTTTTGTGATGGCTAAGAATTGGGAATTAAAGGGATGCCCATCAATTAGGGAATGGCTAAACAAACTGTGATATATGATCTTAATGGAATATTATTGTGCTATAACAAATGACAAAGGGTGATTTCGGAAAGGCCTGGAAAGACTTGTATGAACCGATGTATAGTGAAGTGAGCAGAACCAGGAGAGTGTTGTGCACAGTAACAGCAATATTGTTCAGTGAAGAATTGTGAATTACTTAACTATTCTCAGCAATACAATGATCCGAGACAATCCCAAAGGACTAACAATGAAGCATAATATCCACCTCCAAAGAGAGAATGGCTATTGATTGAAAACAGACTAAAGCATGCTATTTTTCACTTTCTTTTTGTTCTTTTATTTGGGTTTTCTTAGACAAAATGGTTAATATGTAATGTTTTACATAATTACATATGTATAACCTATATCTGCGTATCACCTTAAGGAGGAGGGAGAGGAGGGAGAGAAGGGATAGAATTTGGAACTCAAAACTTTAAATAAAAAGATTATATATAATACACACACACACACACACACACATGCACATATGTCAACCTGAACTTGCATATTGTCATGTGGGCATGTGATATGCTGCTGGATACCATATTGGCAAAAGTTCTATTATTTTTTTAAGTGAGGCAATTGGGATTAAGTGACTTGCCCAGGGTCACACAGCTAGTAAGTGTTAAGTGTCTGAGGCCGGATTTGAACTCAGGTACTCCTGACTCCAGGGCCGGTGCTCTATCCACTGTGCCACTAAGCTGCCCCAAAAGTTCTATTATTTTTATAGCCCTTAAAATGGACAAATGATAGAGCACTTCAGGTTGGAATACTGACAGTTCAAGAAAGAAGACATTAGTTATTACATTAAAACAAAAATTTGATATAATTGAATGCCATGGATGAGGTCATAGAAAGACAAAATGGGAGAAATTGTTAGAATGCCTGATTCTGTGTTACAGGATATTATAAAACACACAAGTGAAATAAAATAAGGTTGCATCAGCTTTTTGTGGTTTGAAAAAATAAAAAGAAACAATATAAACAAAACCTACAAGGAAATAGAAGTCTTGCAGTGACAGAAATGGATTCTTTTAGTTCTGTGGATTGAAGATTGAAATTTTTAAAAATGCATTACTCTTAGCAGAGCAGTAATTCAGACTTGAGGTTTATTTAAAGCAGTGAAAGAAAATGGAAATAAAATGGATAGTAAAGAAACTATTATTGTAGATATTTATTAGTTAACTTGCTTTTAAAAATCAAGTTCAGGGGGCAGCTAGGTGTTGCAGTGGATAAAGCACCGGCCTTGGATTCAGGAGTACCTGAGTTCAAATCCTGCCTCAGACACTTACTAGCTGTGTGACCCTGGGCAAGTCACTTAACTCTCATTGCCCTGCAAAATAAAAATAAAATAAAATAAAAATCAAGTTCAGGAGCAGTTAGGTGGCTCAGTGGATAGAGCATAAGCCCTGGAGTCAGGAGGACCTGAGTTCAAATCAGGCCTCAGACACTTGACACTTACTAGCTGTGTGACCCTGGGCAAGTCACTTAACCCCAATTGCCTCACCAAAAAAAAAAAAATCAAGTTCAATTGCCTAAAGTTAAAATTACCAAAGATTCAGCCAGTGAATATGAGGCCATAGCAGCTAAATATCTGGATGTTTTGAAGAAAATAATTGAAGAGGATACACTGATTGAAACACTTTTAATGTTGATGAAACAGGAGTATTCTGGAAAATAGTGCCTTCTAGAAGTTACAATTCCAAGAAAGAATGGAAAAACTCAACTTAGATTCAAAATATTTAAGGATTGCCTAAGACTTTTATTGGGAGGTAATGCAAAAGGTGATTTTAAAATTATACTGCTTGTTTATAAGTTTCAAAATCCTTGTGCCCTGAGAGACTACAGACATCAATAGCTTCTAGTTCTTCAGTGTCAAATAAGAAAGTTGGGGAGACTGAAGCTGTTTTTGAAGACCCATTTTCAAGTTATTTTAGTCCAGGTTTTAAAAAATATTATGAGGGGGGCAGCTAGGTGGTGCAGTGGATAAAGCAGTGGCCCTGGATTCAGGAGGACCTGAATGCAAATCTGGCCTCAGACACTTAATGTTTACTAGCTGTGTGACCCTGGGCAAGTCACTTAACCCTCATTGCCCTGCAAAAGAAAAAAAAAAGCATTATGAGGACAATATCACTTTTAAAGAACTACTAATTTTACATAATGCCCCAACTTATACAACTACATTTAGTTCATTGTGAGAGAAGGTAAAAGTCATTTTTGCTACATAATAGATCTTTATTGCAGCCCATGGACCAGGGAATCATTGAAATATTTAAGGTCTACTATTTAAGGAAAAAAAAAAAAAACTTGAAGAGGCAATTGACAAAACTATATACAGACAACTATGTAATTTCTTTAACTGATTTCTGGAAAAATTACAACACCAAAGATGCAATCAAAAACATTCCCCGTAGTTGGCAACTAGTAACTGTAAGCAGCATGAGTGTAATCTGGAAACACATTTTACCACATTGTGCCAATAGCAATTTTGAAGACATTTCCTCTCAAAAGCAAAGTGTTTTAGAAGAAATAAACATTGGAAGGAAGCTTGATTTTCGTGAACTAGAAAATGACAATGTCCAGGAATTGCCTGATTCACACTTGGTAGAATTGACTGATGATGATCTTCAATTAGATCAACAAGTGTTTGAAGATCCAACAATGATACCACAAAAGCAGATAATGTGCAAATGAAGGAGCTCACTCTCAAAGAATTTTAAAGTTATCTTTCAAGCTCCAGAAGCTGCAAAGCAAAATATTTTGGAAGCTGACCCTAAAATTGATTGAAGCATGCACATTTGATAAGATATGGATGAGGCTCTCTGCAGCTACCAGTGTATGTAGGAATATTTAAAGAAAGAAAAGACAGCTAAGTCTGTGCTGCTAAAATATTTTTAATGACAATAATGAAATTTTTGTAATATCATCTCTATTTTTAGGTATGGTATTCAGTAATTTTTAATTTTAAAGTTTTCTTTCTATAACTACTCCATTACTTCATTATAAACCTGAATTGGAAAATATATTTTTTTCTTATCCTTTTTTGTTATGTTATATTGATTAACATATTTTTAAAACCTTATTTTTAAAAATTTCCTTTGCATATTTCCATTTCCAACTAACTTATTATGATATGATATGATAAATATTTATTAAGCACTTACTATGTGCCAGGCACTGTGCAGTCTTGAGGATACAAATAAGAAAAAGAAAGCTAGTCATTGCCCTTAAAGAAGTTACAATGTGATGGTGGAGGACAATACATAAAAGGAAGTTTAAAAAATGGGAAGTCCAAAAAGAGATTTCAGAGACTCATCACAGCAAGACACTACAGCCTATATTACTATCTACTCCTTGGAAAAGCTGATTAGAGGAAAAGGCTTTGCTGTTTAAAAGAACCAATTATAGGTAAGGGGGTGGGATGGGGGAGGGAGGTGGAGTTCAAAGCTTTGCTGTTTGGATAAATTGACTGAAAGTGAAAGCTTCTTCCTTTACCCTGCCCACTCTTATCCACTTCATGAGAGGTAGAAACCCCTCAGAGCCTAGAGAAGATTGTAGACATGGAAAAGTTTGCTATGCCCCAGCATTAGCATTCTCAAATAACATAACAGGGCAATGACAGTGGCAGCCTAGAAGAGCAGTGACCAGATTAGACTTTATCCAGGAAGCAGAGAGGCCCAGGGTAGGGGTGGCTTTGCATCAGTTACCCGTGGTGTACATTGTCCTAGGGAGAGAAGAGGGGGTGTTCTATCAGTGTTAGAGCTCCCAATATAATGTGTTAGATACCACAACTTTATATGAGGGAAGAGAAAGTGGTGGCACAGTAAGTGTATAGAGCACTTGGCCTGGAGTCAGGAAGAACCAAGGTCAAAAACAGCCTTAGACACTTACTAGCTGTGTGATACTGGGTAAGTCTTTTGAGACCTGTTTACCTCAATTTCTTCATCTATGGGGGGAAAAGGATAATAATGTCACCTACTTCCCAGGTTTGTTTAGTCTCAAATGGGATAATAATTATAAATTATTTAGCTCAGTGCCTGGCATATAATAAGTATCTCATAGATCAGGGCTTCTTAAACTTTTTCCACTTGAGACCCTTTTTTTCTCAAGAAATTTTTATACAACCCCATGTATATAAGGTATATAAAATAGGTATATAACCTTTTACTGTTGTCAATTTTTTCATGACCCCCACATTCAGTTATGTGACTCCATATGGGCTTACAACCCACAGTTTAAGAAGCTAGGGTATAGATGATAATTAGGAGGTCAAGGAAGAGGAAAAACAGAATTCACAATCTCTATGACTCTCTAGACCCAACCACCCCATATGTGTTGTCTTCCTCCAGGAGAATACAAGGTGCTTTAGGGTAGGCTCTGTGTCACTTTGCATTTCTATCTCCTAGTACAATATTTGGAATATAGTTGGTTCTTTCTTTAATACATTCATTATAAAAAAGGAAGTTATTCACAAAAACCATTTCATCTATCCCTGATTTATTATGTGCCATGTATAACACTGTGAATACTGTCCTCATTCCCAAAAGTCAAAAACTACAATAAAACTAGAAATGTGAACACATCCTCCTTCATGCCTAAATTACTATCAGACCAGATCTAGTCAAAATATGAAAATATGGTTCGTTCTTCCTTGAAAATCTTGCACATTATATTTCTGGTCCTCAATAGGAATCACATTTGCTAGGTTTTAATCAAATTTATCTGATCCTGTGCAGTCTTTCTCATGCTGATTTAATTCTGTCCCTTTCAGATGTCTTCTGTGCTTTCCAGTTTTATGCCTTGAGTTTCCTTCATTATTATTCAGCATTTACATCCTTCCTTTCAGAGAAGACTTGGATTAGATTTCCATTCTTATGCAGATGACACTCAGATGTATTTGAAGATTAGTCCTAATTGTTCCTCCACTTCTGACATTTTATCAGCTTCTCATGAAGAAATAGAGACACGGGTGTCCAATTAAATATTATTAAAAATGAACTAATAATTGATAGTTCCAGACACTGACTTAAATTGGTTTTTATCATTCTCCCAGGTGTTTTTGATATTCAGTCAAGACCAACAATCAAAGGTCCTAGTGGTATAATTGATTTTGTTTCAATGTCTGTTTATTTACAGTTGAAAAACAAGCCTTTAGCATTTCTGTAAACATCTTGGTAATTTCTCCAGTCCATTTATATTTTATATTAACATGCCTGTTTTGTGAATTAATAAGGGAGAATACCCAAATAGAATTCTTAAAATTCAAAAGGGATTTTTTTTACGTCAGCATCACTAGGTGTTTTTTTTTTTATTTTGTTTGTTTTGTTTTTACTAATTGAATAGAGATTACCAGTCATTTGGCAACAGTTTTCTTCTCACCAGCAAATATATAGCATATAATTGTAGGTATGGGGACACCTCCACTAATCATATCTCGACTTTCTATGACCTAATTGTTAAATCCTAATGAATTTATCATAGCACAAGATTTTAAATAAGCAGGTTAACCAGGGTCACACAGAAGCTAGATTTAAACCTATTCTTCACTGAACTATGAACCCAGTAGTCTGTTGACTATATGGTATATAACAATAATATCATAAACAGTAACTGGAATTTCTATGGAGTTTAAAGGTTTGCAAAGCAATTTATATACATTATTTCATGTGATCTCACAACAATCTGTTGATTAACAGAGATACTATTATTTTCATTATACAAATAAGGAAGCTGAGACTGAAGGTTATGTAATTTACTCAGAATCACATATCTAGTTTGGGTGTGAGGTTAGATTTAGAACTAAAACTTCCTTCCTTTAATTATTCAATAGTGCCCATTATGCCAGAGATATCAAACATACCATACAACACTTGAGTGCCGTCAAACCAGATTAATGTGTAATTGGAAAATATTTAACAAAATAAATAAAAACACAATAGGCCATAGATAATGTTAATATGTGGTTTTCTAAATCCATATGCAATCCTTAGGATTCCTTACATATGATTTAGTGACCTGGTTCTGTTTGACTTTTACACCACTGCATTATGGCATATTGATATTCTACAAACTTAATACCAAACGAATATTTTAGCTTTACCACATGGCATGGTATATGGAATCTTATATGTTGATTTCCAGAATTATCTGCTCAACACCAGAAAGGAGTGAGGATTAAAGAAGTTTGGGCTGAGCAGCACTGCCCTTCAGATCATGATTAGGGACCCTACAAGGTTATGTCAAGGCTGAGTTTCTTGTCTGGGTAAAGCAGGATGGTGTGATCAGTGAGTGAAACTTTGTGTAGATTCTGCCATCACCTCCGTAATGTTATGCCTAAGGCCTCTAGAGGGGGCAATTTGTGGTGTTCTGAGGTTAGGTGGAGAAGTAGTTCATGGGAGGGAAGTAGATTGAGGAACTGAGTGATTCAGGTATTTGAGGGAGAATATGTATATTGAAGTCTCCTGGTATGAAGGCAGGAGTTGGAGAGGAGAGAATAATTATGTCAGATATCAACTCGATGAAAAAGCAGGGAAAGTAAACTAGGGTCCGTAAACAAAGCTACTAGGATTTTGATTGAGGGATAGATACAAACAGCATGAAGCTCAAAGGAAGAGCGGTTACTAAGTAATGGAGGAAGGGGAAGAAACTGGAACTGACAAGGGGTAGCAGAGTGTTCAAACTCCCATTTCCCAAATGGTAAACTGCAGAGTGAAAGTGTATACTAGAAAGGGTAGCCCAGGGAGACTGTGTCGTTGGGAAAAGGCAGGTTTCAGCAAGAGTTCATAGATGGAAGGAGTGGGAAAGGAAAAGCTTTAAGACATAGGGACTTTATTTTTCCCTATGGTGTACCATTCATCATAATTCACGTTGTTCTGTTTATGTTTTACTTCCATCATGTAACAGCCCAGTAAGTTATATAATCAGCTGTGGGCTCTCCTGGGAAGCTAAATACTAGTATAGCATTGTTTCTATGGAAAATACATTTTGAATTCCAAAGAACTTATGCAAATGAATTTTCCTAGAGTTAAGACAAATGACCTTTTCTAACACAATTCATGCCTGGCATGTTAGGAACCTTCTGTATTTATGAATAGAAACTCATAACTGTCAACTCCTTTACTTTGTTAGACTTAAGTAACATGACAAAGATAGAACTGAGTTCAAAATCTGTTCCTAAGCAATGGAAACCACAAACCCTCCATTCTTATGTATTCATTATCTTTATTTATTTGTGTGTGTTTGGTTGTTTTTTGTTTTTGTTTGTTGTTGGTGGTGGGGTTTTTTGTTTGTTTTTTGTGGGGCAATAAGGGTTAAGTGACTTGCCCAGGGTCTCACAGCTAGTAAGTGTCAAGTGTCTGAGGCCAAATTTGAACTCAGGTCCTCCAGAATTCAGGGCCAGTGTTTTATCCAGTTCTTCACCTAGCTGCCCCCATTCGTTATCTTTTTGGGGTTTTTTTGTTTTGTTTTGTTTTGGTTTTGGTTTTGGTTTTGGTTTTGGTTTTGGTTTGTTTGTTTTGCGGGGCAATGGGGGTTAAGTGACTAGCCCAGGGTCACACAGCTAGTAAGTGTCAAGTGTCTGAGGCCATATTTGAACTCAGGAACTCCTGAATCCAGGGCTGGTGCTTTATCCACTGTGCCACCTAGCTGCCCACATTCGTTATCTTTAAATGGAAGATAGGAAGGTAAGGAAATGTGTCAAACATATGCTTCTTGTTAGGTAACTAGATTTGGAGAACTGATAGACTTACTTTAAAACTGGAAAGGGACTTAAGGTGAAGTAAAAAATTAAATATAGTTTTTATCTGCCTGTCTCCTAGAAAAAAATTATAAACAGATCAGAAAAATCAATTTTATAATATCTCCTACAATTTGTTTCCATACCTGTCCTATGAACAAAACAGATCAGAGAATATAATGTCCCCCACAGGAAAAAACAGATCAGAGACAGACAGGAAAAACATAATACCAATTTATTTTTTCCCAAGAAGAAATAAACATGATCATGCTTGGAGACCCCTTCCGAGGGGGCTTGAAGACTCCCTCTTTCTGAGTGTATATAAAGTTTTCTTTGCTCACTGGTTATAAGGTAACTTCATTAGCATGATACAAATCAACCCAAAGCAAATACAAAAATGTAAATCAGTTAAACAATATAAATCAGTTTAACAGCTCAATTTAAAGCAGATGCTATGGTTAGATTATGTGGAAACAGGAAGGGTTTTATCAAAGATAGTTGATCCAGAGAACAATAAGATCTATTTACTTTCTTGGGGAAATAAGATAGTGAATGGGAATTTCAAAGGGGCATTTAAGTTTGTTTATTCTCTTGGGGAAAGTGAATTGGAACTGTCTGGTTTAAGTTTGAAGTCTTTGTCAAAAGGCATTTTGCTCCTATTAATCCAGGGTCTCATAGAATCCATTTACATAATATGGCAGCTCCATCAAATCCAGGTGATCCATACATTTGTAACAGTGGAAAAAGGTGGTCTTTAATTTTTTTTTTATTATACCCTCTATTCTTTCCTGTAATATACTTAGGGCTAGGATGAGTATTTCTTAGTTGGCAGAATAACCATCTTTTCTGTGCACATGAGACATAGAATCATAATAAACCTTTTATAAAACAACAACAGAAGCAGTGGCATCAACTTTGTTAATTAATAAGACAAATCCTTACTATGAAATTGTCATGATTGAAATTAAGGCAAACTGAGGTTAAAAGTTCTGAGCATGTTCAATGTATTGGTAATGCTAGCAATTATCAACAAAATGCTTCTCTCAGCCAGCCAAGAGACCTTGAAGTAGGGCTTACTACCATTCATAGAGTTTTGGGAAGTACAAAAGAACAAAGAACAGGAAGCATCTTGAATGGAAAGCAATATGCTTGGTTACAAAATCTGAAGTATCATAGATGTTGAAAAACAATATAATTGGCTGGAAGTCTAGAATGCAGGGCTAGCAACAGCCCCTCCTTGCGCACTGTTGCAATGGAAAGTTCATTGGTGATGTCCACCAGCATGGCTTGTTAGTGTCATTGCTATAACAGTCCAGATTTTCTTGAAGGACAGCCAGCATTGCAAAGATAATAGACCAGACTCCCTGGCATCCACCTGTGTTCCTCAAGGATAACACATTTCTTCTAATTGTACAAGGGCAGCTAGTGGTACAGAGATAACAGTTTTTCTTCAATTAAAGTGATTTTATAAGGAAACAACACAAACTTAATTCAGAGAGGAAAGCTAAACTTTTGGACTCATGAATTTCAATTCAGGCGGTTAGAGAATAGAATCAGTTGCAAAATGGAATCAAATATAAAATCAACATTTGATTTTCTCAAAATGAAGCTCAAGTAAGGAGTCCAATCAGTCCCTGTCTCCTCTAGCAATCTTGTATTTACAAGTTTACATATTGTATCCTTTCAGTGGAATGTAAAATTCTTGAGGCTAAGGGATCTATTTTAATTTTTTTTCCTATCTCCCCCATATATCATAGAATGGATGAATACATAGATCACCAAGGATTAGTGGTTTCATCAACATAAGGAACTAACTGCCTCCTCCAGATTCCTTCAGTTTACAACCAATTCTAGGATTTAATAGTTAAGTCCAAGGGAGTTAGTTGTCTGAGACACACAAACCTTTATCTGAGTAATTCTCTTAACATTGCTTTCATGGGGAGAGAGGGGCTGAAGAGTGTTTGTTTAGGGTCCATCACACAGCTGGTCACTAAGCTAGTAAGTGCATGGGGGTTAGGGGAACTGGAGGGAAAGGGGGATTTGATTTTTACACAGGATTTCCTGACTTTAAACCTAGAACTCTATTCCATTACCCTACATTTCCAAATAAATTTATTTGAACTGAAACTGGACAAAAAGTCAATGAAACTGGTAACTGAATCCCTTTTTCTACCAATTTCTCTCTCTAACAGCTTCTAACTTCCAAACTCTGTATATCATTTCCTTTTTTCTTTTCACCCAGAACCAAGCATAGTACCTAACATAATAAATGCCTACAGATTGAATGATGGATGGTTTCCTAGTTCTCACCCAGCCCTACCAAAGGGATTCCTGAATTAGGGTTTAGGCATTTGCCTGGAGGCCTCTCACTCCAAACAGTCAACACCTTCTGCTTTGTCTTTTTTAAATCTTTCATTCTTCTTCCTAATTTCTCTAATCTTCCCTTTAAAACCAGGTTATACAAAATCAGTTTAAGGATCTTTTGGTGGAAGAACTGGATTTCATGATCTCTAAATTCTGCCATAAAATTTAGCATCCCATCCACAAATTCTTTTAGTATCAAGGGGTGTAAAAACGTGTGATTTTCCTAGGCCTGGTAGCTTCACTAACTATATACAGCTAAGCATTTTCAATTTGCTTTACTTATCAAGTCTTCCGATAATTCTAACCCCTCCTCCCCCTTCCCTGCCCAAGTCATTCTTCTTTGAAGGCACCTTCAGTTTGGTAGGGAAAATAGAAGCACCCTCAGATCATTGGGATCATTATTACTGGCTTTGAAATTTAGCTCCTTCTTACTCTACTGCTGGGCTTTTGTTGGCTGAAGGAATATGAAGGAAAATGGAAGGAACTAATATAATAATTATATCAAATATTTTATTTCAGACCAGGTTCATATATTTTATGTATTTATATAGATGTGTATATATTTATATATGTATAGTATTGCGTGCCTGTGTACGTATACACAGCGTGTGTGTGTGTGTGTGTGTGTGTGTGTGTGTGTGTGTGTATGCTGCATATGCACATGCAGTTCAAGGTGTAGCATGAACCAGACTAATAGGTGGTAGCTAGAAAACTCAAAGAGTTGGTGCAAGTAAATAGTTATGACTAAGAACACTTGGTGAAGATGAATGGTCTGATTTTTCACCTCTTAGGCCTAGGAAAAGGCTTGGATTGTGGGAATTAGGCTTCTGTTTCAGGTCAGCAGTATCATTAATGAGATGCCATTTTCCTCTCCTATAAAAAATTGCTCTAGTATTATTAAGAAATGAATGATCTTAAAAATCAAAGGTAATTGGAAAGGCAAAATCAACCCAACACTGTCTGGTTGTGACGATAACCAAGTAATTATGATAGATATGTCCTGTGCTAGAAGAGGGATGTGTGTGTGTGTGTGTGTGTGTGTGTGTGTTTCTTTTAACCTTATAGCATGTTTGAAGCAAAATGCATCAATGGTCACTGGATAATAATGTAGTATTTCTAGAGATATTAAGTCTAACCCATTCTAACATTTAGGAAGTAGTTCTGGAGATACAGTAACCTGCTCTTCCATTTTGTCATCTGTTATTGCAACTGATAGCAGCTCTATTGCTGCAAAAGCAGCTGAAAGCAAAGTGGCAAATGTCTTTGCCCAATGAGGACTGATTAAATCAAACAGAACTATAGATTAGATACATGTGTTCATGGAATGCATATGGATATATAAGAGCTATTGTTTAACATACTGTAAGGGAAAACAATCTGCCTTCTAAAATAAACTTTTTAATAAGTGGAATATCAAAGAAAAAAAGAAAGTACTCAGACATCTGCTGTAATTAGAAATATATTCTGAGAACACAATGTTGGGAGGTCAGAATTGATAGTAATAATGACATTTAAGATGTGTTAAATGTGATACATCAAATTAAAATTTTACATGTATATGTATGAGTGTGTGTGTTTTAGAGGCTGCTTTTATAAAACCTAATAACAGTATTTGTATCCTTTTCTTCTACAGTATAAAACTCTGCAATGCTTTAAATAAACTAATTCTGTAAACAATAAATACTTACTGATTGATTAAAGCCCATTTGGCTTATATCATCTTTTCTTCTATTTTTATCAAAATTTCTGATTAATCTTCAGTTAGTTGATGTTTCTAACATTTCAATTTAAGGGTTCTATAGCATAGTCACTACTAAACTCAAGAAACAACTTTATAAAGTGTTTACCATGTCCAAAGGAACTGTAATAGGCTCTGGTGATTTAAAGGCAATATTTGACCCAAAGGAGCTTATAGCTTCTAATCTTAAATATGCTGTAAGCAAAATAATACTTTAAAAAAAAATACGGTGGGGGCAGCTAGATGGCACAGTGGATAAAACACCAGCTCTGGATTCAGGAGGACCTGAGTTCAAATCTGGCCTCAGACACTTGACACTTACTAGCTGTGTGACCCTGGGCAAGTCACTTAACCCTCATTGCCCCGCAAATAAACAAACAAACAAACAAACAAACAAATAAATAAATGCTGTGGAAATTCACCTGAAATATAACCGCCCTATAAAGCCAAATTTTGTTTGTTCTTTTAAATTATGTGTATATGTGCGTAGATGTGTGTACACGTGTGTACATATGTGTGTATGCATGTGAATATGTGTATGTACATATAGTATTTATAAGAGTACACTATGCATGTATATGTGTCACATATATGCATGTTATATTGCATCTATACATACTTACATGTGTATGTGTACATACATATATACATGTATATATATACATATGCATATAATATTCCTTCTGGAAATTATTACCCCAACTTGTGCTCACAGATTCGAGCTTCCAGCTATGTATATATGTATATATACATATATGTGCATATGGTATTCCATATACATGTGTGTATATATACATGTGCATACACACATATGCATGTAGTATTTCTTCTGGAAACTATTACCCCAATTTACACTCACGGATTGGATCTTCCAGAGGGAGGCTATCTTCAAGTTTTAAAAGATTAGTTCTCTGAGTCTAGACCTCCAACTATAGCTCACACCCCTCTTGTGACTTTACTTTTACTAATCAGACAATAGACAAAACTATCTCAAAGCTAAGGAATTTAATAAGATGGCATAGTAAGGCCAATAGATATAAAACTTCCCCCTCTCTGTCAACCCTGAGATATACACCCATATATATGCATATTATCTTCAGGATAACAGACACAAACAAAAATGGCAAGTTTAATAAGGCACTTATATAAGGGACCACATGTGTCTAAGGAATCTCACTTCTTCAATATTGCAAGTTTCATATGTCCTTTCTCTTCACTCTTGTCATGGAATCCTTATGCTGTTCCACACTAGATAAAGTATCTCCTTTGGGTAAGTTTCTCAGCAGTGCTCCCTATATATCCTCTCTGTAATTTAATTCTCTATTGCTAAGATTAGTTTTCTCCCTTCAACTGGGGTTGGCAAACTACTTCTAGAAAGCTAAATCTAGCCCAATGACTGTTTTTGTACTGCCTGAAAGCTAAGAATTTTTTTAAATATACTTTAAATAAAATATTCTATTTAAAATGTTAAAAGACATTCTTAGGTACCACTATCATTAGGCTGAGGGCTAGTTTTGGCCCTCTAGGGTATTTTGCCACCTCTTTGCTGTACATGATACTTCCTCTTCAGTCTCCATGCCTAAGTATTAGCTATCCTCATGTCTGTAGTATTCTACTTCCTTAATGCTACCTCTTAAGTTTCCATTGCTTCCTTGAAGACTACTTCAAATTCCACGTCCTGCAGTAGATCTCTCAAAATTTTGCAGGTGCGAGTACCTTCCCTCTGAGATTACCTTTCATCTATTCTGTGTATTTCAGTCCCATCTTACTCTTTATGACCCCATTTGGGTTTTCTTGGCAAAGATACTGGAGTGGTTTGACATTTCCTTCTCTATCTCATTTTACAAATGAGGAAATTGAGGCAGAGTTCAGTGACCTGTCTAGAGTCATAGAGCTATTAAGTGTCTGAGGCAAGATTTGAACTCATAAAGATGAGTCTTCCTGAGTCCAGGGCCAGTACTCTAGTCACTGTGCCACCTAGCTGCCCCCATTCTGTATATCTAATAAGTATATATATATATATTTTAAACTAGCATATATTATGGGCCTACTATGTGCCAGATATTATGCTAAGTGCTAGGGGCTACAGAGAAAGGCAAAAAGCAGTCCCTGATCTCAAGGAGCACACAGCCTTCTTTATTTATCACCCATCTTTCACACAATGTCCACAATGTTCTTAACAAATTACCATTGACTGATTGCTGTCAGTATACTATCTTCTTGAAACTGCATCTTGCCTTTAATATTGTCCTTTTTGGGGGCAGCTAGGTGGCGCAGCAGATAGAGCACCAGCCTTGGATTCAGGAGGACCTGAGTTCAAATCCGGCCTCAGACACTTAACACTTACTAGCTGTGTGACCCTGGGCAAGTCACTTAACCCCAATTGCCTCACCAAAAAAAATATATAAATAAACATTGTCCTTTTTTTTTCTGTGTCCAACTGGAAAATATGTCTCTGCTTTCTGCCTAGAACTAACTCGAATCACAAGTGTTCTCTGATAAAAGCATTGCCAGTGAGTCCTATGAAGCAAGGAGTACTGTGAGGTACTAGGGTTAATGAAAAAGAAAATCTCCTTACCCCAACCCATAGGAGCCATATTCTATACAACTTCTTGCTCCCTGGAATTTGAAATTTCAAACTGAATTGTTTCACCTTCTCTGGTACACCGTAAGCTTAGTTTGGATTAATTTTGATTTTAAAGGTTTCCAGTGGCATAACCAATGTCTACCTTTTCTATTTCAATCAAAGAACATAAAAGAATGATGACTTGTGGTGTGAGGGAGGAGGCAGAGAAGGAACAAAGTCTTTTCTAGAACTTTGTTCCTCCTTTCTCCCTTTCTTGATTAAATTTAATTTATTCAGGACATGCTATATCATCAGGATTTAAACATTAAGTCAAATGAGGACACATACCATGTCCAGCAGATTGTAATATCCTCAAAAGCAAGAGTTGGTTTGTTTTTGACCATGTATCTATAGCTATTGAGTAGCAGCATGGCATTGTGGCTAGAGACCCAGCCTCAAAGTCAAGAGCCCTATTGTGTGAACCTGATTCTATAAGATGATGAGAAGCAGAATAGTTCAAAAAAGAAAATCCATAACACCAGAGACATAACTCATTGCTCAATTTGTTTTTGGCTTTTGAAGGCTGGCATGAGAATGTAGTAATATTGATGGGAGTCAAAGAGGATCTAGGACCAGGTTAGTGCTAATAAGAAAGATCAGAACTGGCAGATACTGAAGACAGGGTAGGACACAGATTGGGATGGGTAGCTGGTGCTCTGTACAACCAAAATCAAGAAGGTAAGGTTTAATGTAGTCATAGAAAAGTGCCAGGCCCAAAGTCAGGAAGACTCAACTTTCTGAGTTCAATTCTGGCCTCAAGCACTTACTAGCTTTGTGACCCTGGGCAAGTCATATAACCCTATCTGTCTTGGTTTTCTCTTCTGCAAAAATGAGCTGGAGGAGAAAATTTCAAACCACTCCAGGATCTTTGATTCAGAAAGACTTGGACATGACTGAAATGACCAAACAATAACAATAATGTAGTAGCTTAGATGCAGAAACTAGAAATTTGGAAATGTGAATAAGATGTCAGAAACCATCTGCTCCCCCAGATAGCACCCTTGTAGAGAAACTCTTAAAGGTTTTGAGATTATATTGTGGCTTACTCACAGAGATACCAATTCCCTTGATGCTCCCAATTCTGGAATTCTGGCCATTAATAGAGCCTTTTCCCCTTTCACAATAGGCTTAGTTCCTATGGAATCAGACAACAAAAATCTTCTACCCAGCAATTTTGAGCATCTATGTTGAATAGGCAAATCACATTTTTCATCTCAATGGAAACTGTTAGGGGTGTCTAAGTCATCGGAACATCTGGCAGGCTGATCTTATCTTCCTCTTCAGAATTTATTCTCTGAGAATGTTTCCTTTCTTAGATTAGGGGAAGAACTTTGACAATGGTAAAAGAAAATAATTGTTTGCAAATCTAATTCTTGTAATAGCAGCTATATTCATTTTTGTCAGACCCTTTTTCACATCTCCATCATTAAGAGGAAAAATGAAAATAAAAAGCCTGCTGATCTTAAAAAATATCTAGGGCAGCTAGATGGCGCAGTGGATAGAGCACCGGCCCTGGATTCAGGAGTACCTGAGTTCAAATCCGGCCTCAGACACTTAACACTTACTAGCTGTGTGACCCTGGGCAAGTCACTTAACCCCAATTGCCCCTCAAAAACAAAAACAAAAGCAAAAACAAAAACAAAAACAAAAACAAAAACAAAAAAAAAGATATCTAATGTCCCTACTGGTTCAGCATGAAATCTGGTCATGATGTATCATTCCATTAACAATATTCAACTGGTGCAATACACAATGAAAATCCTTAGAAATCTTTATTTCCTTTTTTTCTATATAGCATATCCTTACTTAAATATTTTTCTAGCTAAAATATGGATGAGAGGAAGAGGTCCAAGTACCTGCTAATATTATATCTACATCCTGGTGGAGTTAGTACAAGCCAAGGATCTTCTCCTAAAGTTCAGGGTTTGGATTTCATTGGCCCAAACTGTTATAATCAGGCTCTGGGCAACTAATAATACTGTGCAAATACATAGGATTTTAGGATTGGAAGGGATATTGAAGATCATTTAGCCTGACTCTCTCATTTTACAGTGGAAGACACTGAAGCCTAGAAAAATAAAGTGACTTGGCAAAGTTCACATTGGCAATAAGTTTTGCAGAGGAACAAACCAGAAAAACAATTGGCGAACTTGGTTAGTTGTACAAGGAACTCCCTTTGAGTGAGTAGGTCCACCCAGGAGTCTAACTTATAGCTAAAAGGTTTGTTCAGTAAAAATAGATTTAGAACAAAGGTAATTGGGTCTTTTAAATGGTTATTTTCAGAAATCTTTTAGTCTGATATTCCCTTGGTCACTCTGGTAATATTTTGGAGGGTCTATTTAACCAATTGTAGCATTAGAATAAGAATAACTACCTCACTAGAAAAATCTGGAGACCCTCTAATAAACTCATTTTTGCTTTTGCTTTTATTTGTTTTGTTGGCTATCTTTCCCCTAGATTCTAAGTAAACTACCACTATTCCATAATGATATCCTCTTGGACATCCTGGTACCAAGGGGAACTGGGGCAGGGGCGGGGAGAGGATGCGTCATTATTTTTGGAGTCAGAAGAACTGAGTTTCAATTCATCCTCTGTTACTTACTACCTACCTAATCTAATCTTGGGTAAATTATTTAATTTGCCTGAGTCTAGATTTCTTCCCCTGTAAAAAGAAGAGTTATTCTAAAACATCTCTGAGATCCCTTCCACCTTTAGATCTAAGATTTTATGTTCTAATACGATTATACAACTGAATATATTACCTTTTTCTTTGTAGTCAATTTCATTGTTGTCGGAGGTCTTGGTTAGTAATATGATATACCTAAATAACACAATATAGCTAGGTCCAAATTAATACAAATAATCTCATGAAGGAGCCAGATTATTTGAATTCACACTGCATATTTCTACTGGACTGGAATTAATTAGCACATTTTACATAATTGATAGTTTATTTTACCTTAGAAATGCTTTAGTTTGTTGTCTCCATATGGGATTTCTGAAGGCATCATATTATAAATAACTTATTTACATAGCATTCCTTAGGATCTGACATTTCTGAAATTGGTCCATCTCTTTTACTCTATTGATTCCACTTTAGAGAGCAGCATGTTCCTAAACTGGTTACCAAATTTGAAAAGGAGGTGAGTCTCCTTATGCATTGATTATATACTTATAATTTTAAATTTGCTACACAATGCTCTAAATTAATACATGATAACATATGTATTATAGGATTATAGATTTAGAGGTAAAAGTAACTTTATAGGCAAGGGATTCTTAACCTTTTTGTGTGTCGTAGATGCCTCTGGCAGTCTGCTGAAGCCCTTCTGAGAATAATGTTTTTTAAATGCATAAAATAATATACATAAGATTACAAAGGAAACAAATTATGTTGAAAGATAGTCATCAGAATAATAAAAACAATTTTTTAAAAATAGGCCTCAGGTTAACAAGCACTTTTATGGACCATCTTATCCATTCCTCACTCACTGTACAAATGTGGAAACTGAGACCCTGAGAGGTTATCTTGTACTGTTCACTTTTCTCTGAGTGTGCCATGCACCCAAATATTCTCTTTTTGAACATACCACTCCCTGGAATGTAACCCTTGTATTTCTAATGCTGAAAACCAATTCATCCTTAAAAGCCCAGATAAAATGTCATTTCTTCCATGAAGCTTTCCCTGATGCCTATAGCTTGAAATGATCTCTCCTTTATAGGATCTTACCTGCTTAGTTATGCACTTATCTTATCCAAATTTATTGAATTCTGTTCAGTAAGAGAGGCATTTCTAGGTACTGGGGACATAAAGATGAAAAAGAAATAGGCCCTGCCCTCTAAAAGGTCTGTATTCCATTGGGGAAATATTATGTGTACAAATATGCATAAATGTGAGGTGATTTGAGAAGGGAGACAACTGTAGCAACTGGGAAGAAGAAATTTAACAGATGAAGTGACACATGAACTGAGTCTTGAAAGAAGATAAAAGTTCTTAAAAGAAGAGATGTGAACAAATTCTACAGCTAGCATGGTGGACTGTGAAAATGCAGATATTCTAATTGTGTGTTTTTTAATTTTTGTGCTCATATCTTATCCTCCCCACAACTGAGTAAGAGATCATTGTATTTTCCAAATTGTCCTATGTGATCCTTTGCATCTAGTAGAAATTTAATACATAGAGTTGAATAGTCAAATCAATGAATAATAATAACTAAGATTTATAAAGACAGAGATTGGGGTAGGTACTGGATCTGAGATTTCATGAGTATAGCAAACTTCTGGGTGAGGAAACCCCTAATAATGTAAATAGGTGCCTCATCTAGGTTAAGAAATATCTGATATGTATCAGCTCCTGGACTTAAATGCAGGTGTTCTTATTTTAAGGCCAGAACTCTAATATTTCATGTTAAACATAGAATTTTAAATATTTTCTAATATTTAATTGATACCTTTTTGTTTTTACATCACCTACATTTCCTGTTATATCTCTCCTTCTTCTCTCTCCCTCTTAGCCAGCCATAATTTATAGGCAAAGAATAAAAAAGAGGGGGGAAAGCAATTCATCAAAATTAACCAACACATCAAATAAATTTGGCATTATATGAAATGTTCTCCCCCATACAGTCCTGCAACTATGAACAGAAAATTGGAAAGTATTTCTCATATTGCTTATTTGAGGTTAAATTAATTACTATTATTAAACAGTAACTGTTTTTTTTCTATTTTTATATTTCTCAAAGTGTTTTCTTATCTGTTGCATGTTCTGCTCTTCATAACTCTATGAAGTGAGCTGGGAGGATATTAATATACCATTTTTAGAGATAGAGATCTGAGCATAAAGAGCTATGTGACTTGCCTAAAGACAAATAGCTAGTTAGTGACATAGGCCAGGAAATAATATGGGTCTCTTCATTTCCCACCCAGTGTTATTTCCACCCATATTCACTACATCATGTCAGTTCTTCACTCAGATTCATTCTTGTTTAAAAAACAAGTAAGGTTTATCATATGTCACTCAGAGGTATAATATGAATAAAAGTCCTAGAGATGCCTATATGTAATTTTCAGAATCTCCTAGGATTCGGATGAGTTAAAACCAAATAGCTTAAGCAACTTGATTTCATCTATCTTTGATGTTTTCTTTTTCCTTTTTTTTAAAATTTGATTTGCTTCTTACTATTTTTCAATTCTGACCACATACTTTTCAAATCCTTAAGGAGTTAAAATTTCAAAGGACTGATATTTTCTAAAGTTAGATTGTCAGGCCAATATTTTTGCCATCTGGCTTTAGTCAAATTAATATCATTGCCTACTATCAATGTTTTTAAAATATATATTAATAGTAGACTCTTTGCCTTAGTCTTCTGTAAGCCAAGTTGGAAGGGCAGCTAGGCTAACAGAAGATGTCAGGAAGTAGAGAGTTTTTTCATAGATCCACAGAATCTTATTATTAATTACCTATTAATTTTAATAAAAATAATTGCTAACATTTACATAGTGGATTAAGAGATACAAAGTACTTTAAAAACATTAATTAATTTGATCTTTGATCCAGAAGGGACCTCAGAGATCATCTAGATCACCTCCATCATTTTACAGGTGAGGAAATTAAGTCCCAGAGATATGAAATTACTTGCCCAAGCTGATACAGCTAGTGACAGGGTCAAAAATAGAACTCAAAATCCAGATTTCTTCTTCTTTATTTCAATCTTTGCATGCCTCTGACATACCTGTATATTTCACTTTCTAAAATCCCAGAATTGGACATAGGGAAAAGTAGAATAGGTAGGCCTTTCTCCCAAAATATCAGCTGTACTACCTGCTCTTCTGTCATTAGAGTTTACTTATTATGTATAGATTCCCTGTTTTCAGTAAATAATAATAATAATAAATAAACAAAATACTTGAAAAGAATGACTCATTCTTTAGACCATTATCAGAAGTTTTAGTTTACACTTTAGTAGTAATTAATCTTTGATACCTCTCTATCATTTCTATGCTAAAATTAAAAGAAAAATTCCTTGATCTTTCATATAAGTGCCTCTATAATATAGCCCTTCACCTAGACTTCCCATGCTGTTTCATATGACTCCCCACTTTATTAACTTTCCATCCTAGTTAAATTAGTCTTCTAACTATGCATGATACTCTATCTTTCACATCCTTGCTCTGGAAGAGTTGGGTTATCTGGAGTGGAATGTACTCCTCTCTGCCTCATAGAATTGCTAGCTTCCTTTAGCACACCTATCAGCTGCTGCATCCTTTTCTGGTGCCAACTATTGTGAGTTCTCTTCCTTGAAATTACTTGCTATTTGTATATGCCTTGCACATTGTATGGTTAACTATGGACAAGTAAGTTAACCCCTCTTACCCTGAGTGTCTTCATCTGTTAAACAGGGCTAGTAACATCTCAATACCTTCTTCATAGGTTTCTTAATAAGACTAAAATGAGATAAATATGGTGCTTTGTAAATACAGTCCTTAAAGCACTAATATAAATGGCAGTTATTGTCATTTCACATTTTTACCAAAGGTTGGTCTCAACCTTATCTCAAATGCAATCTGTGGGGCACATGCTATATGGGTTGTTATTACCTATGTTAAATTCTGTTGTGTGAATGGTACTAGTGATGTTTTAAAATAACTGCAAGGACATTCAAAGGATATTGTTTTTTAAAAATAAAAAACATATCTATACTCAGTCAAAAATATTTATTGATGCTTTTATTATTATTACCACCACCCCCAAGACAAAACTGAACAGAGAACTGAATTTCCCCCAAAGCTGGGGAATGTGCTATGTTATAGGTTAAAGATGTAGAGAGTTAGACAGGAACTTCAAGGTTATCTGGTTCAGTTCCCTGAGTTTACGTTTGAGGGAATCCTGACAAAGTTAATTGATTTGTCCAGAGTTTCACAGGTTGCTAGTGGCAGAATCAAGATTTTAATTCTCTCTTCTGGTTCTAAATTCAGTCTACTTTTCACTGAATGGAAAATGTGTCAATCAATCAACTAGCAAGCATTTAATTAATTAATTTTTTTTTTTTTTTTTAGGCAATTGGGGTTAAGTGAATTGCCCAGGGTCACACAGCTAGTGTTAAGTGTCTGAGGCCAGATTTGAACTCAGGTCCTCCTAAATCCAGGGCTGGTGCTCTATCCACTGTGCCACCTAGCTGCCCCCTTAGCAAGCATTTATTAAGTAACTAGTGTGTTTCTGATCTAATATTTAACTGTTAGCTATAAATTGAGTCTGACAGCTCTTACTTAGAGGGGCAGCATAAATAATAAAAAAGTGTATTGGACTCAGTAGTAAATGATCTGGGTTCAAATTTTGATTTGGAGTCAGTAGTTGTATGCCCACAGGCAAGTCACTTAGCTTTTTTGAATTTCTTATTTCCCATCTTTAAAATGTGGTGATAACACCTGTGGTACATGTATCAAAGTGTTGAGAAGATCAAAGGAGAATCACACACACACACACATACACACATATATGTATATGTGTGTATGTATGTATGTATATGTGTATGTATATATATAGTGCGTTCAAAACCAGAAAGTACAATGCAAATGTTAATTAAATTTTATTTCTAATCTTTATCATTTATTCAGTGGCTATGTAAGAAAGGCTAGATCATTAGTCCTTAAATCTGTGTGTGTGTGTGTGTGTGTGTGTGTTCACATGTGTGTGGTGGACCCCTTTTGGCCTTTGAATAGATTCTCAGAATAATGTTTTAAAATAATTCAAGGAGGGGCAGCTAGGTGGCACAGTGGATAGAGCACCGGCCCTGGAGTCAGGAGTACTTGAGTTCAAATCCGGCCTCAGACACTTAACACTTACTAGCTGTGTGACCCTGGGCAAGTCACTTAACCCCAATTGCCTCACCAAAAAAAAATAAAAAATAAAAAATAAAATAATTCAAGGAAATGCCCTATTTCAATTAGAATTTAATGAGAATAAAACTGTAATTTTTTCTCATTTAAGTTCATGGGCCCCCTGAAATCTATCCATGGTCCCCTTGAGGGCCCTGAACTCCAGGTTAAGAATCCCTGAGTTAGATAATTTCTGAAATGGGAAGAAAAGGCATGTAAATAAATCTCAACAGCCACTGAATATTTATCTGCTCTTCAGAAATACAAGTAAAAGATTCTAGATGATGATTTAGAGATACTATGAAATTAATTTAGCTGTAAATATGAATAAGTGTATATTGAAATGTTGATATAGTAGGTAGAAATTGTTAGTAGCTAGGAGATGCATGGTTGTATGATCCACTTACACAGTTTATTAAAAAATAATAACTTTCTCATCAAATATATCCATTTCTATATCTCCCTCTATGCTCACCCCCTAGCCAGGGGAGAGGAATATATCAACTCTGTCCTAGATCAAATATATATTTTTATCAACAAGGACAACAATTACTTGTGGGATTTTTCATAAAGGAATATGAGAGATGGAAGGTATTCAGGTTTATTTATTTCATATTACAAAGGATGCTGGCCTTTCTTTCTGATAACTTTTTAAAGTCAGTCCTTACATTATCTATAAAGAGCCTTAGGTATTGTCTCTCTTCTTAGTACAGCTGTGATGGCCATAAACCTGGTTGAAGCTGACGATCACTATTAATCAACTATCTATAAATCATGGCAGGCACCTTTTCATGATACCAGAGACAGGTGACAGAAACAATACAAGTGGGTTGGCTATTTGGCCCACCAGCTCTGCAGGAACCCCAAGTGGTTAATAGATTATACTCTGAGCAAAACTATAGAGACCATCTGCCATCATGAGGAAAGAGCCACAAGTAGATTTTGTCCAGCTCTCATGAAAAGGCCGTCCGAGTGTAAAAACTAAAACATATAAATAGATATTCCCCCAAATTAACTTTTTAAATACCATCTACATAATTCATATACATCTAGTTAAACATTTTAATAATCACAAGCAGACCTACTCTCACAGGCACATGAAAATCAAATAGAGTTATTTAAAGCTTTATAAGATGATTGTAGATTATCTTTGCTCATTTCATTACACTTACAAGGAGGGATCATGAATGAGGGGGATCACAGAATGTCAGATCTATAAAGATCTTTTGAGATAATCTAATCAAACTCCCTCATTTTGCAGATAATGAAACTGAGGCTCAGGAAAGATAAGAGTTTTGTCCAAGGTCATGCAGCTTAGAATTGAAAGCCTCCTTATGCTCTGCCAAATACCCATTCCACTACACTACTTTGCTTCCTTATCAAGGAACATTTGGGGAATTAGACTAATGAACTGCTCAGAACACAACCAAAATCATCTGCAATTTCAACTGACTGTTTCTATTCAAAACCCAGCTCATTTGGCTAAAATGTTAGAGTTTTAGGAGAGTTGGATAAGGGGATCAAAATGTTCTCCTCTTTCTAAAGAATCACTGAATCAGCATTAAAAGGGTCCTCAGAGGCTATCTAGTACAGGATATATTTGAATATGAATCTGCTATATAACGTGAAGTGGTCATATGGAGAGAGGGAGAGAGACGGGGGGGGGGGGGGACTGCTACTTTCTAGGGTAGCTAATTCCACCTTTGCTTAACTCTAATTATTAGGATTTTTTGCTTACGTTTAAAACTCGCCTGTCAGCAATTTTGATCTATTACTCATAGTTCTACTCCCTAAGGACAAACTTCCATCCACAACACAGCCTCCCTGGCTACCCTTTTCAATGATGGCTAGACTTTCACTTATTACCCTTAGTTTTCTGGTCAAGGTGAGGAAGTTTGAATACTCTTTCCCTCCATTGACAGTTTTAGATTCTCTGCTTTCCTCTATCACTCAGTAACCTCTCTTCCTTTGAGGTTTATGCTATTCATATCTACCACCGAATCAAAATCTTTGTTGCTATTATCTATAGACCTCCAGGTCACTTCATTTTCTTCTTCCATGTGTTCTCTACCCTGATAACATTTTTTTTCCTCCTCTCAAAGGAAGAGAGGTTACTGAGTGATAGAGGAAAGCAGAGAATCTAAAACTGTCAATGGAGGGAAAGAGTATTCAAACTTCCTCACCTTCAGCATACATGTTGTTTTCCCCTCAAATACTCCAAACTCTCAGTTTCTCAACCTACTTGTCTCTCATGTTCTACTCTTCCACTTATCCTCAGTCCCACAAAAAGATGGTCATACCCTTGATCTTGCCATTATTCACAAATGTGCCATTTCTGTGTTTAAGAATTGTGAAAACTCCCTGTCTGACCATAGTCTATTTGCTTTTCACTTCTCCTATTGACTTCCCTTACAATACCCTGTGTTTCATCCTTCCCATGACCTCAAATAATTTGACCTTTCAATTAGCTCCTAGGCTTGCACTAGCCACCCTCTCTCCTCCCTATCTTTCATTCTTGGTTAACTAATTCAACTCTACAGTAGCCTTCTCTCTTGAATTCCTAGGCTTCTTATCATATCACTAATTATGCCCAGCCAAACCTTAGCCCTGGATCTTACTCCTGCTATCTGTTGCCTTTGCTCCTATATCTATGCTGCTGAACAAAGGTTCAGAAAATCATGTAATCATTCTGACTGGGTCCATTACAAATTGATGCTACATAACCTTGAATGGATCCTCAATGCTGCCAGGCAATCCTACTATACATCCCTTTTCAACTCACCATCCCATTCTCTACAGCTGTTTATACAAACCTGTTCAACTAAGAATGTTGTCTTATATTTTACAGAAAAAAAGTGAGACCAATCACTATGTTTAAAATCCTCTTCTCCCCCTTGTCATCTCCTATCAGCCAAATGCCTTCTGGTACTTTCCCCTCCTATGTCTCTGTTTCACTTGATGCAGTGGATTTAATATTTCACAAGGCTAATCTCTCTACGTGTTCAAGTGATACTATTCCATTCCATCTCCTCTAACAGTTATTCCATTCTGTCATCTTCATTCTTTCACTTATCTCTAATCTCTCACTGTCTACTAATTTCCTACAGTCTACAAATGTTCCATGTCTCCCCTATCCTGAAAAAAGAAACCCTCACTTGTTCTTTCCATCCCTACTAACTATTGTTCTATATTTCTTCTGCCTTCATAGCTAAACTCCTTTAAAAGGTCATCGACAATGGGTACCTCCACATTCTTTCTTCTCACTCTCTCCTTAACCCATTACAAGCTGGTTTCTGGACTTATCAATCCCCAGAAATTGTTCTCTCCAAAGTTATTTTTGTTTTGTTTTATTTTTTACAGGGCAATAAGGGTTAAGTGACATTCTAGTAAGTGTCAGGTGTCTGAGGCTGGATTTGTACTCAGGTCTTCCTGAATCTAGGGCTGGTGCTTTATCCACTGCACCACCTAGCTGCTCCTCTCCAAAGTTATTAACGATTTCTCAGTTGTCAAATCCAATGACCTTTTCTCAATCCTGATTTACCTTGACATCTCTGTAGTCTTTGGTCCAGTTGATCTCTCCCTCCTCCTTTTCTTTCCCTTCTTTTCCTTCTTTCCCTCTCTTTTCTCTAGGATTTCAGGACACCACTCTCTTCCAGTTCTCCTACCTGTCATCTCCTTCTCTGTCTCCTTTGTTGGATTCTTCTCTAGACCATGCCCTCTAACCATAAGTGTCACTCTGAGGTTTTTTCCTGGGACATCCCTTCTCCCCCTAGACTATTACTCCCCTTGGTGATCTCATCAGCTCTTATGGATTTAATTACAATTTTTATGCTGATGACTTTCAAGTGTACCTTTCCTGTCCCAATCTCTCTGATGACCTCCAATTTCAAATCTCCAATTCCTTTTCAGACATATGGAACTGGATATCCAGTGGATATCTTAAATTCATTATGTTCAAAACTAAACTCATATTATCTTCCACCGCCCCAAACCTTCTTCACTCCTCCTACCCTCCCTATTATTTCAAAGAGCCACACCATTCTATCAGTCTCTCAGGCTCACAAAGATCCTGGATTCTTCACTATCTCTCTCATCCCCTATATCCAATCTGTTAACAAGACCTGTCAAATTTACCTTCGAAACATTTCTCCAATATGCCTCCTTTACTCCTCTGACTGTGACCATTCTAGTGCAGACCGCCCTTATCACTTCATGCCTGGACTATTATAATAGCCTGGTGGTGGGTCCGCCTACCTCAAGTTTCTCCTTCCTTTAATTCATCTTCCATTTAGCCATTTAATTGATTTCCAATCTCTGCTACTCAATAATCTCTAGTGGCTCCCTATTTCCTCCAGGATCAAATACAAAGGAGCATGGAGAAGGGCAAAGGAGTGCATTCAAGTGGAAAAGAGATGACTAGCCTAGAGATCTTGATCCTTCCTCTAGTTAGAAAGGCAGCGTAGTATTATCTGAAAATTTGGTAAGTACTCCATTTATGCCAATATCCAAGTTATTATTTTAAAATTGCACAAGGAAGCATAGCTCTTTGGAGCATACTACTGAAGAAATCCTTTCCAGGTGAACATAAACTATCAATAACTACTCTCATGGATCTGTCTATTCAACCTGTTCCCATACTATGTTATTATACTAGTCCATACCTCTCCATCTTGCCAACAATACTGTCATGAGAGATTTAATCAATTGGTTTGCTAAAATCTTTGTAATTCACATTGACAGTATGCCCCAATATGCCAGTTTTATAACAATATTTTTAAAGTAGATTAGCTTAGTCTAGCATGATTTGTTGTTGAAAGAATCCATATTAACACACTGTTATCAAAATTAACTGTTGCCTTTTTGAAATGTTGACTAAATGTATTATAACAACATGTTCCAGAATGTTACTGGGATTTTGTTAAATTTATTGGCCTAAATTTTACAGAGTCCTCTCTCCTACCTTTTTTTTAAATCATAATATTTATCTTTCTGCAATGCTAAGGTATCTTTCTCCTTATGTAGTTATCTGTCATATTATATGTGTGTGTGCATATGGGGAAGGGAGAGGCTGGACAACAATTTGTCTAATATGTTGTAAAGGGAATTCTTTTTATGAGAAGGGGTTGGATTACATGGCTACTGAGGTCACTTCCAATTTTGTGATTCTGTGAATCATTTTATATGAATCTTTTCTAAGATTTTGTTATATACCTGCTTTTTCCTTTGAGGGCTCATGTGTGGTGTAGTCAGTCAGTCAGCAGGCATTTATTAGATACCTACTGTTTGGCTTCATCCCACCATCATACTTTCTCTGATGTACAAAGAGGATATAGGTTAGTGGCTCACCATCCAAAGGAATGGAGTTATCACTAGGAATTTCTGTAGCTTTACCACATTTTGTGAATCAGGTACAGTTTTGTTGGGAGAGGTGATGTTTTAATCTATTCTTGTCCTCTCTAACAATTACTGGCCTAAAATCCCATTCTTTCTCCCTTCCCTAAGAATTATCTTCCCACACCCAACCCTGCAGGGGTAGAGGCTGGTGGAGGACTAAGAGGAGAAGCATAGCCTATTCCAAATTTCAGGGCCTATAATAATACCTTAGCCACCTTACTCTAGTTAAGACTCTGAATGTAGCAACTATATGGCAGAGGAACACAGGACATTTTGTGGATTTTATTGTGACTTACATAAGTAAGTAACATTTGCCAGAAAAGGGAGAATTGCAATTAATAAAGATATTCTGCATTACTGTAACTTTTGACATTTTCTTGCAATGATTTCACATCTATGAATTCATTTTAACCTTACAGAAACTTTTCAAGAGTAGGCAGAGTAGGAACTGTTATCTCCATTGTATATATATTTAGGGGGTAATGAATAAACAAACTTTAAATAAAATGTTTCAATGATAAAATACAAAGTTGGCCTAAGAAATTAAGTATTTATATAGTCATTTTCTCAGGAAAAAAAACATTTCTAGTCTATGCTGACTTCTTTTGAAACTTTCCAAAAGAGGTTGTTTTCCTAATTTGAGAACCAAATTTACTGACAGATTTCCTTCCCCTTCAAATGCAATAAGGGGATTATATTTTGCAGAATGGAAAGTGAGAAATAACTTGTATTTTTAGGGTATTATAATAATTCATGCAGAAACATGAAAGGGTGCTCCACATCATCCTTTATATGGATGACATTATAATATTTGAAAATATTGGGCCATTGAGCTCAAATAATTTTCTTTAATTTATATTTCCTATCACTTGTTAACACAAAACACAATGAAAGGGAATGTCTCTTGTATATAAATGTGGTTGTCTCTTTGCCAAAAAAATCTTTCTATTCTACCCCCTAATGTCTAGCTTCTAATCACCATTACACTGGTATATCATTGATTTCACTTGGAAAGCTTTTGAAGTTATCATTGTCATTGGACTGATAAATTAGGGTTTAAAAACAGATATTGGAATGAAGACTTTTTGTAGGGATTTGAGGGGAAAAAAGGTCTCAATGGTTTGTGAAACTATTTTAAAATTCCAGTTCTCTTCAGGCTTCTCAGAATTTATTAATCATTATTTTTCAATTGTTATTTGTTTCCTATTGTTAATTAGATTAAGTGGATTTTACCTTAAGGGTAGCCTAAGGGAATGGGACTTTACTGGTAGCCTCAGATATTGATCATATATTACTGATCCCATATTAATGAACAATTTCATCTGGAAAAAGATAATTTCAGTATTGCCTGTCTTCTCAGATTGCTGGATTTCAAATCAGGAAGAACTGAATTTGAATTTTGCCTCTGACACTATCATGAGTTATTCAGACTCCCAGAGCCTCTGTTCTCTCATGTGTAAAATGGGCATAATAATAATACCTGCAATACCTACCTCAGAGGGTTATGTACTATTAGACTCCTATAGGATAATCTGTGTGTATCACAAGTTCTAGGCTGTCTCCCAACTTGCCACTTATTCAATGACATTGATTGACTGATTTATTAGTAGTGTTTACAGTAAGTACTTTAGGTAGGGTGACTGATTGACTCAATCAATCTCCACAGGTACCCTCCGTCCCCAGTTTAATATTTGATGTTCTCAGCAAATTTGCTGGAATATGTTTACCATAATCCCCAAACCTAGATGGCTCTCTAGTGATTTGGTGGAATTCTGCATTATCAGTTTTGAATATTTTTCCCAGAGCCTCCTACTAAAAACATATCTCAGGAAAAGCCAGAGTGGCAAAATATGTAATTAAATCAATTCATTAACATTTGCCTGTACAAACAGTTCTTGCTTTACACCTAAGTAGACCATTCTGCAGACCTCTACTTAAAAGAGATTTTTACTAATGTGAATTTGCATGAGGACATGGGGAAGTGAGAGGGTTAGGTAGGGATGGGACTGTAACACGATTCAAAGAAAGTGGGGGCCAGAGACAGAGAAATGAGAGTAGGAGGATGACACAGGACCTGACCAGAACCAAGAAGAATACTTAGTGGGCAGACATGGGCAGGCCCCAGACACAGATGGGATAGAACAGACCACTCATGGAGGCCAAGGACAGTTACCACATTGCCAGTGCAGAGGCACTGCAGTCATGTGGGGCAACAGATATGAGGGGGCTGGACACCTAGTCAAAGGTTTCCTCTTGATGTAGGATAGTAAATAGTTGATCAAATTGATCGTGAGGCATCCCAAACAATTACAAGACTCAGTGACTCAGTTTCCCAAGTTTTATTAAAACACTGTACTGACCACAGGGAGAGCACCAGGGAGGTGTCTCAAATTGGGGAAAGAAGAATAATTATATTTATAGTGAGAAAAATTAGGTTATCTCCTCATTATCTTAATCTTCTACTTGTGGGAGGTTCATGGGAGGGCTTATCCTAATTTGCACTTCCTGGGGTCCTAAGACAACCCACAAGGTGGGTACTTTTTTCCCTGGAGGTGTGTTTTTGGGGTTTCCAAGTCATAAAGTGAACATAAGGACACATTTGGCCTTTTCTGAGCATGTTCCTAGAGACATGTTTAAACTTGTCAGACTCAGAGGGTCTCTCTGTTGATGATCTTTACTTAAGATCTGGTTTCTAGTTATCCTGTCATCTAAGAATATTAATGGCTATTAATGGTTAATGGTCCCTAGTTACTGTCTAAGCTTCTGAAAATAGGTTAACCCTTAGTTTCTCTGTTAACCCTTTTAGGTACTATTTATAGGTTATCTGTTAACCCTTTTAGCCTCCTCCATCACTTTCTCAGCTCTGGAGTTCTCAGGCCAAGCCAGATTCCTCCCTCTCTCCCCAAAACCCCACCCCCAAGCAGTGCTCTCTCCAGACCTCAGCCTTGCTTTCAGTTGGAGATTTTATTTGGGGGGTTATTTGTTTACTAGCTTGGGGTGGGAGGGTTAGTGGTAGGGGGTGGAGTGGGATACTGGGGCAGAGGGGCAGGAGTGAAGAGAAAGGACATAGCACTGAATTGTAAAGTTAATTTAGGGTTTCTTTTTGGTTGGTAGTTTTTTAATGGGAATTTCTTTTAAGAATTCTCTACTTAAGATATAATTTGCATAATGCAGATTTACTTAAGAATTGAGTATATTTTCTAGTACATGGTAATGTAATTCTAATAGGTTAATAGAAGCAGCTTGGTGGTTCAGTGGATAAAGTGCTGGGCTTGGAGTAAAATGTCATGGGGAAAATGGGGTAAGGGGTAGGGGTAGGGGTTTGGGGTCCTTAGGAATTCCTCTTTAAAGAATTACACCCTCTTGCACACAAAAGCAATTAGAATAACATGGTAGTTTATTTCGGGGCTGAGGAAGGGAAAGGGAAGGGAAGGGAAACCATGAAAGAAGTCCTTGGACTTCTTATGGGGAGAAAGGCATGGCACAGAAAGAGTGACTCTGAGATACCAATCTCCTCAAGCAGGAGACAGGCAGGTACTTTTATAGAGAACTGATGGGGGTAACCATCTGAGTGTGGAAAGTTCCTTTAGTGAGGGAGGACCATCCCCCACTGGTGGTGGCTGGAGGAGTTGGGTGAGGGGTGGCTGCGGATGTCTCAAGTCATCTCTCTCCTCTGAACACAAAGGCAGCAGGCACACCCAAATTTATCTCCCCAGAGTTGAGGGAGACTAGAATGAAGGGTGGAGATCCCTAAACTAGCTCAGTCTAATCTGGTTCCACTTATCTCTTTAGCTGTGTCTTTCCTTTGGTTTAGTTTCTCAAGGAAAAGATTCTTTGATGTGCCCCAGAGAACTTCTGGGGTGCTATGGGCCCATAACATAAAGAAAAGCTGAATTGGGGGCAACTAGATGGTGTAGTGGATAGAGCACTGGCCCTGGATTCAGGAGGACCTGAGTTCAAATCTGGCCTCAGACACTTAACACTTACTAGCTGTGTGACCCTGGGCAAGTCACTTAACCCCAATTGCCTCACCAAAAACAAAAATAAGAAATTCAATTTAATGGATCAATATAGGGGCAGCTAGGTGGCGAAGTGGTTAAAGCACCGGCCTTGGATTCAGGAGTACCTGAGTTCAAATCCAGCCTCAGACACTTGATACTTACTAGCTGTGTGACCCTGGGCAAGTCACTTAACCCCCATTGCCTGCAAATAAATTTAAAAAAAAGCTGAATTCGCATATAACTTCAGACCTTGCTAGCTGTGTGATCCTAGACAAAACATTTAGCCTCTGTCTACCTCTGTTTCTTCAAATGTAAAATGATGGCAATGAAAGCTTCTACCTCCCAGGGTTGTTGTATGAATAAATTAGATACTATTTGTAAAGCACAAAGCTTACTATTTGTAAAGTGCTTAGTGTATAGTGCATGGAGCATAGTAGGTAAATGTGCCTCTTCTCTTCCTTTCTTTTATCTTCTTGGCTGCTAGAAATACCTGAGTTCAAATACAGCCTCAGATACTTCCTAATTGTGTATTCTTGGGCAAGTCACTTTACCTGTGTTTTCCTCAGTTTCCTCAACTGTAAAATGGGGATGATAACAGCACCTAATTCCCAGGGTTGTTATGAGGATCTAATGAGATAATTATACAATGTTTACCACAGCACCTGGCACTTAGTAAGTGCTATATAAATGTAAGCTATTTTTTTGTGTGGGGCAATGAGGGTTAAGTGACTTGCCCAAGGTTACACAGCTAGTAAGTGTCAAGTATCTGAGGCTGGATTTGAACTCAGGTCCTCCTGAATCCAGGGCCAGTGCTTTATCCACTGAGCCACCTCCTGCCCCATAATCTATTATTATTATTGCTGTTAACTCACATAGTTAGTATTAATAAAACACCTTACACAAAGCCTGGCACATAGTAGACACTATATAAATGCTTACTCAACTTCCTTTCCCTTCTATCGGCCTTGGTGCTGTTAATATGAATGTATAGATCACCTGGATTTGATGGAGCTGCCTTATTATCCAAGTGGATTTTAGGAGATCCTGGATTAATGGGAGCAAATGCCTTTTGCTCAAAGACTTCAAACTGAAACCAGACAGAGCCTATTTACTTTCCTCAGGAGAATAAACAAATTTAAATGCACCATTGAAATTCTTATTCACTATCTTCTTTCCCCAGAAAGTGAATAGATCATATTGTTCTCCTGATCAACTATCTAGACATCCTTGTCTTTGATAAAACCTTTCCTGTTTCCACATAGTCTTTAACCTTAGCATCTGCTTTAAGTTGAGCTGTTAAACAGATTTGTATTGTTTAACTGATTTACATTTGTAGTATTTGCTTTGGGTTGATTCATATCATGCTAATGAAGTTATTCAGTAACCTGGGAGCAAAGAAACCTTAAAAACCCTTAGGAAAAGGGGGGGGGGGGTCTCTGAGCCCTTTTGGAAGGGTCTTCACATGATCATGGTTCTTGGGATAAAATAAAATGGTATTATGTTTCTCCTATCTGTGTCTGATCTGGTTTTCAGCCATGTTCTCTGATCTGTTCTTAGTAGGAGACATATTCTCTGATCTGGTTTTTGGTAGGAGGACAGGTATGGAAATAAAGTGTAGGAGATATTATTAAGATTAATTTCTCTGAGTTGCTTATTAATTTTTGTAGGAGACAGGAAGATTATTAATTTTCTACAATGCTTACAAAAGTTCATGCCTAGGGGCAGCTAGGTGGTGCAGTGGATAGGGCACCGGCCCTGGAGTCAGGAGCACCTGAGTTCAAATCTGGCCTCAGACACTTGACACTTACTAGTTGTGTGACCCTGGGCAAGTCACTTAACCCCAATTGCCTCACTAAAAAAAAAAAAAAAAAAAAAAAAAAAAAAGTTCATGCCTAACCCAAACACAATAAAGAAAAGGGAAAGGCTTAGTCTGGGTACTCTTCCCCACCAAGATTAAGGGACTGGGGTTGACTGAAAGTTATGTCTTTACCTTTTATGTTAGATACCAAACTGCCCTGGATGAAAACTTCCTTAATTCCCTCAGTGCATAACATCATCCAAATAAGGATTGTACAAAATTTCTTGGTATCTCTTGTTAACCTGAAAATTAATGAAACAATCAATATATGAGAAATAAGGTCTGTAATTAGGGCAGAGGGGTTATAGCTCAGAGTATCTCAAAGCAAGAATTCTAGGAATGCTCCAAGATGGGGACTGAGGACTGTGTTTATATAGGGTAACTGAACAGAAGGAGCTGTGAGACTGCCCTTGGGAAAAGTAAGTTTCTCACAGACAGAAACTACTTAATGCAAATTAATCTTTTTACATAATAACCTAAAGTCCAGGAAGTAAATTTGGGAATCTTTGGGAGGGGTTAGTTTGTTTGGGGGAGATCCAAAAGTCAATCAAGAGTTTGGAATTGACAAAGATTGCTTAGCCCCAGGCAATTCATTGGTCTGTGAATGGGGAGTAGGTGGGGATCAGTCAGTTCTCAGTAAATTGTCTTTATCACTTTCTATCTAGGGGTCATCAAAATTTCTTCCAGAATCACTGAATCATAGGTGATTCTCTTGGAAATCTAGGCAAATTTCCTCTTGGTCCATATACCAGAGAAAACCTGAAATTTCCCTGAATGGTTTCCTGTGCTAATGCAAAGTCAATCCAAATGTGGTTTCTATGGTGTTCCTCATTAAAACAACCAGGTTAAGTGAAAAAACAGCAAATTCAAAAAAGTGTTGATAGAGGATGTTTAAAATTAAGTATAGTTTAATCTGCCTGTCTCCAAAAAATATAATAAATAGATCAGATAAATTGGTTTTTATAAGATCTCCTACAAAAAATAAAAACAGATCAAATAACATAATGTCTCTTACAGGATAAACCAGATCAGAGACAGACAGGGAAAAAAAATTATACTAATTTATTTTGTCCCAAGAAGAAATATAAGCATGATCATGATGGAGACCCTTCCAAAGAGGGGAGCTCAAAGACTCCCCCTTTCTAAGGGTTTTTACAGTTTCTTTGCTCACAGGTTGTAGAATAACTTCATCAGCATGATACAAATCAACCCAAAGCAAATACTACAAATGTAAATCAATTAAACAATACAAATCAGTTTAACAGCTCAATTTAAAGCAGATGCTATAGTTAGATTATGTGGAAACAGGAAAGATATTAACAAAGAAAAGTTGCCTAGATATTTGCTAAGGAGAACAATAAGATTTACTCTCTTGGGGAAAGAAGATAGTGAATGGGGACTTATTAGTTGAAGTTTAGTCAAAAGGGGCATTTTCCAGGGTCTCATAAAATCCATTTGTATAATAAAGCAGCTCCATCAAATCCAGGTGATCCATACATTCATATTAACAAGGAATAAGGCTCTTGACAAAGCACTAAGGATAGTGGGTTTCTGAAAATAATAAAAGCCCAATATTTATCACAAATGAGGCCTCCTCTTATAGCACAAACTCTTCATTCCCTCCCTCAACTCAATGTTGACTGAATGATATGAAAGAGATTTTCTCCCCTACTTAAGATAATTACTTTTAGTGAGTTGTAATGATTAATTGGTTGCCTCAATCAACCCAACACCCATATACAGACACAGAGAGATAGACAGATATGAAGATAGATAGCTATGGGTGTACATATGGAGTGTATATAGGCATACATACATAGATACAGTATGTATGTGTGTATACACACACACACACACACATATATATATATATATATATAAAATCAATAATAGTACTAGTTATTGATCTTGTTCCTAAGAGTGCTTTTAATGACTTATGGATTAAAGATAAATTTTCTCAATATTTTTACTTTTGCATAAATCATCTCTTAAAAAATTTCAATAGATGTTCATTCATTCATTTTGTAATGATTGGAATGATGCCACCTGCTGAAGACTTACTGCAGGACACTCTGCCATGAGGATAAGGCATCGGAGGGCAAGACATGCTGCTCTTTGACATCAGGAAGTGACGTTTGCTTGTGGGAGGAAGAGGGGGCAAGGCTGGCACTCTCAAGCTCTCTTTTGTCAGGACTCTGGTTAAGAGTGGAGCTGGGAATGCTCTCTCCCTTTAATTGATAGATGAATCTAAGCCTTTCTCTCTCTCTTTACCAAATTCTTATTCTCCTTAATAAATGCTTAAAAGTCTAACTCTTGCTAAAGCTTACAATTTATTGGTGACCACTCATTAGATATTTTAGACAGACTAGCTAGAATTTTAGCCCCCTTACAATTTATTTATTTTCCCTCATGGTACATTAAGTGGCATTCAATGAGCTTTATCTGTGTAATATCTCTAGGACTTGTTTCTGAGAAAGAATATTAATATATCAAGAAAATTAACTTTTGTGCAAACAACAGAAAAGTTGGCTTTTAAAGTAATACCAAAAATATAGTGTCATATTCCCTAAAGGTGTTCAATAAAATAAATCAACAACAGTGTTTACCAATCAGCTTCTTTAATTAATCCAATTATTTTCTTTCATTTTGTAGAATTTTGTTAAACTATTGGACCAGTGTACCTTTTAAAAAATAAACTAACCTATTTAAAATCAATAGACAGTTTATCATGTCTCACATGTATTATTCATGACCAGGTTTCAATTTATTTAGAAAAGATTGAGTTCATGAACTCAGAAATAAAAACCTCAACATTTTAATTTTGATATTGTACCATTAGAATATTACAAAGGAAATTATAATATCATTCAATGAGGTTATGATTGTGCAATTTGTATACAAATTATTTTTGTAAATATATTGTATTAACATGTTGATACATGGACTGAATATAAGTATTATTGAAGATACATTTTTATTTATTTATTTTTTTATAGTGAAGACGTGTGGTTCTAATCTTCAAGGACCGAGTGGTACCTTCACATCTCCAAATTTTCCATTCCAATATGATAGCAATGCACAGTGTGTTTGGGTCATCACAGCAGTGAATACAAATAAGGTAAGTGAAAAATTTTTTTTTTCTAAAAAGGAAAGGTATACATAGTCATACAAAATACAAAATAAGGATTTTCACATCAGCTTCCTATACACTCATGCACACACACATAGCACCATGATTTGCTATACCAGATAGAGAGCTGGTTTCAAGTGTCACTTATGACTGGGTATATGATAATGGGCTAGTCATTTGACACTTCTGTGCTCTAGGCAACTCTTTAAGATTATAAATTTCAGAGTAGGTACTTGGAAAATCATAGGTCCAATGTACTTTGCACACACACACACACACACACACACACACATATATACTTTTATCCATGATGATGCATATAGAAAATAAGATATCATGAATTCATGTTTCTACCTTCAGCATGGCTATATTGTAAGAGTTAAATTTTGTGTGATAAATTTGGAAAATGTGAAATATAGTATAATTGAGGACAAAACATTTTTCTGATTATTTTCTTTGAATTTAATAAATATTTCTTTATGTATTTCTATATGCGTGTATCCACATATAGATTTTTGTCATGAACAATAATTTTTCAAATTTGATTTTACAGCAAATTTATTTAACATAATTTACAGAGTTGTTATATTTGAAATGCCCGAATTTCATCAATAACATTTTAATATTTACTAGAATTTGTGGGAATAATCAGTCAGTTGATAAATAAGCTTTTGTCACCTACTATACATCAACCGCTTGTTTAGACCCTGCCAGACACAAATGTAAAAGTTTCTACCTCAAGAAGCTTACATTCCATTGAGAGAAGCAACACATATGCATATACTGCTGAGTGACTGGACGGATAGAAATATTGTCACCAATTTTTACACCCTACATTATGCCTAGTCAACTAATAATGAAAGGATACACAGCCAGTGCAAAATGCTAGAGAATCAATATATTTTGGCTCTATATTGAGGTTGCTTTCTATTTGTATTTGAATATACTTTCTCATTATATTTCCCTAAAGATGCAAGGTGTGTAAGGGTGTAACTTTTCCTTTCCATTCTCCTTGGCTATTCTATTTTGCTCTTAACTGCATGATAAAGAAAACAGTTTGCTTTTTCAGAATAATGTAAAAAACTATCAGAGGAAATCAGCCATTCTCCTGGTTGGCAAGCTCCGTAATTAGTTTTGTGAAAAGGATTTTGTCCCAGGAAAGAAACCCCTATTCATTTTCAACAAACTTTTCTTTTTGACTTTTGCTCTCCTGGAATGAAAATGTCCCTGGAATTAGGAGTGTGAAGTAGCTGTGATTTAATTGATCAAATTGAGATTGTGAGGTGTCCCAAAAGAATTATAGGACTCAGTGAGTCAGTTTCCTAAGTTTTATTAGAATACTGTGAGGCTACAGGGAGAATACCATAGGAGAAAAGAAAAGGTATCTCAAATAGGGGGAAGAAAGATGGTTATATTTATAGTAAGAAAAAGTATGTTATCTCATTATCTTAATCTCCTCTTTTAGGAGGTAGAGGGGAGGGTTTATCCTAATTTGGAATTCTTGGGGTCCTAAAACAACCCCTAAGGCAGGTTTCTTTTTCCCTAGGGGGTTTAAACATCATAAGGTGAACCTAAGGACACATTTTGGTCTTTCTGCATATGTTCATAAAGACATGCTTAGACTTGTCAGAGCCAGAGGGTCTCTCTGTTTATGCTATCTCTTTACTTTGAGATCTGATTTCTAGGTGTCTTGTCATCCAGGAATATTAATGGCTATTAATGGTTAATGGTCCCGAGTTACTGTCTAAACTTCTGTTAATAGTATTGGTGGATAGTAATCCTTTGTTTACTCAGGTCTTAGTTTCTCTGTTAACCCTTCTAGCTACTATATATATATATATATATTTTTTTTTAGTGAGGCAATTGGGGTTAAGTGACTCGCCCAGGGTCACACAGCCAGTAAGTGTTAAGTGTCTGAGGCCGGATTTGAACTCAGGTACTCCTGACTCCAGGGCTGGTGCTCTATCCACTGCGCCACCTAGCTGCCCCCTTTCTAGCTACTATAAATCAAGTCTTGGGTTATCTGTTAACCCTTTTAGCCTCCTCAACAAGAGTAGACCTGGAGCTCTAAGGGAGTATAAACAGGTGAGGGGGGGGGGATTGGGTGAGGGGGAAAGAACTTATCATTTGAGACTTTGGGATAGCTCTCTCTAGGAGCAGTCCTGCCAGTGACTATCAGATAACCTGGGTATCCTTGAATATGAGCTAGCTAATCACAATTCATGAGTCAAGGGGCAGCTAGGTGGCGAAGAGGATAAAGCACCAGCCCTGGATTCAGGAGGACCTGAGTTCAAATCTGCCTCAGATACTTGACACTTACTAGCTGTGTGACCTTGGGCAAGTCACTTAACCTTCATTGCCCGGCTAAAATAAAATAAAAAATTTAAAAAAAGAACAATTCATGAGTCAAAAGGTCTTCCTCAAGAAATTGGGAGACCCAGGTCAAAGACTTGATTATCTTAACTAGCTCCATGACCTTAGACAAGTCATTTAACTCTTATGGTCTTCAGTTTCAGCATTTTTAAAATTGGGGATAATCAAATCTATCCTATGCCATCAGTGTTTAAGGCAATAGCATACTTCAAAGTGCTTTGAGAAAGATATTTTAAAAGTATACAAAATATTAATAACACTACTAATACAACATTCATTTGTATGTATCAACTTGAAAAAAAAACAATCAACATGACAAATTTAAGATTTAATGGAGCAGAGGAGTTATAACTTGTGATACTGCCATCACAAGCTGGGAGTACCCAAAGGGTGAGTCTGGAGCTTATATTGGGTATAAACAAAAGAATAAAAACCCCCAAACAGAGCACTTGAAAAGGCTGCCTTTGGGGTTGATTACCTTTTGTTTCACCTGTTAAATTCCTTTACATAATAAACTGAGAGTAAGGAGATTATCTTTAGGACGTATACAAAATAATCAGAGGCTGGAATTTGACAAAGTACAGTCAGCCCTAGGAGATTCATTGGTGTGAGGAAAGGAAAGTAAAAGAAGTCAATCAGTTCTCGGTAAATTGTGTGTGTTGTTGAATAGTATAATGTGTTGTTGAAAGGCAATACAGTGTAGGGCATTGAGCACTAAACTTAGAATCAGGATTCTTTAGGTTGAAAAACTTCCTTAGAAATTTTTCTAGCTATGTGACTAAACATTTCTGCGCTTTAGTTTATTCATCACTAAAATGAGCAGGTTGAAGTTGATTTCCTCTAAGGTATCTTTGAGCTCTAAATCTATGATCATATAATAAATCTTTTGGTGATATGTCAAGTATCTAGAATTGTCACTGACAGGGGGGATTGGGAAACTGGCTAAATAGATATCAGGATGAAAACACCTGAGAAGTAGGGGAAGATTAAATTCTATAGCAAGAAAGTCAGTTAGGCATGGCTTACTACTTGAGCTAGAAGACAGAGATAACTCCAGAGGTCAGGACTATCATTCCAAAAGAAAATCCCCCTGACTCTCAGGAAGCTTTCCCCACCCCCAAAGGGAACTTTCCATTGTCAGGTGGTGGTCACCCCATCTATGGTCTATAACAGTTTTTGCCTTTCTTCTGTTTGAGAAGAAATGTGCCTCAGAGAATCATGTGATCTCTAAGCCATTTGAGAAGTCTTTGACTTCTCTCTTGGTCCCTTTCTCTAGCACCTAAAGAAAAGACTTTTATTCTAATTGGATTTGTGTGTGAGAGGGTGTGATTCTTTAAAGGGGAATACCTAAGGACCCCCACCACCTATTTCCCCTATGACATTCACCAACACATGAAAGATTATATAACTCCTCAGGGGCAAGAAGTGTTTAATTTTTTGTTGTCTCTATAGACTTAGCACATAGCACAGAGCTTGGGACATAATAGATGCTTAATAAATGCTAAATAAAAGTTGTTGAATTAAAGGAATTTGGTTATTTCTGGTGGTCAGTTGTGGTCACTTTATCTGGTTACAGTCGTTACATACTAATACTTAAAATAATATTTAAAATAAAATATTTAAGTGTGAGGGAAAAATCCATCCTCTTCTCAATAATTCTCAGGAACTCAGCAGCGAGGTGACAAAGGCTTTATTTTCTTCTTATGAGAAGGAGGCACCCTAGTGTGCAGCTAGTGGGTGCCCCAAAAGGAGCTCACAGGCCCTGTTTTATACCCTAGTCCCTAACGCAAATGGACCTTCCCCTTTTTCATCACTGGTCGGTGTTACAATCTACGCGCAAAAACTAGCTAATCGGAACACAGTATTCCGACCCCTCTTTCTTGTATGGGCATGACTCAGGAGTGGACCTTATACTTCCTTATATGGACACAACTCTGGAGTGGACTTTATTGAGACCAGGGCTCCTTGAACCATGTGACCTTGCTAACCTGAGGGGGAGGAGGGGATCTGAGACCTTTGTCCTACAAACAGGTCAGGGGAGTATGACTGACTGTTATATCCACATGGAGAGGAGACAATTACCCATTTCTCACATTAAGTATTTAAGAATATTTAAATATTAAATATAAAAATATTCAAAATAAAATATTTCATAAAAATTCACTACATAAATTTCAAGTGCACATTTATTTTCTTTTTTTAAATCACTGGCTGATTTTAATTTAAACATATACACATGTATGACATTAAATTTTCTTACAAAATGACTACCTAAAGTCATCACATTTCTCAGATTCCTCTTCAATATTAGTTATGTGATTGGAAGGAAAGGATGACATTTGTTTGATTTAAGTTTTTGCCTTACCTCATCCCAACAAGTAGTAATCAGTATCAATATTATTACCCTCAAGTTATGTATGAAGAAATTGACTGTTAAATTATTAAAATAACTGTTATGGGCCAGAGCACCCCAGAAGTTTCTCTGGCATACATCAAAGAAACTTCTCCTTGAGAAACTAAACCAAAGGACAGATATACCTAAAGAAATGGGTGGAACCTGATCAGGACGAGCTAGCTCCAGGACCCCAACCCTTCATTCAGTCTCCTCCCACCCCTGGGGAGATAAAATTAGTGTGGCTGCTGCCTTTGTGTCTGGAGGAGGAGAGAGATTGAGAGATCCACAGCCACCCCTCACCCAACTCCCCCCAGCCACCACCAGTGGGGGATGTTCCTCCCTCAATAAGGGAACTTTCCACAGTAAGATGATCACCTCATTGGACCCCCATCCATCCTCTATAAAAGTATCTGCCTATCTCCTGCTTAAGGAGATTGGTATCTCAGAGCCACGCTCTGTGCCATGCCTTTCTCCCAATGAGAAGAAGTCCAAGGATTTCTCTCTTGGTTTCCCTTCCCCAGCCCCTAAATAAACTACTATCTTATTCTATTGATTTTGTGTGCAAGAGGGTGTACTTCTTTAAAGAGGAATTCCTAAGGACCCCAAACCCCCTACCCCATTTTCCACACATCATAACAACCATTGTTAAAGGAGGTAAATTCTATAGACAACGGGTCAGTCATCCCCAACAAATGTCAACCAACTGCTACTCTTAGAGAAGGCAAGCCAGCCTAGCTGAAGTAGCAGGGAAGCCTGAGGGAGAGAAAGGAGGCAGGATTTGCCAGGGAAGTCAAACTACCACCATCATCAACACCTTGATCATCATCTCCCCTCATACTCTGATGGACACAGCTCAGAAACCTGATCCCAAGGGCCTCGGTAATATCAATGCTTCTAGCCCAGTGTCAAATTGTTGATGTCAGAAACTGATAAGATAATATCTGTGGAAATTGCATTTAAGAAGAGGTTTTTTGCACCCTGAAGGCCTGAATGCTATGAAGCTCACACTAGTCCTATAATTCACATATTGGAAGTACATTCTTCCCCTCCACCTAACCCCCACCCCCACCCCCTCTGTTTGGATTGTTTCTCCCACAATCTACTTATATCTTCATTCCTCTACAGACTGCCACTCCTGACTCTCTCTTAGTCTTTCTCTACCATGGCCCCAAGTCTAGTACCTTCATCTTGGTATCTTCTAAGTGCTTAATAAATGTTTGTTGACTGACTGGCTATCCTTTGCATCTGGGGTACAGCTGAAACCTTTCATATGTGAGAACATATATGATGAAAAGAATGTAAGTCCCTTGAGGGCAGATATCTTTTTAAATTGCATCCCCATCATTTAGCACTTTTCTTTGCACATTGTAAGTGCTTAATAAATGTTCGGTTCATTCACATGGTCCAACACACTCATTTTAGAGATAATTAGAATGAGGTTTAGAAAACTTAAGTGACTTGCTCAAGGTTGCCAGGTAGCAAATAGAGCAAAGATGTCAATCTAGCTCTGATGGCTACAACTTCAAAACTCTTTTGATTATACCACATTTCTTCTTCATAATAAAATACCTAAGCAGAGATAAATAAGCATGCAAGAATGAGGATACATTAATACCTACCTCTTGGAGTTTTCTATTGTTTTGTAATCTTAGCAACAGTTAATAATTGAGGAGTAAAAACTTTAATCAGACAAAATGCTGTATTCCCCAAGTCCATCTTTAATTGTCCATAATCTTCTTCTTCTTTTTTTTTTTTTTTTTTTTTTTTTTTTTAGTGAGGCAATTGGGGTTAAGTGACTTGCCCAGGGTCACACAGCTAGTAAGTGTTAAGTGTCTGAGGCCGGATTTGAACTCAGGTACTCCTGACTCCAGGGCCGGTGCTCTATCCACTGCGCCACCTAGCCGCCCCAATTGTCCATAATCTTAATGCAGCTATAATCAGCCAAGTTTTTCTTGAATAAATGAAAAGGGATTTATTAAGCACTTTTTATGTTCAAAGCACAGGAGATAAAAATAGTAAAGAAATCAGGCTCTGTTCTATAGGAAGCAGGTAGGCAGTAAGGTCGACAGAATGCTGGGCTTGGAGTCAGGAAGACCTGAATTCAAATCTGAACTTAGACACTATATATGTGACTCAGCAAATCATTTCCCTTCTACCTCAGTTTCCTCTACCTGTAAAATTTTTGTTGTTGTTCTTGTTGTTTAGTCATATCAATCAGCTAATATTTGAGGCCAGATTTGAACTCAGGAAGATGAGTGTTTTTTACCCCAGGCTCAGTACTCCATCCACTGTGCCACCTAGCTGCCCCCATCTATAAAATAGTCATATTGATAGTACCTACTTAACTGGGTTTTTGTGAGAATCAAATTGAATAATATATGTAACAGGCTTTGAATGTGCCTGGCACATAGTAGGAACTTAATGAACATTTGCCTTCCTCCCTCCCTCCCTTCTTCTTCCTACCCTTCTTTCATTCCTTCCATCCTTCCTTTCCTTTTTTCCTTCTTCCCACCCCTCATTCCTCTATCCTTCCTTTATTCCTCCTATTCTTCCTACCCTTCCTTCCTTCCTCTCATACTCTAGTTGGGGAAGATAATACATATGGGAGGCTTTAGTTTCAGGATAAACAGAAAGGTCCTGAAATAACTAAGAAATATTTTAGTGTCTACTCTATTAGGAAGGAGAGAGTATACCAAATTGCTATAATGGAATAGGAATTCCCTCAGGCAAGGGTGGCCAAGTCGATAGAAAAGGAAAGGAGTGTTGGCTAGAAGATTGGTGAGGAGGGATCTGCTGTTGCTTGGTGCAAGTAAGGGAGAGGATAATCTCACTTGTTGCTAGCTCAAGATCAGAACATCCAGTAGCTACAGAGAGTTTGAATCATCCTGTGGCATGCTAGGGGCAAGGGAATTCCTATTTACCATCAACTTCAGCTTGGGCCCCTTGGGTAACAGAGCATTACCTCCTAAATTACCATAAAAAATCCTCAAGCACACCAAACAATATGTTCTCCATGCTACTTTATTCATTAGACTCCAGAGTTTAAATTATATTCCTTTGCTCATGCTGTGTAGATTTTAGACATAATTGAACACTTTTTACTGACGGGTACAAGAAGCCATCATGAATCTCTATGTTTTTTTATGTCTGAATTTATTGTTGGATTACTTGTAAATCCTCTAATATATTGTAGTCTTCTGAAACCTTAGGCTGATTAACTCTGGTCATTGTTTCTGATCACACACTAGAAGTAATGGTTCAGTTTTACAATCTGAGAACAGTATAAATTGTTGATAGTAATTACTCTCCTATTCCATTTTCTGAGGGGGAAGTGACTCAATTGCAGCTTCTCCACAGTGAAAATACATTGCTGTTACCAAAATTCCATTCTACATCAGTGTTGTTTTTTCCATAACATAAGTTAATGAGCTTTAGTACAGTGTAGCAATAGGAGAATGGCCTTAGAGCCTGGAAGACCTGAATTCAAGTCTTGCTGCTCACAAATACTAGTTCTAGGAGTAACTTTCTTATCATCTCAGCATCCCAGCTAACTCTCTGAGTACAAGGCCAAAGCTGAGATGTTTATCTGAAATAGTGGAAGGAGTTTTCTATAGCAAGAGTTCCCTATCCCAGTGGAATACCTAGATCAGAACAATAACACCCAACAACAGGTTAAAGTGGTAGAAGTATATTGTGGCCATAAAATATTTATACACACATATACATACATATACATATACACACATACATACACACACATAAGCACACAACACACACATATATATGTGGCACATATATAAAATTGCTTTTATTTTGCTGGCTACCATTAAATGTTCTATCTACTAATATTAAAGTATTAAATAGTATTCCAATTTATTTTTTTAGGATTTTCTAGGAAATTTGCTACCCTAGGGAACTAGCTCTTAAATAACGCAATCTCTACTAAGTCAGTCAATCAGTTAGCCAATAAAGATTTTATTAAGTGTCTAGTATGTCCCAGGTAGTAAAATCAATCCAATGTAATGGATTAGTGGAAGGTGGATTGTCCTTCTATTATTAATACTTGACTTGCCAGAACAAAAACCACACTGGCTGGCCATCATGAAAACTCATGATAATGTCTAATATGTTATAAAATTATGCTTATTATTTATTATTTGATGCCCATTGTCATGTGTAACCAGCTTGAAACCAGTGATACTTAATTCTCCATTTTATATGTTTAGTTAAAAAAATAGAACCAGACAGAACTTCCTGGTTCATTTTTATGAATCTTAATATAGAGGTCTATTTACACATGGCTATGGTTTGGTGTATAATCATCATTAAAGAGTAAATAATTTAAATACTAATGATAAATCCAATTTGGTCATCTTAACTACTAAAATGCTGGCATATGATTACTTCAGCCAACAGGACATTCAGATTGTTATACCTTTAACAAAATCAATTACTGAGTGATTTATTTGATCAATTGTTCAGAGACTCTGAAAATGAATGATAAATTCAATTATACTTCTCAGTGTTCTTTTTAGAGAAAGGTTAACAAAAACCAAAACCCATTAGAAAGAAAATGTGTGATGTGTGTATGTATGTATGTAATTTTCATCTACTTCCCCAACCCAAACTCTTTTCCCTGGAAATTATCACTAAAACCAGGTGGATTTAGGGAAAGACTTGGTCTTATAAATACTTAAGTAATACTACATTGCAGACTTTGATAACTGAGATTAGTACCTTCTCCTCCCCAATTAGAAAAGAACAATTATCCACTTACGAAGCAATTGGTGGCAAAGTGAGCTCAAGCTGAAAATGTTTCTTTCTCTTTTCACTGTTAACCTCACATTCCAGAAAACTTCCATTTAAATTGAACAATTGGATTGTATTAAACAATTGCGTCAAAGCCCTGGATGTTTTTGTGCTAAATCCAAAGAACTGGCTGTAGAAAGTGATGCTTTACAAGCATAGATTCTCATAGAAACTGCTCTGGGCATGCCTTTAAGGAAAGGGTCAATGGTAATTCTTGCCCCAGGTTGTGTCCAACTGCCCAGCCTCCCCTCTGTGCCCATATTTGTTGACAAGTGGTTGAAAGGTAACATTTACATTTAGGATTTCATTTCCTTTCAAATTGTAAAGATGGAGATTAAGCACTTTTAGACCAAAGGAAGAAGGGCAAGGTAGCTGTTGCTGTCTTAGATCACTGTGTAAGTTTCCCAATGTCTCTCTACAGGGTTGAAAATAAATTAGAAGTCAGTTCTGCAACCCCCAGCCTAGTGAGGCAGAAGAGAGACAGAGATAAGGAGGCAATAATGTGTCAGTCAGCTGAAGCAAAGTGAAGGAGTAAGTGTTGGTCTGCTCTCTTGAACACAATATTCGCTAGCAGTGGGATGCACCCTCACTCCTTAATTCTTGGTCAATCCTGGCAAGGACATGGAAGGCCTGGTGGAGTCTTGTAATACTGCTGGTAGATACCTTATGGGACTGCTAAGGTCCGTTGTTCTTGTGTCGACGCAATGGAGGGAAGAGGCAGAGACTCAGAAAGGGATTATGGGTTGAGGGAAGGCAACGAAAACCTGGCCTGCCCTTGACCAAAAGATGGTTGCAAATAAAACCTCCGGTGATAACTTCAAGAAAATAACGTAAGCGCAAGTTGACATTGGCCTAAGAAGTATATTCGAAGTGGAAAGAAGAGAAAAACAAGAATCCAGAAATAACAGCAAGATGTCCTTTCTTAAAGCTTTCATTCTACTAGGACAGGAACAACTCAATGAAATATATTTAGGGGAAGGACCTGACTCTGAATCATTACTCTTCGACGTACTCCTTGTAAGACTTTGGGCAAGTCATATACATCCCTCTCCTCAGTTTCCCCATCATGGCTCGGTTCGTACTTCTTATAATCTTCCACAATTATTGAAGTGAACCCTCCGGGCTTCAGTTCGTGCTTATAAATGAGGTGGTGTAGACCAGAGAGCCTCTAAGGTCCCCGTCCAACTCCAAATCACGCATCCTAGTAGCCTTGTGACAGAATCTCCTAATTTTCAATCATAAATAATACTTCCTTAAGAGCTGCTCCTGTAAATCCAAACCTAGAAATTGATAGATAATGAAAAAAGAAAAAAAAAAAGAACTCAAGAATTGCTTAGTAGGAGATTAGTGAGGTAAGAATTGTTCAGGGAAATGCACTGTGCATTTCTTCATCTGCTGACACTGAAAATTAAATGCTTCCCCACCCCCCTGCAATATTGATAGTTAGTAAGAACAATATAGGGTGTCTCTAGTGTTTAAAAAGTTTCACACTAAGCTGCTATTCCATAGGGGTTGGTGTTGAAAGACTATTAAATTGAAAGAAAGACAAAAATCCAGAAGGAATAAAGACAGCACTTGAGATCACCTCAGTTTAGATTGTATATCTTTCGAGGCTAGCAGAGGTCTTAAAAATATGTAGTGCCACAAAAATCCACTATAGCCATGTAATGTAAAGAATGATAGAAGACTATGGAATTAAAGGAATTTATTTCAAAAGAATAAAATTGCTCTAAATGACAAATTATACTGCATTTCAACGATACACTGACTAACTAGACTCACATTAGCGAAGACGGGTTAAACATGGAATCACATACAGGTAAGGCTAAATACAAGGTTAGCTTTTGCAGTGGGGAGTCTGGAATGGGGGTTGGTGGGAACTTTTAGTAGTTATATTGTAAAAAATACCCTGCAGTTCCTTTTATCATGCATAAAACTAGTAGTTCTCTCAAGTAACCACAACCCTCTGAGATAGGTGGTAAGTGATGAAGAAAGTTGGGGAGTAAAAATATGTCAGTTTGAGGTAGATTTTTAGGTTAGTAGTTGCATTGTAGTCTAAAATCAACAAAAATGAAGTGGAATATAATCTTGTTTGAATTTATAATAAAGCTTTACAAATTAGTATTCTTAGAGTACTTTTATAATTATATACTTATATTGTAAAAATATATTTATATTACATGTTCTTCCTCTATAAAATGGGAATTAAAAAAAAAACTCATATCTCAGAGTGCTGACACTACCAAATATGTTAAGATCCATGCAAATCTTAAAGCACATTTTAGCTATTATTGTTATCATTATTATATCAAGCACCCCCATTCAAGTTTAATCTGATATTGCATTATAGTATAGGGGTGATACTTTGTTATTGAAGGCCAACAACCTAATATGGCACTTTGTTTTTACCTTTCTTATGTACTAATTATATATTATTACCTTATACTATAGTTTTTCATGTATGTTTCATATTCTTGTTAGACTAGAAGCTCTACGAGGGAAGGGATCACTTATTTATCTACAGCTACTGTGTCTTCCCAGTGTCTTGCACACTATTTGTTGAATAAATCCATGTTGTGCACATAATTCAGAATATATGTACATGTGCACCTAAGTACTTAAGTGGTTCTATTTTTTTCCCCATTAATTTGGAAATTCTCTCCAATGATACCAATCATGATATATTTATGCCTGCCCATTCTGTCAAGTAATTTAATCTTGGATGAGTTCATTTTTAATTGTTTGCATTGTTTTAGTACCTTCTACATTAGGATGAACTCTTCTTTAAATATCACTTAGAGGATTTTTTTAGCTCCTCATATATTGACTTGAACAAAAAAGATTCTAATAATTTTATTACTAAATATCTATAAAATTCATTTTATATCATGTACTTTTATTATATACAAGATTGATGTGATCAGCACATAGAGTGCTCCTCTAACCAAGCTGACTGATTATAGTTTAATTCTCATATTCTGGAAAGAGCGACAGAGAGAGACAGAGACAGAGAAAGAAGATTGGATCTGGATCTATAATTTTATCCATTCAGGTGGCTCCTAGTATAGGGTTCCTGGTACTGAACTCCCTATGCTGACATAGATTAGCTACTTTGGTTGAACATAGCATTAAAGAGTTTCCTGGGATATTGGAAAAGTTAAGTGACTTGCCATTAGTCACACAGTAAATACTTGTATCAAAGGAGGGACTTAAGTGAGCCCTCTCTCACTCTACTATGCTTCATTTTTATATAATGCTGTGAGAGGAGATTTTAGATTCTTTCAACAGACAGATGGACTCAATATCTTCTCTGAAAAGGAATCAATTACTCTTCATTGAGGCTGGTTGGGTATGAAAAGGGAATGTTTCTCCCTTCCCTACTGCATTCTTTTTTTTTTTTGCCATTCTGCTGCCAGATTTATTGTGATCGGAGAGGCTGGATTAACAGCCTGGGGGGGGGCATCGTGGTAAGGGGTGAGACTGGCAGGAATCATTGGTGGAGATGCCAAGGCTGCTAGGTGGCAGGGGCATGCTGGATACTAGCATGCGCATGCCCATTGGTGCCAGCCACATAACCATCGGGGGAAGAAGCTGCCACTCCCTTCTTCCTGGGCACAGGGCAAGTGGGGGTTTCAGCACCCTCACGTCGAAACTCACTGCTCACACGTTCCATTTTGTGCTCCAGCAACATGTGGTTCTGGGGTGCAAGACCCACACATGCCCTCAGAATGTTCTCGATGCAGCTTCTCTGCCGGAAGAGGGCATTGACCACGGGGGTGCCCGGGGGCACCATCGGGGCCTTGCAGAGGAAACTAAGAATGGACAGGACCGAGTGGAAGCTCTGGAAGTGGGGGTCGCTGTCAGTGCAGAAGGTGATGCTCTGGCAGAGTTCAGTGAGGATCACTAAGTCCAGGATGATGGGGCTGGCCAGGAGAGAGTCCTCACACGTGTTATGTAGGACGATGGTGTTGGTTCCCCCAAGCATGATCTCTGATGTGTACTCATCCAGAGCCCGCTTACTGTCCCCCACATAAGGGACGTATTTGATCACAACACAGTGGTCGGGCTCCTCCCCAGGCCCGTACAGCAGCGGGTTGCTCTGCACCATGTCATCGACAACGTTGCTCTTAGAGACCTCCTTAGAGTGGAACTGCTTTGGAGCTGACAAGTTCCGGCCATCATTGTTGCCCAGGTGGTTGTAGCTAACAATAGACACAGTCTTCAAGCCAGCACTAATGAGGAAGTCTGCAAGCACAGATTTGATCTTAGTTTGGCCAGACTTGAAATCATCTCCTCCAATAAAGACCCGTCTCTGCATGGCTAGCTCTATTGCGCCCGGCACAAAGGTGTTCTGGGGAGCACCACTGAGGTAGGCACAGCCTTCCAGAATGCTGGCTACTGCAAACAGGGTAGAAGGAGACACCTCCAGGTTCCGCTCAATGGCCTGAAGCAGGTTTTCAGCTGTGTCATTGAGCCCAGGAACCACATCACAGAAGCACTCGGTGTTGGCCGTCCACAAGACGATGACCTTGTCCACCCCACTGCTGGCCCGGAACTCACGGATGTCCCTGCGGATCTGCTCCAGCTGCTGGGCTCAAAAGCCGGGAATGAGGTTGTCTGCTCGACTCTCCTGATTGGCCGCAATGAACTTGGGGATGTAGACGGAGGGCCGGGGCCGCAGCTGTTCCATATGTGGCCGCAGCTGTTCCTGCAGTGCCCAATCCAGCACCTGTGCCCGCTTCATGGCCTCTGCCAGGTTCAAGGAAGAGATGTCCCAGCCATCGAAGACGATGTCATTGGGCGAGACCATGGGCAGTAGGGCACGGAAGGGGACGTGGACGTCTCTGCCACGGTCATCACTGCCCAGGCTCACTGTGGCAGCTTGAAGAAGGGAACCATAATAGTTGGCTTCCTTCTTACCAGTCTTGGTCATCCAGGAGAGATTAAGCTGGTTGGCCAACACAGCTGCGGTTACCGTGGAGCCGTTGTTTCCACTCCAGCCCACTAGCATGACCCCCAGTCGGGGCACTCTCCGCTCAGTACGAAACGTGAAATGGGTGGAAATGGGGCGCACCTTAATACGGCCTCCATCCTGGCTGACACGGGTTGTCTGGTATGTGTAGTGGGCCTGGATGAAGTCAGGCCCATAGGTGACATCTGGGCTCTCCACCACAAAGGTCTCTTCCATCTCTACTTTTGTCTCTGAGGTCCTAGAAACTCCCTGGGAGATCAGGGGGACTGGAGCCGGGAGGCTGGCATGGCAGCGGTGGCCTGGCTGGAGACAGCTGGCCGAGCTGGGGACATGGGACGCGCAGGTCTCTGGGGTCCGGCTGGCGGGTGAGCGGGTGCGCGGGGGTGGCTCCGGCTCTGGGCCCGGGGGAAAAAAACCCTACTGCATTCTTTATGATGATTGTTCTCATCCTAAACTTCTATTGACTATATGTGCCATAAAGTATTAATATATTTTTTTGATTCAGCAAGTGCTTTTTAAATACCTACCTTATTGAGGAAGAAAGCATATGGGTGTCATGTGAATGTCATTCGTAAGCATTGTTTTAAAGGAAATAAGAGATTCTAAGATGCAAAAGTGAAGCAGAGTACATTCCAGGACAATACCTCTCCCAGATCAGTTAGTTAATCCATAGAAAGTCAAGTACATATATAAGTATGGCTACTGCCAAGCTTCACCTTGGTAAACTGTCTTGGCAGATAGGCTAAACCAGGTTGAGGGTAACCAACAGACTTTGGTTCTATTGGTGACTTAGAGGGATGTCTATCCCAAGCATGTGGACTTTTCCTAGTAGAAAAGGTAGATGAGAACAATTTGTTCCAAAAACCACCAGGATGCCAAGGTAATCTCTTGCATCCCAGGCCATTGCCAATCATTAGGATTTTTGTCTTGCCACTGGACTTCAATGACTCTAGAAGAGTGAGGCTGACAACTCTGTGCAACTCTGTCTCAATTAAATCCAATTCACACACAAATCAAGATATCACCCCATGATGTCATTGGTCCTCTTCTAAATGAAGGATGAACATTATTATGATAACAAAATTCAAACTATCTAAAACCCTTAATTCCTTTACAAAGCATGTAAAAAGTTTCCATGATTGAATTGGATGGGTAGCTTGGCACTGACTAGTAAAGATTAGCCATATACTTGGTAGAACCTTTAAAAAAGCTAAACCTGCCAGACATAGAGATTAGTGAACATTCAGAGCTCATATAAGAAAAGAAATAGCTTTTTTGAATGTGACATATGCTGTGCTACCAGGAGGCACTGTAGGCAGGTATTTTCTTTCCCCTCCACCTCCATTTGACATGGTGTCTGATTGTGTAACTATTCACTGAGGAGGACACATCGAACCCAGAAAACAAAACAAAAAACTCAAATGAAGAAAATCAGGACTAGAAAGTTTCAGAGTCTAACTTTTAGGAAGACAGAAGAGATAAGCTGATGGTTTCTAGGGAGATTTAGATCTGGCTGCTGAGACCTGAGATGCCAAGAGGAAGAAGCCAAGGGGAGCAGATGAGTGCCATGACCAACAGAGGCAGGACTCCCAGGGGATATTAGCATAGGAAATCCATGAGAATAAAAGGCTATGAGGGTACTATAGTGTTAGTGGACCCAATCTTTCCTGCTGGGGAGACTGTGCCATAAGTTTATGAGGGGGTCGTTTTATAGATATTTTTCTTACTATGACATCTCAGTAAATGCCTTTGCTTTGAAATAATTTTGTCTACTGCCTCACTCTTATTGAAAAGTGTTGGCTAAACAACTATTCAAATGAAAAAGTTTTGAGGGGGGAAGGTTGAGTGCATAGAAGTTCACTATATCTCAATAATAAGACATAAAATGCCCTATACTTAGATCTTAGGTTGAGATGAAAGAAGAATCATAGCTAGAATGAGGGAGGTAAGAGTCTTACTGTTCTCTTCCCTGGTTAGACCATAGCTGGAGCATCATGTACCACATTTTTTAAAATGATGTGAATGAGTGCACAGAAAGCAACCATGCTAATGGACAATATAAAGTTCAGTTTAAAGGAAACGAGAAGGAATAGCTGGGAGAAAAGGAGATGTAGGGAAGATATGATAGCTTTCTACAAGTAAGTGAAGACTATTACACAGCTAGATGGCACAGTGGATAGAGCACTGCCCCTGGAGTCAGGAGTATGTGAGTTCAAATCTGGCCTCAGACACTTAACACTCACTAGCTGTGTGACCCTGGGCAAGTCACCTAACCCCAATTGCCTCACTAAAAAACAAAAACCAACCAACCAAACAAAAACTTATATTGATTGGCCCCAAAGGATAAAACTAAAAGTAGTAGGTTGAAGATTTAGAAAAGAATTTTTTTTGGGGGGGGGGGCTGGGGGAAGTTGGAATGGGGTTAAGAAAAAAAAATGTCTAATATATAGACTGGTTTGAAATTAGAATAGTCTTTAGTTTCAAGGGTACTTTGTAAGGATATTAAGATTCCTGCTTAGGGCCCTTCCAACTGTGAGATTCTGTGCTTTTCAGAGTTCATTAGGGTAGTGGTACATGCATGGTACATGGGCTTTTCTTAGTTAAAGTTGTCCTGGGAAGTTTATTCTTGGAAAATTTTCAGACCATCTACTAAGTTATAACAAAATTGCAGTCATCCCAATTGATGGAATACTTACACTGATGAAATAACAGATCCTTGGTGCTATTGATGTGAATTTTAGGTTGGAAAGGCAGGGGACTTGAAGCAGGATATCTAATTCAAATACTCCATATTACAATAACTCATTGGTAGAAAGGTAGTAAGTTATGGTAGAGTACATCTTGGAGACAGGGAGACCTAAGTTCAAGCCCTGTCTCTGATACATACCGGTTCTTTTACTGAGAGCAAGTTACCCTTTGTCCCAGAAAATTCTCTAAGATTATCAATTACAGAGCATGTATAGATCTACTTTAACAAAGGAAATTTTTTCACCAGAATTTCCTTTCACCAAAGATAAAATCATTGGACAAAACAAAACAAAACAAAAACTGTAGGAGAAAATGAATGAGTCTTTGAACTAATACACATAATCACATAGGAAATGTCAAAGCTGAGATTTGAACCCAAGATGTCCTGACTTACAGCACTTTATCTATCATATCATTCTGCCTCTCCCAAAAGTGAAAAGTTAACAATGACTCCAAGGTACTAAGCCTGCCTAACTGGTAAAATAACAGTGTCATCAATTTTTTTAAATGGCACCCAGGACCATATGATATGGCCATTTCTAAAATGCATATTTCATTCATTTAGTAGCACTGTGGTGTCATGCTTATAACTTATTGTCCACATCTTTGTTTTATTGCTTTATTCGAAATAGCATAATTGCAGAATTTAAGAGCTAGAAGAGAAGTCAGGAGTCATCTAGTACAATTCATAAACTAATGATATGTCTGACAAGTAGTTATTCATGATCTACTTGAAGAACTTCATGGAGGAGGAACTCACCACCTATTGAAGCAACACATTCCAATTTTGGATAGCTCTAATTATTAATACTTTTTTTTCCTCCAGTGTTGAGAGTAATTGAGCTTCTTGGCAACTTCTCTGTTTAAACAGACTAAGTCTAATCCCTCCTACACATGTCAGACTCTTAGAGGCTGGAAGGACACTATGATGTCTCTTGTCTCCTCTTGTCTCTAGAACAAACAAAAATGTCATGGCCTCAATGCCTAAAATTGATGCAATGAAAAAGAGCAACTGGAAGTCCTAATGCAAGGAGGCATATGAGGACCTATAGGTATCACTATGAAACCCATTATTTAACTAAGGTTTTGGATGGGTATAATTTATCCAAAAGAAACAGAACAGGGAAAAATTATAGAGGAGAGTAGCACTGTACACTAAGGAGTTATAGTGATATGATTTAATTCAGGAACCAGATAAGAAAAGCATGACAAGGAATATTTGGGTGAAAGTCAATGGAAAGATGAGCAGAACTGATTTTGTCATTGGTCTATTGATCACCTGGACAGAAAGATGAAATTAATGAGGAGTTTGGGAAACAAATCTGTAGGGAATCGTGTAGTAAAAATGAAGAAAATAGTTGATTACCTTCCAGGGGATGGGAAAAAGTTAGAATTGGAGTACATCTGGGTGACGGTAAAGCCAGGAAAGATGGTGCAGAAAAGAGAGAACATATATTTATGAAATGGATTCTGTTTCCTTTAGTTCACAAATCAATTCCATTGTTAAAATAAGAAAACAATAAAATATTTTCCTTAATTGAGTATTCAAAAATATAATGGCAATTTTTGAAGGTTTCTTTTGCTAATGATAATAAACTCAACTATCCCAGGAGATTACCTGCTTTTTTGTTTTTGTTTTGTGTTGCTTTATTGCCATCGTTGATATATCTAGCTTTAGGCTGCCGTGGATTTTATTGTTCTGACACCAACAGAGCTATGGTTTCTAGAAGGTTATAACTGTAAAATAAATCAAGTGTAGCAAAACAATAACAACAACAACAAGAATAAAGTAAGCAGAAACGGGTTTATATTTATGTTTATATGTCTATAAAAGACAATATGAGATGTAGCTTCTCAGGCCCCTCTCTCAGGTATTCCACATATCCCTGGTACTGTTGAAGTAGTCATATATTTACGCCCCAGGCTTAAAAGCTCTTATCTACATTTATTTTACTAAGTCAAAAATGATTACTTCAAATTCAAAGGAAAAACACTTAATGAAAGAGTATCAGGGAATACATGTAATTGAATTAGGTGTTAAAAAATCCTGGCACATATTTCCAAATAGCTTCTGTCTGTTCTCCCACTTGTATCTCCCAGGGGAAGAACTAGTTTCGTTTCCAATTTACCTGACCCTTCAGTTTCCTCAACACAATAGAAAACAGGATATATCATCATTTATGCACAGCAGGCTTCGTGGAAGATTTCCCAGGGATCCCACTCACCCACTTGTTCATCTGTTCCCTAGATCAGCACCTGACTTTCTGGCATCTAGTTGTTTCCTTTCCTGCTTCAAGTTTCTGGCATGTTGCCCTTTGTTCACTCACTCATAGACTGGACTCTAACAACCACTCCCTTTACCTAGATTTTTTCTGTCTGGCCTTTACACTGGCTGTCCCCATGTCCAAAATGTTCTCGTTTCTCACTCAAGACTTTTCTTAGAAACCCTGGCTTACTTCAATTCACAATCTTCCTTCTTCAGAATACCTTTCCAGGTCACTCCCCACCTATTACTATAGCTTTTCCCTCAAAGGTTAACTTCTATCTACTTTATATGGATCTTGAATATGTTTATATATGTATATATTCTCTCATTAATATGTAAGATACTTAAGAATAGGAACTATTTGACTATTTGAGAATAGGAATTGCTTAAGAGTAGGAACTTTGAATATTGAAAGCTTAGCACAGTGCCTGGCCTCTAGTAAGTACTTAATAAACACTTGTTGATTATTTCTAGATCATTGTTTGGCTTCTAGTACCTTTCTTCCAACCTTGCCTATTTTGTCACCATCAGCATTTCTTTCTCTACTTGGTGAAATGTATATTCTTCTTTTAAAAACCAGTTGCACAGAAAGCTGCTCAATAGCATGTAGACTTCTGACATGTAATTCTCAAAAGTAAAACAAGGCATTCCTCCTCTGCACAGATTAAGAGCAGAGAGAGATGTCTGGTGTAATTATCGATGTTAAGCTGGCTATATATTAGATTGATTCATTGCTGACAGCTTCCCAGGGAAGGATTGATGTTACAATTATTTTTTCTCATATTCTCCAACCCCTTCCCCCATCCTCCACCCCCACCAAAGAAAAATTATGATCAAGCTTTGAGTTCTCTTTCCTGACCCTGCATAGGACCAGTCAGAATCCTTAAATGGATATGAATAGGAATATTTAGAAAAGCACTGCCTTTGATTACTCATAAGCAATTATTGTGCCTTTATTTTTTGAATGCTTCCTGCAAAATGAGGGAGCTAGACTAGATGGATTGTATGTTCAGGGCAAGATGATCAAATCTAAAATATGCCTACTGATCAGCATGACTGGGGTAATTTTAATGGATAACAGAGTGAACATAGAACTATTTGCTTTTATTTCCTCCACCCCCATCCTCAAAAAAAATAGGATCTTTATATTGGGAAAGGCATAAACACAATAGTTAGCAAAGAATTGGAATCTAAGATATGTGAGGAAAAGGTAAGAGACTTCTGCACAGGTCAACCCCCATCTGGAGTATTTTATTTGGTTCTAGGCCTTTTGAATAGGCCATAAAAAATGGGGCATATCTACTCAATGGTGAAGGATGTGGAAAACATACATTTTGAGAAATGTACATCCAAATTTTGGACATAGACAAACTAGGGATTTATTTTGCTTGATCATGCAACTCTAATACCAGGGTTTTCTTTCAATATGGAGGTTGGGAGGGAAGTGATAATGGAGTTACAAAAATGAAAAAAAAATAAGATGGTCATTTAAACATTTAAAAATTAATAGAAGAGAGTCAAATTAAGATCTGAATAGGAAGCACAATACAACTTTCAAGATGACATGTTGAATTTATTTAATTTGTGGTAGGGGGTTAGCCGCTGAATCTAGTTACTATGAGCATGCCCACAGTGCCATTCATGAAATTACTCACATGAAAGAGATAGGAGGACCTGCTTTGGGAGGCATTTGATGCTATGTAATGAAAGTGCCTCGGAGATAATATGCAACACATATAGACATTTGATAACTGCTTCTGCCCTGCCAAATTTGTGAAAAGGAGGAGCCTCTTTGGTGACTGAATGAAGAACCAGAAATGGGGTTCTTGTCAAAAGGACATCACTTAGCCTAGTCCTTTTACTCTGGGTGTGACTACTCTTGGTTTTCCCTCTTTTCTCTTTGAAACTGGAAGTCAGAAAGAAGTCAATAGAAGATAAGAGAAGTTGTTCAGTTTTTCTAGGACCTTCTAAATTAGGGTATCCAATAACCTAAGTCCTGGATGGGGAATCTTGGACTCTATGAGTCCTGGAAATGAAAAGAGATAAATTTCCATGTGTAGTGAGAAGCCTAGCCTCACTATATAAGAGTAGGGTAAGCTACATTGTCCCTTCAGAGATCTATGGGTACCCCTTAAAGGTGGAGATATCTCTTCTTTGCTGTTATAGACTCAAGTCCCCATTCCAGGTATATTCTCCCTCACTGTTAGCTGCTAATAATTAGTGTTCAGTTCCTTTTAACCAATTAATATCAATTAGTTTTTTAAAAATAACTTCAAATATTTAGCAAGAACAGAGATATAAACATTTCCCCCACTGTCTTGCAAGCACATTTTACACTATATCAATTCAGTACTTGGGAGAGTGGCCTCAGTCTTTCCATGTAGCATCAAGCCTTTGCTCTTGCATCTCAGGTAGCTCATTCTCTCAATCTTTCAAAACTCACCAGTATCTAACTCACATTCTCTTTCATCAAAAACCAAAGAACAAATGCTGTCAAAGAACTGAGGGCCATATTTACAGGGTCACAAGTCAACCTCAGAGAAAGTCTTCTCTTTACATCATTTTCTCACCAGATACCATCAGCTAGAGAAAAAAGCCACAGGAAGAGAAGAGGTCAAACCAAGAGAAAGAGGTCAAAGTTCTTCTCAGGTAGTATCTTTTGAATGCTCATCAGTTACAGCTATGCATCCACATTCAACCAAAAATGCGGCTATTCATTCTCTAGTTAGCTACTGGACCCAGTAACTTCTCTATACATGTTCCAGAATCTTTTCAACACACTTCCATTACACTGCACCATGACTCTCCCATAAGCAGGATCTTTGGGGACTCTTCAGTTTGTATAAGGACTGGATTCAATGGCCTCTTCTCTGTAACATATGCATAAAGAAAGAAGTAAATTGCCTGTCATTGAGTTTTGGCTTCCCATAGTTTTCCCTTATTTTGTTTTGAATATGGAAATCCTTATTTTACTTAAAGTTCTGAATAAATCCTCCCTCCCCCCAAGAAATATATATGCAACCATTAGCAGAATCTTCTTCATACATTTGTGCTTTTAGAGAGGATGTTAATAATATAAAAAAGAATCATTTCCCAAGTGTACAGTAGTCATTAAAAATGATAATTTATTCCCCAAAGTTAATTGTTTTATCACTTATCACTTTGTGGAATTACCTTTCAGAGATCAAGAGAGTACCACCATCTCAGGTTATAAAAGATTATCAAAATTATTAATTATTTAATCACTTCCCAGGTGCTTACAGTTCAGATGGTAATTTCTTAATTCTAATTATACATTCATGGGTCACAGGAAATAAATGAGTATGTTTTCAAAGCTGATTCAGGTAAAATATAAAGATGGCTTGGGGGCAGCTAGGTGGCGCAGTGGATAGAGCACCCACCCTGGATTCAGGAGGACCTGAGTCCACCTCCTGCCTCAGACACTTGACACTTACAAGCTGTGTGACCCTGGGCAAGTCATTAACCCTCGTTGCCCTGCCCAAAACAGAACAAAATAAAACAAATAAAGATGGCTTTTCTTTAGTACTATTGCAATAGCCTGCTAGTTATTTTCCCTTTCCTCAAATCTCTCACTAGTTCAGTCTATCCTCAGCTGTCAAAATGACTTTCCATCTTGGCAGGGTAAGAATGCCCTCTCATTCCCCACTCCCCTGTACCTTGTCCCTTCAATAAATTATAGTGACTCCCTCCTATTACCATTAGGAACAAGAAAAAACAAAAACAAAAACAAAAACAAACATGTTGGGCCTGTTAAAGCCCTTTATAACCTAGCTTCTTTCTACCTTTTTTAGTCATCTTATTCCCCATTACATGCTCTGCCATCCACTGACCATGGCCCCTTTGCTTTTCCTCACATACACCACTTCATCTCCCATCACACAGAATTTTCACTGCTATTCCCCATGCCTGTCTCTCTCATTCTTCATCTCTGCCCCTTAGTTTCTCTAGCTTGATTCAGATAACAGCTAATGTCCAAACTCCTGCAGATAGTCTTTGCCAATTCTCCTTAATCTTGGTGTTTTCCATCTGTGACTATCCACATTTTGCCCTGTCTATGTTTGAGAACAGGGATCCTTTTGTGACTTTTCTTTTTGGGGGGAGGGGGGGAGAGAGGTATCCACAGAGCATAGCACAATGTGTGGAACATAGCAGACACAATAAATTCTTGTTGACTTTCTGATCCTGAAAACTGATATGTCTGACCCTCTTTTCCCTGGTACATTTTTATTGCATGTCAAATTCTGGCATGTAATCTAAGGCAAAAACATCATTGTTTTTCAGTGACAACTGTTATTTGCCATGAAATACCTTTTTCAATATCCTCTTTTTTTGATAAATAGATGAGGAAGAACAACAATGATCATCTCAGTAGTTAGTGAGCCCCCTAGGCAGCATCAGGAATAGTGTATTGAACTTGCTGTCAGGAAGACCTGGGTTTAAATTCTGCCCCAAAATACTTATGAACTATGTGGCTGTGGAAATCATAACCTCTCTCAGCTTTAGTTTCCTCTCTATAAAATAGGGATGATAGTACATTAATTACAGTGTTGTTATTAGGATTAATTGAGATCATGTTCATAAAGCTCTTTGAAAACCTCAAAGTGCTATGTCATGTAGATAGGTAGAAAGACATTGACAAATAAGCATATTGTGCTGAGGATTCTGGCCTTCAAGTATGGCATTCTAGCCATTAATTTAATTTCTTCTAAATTCAATTCAGTTTACATTGAATTCCCCCTTCCCATTTGTAATAATTGTATATTTTCTTGACATGACTGTAGGACTCTACTTGTGTTAAGTATTCTCACTTTAAATAAACTTTGCAGTGTTCCTTTTGTTTTCCAATGTGAGGGTCCCCCCCCCAACCAGAAATAATATAACTCCTAGAATTATGTGAGTAAAATTAAACTGGATGTGACTGAGCTGAGATACACATTCAATCAAGCACTCCCTGCTGCCAGGCGACCATGTGTCATTTAAACTGCTCAAGTATTATGAATTTCCCAAATTTCAGTGCCAGCTCAGTGGTTGAGAGCTTATCTGAAAGTCTATGGATTAGTCAGTAATTAGTTCATTACTTAATTTGAAATGAAGGAGACTCTTGTCCATTTTGAAATTATAACTATATGAATCTTAGTCACCAGTCAGGCAAAATAAAATATGCCAATGAACAACAGCCCAATTCATCCAACTTTTTTTTTTCACCTCCACAATAATAGCTAGCAAAACTTAGGCATGGAACTAGTGATCAGTCCATCCATGGCTCTTCATTAAGCATTTTTATATGGTTACTACTTTGCTAATGTTTGTAGGGTGTGCAAATGTAGTGAGTCCTATTTTGTTTTGTTTTGTTTTGTTTATCAAAGCATATAACTGGCAAATAAATCATAGGGGAAAGCATAGAAGATATAATCAAGAGAGAGAAGGCACTAGAATTAAGAGAGGGATTGGGAAAAGCTTCCTGGAGATAATGAGATTTTAGCTGAAATTCCTATTAACATCCTAACTTCCCAGGTCCTCCACTTATTCATTTCTCATGACCCACTCCCCCACCCTGCTTCAGCCACACGCAAAAATGTTCATACTCCTGATCTTGCAGTAACCCAGGAATATAGCTCTTTCATGTTCATGAACTCTGAAGTTCCTTATCCAATCACAAGCTATTGGCCTTCCATCTCTCCTTATGTATTCCCAAACCAAGCCCTATTCTTCACCAGGGCTATGACCACTAATGCCTCAACCCTTCAATTCTCTCATGTATCACCTCTTTACTTGCTATATTTCCTTCCTTTCCCTACCTTGACCCTTTTGTGAATGAGTTCAACTCTAAACTATTCTCTTGAGTACTTGGCCTTTTCATCATATTCCCAAACATTCTCTACCAAGTCTCTGTCTTGGATTATTCCCACCATCCATTGCCTTTGTTCCTATGCATGTGCTATCTGAACAAAGCTGAGAAAATCACTCAGGATTGGGTATGCCACTAAGTTGTATGGGATATAACCGTCAACAGAGCCCTTATGTGTTGGTAAGCAATCTTTTTACACCTCTAACTAGCTCACTGTCCCCACTCATCCCAAGGGGCTGTTTCAAACCTTTGTTTCTATCTCTCCGTAAAACCTCCTATGGCTCCCCATTTCTATTCCCTCTCAGCTGAAAAGTTTGCCTCATATTGTACTGGAAAAAAAAATCATGTCATTTACTGAAATTTTCCTCTTTTCTCACCTCTCCGTATGTGACATTACCCAAATACCTCTACCACTACGTCCCTCCACCGCAGTTCAAGGATGAAGTAGCCCTTCTCCTTGCCAAGTACTGTATCCGCAAAAAACGCACTTCATTCATTCATCCCCACTATCTTCATATCTCTTTGTTTCTCCCTTGAGGGAAGGCCAGTTGAGGGAAAGGGATATCTCTCCTAGCTCTACCCTTTTCCATGCCATGATGCTTAGAGGGAGCTACTTCACCCAAATAATCTACAAGCATTTATTTTTGTCAGTTCATTCATTTGGTTTGGGGTTTTGTGGTTGTTTGGGTGTGTTTTGTTGTTGTTTTTTGGTGGGGCATGAGGGTTAAGTGACTTGCCCAGGGTCACACAGCTAGTAAGTGTCAAGTGTCTGAGGCCAGAATTGAACTCAGGTACTTCTGAATCCAGGACCGGTGCTGTTATCCACTGCGCCATCTAGCTGCCCCACACAAGCAGTGTATTAAACATCTACCATGTGCTAAGCACGGGCATGCAAAGTATAAAGATTGATAATCTCTTGGTAATGAGTGTACAGTCAGAGTAAGAGATACCACAACCATTTATGAACAGATATTCCGTTAAGATAGCTCTAAGAATTGGGATGCCTGGCCTGCAAATAAGAGTCCTGTGCTAAGAAGAGAGTTAGCCCTGATAGGCAGAGCGCAGCTATAATGAGAAGCAGTCACAGGGAAGCACACTAAGCAAAATGACAAGAACAAATGATTTTTCAGGGGGTATGGCATGAAAAGTTGACAAAAGACGGAGGAGTGTCGAGTGCTAAAGGTGCTAGAAATATGAGTTGAATTAGCCACAAATGTGTAGTGTATTTTATACTTTACTACTAGTAAAAATTGAGGAGGGCAGCGTTAAGTGGCTCAGTTGATAGAACACTAGTCTGGAGTCAGGAAAACCAATTTCAGATACTTACTAGCTATGTGTCCCTGACCAAGTCACTTAACCTCTGTGTTTCCTAAGCCAGGGAAGAAGGAAATGGCAAATTACTCCAGTATCTTTGCCAAGAAAACCCCATGGACAATATGGCCCACAGGGTCATGGAAAGTCATGATGTGGGATGGATTTAATTGATCAGATTGATCATGAGTTATCCCAAAAGAATTATAAGACTCCGTGACTCAGTTTCCCAAGTTTTATTGCAATACTGTGAGTGACCACAGGGAGATCATCATGAAAGTGTCTCTCAAATAGGGAAAGGAAAAGACCGTTATATTTATGGTATGGATAAATCGACTATCAGTCTCATTATAATTATCTCCACCTTAGAGAGGTACATGGGAGGGCTCATCCTAATTTGGAGTTCCTGGGGGTTTAAGCCAATCCCTGTGGTGGGTACCTTTTTCCATGGAGGTGTGTTTTGGGGGTTTACAAATCATAAAGGTGAATCTGGAACAAATTTAGCCTTTTCTGAGCATGTTACCTTTTCATTCCCATGCCTAGTGTCAAAATGTTTTCATTTATCAGTTAGAATTTCTATACTCTGTGTATCATTGTTATAGTTAGGGTCTCTATAGCCTACCTCTTTATGTGTCTTGTGATGAGTGGCTGATGAATGTAGGTAAGGAGAACCTAGTCATGACTTGTATTAATGAAGACTCTAGTCTTAAGTTATCCATTAATTGGGGTCTGAATCCCTCTTAAAACTCAGATCCAAATTAGGCCTTGGGTCGTAGGTTTTCGATTAACCCCTTTTTGGGTACTATTGATAGCTAGTATTGAGAGGTTATCTATTAACGCTTTTAGCCTCCTCCATCAGTCAACACAATGAATAACTGAAAGAATGACAAAAACCACCAGTAAAATCTGCATTGCCTACTCTTCGCACAATATTGTCTTTATATGTGGAACAATTAACCTATATATGTATATATATTTAGAGAAAAATGTTTTGTAGCTACTGTTCTTACTAGGCCATTAAGTTAATGACATTGATTTGAAACAATTTTTATGAATTTCCTGAAATTTAAAGATAAATTTAAATTTCTCTGACAGGGCTAAAATACGGCTGGGGCCTCATAAGTGAGAATTTTTCATGCTATGAACCCAAAGTGGAATTATGATTCTGTAGGGTAGTGGTTGCCCCATCTAGGGTCCCAATCGGCAACCAATGGAGGCTGATTTGGAGATACAGTCAAGAAGGGGGAGATAGATTGCCACTCACATAATCTTATTGTGGGGGGCAGCTAGGTGGCTCAATGGATAAAGCACCAGCCCTGGATTCAGGAGAGCTAAGGTCAAATCCAGCTCAAATACTTGACACTTACTAGCTGTGTGACCCTGGGCAAATTGCTTAACCCTCATTGCCCTGCAAAAAAAGAAAAAGAAAAGAAAAAAAAGAAAGAAAGAAAAAAGAAAAGGAAAGGAAAGGAAAAAAAGAAAAAAAATAATATTTTTGTGTAAAAATTATATTGAATTTGTACATATTTTACTGAATTAGTCATATTCATCACAATAATATCCCATTATACTCAATAAACCACAATTGTCTTGACTTTTCTAATGAAAGGGCATCTACTTTGTTTCCAATTGCTTTACTACCACAGAAAATACTAGTATGAGTATTTGGATATTCATGACACTCTTTTGTTTGACTTATTTGAGCTAAATGCCTAGTAAAGGGCTCATTGAATGAAAGGCTATGGACAGCTTACTGATTTTTCACATATAATATCAACTATTTCTGTCTTTTGTCATCTACATCAATTTCATGAGTGAGAGATGACTCTCCCCAGTCCTTTTTTTCTGCCCAGAGCTAAGCATAGTATCTGACACATAGTAGGTACTTAATAAATTTTATTGGTATATTGCCTACAAATATGTTTTACTCTCTCTGAGGAGAGAAAGAAAATGACTTATTATACTGTTAGTCTTTTGTGCTACCATAGTCTTTTTCTGATTCCTGTTACTACCAAACTTCTAGAAACAAACAAAAATATTGAAGCAAAGACCTAATTTTGAACCTCTCAAATCAATCAAAATGGTAAAATTATGATCCTAATCTAATTAAATGAACATAATGGTTAGTGTTACTACAACAAATATGACAGTATAGCGTCCACACACAAAAATACAAGATAGTGATTTAGTTCTAATTTGAATTAAAATAGATACTACCTAATTTATGGTTGTTTTAACCTAATGAATGTTTTAAAAGGCTTTTGTTTTCCTTTGTGTGTTCTTGTCATCTTGTATACAGTTTTCCACAGATTTGTTTGTTTTTTTTGTGTGTGAGGCAATTGGGATTAAGTGACTTGCCCAGGGTCACACAGCTAGTAAGTGTCAAGTGTCTAAGGCTAGATTTGAACTCAGGTCTTCCGGTACTCTATCTACTGTGCCACCTAGCTGCCCCAACAATTTTCCAAAGGAAGTTAGAATTAATGTACTTTTTTCTTTAAATTTACAAGTAGTAAAAAGATAGATCCAAAATCACTGCATTGATGATATACTTGCTTTATATTTATATTATATCACAGTGAAGCCGAATATCTTTTCATTCTTGGACTAATTAAATTATTTCTTATAATTTTGTATCCCTAATGGTGTCAACCTAGACCAGTAATTTATGTTGGAATTCCTTCTACCAATGCAAATAAGTAACAAACTATTCAGTACAGAATAGCCTTAGAGAAATAAGTTGGTACTTAGAGTGACTAATTCAGATTTGCATAGTCAGGTGTGTCAGGGTCTGAATGTCATCTAGGAACATCTAGGTCATGTACTAGTTAAAATGTAGTACCTAGAAATAAGAAGGTTTGAATTTAAATCCTTTCTTAGAAATTTATTAACCTCAGTTTTCTCATCTGTAAAATAAGGAAAATTAACTCACAGAGTTGATGTGAGGATAAAATGAGATCTTTATAAAGCCCTTTGCAAAACTTAAAGCACTATATAACTTAATTACAGAAAAATATTATTAATACTATTATCCAATTCTTTCCATTTCTGAAGCTATAGTAGCAAATAATTTGTTAAATGAATGAGTGAATATGGTAGCACATATAGTGGGAAGAATACTAGACATAGATATCCTTGCTTATGTGGCTCCCTTACCTTGCTGAAGGACTAGCAGACTAAGCCAAATTCTCTAGAAAATATTCCTTTTCATGTAATTCTCCCACAAATCCAAGCCCAAGGAACTCTGCCTCTCCCTCCCCAAAATGCTCTATATTTTTTTCTACAAAATAAATATTAGGAGGAAACTTTTAGAGCAGCAATACTATCTTCCATTATGCAAGTAGGAATGTCAATGAATTTGAGATGCAAATAACTATTAAAATATCTTTCACAGTACTTGAAGCCTTGCTCATGTGCTATCAGAGATTTCATCAGGAAGTTACAAAAACAGCCATTGGCACAGTCATTTTACCTAGAAGAGCTGAATTATATCTTATTAAAGAATCCTCACAGACTTTAGCAAGTCTACTGAGCAATATTACTCTTACCTTTTTTGTTCCTTTGACTTTTTGATCATTTCACTTATGGGAATAGGGAGAGTAGTAACATGATCTCTTAGATTCATTTTAACTCTAAATTCAGGAATCTGGTGGGTCATAAGTAGTCAATGTCCTTAAAAAAATGCAAAAGGAAAAGTGAAGATTGCCTGAATGTGGTCCCTGCTGGGAAGGTGTTTATACTCTAAGCTAGAAAGATAGAAACCATCTGTAATTCTGTCATATTTAGAATAAATGCAATAGTTCCAAGACAAGTAAGATCAGCTTAGCCTGAAATATTTGAAAAATAGGTTTTCATAAAAGAGGGGATTTGTAATATGGGTGAGATTTGCATAGGCAGAGTGGAAAATAATTGTGTTCCATGTATTAAGAACAACACATCAAAGACAGTTTATGTAGAGAGAAAATTAAACAGGCTCAAAGGCAAAAGAGACTATATATAAGTAGAATGGAGAAACAGCTCATATTCTGGAACCAGATCGAACCAGCTCACTCTGAGTGTTATTAAATTTTCAGTGTGAGCATTTATGCCTCAGAAACACTACCAATTAGGGTTTGATTTATTTTTTGATCAATTCTATTGACTTAGGAATACAATGGAAAAGAAATGTTAATGTAGATTGAAGTTCAAGTGTCTTGTGGATAGTGTGTGTGTGTGTGTGTGTGGTGTGTATGTGAAGATCTTGTTGTTAGATATTTATGAGCACACCCCTGAATAGGAACCAAAGGTCATACAGAGAAACTTCTCATGGTCAATGTGGGAAAATATGGGCCCCCCTCAAAAGCTGATTGAAGTTGTCTGGGGAATGTCTGGGAGGTGAATTTCAGCTGGGAGAAGGATGCTTACTTTCCTCCCCCCTCCCCAGCAATCAGGATCACACGATGAGAAAGACTCAGGGCTGGTCACATGGGGGAAGAGTTTAGAGGGTTGCCCCTTTGACTATACCACATTCCAATTGGCTAGCAGTTGGCACCAGTGTCTTGACTCGCAAATTGTAATTGAGGAAGAAGGGAGGGGCCAGCCAGTTGAGATAAAAGGGCTCCCGAGTCCCAAGCTCACTTCCACTTCCATTAGGGAGCTGGCCCATTCACACACAAATGTATAAATAAAAACTTTTGATATTTCTCCAACACCGAGTCCCAGAAATTTTTAAATGGGGTTTCTCACAATTTGTTTCTCACAGTCAACATGTGAGACATAGTTTCTGGATAATTTAATCCTTTTTATTAGAAGGCCAGCAGATTATTAATAAAAGGATGTCCATCCTTGGCCATCTCTCTCAGACCAAAGACCCCTAATGACAGAGGAATATAAAACCCTTCTAACTGTAGACAGTCCATCGCATAACAATCAAATCGGGTTGACATGACATTAAAATGATTGGGGGTATGTTATATTAAAATGAAGTCTGGGTATACTTGATTTAGGTCACTCAAATGTAGGTAAGAATTACATCAGAGGAAGAATGTAACCCCCCCCCCCCAAGCTGATCAGAACACAGTAGTTTCCACCTAGGTGTGGTTTGGTGAAGTCCTTCACTTATTTAGATAAAGGGAGCTGTCTCCAGGCTTGACCCAGATGAAGAGATTCCATGTAATCTTTTTTTTTTTCATGTAATCTTAATTACAAGGAGAACTGGGCTTTGGGGTGGGAGTAGGGGAGAAAAGACTAAGAAAGGAAGGTATAACACTGGGTAACTGTGCCCCCCACCCTCCCAGGATAATTGTTTTTCACAAACAGTTACTGAAAGTGGCTTCCACAAAACTATTTTGAAATTAATGGTTGCTTTGATGGATCCACATAACAAGAAAGATGTGGCAGAAATGGAATTAATATATTCCCTAGATTTCTGTTGTTATATTATTGCTTCAGTAAGTTTTGCATGAGGAGCAAGAGAAGAAAGTGGTTGAGGGAGTATGCAGGCATGGTTCATTAACATCACCTAGAAATAGGGGACTCTTGGGAATGTTCCTTTGGTACAACATTTATACTTTGTCTCTTTGGGACAAATATCAAAGGAGTTGTAGTGTTTGTGTTTTTGCCAGGCTATGTATATTACTGTATATATTTCATATTTGCTACTTCCTGAGAACTGACATGTGTAGAAGGGGATAGGTCATAAATCTCTCATTAATGATTCCCTTACCAATAGAAAGAACTCAGTAGAGAAGTGGTGTATTATTTGACTTATTAGAGCAGTGTTTTTGTGTAAGAGTAGATGCCAAAAAATTGGATGAGCAACCAGAGGTTATAAATTTCCTTGAAAGGAATACAGAAAATATTATAGCTGATGGGATTAAAAATGGGAAACTCTCATAAGTCTTCACTAGGGAGTGTCATCATGAAAAGGGCATGATTCTTGGAAATTTTATGCTTATATCAGTTTATAAGATACATTAGGGAAGGAGACTCAGAAATCACTGTGGAGAATATTGATATAATTAACTTGGGAGATAATGAGAGTGGGACTACAGTGGCAGCAGTGATAATGGAGAGAAATTTGTTGAATTGAAAAAAATATGTTGAACTGAATTGAAATATGTTGGCATGAGAGAAACAATAGAATTTAAGAAGGGGGTAGATATAGGGAGGAATCATAATTTTGGAAGGGACCTTAAAAGCCATTTAGTACAACTTTCTCATTTTATAGATGATAAAACTGAGGAATAGAGAAGTTAAATAATCTGTTAAGGTTAAACACAAAGTGACAGTCATTCACTATACCACACTGAATAAAGAATTAAAGATGTGTCCAAAGTGCACATGAATATATTTTTTGTATGGAGACAGCATGGATAGAGAGCTGTTTTCAGCATCAATGAGACATAGATCTAATTCCTCTATCTGTTAAATACTAGCTCTCCAATGCCGGTCAAGTTATTTGACCTCTCAGTATTCAAGGTGACTCTCTAAAATTGTAAGTTAGAGGTACCAACCAGCATTGTTATAAGGAATTTCCTTATCTAGGAGTTTCCTATATCAGTGAAATTACAGTTGACCTTGTCTCTATCAATAAATATATTTTGAATATACAAAGACCATAATATGGTAAAAAAATTATATAATTCCACTATTTTATTAATTTGAGTACCCCATCAGTGGGGTACTCATTAGGATTACTCATAGTAGTGATGTGGCCAGGGTCACACAGCTAGTTGGACTCCAGTTCCAGTCCTCTATCTACTGTGCCATTTAACTTTCTACAAATACAAGCAAATATATAGTCCCTGCTTTCAAGGAGCTTTTATTCTAATTTTTAAAAAATTAAATGTAAAAGTGACCTGAAGAGAATGTGAGGGGTGATGGAAGCACATAATTGCAGAGGATAGTGAGGCTCACCAGACTGTCAAAGGGGTCCATGACATAAAAAAATCAAGAATATTCCTCTACCTGGCATGCTAGAGACCTTCCAAATTTTGAACCTTTTATGTGTGTAAGTGCAGCCTGCCACGTATCCTTACTGTTACTGCTTGCTAATTTTCACCATGTGAGTAGCCTCCTACCTGCTTATATAATCATACATTTATTAGATGATACCTTTTATGCAACTTCATGGTCATATCATCATTGCAACCTACTTGATCTGTCTGCTGTCCTTTATCCTAGCTAACATTTTCTTTAAAGATTTGAAGTGTTCTATTAATTGCAGTCAAAAAGCATCACTGAGACAATAATGGTATTAAAAGATGAATATTTACAAGGAGAAGGTTGGGATGAGTGAAAGTGTTGGAAAATTTCTTAAAGTGTATCTCATCTACTCTGCTTCTCTTCTTCTCAATCCTCAGACCAGTTAATTTTCTGTATGCCATAACTTTCAAATATTGCACATGAATATACACATACACAGTATACTCTTTGTTCCAGCTACCAGATTATTCCTTTGCCAAAATTACTCAGCTTCTCTTCCTTTGAGATTCACTTGGGCTATCTTGATTAAGCAGTCTAATTCTTTGTCATAAATTTCTATACAACTTCCAAATCATTATATTCTGTATGGGATACTCAGGTTTCATCAACCATCTAAACTCTACTGACCTCCACCTTCATTATAATTTGGCCTCACACAGAAATAGTAATAGCTTGATCTGATCATTATCCATAATTCTATCTTCACGATCCAGAACTCAGAAATTCCTCTTTCAATTCAAGTAAAAGATAATTATAAAAATTCTGGTTAATTTATTCCATCTTATGTTTATTATTTTCTTTCCAATTTAATCTAAAAATACTTTTGCTATATCTTTTAGTTTAGATGAGTCTTTTACCAAATTTTTACAGAAAATCATATAGCATATCAAGACCGGATAAGTTTATTCTGTGTGAAAAATGTCACATAGGTTAGATATTCCACTATAGTAATAGTTCTACTGTATTCTGATCATAATACAGTTCATGTTAAGTAAAACATTCATTTATTAAAACAACTACTATTTGCTGGCCACTGTGTTAAATGATGAATAAAAATAGAGGTAAAGAAGTTCCTTCTTTCAGGGAGCTCACAATCTAATGGGGAACATAACATGCAAACAACTATAAAGAAATAAGATAAATACAGGATAAATTAGATAATCAACAAAGTTGGAGTCACCAACACTAAGTGGGGTCAGAAAGGCTTCTTGTAGAGATGAACTTTTAGATGGAACATCAAGGAAGCCATCAGGCATAGATGAGAATGGAAAGAATCTGAAATGTTATATCTACTTCTGCATAGCTCCTTTTAGAAAGGAGTTTTGACAAGATGGAACGAGTCAATGAGGATTGTGAAGGAACTCAATCTTTAAATATGAGTAGCATTTCAATTAACTGAGAATACTTAGCCTTGAGAAGATTTATGAGGAATATTATATATGAGGAATATTCCCAATGTTTTTAGGATCATTGTGCAATAGACTCATGAGAATTCAACCTACCTTTCTAGGCTTACCTAGTATGTTTCTCCTTTCAGTGCAAAGATGGATTTTATTACTTTATCATACATTCTTCCTTCTTGTCACTAATATATATTATAAACCATTCTCACTTCCCTTATATTCTTCGACACCTATTTCATTGTTTCCCTCTCTTTAGTCTGCTTGACATTGCCAAACAAGGATAACCTCAGCCATCAATCTTCTTCCCTTCCACACCTGGTCTGCATGCTGTTGATTATGGATCACAAAGCAGTTGATCAACATACATTATTCTCTAGCCAAACTGGAACCCATTTCTGGAAAATTTCCTGATCTTTCTTATCTCTGTATTCACTTTTCCCCCTTAAGTTCAGATTGCACTCTCCTGAATCTTCTTGAATTTTTCTCCACTCTCAATATGCCTGTACCTCTCCATAAACACATTTTTGCCCACTGAATTATTTTCCATTTTTTAATGTCTAGCACAGGTGCCATGAAGCTTTTGCTAACTGTAACTCAGACATAATAGTTACATCTTTATAATTCTACACCTTGTCTCTGTCTTATGCAAATACTCTAGATGCTAATTCATATTATAGATATTTGCATACCTGTTTTACTTCTACAAGATTTCAAGATCCTTATGGGGACAGGCTCTGTTTTATTTATCTTTGTATTCTCTGAAGAACTCAGGATAATGTCTTGCTTTTTTTTTCTTCTTTAAGCTAGACATATGATTTAATTGGTAGGGATTTCCCAGTGAGGCAACTCCCTCTAGTAGCTAACATTTATATAACCTGAACATTTTCAAAATTCTATGTTATCACATTCAATCCTCACAACAACCCTGTAAGGTAAATGCTATCATTATCTCCATTTTACAGATGAGGAAAATAAGAGAATTTAAATGACTTGATCAGAGTCTCATAACTAAGCAAATGTGTTCAAATTTGAACTCAGGTCTTCCTAACTCCAGGTCCAAGACTCTTACTGCCTTAATCAATGCATATGAGGCTTGCTCTCCAAGTTGCAGAATTAGAGTTGCTTGGGACACCAAGAGATTAAGGGACTTGCTAAGGGTTAAACAGTCCATATGTATTAAAGAGCCCAAATCTTCCCAACTCTCTATCCACCCCTCTTCTAGAGGCTTTCTCTTCTCTAGTAAATAGTGGATGACTAATAAATATCTGCCAACCAGAAATTAAACAAGTACTTCCAAATAGAAGTTGAGAAAAAATGAGTTAGTCCTCAAGAGAAAGTTGTCAGATGTGAATTTAAGGAGTAGCTTGGCCTTAAAATAGACCATAAGAGTAATGGGGTTTGGCTAAGTGTAGGAGAGGGGAAAAGCTATTCTATGTTGGTGAAGAACATGGGAAAAGGAGTAGAATACTAAAGAAAAACAGTCTTTGAAGAAGATAATCAGTAGATCTAACAACTCTTAGCAAATGTTCTAAATATCATAACCCAGAGCAGATTATATAGGAGCAAGTTTCTAACAGGATGTTTACAGTGAGGTAGGGCTTCAAAATACCCTATATTGTGTTAGAGCTAAAATAAACTCAGAGCACCTAGAAAAGTGGTGAGGTTACTTTCTTTCCCTACACAATTCTAGAAGAAGGGTTGTTTCATTCTCTTCTTTTCCAACATTTCTGACTCCTGGCGATAGTGAGTGTAAATTCCAATCAGAATCCCAGACCACTGGTTTAAGATACTAATGTAGAGAAGCAGCAATAAGAATATAACATGGTTGCTGAATGAATTGTTTCTTCAACCTTAACAAATAGTGCCACGGAGAAAACTATCAACCACTCTAAAAGGCCCTAGCTGCCCATTTATCCTTCAATTTAGCATGGATGAAATCCCACACTCACCCAAACTAGAACTACTATATTGCTAATATCTTTGAGGGGAATTTGTTTGCTGTTATAATGCTTTCACCATCTTTTCTGCATAATAAAATATACACTTATGCTCACAAGCATTAAAATATCATGGTGTTCCAATGGCTTTTTTGTTGTACTTTTAAACAGAAAAAATATTTTGCTGCAAATAGTCAAAAAAGAAAATAACATAAAGAATTTCTGAGTCAGATTAGTTTATCCATTAAACAAAAATTTGCCAAATGCCTCCAATGTCCAAATTTTATCATGAACACTATTGTTTGTTTTATAATGTCTCCCAAAAGTGTTCAGGACTCTGAACATTTATAATGAATATTATAAGTTCCTTTACTGAAACTTTAATACAAAGTCAAAGTCCTCTTCTCAGCTAGTCCCTCCATTTCCTCTCCCTCCCACTATTTTGTAGAGAATATTATCTACCTTCTGAAAACAGGGAAAGCCCTTTTTGACATTCTATGTTCTAATGCCCCTCCCAACTCTAACATTATATAGATATAGATATAGATATATACAGAGAGAGAGAGAGAGAGAGAGAGAGAGAGAGAGAGAGAGAGAGAGAGAGAGAGAGAGAAATTTTTGATTTAATTTAATTTAATTATTTTTTTTTGGCCAGGCAATGAGGGTTAAGTGACTTGACCAGGGTCACACAGCTAGTGTCGAGTGTCTGAGGCTGGATTTGAATTCAGGTCCTCCTGAATCCAGGGCTGGTGCTTTATCCACTCCATCACGTGGTTGTCCCCAATTATCTCTTCTTTTAAAAAGATTGATGTTCATCAATCATTTAAAAAATCATATTATTGGTGTTCAAGCTACTCATTGTCTTACCCATCCTTGTTTATCTACATATATTGGTGCCTTACGATATAAAGGGAACAAATTTTCAATGTTCATGCATTGAAATCATAAATGTAACTTTTTAATGCCCCTCCAGTTCACAAGTATAAGATTGATCTTATTCTGTACTAATGCATATTTCAAATATTTTTTCTCTCACATCTTCATTTTGACTTAGTCTATACACATTTACCCTTTCCCTCTTCCTAAATTGTTTCAGTCCTATATTATTTTTTTCCTTTACTTCCTTACATATTGACATCATTATTTGTCTCTTCAGCATTTGTGTTACTTTCCATACTTCAGTTGTACTTTCATATTTTTTACTCTAGTCACCACCATCTCCAAACCATATGAATGATACACAAGGAAGTTCATTCCTCAGAACCATTTCTTCCCCTCTACTCACATAGTTGTTACCATTAAAAACAAAACAAATTAACAAAAAAAACAACATTGTGTTCTAGGCTACCATAATTAAAACAAAATACTAGATAATTCCAAACTTCCACTTTGATTTTCTGTAAGTATAGTATTTTTCTCATTTAATCTACCCAGCATACCATTGCCATAGTATTTTTGTTAAACATCATTATTCTTTTACTTCCTTGAAAAACAAAATGAAACAAACAAAAAATTCCCATGTCTCTGTGATTCTTTCTATTATTCTATTTTACTCCAAATTCCAGTGGCTTTTAAGATCTTTTATGATTTGATTTTATCTTACCTGTCTGTTGTTTCCATTATTTCCTAATATGATCCCTGGTTCATGGTCAAGTTATTCCCACTTATCTCATTTAACTGACATATTTATTCCTTCCTTTGTTCCTTCCTAAGTATTAACCTCATTGCCAAGAATATCTTCCTTCTTACTCTATTTGTACAGACCCAAACTATACTTTGAAGTCTAGTTTAAGATTTAGTTCCCAAGCTCTTCATGAGGCTTCTCACAAATAAATTTGCTCTTACTTTTTTCTTTAATGAATTCCTTTTATTTATACTTTTTCCCATATAATTACTATTGAATGACATGATTTTTCCATATAAATATGTGAAAAATCTTGAGCTCTATTTCTTCCATTAGATTGTATGTTCCTTAATAGTAAAAATAACTTATGCAACTCTTGTGGTCCAGACAACATTTCTAAGGATATGTAATAGATGTTTAATAAATATGTATTCATTATTGCTTTGAATATATTTAGACTAATTGGCCTTTAACAATCCTTTAACACATATAAATACAAAGTCCATTGTCTCTAAAATTCATACTGTACAAGTACAAGCTGTGTAAGGTTTGGCTAGAATACTACGCTTATGAAAAATCTGGGATTTTTAATGGACTGCAAGTTTAGTATGAGTCAACAACACACCTAATGTATTTTAAAATAAGGTTCAAAACATCTATTGATTTAAGAACTCCATGAAAAAAGTCAGTAAAACTATGTGTTTGTTGTCATGTAGCAATCTTGAGGTCAGTTGGTCAGCATCCAATTAGACTTTATCAAACAACTAGAGTGCTATGCTACGTGCTCAGTTATGTTAACATGAGGTAATTTACAGTTAACAAAAAATGAATAGATTTTAAAAGGCCTTTTTCCCACTTATTCTGTAATGAATTTCTTAAACATACATCCATTTTGTTTTTTCTTTATTAAGGGTTAAAATGTATATTTTATTAATTTATGAACCTATTTCATTTGGTGTGTGAACCATTAATGGCATCATTTCATTTTCTTTTTTCTGACTCTTCCACTAAAGTTTTGTTTGATATTAGATCATATTTGTCACAAAAATGTATGACTCATTAAATGATATGGTTTTCAACCATTGCACATTAACAGTTTATGGGAAGAATTGTGTATGTATAATGTGCACTAAAAAAAAAATTGTTCCTATGCTAAGGTATCATCAATTAGTTTTTTTCTGTGTTATGGAATACATTCGTAATTGTGGCCTTTTGTTCTATTTTTGCTCCTAGGTTATTCAGATAAACTTTGAAGAATGTGGATCTAGAGTCTGGCTATGACCACCATTGACAATTGGCGATGGAGGAGAAGTTGGAGATCCCAGAACTGTGCTGCAAGTGTAAGTGTCCAGTGTTTGTATGATTACCCTGGAACATGATAATATTTACAAATATTATTTTATATTTATTTTGAAACTATATTTTTTTCTCCATAAGAAAGCTTGTAGGAAAAGTTATAAATACACTAATAAGTCACATGAGCCAGTCCTGGGGCCTTTTTGACACAATCCAAAGAGAATAGCAGCATCTGTCATGAATCTAATTTTAGTCCATCCTTCCATCTACAGAAGTAAAGTTTCTGATTTACTCCTGTATCAGAACAGTCAGTTAGCCAGTTTGGTTGTAAGATAATACTGTGGAAAAAGGGAATAATATATATAAGCTAGAATGGTAGGTTGAAGCTCATTATAAAGGGCTTTAAATGCCTAACAAAGGAATTTCTAGTCTATGCTAGTGGCAATAAGGAACCACTTAAGCTTTTTAAGTAGGGAAGTGATATGGTCAAATATCAGATTTGTGCTTTAGGGATGCCATTTTACTACAGTACTGACCATGGATCTAAGATGGAGACACTTAAGGCAGATAGAATAATGAAGATATTGCTGAAACTAATCTATGAAAAAGGCGACAAGGGCCGGGACTCAGCTGGTAGCTGTTGTGAGTAGAAAGGACCATATATTTTGTTGTTTTTTAATGTTTCTATGTTAAGAAACATTTTAATTAATCCATTGCTCCTATTTACCCTTTTTGAAGCAATTTCACACACACACACATACACTTGCACACCTACTGAAGAACTCAATACATCATTTCAAAGTGCAGTTAACACAAATTCCTACGGCATTAGGCAAGTTCAAAATTACTTATCTTTCTGCATTTTAAATTCATTGCCTTTATGCTAGGAAGTTGGTGGCACATTTCAATTTTATTCTTTTTAGATTCGTAGTTTGTGTGTGTGTGTGTTGATCAGAGTTCTAAAGTCTTTCAAAGTTGATTTTTTCTTTATTATTATTATCATTATATAAATTGTTCTCCTAGTCCTCACTTTGCTCTACATCAGTTCATAAAAGTCTCCTATTTTCCTTTGAAACTTAGAAATTATTCATTTCACCATCTCTTATGGAAGAATAATAATCCATTCTTCCTGTCTACTACAATTTGTTTAGCCTTTCTTCAATAGGAAGAGAATGTTTTAATTTTCAATTTTGGGTTCCCATGAAAAGAGGTTCTGTATTTTTTCACATACCATTCCTTTCCCTCTTTCTCTGATATCTTAAACAATTATAGACCTAATAGTGGTTTAGCTGGGTAGGGTATACACAGATTGACAACTTCCATGCCAGTCTCATATTCCTTTCCAAAATAGTTGGACCAGTTACAACTTTCACCAACCAATCCTGTAGTCGAAAATGAAGACCAGATATGAGGCCAACTACTTCTACTTTTGCATAGCAGTAATTAAGATACTTCTTTACACTGAGCCGAAATCTACCACTCTGTAATTTACTGTCATACAGTTAGACCTTAGTCATCAGATCTAATTTCCCCTTTTCCCAGATGAGATAACTAAGATCCTTCATAGAGGTAGCCCTTTATTTTTGGCTTTCTGACCACAGTGGGGTTATTGTTTTCAGAGAATCACCTATAATTATTCACAGATTGCTTTTTCTGGATTGTAAATGATTGAATTTTTTCCCCTTCAATAACAACTTTAGTGTTGCTCCATACTGAAACTCATTTGCCACTTTTCTGCCTCTCTCATATAACTTGTTTTTTTTTTTGGTGAGGCAATTGGGTTATAAGTGACCTTGTCCAGGGTCACACCAGCCTAGTATGTGTTAGTGTCTGAGGCTGGATTTGAACTCATGTCCTCCTGAATCCAGGGCTGGTGCTCTATTCACTGCACCACCTAGCTGCCCCACCTCTCATATATACTTATAAAATGATCCTCTACTAAATGGAAAAGTAGACTTGGTCAATAATCATTCCACATCTTAAGGGCTGATTTCTTATATTTATGATAACAGCAAGTGATTTCACAGAGCTTTTATTTAGAAGGACTTTGCCAGGTAGCATATTTTCTAGTCTGACAACATACATATTTTCAGATTATTAGTCATATTAAAAGAAAAAGGAAAGAGGAGAGGAGATACATGAGGGGAAAGGTAGAGAAAGGTAAAATGTAAAAAAACAAAATTAAGATTCTCTGCTCTCTATAATCAGTCAACTAAACATTTCCCACAAAAATATGAAGAAACCAAGACAGCAAGCAGATCTCAGATAGAGGAATACCACCTCTACTTCTTGCTGCCCCCAGTATGTGATATATAAAAGTAGTTCTCTCAGCAGTATTATTGTAGTAAAGGGTAAGAGTAATGGGAAGAATGATAATTTCAATGCCCTTATGAATAATGGAATAGTTTATTCTTCATAGAAATTATAGGTCACCTGTGATTGGCAGAAATCATAATAGTATTTAGATAACTAGAAATCTTAGTGTATCGTGGGTGGGCAAAAATGGTAGGAATTCTAAATACTTCTCAAAGTTCCCCCCTCTAAGAGATAGATATTGATTGGCAATTTATTATAATAATTTTGTTTTTACTTAAACACAATACCCAATTTTATATAATTTTTATTTATTGGGTGATTTTTTTTCTATCATAAGAATTAAAAACAAGAAGTTGATTTAGACATTACCATTCTTTAAATGTTCCAACTAATTGATGGGTATTGGCCTCTTGGTAGTCAATGTTATATATAAAAAGGATATTTAGATAATGATGATGATAATGATGATATGAGCTGTAAGAAATTTAAGAGTCATTGAATTTGATTTCCTATTTTTTACGAAAGAAACTGAAGCCAGAAGTTTATGATAGTAAGGGTCAAAGTCAGATTTGACACCCAGTTCCTCTGATTCCAAAATTAATATGTTTTTCTATTGACCACATTGCCTCCATCAGTACATATATCTTAGCCAGATGGTATGGATAATGAGTTTGTAGAATTGAACAAAGGGAAAAGTTTGGGCTTCGTTGCCTTTGGAGTGTTTTTTAAAAGCCCAAAGTTTCTCCCTTAATAAAAAGATCCAAATTCTTAACCAATAATGAAGAAATGTGCTTTGCATCTAAAACTGGTAGAAAGCATATGATTTTATGCCAATGTTGAAATAATGCCAATGAGAAAATATAAGTACCTTGTAGTAAAGAATTTTAATTTGGTATAGATTTATTTGATTTAAATATAGTAAAATCCTTTCTGAAATCTCAGTATCACCTATAAAGTTATATTCCTATAATAATTTTTTCTTTTTTTTTCATTTTTGGGGTCGGGGGGCAATGAGGGTTAAGTGACTTGTTCAGGGTCCACACAGCTAGTAGTACATATTTTTTTAATGAATTGGTAGTGATTTAAAAATGTGAATAGCACCCAGTTGATATCTTAGGTGGAGAATATCCAGAATCTCAACTTGATAGCTACAGGTAGTTGCAGGTCACCTGAAAAGTTGAGAACCAGCTTGGGGTTGGTCTTTTGATAGAAGAGTATGTCCCTAGTGTTAACAATGCATCAGTAACTAGCATAAAATATGGATAACATACCCAGAACATAGATGAGTATCCAGAGAGTAGGAATTATATTGTATCTGAACAAAATCAAGGTCTTTATCAGCTGTTCTTGGGAGAAAACAGGAAGATGAGTGTTTTATTCATTTTATTCTTCCCTTCTGACTTGTCATTGCCATATTATACTCAGTATGGTATCCTGTGATGATTGTTGGTATTTATCTTTCTTCCCATTTGAAGAAATAATTATTTAAAAGCAGAATAGTCCTCTCAAAATGTTCCCCAATTCTTTTTCTTGTTATTGTTATTATTGTTCACGATTCTCCCTATTCATAGGTATTAAAATACGTTTATCTAAACGGCTTCTTTTCCTCAGAAGCAAAATCTCCCACTTTCCTAAAATAGAATCTTCTTTCCTTGAATTGAGAATGACAAGATGAACCATCCACTACAGTTTAGCTGGAGAAAAGATGAAGGATGAAACATAGTTGTATGGTCACAGAGAATGGGGGCTCCTATATTTTGCCTATCTTGAAGCTAGTTACTTTTATTTTCGAACAAATGGACATTTATACCCCATCCGTTATGTGGATATTTTTGTTCTCTACCCTAGTTCTTCTGGAAGGCCAGCCAAAAAACAGAGTCAGCCTTATTTAGGATCTTGAGGGCAATGACAGACTAACAGACTAGGAGTTGTTAGGTTTTTTCCTATTCTTAAGAACACAAGAGAAACGTCTCTCTTCCAATCCAGTAGCTATTTGTGACCTCAGTACAACTATACATTTTTTTTTATTCTATAATACCTGTGGATATGGCTCAGATTCAGATAGAGTGCTCATCCCACAAAGACATCCTTTCTCTCTGAGCTGACTGATGTTTTTTTTCTTGCAAAGACCATGGAACTTTTAACAGATTAAAGCTTTTTAATTACTTACAGTTTTAAATAGTGATCAGTGAGTCTCCCCTCTTCTTTCCCCCCATAATGGCTATCTTTAAATTTTAAGGGTTGTCTGCAAAAAGAGGGGTTTAGACTTTTTCTTCTTGGCTCCAGAGGGCAGAATGAGATACAATGGGTTGAAAATTGCAGAGTTAAAGTTAAATTGATGCCTGACAAAAATTAAAGAAACCCAAACTTCCTAACAATTAGTTGTCTAAAATAGATGAACTGCCTGAGGGGAAAAAGAGATATTACTGGAATGGAAATCTTAAGCAAAATGTTTAAGTTCACATGTCAAGTACCTTCTAGCAGGAGCATGACATCATGGAACAAGTACTGCCCTCTGAGTCTGAGGACTTGGGTTTTAATTCTACTTCTGAGGCTACTTGTATGATCTTGGGCAAAACACAGCTTTCTAGTTACTCTCTTACTCATATATGAAAAGAGGGGGTTAGACTAGATTACTTCTGAGGTCCTTTCCAGTTCTACATTTATTATCATAGTGTAGGAATGTTTTTCCTACTCTATGGTTATATTAGATAGCTTCTGATGTCTCATCTAACCCAGAAGTTTTGTGATTCTATTATTTAGATAATCTTTTTTAGTATGAATCAGCTCTAGAACCTATGGAAAGTCTATCTAATAGCATTTCTGAAAAACAGTTTGGAATTCACTTTCTCATTTAGTATTGACAGCAGATTGGTAAATTATTGCCAAAACCTAGTAGAAGGAAGTCTTTAAAATCTATTATCATCTAAGACCCTAATTTGATATTGCCCTTGTTCATGAATCTGTTTTAACATTGTTCAGTTATTTGTGTGTTTTTTTTCTTTTTTCTTTAACTTTTTCTATCCCATACCTACATATATTTTCACTCCTTGGGTACTAGAAAGAATTTCAAAACTAAAAAATGAAAAGAAAGAAATATGTTGCCTACAGCACTGAAAGTTTGAGTGTCTTGATGAGGTTCACACAGCCTATACAGGTTAGAGGTAGAAGAAATGAAGACAAATTTTCTTGGCCTCTGAGACAAGCCTTCTATCTCCTATGCCATACTACCAGATATACTAAATCAGTAACTATTCCATAAGGGATCATTCCAGCATGTTCTAGTCAAGTAATAAGACAATTAATATTGGATACCAATGACTTGTTCATTATACCTTTAATTTTTTTTTAATTAAAAAAAATTTTTTGTGGGGCAATGGGGTTAAGTGACTTGCCCAGGGTCCACAGCTTATGTGCCAAGTGTCTGAGGCTGGATTTGAACTCAGGTCCTTCTGAATCCAGGGCCGGTGCTTTATCCACTGCACCACCTAGCTGCCCCTAAATTTAATCTATAAACAGATAAGTGTCATATTTACATTCAATTCAGTTGAACCTTGGGAGTCTCAAGGAAAACCTAGAAAATGTCACATTCCATGCTACAAATCAGAACTATAGTTCTTAATTCAAGAATTTCATAACAATTCAATAGGGAGCACAAGCCTGACAGGAATGAAATTACTATCTTCAGCTCATTTTTTGAATTATATAAGTACACCAAAAGTTTGAGGTGGTTTTAAATAAAATGGGAGGAAAATATAGTCCTTTCTAGGCTTCTAACTTTTAAACCACCAAAGTGGCCTTGTATAAGCTATTGCTAACCTTGAAGCTAAGGGCACAGCATGACAAAATGATCAATTCCAAAGAAATCCTTATGGCAGAATTATGGGGAACTCAATGTCTGTGGTCATAGAAATGCCATTGTATCTTGACATCTTAGGGATTGTTTGCTTCCCCTAAGTGCCATAATCAAATGTGAAGACTGAAGGTAATGCCACTTTAGAGTTGCAAATTTAAGGTCACTGTACAGAAAATGCAGAGTTGCTCCATACAGCTTTCATTATGTTACAGGTTTACAATCCAAAGTCTAGCTCATAATCCTTCAGTATACTATCAGGTCCTGCACACCCCATGGAGTTTCTTGGAGCGCACAGTTCCAATCCTGGAAAAGACATTTCTCATTCTCAGCAGCTCCATGGAGGGTGAGGAGAAATAGTGTCAGTAGAGCAGAGCAGAATGGAAATTCAACCATTAGCTAGTAATTTAGTGTTGAATTTATGAATTGACACTGAATTGAAGCTATCAAAAGAACCACCTTTATGGAGATTTAGATCTCATTTTCATATGTAAGTATCTATTCAGATGGACATGTTTATTCTGAGAATTGTATCAGTGGTTGTAATAGAGCTATCACCTTTTTACTTTATAATCCCAGTATACCTTCTCCTATATCTTTTGTATATGAGGGAAAACAAGCTGTAAGAATACCCAGAACTCATTTTCATGCGAGGGTGGTGCGAAAATTCCATTCTAGCATATGACACCTTTTCTAGTTATATTTTCTATATTGCCTTTTCTACACTCCTTATTACCATTGGATTTATCATTAGAACTTGTAAAATAAAGAGCAAATCTCACACAATTAAAAATGATGACAACAGTATAGCATCTGGGGCACCTTTTCTCATATATGAAACCCTAGAAAGCTTTCCCATATTCAAGGCACTCTGGGTCAGTACTCACTTCAGAAACCATGAAGCATAAGTCCCAATAGGTGTATTACTTTTTACTAACCAGGCAGATGGCATATTACTGTTGTTGTTCAGTCATGTCTGACTCTTCATGATCCACAGAACAAAAACAAACAAACAAACAAACAAACAACCCCCCCGCCCCAAACCCAGAATAATATTTCAGGCTAAGACTAAGACTTTTAGGTTGATTCATTTAGTCTGATATACATGATCACAGAAAACGCTGACGTCTTTTCAGAAAATTTCTTTTCATTCCTACAAATCTCTGAATGTGAGTCAATGCTTCCTAATACTCTTTCAATACATACCCTTAAAACCTATAAGGATCTTGTTGGAAGGTGAACCATTAGATGAACCCATCCTTCAAATACTCTTTGATTGACATATAAATGAAGATAGGTTCAAAAATAGAAGTTGAAAGAAAACAAGGCTTCTTCTACCATCACCTCTCCACCTGTCTTTGACACTTAACTAGAGACTCCATCTGGCTTCATTCCTGTCTTTAACACTTATTTGTGAAGCAACACGACCTCTCTGATCTTCCTATGGTAATTATAACTGAAATATAAGTTGCATTCATATAGAATAATTACTACAACAAATCACTTTCCTCACAGTATTCCTTTCTTATAGGTAGAAAATGGATAACTAATAGTTATATAGTGCTTTGCCATTTTGTTATTTTGGGAGGCAATGTGGGACAAAGGAAATAGTATTGGATTTGAAGTCAAAACTCCTGATGGTCTCTTGCTATCTATGAGACCTTGAGCAATTCATTAACTTCTCTCAGCCTCAATTTCCTCATCTATGGAATGATAGGGTGAGCCTTAAGGATCTCTAAGGCACCTTACACTCATTCTGTGATCCTATGATTTATAACTGACAAAGCCTTTTAAATACATTACCCCATTTTATCCTTATCACAACTGGCAGATGAGATACATGTACCATCTGTGTCACAAGAATTCTTCCACTTTACATTGGGAGAAAAACATGTTATATATTTACCTGGGAGAAGTTAAAAACAAACAAACAAACAAAAACCAAAAACATTACTTGTACAAGCTATGAAAAAGCAGAGGGAAAGGGAAAAACCCCTCACATTCCTTATATGGGTGACTATTAGAGACACCATTGTATGTTTTATAAGTACATACTGATTTTCAGGATGACATTCTGTATGAACATACCTCTCCAAGAATGTAACACATGCTGATTTAAATGCCCAAATATGCTTCCAACATTTGAAATTTAGATTTGTTCAGAAAAATTGGTACGGTTTTACATCATATGCTCAAAAATGTTGGCCAAGGTAGAATTAAATTCTACAAACTTAGTAAGTAAGCTATGTGAAGTAGAAATAAGACTAGATTTGGAGTAAGAGAAACTGGGTTCACTGCCAACTCTACTACTTACTACCTGTTGATCTTGGACAAATCATTTGACCTCTCTGGGCTTCAGTTTCATCATCTGTTCAGTTATAATGTCTCTAAGATCCCTTTCAGATTTAAATTGTGTTCCTCTGATTGATTCTCTGATGTGTGAGAAACTGGGTTATATGGTAGAGGAGATGCAAAGATTAACAATCTGGGTTCCTGTTCTAAAGGTACTCACAATCAAATAGTTTTACAAAATATAGAGAGATAGATACCTGGAATACAATGTAAAATGTTACAAGTGGTATAAGGGATATAAAGTGCCATATATGCATAATATGGAGCACTTTAAGATTTGCAAAGTGCTTTACAAATTTTATCTCATTTTATCCTTACAACAATCCTTGGAAATATGTTCAATTGTTATTATAGCTTTTTACAGATGGGGAAACTGAGGCAGATGGAAGTTAAGTGACTTGCTAGTAAGTTATCTGAATCCTGTTTTGAATTCAGGCTTTCCTGATTTCAACTGCACGGCTTTATCCATTATCCACCTTGCTGCCATATAGAAGAATTTTAAATTGAGTTTTTGATGTTTGTTAGGATTTTAACAAGTTAAACTAATGGTAAAGTCATTCAAGGTTGGGGAAGGGAGAACAACATTACAATAGCAACTCAGAGGATATTCAAGAAAGGGTAAGACTTATCTTTATACACATACACACACATTTTTTTTAATTAAAAAATTTGGGGGGTGGGGCAATGAGGGTTAAGTGACTTGCTCAGGGTCACACAGCTAGTGTCAAGTATCTGAGGCAGGATTTGAACTCAGGTCTTCCTGAATCCAGGCCTGGTGCTTTATCCACTGCACCACCTAGCTACCCCTAGCCTTATCTTTAAATCGCAAATAAGGAATAAATAACTAATAGGAGGTGGTAAGCCCTATGAGCAGTTTATCTAGAGCCTGGGATACTACAGACTTGAAAGTTAGTCTGAAAGGAGCCAGTAGGGTTCCATCTTATGACCCAAGAATTAGTTTTGTAATTTGTCTTTTTCCTTCATGTAAACAACCACTCTTGATGACTTGATTTATATATTTTAAGTTGTTTTACAGAGATGACTGCAGAATACTACCATTATAGTCCCCAAGAGGAACAATTATTATTTACATTAAAATCTATGTAACTGCAAATTATTACACTTGGTTGCCAGTTTCTTTGCTCACTGGTTACAAGGTAACTTCATTAGCATGATACAAATCAACCCAAAGCAAATACTATAAACGTAAATCAGTTAAACAATACAAATTAGTTTAACAGCTCTATTTAAAGCAGATGCTATGGTTAGATTATGTGGAAACCAGAAGGGTTTTATCAAAGACAAGGAAGTCTAGATAGTTGATCAGGAGAACAATAAGATTTATTTACTTTCTTGAGGAAAGAAGATAGTGAATGGGAATTTCAAAGGGGAATTTAAGTTTGTTTATTCTCTTGGGGAAAGTGAATTAGGACTGTTGGGCTCAGTTTGAAGTCTTTGTCAAAAGGTATTTTGCTCCTATTAATCCAGGGTCTCATGGAATCCACTTGCATGATAGGGCAGTGCCATCAAATCCAGGTGATTCATACATTCATATTAACAATAGTTACCAGAGAAGCAACCCAATCCCTAATCTTTTAGGCCTTAAATTAACATTGTTACATAATTTTATTTTGTTATCTTTTAGGAAATCAAACCTTTCTTAATTTCTACAATGTCTTAAAAAATACATTCTAAGACAATGGAACATTTGACTTGGGAGTTGGTTCCTGAGATTTTATCTCTCTCAACCAGTTTATATAAATCAATCTATTAACACTTGATGGGAGCACAAACATAAGTAGATATAAGTTTTTTTAGATTTTAGCATAAAATGATAGGAATGGTTTTTTAAGGACTTAAGCTTAAAGTAATATATTCATTCATTTTATCAGCAGATCTCTCGCCTAAACATTCCAAAAAGTCTGGGTTGAGACACAAGAACTCCATCCCACAGCCAGGCCAATGATCAAAAGGCAGAACAATCAGAGTTTTTTCCATTTTTTTTCCGGGGTAATGGGGGTTAAGTGACTTGCCCAGGGTCACACAGCGAGTAAGTGTTAAGTGTTTGAGGCTAAATTTGAACTCGGGTCCTCGTGAATCTAGGGCCAGTGCTCTATCCACTGCGCCACCTAGCTGCCCCCATTTTTTCAATTTTTAAAAAACATTATGTAGTATATTTTTACATACATTGATGTCAAGGACTCTTCTGTATTTTAAAGAGGCCAGCATGTAACTCAAATTCAAGGAGAAAACATTTCCCAAGAGATATCTGTTGAGACAGTCTAGCAGGAAGGGCACTCATTCAGACATCAACATGTCCTACTCTTCCAAGCATCGAGCTCTAAGGAATTTCAAACTATCGACTATCAATTTTACAGTCTTTGGGACAAAAGACACTTAAACTGGCAGCTATAATTATCATGAGATCTAACTGTTCTCTGTTGCTGGCAGGATCTCAACTGGAGATAATTTTGATGAGCTATTATTGGGCTAAAGCAGATCTGAGTGCTTCTGGAACCTCAGCATGACTTGGGTCATAATGATTATACTTTCTTTGAAATATCTTGGATACTGGGAAAGTTCAGGGAACAAGAGCAATATCTCATATAAAGTAATTTACATTTATACAACTTGAAAAAAACAACAACATTGAATTCAGAATGCAATGGGGAAAGCAGTCATAATGATGCCTTTCTGGCCACCCTGTGTATAAAAGAGAAAAAGTTATTATAATTAATCTTTCATATTTTAACTAGTCATGCTAGTATTATAGAGACTAGACTCACTTTGATATTTTTGATGAGAACTCAATGGGTAGATGGACAACACATTGAGTTAATCCATCAGTAATCAGATGTTAGTCATTGGCTACAGATGGACAATGAGGCACACACAGGATTGAATAGGAGGATGAGAGTAAACTGGATTTAATTTTGGAAATTGTGTAGTTCTTTGAGTACTACAAGCTTCTTTCCAAAATGAAAAGCCATTTTACATTTTTACTAATACTAAAATGCCTATGAATGACAGAACATCACAATCTTTCATGTCAAAATTGGAGGCTACCCTGGGACAATAGAGAAGGGAATGATGGTGGCTCTCAAAAGGCTTCAGGATATTTATTAGCAGCAATGATTTGTGCAGAAGTATAAAAATGCAATTTAAGAAATAAAGAGAAAAGGGGCATTGGCTAATCATGTAGCAAAAAAGATAAGTTGATAAACAGCTCTCAAACTGTTGTAGTACTAACATGTAACATAACATATCACATGATGTTAAGAGACCTAGATAAAGGCCTCTGACATGTTTGTTGTTGTTGTTGTTTTATTTTTTGCAGGGCAGTGAGGGTTAAGTGACTTGCCCAGGGTCACACAGCTAGTAAGTGTCAAGTATCAGAGACCATATTTGAACTCAGGTCCTCCTGAATCCAGGGCCAGTGTTTTATCTACTGAGCCACCTAGCTGCCCCAGACCTCTGACATGTTGGATAAACTCTCATGTGGAGAATTTATGGTAGGATATAGATAAAAGTTCCAAAAGATAAGAAAGCATGAATGGATTGCCATTCCCTTGGCAGGAGTGCTCACAATGATAGGGTCATCAGCCTATTGAAGTTTTGTAGTGGATTCAATAGAATCAATTGCCTGGAGAATTTCACAAAGATGATAAGACATAAAATTTTCATAAATTGTGACAAATAGTACCAACATCACAGGGATAATTATTTTTCAAGAAGTTATGGATATATCTACCTATGGAAGTAATGCCTTCAAAACATAAGGGCTCAGAATCTAAAGGATTCTGGGAGATAAACTAGAATATCAGAGCATAGTATTCTTAGTAGTGGCAATCTTCAGCTCTTCAAGATTCCCAATTATAATTATGTTAGATTCCATAGAGAATATGGTAATATTACAGGTCTTATAGTTAATGGTATTTGCAAATGGGGTTCCAGAGTCACGTAACTGTGATAGCCACCACCCTAAAGTATCAAAGAGCTTTAAAAGAAGGTATTGAGGTTAGAGAACTAGTAGAAGCCTTAAATAAGATATTGAATGTTCATATATAAATATGTGAACATTCAATATATATGTGAACATTCAATATTTTACTATATTAGATATCTTATTATATGTATATATATACACACATACATATACAGATTACATATATACATATATAGTTCTTCCCATAAATTAATGTAAGATACTAATAGGAGCACAAAAAAGTAGAAAATATGAATGGTCCTTGCCCTCTAAAGACCCTTTGTCCATAGTGAATACAAGCATATAGTGTGGTTCTTTTTTCCTATAGAAATAAGGAGGAACAAATATACATATAGCAGAGAGTCTGATCAGCTAATTAAGTTAGACTCTTGAGTCCTATAGTGAAATTACATGCCAACATTATTGAATACTCAATTAACTAATTGAACTATTCATTTATGTAGCCCTTTCCAGTGTATATACAATTTTATTTTGAAAACTGTCTTCTAGTCTTACAATGTTTTGATTTTCTTAATGAAATGCCACATTATATATATGATATTTTAGTGTTATTTATTTTAATTATTCCTAATTTCTTCTTAGCATTATCTATCCTTAGTTAACTGTATGTTAACTATATGGTATATATGGTATGTATATATATATGGTATGTATATATATGTGTGTGTGTGTGTGTGTATATATATATATATATATATATATATATATATATATATATATATATACACATACATACATACATACATACCATAGAATGGCATGTATAAATCATTCCTGATGATGTTAAATTATAAGAAAAAAGAATGCTGAATGTATTCCAGGATAAAGCAAAAGGCCACATATTTGCATAACAGAAATAATTAACAGAGTGGAATAATGGGTTGTAGTTGTCCTGTTTAGTAGAGCTGTCCATATGCCTAGGCTTGAATATAAATCAGGGTAAACATAAAGAAAATCAGGCATTATGCCCAATAGAAATTTAATAGATGTCCTTCTTTTGGCAATTTTTCCCCTCCTTCCCAACTCTACCCTCCCCACCCCCAATCCATTCTGTCTGCCACAAGGATTTGTATATGAGGAAGAACTCTGAGCGTATTTTCTGAAATTTTCTGTTCTTTTATCTTAGTGATATAGGCCTGACCAGGATGAATACAAGGGAAAATGAAACCTAAGAGGTTATTGAAGATGAAAATATAAATATGTTAAAAGGTTTTTAGAAAAATTCATGATAATTGATGTATAGTAAGTTATTAAAAGGAAGAGGTTTGGAGAATTCAAAGTACCATAGATTCAGAACAGGAAATTATATTAGTGATCATCTGAACCAATGCTCTCCACCCCCCCCTTTTTTTTTTTCGCATTCTTAATAGTATTTTTTTCCAATTACATATAAAGATAGTTTTCAACATTTCTTTTATAAGATTTTTGAGTTCCACGTTTTTCTTCCTATCTCCTTTCCCTCCCCCCCTCCCCACGACAGAGAGCAATCTGATAAAGGTTATGTATGTACAATCACATTAAACATATTTCCACATTATTCATGTTCTGAAAGAAGAATCAGAACAAAAGGGAAAAACCTCAAAAAAGAAAAACAAACAACACAAAAAGTAAAGAGTATGGTTCAATCTCCATTCAGATTCCACAGTTCTTTTTTCTGGTTGTGGAGAGCATTTTCCATCATGAGTTCTTTGGAATTGTCTTGGATCATTGTATTGCTAAGAAGAACTAAATCTATCAAAGTTGTTCATCACACAATGTTGCTGTTACTGTGTACAAAAGTTCTCCTGGTTCTGCTCACTTCACTCAGCCTCAGTCCACTTAAGTCTTTCCAGGTTTTTCTGAAATCTGCTTGCTTATCATTTCTTATAGCAATATAGTACTCCATTACATTCATATGCCACTTGTTCAGTCATTCCCTAATTGATGGTCATCCCCTCAACTTCCAATTCTTTGTCACCACAAAGAGAACTGTTATAAATATTTTTGTACATGCTCCCACCCCTTTTGGTATCAGGAAACTGAATAATACAGTAGTTTTTGAATTTCATAATGTAGGTAATAAGTAGCAGAACCCAAGTTATCTGACATTAAATTCAAAACGCTCTTTCCACTGGACCAAACACTATCTTTAAGAGTGGTGTAGTAAAAGACTATACCCAAGTTGTTTCACACATCAATGTAATGGCCTAGACATGTTAATAAGGTGGTCACAAATGGTTTCTTGGATTGGACTGTTGGAGTCTCGTATATCCCATGATTCATCCCTTGGTGCCATGGCCAAAGAAAAACCTAGGGATCTATTTCCCATGTTTTTGTGATGGATCCCAAACATATTTTACAAAGTGAATCAAATATTTGTAGACATCATAGCTCTAACAGACTGTTTCTAAGACTATAGTGACACTTCTTCTTTTTTTTCTGGGGGGGGGGCAGGGCAAAGAGGGTTAAGTAACTTGCCCAGGGTCACACAGCTAGTAAATGTCAGGTGTCTGAGGCTGGATTTGAACTCAGGTCCTCCTGACTCCAGGGCCAGTTCTCTATACACTGCACCACCTAGCTGCCCCATATAGTGCTGCTTGATATCCTTAAATAGTTCTTATAGAGTCCCCTCCTTAGACACCTGCTTATGACTGGAGAAAATCAATCCATCCTAGTATGGAGTAAAATGTTAGAACAAGAAGGAACAACTGGAAACCAAGATATTGCTGAAAATAATGCAATTTAATACAACAAACATTTACAAAGTACCTACTATATGTAAAACGCTGAACTAGACACTGGGAGAGATGTAACTCTTGCCCTTATAGAACTCACTTTTAGACTTAGACTCCGAAGTCCTGGATATTAATTTCATTTACCACTGATAGGACCTTGTAAAATCACTTATGTCATATGAGCCTTATTTTATCATCCATAAAACTGAGACAAAAATACATGCATCATTTACATCATAGGTAACTTCTGAGAATTGCTTTGTGAAGTAAAAAATACCATGTAAATATTTTCTATTCTTTACACACATACATATACCCTTAGTTTACATTTATTTAGGTGCTCTAATTTATAAGATATATCCAACTAATCCTTTAAAAACAATGTTTCAGAAGGATTTTTTCCTATGCTTTTGATTGTGTTTGTTCTGCTAGTCTTATAAACCTATCTTTTCTTTCAACTGAGTATTTTTCATGCAGATTCATAAATTAATGTGTTGATAATATAATAAAACATTCTATGGCAAATCAATCTTCATATTAAAATTGGATATGTTGTATTGCATTAGATTATATTTTTCCAGCAAATTTATATCTGGGTAATAGCGTGCAATTATCATGTCAGCCCATTGGTGGAGTTTTAAATAGTTGGCAGATTGAAAGAAAAAAAAAGCTGCAAGAGAAAATTGTAAGGAAATGGAGTGCAGTAGGTGGATTGTTCTTTACCCTCTACCCCATTCATCATCTTCAATCAGGTTCCTAAATATATATATATATATATAAAACAATGGATACTACTGCCTTCATTACTAGAAAATGTTTTGTTTCTGATTCCCTTACTACCCTGGTGATCTAGATTGATTCAATCTAGGGCAAAGTCCCTAGGAAACTATGGAAACACCTTGAAAACCCCAAACCTAGAACTCAGAGCACACCTGGAGGAATCTTGTTCTTTGGGCAACTTTCTGGGCCCTTCAGAGCAGAAGCACTACCTAGGCATACAATTCAATTTTCCTTTCCTTATACCTACAGAATGTAACAAAATGTCCCTAGTTTATAATCTGATTTAAGAAACACAACGTTTCAGTAGAATGATCTTTGGCTTTAAATTCAGGAAGACCTGGATGGTCACTTACTAGGACCTCAGACAATAGTCTCAGTTCATTAACATTTATTTAGTCTTTTGAGATCAAAAGTAATGAGCAGACAAGTCTTTGAAAAGATAGATAACTACTATATGTATAAAATTGTGTGTGTGTGTTTATGTATGTCTTGCACAGTTGAAAGAGCACTATGAAGTCACTTCTGGCTAAATGACCTTGGGCAAGTCACTTAATATCTGCTTACTTCATTTTTTTTTGTTCTGAAATAGCCATTAGAAGTCTCTTTCAAATCTTTCAGATTTAGCTTTCTCATCTGTAAAATGGGAATATTACTTACATTACCATGACCTTCATACCTAGCATACATTGTCTATTCATATTCAGTTACTGAAATTCTTCAAGGTCTTGCTCAGATGCCACCTACCTGTTTTCCTTAGATAAAAGTGTTCTCTCACACCTTAGATTTTCTTGGAAAGTTTTGTGATTCATTCAGTATTCATGTGTGCAACTATCTGTCCTTTTACTATATCATTTTCTGTCATATTATACATACTCAAGTATATTTCAGTTTTTATAGATAGTAGGAAACCTGTTATTTTTTTCATCTTATTGTTCCTTGCATGGTGACTTACAACTTAGTATGCACTGAATAAGTGATTGTTGAATCAAAGTAAGGTAATATATGTATATTGCTTTATACTATAAAAAGCTGTTATAATTATAATTAGTTGCATTCATTTTTTTCTAGAGTTCAGATAGAGACTGTCCTGGGATACATAACTATCTTACTGTTATTCTTTAATATTTAATGGTTTGAATATTACTACATAAATGGATTTACCACCCTTTTTGTATTTGAATAAAAGTATTGGGATATAAGCCCATCTTTTGTAGGCTCATGGATATCAGTCCTGCCCCTGATAACAGGGTCTTAAAACAGTTCCTTTTTTATTATTTTATTGTTGTAAAAATAATGAAAACTGGCATGAAGGATAGAAACAATAAACACATAGATTCAAGTCTGATCTCTGACACATACTGTGCCCCTTGGTAAGTTCATTAACCTCACCGTGATCTAGACAACTCTCCGAATGTTAATGGTCTAAAAACTACTAATGTGCAGGAGTTTCCTCATCAGGGATTTCCCTATTCCAATGAAATTTTGAGTTTGTTATTTGTCTATTCCCTAACCTTAGATTATTTAAGCTCTCTTTTTCCTTCTATGAACCTAAAAAAAATGCAAAGATGGTCAGAAAGGGATAAAATTTGCAATCTGTGCAGAAAGAGATGCTTACTTGATGTACATAAATATGTGTAAGATAACAATTGCTTGTATGTTATTACTTTTCAATATTATCACTTTTCAGTCATTTCTCCATTAATGTTAGTACTGTTACTGAATCTGATACCTTTCATTTTCAGGGAATAAAATGGATGGAAAACCTATCTCCATAGTAATTTAAACATAGAGAAATTCTCTGATAATTTGATTTTATTATTTTCTATTCCTTTTTCTAGGCTAACAGGAAGCTTTGTACCAGATTTAATAGTGAGCATGAGTAGTCAGATGTGGCTTCACCTTCAGACAGATGAAAGCGTTGGATCCGTTGGATTCAAGGTGAACTACAAAGGTAATAATAAAAAATTGCTAATGAACAAAACACTGTTGCCACATGACCTATGAAAATGATTTAAAATGAAATTTTAATTGATTTGCTACATTTCTATTAGACTTTATTCAAAAGCAAGTATATATTATAATAAAATAATTTTCCTTTATTTAACTGCACATTTGTTACATCTTTCCTTTTATAAACTTACTTTTCCATTATGTCCTGGATTCTACTTTGACTTCAAAAACAAAGCATTCATTTAAAGATATTTATTGCTAGTCAGTGACTTGCAAGAAAATGTTCTAGTTAAGCATTGAAAGGGTAAGCTGCATTGTCTCTTTAAGACCCTTTTCAAAAGGAGCATTTAATGATGGAAAAGGCATAATGAGTAATCTTCTATAGAGGAAGAGACTTGTATGCCTTGTGAGAAGATGTGGAATATTGCACATCTTTTGAATGAACATTTTGATATCTATTATGAGTATTAAAAGAATCAGTCAATAAACATTTATTAAGTTCCTATCATATGCCAAGCAATGGGATAAGAGTTGTATATACAAAAAGAGGCAAAAGACAGTTCCTGTCCTCAAGGGGCTCACAATCTAAAAAGGGAGACAATAATGAAACACATTTGTACCAAGAAGCTATATACAGGATAAATAGGAAATAAATAAGAGAGGGAAGGCACTAGAATTAAGAGGGTATAGAATTGTCTGTAGAAAATAGGATTTTATTTGGGGAATTAAGAGAAGACAGGGACACCAATAGGCAGAGTTGATGTGGGAGAGCATTCCAGGTGTGGGGGACCAGCAGAGAAAATGTGGAGATCCTAAAAATGAGATTGTCTTGTGTGCATAATAACAAAAGGGTGTCATTGCATTGAAGAGTAAATGGAGGGGAGTACAGTGTAACAATACTGGAAAAGGGAGTGTGAAGAAACATAGTATCAAGTGCACCAAAAAGAGCAAGTACCATGTTGAGAACTCCTGAGAATTGAAAAGCTTGATGGAACATCCACTAAAAAAAGAAGATAAAACAAAAATAGTGAGAAACTTAATAAATATTTAGAGACAGGGGTGATGTAAATAGTACTGCTTCATAGGGAAAAGTGGGGAATTGTGTTGTTGTTGTGGGGTTTTTTGTGGGTTTTTTGTTTGTTTGTTTGTTTTATATAACACCTGAGTCATTGATAGGAAGCTCCAGTTTAATCCATTAGATGACAACTACTACATTGAGAAAACTCCAGGGATAGCTATTGCCCTTCTGCTACACAGGAAGTCAAGACCAGGTGAAGCTTTACACAAGGGCTTGTTGCTCTTTGCTGCCACCTCTGCCTTGAGGAGGAAATACAGAGGGACTGTGGTTTTGTGCCCTTGGATAGGGCAGTTTGGGCTAGATAGCGTTTGTCCTCTTAATAGCTCAGACTGAGGGTAAACAGGAATTATTTCTGGTTTTGTCTTCCCCTCCTAGATTAATTTATTAATTTACTTATTTATTCCTTTATTTATTTATTTTGACTAGGTAAAGGAGGCCATTCTTTGCCTCATTTCTTATGTAGCCTTAATCAGTGAATGGGCTTTGCCTCAGTCAAACTGAGACCTAAAAAGAACCTTAGCTTCAACAGGATCTCCCACTGCATCCCAGACCATCTCCACTTGTTCTGATCTATATTTTGCCACTGGACTCAGATATTTCTGCAGGAGGGAGTGAAGATGATGACTTAGCACAGCCCTACCTCACTTAAATGCAATTTACTGCAAGTAGTGACATTATCTTCCTATGCCATGATCCTCTTGAAGAATGGAAGACAAACAACAAAGCTGCTAGGTGGCATGATGAATAGAGCACAGATCCTAAGATTCAGAAGGACCTGAGTTCCGATCAGGCCTCAGATGCTTACTAACTGTGTGACCCTGGGCAAGTCACTTAACCCTGTTTGCCTCAGTTCCTCATCTGTAAAACGAACTGGAGAAGGAAATGGCAAACCACTCCAGTATCTTTGCCAAGAAAACCCAATATGAAGTCACAGAGTGTTAGACATGATTGAAACAACCTAACAACAAATTTGTATCCTAGTTCGAGGAGCTGTGTTCCTGTGAGCTTCATTCTGATTGGACAATAGAGGATCTAGGAATGGATAACTGATCTATAGAGCTCAAAGACAGCCAGTTTCATAAATTTAGCAGATGTTTGGTTTAAAGAAAACTGCTATTTGTATTAAGTACACTTTCTAAACATCCTTTTAAGGGACATGATTAATCAAAGTGCTTATAGAGTCTGAGTTAAAGTACAAAAGAGGATTTCCTCAGCAACAGAATAGAGGAAGATCAACACTTAAGCAATAAGTAGAGTAGTAATTCCATGTGATACGGATGTTTCTGAATTAACCAATAACACTGAAGCCTGAAATATAACATGAAGAGTTGTGCTAAGGACCTGAGTTTAACTACCTCATGTGTTTCCATAACAGGTTTCATTATGTATATGCCTACTTTTTACCATAACTATTGGGTCCAGTCTTGGAAGAGTATGATCTAAGTTGATATGTGCCCATACATATAGAGACTCTCACAGATGTACATAAGTTGTTGTTCAGTCATGTTTCTCTTGTGTCTGACGTGATCCTATTGGGGTTTTCTGGTCAAAGATACTGGAGTGCTTTGCCATTTCTTTCTCCAGTTCATATTACAGATGAGGAAACTGAGGCAAAGAGGGTTAAGTGACTTGTGTAGGGTCACACAGCTAATAAGCATCAGAAAGTTGAGTCTTCCTGACTCCAGGCCTAGTAGTCTATCCAGTCTGGCACCTAGCTGTTCAGATATACACATACATATATATATATATATATACATACATGCATATGGACATATATGTACACCATTTTATTATATGTGTTTAATATGATTACATCTATAACATTACTATTTCTTTTGCTTTATTGTTAAATAAATTATTATGTATCTTATACATTTAAAAGTATTGTTATTTCAAATTGCTGATTCTGTAGATATAAACATATTGGTTGGGGATTTGAGTGAGAATGGGTAAATAGGTAAAGTTATATTTTCCCTTTACTGGGTTAGCCCTAGGACCTTGAGAGAACTTTGATATAATCAAAGTGATTGTGGTTTATCTGTCAGAAATAAAAAAAAAATTAGCGAGAGAACAAGTTGGACGAGTGAGCAAAATTCAGAGAGTTGCAGTGTCTCACACAACTAGATGAAAGATATAAAATCCCCAAGTCCTGGAGGGTGTGGATGTTGATTATAAGCCTCAGTAGCCTTTTAGCATTTGGAGATCATTAAAATAAATAATAAACCACACTTGCCAAGTGACATGCAACATAAGGAAACAAAATACATAAAAACCAGATGTCTGTTCTCAGAGTAAACAACTACTCATGGAATCTAGATAACTAGACAAACAATTATAATACAAAGAAATATTTGGGGAATACCTCATGAGAAGCATAGATACTTATATTCTATGCTATCTCAAGGATCTGACATAGTATTTTTTGGGATACTCAATTAACTGATGCACATTGCAACCCCTCTATGGTAGATGATCCCTGAGAGTTGTTGGAGTTGAAAAACTCATTATTTCTCCAGCCAACTTAGTGATAAACTTCTCTGAGCATAACCAGTCTTTTCCTCAAACACCAGAAATACCAACTTGCACATCCTTAAATCACATCTAGTTTTTCATTGCTTGTGTTCTGTTCATATAACCTTTGAGAAGGAAGGATCATCGCCATGTGATAATGAGGTATTGGAGTAGGACTTTGATGGACCAAAGACCTTTGACTCTATTTCCTTTGGTCTTGCCTCAGTGGATTTACTGTGCTAATAATATTTCAGAAGGAGCCACTAGCAATGCTCTGCTCTTGTTATTACTTCTTTCCTAGCCCTAAGAACATTCAGAAAACTGTTCCTCATTATAAGATAGTGAGACTATTGAGCCCTAGAGGTTGATTTCACATTTGCTACCTTTGCAATGAAGTTTCTTGTTTTAGTAATTTGAAAGAAGTCAAGGACACTGAACAGATTTCTCATTGAAGATAACTTAAGATCTTTTAATTTGGGAAAATGACAAAAACCTAGTTATAATTCCTTTATAGTGTATCTCTTCAAATATGAAGTTACAGTTTGAAGTAAACATTTAGGACTAATTCTTGAGATTTAATTCCTAGATGAAATAATGATGTCACTTTTCAAAAATCTTTCTCAAAGTCTTTAACCTAAGCTCAATGGTTACTCATCTTTCTGTGATATTAATAAATCTGAGAACCTTAATCACATTTCAATTATGTTATAGCTAGAAGAGTGTCCAGAGACTATCTAGCACCAACTTTCTTTTTATGGGTGACTAAAGTAAAAACCACAGAAGTTAATTGATTTGTCTAAATCCACACAGCTAGTTACTCTAAGAACTGGGAACAGAATCCAAGTTTCTTGACTTCTTGTCCACTACTTTTTCCATGACACCTTCATCATAAATTACCTAAAGGATGGATGTCACCAACCAGTGAATCTATCTGAAGAAATACGTTCATGTCATAGGTTCTAACTCCTAAGTAAATCATAGTCCACGTGACCAGAGACATAAATATTTGTAATTGTTCCTGAAAGAAATTCAGTTGTGTGGTAGACAATGATCAGTAAAGGAAGAAAATGTGCTTCCATCTTATGTGTACTCTTAGTCTGAGCTCTATTTATTCCATGCTGGTTAAAGCTTTGCATGTAACTATCTCCTGCATCAAATTCATTCTTATTTTCTATAATATTTTTTCAGTTAAAAGGCAAATATTAAAAAAGCAAAGTAAGACTATCTTCCCAGTTTATTGCTATTTAGATTGAACATCTGACCTTGCCCAGGTCTATTGACCTAGTTTGAATTGGAAACAATTGGTAGTACCCCGTGTCTTCTCATTGCTATAGATCTTGTGTCTTATACACATGTACAATTTTCACTGAAGTCATATAGGGACATTGGGATGTTGCAAGTTTGTATACATAAGGAAACTATCATAAATGAAAATGAGAACATTTCTAGAAAATCATGTAAATGTTAATAAATTCAGTAAAAACAAACTCATGATTTTGAAAAATGGAAATATGAAAGAGCATCTGAAATAAATATTGTCTTACATGTATTTCAGCTATTGTACTAATGACTATAATTCTTTTTTTTATCAACAACTAGGTAATGACGCTGTGGCAAGTTCTCTCATTCACATTAATCCATTTAGATGTGCATAATGAAAGGTTCCTCTTCCAGTCGCCCAAACACTGGTTCTTTACATGTTTATAGTCTTTAGGTCTGAAGACAGAGGAAGTGAATGCATGATTCTGTCAAAGTGATGGAACACCCACATCTTGTGTTTGTCACTTGTTCCAAAGATTGGATGCTATATTAATCTCTCAGAGGAACAGATTCTTTAGTACAGCAAGTAGAAATTTAGATAACTGACAATGGAAAAAATAGTTAGCCTGGATTATAGTTTGATCTTAATTTTTTATTGTCTCATACCTGGTAAATAAAAGATTAGCTGGGAAAACAAGCTAAGAAAAACTAAAGAACTTTTTGTAGGTGTTCCAGATTTCTGCTTGTCTTTCTTCTGTTCTAAATGGCTGAATAAGCTTGGCATCTTTATATTCCTCTTGGTTTTATTATTCTTTTCATCTTTTGAAGGTTACCTGTCAAAGAATATCTACCTGCTCAAACTTTAGAAATGATATTAATCACCAATGACAGTATTTCAACAAAGTATGAAATTGTTAAAGCTTCCAGGCTTGTGAATTGGTTGGCATGTCAGCAGAGTTATGTAGCATTAACACAGATCCTCATCGTTAGAGTCCAGTGGGAAACGGAAAATTCTATCATAACATTAACAATTATTTTCCCTCTTCTCTTGAATTCCAGGTTTTAAGATAGAAGATATGTTGCTTCTTTGTCTCATTTTGTTTTTTTAAAAATATTTGGCTTTTAACTGAAAAAAAACTTGTGGAAGATATAACTATTCAAATATAGATTCATAACAACAATGGAGGAATTTGTTTTTTGTTTGTTTGTTTTTTTGGTGAGGCAATTGGGGTTAAGTCACTTGCCCAGGGTCACACAGTTAGTAAGTGTTAAGTGTCTGAGGCTGGATTTGAACTCAGTTCCTTCTGAATCCAGGGCTGGTGCTCTATCCACGGTGCCACCTAGCTGCCCCAAGGAATTTGTTTTTATCATTATTGATTATAGCTACTGTTTGCTAATTATAATTATCTGTCATGCAAAAGTAGTATGATGTAGTGAACTGAGGGCTAGACAGACTCAAGAAGACCTGGTTTCAAATACTCCCTTTGACATTTCATATCCCAATCTGGCGAAAATATTTCAGTTCTCTATGCCTCAGGAAACTCCCTAAGACATATATTAAGTCTTATATGGGTTGCTATCTGTGTTGATGGAGCAAGTCCCCATGATAGGGAATGGGAACAAACTCGGTTGTATCTCTAGATAGCACCAAACCAGACCATGCTTTATAATACATCCCTCCATTAACAAACATGTATCAGTGCTCAGTACAGGGCCTGCAACATAGTAAACACTTAATTCTACCTGCCTGCCTATCTATCTATCTATCTATCTATCTATCTATCTATCTATCTATCTATCTATCTATCTATCTATCTATCTATCTATCTATCTATCTATCTATCATCTATCTATCTATCTATCTATCTATCTATCTATCTATCTATCTATCTATCTATCTATCTATCTATCTGGTATTTAATCTGTCCTGGCCACTGAGGATACAAAGACAATGAAAGATAGTAAAATGCTAGTACTACCTAAGATTCAAACCTCACCAAAAGGAAAAAGAGAAAGAAAATCTTAAGATATCACTATGAGAAAAACATCAAAATAATGGGAAAGTTATCAGTGCAGATAGTGATAAAATTCTTTATTTCTGTTTTTTCTCAATTATTTTTATTTTTATGACTTTTTTCTTTTTTTGGTGAGGCAATTGGGGTTAAGTGACTTGCCCAGAGTCACACAGCTAGTAAGTGTCAAGTGTCTGAGACTGGATTTGAACTTAGGTACTCCTGAATCCAGGGCCAGTGCTCTATCTATTGCGCCACCTAGCTGCCCCTCAATTATTTTTCAAATGTCATTCAATTTTATTTTTCAAATACTATTCAGTTAAAGCTTGTTCACATTGTTCCTTGTTATGGAGGGAGAAATGTACGTGTCTGTGACAGATTTTTCTGCCCGCCCCCCCTCCCCTTCTCAAAGTTACTGATTTACAGACAAAATAAAGAACTGAGTAATGGTGTGTTTGTGTTTAGTACTATGTAAGAAAATTTTAAACTAAACTTAGAAAGCACAAAACTATGTTGAATACTTAGAACAAGCAAATATTGATAACAAAAAAACCAATTTTATTTATTATATGGATTTATTTTGTTTTTGTTTTTGTTTTGTTTTGTTTTGCGGAGCAACGGGGCTCAAGTGACTTGCCCAGGGTCACACAGCTAGTAAGTGTCAAGTGTCCGAGGCCAGATTTGAACTCAGGTACTCCTGAATCCAGGGCCAGTGCTTTATCTACTGCGCCACCTAGCTGCCCCCGGATTGATTTATTTTTTACAGAAGAGAAATAAAATTTAATTCAGGTGTAAAAGATGCTTAAAAGCTATATTATAAATGTTTATTGACAACAGAGGATGAAAGGGATTTTTGGAGGGGGGATAGAATATTCTAACAAGTAGAATTTTCTCGCTAACTGAAGTTTAATTATTTATTCTTATAGTCATAAAAATATACCATGATAAATATGATATTTAATAGTAACATCATAAAAGCAAAACAACATAGTAAAATATTTAATGATATCACAAATATATATTCCCATAGAAGGGTATTTTTTTAATCTACAAAATTAAATCCCCTTACTGTGAGGGAAGGGTTTTTTTGTTGTTTGTTTGTTTTTCAGTTTTGCTTCATGGTGATGCTCAACTTTTTTAGATAAAGTTAATAAGATTTAAATGAGTTCCATAATTGGAGATTTTCTAAAAAGACACACAATCTTAAGCTTTGCATTCCTAAATGGAAAAAATCACTTTATATGTACTCTTTAAAGTTTATACAATAAAAGCACTTTATATATGCTACCTTGTTGTATAAAACCTAAGTCCTTCAATCTTCTTGATCCAGTCTCTACCTTACACCCACAAAGAAACACTCACTGATTTTTCTTCTTCTCCTTCTGCTTCTTCTGCTTCCTACTGCTACTGCTACTGCTGCTTCTGTTATTTTGTTTTTGACAAAAGCAAAAGACAGGGAAGGCCAATATGTGAGGTAGTTTTTCTAATTTTTTTCTTAGTTCCTCAGAGTTTTCAAAAATGTATTGGTTAATGTTCAAGTTGAGTTTAAAAGGTTTCAAAGGAGACTTTCACCCTTCAAAGAGAAGTTTCTTTTAGCAGAAACATATTTTACCTAAACTGTGAGCAAATATTATCTAAGGCCAGAGAAGTGGTAATTTATTTCAATTGTGTTCTTAATATGAAATGAAAAAATTCGTGGATTATGGGGAGGATAGTAATATAGAAGGGAAATTAGGTTATGTAAAAACAAATCATATCAATAAAATTATATTTCAAATGCACTATAGATAAGGGAGAAAGATCAGAGAGACATGCACTAGAAGTAATCATAGTACTCTCATCCATTAAGAAAGATCTGGTAAATGGAATTGAATTGAATTAGATGACAAGAGTTAATTTTTTAGTGTGAATTAGAAGAGTAGACCAAAGGAATAGTCTAGTTCCTGCCTTTTAAAGAAATGGTCATCACTTTGAAAGAAACTGGACAACAGTTTGGGAGGAGGTATATTTTCTCTCCCCATTAGACTATAAGTTCCTTGAAAGTAAGAGTTATTTTTTTGTCTTTCTTCGTTTCCCCAGTGGGGCAGCTAGGTGGTGAGGTGGAACTAGGTGGACTGGCCCTGAAGTTGGGAGGAGCTGATTTCAAATGTTACCTCAGACACTTACTAGCTGTGTGACTCTGGGCAAGTCACTTAACCCCAATTGCCTTAAACATCTAGGCCATCTCTATTCTTCCTCTTACACACACACACAAACACACACACACACACACACACACACACACACACACACACACACACACACACACACACCCCTTGCCACTGGACCCAGATGGCTTTGGAGAAGAGAGTAAGGTTGGTGACTTTGCACAGCCCTCCCTCGGTTGAATCCACTTCACTGCAAGTCATGACATCACCCTAATTTCACAGTCCTCTTCAAGAATGAAGGACAAATAACAACAATTATTTCCCCAGCACTTAGCACAGTTCCTGGCACAGATTAGGTGCTCAATAAATGCTTGCTAACTTACCTTGAAAGACTTCAACATTTAGTAGGCATTTATTTTTTTGTGAGGCAATTGGGCTTAAGTGACTTGCCCGGGGTCACACAGCTAGTAAGTGTCAAATCTCTGAGGTTGGATTTGAACTCAGGTACTTCTGACTCCAGGGCTGGTGCTCTGTCCACTGCGCCACCTAGCTGCCCCTAGACTTCAACATTTAAAGAGTTTTTTCAATTAATTATAAAAAGGAAAGTACAAGCAGACTCAGATGAAATACATTTTGAAATTAATTTTTTAATGCTGAAGGCTATAACAGAAAGGAAGGGAAAGTTAGCAGATCATTCATTCAAGATTGAAATTAATAAAAAGCAGAAACAGTAGAAATTAGTTAAGTACCAATGAAAATGTTTAAATCTTTGTTTTATTTCCATCCTTGCTTTACAGTGGTGTTTATTATAACCTTTCTATGGAGGATAAATTCAGTATGTTAATGATCTCATTAATTATGTAATAAATAATTTGTTTTTTATAAAAGTAAAAAATAGTTTTACTAAGTGGATTCCTCTAGGGTTTCAGCAAGCAGTGGCTAAAAAGTATTGCAAAAACTAGTTTTGGTGTTAGGATGATTCCTAATTCTCTTATAACATAGTCCCCTATAATCATTTACATTTATAGGCACATATATGTACATATGACTATATTTATAGTAAAATTTTCTGTTACAGTTATTTCAATCAACAAAAGGGGTTTTACTCATTCATTACGATTTATCACTTTGAATTCATTACTTTAATTGTAATTCTCTTTATCCTGGTCTTAACATGCCATCTTTGCTAACATTCATTGAATTTCAAAGAGAACTCTTAAAAAAATAAAAACTGATAGATTCAGAGGTATACTTTCCCTGGAAGTTAAAATCTAGTTGTGCGACAAATCCACTAAATAAATTCATAATTATTTTTTATGCTGTTTTCTGGCATGGCCTCTCAAAAAAAATAACCCTTCTGCAGTATTGCCTTTAGAAGTTGTTATTTGAAGGAATTAATTCAATTCAATTCAATTCAATTCAATAAGGATAAAATAAGTGACTACTATATGTTGAGGGACTGAGGATACAGAGACAAAAATTAATGAGCCTTGACCTTCATAGAGCTTACATTACACAGGCAGGATATACCAGACAAACAAAAAAACAAAACAAAAGTAAATCCAAGGAAATTTGAGGAAGGAGAGAACAGAAATTACTGAAGAAATAAAAGGCTTCAACAGAGCAGATAACACCTGAATTGGGCCTTGAAGGAAGACTTGAATTTTGAGGAATGGAAACAAAGGGAATACATATCTAGGCTTAAGGAAGAGCCTGTGAACAATACCACTGCTAGGTTTATATCCAAAAGACATCCAAAAAAGGAGAAAAGGACCTATTGTAGAAAACTATTTATAGCTGCTCTTTTTGTGGTGGCTAAGAATTAGAAATCAAAGGGCTGCCCATCAATTGGAGAATGGTTAAACAAGCTATGGACATATGATCTTAATGAAATATTATTGTGCTATAAAAAATGACAAGCAGGATGATTTCAGAAAAACCTGGAAAGACTTACATGAGCTGATGTATAGTGAAGTAAACAGAACCAGGAGAACATTGTACATAGTAACAGCAATATTGTTTGATGAAGAACTGGGAATGACTTGACTATTCTCAGCAATTCAATGATCCAAGATAATCTCAAAGGACTAATGATAAAGAATATTATCCACCTCCAGAGAAAGAGCCGATTTTGACAACACAGACTGAAGCATGCTATTTTTTACTTTCTTTCACTTTTATCTTTTATTCGAGTCTTCTTATACAAAATGACTAATATGGAAATGTTTTGCATAATTGCATATGTATAATATATCTGAAACCCTCCTCAGGGTGAGGAAACTGTAGGTAGGGAAGGAGGAAGTGATAGAATTTGGAACTCAAAACTTTAAATAAAAATGTTTATTTAAAATAAAAAAGGAATTGCCGGTGAGAATGCATATGAACAGAAGATGACATCACATTTGGAAGGAAAGAAGGGAGAAAGAAAAGAAGCATTTATATAGAACCTACTATGTGAAAGGCACTATGCTAAGTACTTTACAAATATCTAATTTGAGACTTGAAATGATCTTGTAACTTGAGTAATGTTATTATCCCTGTGTTATAGTTGAGGAAACTGAGACAAGAAGAGATTAAATAACTTCCCCAGTATCACATAGCTAATAAGTGTATGAGGCTAGATTTGAATTCAGGTCTTCTTGACTCTAGGCCCACTGCTCTATCCACTATGCCACTTAGCTGCCTGTCTTGTTTTCACTAAATATACTTTGGTTAGAACTAAATTTCATAAATTTAAGTAATGCAAAATCATGTTGTAAAAGTAGCTAAGAACCTGACTAGGGAGAGACTTCAATACCAAGATGATGTGTTTTATTTTATTCACTAAGACCTACGGAGGGTTTTTGAATAAAGATTTTGATTGTAAATTGATTATCCCAGAGGATCAGGCTGTCTTCTTTTTTATTTAAAATGAAAAAGGCATGCTGGCTTTATGTGGCAAGAAAGCCACTGTAATTGTCATTTTGCTAGTGCTGTTGCTTCTTGACCACCAGCCCTGCTTCTAGGCAATCCTTAAATTCATCATCCAATGGAATGATCTCTGTGGAGCTAGAGCCTACCATCCCTGCCAACATCCTTGCCAACCACCTGTGGGAAAGTAAGCTTAAGAACCACAGGAATAGTAGTACTCCATAAACTGCAACTCTGCTTTCATTTTGGCACAATAATCATTCGGAGAAGGATCAACCGACTTTAAATCCTCCTAACAATACCTCTATCCTACATCACTCATACATGTATATGAAGAAAGCATAATTGACTTTGTAAAATCTGTTAAAATCCAGGTTACTAAGTCTAAGGTACAAATCTACCAGTTTATGAAATGATATTAACTTGACCAGACTGTTTTCTTGATGAAGCTATGCTGGTCCTTTGTCATCATTATTTCTATTTCCAAATGCTTAAAACCTTACCTTTAATAATACTTTATATACATTTTCAAGGAGTTAGTTAAATTATTAAAGTTAGCATTGTAGACTTCAGTTTCTTCCCCTTTTGAAAACTAATATATTCCCCCTTCTTCAACCTTGTGTACCAAATCCCTTTTCCATGATTTTTCAAAGATACCTAACAGCCATGCAGTATTCAGAGCTATTAGTTTTTTTAGGTACTTTGGGGTTCAGTTTTCTCTGGCCTATTGTGTTAATCCCATTGATGGGCAGTTAGCTAATCTCATGCCATCCTCCTTCCCCTCCCCCTCTCCAGGATTCAGTTATCTCTTAAACTTTTTATTTTCAAAGTAAGTATATTCTTATAAGCGAATAAAGACCATTAACATATAGTTACATAAAATTTAGGGTTTCCATGGCCGAAGAATTCCTCTTTACTGATGAGGAATAATGATCAATGAATGAATGAAAAATGAATAAATGATAAATGATGAGGTTCTCTTCATTGTAGCAAGACTGATGCACAGGAATAGACATTAAGAACTGTTTCACCATGTTCTGAATCTGTCAGAGTTCTGGCTTCCCTAGTAAATATTCCAAGATTTGGCTCGCCTTTTTTGCCGTGAAAAAGCATTGAAGTAGGACTTCAAAATATCGCACATAAAATTTAAATTTGGAAGAAATCATTTTTTTAGGGAGTATAGCCTCCTAAGTTAAGTGAATTATCAAAGAAACATTTTTGGTAATTGCTTTAAGTGACCAGATAATTGACTAATAGAGTCAGTAATGATAAAAGGTAAGATAATTGAGAAGTCAATAGGTTCAAGTAAAAGTTTTTTTTCTTTTTCCCCTGAGAATCTTTGTTTAGAACTCTCATACTGTGAAGCCTGAGAACAAAGTTGAAGCAAGGTTCATTTTGAGATGCTTCAAGTTTTGATGTGAAGATAGCTTTAGTAACTCAGTCTGCTAAAAATAATTTCAGTAATTACTGCTCACTCCTGTTAAGTAGCACGTTGGTTCTAAATGAAACACCTGCTAAAACCTTTTCCAGACCTAATCTAAAGATAGCCATTTAATTTCTGTAGATTTTACATGGGAAAGTATCATGTAATTTCCTTGTGTGTTGGAAAATGTTGGCTTTATATTGGAAGTAATGCATTTGCTTTCTTTGCTATCATTATATGTTTAGTTCCTGTCTGTGATTGATTCTCAGAAGTCAGTGACAAAGTAGATAAAACTTTAACTGCCATATGACTAGGATTCAGAACTTCTATTTCTTCATGATCCTCTAAAATTAGACCATTGATACATGGGAGTCCTTAAGGCCTTTTCAAAGAAATTAGGGAGGATGTAGATTTGCAATATATATAGGCCTGCTATGTCTCATTTTCTGTAGAATGTGTTGCCTTTATTTTGAGTAGAGATGTTTCACTTGGAACCACTCTTAAAGTCTGACAATATATATTACACTACCCATAAAGTGTGACTACATAAAGTAGGATTATAAACGTTTCTCTAATAAGGTGAGGAAGAATGATTTAGTCAGGTACCAAATATTGGAAGATAACAATACTAATATAGTATTAAGCAAATAATAGTTGCTCAATAAGTAATTGCTTGTTGAAACTGAATTGAACAAATACTACTTTGCTACTGATGACATTCATCATTTAAAAACAAACTGCATTTATTTCCACAATTTAGGACTAGTTAGTCCTCCTCAGAGAAGATTAGGTGACTGTCTAGCTATTTGAGGGCTATAAGGAAATTACTGTCATTAGGAAGGAGACTAGCACTCTGAGATATGTCAGGTTGATCCTACCTGAATTTTCCCATTATTGTTCTCTCTAATGAACTATACTTCAGAACTGTCAGTCCCTCTGTCTTTGCTCAGCCCTTGAGGGCTACCCACTCAATCACTGACCCCCCTCCCCAATTCTCTTCATCTAGGCTTGGCTATGAACCTATCTTCCTCAATTCACATATAACAAACAAAATTTAATTTTCATTGGAGGCTTATTTAATGGGTCATATGCAACGAAAGTATAGTATCTGGACTACTAATAAGGCCATGTCCTATTATCAGTTAGAGAGAAATATTGGGCCTAATTGGGCCTATAGAAAACCCTGCCATTCTTGTTTGGATAGATTAAATATATTCTGGGATAAGATATGCCTACTAATGAACTCATTGATTCTGTATTCTGTGCAGTGTTCTGTTTTGCCTTCTTCCCCTCAATCTGCTAGTCCATTACTCCTATGTGATAGAGAGATGAAAAGAGAAATTATCCTGACTTTGGGCCAAGAAAGCAGTGGATGGCATGAAGAACCATGAATGGAAGAGAAGAAGATTTCAGATAATATTAATAATAATAATAAAACCTTTCCAATACTATCCAACAGTGGAATCAACTTTATCAGAAATCCACTGGAGGTTTACAACCAGATTCTTATTGAAAATTTTGGTCATATGTTTTAGATTGGACTTCTGATGAGAAAATGTCAGACAAGATATCTTCTGATCTCCCCTTCAACTCTGAGACTTCATAATTCTGTGAGAATCTGAGAGGAAATGAAAGTCTCTTAGAGGATGTATACATGTTTATTATTGTTATTATTAACATTATCATTATTATTATTAAGCACTGGACTTGGAGTCAGGAAGACTTGAGTTCAAATCCAGCCTCAGACACTTACTAGACATAAAATAAATCACTTAACATCTTTATACCTCACTCTTCTCAACTCTAAAATGAGGATAATAATAGCACCTATTTCCCAGGGTTGTTGCAAGAAAAAATGAGATATTTGTAAAATGCTTAGCATGATGCCTGGCATACAGTTGTTACTGTATAAATGTTTATTCCTTCCCCCTTTCTCATTCTCATATGCTTGTAAAAAACACCTTTTCTTGCCAGGTGAGGCAATTGGGGTTGCGAGCTTGCCCAGGGTCACACAGCTAGTGTCAAGTGCCTAAGGCTGGATTTGAATTCAGATCCTCCTGACTCCAGGGCCACTGTTCTATCTAGCTGCCCCTTGTTGGGTAACTCTTTCTGAAAAGCTCTTGGTCTAGCAAACTCATGAGGTAGCCTTTCATTTGTAACCACTCATCTAAGGATCGCTATTTGGTCACCTATGCTCAGGGGAAAAAACCAAAACCAAAACCAAACCAAAACAGAAGGAACAGAAGCAGCAACAAGGGCCTTGAGCTAAACTCATGCTCACATATTTGAGTCCATATTCTAGCTTCTATTTGTGAGTAGTCACCATAGAACCTGGGATTGGGAAGAGATGTTCCTTTACCTCCCATCTACCCTGGTAAGGAGGAGTCCAAGAAAAAGCTTCAGAGCACTCTCATGGTCAGAGGATGGAATACAGAATAAGAGGGGAAATATTGTCTCTCTTTTTCTAGCCTACTGAGTGGGTAGCTTTTCCTGGCTCCATATCTAATCCTCTTGTAATATATCCCTTTCCCCATGCCAGATTAAATTACTTTTAACAGTCATGTACCTAATGTGTTTTTTTTTATCTTTTTTGCTTCATTCTTTTTAAAAAATTTTATTTTTGGTGGGGCAATGAAGGTTAAGTGATTTGCCCAGGGTCACACAGCCAGTAAGTGTCAAGTATCTGAGGCCAGATTTGAACTCATGTCCTCCTGAATCCAGGGCTGGTGCTTTATCCACTGCACCACCTAGCTGCCCCCCACCCCCAATGTTTTTTTTTTTATAATTTTTTTTTTTTTTTGCAGGCAATGGGGGTAAAGTGACTTGCCCACGGTCACACAGCTAGTAAGTGTCAAGTGTCTGAGGCCAGATTTGAACTCAGGTACTCCTGAATCCAGGGCCGGTGCTTAACCACTGCGCCATCTAGCTGCCCCCCCCCAATGTTTTTAATATTTTATTTTGCCATTTATTCAGGATATCGTATTCCTCAGACATGTCGGATTAAGTCTGTTACATAAACTCTGAAGATTAAGGAAATAAACTCTGATGTAAAAATACATTTTGAAATATATGTATTTCTTTATGAATTATGGAAATCCATACAATGTTTAATTTAACAGTGAAAATAGACAAGAACAGTGTTTCATTTAAAAAATATTTATGTTTATGAAATCTATATATTCTTAAAGTTGATTAAAAATGAAGTAATTTTTTAAAGATTTCAAGATTTTCTTTTCTTAGTGGAATAAATCTATTCTATCTGTAAGTAACCACAATATACTAATTTAGGATCAAATAATTAGCTGCCACTCCTTGGAAATTGCATTCATATATCTTCTGTTCATTTATTTTTTTAATTATACACAGTACTTTTATATCCAAGTCAAATAAGATGTGTCATTTCCGAATCTTAGATAAATTCATTCTCAAGTTAAAAAACATATGCCTAGTTAATTTTGTTAAAGCATTTTAAAATAAACAAAAATTCAGGTTAAAGATCCATGTATACTAGGTAAATTCACTCTGTAATATGGTCACAGATTAGATAACTTTAGTAATTCATCTAATAATATTTACTTTTAGTTATGAAAATGACCAAGAAATAATAGAATAGCAAAATGTATATCCCCTAACATTAAAAAAAACCCTCAAAATATATGCTTGAATCTTGATGAGTCCTTTTCATATTTTTTCATATGTGATTTTACCAGTGATAAAAATATTAATCGTGAGATTGATGCAACCAAAAAAAAAGTGGTCTAAGGTCAAGTCAAACAGCATTTTTAAGCACCTACCATGGCCAGGCACTGTATAAGAGTTCTAGTCTTATAGACAAAAGGGGATAAATTTATATCTCAGTTCTGCCTTTTATTTTGTGTCTATAGGCTAGTTATGTAACTTCTCTGAGCCTGGGAGTTTCCTTATCAGTATAACAGGACTAATGATACTTGCAGCACTGACTTTGTATGTTTTTCTGTGAAAAAAAATATGAAAAGGATTTTGTATACCATTAAAGAATATAAATGTTATATAAATCAGTATTTTTTTGCAAAGCAAATTGCTTAAATTTTAATAAAAAAGCTTTGTCTACACAGATTCCAGCAGTGACATATAGCTCCCAGAGACATAATGTGAAAGGGATTACAACACATCTTTTTCTGAGAATTTAAATGACTGAGGGCATGTATATTGAAACATGGAATTTTGTACATTTAGCTTATTTATTTAAATTCAGATTACTAATTAGTAACATCTGGCATTAATCTGGTGTCGATTTATGGACTTATGTATGTACCAAGCCACTTATTTATATAAATAAATATTAATAATATTCTGGTACATATGAATGGTCTCTATAATATGTGTTAATTTTTTATTGTTAATCACCCCAAAATCACAGTCAATTTCTTCTTGTTGGATGACCTGTGTGCCTGTTATTTTTCCTTGGTATTTTTTTATTTGAAGAAATAATCAACTTATATTATTCAGTGATAGATTTCAATTGACTTAGAAAATAAAAGGAATTGGTTTACTTTTCGTGTTTCTAATCTGGTTACAGAAATGTTTATTAAATGATTTGATCCAGATGATACAACTGGCCATCCTTAGGGAACTGTGGCTTCCCTCTTGTAGTATTTTTTGTCTTGTTTTCTTTTTAGTTAGGAAGATACTAGATATGGACTTCTCATTGCCTTCCAGTGGTGTATCTGTTATCAGCAGGACTCTAAAATACACATTTACCACATTTCTGACTGGGATCTGACAGAATCATTCACTAAATATTACAATTGGATGAGACTTCTGAGCCACCAAATACAACTCATATGTAAGCAAGAATCCAGACTTTTTTCTTTTTTTTTTTTGAAATGAGGTAGAAGAACCCCCTATTTTTCAGGAAATCTATTCTACTTTGTAAGAGCTCTGATGGTCAATTTTTTCATTTGGCGTCATAACTAAATTTGCCTCTTTACAACTTCTACCCATTGTGCCTTCTTTTCTGTCTCCTTCAAAATCCTGGTCACCCTTATCTAGATGCCCATTAGTTTAACAAGGTCCTTCTCAAAATATAGGACTGAGAACTGATTACTATAGTTCATAAGTGGAAATAAACAATCCCCCATCATTCCTAAGTTTATGTTTCTCGAAGAATATTAAGCTCATGTAATGGTACTAACCTCTCTCTCTTAACAGTGAAATTTGCTCTCCAAAACCAGATAGATGTATATTAGGTGACAATTAAACTTTCTCTTTCCTTGGCACAGATTCTTAAAAATAAATGTGAACACTCCCCCCCCCCCTGAAAATTTCCCATTAATTTAACTTCAGCAGCCTATTTCTCTTAGTTGCTGGAGCTGAGGATAAAAACAGTGATTGGTTAGATTAATTAGTTCTCCCACATTTTGAATTATAAAATCACCATTCTGAAAGCTAAGAAATTTTAGCTACTTTGGTTTTGGAAGATAAAGCTCTAGGAATTATGACTGGATAACTGAAAGACCTAATTACTATAACATCATGCTTCCAGGACAGCTTATGATCCTATTTGCAACCATTTCATCTCTTTCCTCTTTCATCCCTGCCAATCTGTAATTGACAAGATTGATGATCATTTAGGCTTAAATGAAGAGGAAAATTTTTGTTTTGCTTGACCATAGAGGGTCATAGCTAGAATCAGTGAATTGTGTTTTTTTAAATAAATTAATGACTGTAATTGGTATCAGGTTTTGGGTAAGCACATTTTAATTTATTAATAGTATATACCAGTAGAGAATTCACCATGAGTCTCCTAACTTCCCATGGTCTCAGGCCACATGGTAAAGAAAGCAGGGAAAGAGCTTCAACATGGCAGTTAGTATGAGAAGGAGAAAAGCCCCAGAAGACCCAGAGAGATAGCATATGGTCTCAAGGAGACCCAAGAGAGTTCAGAAGACCTACCATACCGTACACTGTCCTAAGAGGGGAGAGCCAAGAGAGCTCAGGTGTCTTGAAAGGATTTTTACTCTATTTTGATAGAGGTGGGTCATTATACATTGATCAAAGCTAATTGGTTAGCATCATTCCATTCCATTGGTTGACATGATTTGAAAGTGTGGTCTAAATTAAAAAGGACTCTAGAGATCACATCAGGGAAAGGTATGTAAAAGACCCTCCCTCAAGTTCCTTAAGGGTATTCCATTATCTAGGTGTGGTTTGATCCCATCAGTCCTTCACTGAGCTAGAAAAAAGAGTCTTTGTCCATTTTTTTTGTTCCCTTGGGTTTGTCCCAAATAAGATTTGCTGAAGTTTCTCAAGAGCTGGACTTTCTGGAGTGGGTGGGAGAAAACACTGAGAAACTGATCACTGGGTGTTCCCCCCTCCTAAGAAATCCATTATTAAAAATTATTTTCTCACAGAGTGGAAGTTGCAGAGATGCATTTCTAGGACTGATGTAAGGAAAAGCTCCATAACAATTAGAAATCATGAAAACTGAAATGGGATGACTTGGTGTGTAATGGGGTCTGCCTTCCTAGAAGCCTTTAAGCAATATTGGATGGACACTTGTTGGATATGTTATAGAGGGGATTTTTGTTCATATATGGATTACACTAAATTGCTTCAGAATTCCCTTACATTACTTATATTCTATGTGTCTGTAAAGAGTCTAGTTTGCCTGAAGATAGAATGTATGAAGATTATTTTCATGTACAAAAAACACAAACAGATAGACTGTCTGAGATAGCCCTTGGCAAATAAAATTCCGGTAAATTATGGACAGTTTTGAATGTAAGGAACAATAAGAATCCATGTAAGATTTTTGCATAGAAAAAGGAGATGATTATAGCAATACATTATTAAGAAGACCATTAAGAGTGAAGTGTTGAAGACAGATAGGAAAAGAAACATGCTGTAGATAAGAAGACTAGTTAGGAGGCTAGTAAATTAGTTTAAACAAAAAGAGAACTGAACTGGGATTGTCACAATGGAAATGAAGAAGACAGGAGATATTTGAGAGATTTTTATGAAGCCAAAGGGGAACTAGTTGGCACAGAAGAGTACGGGGCCTAGAGTCCAGGAAGACTCATCTTCCTGAGGGTCAAATCTGGCCATAGACACTTACTAGCTCATGTGACCCTGGGAAAATCACTTAACTCTGTCTGCCTCAGTTCCTCACCTGTAAAACGAGCTGGAGAAGGGAAATGGCAATCATTCCAGTATCTTTGACAAGAAACCCCCAAATGGGATCATGAATAGTCAGACAAAACTGAAAAAATTACTGAACAACAACAAAAATGAAGCCTAAAATCAATGCAAACTTATCAAGTAATGGAATACTAGTAGTATGAGAGGCAGAGATTAGATGATTCTAATACTAGAGCTTTGTGGACTGGGATGATGGCAATTACATGAACAGAAAATTTTGAGAGTGATATGCATATAGGTGAAAAATGTTCAGGAGCAGTCATGAGATCGAGCATGACTCTGTAGAAAGAGAAAAGGACAGGGAACTTGAGAAGAGAAAACTTAAGGAATACAACAATTTAAGACATGGGAAGAAGAAAAGAAGTCAGTGATAAAAAAAAAAAAAAAAACTTAGAAATACTTTTAAGAGTGATAAGAAGGGTAACCATCAGAGCCCAGAGCACAAGCAGGAGGATCTCTAGTACCAGATGCTAAAGAGAATTCAAGGAAGAGGAAGATTGTAAAAAGACAATTGGATATGGGTGTATGAGAGTCATTAGTAATTCTTGGAAAGAGCAATTTCAGTGCTTAGTGGTTTAGGTTCTTGAAGTCTAGAAGGAGGGAGAAGAAGGGTAATCCATAAAGAGAATTAGAAGAACAGGAGAGTATAATTAAAGTAGAGGCAAGATGATTTCAATCTTTTTAGTACAGGTAGTACTGTAGTTGGCTGAGGTAGGTTGCTGAAAGGGGAGTAATGAGAACTTGAGGTGCCTTGGAGGTGCCAGTGTGAAATCTGCTAGGCCTTAAGTCATGAAGACCTGAATTCAATTTTGACCTCAGAAACATACCAATTGAATGCCTATGGGCAAGTCATTAATCTTCGTCTGCTCACTGCTTTTGTGTGAAGATCAAATGAGATAATATTGTAAAGTCCTTAGTACAATGTCCTGGTACATTGTAGGGACTTAATATATACTTGCTTCTATCTCTCTTGAGGAGAAAAGAGTGACTGGAAAAAAGTGATTTTGAAAAATAACCTCACATTTTGAAAAAAAGTGGGTTGCCTCAGATCAAAATTGAATAAAGAAAGTACAATGAAAAAGAAGCTTGATTGGGGGGCAGCTAGGAGGTGCAGTGAAATAAAGCACCAGTCCTGGATTCAAAACGACCTGAGTTTCAAATCTGGCCTTAGATACTTGACATTTACTAGCTGTGTGCCCTGGAGGAAGTCACTTAACCTTCATTGCCCTGCAAGAAGAAGAGAGAAGCTTGATAGACCTGAAAATCCAAAAGAATCAAAGTACTAGAGGTTTATATGATAATAATAATAAATGCTTATCTAGTATATTCAGGTTTGGCAGAGCACTTTTCATATTTATTTCTTTTTTTTCCCTTCATAGGAATCTGAGGATAGATGGTTCTTTTTATCCTAATTTAATAAATGAAGAAACTGAGGCTGAGAAAGTCTGAGTGACTTACACATAACTAGAAAGTTGCTTTGGGTAGGGTTCCAACTCTAGTCTTCCTCTAGCATAACCAGACTCTAGCCAGTATACTGTCTACCTAATCTAGGGGATGATGTAGAGGGTGAGGCGTAAGTTATGGAAGAAATATGGAGTGGATAAGCTTCAAAAGTGTCAAAACAAGATTGTGGTTTAGAGGATAATATTAGAGTTTCAGGTTCTAGAATTAGTCTCTGTGACAACAGAAAGAGAACATCAAAATCAATAGGACTTTTGCAGTTATGTTCTCTTCCTCCTTTCATTTTACAAATTAAAAAAAAACCTTTAGGTTACTAGAGGTTAAAGACTTGTCCAAGTTCACACAGTTTGTTCATAGCAGAATTGGGACTTGAACAAAGGTTTACTGATTCTCCATCAAGTCTTCTTTCCATTGTAGCATGTTTATGAAGGAAGCTATTGACCAAACTTAGTACTTTCTCTGTGTTTATATAGAGCTCATCCATTCAAGAGACTTACAAATGGAATTAGATACCCAGAAAGGGGAAGGAAATAAAGGGAGGAAGCTTTCACATGGTGCTGCAGATTTAAAACAGGTGCTTCACTCCCATATCCTTTCTGCCTGTCATTCAGTGAGCAGGTGAATCTTTTTAATGCATTCTCAGCACCCTGTCCTTGGAGACCTCTCTTCTCCTCATGCTGTTTTCCTTTCCTTCTCTCAGATTCAGCTCTCAGTAGGAGTAGGCTTCTGTTGCCTGGGAAGGATGACAAGGCTACATATAGTTTTTGTGTGGGTTTGATGGGGTAGCATTTCAATCTGCCTTTCAAAATCAGGAGCTTTTAACCCTGACTCATGAAAACTTTCCTATTCAAGTCTTAGTTATTCTGATTTTTACCTTCATTTTTGTGTTGGCAATTTTACATTTTTTCACTATTAAATTAAGATTGGTCATAATCTTGGTTGAGGGACAGTTCTACTACTACCATGATTTGTCTGCAGAAAGTATTACATCAGAACAGCCCAAACGATGTCTGTCTCTAAGTGTGAATGGCACTACGCCCTAAACTGCTTCAATCTCAGACCATGAGAAGTATCACCAGATTGGACCCAGTTCCACATCCATTCAAAGTATCCGTCAAAGATATATGAACAGGGCAGCCAGGTGGCGCAGTGGGTAGAACACCAGCCCTGGGTTCAGGAGGACCTGACTTCAAATCCAGCCTCAGAACACTTTGACACTTACTAGCTGTGTGACCCTGGGCAAGTCACGTAAACCCTCATTCCCCCACCCCATCCCCCCAAAAAAATTAGCAGAAAGATATATGAACTAATGGGTTACCTATCAGCAGCTTCATATATCATCTAAATTAACAAGCATGCTAAAGTAATCAATTCCTTTATACATGGTATGTATTGGAGAAGGCAAATAAGATGAAAAGAGTGCTTTAGAAAGACTAATCTCATAAGCGTCAAGAGCAGGTATTCTTAACCTACAGTTAAGATAGATTTCAAGGGTTTCATAAAATCTGATTGGAAAACAAAAGATTTATTCCTGATATAATTAGTTTCCTTTGTTGATGCAATTATGTTGTGGGCAATTAAAAACATTCTGAGAGGAGGGGCAATACTCTTCAACCAGATTCATTTCATCAGACTGGACTCCTTTAGAGCAGAGACTTTTGCTTTTCTTTGTATCAACAGCACTTAGTACACTTTCCAGAACATTTTCTGTTCAATCCTTCAATTGTGTCTGACTCTTTGTGACCCTCTGTCCATTGGGGTTATCTTGACAAAGATACTGGAGTAGTTGCCATTTCCATCTCCAGTGATTAAGGCAAGCACAGGTTAAGTGAATTGTCTGGTTCAGAAAACTAGTAAGGGTTTGAGAGTGGCCTTTCTGACTCAGGCCCAGTGCTATATCCACTAAGCAAGCCATCTAGCTGCTCCTTTCTAGCACATAGAAAACTCTTAAATGTTTGTTAAGTGACAGATTGCCAAAGGAGTCCATAACATGCATGCATACATACAAAGATACATACATATATATATAAAACACATGAATGTATGTGTGTATATACACACATATATAATACATACACATATGCATGCATGCATACATGCACACCACGCATTATGTAAAATGCCTATTCAACAGGATGATTGGAGTGAGGAGAAATTGGAATTCAGAAAACTTCAAGAACATAATTGCCTTAATTCATGTGTGATGTGGGGGCAGCTAGGGTGGTGTGGTGGATAAAGCACCGGCCCTGGATTCAGGAGGACCTGAGTTCAAATCTGGCCTCAGACACTTGACACTTACTAGCTCTGTGACCATGGGCAAGTCACTTAACCTCCATTGCCCCACAAAAAAAAATATTCACGTGTGATGTGATGAAAAATGGCTACAGTGGAATGGAAAAAGAAAGGAAAAGTAGAATTCAAGAATTATTTTGAATGAGGAAATGACCAGATTTTTGATAAATTACACAAAGGGGATAAAGATGCTAAGGGATTTTACTCTTAATTTACATGTGTTTTGTCTTTTATTTTTTTGTAGTAATTACTTTTTTTCATAATCCGTCTATCAATAGTCAATAAATATTTATTAAGTACCTACTCTATGCCAGGCACTGTGCTAAGAACTAGTAGTTAAAATATGAACATTTGCACACTAGAGAAAAAATATATGAGACAAATGTCTGTCTATAAACATTATCTTTTAATGGTTTGTATTCAATTTTGTCAAGTTTAGATCTTGTTCTTTTCATGTGATTCTCCTTTCCCTCTAAGACATAAAATGATGGTAACCCTGAAAGAATTCCAACAAAACATAAGTTTCCAAGTAGGTTGAAAGATCTATAGCAAAATCCCTATTGTTCTCTGCTGGAGGAAAGGATGGGGAAAAAAAAAAGTTCTTTTGCCATACCTTCAGCACGAATAGCTAAATAGAATATGAGTCTTTAAACAATTGTCTTTTAAAATACAAAGGGGAAAGAAAAAGTATTGCATCTATATCTAATTCTACATTATGTGAAGCACATTATTGGCCAAACATATGGGTTAATTGGATACTCCTATGATCGGTTTCTGGACATTATCACTGACATTTCATCCCCAGACAAATCCAGAGTGGCCAAGGATTTGAATGTGAGTAAAGAAGAGCCTGATATAACCAAAGTAATGTCTGGAAGGTTTCAACATTGACAAGGATTTTGTTTTGCACTAACAGGAAGAATGGGAAAGCCTAAGGCTGATACTTTCTGTTCAACACTGTTTCCTGGCTGCTTCTTCTAGCCAGTTTTCATGGCAACTTTCCTGTTCTCTACAACATGGTAATTTTCTGGAAGTGAGTGATCAAAATATCCTGGGTAGAGAATTGAATTGTTGCCCATGTCACTTCTGGCTCTAATGCCCCATAAGTATTTCAGACCACACTAAGCTTCTCTCAGAGAGGAATTTTTTTTTAAATGACTCGAACTGATTGGCAAAAACCTACCTCAAGTAATATTTTCATTTTATGCTGAAACATTCCTACTGACAGATGGAAAAATTCTGTAGTGTTGATGATTCCCTCGCCCTTTAAATTCAATTGAGAAATCAAACACAGAGGGTACCCACTTGTGGCAATGTTAATGGCATTTCCCCAGATGGATGATTTTTTTTCTTTTCATTGGAAAGGACTATGGCGACCCAGGCTATTGGACCATATTTCAGATTTTTGGGTCTATCATCAGCGCAAGGTGGCACAGTGGGGAAAACACTGGCTCTGGAGTCAGGAATATCTAGGTTCAAATATGATCTTAGACACTTAATAGCTTGGCACACCATTTAGCTGCTATATGCCTCATTTTCCTCAACTGTAAAATGGAGATTACAATACTTAACTTCCAGGGTTGTTGTGAAGATCAACAAGATAATATTTTTAAAACACTTGGCATAGTGCCTGGTACATAGTAGGTGCTTAATAAATGCTTGCTTCTGTCCTATGATAACACTTATATAATCAGCTACAGAATGGTTATGTTTCCTAAAGTTTAGAAATAATATTAACAAAATTAATGCTTATTGCTTTAAGTGGTTTTACTACTTTATAGTTTACCATGCACTTTCTCATGAATGATAGCAGAAGTGTAAAGTAGTGAATTGGTTGTTGGTTTTAGAGTTGTGTTGTTGTTTGTACTTCATTCTTGAAAAGGACCATGACAGATATCATGATTTGCAGTAAATTAGATTTAAGTTAGGAAGGATTGTAGAGTTGTATAGATTAGGGTTCAAATCCTATCCCTTAGCTTCCATGGCAATTTCTCAAAATATAATTATATGGATCTAAAATTGAAGCTTTTGAGGAATAGTTTACCATAATATCCCTTAAGCACTTAGAAAAAAATACATGCACATGAGTATTAATTTGTGAATAGAAAAAAAAAAACCCAAACCCTCAATTAGGATTTAATGTGCTTAATTAACCATTTGCTTAGGGAAAAAAATATTCCTCTCTTATTAGTTCCCTGGAGACACTGGTGACAGGAGACTTAGAGATTCAAGAATGAAGGATGACTCATGGAATGCTCATGTTCTATACTGGTATCCACATGGTATGAAGCAATCTTGTTGAAGGCCCTCCTGCATATGGGTTTGATAACTGATTTACAGGAGGATATGGACAAGAGTTGGCCTGGATGGGCAGACATAGATGGATTGTTATAAACACTGTTAGAGGGAGTACCCACATCTCTAAGAACACATTAATAGCATGGGAGATTTGATTAATTTTCACTTTTGCAAATAGATTTACTAGTATATTTATTACTGTAAAGAAGATGATTTGTACCTTGCTGGGAATTTGTGATGCATGGTTTGTCACCGGAATTTTTTTTTTTGAGCAGTTCAGTTTTAGTATGTGTTCAAGAATAAAGTTTTATCTTAAGTTTGAATGATTGAGGGGAAATTGGGACACAGTTTCAACACATAGTGAGCTAATAATCTAATGTAATTATGATAATGCTATCTTTCAGCAAGAGATCATCATGTTAAAAAGCATACAGTGTCTAACTAAAAAACAAACATCATTATTCTATGTTCACTAGCTGTCACTGAAGAGTCAGTTGGCTGATATGAATCAGTGTTGTAAAAAGCTAATTCTTGATTTTGGTGAGCTAGTACCCAAGTTGTATTTTGTTGTTTGTTTTTGTTTTTGGTGGTTGTTGTTGTTGTTGTTTTTGCAGGGCAATGAGGGTTAAGTGACTTGCCTAGGGTTACACAGCTAGTGTCAAGTGTCTGAGGCTTCATTTGAACTCAGGTCCTAGTGAATCCAGGGTTGGTGCCTTTATCCACTGCGCCACCTGGCTGCCCCCAACAAATTGTTTTTTCTTAAACGATAAACCACCTAAGTAAGAAAATTTAAATTTCATGTCATGTTAGTTGCTCCATTTCCTTATACAAGCACTTTCTTTGCTTGTATCCTAATGGAACAAAAAATAAAGTATTATAGAAGTACAAAATTTCAGAAGGTACCTCAGATGCCATCTAATTCATGTAAAACCTTAACAAGAACTCTGTCTCTGCAACATACCAGGCAAATAACCATACACATGTTTTTGAAAGACTTTTACAAAGTGGGAACCCACAATCTTATGAGGAAATCTGTAATAGTTATGCAAGTCAGGAAACATAACAAATGAATAACCCAGGGATGTCTGTGAATTATAAAATATCTGTGCTTGGTATAGGTTTCACAAACCTTTCATATGCTGAAAATTGTAATAATTTAAAGGAATTTTATGCCCTCAGCTCTTGGAAAAAATCATTATTTTTCCCAGAATATGTATATTTCTTTTGAATTAGGGAATGTGAAAATTATGACCCAAAGCCTCATCCATTACAATATGCTTTTACCATATATTGCAAGGATTGTAAGTTTAATAGAAAGAAACAATTAAGAAACCAAGACATTATAAATATTAGAGGAAATCAAGTAGTATATCCATCTTTGTGTAACCTATTACACAAATAGGTGATATCTCCTCCAAATCTCCAGATAAGAAATAAGTGTATAGGTGGATATGATGAGGAAATTACCAGGTGTCTCTTTTCTATGTGTTGTAAGTGACCAATATGGAGCTTTGCTAATCTCTTAGGGTCTAAAATAATATTTTCTAAAACCTTGACTCATAGACTCAGCTAGTTGGCAGAGCAGATAAAGTACTGGCCTCAGATTCAGGAGGACCTGAGTTCAAATCCGGGCTCAGACACTTGACACTTACTAGCTCTGTGACCCTGGGCAAGACACAACCCTGTTGCCCTGAAAAAAAATATATTATTAGTACAATGCTATATATTCTAGGTCTTTCCAGCTTTTCCTTTGATCAGAACACATAGCTGGATTCTCCATCTAATGGCATCTCAGGAATGTGACAGGATTCCCCAGATACTAGATTTAACCACTTCTTCATGCCACTCCCTTCTCTTATTTCCTTTTCTTTTTGCTTTTTCCCATTATCTTTCTTTTTTGTTATGTTTTGTTTGTTTTTTGCAGAGCAGTGAGGGTTAGGTGACTTGCACAGGGTCACACAGCCAGTAAGTGTCAAGTGTCTGAGGCCGGATTTGAACTCAGGTGCTCCTGAATCCAGTGCTGGTGCTTTATCCACGGTACCACCTAGCTGCCCCATCCCCATTCTCTTTCTTTCCCCAATTTATTTATTGTATTTCCCTGCATAAATTTCCTGTGATACTGATAATGTAGACTTTCTCAAATGAAAAGAAGTCTCTCATCTTCTCACTGTGAGTGTAAAGCTGGATTCAAGAGTTTGCCCTAAGGGAAATGAGCCCCTACAATGTCTCTTCCAAAAACAGATAAATGATAAATAATCTATAAAATGCAAGTAATTGTAATGACATGTTACAGCTAATAGATGCCTTGAAGAGTTTCTTGCCCAACATCCTCATATTTGATTTGATTTGATTGATTTGATTAATTTTTTTACATCCTCATATTTTAGATGAGGAACCTCAGACTCAGGATGACTTTCCAATGACACATGGCCATGTACTTCCAATGATGGAATTAAATTCAAGGCTCCTGATTTCAAAGACAGCAGCAAAATGATAAGTTTGGCTTTGGCTAAATTACTTGGAAAGAAGGGTGTGAAGGACTTAATTGAGCTATAGAAAATAATGAAGTATGTTGTAGAATTGATGAGATGCATATTTTTATCACACTCCATAATGGAAAAACAAGGCAACACCCAATGAACCTGAAAGATGTCTTGTTTAAAAGAACAGATGCTATTTATTTTTCTAAATTTTTAATGTACATGAGCAACATTATGAATTGAAAGTCAGTGTGGCTTTCCCCCAATAATGTTTGTAACTGATTTGAACATTAATTTTATATAAGTATTTATTTTTAATATATCTGTCAGATTCACTTCAGTATTTTTCCTGTCAGCAATCTAGACCATTCTTTGGACACCAACTTAATTTAATCTCTATTAATGGTGTTGCTCAATTAAACTATGATAAGACTAGATTTATATCATATAACAGGTTTCCAGGACACCACTGTCACAAATTATCTCCTTTTTAGCCAGATGTTCACCATCTGTAGTAGGTCCAGAAATGTCAACTGGGGAAAAAAGGAAAACCCCCAAATGTATTTACTTTTAATTCTTTGTAATTTAAACAGAGTGAATTGCTTTATTATATGTGTGTAATAGAAGAGCATTGGTGTGAGAACTTTAAGGAAATGATATTCCATTAATTTCCATACATTTCTGGTTATGTTTAAAAAGAGGCCATATAATGTAGTTAATAAAAATTACATAGTATGTAACTGTTTTGAATTTATTGATATTTATTCTCTTTATATGTTTTATGCATATGTATTTGGTGTCTCTTCCTTTAGAATGCAAGTTCTTTGTGAATAGAGACTGCTTCTTTCTTTCTATTTATTATCCCAGGGGCTAACACACTATCTAGCACATAGTAGGAACCTAATAAATGTTTATTGGTTGATTGATTGATTTCACTTAGGTAAATTTATTCAGATACTTGTTATACATAGAGAGCTGGTCTCTCAATCAGGAAGCCTTAGATTCTAAGTCCCAGGTCTGACATATATTGGATTAATGACTTTGGGCAAATTAACTTACGTTTCAGTGTCTAAAGCAAAATTTCAAGATAAAAAGTTACAGAGGAGGCCTCCAACTCCATTGATAAGGGAGGTTTCATTACAGATCCAGACCAATCCTTCAGTCAACAATAATTTATTAAGTGGTTATTATATGCCAGTTTCTGGGTTGGGTTCTAAGTAAAGATAAAATTGGAACAGTTTCTACCCTCAAAGAACTTCATTCTGTTGGGGGCAAACAATGTGTTTATACAAAATGTATATTTTGGGTTAATTTTAGGAGAAAGAAGGCAGTAGTGACTGTTGGAGTGGGGGCGTGGGATTAGAAATAGCTTAGAAGGTATTTGTTAAGCTAAGTCCTAAAAGAAACTAAGGACTCTAAGAGACAAAGTAGGGAGTGAATTCCAGGCATGGAGGGAAGCCTTTTCAAAGGAAAGAAATGATAAATGATGTCTGAAGACAAGAGAAAGAGAAGAGAGAAAATCCATCTTTACTACCTTTCTAAATGCCCCCAGTAGGTACCATAATGCAATAATATGATATCAAATTGTAGTAGGTTCTGACCGTGTTCCTACTCTACTACATTCTGGGAAGGTTAAAAAAAACTAGTTTAAGAATTCTGCTGTCTTTTTTTCCTGTTAAGAAAATCCATTATGAAATGGTGTTCAACCATATGAATGTCAATTGTAAATAGAAAACCAGGAGTGGAGTCACGAATATCTAGGTTCAAATCTCACCTCTGACCCATGCTGGTTGTGTGAACCTGGAAAATCACTGAACCTCATAGTGAACCTCTATGCAAATCTCTGAGATTAGAAATTACATAGAAGGTGTCAACTTTCTTTGGTAGTGGGAATTTCCTCATTTGAAATTTATATAAATGAAATTACATTTCTAATTCCTAGCCTTATCTCTATTCAACAATATAAATATCTTTTGTATTGTAACATTTTGACCCAAAGTTAACACAAAAATTGAATATGTGAGACAAATAACTACTATGGAACAGATATATAAGGTCCTGTAACATGGATTTCTGGTTTCCTGTGGGATTTTTGCAAAGATAATCCATATAAATACAGAAGAAAATTTATAGTCCTTCACATGACTCCTGCCTAGATATTAGATTTAACACCAAAAAATAACTGTTATATTCAGGACTAAAAAGTCTCATTGATTTCCAATTTTATACATTTTTAAAGGATTTTGTAGTCTGTTTTCTAGCTTTAAATCATGGTGGGTTTTAGTTTCTGTTGTCAAAGACATTGCTAGAAATGTCTTTCACTTTGGGCAAAAAGAGTTGATAGGGATGGCAGGAAATGGGAGGGGGTCGAATGTAGTCCTGTTCTAAAAGGGAGTGGACTGGCCCTCATTCCTTGGGTGGGTCTTAGGAATTCCAGCCAGGAGAAGGGCTCTCCCTGACCAGCATCTAGATATAGTAGTTGTGGTCTATGTGCTCTTAAAAGGCAATTCAGGCTAATGGAGAAACTTGAGAAAAAGAAAGGGGATGGTGGTCACCCTGGATAAAACACATGCCCATCTGTATGTCATGGCAGCATCTTAGAGTAAATTAAGGCAAGACGTTGCTAGTTATCACTCTGACAACATACACCATAAATTCAGTCCTAGAAGTAACTCAATCGCAGGATTTCTATAAGACAATCTGAGTATTATTTTTGTTCATGAATTAAGGTAGAAAAAAATAGTATCCTCCATTTCTTATAAATCACTGTAAGTAACGTGATGGTTTAAGGACAGAAAGCATGTCTTTCTGTATTCGTTTCTTTTAGTAAAATGGCTTCCAAACTTACCTAGAAAATTATCTAGACTGTCCTCCCCAAAATGCCTTTGTTCTATACTGATAGTATTGGAAGGAGTCACTTATGCGCTAGAAATTAAAGAACCAAAATGCCTAACAGGGAATTGATAATCAAGATATGTAAAGAGATAATAAGAGCACAATTAGATTCCCTTGATAAGTTGAAATCACCTGGTATAGAAGAACTACTTCCCTGGGTCCTAAAAATATGTGATTGCTGAGCTATTGTTAACTATATTTATATAATCATGGAAAATAAGGTAACACCAGATTGGAAAAAGAGTAATTGTTTCTAAGGGTTTTGTTTGTTATTTTTTTAAAAACTGGAAGAGAACAATGGCTGCAAACCATAGACCAGTGAGCTTGAATATGATTCCTATGAAAATTCTAGAATGGATCATTAAAGAGATGTTTGGTGAATATCTAGAAAGGTTTTTTGTTTTTGTTTGTTACAAAGATCCGACATGGTTTCATAAAGAATAAGTCATGCTTGACTTTTTTCATTTTTGTTTTTTATATGATTGCTAAACTGGTAGATGAGGTGAAATTTTGTGGATATGGTTTATATAGATTTTCACAAATCTTCTAATAAAATATCTTATACTCTTCTTGTGAAAAAAATGGAGACATGTTGTATACAATAATACAGATGGATTTAGAAGTTGTCAGATGGCCAGACTCAAAGGGTTATTACTTGTTAAAGTTCAGTTATCATTATATCAGGAGGACTTCAGCAGAGTGGCCCTTGAGTCTGTACTTGTGCTATTTGACATTTAAAAAATATTACTTGAATAAAGGATTAAATGATACTCTCATAAAATATGCATATGACAAAAAGCTTGGAGGAATAACTAATACCTTAGATGATAGAGTCAAGATCTAAAAAGATCAAAGTATCTTGAAAGGCTATAGCATTGTATTAAATCTAATAAGATGAAATAAATATAAAAATGCAAAATCTTTCACAGATATTAAAAAGAGCTCAACTTCAAAAATATAAAATGAAGGAGGCATAGATAAACATTTCTGAAAAGGAGCTGGAAGTTTTAGCAGCCTGCAAGCATAGTTTAAAACAGCAATATGAGGTGACAGCTAAAAAAAGGTAATGTGATATTGAACTACAAGGGGCCTAAATTCCAAGAATAGGGAAAGTGGTAATTCCACTCTATTCTATCCTTTTCTGCATTCATCTGGAGTTTATGATCAGTTCTGGGCATCACTCCTTAAGTACAGTAATAAGCTAGAGAATGGAGGTCAACCCAGATGATGAAAGGCCTTGATTTCATGACATAATGAGGATTGATTAAAGAAACTAGCCATGTTCCACTTGGAGAAGAGAAGACTATAGGAAGGGGTGTATGTGGGGGGGACACACCATAGATGTCTGTAATAAAGGATTATATATGTTCTGTTTAAACCCAAAGGGTAGAATTAGAATTTAGGGATTAGTTGCAAATAGTCAAATTCAGGTTTGATGTCAGGAAAAACTTCATAATAATTAGAGCTATCCAAAAGTGGAATGGTTTGTCTCAGAAAGTACTGTATTCATTCATCTTAGAGAGGCTGAATAACAACCTGATGGATGAAATTCTTTTATGCTTGGGTTAGATTAGATAGTTGGTGAAGTCCTTTACAGATCTCAAATTCTGTGATTCAACTTGGGTTTGCTCATCATTCAACTGAAACAATTATCTACCGAGTTATCATTGACGTCATATTTGATAAATATAAGAGCTTTTTTTAAATTTTGTCCTCCCCTTCTTTGACCTCTCTGTAACATTTCACACTATTGATCATCTGTTCTTTATTTAGTCTCCTCCTAGAATTTCTTGCTCATCCTTCTTATTCTCTTTTACTGGGCCATAATCCATGATCAACTCACCCCTGTTCCCTAAGGTTCTGGTATGAGTCATCTATCACTCTTATTAGATAAGTTGTAGATCTATAAATTTAGTCATTGTCTCTCTCCTGAATTCTAGTCCCATTCTACTAACTGCCTATTGGACATTTTCAATTGGATAAACCATTGACATCTTGAAGTCAGCATAAAGAGAACTGACTACTTCCCCCAAACCACACCCTCTTCTTAACTTCTCTATTTTGTGGAGGGCAACACTATCTTTCTAGTCTCCCTTACCCCAAACCTTGGAATCACCTTTGTATCCTTACTCTCACTTTGAAGATGCAGTCAATCAATGATCAAACCTTGTCATTTTTCTCTCTAGAATATTTATTCTCTAGCTCCACTTACACAGCTACAATCCTAATAGAAGTCCTCCTTCCTTACCTTCTTGACTATTACAACAAATCTTTAATTTTCTACTTACACCCAGCCTCTTTCCATCTCAGTCCTTTGGCATAGCTGCCAAAATTATATTCCTAAAGCAAAGGACTGATTATAGTGCTCTTCTCAAAAAGCTCACCAAGAGCCACTAGGATAAAATACACACTCCTCTCTTTGACATTGAAAGTCCTTCACAATCTGACTCCAATCTTCTTTTCCAGGCTTATTTCGTATTACTCTTTCAATGACCTCTATGCCCAAGCCAAGCTTGATGACTTGCTGTTCCATGTAGTTGCTATTCAGTTGCTTGTCTCCACATCTTTACATAGGCTGTCACCCACATTGGTTTTACATTTACTACCTCAGAATTTCTAGCTTCCTTCTAAACTAAGACTTATCTGAAGTGTCATCTTTTACACAATGTCTCTCCTAATTCCCCAGTGAAAAATGCTTTATTTAACTTAATGTATGTTTTATATTTACTTACCAGGGTTTCTGTTGTTCCCTCCCCACAGTGGAATATAAGTTCCTTGATGGTAGGGACTTTTTGACTTCATATCTGTGGTGCTTATTATAATGTCTGGAATATGAAAGGTGCTTACAAATATGTGTTGAATGAATGAGTGAATAAACTAGTCTAGAAATGAAGCAAATGTAAAGTATTTTTAAATAGAGACATCCTTACTTGAATTTTCATTTTTCAATGTACCCTTGACAGCCCAGAAATTGCTGAAAATTAACTTATAATTTTCTTTGGTGGTGGCATTTTTTAAAAAAGAGACAAGTTTAGCTGTAAAAGCAAAGTATTAACTTGTAACATCATTACAATTTTTTCAAAGATAGAGAAAAGTTTAGAACCCCTTGGGAAAGTAATGTGTTTTTTAGCTATCTATAAATTAGAAGGAAAATGTTTAATTAGAGTTTCCCCAGATATGGAGCTTCTGGGGAAACTAGCAAAATAATTTCATGAATGACTTGGGAAATCAGAATAGCAACTATTGGTCTTAATTGTATCCAGAGAAAAATTTGTATTACAAGGACACTTGCAAAGTACTATAGTCCCCATGTGAAACTATGAATTCCTCTTGTCTGGTCAGCTATACTTACTTCTGGTTAGGTGGATTAAGAAATACATAACATTTAGAAAAGAAGATTAAAATGTTTAAAACTATCTTTGAGTTTTTCCATATAGTATTTCATATGGTCTTGGAAAAAATACTTTTCTAGTTTTTTGTAATAAAAGATTCTTTTTGTGGGGCGGGGGAGGGGAGCACAGTTCTAAGAGCCTTTTAAATAAGAGTAGAAGAGCCTTCCTCTGAGCTTTCTTTAGGTACAGGTCCTAAGAAGCTCCAACCTAAGATCCCAACAACCCACAATAAGGGAAATATATTTTGTTGACTGAGGATGCTAATTTAATTGAAGTGATTCAAGAAAACATTATCTTTTGGGAGAGGAGAGCAGAATAAGCATTTGTTAAGTGCCTACTATGTGTCACTGTGTTAGAAGAGCTTTACAATATTATCTCATTTGGATGTGATGATGATGATAATGATGATGATGTTGCAGCTCCTACTGATAAAGAAGGTTTAAAAAACTTCTAACCGTTTCTGTAAATGGAAAGCCCGGTAAAAATGCTTGTTGGCTATATCAGAATCCAGTCTACATTAAGAATTAGGTGTTTTAAATTATCTGATACTCCTTGACTCAGATAAGGATTGTGAGTTGTAATAAATGAATAGAACTACAGAATTGTTAATTTCCTAAAGACAGTAAAAACCTATTAAACAAGGAGGCAAGGAAAACTATCCTATTCTCTCTCCTTCACATTTAGTCATAAATAGCAAATGGAGGTCTTTTTCTTTTGGTGGAAGGAATAGCCTCAGGTTGATTTTTAAGGGAAAACACTAATTAGAGACAGAGACAGAGACAGAGAAAGAGACAGAGAGATAGCTGCAAGAATTTGCTCCAACCCCCCAGAAAAAGTAGAATGCAATGTTATTATTGAAAATAGAGGTTGAGTCTACATTTAAGTTTCTTTTTTATTATCCTTCCTTTAAAGAGGACTTTTATAGCATAGAAAAAGAAAGAAATTTAAAGATCATCTAGTCAAAACCACTCACATTATAGAGGGAAAATCTAAGCCCTAGAGAGAAGTGGCTTAATTGTGCTCTCAAAGACAGTTTTGTTTTGTAGTTTAATAATTTAATTTGTTTAACCTTTTAAACAAACACTATAATAGCATTGATAAAGATAAAGAGCTAGTCTTAGAATTATAAAAACCAAGTTTCAAGTCCCATATTTCCTATATATTGGTGATGTGGTCCTGAACAATTCTCAATGTGCTAAGTATCTTTTTAAGACCTTAGAGAACAGAATAGTTGCAGGCCTAAATTTGTAGAGGGAGTTTTATCACTGAGTATTCCCTACACTAATGAAACCACAGGCCCAGGCCAAATTTTTATAACATTTGTAGATACTTGCTATAAAATAGTACTTTTCATACTCTAGGTCCCAAACTTTCAGGGTCTGTAGTTACTGTAAGGCAACCTTTCTTAAATTATTCTGTTTAATAAATATGCAAGCATATCTTCTATATAATGAATACATATTTCTGTTACATAGACATGTACAAATAAGATAAATGTATGTATGTATGTATGTATATATATATAAATATAAATATAAATATGTATATATATATATAAAATATGTGTTTAATGTTGCTTTTTTCAAGTGAAAATCCCAGGATTTGTTAAGCTTTCACTATAAGAAAAGACCTGCATAGATAAAAAGAAAAAAAAAATAACAGCCCCTGTCCTCAAGAGACCATTCTACTAATGGAATACAATATTTACATATGTAAGTGGGAAGATACTTATTACAGTCTGGGATGAGGTAATAAAGGTGAATTGAAGGTTTTGTGGCTGGATGCTTGTCTTTTAATTAGGCTTTTGTTTTTAACTTCATTTGTGTTCCAGTCAAAAGGGATCTTAAAAGATATCTGTGCTCCATCTCCTCAGCCTATACTGAACTCTTGAGTTGTTTTGATAGGACTGGGTGGCACAACATTCCCAAGGTCTGTGCTTAGGAGTGCAGGACCATAGTCAGAATTTGAATGGGAGTTAAAAGGAAGCTTTTTTTTTTTTAAAAGCTTATTAATGTATTTTGTTTGTATATAGTGACAATTTCAAAATATGTCCTGTTTCCAGTGAATTTTTTCTTCTGACAAAAAAAAGGTTAAGCACAATCCAGCATCATAGCAACTTCGATTGAAATTGGAGTAAGGAATATTTGGGTTCCAATCCTGCCTCTGAGTTTTATGAGCAGTGTTACCCTGGGCAAGATGCTTAACACCTTGGTTTTCTCATGTGTAAAATGGGGATAATAATACTTCTAGTACTTATATAGACATAATTGTAATCATCAATTTAGAGCTGGAAGGCCTTATAGAGACTCTTAAATTGAAACTCCTCACTTTACCAACAAGGAGACTATAGCACAGAACAGCTTAGTGATGTCTGAGGCAGAATTTAAACTCAATCTCCCTGATTTGGATTGCAGCAGTTTATCTACTACAACATGCTGCTTCTCATCTTCAGGTCACTGGAAAGGTCAATTGAAACAGTGTACAGAAATTTGTTTGGAATCCTTAAATATGTATACACACATAGGTTTTATATCCATCTCTCTCTGTATATCTATACACACATGGTTATGTGTGCATATATATACACGCACATATACATATACACATATATACACATGTGTATATATATATATATGTACATTATACATTAAAAAACATTTATATTTAGGGATTATGTATATGTGTGTGTGTATGTATCTCCTTTCTACAAAATTCTACCCAATTATGCTATAGGGTAGATGGCAGCCAGCCAGAAGTGGTAGCAAGGGTGGTTTATCATTAATCAGACTGGTCTGCTCATATTAATGAGAATTACGTGGTTAAAAAGCAATGCTTAGAAAAACATTTGAGGCTAGGAGGAATAGTGCAGCTGTTTAGGGGTTAACTTTTACTCTCATTTTGATGATTGACAAAGTCTGTGAAAGTCTGTTGGTTAATGATCATGACAAAGCTATAAACATCCTAGTTGGAGGTCCAAAAATAAGTTATAATGATACTAGAATGACCCACCCTAGACCTCCCTGTATAATGGTGCTTATAGAATTTAGGACTATTATTTGTTGTTCCTTGGGAGAAATGCTTGCCACCAAGCAATGTATACTTAAATACTATGTGACTAATCTTAGCAGAACAAAGAAATGAGCTTATTTTTTCTGAGTATAGCAAAGAAGCTCACAGTTGAGTATCTTTTAGATGAAAAATCCGTGAGGGTTTGGGATTTGATGACTGACAGATCAAACTTGGTGCTTAGGTGGGATTAGGAGGAGGTGGTAATCACAAAGGAAAAAAAATGTCCTAGTAGCTTTTGATCTCTAACATATTTTTCAGTAGGTTGCTATGAAACTGGTGAATGTTTATGAAACGCACATTTGTTAGTTGTAGAATTCATAGAGCACAGAGCAAAAGAGTAGAAGAAAGAACGAAGGAAAATGCTTAGCTTAAAAAAGATTTAAATATATATATGCATATATATATTTCTAGCTTTTAAAAAATCACACTTATAAGCATGATAATTATTTTTGGAATACACTAAAAATTAATGTATAATTATTTAAAAAATAAACCATAGTTTCATTTAGTGATTGATTATGTTCTTTTTGGTAATGTGATTAGTAAGAAATTAATAAGTCTATGACATAATCCTATCAGTAATAAAATCTTGAGATACTCTTCCTTATCAGTAAATAATAGATGAAACTGGAAAAGAATATCTGATGTTGTCTCATGATAGATTTAAATTAATCAGAGATTGCATTTAGTTCTGATGAAATAGGTATGCCCTTTATCAATTGTCCAACTTTTATCTCCTTTATGTATGTATATCAGTCATTCTCAGTGTGCAAAGTGTAAAACCTTAGAGACAAAATTGTTTGCATGGTCATCTGCAACAAAAAGTTATCCTTGTGAAGAACAGAGTTGTCATAAGAAACATAAAGCTGGAAAAAAAAAGTCATGACTAACTAGAAAGAAATAAAATAAGAGATCCTTGTATCTTTACTTGGTGATTCCACTAAAGGGTTAATCTGGGTTTTGATTGGTTCTCTACAAGCTGGCATTTGATACAATAGTTTGAAGTGGCTTTTAGGAAAGTTTGTCTAGGCTAAGGATCAGCAAAGAGGGTGGAGTAAGTTTAAGGAATACAATCCAGTTCTCTCTACAAGTACTGCAATAAATATCTAAGTTTGATTAGTGATTGGGAAATCTATGGACAAGAACTATAGTGGTTCCCCCCCTCCCCCACCAAAGATAATTAAATCAGCACAAAAGCAATTTACCAGGGCATTGTGGATTCAATCCCACAGCAGGATCACTGATTCAGTTTCTATGTTCTTTTCAGGGTTGGTTCTACAGTTCTGAGACTCTGATTATGGGTTCCATTACTGCAGTATGAATAAAGGAGGGGAACAGAGTTCTGACCCCAGAATAGAATAATGAATTTAATCCCCTGCTTGGGATCAGGGTAGACCTGCAGTTCTGTTACTATGTCTATAGAGTGAGGCCATGGAATAATGCCCTTGGCTTAACTCTAAACAAAGAACAAGCCACAGCTCTATTTGTATGACCAGAGGCCAGGATGTAGGATTTAGCCCAGTGTTTTGGGAACTTATTCTCACATATAATTGGGGCAAACAGGCATGAGTATTTTTTTAAAATGAGTGGGAAATCAGAAGACAAATGCAACTGACATTCATCTGATTGGTCAAAGGAAGTAAATATATATTTATGAAGAGACACAGTAACTTGAGAAGTGTAAGGGCCAAATTCAATATGAGGAAAGTTAATTGGGTGGCTTGCCATAATATTGGGGTAAGGAAGGAGATTAGCAGCCTCTTTCAAAAACCAAACAGGGTGTATTACTAGAAACAAATTTAAAACACAAGTAAGGTTTGTAGAACTAGGGACAAAGGGTGATGAGAAAATATTGGGATATAGAGCACAGTAGATAGAGCACCGGCCCTGAATTCAGGAGGACCTGAGTTCAAATCCGGCCTCAGACCCTTGAAACTTACTAGCTGTGTGACCCTGGGCAAGTCACTTAACCTCAATTGCCTCACCAAAAAAAAAATAGATAAAAGAAAGTATTAGAATTCAGAATCCAACAATATATTTATTTATTGTTTATAAGACATTACGTTACATTTGAAACATAAACTTTCACACAGTTAAAATAAGGGTATAGAGCTAAATATATAATGCTTCAACTTAATTTAAAAGAACAGAGGAAGGGCAATGACAGAGAAACAAAAATTATAACAGAGAAACAACATTATGCTGAAATGCACCATAGACAATGAATTAATATAAAGACTTAACATATATGTACTGAATGTTACAGTATATAAATACTTGGAGTGTAAGGAATTAATTGTGATTTGGGGTTTCTATAACCCCATCTTTGGCTAAAATTAGAAACCCCGTTGTGCTGACTCCCCCAGTGTACCCCTGCACCTACATGGGCCTGGCCAAATTATACTGTAGGGAAGCCTCACCAGGATGAGAAGCCTGGTGAGGACAGGTCAGGTTGTCTTTAGCCTCCAGAACTCATCTCTGTAGAGTTGCTCGTTAGTTCTGTCAATCAGAGCTGCCAGCCAATTAGCTTGTAGCTGTGTGTGTGGATGACCTTGTTTCTTGTGGGAGAGGGGGCTTTTGGTAGTAATATTGGGGTAAGAAAGGTGATTAACAGCCTCTTTCATAAAACAAAACAGGGTTTATTAATGGGAACAAATTTAAAAAACAAGTAAGGTTAATAGAACTAGGGACAAAGAAAAAGGGAATAGGGGAAGGAAAAAAAATTAGCTGGCAGCTCTGATTGACAGAACTAATGAGTAGCTCTACAGAGATGAGTTCTGGATGTCGAAGACCACCTGACCTGTCCTCACCAGTGTTCTGGTGGAGCTTCCCTACAGTATAATTTGGCCAAGGCCATGTAGGTGCATGGGTGAGTGCTGGAGGGGTCAGCACACACGGGTGCATGCTGGGGTTTCTAATGTTAGCCAAAGATGGGGTTATAGAAACCATAAATCACAATTAATTCCTTACAGGAGGAAAGCCTAAGTAAATTATTAGGAGAAATAGAGAGTAAAATTATAATAGTTGGTGACTATGATAACTTACTACAAATGCTTTATAAGGTTACTAATTAAAGACAAAAGCAGATTAACAAAATTATGAACAAAACGAGCATATCTAGGATTTAAAGGGTTTTCTAAGGTTGGTTTGGGAGAATCACAGGAGGTCAAGTCAGAATCACAGCCAGGCTGGGGAAGGGCTAAGCCTGACTGCTCTGGTAACTGAGTAGAAGCTGCAAATGCAGGTCGAGAAACCTGTGCATGCTTAGAGCTCTGAACTTCCCTGGCAGGAGGATTAAGGGGTTTGGCCAAGGGAGTAGTAGGAGGTGGCGCCAGAGGAGGGGTCCCCGGAGGAGGGGAGGGGACCACCTCTCCCACTGCTAGGGGATTAAAGGCTTCTAGAGGCTGGGCCATTGCCTTCAGGCATGCAAAATTAGAGCAACAATTAGTGTTAGAATTTGGAAAAACTGCAGGAGTCAGAGGTATCTCTGAAAAGGCATGGTTGGGAGAATGGGGATATTTATATTCCTTTGTGTGAGCAACTTGCTGGCTCTTCTAACAAAAATTAAAATAAAAATAGAAAATCCACAAAAACAAAGCATTAACATGATCTTATCTCCCATTTGTAAGGTTAAACAGACTAAAATCAGGAACAGAGTACTTAGAGAGTTTAAAAGATCCATTTGAAAATTTAAAGTGAAAACAGCCGATACTTACCAGTACTTTCCAATTTAAGGGGACAGGGTAGGGGAAATCTTACCCAAATGGAACATCAGAAGACTGAGGTTCAGCTTTCCTCTTCATGGTCAGCCATCTGTAAGGGCCTAAAATTCTAGCTAGTCTGTCTAAAATATCTAATGAGTGGTCACCAATAAATTATAAGCTTTAGCAAGAGTTAGACTTTTAAGCATTTATTAAGGAGAATAAGAATTTGGTAAAGAGAGAGAGAAAGGCCTAGATTCATCTGTCTATTAAAGGGAGAGCACATTTCTAGCTCCCTTCTCTACCTGAGTCCTGAGGAAAGAAATTGAGAGAGCCAGCCTTGTACCCTCTTCCTCCCACAAGCAAATGTTACTTCGTGATGCCAAAGAAAAGCTGCATGGTCTTGCCCTCAGAGGCCTTCTCCTCATGGTGGAACTTTCCTACAGTAAGTCTCCAGCAGGTGGCATCATTCCAATCGTTACAGTGTTCTTACAATAACCAAGAAGGTTCATCCCTATCAATCCTCACCATCAACAGACAATAACCAGGGACCATTAACCGTTAATAGCCATTAATATTCCTAGATGACAGGACAACTAGAAACCAGATCTTAAGTAAAGAGATATCATAAACACAGAGCCCCTCTGGGTCTGACAAGTTTAAGCATGTCTTTAGGAACATGTGCAGAAAGGACCAAATGTGTCCTTAGATTCACTTTATGACATGTAAACCCCAAAAACACACCTCCAGGAAAAAAGGTACCCACCTCAGGGGTTGGTTTAAGCGTCCAGGAACTCCAAATTAGGATAAGCCCTCCCTTGTACCTCCCTAAAGTGAAGATTAAGATAATGAGGAGATAACCTACTTTTTCTTGATATAAATATAATTATTCTTCTTCCCCCTATTCAAAACACTTATCTCCATGGTACTCACCCTGTGTCATAGTATTGCAATAAAACTTGGGAAACTGAGTCACTGAGTCTTGTAATTCCTTGGGATGCTTCAAATTCAACAAAGGATAGTATAAGAAAGGGTTAAAAATTCTTAGCAGAAAATGTATATTTCTAACCACAGATGTGCCTCATTAATCACTACCACCACAGTCCCCTCAACAACAAAGAGATAAATGAATTGAATATGCATATTTAGAAACTAAAATTATTAACAAATATGTAACCTCTATTAAATGACAAAATAGAAATTTTGAAAATCAAAGATATTTATAGAATTTGTGAGAAAATAATTATTAATAATGATTTACTTGGGGACCCAGAGACTCAGTTTCAATTTTCTCTCTCTCCACACACTTCAAAGGGTTCAATTCTTTTTTTTTTAATTATAAAAGTATTTTATTATTTTCCAGTTACATGTAGAGATAGTTTTCAACATTTGTTTTTATAAGATTTCTAGTTTCAAATTTTTCTCCCTCCCTCCTCTCCCTCCCCAAGACAGCAAGTAATATGTACAATCAAATTAAACAAATTTCTGCATTAATCTTTCTGTGAAAGAAGAATCAGAGCCAAAAGGAAAAACCTCAAAAAAGAAAAACAGCATCACCAAAACAAAAGAAATAGTATATGGATCAATCTGCATCCATATTCCACCGTTCTTTTTTTTTTCTGGATTTGGAGAGTATTTTCCATGATGAGTCCTTTGAAACTATCTTGTATTGCTGAGAAAATCAAGTCTATCATAGTTGGTCAGCACATAATGTTGAAGATACTGTGTACAATGTTCTCCTGGTTCTGCTCATCTCACTCATCTTCAGTTCATGCAAGTCCTTCCAGGTTTCTCTGAAATCTGCTCATTGTTTCTTACAGCAAAATAGTATTCCATTACATTCATATACCACAAGTTGTTCACCCATTCCCCAATTAAGAGGGTTCAATTCTTAGGAGGAAGTTTTAATCCTGTTCTGGGTGAGCCCAAGGAATGGAGATTGATTCTTTTGTCTAGTTCAGTGAACTGATAGGATTATACCATACCTAGATAATGGACTTTGCATTGAACAATTTAGGGGGTAGTCTTTTGGATACTTCCTCTTGATGTCATCTGTAGAGATCATTTAATGTAGACCACCCTCAAGCATCATGTCAACCAATGTAATTGAATAATGTTTTGATCAATGTAGGTACTGTAGGGCTTCTGAGCTCTGCTTGAGGTCATGTGCTTTCTCTGAGAGACAACATGTTGCTGGGACTTTCCTCCTGCTTGTATTAAATGCCACATGGTCAATAATTTACAAATATTTAATATAAATTAATAATAAATACTGCCTAAACAGGTACAATAGCCATTATTATATAGCCATTAATATATGAACAGTAATAATAATTTAGAAAAACCCAGCGTAGCCACAAATAATGTAGCAAACACAAATTGGTGCAAAAAATTAATTAATATATCAAAGTAAAAGCTAGGAGGTTATAATAATAATAATAATTATTATTATTATTATTTTGTGGGGGGAGAGCAATGAGGGTTAAGTGATTTCCCACTAGTGTCAAGTGTCTGAGGCCAGATTTGAACTCAGGTTTTCCTGAATCCAGGTCTGGTGTTTTATCCATTGTGTCACCTAGCTGCTCCCGAGGAGTTTTTTTTTAAAGAAAACAATAATATGTATAAAAATTTTGTGAAAGAGTAAAACCAGATGATGAATATCTAAAAATGACAATAGAATAAAGTAAATTATTAGAAAATATTTTAACATTTTCTAATTAAACATAAAGTAAAATAGATTAATATTTCTATTTATAACATTTATTAATATTTATATGCAAGAAATATCATACATATTTATATGACATTATACATACAATACTATAGTTATAATATATGTTATATATTTATAATATTTATATTTATATTAATAAAAGAAGTGGAGAATTTAAATAACAATGTCAGAAAAACAAATTGAACAAGCCATACACAAACTTCCAAAGGGGAAAAACAAGATCAGATGAAATTATAAAAAAAGTTATCAAAATATTTAAAACTATAATAGAATATTACTAACAAAAGGAAGAATTGCTTTAAATTTCTGTTTTGATAACATGATCTTGATACCTAAATCAAGGAAAATCAAAACAGTGAAAAAAAACTATAGACTCAATATCATTAATGAATATTGGTATAAATTTTTAAAATAAACATTAGCAAAGAGGTTATAAAACATGTCAAAAAGATTGTCATCTTTGAATAATACAAATTTCCAGTTATACCATGAAGTATGATTAGTTCAATATTAGGTAAATGATAAACTTAAGAGACCATATGAATAATAAGAATAACAAAAATCATATGATCATATCAATGGAAGAAGAAAACCTTTTGACAAAATACAACAAACTTTTTTGTTAAAAACACTAGAAAACAAAGTAACAAATGGACCTTTCCTTAATATGGGGTAATAAGTAGCTTTCCAAAATGAAGAGCCACTATTAGATATTGTAAGGATAAACTATAGACCTTCCTAGTGTGTTGTTTAAAATCTAAATGTTTGGTTGCCTTAAATTAGAAGCTTTAGCACCAGTCTTTGGTCATTAAGCATTTATTAAAGCATACCAGGTATTCATATGGAGTTCAGAAAGTTAAGAAAAGGTCTATCTAGCCTAGAGTTCCAGCCTGGTTGGGTTCTTCCTCAAGTCCTCTGCCACAACACAAACTCTCCTCAAACTGAGTGTGGAAGCTTTTTTTTTTTTTTTTTTTTTTTTTTTTTAGTGAGGCAATTGGGGTTAAGTGACTTGCCCAGGGTCACACAGCTATTAAGTGTCAAGTGTCTGAGGTGGGATTTGAACCCAGGTACTCCTGACTCCAGGGCCAGTGCTCTATCCACTGCACCACCTAGCTGCCGCCTTTTTTTTTTTTTAATTTTATTTTTATTTGTTTTTTTTGGGGGGGCAATGAGGGTTAAGTGACTTGTACAGGGTCACACAGCTATTAAGTGTCAAGTGTCTGAGGTGGGATTTGAACTCAGGTCTTCCTGAATCCAGGGCTGGTGCTTTATCCACTGGTCCACCTAGCTGCCCAGTGTGGAAGCTTTTTATCTGTCCAGAGCAAAGAGGTCCTTACACACTGCTTCAAGCTGATTGGTTAGTGTCATCCAAATCCATTGGTTCACTAGACTTGAAGGTGGTCTCAAGTTAAGTTCAAAGTCTTTAGCTTCTGAGAACAATACCTTCTTAAGGGCTAGCCAGGTGTGCTTACAATCTAGTTAACTTGAAGTAAGCTAATCAGCAGTCAATCACTCTCACTTAATTCAATCAGTTTAGATTAATCTCCAGATGGGCCTTTGAGTATCTGCTAAATCCCATTATTTTATCACACTAGTAAGATCTGGAGTAAAGCAAGCATATTACCTCTATTTCATAAAGTGTTTGAAATGAAAGCCATAGTAAAAAAAAGAAGAAAAATAAACTGAAAGGATAAGCATAGTAGAAAAAAAGGGAGAAATTATTGCTTTTGTATGGGGCTAAAATTCTAGCTAGACTGCCTAAAAATCTAATGAGTGGTCACCATAAATTATAAGCTTTAGCAGGAGTTTAGACTTTTAAGTATTTATTAAGGAGTATAAAAATTTGGTGAGGAGAGAGAAAGAGGCCAAGTTTCCTTCATCTATCTATCTCAGGGAGCATCTCAGCTCCACTCAGAACGAGGTCCCGGGCAAAAAAAGAGATTGCTCACTCCTTCCTCCTCCCAGAAACCTCTTCTCCAACAGGAAACAGGGCCATCTACATACACACACACACACACACACACACACACACACACACACACTCACAGCTCCAATCTCATTGGCTGAGAGCTCTGATTGACAAGTCCCACAGACGCTAAAGTCACATGGCTTTTTCACAGGCCAGAGCCCACAATGTTCCTCCCAGCAGGGGGTGCTATTTCAACTCTCACACTTTTTTTTTTTTTTTTTTGGTGAGGCAATTGGGGTTAAGTGACTTGCCCAGGGTCACACAGCTAGTAAGTGTTAAGTGTCTGAGGCTGCATTTGAACTCAGGTCCTCCTGAATCCAGGGCTGGTGCTCTATCCACTGCTCCACCTAGCTGCCCCTACTCTCACACTTTTTAAAGCTGTTTTAGCCATGGTTTACTTATAAGATCCTAGAGTCCAATAAAAATTAATTGAAACAATATTTTCAGGAAAATAGTGAGATATAAAATGAAGCCATATAAATTATCAAAATTAATGTGTACTAATAAGTCCCAGGAAGGAGATATAGAAAGAGAAATTCTCTTCAAAGTTAACTATAGAATGAGGAACACATTAATGAGTCTACCAATCAAAATATTTAGGTTCTATGTGAATACAACTGCAAAACTTCCTTTACCAAATACCTAAATAATAAAAGAAATATTAATTTCTTATTGGTCAGTTGAGCTAATATAATACAAGTGAAAATGCTAACAAAATTGCCTTGCTTATTCAATGTCATAGTAATCAAAATACCAAAGGATTACATAATTAAGTCAGGAAAAATAAAAAGTGAATTAATCTGAAGGAATAACATTTTAAGATTCCCTGGATAAAAAACAAAAAGAAAAAGAAGAGAATCTCTTAATACCAGTTAGTTTTCAAAATATGGTCTGAAGGAGTAATAATCAGCATGACTTGGTACTGGTTAAAAAAATACAGATAAGACGCATAACACCCTGCATACAGAAACAAACATAGAAGTTAAGAACATTTTTCAACTTCTATTGCTGTAAAAACTGAAGGGCAATGTTGTGGATATTAACTTTACACCAATACCTCACCCCTTCTCATAATATTAGTTCCACATGTATATATGGCAATCTCATTACATAAATTAGAAATATAAGGGGAAAATAGCGCTATGATTAGGGAAAGATTTTGTGATCAAACAAGTGTTCTAGAAGATTACAGAAGATAAAATGCATAATGCTGATAGAATTGAAAAGTTTTTATACAAAGCAATTTCACTTAAAACTAGTTGTGAAATTGGAAACACAAAACAAAAAACCCTCATTTCCAATGTACATAAGAAATTGATTTAAATTTATAAGAATAAAGGCTATTCTCTATTTAGTAATATAATAGGAAGACAAAATTCTCAAAGAAAGATGTCCATATATCAACCACCATAAGAAAAAAAAATGCCCCCAGTCACTAATAATTAGAGAGATGCAAATTAAAGAAGTTCTGGGGATCCACCTTATACCTACCAGATTGGCAAAAAATTTTTTAAAAAAGGAAAATGAGGGGCTACAGAAACATAAATTCTTTGTTGGTAGAAGTGATTAGTCTATCCGTTCTGGGAAACAACTGGGAACCATGCCCTGAATATGCTAAACTGCACATATTTTTTGATTCAATGATGAGTATCCTATACTTAGACTTCAAAGAGATTAAAGAAAGGGGGAAAAGACCCAAAAATTATTGTCTTTTAGGAAATGCTGAAAGTGATAGCTTCAGAAAAGCCCAAGAAAATTTGTGTGAATTTAAGAAAAGGGAAGTGAGTAGAAAAAAGGAATGCATTTTTACAATAAAAATAGCATTTGAAAGAAAAAAAAATTTGAAAGACTTAAGATCTCAAGTTAATGCATTGATCATCCATAATTACAAAGAACTGTTAAGGTATAATACTCCATGTCTGATATGTGTTGGATTGGAGATACAGAATAAGACATTCATGGATATGGACAATGTGAGAATTAGTTCTATTTGACTCTGTATTTGTTACAAATTCCTTCCTTTTATATGGGGAAATGAGGAAGGAAAATAAATGTTTATTACTTGAAAAACTAATGGATAAATGGAGATTAAGTTCATGAACATAGAAATAGCATATTATTAGTTTGTTTTTGTCCTCAATTGGGGGGGGGGTCAAGGATTTATGAATGGAAAAGAATTGTTTCTCCTATAAGATGTTCACCAAATATATACACACATATCTATCATCTATATATTTATCTATCTATCTATCTATTGCATTTCCAAAAGCAATTAAGGGAAGAGGTTACCCCATTACCTGAGAAACAGTATTTGCTCAATAATTTAGAAGTCCACATTCCCAGAAATACACTGCAAGTTTAGTAGTAAATGGCTGTTCCTACATATCTTATAGCTATATGTGGGAATAACTAGCTTATTGGCCTTTGGATTATTATTTGGAAAAATGTCACTTTTTTTGAAATAGTATTTTTTAATTTAATAGGTTGTCTATTCCCTATTTTTCCCCATCTCCTATCTAGTATACCCTTGCTTCTGCTTTGTCCCTTTTTCTAGACCTTCAATCCTATTCCACCCTCACTTTCCTTTTGCACACTTTAAAATTAGGAATATTCCAGCTTCTCAATTTGTCAAAAGCTTCCTGGCTATGAATTCAGTGTTAGAAAACCAAACAGACACACTTTGGCCATCCACACAATGCCTAGATAAGCAATGATACCTGAGTTGTTCCTAGGCTTAATAGGCTAATGTGGATTCCCTTTTCTTTCTCCCCCTGAAGATCATCATGCATCAGAGTTCTTATTATACATTTCCTAGTTTTTGAGTTCTAGCCCTAGTGTGAGAGAAGTCAGCAGACTACTCTACTTAGAAGACACTGATTCTATCCATTCTATCCATATGCTGAGAGGTTCATTGAATGGCACCTTACCTTGTTGTCAGTGCTTCCCTCCCCTTTGGGTGTTTTCAATTAAACCAGTTAATACCTTTTGGGTGTTTTCTCTCTCTCTCTCTCTCTCTCTCTCTCTCTCTCTCTCTCTCTCTCTCTCTCTCTCTCTCTCTCTCTCTCTCTCTTTCTCTCTCTCTCTCTGTGAGGCAATTGGGGTTAAGTGACTTGCCCAAGGTCACACAGCTAGTAAGTGCCAAGTGTCTGAGGCCAGATTTGAACTCAGGTCCTCCTGAATCCAGGACCAGTACTCTATCCACTGTGCCACCCTGGTGAAATCCTACCATCCTTCAAAATGTTGTTCAAATATTTCTTCTAACATAACCCCCTAACCCCCAATCCCATAGTCAGAAGTAATATCTCTTTCCTTAGGCTGCACATGACTCTTTGTACCTTTATTGCATATTTTAATTCAAGAATCATTTATTAAACATTAAGCACTAAGGATACAAAGTAAAAATGAATATTAACTTGCACTTTGGGGATTTATATTCTCCTGACCATTTACCATATTAATTTTGTATAAAATTTAATTTTGTGTACATTTTATCTTGCCTACTAGATTGGAAATTTTTTGAGAAAAAGAATTCTATTTTTCATTAGCTTTGTATCTACATTCCCTATTTCTTCAAATTATATTCACTAAATAAATATATTTTAAGTTTCTATTTTTCTCAGGAGATGTCAGGGGAATGAATGAAGTGTAGACAATTGTCTACTAATAATTATTCAGGGGAGTTCAGAAATGGATCAGGGTCCACTTTCTTTATAATTAACTAATGTTATAATTAAAGGGAAAAGCTCAAAAGTTAGCAACTCCCCCAGTGTTTTCTGAGCTAAAAATATATCCCATTTGTCCTTCACAGACCATGAATTATCACCACCAAAATTTTACTCCTTTGGGAATCTACTATTGGTTCTTTTTTTCCAAGTCAAAGAGATAAGACCTGTTGGTGCTTGAGAAGTCCTACAACAAATTCCATGCTAAATTGAAGTGGCTCTCTGTACCAGATTAGGGTCACTGATTTTGAGCTGAATGGGACCTAGTCCTCATCTAGTCCTACTTTCAAATTTACCAATAAGGTAACTATGGCCCAGAGAAATAAAATACTTTATCCAAGTCCATACAGGTAGTAAATGTCAATGAGCATTTGAACATAGGTCCTCCAACTACGAATACAACACTCATTCCACTATACATTTTGCCAATAATGATCATTTCCCTCTTTATATTACCTTTCCTTTTCCACTCCTGTTCCTTGGCTGACACCATTTCCTATGACTGTATTGACCTGTCTCTCAGCTCAGTGTGGTGAAATCTTATTCATCCTTTAAAATGCTGTTGAAACAATCACCGTCTACTCCTAAAATGGAAAAAAAAAATGGAAGTTAATTTCCACACCTAAAATGAGTTTTTTTTTTAATCTTTGATTTTTATCATTGAATCATGATCTAATTTATTAAGAATGCTCCTCAGAGGCCACTAGGTGGTGCAGTGGATAAAGCACTGGGCCTGGATTCAGGAGTACTTGAGTTCAAATCCAGCCTCAGACACTTGACACTTACTAGCTGTGTGACTTTGGGCAAGTTACTTAACCCTCATTGCCCCACCAAAACAAAACAAAACAACCCCCCCCCCAAAAAGAATGCTCCTCTACTTGATATAGCTATCTATTGTATTGTTTTGTCCTCCCCTCCCTCTTTCTAAACAAATAATTCATCAAAGCAGGATTTAGAATAAATTTGGTACTATTATATGCATATTTCTTAGCAATAGGGGCTAATGATATCAAAGTTGGTAGGCAGTAGGAAAACTCAGGACAAAATTATCCTTGAGAGGATCTAATTTGATTCTGTATAAAGAAGGAATGGTGGGTTAGCTAGGTGACCCAGTGGATAGAGCACCAGCCCTGGATTCAGGAGGACCTGAGTTCAAATCCGGCCTCAGACACTTAACACTAGCTGTGTGACCCTGGGCAAGTCACTTAACCCCAACTGCTTCACAAAAAAAGGATGAATGGTGTCTAATTATCTTTATAAATATTATGTGGTATATTGGAAAGGGTAATGAACTTAGAGTCAGAAGACCTGCATTCACATTTCACCTCTGACAGTTAGCAATATGAGTATTGACAAGTCATTTAGGGGCAGCTAGATGGTGTAGTGGATAAAGCACTGGCCCTGGATTCAGGAAGACCTGAGTTCAAATCCAGCCTCAGACACTTAACCCTCACTGCCCTGCAAAAAATAAACAAGGCAAGTCATTTAACCTCTCAGAGAATTATTATTAGGCTCAGATGACATAATGTTTGTCAAATACTTTTGACTGTCAATTTGATTCAATAAACAGTTATTAAGTGTCTATTATGTATCAGGCACTGTGCTAAGTGCTATGGATACAAAAAGGGGCAAAAGATAATCCTTGCCCTCAAGAAGCTTACAATCAAATGAGAGAGAAATACACATATAAATATACACAAAACAAACTATATACAGGATAAATAAGAAATAATCAACAGAAAGAAGGCACCAGAATTAAGAATGTGTAACGATTGGAATGACGCCACCTGCTGGATACTTACTGTAGAAGAGTTCTGCCCATGAAGCAAAGGTCTTTGAGGGCAAGACCAGGCTTCAGGAAGTGACGCGGACTAGTGGGAGGAGGAAGGAAGAGACTGGCGCTCAGTCTCACGCTCTTTCCTCTGGACTCTGGCGGAGAAGGGAGCTAGAAATGTGCTCTCCCTTTAATAGATAGGAATCTAGGCCTTTTTCTCTCTCTTTACCAAATTCTTATTCTCCTTAATAAATGCTTAAAAGTCTAACTCTTGCTAAAGCTTATAATTTATTGGCGACCACTCATTAGATATTTTAGACAGTTTAGCTAGAATTTTAGCCCTTAACAGATGGCTGACCACGAAGAGGAAAGCTAACCCTCAGTCTTCTTCTGATCTTCTGGTTGGGTAAGAAATTTCCCCTCCCTCTCCCTTTAACTGCTAAGTACTGGTTTACTGGCTGTGTTTTCCTTTAAATTTTTTCAAATGGACCTTTTAAACTCCCTAATTATCCTATTTTTGATTTTAGTCTGTTTAACCAGACAAATGGGAGATAAGATCATGTTAATGCTTTGTTTTTGTGGATTTTCTATTTTTCTTTTTATTTTTGTTAAAAGAGCCAGCAACTTACTCACACAAGGAAATATCTCTCCCTCTCCCAACCATGCTTTTTCAGAGAAACCTGAAGAGATTCCCGCAGCTTTTCCCAGTTCTAACAGTAATTGTTGCTTTAATTTTGCATGCCTGGAGGCAATGACCCACCCTCTAGAAGCTTTTAATCCCCTAGCACCTGGAGGCAAAGTGGGGGAAGAGGAATCCAGGCCTGAGTTCAAAATCAAGTCTGATTCAAATTGTGCTGGTCCCTCCCCTCCTCTCCAGACCCCACCCTCTACTCCTCCTATGGCCAAGCCCATAGCTTCCCCTGCCTGGGAAGTCCAGAGATCTGATGCGCATGCTCAACTTTCTCTAACTACATTTGCAGCTTCAGGCTCAGCCCTTCCCCAGCCTGGCTGTGCTTCTGAGACAACCTTAGAAAACCCTTTAAATTCCAGATATGCTCGTTTTGTTGATAATTTTGCTAACCTGCTTTTGTCTTTCATTAGTAATCTTATAAAGCATTTGTATGGTGAAAAGACTGACAGACAATATAGAGGGGTTAAAGAAGAAAAATTTAAGCTGTATAAGAATGACAATCATCAACATAGTTCAAGACTCTGCTTCTTTTGCCATGGAAGGGTATATATTGTACAGAAATGTAAAAGTAAGGGGCAAGGTATTGATATGAGTGTTGGGGATTTTAGATATCAGAATCAAAAGTGTTCTGAATTCACTCAGAGTAATAGTATCAGTTCAGAGGTTACATAGGATTTCTATGCTATTATATATACATTTTGAAATTAATGGTATGGGTTTATTTTCATAGAGATTTTCATGCTTTTGAGATTGTGACTTATACTTAGTTTCTAAAACAAGGAGAATATTTGTAAAGCTTTTTATAGTCATATGATCAAGTTTATATTTTATAATACTCTTATTAATATTAAGTTCATATTCATTTAGATTTCCCTAGTTTGAATTTCATTGTCTTTTATTGTTCCGTGTGTATTTTTTTCTATTTATTCATCTCTCTAATTTTGAAACATTGCAAGATGGTTTTGATTTCATAATACAATGTTAATTCTAGGAGTATTGTGCTCCCATATTCTGAGTTGTTTGTTTTTGTTATTTTTTCTCAACTGATTATTTGATCAAACTCTTTAAAGCATTTCCCTAGCAAATTGTTTGCCATGGCAAGTGTAAATTGATTCTAGAAGTATTATTTTTGATAAGCATATTCCAAAAAAAAAAAAAAAAAGAGGGGAACATTTGTAAAAGTTGTCTTTGAGATTGTGTTGTGCTTTAACTTGTATTTAAATATGTTCAGATTTTTCAAGAAAGTAATTGTATGCTAAGTAAAAAAAAGGTATTATTTGAAATTGTTGCATAATTATATATTATATTCTGAGTCAAGATGTATTCACATTTTTTGCAATCATTTATTATCCTCAATTTTTAAATCCATATGAGTCTTGGATTATGGGAACTTATCATTTAAGACATTAATTGCCTTTATTCTGAGTTATCAGATGCCAGTTGGCCAAGATGCCATCCAATCACAAGAGGAATACATGCAAGAGCAGACACTGAACTGTCACATGAGGGGAGACATGCATGAAGTCAAGGTATGGCCAAGGGAACGGCTTTTGACAAATGTTGAGGTTGGATTCTCTTGGTTTAATATTTTATTTTATTTTTCCCCACAATATCATACAGATGGCTGGAAGTATTGATCCCACCCATCTCACTTCTACACCTGGCTTCTATGCTCCCTCCTATATGCCTGATGCCATGGACCATCTCAATCCCATGCATCTGATTAAGTCTGACTCAGTTTCCTCCAATATGTTCGGTGGCATGGACGTATATTCCATCCACCTATTTTAAGCCTGGCATACTGTATGGGCAGTACATATTGCTCAAGTGTGGGAATGCTCATATCCCATCATTTCTCTGTTCTTTTATGGTAACCCCCATAATTATCTCAGGTGTCATGATAAATAACAGTGTTGAATTTGGCCTTGACATCTGTTACTAATTATATTAGATTTTAAAATTTCTCATAATGGCATGAGGATAATTAGGCAGATGATGCAAAAAGTGATGAAACAGATAAAAATTATTTTTAATAATTAATATTGCAGCAATTGTCTTCTCAATTACCCTCCATAAGGGGGGGGACTATAGTAATATTATAATTTTAAAGAATGTTTCAATTTTTGTTTTATTATATGTTTCATGTGTAACAACTAAGATTCTGTATTCCCTTAGACATGTTTTTGAGAACTTTCATTGTTTGATTTTATTATTGACAAAGCTATTTTAAAGTTGTGTTAAGCTCAATTTTGTAGGAAATTTCCTGGCTGATTACCAGCATCCACACATCAACCCCTGAAAAGACTTCCATTCCACGACTACACCTAGAGGACATCTGAGAAAAGACTTTCAGAGACTTTAAATGAACAGTTTTGTTTTGTTGTTGTTTTTTTTTTCTCTTTTCTCTTTCTGTTATAATATACACCATCTGTAACGTGTATTCTCTGCAGAGGCCCTCCCTTTGCAAGACTAATGTCAAAGCGTCGGTTCATGAGGACAAAAAAAAAAATCGCCCCTCTGGACAAAACTTTCCTCTCTTCCTTTTCTATATTGTTGTTCACATATTATTAGTTAGCAATAGTTATTATATTGTTTTTACTGTTCCGTCAAGGAAACATTTTGTTTCTTGAGGAACAACAGGGGGGACTGTAACGATTGGAATGACGCCACCTGCTGGATACTTACTGTAGAAGAGTTCTGCCCATGAAGCAAAGGTCTTTGAGGGCAAGACCAGGCTTCAGGAAGTGACGCGGACTAGTGGGAGGAGGAAGGAAGAGACTGGCGCTCAGTCTCACGCTCTTTCCTCTGGACTCTGGCGGAGAAGGGAGCTAGAAATGTGCTCTCCCTTTAATAGATAGGAATCTAGGCCTTTTTCTCTCTCTTTACCAAATTCTTATTCTCCTTAATAAATGCTTAAAAGTCTAACTCTTGCTAAAGCTTATAATTTATTGGCGACCACTCATTAGATATTTTAGACAGTTTAGCTAGAATTTTAGCCCTTAACAAATGGCTAGGAAAGGCTTCCTGTAAAGGGAGGGATTTTAGTTGGGACTTAAAGGAAGCCAGGTGATTTGTAATCAGAGCAAAGGGAGGAGAACATTCCAGATATGGGGCATGGAAAGAAAAAATGTCCAGAACCAAGAGGAGAGTTTATCAAAAATTACAGCTACTTTTCCAAGTTAAAATTAAACTTCTGAAATTAGTATGTAATACCACTCTTACCCGGCCATCATTTAGATTACATTAGATTTTTGTCGGGGTAATGGGGGTTATGTGACTTGCCCAAGGTCACATAGCTAGTAAGTGTCAAGTGTCTGAGGCCGGATTTGAACTCAGGAACTCCTAAATCCAGGGCTGGTGCTTTATACACTGTGCCACCTAGCTGCCCCTCATAACTTATTTATAACAAGTTTTTTTAGTTTCATGGATTGCCATTGCCAAATAATTCATCACAAAATAGCCTAATAGTGAAAAACATCTTCATATTTAGTTATCCTGGTTTTCAGGAATCAGATATATTTGGACACAGGGGTTGTATTTGAAGCCATTCTACCATAGTAGACTCTTCCAGAGCTTGTGATCTGTTAACATAGCCTCAATAATCCCTTGGTGTAGAATCAGAGGAAAACATTGTTAATCACTTTGAAGCCTTTGTGGAACAATGTAGAGTATGGAGATGAGTTGCAATCAGAATCATTTAAAAGAGCCACACACCAATAAGACAAGAGATTCGCTGGAGTACTGGAGTGAAACAGTTTGTACTTTGTGATTATAAGATGTTTCTCAACAAACATTTATTTATCCTACAAAATCTTATTAATGATGTGTTTGTAAAATCAATCAAAATTATTTTTCTCTATTACTAAAAGTGCCTAATGAAGACTATAGCTTGAAAGTACTCAGCGAAAGGGGAAAAATGCCTTTAACATTCTTGTAAATGTTTTGAATACCTTTAGTAGCTCAACAATCACTCAAAAATCATACCAGCTGAAAGTTAGATGGTTCTACATTTCTAGGTGCCAGGATCAACTCAGGATTCAATTCAAAGATTCAACCCTTTCAGGTCCTTCTACAGGATTGGAGCCAGGAATTTTTTTTTCCAACTTGGTTAATCAAGCAAAGAACGCTTTTATTAAGTACCTATGTGCCAGGCATTGTGTCATGTGCTGAAGAAAGAAAGAAAAGCAAAAGCAAAAGAAAACCAATCCCTACTCCCAAGAAGTTTATAATGAAATGGGAGGATGGCATGGCAAAAAATAATAAATGTTTGGGATTACTCACTGGAGATAAACCAGTGAAATACATCCCTTCCCTGTTCCAAAAAATGCAGTATGGCATTTATTTAATTTCTGAGTTACAATGAATTCAAATTAATTTTATATTAGGGATGCTTGGGAAAATTAGAAATCCCTTTTAGCACAGAAAAGGTAATTAACTATTGATTTAGAAACCTGTATCCACAAAGGTTGAGAATGGTATTGTTCAATGTCAGGGTCAATGACTGGTCTTGAAATCAGGAAGACCTGATTGGTGTTCTGCCTCTGACACAAACTAACAGTGTGACCATGGACAAGTTCCTTTTCTGTTCAGTGTCCCAGATATCTCTTTCCCTAACACTGGAAGTTATAGATAACTTCTTAACCAGTATTAATGGAAATTATGTCTTCTAATGGAATTGCTACTCAAAAATATAAAGAAAGATTAATCAGGATAAATATTTATCCAATATCAATACATGGTTTTCCAAAAAAAGTTGGAAAAAAGCAAAATGGAGAAATATACATGTTATGTATAAAATATAAGTATATTGGGAACTGAATGACTTAAACATTAGCATAATATTTTGATGAAATAATAACAAATTTTCAGTTATAGGCATTTCCTTTTTTGAAACATACTACTAAAATTAGGCAATTTTTCTTGGGCTTTCAAAAAACAAGGAGTTACTGAGAGTATATTGAAAGTTATTTAGTGTACCAGTATGTCATACTATTCCCTGTTCAAATAATATGCTAAAAATAATGTTGACTGATTCACACAGAATAGAATAATAGCCCCTGGTCATGTTTTGTTGTTTGTTTGGTTTTTGTTGGTGTTGTTGTTTTTGTCAAACGTATAAAATGCTTCCAAAATGAAAACATTAGAAAATAAAAGTAATAAAAAAGCTTCAAAGCACCCTTTCCACAATTCTGAACAAACTGAATTGTGTGATCTAATGGATCTAACGTAGCATATGTATAGCATTGTACAGGGTGCCAAGTCAATTAAGTTATTAATTGACTTTTCTAAGAAAGGCAGATGGTGAATTAAATTGTCTTCTCTCGAAATTTTTTTAGGTTCTCTATTTCTGGAAAGTATTCTTATATTAAGGAAAATTAGTCATTGACAGAACCAGCCAAGGCATAAATTTGATTTTTAGGCTATAGGGAAGGTCACCCTAACCCTACATCTCTGCAAAAATCCTCACATTGGGCAATTCTTTCTTATATCAGCCATTCATACTTTAACATTTATTAGTATAATTTGTCACTATAATGCAAACTATTGACTATAATCAACCACCCTGAGGACATAGCAATTTTGGTGGTTTAATATAGTTCAAGAGATATTTACTAATTGCAAATATATGCCAGAAATGTTGAGGAATAGGGAAGAATAAAGATAAAAAAGATGAAAAGCTCCATGGTTCTCATCCATGCCCTCAATGAATTTAAAGTCTAATGGGCAGAAAGAGCTAGTTCAATCTAACAAATATTTCTTTAGCACTTGTAATGTTCAATTAATAGTCTTGAACATTTTTTTTTAAGCCCTTGTCCTCAAGGAGAATACATTCAACTGGGGACATATTTGTATATAGATATATGTATGTATATATGTGGATATATGCATATCAATAAGTAGATATGTGATAACTTAGGGAGGATAAAGAAAACAGTAACAACTAATGAGTCAAGAAAAGTCTTCCTCTAAGAAGATGGGATGTAAACTGAGTTTTGAAAGAAGGCAGCAAATTGAAGAGGAAGAGATGAGAAGGGAGTACATTGTAGGCATGGGGCAGCCTGTGTAAAGGTACAGAGTCAGGAGATGTGGCATGCTGAATTTGGAGTACAACAAGTAGTACAATATGAATGAAAGAAAGGCTAAATGAAGAACATTAATGTGCAACAATCCTGGGAAGGTAGAATGGAGCCACATTTTGAAAAGCTTTAAATACCAAACTAATGACCTTATATTTTATATTAGAATAGTAGAGTTATTGTAAGTTTCTTGAGGAGAGAATGACATAGTTAGACTTGTGCTTTTAGGAAGATTATCTGTATGCCTATGAAGGATGGATTTAAAGGGGAAGAGACTGGAAGCTGGGAGACAAATTAGGATTCTCTTGAATGAACAAAGGGCAAAGGTATGTCCATTCATTCTCTTACAAGTACCATTACATCTTTTGGGCAGGTGGGGCTCCTTAGCCTTGGCAGGCAACCCACCTAGTGGAAGGAACCCTGATTTTAAACCTCTGCTGCCTTGTGGCTATACCCATATATGGGAAAGTCTTCGGGACTTAACCCTGAGGAAAAATCAGGAGTTGGAGTCCCTTAGGCAGTTGGATGTTGGACATCACATCCCTCTGGCAACTCCTGCGGGCGGCACTGGTGCCAAACTGTATTGGCTCTGCCTCTCCTTTGGATCCACCAATGTCACGGAGAGGGAAAACCTGCTGCATGGGCAACAGCTTGTTTTCCATATTGATCTGCCCAGGCCAGCGCTCTGGAGAGGACACTCCAGCTACTCCTTATGGGGCAATTACTGGTTATAAGTCACTCAGGAGCTTCAGCTCCCACATCGGACTGCACAGCCACACTGTGGCCTGTGGCTCTTCAAGGTGCTGATCCATGGTTGTCTGCGACTGGTGGGGGTCTACTACTACTACCATTACATCCACATGATATCACTGCAGTTTAGCTTGTTTCATACAAGCCATTATTTTGCTCTCTTCTGCCCTCAAACACTCACAGGGAAGTTATTTGGATTTACTCATCTGAGTATGCTGGATTGAGTTCCTTGATCCATTCTATAATTCCTGGTTCACTCTCAACTAATTAGGAAGTTTTCTAGCAACAAATCAGCCTTTGGTACTTTTGTCCCACATTCTTATGCCATTATTTTTAACCTAACATCCCTTGCCATTTAAGCAAGGGAAAACAAGGAAATAAAATCATTCCAGACTATGTTCCCATCTCCTTTTAAATCAGAATATTAAAAACTGACACAAATCAGTCCCAAAGCTAGTACTTTGGATACAGTACTATATATACTATATACCTATGGATATAGGGTTGGAGTTGGAGTCAAGAAGATTAGTTCAAATCCTAATTCAGACACTAGCTTTATAAACCTGGGTAAGTCATTTAAACTCTTTGAGTCCAGGTTCCTCATCTGTAAAATGGGGACAACACTAGCTTACCCTGCAGAGTTTTAATGTGTGCAAAGAACTTTGGAAACCTTGTGGCATGTTTAGATGTTAGCTATTGTTACCATGGTTATTATATGATGCATGTACTCAGGAGTCCTCTGGGCTAAAATTCTATGTATAATTCTTGTCTGAGGGGTGGGGATCCACATTTTCTGGTAGAGATAGAATGGGTTTAGTCAATTAATTTTTACAAGACTGGTTAATATTGTGTGTCTGGAGGTGAGGAAAGTGATTTAAAAAAGGAAGAAAATGTGCCCAGGATTCACTGAAAAGAAATTTCACTGGTTTCATAATTTTTTTTTGGCCATCATCTGGACTTGGTCCTCATCTCTTAGGTAATCAAGAATTAGCTGTGAATAAGTAAGGAAAACAGAATCACTGAACAATATACATACTGACTATAATCATGTAAATAAATAAAGTTAAATACACAGGAATACATTATACTATTACTGCCTTTTTAGAACAGTCCTGTGTTTTAAAGTATGCAGGAATCATCAGATGAAAAACAGCTCCTTCTTCCACTGCAGAAGAGTAACTATTTTCTAACTTAAGCATGTGGGAGCACTTAAAGGTTAAATGGCTAGCCAAGGATCATACAACCAGTATATGTCAGAATCAGAACATGAACCTGTCTTCCTTACTTTTCCACTAAATCACATTGTCTCAGGCTTTTTTGCAGATGTGCAAAATACTGAACATTTTTGTTTTAATTAAAGAACAAAAAGCCCTAGTGGAGCCATTCTCAACAATAACTTTGTAATAAGATCTATGTCTAAGCACTTTAGAGATGTGCTATAATAATTATCTGATGTGCTCTGAGATAAAAGGCCACTTATAAAATCAATTCCTCAGAGATTCTATCCCTTATTGCCAACTTCTCAGTCTCCAACTGAAGCTTTTCTTCTAAATTAGGATGTGTCTACCTTTTGGAGAGTGAAGATGTAGGTAACTTACTTCTTGTTCCATCATTACCCTTGAATGAACTCTTTCCTCACTAACCGAGGTATCCGTTTGCACATAAAAATCAAGGAAACAGATTCTTTCTTTTGGGTGGGGCAATGGGGGTTAAGTGACTTGCCCAGGGTCACAGAGCTGGTAAGTGTCAAGTGTCTGAGTCCAGATTTGAACTCAGGTCCTCCTGAATCCAGGGCTGGTGTTTTATCCACTGCACCACCTGGCTGTCCCCAAGGAAACAGATTCTTACAGCTCAATTTGTAAACAAGATTACATTGAATATTTTCCCTTAAAACAGCAATATACAACTCTTTGCAATTTCAGCCACCCTCATCTGAATTCTCTGGAGCCCTTCTATCTCACTCATTTGAGTCCAGTCTAGCTTTTGGGAAGTCCCTCTGGGTGCCATTACTAATTTCTGTTCAAGAAGGAAAAACTTTGGTAGGACTTGGGGTTGACTCTACCTGTTAGAAGATGCTACTTTCCCAAACATATCTGAACTTTCTGTTAAAAAAGTCCATTCAAAGATGTTCTCCAACATCCTCTTTTGTTCTTCCCCTGGGGAAGGAAAGCTCTACATAACAGCTCTGCTTGGAGATCAGTTTCCTGCAGCCCATAAGTCCTGGTAGCTTAAATCACAAATATTCTTAAAAACAGTTTAATGAAATATACTCAATAAAAATTTTAAGGCAGAATCCAATGAATATTATGCATAGCTATCACATAATGATGATGATAATAAATATCTTCCATGCAGATAACTCTTCAAGGTTTTCAAGGTATTTTTGTTGTATTTTTTTTTTTTTGCATACATCTCATTTAAATTATGAGGCTAGAAAGCATTCCAGACTTGGAGTAAAAGGACCTGGGTTGGGCTCTGACTCTGCTACTTAAAAGTAGTATAACTTTGGGCAAGTCACTTAACTACTGTGATCCTCAGTTTCCATATCTGTAAAATTAGATAATTGGACTAAATTCTAGTTAAGGTTTCTGCCAAATATAATCATGTGAAATGAAAAAGAATTAGTGGAACAATTAATCCTAATTGGCTAGGTTTTTCTTCCCTTTTTGTGAATTGCTTAATAAACATGGAATTCTAGGTTATTTTTGTATGTCAGCTTATGTGTAGTTTTTTGTTAAATGAGTTAGCCTTACTTTGCCTATAGATGTGTTTACATTTTCCCAACCAAAATTTAGTTCTGATTCTAAGTGACTGCCTAATCCACCATATTTTAAAGATTCTATATTCAATGAATGCCAAAAGGTATAATAAAGTATTTTCCCTAATAAAATATTTTCCTATAATAAAGTTATTTCCTAATAAAGTTATTTCCCCATTGAAACAGGCACAAATGTGAGAATGCTAAGAACATAATTTTTATTCTATCAATATGATGAGCAAATGAACTACTTTATATGTGGAGAATAAATTATAATAAACATTTTTTATTTGTAGTTTTGGGTTCCAATTTTTATTCCTCTTTCCCTCCCTCCCCTCCCCTTCCCTGAGTCAGCAAGCAATCAGATATGGGTTATACTTATATGATTATGTAAAACATTACCATATATGTAATTTTGTATAAGAAAATGATTAAAAGAAAAAAGAAAGAAAGTGAAAAATATCATGCTTCAATCTGTTTCATCAGTATCAGTTCTTTCTTTGGAGGTGAATAGTATGTTTTATGAATAGTCCTTTGGGATTGTCTTGGATCATTGCATTGCTGAGAATAGTGAAGTCATTCACAGTTCTTCATCAAACAATATTGCTGTCTCTGTGCACAGGGTTCTCTTGGTTCTGCTCACTTCACTATATATCATTTCATACATGTCTTTCTAGGTTTTTCTGAAATCATTCTGCTTGTCATTTCTTACAGCAAAATAATATTCTATCACCATCATATGCCACAGTTTGTTTAGCCATTCCCCAATTGATGGGCATTTCCAATTCTTAGCCACACAAAAAGAACTGCTACAAAAATTTTTGTACAAATAGCTTGTTTTCTCTTTTGGGGGATGTCTGGGATATAAACCTAGCAGTGGTATTGCTGGATCAGTTCTATAGCCCTTTGGGCATAGTTCCAAATTGCTCTCCAGAGTGGTCAGATCTTTTCACAACTCCACCAACAGTGGATTAGTGTCCCAGCTTTCCCACATCCCCTCCAACATCCAATATTTTCCTTTTTTATTATATTTGCCACTCTGATAGGTGTGAGATGATACCTCAGAGTTGTTGAGAATAAATTATATAATAAGCAACGAATATCCATAGAGCATCATCAAGTTTGCCATACCACTAGATATCAAAAGTTCCTACAACCATAAGATCAATTTGGACCCAGGAGTTCTAGGTAATGTACTACTTGAATCTTCCCTTGAACAGAAAAGGGAGAGTTAACACTACTGTTTCCTCAGTTGTTTCAAACCATAATTCCCTTAGGAAAAGTCAGACATTGGTAGCAGGTATAGAAACTTCAAGTCAGGGTAGATGACACAGGGGACAGAGTACTGGGTTTGTAGTGAAGAAGACCTGAGTTCAAATTACTAGCTTTGTGACCCCAGGACAAATAATTTATCCTCTGCTTGCCTCAGTTTTCTTATATCTAAAATGAGGATAATAATAGCACCTACTTTCCAGGGTTGTTGTGAAGATCATATGACAGTAACTGGTTGTTTTTTCCCCATATAAATATTTTACTATTTTCCAGTTACATGTAGAGATAGTTTTCAACATTTGTTTTTATAAGATTTCTTGCTTCAAAATTTTTTCCCCTCCCTGCCCCCTCCCCAAGACAGCAAGTAATCTGATATAGGTTATATATGTACAATCACATTAAACATATTTCTGCATTAGTAATGACATAGTAATTGTAAAGTGCTTAGTAAAGTGCCTAGCACATAGTAAGCACTATATAAATGTTAGTCATTATTTGGGGAATATTGATGTTTTACTTGTCTTAGCTATTTGGCTTTAGCTAGCCCATCACAGAGTTGGATAAGTGGAATTATAGGCCAACCCCTCTGAGGAGCCCTGACACTACCATATGTCCCAGCGTGCATTTCTCTTGAACTTTACCCCTCTCCTCCAGGTTGCTTCCTCTCATGCTCCCCAACTCAAAATGCCAATTGCTCCTTTTGAAGTGGGGAAAGGACAGCTGTGCAGTGATGGGGCACAACATCTCTTTTTCCAGTAATGGAGACAGATTTTCACTGAGTTATCCTCTACAAACTTTTGTCAAGTCTGACCAATGGCATGTGTCGAGAAACCTTCTCCATTAGAGTTTGCACTCGATTGTCATAGACAAGAGAGTTAATAATAATAGGTAGCATATGTATATAACACTTACTTTGTGCCACACACTTTGCTAAGTGCTTTACAATTATTATGTTATTTGAGCCTCAAAACAACCCTTTGAGGAAGGTGCTATTATTACCTCCATTTTGTAGGAGACAGGCAATAGAAACATTTAATCTTTGACAGTATCATGCAAATAATAATTTGAAAAAAATGATATTGTTATGTCTGTGTACAGATTGCTTTATGCAATGAAGAAAACAAACCAGTTCATTAAATATCTAGATTGTCCTGCTTTAATTTTTATTAGGTCGATCTGTCCAATATTATTTGTTGTTATACTGTTTAATCCATGGTATAGATTCTAAATAATTCAGTTGAATGTGATCATGCAATGCAGTCTATCCTCTCACCACCCACACCCCACGCATGCTTCCCATTTCCACATTTATTAAACCTTGGATATTTCCAGCAACTGATATTAACATTTTTGGCCCTGTTTATATTTTTGAAATGAAAACTTGAAGCAGAATTTATTTTTAATTTAAAACTATAATAAATTCTTTCATTTTAAACTTTTGGATAAAATATATCTAGTCAATAATTAACTTGTTCTCGTCAATTTTTTGCCTTTAAAACTTAAGTAAGATAATTTGAATGTTTAGAAAGCTTTTTATTTCTCTAGACCAAGTTGGCACTAAAGCAGTCATTCAGCCAATTTGTCATTTTCTAAACAATCAGCATCCCAATCATAAAGTTATTAAGATAAAATGTGAAATTTTTTAAAATTTCTTTTTAGACTTTAGGGTAAATCATGAAAATTACCTTCAGCCTAAGTGGTTCTTTTACTAATCAAAATTAAATCCAGTCATGGACCCAAGTAATAAAGATGAGCAACTTTGTAGAATCCTGAATACAGACAATAAATACTAGGTTTGAATAGCAATAGAATTGAACTTGTTTTCCATACATTGATCATATTTCCACTACCTGTTGGTAGGACGATTCAGCCATTCATTCATTTACTAATCTTCTAAGTGCCTACTATATGCAAAATACTGTGCTTCAAATTATGATGCCTTCTGGGCATTTTACTAACTGCAAAATCATTATAACGGTTCAAATATATATACTAAGGGTTAGTTATTTTGAGAATATATTTTGTTACACAATCATCTAAAATAACTACAACTAATAATTATAAGCACTAAGAACTCCAACTTTTTTGGGGGAGGGGGCAGAGCAGGGGGCGGAGCGCCTTTATTTATGGAGGGCGGAGTCCTTTGGGACTGGATGGAGCCAGTTCCTGGAGTGGTTGCCGTGGGGTACATGAGATACTCACATGAAGTGGAGACTCTTCTGGTTTTTGTGCAGTTGGTCCACGTGCCTCTCTAACTGCAGGGTCAGTTTGTGGTCTTTCCGTATACCCTTGGGGTAACTAAGGAAGCTCTTTATATGGATTTCCAGCACCTGTTGCTCCCAGGGGTTGGCCAGAGGCTGGGCCAGTTGGCTCTGCAGCTCAGCCCAGTAAGCACTGTGCCTAGCATCATCATGGGATCTCGCGTATGATTCCTCAGATGATTCAGGGTTTTTAATGTTGCAGCTATCTATGGCCTCTAGGTTGCTGCCCAGAGAGGTCAGACTGGGGGAGGGAGGAGGTGTCGTGAGCCTTTCTAGCGGGGCGCTGGGGACACACGGCTAAATAATTGCAATCTAAATATTCTTAAAATTGACTTTCTATTTCATTCCTCGTTATTATGACTTGAGAATGTTAAGTGAGTTGGAATATCATTGCTGCTGTTTGTGTGTCTCTTGAATTATAAAAAGGACATTAATATTCCTAAGGCCACTAAATTTTATTCCTTGAAATGTTCATAGCACCTCTGACCACATTTAGAATTTAGATTGAGAGTAAATTTTCAGTCTTTCACTAAGTAGTGCCTTTGCCTATTGAATATTTAATTGCCTTGAAATGGTAAATTATTTGAATTGTTTTATCTCTAAATGGATAAAACTTTTATTTTCTATTTCTATGAATCTAAGAGCCTTCCTCTAATTTTCAATCTTAAGGAGCTGGTGTTGGACTAAGGAAAAGAGTGGTGTTGTTAACATCACTTTATTTGTCCTTATATTAAACTGCATGATCACTAGGTAGGGCCTTTAAAGTATTCTATTTGATACACCTCCCTAGGGTGCTACTAACGCTTTTCTTTGAGAGTTGCTTTCTAATTATTTATGCTTTCAAAGTTATTTTTGGTATCCTCCTTAGGAGATATACTAAAATGGAGTTCTTCTAGGGCCAGGTAGTATTTCACATTACATGTCAATTACTTCATTGAGGACTGCAAATTGCCCAAGGTGTTTAGCACTCCAGGAAAAAAAAGACAACAACAACAAAAACAAACTTAAATTTTTTTGTGATGCATTTTCAAAGTTGGTTAATAAAAACAGGCTTGACTTTAGTAGGGATAAATATGGGTTTTGGCTTCCCTTAAGGGAAAAAGTTAGAATCTTCCAGTACATTATTCATATTAGCTGGTAACCCTTTTATGCCCTTTTCCCTCTCAAAAAAGACCTGTATATGGGAGAGTGGCAAGGTGAACCATAATCTGGAAATTAATTAATTGAGAAGCACAATAAAAATGATTAAAAATTGGGGAAATGCAGTAATTTCTAGAGGAAAAATTCTTAGCCTTGAGAGAACATCTTAAAGGCAATATAATTTTTATATTTGGAGGAATAAGAAGCTATTCTCTTATTCTCACTAAAGAAAGAAAAAAGGAAATAGACTACATGGTTATAGGAATCTACTTTAAATTGTGACAATATTCAAATATTTTGACTTTATTACCAAATAAATGTTATAGTGACATCCACTATTTTGCAGAGACCCCACAGGTTTCTTACTAGAATCATCTACATTACTAATCCCCAAATTATCAATCAAAAACTAGTTGTAATACCTAGGGCAATTCCCTCTATTTGGGGCAACATAAAAGCTGCAAAGAGAATACTAAAACTGATCAAATTATGGAGCTGGGAAAAACTAAACTATAGTTTGTGATAGAGCTTTGTGATAGAGCTCATGCATTGGACAAAAGGTCATCTCAAAGACACTGATTACCCTTCTTTATATTGTGCTTTCCTTGAAATAATTTAGCACATAATATTTTATTTTACCCCAACTACATGTTAATTTTTAACAATTTTTTTTAAGTTCAGAGTTCTAAATTCTATCCTTCCCTCTGCCTCTTACCTCCCCCCTCCCTCATATGGTAACATATAGGTTATACATGTACAATCATGTAAAACATTTCCATATAAAAGATAAAGAATGAAAGAAAGAAAGTAAAAATTAGCATGCTTTAGTCTGTATTCAAGCAATATCAGTTTCTCTGGAGGTGGATAATATGCTTTGTCATGAGTCCTTTGGGTTTGACTTGGATCATGGTATTGTAGAGAATAACTAAGTCATTCACAATTCTTCATCATACAATTTTGCTGTTATTATATAAAATCTTAGTCTGATTCTGCCCACTTCACTTTGTATCAGTTCATGTAAGCCTTTAAGGTTTTTTTCTGAAATCATCCAGCTTGTCATGTTTTATAGTTCAATAATATTCCATCACAATCATATACCACAGCTTGTTTAGCCATTCCCCAATTGATGGGCATCCCCTCTCTTTTTTCTTTGTTTCTTTTTTTTTTTTTTTTTGACTGGGCAGTGAGGGTTAAGTGACTTGCCTAGGGTCACACAGCTAGTAAGTGTCAAGTGTCTCAGGCCAGATTTGAACTCAGGTCCTCCTGAATCCAGGGATGGTGCTTTATCCACTGCACCACCTAGCTGCCCCCCATCCCTTCTCTTTCTTTCTTTCATGTCTTTTGAATATACACCTAGCAGTGGATCAAAGGGTATACAGAGTTTTATAGCCCTTTCAGCATAGTTCCAAATTGCTCTCCAGAATGGTTGGATCAGTTCATAACTATACCACCAGCATATTAGTATCCCAGTTATCCCATTTATCATTTTCCTTTTTGTCATATTAGGTAATCTGATAGGTGTGAGGTGGTACGTCAGATTTGTTTTAATTTGCATTTCTCTAATCCATTGTGATATAGAGCATTTTTTCATATGACTATGGATAGGTTTGTTTTTTGTTTTTGTCTGAAAACTACTTGTTCATAGCCTTTGACCATTTATCAATTGGGGAATGACTTGCATTTTTATAAATTTGACTCATTTTTCTATATATTTCAGGAATGAGGCTTTTATCAGAGATACTTGTTGCAAAAATTGCCCCTATTTTCTGCTTTCCTTTTAACTTTGGTTGCGTTGGTTTTGTTTGTGCAAAAACTTATTTTTATATAATCAAAATTAGCAGTTTTACAGTTTGTAATGCTCTATATTTTCTTTGGTCCTAAATTTTTCCCTTATCCATCGATCAGATGAATAAACTATTTCATTCTCTCTAATATGCTTTTGGTATCACCTTTTATGTGTAAATGATATATTCATTATGATATTATTTTGATATATGATGTGAGATGTTGGTCTATACCTAGTTTCATCTGTACCATTTTCTGGTTTTCTCAGCAGGTTGTGTCATATAATGACTTTTTGTTCCAAAAGCTTGGATCTTTGGGTTTATGATATTCTAGATTACTGTGGTCATTTACTATAATGTAATGCAATCTATTCCACTGATCCACCACTTCATTTCTTAACCAGTACCAGATTGTTTCAATAATTGCCACTTGATAATACAGTTTGGGATCTGGTACAGCTAAACTACCTTCCTTCACATTTTTTTAATTCATTCTCTTGGTATTCTTGACCTTTTGTTCTTCCAGATGGATTTTGTTATTATTTTTTTCTAGCCCTATAAATATTTTTTGTTAGTATGATTGGTATGGTACTCAATAAATAGATTAATTTAGGTAAAATTGTCATTTTAATTATATTAGCTAGACCTACCTATGAACAATTACTTTTCCCCCAATTGTTCGGATGTGACTTAATTTGTGTGAAAAGTGTTTTGTGATTGTGTTCATATAGTTTCTGGGTTTGTCCTGGCAGGTAGACTCCCAAGTATTTTATATTATCTACAGTTATTTTAAAAGGAATTTCTCTTTCTGCTGGACTTTGTTGGTAATATGAAAAAATGCTTATGATTTATATGGGTTTATTTTGTATCTTGCAACTTTGCTAAAGTTGTCAATTATTTCAAGTAGTTTTTTTTGGTGATTCCCTAAGTATAACATTGCATCTGCAAAGATTGATAGTTTTATTTCTTCATTCTATTCCTTTAATTTCTTTTTCTTCTCTTATTGCTAAAACTATCATTTCTAGTAGAATATTGAATAATAGAAGTGATAATGGGCATCCTTGCTTCATCTCTGATGGTACTGGGAAGGCTTCTAGCTTATCCCCATTACAGATAATGATTGCTGATAGTTGTAGATAGATATTATTTATTATTTAAAGGTAAACTCCATTTATTCCTAGGTTCTCCAGTGTTGGGTTTTTTTTTTAAATAGAAATTGGTGTTGTATTTTGTCAAAGGCTTTTTCTGCATCTATTGAGATAATTATATGATTTCTGTTGGTTTTGTTATTGATATGATCAATTATGCTGATAGTTTATATAAATTCTACCTGGTCATAGTGTATGATCCTTGTGATATATTGCTGTGATCGCCTTGCTGGTATTTTATTTAAAATGTTTGCATCAATAGGCATTAATGAAATTGGTCTATAATTTTTTTTCCCTTTTGGCTCTTCCTGCTTTAGGTATCAGTATCATATTTGTGTCATAAAAGGAATTTTGTAGGACTTCTTCTTTGCCTGTTTCCAAATATTTTACATAGTATTGCAATTAATTGTTTTTTTAAATATTTGGTAGAATTCACTTGTTAATCTCTGTGGCCCTGGAGATTTTTGCTTAGAAAGTTCATTGATGACAAGTTCCATTTCTTTTTCTAAAATGGGGTTATTTAAATATTTCATTTCTTTTTTTTTGTTAATCTGGGCAATTTATATTTTTGTAAATATTCATCCATTTCACTTAGATCATCAGATTTATTTGCATACAATTGGGCAAAATGCCTCCTAATTATTGTTTTAATTTCTTCTTTATTGGTGGCAAAGTCACCATTTTCGTTTTTGATTCTGGTAATTTGGTTTTCTTTCTTTTTTTATATAACATTAACTAAAGGTTTATCCCTTGTATTGTTATTGTTTGTTTGTTTTAATAATACTAGCTCTTTGTTTTAGTTGTTAGTCTAGTATTTTTCTTACCTTCAACTTATCTCTCCTTTGATTTTCAGAATTTCTAATTTGGTGTTAAATTGGGAATTTTTAATTTGTTTTATTTTAGTTGTATGTCTAATTTGTTGATTTGCTCTTCCTTTATTTTATTTATGTAAGGAAGTAGAGATATAAAAATTTCTCTAAGTACTGCTTTGCCTGAATCCCATTAATTTTGGTATTTTGTATCATTGTATTATTTTCTTCAATAAAATTATTAATTGTTTCTATGATTATTTTTGACCCACGGTTTTTTTTTACCCACGTTTTTTAGAATTAGATTAGTTTCCAGTTAACATATATGTACCAAATGGCATAGCATCTACATTTTTAATAGATAAATTGAATAAGTTACAGGAGACAATAAAATTATGCTAATGGGGAACCTCAACTGTCCCCTCTTAGAACTAGATAAATCTAACCAAAAAATAAAGAAGACAGATGTTATATTTGGTGCATATATGTTAAATATTTATAATTGCTTCATTGTCTATGTTATATTTCAGCAAGGCATAATTTCCTTCCTTATCTCTTTTAATTAGATCTATTTTTGCATTTGCTTTGTCTGAGATTAAGATTGCTACTCCTGATTTCTTTGCTTCAGCCGAGGCATGAAAAATTCTGCTCCAGCCCCTTACTTTTACTTTGGTTGTGTCTCTGTGCTTTCAATATGTTTCTTGGGCAGGTAGGTGGTGCAGTGCATAAAGCACCAGCCCTGGATTCAGAAAGACCTGAGTTCAAATCTGACATCAGACACTTGACACTTACTAGCTGTGTGACCCTGAGCAAGTCACTTAACCCTCATTGCCCTGCCCTCCCCAAAATGTTTCTTATAAACAGTATATAGTAGGATTATGCTTTTTAATCCATTCTGCTATCTGCTTCTGTTTTATGGGTGAGTTCATCCCATTCACATTTATAATTATCATAATTTTGTATTTCCCTCCATGCTATTTTTACTTATTTATCCCCCTCTCTCTCTTTTACCCATACCCTTTCCCTTCTCACAAGTGTTTTACTTCTGATTACTGCCTCCCCCCAATTCACTCACTAGCCCTGGGGGAGGGGTCTTGTTGTTGGTTGCCCCAGGGGTGGGGCCTTCCTGATGGGTTGTTGTGCAAACAGGGCTTCTCTACTGGAGGACTATGGGTACATGGCTCTTTGCTAACTGGGCCAGAGGGTGGGGTCTCACTGCTGGCAGGCCTCAGGGCTGGGGTCTTGGTTTTGGCCAGCCCCAACCCTAGGGCAGGACCTCACCACTGGTCAGCAGTGGGGAAAAGGACTTACTGATGGCCTATGCTGGGAGTGGGGCCCTGCTGTGCTACACAGACTGCAGGCTTGCCCAGGGGATGCTGGTTTGTAGAAGGGTGAGACTTTGTTGGTGAATTGACTCAGGTTTGAAACCTTGCTGCAGGTATCCTGTTGTGAGCGTGATTGTGGCTATTCTCTTGCTCCCCTCCCACTCTAGAGGAACAGAGCTTTCCTGTTCTTCTGGTTAGTTGCTTCCCTATTCCTAGATCAGTTTTGAGGAGGTTTTCAAGTTGTTTGGAGGAAAATTTTCCTCCAAATTTCCAGGAAGTTCCTTCTTCATTCTGCCATTTTGACATTACAAGTCAACCCTTGACTATTTTGAATTTCCTTGATTGTACTACTCATACAAATCCTTTTCTTACCTCTAGCACTCAAGTTTGATTTCTCAAGCACTTTGACTTACCTTGCCATGATTTCCACTTTATTCTTTGTAATCTTTTTTTTTTTGGTCGAGTTTTCTTTTGTCAACTTCTTTTTCCTTCAGGGAGAATTTCCCTTTTAGTCCTATTAATTGCACCCCAATTACCAGCATTCCTTTGTCCTTTCCCATCCTTAATGTTTGGGGTTTTAATATTCAGACCTGGAAAGTATAACCAGTTGAAAATTTGTTCATTTAAAAAATATTTTCCATTCTACTTTCTTTCCATCACCTTCCCTACTCATTGAGAAAGCAAGAAATGCAAGGTGCATTTCAAGTATAAAGCCATGAAAACAAATGTCCACATGAGTTGTGTTCTAGAGAAAAAAAAAGAAAGAGAAATTATGCTTCATCCTGTACTCTGACTCCATCAGTTCTCTATCTGGAGATGGATGGCATTTTTCTTCTGAGTTGTATTGATCAGAGTTACTAAGTCTTTCAAAGTTTATTGTCTTTACAATATTGCTGTTATGGTGTAAGTTTTCATTCAGATTACTTCATATAAGTGTTTCCAGTTTCTTCTGAAACTATCCTCTTCATAATTTCTTTTAATACAACGATATCCTGTCGCATTAACATATAAGTTGTGCTGTCAGTTCCCTAATTAATGGGCACCCCCTCTGTTTGCTACTACAAAAAGAGCTCCTATAAATATTTTTTATACGTATGTATCCTTTTCCTTTGATCTTTCTGGCATAAATCGAATAGTGAAATTGCTGAATCAAAGGATATGCACAGTTTAATAGCTTTTTGGGTATAGTTCCAAGTTGCTTTCCAGAATAGTTAAACTAGTTCACAGCTCTACTGACAGTGCATTATTGTACCTTTTTTCCCACATTGTTGTCATGTTATTTTTCTGTCTCAGACAATCTTATATGTACCTTGGAGTGGTTTTACTTTGTATTTGTCTAATTATTAGTGACTTAGAGCTTTTTTCATATGAATATTGGTAGCTTTGTTATATTTCTCTTTAAACTATTCATATCCTTCAAGGTTGGCCCATTTTGATATATAGGATGCTTATATTATCACAATAAAACCTTCCTGCCTATTTGTGGGAGAATATGTCGTAGGGGTTATTGAGAATGTTCTATTACTACTATTTTTTTTTAAACTATGCTATTTTACCTCATGCCTGGACTATGGCAATAACCTTCTGATTGTATTTCCTTCCTCAAATCTCCTCTCATTCAAGTTCATCCTTCATTTGTCAAATTGATCTTCCTAAAACAAAAGTGTCAACATGATATCTCCCCTATTCAATAAACTCCAGTGATTCCCTATTGTCTCTAGAATCAAACAAAAAAGACTGTGGTTTCTAAAGTCCTTCGTAATAACTTTTCACTTCATATCTTTCTAGTCTTGTTATACCTTACTTCCCTCCCTATTCTGCATTCTGCTGTCATTGATTTTCTTTTTCTTCCTTGTACATTACGTACTCAATCTTTCAATACCAATGTGTTAACTAGCTTTCTCTTATAGCTGAAATTTTCTCCTTTCTTATGTTTGTCTCTGCTTTCCTGACTTCTTTCATGTTTCTACTAAAATTTTGTCTTTCCTAGTCTCCTTTAATGATAGTGGCTTCTTTCTAAGATTATTGCCTGTTTATCCACTCTGTATCTTGTTTGTCCATTGTTGTCCGCATGTTGTCTTCCCCACGGTACTGTATGCTCCCTAAGTGTTAGGATTGTTTTTATGGTTTTTTTTAATGCTTGATCCTTAGCAAGTAGGGACTTAAATGCTTATTGACTTTATTTACTTTGCTTCATTATTTTCCATCACTTTAAACTAGTAAAAGTAAATACATTTCTGAGGTCTTATGAGCTATGGTTTTGAATGGGTGAAGAACAACAAAGTAGTTTAAACCTTGTAAACAGAGGCAGTCTGAATACTTTTATCAAATGATGTCCAGAGTAATCCCTTAGTTGCAAAATAGTCTTCCTTAATCATTCAGCTTAGCCTTTGGACCATTGATCACAGAATGATAGGAACATGGGATTACAAAATTGAAAAGGATCTCTAAGATAATTTAGTCCCAACACAGAGACAAAGTATGAGTTCCATCTATAATATTCCCAGTGTTTGTCAAATTTCCTCTTGAAGATTGCAAGTGAAAAAGAACTCAAAATTTGCTTAATTGGTCCATTATATTTTTTAGCAACTCTAAAAATTAGGAAGATTTTTTTCTATTTCTTAAATGATTCTTTGAAGTTTTTGTTTTTGTTTTTGTTTTTTGCGGGGCAGTGGGGGTTAAGTAACCTGCCCAGGGTCACACAGCTAGTAAGTGTCAAGTGTCTGAGGCTGGATTTGAACTCAGGTACTCCTGAATCCAGGGTCGGTGCTTTATCCACTGCGCCACCCAGCCGCCCCCTTTGAAATTTTTATTTATTGTTTTTAGTTCTGTCTATTGTGGTTCCACATCACTTCCATCAGCAATGTAAAATCCTTTGTTTGGCATTCAAAGCCTTCATTACTTAAACCATTCACCTTTCCAATCTTCTTTCTCTTTACACCCGCATAAATGCTTCAATACACTGACAGTAAATGCTCTAAATGCATATGAAACCAAACCAAATTAAAACAAAACCAGTTCTTTTTCTACAAGATACTCTTATGAGTATCTAGAGACAGTGATCATATTCTATCACTTCCATCTGCCTACTGTTTTCCATTACAAATCATTCTCTTGTTCTTCAAATATTACTGATCTAGAATGGAAAATCTATTATAAAGTATAATTTTAGAGCTTCAGGGGATTTTAGAGGCATTTAGTCTTTACTCTAAAAATATGGAAACTGAGACCTAGAGGTGCATGACTTTGCTCAAGGTCAATCAGTCAGTCAGTCATAAATATTATTCAGCACCCTACTATATAACCAGATACTGTGCTAACTGTTAGGGACACAAAGAAAGGGAATAGATTGTTCCTGCCCTCAAGGACTCAATAGAGAACAAAAATACAAAAATAACTGTTTAATACTATATACAGGATGATGAGGAAACAGTAAATGGAGGGAATGCAATAAAATAAGTGATTGACAAGGCTTACTGTATAAAGTGAAGGTTTTAGCTGGGACATGAAGGAAGTTAGGGAAGGCAGTAGTCAGAGATGAAGAGAGAAAGCATTTCACGGCAAAGGGACAGCACTGAAAATGACTGTGTTGGGTAGATGGATGTCTTGTCTCCGGAAACAGCAAAGAGGGCAGTGTCAGTGGATCCAAGTATATATGAGGTGTGTGTGTAAAGAGAAAGAAGATTGGAAAGGTGAGTGGGTTAAGTAATGAAGGGTTTTGATGCCAAACAAAGGATTGTACATTTGCTGGAGGAATGTGATGTGGAACCACAAAAATTTAATGAGTAGGGTAGTGAAATGGTCTTTAGGCAGGTAGGTGGTGCAAAGAAATAAAGCACCAGGGCTAAAGTCAGGGGATCCGAGTTCAAATGTGACTTCAGACACTTCTTACCAGCTGTATGACCCCTGGGGCAAGTTACTTAACTTCTTCACCTGTTTCTTCATCTATAAAATGAGCTTGAGATAGAAATGGCAAACCACTTCAAGGATCTCTGTCAAGAAAACCCCAAATGGGGGTCAAAAAGTGTAAGACACACACTGAAACAACTGAAAAACAAAAACGAAATGGTCAGACCTGTTCTTTAGGAAAATTAATTTGTAGCTGAGTAAGAATGGACTGGAAGATGGAGACTTTTACAAGAGAAACCAAACAGTAGGATATTGCAATAGTCTAGATTCAAAGTGATAATTGCTTGTACCAGCCATGGTGGCAGTATTAAAGAGGAACTGTGCATATCCAGAGATTTTGTGAAGGTAAAATCAACATGTTTTAGCAACAGATTGGATATTGAAAGAGTGCGATTTGTGAAGAGTTGAGGATAACACCTAGGTTGTAAGAATGGGTTAGACCAGTAGATGGTGGCACCCTAAACCACCAGCAAAGTTTAGAGAGGGGGGAAGGATTTACAGGGAAGGATGAGTTCAGTTTTATATATGTTGAGTTTGAGAATCCAGTTTGAGATGTGTGTTAGGCAGTTGGAGTTGTGAGTATGTAGATTAGCAAGTTACAAAAAATAATAAGTGATATGAGCAGGATATGAGCTTTATTCTTCTTACTTAGAGCTAGGGCTTTTCCCATTATAACATCAGGTCTATAAACAATCCCTGGTTGTAATTCTCTGGAGTTCCTCCAGAATTTCACAATAATCCATTTCCTAAGAATATTGTATCATCTTCTTGTCCCACTCATTTAGACATCATTTAACCATCATACTAATAAAGACTCTCAGTATCTCTCACCAAAATTTAACATAATACTGCAGAAAATTTCATACCAAGGTTCATTTGAGAAGTGTTATTACATCCCTTATGAGTGAAATGTATTTCTTTTAAAAAGGCAAAGATCCTATTGGCATCTTTGGTTGTTGTATTTAGCTATTGACTCATATTAAGCTTGATGTCAGGTAATCAGTTATTAAGGGCTTACTATGTGCCAAATGTTATGGGGAGCATTGGGAATATATATTTTTTAAATGGCAAAAAACAAATTCCTGGCTCTAAACGTGATGCATGCTAATGGGGGAGATGATATGCATATAGAAGTGTTTTACAATGTAGATGGAAGGTAGGCACAAACAGAAGACACCCTGGTTGTAGACTGTTGTGGTAAATCCTCCTGAAGAAGAGAAAGGACTTAAACTGTGTCTTGATGGAATCAGGGAAGTAAGAAGGAAGAGGTGAAGAAGAGAGCAATGGAAAAAGCCAGTGCATACCCCAGAAAGCTGGTATGGAGTATCATAGAGGGGAGGAAAATGTAAGACTAGAAAGGTAGAAAGGAGCTTATTACAAAGAGATCTCCACATGCCAACAAAGACTTTATATTCAACTATGGGGAATAGGGTGGCACTGTAGTTTATTGTGTATGTGTTTGTATATGTGACAATCAGATCTAGACTTTCAAAATTCAATTTAGCACAAAAATGGAGAATAAATTGGAGTGGGGAAAGGATCAAGGCAGGAAAAAAGCATAATTAAGAATCTGTTGCAATAGTTCAGGTGAAGGTGATGAGAGCCTTTATTATTGTGATATCTTTGTAAATGGAAAGAAAAGGAAGTATAAAAGAAATATTGTGAATGTAGAGATGATAAGATTTGACAGTAGATTGACAATGAGATTTTGAGCATTGGTGATGAAAGGATGATCATGCCCTTCTACAATATATAGAAATGTTTGAAACAGGATGAGTTTGGGGAAAAGATAATGAGTTTGATTTTGGACATGTTGTCTTTGAAATGCTTGTAGGACATTCAGTTTCAGATGTCTAGGATGTAGTTGGTGATGTGTGACTAGAGCTCAAGAGAGGTTAGGTATGATTATATAACATAAGATAGAATGTTAATTGTTGTTTGTCCTTCCTTCTTGAAGAGAACCGTGACAGATGTCATATCTTGCACTGAATCGGACTTAAATGAGGGAGGACTGTGCAAAATCCCCAGCTTTACTTTCTCCTCCAAAGCCATCTGGGTCCAGTGGCAAGATATGTTATCAGGACGACTGGAGATGGCCTGGGATGTTTAAGGCAGTTGGGGTTAAGTGACTTGTCCAGGGTCACACAGCTAGTAATTGTCTGAGGTGAGATTTGAACTCAGGTCCTCTCAACTTCAGGGGCAGTGCTCTATCCACTGTGCTACCTAACTGCCTCAAGATGCTAATTAAATCCATAGGAACCAATGAGATAACCAAACAGGGTATTACACAGTGAGAGGAGAAAAAAGGATCAGGACTGATTCTTGGGATACCTATAGTTAGGGAATACGACAGGGATAAGAATCCAGAAAATGGGGCTGAAAAAGAGTGGTCAGATAGGTAGAAAAACCAGGGGAAAAACAGTATCATGAAAACCTAGAGAGGAGAAATATCCAGGAAGAGAGTATAATTGGTATTGTCAGAGAGGTAAATAAGGATGAAGACCAAGAATAAGTTAGATTGAACAATTAAGATAACACTAATATCTTTGGAGAGATCAGTTTCATTTGAATGATGAGTCTGGAATCCAGATTGCAGAGAGTTTGATGGTTTAAAAGAAAGTAAGAGGAATGTAATTAGAGACACAAAGATTAGATTTTTTTTCAAGGAAGTTAGCCATAGAAGGGAGTAGGGGTGTAAGATGAAAACTAGTAGGCATTATAGGATCAAGTGAAGGTGTTTTTTTGTTTGTTTTGTTTTGTTTTTGTGGGGCTATGGGGGTTAAGTGACTTGCCCAGGGTCACACAGCTAGTAAATGTCAAGTGTCTGAGGCCAGATTTGAACTCAGGTACTCCTGAATCCAGGGCCAGTGCTTTATCCACTGCGCCACCTAGCTGCCCCTGGTGTTTGTTTTTAAGGATGAAGAAACATAGGCATGTTTATAGGCATCCTGGAAGGAACCACTAGATAGGAAAGGAGTGGAAGTTCAAGAACAGGTAGAGATAATAATGAGAACAATGTGTTAGAGAAGATGAAGAGATGGAATGGAGCTTGCATATATAGGGATTTGCCTTGATAGAAGAAGGGTGCTCTATTCAAGAGACACAAGAGTGAAGGAGGAGACAGGGAATGTGTCTGAGTCATATGAGAAATGAGTGGAGGAGAGTCCTCAGTGGTGTTAATTTGGGAGAAAGACAAAGAATGAGATTTGATACTCAGCTAGGAAAGTAAGAGGAGGGTTTGCTTTGCAAGGCTTAAGGAAGGATTAGGAAATTTGAAAAAGCTCTTATGGTAGGTGGGACAGTGAATTGACTAGGGGAATATAAAAGGATTTCCAACCTGCAGTGCGTTTCAGGTGCGATAGCAGAACTTTGTAGTGAACATTGTAGTCAGGCATATTATGGGAATAGTACAAAGTTGGGTTTTGAGAAAGTATGATAAGTGATAGGACAAGGAGGCACTTGTCAAAGAAGGTAGGAGAGTGTCCTTGAGGTTGAGAGTAATCGCCACTAGCCTCTGGATGTCTGATAAATTGGATAGTGTGAACCACAAAGGAGATGAGGTTCCTGAGAGATAGTAGTAGAAGGAGCTTAGAAGTAGCAGTGGAGAACAAGATTTATATTGACCCTGTAGGCCAGTAAACTCCTAGGATTTTTTCAAATGAGATTTTATGACTTTGTTCTGCCACTCTGCTCAGCCAATTGTGTTATTGCATTGTGTAGTTGAATTTTTTGTGTGAATTGTCAAACCCACTGTTCTAGTAATAGAGGTTTTTTCAATAATATTTTTGAATTTTCATCTGATACATTAGTTCTTTTCTCCCAGTCTGATTCAATCGACAGATTTAGTAAGTCATGATAATTTCTTTCCTTACCTAAGTTATAGATCTTGATCTTTAAAAAAACATTCAGAGCTGCAATAATCTCATATACCTTCTTCCAGTTAAACCTGCAATAATCTCATATACCTTTCTCCAATATAACATAGGGACTATAAAAGTAAAATAACCAACCCCAGGTAAGAACACTGAGCCCACAATTATAAATGATTCTAATGGCTAAACTGTACCATAGCTATCACTCTATGTATATTTAATATTTTCTAGAAATTAATTTTCTTAATATTTTTGCCTTTATTGAAAAATAATCATGAGTTGATTTAAATTGAGTGTTTGTCCCACCCTCTGTGTTAGATTAGGGAATATAAATTCTCTGTAACCTAACATAATATATCTGAAATTGCATTATCTTTGATTCTGTCTCATTCTCCAATAATAATCTACTAAAAATGAAACAAAATACAAAATACAATTTCCTATATGCATTCTAGATGAGGACATAATTCCCTCTATTTTAAAAAAAAGTTATTGATGCTATAATATTATTAGGATTGGTATATACCTGTGATTTCATTGATGTAAAGGATTAATTGATGAAGAAACTCTTTCTTCCAATGCACATTGGCAATTGTTCTTCAATGTATAGCCTTAGACAGTTACTGGGGCATTGATCAAGGTTAGGTGACTTGCCCAGGTCACACAATCAATATGTATTAGAGGTGGGACTTGAAGGAATAATTCAGTGAATGATTCCTATGGGCAAAGCACGACATTAAGCTTTGGAGACAAAATAGAAAGGTAAGGCAGTTCCTGTTTACAGGGAGCTCATATTTTATTGAGGGAGGACAAGATATATAGGTGACTTGAAATTGAGTAAATCAAATGGATAGGTCCCATGGTCCTTATGGTACTGCAACTGAGAAGATAGTAATGCATCTTACTTAATTTTATTTTCCCTGATACAATCATATTAATTTCTGAAATTGAGTCATATAACATTGGCAAGAACTTTCCTTTCTGGGCTTTCAATAGTTATGGCTATAGCAAATGCACAAACAGTTGCCAGGCCACATCACAGGTGTTAGTTCCAGAAATGACTGATATGAGGCCTGGACTAAGTGCAGGATTAGTGTTCTAGGGAGTGTTGCTACACTCAGAGCCATTGGTGATCAGCAGTTGGTGCTGATGTTGAGGAAGGTGGGTCCCTCTATACAGTGATCTCTCCCCTAATTGATGTCTGTGGGGCCAGGATAGAAGTATAATCTGTGGTCTTGGGGCCACTGCTCTTTCCAAGTCTCTTGGTTTCAGGATCCTGAACTATCTCTGTAAGAATTTGAAGAGAAATTTTGTATAAATTAAGGATTTAAGGATTTACACTCAAGGTATTGGTTTGACTTGTCCAAAAAAATGCCAACTTCTAAGAATATCTTGCTACTGCTTCAAGGCTGGCATGCCTGCTAGGTCAGTTCTCTAATATACTATTTTGCCTCTCTTGTTATCTAATACTATCTAAAAAAGTGAACACATACTTACTATGATACTAGTTATATAATTTCATCTGTGGGATACACTCCCTTCAAACCTCCTCAACATTCCACGAGTTATCATGACTGCAACATTTATCACTCAATGGCAGGCTAGGTCCTTGAAGAAGATAGTTGATTCCTACTTGAACATAGTTGTATTAACTGTCTATCTAGCTTTGTAAGCCTTAATAATGGCTTATACTCCTTTGGCATGATGTTCCCATCCCAGGGATATACATAGAATGATGAGACAACCTAGGTAGGATGATTATGTTCACTACAAAAGACAGTAATAATCAATTGACCAGGTCCTATGCCATGATCTGTTAAGAGACCCAATAATCTAAATACCTAATATGCCTACCTTAAGTAATTTGAAATACAAACTTGTATTCATAAGTATCTAATTTTAATCAATACTAAAAAAAAAGAATGGAGGCTGGGTCTGGATGAGTGATTTAATCCATGTAGGGAATTTCCAACAAGAAAACACCCTCTACAGTTGCAGATAGTTCACTCATCTACAACTAACACTCATGAAGAATTGCCAGGAGCACTGAGAGGTTAAGTGAATTGAAAAGAATCACATGAAGAGAAAGCCGCAGAGGCAGTATTTGAACCCAGGTCTTCCTGATTCCAAGTCCAGTTTTCCACAAACTATTCCATACTGCCTCAAAATTAAAAAATAAGCTAGTTAATTGAGATAAGTAAATTAATCTATTGAAAGGACATTATTATCTTTCCTTAATAACATCAATTGTTCCAGTGCTCCTCAACAAAAGAATAATGTAAAAATATGAAAAAACATCAAAGCTCAGCTCTAAGTATACTAAAAGAACTAATCTATTATATACAGATATGACATGAAAATTATATTTTGAGTAGAATTTAGCTTCTTCAGGACTTGGCTACATAAAAATTTTCTCACCAATTTCAGAGTTCGTAGCCTCAGCATTTGCTTGCTAGCAATTATTTTTCAATACCAACAGCATAAAGGAGATCAAGCCATGTTAGAGCACAGAAATTGTGGAGAAGTGTTGTGACCCTTGAGAAGTTCTAGCTCACAAGTTGTGTTTTTTTTTTTAAAGATGAAAGTCTTTTTTTTTTTTTAAAGATTAAGTTGAGTGTTTATACTGTTATAATATCTCCTAATAGACCATTTCTGAGATTGAATATCCTTTTAGGAAATCGCTTTCCCTTGTATTTGTACTCAATTTATTTTTGTGTGTGTATGTTTCATTTTTCCTCTGTTCTTACTTATCTGTGCCAGGTGTAGTAGAAAGTTCTGGCTTTAGATATAGACTTGTATTGACATCCTGCTTCTGTGACAGTGAGTTTGTGTAGTAAAGTGCTAGACTTAGAAGACTTAAATTCAAACCCTGTGTTAGATCCTTAATGGTTGTTTAACATCACACAAGTCATTTAACTTCTGCCTCAGTTCCTTCATCTGTAAAATGGGGGCAATAGCACCTACTTCACAAGATTGTTAGGGTCAAATAAGATAGCATATGTAAAGTGTTTTGCACAACCTAAAGAGATATATAAATGCTATTTATTAATATTGTCATTATGTTGATTATTAATTTTACCTTATGACCTTCGTCAAGTTATATACCTCTCCATGCCTCAGTTTTTTCATCAGTGGAAAATCATTCCCAGGCCCATATTATATTCCCTTTCTATTTTGTATTTGATTCTTATGATTTTCTTTATTAATTGTCCCAGTTTTCCTATTGTAATTTAGATTCTTTAATACTCTCCCCATCCCCATGCTTCTCAGATACCCCTTACCTGTAACGATTGGAATGACGCCACCTGCTGGAGACTTACTGTAGAAGAGTTCTGCCCCATGAAGCGAAGGTCTTTGAAGGCAAGACCAGGAGTCTTTTCTTTGGCGTCAGGAAGTGATGCGGGCTAGTGGGAGGAGGAAGGAAGAGACTGGCGCTCGGTCTCACTCTCTTTCCTTTGGACTCTGGTGGAGAGCGGAGCTAGAAATGTGCTCTCCCTTTAATAGATAGGAATCTAGGCCTTTCTCTCTCTCTTTACCAAATTCTTGTTTTCCTTAATAAACGCTTAAAGTCTAACTCTTGCTAAAGCTATAATTTATTGGCGACCACTCATTAGATATTTTAGACAGACTAGCTAGAATTTTAGCCCTTAACATACCCTTAATCTTATCACTGATTCATATTTTTCTTGCCTCTTTTGAGCCTGTGTTATAAAGCTAAGTAGTAGGGGGCAGCTAGGTGGCGCAGTGGATAGAGCAATGGCCCTGGATTCAGGAGTACCTGAGTTCAAATCCGGCCTCGGACACTTGACACTTACTAGCTGTGTGACCCTGGGCAAGTCGCTTAACCCCAATTGCCCTGCCCCAAAATAAAATAAAGCTAAGTAGTAATATCTCTAGTGCATTTAGAATAGGATTTGATTTGCCTTTGGGATAGCATCATGGGGCTAGGTTAAATGTTACTCTATACAATTTGTATTTTGTCTCCATTACTGTTTGACTCACCCTTTATCAGTTGCTGCAATTATACCAATCCCCAAGTAACCCAAAACTATTCAGATATTAGTTTAAGTAGGATCCTCCATTATTTGGTACATTGAAAAATTCACTTAGTCAAAATCATCTATCCAATGGCCCACTATAAACTTAGTCTAAATAATACTGGAATCAGCAAAACTGATTGTCCATATTATTTTTTACTGTAGCTTAATTTGAGATAACTTGATTTGAAATGTACCTCACTGGATTATGATTCAGTATAGAGCAGAGACAGATATCTGGTACAGTGGGTACAGCAGTGGAATTAGAATCAGGAAGACCTGAGTCCAAATCCTTCCCTAGATACTAGTTGCATGATCCTGAGCAACTCACTCAATTTCTGAGCCTTAATTCATAAAATTATGATGCTGAATTAATTTATTTCCAAGGTTGCTTCTGACTTCATGTCTATGATCCTGTGAGACTGAGAAGTAGAAGTAGACCTTGTTGAAGATCATCTAGTACAATTCACTCATTGAACAAATGAGGAATAAAGACCTAGAAAAGTAGTTTATGAAGGTCACAAAGCAGGGCCTATTGCTAGTAGAAGCCAAGTCTACTGACTCCCATGTCCATGATCCTACCAACAAAAATCAAATTGTTCAAAACAGATAAATTAATAGGTAAATCATAAAATTCCCCCCTCACCTTTTTAGTGTGATGAATCTTTTTGTCATTTACCATTAATTAATTTGATATTTGTAGGTAGGAGTCAAGAGACCAGGTTTCTACTCTAGACCCTGCTAACTCTGTGACCTTCTTAGACTATTTTCTAGTCCTTTATTCCTTATTTGTATAACGAGAAAGTTGGACTATTGCTCTTGTTCAGTCTTCCCAGTTGTATCTGACTCTTCATGACACCATTTGGGGTTTTCATGTCAAAGATACTGGATTGGTTTGCCATTTCCTTCTCCAGCTCATTATATAGATGAGAAACTGAGGCAAACAGAGTTAAGTGACTTGCCCAGGGTCACACAGCTAGTAAGTGTCTGAGGTCAGAAGACAAGTCTTGATTTCAAGCCCACTATTCTATCCATTTCCCACCTAGCTGTGCACTGAGTTGGACTCTATGACTTCATTTAAAAAGCAAGAAGCAACACAAGATTTTCTTAAGTAGTAATTCCTCTGGTATATTTAAAATTTGATAACTTGCAAAGAGTCAATTTCTGTGGAGCTTTTCTCTGACTTAAAGTGTGATGTGACTTCAAGCTTTATTCTAATTCAGTTGTTGATGTCAATACCATGTTTACCCATGATGAATTCTGCCATGCAATTTTTGAGCTGAAGTTAAAATTTAACAATTTTCACTTATCTTGTAGAATTTTAACTAAGCCCATTATCTCATCTCAACTTGACTTTATTCTCATAACAGCTCATTCTTGGTTACTAATACTGCTGCTAAAATACTGTTCACCTTCAATCTTGATTAGTTCTTAGTCTTGATAGTTCAATCTACAACTACAGAAGCATAATAAGGGACTTCCTCTATTTGCACACTTCACACACTTAGTTGCCCCTATGTATTCACTGTGTTGGACACTCAGTCATTTCCTATTCCTGCTCCCTCCTCCTTCTTACCAATTCTTTCTCCCTCTTGTCACATTCTCTTATTAACTAAAAGACTCCCTTACCCAAGAGATCATAACAATTACTTGTCATTCAAATATTTTAGATACATTATGAGCAGGTACCATCCCAAAGAAACATTGCCAAATATTTAATATTATATTGATATTGCTAATGAGTATTCTCATAAGCCACCATATACTTGGCAGACTGGGTCTTCCAGAATTCAGATTATCTGTAGAGAAGACATTAAATTGTGCTAATTGTTCATGAGGACTATGGCATCATTCATATTGGCATTTCAAGATAGCTATCTCTGAAGCATTTTTCAGTTGTGCACACTAATTATTATAAAAGATTATATTATCAGTACCTGGAACTTAATGATTTATTCAAATTTTTTGAAAAAAAACTGATAACTGATATATGATGCTTTGAAATTTGCAAAGTATTTAGAGCTGCTATCCTATTTGAGCCTCATAACACCTTTATGAGCTGAGAAATACAGCTTATTAGTGTTGTTTTATATAAAAAATAGAGACTCAGAGAGTTTAAATGACTTGTACCTATTCACATTACTTTTACATGTCAGAGGTGATATTTGAACCTAAATCTTGCTGACTCTGAGTTCAAAGCTTTATCTTATACACAATGCTTTCTCTAAATAAAATGATAATTATGATGGTGATAGTGGTGGTGATGACAATTTCAGGTAGAAATATGAGGGAAATTGGAATTTCAGCATCATGGAATAAGAGATTTAGAGATACAAAGGACTATAGAGGTCGTGTAGTCCTACACCATTTTACAGTTGAGGAAATTGAAGCCTACAAAGCTTATGTGACTTATTCTAAGTCACAGAGGTAATGCTCAGAGGAAGTAGTATTCAAATCCAGGTTCTCTCACACCAAACTACTCTTTGTACCATACTGTCTCTTCATTTCATTCCTTCTCATATTATTAGAATCTAAAATATGATAATGTTTAACAAAATCTTCCTGTCATTCCCCCCAACAGATGGAAGTATAACCATGCCTTTCTACATTTTCAGTGTAATTCAGGGTAGGACCTGGCTCAGGTCTTATAAAAATTGGATGGGGCATTTAAATATTTGTAAAACACCTTACAAATGTTGTCTCATTTGATCCCTGTGATAGCCCTGTGAAGTAGATACTATAATTCCATCAATCATTGTGAATTTATGGAAAACCCAATGTACTGTAGGTGTTATTTTTAATTTTATAGCATAATGATTTCACTTATAATTGCCTCCTCAACTATTCTTAGGCATGGGTTATAAATTACCTTATCTATCAACAGCATGTTGGATGTATTGTAAGGCCTCAAAATATATTTCTTGATTGATTAAAACATTTTGTTTCATGAGTTAGCTTAGTAAAATAATCCGTTACCAAGTAGCTGCCCTACCAGGGAGCACCATTCTTTACTTAGCTACTTAGCTAGGTTGGTCCTCTGTAAATAGTTTGTTGCCAAGACCATTGGTATTCATTAAAGCCAAGATATCTAGAGAAAGGCTCTCATCATATTGGGTAAACCTCCTTCACCCCCTTATTCCCTCCCCTCCCCTACCGTGGTTTTAAAAAAATCGTGGACAGGAATCACAGGATATGATAGTGAAGATGGGTAGTAATCTGTACTATAAGAGGTAATACTCATGATAAGATCAGAGACCCATTGAAATGTTAAATTATTAAAGATTGAATGATTAATCAGTCAGGTTCAACAGAATAGTTTAAAAAAATAAAAATGTCAGAACATTATACTCAGAATGAATAACAATAAGAAATGTAAATTTATTGCAACCCTTATGTGCTTGTGTATTCGTGTTAAATGTCATCATACTTCCTCTTCACTAATCCAGATAATATATTACCTTTAAGGCTCAATTTACCACTTCCTTCTTGAATCTGATTTTTTTATATGAATTTGCAATCAGTTAATATATTAGCTACTGGAAGAGGCAATCTTGTCTCTGTATAATGCAGTCATTATACAAAGGAAGAAACTGAAGGCCAGATAGGCTAAGCGACCTGCCCAGGGTCCACAAAATAATAAGTGGTAGAGTAGCAAATTAAATCCAAGTCATCTGACCCTACAAGCATATTTCTTTCTGCTGCACCACACTTTCTTTGAAGGCTATACCATGATGAATTGCACTTTTTTTTTGCCTGATGATCTGATTTTTTTTTTGTTCTCTGAAATTTATGTCTTTTCTGACTGAGAGCATAAAAAACTTGAGACTAGGGCATGGTGGTTTAGTGAAAAGAGAGCTAGATTTAGCGTAAAAAACCTGAGTTAGAATCTTAACTCCATCACTTAAGAATCTGTGTTACTGTGGATAATTTAATTAATCTATATGAGTTTCAGTTTCCACATTTCAAAACAGATTTTTGGCCTAGGTGATTTCTCAGGCATATACATAGAATCTATATGTACATGCATCATGCATGTTATATATGTACACATACATGATATATACGTTAATATACACATCTACATACGTGTATAACATGTATGGCATTCAAATTTATCACAAATATTTTATATATATATATATATATATATATGTATAGTACTGTGGGAATTTATTTTGATTTGGGGACCCTGCCTTTGGACTGATATTAAAAAGCCTTAGGCCCTCAGAGGCTTTTTCTGTGTAAGAGGAGCTAGGGGACCTCCCCCTCCGCTTCAGCTGCTGGGGGGTGGGGGGACCTGTGAGCAGGGCTAACCTGTGCCAATGAAAAACCCCAGGCCACAGCACTGTCTGTGCGCACAGCAGGGAGGTGCACAAAAACCCTCAGAGACACTGGGGTTTGCTTCACCCCCCCCCCCCCCACTGGAGCACTGGCTCGGCCAGCCTTGGGGGTGGCCTGCCCCGGATTTCACCTGAGAGAGAAAGTTAATAAAAGGGACACTAGAGACACTGAGGGGGTGTTGGAGAAGACAGTGAAAAGGGAGGCCGAAAGATTAAGAGAAGAGGGGCTTCTACAAGGACACTAAGGAGACTGAGGAGGGGGGAGATGGAGAAAAAAGCTAAGAGCAAGAAGGCCGGAGGACGCCAGAGCACTAGGAGAACGGAAGGAGAGGTCAGTGAAAGAGGAACACAGGGGTTCAGTGCAGCAGTACGAAGAGGAAAGTTAGACACAGGGGGTTCGACAAAGTGAAAGGGGCTTGGTGTTAGAAGAAAGGAGCAGAGCAGTGAAAGTGAAAATGCAGGGGAATTGGAGTGAAGGACTGAAAGTTGGAGAAAGTTGGAGCATACCCTAAGGCAAGAGGCTGTAAGGGCCCTTATTATATTAAAAGCAGACAGGTTGTATGATTTGCATTTCTTAACCCTTATTGTTTACATTGATTTTTATAAATAAATTCTGCTTTGATTGTTTAATTAAGAAGCTTCTTAATCTTTTGCTTATCAATTTGGGAGCAGAGCAGTGGGGGAAATTTTATAAACAGCCCATAGGAAATTAATAGCAGTCAGATAGCCAGCCAGTCAAAAGTCCCCAGATTAGTTCTCCAGTCAGATTAGGCCCCCCAAATTAGGCCCAAGCTAGTCAGTTAAAAAATATTCTTACAGTACTCAAGAAATATCTGATAAATGAATTTTAGAAATTGTCAAACCATTTGTGATTAGGCGTATGCCCTCTCCCCCTAATAAATCATTAATATCTTTAGGGCAGGGACTATTATTTGTTTCTATTACCCCCCACTGGCTAGTCAGTTGCTCAGGTATAGTGGATGTTTGATAAGAGTGTGTTTAATAAATGACAATTTAAAAGCAAAGTAAACAAATATTTTTTATGTTCCAACTGCCCTGCGTTATATTAGTTGTTAAGAAAGATAGAAATAAATGAGAAGTGATCCGAGGGTTGAAAGATTTAACAGTCTAGTAAGAAGTTAGGAACAATAATTTGTATTCTTGAGTAATTGGAAGGCATTATTTAAAAGAAATCTATAAAAAAGAATACTATTTTTCTTTGTAAGATGGATGACAATAAGTTTCAAATATTTACTGAATTCTAACTTCAGCATAGACTTCCATCAGTCAAATGAATATATTTCACAGAAATCAGGGTTGAATTTCCCAATGTGCAAGAATGTTTTATGATGGAAATACAATTTGTAAAACAAGGTCAAGTCATATTACTGTAAGCTCACGTCTTCATTACTAAATCAAGACTATTTTTTAGCTAGCTATCAATCAAACCATCATCAGAATGCAATCATAGCTCTGAAATTATGAGATGAGTTCAGACATTGATTTACAATAAAGTATCCATCTTAGACTGTGTTTTCCTTTAAAATAGAGATTTACATGGTTAGTAATGCTTTCCAAAGTAGGGCAACAATCATAAAATGATTAACTATAGAGGTCCAGAAACCATTTTCATTTTTATCACAGCTTTTTCTTCATCTCTGTTTTATCATAGGCCTTTACTTCATGGATGCATGGTGCAGCTTATTTCCTTTAAGCTTTGAGGTTTAGTGCTATTAGAATAAGACAGGCAAAATTGATATGGAATGAATTATTATGATAGTCTATTTATTTATTTATTTGTTCATCTATTCATTCATTCATTTATTTATTTATATATTCATGTGTTCATTCATTCATTTATTTACTTTGTCTCTCTGTCTATCCACTCATCCATCCATCCATTTATCCATCTATCCATCTATCCATCCATCCATCCATCCATTCATCCATCTATCCATCTATCCATCCATCCATCCATCCATTCATCTATTCATTCATTCATCTATTTATTTATTTATTTATTTGGAATTTTCCCCAACTTACATGTATAAACCAATTTTAACATTGATTTTTAAAACTTTGTGTTCCAAATTCTCTTCCTCCCTTACAATAGTCTCTTAACAGACCTTTTCACTCCATTCTAGGTGCCTCTTGCCCCCCAAACCCAGTTCTCAACCCCTATCTTTCATACCATTGTTAGGCTATCTTCCTTATACACAAACTTGGCCACAAGAGAACAAGTGCCCTACTTAAAAATTGTTAGTGGCACCAGTTGTTAGTTGCTTCCTGAATAAAGGTCAGAATTTTTTGCTTCACCTCCCTACTCAACAGCTACCCTGCAGGATCAGTGTGGTCTCTGGGTACTCCCAGGGCTCTTAGTCTTAGTAGTAGTTATTTGGCATTTGGTGTCTATGGTGGCAATTGAGGTAGGCCTTCATCCCTCAAAAGCTACTGCAGGACAAAGGCTAGAAGTTGGACTTGTGAGTGATTTAAAGGGCATTATAATTCCTAAGGACCTAAGTTCTGAGGTCCCAGACTGTCCATTTGAGGCTGAGAAGAGGTGGTAGTGGTGGTTTAACTTGCAAATGCCATGGCCTATTTCTCCCTTAAGATGCATTCCTTACTCAGTTTTGTGGATTCACTTTCCTGTGTGAAATGGTGCTAGATGTGATGACATCTGCTTCATATTAACAATTCATAATTTTTCCAGTGGCATTTTGATTCTTTTCAACCTAGCTGATGATTTTAGCATTTCAGCATTTCTTGTAAAAGTTGGCACTTCCTACCTTTACAGTTCTTACAGTATGATAAATTATAGGCAGAAGATGCCAAAAACACATACTTAGAAGAAAATACTAAAATATAAGCAATCTGTAGCTATAAAATTAAATCATTATACTTAGGTGTTAATGTTGGCCATCTATGAACTCAAATTAGTTAGTCTGTTTACCAGGCCTCCCAGTATGGAAAGTATAAAGTACTCCTCCAGTTCCAACAAGCAAACAAATATGTACAAACAAGCTATATGTAGGATAAATAGGAAATCATTAAGAGAGGAAAGGCACTAGAATTAAGAGAAGTTCTTCCTGTAAGAGGTGGTATTTTAGATGGTACTTGAAGAAAGTCAGGAATCTCAGTAGTTGGAGTGGAGGGAGAGCACATAGACATGGGGGATAGCTAGAGAAAAAGTCTGGAGCCAAGAGTTGGTGCATCTTGTTCATGGAACAAGAAGGAGGCCAGTGTTGCTGTATTAAAAGTTATGTTCCAGGGGTTAAGATATAAGAAGACTGGGAAAGTAGGCCAGACTATGAAAGGCTTTGTATTCCATACAGGATCTTTTATTTGATCCTGGGGGTGATAGGGAGCCACTAGAGTTTATTGAGTATGAGAGTGACATAGATGGACCTGTATTTTAGGAAAATTGCTTTGGTGGTTGAATGGAGGAGGATAGACTGGATCTGTGTGTACTTCTGCAAGTTACTTTAACTGCATGGGCCCCCTTTCCCTCATCTTTAAAATGGGGGTAAAGATAGATGGATTTCCAACCTCAAAGTGTTGTTATGAAAGTACTCCACAAATCTTTAACTGCCTTATGTCAATAATAGGAAGATAGAATTTTTTCTTGCTGTGGACCTTATAAAACATCTTATCTGATCCTGTTCTTAAGGTACTCACAGTGTTATGGGGGAGACTATGTGAAAACAACTACATACAAACAAGACACATAAATTGGAGATAATCCATAGAGGGAAAGCACTAAGTGTTAAAGGGGATCAGGAAAGGCTTCCTTTACACGACACTATTTTTGCTGGGACTTAGGGAGCCATGGAAGCCAAGAAGCATAGATGAAGATGGAGATAATTTTAGTCATGAAAATACACAGTTAGGATATTGATTGTCTTGTATGAGGAAGAGCCAGAGTTCATTGTGAGTGAGGATAACTGGGGTTGTTCATCTGGGTAACTACAAGGATGGTGGAGCTCTAATAAGAAAGTTGTCCCTGCCATGATCTGTCAAATGAATCTCTTTGAAAATACATCAAGAATAGCCCTTTCGAGGCAGCTAGGTGGTACAGTGGATAAAGCACGGACCCTGGATTCAGGAGGACCTGAGTTCAAATCTGGCCTCAGACACTTGACACTTACTAGCTGTGTGACCCTTGGCAAGTCACTTAACCCTCAGTGCCCAGTCAAAAAAAAAATAGCCATGGCTGGATGGATCTGTTTATGTAGGGAGAAGGAATAATGTTTAAGAGACTGTTAAGGTAGGAGGGATCTATGGTTTGAAAGGCTTTAGATACCAAAAAAGAAGACTTTATATTTGATCATCTCCTTAGCTAGACCAAAGGCAGTTGTAAACTAATTTCTACCTGGGCACCTACAGCAATTGTGGGGCAGATGTTCTTCCACATATTGGCATCTGGCTAGGAAAAATACTCTTCAGATAGTAAGCTCTGCACTGAGGCAGTAGCTTGCCAACTACCCACACAAATTTAAATTTTGAGAGAATGAGTCACACAGGATCAGCAACCATAGATGGCTTATTCTCTGTATCAAAGATCAATTAATTATCTTTCCTGCAACTTACCCTTCTTAAAAACTATCTTATTACTGTTAAGGACATCATCCTCAGCCTCAGCCTCAGTGTCATATCCATTCCTTCACCCTCCTTCACTCTGTATATCCATTCATTCACCGAATCTTGTTTTTTAAAATACCTCTACAACATCTAATATCAGTTTCTTCATCTGCAAAATGTAGGTAACAGCATCAACTCCCAGGATTGTTGTGAGGATCAAATAAGATAATATTTGTAAATCTCTTTTCAAAAGCATTATGCAAATACTTGTTATTGATATTATTATTACTATATAATATTCATTTACACCAAATGACCAAGATCTTGTTTGTTTGTTTTTTTGTTGTTGTGGTGGTGTTGTTTTTTTTTTTTTTTTTTTTTTTGCGGGGCAATGGGGGTTAAGTGACTTGCCCAGGGTCACACAGCTAGTAAGTGTCAAGTGTCTGAGGCCGGATTTGAACTCAGGTACTCCTGAATCCAGGGCCGGTGCTTTATCCACTGCGCCACCTAGCCACCACCTAGCCGCCCCCTAATGACCAAGATCTTGAAGCAAGAATCAGAGCATTTGCTTGAGATGGAACTTTTTGGGGAAGAATATTAATCCATTTCTACAGCACTTCATGGTTTTGTTTTTTCCTCAAGAACACTTTGCAACCATCACAATTGTCTATATCACCATTTTATAGACACTAGAGGTTAAGTAATTTTCCATAGTCATACACTCAGGTATTCCTCATTCCAAGTCTAGAACTATTTTCAATGTGCCATACTACTTTAATGTGATCTTGACAAGTAATGTCTCAAAGGTATACATGTAGTTCTGGGTAGAGGTTATGATTGGAATAATGGTTAAATACATTTTTTTGTTTTTCATTTATTTCAGTTGTGTTTGATTCTTTGTGACCCCATTTGGGGTTTTCTTGGCAAAGATACTGGGTTGGTTTGCCACTTCCATCTACAGCTTATTTTACAGATGAGGAAACTGAGGCAAATACAGTTAAGCAACTTGCCCAGGGTTGCGCAGCTAGTAATTGTCAGAGCTGGATTTGAACTTATGTCTTCCTGACTACTGGCTGCGTGATCTCTCCACTGTGAGACCTAGCTGCCCAGGTTAAATACATAATTAAATATTAAGAAAATAATAGATATGTAGTGTTGAGGGAACATACAGAGTGCATACAGTCCAAATCCATTATTTTATGGGTTAGAAAACATTTGTTTTATAGTCAATTTTAGCTGAAGCACAAGGACTGGGAAGATTTGAGCCTCATTGTTCTTATCTGTAAAATGAGATTTTCAGATCTCACCACTAAAGTTATATTGTTCTTGTACTCTAAGATTAAAAAAGAAGCTGCCTTATCTCTTTGCATGTTAGGTGTTCACAGACAAATGCACTGACTCAGACAGGCAGAATAATTAGTTAGACAGTGTTTGACCAACAGACAGGGTTGCAGGGTCAGTAGACTATGGATTATGACAGAAGCAGTTGCTGGGAAGACATTGGAAAAAGGATAAAGAGTATATATTCACTGTGGTTCCAGAGCAAGGTAGAAATAAAAGTAGATAGATAATGGACGAGAAAATCTGATAGGCAGCTGATCTAATTAATGGAAGGAAGCAGCAGGGTTCCAGACAGGTTGATAGTAAAGGTTAGAAAGTTCATCATTCTTTGATTCAGCATTCATACCAGTCACTGGGAAAATCTGGCAGTGAACTAGTTCCTGCCCTCAAGCAATTTACCACAAAGCATCTATTGTTCAAAGATTCAGAACTGAAAGGGACCATTTAAGATCCATCCAGCCATGGCTATTTTTTTTTTTTGACTGGGCACTGAGGGTTAAGTGACTTGCCAAGGGTCACACAGCTAGTAAGTGTCAAGTGTCTGAGGCCAGATTTGAACTCAGGTCCTCCTGAATCCAGGGTCCGTGCTTTATCCACTGTACCACCTAGCTGCCTCGAAAGGGCTATTCTTGATGTATTTTCAAAGAGATTCATTTGACAGATCATGGCAGGGACAACTTTCTTATTAGAGCTCCACCATCCTTGTAGTTACCCAGATGAACAACCCCAGTTATCCTCAACTCTGTCCTTGCACTTAGTTCATTAATCCTATCCAATCATTTGCCAAATCATGTCAATTTTAACTCCACAAAAATCTCTCCAGTTCATTCCCTTCTCTCCACTTACATTTCCACTCCCTAACTTCAGATTCTTATCTCCTCTCACTTGATCTATGACAGTAGCCTCCTAATTTTTCTCCCTTCTCTCAATCTCTCTCTTCTCCAGTCCATCTGCCATCCAACTGCCAAATTGATATTCTTAACAGGTTTTATGATACAAATCTTCTGTTCAAGAAGTTTTACTATAGGGTGACTTCTAGTTCTTATTTCATAAAATAACAGCACTATGACAAAATTTGATAATATAGTTGTGGTGTAAATCCTTAGGTGATACACCATGAGAGTTAATTCTAGGTAAGATGCCTTTGGATAAGTTTGTTTGTTTGTTTGCTTTTAATATCTTAACCTTCTTGGATGACGGACAGACAAATCACATGCATATATCTGTGATTGGATTATATTCTAGAATGCACTGTTGTTTAATATTGTATAATGACTAGTATTCTTTGAGTAATAAAAAAGACCAAGTTCTGAGTGTCTTTAAGGCTGAAAGAAAGGATTTGACAATGAGCCCATGATTCTGGAATTTATTTTTCCCGGTTTATTAAGTTTGGGTCTCCTCAGAGTAGGCCACAGTATTACTTATATAGTTGGCTATTTAATGAGTAATGCTTGGAAAAATTTTTAATAGGTTCATAATTTTGTGACAAAGTATATAAGTATGCCCAGGGACTCTTTTTGGAAAGGTAAATTTCTCACATGGGTAATGGCAGTATTGCCACTGGGGAAGACATTTGCAAACTTAATTCACAATAGCTAGGCTAAGAACTCAAAGATTAAAAAGTAAAATTATAACAAATGAAAATGTATCCAAGTGGGTGGGAGTTTTTATTAAGCCTTTTATTAGTGACATGGAAAGGAGAACAGCATAATATTAATGAAATCTTCTGAGCATTACATTTTGAGATATTTTCAACAACATAGAGTAGAAAATCATATAGTGTAATGTGTTTTTTATGGAACAAAAAGACGACTTCTGAGATTAAATTGAACCTGGGGAAAAGCAATCATAGGGGAACCTTAGTTTCTGTTTTGGAATATATTTTTTAAATTGTTGGGTTTTTATGTTGAAAGAAACTAGGAAATCTTTGTATGTTTAATTCCAAGACCGAAAGCTCTGCTTACTGCTGACAGACTTCAAATTTTCAGTTTTTAATGTAATAGTGAAAGACAATGTATTGTATCCACCTCCATATTTATTTTTATATTTTCATGATAATAACAAGCTAGCGAAGCAGTATTAGATAATGGATTGAGAGCTGGTCTTGGGACCTGGATTGAAGTCCCACCTCTGGTATGCTGGATATGTCCAACACAGTCTATAAGATGCATAGTAGGTGTTGACGTGCATTGGTACACGAGTTTCTTGATCAGAAGTTCCTATACCAATAAAATTACTGTTCTGGTACAAAATTCAAAATTTTAGTATGGCCTATTAGCTCTTAGTTTGAATACTATAGAAAGAAATAGTTTAGGAAGGTGTTTGATCAAGTCACAGGTAAGAGGAAACCTCTTTTCTAGTTATTTCATTTACATTTAAAGAGATTATTCTTCACTATTATTCAGGGCTTTTAAAACATTTTTTGCACTCAGTCATATGTTCTATATATCAACACATTAAATAATTTTGCATATTTAATTGGCAATTTTATAAGAATATGTAGTTATTTAGGGCTAAATAATGAACGTTCTGGCATAGATCTTAAAACTTCAGTTGACCAAAGATAAAGGAAACATAGAGGAGAATACTAGTTGTATATGTATATTAGTGCAAATCTTGGAAACTATGAAGCCCCCAAGAACTACTTGGCTGATTAGAGCTGATATAGAACACTGATCTGAGGTTTTCTCTTTGCTGTCCTTTTTCTAAGACCAATAAACTCAAAAAAATGACTGAACTTCTATTGTTCAAAAGTATGACCACATTCATTTTAGTTTTTCAGGAATACCGTCTTAGAAGAGAATCCCGTTCAGCTACCAGTTCTTGGAATCTTGAAGCAAGGTGGCTGACAGAGTATAGTAGTAGGATGAAACAAATTCAGGGAGGGGGCGGCTAGGTGGTGCAGTGGATAAAGCACCGGCCCTAGATTCAGGAGTACCTGAGTTCATATCCGGCCTCAGACACTTGACACTTACTAGCTGTGTGACCCTGGGCAAGTCACTTAATCCCCATTGCCCTGCAAAAAAAAAAAGAAAGAAAAAGAAATAAGTTCAGGGAAACATATCTCAGGAGGAAAAAAAAAACAACGAAAGTGTTAAATATAGACTTCAATTCAGCAACCATTTTTAAGCACCTACTATGTACAATTGGCTAGTTGATGGGCTACAAAGGAAATGAGATAAAAAGCCCAAAATAGCTTTCTACTGGAGATGGGGTAATTTGAAATATGTAGATATAAATCAACTACTAGGAAGGGTCACATAAAATGATCAGTGAATATTTAAGGCAGAAGAGTACAAATTTGTAATCCAGTACAAACATATAAATCCTTGAAAAATGACTTGTACATATCAGGAATATGATTTCTAATATTATGAAAAAATGAATTCCAGAAAATAGGAGGGAATGGATTAAAAGCAATTCCACTAATTGGTTCCTGTTGTAGCAGCCCCACCCCACCCCTCCAACAAAATGATAAAGGGAGAAAAATAGAGAGAAATGGAGATATTTCTCACCATCTGCCTAGAAAAAGATGATGGCCTGTCAGGGAGTCAGAGCAAGATGCACCTTATCTTTCAGGAAAATAGAAAAAAAAATAAGAACAAATGTAAAAAGAATATCTGTTATATGATATGATGTGATTAGATGTGATGTATGATAAGAAATGATAAGATGTAATATGGTCTTATAAATGACCTGGCAAAGGACAACCATCACCAAGAATGCTATGACTTCTCACTGGAAAACAAAAACTAAAGTTCAAGAGACAGGAACTTCTGAGCATCTTCACTCAAATAGTCTTTCCATTGCTACTGGTCTAAACAGATTCATATAATTATCTTCCTTCTTGTTAGAACATCTTTATCCTGCTCCTTAGTTCCCTGTAAGGGTTGAAAGGAAAAATTGTATTTTTTGCATTTCAGGAACTGCACCTAGTTTGAGAGTGACTGGCTAGTATCCTTTTAAAAAGAACATGTCAGGTTTTTTTTAGTGTTTTATTTTGTTTTTTCAAATTACATTTAAAGATAGTTTTCAACATTTATTTTTGTAAGATTTTGAGTTCCAAATTTTTCTCCCTCTCCCAAGACAGCAAGCAATCTTTTATATGTTATACAGTACAATCATGTTAAATATAGTTCCACATTAGTCATGTTGTGAAAGAAGAATCAGAACAAAAGAGTAAAAAACACAAGAAAAAGAAAAAAAAACATCAACAAAATTGAAAATAGTATGGTTCAATCTGCATTCAGACTCCATACTTCCTTTTCTGGATGTGGAGATCACTCTTCATCAAGAGTCTTTTGGAATTATCTTGGAACACTGTATTCCTGAGAAGAGCTAAATTATTACACAATGTTGCTGTTACTATATACAATGTTTTCCTGGTTCTGCTCCTTTCATACAACATCAGTTCATGTAAATCTTTCTAGTTTTTTTCTGAAATCTGGCTGCTCATGATCTCTCATAGCACAATAGTATTTCATTACATCCATATACAACTTCTTCAGCATCATTTCCTCAATTTACATTTCTTTGCCACCACAAAAAGAGCTACTATAAATATTTTTGTACATGTGGGTCCTTTCCCCCTTTTTATGATCTCCTTGGGATACAGGCGTAGTGGTGGTATTGCTGAGTTAAATGATATGCACAGTTTCATAGTCCTTTGGGCATAGTTCCAAATTGCTCTCCAGAATGGTTGAATCACTTCACAACTCCACCAACAGTGCATTAGTGTTCCAATTTTTCCCACTTTTCCAACATTTAACATTTTCCTTTTTTGTTATATTAGCCAATCTGATAGGTGTGAGGTGGTACCTCAGAGTTGTTTTAATTTCCATGTCTCTATTCAATAGTAATTGAGAACATTTTTTTCATTAGTCATAGATAGCTTTAATTTCTTCATCTGAAGACTGCCTGTTTATATTCTTTGACCATTTCTCAACTGGGAAATTACATCAGTTATAAATAGAGAAAACTCTCCCCCCCCCTTTTTTTTTAAGAGGTGTCCGTTTCAATCTAGTTTTGTGGCCTAATGTTTCTCCTCTTTTCCAGTGAAAGCCATGTGGAGAAAAGTCATATTATTTTTCATTCTTCAGAAGAGCTAGAAGTTAATCAACAAATAATTATATTTGGAAAATTTTAATGCACATACATTATTTAAATTATCTATATTGCAAATAATATTACCTTGGCTATAGAGGTATATGAATCTTTTCTTTCTTTTTTAATTTCTTTTTACTGATTTTCTTGTTTTAGCAAAGGCATTAAGATTATAAACCTCCCACGCAAATAAATGCTTCAATTTTCATAGCTTAATAATATTCCTTCACTCCATTACTACTTGGTTTATGGTTGCTATTATGGGGTAGTTTTATTTTTCTTGACTATAATTCTCAAGCCATATATGTATGTATGTCTATGTGTTTATGACACATACACACATATTCTTCCCTCACCCTAAGGGTCCACATTTATCTCTTGCCTTCTTAGAACATCATTTTATCATATGCCTTTTGCTTTCCCCCTTTTTTTACCTCCAAGTCAAAATATTGGATCAGTTAAACCTGTTTTCTATCCCCAAATGGTTTAGTTTTCTACTTGCCCATGGCATCTCACTTAGTTTGATTTTGAGTTCATTTGTTCAAAACCTAGCTTTGCTCTGTTCAGTATAAGAGTAATGAAGATATTTTCATCTCATTTGGGAGTTCAGTAACGTGGCAGTCTTCCATTCCGCTTCCCCAGGCAACACCAAGAAGATATGTCCTGGAGGGATAGTAGTACTGGAAGTACTAAAAATACCAGAAAATGACATGATTTCAAACATTTAAACATTTTACAGAAATGAATGATCTCACAGAACCCTCATGAAGGTAGCATTGTTATCTGTGTTTTATGTATCCAAATATGAAACAAATAGTAATGTTTTCCTAGGGTCAAAGAAAGAGTAAGTTTAAACTAGGATTAGAATTTGAAAGTGTGGTTTTTTCTTTAATTGGTTCTATACGCCTATTATTTGTAGCTTCCACCTCTCTTTTTAAAATACACCTAACAGTATCCAATATTCTGATAACTCACTGAAAGGGGACTCATGATTTCTATTATTTACATATTTTTTCTAATTTTTCTGGATGAATTCACTCAATTACATTTTAAATGATAAATTTTTATGAATTTCTAGAATTCTGAGCCTTTAGCTTGAGGTAGTTTTAATGAGGAAATTTCAATAAAACTATTCATGGTTGGGCTTTAAAATATATTTTATTGTATTCATTCTGTAAATTCAAATGGACCATTTTCTTTATCATTATAACTCCTCACCTGAAGTCTAAATTCCCTCCAAAGTATTTCTGACAAATAGTCATCCCCAACATCTGCTGGGACACTAACGATGACAGACTACTTGTTACTTTACTAGGGAGCCCATTCCATTTTTGATAGCTCTTATCAAAATAATAATCTCCATATTGTGCTGAAATTGGCCTTACTCTAATTTGAAAACTTTTGTCCTATTCTGAACTCTTTGGCTGAGCTAAAAAAGCCTACTCTTTAGCCCACATGGCAAACCTTTAAATATTTGTAAACTGTGATCTATGGCCCCTGATGTCTTTTCTTCCTCCTCCTCAGTCCCAGTTTCTTAAACTAAATATTCAATACGTTACAGTTGATTTTTTTTATTCTTTTCTTATAAGACAAACACACAGTTAAGACCTTTGAAAATATGTTTTCCTGGATTTGTTGATGTTGCAATTGAGGAAGTGCAGATAAACCCGGTATTTATTTCCCAAGTACCATTAATCAGCTACCTCCATTGAACATAGTGCTTACCAAGTCAAGTAATGCTGGATAATACAAGAACAAAAAATAAGTAACATATTTCTTTGTAATTTCAACATAATTCAGGCTTCTTCAGCTTGTTGAAATATTTGTAATGGAGGTTCATCCCAGAATGATTTGTAATTTGTGAATATATTTCTAAATATCTATGTTGGTTTTAGAGAATGTTTCAATTTTTTAAATTATATGTTTCATGTGTAACACAGGGTCAGGGGTTTTGATCACATTGACCCAGAATAGGATTAGTTTTGGGGGGAGCAAGGTTTCCACTATGACATTCAAGAGATCTGTGCATGTTGTTTACAGTAGGGGGTCAGTTTCTCACTAGTAGAGTTACAGGTTGATGGCAGTCACAACATGGACACTGACCTTAATATGATCTTTTTTTGACTTAGAAGCATGGGAAAAATAGAGGATGAATGACCTGGAACTTGACAGTATTTTAATATCTTAAATAATCTTTGGTTGCTTTGATCAATTTTTGCCTTTAGATTTTTGTGTACTGCATTTGCCTCAGGAATAGTCATGGGCACATTTTGTCTTATGGAATAGAACTTGAGAAATAACAAAATCCAATTTAAAAATGTATTTATTTGTTGAATTTAGCAGTACCTTCATAGCCAATTGGGTTATGTCCAAATTTCATTTTGTCTGGTGCTTTTTAAGTTTCACGTTACCTCTTTTTTATGGTTTGACTTGAGAACCCATTCATCTGACAAATTCACTTATATCCTAAAATTGTCATCCACAGTTTATAGTTTGGGGAATATTTTATATAATCTTAATGAAAATGAAGTAGGTCTCCAGCTGACAAAGTTTTAAAGCTTCCAAATGAGCCACATTTGGCATCACATGACTACCCCCAATTAGCCATGGTGTTAATGCCTTTTGTTTTTTTTTTTTTTTATGATAAACAACAAGAAAATGCCTGTGAGAAGAGGAAATTAGTACTCTACTAGATAATTTCAAATCAATGCCAACACATCACAGGGGTTTACTGTCTGGAAAATATGATAAGTCACATTTTCAGTACTAGGATTTAATTATCTCTCTTTTCAGAATCACTCTGTCTTTTTTGGGGGGTAAATAAAATTACTTTTTATCTAGTGAATTCACATTTCAAGGTGGTAATGTAACTCAGAAACATATTTATAAAGCCTGTCTCATAGGTTTTATAATATAAAAATAAATAATATTAAAGGGAATATAAGAACAATACAATAAATAATGTATAGAATTCTAATATGCAACCTATCACAATTCTGATTGATCATTGTATGTTGTAGTATAGATATTTTATAATGATATGATTGAAAAAGTGGAGAAGTAATTAAGTTTGAATTCTATCCTTTCTCAGGATATGCTTGGGCTGTTACCGAGCATTTTGAGAGAAGCTCATTTTGAAACTCATAGCAAATTATGCCATTCCTATCGAAGTCATTAAGAATCTTGAGGCAGCATGGAATAGCATCCAAGAATAGAATTTAGTGTTAAATGTTCAACCTCCCCTTCATTAGTTTCATTCACCAGAAAATATCTAGTTCACATTCTAAACAGATTTGGGAAAAATCCAAAGAAGACTATGATTACCTAATAAAGCGGATCCTTCATGTTTGTGTTGTTCAGCTCCTAATCTCATCTCTTTATCACTACAATCAATTAATTATATAACATGCAGTGTTAGAGGTTCAGATTATGAACACAATTCTCCCTTCCCCCAGCACAGCTGCTCGTGGAAGAATCATTCATACATCATGTGTCATGGGTGTGTGTGTGTGGCGGGGGAGGGAAGGGTGTATAATGAATGATATTCACATCGCACTTTAAAATTTGTGAAGCTCTTATATTATCCAGTTACAGTTTCTATTACTTTCTGATGTAGGTACTCTAGGTACTTTAATTATTTTATAGATGAGAAAACTGAGACTCAGAGAAATTAAGTAACTAGCTAGTCACACAGGTAGTAAATGTCAGAGGTGATTTTTCAAATCTGGGTCTTCCTGAATCCAACTTCAGGGATCCATACATTTCAATAAAATACATAAAAACACAACTGAAAGATTGTTATAGTAATTACTGGAGAATATATAATTTCATATTGTTCACTTTAAATCAGTGCATGTGAGATCGATTGCTGTATCAGTTTTGAACCTATTCTAGTTATCCTTCTCTTGGGGCACTCTAGTTATTCAACGATTCTTTTAAAATGTGATACCCAGGACTGAACATAATATACTTGGTTTGATCTGACCATCAAAGAACACAATGAGATCTCTCTGCCCCTGTTTTAGGAATTATATAATATTATTAATGCAGTCAAAGATTTCCTTATATATTTTGGCATCAACTTCACATTATTGACTCATATTTAGCTTACTGTAAATAAAAGCATCAAATTTTTTCAAGGTTAATGTCTACTAAGTCATATATCCCCTATTTTATATTGACGCTTTAAAGTATTTGAACTTAACATTTGTTTTGGTTAAATTTTATTTCAACTCATTGTCTAGATTGCCAAGATCTTCTGGAGTCCAACTTTGTTGTCCAAATTTCCTGTCTCTCCTAGCTTCATTTTATCTTTGATGTTCATTAATTAGTTCATTAGTTCTGTGTCTGTATCCAAGTCATTGATTGAAATGTTGAATGAGAAGGGAAAGCCCACTGACATGCTGGTAGAGAAGGTGATCCCATTTGATATTTATCCATTATTCACAGTATATTCCTTAAGCCAATTATTAATGCATCTAATTTTGTTATCATCCAATCCATATTATATGGATTCATGTTCTAAAGAATATTAAGGGAGACACAGTCACAGCCTTGTAAAGTTGTAGATGTATTTAAAGTATATTATTGTCTTGGGTTACCAATCTAGTAGAAAAAAATGAAGTTAGTCTAACATGTCATATTTAGGAACCTGGTTTTGGCTCCTAGTGAAAAATGATTTTCTTTAATAAGTACTGACAATCCATGAAATATATTGTAGAATTTTTTTCAGAGTACAACATCAAGATTTAAAGTATGTAGTTTTTATATTGTACCCTTTCCCAAACACTTTTACAAAATGAGGAAAACAGTTTTCTTAATTTGCAGACATCTCTTGCCTCATATTTTCTCCGTGATTCCTCACATGTTACAAACAGTATTTATTTGAGTACTCTTAGATACAGTATTTTGATTGACTCACTTGGTTTGAACCCAGGGAGGACACTAGACTGGAATATGCCAAGGATTCCTGAAAGGATCCCAGGTGATTCTGTGAATTTTGTCCAGTTTGAAGAATTGAAGCAAGAAAGTTCCAGAATGGATGGAAGTTTGCAAAAAGGCAGTATCAAGAATTAAGTGGACAGGACCCAAAGGTGGAAATAACCAGGGATAGGAAGTGACATCAAAGGATCAAACCAGAAATTGATAGCAAAGTTCAAGATGGGGAATTATTGAGGTGAGGGGGGTAGGGTGCAGCAAGAAAGAATAGATTCACTGTCAGATAATAAAGTGAGGTCAGCATGGCAAAGAACATTGGTTTAAGTTTATTATACTCAAGGACCACATAGGTGCAAGTAAGTGTTAAGCTGAGTCATATGTGCCATAGCCAGCCTATCAGATTTTCCTAACTCCTATGAGTTGTAAAAGTTAATGATATTTCCTCTATATTTAATAAATCCATGATATCTGTGGTGTAGTAGATACAGTATAATTAATAAAATCACAGAATTTAAGAGTTGAAAGGTATCTCAGCAATTTATAGATGGGGGAATATATATGTACACACACATATAGACATACACATATACATATATGTATGTACATAAATATATAGTCTCATGGATGTAGCTAGATAAGACTATTTTTTTTTTACAGAGCCAATATGGAAATTTCTTTGGCTTGAATCTATACATTTTTGTAACTGAGATTTTATCTTTCGTTATCAATTAGAGGAGTTATCATTAGATGAGGGGTTTTGATAATTAATATATATTTATATCTTTATGCATATCTTGTGTGTGTATTTCAAAAAGCTAAAAAAATGGGCATTATTCCATGACCTAAGAAACTAAAAGGGAAGTCAAACCAATAGGTTCCCATGAATTTATCTGTGTGGAACAAATATAATCCTTACATGGGACAGGTTTCCACATACTTAAAAATATTTATATATGTACCCTATAAAAAGCAATGGATTTAGTCTGAGCAGATAAGAATGTAGCAGGACAATCACCTAGACTCTATTGATGCAGCCTAAGATTGGGTTAACTTTTTTGGTTACCAAGCTTCATTGGTGACTTATACAGAACTTGCGATCCAAAAGCAAAAATACCATATTTCCATGCTGACCATTACCTAGCTATGTCTGTACCATTTTATGCTTGTGAAATTGAATATTTTAAGCAAAGTGCAAAAATGTATAACTTTACAATTATATATGAGATATAGGATATGTAGCTATATATCACACACACACACATATATATGTACATATACATACATATTTATCATTCTGTCCCATCATTCCAGTGAGTTGAAATCTCTCTGGAGATGACTCTGCCATCCAATCAATATGTTTATAAACTCATTTAGTTTACTTTGCTACCATGATTGCCTTATTAAAAAGACAGGGAAAGAACCTGTCTTTGAACTTAGCATAATGCTTTGCATTTAGCATAATGAGACTTCCAGGAGATGCCTGGATGGCTGATATCCTCCCCCTTCTCCCTTTATCCCATTATTACTATATTTTACTTCTTTGAGTTTTTTTCTATAGTAAGAAAACATACTCTAAACACTGTTTAAAAAGGAGGTAGAGAGATATGTACTATACTCCCATAATAATATCATTAAATCCTTTCTGTCTTTTTTTTGCCTTTCACAAATATACACCACTGTTCTTCTACCTTCAGGGATATATATTTCCTTATGCATCTTCTTGAAATACCTGATTACATCTCTTAGTCTCTGAACCAAATAGTAGATGCAATCTATTTTTTCAACACCAACTCTTCTGTCTGATTCCTCATTTTGACTGTATTCCAAGATAAATATGCAGCAAAGATTACATGCCAATGAATTTTCTGGCATCATCTAGTTCTATGATATAAAGATAGACTAATTATCATCATTATTATCTTAGCAGTATGAAATAGCAACAACAATATGAACAAAGATCCATGGTATTGCAATTATTCACCTTTATCCTCTCTCCCCTCCTCAGTCTCATTTTTGCTGATGAGACATGAGCATGAGTACATGCTAGGTGGACAGAAATCCTAATTCACTCTACATCCTAATTAGTGTTTTAAAGATAGTGTTAAGGGGAATGAAATGCATCATTTTCTGTTCTAATTAAATGGCACCTTTTAATGGGATGGATATTACCATGTTCCAATCACAGATAAAAGTAGTTTACTGTTCAGTCTTTCTTCAATACTGACAAAATGAAACTTAGTAAAAATCCTAATAACATATTAGTTATAAGAGATACTAATGTTGACAAATTCCTTGAGGAAAAAATGGAGTCTGGAATCCATTTGGCTTTTATCACCCTGAATGTGAGATAACTTATGACAAAGAATTCCAAATTAAAATAACTGTTAATTACTATAGTTACCTTTGAGATTATCTTCATGACAGTTCATTACTATATCCCCAAACCCTAGTGTATAAGAAAGTTCTGAGAATCTTCAGTATGAGGTTGCTACTGATGATTCCTGGAGAATAATGGTGCTTTTCCTTGACAAAAGTGAAAAGCCCTCATTGTTGACATTTGATGCTTGGAATTTATCTTATTCCTTAATGAAATATATCAATGAAGCTATTTGCTGCCTTCATGAGTGTGAGATGTGACATGTCAAGTTCAATATTCTCACCACTTGAACTGGCAAACACAGATTGAAATCCTTGTGGGAAATTTACTGAACTATTTTGAACACTGGTGGCATAATGACAGAATGGTTGACATCTCCATTTCTTGGGTGACTTGGGGGAAACATCCATGAGAAAATGGTTATTGACACTTCAAAATTAAGAACTCTTTGTTTTCTGTCTGTCATTTCCTTTCTCTTTCAGGCTTAATTTTTTCCTCTCCAAATTTTGCATATGGTTTTGAATGTATAAAAGAGAATACTTTATTCACCTTCAAGCTGTCATTTTCATATAATACATTTAGATTCCTATTAGTTAATTCTGAATTTCATGACTATATCAGCAAGTCTAGGTTTCTTAATTATATATGGGTATTTAAAAAAGTTACCTATTAGCCATTGTTTAATCTGGTCTGTTCCGTATCCACAATGGTGTGTTGTTTGATTTTCTCATTTGCTAATTATTTGCCACTGTGAATAAACTTCCCCGATATAATGGTCATATTTAAACAAGAATCACATTTGTGGCTATTTTCCAATCTTCTAAAGTTATGATGTCTTTTATTTTTGATGTCCAATATATGTGTGTATTCATATACACATACATACATATACATACATAAATATATATGTGTATATACACTTATACATGCACACAGACACACACACACAGACACATATATTTCTTTCTTTCTTGTTTTTTGCAGGGCAATGGGGGTTAAGTGATTTGCCCAGGGTCACATATCTAGTAAGTGTCAAGTGTATGAGGTTGGATTTGAACTCAGGTCTCCTGAATCCAAGGCTTTATCCACTGTGCCACCTAGCTGCCCCGCATATATTTCTTTCTTATAAAGGGAATGGTACTGTACCAAGGACTGGGAAAACAGATTCAAGCAAAAAGAATGACTATCAATCACCTCAAGGAACTTAAATTCTATTTGGGGAAGACAACACATGAAAGGAAGCTAAAATGTGGAGGAGAGAGAGTTAACACAAACCTACGTGGGTGGAGAAAAAAGTCAAGAATGCAGCTCAGAAAGGATTAAGGAATGAGTATGGCTGCTTGTTCACTTTCTTTAAAATGGAGGTTGTAGGAAGACATGACTAATCAGATAAAGGAGCTGCTGAAGCAGAATGATTTTTTTAAGGAAGAAAAAGATGCTGGGATGGATGTAATGATTTTCTAGAGTGATGAGGCTGTTAGGTCATGGTAAAGAAGGATGTCTAGATATCAGAGATGAGAGAGGAAGAAAGAGTGATCATGGCTAGTCTATCACTTTCCTTAAAATACCTGGGTTCTTTTAAAATCTTGGAACATTGAGGTGGAAAACTGGTCCATGCAGAATTCTAATTTACATGATTTTTCATTCTTATATAAAATGTTTTTCTTTTACTCCATTCTTTCCAACACACACACACACACACACACACACACACACACACACACACACACACACACACACACTCTCTCTCTCTCTCTCTCTCTCTCTCTCTCATACTTTGTAAGACTCAAGATTGGTAATGTAAGAATCCAGGCTGCTAGGAAGATGAGTAGTATCAGGACCATCTTTTCCTTTTTCTAGAATGCCAAAAATTAGAATTCTAAAGAACAAATTCAGGAGCAGTACCGTAGTAAGAATGTAGGCATATACAGTAATTTTCAAGATAGTTAGCCTTTGAAGATAGAATTATTCATCAATAACTGCTCTCTTCATCTTGTACTCCTTCTTTCCCCAAATATAACCATCTTTGGAGGATTTCATCAGCCACATGTATGACATTGCAATACATGGGATGCACACAAAATACTCGGAAAGTAGGTTATAAGTTTTAAAAAAGCAAATACAAGTAGTGGAAAGAGAAGTAGATTTATCATACAAATATCTGGGATTGAATATTGTTCTGTTTCTTATGAGTTATATAATTGAGGGTAAGCTTTCCATAAATCTTTGCCCTATCACATAAGTTGTCTATGAAGAATGTTCTCTGTAAGTTGTAAAGCACTTCATTCATTCATTCATTCCTTCATTCCCCATTATAATTCCATAGGTTTCTATAAAGACAACTCATATAACACCTTCTATAAGAGACTTTTTTCTGGATTCTTCCAATATCTTTTCCCTTTAGAATCTGAGCTCTTTCAGGGCAAGGTCTGTGTTTTTGTCTTTCCTAGTAGCCCTAGCATTTAGCACTGAGTTTGGCACATAATACTTAATAAATTCATGTTATTGTTGAGGATAATAGTGTCATCAGGATGTCAGAAAGTCAAAGAGGCATTGAGGATACAAAAAGACAAGTGAAATAGCCCCTGCTTTTGACAAAATTATGTTCTACTGGAGGGAAAACTAAATGTGCACATGAGAAAAATGTGTACTATGCAGATGTAAAGTAGCAAAAGAGACTTATCTGGGAAAGTTTAGAAAAGGCCTATTGTAAGAAGTTGTCTTTAAGCTGAGCCTTTAAGAGACCTGGAGATTTTATCAGGCAGAAAATGCATTCCAACTTTGGAGATGGATTCCATGGAGCCCATACTGACTGTGATTTATAGGGAATTGCAAATATAAAACAAACAACACCCCCCTCCCCCCCAACCAAACTTGAATCTTAAGAAGGCTATGATTGGGGCAGCTAGGTGGCGCTGTGGATAGAGCACCGGCCCTGGAGTCAGGAGGACCTGAGTTCAAATCCGGCCTCAGACACCTAACACTTACTAGCTGTGTGACCCTGGGCAAGTCACTTAACCCCAGTTGCCTCACTAAAACAAAAACAAAAACAAAAAACAAACAAACAAAAGAAGGCTATGATAGTATTAAAAAGGACTTCAAATGCCAAAAAGAGTTTTATAGGTTTTTTGTTCTTGTTTTTGTTTATATGGTGAGACCTTTAATGCTCTTATTTTCTAAATCCCAGGGTTGCATCAGGAGTGACTAATAAGTCAAGAAATCAGTTACCAAAGATTCTAAGCTTCACTGATTTACTGGGCAACTCCTATGTACAAAGTGTTGTATTAATTTCTGAGGCCTACAAAGGTTTTTTAGACTTGCTTTTTGTTTGTTTGTTTTTGTTTTTTTGTTGGCAGGGCAATGGGAGTTAAGTGACTTTCCCAGGGTCACACAGCTAGTAAGTGTCTGAGGCTGGGTTTGAATTCAGGTCCTCCTGAATCCAAGGCTGGTGCCTTATCCACTGTGCCACCTAGCTGCCCCTTGCCTACAAAGGTTTTTTAGGTTTCTCACCTAAAGTCATTTATAATTAAGATGAAGAGACTTTCTATTGCATAAAAATATCTATACAAAAAGATACAAAGGGATACTGGATATGGGCAAATATCTTCTTTATTTAAAAATTGGGATGGTAGATACTTCAAGCATCAGGGAATGTATACATTATTTCAATTTCATATAACATACTTAAAATTCAACCAATTCTATTAAATGTGCATGTAGTGAACCCTCAGAAAGAAAGGATAAATTCACTAAGAGCCAAAGTGGGTATATAAATAAACCCCAACAGACTACTTTCATTTCTTTTTTTTTTTTAAATTAGACTTGTTGTTTGTCCTTCATTCTCTAAGAGGACCATGACATACATTGTGTTAGATTTAAGTGAGAGATGGCTGTGCAAGGTCACCAACTTCACTCTGTCCTCCAAAGCCATCTTGGTCCAGTGGCAAGTTATATATCAGGATGACTGGAGATGGCCCTAGATGTTTAAGGCAATTGGGGTTAAGTGACTTACCCAGGGTCACATAGCTAATAAGCGTCTGAAGTGAGTTTTGAATTCAGGTCTTCCTGACTCCAGGGCCAGTGCTTTATCCACTGTATCACCTGGCTGCTCCTCTTAATTAGACTAGTAAATAAAGGGAATATTATATATATAAATACACACACATATACATACATACACATATCAGTCACCTTTGAGAAAGGATATCATATAATCCATATTATAGGATGGATAATTATACATTTAGATGACTTTGGAATTAGTTATATGAGTGGACCCAAAGAATAGAGATGGGGATAAATAGGTTGATGGTAATTTGGGGGGATTCTTTTGTTTTTGTTGGGTTTTTTTTAGTTCCTTGACTCAATCTTGTCCCTGTTCTGTTAAAAAAATTTAAGAGTGATGTATATAAACATTGCTATGATGCCTAAGAAATTTATGGATGTCATGATCTGAGAGAAATAGTTCATACTTTGGATGACAAAGTTATAATCCAGAAAGATATTACCAGTGTTCCACCTGAAACAATGCCCCCCTTCTAATAAGTTGAATTATGTGGAGATTAATATATAGTCTTGCACTTTAATTCAAATAATCAGTATCATGAGTATAAAATAAAAGAGAAATGGCAAGAAAACAGTATAAGTAAAAAATTCTAGGTGTTTAAATGGATAGAAATCTCAACAGCAGCAAGCAAATTGATAAAATAACTAAAAGATCTAATATATACATATATAAATTATATATTCACATGTATACATGTAGCAAATAATAAATTTATGTACATTATACAATGTATATATTTAATATATATAAATATGTACTCTCTATATATCAACATTATTATACCAATGTATATATACATATGTTTGTTTATGCATACATATGCATGTATGGGTGTGTATATAAATACATATATATATATATATATACAAGTCCGAGAGAGTTAATAGTCAGATTGTTTGTCATTCTGATTAGACCACATCTGTAATATTATGTCTAGTTTTGAGTTCCAAATTTCAGAATTGAAATTAATATACCAAATGCAATGAGTAGAGGAAGACAAGAAGAATGGGTAGATGAATAGAAATCACGATACAATTATTCTGAGGAAGAGGGGAGCAGTATTTAGCTAGGCAAAGAAAAGAATCTCAGGGGACATGACAACAATTTTCAAATATTTGAAAGGTCGTTATGTAGGACAGAGATTAGATTTACTATCCTTTGTCCCCAGAGGGTAGAATTAAGAGTAACGGTTAAAATTTAGAGGAATATTTTGGTTCATCATGAAGTAAAACTGTTAACTGATTGAAGATATCCAAAAATGTTGGCACCAGAAGGCAATTAATTACCATCACTGGAAATCTCAGCAAATCTTGTATGACAATTCCTCAGGTGTGTTATAGACATGATTTATGGTTTTGCAGGATTTGGAAAATTATAGGGACTTAGAATTCAGAAGAAGTGGAAAGAATATACATAAGAACTATACAAGAAAGATCTTAACATCACTGATAACTGACAGTATTGTTGCTGATCTAGAGCTAGACATCCTGGAGAAGTTAAGTGGGTGAGAAGTGTTGCTAACAGTAAAACTCATAGAGGTGATGGAATTCCAGCTGAGCTATTTAATTTCTAAATGATGATGCTATTAAAATGGGGTACTCAGTATGCCAGCAAATTTGGAAAACTCAACAGTGGCCACTGGATTGGATAAGTTTATGTCCCACTCCTGAAGAAGGGCAATGCCAAAGTATGTTCAAACTACCCCAAAATTGTATTAATTTCACACACCAACAAGGTTATTCTTAAGGTTCTGCAAGCTAAGTTTCAGCATGTGAACCAAGAATTACCAAAAGAGCAGGCCAATTTTTGAAGAGGCAGAGCAACTAGAGACCAAGTTGCCAATATTTACTAAATTATGGAGAAAGCAAGGGAGTTCCAGGAGAAAAATATACTTCTGATTCATTGACTACACTAGAACTTTTGACTGTTTGGATCACAACAAAATGTGGGAAGTACTCAAAGATATTGGAGTATCAGATCATCTTACTTGTTTCTTGAGGAACCTATATGCAGGCCAAGAACCAACAGTTAGAACCAAACATGGAACAATTGATTAGTTTAAAATTGGAAAAGAAGTACAATAAGGCTGTGTATTTTTATCTTATTTATTTAATCTATAGGCAGAATACATCATGTGAAATGCCAGGCTGGATGAATCATAAGCCAGAATTAAGGTTGCTGGGAGAAATATCAACAAACTCAGATATGCAGATGAAACCATTCTGATGGCAGAAAGTGAAGAATTGAGAAGCCTCTTGATGAGAGTGAAAGAGGAGAGTAGAAAAGCTGGTTTGAAGCTTAACATTAAAGAAAAATTAAACTAAGAAAAATAAAACTAAGATCATTGATACTGATCCTATCAGTTCCTGGAAGATAGAGGGAGAAGATATGGAAGCAGTGTCAGATTTTATATCCTTGGGCTTACTGCAGATAGCAATTGCAACTTGCTTTTTGGAAGGAAAACTATGACAAATCTGGACAGTGTACTAAAAAGCAGAGACTTCACCTTGCTGACAAATAGTAAAAATATAGTAAAAGCTATGGTTTTTCTAGTAGCAATGTATGGCTATGATAGTTGGATTATAGGGAAAGCTGAGTGCCACAGAATTGATACTTTTGATAATTTTGATACTTTTGAACTATAGCCCTAGACTTTTGAGAGTCCTTTGGACAGCAAGGAGATTAAATCAATCTATACTTAAAGAAAATAATACAGATTATTCACTAGGAAGACTGAATACAGAAACTGAAGGTCATAAAATTTAGCCACATAATGAGAAGACAGGACTCATTGGAAAAGACCCTGATATTGGAAAAGATTGAAGGTAAATTGAGAAGGGTACAGCAGAGGATGAGATGGTTAGATAATGTCATGGAAACAATGACTATGAGCTTCAACAGGTTTTGGGAGATAGTGCAGGATAGAAGGGTATGGTGTTCCATGGTCCGTGGGAACATGAAGAGTTGCACACAACCAAACAACAATAATAATGGTTGAGATAGCATCTTAGGTCCCTTCTAGGACATAGGAGGATCTTCTGGGAGGTCCCCTCCTATTAATCTAAGTAAGATAACACATACTAAATGCCATGTCACAAAAGTTTGAAAGGAGTTCAAATGAATAAAAAATCAATGTGGAAGCTAGGAAAGTTTCACAGAGAAAGTACCAGTGCTATCTCTCCAAAAAACCTGTCAAGATTCAATAAATGAGAGAGGATATGGAATTCAATGTGGTGAACTTCCAAATAGGGTTTTTCTGAGCTGCCCTTTCATAGCAGTACAGATATGTACAAGGTTGAATCACTAGTGTGTCTGATCAAGGCATCGGTTGTAGAATTCTCAAAGACCTGATTCATATTATATCTACATAGGTTTTGAATTCCTTGTCATATAAAGTTATATACCTTTATTGGCTTGAATTCATTGGGCAGCCAATTTATTAGTTAAATAATAATATTCATTTTTACACTTACCTGGAAAAAGTGTTTTATTCTTCCCATCACAGAATACCAGCAAGCTATTTAGAACAGATGAATCATTAAAAATTTGAATGAAACTGACATGAAAATAGTCAATGAACCTGACCAAAGCACCATTAGATTAATTCAACTAATTGGGTTAATTATAAGGCTGAAATTGCAACACTGTTCAAAAGGAAGTTAAAATCCAATAATTCTCAGTATAATTGAAAGCATTTTATGTCAAAATATAGCATTTGTTGAAGGTATTGAATAGTTTCCCCATAGAATAGAAATATGGAGAACTAATCAGATAATACTTCCCTTTCTATTCTGCTCCCTAATCCTATCAATTCAATCAATGGAAATAAAGTAAGGTTAATTAAGTTTACTAAGTATAACTAAATTCTCAAAACTTTAAACAAATACAGAGAATCCTACTAGTATTCTATACTCTACCTCAAGAACAATATATAACACCTGCAGGTTAAATAAAGATAGGATTTCAAATTCATAAATAATTAGCTAAGACAAGTTTAAAAACATTAGTATAGTCCCTAAAAATACACTATAATTAAAGATGAGTCATGTTAAATGCTACAAAATTTAAGGAGTACGATATTTTAGTACAGACCATTCTGTTAACTAATTGGATGACCTTTAAGAGAATAGTTTCAATGGGATAGGGAAGGGGGAAGGCAAGTAACAAAGGCTTATTGATCAAGTAAGTGATGACAATAGAAAAAAGACCTGTCTCTTAAAAGAGAGATGATGGTATGGAGGTACAGAATAATGGGAAGGGGATGCACATAAGTATTGATATAGTTTCTACTCTGCGTCAGACATTATTCTGCATGGTTTACAAATATTGTCTCATTTTACTTTCACAACAATCTTGTGACGAAGGTGCTGTTAATGTACCGTTTTTTAATTTGAAGAAATTAATTCAAGCAGATACTTGATTAGGGATACACAGCCACTAATTATTTGAGGATGGATTTGGAATTTAAGTCTTCAGTCAGTCAGTATACATTTATTAAGTACCTACTATGTGCCAGGCACTCTGCTAAGCACTGGGGATACAACCCCCCCCACAAAAGACAGCTCCTGCCCTCAAAGAACTTCTAATCTAATGGGAGAGACAAGAAGCATACAAATACAAGCAAAGGAAGCTATATATGAGATAAGATAAGAGGGAAGGAACTAGAATTAACAGAAGTGGGGGAAATCTTCCTGTAGAAGGTAATATTTTAGTTGAGACTTAAAGTAAGTTAAGGAGGTCAGTATTTGGAAGAGAGGAAGGGGGACATTTTAGGCATGGGCAACAACCAGGGGAAATGGTCAGAGACAAGAGATAGAATATCTTGTTCTTGGAATAGCCATGAGGCTAGTGTTGCTGGACTGAAAGTATATGTTTTGGAGTAAGGTGTAGGAAGACTGGAATGGTAAAAGCAAACTAGGTTAGGAAAGTCTATGAATGCAACCAAAATAATTTTGTATTTCATTGTGGAGGTGACAGGGAATCATTGGAGTATATTGAGTAGCTGTAATATGATCAGATCTATGCTTTAGGAAAATGTCTTTGGTGATTCAATGGAGAATGGGTTGGAGTGGGGAGAGACTTGAGGCAGGCTGACCCACCAGCAGGCTATTGTAATCATGCAGATATGAAGTAATGAGGGCTGGTATTAGAGTAGTGGCAGTATTATAGGAGAGAAGGGGGCATATTCAAGAGATGTTGCAAAGGTAAAATTGACAGACCTTAGCAACAACTTAGAAATGGGTGGAGGGAAAGGGTGAAAGATAATAAGGAACCCAGGTTTACTTGCAAATCTCAGGAAATGGGAGTATGATGTTGTCCCCTGATGATATAGGGAAGATAGGAGGCAGGGAGGGTTTAGCGGGGAGAATGAGTTCTATTTTGGATATGTTGAGTTTAAGATATCTACTGGAAATCCAGTTTGAGATATTTGAGAGACAATTGGAGATATGATTTTGGAGGTGAGAGGAGAGATTGAGATATGATACAAAATAAGAAAATAGGATAGTAGATTAGAAAATCATTAGCACAAAATTGTAATTAAATCCATGAGAATTTAGGAATCACTAAGTGAAGTAATATAGAGGGAGAAGACAAGAGAGCTCAAGACAAATCCCTGAGGGATACAGTTAGAAGACATGTCCTGGAGGAACATCCAACAAAAGAGACAGAGTGGTCAGATAGGTAGGAGTAAAATCAGGAGAGAATGGTATCCTGAAAACCTAGAGAGAAGAGTGTATATTTTTTAAAAGAGTGATCAATACTTTCAAAGACTAAAGAGGAATCAGGAACAATGAGGACTGAGGATAGACCATTCAGTTTGGTAGCTAAGAGATCATTAAAACTTTAGAGAGAGGAGTTTTGGTGGAATAAGGTTAGAAGCCAAGTTGTAAGGGGTTAAGAAGGAAGTGAGAAGAGAGAAGGTGGAAGCACTTATTGTAGAAGGTGTTTTGTTTGTTTGTTTTGTTTTGTTTTTATGATTTTTTTGAGTTTAGCTACAAAGTAGAGATCTTTCTGACTTCTATCCAGTGTACCACTAAGTGCCTCTATGAGACATTACATTTTCAGACATGGTCAATATATTGATGTGTTTTTCACCCTACCTGGGTATTTCCTAAGGTGCTTTTGTGGCCTATCTCTTCTCCCCTCTCCAAACTCTTTTTCTCAGTAACTTAATCAGCTTCCATGAGTTTATTTATCATTTCTTTGCAGATGACTCACAGACCAATATATCCAACTTTAGTCTCTCACTTTAGCTTTGATATCACATGACCAACCAACTACCTATTCAACATCTGAATCTAGATGGCCAAGAGAAATTTTCAAACTTAGCATGTTCACAAAAAGTATGTTATATTTCCGTACCAAAAAAATCTCATCCCTCTTTCAAAATTATTTTTCTACTGAAGGTATAACCATCATTCTAGTCTGCCATGCTCATAATGTAATTACAATTGTAATAATAGCTAACATTCTTATAGTGCACACTATGTGCCAGGCATTGTGCTAAGTCCTTTACAATAATTATCACATTTGATCCTGATAACAACCCTGGGAGGTAGATGCTATTATTATCCTCATTTTATAGATGAGAAAACTAAGGCAAACAGAGGTTAAGTGACTTATTCAGGTTTACAAAGCTAGTAATTATCTGAGACCCAATTTGAACCTAGGTCTTCTGCACTCCAGGACAGCACTTTTTACCATATCATCTACCTGCTCCCTAACTTCAGTGTTATCCTTAATTACTTACCCTCTCTTATCTTACATATCCCGTTAGTTGCCAAATGTTGCCATTTCTTCCTTCACAATATCTCTTGTATTCAAACACTTCTCTCTTTTCATATAGTCACTACCTTAGTCCTGATATTTAATTATCTCCCATCTAGGTTATTGCATTGGCCTTTTATTTAATCTCCCTGCCTCATCTTCTTCCATTTTAATTCATTTCCCATATAGTTATCGAAGTGATTTTCCTTGAGTGCTGATCTAACTATGTCATTTCCATATCCCATAAACCTCAGCGGCTCTCTAATGCCTCTTGAATAAATTGTCCTTTTTAGATTCTAAAGACCTTCACAATTTGGTCTCAACTTACTTTCCCAGGACCTTTTACTTCCTGCCTTGTACTCTGCAATCCAACTAAACTGGTCTTTTGTTCCTCACAAAAACTTTCTACATATCCACTCACCATTACCCATGACAAGAATATAATCCTTCCTTACCACCATGCCAAAGATTCCCTTATATCCTTCAAGAAGCAACACAAGTGCTACCATGTGCATGAGGCCTCCCACAATCCCCTTAACTGCTAGTGACAATACTACTTTGTATTTAATTAATCTTTATTTGCTGATATTTATTCTGAAATACACATGCATATACACATACATGGGTGTATGTGTGTATAAATATGTATATTATGAGCCCTCATTACTTCATATCTGCATTATTGCAATAGCCTGCTGGTGGGTCAGCCTGTCTCAAGTCTTTTCCCACTTCAACCCATCTTCCTTTCAGTCACCACAGTGATTTTCCTAAATCTAATGCTTTGTTTGGCACATAGTGACCACTTAGTAAAGGCTTGTTAATTGATTGATTGTCTTATGTTTATTTGTTGTGTTGTATTGAATACAAATCTAGGCTGGAGAGTCAGACAAACCTGCATTTGAGTCTTGCTTCTGACATATACTGACCCAATGAGTCTGGGCAAGTCACTTAACCTCATATTGCTCTCATATTAGTAGATTTCAATAATATTGACTCTCCTTCAAACTCATTCAGTTCCTCAACTGATACCTCCCATGAGCTACTTCTCTACCCCACTTCAGCCACAGGAAGTGAGGGTCATATTCTTGATCTTGTCATCACCCACAAATGTACCACTTCCATGTTCAAGATTTCTGAAATCCCCTTCACCACTCCCTCTGCTTTCATTACAGCCCAAGTATCCATCTGAATAATAATGTGGAATTTCTTTACCCTTCAGTTCTTTTCCAGACCATCCCCTATACTAGCTACTATCTCCTTTTCCCCCCACTTTGAACCCTTGGTGGACCAATTAAACTCTACACTGGTCTCTCTGATCATATTGCTGATTACACCCTGCCTAGCCTCAGCTTTGGATCACTCTCTCCATTTCCCACCTTTGCTCTTACACATATGTTGCTAAATGAAGTTTGAGAAAATCATGCAACCTTTCTGATTGGTCTTCTACAGATTTATGTCATACAACCTCAACTTAGCTCTTGCTAGGCAATCCTTTTATAACTCACTATCTTGTTCTCCTCAGCAGCTTTTCTAAACTTTTTCTTCCCTCTTTAAACCTCCCATAACTCATCTTGCCACAACCTCTCAGTTGATTTTTTTTTATAGAAAATAGTTGAGGCAATTCTCCATAAGCTTCCTCTTCTCCCCTCTTCCTTATCCTTGTAACTAAAATCCCCTTGCCATTGTCTCCTCTTTCACCCATGCCTCACATGACAGAGTAGTCTTACTTCTTACCAAGTCTAAATCCTCTATTTGTTCAAATGATGCCATTCTATCCTGGTAGCTCCTCCAACAGATTGCCTCCTCTGTCATCTTCATTCAGTCACTTTTTTCAATATCTTCACATTTGCTAGCTAATTCCTTATTGATTACAAATATACCCATGTCATCCCTATCTTGAAAACAAAAAAACAAAAACAACCCTCCCTTGACTCTTCCATCTTTTGCTAACTGTAGGCTTATATTTCTTCTGTCTTTTGTAGCTAAACTCCTCAAAAATGCCATCTGTAATAGGTCCCTCCAGTTTCTCTCACTCTCTTAAATTCTTAAAAACTGGCTTCCAGCCTCAACACCAAAACTGCTCTCCAGAGTCACCAGTGATCTCTTTGTTATATCCCAGGAACTTTTGTCAACCTTTCTTCTCCTTCATAACTTAGCCACCTCCTATGTTTCCAGTGTTCTTACATCCTATCCATAATACCACATGCTTTTCAATCCAGTGACATTGCTGTTTTCCATTCCTGGAACACTTTATCCTTTGTTCTGACTACTGACCTCCCTAGCTTCTTTTAAGTTCCAACTAAAATCCTACCTTTCACAGGGGGCCTTTCCTAACCCCTCTTGATTCTAGTGCCTTCTTCCTTTTGATTCAAGTATTTCCTACTTATCTTGTATATAGTTTGCTTTATATATATCTGTTTGTATGTCTCCACCATTAGATTGTGAACTCTTTAAGGGAGAGGACTGTCTTTTGCCTCTTTTTGTATCCCCAACTTAGCACAATGCCTGGCACATAACAGGTAATTAACAAATATTTACTGCTTGGTGGATTGATTGAAATGTCTCAATTTTATATAATATGAAGATTGTTTGAAAAATTCTATATGGTTTAGCTCAAAGAAGAGAGAGATGGCTTAGGGAAGTCACAATGCTTATTTTAAAGAATTTGAAGAGCTATTTTGTTGAAAAGGGATTAGATTTTTTCTAATTTGTTCTTAGCCCCGGAGACAGAACTGGGAATAAAGAGTGGAAGTTTAAGGAGGCAAATGTAAGTGTGGATAAAATGCATTATAGTTAGAACTGAACAAAATTGGAATGAACTACCCAGGAATAAGTGGGTTCCTCATAAATGAAAATCTTCAAGCAGAGACTATATGACTGCTTATCAATTTTGTCTTTTCCAGGTTAAGCTAGATGGTTACTGAGGAACATTTATATTCTGAAATTTTGTGTTTCTCTGAAGAAATACTTACCTGTTTCTGTATCACTAGATGATTTGTTTGTAATGATTCTCCTATCTTAATTCAATTAATTCACTAAATAAGCATTAGGTACCTACTATGTGTAAGGCACTGTAAGGGCCAAATTTAATATGGGGATAGTTAATTGGGTGGCTTTCCATAATATTGGGGTTCAGAAAATAATGAGAGACCTCTAGATCCAAAATTTCCTCCCTTCCAAACTGCCTTTTTTAGTTATTTCTCCCAGACTAATAAGAAATGAGATTAACAGCCTCTTTCCCACAAACAAACCAGTTTTTATTAAAGGGAACAAAATTTACAACATAGGTGAAGTTAATAAAGCCAGGGACAATGAGAAAGGGAATATAGGAAGAGAAAATGAATAAGCTCCCTGGCTCTAGCAAAGACTGACTCGAACCCCAAACTTGCTTCCAACTCAGCTAGCTCAAAGAGCTGGCCTCGCTTCCACAACACAAACTTACCACCACCTGGGGTCTGTAGTTTCAATGAGAGTCAGCTGTGCAGTCTCTCACTGGTTCGGTCCGAAGCTCTACACACAGCTCCTCTTCCTCCCCCCCCCCCACCTTTTTGCCTCTCCCACAGGAAGGGGAGGTTCTTAGCCCTGCTGATTTTCCAATTGGTTGAACATACTGTCCGCTTTATAATTTGGCCAGGCCCATGTGGGCGTAGGGGAACTACTAGAGGAGGCTTAGATACTTAGTTGTTCTTTTCTATAATCTCTTCAAGTACACACCCATCTTTTCTTAGGCTTTTTCAAGACTACATCTTTTCAGTCTGACCATAATGAAGCAAAGATGTGGTCATGGAAACCCCAAATTACAATTAATTCCTTACAGCAACATGGTAGGTGCTGAGGATAAAAAAGAGGCAAAAGACAGTCCCTGCGCTCAAGAAACTGAAAATCTAATGGGTGAGACAATATGCAAACATATTTACAAAGCAACCTATATAAAAATAAATAGAAAATTAAAGAGAGAAAGCACTGAAATCAAGAGGGTCGTGGGATAGTTTCCTGTAGAAAGATTGGATTTTAGTTTGGACTTAAAGGAAGCCAGGGAGGTCAGGGAGGGAGAGCATTTCAGGGATGAGGTACAGTCAGAGAAAATGAAATGCCTGGAGCTGAGAGATAGAGTGTATTGTTCATGTAAAAGCCATTAGGCCAGTGTCATTGGATAGAAGAGTGCCTGTTAGGAGTAATATGCAAGAAGACTGGAAGAGATAGATGAGGGCTCGGTCATGAAGGGCTTTGAATGCCAAACATGGGTTCATATTTCCTCTCAATAGCACTGAAGTTTAACTGAGTATAGAGATGATATGAACAGCCCTGCATTTTAGGAACTTTACTTTAGTGACTGAAAGGAAAATGGATTTTAGTGGGGAAAGGGTTGAGATAGGCAGACCCATAAGTAGGCTATTGCAGTAACTGAGATTTGGTGTGATGAGGGCCCACACTCTATTGGTGGAATTGTCATAGGAGCAAAGGGGTGTGTTTTCAAGAGATGTTGCAAAGGAAAAATCAACAAGCCTTGGCAACAGCTTGAATATAAGGTTTTGGGGTGAGAAATAGTGGGAAATCCAGGATGACTCCTAGGTTTGAATCCTGAGGAACTGGGAGGATTATGTTACTCTCTACTCTAATAGAGAAAGTAGGAGGTAGGGAGGGTTTCAGGGGGAAAGATAGTGAATTCTGTTTTGGATATATTGAGTTTAAGATGTCTACTAGACATCCAGATCATGATTCTGAAAGACATTTGGAAATGTAAGATTTGATTTTAGGAGAGAGATTGGGACAGGAATTGGAGATTTGTGAATCATCAGCATAAAAATGGTAATTAGATACATGAGAGCTGATGAGGTCACCAGGTGAAATAGTATAGAGGGAAAAGAGAAGAGGATCCAAGACAGATCTCCGAAGGACACCTGTGTTTGTAGGGCATGTTCTGGAGCTGAATCCAGCAAAAGAAACAGAGGAGTGGACAGAAAGGTAGGAGAAAAACCAGGAAAAACTGGTATACTGAAACCTTAGAGAGTAGAAAGTAGCAAGGAAGAAAGAGTAATCAACAGTTTCAAAAGCTTCAGAAGGGTCAAGGGGTATGAAGATTGAGAAAAGGTCTTTGGATTAGGCAACTAAGACATCATTAGTAACTGCAGAGAGCAGTTTTAGTGGAATGATAAGGTCAGAACCCAAATTGTAAAGACTTAAGAATGAAAGGAGAGAAAGTGGAGGCATTTATTGTAAATGGCCTTTTTTGAGTGGTTTAGCTACAAAGTGCAGAAGAAAAATAAAAGTTAGCAGGGGTGGAAGAATCAAGTGAGGTTTTTTTTTTATGATAGGTCATATTTGTAGTAAAGGAGCCAGTAGAGAGGAAGGAATTGAAAATAAGTTCAAGTGTGGGGATGACAAAGTAGGCAATCTGTTAGAGGAGACAGAATGGAATGTAATCATTTGAACTGGTAAAGGGCCTTTGTAAGCAGTAAGGATACTTCATCATGAGAAATAGAGATAAAAGAGGAGAAAGTGGCAGAAGGTACCAGAGTAATAGGAGAGGTGAGAAGGGGGAGCTCATGGTGAATTACCTCACTATTTTTTGTAAAATAGGCAAAGTTCTTAGCTGAGAGAGTGAGGAGAGGCAGAGCCTCAGAAGGTTTGAGGAGGACTGAAAAGGTTTGTCAGAACAGCTCTGAAGAGTGGAATAGTGAGTTAATTAGGGAGATATAGTAAAGAGGTCCAACAGCAGGGAAGGTTCAGTTGAGGTTATAAAACATAAATTTGTAATGGACCCGATTAGTGATTCAAGGCTGGCCCTTTTCTGGATATAATCAGCAATATGGTAAAGGGGCAAGAGATTCAAGAGAGGAGGACAATGTAGAGTCAGATTGGTTTACCAAGGAATCAAAATGGAGAGGAAAGAATGACTGATGCAGGGGAAATGACCTGGGAGAGAACTGAGGAGTCAAGGAATTGGTGGTTATAGTGAAGATGAAGAGTAGGATTATGTAAGGGAAGGCAGAGGGAGAAATGAAAAACTATTAGATTATAGTTAGATTAGGGAATTTTATAATTCTTGATCATAGAGATAGTATATTTGTGAATGATGGCAAGATTGAGGGTATGACCATCTTTGTGGCTGAGTTGGGGTAGAGAACTTGCTCATGGGAGGGGAATAGATTGAATAAGTGAATGGTTAGGGTATTTGAGGGAGAACCAATATTTAATAAAGTACCTGACATTAAGCAAAGTGGAAGATACATTAGACTAGGTGTCAGGTCATTTGGGTTCTATTCTGCCTTCTATTCTTATTGTCTGTCCCTGACCTTTGCTTTGGGTCAACTATCCTACCTCCTGCAATTGTGCAAAATGATTGGCACAGAGTAATTGCTTAATAAATCTCTTCTCTTTCTTTTTTCTTTTCCTCCCTCCTTCCTTCCCTCCCTTCCTTCTTCCCTTCTTTTTTTCCTCTCTCCCTCCATTCATCTCTTCCTCTCTCTCTCCCTTCCTTCTCACTCATGAGTTGGATCCACAGAATATGACCTCTATACATGTCTGTGACCTAGTATAGCTCTGAGGTTGGGGTTTTTTTTTGGGGGGGGCAGGGAGCTATCTTTTTTAATGTTTTATTTACATTTTTATTTAGAAAAAATAATACAAATTTTTAAACAGTTAGCATTTTTTAAACTTACAAGTGTTTATATCGTAATTTCATTCATTTTATAAATAAAATGCTCTTACAAAACCTTAGCTTAAAAATCACTTTAAGAGTTTAGAGGGAAGAAAAAAATGTTTCATCTCTGTATATCCTAGTTAAATGTAAAATTTGTCTTTTCTTCAAGACAAATATAGGATTTTTCTATCAGATGTACTGCCAACTATATTAATGATGGTCTTCCTGGAAAAGTCTGTTACTTATGTGTTTGGGGATGGCAAATTGTACAGATGGTTCAGTCTGTATATATTCAATGTCATTGTGCAGGTTGCCCATACCAAAAACAAGGTACTCTCCCTCATAGTAGGTCTATTCAGTTAAAGTTTCCTGGAGTGGAAGATTATCTACAGTCTGTATGACAATATCTATATCACCACTGCATGCAGTAATTTCACATTCCTTGTCCAGGATAATAATTCTGTCAACTAGAACAAATTTCTTTCCTCTTAATTGGTTCCAAGACAAGAAAAGAAGATTCATTCTTTACTATGCTGAGTTACCAAGGTGGCATAACTCTCACACGCAATTGTTTCTTTCTGAAGAAGATTGCAAAGAATTAGTTTCATGATTTCTTTTATGTCTGTTTTTTTCCTTTTTATGATGTCAGTTGTGTCACTAGTTTTGACTTCATAAACTATCTTTACACTTAGCCTTCAGTCCCTCTTTTTCCTCCTCTTTTAACTGTCCTTTCCAGATCTATCAGAAAAGTTGTCACTATCATTTTTGGGGAGCTATCTTTTTAAAGCCATAATTCATAAATCTCTACCAGTATAGTTATCGAGATTCAAATAGATTTTAGGGTATTTATTAATGTCTGGGTACCACAGAAGAGTTGATACAAAATATCAATTCAAAGGTCTATGACACATTCTTTCACTTGTACATACAAAGTCCAGGGGAAAATGACCTCAGTCTTCAAAATCCCATGTGCTAAAGGGGTCGGTTGGTAGAAGTCTTTTCTTCCTCTTTTGGGGCTGCTCAAGAAGTTTCCATTGGAGAAGTATAGTTTATTTTCTGGTCTCAAAGGGGAGATAGGATTCTGCATTCAATCTTTTCTTGGCTCCCAATACAAAAACTTCCACTAACCTCTGCTATCCTGGGTGACAGGATGCTAGGATACTAATGGGAAGATAGGGAGACCAATATTTTCCAGATCCTTTCAAGTTTGAAGGGTCCTCCTCTGACCAAGTTGGTGGAGAAAGGGGAGACCAAAGTGAAAGCTGAAGTACTATTGTCTTTACCACATGACTCCTTCTCAGGTGATGTAGCTAGAATGCTCTTTCCTCATTCACTACTTGTTGTGTTCTGAATCACTTGATTTTGCAGTGATCTATTCTTTTATAGAAGATTTATGAGGTGTGAAAAAATTTCCTTAGCCAGTTTAAGTACTCCTCCTGCACAATGTCACTTCAGTTCATCCAATTCGCTATAAGACACATCTAAATTAATAAAGGCATTGTCATACTTAGTTTGAATATCTTTGATTGATGCGATTAAGTTGAGCCAAGTCCCATCTGGATAAGCTACCAGAGTTTTATCCATGTGTGTTAGGTGAGTAATTTTATTGATTTACACAGTTGACCTCACCCTTCCACTAGCTTTCTGTCTCCTTAATATATAATAAGGAGTTATATTGGAAGCTACATGGCACAGTGGATAGAGTGTTGGACCTGGAATCAAGCAGACCTGAGTTGAAAAATGGTCTCTGATACTTACCAGAACAAGTCACTTACTAAACTCAACCTTTGTGTCCTTCAATTTCCTCAATTGTAAAATGTGGATAATAATAGCATCTTCCTCACAGGGTTTTTGTGAGAATGTAATGAGATTAATATTTGTAAAATACTTGGATATAGTAGGCATGTGTTCTCTATTCCCACTTCAAGATTTCTGATGTGTTCTAAATCTAAAATTTTATAATTCTAAAATCACATTTCCTTTCTTCTTAAAAAATGCAGTGTGTGATTCAGATAGTTATTAAGCACTTGTTTATCAAAAAATCACTTGCATTATGATTTCCTATTCTTTTTCCTTTTATAATGTTCATTTTTCACTAAAGGAGTATAACAAAATTTCTCCACTCTTCCTTTTCCACTCTAATCTCTCTCTTCCCATCTCTATTTTATCTATGTGTGTTTATGTGTATACACAAATATAATCCATCTGTATGTGTGTATATATGTTCATATACATTAATAATTATGTATATTCAAACATAAATACACACATGCTTATACATGTACATATGTGTGTGAATGGACAACTAGAAGGTTCAATGGATAGCGTGCCAGGCCCAGAGTCAGGAATACTGGAGTTCAAATCCAGCCTCAGCCATTTATTTGCCTGTGTGACTCTGGGTGAGTCACTTAATCCAGGAGAGAAGAGGGAATGGCTGAACAAGTTGTGGTATATGAATGTAATGAATACTATTGTGCTGTAAGAAATGATGAGCAGGCAGATTTCAGAAAAACCTACAAAAACTTAAGTAGACTGCTGCTGAGTGAAGTGAACACAACCAGGAGAATTCTGTACACAGTAGCAGCAACATCATGTGAAGATCAGCTGTGATAGACTTAGCTCTTTTCAGTAATACAATGATCCAAGAAAATTACAAAGGACTCATTATGGAAAATGTTCTCTATATCCAGAAAAAGAACTGTGGGTCTGGATGCAGATCGAACTGTACTATTTTTACTTTTTGTGTTGTATTTTTTTTCTTTTTTGAGGTTATTCCCTTTTGTTCTGATTCTTCTTTCGCAACATGACTAATGTGGAAATATATTTAATGTGATGTACATATATAACATATCAGATTACTTACCATCTTGTGGAGGGGAGAGGGACAGGAGAGAGAAAAATTTGGAACTCAAAATTTTATAAAAATGAATGTTGAAAACTACATTTACATGTAACTGGAAAAATAAAATACTATTAAAATAAAAAATCCACTGGAGAAGAAAATGGCAAAGCACTCTAGTATCTTTGCCAAGAAAACCCTACGTAGAGTATGGTCCACAAGGTCATGAAGAGTTGGATACCACCAAACAACAACAAAAACAATGTCTGTGAATATATATCACAGAAATACACACACATACGTCTGAGATTTTTGTTGAATTCATATTAGTACTATTCTCCAAGTCTTCAAATTAGTCTCTTTTCATTTTTTCTGTATTGACCATTTTCTTTCATATTAAATGAAGTTGATATAATTCTTACTTCAACTACAGATACACAGTGTTACTAGTGGATAATTTAATTTCAACTTACTACCTTGTAGATATAGAGAAAGTGGAGACATTTAGACATTTTAAATGGGGGCTATTAAACTGCTAGCATTTATGATTTTCCCACCATAGAAAATCCATTTGCTTTGATTGCTGTTATAACTCAAAAACATTGAGCCATTCTTGTTAGCTAACTTTTTTTAAAAAAAACAGGCAGCTACAGACATTCAGATATAAATCTATATTTTACTTTGATCTTTTAGTCACTGTACTTTAAAGAAAAATGATAAAAATGGACAGGCCTTTGTTTGCATGGGAATTCTGGTGGAGTAGGTCATTTAATTTTTATTGACACTATCATTCTGAGCTCATTAATGCACATTCTACATAGATCTGTCTATTGCTGCTTAACTTAGGTGGAAGCAACACTCATAGACTTGAAATATTTTTCTAGTGTCTCATGTAGGTAATCTGGATGTTTCTCTTAGTTCCTTCAGAGTTTTTGTTCCATGAGAACAGGGAACATGTCTTATATAAACTCTCTATTTCAAATAGTGCCTAACAAAGAATGTTGTATTTAGCAAGCAGAACCATAATTGGATCTGGTTTTCCAGAGCTTTGTCTAAAGGTTTCAAAATGTAGAGTGTCCTGTGAGTACTAAGATTCAGTATTTAGGCTTAATCTCTAGATAGTAAAAACACTACACTAAATAAAACAGGAAACCACCAGATGACTTATTTCCTCCCCCCCAGAAAACATCCACACCCCAGTTAAACTCCTCCCTGATTCCGTCATACCTTTCCCCCTTTCTCACAGTGTCCTTCAGGAATGACAAGATCATGGTGTAAAAGGATCTTGCCGGCAACATAATAAGATCTTTTGTCCCAAAGACGAATGTCTGGCCTTTGCTCCCAATTGAATTTGTCTTATTTTAAATTTTATTATAGGGCACCTTTCATTCTGCTTATCCCAGGGCATCTTTTGTTATGCTTATCAAGAGATTTGCAATTAGTAGTTATGATTTTGATAATTAACACTTAATAAATGTATGATGCATGGAAGTGAATTGAAATGTAGTGCCATTGCTATCAGAATAACAAATGGAAGAAAATATTCTACTGATGATGGTTGACCAGTACCATCTTTATATAGGAAAAGAAAACTTATTATTAACCCATGCAGGAATATTATTTCTAACACTTTTGAGGATATTGAAGTGATTGGTGTTGATTTTATGAAAGAATTGACATTTCTTTCAGAGTACATCATTTGCTGAATCTCAAAATAGTCAATGATTTAACTACTAGTTCCAGATGTTTTTTCACCGGCAGCTGTTCTCCAAATTGTAAATTTTGTGGGCTATGCCTCACTTAGCAAATAAAATGCCTTTTTATCATAGCATCTATACTTATCAGCATTCTAAATTTTGTATGTTTTCTATTGAGACTTTGTGCATAATTTAAGTGGGTTTTAAGTAACAATATTTTCATCATGATTTCAAAACATGTTACAGCTTTTATTATTGTAGACACAGCCTGTTTTCTAATGTGAATTTTACAGAGGAAAGTTGTGTAGTTTACTTATTAGAAGGTCTTTCCTTGTAAAGGAACTTATTTGAGGGGAAGGTTATACTCTTTCCAGTTAGAATGTAGTGGCCAAATACACTCTCAATGTTTTTTTTTTTAATCCTATTCTTCAATATTTCACATATTTTGCAAGTTTATATTTAAAAGCAATGCTTTTATCCAAGTCAAATATTAGGAGCTAGAATTAGAAAATTTGCATCCTTTATAGATGATTCTTTTTTTTTTTACACTAACATATTTTTTTTCTGTGAAGATTTTAATTAGAATATCAACTATTATCAAAGCAGAGATTAATTACTGTGTAGGTTCAGTGTCACTTCACACCCAAAATCTGTTTTGTGGAAGGGAATCTGAGTTCACAAATTCAATTCAATATGCATTTGTTAATCACCTACTGTGTGTCTGATCCTGTTTTAGGTCCTGGGAATACAAAAAAAAAATAGACAAAGAAAAGAAAAATCTATTTCTTTAAGGAATTTCCCAAATAGAGAAAAAAAAAAACTACTGAGACAAATAAATGTGAAATACAGACAAATAAGCACAATCTGATTTCTGAGATGGGCCAAAGAATCAGTCAGGAGTTTTGAAAAATATCATTCTAGGTTATTCCTAAACCTTTCATTTTTAAATCATGGAATTGTTGTAACACCTAGAAAGATAATGCATGTAAAGAACTTTGCAAGCCTTTAAGGACTTCATAAATATCAGTTATTTTTCTGTCAGTTTCCTCAAATAATAATTAAGAGCAAGAAACATAAAATAATTTCAAATTTTTAGGTGTTCTCTTTTTGTCTCCTCACCAGTCCTTGACTCCACTTCCCTCAGAAAAATGTTTGTTTTACTCTTAAATGCATAAAGGTCATTATCATTAACAGATCTGAGAAACAGAATAGTATAATTAATAGAGAATCAGCCTTCAAGTAAGATTCTCTCACCTGTGATACATATTGGATTATGTGACTCTAGGCAAATCATTTAACATTTCAGTGGTTTAGGCAGATATCTAGGCCAAAAGGTATAGTGAAGGGGTCAACGTTTTTCTGAGGGAAGTGGAGTCAAGGACTAGTGAAGAGACAAAGAAGAGGAATTTTTGTACCATACATTTCATATATCTATGAGATCATAGGTCAATTTAAAAAATAAATTAATTTTTATTAAGAGTATTATTAGTTATAATAGATAATGACTCTTGGAGGGGAGAAAGCAACATATACAGAATAGGAAAGTAATTTTTTCAGCTTTCTAATTTTAGTACTATTTTTTAAATTTCCAAGTATTTATTTTAATAATTTGTCTCTTCCACTACCCAACTCTGTGAAAATTAAAAAAAAACAACTTCCTCAATACATGATAATATAGTCCTACAAAACAAATTCTTACTTTACGCATGTATGAAAATTTGTGGCTTAGAATTTTAAGTTCATTATATTTTCTGTCACATAGTGATTGGCATATCCTCATTTTTAAAATTTCTGGTTTATAATTTTATTGATCTGAGGTCTAAAGTCTTTCAAATTTGTTTTTTTTCAATGTTATTATTACTATATAAGTTACTCTGCTAGTTCTGCTCTCTTCATTCTATATCAATTGATCTGTTACTTCTGAAATTGTTCATTTCATCATTTCTTGTGACATAATAACATTCCATTATATTCATGTACCATAGTTTGTTTAGCTGTTCCTCAGTAGGAGGGTACTCCCTTAATTTTCATTTTTTGACCACCAGAAGAGTGTGTGTGTACACGCATATATATATAAACACATTCAAGTATAGATGTGTGTAAATGTGGGTATGTGTGTATGTATGTATACACATACACTTTTCTTTCAGTATCCTAAAATATAATTAAGAGTAAGTGATTTGAATAATTTCAAATTCGGAGGTATTCTCTTTTTGTTTCCTCAAGAATCTTTTCCATGTGTCTATACATTCATATACCACAATTTGTTAGCCATTTCTCAATAGGAGGATACTCCTTTATATTAGCTATCAGGAAAAGAGTATGTGTAGATAGATAGATAGACATATGCATATATACACATGTTTGCACATATACATTTTTGTGGTTTTAAAGTTTTTTTCAGTTGTTGACTCTTCATGACCTCATTTGGAATTTTCTTGGCAAAGATACTGGAGTGATTTGTTATTTCCTTCTCCAGCTCATTTTACAGATGTGCAACTAAAACAAACAGGGTTAAATGATTTGCCCAGGGTCATATAGCTAGAAAGTGACTGAGGCCACATTTGAACTCAAGAAGAGGAATCTTTCTGATTTCAAGCCCAGTTCTCTGTCAACTGAGTCACCTAACTGCCTAGATAGATCCTTTTTCTATTTGATTTCATTAGGGCATAGACTTAATGGTGATATAACTCTGTCAAAGCATATGCAGTTTAGTTTATTTTGGATATGATTTCAAATTGCTTTCTAAAATGAGTAGACTAATTAATATATCAATCAGTAGTGCATTAGTGTACCAGTTTTTACCACAACCCGTCCAACTTTTGTCATTCTCTGCTTTTGTTATTATTATCAGGCTTAAGTATAATAGGTAGAACACAAAAGTTGATTTAATTTTAATTTCTGTATTTTGGGGTTTGTTTTGTTTTGGTGAGGCAATGAGGGTTAAGTGACTTTCTCAGGGTCACACAGCTAGTAAGTGTCAAGTGTCTGAGGCCGGATTTGAACTTGGGTCCTCCTGAATCCAGGGCCAGTGCTCTATCCACTGTGCCACCTAGCTGCCTCCTGTATTTTTTTATTTAGAATATTTTATATAAATGTTGGTAGCTTAGAATTCTTCCTTGAAAACTGCCTGTTTAAATTTTTTTTTTTATCTATTGGAGAATGGCTTTTGGTCTTACAAATTTGAATCAGTTCTATAAATCCCTTGGAAATCAGACTTTTATCAGAGAAACTTGTTGCAAAGCTATTTTCCCACCTATTTCTTTCATATTTTTACTTCTTTAGATTTGTTTTAGAAAAATATTTTTATATAGTCAAAAATATCCATTATTAGTATTGTGTGACTTTCTCTATCACTTGTTTATTCATGAACTCTTTCCCTAGGTATAAATCCTAACAGTAATTTGTTGATTATGTGACTTTTTATATCTAAGCCATGTATCCATTCTATGTTATTTGGTATATTATGTGAGGTGTTGATAAAAAAAAAAAACAACATAATTCCTGAGAGATTGCTGTCTGGTTTTCCCAGTAAATTTTGACAAACAGTAAATACCTCTCTCTGGTAACTGGAGTATTTGGATTTATCAAAAACTATATTACTGTGTTTTCTTCTATAAATTGTATATCCAATCTGTTCTGCAAACCACCCTCTATCTTTTTTCAAAAAATGAGTTCTATGCAGTTTTAATAATTACTGTTTTATAGTATAGTTTGAAATCTGGTACTGAAATCCACATTATTTCCTACTTTTTTCATTACTACCTTTAAAATTCTTGACTTTTTATTCCTTCATATGAATATTTTTTTCCTAGTTGACAAAATATTCTTTTGGTAGTTTGATTGGTAGAGCACTTAATAAGTAAAGTAATTTAAATACTATTGACAGTTTTTTTAGGGAGGGTGGGGCAATGAGAGTTAAGTGACTTGCCCAGGGTCACACAGCTAGTAAGTGTCAAGTGTCTGAGGCTGAATTTGAACTCAGGTCCTCCCAAATCCAAGGCTGGTGCTTTATCCACCATGCCATCTAGCTGCCCCTATTGACAGTTTTAAAAAAATATTGGCTTGATCTACTCATAAACAATTAATGTTTCTCCAAATACTTAGCTCTGTTTTTACATCTGCTAATAGTATTTAATAATGAATTTCATACAATCACTGGTTGAATCTTCAAAGACATACTCCCAGTTATTTTATTGCTTCTGTAGTTGTTTTGAATGAAATTTCTCTTTTAACTTTTTCTGGGTTTCATTGATTGTATATAGGAATATTGATAATTTATGTGGATTTAGCTTATCTCCTGCAATTTTGATGGTTATTAATTATTTAAATTAAATTGTAAAATGACTCTTTAGAGTTTTCTCAATACTCTGTCATTTGCCTGTGTTTATTCTATCAAATTCTTTTTCTTTTTTATTGCTGATGCAAAAGCAAAGTTGTCCGTAAAATATTTATGTTTAAAAATCCTTTAAAGAGGCAAAATAATATTTAAGTTGATATAATTTATCCATTAAAATGCTAACTACATCAAAACTATATAGATTAGTGATGTCATTCAGATACTTATTTTGCAAACGACATGATATTGATTCTATCAAGCAACACTGAATGTTTTGAATGAGATCAGTAATCTATCAAAAGAGTTTGGCATAAAAGTGGCAGCTAGGTGGCACGGTGGATAAAGTACTGGCCTTGGATTCAGGAGGACCTGAGTTCAAATCCAGCCTCAGACACTTGACACTTAACTAGCTGTGTGACCCTGGGCAAGTTACTTAACCCTCATTGCCCTGCAAAAATTAAAAAAAAAAAAAGAGTTTGGCAAATCTATCCACACAGAGAAAACCAAGTGATTGAAAATTCTCTATTGTCCACAATTTAAGTTTTTGTCCTCAAGAAATCTTCATTTGATCCTTCAGGACAGCTAGCTATTGTCCTATATATCTTCAGTACTTCATGGATAAATTCCTTGGGAAAAGAGTCTACAATAATTGTCACCACTTTCTTCTCATTTTCTTCCTAACCACTTATATTCTAACTTCCATTCTCATCAGTACACCAAAAAAAGGTCTGTCCAGACTTAGGAAGGACCTGTTAATTGCCTTTTCTCAGTTCTCATTCTTCTTGACCTCTCTACAGCTTTTTGAAGTTAATTACACTTTTCTCCTTGATATTTTCTTCTCTCTGGGTTTTACAATACCAATCTTACCTAGTTCTCTGCCTACCAGTAAGACTTCTCTTTCTCAGTCTCCTATGCTGGATTCTCATCCAGGTTATGTCCTCTAACACAGGTGTACTTCAGGTCTCTGTCCAGGATCCTCTTCTCATTTCCCTCTACCATAGTATTTCACTTAGTGATCTCATCAATGCTAATGGATTTAATTATTATCTCTATACTGATGATTCTCAAATCCACCTAGCCTGCCACAACCTCTCTTTTGATCTCCAGTTTCATATCTCTAAATGCCTTTCTGATGTACAGTAGACATTTTAAACTCAACATGTCAAAAATGGAATTCATAATTACCCCAGCCCCCCCCCCCAAATCCTCCCTTCTTTAAACTACTTATTACTGTTAAGGCAAACACCATCCTCCTATTCCCCTCTTCCCCCCCCAGCCCAGGTTCAGAATCTAGAAATCTTCCTGAACTCCTCTGTCTCATTTCCCATATATGCAATCTATTATAATTTCACCTTTGAGATATCACTTGGGGTGGGGCAGTTAGGTGGCACAGTGGATAGAGCATCGGCCCTGGAGTCAGGAGGAGCTGAGTTCAAATCCAGCCTCAGACACTTGACACTTACTAGCTTATGTGACCTTGGGCAAGTCACTTAACCCTCATTGCCCAACCAAAAAAAATGACAAAAAAGAGAGAGATATCACTTGGATATTCATCATTTTCTCCTTAGATACTGTTACTCCAGTGGCTTGGGTCCTCATTACCCCATAATTGGACTACTGAAATAGACCGATGATGGGTTGCCTGCCTCAAGTCTTGCCTTACTCCAGGTCATGTTTCTTTCAGTCATGAAAGTGATTTTCCTAAAGTTCAGGTCCAACCTTTTAACTCCTTCCAGTACTCAGTAAACACCAGTGGCTCCCTATGATGTCTAAGGTAAAATAAAATTCCAATGTTTGGCATTAAAGCCCCTCACAGTTCAACCCCTCCCACCTTTCCAATCTTCTTGCATATTTTTCCTTACCATAAGCTCTTCCATCCAGTGCTACTGGCTTCCTTGTTGTTACATGAACAAGATACTCCTCTTAGCTCTGAGCATTTTCGATGTCTTCCAAGCCTAGGATGCTCTTCCTTCTTATCTCTGCCACTTGTATTTTCTGGCTTCCTTTAAGTACCAATTAAAATTTTGCATTCTATACGAATACTTTCTAAACCCTCTTATTCTAGTGTATTCCCTCTTTTAATTATTTTCCCATCCACATTTGTTTGCTTGTTGTCTCTCCCATTAGATTGTGAGCTCCTTAAGGGCACTTCTTTCTTTTTGTATTTCAGGGCTTAGCACAGTACTTGACACATAAGTGCTTAATAAATATTTATTCTTTGAACAACTAATCTACTTTTGGATATACAACCTATATAGATCATCCATAAGTACATCTATAAGTAAATTGAACAGACACTACAGATGTTCAATGCATAGGACAAAAAAGATTATTGATGTTTAAAAGATGAGCCTATGTTTCAGGGAGAAAATGAATCAGTAAAATAATTCTTCAGTTCTCAAAAGTAAAATAACCTTTTACTTTTGATAACTGAAGAATTATTTTACTAATCTTCTTTGATTGATGTCCTATGACTAAAATGGATGTGGAATACAACAATCTCAAAATAGTTGAAGGATGAGGTCATATAAAGGGCAATGAGGAACATGATGGGGTGGGTATGAGCAGGCTGCAAAATACTGGGAATGAAGAATTATTGAGGGTAAATAGTATGAATAATTTCAACAATGAAATCTATAACAAAACAAAAAAGATAGGCTGTTCTCATAGGAAGGAAAAAAGGGGTTCATTAGATAGCCTATTCCCAAATGTGGTAATATTTGTAAAGTACCTGGTGTAGTACGCAGAACATAGTAGGGTTTTAATAAATGCTTATTCCCTCCCTCCCTCCTGTATGTTCTTCATTGGTATGCATACCATATCAGAAGACACACACACACATATATATCCTAACTTATTGAGTTGTTTATTTATAGGTAGGCATGGACCAGAGTCAAGCAGGAGGAATGTAAAAGGATGAGTTATAAGTGGGATCATTGTTGGTACACTATAGATCCACTGAGGTATTGAGTTTATAGCCCTGCTTAGTGGACCTGTCTTTCTCATTTTTTTCCTTGCACTTATCATAGTTTAATAATATTTTTGTTAACTTTTTTCATCTATTTTGTCTTCTGGATTCTAACCTTCCTGATGGAATTACCAAGGTGTAAAGCACTCATATATTTATATTTTAATATAATTCTCTTCATCTTTCTTTTCTATGTGTTCTTCCTAAATAGGAGGTAACTGAGAAGCTTTCTATGATGTCTTTGTAGATGCCTACTTAATTTTTCTTTAATTCTTATTTAAATCACTGGCAATTATATAGTCAGAAGTTCCTTTTGGGAAGTTGCTTATCATTCTTGTGCTGACTTCCCTTTTAGAACCTCTGGTTGTGGAGTTAACCTTAATTCTCAAGTAAAACAAAGGTAAGCTATTTTAAAATCTTTCAAGAAGGGGAGTGATATGACTACATTTGCACACAAGGAAAATATTGTGCAAATTTATAAGGAATAGCTTGGAGGCAAGGAGTGGTCTATTACTGCCCAGGTAAGTGGTAATAAGTGCCTGTGCAAAGCTGTTGGGAGTAGGAATAGGAAAAAAAACTGTATGAAGTTCAATAGTGTCAAATAATGCATAGCAGCTCCATAATTGAAATCCTCATAACTAGGGAAAACAAAGGACAGATATAGGATGAAGTTTATGGGGATGGAACAGTGAAGTGAGGATCAAAGAACGACAAGGGACCCTCAAGGAACTTATACCCTAATGGGAAAGAGAACATACAAACAAGTATATACATACATGATAGAGAGAGTGTGAGTAGGATGTAATCTTGGGGAAAAGATCTAAACAGAGACTCCTTTTGACATCTGCATTTCAATATATTTCTTTTCCTTTGCAATGCTATTATTTTATTTTAATCATTTAAAAACATTATTCCGAGAAAAAGTACATTTGTTCACCAGGTTTCCAAAGGTTCATGACTCAAAAATATTTGAGACCCTAGTTTAAGGCTTTATAATTTCTGTCCATGGCTGAGGTAGACTGGAAATGAGAAGATTGAGGAGCTTGGAGACTAGGGTGTGTGAAAGCCTAGTTTAAAAGTTATGAGCAAGGTAATGAACTTACTGGAAAGAATGAAAAGTGACCTGGTGGTTCATAAGTGGAAGGAGCAAGAATTTGGAGAGGATGAAGTGAAGGAGAGATGACCACTATTTGTTGGAAGAGGAAAGGACCAATAGTGGCAAAAACCCAAGAGAATGACAATTCCTCTTCTTGGCCCTGTGTGTCAGGGGTATGAGAGAATGTCAGTCAATTAACAAGTATTTATTAACATTTGCCATTTATCAGATACTGTACAGAATGAAAATCAGCCTTAGAGAGGGAGTACTTTGGGTGAGGGTGAGAACATTGCCAAAGACAGGGGTGGCAGCTGTCATTTTGTCACCTTCACCTCTGTTCCCTTTCCATGCTCATTTAAATCATAAGTTTCCTGCAGAGTATGTTGCAAGGGTACATTGTAGGGAATCTACTCTAACCTGAGGGGAAAATAAATCCTAGGTAAGGGTTGGAAAAGCTGTGTGTGACTTAAAAGGATCACAATGATCTTTTAGCTGAATATTTCAATTATTCAAGTTATCGAGTCAGATATTTGTAAAGGGCATATTGCTTATTCCCTTCCCTTCCCTTCCCCTTTACCCCAGTCAATCAGCAATGATTTTTTAAATGTTTACTATATGCCAGGTATTATGCTAAGTTCTGAGAATGTGAGCACGAAGAGACAGTCCTTGCCCTCTAGGACCTTATTTCGAATGGGGAAGACAACACATAAAAGGGAGTTGAGAAAAGGGAGAGGGCAAAGATTTTATGGGAAAGTGGCATGGTAGAAAAAAGTGCTTTGGAGATGAGTCAGCAGTGTAACCTGGTTCAAGGAGATGAATACAGCTGTAAAGCCCTCAGGTGACGTTTAAAAAAGTTATTTTAGAAGAATGGTGGTAATAGATTTCATATTTGAAGAGACTGAGGAGAGTGTAGGTGGTGAGGTAAGAGAAAAGCAGCATCTGGACAAAGGGTGGAGATAAATCTTCCTCTAATACTAGAGAGAAGGAGAAAATTGGTAACAATTTTGGGAAATGTGGAAAAGCAACAAAGGAGTTAAATGAACTCACTGGATGGCTTCTATCTTCTCTGTGATGTAGGGATCCAAATCATGTGCTATAAATGTTGTTAGGGGCTGCTCTTGGGGTCTTGAGGAAAGAAGAAAATACTTGGAACAGTCGTTTTGGAGAATGAGATAGCATGTCAATAAAAGCAAAGCAGAAGAATTGCCAATTAAACAAGGTGCACTCAGCCATTTCTCCAGATATTACCTATCAACCACAACTGCTTTATCTTCATCTTACCAACTGTCAAGATAAACCAATAGTAACTTTATGTGCACATTCATTTTATCTTATTTTATTTTACTTTTAGTTTAATGGTCCATCTCTCAGACTCCACATTACATTTATACATTCCTTCCTATATATGTGTATTATTCCAATGACAACAATGTTCCCTTTTCCCCCAAGCACTCTATGCTTGATCTCATACATATATTCAACATATATTTCCCACTGCCCCCAGTAGAGCATAGGCTGCTTGAGAGCAGGAACTGTGAACTTTTTATCTTTGTGCTGTTAGTACTTATCACAGTGTATCACATGAAGCTGATACGTAATAAATGTTTATTGTTGGTGAATCATTCATAACAACATAGGCAAAATGAAAAGTTATAATGCAATTATATATGCAAGAGTTGTATATTCTTATGTAGATATAAAGTAGTTATATGTGCTAGAGTTACATATAAAATTGCATTATATATACATATATATTGCAATTAAGTGTACAATCTTTTTTGTTAATCAGGCAATAAAAACTTGTCTAAAATCTATTTTGGTTTAGCCAGTGTCCTAGGCATTTGGATAAAAAAATTAAATGCCCCTATCCTTAAGGAGACTTCATTCTAGTGTGGGGGAGACATAAAGATATATTCTGCATCTGTGAACATTGTATAACACATATATTATAAGTACATGTCCAAATACATGGCAATAAATGTGAATCATATATGTATGGTATATATGCTTGTGTGTACACACAGATGCTAATGGGGTAAGTTTAGTAAAGTTCTATATAGAAGATGATATGAGTTTAGTTTTAAAGGAAACTAAGGATTTTCAGAGTTTGAGAAGATGAATTCTAAAAATAAGGTCCAAGACTAAATATTGTACTTTTTTCCCTCTAGGCAAGTCTTCATTTATTTATTTATTTTGTTTTTCCTTTAAAATTTTTTTTATTTGTGATATATAATTATATTTTATACATATATTTATACATATATCAAACATAGATTTAATATGCACAAAGGTACATATATGACACATATAATGTAAATTTCTACATTATTACATCTAGATATACCTAGATATATCCTAATACATATAACTTAGTATTTTAATTCCTTAAATAAAAATACATATCAATTTATATAAGTATATGACAAATTTTTAAAAATATAATTACTATCTAAATAATACCTAAATAACTCATAAATGCAAAATATATATATGTGTGTATATAAATACATATATACCTCCTGGACCCTTCCCAGCACACCCCTACCCTATCTTTCCAGATTAAACATTTTTATTTATATTTTTCTATTCCAATCTCTATCCTTTGCTTGCCCTTCCCCTCTCCCTTCCCCAAGGCAGTAAATAATCTGATATGGGTTATACATATATGATTATGGAAAATATCACCATATTTGTCACTTAATGAAAGAATGTGAAAAACAGCATGCCCCAACATGTTCCATTAATATCAGTTCCTTCCTTGTAGGTGGATAGTATGTTTTATTAATATTACTTTAGGATTGACTTGGACCATTGCATTGCTGATAGTAGTCAAGTCAGGAACCAGCTTTGGTTTATCAGCAGACTGTGTTTACAATTCATTCTCTTTATTCTGAGATTGAAATATGACCATTTGGTTACATTTTCTTCTATATGAGTTTACTAATCTCTCAGTCATCTCTCTGGTATTATCTACCTATACCGCCATGGGGCAGCTGGTTGGCTCAATGGCTAAGAGTGCTCAGCCTTGAGTTAGGAAGACTTGAGTTAAAATCCAGCCTCAGACACTTAATAGCTGTCTGCTTCAGTTTCTTAAACTATAAAATGTAGATCATAAGAGCATCTGTCTCTCAAGTTTCTTGTAATGATCAAATGAGATAGTATTTATTAATGTTTAGCATGCCCGTACATGGTAGGCACTTAATAAATGCTTATTTATTTCCTTTTCATATTTTAGTAGTATATTCTTTTTTTTCCCCTCGGGGCAATGGGGGTTAAGTGACTTGCCCAGGGTCACACAGCTAGTAAGTGTCAAGTGTCTGAGGCCAGATTTGAACTCAGGTACTCCTGAATCCAGGGCCGGTGCTTAATCCACTGCGTCACCTAGCTGCCCCAAGTAGTATATTCTTAATATATATTTTTGTGTGTCATGAGTCCCTTTAGCAGTCTGGTGAAACCTATTGAACATTTCTCAAGATAATATTTGTCACATACATTCATAATTGAAGGAAATATTAAATTTCTGTTAGAGGCTGGTGAAAATAAATATTTATTTTTGCATATCCAAGTTCATAGACTCCTTTGAATCTTTCCATGGGCCACAAATGATCAACCCCTACATTAGTAGAAAACACCTGCTCATATTACCTTCATCTCCTATTCATTTTTTTTACTTCAGTTTTGTTACTTTAATGACCTGAAACCTCCTATGCCTTCCATCTCTTGTCTCTTTCCCAAGAGGTCTTCAATCTTATTCAAGTTCTTCTGCAAAAGTTTTTTTTTTTTCTTCGCTATAAACATCGTCTATCATGGACATGCTTCTTTCCTCCCCAGCCTCTGAAATTTGTCTGATGTTCTTTCTAAAGTATTCATTTCAATGAACCAAATATAAAAATTAGTAAAATTTAAAAAGTAAAAAAGAACTAAAATAAATAATTTGTGTGATTATATATGTCCTTTCTAATTTGATCCTTTATTGCCTAACTCCTTACAACTCCCAAACAAATTCCGTACTTTCACCCTCATCACTATTTCTTCAACTTTCCATGATAGTTTCTGCTGGTTTTTTTTCTTTCTTTAAGATGTGTCATTTGTCTGAAAGAACCTCTTTTCTTCTCTCCCTCTACATTTCCACAGTCATCCAAGATCTACAATTAAGGAAATATAGCAGTTTTTTTCCACTTTATCTTTATATCACTATTGCCTAGCACAGTGTCATACTCATTGGAGTTAAATTAAGTGGACTGTGTAATATAAAGAGAATTAAACAAAATTGGAAGAAATAACTTCGACTCTCAGTTCTAGAACTTAGTTTCTTTACTGATAAAATCAGTTAAATGAAATTTTAGCTTTATGAGAGAAATCATGTTGTAATGGAAAGAACACCGGATTTGGAATCGAAGGCCCTGAATTGGAATTATAGCTGTGTCATCTGCTTAACTCATCATAAACTTAGGTAAATTACTTAACCTCATCTATAAAATTAGAGGCTTAGAAAAGATAGCATCTTAAATCCTTTCTATATCCAGATATGAGCCCAGCACAAAAATATAAAGATAAAATAGAAAACATTATATATTGCATTTATGTACTATATGGGACTATAGAAATATAATTATTATTCTTTATGGAATACTTGACTGGGAGTCAGGAGAGCTATATTCTCTTCCTGACTTTCCTTAATTATGTCACTTTAGGCAAGCAAATTAAACTTTTTAGCTTTTGCTTTCCTTTTCACTGGAAGAAATGGTTGGACTCAATCAACAATATTCTTTTTGGTTCTAAAATTCTATAATGTGGGCAGCTAGGTGGCACAGTGGATAAAACACCGACCCTGGATTCAGGAGGACCTGAGTTCAAATGTGACCTCAAACACTTGACAGTTACTAGCTGTGTGAGCCTGGGCAAGTCACTTAACCCTCATTGCCCTGCCAAAAAATAAAAAAATAAAATAAAATTCTGTAATGTAAGTCCAACCTCTTCCGTGACACTTGCTAGAAAAATTCAGCCAATACTAGTATTTTCTGGCTGCCCATTGCACTTACTGACTATACCATGTATTTTATCAGGTAGTTTATATTTACCCCATTCCACAACTTAAAGTCTGATCTTTTTAATATTTTAACTATTTTCCTCCTGTCTGCTTCATTTGGCCAGTTTTCATTTCCCTCAAAGAATCAACTCTTGGAGGTATCATGTCAAATACAACTCCCATATAAATCAAGAAATATTTTAAACTCTCTACCATATATAGCTTGCACTTAGAAAGAATTGAGATACCTGTAGGAGCTCAGTAAAACCTGCTAGAATTTGCATTTTATAATATATACAATTACACATATATTATGTTGTCTTAACTTGCAAAGTTTTATGCTAAGCATTATGTCATATGGTTTGAACACTGAGTGCCTCATACGCTCTAAGTATTCAAGTGCTGCCATGCTCATGCTATTTGAGTCTCTTCACCTATGCAAAAAAGGGCAGGTAAAATGTATCTTTTCATTTGCTTCCCATCATCTCATTCCCTTATTGCAAACTTACTCTCTCCAGACATTTAAAGCAACAACCTATTCTTAAAAGTGCTATAGCCTTTCCCTGCCATTTCAGGAATACTCTCAGGTTTATTTCATGCTCTTGTCACATACTCGAGGGAAAAAGGAGGAAGTAGAATAAGGTGGAGTGCCATTCTCCAATATCCTGCAAGGCTGATCTATTAATGAAAAATTTAAGATCTAAGGGCAGTCCAACTTTTTCCTGACAGTTAATTTGAAAACTGGACTTTAGTAGTCAGTCTGTTTCATATGTTCAGCTTACACTAAGGTAGCAGCAGCATATGAAAAGAATTTCAGCCCAGCACCTAAACTAGATTTGTTCAAAAATTTATTCAAAAGATAAAATTCAATGAGAATTGCTCTCCTGAATAGGTCTTGCTGGGAAGAACACCAGAGTGCAGAATATTTCAGCTGAGTGAGTTCAGGCTGTGAGATTGAATGCATTTGAACATGATATTAGTATTTTTCAGTGCTTTATTGGGACTGAATAATCTATTTTGCCTTTTGCTCTGATGCCATTTAAGTTTATAAAAGTAGTAAACAGTAGTAACTATTCCTGATTAGGTATGCATTACTATCAGGCTCTCTATATATTGAAAAGTGTTTTTTTCCTGTGGCTATTGTCATTGTTGTCACAGTAAAACGATTATATTGCCTCCAGTTTATTTTTATTAAGGAGAAAAGAGAACAGTAAAAACTACCTTTGCTCCCACACTTTCTTGCATACCACACATGAACACAGACACACAGACACACAACACAGGAAAATTAATATGCAAAAGTTTGAAAAAAATGAAATTATTGATAACAGGTATGTAGACTAGTTGGGACCATTGGTGATATTGGAAAAGCATTTTGAGTAAGCTTAATTTGTGTCTTCCAAAAACACAATGAAAAATATTTTAAAAGATTTAAATTTTACTATTGTTTTTAGTCCAGCAAACTAATTAATATAGAGCTAATCACTTTTTTGTCACTAAATACAGATATATCTTTAATTAATAGTACATGCTGCTGACCAGTTGCCAGATTATATATAATAATAAGGACTAAGTGTATCACTTACACATTGCACATTACTTCTGTGAATAATGACTTCTGACCAACACTGTAGGGCACTCTGAGAGTAATACCAAGCCCTTCCTGGCTAACAGAGACCTAATTAACTCTCTGTCCTATTGCAACCTTTTTTTTTTTTTTTTTGCAAATAGTGATGTTTTTGTTCTTTCTTTTAGGCTTTAGTGTTTAGCTTCTCAAATTTATTATGTCTTATATATTATCCTACTAGAAAACATGTCCCTTCTTTTTGTACCTGATGACTTTCAATGGAGTTCACAGAGGTATAACATAACTTCATTTGGATCTTTAATCTTAACAACAGGAAAAAAGATTAAAATCAACTCTATCAAAACATTTAAGGTGGACTGGGTATCCATGGTTCCTTCCCAGAAAAAACAACCGCCTTCCCTCCCTTGCTTTAGCTAAAATCCAACAACCCAAATATGTACAGTTCTAATGCTCAGATATTGGCTTCTCCTTCCCACTGCTGCTGGGAGGGAAAGGCACCACCCATTCAGAGGGTCTCTCAGCTACACTGCGCTCAGAAAGTCCTGGTGATTACCTGAAGTTGCTAGTATCCTTCTGGGCCATGTCTCAATCTTGATATTATTTGGACCATTTCCTTTTCATTCTCATACATTTGTCATGGCTTTTTGTCACTGAGCCTATTCATGCTCAAAGGGAGCAGGATTCTATTAACACACAAACAGCTGGGCCTGGCCAAAGCAAGCTGTCTCCATACTAATAAATATCTAGCTTGTCTTCTTGTCCTTTCTCCATGAAAAACCCCAAGCTCAGGAGACTCCTGACCCCCTGACCCTATGCCCAACTGGTCTGTCACCTTCTTACCTATAAAGCTTTGTGGATGGATTGACTCAAGGCCCATAAGTTGCTTGTCTTGGCAATTTTACGTGAACTCCAGAAAGTGAAATCTGAAACAAGATCATCAATTGGCTATGCCAATCATCCTGAACAAAAAACTGAAAAACTCTGAATAGAAGCAATTGAACTAACTACTTTTCTTTCTGAATGACTGAATTTTTTGTTTCCTCTGCTATGCAGGGCCTATGAATACTTTCACTGGGAGGATTTAAAATATACAATAGAAAGGGTTGCCATATTTTTAGGGCCTGGCAAGTGCTGTGACTAAATGGAGTCCATGATGATGATTGGTGCCATCCCAGTTTGGAAAAGGGGCTGAGGTACAGCCAAAAACATGTTCCACTCATGGGAATAAATCAGGCTCTAGAGACTTGCAAATGAATGATTGAATTGAAAGAATCACAGGTGTCAGACACAAGACTCCGGGTTCTATTGGAGTAGAACCTTTAGCAGAATCTCCTTTTAGATGGATAACTCCTACAGCCTTATTCTCAGCCAAAAATTGCCACTTCTGAAATTTACCCACCAGCCTGCTGTGCTATTTTTCAAGTTTCTGAAAGCCCTAAAGGAAACTAACTCAACAATTCATGAAAGTCATATTATTAGTTAAAGAGTCCCTGGGATTCTTTAAGTGTTCCCTGTCCAGGAAAGGGTAACAGTGATAATCTGACTCATTGTCAGAGATCCTTTTCAAATGCACTTGCTTATCCATCCATCTTGTCCTTGCTACTTTCTGTCTGTGCAAGAAGCACAGCTAAACCAGCAGGGTCCACCAGGTAATTACTTCAGTCACTGGTGAGCCAATCTAACTCTGTCAAGAAGAAAGAAACATCTATCCTCTCAGTTCTAAACACAGAAATGGGGAAAATGGGAACCCACACACATATTTTATCTACATTTCCATTGTGAATAGGTGTCTAAAATATTATGAAAAAATTAAAATAAGACATTATTAATAGAAAGAATATGGAAATTATGTTATCTTTCAGTGAGCATAATATTTTGATTGAAAGGCCTATCATTGTTTCAAAAATTATTTTTGGTTATAAAGAAAAATATTTCCTGTAGAAATAATAATTAAGGTTTTGAATCAGGATAAAAATTCACAACTTCAAAATTAAAATCTTTAGAAATGTATAGACTTTTTGTGAGTCTTTTATTATTTCCTATTACTTCTTGGACAAACCAAGAAACCAATAAAACATAGTTTAATAGGCTTTTTGTTTTGTTTCTGGTTTTGTTTTTGTGGGGCCATGAGGGTTAAGTGACTTGCCCAAGGTCACACAGCTAGTAAGAGTCAAGTGTCTGGGTCTGGATTTGAACTCAGGTCCTCCTGAATCCAGGGCCTGTGCTTTATCCACTGCACCACCTAGATGCCCCTTAATAGGCTTTTAAGGAGGAAAATCCTTTTTTCCAATATATTTACATTCTTTTAATAATCTATTATTTTTTAGTCTCAATCCCAATCTAAGTACTTAAAACTTTATGCATTAACTATATAAAGAAAATTATGTAATAAAAATAGCAATAATATTTGCTGCCAAAGTAAAAACTTTGCAATTTATAAGACCGTCTGCATACCTTGTGTCTTTTGATCTTCAAGAGAATCTTGTGAGTTGTAGGTAATATATTGTCATCCCCATTTTACAGATGAGGAAACAGGCTCATAAAAGTTATTAAATTAAATAATTCACTCATAGCCACAAAGCTTTTTAGCACTGTAAGCAGGCTTTGAACTCAGGTCTTCCTGATACTAGGTTCAAAGTTCTTTGATTTTTGCTAAATCATATGAGGAGGAGGAGGAAAAGGAAGAAAAAAGAAAAGGAGGAGGAAGAGAAGATGAAGAATTCTAACTTTTGGATCTAGCTCTATCATGTCAGTCCCTTAGTTTTCTTATCTATAAAAGAAAGTTTTTCTCTGAGGTTCTATGAATACTGTTCCATGACTCTGTGGTTAAAATCACAATGGAAAGAATTGAAGATTAGCCCAAATATGAATCCATTTCCTATTTTACTACCATGTGTGGGGCAAAGGGCAAACCCTGAAACCTAAGAATATGTGTTTAATATACTTCATCTTTCAAAGGTAATGTTTCACTTTTATTTCCAAAGAAATTGAAAAAGAGAGCTGTGGAGATCCTGGAACACCACTTTATGGAATTCGAGAAGGAGATGGATTTTCGAACAGAGATGTTTTAAGATTTGAATGTCAATTTGGATTTGAGCTTATTGGAGAGAAATCAATTATTTGTCAAGAAAATAACCAGTGGTCTGCAAACATACCAATCTGTATCTGTGAGTACAACATATTTTATTTGCACACAGTGCATTACAATATGCTGTTGTAGAGTTGTTTGTGATGGAATATAAAAATTATGGTAGAATTTGAAAGGGGGAGCAATAAACTAGGACTCTTACACTGTTATCATTCTTTCATAAAATACATTTCATTGCTACTTTAAATAAACATTTTCTTCCCTAATTGTTAAAATGATAACTAATATGATTAAATTATTAAAATGAGTGTTATATCCATCATTTACAAACTATATATTTTAAATGTCTGGGTTTGTTCATATAACATATACATTTATATGCTAATTTGAAGAAGGTGATTTATTTCATCAGGTTAGTAGATGCTGACTTGCAATCAAGAGTATTTAAATTATTTAAAGATCTTTTCCTATGTATAATGCATTAACTTATTTTTGCTCTTAAATGCTTACTCACACACAGAGGGATGTACTTCATTTAGTTGCTTCCTATTTATGTTGTGCATAATGAACTGTGCCAAGGCCCTGATATACAATGTTCTTGGGTTGAAAGTATATTATTCCAAATATATATACTTAAACATTATGGTGTAATTACACTAAAAATTTAATCTCCATTATCTATTGATATATTCCATGTTCAATAAAATTCTATCTTAATTAGCAACCAATAAAATTGGGAGAATGTGGCTGTGACATTAAGCATAAAGACAAGTATTATTAGGTATGTGTGATGTGACCATTTGAATTAATAAAATGATAATACATGAGCTAGAAAAGATACAGGCAGTATAGTAGTATGGGAAGTCACATATCATAAGCCTTTTCCTGTATTTTTGTTTGTCTATATGCAGTTTCTAAAATCATATTGATGACTTTAAGACCTACACTTCCAGGATTCTTTATTTGAATGAGAAAATTGTGTTGTAGCTTTTTCCGATATAAATATATTTTTGGATTAAAAAAGTAGCTTAATTTAGTGCTGTTAATGTACTTTATTACATGCCTAGAGGTTCAGCAGTTTAAGGTACAGTATAAATCAATCCAATCAACTCTATTAAACTTGTTTTGGTGAAGAACCAAAGAGAGAGGACATAAGACCCTTATGATTCTTAAAGTATCAGAAGACTATTAGTGGTTTCTATTTTCTTATCCTAGATATATGTTACCATAGTTACTGGAGCTATTGGATACTGATAAGATAATAGGAAATTTGAGAAATCTATTGATAGTAGCATTTTTCTCAAATTATACACAAGAATTATTTTCCTCCCCACCTTTCATCCCCACTCTTACCATTTCTTCCTTAAGCCTAAAGAAGTTCACTGATTTATTTGTTAAATTAGGCTTTCTATTTAAGTGTTGCTTAGAGACCCTGAACAAGGTTGCCTCATGGAAAATTAGCTATGATGGGGGAAAAAGTGAGGTCTTGACTCCTCCCATGCCAAGCCTCTGAGAACAACTTACTTTGTTCTCCTACAGTACAGCTTTATAAATTGGGGCAAGATTTTCTTAGAAACTAAAAACTAAGCTTGAGGCCCACTTCTACTCAACTGCTATTGTAAACATAGCCACCGGTAATCACTATTACAATGGTATTATATCTCTATACAATGTTTTTTTTGGGGGTGTTTTTGCCCCCACTATAAGTGTGTAACCACAGTCTTGGAGAAAATCAAGCTTACAAGACCATTTGTTTGTTGTTGTTGTAGTTTTCCCCCAAGATTTAAGGTTATTCTGTAAAATTCTTCATATTTAAGAAATGCAGAACATAACCTTAAACTGTGCACAGAGATCTAATAAGGACATTTTAAATTATTATTTTTGACCTGAACTTGTGGTTCCATGAGTTTAGTGAGCTCTCCATGGAGAAAATTCCTGTACTGATTGAGTTTCCCAGCTCATAATTTCACAGACTTTCCTGGGGCACTAAGAGTTTAAATGACTTGTCCACAGTCACATAGAATGTGTCCGAGGCAAGATTTGAAACTAGGGTCATCCTGAGTCCAAGGCTGGTTTCCTTTTAACTATGCTCTGCTGCTTTCCAGAAAGAATATAATCAATTCTATCTCTAAGGAGTGGTTTATTTTGTAGTTATTTATATATTCCAGTTATACTTCTGTTATTTAGCTTTTTGATCAATGTGATTATATGATTGAAAAAGTTAGGTAGTTTTAATGTATAATTTGGGCCCAAGTTCCTTTATTTCAATAATTTTATTTATTATTTAAATAATGGTTCCTTTAAATGTTGAATGTTAATTGACTGAGGAAATAATCATTTACAGTACCTTTGGGGAAAAATTTTCTAAAAATAGCAGGTGAAGCTTTTAAAAAAGCATAATACTCTAAATTTTTTTTTTGACAGTTCCTTGCCTTTCTAACTTTACTGCGCCTATGGGGACAGTTCTTTCTCCTGATTACCCAGAAGGATATGGAAATAATTTAAATTGTATCTGGACAATCATCTCAGACCCTGGGAGTCGGATACACCTTTCATTTAATGACTTTGACTTGGAATCCCAGTTTGACTTCCTTGCTGTTAAAGATGGTGATTCTCCAGACTCTCCAATCCTTGGAACATTCACTGGTGCTGAGGTTCCTTCTCATCTCACTAGCAATAGTCATATTCTGCGCCTGGAATTTCAAGCAGACCACTCAATGTCGGGCCGTGGCTTTAACATAACATATAATAGTAAGTCATTTTCAATATTAAATGGAACATAGACAATTAAAACTGGAGATGATCCTATAAACCACTGAGTCTACTCCTCACTTAACAGATGAAGATGCTAAGGCCTAAAGAGTTTCCTAAAGTGACAGAGGTAACATAGATCATATTAGAAATCTGGTCTCTTGGTACTTAGTCTAGTCCTTTATCAGAGTTATTGTTGTGTATAAGGCAAGTACCACAAAATATATGTAGCAAAGACAAATTCAATTAGAGAAGAGCACAAATCTCCATAGGAGAAGAGATGTCACTGTATTGGGGAAAGACAGATTTGGCAGTAGATTAAAGACTTGGTTGAGGAGGATGCAAGGGGAGGGAAAAAAAGGAAGGTTGGGGAGGAGCTTACCTGGGGTTTAAAGAAAAGGGCCAATAGTTTTACTAACTAGATGCTAACTTCATTTGTTTTCATCTATTTGTAAATAGCCTTTAAATTTTAATTCCCTGGAGCAAAGTACTATTTGTTAAAACCTAATTGAGTCTCCTTTCAACTACTGACAGTTGTTGCTTTACATAAATTTGCTTGGCAAATTTACCTAAAGAATTTTAAAAAACCTTTACCTCGACTTTACCTAAAGAATTTAAACAATTTAAAAAATATTTCAAAATGATATTTTGTCAATTCACACAATTGACATCCCTTGGGAATTCAGGTCTTTCTGACTCCTACATTTTTATCCATTACACAATTCTCCTTCTCTTTCAAAAGAAATACCTATTTAAAATCATACTAGTTTTTAAAAATATTAATTAGATGGCAACAAAATATCTTATTGCATAGAATATATCAACCAAGTAAATAGGATTATTCACATATTGCATAATTCAATTTATTGTCCTTTTGTTAGACTTGATTTTTCTTAGGGAAAGGTCACTTTCTTTCTGTGTTTCAGATACAAATTGATATTTACTTCTCAGGGAAATGAGGCAATAGAAAATTATGTATAATGTGAAATGGAAAGAATCCAGGAATGGATTGATACATATACATACATAATACATATGTACACATACATAAATACAAACATATGTACATATACATATTGATGTTTCTGTGTGCAGTGGTTCTACCAAAAGTCTTAAAATGTGGAATATGAAGGAACTTTTCCTTTTTTTCCTTTAAGATACTTGGCTTTGTTAGTTATCAACCAGCTAGATGATATAATAATATATTGTTATATGAAAACAGGATTAAAGGTCTCTTCATAGTGGCCCTTTGCAGATAAGAGAGTTTTTTTTTCTCCCAATGCCCAGTTTAGACACTTAATAACAATATGCCTTTGTAGTCTTTTCAAAGTGTCACTGGTGATGAATACTGTCAGTAAAAAGTTGTTCAAATGTAATTGCATTTCATTAAAGTGAAATCAGTTGTGAATTGTGCCATGGCAGCATACTATATAAATCTATTGCCCTGGGAGATTTGGACACCTTTTTATACTTATATATTCATAGATATTTGTATAAGTCCATATAATTTTTATTTCTATGAAAGTACTTCATTTTCAATTTTCATGTTTATTATACCTTTAGGATTGTCATGTCACTTTATTTACATTTTCCATGTCATGCTTTGGTGATAAGTATACATAATTATTCACTGTAGGCACCTACCACTGCATACCATGAAAATAACTGTGTATAGTGTCAGTCAAATATTGTTTTTATTTATTTAATGAAATTTAAGCTTAGATTAAAGCACTCCTTCAAAATAAAAGACTGATGAGAAGGATAATCCCCCATAAACTATAAACTATTCATTTGACATAGTAAAACTGAACCGTGAGCAATATTCAATAGTATATAGTTATACCTCATGCATTTTCTATAGTTTGTGATCTCAAGTAGTATCTCCTTTTCATTGCAATATTATTAAATACATATTTATCATTTTATTAGATAGGGTAAATGATGGTAGCTTTAACATATGTAACCATATATAAATGTGTGTTTTACTCACACACACACACACGCACACGCACGCACACACACACACACAGTTCCATGCATTGTGCTAATCCCTTGAGATAAAAAAAAAACCAAACCAAAAACTGACCTTGTCTTCAAAGAACTCACATTGTATTGGAGGAGAGAGCATGTAAACAACTCTAAATACAGAAAACATAGAGAGAGTATAAAGAAGATAATGTCAAAGGGGGAGGCACTGGCAGTGGCACTGTGTTTTAGAGTTCATCCATACCTGAACTAGAATTCTGACTACTTTAGAGCATTGGTATTCCTATGGGCTACATATTGATTTAGTTTAAAAATGTAGTATTATCTATGTTTTATTGTATTATTTATTTTGTTAAATATTTCTGAATTGCATTTTAATTTGGTTCCAACCACATTTGGGAGTGTTGTGGGACATATTTTGCCCACTGGCCAAAGTGCTCTAGAGAGCAGGGATTGGTAAATTGGAATTCATGAACTTTAAAAAAAATCATTTGATATCTGTATTCCAGGATAATGAGTTTCCTTTATAATCCTTTTAAATTTTTAAAAATAGATTTAAAAGTATTATTCTGAGGAGTTCTTAGGGTTCAGACTGCTAAGGAATCCATGACAAAAATGGTTTAAGAACCCTTCCTATAAAGGGTATCAATGAAAATGTGATCTGTAGACACAGTGTAATGAGCTCCTGAAATGTGTAATTACTTAAAAATTTCATAACACTTTAATGGAATTGCTTTTTTGGGGGGAAACGGCTGTTTTTTCTCCCACATATAAATTACCCGATAAGAATTAAATGAGAAGCCTAAAATAGAAATTCAAGAAAAATATAAATCAGGCAGGCTAAAAACTTATGCTAGCTATGATGTACTCAACATTTTTCTCCAGAAAAACCTAGACTATTATCTATGTCTCTCATGTATGTCATGACTCCTTTTTTCCTTCTTTTTTGTGCTAAAGCATTTGGACACAATGAATGTCCTGATCCTGGAATACCAATAAATGCACGCCGGTTTGGAGACAACTTTCAATTAGGAAGTTCAATATCAGTTATTTGTGAAGAGGGATTTATTAAAACACAAGGAACAGAAACAATCACTTGCATACTTATGGATGGCAAAGTAATGTGGAGTGGGCCAATTCCCAGATGTGGAGGTAAGCTCCTATGTTAAACTCCTATGTTTACATGTATGTACATGTATATGCATATATACATATATACACATGCACATGGTGTATCTTTTATAATCACAAATAAATGTAGTCCCACCACCATTTTTAAGAAGATTAAAAATGCATGAAAATCAACAAAAATTTGGAAACTTCACCCAAGACATTTTTAGAGACTAGGAGAAATAGTATGTTTAGGATAAGATGAAGTCTGTGACCTCAAGGAACTTACATTTTAGGAGGGAGGTGAAACAGCAGTATATGGAGCTATAATAAACAATACTGTGTGATAAGTACATTATAGAATTACAAAACTGTCTGATGGGAGGTTGGGGATGGGGGGGTCTTAAATAACTAGGTAAAAACCTATTAATTAACGACATATATATATCTATAGCTATATATATATAACTATATAAAAACTAGATAGATATTTAGCATTATTCTTAAATATACATGTTATATGGAATGTATATAGGATGCCATTTAATATACTCTTTTAAAATATGTAAAATATATTCAAACTAACATTCAATATTTTATGTAAAAAATGCAAACTTTTAGCAAGTTTTAAAAGGGCAGTGGTCATAAAGAGCATAATAAGTTATTAATATGGATGACGTAGAAATATTTGAATGATTTGGGGTTCATTTTCCATTTCTCTTGGTAATTTATCTTTTTAGAATGTAAACTTATTAATTTCCAAACAAGGATAAACTATTAGTTGCGAATAATAAAGTAAGAATTTGTCTAACATGATTATAAATTAAAATAAAAATATATTTCAAAAGTATAAAATACATTCTTCATATGAAATTCATTCGTGAATAGTCTTTTTTATCTACTTGTTCCCACTGTGTACAAATATTCATCCATAAAACAATACTTTAGAAGGGATCAAAATATTACCTATTATAGGGTTGTATGGTTTTATAGAGCACATGAATCTAAATTTTAATAGTTCAGTTTTATTATTTTAATAAAAACGGTTTATAAAGTATGACTGTATACTTACATATAGCTAAAATGAGAGTACTTATATATTAGATATTATGTATTTAATATATTATATAATACTTCACATATGTGGTATATGCCACATGTGTTGTACAATATGTCATATATATGAATTGATTTGTGAATATGCATATATGCATATATTAAAATACTCAATTTGAATTGATCTCTATGATTCAAGAGTTCCCTCCAAAGGTCGTAACCTATCCATGCCTGACAGTCCTCTGTGTCTTGTCTATATTCTCCCAAGAGTTTAACACAGGGAGTCCACCCATCATGCTGAAGCTCTTCCTCCTCTCTCACAGCATCATGAAGGTATCTGTGGAACACTCTATGTATCATCCCTCATATGACTTCATTCAAGTATGGAGATAATTTCCAGATGAGAATATGTAATTTCTATCACCATTCTTATGCCAAAGCATAGGAATTGTGGTAAGCACGATATAACCTTACTCAGAAATTTATATCTTTGACTCAGAATACCCCTTGCTCACCATTTCCAATTCAAAACTTTCCCTCTTGGGGAGGGTAAATACTAAGCAAGTTGAGAGCCTAAATTTTTAAATGTTTAAAAAATAAGTAATTTTAAATTTGCAGTGGTAGAAAGAGAAGGAGAAGCTTCCTTGAAAACTATTGAAAAAAATAGTAATTCTGCCTGTATTGACCACTTATTTCAAACTATTATTTCTTCATTTATATATTGACTCTTGTCCTCACTGTAGCTATTGGTATGTTAGCAGATACAATCAACTGATTTACCAATCATTAATGAAAATTATCTTTTTTCACTTAGACAATCCTACACATGAACAATAATCATATATATTCTACTATATTCTTTTCCTTCATTAAACCAATATGATGGATAAGAGTTCATTTCAAATAAAGCAGATTGGTTCTCCTTTAACTGCCAATGCATTAAGTATGTTGCAAATGATAAAGGATAAAATATCTCAGATCTGAGTTGTTGCTACTGTTATCTTTTTATTACTATGATTTCTGAAATGGGAACACTGTCATCTCAGACCAGATATAATGTTTTGGGATATTATTACTCCATTTTCACATTTACATAACATTTTGGTGTTATTTAGTAGGCATTTATTAAGTACTTACTATGTTTCAAGCACTATGCTAAGTATAAATGACAGAAAGATAAAAGAGGGTCCCTGCCTTTAAGGAGGTCAGATTCTAATTAGGGAAAACATATCAATTCATGATATAAATGGAAAATAATCTCAGAGAAAAAAACCATTGCTGGGAATAGAAGGGTGAGAGACAGGGAAAGCTCTTTTGTTCAAGGTGGAACTTGAGCTGTCTTGAAGGAAGCAAAGAAAGAAAGCAAAGGTGTAGAAGGAGGAAGAACATTCCAGTGCTATGTTTAAAGGCACATAGTCAGGAGGAGTGACATGCATGTAAAGAAAAGCAGGTAAGTCAGTATGTAAATCATAGAATGGGCATTGTACAATTGTTTAAGTCACATCTGATTCTTTGTATCTCTATTTGGGCTTTCTTGACAAAGATACTAGAGTGGTTTGTCATTTCCTTCTCCAGTTCATTTTATAGATGAGAATACTGAGGCAGAGTTAAGTGACTTACCAAGGCTCACATTCCTATAAAGTTTCTAAGGCTAGATTTAAACTAAGGTCTTCTTGACTCCAGGCCTGGCACTCTATCCACTGTACCATCTAGCTGCACATAGGGTGGGTAGAGGGGAGTAATGGAAGACTGGATAAGTAGGAAGAGGTCAGATTGTGAATAGCATTAAATGCCATACAGATTTTTTTTTTATATTTGAACCTGGAATTAACAAGGAGCCACTGGAATTTAATTAGTGGGGAGTGGGAGACTAGAGAGATGGAATGGTCAAACTGGCATTTTAACAAAACAGCTGAGAAAAGAATGTGTTGGAGTCCAGAAAGACTTGAGGGAATGAGATCAATTAGAAAGCTATGCTAATAGTCCAATTGACAGGTAGTATGGGCCTGAACTAGGATGAGAAATGTAAAGTAGAAATGACAACAGGTAACAGCAGATTGTTGATATATGTAAAGTAAGTGGATGGGAGAAGTCAAGGACAATACTGAGTTTTCAAGCCCAGATGACTGCAAGGAAGGTAGTTCTCAGGCCCATACTACCTTCCAATTTTACAAATGATGAAACAGATACTCAGAGAGAGAAAATATCTCACCCAGCAAGTAAATGTCAAAACTGGCTTTTGATACATGTTCTGATTCCAAGTCAGAAGGAAATTTTTTACTTTAAAAAGTGATTGTTAAACTAATTAAGAAGCTATGCTAATAAATATGATAGAAATATATTCTTTATTTTGAAGATTCACAGCAATGCAATAGAGAACAGGCTTTTGCCATTGTTCTTTCTGGTCACTAAATCTTATCTCTTACTGAGAATGAAAATAAAAGCAAATGGATAGTATAAATAAGTCTTCTCACAATTTCTTTGCCATTTAGGCCAGGGTACCCTTGCTAAATGATGATTTATTTGCTATCTTGTTTCTTTATGGAAAACCAGAGAAGGGCATATAATGTGAAATCCCTAATGAACCATCTTTGGAAGCAAGGCTGTTGCTGAATGCCTGATGAACATTTCCCCTGAAGATAAGGGGTTTTCTCTTGAATCCTAATTAGGTTGGAAGAATGGGAAGCCATTATAATTCACAAAAATTAAATGATCTTTGGAGAGCATTCTTTTTACTAATGTGTTGAGAAGCAATCAGATGAGAATGCCAGAATTTATTTACTATTCTAGGAGTGTGTGCATGTGTGTGTGTGCACGCGTATGCACATATGCACACACACTCACATGTATTTATCACTTAGAATGGACTAATCAGTTACTTGCATCAATTAGTTATGTAACATTTTAGGTTTCCCCACCTATTTTCCAATAGGGGTATTCCTGTTTGTCAGTTAACTGAAAGGGTGCTAATGCTTAATCCTAGTGGTACTTTGCCTGCATACAGAGCTGCCTTCTTGAGTTTCTTTCTCCCTTTGTTTGCCTGACCTATATATTCCAGATTTTCTCTGACTTCTTAGTAAGCCTATGCTAACTTTTTGAAGATTGTTTATTCTCTAAAAGACGTTTATAACAATGAAGTGAAAATAAATTTACCTTTCCCTAATAATTCCCTGAAAAAGATTCTATATTCTATATTCATATTCCACATTAAGGCCATATGTCTGGGTGTTTGAATATGTAGCTTACAATTCTACTTTGATATCAGTGATTGCTAAAACCAACTCTGCTGGGAAATATCAGAACACCCTTATTAATGCCCAAGTTCCTCTCTCAAAAGTCATGGAATTTCATCTAAGGAACTCTAGGTCTTTTTCAGCAAATCAAATCAGTAAACATTTGTTTTAAAAACTTACTATGGGGGGCAGCAAGGTAGTGCAGTGGAAAAAGCACAAGCCCTGGATGCAGGAGGACCTGAGTTCAAATCTGGACTCAGACACTTGACACTTACTAGCTATGTGACCCTGGGCAAGTCATTTAACCCTCATTGCCCTGCCAAAAAACAAACAAACAAACATAAAATCTATTATGTGCCAGGTACTGTGCTAAATGTTGAGTATACAAAGGAAAATCAAAAGACAGTCCCTGTTCTCAGAGTATCACAGTTTTTAGCATTGTAACTTAACTGGGCATGTGATTTCAAAAATGAGAAAATATACTAAATGATTAAAAAAAGACATGACAAGTTATATGAACTAACACAGATTGAAGTGAGAAGTACTAGAATATTTATATTAGAGGTGTCAAATTCATAACCTGTTATCCACAGTTTTCAAACCTCCATTGTAGAAAATGACAACATTGAGACAAAATACCAAAATTTATGGCATGCAACCAAAATTGTATTTAGGGGAAAATTTATATGTCTAATTTCTTATATCAATAAAATAGAGAAAGAGCAGATCAATGAATTGGGCATGCAAGTAAAAGAAACAAACTAGAAAAAAACAAATTAAAAATTGCTAATTAAATAGCAAATTGGAAATACTGAAAAATCAAAGGAGAGATTAATAAAATCAAAGGCAAGAAAACCATTAAACTAATAAATAAAACTTGAAGCTGATTTCATGGGTTGCTAGCACTCAAAGAAAAATTTACCTGATTTGCTTTTATATGTTGAGATAATTTAAATCTCTCATTATTACTGTGATGTGCCTACCAGACAGCAGTCATCTTTTTTTTGTGTGTGTGTGTGTGGGGCAATGAGGGTTAAGTGACTTGCCGAGGGTCACACAGCTAGTAAGTCTTAAGTGTCTGAGGCTGGATTTGAACTCAGGTCCTCCTGACTCCAGGGCCAGTGCTCTATCCACTGTGCCAACTAGCTGCCCCAGCACTGTCATCTTATTCCAGAAGTTATGTATTTCTTCCTTTTGTCCGGGTGGCCTGAAACCTGCCCCCATTAGACTATCACTTTAATTTTTTCTTTCATTAATCCTCATTTACATTTTCCTCATAAGCTACTCCTATCTGATTTGTGTTACTTCTTTATAGTAGCAATTTTTTGGTATATTATTATTTCTCTTCTTTTTTTCTAGTTCATTCCTTTTAAATATTATGCATGTCCTTCTATTTTCATATTGCAATCATGAGTCACATCCCACATAATCCAAGTGATACTAAGAAGGTTGAATTTACCTCCTTATATTTTATCTCAATTTATTATGCAATCTTTGCATTTATGTATAAATGGTTAAAACTATCATCGTCAGTAGTGCTCTACTTCTGTATATAATGTCTTATAAATGATTTTTATTCTATACTGTTATACTTTTGTGTATTCCACCTTCTGCTTTATCAATGTCTGGTTTAGAGGAGATAGAGCACTCTGTTACTACTTTAATATCCTCTTGTTCAGCTGTATATAATCTAGGCTTTTGTTAAATGCACCAACGTTCTGATCAAGAGGCTGTCATTTATGTATATTAAGCCATTTTCCAGAAATTCAAATATCATTTACTTATACCATATTCTTAACTAACCTGGCAAAAACATATATCCTCCTTTCTCAACTAAAATATTTGCCTTCTAGTTGCAACAAAGATCAAAACACCACCTGTACCCCTAAAGTCTTTTTTTTCCATTTTAACATTTAAAAAATATTTTTGTTTTTAATTTATGGAAAAAACAATCATTTCCATAACACAGTACAATTTTTAAAAAGCTGATTACACACAAAACTGCAAATCTACTATGCACAACTTCCTATTCCTTTCAAATGTACAACAAAATTATCATGGACATTTCTTTTTTTTCCCTTTTTTTTCCTTCCCGATGACTACTATTAGACACAAATAAGAATATATATATATATATATATATATATATATATATATATATATATATATACACACACACAGAAAGTATCTATATATGTTCTTTATAGTTAATTTGAGCATTAATAATAGTCAAAATAACATTCACTCAAAGTCGTTCTTAAAACAATATTGTTGTTACTGCATACAGTGTTCTCTTGGTTCTGCTCATTTTGCTCTACATTATTTTGTACAAGTTTTTCCATGTTTTTCTAAGATAATAGAATTCTTCATTTCTTATAACAGTAATACTCATTACAATCATATAACACAACTTGTTCAGCCATTCCCCAATTGATGGGTATTGCTGCAATTTCTGGTTCTTTGCTGCCACAAAGAGAGCTGCTCTAAACATTTTAAAACATATAAGTTCTTTTTCTTTTTCCCTAATCATTTTTGGAAATAAATCTAGTTAGCAGTATTGCTGGGTCAAAGGTAGTTTAATTACAATTTGGACATAATTCCAGATTGTTATCCAAAATGGTTGGATCTCTTCACAATTTCACCAAACAATGCATGTGTCCCAATTTTTCCAAATCCCTTCCAACATTTGTTGCTTTCCCCTTCAGTCATTTTAGTCAGTCTGGTAGATATAAAGTGATACCTCAAGGTTGTTTTAATTTGCATTTCTCTAATCAATAATGATTTCAAACATTTTTTCATATGAATATAAATTGTTTTGATTTCTTCATTAGAAAACTGCCTGTTCATATGCTTTGATCATTTACCAATTGGGGAATGACTCATAGTCTTATAGATTTGACAAAGGTTTTTACACATTTTTGATGAGACCTTTATCTTATAAACTCTCTGTAAAAATCACCCCCCCTCAATTTTCTGTTTTCCTTCTTATCTTGGTTATATTTGTTTTATTTGTCCAAAGCCTTTTAAATTTAATATAATCTAAATGATCCCTTTCACCTAACTTTGCTTTCTATCTCTTGTTTATTTAAAAGTTATTCCCCTATCCATAAGTCTGATAAGTAATATGTTCCATGTTCTAATTTTTTTGTAATATATATCTTTATATCTAGATCATGTATTATTTTTGACTTTATCTTTGTAAATGGTATAAGATATTGATCTATGCCCAGTTTCTGCCATACCACTTTCCAGTTTCCCCAATAATTTTTACCAAATAATGAATACTTATCCCGAAATCTTAAGTTACTACACTTGTCAAATAAACGATTATTATTTATAATTTACTGCTATAAATTGTATGCCTACCATTTATCTACTTCTCTATTTGTTAGCCAGTACAGATATTTTTGATAGTTATTCCCTTTTAGTTTAATAACTGGTACTGCTAAACCTCAAATATTTACATTTTCTTTTCATTATTTCCATTGATATTCTTGACTTTGTTCTTCATAATGAATTTTCTTATTATTTTTTCTAATTCAATAAAATAATATTTGCTAATTTAATTGAGACTGCATTGAATATATATGTATACATATACATATACATTAATTGTTTAGGTACAATTGTCATTTTTGTTTTATTGGCCCTGCTTACCCATGGACACTTAATATTTCTCCAATTATTTAAATCTTATTTTATTTGAATTAAGATTCTTAATAATATTTTGTTTATATAGTCCCTGGGTTTGTTTTGGCAGTTGTACTCCCATGTACATACCCTTACAGAGTTTTCTTTGTTATACATATGAGTGCTGATGATTTATAAGGATTTACTTTGTATTAATCTATTTTGCTAAAATTATTGTTTCAACTAACTTTTTAGTTGTCTGGGATTTTCAAAATATAGCATCATTTCATCTACAAAAAGAAATTGTTTTATTATCTTATTCTGTATTCGGATTCCTTCTATTACTTTTTCTTCTCTTATTGTTACGACCAATATTTCTAATACAATATTAAATAATATTGATTATAGCGGGCATTCTTGTTCCATACCTGATCTTACTAGTTTATCCCCATTACAAATAGTACTTGATAATGGTTTTGGATAAATACTTTTTATCAATTTAGGGAAAAATCCCTTTATACCAATACTTTTAAGTGTTTATTACAGAAATGAGTGTTAAACTTTATCAAAAGCTTTTTCTGTATCTATTGATAGAATCATATGACTTAAAACTTTTATTATTGAGGTAATCAATTATGCTAATAGTTTTTCTTATCTTAAAATATCCCTGCATTCATGGTATTCATGGTGCAAATCTCACTTGATCATAATGTAAAATCTTTATAATATATTGTTGTAATCTTTTAGCTAGTATTTTATTTAAGATTTTTGCATCTATATGAATTAATGAAATTGGTCTATAGTTTTTCTCTGTTTTTACTCTCCCTGGTTTAGTATCAGTATCATAATTATTTCATAAAAGGTGTTTGGTAGGACCCCTTCTTTACCTATTATTCCAAATTATTTAGTTAATATTGGAATTATTTGATCTTTAAATGTTTGATAGAATTCACTTGTGAATTCCTCTGGTCCTGTTCCCTTTCTCTAAGGAAATTTATTTATGTTCTGTTCAATTTCTTTTTCTAAAATGAATCTATTTGGATATTCTCTTTCATTGTCCACTAATCTAGGCCATTTATATTTTTGTAAATATTCTTCCATTTCACTTAAATTATTATATTTACTGGCATATAATTGGGCAGCATAAGTCCTTACAATTGCTTTAATTTCATCTTTATTAGTGGTATATTAACCATTCTCACTTTTGATACTAATGATTTAGTTTTCTCTTTTTAAAAAACACATTAGCCAATTGTTTATTTTATTTGCTTTTTCATAAAACCAACTTCTAGTTTTATTTACTTTTTCACTTTTATTACTCTCAATTTTATCAATCGCACCTTTAATTTTTAGGATTTCCAATGTAGTATTTAATTAGGGATTTTTAATTTGTTCTTTTTCTATTTTTTTTAATTGCATACCTAATTCATTAGTCTACTCTATCTCTATTTCTTTGATATAAGCTTTTGCTTTATCCCATAAGTTTTGATATGATGTCTCATTATTGTTATTCTCTTTTATGAAATTATTTATTGTTTTTATGATTTGTTCATGAACCCACGCATTGTTTAAGATTAGGTCATTTAAGCTCCAATTAGTTTTTCATCTATGTTTCCTTTGTATCTTATTAAATATAATTTTATTGCATTATTATCTGAAAAGGATACTTTTAATATTTCTACATTTTTGCTTTTAGCTATGAAATTTTTATGTTCTAATATATGGTCAATCTTTGTAAAGGTACCATGAACCACTGAGAAAAAGGTTTATTCCCTTCTATTTTCATTCAGTTCTCTCCAGATATCTATTACATTTAGCTCATCTAAAATTCTATTCACTTCCATAACTTCTTTCTTTTTAATTTTTTGGTTAGATTTATCTAGTTCTGTGAGGGGAAGATTAAAACCTCCTATTATTTTAGTATTACAAAGAGAAGGGGTCTTATACTTTACATTTCTCTTATCATCGATGGCTCTCTATCATATCCAATTGTGTTTCTATTATGTCCTGTAATCAGTGATAAGATGTTAGTATACATCTCCATTGTCTGTGTGAGGTCTCAACATTTGGGTGGCTTTAGCATTCCTGAAACCACCAGGACTCATATTGTTTCTGCTTGACCAGATATCTTCTGTCTGAGAAGAAACTATGGATGTTTATCATCATTCCTTGGAGTGAGGAAATTTACTCCTTTCTCAGCCCTACCCTTTATGCAAAGAGTGTTTATCTCTTACGTATGTAAATAGTTTGGTACAGAATTCTCTATACATTACTTTACCCACTCTCCTTCTGAAATAGGATTATTTTTTGCCATAAGTCATCCTGTGTCTTCTTTGTTTTTCTCTTGAAATACTTCTGTTCTTTCAAGGAAGATTTTATTTTCTCTAATCCTGAAGGTATTGATGCATTCCTCCAGAAGTTTCACCTCTGTAGTAGAAAAACAACTTAAATTTTATATATCTATATTTATTTCTTGACTCTGGAAGAAACACAAGAGTTACACTTTCTCTGCAAATCAGAGAAGTAGCATTGTCAGGAAGACCTGAATTTTAATCCTGGATCAAACACTTGAGCTGTGTGACATCAAACTGTTTACTTATCCCCTCTTGGACCCAATTTCCTTGTCTAAAAAGTAATACCTAGCTTCATCTCCTGTCAAAGTGTTGTGAGAATCAAATGAGGTAACATATGTAAATTTGTTTGCAAATCTCACTATATAAATTATTATTAGTGTTGTTGTTGTTGTTGTTATTCTTGTCCTCCTGCCTTGTTGAAATATAGTGATTTGGTCCTAATTAATAATGCTAACTCCCAAAGAAGTCTTGCCTTTTGGTTGAATTTGTTCAGTGTGCCAGGACTGGTCTCTATTATTTAAGGTTCCAAAAAAAAGTTATTTTACACAGGTGTTTTCCTCCCATTTTCTTCCTTTTCTCTTTTCTTTTCTTTTCTTTTCTTTTCTTTTCTTTTCTTTTCTTTTCTTTTCTTTTCTTTTCTTTTCTTTTCTTTTCTTTTCTTTTCTTTTCTTTTCTTTTCTTTTCTTTTCTTTTCTTCTCTTCTCTTTTCCTTTCCTTCCTTCCTTCCTTCCTTCCTTCCTTCCTTCCTTCCTTCCTTCCTTCCTTCCTTCCTTCCTTCCTTCCTTCCTTCCTTCCTTTCTTCCTTTCTTTCTTTTTGTGGGGCAATGAGGATTAAGTGACTTGCCCAGGGTCACCCAGCTAGTAAGTGTCAAGTGTCTAAGGCCAGGTTTGAACTCAGGTTCTCCTGAATCCAGGGCCGGTGCTTTATCCACTGCACCACCTAGCTGCCCCCTCTTCCTTTTTCTTAATCTAGAGGACAGTATGTTTCTGAGTTCATCAGATTTTAGATGAGCAGATTTCTGCCAGTGCACTAAAGTAAAAGGTAGCATCTTTAGTCATTAACGACAGAAATATTCAGACAGTTCTTAACTTCTACTTTTCTCAGAACTGATCAGAGGATTAGAAGTCATATACCTTCTACTACTTCAGTGTCTGCAGGGGGAAAAAGAAAATTTCACAAAACAATGTCAGCCAGTGAGAAATTAGGGAGATGTTGTAAACTTGCTATGTTTCTTTTCCCACCTCTACCTGATAAATTTGAAAATACCTTGTAAGATAAGGTAATTGGGGTGAATATTATATACTTAACTTTATTTTGAAATAGATAATAAGCATTCAGGAAGTCTAATGATGAATAAACATAAATAGACATAGTAAATAATCCTCATGAAACTTATTTGAAGGCTTCAGAATTAATTTCCCTCTTAAGGGAAAATTTATCTTTTGAAAGTCCTATCTCACATGAACACCTGTTACAAGTTATAGGGAAAAGTTCCCCTCAAGTAGTTATTATGTGCAAAATCACAATTCCTAATGTAGTTGATAGACATTGTGTTGCCTGACAGGCACGAAGGGTATAAAAAAGCAGAGGTCACAGAATATGAGGTATTTGAGCAGTAGATACTGAAGAACAGAACAGGAAGAAAGTGCGCTATGTTTGAAAAAATACATAATTTGGAGTCAAGAGTCTTGGGTTGTAATGCTAGCTCTTCTACACAGGGATATGACCTTCAGAGTTGATACAATACTAGACTTGGAATTATAAAAACCAAGGTTCAAATCCTACCTTGATACTTTCTAGCCTTGTTATAATAAGCAGGTCATGTAACCCTCTCTGTTCTTTAGTTTCCTTGTCTGTGAAGTAAAGATAGCAATAGTATTTGACTCAAAGGGTTCTGAGGGTCAAGTAAGATAATTTATGGAAAATGCTTTGCAGATCTTAAAGGCTACATAGATATGAACTATCATGATATTGAGAAAGTCACTTAACATTTTCCAGCCTTGGTTTCCTTATTTATAAATGAATAGATGGCATCAGTGAACATTAAGGTCCCTAAATCTTATTATTCTGGGGAAAAGAACATCTCTTCAATATGTTAAGCATGAAGATGAATATTTCCTGCGCACAGCAGAGTACAGCTCTTTCAACCCTTTAGAAGTTGGGTTTTGACAATTGTGGCTAGAGAATTAATTATCCTTCAGTCAATGTAGTGATACATATTTACTTGGGTATCTCCTTCCACAATAACTAAATATACAGCTAGTTGTTGGCTCTATACTAAAAGCTGCTCAAGCTTATTAAGACTTATCAGAGTTTATGGTTCCCAGGCATAGTCATGAAGAATGTTGCTGAGGCATCTGAGTTATAATAATAATGATAAATATAATTATAGTAATTATTTGTATACATCATTAAGATTAAAAAATTCATTATATACATTTATGATTTATGAAACATAGCACATAATAAATGCTCATTGTTTTAATGGAAGATAGGATGTAAAAGAAAGATTCATATGAGCTGTAGTATAGGAAGAGAAACATACTAGGGCTAGAGAGGGGTTGTAGTTCAGAAAATTGGGAAGGAAAAGAGAAAGAGGACAGAGATTCATATTTCACACTTCTACATTGCTATTGGAACTAGCTATATACACTAGTGAAGTAGACAGGTGTGTGATCAGGCATAGTGTGATTTTAAAGAACAAGAAGATGTGAATTTCTCTAAGTGAAGACAAATTTCCCTCATCTATTTGTTTATCTGAAATTTGCCCATTAGAGATGAATCTTTTTAGATTCTCTGCTGAAATGCAAATTCCCCTGAGAGGGTTAACACATTAATTTGTTTGTTATTTGTCTTTTGTTTCTCAATGTAATTAAAGTGTCTGAGAATAGATTTTGACAGGATGAAGGTGGTGAGAGCATCAAGTTATAGAGCACACTAGAGGATGGGAGGGAGTAGAGGAGAAAGGATATCATTGAGGGGCAACAAAAAGATCAAGGGAATCTGGGGACTTCAAAAATAAACTCCACAATACTGAGTTTCTAGCTGCATGCAGAAATATCTGCCTATTAGGAGACAATATAGTATTTTCGTCCAATTAACCCTTTATAAATTGAACTAATGGAAGGAAGTATCATATTTGAATTTGAGTATCAATTTACAGAGTTCATAGTTCTGCCACTGGTCTGTATCTCAATCCTAGGAAATGGCATGGTTGTTGAAGCAGGAAGATTTAAGCAATATTCTTTCTAATATCCCCATTTCCCCCTCCCTTGCCAGCCAAACTAATTATAGTACATCCCTCACTCCTATTCCTTCCATGTACAGGCAGTCAAGTAGTTAAATGATCCAGGACATTTGGGGAGAATCCTGAAGACATACTAAACAACTTCCTCATCATTCTGGGGGATTCATGTTCACTTTGTTTCTTTCATACCAGTTTTTTTTTAATGCCCCCCTCTTTTGTATCACACACTTCTTTGGAAATCTGGGAAATCTGTGGAGCCATTCTCAGAATAATGCTTTTTTTAATAATGGAAGAAAATACTGCTTCATTTAGAAGTCAGTCAGAATAAAGAAGTAATATTTCCACCATCCAATTTCAGGGACCCCATTGAAATATATATATGTGAATGTTTCATAGACTCCAGGTAAAGACCCCTTATTTTTTAAATTATGTTAGTTTGTAACTTTAACTGAAGATTGAGGTGTGAGATAGTAAGTACAAATTAACTTGGAGATGTTCTCTCTTTTTTACTTCAGTAAAAAATTAAAGGATTAGAAGCCCAAATGACAGAAAATAAACTATAAGCATGTGAGTGTGGTGCACGTGTAGAAATATTTGTATTGGAGAAGAGAGAATGACTTATATGTGTTGCTTATTTAGAGTAATTTTGGGGATGATTACAAACTGTTCTGCCAGGAACAAAATGCCAAATAAAGCTATAGTATATAAATGCTATGGTACATAAATAATATCATGCTCTTTTCATGTCATCTTTTCATACCAGAAGACACCTTTTCTTTTTGTCTGTATCTACATGAAGAAAAATCTATGGGAACAATCAGCCTCCCTTTTATTAAGGGCTTTATAAAGGTCTGTCACCAGAGGGAAATCACACTATTCACTATTATTTTACAGATAATTCTTTAGCTTTTCCACTAAAGGAGGAAGCTGTTGAATTTGAATTTTTACTGTTTCTTTAAATGATACCAAGGAGGACAGTTTATTTGTCACAGATGCTTTAGTTATTCAGGAAAAGTCACTTCATTATTACCAATTTTATTGTATGTTGTTTGTCCTATTCTACACATATCCCTGGTGTGAGAAAGTAATGGGTTTTGGGGATCCCAGAGACCTCCCTACTCAAGGGTGTAACTGCCTGAACTTTTAAGACCAGCCCAGAGTCGGTCAAGTTGGACCTTGGATTGTGAATAGAGAAAATAGAGATTAAAACCACACTTACCACTGCTCATGGACCACCCTCAAGTCCAATAAACCAATAGATTTGAATGATGCTAGCCAATTAGCTTGGAGCAGTGTGTAAGGGGCTCCTCTCCTCTGGACCCCAGGGAGCTTACACTCTCATGTGCTCTCTTGGCCTGGGATGCGGAAGGAGGAAGGGATGTTGCCCATTCTCTCTCCCCTCTATCCCAGGTATGAAGGGCTTCTGAACTTTTGGAGCCATGTACTCTCTCTTTACTAATATTTAATATGCTTTAATAAATGTATAATGCCCCCAAACTTATGCTATAGCCTCTAATTTCTAAGTCACAATATATTAGAAACCCCAGCTAAATTTCAAATGTCACACCAGTTTTGTTGCTTATGGAAGAATCAGTTCAAAGTAGCCTTGCCCACCACCAAATGAGTATGAAAGCAGGAAGAAGGGAGACAGATATATAGTGAGAAGCAAAGGAATTTTGGCCAGTAATTTACATGAATTGAACTCTTAAAAATGTATGTTGAATTAATGAATTAAAGAATGAATTGTTTAGCTATGTGCTGCTCTGGCTAGTTCATGTATGTATAATAATAAATATATTTGAAGCATTTGTTCTCCCCTACCCCCTCAACATGCATATAAGTGGCACTTGTGTACAATGTTTGTTTTTTCTCCCTAGGATTACCACTAGTAGCAGTTGATATAGCTGTGTCAACTGACTAAGCAGTGATTGAAGCTTGAATTGTACCAATTCATGCAAACTGCACATGTAGAGTTCATACCTTCCAGTATCTCCCACACTTTGTACATTTCTTAGTTTCTAAAAATAGAATTTATGCTTAAAGGGATGGATTATTCCCTAGAAGGAAAAATAAAACCCTCTCTAACATATATTACTCCCATTCATTTGTTGTCTCCAGTATTGCTTCCCTTATCATTGTAGCTTTGAAAAATTCACTCACTCAGCATGTAGGTTATAAGTGTTCACTAACATTGAAGTATGTGTTAAGATCTAAAGCAATTTCTTTACCACTTCTGGTAAAGTCTAAATTTCTAGTTCTCCATTCTCATTTCGGGCTCTTTTCTATGTTTTCCATGGGCAGATATACATAAATGTCTTTGTGGTAGAGATGTGCTAACAAACATTTTCAATGTCAAGATCAAAATAGGAAACAGGATTGGAAACATCACCACAATCAGCTCTGTCTTCTAATTGTCATTGGCTAGGTGGTAGCCTGAAGAGAGTCAGGCTTGCAGGCAGCAAGACTTACCTTCCTGAGTCCAAATCTGCCTTCAGATACTTTCTAGCTGTGTGACCCTGGGCAAGTCACTTACCCTGTTTACCTTAGTTTCCTCATCTCTAAAGTGAGCTGGAGAAGGAAATGGCAAACCACTCCAGTATCTTTGCCAAGAAAACCCCAAATGGAGTTACAAAGAGTTGGACACAACTAGCTGAAATGACTAAACAACAAACATAACTACCTACCAGAAGAACCTGGCAGGTTTACTTGATATATAAGTTGACTTTATAGACCACTGTTTCCCTCATTCATGTCCTTGCCACATTGTTTTTTTTTTTCTGTATTTCTTCCTGGTGAGAAGAAATTGTATATCATAAGCAAGTAAATGATGTAACATTTAGAAATTCCTGGTAGTATGCTACCAAAGTTTTATGGTGGTCCTCTGAAGCTTATTCTAGGTCAACTGCTTCTGTCTCTATCTGGAGCCCAAACATCTAAAAATTTAAGGGAGAGTTATGTATTGGCTAAGGCATAAAGCTACATCATTGGTAGTTACATAGTGACCTGGGATTCTATTAACATTAGTATTCTATAAACTTTTTTTTTCAATTTGGGAAATTTTGCTGTATTTTAGGAAACTAGTAATATCAGATATTATGTTCATTCTGTTTGCATCTCTGAATTCTTAAAAAATTCAACTGACAATTTTTAAAAACATTTTGATAACATAACAGCTTTTTATCTATTCCTACATCAGAAAAATCACAAATTAGTTTTTTTTCTCCTCTTTGTTGTTGTTGTTTAAGAATAATATGGAAAATCACATATCCTTCAGGACAAAGCGAAATCAGTTTCAAGTACCTATATAATCTAGTTGCTTGAGACCAGGATTTGAAGGACCTAGTTCAAGTTCTCTTTTGTGAAAGTTATTAATATATCTACATATATATATATGTATGTGCATGTGTATAGACATATATATGTGGATATTTGTGTATGTATACATACATATCTATATACATACAATGTTTTATTCCAGGTGCCTTATATATTTCAGCTACAGTTATAGCCCAAGTTCTTGATGTCTCTAAATACTATGGTGCCAAATTTCTCCTATTCAGTTTAATAAAATATAAGAATATATAGTTATGCAAATACAATATAACTAATTTCCATTTCCTCATTTTCCCCAAAATTGATTTTAAAAAATCCACACTTCCTGGTTCTAAAATTGAGACATTCTCAATTTAATTATCATTCATATTTTATTTTGTTTTTACATAAAAATGCTCATAGTTTTCCCTTATGTTCTTTTTGGAGACATATTCTCTACATGTTTTTACTACAATTTACTTCTTATGAATTAAGCACCTGTGGAAACTTCTTGAACTTTTTTAGGCCTCAAGATGAGTTCTGTTTTATGTAGTAGCCACACAATCTGTCCCCTTCCATACACATACATGCATCCTTCAAGTAATTCTTACTATTATGTTTGCTTTGAAAAGATTTGTAGTTTAGTATTCACTAGTATAAATCTTCCTCTACTTCTGCATAATTCATGCTCATTTTAAGACTTCCCTGATCAGAAACAAAGATTAAAGACTTCTCTTCTTCTATTCTTCACATGAATATAGTTTGTGGCCCCCTGTTAACAGTGAGCTAGCCAAAGTAGTCCCTTCTAATCTGACAGTGCTTTAGGATTCTCCCTCAGTGCCTCTTGTTTTCTAGCAGCAAGGGTTTGTTTGGGGAAGGCCTGACTGGATAATATCACCAGCTCAAGGGTTCAGGGGCTTAAGAAGAATGCAGTCCCTATTTCCATCATTTAATTCTTGTTTATGCTATATGGAATGTGGTTCTATAATATAGCCTGTAAAAGATGTGATCTGAAAGGTAGGAATAGTACAATAAAATGAACACTGGCTTTTGAGGAAGATACTCTGCGTTTAAAACTTGATTCTGCTAATACTTTGGTGACCTTAGCCACATGACTTAACATCTATAGGTCTTGGTTCCCTCATCTGTGAAATGAGGGTGTTGGACTAGTTGAGGTATACTTAATCTTTGCCTGTGGCATGAATATCTTCCTTAGTTTGATGAAGCCTGTATATGCCTTCTTAAAATAATGCCTATTACTTACATTCATAATTGGATGAAATGCTTAATTTCAGTTTGAGATTAGTGAAAATAAAGACATATTTTTCCAATCCAAGTTCATAGAATCCCTGAAACATATTTATGGACCTATTATGGTTCCCTGGCTTCCAGGTTAAGAATTCCTTTTATAAATGATCCAAGGAAAGTCTTCCTGATTCCAAGTTCATCACAATTTCCACTATGCCCACAGTGTGGGAAATAAGTAACAGTAGATTTCATCAGGAACCTTACAGTCTCTCTATGGAGAAAATATAACGATAGATGAAGCAACCTGTGAAAACTTACAGAGTGTTTTAACATAGTCCAGACCAATAACTAAGTGTCTAAAGGACTGAGAATAAAAAGTGATTGATATTGGTGTGGGGTTAATCCTAGTGGGAAAGGTTTCAAGACAAGGAGAATGTTGAGATAATACTTGAAAAATGCAATAAAAACAACTTGCTGGGAAAGATCCATATTTCAAGATCAGAGAATTCAAATTTTTTGGAGATATAGAGAGACTTTGTAACAAGCCAGTTTTGATTATGAGCAGATTGTGATGCTGCAGAGATGTCAAATTTTTTTTCTTTTTTTCTTTTTGGTTTGTTTTTGCTGTTTTTGCTTTTGTATCCCTAGAACTTACCAGAGTACTTGGCATACGGCAGGTGCTTAATAAATGCTTATTGATTTTATTGTGGGCATATGAAAGGTTAAGTTAGAGAGATATAGCATGGAGTGGTTAGAAAGAGAACTAGACTAGGAATGAAAAGTCCTTGGTTTTCATTCTGACTGCCACTAATTAATTGAATAAATCATTTCCTTAACATTTCTGGGATTCCATTTCCTCAAATACAAAATGAAGGTTTATATGAGATTAAATCTTTAAAACAGGGGCTCTCCACGTGGGATCTAGGGAGCCCCAAGGGTTCTACAGATAGATTTCAGGAAGTACATGAATTTGAATGGGGAAAATTTTTTCCCCTTCCCCCCAAGACAGTTAGTTTCCTTTGTAATCTTGTGTGTTCTATTTTGTATATTTAAGAGCATTTTTGTGGAAAGGGTTCCATATTCTTCACCAGATTACCGAATGGGTACATATCACAAAAAAGTTTAAGAACTCATCTTTTAAGTGTACCTTTGAGTTTATTATTTATAAAAGCAAATATAGGTACAAATTGGTGGAAACTTTTGAGTGATGTGTTGAGAAGTTTAAATTGGATATGAAAGGCGAAAGAATTAATAACAACTAATAAAGAATCAGTTTAGGTTCTGAAACCTAGGAATGAAATGGTGAAAATTATATTAATAGATTATTATGGCAAGTGAATTGGGACACTAAGAAATGTTAGAAAGTTTAGATTGGTTCAGTGATCTACAGGTTAAATGACTTCATCAAGATCCCCTATAAGTACTGTTTTAGTAACTCTGGAAATGGGAACTGAAAAATCCAAGAAAGACAATAAAAAAAAAATTATCAAAACTTGGTGACTGAATGCAGAAGATACATAGTAGGCACTTAATATTTTTCCCCATTCAATCAAGGTCATATTCCCCTATTAGACTACAGTTTTCTTGAAGGAAATGACTGTTTTATCTGAATTTTGTATCTTGCCCAACAATTGCCATGGAGCTCAACAAAGAATAGGCATGTGACAAATGTCTGTTAAGTTAAAATTTTAGTGTCATGAAGAAAAGCATTGTATTTCAAGTAAGAGGACTTAGGTTTGAAATTCACTTCTGCTACTTATAGGACCATAGACTCCAAAGTTACAGAGGAAACTTACAGATCCTCTTAGTCCAGCTGCTTCATTTCTAAAGAGGAACATAGAACTTTTTTATTCTAGGTCACAAGGCAATAGATACCATAGTCTATATTTGAAAATAAATCTTCTTACTCCTACAACACATCTTTTCTATTACACCATGATATCTGTGACCACTTTACCTCTTCCTTGGGCCTTATCTATAACATGAGAGAATCAATATAGGTAATCTGTAAGTCCCTCCCAGATCTAAATACAATGATCCTTTCCAGACTGAAGAAATGGTGGTACTGTAGATGTGTGGAGGGGAAATTGGTAAAGTATATTATTTTGAGACTTGAGCATATTGATAACCTGAATTGACCTAATGAGTGTAAGTAATATTCTAAGAAGTATGTGACTACTTGTAGGGAATAAGCCAATTTAATATCACAAATAATTCACTACATGTTTAGAAGAAAAGCATTTATTAACATTGGATAATTCAAAAGTAGGTCTTTTAAATATCCACGTGTATAATATTATTGACAATTACTATTAACATCCTTTAAAAAGTATTATTCTTATTTTTGTCAATTATTTGATTTTCAGCTCCATGTGGTGGACATTTTTCCTCTCCCAGTGGAGTGATCCTTTCTCCAGGATGGCCAGGGTATTACAAAGACTCCTTGAATTGTGAGTGGGTGATTGAAGCTGAACCCGGACACTCTATCAAAATTACATTTGAAAGGTCTTGACAAATACTTTTCTTCTTTTTTAAAAGTTATGTCTATAAAAATAGTCGATATTTTCTAAATAATTTCAAATTATAAGTCATAATATGATTGCAATTTATAATTGAATAGCTTTCATTTTTCTGACTTTATATTTTAAGTTAATTTTCTGTTAAATGTTGCAGCAGTAAAACTGAGATATACACGTATGACCTTTATACTTTATAGAAATATACACTATTGAGTTATGCATCTGTGACCTTTGGTTTAATGAGTTTAGTTGTCCTATTTTTTGAAAGGTGCGTGAATTCTGCTCTGCTGACTTCCACGAGGCAAAGGTGTTGTAAATACATTCAAATCAACACTATCCTTTAGTTTCAGATACATACATTCTACCCAAATACCTGAACTTAGCTGCCCTTCAAAAAAGCATGGATGAATTGCATACTGTGATTATGGAAAATAGCAGAGGAGTTCAATCCTCCATAGGTCAAGAAAGTTATTCTAAATCATATCCCCTAACAGTCTTGTTTTTAACTTGACAGATGTCTTCCTTATTCTCCAGTCAGCTTAGCCATCTGGTATGATGGGGAGGTTCATACAAACTAACAACCTATTTTAACTATCTTTAAGAACATCACCCAGAATCCTCCCATATAGACAAACAAATAAATCAGAAAGAAATCTCCTCATGAAATATTTTGTTTTGCAGTAACATGTTAAGGTGATAATATTCTTGCTTATAGGCCATGTAAAGGATGATTATTGTACTGAAATGACATTTTTTAAATAAATGACATATTTTTTTATAATTTTTGACATTATTTTCAAAAGATACTTCTTTGCTTTGTTCAATCAGTCTTTGTATTTTACAAAGTAATAGATGAACCTTACAGTCTAATTTCTCTACAATAAGAATAATATTTTATGTAAAAATCCCAAATGTAGTAGCAGAATGCTTCTGATTATATTCATGATAGTTTTTAATCTATTGGCTTGATGGATAGGGCATTAGGCTTAGGTAGACAAACCTAGACTCAAATTCCACCTTAGATACTCACTAGCTGTGTTAATTGTGCCATCTTACTTAAAATATCGGTGTGTGTTTCATCTTTCCTAAAATGAGGGGTTTTGACTTGATTTCCTCCAAGGTCCCTTCCAGTCCCCAATCTATGAACCTATGATCCCATATAATAGATCAGAGATTAGGTAATTTTTATGAAATTTGAAATGTCAGAATCTAGTGGTGTACAGACATATATACGTATTTGTATTTTCATATACATATATAATATACTGTTTGGCTTTTTTATGCTTTGATAGTTTCTTCACCTCTGCTCAATGTAGTCACAAAATCTTTGAGTAAGAATAGGAGCTAAAATCAACATGAAAAGTGATTCTTAGAGAAGGTACTTAGAAGATAAACTCCTTCATTGGTGATTAAAGAAAGCAATTCAGGAGAAGGAAAGTGATTCCTTTTCTGGGCTCCTGGATACTTGTAATATATATCCTCTTTTTCATGAAAGTTCTCTTTCTTCTTTTGATCTTAATGCTAAGTATTCTTCATAGTACCACAGTGACAGTGCAGTGTTAATGCTCAGTCTAATTCAATTAATTAAAATAAATATTTATTACCTATTATTGTTACTTCTAGCAGTAATTCATGATTATCTGGAGCCAGAGATAATTTTTTATAAGAACATGAATTTATGTGAATACTTTACTGGACTCATGTAGCCACCATTAAAGCTGTAGTAGAAAAGACTTTGATCCAAGTCTAAGCACAGATAGGATAATTCATATAAATTAAGCCACCTACCATTCTCCTTCTATATCATGACACATTTTTTTTTAACTTGCCCTTCCCTAAATGCCAAGATATCCCACTTTGGCTATTGTTTAAGTTGCAGAGTTTTGTACATGCTCAGGTTAAAACTAAGTTCTATTACTGCCCCAGATTATGTGTCTGGATTCATTCTTAGTTCATTTTGGGTATATTTTCAAGCTCTCTTACCTTGAGTCTCCTTGATACTTCAGCCTTGGAGTTCTTCTTGGGGATCTCTCTCCATTAGGAACAGGAATAGGAGGGAATAAACATTTATTAAGGGAGGGAATAAGAATCAATTAAGCCTGTATGTCAGACCCAGTGGTAGGCAAATTACAAATATAATTTTAAACTTTTTTGCATGAATTTTGTATAAGTGTATAAATTTCTAAGATACAGCATTCTCCTCTCATTTCTTCTGCCATTTGTTTCCTGAATCCTTAAGCTGGCAGATTTAAAGTTATTGTTGTTCAGTCCTTCAGTACTGTCAGACTCTTCATGACTCTGTGAACCATATCATACTGATACTGTCTGTGGGATTTTCTTGGCAAAAGATTTGAGTAGTTTGCCATTTCTTCTCCAGTAGATTAAGGCAAATTGAAATTAAGTCACTTGACTAGGGTAACATAGCTCATAAGTGTCTGAAGCTGGATTTGAACTCAGATCTTCCTGATCCCAGGTGCAGCATTTCATCCACTGAGCCACCTAGCTGGCTCCAAAGGTTTGAAATAACACAGTCTTAACATGAAACTACTAGGATACTTTACATTTCATTGAGGTCCCCCTACCCTTATTATGTACGGACCTTTGACCAACTTTTTGCTAAAAATTTTGTTCTTGCCCTTGATTGTATATCCCCGAACCTCAGTTTCCTCACTTGTAAAATTGGAATAATACCTATATTACTCTTTCACAGGGTTGTTTTAAAGAAAGCACTTTCAAAACTCTAAACTGCTCTATAAACACAAGCTGTAACTAATAATTTCCCATTGAATTTTGGTTTAAAATTATATAAAATATTCTATGTATTCACCTTAGATATATACATAGAAGCAGGAGCACCTAGGTTGCACAGTGGATAGAGCACTGGCCATGAAGTTGAGAGAACCTGAGTTCAAGTTTCACATTAGATACTTACTAGCTGTTTGACCCTGCACAAGTCACAACCCCAATGCCCCAATCTGGGGCCATCTCCAACCATTCTGATATATATCTTGCCACTGAACCCAGATGGCTCTGGGGGAGAGATTGAGGTCGGTGACTTTGCACAGCCCTGCCTCACTTAAAACCAATTAACTGCAAATTAAAACATCATCCTGATGTCATGGTCCTCTTAGAGAATGAAGGACAAAAACAAAAACACAAATAGAAGCAAAAAATAAAAAATAACGAATTTATTTTCTCTTCCTTATGAAAATCCTCCTAAGACTTTAAAATAATCATCTCTCTTTGTCTCCATACTGAACATCTCCTTTTTCTTCAATTATTCACCATATGACCCGGTTACCCCTCCTCTTGACTTGTTCCAATTATACATATTGCTCTTAAAATATAGCACTCAGAAATGACTATAACAATCTGGTCTGACCATTTTAAAGTATATAAGACCACTTTCCATAAACAAAGAATTTTATCCTTCATTGAATCTTATTTCTTTTTTGTGTCTTCCTTATTACTTAAAAACCACAGTTCTTTCTCTCTGAAACTGTCAGGTTACTCATTTAGTAACAGTCTTTCTTTGCTGACTCTTTATACTCTTCTCATTCTCCCGATCTTTCTATTGATTTTTTTCCTTTTTATCCTGTACATAGATTGTTTGTACATAGTTGTTTGTAAGTTGTGTCCCCTTGCGAGTGTGAGCTCCTTGAAAGCAAAGACTATCTTTTGCTTTTCTTTATATCCTTAATTCTTTGCCCAGTGACTGGTACATTGTAGGTGTTCAATAAATACTTATTGACTGACTCATTATTAGTCTCAATGGGTTCAGGAAAATACAGCCATAGGTGTGATTCTCCTTTGTCCTACTCTTCTTTCTCAATACACCAGAGTTGTAGTCTCTCTAAAACAGATATGCATCTTTAAGAACAGATTGCTATCTTGCATCAGGTTAATTTTATCAGGTTAATTTTATTCAAGTCATGTATAGTTGTAGAAAATGCTACTAAGGGTACAGTATGTTAGCAGTATTCTTTCTTACATAGCTTCCTCTCTTTTGGATGGCCTGGGTTTTTTCTTTTTTCTTTTGTTCTTCCTTCAGAAACCATAAAGAAAAATTCTCAAAACTTTCCATTTTATTTCCTGCCTCAAAACTTCTTAATCTCTTCCCCAAAGTATGCTATTGGCCCCTTGGGAAAATCTATTATTATTTCTTCTTATCTTCTAACTGGTGACTTCTACTTGGGTGCCATGATAGACTTAATCCGAATATCCTCTCATGTTATTAAATCAAGGGCCTTTCTTTTCTCATGATTTTTAAAGAGGCAGGACTAAATTTGAAAACACAATGGAAAATGTTTTTTAAACTAATTTTATTACAAGATGGCATGGTGTTTTCTTTTTTATCAGAAAACAGCAATACACAATGTAATGTAATCTTTAGACTATGGCTATGAATAAGAAATGTGTAAAGGTTATCATGAGGCATCCTGTATTTCTTCCTTCTCTTTCTATGCCACTTCTTATCATAGCTTTGTAATCAATTTGTTTTCTGACTCTCCCTGAGTTTCCTTGTTATTCTCTTTGAGTCTAGTTCTTTTCCATAGATATTTTCTTTATAAAGATGTACTCTCACAAAACAAACAAAACCTTCCTATTACTAATTAAGTTCCATACACTCTCCAATATAAATTCTCTCCATGTTTCAATGCAAATTAATTCCTGGCTCCTTTTTCATACATTCAGCATTAGTCTGATTTTAGCTAGTTGTTTATTTGAGATAGGATGTTTCAGGATGGAACTTAATTTTTAATACCACAAATAGACTGGCAAACCAAGTAAATGGGATAACAGAAATCCATAATTCATGGAAACCAATAACACATTTATTTCAAAGATTAAGTGTCTTCCTGTGGATATCCCTGTGGTCCTATTGTATTTTCCTAAACCCAAAGTTTCATTTAGGAAACAGCTGGTTGCTTTGCTAGCGAAAATAGGAGTAAACTAAATTTATGAAATTGTATTTTTTTAAAGTGGGCAACCATATAGAATTATGTTAGAATACTTTGACACACATACAAGTTAATATTATAATTAATTATTTTAAATGACTTTAAATGATATGTTTAATTGTAAAAACTCATGCTGCATTAATGATTGCTTCCCATTAATTATAATTAAGCCAAAGTTTTAACATCATTTTGTTTCTTTTATTAATTTTGAAGGAATAAAATGGCTAACTTGTTTTAGCCCACTGTTGTTATTTGAAAATGTTAGGTAAAAATGATAGTAAAGATTCCTTGAAAACCACTTATATATGGAGGACAATTGGATGCCTATAATATGCTTATTAATAATTATTACAATGAAGTAGTGAGATATTTGGGAGGTACATTTGGACTTAGTAAAGATATGTTGATGCCATTGAAGGGTCAAAATTTTGTAAATGGAATTTCTTTCAAACTAGTAATTGGTTACAATTTGAGACAGAAGTTCAACCTTTACAATATGTTCTACTCTAATCTTTCCCTTAGTCCCAAAATTCTCAATACATGGAAAACTGACAACTTGAAAACTTATTTCATGTATGAAATTGGTTAAATGATTCAACTTGGATTGTTTTTCACATTAAAAATCTGTGAATCAGACTCAGAATGTGGTATTTTCTGAGAGTGTGTAGGTGTTGGTTGAGGGAATAACATGTCTAATGATAATAATTCAATAATGGAACCTATTAAGGAAAAGAAATTCTTATTTCTAATGTTTAGAAGTTTTAAAAAATGGGATATGGTCTTAAAATCAATTATCTTATAATATATTTATTACATACATTTAGTTGTTCTAATGGGATTTCCTAATCAGGGAAAAATATAATTTCCATATCTCATGATAAAAGGTTGATTAAAAAGGAAATATGATAATTTAAGAGAACTGCTTGGAAGATGAGAAATGTCCATGTAAACTCCAAGAATAATCAATACTAGTTTAACAATAGTTAAGAATTATTTATTAAATACTGGGCACGGTTTGAAGTTCTAGTGATACAAAGAAAGACAAAAACAATACTTATCTTCCAGGAATTGACATTCTAATGAAAATGTAAAATGTAAGGAAATAGGTATGAACAAGATAGATAAAGAGTAAATAGACCTTAGAAAGGAAGACTGGGGAATAAGGAATGGGGTTTGAGTACAATAAAGACCTTCTACAGGACATGGCATTAGAGCTAGTGACAGAAAAATGTTTACCAAAGAGAAGAAATACATACACAGTTTAAAAACATATTATAACACTGTATATGAAAACTACTTTTGACATTATTGACATAAACTTAAAAATAAATTAGGTAAATTTAAAACAGATAGATAAGTAAATAAATACATAGATATGTATGTATATATATATGATATAACATGTTAGAATTTTAAATTAGAAAGATTAAAAAATAGAAGTTAACATTATATATATGTTCTTTTCCCATTAGATGTATGTTCATATGTAAGTCTTTTGTATCTTAGATTTCAGACTGAACTAAACTATGATGTTTTGGAAGTTCATGATGGGCCAAATCTTCTATCACCTCTACTTGGATCTTACAATGGTACTCAAGTCCCCCAGTTTCTGTTTAGTAGCAGCAATTTCATCTACCTTCTATTTACAACAGACAACAGTCGTTCTAATAATGGATTCAAGATTCATTATGAAAGTAAGTACTCCACTAAATGCTGGCTTCGTTGTACACATTCCTTTTGCTTTGCATTCAATGTTACTATTCCATCATTGTAAATTTAATGGAATTTTATTCACAAACACTTGTGTATTCTTTAATGTCAAAATGGTGTTGGCTTACAAGATGTCCTCTATTGAATTCTCCTACGTATACACATTTCCTTCCAGGCTGTAGCTAATGTTTATTACAAGTGGTAGAAAATAACAAGAAATGACATAGTATCAAAATATAATTTAAAAGCTTTCATATATTTATATTGTGTATAGTTCAAAAAATCAGATAATAGAGAGCTAGAAGGCAACTTCAGACTAAGCAGTGAAGTAATGAACAATGTCTTACACATTTTTTGATTTACTTTTTAAAGTTCAGTCAACCTTATGAAACATCCTTTTATGTTTTACTTTCATTCACATGAAAAAGTAATATTTCTATTTAAAATATGCACCATTAGTATTCTCTAAAAATGACAGAAAATGACTAACATTTAAAAATAATCTAAATACATTAATAACCTGTCATAGAACAAACCTACCTGAACAAATAAGCCATGGAGCTCAAATAAAATGAGAGGAATTCAACTTTGAAGATTACAGGCCCGTGTTGATCAAAAATAAGAAATTTCTTATTTTTCCTTAAAACCACATTCTATTTCTATGTAGCTTTGAATATATGTATGTAAATATAGATTATACTATGTGTATAACAGTATTTTTCAGAGGGATATGATGACATATTTGACTTAATATAAATTGTAAACACATAGACCCCACCCTATCTTATATTCATATTTCCCATGCATAAGAGTGGGAAAGAAAACCATCTAGTACAATGTGTAATGACATGTAGTCATCTAGCCTTGGCTCAAAAACCTCTAATAAAAAGGATCTTGGGGGCAGCTAGGTGGCACAGTGGATAGAGCACTGGCCCTGGAGTCAGGAGTACCTGAGTTCAAATCCGGCCTCAGACACTTGAGACTTACTAGCTGTGTGACCCTGGGCAAGTCACTTAACCCCCATTGCCTCACTAAAAAAAAAAAAAGGATCTTGCTAACTTTTGAATTGACTCATTGTACTTTGGCATAGCACTAATGAGGAAAAGCCTACACTGGACAACGCAGTTTTCATCTATTGCTCCTCATTCTGCTCACAAAGGCCAAGAACCAAGGAAAGGCCTTCTGAAACCTCTTGTCAGTGTCAATAGTTAAACCTGGGTGTGAGTGTGAGGAGAGAATTTTTAGCACTTGAGTGAAGGCGGGTATGGCTCATTAGTGTGCATAAGTACCTAATACCTGGATGCTGAGAGATAGGAGCTGTAGACAACTTGCTCCCAGAACAAGCAAAAATATCATGGCTAGATTAGGACATGGGTCATTTTGGGATTGGACAAAGAGACTATAGGACATAAGAGAAATAGAAAGGCTGTATAAAGGAATTCTTAACCTTGGTGTCTGTGAACATTTTTAAAAATATATTTTGATAATAGTATTTCAATATAATTGGTTTGCTTTGGGGTAGGTATATTTTATTTTGTTCATTTTTTTCTGAGAAGGGGTTAATATGCTTCAACAGGCTTCCCAAAGGGCACATGAACAAAAAAAAAATTAAAATTCTGCTCTATAAAAATCGATGTTAAAATTTGTTTTTACATATATTTTGGAAAATAAAATTCTATTCAATAGATCAGAAAAAAGGACAGTCAGCACTCGAAGTTCAGCAAAACAGGGATTCGTTAGACATTGAAGAGACAGAATAACATGCAGAAGGAAGATATTGCAGCATGAGGAAATTTGGAGGTTTTCTCATCCTTAATGCTCTCTCCATTCTCAAATTTTAATGTATTTAGGGGCATCTAGGTGGCGCAGTGGATAGAGCACCGGCCCTGGAGTCAGGAGTACCTGAGTTCAAATATGGCCTCAGACACTTAACACTTACTAGCTGTGTGACCCTGGGCAAGTCACTTAACCCCAATTGCCTCCCCCCCAAAAAATTAATAAAATAATTTAAATAATTTACTTATCTGTTTTTATGTATCCCAACACTAGAAATTAAGCTGATAGAGGGTAGGGATTAATTTTCTTTTTTTTCTTTGTTTCCTCAGTGCTTAACACAGTGTCTTACATATAGTAAGCAGTTCATAAACATTGGTTCAGTTGAATTACTCTCAAAGTTAATCTCATGCCTTTGCTTTGGGATTTTTTTGGACTTCCTAATATAATATATTACTTGAATGTAATGGGAACTAATGTGAAAAGAATCAATAGCAGTATCACATGAGCAGATCATAGTACCTTTCCTCCATATGCATTGATATGAATATATATTTTGTTTATTTTCTAGGTGTTACAGTTAACACATATTCCTGTTTGGATCCTGGCATACCAGTACATGGACGGCGTTATGGTCATGATTTCTCCATAGGTTCCACTGTGTCATTTAGTTGTGATCCAGGATATAGATTAAGCCATGAAGAACCTCTTCTATGTGAAAAAAACCATTGGTGGAGTCATCCACTCCCAACTTGTGATGGTAAAAATGAATGAATTCATAATAAATACTCTCAAATTGTAACATCTCCCTGCTCCCCCTTAAAAATCACATTTAACTTACTTTGTATATATTTTGTATATATGGATATATTGTTTTTATAATATCAATCCTTTGAGGTCAAGGACCATTTTCATTCTGAATTTTAATCCCTAGCATTTAGCACAGTGCTCTGTATACAGTAGGCACTTAATAAATGCTTGTTGATTGACTAAATGGTGATGAGGGAATTAATATTTCATTTTATTAAGTTTAATATACTAAGAATAATTGTTAAAGAGTGAAGATTAATATAGTTTTAAATTGTCTATAAAAGGGGTAGCTAAGTTGTGCAGTGTGGTAGAGTGCTGGGCCTGAAGTCAGGAAGACTTACCTTCCTCAGTTCAAATCTGGCCTCAGATTCTTACTGTGTGACCCTGGGGATGTTACTTAGCCCTGTTTTCCTCAGTTCCTCCTTTGTAATATGAGCTAGAGAAAGAAATGGTAAACCACTCCAGTTTCTTTGCCAAGAAAACTCCAAATGGGGTCACAAAGAGTTGGAAATGACTGAACAGCAATAGCACTCTTAATTATTATAAATGTTAATATTGATGTAATGGTTCTTTATTTCTTCAATATTGTGTGATGTCATTAGTGGAAGTATTTTCTCTACCTGCACAGATGCCCTTTATTCTTCTCCTTCCATTCTAAGCCTTAATAAGTCAATCATCAGGCATTGCTGTGGCAAAAACCAAATGAACAAATAAATCATCACAGGATTGTAAACCTTCTGGAAGGAGAGTAATGAAAAAGAAAAAAAAAAAGTGCTATTTCTGACTAACAATTTTAACCTAGATCTAAACTGTGAAAAGTTCAAGGGTGTTTCCTTTTCTGGAATTAGCCAGACCATGCTTACTACTAAATATGCTGCTAATACTATAATTCTAAAAAAAACTCCATTATCTTTTTAACAGTGAATGAAATTAAGTTTCTTTCAGCTTCTATATCTCTTTATTCAATTTAGAGTCAATTTGGAGCCCATGGAGTGAATTGAGTTATGGATTAGTAATATGATTAGACTTGACCTTTAAGAAATACATTTTGACATATTTGTGGAGGTTAGATTGGAGAAAATAGAGACCTGATGCAGGCAGACCAATTCAATAATCCAGGGAAAAAAATAATAAGGGTCTGAAATAGGTGTGGTGTCTACCTGAATGGATAGAAGAGCACAGATGTGAAAAATTAAGGTAGAATTGACAAAATTTTCTAATTGATTGGAAACGTAGAGTGAAGGAGATTAAGGATACAAAGATGGCATCAATATTGTTAAAGGATCATGGTGCTCTCAAAAATAATAAGGAAGTTTGAAAGAGAGGTAGGTTTTGTGTAGTGATATTATAATGAAATCTATGATGCAAATGAGAACCCATCCATGTGTGCTGATTCTCTGTAACTGTCAAGGTCTTTTTGGACCCCAATTCTGCCATTTAGTATGTTAGCCATGTTTCTCTGAAAATTTAAAAAGAATATCATCTTTGCCTTCAATGAAGTCATTGATAAAAATTTCAGACAGAACAGAGCAATGGACAAAGCCCAAGAGCAGTCTACTAGAGGTTTTCCCTTGGGATGGCATTAATACATTAATCAACATTTTGGGGACCTGAAGCAATTAACCAGGCCTGAACCCAGCAATCCACATTTCTCCATGCTTTACACAAAATAATATGTATAAAACTGTCAGTCACTCAGTTGAAATTCAAAGATACACTAAACTACTTGTGACAAAATATGAGCACTGAGACAGACAGAGACTCTTGAGGTCATCTGGCCATAGATGCATAGTTTTAGAGCTAGAAAGATAACAGGAATGAAATATTCCAATTTATTCATTTAAATGATAAGATATTCAAAGCCATATAGTTTGTCCAAGGTAACACAAGCAATATGTGTCATTAAAACTGGGGTCATCTAATTCCAGATCAGTATTTTTTCCACTATAGCACATTACTTCTTGGTCCAACCCACACTTTAACAGGAAACCCCTTACCGGAGTGGTGTCAAAAAACAATACAGGTGGATGGCAATGACCCCCAACACTCCAATGTATGACCTGAACCAGATTAAAATGTAGTAGGGAGGGGGGGGCGGCTGGGTGGCGCAGTGGATGAAGCACCGGCCCTGGATTCAGGAGTACCTGAGTTCAAATCCGGCCTCAGACACTTGACACTTACCAGCTGTGTGACCCTGGGCAAGTCACTTAACCCCCATTGCCCTGCAAAAAAAAAAAATGTAGTAGGGAAGGGGCAGGTAGGTGGCACAGTAGATAAAGCACCAGCCCTGGATTCAGGAGGACCTGAGTTCAAATTTGACCTCAGACACTTGACACTTGCTACCTGTGTGACCCTGGGCAAGTCACTTAACCCAAATTGCCCTGAAAAAAATGTAATATGGAAATTTTTAGCAAAACAAATAAAGATACAATGGGGCATAGATAATATAATGTGTTTTCTAAGTCATTAAATCAAGGATCCTTATATACAGTTTAATTATATTTGAGTTTGAATTGTATCCATTTATATTTAAGTTTCAAGCTACCAGCTTATAGCACCTCAAACAAGTGATTATCTAGTCTTCACTTAGATAATTTCAGTCCTGGGTAGCTCTAAATTTTCCATGGTAGCACATTCCAATTTGGAACAGTTGTTATTATTTGGATGCTCTTCCTTAAATGATGCCTTCATTAGCTTCTTGCCACTTTCACTAGAGGTATGTAGGCTGCATAATGGTTAGAGTTTTGAAGCTGTAGTCAGGAGACTTGATTTCAACTTTGGCTTATGCCACATACTTACTTACTTGATGTGTGACCCCTGGGCAAGCCACTTAAATTTTGTCTACTTCAGTTCCTTCATCTGTAAAATAGGGATAATATTATCACCTACCTCATAGTGTTGTTAGGATAAAATGACATAAGATTTTTAAAACACTTTACAAAATTTAAAGCTTTATAAATGCTAGCTATTAGTTCACTATCTTCTATTTCAGATTATTTCATACTTCTACTCCCTCTAGTCAAGCAGAATAATTTTAATCTCTCTTCCTTGGGATAGTCCTTCAAGCACTTGAGCTGTCATCTCTTTTCTAGGGAAAAAAATTCCTGTTTCTCCAATTAAGTCTCATATAACATAATCTCCTGATCCTTCAACATCCCTGATGTGGTCATTTGTAACTGCTCTACTTTTTGAAATATGGCACCTGCAACTGAAAAATAAATCTCATGCTTGAAAATAGAAGAATACAGTGGGCTTATACCCTCTTTCCTTCTGGATATTAGATTTGTTTTAACGACGCCAAAGATCTCCCTAGTTTTTAAAAATTGTCATGTTATGCTATTTACTCATATTAAATTTGCAATCCACTAAAACCCCTAGCTCTTTTTCAGACAAATTCTATTATATAGTTATGACTCTTCTATCTCCTACTTTTTACATTGATTCTGGGGGACTAATGTGTAAGACATTCCGTGAGTATTATTTTTTATTTTATAAAATTCTATCTAGTATTCTTCCCTATCTGAACTATATCAATGTCAGTGACACTATATCAGTGTCAGTGATGGCTTTTTCCCCACTAAGTTTTATTTCATCTATATTTTTGACAAACACCCCACCTATGTCTTTGCTCAAGTCAAATAATAAATAATAATGACCCTATCGTGCCAAGGATAGATCCTTATTCTACTCTACTAGAAAATTATCTCCATATTTTCATAGATTTTGAGTAGAAAGGCATGATGAGTCAGTAAGTTCAACCTTGTCATTTTACAAATGAAGAAACTAAGGCAAACCAAGCTCACACATCTAATAAGTATTTGAGGCAGAATTTTATAGTTTATTTAGGTGCTAGGGTAAGGAAACCAAGAGAGAAGTCCTTGGACTTCTTCCCATGGGGAGAAGGCATTGCACAGAGGCATGGCTCTCTTAGTTACCTTTCTCCTTGAGTAGGAGACAGGCAGATACTTTTATAGAGGTGGTCCGATGGGGTGATCATCTGACTGTGGAAAGTTCTCTTATTGGGTCAGGGGTTGGAAGCAGCCTGGTGAGGGGCTATTGTTCTGTCCTTTCCTGCCACTTTGGCAGCAGCCATGCCTGATAGGATTATCTCCTCAAGGGGTGGGGGAGACTGGAATGAAGGGTGGTGGTCCTGGAGTTATCTCAGTACAGATCCCTGCTGCTTATCTTTTTAGGTGTGTCTGTCCTATGGTTTAGTTTCAAGGAGAAGGTTCCTTGAATTCCCCAGAAAACTTCTGAGGTACCCCAAGCCCATAACATTCCCCACTTTTCTTTATATAAGGAAAAGGGGTGAACATTCTTCTGTAACTGCTTCAAGCTGAGTGGGTTCAAAGAAATCACAGGGGGTGGGGTAGGAGGGGGAAGTGGGGAAGGCCTGGTCTGGAAACTGCAAGGAGATGTGAGGTCCAGTGAGTGAGAGGAGATGTATAGGCACCAGCTGTAGCTGCCATGAGGTTGAAGTCTTGAGCCTGGATGGAATAGACTAGCTAGTAAATGTCAAGTGTCTGAGGCCAGATTTGAACTCAGGTACTCCTGAATCCAGGGCCAGTGCTTTATCCACTGTGCCACCTAGCCGCCCCGAGTTTTAATCCTCCATTCGATGCTTACTAATTGTCAGGTCCCTTTTCCGAACCTCAGATTCCAGTGTGGTTAGGGGTTTTCAAAGGCTCAAAACACATCAAACTATATATTCCAGACTGTATAATTTTCCCATGGCTGAGAGTTGTCTAGCTTATTGGCACTCCCCCTATCCCCCAAAAATATAACTCATACTTACATAGCTTTTATGGTTTGTAAATTGAATTTTAAAAACTCTGTTGCAGGCAGCATGAGAGATGAAAAAATCAAGACTAAGGGAGCATGAGTCACCAGACTCTAAGTACTATGAATATCCCTCTCTACCAGAAGCTTTTAGCCTTTATTGTGTCATGGACCCCAGTGATAGTATGGAGAAGTCAACAAACCCCTTTTCAGAATAATACCTTTTAATAACTGAAGGAAATTTTAACTTTCAGTTAGAAGTTAGCAGAAATAAAAATATACTTTTCCCATCTAAGTTTACAGTCTTTTTGAAATCCATGGACTCCATATTAAGAACCAGTGCTCTTTACCATACTATGGCAATGAAATCAAATTTAGGTCTTTTCAGATTGTGTTTAAAGGGCTTTGGTAGCCACTTTCTTTCCATTTAGAAATACACACACATGTATCCACAGAAAAGTATAAATTCTTCAAAATGTCAGCACACAAAAAATAGTCTTGACATTTTCTACCATGCCATGTATTTACTTTTATGGAATTTTTGTACCAAAAATGTATATGTAGCAATTTAAATGTTTTATGGCTGCTTTGTACCATATGACATAAGTGATAGAAAAATATAGATCAAAGACTAACGGAAAAAAAACCCATGTTACTTTCACCTTATCTTATCATATCATAGTCCTAGAGTAGAAAGGATCCTTAGAGGTCATCAGTCCCCAAACCCTCCTTTTACAGATGAGGAAACTGAGGTACAGAGTCTAATTGGCTTTCTGCTGCTAACAACTGCCTAAGCATGAATTTGAAGCCAGAAATTAACTCTTAAGTCCAATACCCTTTCCATTACATCACACTGCCTCTTTTGATTTTATCATTTTGGGGAAAAAAAAAGTTTTGAAAATAGATTTGTTGACTTCTCCAAAGATACTCCTTAGTAATCATGGTATTCTACATATTTCCTTTCTCAGAACAACTGTCCTGGAAATGACCTTTGAATCTTTGAAAGAATGTGTCTTTCTTCAATTAAATGTACTTTTATGTATTATATTTCATATTCATTGTATTTAATGATGACTACAATGAAAATATTTAAATTCTTTTATATAGCATAATACTCACTTTCCACTTGAGTCATTTCACAAATTTTTATTGAGTGCATATTCAAGACAGTGTTCTCATTTATATAATATTTTCCATTTTATTCCATTCTTGATGTTGTTTTCAATTTAAAAATGATTAGATCCCTGTCTTCATAGAGTTTAAAACTTAGTAGGGAGGGGCAGCTAGATGGAGCAGTGGATAGAGCACCGGCCCTGGAGTCAGGAGTACCTGAGTTCAAATCCGGTCTCAGACACTTAACTGTGTGACCCTGGGCAAGTCACTTAACCCCAATTGCCTCACTAAAAAACAAACAAACAAAAAAAAAACTTTGTAGGGAGATAAAGCCCTTATACAGATAACTTCAATACAGGTTATAAAGTGCCCTATGAGAGCAACAAAGTGCTATCTTTGTGCAAGAAGGGAGAAATTACTTTCAGCTGGGGGGAGGGGGATGAAGAAAGGCTTCTTGGAGAAGGTACTATATTAGAGCTGGGAGGAGGGCTTTTCCTTTAATGTCATTTTTATGATAAATATAGGGATTCGTATGTTACAATGATTTAACTGTTTTAGGGAACTCCCTGATGAAGAAATGACCTTGACCTATCCAGGTAGTGAGTTTCTCTATAACTTTCAGTCTCAGAGAGTTGCCTGGGACCCTGAGAAGTTAAATAATTTGCCCAGAGCCACTTAGCCAGTTTATGACAGAGACAGCCTTGAACAATAGTCTTAATTGATCTGAAGCCAGGTCCCTGTTCATTACACCAAGCTGTCTCTCCAATTTTTCTGAATCATTATCAGAAATTCCAAATAATTCTGGTTGGTAATCTACTATATTGGGGAAATTTGGAATGTCAATTGGTCAATAAATTTGGTTAATTATGTTAATTGGCATCCTCATAAAAACTGCCTAGGACTCCTTCAAAGAGGAGGTGGCACATGAACTCAGTCTTCAAGGAAGACAAAAGATTCAGAAAGGCAGAGATAATGATGGAGAACATTCAAAGCATGGAGGACGACTCTAATAAATGTGCTTTAAAAAACCTTAAACATATTCTCAAATGGCTAAGATTTAAGAAGTCCTGAAATTTGACAAACAAACCTGTTAATCATTGAAATTTTTGTATCTCGGTAGCTCTCCAGCAACTTATTAATGCTAGACAACTGTGGGACACATCAGGCTAGGACTGAACAGGAGGAACCAAGACTAGAGCTGGTTGGTCCTATGGAGTGACCAAAATAGCACACATGCTGGAGATCCAGGCAGAGAATTTATAAAGTTCTTATATTGATTCGTTACACAATTACAGTGATTTCTATTATGGACATGATCTGAGGGTCTGTGTTCAAATGTTCAAGATGGTTAGAGGGGCAAGGCAAAAGTATGGTAAGTGTGCATAGGCCAAATGGGCAAAACCAGACTAGGAGTAATAAAATCATATTTTACAGCTGTTGAAAAGATCTTGGTGATCTTTTAATAGTTCAAATCCCTTGATTTCACTAACTGTCCCACAAAGTTTTTCCTCATATTTCTTGTTGGTGCCAAGCTATCTCCTTAATCCTCTTATAAATTTTGGTTTTCAGATATGGATAATCATATGTCCATGTCTAAATATTAAATTCCTTGAAGATAAGGATTATGTCTTGTCTCAATTATGCTTCTTCTCCTGGCTTAGAACAGTACTCTACAAAGGATTGTTTATTGCCTCTTATTATCAATAAAGAAATAAGCTCAGGAATGTTAAATGATGTTAATCAATAAATAAGTTCCTATGGTGTGCCAAAAACTGTGCTAAATGCTGGAGATACAAAAAGAGGCAAAAGAAAGTCTCTGACTCAAGGAGCTCAAAAGCTAATGAGGGAAACAAAAAGCAAAATATCTACAAAGTATACAGGAAAAAATAGAAAATAAAAGATTCAAGGCACTTGAATTAAGGAGGATTGAGAAAGGCTTCCTATAGAAGATGGGATTTTAGTTGTGATTTGAAGGAAGTCAGGAAACCCAGTAGGTGGGAATGAGGAGAGAGTGCATTCCAGGCATGGGAGACAATCAGAGATATTGTCTGATCCTGAGAGATGGAATATCTTGTTTGAGGAATAGCCAGGAGGCCAATGTCAGTGGATGTGGTGGGGAGTAAGATGTAAGAAGATTGGAAAGGTAAAGGGATAGTGTAGACTATGAAATGTTTTAAATGCCAAGGGATTTCATACTTACTGGAGTTTATTAGTGGGGTGGTGGTGGAGGGAAAAGAGGTGACAATTGTTGGATCCAACAGATTAGATATGGATGGTGAGAGATACTGAGGAGTCCAGAATGGCATCTAAGTTGCAAGCCTGAAGGACTGGGAGAATGGTGCTGCCCTCTACATTGAAAGGAAAGTTAAAGGGGGATAGTGTTGGGGGAAAAAGAATGAGTTCAGTTTTTTGGCATATTGAGCATATGATGTCTACTGAACCTCCAGTGGGAGATGTCAGCAGTTAGAAATGTGAGACTGGAGGTAAGGAGAGAGGTTAAGGCAGGAAAAGATGATTTGAGAAACATCAGTGTAGAGATGGCGATTAAATCCATGGAAGCTGATAGTGAGGATAGAGGGAGAAAAGAAAAAGGCCCAACTAAACTTAGAGGGTGTCACCTAGATGAGAATACAGCAAAGGAGCCCGAGAAAGAGCAGTCTCTAAGATAGGAGGAGAAATAGGAGAGAGTGGTGTTCCTAAAACCTAGAAAGAAGAGAGCACTAAGGAAAAGAGGGTGATCTGCAGTGTCAGAGGCTGCAAAGGCTGAAGAGAATAAGGATTGAGAAAAGGTCACTGGATTTGCCAAGTAAGAGATGATTGGTGACTTTGGAGAGTGGTTTCAGGGAAATGGCTGTCAGAAGTCAGAAGGTGTTCAAAAGGGAATGAGAAGGAAAGGGAAGTCATCTATTGTAAATGGCCTTTTTAAGGAGTTTGACCAAAAAGTGTAAAAGAACTATAGGAGAGTTAGCAGGTGTAGAAGGATCAAGTGAGAGATGTTTGAGCCTGGAGGAGACATGAACATGTTTATAGCCGGTAGAGAAGGAGGCAGTAGACAGGTTCTGCCTTGTTAGTGCCACTGCTGAGATCAGAACATAGATCTCATGATTCCTCATCCAGTGTGTTTTTTCCCCCACAATACTCTCTTTGTCACTACTATGTTTCTATTTTCTTATAAGATGTTAGAAAATAAGAAAGTTTTTTCTTTGTTTAGAATACATTGTGTGGAGTCATTGTTTAATGGTCTAACTTGGCCAGGAAAGCATAGAGATAAATCCCAAGAAGATAGACATGGGCCAGGATTCAATATTCAAAACACACACACACACACACACACACACACACACACAAAGAAGTACAGAATTGAGTTGTTATACTAAGAGATTATGAAATTGTCTCAAGATATAGAATAGGCAGACATATCTGCATAATGACATGAATGAGGTTTTACTGAGGCTGACTATCATCTTCCCTGCTCTACAAGAGCCTTCTTATCAAAGGCATATAAGGGCAAGCAGATTGATAATACATCCCCCTAATGGATCATGATTTTGCAAGACCTAATTTTTACAGCAAGCATCTAGGTCCTTTGGAGGAGCCTTCATAATTCTAAGACTGTTAGAGACGTCATCAAAATCTGCCAAGGCATGGATTATATATAAACAAAGTATTTACGTTGTCATTCTCTTGCTTTGACATTGAGTCTAATTGTTTTGTTTTGTTTTCTCTGTTCAACTTAATGCTGAGAATTTGTATCAGAGAATATTTTAACCTCTTGCTGATTGGTACACTGTTGAATAATACAGCTCTTGTTATGATTTGTTTATTTACTCTGCCATTACTGAAGTTTCTAAATGCATTATCAGAGCATAGATGAATATGGGAACCTTTGAAAAAGGAATCTAGTTTGAATAACAGATTTTTTTTCCTTTCATAATTAAGAAAAATTCCTCCTGTGGTAGAGCCCTGTGCATAAGAGAGGTCTTTGACTAATTGAGCACAGTCTCCTTATTTTTGTCACTGCTCTAGCTGCTTTTTTTTTTCAACTAAGGATTTGCCATCAGAACAAGTACAAGATGAAGTGTTACAAACATCTTGTTCTCAGTAGGTTTCTCAGCTCCCAGTATAATATAGCTTATTTATTTACTAACTTCAGGAGCCAAAATTCTTACTATTTCCTGGAGTGCAGGATTTGTTTAAAAGTTATTATAAAAGGATGCCAATCATAACATAAAAGAGGATGACTAGATAATCCCTTTTCAGCACCTGCATCTCACTAAAATGGATACCTTTCCTTATGAGTGAGAAAAGTCCTCCCCTGAAATGACTTAATTCTTAGTAGTCATATGTCGTTTTTTTTACTATCTTGAGAAAATATCTAATTATTTTAAAAACTACTTTTTCAACTATCTATTTAATGAAAGGAAGGGAAGGGGGAAGGCAATTAACATTTCTATATTGACTACTGTATACTAGGCACTGTGTGCTAAGCACTTTCTTTTTTTTTTTTTTTTTAAGTGAGGCAATTGGGGTCAAGTGACTTGCCCAAGGTCACACAGCTAGTAAGTGTTAAGTGTCTGAGGCCAGATTTGAACTCAGGTACTCCTGACTCCAGGGCCGGTGCTCTATCCACTGCACCACCTAGCTATCCCTAAGCACTTTCAAAAATCTCTCATCTGATCCTCAAAATAGCCCTGCAAAGATACTATTATTATCTCTGTTTTAGAGTAAGGGAAACTGAAACAATCAGATGTTACATGCCCTGCCCAACTTAAGCAACTAGTAAGGGTCTGAGACTGGATTTGAACTCTGGACTTCCTGACTTCAGGTTTAGCACTCTATCGACAGTGTTACCAGCTGTCCTCACAAATATATATTATACAATTATATCATATTATATGCATAAAATACACATTTTAAAAAATCTATGATTTCATTGCTTGGATAATTCCTCTGCCAATATAAGTCAAAACTTCTCTTTGTCATAAAAATGGCCTTCATGATTTGCCATTGGAGGAAAATGTCTTCTATGGCTGAACCTTACCTTGTGTATGTGAATTCTTTTCCCCACTTTTTAGGGATGACATTAGCCAGATGCTAAATATCATCTCTGGTCCTATGCTTGAAGATGTTCTATCCTAATAAGGGCTTGGCAGAGCTTGTGCTCTCTAAGTATAGACCTTGAGAACGATGTGTGACAATGGGCAAGTCACTTAATTTTTATTTGCTTCAGCTTCCTCAACTGGGAGTAATAATAGTGTCTACCTCCCAGGGTTGCTGTGAGGATAGAATGAGATAATTGTTAAGTGCTTAGAACAGTACCTGGACCAAAGTAAGTACTATATAAATGCTATATAATGTTATGTTATCTGTCTGTCAGTCTGTTATTTATTTATTCAGTTGCCTCCATATCATATGGAGTTGGCAGAGGAGGGTATTTAATGGAAGAGATACATATATAGGCACGCCCATGAATACAGCTATTTATATATATTCTTTACAAATCTATGTTATGTGGGCGCTACTAATAGAAAAATGTTTCAAAAGAAAACATCAACTATGTAATTTGGGGATTTTTGTTAAAGCAGTTTAAGTCAGAAGAGAAGGAACACCCAGGAGACAATTCTTTCTGCCTCTACAGATGATGAAGAAAGGGAAGAGAGAAGAGATTTTTAATGACTACACCATAAGTCTCTTCTATAAACTTCCCTTATATCATTACCACTTGTGTTCTTTCCTTTAGTTTGCATCCCTCGTAGTCATTGGGCTGTGGCCCTTCTAATCCAGAACTTCAGGCTTTTTAGCCAGCACAGCTTTGCTATGTGCCTCTCATTTAACTTATATCAAATATACTTTAATTTTATTTTTTAATATTTAAAAATTAGATTTCATAGATTTTATGCCTTGGTAGAATACTTAGATCTTATAGTGGTCACTTTTCAAAAGAAATGTAGAAATAGATATTGTAATGATTTGGTGTTCTTAATGAAAATTCACAAAGAATGACATTCCTTTAGGACTCTACAATGAACAATTTGGTATCATTAACAATTCATTTTCTTAATACTTGATAACAAGGGCTGCTCAACAATTAATTAGTCATGTTTAATTTCTAGGAATTTATGCAAATGTAACATATAATTAAAAACATCTGAGCTAAGCAAATCATTAAAATTCTGATATAAAATGTTGAGTCTTACTCTCAGGTTTTCATTTAACCCTCATAGGCAACAATTTACCATTTAATGCATTATTGCTACAGTAGACTGAATGATTTGTTGGATTGTGAGAGCTTGTGCATATACCAAGGATTAACAGGAAGTAGCTTAGCCATGAGAGTCTGGTTCATTATATTTTGATAGAGATAAGAGATTTTCTCAGCCTTTGCATCATCTGTAGCTATAACAAGACTGATCATATGCCTGTATTTGTTTTATTCTCAGCATTATGCGGAGGTGATGTTCGAGGGCCTAGTGGAACAATCTTATCCCCTGGTTACCCTGAATTCTATCCAAATTCCTTGAATTGTACATGGACTGTAGATGTCACCCATGGAAAAGGTAATATATTTCATGTAAAAATGATTTGGTTAGCTTGTGTAATTTTTATGGCATCAGCTCTTGTTCCATTATATCAAGTATAATGTTAATTCCCCAAGTAAAAAAAAAAAAGTTAGCATTGAAATTTGTACACAGAATTTAGTTTATGGGACTACAGCTAAGAATCAGGTTAATAGGCAGAATTCTCAATCAGAGGCTTACTTGTTTTGGATCAGAATATTGACATAATTGAGGTTTGCTGTCTTCTGATACTTAAACATATTCTGATTCCATCATCCCTATCTCCTGTTATGTTTAAAATCTCTTATGACTAAAAATCCAATGTGTGATTGCCTTAAATTAGAAGCTTTAGCAACAGTCTTTAGGCATTAAGCATTTATTAAAGCATACCAGGTATTAGTAAAAAGAGAACACATGGAGTTAGGAGATATGTCTACTCTGCCTGCCCTAGCCACCACAAGCCGGTTCCCGAATGAAAAGAGGCTAATCCTCTATGTGTTCCAATCAAAGTTTCCTGTGGGACTAGAAGAGGGGAGGTCCCCACACACAGCTCCAATCTAATTGACTGATCCATTGATTGACATGACTTATAGGTGGTCTATGAATAGATGTAACTTCCAGATTCCAGGCAGCTTCCAGACACTAGTCACATGCTTTCTTTTCAGGGGTCTATTGCCCTGGTTCTCACAATGTCTTTTTCAGCAGGGGGTGGCACCCTGATTCTCACACTCCCCCAATTTTTTGCCCACTCTGAAAGTGGCTGAGACTAGGTTGGACAAAATAGGCTGCCATAACTTGTCTCTGGCTTCCTGATCTGGCCAGTTCCTTTCAAAGAACACACATCAAACACTTAGAAATTAATACATTTTGACTTCACAAACTCCACTCTCAAACTCGGCCACTGGGGCTTGGGCATATCTTCCCATCTTCTCATCCTTAAAAAGCCCAATCAGACTTGATTCTACCTCTATTTTTTCCCCAAAGAGGAGATTTCTATAATACTTCCTCCCAAAGTCAGCTTAAGAGGAAATCAGATGTAACTTATCCCTCTTCAAAGTAAAATCTCTAGAATCCATTTTTCTTGAAAATAGGGATTGTTTTCCATCATTGAATGTGTATCATGAGTGACTAACATGGTATCCATCACCCAGAATGGCTCAATAAATTCTTGTAGAAAGGTTGATTAAGTAGTTGATTGAATTTCATTAGACCATAGCTTCAACTTGGCTTCCAGAAAATTCATTTAAGGAAATTTCCTATCAAGAGCCCAAAGAGCTTCTTCAGTGGAGAGTCAATTGAATAGCTGATAACTCTCTGTTTATGTAACACTCTCATAAAATACTATGAATTGAATCAATGTACCGATATCCAAGAACTATAGATATGGGTATCAATATCCTCAATTGTGATTCTTCTGAATAACTTCTATCTATTCATTGTCAGAGCCATTTAGACCCTAAAATCACTGTATAAAACACAAAGCATCAGAGTAGGACTTTGGCAAACAATGCACACATACACATATGTATACATACACACATACATTCACACCATATGTACATAATTAATATTTTGATTTGAACCACTGCTAATATCTTTATTTTTGGGGAAGTGGGAAGTCGTGACTTGTAATCACACATTTACTGGAAACTCTACTTGTAGAAACTTCATCCACCAAAACAAAGGGACATTTTCCTACAACTTATAGTTTTATATAGTTGCCTTGAACACTGAATAGTTCAGAGACTGCAAGTGTTCACACAGCCAGTATATATTAAAAATGAACTTGAACCCAGGCTTCCTGACTCAAGGGCTGTCTCTCATCTACTCTACTTTGATAATTTTCCTACATTATTTTTTTTTTAAATTATCTTAATCTATTTGGCATTTTATACTTACCCCCCAGTTAAATTGTAGCCTCCTGAAATACAAGAAGAGTCTTCTATTACTTTAGTATCTTTTTCTTCAATCTCTGCTATCTCACCCATCCCTCCTAACTTCTTTCTGATTGCTGTGCATGATAGAATCCAAATAAATACTTACAGAATAAATGAAAGAATGTCCCTTATGTTGTGTCTACAAAAAGAAAATAACCAAAGCTTCTGTCTTTCCATTCAAACTGAAAAATTCAGCAATAAAATGAGTCAGTATGATTTTTTGATAAGTCTAATAGTTATTTTTTAAACCCAGAAAAATGTTACAAATGTGTAGAGAGAAAAATTCCACAGCATGAATAATGTAATTACATATTCATTATGAAATTATATATTTATAATATAATATCAGTGTTACAAACAGCAAATTAACCAAGTAAAAGAAAACAGTTTCTGAAATGTAAGAGAACTATGAATGCTAATTCCATAGAAAGTAGTTCTTTATAAAGGAACAGTAGCTTTTATTTAGCTTGTAATAATAGGTATCACATTTAATTTACATGTGTAACTTTTGCATGGAGTACTTACTGATTTTGCTATCAGAGATTCTAAAAAAGGAGTTATAAAAAAGGGAAGGTATTTCTCTTTGTTATAATGGAATTATGTTTTCCGCTTTGCTTAGAAGCAGAATTGCAAAATCTGAGTTGAAAGGGACCTTGCAGGTTACCTAGATATGAAAATCTTCTTGATAGATTCATAGATAATGAGATCATGAATTTGGCACAGCAATTAACCTTATAGGGCATCTAGTCTTACCATCTCATTTTGTAGATGAAGAAACAGAAACTCAGAGAAATTAAGTTATTTGCCGAAGGTAACAGTGTTAGTAACTAACAGAACATGGATTTAAGCGCAGGTTCTCTGACTCCACATCCAGCTCTCTTTCCTCTGAACCTTTCTTGCTACCCTTCATCCCACTGGCACTCATTGTGCTGTTAGGGCCAACAGGAAAAGTCAAATATTCATCCATCTGACATCTCCAGATACTTGCAGATAGCTATCAGGTTCTCCCTAAGTCTTTTCTTCTTCAGGCTATCCATTCCCAATTAATTTAACAAGTCCTTATTTGGTATATTCTCAGGGTTTTTACTATCTTTCTTTCCCTCCTCTAGATTATTTTCAGTTTATTGATGTCTTTTATAAAATGAGATTCTTGTAACTGAACAAAACACTCCAGATGTTATCTAACAAAACATAGTAAAGTGATACTATAACCTTCCTCATACTGGTCACTCTCTCTTTTAATACAGTTGCAAAACAGCACCACCACCATAATCATCATCATCATCAACAACAAATAACATTTATACAACACTTTAAGATTTTAATATGCCTTATAAATGTCTTATCATTTGATTCTCACAACAGTTTGGGGTGGTAGGTGCTATCATTAGACCCATTTTAGAGAAGATAAAACTCCAACAGGAATTAAATAGTTTGCCCAGGGCCACATAGCTAGCAAGTTTCTGAGTCTGTATTTGAATTTAGAACTCTACTTATTGTGCCACTAAGCTGCTGTTAGACTATGTTCATTTTGTTGGTTGCCATACCAAACTGTTAAATATGTAGTGCATTAAAAAGCCTTAGATAATCACAGAACTGTGGTATTATACAGTTAGAAGAGGCCTCAGAATCACTAAGTCCAAGTTACCTTTAAAATTCATTCCTATTATAACATACTTGACAGATATCACATGGTCACTGCTTGAAGATTTTCAACGAAGGGTCAACTCTCCACATCCCAAGGCAGCCTACTCCAATTTCCATAAACTGGGATTGTTAGGAAATTGTTTGTGTTTTTTTCTTAAATCAAGCCTAAATTTTCCTTTTGAAGCCTCCACTTATTCATTTTAGCTCTGCCCTCAATAGCCAAAGAAAATACGTCTAATCACTCTTCCATGAGCCAACCCTTCAAATACCTAAAGACAATTATAATGTCCTACCTGAGTCTTCTTTTTCTTTAGGCTAAATGTCCCTTTTTTACCCAAGGTGAACTCCATATGACATGGACTTAAAGCCTATTATCATACTGGTTGCCCTCCTCCAGACATTTCATCTTATTAATGTTCTTTTCAAACTGTGGCAACCCACAATTGAATGAAATACTCCCACTGTAGTATAACTGGAAATATGACTTCCCTATTCTTGGAAGCTATGTCTTTCTTACTGAAAGCAAAGATCCCATTAATATTTTTGGTTGGTACATTGTCCTACTGACCATATTGAATTTGTAGCCCACTAACACTAGATCTTTATTAGTGGGATTATTGTCTAACCATGCCTGAAACATCTTGGATTGGGAGGGTGATTTTTTTTAAATGAAGTTTAAGATTTTATCTTATTTCTATTAAATATCATCTCATGAAATTTGGTTCAGAATTCATCTAAGATTGTTTTCAATTCTAATTCTGCCTTAAACTGTGTTAAATATCCCTCTTGACTTTGTGTCATCTGCAAATTGGAGAAGCATGGCTTAGGTTTCTTTGTCAAAGTTATAGATTAAAAAAATCTTAGTAGCAGAGCCAAGATGGTGGAGGAAAGGCAGTGACTTGCCTGAGCTCTCCCCAAGACCCCTCCAAATACCTTCAAATAATGACGTAAGACAATTCCTGGAGCAGCAGAACTCAGCCAAAATAATTTTCCAGCCAAAAACAACTTAGAAGGTCAGCAGGAAAGGTCTATTATAACAGGGTGAAAGTGGAGCACAAGCAAGTGCAGGCCTTGCCAGTGCAGACCCATGCCCAACACAGATCCAGCACCAGTCCCAGCAAACCAGGAACAGGCCTTGGGAGCCTCTGAAGCAGCTGCAGCAATAACTGTTTTGGGAACACAACTCACAGATGGTAAGGGTGTCAAACAATTGACCAGAGGGAGACTGCAGGGATCTCTTTGCCAGTGCTGAAGCAAGACTCTGTTGTTTTGCTCATAATCAGATCCACATCATAGTCTTGAGTGGCAGTCCCAGGTGGGGGAAGAGCACAAGCACACCAGAGCTTGCAGTCACAGTAGAACAGGATTCTGTTCTTGGTTCCAGGGCAGAAGAGCAGGCCTGTGGTTGCTTGCAGACCAGAGCACAGGCCAAGAGGGTAGTAAACATATCTCTTCTTAAATCATACCACCTTGGAAGAACTAAAAACTCACAAATTCCTAGAAGTATCTCTGAAAACAACTGCACAAATCCCCTGAAGCTTGGGGACAGTACACCCTCTGCCCTTGAAGCAGTACCCAAGTTTAACAAAGAGTTAAAAGTCAAGCAATAGGCTGGGAAAATGAGCAAACAGAAAAAAATGCTGACCCTAGAAAGTTTATATGGTGACAAGGAAGATCAAAACACACCCTCAGAAGAAAATAACAAAGTCAAAGCTCCTATATCCAAAGCTTCCAAGAAAAACATGAATTGGTCTTAGGCCATAGAAGTACTCAAAAAGGACTTTAACAATAAAATAAGAGAGGTAGAGGAAAAAAAGGAAAGAGAAATAAGAGTGATGCAAGAAAATCATGAAAAAGAAGTCAACAGCTTGGTAAAGGAGACAAAAAAATACTGAAGAGAATAACATCTTAAAAAACAGACTAGGCCAAATGGTAAAAGAGGTATAGAAAGCCAATGAGGAAAAGAATGCCTTGAAAAGCTGAATTGGTCAAATGGAAAAGGAGGTACAAAAGCTCTCTGAAGAAAACAATAAAGCAAAACCAAAAACATGCAAAAATAGAAGGCAATGTGAAATATCTCATTGGAAAAACAACTCATCTGGAAAATAGATCTAGGAGAGATAATTTCAAAATTATTGGACTACCTGAAAGCAATGATCAAAAAAGGTCCTAGATATAATCTTCCAAAAATTGTCAGGGAAAATTGCCCTGATATTCTAGAACCAGAAGGTAAAATAGAAACTGAAAGAATCCACTGAACACCTCCTGAAAGAGTTCCTAAAATGAAGACTTCCAGGAATATTATAGCCAAATTTGAGAGCTCCTAGGTCAAGGAGAAAATATTGCAAGGAGCCAGAAAGAAACAATTCAAGTACTGTGGAACCACAGTCAGAATAACATAAGATTTAGCAACTTCTACATTAAAGGATAGGAGGGCTTGGAACATGATATTCTGGAGGGCAAAGGAACTGCGATTATAACCAAAAATTACCTACCTAGTAAAACTGAGTATAATCTTTCAGGGGAAAATGGGAATTCAATGAAAAGGAGGACTTTCTGGCATTCTTGGTGAAAAGACCTGAGCTGAACAGAAAATTTGACTTTCAAATACAAGACTCTAGAGAAGCATAAAAAAGTATATAGGAAAAAGACATCATAAGGGATATTAAAAGGTTAAATTGTTTATGTTCCTACATGGGAAGATGATGCTTGTAACTCATAAGAACTTTCTCATTATTAGGGCAGCTGGATGGAGCATATTTAGATAGAGGGCACAGGTGTGAGTTGAATATGAAGGGATTATATCTTTAAAAAATAAAATTAGGGGGTGAGAGAGGAATGAACTGGGAGAAAGGGAAAGGGGGAGGTGAAATGGGGCAAAGTATCTCACATAAAAGAAACAAGAAAAACTTATCCAGTGGAGGGGAAGATGGGGGAGGTGCTAAGGAGTGAGTGAACCTTACTCTCATCAGAGCTGGCTGAAAGAGAATAATATACCCACTCAATTGGGTATAGAAATCGGTACCCTGCAGGGAAGTATGAGGGGAAAGGGATAAGGGGGGAGAGATGATAGAAGGGAGGGAAGATTGGGGGAAGTGTCAGTCAGAAACAAAACACCTTTGAGGAGGGAAAGGGTGAAAGGTGATAGAGTAAATGACATGGAGATGGAGTAGGGGAGAGGGAAATTCAGTTAGCTGAATGCAGATTGAAGCATATTTTTTTTAGTTTCTTTTTCTTACATTTTTTGTCTGTTTTCTTTCACAACCTGACTAATGTGTAAATGTTTTGCATGACTACACATGTATAACTTATATTGAATTGCTTGTGTTCTTAAGAGTGGGGGGTGGACAGGGAGGGAGGAAGAGAATTTGGAACACAGTTCTTAAAATGGATGTTAAAATTGTTTTTACATGTAATTGAGGGAAAATAAAATTCAATAAAGACCTAAAAAGAAAAAAATCTTAAATAACATAAGACAATGAACTGATTACTGAGATCTCCACTGGAAATCTACTTCCAAACTGATATCAAACCACTGTTCACTACTCTTTGAGTCTAGCATTTCAGCCAGTTTTTAAAGCACTTAATTATACTGTCCCATATTTTCCACAAGAAAACATACTACTTAGTGAAATTTTTTCTAATATCTCATTCAAGTACTTTCATAGCATTCTACCGACCTGCCAATCTAGTACAACTAACTAAAAGGAAATAAACTTACTCTGAATTTATCTCCTCGATAAAAAATATGCTGGTATCTTTTCTCTGTATTAACTAGTGATTCCTTTAATGTTATATTCCAGAATTTTGTCAGAAAAAGTCAAACTCATGACCCTATAGTAAGACTCTATTTTCTTCCTTTTTGAATATCCAAACATCTGCATTTCTTCAGATTTTCAGTACCACTCTTCTTCTTCACAGTCATTCAAAGACTTTTGACAATGGCCAATAATCAGTGTGCTAGTTCATTGGATGAAATTCATCTGCATTTGATGTTTTGAATTCCTCATGGTGCTCTCTTTCCTATCTCCCTACTTATCTTAGTTCTTATTTTTCTATTAATCATTTCTGTCATGGTTTTCATAGACAGACATGCTTTTTGCAGTTCTTTCTCCTTGGCAATAAAAACAGAAGTAAATAAGCAATTCAAGAGGTGCTCACTACATTCAGTTACTATCACTCCATCAATCTCTAGCATTAGTCCTATCCATTCTTTGATCCTCTTTTTGCCCCAATATAGCTTAAAATGTGTTCTCAGTTATCTTCCATAGCCCCAGGACATTTTGAGCCTTAGTACTCATGACAATATTTATACAACTAATTTTACATTACTTGTTTTTAATTCTATTTTCTGCACCTCTTTTAAAAATACAAATTGTTTACTGAGGTTTCTGTGTATTTATGCCCATTTTTATATAATTCTCCCTGTTCTCTGCCTTCTCTTTTTGTCTTCAGAATTTCATTCTTGAGCACTTTCACTCACATAGTCTGCCTTCCCCTGTAGAATTTCAGACCAGACATTTTACCATTTCTTTCAATGAACCATTTGAGTTCTGCTACTGTGAAATCCATGGCTCATGTTAGATTATGCCTGATCTTCCTCTGTTTCTGTACCACAAATTTTTAAAATAGAGAGGTGAGTCCCTTCAATGTTTCCATTCCTTTGTCCCCAGCATTAGGTACTCTTTTGTAAAAATCAGACTAAGAAAATCAGTTAGCCTCATTGGTTTATCTACCTCTTGATCTTGCCTTTATGTGCTTTTGATGATACTCCCTCTCATGCCTAACTTCAGTGGATCATGTGGTCATTTTTCTCTTGTCCCTCTATTTTCAGTAAAAAAACCCCCACCTTTTGATTAGATATTTGAACTCTTTGAAATCTATTCTGCTTGATTATATGTTATATATTAGATGCCTTATGGTATCATTCTTATATTTCATAATTTCTAAGATTTAATGATAATTTCTTCCCATGATTCCTGCTATTTGTACTTCCTTTTTTTGGATGGGGCAATGAGGGTTAAGTGACTTGCCCAAGGTCACACAGCTAGTAATGTCAAGTGTCTGAGTTCAGATTTGAACTCAGGTCCTCTTGAATCCAGGGCCAGTGCTTTGTCCGTTGTGCCACCCAGATACCCCCCTTAATCACTTATTCTTGATTTGCCAGTATCAGATCTAAAACAGCAGCTCCCACCTTTTGAAAAATTTAATTATCAACATGGAAGTCAAGAATTTATCATATATTCTGCTACTAACAGGGAACAAATTCCAGCAGATGTCAGGGTAGTTACAATAAATACCCTATCATGTCCTATTATTAATAATGTGATCTGCTTCTGGAAGTCATCCCATTTATTCTTTCTATCTAGTGACCTGTGTTCTAATACTATTAAATGTTACTTCTGTTTCTTCTTCCTTTGATCCTTGCCTAAATCTTTTCCACTAGTTTGTCTTTCTCCTTGATCAGTTTCCTGAGAGAGGGATATCTTTATACATATCACTATTCCATGGTCCATTTTATCTAATTTGTTTTTTATTAATGTATACTTTCTCATTGTCATGCATTATACCTTACCATGTGTCAGTGATTTGAACTCAAATTTACCTCCTTACATTAAGATTACTAGTTCCAGGGGCAGCTACGTGGTGCAGTGGATAAAGCACCGGCCCTGGATTCAGGAGGACCTGAGTTCAAATCTGGACTCAGACACTTGACACTTATTAGCTGTGTGACCCTGGGCAAGTCACTTAACCCCCATTGCCCTGCAAAATAAAAAATAAAAAATAAGATTACTAGTTCCTACTTTTGTTTGTTTCTGTATGAATATCCCAGCCTATAAAAGTTATCACTCTCCTTCTGGGTGGTATCTACTATGAATTACAGAACATCTTTACTCAAATTTATCTTTCTGTGCTGTCCTTTCAAGTATCTTGCTTGGCAGATGTATGGGTAGTTTTCTCCTTATTCCTCCATTTCCACTTTAAAACTCTAATGTTGAGATTAACAAGTTACTGAGCAAAAGCAAATATGTTCAGCCTTCTCTTGATGCCTTCCTAAAAGCAGGTTATTTAGTATTGTACATAGTGACATGGAAATCTAAATTTTACTCTATGACACTTATTGTCTAAAAATTTGCCTTTCTCTCTAAAAAACTCTACATTCAGTTAATAATAGCAATGAAAGCATTACTTGGGACCCTAAAGTCTTTAGCATCCAGCCAGTACTTCATAATTATGTACTAAGATCATTAGAAACTTCAACTGCAAACATAAGAATAATTATAGGATAAAGTTTGTATGAATTTATTGGAAGAAGATAACTTAATGGATCAGAGTTATAACATGTAGGTTCTATATATTGTTTCAAAGAAAAACAATCTCCTTAAAACATGGCCATTCTGATACTAAACAGAATGAACCAGAGCAGTTAGGAAAGAGTTATTTTTTGTTTTTGTTTTTTTAATCATGTCTCTCTTAGATGTAAGATTTTGGTCTGGAAGCATACCAACGACTAGCTATTATTTCAGGGAACAATGGATTAATGGAGTTTAAAATAAACTCCCTTATAAAAGAACATGTAGGGCTACACTCTACTTGCTGTGTAAATAGGGGTTTAATTAACACTTAAGGTTTTGCATTTTCACAGGTTGTAAGTGTTAATTAAATCTACTTATACAAAAAAGAAATGATGTCTTACATATCTTTTGTAAGAATATAAGGAAGTTTTAGTTGGAGTACAACTATTCAAAAGTATAGCAAGTTATAGAATCATAGAATCTTTTTCTGGGAAGAGACTTTTCTCATCTTAGCCAATTTCCTACCCAAGGCAGGAATCACTATAATAGCCAACCTCTGCTTGTGTACTTTTTAGTAAATCAAGAGATAGAATTTATACTGTAGTTAGGGTTTCTTAATCTTTTTTATGTCATACACTCCTTTGCTTGTCTTCTAACACCTATAGAACTCTTCTCAGAACAGTTCGTTGTCATCTTTCCTTCATAACTGAAATACGAAATTTCAGCTAGAGGTTTCAGCTAGCATCTCTGGTGTGAGGGCTTGCTGAGTACTTTTAAGGGCTTCTCATCCAACTCTTACTTGTGACTTCTAGAAGCTGGAGCATGCACAGCAGCCATATCCTGTTAAACCATCTTGGCAGATGGGCTAAACCAGGTTGAGGTTAATCAACAGGCTTTAAAACTATTGATGAATTAGAGGGATGTCTACCCAGCCTTGTAAAGACTTTCCCTAGCTGAATGGGTGGATGAGAACAATTTGTTCCAATGACCACGAAAGCAGCTGAAGCAAATGCTGTGGAGTGCTTAGAGCTCGGTCAATTGTGTAAAACACGCAGGTCACTGGGCCATTCCCAGTCATCTTGATTTTTGTCCTGACACTGAATTTCTATGGCTCAGGAAAAGAGAGTGAGATTGATTACATTGTGCGACTCTGCCTCACTTAAATTCAATTCAAGCACAAGTCAAGATATCACCTGTGATGTCATTGTTCCTCTTTAAAAATGAAGGACAGGGGCAGCTAAATGGTGCAATGGAGAGAGCACCGGCCCTGGAGTCAGGAGTACCTGAGTTCAAATCCGGCCTCAGAAACTTAACACTTACTAGCTGTGTGACCCTGGGCAAGTCACTTAACCCCAATTGCCTCACTAAAAAAAAAAATGAAGGACAAACCACAACAATGAAAATAAAGATATAATTCATTCTACCTTCCAGTTTTATAGCCTGTCCCAGTCTGAAATCTGTCTACCAAGTTAAGAAATTCTGCACTGGGGTATGCTATTTGAGCTCCTAACAATATTATGATTCAGTATTATTTAGCCAGTAGTGCTGCAATGTTTTTCTCAATGCTTGTCACAGAGTCTCATACATTCTCTCCATCAGCTCTGCCTTTAATTGTTATCTTTGACCCTAATATCCACTTAACAGCCTTTCCACCAAAATTTTGCAGAATAGGCTACACTTGTATTTTACACTGTATTTTCACCCAATCACTCTTCAACACAACTATGTTCCTGCTTTTGCTGGAAACATTCTAGTGACTGCTTAAACATCACCAGTGATGCACTCACCAAATCTATTTGCCTTACTTGGTTCTTGTGCCATTACATTATACTATTATTACATGGCAGATTAAGTATATTATTTTCTTCTCCTAGGAATGCCCTTTTCTGTTTATTGTTTTTTATCTTTAGTTCTCCTTTAGAATCATGCTCCCCAAGATTCTCTCCTTGACTGTCTTCAATTGACTCACTGTACTCTCTTCTTGATGGTGTCTGTAACAATTCCAGGCTTATTTTACACTACATTTCCCAAGCTCTGTGTTCCAGCCAGACTGGACTATTAGCTGTTCTATGAACTTGGCAATTCATCTTCTGCCTCTGGGAATTTAGAGAAGTCATTTCCCATGAATGATAAGAATATACTTTTTTTAAGGGAGGCAATTGGGGTTAAGTGACTTGCCCAGGGTCACACAGCTAGTAAGTGTTAAGTGTCTGAGGCCGGATTTGAACTCAGGTACTCCTGAATCCAGGGCCGGTGCTCTATCCACTGCGCCACTTAGATGCCCAAGAATATACTTATTCTTATCTCTGTCTCCGAATCTTGGTATTCCTTCAAGGCTCAAATGAGGTGGCACCTTTTTTGGGCCTTCCATGATCACTACTGTTAATACTTTTTCTCTCCTCAATTTACCTAGTGTTTTACTGATATATGTTTCTTATCAAACTCCTCCCTTACCCTTGCTACAGAAGGTGGCCTCCTTAAGGGAAGGAATTATCTTTCCTTTTTGTATTTGTTTCTTCATCATCTAGCACAATGCTTTACAAATATAGTATTTAATAAATGGTTATATGACTGAATTTATTCTTGCTCTTATGTGAATTCTATGAGCAATGGATTTAGAAGGAACTAAAATTCATTTCTCTCATAAAGATGAAATAACTCAGGATTGGAATGTGAAGGGACTTCTCTAATTGCAAGGGATTAGCAGTAGTTGGAAAGTAGAATATCTGTAAGACCTTCAATATTATGGAAAAACTAGAAATATAATTTGGGTAGAAAAAGTTTAGAAGCTTCAATAAACTGAAAAAGGACAAGAAAAAGAGAATTTAACTGGAACAGAAAGATTCAATGGAGGAAAAGGATGAAACAAAAGAAGACTGGTACTAGGAGGAGGAACAAAATCCAATTGGAGGAGGACTTTGGTATGACAAGAAAAAGGAGGGCGGGTGAGGCTATAAAAGTGCTAAGAGAAAGTGCTCATTAAGTAAGTGGAGTTTGGAAGGGAAGTTGACCACAAGTTACTAGGGGTGGGGGAGAATCACAACAAAGAAGTAGCAATCTTGCTTACTTCAGGAAAGTATGTAGAGAAGGAAGTATTTTACAGTAAAACTGAATAGACTATGGGGTGTTCGCATTTATGCTGTAGCCATAATTTTCTATCCTCAGTAAGCTAATAATTCTATCAACAATATCATTGCTTCTGTAAAAGGGCCACTTATATGACTGTCCTTTGCTTTTGGTTAGTCAATAAATATTTATTCAGTCCATGCTATGTGCCAAACACTATGCTGAGTTCTAGGAATGCAAACAAAGGTTTACAGTCTCTGCTCTTGATGAGTTCACAGTCTAATGAAAGAGAAACATACAAACAACTATGTACAAATAAGCTATATACATTATTCATTGGAATTGATTAACAGTCAAAAGGTACTAAAATTAAGAGATATTAGAGAAGACTTCACTTAAAAGGTGAGATTTTAGCTGGAACTTGAAGGAAGTTAGAAAAGCCAGGAGGTAAAGATTAAGAGGGAGAGTATTCTAGGCATGAGGGACTGCCAGTGAAAATGCTTGGAATTGAGAGATGGAAGGTGTTGTTCCAGGACCAGTGTCACTGGATTATAGGGTACAAGGAGAGAGGGAATGGTTGGTGTAAAGTATAAGACTGGAAAAGTAGAGGTGGAAGCAGATTAAAAAGGGATCTGAAAACCAAAGAATTTTTATATTTGAAGCTTTAGAGATCCACTGGAGTTTATTGAGAAGTCAGAAAATAAACATTTATCATATTTATACTATGTACCAGACACGAGTTAAAGGGTGACATGGTCAAACCTCCAGATGGTAGACTGAAGTGGGAAGAGATTTGTCTTAGGGAGATAAACCAGAAGGCTATATAAATAACACAAAAGTGAGGTGATGGGGCCTATACCAGGGTGGTTGTAGTGTCAGAGGAGAGAAGAGAGCATATGAAAGAGATATTGTGACATTGTCAACAAATTGGATATAGGGGTGTGAGAATGAGAAGTTGAAAATGACACCTAGGCTGCAAATCTGAGTGACTAGGAGGATGATAATGTCATAGCCAATAACAGTAAGGTTGGCAAGGGGAAGGATTTTGTGGGGAAGATAATGAGTTCAGTTTTGGACATGTTGAGATGTCTACAGGACATCCAGTTTGAGATGTTCAATAGACAGTTGAAGGAAGCAACTACTACACATTTTCTCTTGAGTCTTGTCCTCTCCAGGCTTAACGTCCTCAATTCTTTCAAGTCATCCTTTAATATCCTGGTTGCCCTCCGCTTGACATCTTCCAGTTACTTCTCTTTCTTGAAATGTCAGAAAATGTAGTAAAGCTGACCAGGACCGAAAATAGAAATCCCTATTTCTGGATACTACACTTCACTTAATGTAGCTGGGATCACATTTATTTTCTTAGCTTTCATACCACACTGTTGACTTATAATGAACTTGTAATCCACTTAATTGACAGACCATTTTTCTTTTTAGACAACCTATTATCTACCCATGGTTTTCCCATCTTCCTTTAAAATTTATTTTTTAATTGAGATTTAAAACTTTACCTTTGCCCTATTGAGTGCCCCATTGTTCAATTCAGCCCAGTTCTCTAGCCTATCAAAATCTATTTGAACAATGAAAATGTTGTTATATGTTACCTTATATAAAGATTATATCTACAATTTATATTGTTAGCTTATCCCTTCCAGCTTTGGTCATTGAAAATTTGATCAGCTTGGCAGCTGTTCCTTTATCTAATTCACTGATTATTATGTTAAACAATATGGGGCCAAAAATCTCTTAAGTGCTCTACTAGAGACTTCCTTCCCAGATAATGCCTCAGAAGTAGTTACTACTCTTTGAATCTGACCATTTAACCAGTCAATATCTATACACTTGTACTGTCATCTATCCTGCATCTCTTCATATTCTGAATGAGATCATGAGACTTTATCAAAATAGTTATTCAAATCTAAGTAAAGGATTTTTTATGACATTCTGCTCTTCAAACCGCAGGTTAATAGGTAAAAAGGAAGCTTCCTTAAAAAACTTGGAAGAGGACTTTTAATGTAAAAGAAATATCTAAAAGAATTTGAAGAGAGAAAGAGTAGTTCTCACCTGCATGAGGAGGCTGGAAAAGTGGAAAAATAACACACTGTGGTATAAAGGAAAAATTAGGATTATTAAAAACATAAAAGTGAGAAAAAAATTAAGGCACTCTTTGAAGAGGAAGACACTCTGAGAAGAAAGCATTTGCTTGTTAGCTAGCTAACTCAGTGGTTATAGCATTAGGCCTAAAGTCAGGAAGATGTTTTTTAGTTCAAATCTAGCCTCAGATACTTATTAGCTTTGAAAATTTAGACAAGTCATTTAACCATTTTGCCTCAGTTTCCTTATCTATAAAATAGGGATAATAATAGCATGTACCTCCCAAAGTTGTTATGAGGATCACATTAAATAATATTTATAAAGCAGTTGGTCCAATACCCTATAGAATGTAAGTGCTATATGAATGCTAGCCATTATTATCCTCTTTGTCCTACTCCTTTTCCTCTAAATTCTGATGTTTGAGGTTCAAATATTATCCTATTTGGAAGAGTATATGATAAGGATCAGAAAGAGAAGAATAATGGAAGTTGTTCATTTGGAGGTATTGAGGCATCTTTTTGTTAATCTAATGGTAATGGAGATGTCTATTTCCTTCCCAGTACATGTATCTAGGATAAGGAATGTCCTGAAACTTATAAATTGGGTGACTACTACCTACTTCTGATTATTCCTGTGGGCACAAATGATACTGATAAAAAACATGATACTGACACAGAAAACATTCAGGCAATCATCTGTCTAATAAACACAGATTTATTAACTACCAACTATACCAACTAGTAACTGCCAGGCAATAACTAGGCAGTAGGAATACAAAATACAAAAATATTAAAAATTTTAAAAATAGCTCCTACCCACAATGAGCTTATGTTTCAACAAGGGAGAGCACATATGCATGGTTAGGTATACTCAACCATAATTAGAACATATATAAGAAAAACTTGGGATTGATAGGCAGTCAGTGAGGTACTAGAAGCTAGGAAGAGCATGAAAGGCCCAATGCAGAAAGTAGAGCTTGAACTAAGTCTTAAAAGAAACCAGGGATTCCAAGAGATGGAGGTGAAAACCATGACCCTCTTTTAGTAATGGGGGATATGCAGTGAAAGGCATGGAGATTGGATGTGCATGAAGCATAAAGGTAATGAGGCTGAACCATAGAGTGCCTGGAGGTGAATGACTTGTAAGGAAACCAAAAATTTTATATGAATCTATGTGTTGAAGAGCCTTAAATGGCAAAAAGAAGGATTTTTGTTGCTAAAATGGTAGAGTGAGTAAGGAACCCTCCCAAATTTCCTCTCCAAACAACTAGAAAATTGCCTCAGAATTGTTTCAGGAGTAGGCCAGCAGCTTACCATCCCTGTAGGAATTTCTATCTTATCTGGGTGGGAGGGGAGTGAGCTCCAAGGGGTAGTCCACCAAGTCCCCACCCTCCTGAAAACCAGCAGCCCCCTAGGGAAGTGAGTAGCCTGAGCCAAACAGCAAGGCCCTACCCCCAAAACCCACCACCAACACAGGGAGGACCTACCCCCCAATACATGCTAGAAGGAGAGCTTACCCTACAGAGAAAGCAAGCAGCTTAAACCCTGCAGCCCAGTGAAAGTCACCAGTAAGACCCAGAACCCCAACACAAAAATTTGGAACACCCAACTCTCACATTAAAAACACCAAAGTTACAAAAAACAAAAAAGGAATAAAAATGAACAAAAAACAAAACAAAACAAAAGTTTGACTAGAGAAAATTACTCTGGTGATAGGGAAGATTAAAGCATAAACTTAGAGGAGGACAATAGTGCCAAAATGGCTACAGATGAAACTTCAAAGAAAAATGTAATTTGGTCTCAGGCCCAAAAATAATTCCTGGAAGAACTTAAAAAGCACTTTAAAAAGCAAAGTAGAGAAGTAGAAGAAAAATTTGGAAAAGAAATGAGAGCAATTCAAGAGAATCATGAAAAAAAGTGTCAATAGTATGGGAAAAGCTATACAAAAATTTACTGAGGAAAATGACTCCCTAAAAAACAGAATTAGCTTAATGGAAAAAGAAGGACAAAAGGTCACTGAAGAAAATAATTCCTTAAAAATTAGAATTGAACAAATGTAAATGAATGACTCTGTTAGACATCAAGATACAATAAAACAAATTAAAAAGAATTAGAAAATGTGAAATTTGTTTTTGGAAAACAACTGACCTAGGAAATAGATCTGAGAGAGATAATATAAGAATTATTGGACTCCCTGAAAGCCATGATAAAAAAGCCTGGATAATATCTTTCAAGAAATTATCAAAGAAAACTTCCCTGGTATATTAGAACCAGAGGGGAAAATAGAAATTGAAAGAATTCATCAATCACTTCCTGAAAGCAGTTCTAAAATGAAAACTCCCAGGAACATCATAAACAAATTCCAGAGCTCACATATCAAAGAGAAAGTATTGCAAACAGCCAAAAAGAAACAATTAATTAAAAAAACATGGAACTACAGTCAGGAATACACAGGATTTGGCAGCTTCCATATTAAAGAACTGGAGGGCTTAGGATATGATACACCAGAAGCAAAGGAAGTTAGGTTTACAAGTAAGAATCACCTACCCAGCAAAATTGAATATAATCTATCGGGGGAAAAATGGATATTTAATGAAATAGAGGAGGCCATATTAATTAAAAGGCCAGAACTGAACAAAAAATTTGACTGCCAAATACAAGACTCAAGGGAAACATAAAAGGTAAAAAAGAAGAAAGAAAAAAATTAAGAAATTCATATATGAGACAAGATAATATTTGGAAGTCTTAACTTTATTACTTATAGGAACAATTAGAAGGAATATATATATATATACATATATACATATATATATACACATATACATATATACATACATACATACATACATATATATATATATATATATATATATATATATATATATATATATATACACAGAGGATATGGTTATAAGTAACATGATGGGATGATACTCTCCCCTGCCAAACAAAAATAAAAGGGTGAGAAATTGAACTGGAAGGAGGGGGGATTGAATGAGAATAAATGATCCCACATAAAAGAGGCATGAAAGAACTATTAAAATGGAGAAGAATATGGGGGGGCAGTAAAACTTAAACCTTACCCTTATCAAAATTGGCTCAAAGAGGAAATAACATATACACTTGGTTGTATATAGAAATCTATCTTACCCTATAAGGGAGTTAAGAGATGGGGATAATAGAAGGGGCAGGAGAGACTGCTAAAAGGAAGGGGATATTGGGGAAGGCAGTGGTCACAAGTAAAACACTTGTGAGGGGGGAAAGTGTGGGGGTAAGAGAGAGGGGGGACAAACAAGCAAAAATAGCATGTAGGGAAATAAATGGTTATCATAACTATAAATGTGAGCGGGACAAACTCACCCTTTAAATGGAAATGCATATCAGAATGAATTTAAAAAAACCAAATCTTACAATATATTGTTTATAAATGTCAAAAAGAGCAGTTCATATTTGATCCTAGAAATAATAAGGAGCCACTGGAGTTTATTGAGGCTATACTGTCAAACCTGTCCTTTAGGATAATGACTTTTACAGCTTTGAGGAGGATGGGAGTGTGGAGAAACTTGAGGTAGAGAGACACGTTAGGACACTATTACAACAAACTAATCAAGAGGTAATGAAAACTTTACCCAGATTAGTAGCTATGTGACTAGTGAGAAAAAGGTATATGAGAGATGTGGGAGCAAAAATGGCAAAATTTTGGCAACTAATTGGATATATGTGGTGAGTGAGAGTAGAGCCCCTACTCTTAAAATTAAAGCATGACATTTATATATATATATATATATATATATTTAAATTTCCTTGAAAGAAAATCTCATCTATTTCAGCTCTCTGATAGCCATTTCTCTTCTATCATTTCCAGGGCACAGTTCATTGTCCTTGAAAGAAAAAAAAATACATAACCAAAAAGTAATTGAGAAATAATCAATGGTCTTCTCTCTGTTGTCAGTTATCATCATATCCCCCCAGGCAGTAGGCCTCTCCCTTGTTTGATCCTACACTTTCTCCCAATATAACCTAATATAATAAATAACAACCATTCTCTTGTACTTCGTTCACTTTTCTCGACAGCCTCAGAACACTCTGATTTTTAGTATTCCTCATACTATTTTTTAAACCGGACTTGCCACCCTTTTATGTTCATCTTCTATTATCTGCCATCTCCTCTTTCTGGGTGTATGTGATGAATGGATATATATGTGTATATGTATATGTGTATGCATGTGTATGTATGTATGTTTATGGATATGCACATATATACATGTGTGTGTATATATGTATATCTATATCTATATATTGATTCTAAGTTGATTGATGAGTTCCTAATGAACATACAACACCCATTTTCTCCTCCTCATTGGAATGATTAATTTCCCTTTGTGCTTTTTTTTTTTTTTTTAGTGGGGGAGGATTTTATTCTTGAGGATTCCCCATGTCTCCCAGACTTAGTTCACCTATATAATTTTGTCCTATAGGACCTTTCTTTCTTTCTTTCCTTCTTTCTTTCTTTCTTTCTTTCTTTCTTTCTTTCTTTCTTTCTTTCTTTCTTTCACTCCCTCTCTCTCTTTCTCTCTCTCTCTCTCTTTCTTTCTTTCTTTCTTCCTTCCTTTCTTTCTTTCTTTCTTTCTTTCTTTCTTTCTTTCTTTCTTTCTTTCTTTCTTTCTTTCTTTCTTTCTTTCTTTCTTTTTGTGGGGGCAATGAGGTTTAAGTGACTTGCCCAGGGTCACACAGCTAGTAAGTGTCAAGTGTCTGAGGTCAGATTTGAATTCAGGTCCTCCTGAATCCAGGGCTGGTGCTTTTATCCACTGCGCCACCTAGCTGCCCCCTGAATATTTTCAAAGATAGGATGAAAATACAGGATGCATTTTGCACTATGCCTAGCTTTCTTATCTTACCCCAAACTCTTAGAGAGAATGGATACTTTACTCTATAGTTCCTTTTATTTCAACTCCAGAAGACAGTTTCTGACCCTGTAAATTAGATCAGGGCTTCTTAAATTTTTTCTACTTGCTACCTTTTTACCTGAGACATTTTTATTTGATCCCAGTTATATAAGTACATAAGATAGGTATACATAACCTTTTACTGTGGTCAAATTTTTCTCAAACCCCACATTATATGATCCATGGGGTCATGACAGTTTAAGAAGCTTTGAATTATAATAGCAGCCAGTATAGAATGTCCTTTTGATTTTTCTGCCTTTTGAAAGATGGAATTATCAGAAAGGGCAAGTAGATGGCATAGTAGATAGAGTGTCATGCCTGAGTCAGGAAGATTATTCGAGTTCAAAACTGGCCTCAGATATTTACTAGCTATGTGACCCTGTGCAAGTCACTTAACCCTGTTTCCCTCAGTTTCCTTATCTGTAAAATGAGCTGGAGAGGGAAGTGGCAAATCACTCCAGTATCTTTGCCAAGAAAATCCCAAATTAGGTCACAAAGAATTGAACACAACTAAAACAAATGACCAACAACAAGAACAAGCTGTGTGACTCTGGGCAAATCACTTAACTTCTTTCTGCTTCAGTTTTCTTATGTGTAAAATGGGGACAACAATATCACCTTCTTCCTATCATTGTGATAATAGTTGTAATGCACTTAGTAAATCTCAAAGTGTTATATAAATGATAAATATTTATTATTATTATTATTATGTTAAGAAGTTATTGGCTATTCTGCTTTTGACAAAGAAGGGTAGCAGATATCTGTATACATGTAGACTCCCATCACTGCCTGCTCTGTGGCAGTTCTGTGATGTTTCTTGAATTCCTTACAGATTTCTTCTTTCTGTTCCATTAGTCTATCATAAAACTTTCTGTTCTTCCCTTCTGTTTCTCTCCCAATCTTTACCCAAATGATCTTCACTGTACTTCTATATTCTGATTCCTCAATTTCTTCAAATGATTATTTATTTTTATATTCATTTCTACCTCTTCTTATCTCTACTCTTTTTTTTTTTTTTGAATAAGGCATACCTATGCAGAGCTATATTCTAGTCATGGATTTTTGTCCCATCAAGTCTTTTGATGTCTATGAGCTCAGTGTGTCTCCCTGTATCAGGACCTCTAGTTCTTCTTGTTTAATGCCTAATTCTTGGACATTCATTAATGCATAGGTGTACGAGCTGATATTCTTCATTTGTTTTAGCCACTCTTCCTGGTTATTCAGGCAGTTGTAAAAGTAAGTAGTTAATTGTATCTTAAAGTCCTTTTGATGAGATTTTCAAATCAGCACAGATATATTCTCTACCAACCTTAGCAAGTACATTGCATCATTGGCTAGAAGCCTGCAATTCTCATTTATTAATGTTAGAGAAATCCAAATCCAGTTTTTAAACACAAATTTGTTAGCCAGCATTTAACTTCCCAGATAAGTTTTTCTCTCCCACATCCCTTGTCTTCAATGTGAAACAGTATGGAAAATATAACCTGTGTACCCCTGTGGTGTTCAGTTTCTTGCCCAAGAATTCATAAATTTAAAAAAATATATATATTTTCCAGGCTCCCTCTGCCAGTATTACCTGTGACCAAATAATTCACTAGAAGTTAGTAATAGTTACCCATTTTGGGAGAGCAGGGAGCCATTCAGTTTTTGTAACAGTTTAAATAGCATAAAGATAAAAGTAAACAGTTAAGAAAACTGAAACTCCCCAAAGCCTCTAGCTTTGTCCACCAGCAAAGGGAGTGACAAGGGAAGAAGCAGGAAATGAGTGATAGCCAGGTGACTCCCTAATTCTGGACCAAGGAAATATGGGAAAGTGCATGTAGAATGGATTCACTAATTGACAGCAACCCAGAATCTGGGCCTTATTTCCCTCATACACAAAATATGGAAAACAACACCACCTAACTCCTAGGTTTGTTGTGAGGATCAAATGAAGTAATACGTGTAAAGCAAAATGCTATATAAATGTTAGCTTAATAACTACTTATTCTAGTAGTAGCATTAGCAACAGAAACAGCAGTAGCAGTAAAATTAGTAGCAGTAGGGAGGGAAAGTTGTCCAGAAGTTGTAGTTCTCTTAAAATCAAAGGACTGCACATTTATTCTTTTAACAGTTTCTTGAATTTATAATAACATCTCATCTGCTTCTTTTTGAACCAGCACCTATCAAATTTAATTTTGACATAGTTGTAGCAACTTACTTATTTTTTGAAGAAAAAGGAGGAATAAAAGAATAGCAATAATTCAAGGAAATTAAACTACACTGCTTCCATTCAATTAGTTCTCTCAGCTTTCACTTTTCTGCCATCAATCCAGTTTGTAACCTCCCCATCAGTTGTTCATAGTCATCAATCCTTTGCCCCTATTACTAATACTTCATCCTCTCAGGCAAGATGGTGATTCTCCCTTTTATATAATTTGTTTTGATAAATCTTGGGAAGCGTAATCTTCATTTATCCTAGGCTTTGTTTTTCAACCTTTTCTTGTGGAAACAGGAAGTGAAATAAAGACCCGAAGATTCTCATTTCAATTTTCCTCAATCTCTGAAATTTCTCCTCAAATTTAATCTCTGATATTCTTTACAAGTCTAAACCCCTACATATAATGTTTGTAATTTGCTGCTCAGCCTCAGTACTTTTCTCTTCTCTTGCTCCTAAATCCATGTAAGAAATCCCAATGTGAGAAATGATCTTTATAATGAATACCTTGGAGATAGAATCCTGACTTCCTCCCCCATTCCAAATTCTTTCTTGATAAAATAAATTTAACTCTTCTTGGTCCTGGTCAGAGATATAAACCTATAAGATATGATACTCTCCTTGTCCCTGGTCACAGCTATTAACTTTTAGGAATCTGGCTTGCCCAGGGTCACACAGCTAGTAAGTGTCAAGTGTCTGAGGTTGGATTTGAACTCAGGTCCTTCTGAATCCAGGGCTGTTGCTTTATCCACTGCACCACCTAGATGCTCCCAACTTTTAGGAATCTTGATAAGAATAACCCTTCTAAATTCTTGTTAGAGCAATAAAAGTTTGGTCTGGAGTGAAGATTAATAGTTAACCCTAGGTTAGGAGGTGATCTGTGATCAGACCTTCATTTTAATATAGCCTACCTCCAAATTAAGTTGACCAATCAGAGGTTATTAGGCATTCCTCAGAATTACCTCCTCTTCTAAGCGCATATAATCTGTGACCCCACCATCATTAGGGGTCTTTAGTCTGAGAGAGTCAGCCAGATGATTATTCTTTTATTAATTTGCTTACAGCATATTAATAAAATGATGATGTTACTCGGAAACTATTTCTCATATTTTTAATCATCACACCAGTATACAGATGTAGAAACACAGGTTTCCTCCCCAGGTTTTCAGGATTTTTGCTTCACCATGGTTCACAATTTAAAACAATTATCTGGATCTGTTCACTACTGCTTTGTCTTTGTAACCCTCAGCATGAAAATGGAAATGGGGGTTTCATAAATTACCCAGAGGGTAATAGAAACATGGCCGTGTCTGACTACCACAAATTAGGCACTGCCAGTAGCAGAGCAGGAGAACAAATATATCCCAGTCACCATTTTTCTTCCCAGTCCCAGTTTATTTCAGCTTCAGTACCCATTACCAGATCAGCATCTGACATCATCAGACTATCTACTTTCTGTCAGCCCAGAAAGCCAAAGCATTGGGTATATGAGAACTTCATCATGCTGGCAGGGAGATTAGGCTATCTCTGTTACATTTATATATGTACCCTGACCTCTGCTTAACAGTGGGAGAATGTGTTAGCCCAGAGTGGATCATTTTTATATTTATGTATTTATCTATTTGTTCAATTCATTTATTTACTCATTCACAAATTCATTTATGGATATAGTTTATAGAGAGTTTGCTGTTAAAAGGAGGAGAATTTGGAATTTAGAAGCCATAAATATAATGAAATACATTCCCTTAATTTCTCAGAGGGGGAGAGTTTGTGTTTTCTTGTGCTTTATATACTTTAAAAACCACATAAGAGTGAACTATTTCCGTCTTGGACACAGAGAAAAAAAAGAGTCATTGTTCTTCTCCCTCATTACTCTTTTCTATTAATACAAAAATCTAATGACATCACTGGCAGTATTGTGGCTAAAATTTAAGGTTTCAAGGGTGCATAACCAAAGCCCTCTGCTGGAAACTAAGAAAGCTAACAAAATGCACCCTAATATAACAAATGCAGGAGTTCCTTTTCTGGCTCCAGCATGTCCTTTCTTTTCTGTTAGCTCATCTAAATCTCTCCTGTTCCATTTTATATTTTGTATGCCTTTTATTGTCTTCTCTTCACATTGATCATTGCCAGCTTTAAAATAATTCTTTGTTTTAGCCATTTAAAAAAATCTTTACCCAGTTTTATGGGGACTACTCTTCAAACCTTCCATTAAAATCAGTGGCATTCTCCCATATTTTCTTGTTATTATAGGTTAACATGGGGTCCAATGCTCACATAAAGCCTGATTGGTAAGGAAACCCTAAGTTTTATGATTGAAACTCAAAGAAATGAAAAAATCTTATAAATAATGAAAGACAACATGACATTGTGACTAGATAGCTAGTTCTGGATTATCTAGGTTAAGGTCTTGCCTTTAATACATCATATGTTAGTAGTGACCCCGAGCAAATCACTTAATATTTCATGACCTTAGGCAACTCTCTGAAACTGTTGCAGATAAATTGGCCATTGTATCAGTGGAGATAGATATAATAAAGAATTATGTCGCATAATATGTTTATTACAAATTGACACAATTAGAAAAAATAGGAATACAAAATTCATATTTGGAAATGATTCCAGTGTTTAAAAACAAGCTACTTTTAAATCATCAGTACTTATCATCTGTTTTGTTGCAATGAAAGAATTATGAAATCACATTTATAACTTGGGGAGAATGTATTTTGAAATATTAAAAGTTGAACTTCTGTTAAAATCAAAAGTTGCTTATTTGTTTTTACATTTACTTGACATTATCAGAAAAGATCATCTGCCCTTTTAGCCACAAATTTTCAAATTTAATTTCAAAGTGATTGTATCATTTTATTTTTTAACAAACTAGAAATAAAATAACAGTATTTTGAACATATTAGATGAATACTTTAAGCCTTTTAAAATATAAAACTTCATTTACAGAGATCACTATTATCATGAAATTCCTATTTTCAATCAATTATGTAATTGCATTTGAGCTAATGATGTGGTTTGCAAGTCTAATCTTCTTTGTTTCTCCTCCTAACCCCCAACAGGAGTACAATTCACCTTTCATACCTTTCATTTGGAAGATCATCATGACTACTTACTAATCACTGAAAATGGCAGTTTTACTCAGCCCTTGGCACGCCTCACTGGCTCAGAACTTCCTTCAACAATCAACGCTGGTCTCTATGGAAATTTCAGGGCTCAATTGCGATTTATTTCGGATTTTTCAATATCATATGAAGGATTTAACATTACATTCTCTGGTAAGAAAACATGAATAAGCAGGGTTTTTTTGTTTGTTTAACTAGCTTTTTTTTGGGTGTAGATCTGTGACTTACTTTATCAAAGGGGAACTATATGTATATAGGGAAATGCCCCACATACCCCCTTTGATGAAGATCAAGTCATTCTCAGTCTTCTTCGAATCTGTGGGCCTGTTGTTGTTGTTTTAATATTTTGATAATTGCATTACAATATCATTGGTTTCCTTTGGAATCCTATGTACTTTCTTTTATTCACTTTAAAACATTGTTCTGAGAAAATAATTTATTCCAACACACTGCTAAAGTCACCCCTGACACACAAAAGTTTGAGAACTCCTGATCTTTAGTCTCAGAGTTTTCCTTGGACTATTTAGAGGTCAAGTGATTTGCCCAGAGATGTGTAGTTAGTATCTACCAAAGGTAGGACTTGAAGCCAGATCTTCCTGACTCCAAGACTGACCTCTATGTAGTAAATGATACTGCCTCTCAACTTAAATTTATTATGTGATAATGAACAAATATATTGTGAAATGGTCTTTTACAGGATTGTTTGCAGGAGTTTTATACTAAAGGGATGCCAGACATAATCATGAGGCACATAAACATATGGAATTTGCCATAAAGTGAAGAACCCATTCCCTTTCCCTTATACCATCAATGTAATGGACTGGCAGCACTTTCAATTAGCATCAGGTCAGTCATCTAACCAAAGGGAGATAACATAATTTAAACTTTTTCTGACTCTCCTAATGTTGATTGACAACTCAGAGAGTCAGTAACATAAGATTCAGGACTTAAAGAATAAACTAGGCAAATCCTCTGTTTTTCACTGTTCCTGCTATTTTACTTTAGTTATTAAAATGATACATTAACAATATATATAAAATATAGTAATAACTTGACATATAGTATCTATTTGATCCTACCCTGTGATATAGATGCTATTATCATTCCATTGTATAGATGAAGAGACTAAGGCTGATAGAGGTTAAGTTATTCACCCAGGACCACACAGTTAATAAGTAACTGAGGCAGGATTGGAATTTAGGTTTTTCTGACTCCATGTCCATCAATCTACCATCTAGACCAACTTAAAATTAAATAAGAACTTAAACATAATAAGAATCGGTTGTACTCTAGAAGTACCAGAGTAAGTAGAGCCTGGAAGATTCAAAGTTTGCTGCTTAGTGTCTTCCTTGCCATATGACTGGTGACTAGGGTTTTGGGAGGGGAGAGACAAGATTTCCAGATGGAACTGAGCAGCCTTAATTGAAATAATGGCTTCAAATGACCTCAAATAATTACAGCCCAAATAATTACAGTCCAAATTATAGATAAAGTCAGTGAAGGCAGTTGGTTGGATATTCTAGTCTTTTTAGAATCTAAGCAAGATAAACACGGGTCAGACTTAGATTGAACTTAGTTATAATTTATTTATATAAAATTAAAGGATATATTAAGGATACATACTAATATGTGAATAGCCTTTTGTCTTGATATGGAACATACTGTGGCATGTATAAAAGCCAAACAAAAATTTGTCAGTTCTTCCATGGGTTTAGAGTGTCTAATGAAAATTAGGGCTTACATTGATTTCCTGAATCAGAACAAAATTTCTGAGTTGGAATGGGCCCAAAAGACATTCATTCCAAGCCATGCTTGAATCATTTTACAGCATATGCAATAAGTAGTCATCTAGCTTTTGCTTGAAGATTCTATGACTGACATATGCATTACCTCCTGAAAGATCCCATCTACCTCAGAATATTCTAATTTTTTAGAACTTTTTCCTTACATTGAGCCTAAATTATCTTCCACCAGTGTTATCAAACTCAAATAAAAATGGTACATAGGGATTTTTGTGGGCTGCATATTCACTTAGAAAACCACACTATACTATGTTCTATTTTATTTTAAAATTTATTTTGTTGATACACCACAGTTACATTTTGATCTTGTTTTGCTGTATTGGGAAGTGTTCTGCTCTGTATCATTTCCCCTCATTGTCCTTACTTGTTTCTAATGGGTGAAGAAAAAAAAGTTGTCTAATAAATTCCTCTTCTAAATAACAGCCCTTCAGATGTTTAAAGGTAACTGTCATGTCCCCTCTCTCTAAAGTATTGCTTCTAGGATAGTCTGAGTTCCTTCAACCAGTCCTTATATGGCATAATCATGAGATAATCTATGCTATTTGTCCTCCTCTGGATACTTTCCAGTGTCTCTGAAAATATGGTACCCCAGCTCCTCTTGTTCTTACATTTAATCACTATAGTCAAAAAACAAATTTAATAATGGCATATAACATCTGTGCCAGGTTTCTTTGTCAGTCATATTCCTGGACTGAGGCTGAAAATCAAATTTTAAAATGAATTGTTTACATAAGTAGAATTGGGTGGAAATAGTGCCTTTCTAACTTGGCATGATCATTTTTCTTTTTTGTTATCATCCTTGACTCCACATGCCCTGTCACCTTTCCTCTTCCTGCCCCACTCTCATCAATTTGTAGAATACAATCTTGAACCTTGTGAGGATCCTGGAATTCCCCAATATGGCAATCGAATAGGACTGAACTTTGGGGTTGGAGATACACTGACCTTCTCATGCTCATCAGGATATCGTCTAGAAGGGACTTCAGAGATCATCTGTCTTGGTGGTGGCCGGCGTGTGTGGAGTGCACCTCTGCCAAGGTGTGTGGGTACGTGGTCAGCTGCTTTCATTTGCTTGTATGTGTTGTCACTGTCCATGGAGTTGCAGATGTATAGCATGGATGTGCATGGTAACACACCCTTAGTTTTTACACTCTTTTGGGTTTTTTCATCATTTTTTGTTTTATTCTTTTAGATTTCTTTTAAACCTAGAACCTATTATAGCTACATAAATTTCTAACTGCTTTCTAGACTGCTGCATTTAAGCAACCATGCTGTTAAGGTTTTTAAAATTTTTATTCTTATTTTGTACTGGTGATGACAACGATGAACAGATATGGAAATGTTAATTTTGAGATCATGTAGATGCAATAACATCACATTGTTGATTTTTCCATGAGTTTTGTTGATGTTTTATAATTTAGGAAGGATATGAATAAAACATGATTCCTTTCAATACAGAATTATTAATTCAACTGCCTAAGTTGGCATATCTGTGACTTTTCTTTCATACTTGACCTTCATTTAAAAGATACCAGGATATTTATTGACTAGGTATTTACAATCCATGCAGTGTTAGGTACTTGGTAAATTAAGAAAGGAATCGATTCTGTATTTTCAAAGATGGGAGATTACAGATAGTTTAAATGAGCAGGTTGGAACATAAACATCAGTCTTGTGAGAATTGACAACTTCAATTCTAATGAAAAAATAAAAATTATTTTCTTGAAGCAAAAAGCAGAACACTATTTGCCAGGGCTTATTTTAAATCATCAAATATTTAGGATCATACACTAAAACTTTCAGATTTTAAAAATTCCAAAGCTATAATTACAGTGATTGTTGTGACATTCCAGGTTATCTCCAATGCTAATATTTAATTATCAAAAATTATCAAAACAATTTAAATTGAATGACCTTTAATAATAAGCATACTACCATTCTTTGTAGATGAGTATAAAATATTGTAAAACTGAACATAACTATCAGAACCCAGACCCTGGGCCAAGTTTATGATTGCCCTTACAGTAAGTTCTTAATTGTTTTATTGTCATGGACCCATTTGGTATTTTGGCAAAGATTATGGGCCCCTTTTCAAAATAATGTGTTTATATATGTAAAATAAAATGCATAGAATGGCAAGGGAACCCCAATATATGGAGTTACTAATATATAGCAAAAAACAAATTTGCAAAATATTAATATGTAGGTATAGTTCCTTATTAACACTTTAAATATAGGCAACTTTGTGTCTTACTACAGTAATTTCCAAATATTGATAACTCTAAATGAAATTTTTATGATTTATGCACAACTGTAATATTATATAAATATATTATTTCTAATGGTGACAAAGTCTCAGGTACAACTAATGATACTGCGGTCCATTGCCTACATTCATAATTAAAGAAATGCTCAATTTCAGTTAGAGGTTAATGAAAACAAAAATGTTATTTTTTCTACCCAACTTTAGCGACTCCCTGAAATCTATCCATGACCCCTCTCTAATTAAAAGTAACACAACTCCAACAATATACTCTCCATCTCTATCTTCCACCACTTCCAGAATGCTGAATTCTATGAGAATATGATAAATTAATCCCTGTGAAGCACCAAATGAGTTCTGAAGACATGATCCTTCCATATGGCGTACATAGTAACTAAAAGTTCTTAGGCTGGGATGGGAATGATTGTCTGTGCCCAAGGTATTAAACCAGGTACAAAAGTTTTGAGGTCTCTTTTGCAACCACAGTATTGCAAAATGAAGCCAAATCCAATCAGATAGACCCAGGTGTTAAAAAGAACACAGGCAAGGTATTAAAATATAAGCTCCGTTACTCAGGATCTGTGATCTTCACTACGTTTCTGGGCCTCAATTTTTTTAAATCTGTAAAATGAGGTTTTTGTACACAACAGAATCTCAGTTGAAAGGGGCTCCAGAGGTCATCTAGCCTAAAATGAACTTGAACAGGAAGAATACTTTCTACAATCTCTTCCAGAAGTGGTCATCCAGCTTTCTCTATAAGATCTCTAGTAAAAGAGAACCTACCTCCATTAGAGGAAGCATATTTCCCATTGGGAAAACTCTAATCATTAGCAAAATTTCCTAACATGGACCCTAAAAATGCCTCTCTTGAATCTATACTCATTTCTCCCAGTTTTCCTTTTTGGGGCCAAAACATCTTGGCTTGCTCATGACTGCAGATAAAGACAATCGTGGAGGATAGGATATAATGTAATGGAAAGAACGCTGGGTTCAGCATCAGAATACTTGTGATAAGAATCCTGGCTTTGCCCCTTATCAGCTGTGTGATTTTGGAAAAGTAACTGCCTCTCTCAGATTGTGTTTTCTAATCTATAGAATGAGGGGATTTAACTACATGTAGTCCTTTCCAGCTCTAAATATGTGATTCTGTAAGTCTAACTGGGGCAGGTAGATGGTGAAGTGGATAGAGCACTGGACCTGGAATCAGGAAGACCTAAGTTCAAATCTGGCTTCAGATACTTACTAGCTGTGTGAACCTGGGAAAGTCACTTAACCCTGTTTGCCTCAGCTTCCTCATCTGTAAAATGAGCCAGAGAAGGAAATGGCAAAGCACTCTAGTATCTTTGCCAAGAAAACCTCAAATAGGGTTATGAAGAGTACATGACTGGGGGGCAGCTAGGTGGCATAGTGGATAAAGTACCAGCCCTGGATTCAGGAGGACCTGAGTTCAAATCTGGCCTCAGACACTTGACACTTAACTAGTTGTGTGACCCTGGGCAAGTCACTTAACCCTCATTGCCCCGAAAAAAAAATGAAGAGTACATGAGTAAAACTACTGAACAAAAATAAGTCTGACAACTTTCATATGGCATGCTTTCAGAGTGCTTAAAGAAAACTATCATCTTTCCCTAAGGACTTTTCTTCTACAGGTTGAACATACCTAGTTCCTTCTGCTTTATTTCATGTAACATGTTCTCCAGTCCCCTCATCACTCTTATCATATCATAACATATATACACATGTATATCACATCATGATATTACATGTATGTACACATTTGTGCATATATGTATAGACACATATGCATGTATATTTGTATGTGTGTGTATATATATATATGTGTATATATATTCCCTTAGCTTTCTTCATCAGCCTCAGTTTGTTTTGACCTTTAGCACTTCTTCCATTATTTTTTAGTCCTCTACCAATTTTGTCTTTATCCTGTTATCTGTCTTTGCTTTTTTCTTCTGTACCTAAGTTTAACATTTGAGTTGGTTGATATGTTTTCAAAATTCTTAAGATTTTTTCAACTTTCCTGGGCTGACTTCTCCCATAGAATTTTATACCTATCCTTCCTCTGAATTCTTTGAAATCTACTCTCACAAAATCTTGAGCCATGTCAGACTGGCTTTTATCTTAACTTTTCGCAAAAACAAGGAGGAAATGGTTCCTTAAACACAAGTCCATATTGTTTCTAACTCCAGCAAACAGCTCTTTCCTTATTGTTAAGATCCTTAGTAGAATCCTCTCAAATCGATTCTTACAGGTTTTGAAGAATTAAATTAACCTTTATCCCAGTCAAGATGTTACTAGTTTTTTCTGCTTTTGGCGAAAAATATGCCATCAGGTATCTGGATAAGGAAGCCTATCTGGATTAGTACCCTTTTTTTTTTATTAGTACCCTGTCATGCCTCTGTACCCAGCTTGTGGGATTTTTCTCTGCTTAACTATTCACTCTTTCTGGACAGGCGGTCTATAAAATACTCTGATACTTTATCCATTAACCTTGACCAAAATACTCTCCTCCTTTCATACTCTAGTTCCTTGTTTTACTGAATATACCTTCTTAATGTATATCTCACCCCTCATTATCTGACCTGTTTCTTTTCTTTTCTTTTCTTTTTGTGGGGCAATGAGGGTTAAGTGACTTGCCCAGGGTCACACAGCTAGTAAGTGTTAAGTGTCTGAGGCCAGATTGAACTCAGGTCTTCCTGAATTCAGGGCCAGTGCTTTATCCACTGTGCCATATAACTGTCCCCTCTGTTTTTTTTTTAATAAGGTATACTAATTAATATAGCCTCATTCTAGTCACGATCCTTACTATATAGGACTATATTTGACTCATTGTGCTAAGACTTCAGATTCATCGTGCCTGTTGCCTAAACTTTGAGCATTTTCCATTTGAATTCATAGATTTTTAATGTTGTTCCCTTCTTGGATTTTGTTCAATGAGTAATGAAAAATCACCTAACACATTATATCTAGCCAGCTCTAGATAATGTTCCATATCCCATCTATCCATCCAACAGGAAACCAGGTTTCATCCACGGTAGGCATATTGCCACCATTCCTACTTCTGAGTGTCTTCCTTCAATTTCCATGCTTTTTACCTCTTGATCTTTCTTTGGAAATACTAATCAAATTGATCTTATAATTGCTACAGCTTAGTGTGTGACAATCAAGTGTCCTATACCTTCACTCCCATTTCTGTCCCCACTTAACTTTATGTGTTATATCCTCCTATTAGCACATAAACAATCTGAGACCATCCCCAGTGCTTGGCAACTTAGAAGGCACTTTAAATCATTATTCCATCCATTTATTTTTTCTACAATGAACTTATGGATATCTCAACTACTAATCTTCTTAAATTATAGCAACTTTCTATGGTATCTACCTTGGCGAAAAAATGTAAATGGTTTCATTTTTAGTATTCCTTTTTCTTTTCAATTTAAAGTTATTTTGATTTTATTTGAAAAAAAAACACCAAATACAGTCTTATTAGCCATTGTTAGATACATTCATCACTGGTCAGGAGACTGTCCTTCCTATATTTATTGTAAACTGTATTTAAAAAAAATCCAAATTGCTTTCTCAGATATTACACCCCAAAAGAGCTTCTCCTTGGAATTTTTTGCCTTCAGTTGGCAACAAAAACTTCCCCTCTGTTCCTCTGACCTCCAGATGCTTGCCTAAAATTTTGTAACTTTTGGAAGAGATTCCTAGTTTTCTTATGTTGGCATCTCTTTTGACCACTTGAATTACCAGGAGTAGATAGTAATTATATGTTTGACCTAATGACCTCAAAAGATAATATGCCTGGCATAGCTTTATTATTATAAAATTTACAAATATACGTATCTTTCATCTAGGAGTCACCTATCACTACAGCTAGTCTTTTCTTACTCAGACTTTTACTGTATTATATCTTATCTAATAGTAACCATGTATCCATTTTGTAATTTCTTGGAGGATGAGCAGCTTCTTCCTCATATCATTCCGTTTCCTCATCTTCAGAAAAATCCTCACAATGTATCTTTTAGCTTCAAGAATAACATTACAATTTTTCTTTCTTTACCATCAGCGTGATAGTTTTCTACTCTCTAAACAACTCTTGACATAGGGAAGCATTCCCTTCTTACTCTGTACTTCTATTTTTATTTTTATTTTTATTTTTATTTTGCATTCAAAAATCCCTTTCTTTTTCTTTTTTTATAAACTCTTTATTTTTCCCTTATAACCAGAATATGATGGTGGTTTATCAAGTGCCTTCACTTTCTCTTATAAGAAGGAGAAAAATATGCTTTTTAAACATAATCTGCCTCCTTGAATGAAAATGTCTAACTCATCTTTCTTGTTACCCACAGTTTGTACATTTGCATATAGATATCTGAAGTTGTATATTTTTGACTCTTTTGTGGATTTTGCCCTCTGTGAATTTTGTCTACTATAATTTTGTCTCCTGAAGTCCAAATTCAGACTCATCTATGGCTTGCTTTTATGTACAGGTTTTTCATGGGCCATGTGCTCATAAGTTAGAGACTTGCTATTTGAGCATTTTACCATTTCACAAGTAAGCTTAACTCACAACCTTTTTTTGCAAGCTAATTTTATGCTTTATTCAAGGAACTGATCCTTAACCATCATCATTCTCTAAGTTTATGGCATAATTAGCTTCTCTAAATTTTAGTCTTAATTCACTTTCCCCTGTCTTTAATACTAGTAAGTTAGATACATAGGCAATAAAACTGGTTTGAATTTTAGCCATTCTCTGACTTGTGTCAGACTCATGAAATGAGGGAATTCTGCCATTCATTGTTGTAGAGACAAGATTTCAAAACAAAGCATAAAGAATTGAGAGAACAATTGTTGGAAAATTGGGGTAAAGGCCTATTTTGTCTTTATGTTAATTTATTTGAGAAGGGCAGCTATGTGATGCAGTGGATAGGCACTGGCCCTTGAGTCCAGAGGACCTGAGTTCAAATTTGGCCTCAGATAATTGACACTTCCTAGCTTGTGACCCTGGGAAAGAAACTTAACTGCAATTGCTTCACACATCTGGGGCCATCTCCGGTTGTTCTGATGTATATCTTGCCACTGAACTCAGGTGGCTCTGGAGTAGAGAGGGAGGCTGGTGACTTTGCACAACCCTCCCTCACTTAAATCCAATTTACTGCAAGTCATAACTTCATCCTGATGCCATGGTCCTCTTAAAGAATGAAGTACAAACAACAACAACAACAACAACAACAACAACAACTTATTTTAGAGGGAGATGACTTCCTGCCCCTTACCTACCAGTGTAATATAAACCAAATGAAGACTAGAAGAGGCAATAGCTTGGTCATGTCAAGGTCAGAGGTAAAATTGGCATATACTTCCAGTGATTTTACCATTTTCTAAATAATAGCTGTCATTCCTCTCTCCTCAATAGTACTTTGAATGTACCACAAGAAAATATTTTTGCTACTGGTAGTAGGTGCTGCCTACAGTAAGGGTTAATATTTATCATCAACACCAAAAAAGGAGAGAACTAGGGAACAGATAGAAAAGTCTTCTCTCTCTTTCCTTGTCTCTGTCTCTTCCTGTTTCTGTCTTTTTCATCTGTCTATCTCTTTCATTTGTCTGTCTCACTCACTCTTGCCTTATGTATAACACTTTAAAGTTTACAAAGGTTAACAAATATTATCTTATTTTATCCTTACAACAAGCCTGGGAGGTAAGTACTAAGGGTACTTACCTAGGGTATTATATTTCTAGAGAATAGGACATCTGTGGAGTACTTTTAAAGGAAAAACAACTAAAAAACACCCAACATTACACAATGACTAAATATTTTGTAGTTTTACCTATTTATAAGCATTATAAAGTACTTTGTCAAATAATGACATATTTTTAATATAGCCAAAATCTTAATGATCAGCTAGTACAATTCTCTCTTTTTGACAAGAAACTTTTGGTTCATTAAAAAAATGAAATTTACACTAAAAAGATCTAAAATTTTTCTTCATTATTTTAGATAAAGTAAAAATAGCATGCTCTGAATATCCCTACCAATTATCCAGGAACCAATGCAGGTAATGATAGAAAAAACAAGAAGCTAATGAAGGAACATGTTGTTTTGGAAAGTAGATTAGTAAGTTAAATATTGGTAATGTTTTGTCTTTATGCAGCACCTTTTCATCTAAGGAGGCCAAGCATTTTAAAGTCATTAACACATCCATCCTCATAATCCCCATTTAACATATCTACTTCTATTTCTAATTTCATGTGTCATTGATTTTCTGTCTGACCTTGGACAAGTAACAACATCTCTCTCCTTGCTCATAAGTGAAAAAAGGGAATGGTGATACTAGTACTTTACAATTATATATGTAGTTCTCTTTTTTCTGATTTTTTTAGGTGAACTGTTAATTTATGATGATGATGATTTAATATTTAAACCCAACAAGAAAACGAAATGAATGCTAATGGTAAAGGCAGGTTGGTTCACTATTATATGATTTCAGCTGTAGGTGAAGTTCTGAAGTCTAGAGTTAGTAATGACTGTGTACATCCCAACCAACCCCAATTCCATCCTCATTCCCATGCCCTCAGAATATGTCCATTAAAAACCCTTATAGAATATGGTTAATTTATAACATTAGATATCTCTAAGATAATTTCTAGTTGTAAATTTGATCCTATAATATGAGTGCAAGAAAATGACCTATAAAGAAGATTTCAATTTGGGCCTCAGTTCTCTTATTAACTAGTTGTATAAATTTTAAGCAAAGTTATCTAATCACTTTTTGTTTAATTTTCTTTATATGTAAAATATCAGTAATATAACATGGATTTGAAGTCAGGCCACATGAGTTCTAGTCTTTTCTTTTTTATTTCATAGCTCTGTGATCACAACCTCCTTGAACCTCTGGTTCATTACCCTGCTACTTACTTACGAAGAAAGAATTTTGTAGAGATAGGGATAGAGAATATATTATGTTTTTCAAAAAGCTTCCCTAGTCTTCTTACAGTATTGTCAAAATAAAATTTGGTAATAAATAGAAACATTCTTTGAACATCATAGACATTTAATAAATATTTTTAGAATGTGAAAAATAAGTAATATTCAAACATGAGTGTTATTTTTAGGGCCTATTGATTTTATTGATCTGGAAAACATAATGTACATAAATTATTCAGTGAATCTGCAATCTAGTTCATGTGGGTACTTCTTCCAAAGCCATTCATTTATGTCCTCTAATTACATCTGTCTCATATATGAAACTCAGTTCAATCATCCACAGTAGAGAGCCAAGTCAACATGTTGCAGACCTTCCTCTAGTTCCCTTGACATGACATAGATATCAGTGGAATGTGTGAGCTATCTATTGATTATTTTATGTTTTCATTATATAAGAGAACCACCTTTCTTTTTTCCTCAGGAATGCATCTCTCTGATACTCTCTTTTTCCATGCTTTTATGCTTAATTCTTAATGGAATGCATCTATTCTCATTACCTTTCCATTGCTCATTGGATAACACACAATTTTAATTCTTTGGAAACTGTTACATTCTATGACTCATTGCTAAGTACCACAGGATTACAGAATATCATTTAATAAAAAAAAGATAGCCTGTGTTTCAGGGAGAAGATGAGGGTCATTAAAATATTGCAAAATTTCCCAAAGGAAATCCGGCTAGCTTCCTTTTTCCTGTTTAGTTTGAAGCACTGCTCATCCCTATCTGTAGAGGCAGTTTGGTAGCACTGTTGATAAAGCACTGGGCCTTGTGTCAGAAAGATTTGAGTTCAAATATGCCTTGACACTAGTGGTGTAACAAGTCATTCTGTTACCTGAGTTTCTTCCATGATAAAATTGAGATAATAACAATACCTAAATTGTGAGGTGGTTATGATCATATATGATAATATATGTAAGGATCTTAACACAATATCTTCCACATAACAGGGATTATATATATAAATCCTTATTCTCTTCCCTTCTCCCATCCATTATGAATAATGATATGAACTATATGTATTCTTTATCCATTTGATTTTATTTCTATAAATAGGTCAAACTCTTTCGTAATTATGAATCTTATTTAGAAGGTTTGGTAGTGTTCTGGACATCTTACTATTCTTCTTACATTATTATTATTCTCAGTGGTATCTGTTGTTGTTCACTAGTTTTAGTTAAGTCCAACTATTTTTGACCCCATTTGGGTTTTGTTTTGTTTTTGGCAAAAATACTGGAGTGATTTGCTAATTCCCTTTCCAGTTCATTTTATACATGAGGAAACTGAGGCAAACAGGTTAAGTGACTTGCTCAGGGTTTCATATCTAGTAAGTGTCTGAATCCAGATTTGAACTCAGGTCTTCCTAACTCCAGGCCAGGCTCTCTATCCACTACACCACCAAGGTGCTTCTCAGTGATTTCGAGTTTAGTGGAAAAATTGTATAAACCCTTTCTTTTTTGTTACCTTTATCATTTAAATGTTTTCTATTTTTTAAAAAGACCAAATACATATTCATGCTAGTTATTGTTAGATGCATTCCATCACTGGTCAGGAAACTGTCATTCCTATATAGTAAGCTGTGTTCCAAAAAGCCAAATCTCATTCTCAGTGAGTCCCTATGATCTTTAGAATCAGATACAAAGGCTTCATTTGACATTCAAAGTCTTTCATAACCTAAACCTCTTCTACTTTTCCAGACTTCTTACACCTTACTCCCTAACATGGACTATTCAATCCACTGACACTGGCCTTCTGGCCATTCCATAATCAAGATAACCTATCTCTCAGCTCCAGGATTTTCTCTGCATGTCCTCCATGCCTGGAGTCTTTTCCTTCCTCTATACCACCTACTCAATTTCCTTGCCTCCTTTAAGTCCCAACTAAAATCCCAGCTTTTATAGGAGCACTTTCCCAAACCCTATTAATTACAGTTCCTTCCCTTTGTCAATCATTTCCTATTTAACCTGCATATAACTTGCTTTGAATATATATTTTTGCATGTTATCTCTATCATTAGAATGTAAGATCCTTGAGGGAAAAAACTATTTTTTTTGCCTCTCTTTGCATCCTCAGCACTTAGCTTAACATCTAGCAACTAGTAGGTGGTTAATAAATGTTTACTGATTGATTGATTTTATTGATGCAATCATAAGAATATACACCAGGAAAAAAAGTAGTATATGGAGGATCTCACTGTCAACAGGGGATCATTCTTTTATTTGGACTCTGTGGGAGGCATCCTCCATGATGGTGATGGTAGCTAATTCAAATGGTGAGCCAGAGTCTTAAACCTTGATTGACTTTAAAAATTATTGATTAATTATAGTCCACATTTATATGGCACCTACCATGTGCTAAGCATTGTACTAAGTGCTTTATGATTATTTACTCTTTTGATTGTCGCAACAATTTTGGGATTTAGGTTCTATTATTATTCCCATTTTCAGATGAAGCCAAACACAGGTTAAGTATCTTGCTGAAAATCACAAAGCTAGTAAGTATCTGAGACTAGATTTGAACTCAGGTCTTACTGACTTCAAGTCCAGTGCTCTCTACCCACTACACAATTTAGCAATCCCATCGTTAAATATTTCACTGAATCTTTATGAGTCTAACATGAATGGAAGCCTTTTGATGGAGGAAAGGCTTTAAGGTGGTATATTTCTTAGACTTGATCTACTGCAATCTGAATCAAAGAGATTTTTTAAAAGTTAACAGTAACAAAAAAATTACATTGGACCCTTGTATTAACTCTATTGCTCAGTTAATAACATAACTTTAAGAACATCTTCTTTTTTGGTATATTATTTGCCAAAAATTGTCTGCATTAATTTTATGAATTTATTAAGAAAGCCCAAGATATAGATTATTTAAATTATATAGATTCATTCATTAAATAATAGAGATGAAAAAGTTAGATTAAAAAAGTAGATAGGTTAGTAATTATCAATTTTCTCTTGATCATTTTTTTCAGTAGCAAAAGGCCTGAGATTTTCTTTCCCCAAAACATTAAATATCTACATTTCTTTCTGATTCCTTGAGAATTAATCTGTAAAAAAATATTACTTCTGGTATGGACTATTTCTGTGAATATTGGGATCTAGTATAGTTCCTGTTCAAATCTTTGTTTTCTCCCATGGTGTTTCAACTTTCTCCTTTAACATCTCAAGGACTGTAATGTTAGCATCAAAACAAGGTGGGTTCACAATCATTGGTGAAATAAAAAAGAGTTGTTATAGACAATATTTACATATTTTTCCATTTTCCATTTAAAGTTTGTTGTCTTCCTTCCAGTTTGAAATAAACAATGTCCTTAGGATGACTTGGTTCAATTGGGCCAGTTACCATGCTTTCTTTAATTCCTTCCCCTCCCCTGCCTGCTTCCTATTGTTTTATAAATCAAAACTGCTCACTCTCCTCTTCTATAAGATCTTACAGTTTCAAACAAATAATCAATCAGTTATTGTATCCTTAATAGCCACCCCCTTTTTGCTTGTCTGTTGTTTGAAGAGTTTTCTAGGATCTCTTGGCCTTCTTGTTGTGGGGATTGATTCAAACTGTTGAAATTTCTTCAGGAAATAATGAATCTTTGCATTCATTTTTCCTTTTATCCATTTTACATTTTTCATCAACTTGTTTAAATAGGCCAAGTTGAAATCGCCTCAGTTGCATATTATATTGTTATCTTTTTATTCTTCTAATTTCATATGTATTTTGTTGAAATAGGAAACATGCTATGTATTCACAATCTCTTTAGGACTCATATTCTATACTTTTAAAAAGAGGTGATTGGGGGAAATGATCTCTAAGGTACTTTTCAGCTTGAAATCTATGATGCCCTGATCATTTGATTTTATTCTTTGCTTGAAACATTCTATGGTTTGAATATATACAGATAACTTTGATTCTGAAAAGACTCTTGCTTTGGTAACCAGTTACTTCTTGTTGGTTTCAATATAATCAATCTCATTTTTGTTATTTGGCATTCATGATATCCAGCAGTGGCAGCAGTAGTGGTGCTGGTGGTATAGAAACAGCTAGATGGGATGCTGAGTCTGGAGTCAGGAAGACATGATTTTAAATTTGACCTCAGAGCCTTTTTAGTTGTATGACTGAGCAAGTTGCTAAACTCCATCTGCTTCAGTTTCCTCAATTGTAAAATGAAGATAATAACAGGACCTACTTCCCAGGATTGTTGTGACGAAATGCACATAGCAGCTATTAACAATTATTGACTTTCTTTTCATATAGGATCAAGGCTTCTGTATAAACTATAATGACTTATACTTTTAAATTTTTTACTCCTTTTATGTATCTTACAATGTATTTTCTTCCTCTTTGTTTATGTCACTTTTGTATTGAAGTAACTAAATACTAAAATATATGTTAATTGTATTTGAAAAATCATATCAAATTCTTCATAAAATTCCCTGCCTTCTTATCTTTGGTAACTGAAATGATAATTGACATACAATTTTAATTTATTTTAATTTATTTTCTTCTTACAAATGTTTGTCATGAGCACTACAATATTATATAACTAAATGTCATAGGAAATAATGTTTTTTGTTGCCCTTGAATGCAGGATAGGATCAACTTCTTTATTTGCCTTCCCAAGGAATACCTGTGTCACCTTTCCACTTAGCTGCAACTTCTTTTTGTCTTCATTTACACTTAGAAAAAATGAGAATGTTATGATTCAGTTCCTCTAATATATCTACTCACTGATTGCTGGGAAAGGATCTCACATTTAAAGTACTACCAATTAATCTAACATTTCTGTTTTAGAAATTATGATTATTAATATCCTTTACTCCCTCTTTCTTCTACTCTGTCACAGTCATTGCAGCAGTAGAAGGTTTGAGATCCATTTTATATTTTTATTTGTTTCTAGTCTACCATGGTCAAGGAATTCATTACCATATGGCCAACTTATGTGTGATATGCCTTTCTGTACTTAGACTGGTTCACAGACAGTCAACAGAGACAATTGCTAGAACCCTTCATTATGGAGAATATAACATATTTTATTAAGTTTTCATTTTTTAATACTATTATACAAATCCAAGTACCTGACTGGGATTAGTTTGTGACCTTGGGCAAGTTAATTAACCTCTTTTGGTCTCAGTTCCATCTTTAAATTGAAGGGGTTGGATAAAATAACTTCTAATGTTCTTTCCAATTCTGTGACCAATCTAGATCTATTATGCCAGAATCTAATTTTTTCCTTATGCATTAGGAAAGATGCCAGGACTATAGCCTATAAAGAAAATAGAAAGGATTCTTTTTTATCATCCGTTATTTTTCTCTTACCACATAGCTTTAACAGAGAAAATAGCTCTTTCGCCAATAGAGATTAATCATGTTCCTTTGGAATCAATGTGCTTTGTGGATGGGATGAACATCATTTATGATTGATTACCTAACAGCTTCCAGTATATTGTTCAGCATCATATTATCAGGGCTCTTTAGCCAAGCCAATACACTCTATTAGCTATAATGCTAGTCTTTCCTCAAAGTAAATTTTCAAACAGATGCTTTTTGTGAGTTTATTATAACCAACCCTGCCTGCTGGCACCTGACAGATATAAAGAAGTGATTCAAGTCCATTGATTCAGATCAGCTTCAAATGAAAGAATGATGAAATTTCCAAATTAGCAGGCAAAATTAAACCTCACCTTTGCTTTTTTACTTCTCTTTTTAATGAATACTTATTATCATCATCAGCTATGATGTGGAATGAGCGCAATGATCAACAATATGAAATTAATCAGCCCTTCTGGGCCTGTGTGTATGAACATGTGAATAGTCTAGACAGAGTATTCACTTAGTAGCTAAATTATCAAAATTACTTTGTATGAGAATAGTAAAATTAACTCATTTGAGATAATAGCTAGTCATTCACTGCACTGAACATTTGCTGAATTCCATAGTATTTACTTTATAAATGAGAGAAATAAAAACAAGTAACAATCTTATTTGTTACAAAAATGCTTCTTGGAAGGGTACTATAATGACCTAATCTAAGTAACAGGTTATTCTAAGTATGAAAGTATTGTGTACAATAGCTAAGGAAGATAATAGCTGAAGGATTTTTTAAAAAATCATTTTAGGATTATATCTCCATAGAAGAAAATAAGTTAGACAAAATGAGCTGTGGCAAACCCAGAAGCATATTTAATTCACTGAAAGATTGAAGCTGGAATTGGCCTCTATTATTACTGGAGGTTATCTCCTTTGGATAGCACTTTTAAGGACTTGATTGAAGATTCAGATTTATTAATTCCCCTTAAATACCTTTGCACAACTTATGATTTATATTCATGACCTGAAGAACAGCCTTGCCCTGGCCAAGAGACTGCTGTCTCTAAGAGAGAGGTTGATTTAGATAGGATTTGCTTAAGGTAGCCAAAGCAAATGAAAGGAAGAAGGTCTCTCTCTCTCTCTCTCTCTCTCTCTCTCTCTCTCTCTCTCTCTCTCTCTCTCTCTCTCTCTCTATATATATATATATATATATATATATATATATATATATATATATATATATTAGTGAGGCAATTGGTGTTAACTTGCCCAGGGTCACACATCTAGTAAGTGTTAAGTGTCTGAGGCCAAATTTGAACTCAGGTACTCCTGACTCCAGGGTAGGTGCTCTATCCACTGCGCCACCTAGCTGCCCCGGCAATATATTTATTAATGTAAATTCATTAGGGTGATATCCTCAGAAGCAAGAGGAGGATATAGGACCTTAGAGTAAAAGCAATAATGCAATTTCTTTTTTTTTTAATGTATGAGGTATTTTATTTTTTCCGTTACATGTAAAGATAGTTCTCAACTTTTGTTTATACATGCTTTACAATTTCAGATTTTTCTCCCTCCCTCCCCTCCCTCCCCCCTCCCCTAGACAGCAGGTAATCTGATATAGGTTATATCTGTATATCTCTATACATATACATATAGATATATATACACACACACATATATATATACACATAATAACATTAATCCTATTTCTGCATTAATCCTGTTACAAGAGAAAAAATCAGAGCAGTGATGCAAAACCTCAAAATAGAAAAAAAAAAACAACAGCACCCAAAACAAAAGAAATAATATGGTTCAATCAGCATCTATACTCCACAGTTCTTTCTTTCTTTTTTTTTTCTTGGATTTGGAGATCCTCTTCTATCATGAGTTCCCTGGAACTCTTCTGTACCATTGCATTGGTGAGAAGAATATAGTCCATCACAGTAGGTCAACACTCAATGTTGATGATACTGTGTACAATGTTCTTCTGGTTCTGCTCATCTCACTCATCATCAGCTCACGTAAGACCCTCCAGGGTTCTCTGAATTCTTCCTGCTCATCATTTCTTACAGCACAATAGTATTCCATAGTATTCATATACCACAACTTGTCCAGCCACTCCCCAATTGATGGGCACCCCCTCAACTTCCAATTCCTTGCTACCACGTAAAGAGCAGCTATAAATATTTTTGTACATGTGGGTCCCTTTCCCCCTTCCATGATTTCTTTGGGCAAAAGACCTAAAAGTGGGATTGCTGGGTCAAAGGGTATGCACAGCTTTATCGCCCTTTGGGCATAATTCCAAATTGCTCTCCAGAATGGTTGGATCAGCTCACAGCTCCACCAACAATGCATAGCAATAATGCAATTTCAAGGATGCCTTAGTTGCTATGTCTCTGTATGCATGACCTCTTTTTGCTTTATCAAGAGGCACAGTATAGGTCCAGAGGATCTGATGCTCAAAGTATCTATAATTCTCCTATGGTCATGCACCACTATTCTATACCAACCCATCCCCCAAAGTATAGATTTTATGTTTGGATTTTACCTAAAGAATAATGCCATAAGTGCTGTTGTCACCAAATATAGAGTCATGACAGATGTTCTTAACCTTTTTGTGTCATGGAACCAGTTGGAAATATGGTAAAACCTGTGGAACCCTTATCAGAAAGTTTTTAAGTGTATAAAATAAAATACATAGTACTACAACAGAAACCAATGATATTGAAATACATAGAAATTATTTTAAAAAATTAAAAAAAGTTTACAGATCTCAGGTTAAGAACTCCAGGGTTAGTGTGAGGGAATTACTTTCTACACATCTGTATTTAAAGTTATTTATCTTTCAGGCACAATTTAAAATATGGGCGAAATGGTCCCCAAATCCTATACTCTATAATATCAGGTTTGATAAAACTTTTACTTGTCATGGAAAATAATGAACAAATATAGAACTATAAAATAAAGTAGTCCATTAGGCTTTTCCAAGAAAGGAAAGACACTTTGAGGAACTGCTGCACAAATCTTCCTCATTCACCTTGGGCCTATGCTATCTCATGGCAATAGAAAATTTGGCAAGGTTGAGATTTTATATCCCTCCCCTTTACCCGCCCCAGCCAATAGCATGGCTTTAGACTTAAAGTTGTTGGTAGATTCTTTGTTGAGGATATTTTTCCTTCTTCAACAGGTACATTATTAAGTAAAATCTTCTCCTTTGACGTTGTTGATGTCTTATTCTTTACTTTAGGGGCTTTCTTTGGAACTCTAGAACTTGGGAACTTTTGAAATAAGTGAAACATAATATAACTCTGTGTGGGTAATATGACTATCACCAAAATTTATCTCCCTATATGAGGCATTGTAGATGACTACTCACTTTCTGGGTTGGCTTACCCTTGCAGGTCAAGGATTTCAGAGAAAAAACTATCACCACACAGTCACAATCAAATTCTTCTAGGGTCTTAGGAGTAACCCTACTGAGGAACAATATATCTCCTCTACTCAATACTCTAGATCTTGAGCTCATAGTAATGCATTCCAATTTATACTGTCACAATAATGATACTTTTAGATATTAAATCCCACCACCACACATTGATACTCAAATTCTTTCAAGCATATTGGGGTAACCCTATTGAGAATAATACATTCTCTCTACTCTACATTCCAGTTCTTGAGCCCCTAACAATACATTTCTATTTATATATACAATAATGGCACTTTTAGATAAGAAATATAACCATTTGTTTAGCAAAACAATAAATGAAATAATATCACAAGTGCTCATGTATGAAAGTAAATGTATAAGTAATAAGTAAATCACATTTCAAATATAAACATACTTACATTTTCCCATTAAAAAACATTATCTCTGGGGGATAGGGATGGGGAACAGGGAGCAAATACTTATACAGACTTGACAAGGAAGCTTGTGAAGATGCAAAACCCATCTATATGGGATAACACACAATTCTGGGAACCCGGCTTTGCTATCATTGGTCTAGTCAGAAACATATGAACCATATTATACTTACTTTCTCCTATTTTATTGTTGTTCAGTCATTTTAGTCATGTCTGACTCTTCATAACCCCATTCTGGATTTTCTTGGCAAAGATTTTCCAAGTGATTTTGCCATTTCCTCCTCCAGGTCATTTTACAGATAAGGAAACTGAAGCCAACAGGGTTAGGTAACTTTGCCCAGGGTCATACAGCTTGTAAGTGTCTAAGGCCAGCTTATGAACTCAGATTTTCCTGATTTCAGGCATGTCACTCTATCCACTTAGCTACCTAACTGGCCCTGTTAGCCTTTCTGCTAACAGCTTTTCTATTTTATTTTTTTTTTGGTGAGGCGACTGGGGTTAAGTGACTTGCCCAGGGTCACACAGCTAGTTAGTGTTAAGTGTCTGAGGCCGTATTTGAACTCAGGTCCTCCTGAATCCAGGGCCAGTGCTCTATCCACTGTGCCACCTAGCTGCCCCTCTATTGTTCTTTACTACTCTCCAGCTAGAAAAATCTGATTTCCTTCTATAATCAAAAACAGCATTTGTAAACTCCTTTGACTTAAATAATTACCCTAGTAAGGGCATTTAGAAAGTGTTGTCCCTTATTTTAAATAACTGTTCACTTCAAGGCAGAAAACTTCAAAGCTTATTGTGCTAACTATATTACTTCAGTCAGCTTTTCCTTACAAAAAAGCTTTGCCCAGTCATAATCAAGCTCCCAGCAGAGAGGTCACATTGAATCTTTGGGTAAAGCAAACCAGTTCTTCCTCAAAGTCAAGAAGTATTACCTGTCTTTTCCACATTCTGGTTCTCCTCCAATAGAGGGAGCAGAGAAGGACAATGTGGACTTCTGGAAAAAATCTTCATCTCTTTAAGCTGCTAAAAAGTGCTAAAAAGAAATAAATGAAACTTCAATCTTCATTCAGCAAATGATGAACTAACTAGCAGCCAAAAACAACTTATTATCTGGTTGTTATTGTTGATGGTCACTTCAAAAAGCTCCCCACAAGACCCCTTTAAAATTTGTTTCTGATCTCGTGCTTTAAACTTCAACTTCAGCTTCATATATCCTATCTATTATTCTTCATACATCTTACAGTAACTTAAATCAAAGGCTGCCAGTTCACTGTGACTCACTTTTTACTTAAACTATAACAACTTTCCAGTTATGTTTTATGATACCACCAGTCCTTCTAATTCATAAATCACTCTCCAAATGTTTATATGATTTCTCACATTTCATAGATATGCTCTCACTCATAAAATTGTTTTATGCAAATGAGCTGAAAGACACTATTATCCTGTAGCTTTTAAGTCTTCTATATGCTCAACATCTTGTTTTATGTACTTAAATTCTTTTTCATTCTCGTATTTTCCAGTTTTAAATAAAAGTTCCTTCTCTACCCATTAAAACCATCATATCTTCACACAGACAAAAGTAATATTACTGTCTTTTATAAAGTGATTTGAATTGATATTTTTCCCACAGTACATTTTCTATTTCAAACTGTTTAAATCCCATTAGTAAGTTGGGTTTTCTTATATACATTTTAACAATTTTATTAAAATGAAGTTAATTTCCTACTAAAACCCATCAAAATGTTCATTTATAACATATTTCCTTTACATAAAAGTACTTTGTTCTTCTCCTTAAAGAAGTAAGCAGTTCCATATGAAAAGAGACTGCATATTACATCAGTATTTCCAACAAATGAAGACACAAGACTGGAATCTACTCCCAGGAATAGAACTTATGTTCAGAAAAAGAAGTGAGAGTGACCAGCTCCGTCTCACCAATTTTTAAAATTCAGACAGTCATTCAAAAGAGGGTCTCCCACTCACATATTAGGGATACAGCAGATTTCACATTACGCAAATTAGGCGTGTTTAAACGCTGTGTTACAGAAACAAAAATTGCCAAAGGCAGCCAAAAACTAGAGATTCAAGAACTTCCTCTTTGCTCAACTGGGTAAGTACAGGCTCCTCTTACTCTGTACATCAAAGTTGAAATGATCTCTTCCCAGAAGGGAAAATGAGAAATCTCCTTCCCTGCCATACATCTTTGCTTCTTGCACTCATTTGTTCTGGAAATCCAAGGGGGAGAAAGCATGAAGAAAAAAGTCAAGGTGTGAAATTGCTCCCTCATAAACAATGGGGAAAGGATGTTGTTCCAAAAAGAATTCTCTCTCCCTAATTCTTAGTCACTGCATTTGGAGGAAGCTCTATTGGCTGGGAACAAGGCAGCAGAAATTTTTATATCCTCTCAGCAAAGGGTTGAGAGATCTGTGTACCTTCATGGGGGAGGGGGGTTCCCTTCCAACAAAAACAATTACATCTTTGATTTGAGAACTCATTTAAATCATTTAGGAATTCCTATTTTCAACTCCTTGTTACAGGTAAACCAATTTTGCCTTTGTCTTAATACTTAGCTAACTATTTGATTAAAATCACTGTGCTTAACATGTATCAGAAGGGAAAGTTTTCAGTCAACATGAGGTAATAGAGTGTAGGACTTAGAGTTAAAAAAAGAATTGTGTTAAAATCTTATCTCTAACATGAACTAGTTAGTTTCTATGAAATTCAAATTACCCACCTGTAAAATTATGGCGATACCTATATCATTGGCCTTACACGGTTATGAGGATACATGAGACATTGTGTGGAAAATTCTTTGCAAAACTGAAAGTTCTACCGAAACAGTCAGTGATTATGGAAAGTTTATGATATAAAAAGTTAAGGATTTCTTTTGACTTACTCAGCATGTCAGTCTTCATAGTTGGATTTTTTTGTATATGTAAATATGATGAATAAAGCTTAGAGGTATTAAATCCAGAAATGTTTCACTGGCTTGCCTGTATTCTGAATAGTTGAATCTTGGGTGTCATAGTGATATCTCTGGCTCCCAAGAAATTCTATCACTCAGCACTTGAGATAACTGGAGGAAATAATTAAACTTTATTGCTACTTGTAACTACATTAGAATTTGATGTTAAGTCTCAGGAGAAGAGGTTAAATTTAAGTTGTAATAGATTGACACTACACCTGAAAGTCTTCTGAAGCTGAGAGGACTGGCCAGAATCACATTAGGCAAAATTATTTTAAGATTCTATGTTTTTATATTTCCACAATATACAACTGATTTGCAGATGTGAATTTTCCATATAAGTCCTGTAATGCCAAAGGATGCTGCTGTCCATTAAAGTTTTTATTATTTCTCATTTGGTAATGGTCTTTACTAAATATTCAAATGCACTCAGTGCTTATTTTGTTACCCTAAAAAGGAACCCAGGAACAAATTAGAACATTATCATAGTGGCTCCCCAGTATTAACATAGGAAGGAATACAAGGCAGGAAGGATATGGCGAGTACAAAATGAGGACACTATGATTGACTAGTCTAGGAGGTACCATTGTCACTACAGCATGTGCTGGTAATGAGAGGTATTCCCTTTTCCAGACATCTCTGGTTTGGCAGCATTTACCTTTTAGCTAAAGCTTACCTATCTTCAAACCAGAATCTTTCCTGCAGGGGAAAGAAGCTGAAGTCAACATCCTGGATTTTATAAAAAGTTGGTTACCATGGAAATAATATGATGTTACAAAATAAGCATCATAAATTAACTGCAGGATCAAGTAGGAACAGATGGGTTGTGTGAGAGAAAGAGAACGCTTATTTAAATAAACAATAACCCTGATAATCATAAAAAATGTCAAAGTAAATTACTGTAGAAACACTTTAATAGGACATAGGAATTTAAATTTTCAGGAAATTATTCGTAGAATTTAAATCTTCTATGACAAGTAGCTCTTTTAAAAAAGGAATTAGGCGATTATAACACTCCTACAATTTAAATTTCTTGGTTTAACCTAATTTTCTGCATCTATGTGTTGTATTCAAGGACTCTTTGTATTTCTCTGTTGGATCTCAGGTCAATTATAGGCATGGTTAAGTTCTAGGTAACATTTTTCTCTTCATGTGCTTTAATCAGTGCACAAAGGCTACATTTCAAAGGTGATAGATAGCTCTTATTTGGGAATGTTATTGTAGAGTTCTAAATTTGTACTGGTTGACACTGTATTTGGGTTGGCTGTATTGGGCTAAATTCTCTTTGCAATGTGGTTTAATTTTAACATATTCCTATTTCATATAGGTGTTCTGAACCTCTATTGAGCCTAACTTAACACCATGATTATTCTTACCCTTTTGTTTTTCTTAAGGGAAATAATAGGTTTTTCTTATCTTATCATCATGTTGCATATTTAAGTTGTTGATAGTTTATTAGAGATTTCTATATACTTTGCCTTATGAAATGATTATGATTATATTATGTGGGGATTTGCCTCTATCAGATCCCATACTGCATCTTTAGGTACCATGCATTTTAAAAATCTGAGACTGAGAATCCTAGTATTGTGGTATATAAGAGTCCTGAATTTCCTCTAACAATTACTAACTATGTGATCATGGACAAGTCACTTAATCCCTATGACCCTCAGGCAACTCTACAGTTGTAGATGGGACGTGACCTCTATGGTGGAGTGCTTTGTCAGTTTTCACACCGACAAAATTACAGGTTACTGAAGTACATTAAAAATGCCATGTTGTATGCCCTTTGGCCCTTCACTAACTAAACCTACAGAATAACAGAGTCAGATTTGAAATCTCAGAATTACAGGCAATTAGTGTAAAGAAACAGAGGAGGTCAGGTGAATTTGACAGAGAAAAGGAAAGGAGAGAGGGCTGATGAACACTTATAGCTAAATATTAGGTATGAGAGTCTTTCCAAAGATTTAAGAACCTCAGTTAGATGACTACTTTGTCATGTACTAGTGGTAAAAGAACGTTGGGAAAATAATCCTCTCTCGGCTTCAATCCAATATATAAGAACTGTAACCCTCCCTATTTGCCTTTGAGGAGAGAGGGTGAAGGCCTTAGAAAAAAATACAACTACATATAGGCAACTAAGTGGCACAGTAGATAGAGTGTTGGATGTAGAGTCAGGAGGACCTGAGTTTGAATCCTGACTTACATACCTGTTAGCTTCCAACACTGGGCAAGTCATTTAAACTTTCTCGTCCCTGGTTTCCTCTTCTCTAATAGGGGAATAATAATAGCACTTCAGGCATAGGGTTGCTATGAGAATCAATAGAGCTAATACTTTTTTGCTTATTTATTTATTTAGAATTTCCCCCCACCTTACATGTAAGAACAAATTGGAACATCAATTTTTCAAACTTTGGGTTCCAAATTCTCATCTTTCCTCCCTATCCCCCCTTAAGAACTCAAGAAATTCAGTATGTTATACATGTGCAGTAGTGCAAAACATAGCAGACAGAAAAAAAAATTTAGAAAAAGCAACTAACAAGATATACTTCCATCTGTATTCAGATACCATCAGTTCTTTCTCTGTGGATGGATTGCCAAATGAGATAATATTTTTAAAGTGTTTTACAAACCTGGAAGCACTATATAAATGCTAGCTGTTATTAATATCCCCATTTTATTGATGAGAAAATGAGACACAAAGAGGAATATTCCCAACTTGATATTGTCAAAACTGAAACTCAAATTCTCTGACTCCAAATCCAGTACTCTTTCTACCCTCTATCCTATGCTGCCTCTCCGAAAATCACTTGAATATGTTTATTTTAGTGCCAGAGAAGTAGAAAACAGCAAACATAAACAACATGATGATACAAACTATTTATGAAGCAAAGATGGGAAACTCAGGCTGACTCTTTTCCTGCCAAATCACTATATAAATTACTACTCTGGGAAGTAGGTGCTATTCTTTATGGTTCCCATTTTACAGAAGATAAAACTGAGGCAGACAGCTATTAAGGGTCACCCAGCTAGTAAATGCCAAAGGCAAGATTTGAATTTGGGTCTTCTTGATTTCAGATACCTCAATTCATCCATTTCACCATCCAATTCCCTTAGTAATCTCTTTAGTACTTACAAGATTTTTGTGTTGGTGTAATAACTATATAAACTGCCTTCTAAACTATAAAGGACTACAATTAATGCCGAGTATAATTATTGCCATTATTCTTCTTGGAGAATTTTGAGACCTTCAATAGTTACTCCCTAAAACCAAGCCTCACTTTCTTTAGTTGCTTCTCCCATTACTATTTTTATTTGTATTTATACAAATAACCTTATTAGAATAATGTGACAGTTTTGAAAAGGCTGTATCCACCTTCTTAGTACCATTTAGTTGCATGTGTGTGCACATGCATTTGTTCTATTAAAAAAATCTGAACCAAATATATTTCATACTTTACACCATGATAATTTCAATACTATAGTTGCTCATTCTATAAATGCACATCATAAATTGTTGGAATTCCATCATCCTTGGAGATTCTTGTCCATGTTTTTTCTTTCTCTCTGGAGGTTATATTATTACATTAGCTCTTTTTTGTAGCACCTAAGTGTATCCCCTTACTCAACAGAGATAGGTCCATCAAATAATGTCACCCAGGTCCAAGGGTCTATGCAGATCTGTTTCCATGCAAGATCAAAGCTCAGATGCCCCAATTAATGTGCTTACCTTTACTAGGGACAAGATTAATTCAAATTGAAGGCATTTAATGAGACTAAGAACAGTAGTAAAGACTTATTTCCCCCATATACCTGGGATGTACTCTCCCACAAATAGAAAATCTTTCAATAATGAGAATAATCATATGTAATAGGGAGCACACATGGCCAGTACATTCTCATTCAGGACTAAGTTCCTCAGGCTCATAACTTGACATCTTGACTCCTCACTATATATAACCCTACTTCCCAATCTAATATGCTACCAAGGCCTGTTGATTTTAGTCATGTAACAACAAATATGTCCCCCTCCCTTCTCTGATAACTGTCACTACCCTTGTGCAGGTTCTTACAAAACCCTCATAATGTAGCCTCATCCTAAATTTCCAGTCTTATACCTTTGTGACATTTAAAAAAGTTTCAGAGATATAATATCTAGGTATTCATTTTAGTAATAAAAGAGGTCAGCAACACTCTCCAATGCCAAAAAATCCTCACAGAAGTGGGCTTACAGTTTATATGGTCTTGGAAGAGCTGGTGTTCCTGAGGGTGGTAATCAACTCTGATTAGTTAATAAATAATGAGAGAGAATGAATATTATTATGAAGGGCTGGACCTATTCTAATGAACATTGATTATGTCATTTACTTCTAAATTTCCCAGCCTTGGGCAATCTATTCAAAGTATTTATCCTCACCCAAACCTGTCTACAGCACAGTGGGCTTCACTACCTTAGATTAAATTCCTTGTAAGGTTGGGTGGAGTTTGACTATGATTGAGGAGAAAGTCAATTCAACCTTTTAGAGACTGAGTTTTGAAATGAGAACTTTAGAAAAAGAGGGGAATTTCGGATCTCCTCAAATCATTGGCTATTAATAATTATTTCCTATTTCATTCGGAGCTCTACTTGTCCATTTGTACTATTTCTGTTATTATTACACACACACACACACACACACACACACAAGCTATATAGGTTGTCCATCCAACTGGGTATCATAATCCCATGTTGCAAAATCACTCATATCTTCTCTTTTGGTGACAGCATCATGCCACTCCCATTGGGTTTATTTGTCATATATCTTGAGTAGTATTCAGTTAGTCACAAAATTTGTGCTTAATTCATAAGCATGTTGTGTGTCCTATGCCCAACATTGCTTTCTGTTGGTCTTTTGTGGCTGCTGCTGGCCATTGTTGGTATTGGGACACCAAATGACTGGAACCAGCTACCACTATCAGCTCCAAGCATGAAAGTAACAAAATTTCTCCTTTCCCTCAGCATGTCAGCTAGCAACAGAAGTCAGACCAATAGCACCTAATGACACTAAAGGGAATTAGAAATCTTTAGTTTCCTTATTTAACTCTCAGACCTCTGCATCCTTACCAGTGCTGGAGGTATATCCTATCACCCACACTCGACTACAACCATTGGACCCTTTATATGCTTTGTAGGGGGCAAAGTGCCTTGCCATTTCTCTCCAATGTCTTTGGGACCTTGCTATCAACCTTGCTATTTTCCCTGCCAGGACCTAATTAATGCTTGATCTTTCTGATCATTCATGAACTGAGAATGGACATGAACCTCTTTTACATGTTATAACTTCCAGTTAAAATTTTAGCCCCTTGAGAGGGATAGCTGTCATGATTTTCTATCTGTATCCCCAGAACTTAGCACAATGTTTCACACATAGTAAAAGATTTATAAATATGTCTCATTTACATTCCTAGGCAGCATAGACATAGCCTAGGCAGTAAATATTCTGTATCCAATTTGGCATTTTCTGTGTGGATGGTTAGGCTAAAATCTCTTGAATGGCTATGTGCCCCATCATCCTTTCCCCACCCCCTACTTTGTCTTACTCTAAGGAATATCAATTCATGAGGGAAGTAAGGTTTGATAAAAGCATCACTGTGTTTTAGCAATTACCTCAGGCTCTACATTGTTTAGTCCTACCTTCTCCCTATGGTTACTTACCTTTCCAGAGGCCATATATGCTTTCTTGTCTCTGGATCTATATCTCATTAACCACCACAGGTACCAGTTGCCCCTAAGGAGCTTACTCATATTTCTCCCTGGACTAGGATACTGCCCATAGACAGGCTTTTCAATGCATCAATTCCCCAATATTAAAGTTTTCATGAGATTCCTATCTCATCACAAGTACACAATACTTGGGTAAGACTCCTTCCATCCCCCAGAATCAATCCCTCCCTTCTGTCACCTCTCTCATTCTCTTATAGTTCTTTTACCCTTCTTTCTAGGGACTAAAAGAATCACTATCTTTTTTATTATTCACCCTTTGACTTGGTAACAGTGTTAGCTCCTCTTCCCATTTGTGACTCCTTCCACCCACTTTGCAATCCTGCCCCATAAAATATGATTCACCTGTAAGTGGTGGTAATACCATGGGGGAATGAGGGAGGTGAAATAATAGGATTTAATCCATGGTGCTTCAGTTCTACTCCTCCATCTTCACTTCTCTTGTATCTTAATTTTTACTTACATTTTTATCTTTTTGTTTCCTTTTTTATTGCCCTCCCCCAGGTCATTCTTTGTTTTAAAAATACTTTTAATATAGGGTCATTTATTTCCTTTTATTACTTGTTTTTCCTTTGCTAGTTATACTCATTTTTATTTTCTGTGTTTTTGTTGTTTGGGGGTATTTGCAAATCAAATATTCTGCTTATATTCTTTTTTTCTTCTTCTTCAGGAATGCCCTAAATTCCTGCCTTTTGGCTTCTTCTTTCAAACCCAGTTTATCCACACACTCACAAATATGAGATAATTCACTTTCACTTTAGTACCACTTCTGCTTTTGATAGCTTAGATGAAAATCTAATTCACAGCTTGTAGGGGCACAGATGGTGTGTGTCACAACAGTTGAAATAAGCTAGGGTACTTCTGTTAATGTCTCTGGGATTTGACTTTTAGGGACCCCCAAATAGATGGTTTCACTTATATCCCATAGCTCTGGATTTTTCCCCCCTTCTAATCTGAAAATTTCCTAGTTTACTGACCTTCAAGCATCAGTACATAATGTGTCCTCTGATTAACACAAAAGGGCAGACTATTCACTCAGTGAGATAATTATAGATTTGAATCTGCTGTGTGTTTTGCTAATTAAATGATGCATATTTTTAGCTAGTGTACTTTGTTTTGTACCAGGGAATATTATATGTAATCAACCAAAAATCTTAAAGAATTTTCTTGTTCTTTTAAAACCATTCTCTTCAGGCTCTTTATTCTCATTTAATAGTGGGCAGTTAAAAGAAATGCCAAATTAAACATTTTAAGAGTAGCTGTTGTTCTCTGTCCTCTCCTTTTCTTTTTCTGTTCTCCCTCCCTGGGCAATCAGATCATTACCATCCAGTTCTAACCTTTTTTTCCTGAGATCCAGATGTATTTCCAACTGTCTACTGAACATCTTCAACTAGATAATGACTATACCTTGAAAGTAGATATGTTCAAAATTAAACGTATCTGTCTGCCACAACCTCTTTTTTCAATGAATTTCCCTATTTGTATTGAGCATTCTTCCAGTTATTTGGACTGAAAACTTCTTTGATTCTTGTTTATGTCACATAGCTACATAATATTAATAACTGTTCTTATTATCTTTTGCATACATCCTCTGCTTTTCATTTCTACTGCTGCAACCCTAGATTAAGCAATCAATCAGCTCATGACCTTATTACCTCTAACATCATCCTAACTGGATTCTCTGCCTTCATGTCTCTGTCCTACAATTTACCCATACAGCTGTTAGAGTAAGCTTTCTGATGCATAAGTGATATCACATTCTCCCTGTCAAGAATCTTAAATAATGTTGAATTGTTTATAGAACAAAATACTTGTTCCTTAGCCTGTCTGCAATCTAGATCTGACCATGTCTTGCTTTTTCATACTGTTCCCCTCAAGACACCATATTTTAGCCAATCTTTGTCATTCACTGTTCCCTAATCTCATTATGCCCTCTCTTGTCTTTACCACTTTTTAAAAGAGATTCCCACATACCTGGTATGGACTTTTTTCATGTCTCAGATTTTTAAAAAATCCTTCTTTCCTTTAAGATCTGACTGACTCAGGAGCTACTTCTTGACATTATTTTAATCTTTTTTCACTAAAAATGATCCCCTGGGGTGGCTAGGTGGTGCAGTAGATAAAGCATCGGCCCTGGATTCAGGAGGGCCTGAGTTCAAATCCGGCCTCAGACACTTGACACTTACTAGCTTTGTGACCCTGGGCAAGTCACTTAACCCTCATTGCCCCACAAAAAAAGAGAAAGATTCCCCCTCCTAAAATCTCTCATACATTTCTTAGACCTTTCCTATTCACTGATTTTAAAAGTTGTATTATGACACTATGTCTCATATTATATGTAAGTGTATTGTATAGTAAGTGTCAAATACAAGATTTAAACCTAGGTTCCTGTGACTCCAAAGCCCTGTGACTCTACAGGCCCAGTGCTGTCCCACCTTCTTGCTTTTGCTGTTCCCTATGCCTGAAATTCCTTTCTCTGGACTTCTTGAAGTCTTTTTCTTTTTTTAAATTAAAGCCCAAATTCATGTCCTATGCATTATTTCTTGGTTTACCTAGCCAATAATGACCCATACTTTCCAGGATCTCATAAAGAGTTTGGTCTGTACCTTTTTAATGTGCTTACCCTATATTATTTTACCCTACATTATATTTACCCTATATTACCCCATACCTTAACATATTTGTAATATGTTAAGTATAATATCCCTCTACTAGAGCCTAGGTTCCATGAGGGTAGAGACTGTGTCTTATTTAAATTGTAACTTCCCTATCACCCAGTACGTATTCTGTACACAATTGTCTCTTAATACATGTTTATTGAATTGGACTGCATGTATAATTTTTTGTTGATTATATGGCCAGGATGAGGACAAAAGGAATATATCTTCTACTCTACCAAGCCCCACTATAATTATTTTATTGAGATGACTGCACTCACATGTTACCTTCAGAAAAATGAAAAAAACAACTAACTAATAAATTTGTCCCCATTCAACATATTTGTAAGGTCACTTGAATTTGTAGCTTGATTGATTATCATCAGAGAAGCACTGGTAGAATAGTGGTTAGTAATTATAAGGGTCACATGCTATGGTGAAAGGAAGATGCCTTGCTAGTAGTTATAGAGTAACATGAGTTAGTAGAATAGCACTGGTCTTGGAATCAGAATATCTGGGTTTGAAGCCTGTTTATTATTCTTAATTGGTATGATTAAGTAGATTCCTTTCCACCCCCCCCCAAGTCTCAGTGTACTCATATATAAAATTGGGATAAAATTATACTTTACAGTTCTCTGACCTTGGACAAATCACTTAACTTCTCCAAGTATCTATTTTCATTTCTGTAAAATGGAAACAATAATATTTGCATTACTTACCTTACAGGAAAGTATTTTCTCAGACTGTTGGAATTTATGTAGCAATAAGGTGATCCTAGTGATATTCAGTGTATAGCTATATTGTCTTTTGGGAAGGCAGAATTATCTCAGAAGTCCTATAATTTAAGAATTCTTTTTCATTATGATTAACTCTGGGTTATAAATTATATTTCATATAACTACATTATGGAAGTTTATAGATTTTGCCTCTGGTTATTACAAATTGGTGGAGATTTATACAACATCATATATCTAGGTCAAAGCTACTAGAATGGTGTTTGATTGTATTTTTTTAAACCTCAAGATAAAGGTGATTTTCTCTATACTGGTAGGCACCAATTACTGTGCTTGCTCAACAAAATGTGTAGATCAACAAACTTTTTATTAAAAAGTTCAGGCTCAGTAACTTCCCTAGCTACTCCTATGGTCATTTATGAAGTTGTTTCAGGAAATGTGTTCAAGTTTTATTGGCAGGTTACCTTGTTGGAAACCTGAGCTTACCCTTGCTCAACTTTTTTTTTTTTTTTATAAGCTGAGCTGCTATGGTCCAAAGCTTTTAATTTAATTTTATCCACTAAAGGTCCTGTCAGTTCAAGTTCATAAACTATGTTTTATGATATAGTTTTCAGTTCCCTATATAATATGGATGACCTAAAGTGTGAAAACAGCCATTCTACTTTTAAACTTCTCAAAGTAGAACATACTCAAATGCTTATATTAGTTGTGTGACTCTGGCACACTGCCTATCTCAGTTTCTTCATCTGTAAAATGGGGATGATAATAACATCTACCTCTCAATATTGTTGTGAGGACAAAAATAAATAATACAGTAAAGCATTTTGTAAGACTTAAACTACTTAAGTATACTATTATTATTAATAATAATAATTAACCAAGAGTTATACTTAGCTAAGTATTGATTTGCTATATTTAATGATTTCATTGCAAAAAATACTATAGTGGAAAGAGTTCTAGACTTGGAAGTAGAAGGACTTAGGTTAGAATTTAGCCTCAGACATTAGCTGTATGGCCCTTGGCAAGTGATTACCCCTCTTTGAAGCTTAGTTTTCTCATTTATAAAATGGGGAAAATAATGGCATCTACCTTATATGTTTGTTGTGAGGATCAAATTGTGTGTTTTCTTTTCCTATTAGACTGTGTTTCTTTTTTTTTATTATTTGTTTTGTTTTGGTTTTGGTGAGGCAATTGGGGTTAAGTGACTTGCCCAGGGTCACACAGCTAGTAATTATTAAGTGTCTGAGGCCGGATTTGAACTCAGGTCCTCCTGAATCCAGGGCTGGTGCTCTATCCACTGCGCCACCTAGCTGCCCCAGACTGTAAGTTTCTTGAAGATAGGGACAGTCTTTTTTTTTTTTAGTTGTATCCTCAGTACTTAGCACAATATCTTAATAAATGTTAATTGATTGAGATAATATATGCAAAATGTTATGTAAACCATAATGATCTATATAAATGTTAGTTATTATTAGGAAGAATGTTTTTATTTAATAAGAGTAAAATTTGAATAGTGGCATATAGGCATTTCTCTATGGTGAAAAATGTAGTTAATTATTTTAAAAGTAACTGCAAAATAAATAAAACCAATAAAATCAGAAATTTTGAAGGATTAGATCATTAAATATATGAATATTTTCATTATCCTTTATTTTATACATTATATGCTTATAGCTTGGTCTTGAGGGACATGTCATTTCCCCATGGAAGATTGTAAATATTTCACTTTAAATAATGAGTTTCAACTTCACAATGATAATAACCATGAGTGTACACATATAGTATTAATCATTTTACATTATTTTGTTTTCATTTTAAGAGTGCTTTGTGTAATTTCAAACACTGAATAGCTTTGCATATATGCTTTAAAGTCTCCAGACCCACAAATCATCTCACTGCATATATTTCTCTTCCTAATTCTTTCCATACTTATTTTCATTGAGATGCTTCATCTGTGAGAAACAATTTATGGTACTGGAATGAAATACATATTAGATGTGGGAGGTGTTTTCAATTCCTATTTTATTTTTAGTTTTCCTTGTATTATATTAATGCAGTCTGATATGTTTTCATCTTGGGCCCATAGGTCAGTGCTTATTTACATGACTGAATAAGGTAATTATAATAATGTAACTTTTAAAATATTTAATCAAACACTTGCTCAACATCAGATTAGATTTTAATGGTTATCATTTCAAATCCCAGTCTGCATGTTGAAGATTATCTCTTATAAACAAGTGAAAGAAATTCTTTCATACATTCTCTGGAGCAAAGAGGGAGAATTGGTTTTATAACAGCTATTGATTAGAATGTAAAGAATATGGAATATGTTTATTTTTGTTCCTATCAAGATAAATTCTCCAAAATATGTAATTAAATCTTAAAAGTACTTACTGTGCAACTACTATAAACTCAATAGTGTATCAGGAGAAATGAGTGGAGAAGTATGAGCTATAGTACTTGCCCTCAAGAAACTTACAATGTAATCTGCATAGAAAGATATGAAAGTTCAGCAAAGTGAGAAATTTTTATAAACTGAAAAAATCAGAGAAGACTGTCTGGAGGAGATAGTAGTAAATATTTGTGGAGGTTTTCTTGGAAAAGATACTGAAGTGGTTCACCCTTGAATTTCACCTGACTGTATCCCCCAGGAATTATTATGTACCTTAAATAATACATTGATAAGATCTTAATGCATCTAATTCTAGTTTTATACAGTATCAAGTATTAACATTTTCATGGAATCTCTGAGTCCATATGGGAGGTTTCAGAGTTCATCTAGTCCAACACATGGCAAACAGATGGTTCAGTAGATGGAGCATTGGTATTGCACTCTGACCTGTGTTCAAAATTCAGTCTCAGACAATTCCTAGTTGTGTCATGTTGAGCAAATCAATTAACCCCTATTTTTCTGAGTTTCCTCAACTGTAAAATGAACCTCCCAGAGTTGTTGTGATGGTCAAATGAGATAATATTGGTAAGACACTCAACATAGTGCCTGGCATATAATTTTCCCCTTCACTTTGTTCACTTCCCATACCAGAGGAGAAAGCTGTTATACCCCATTTCTCTAAAGTGGTCTCCTAGCCTCTTCTTAATGATTTCTAGTCATTGGAATTGACTACCTTCTAAAGTAGTTTATCCTACTCCTTCATATAATAAATAATATATAATAAAGAAAAATTGTTTCACTATAGCTTCTACACACATTTGTATGATTATCAGATGGAACATTTAAAAACTATGACTGTAGGAAATTTTAAAGATGATTTAATGGGTAATAATTGAATTTCTGAATAATTTCAAACTAAGACTTGAATATAATTTATTGGAACTCAGAAGACTTTAATCAATGATAAGTGGGTTTTACAAGAATGCAGTTAGTTAAAAAGGTAGTTTTTATTTTGCTTTATGTATCACTTTTTCATGAAAATGTTTAGGCATATATGGTTTTTAAAGAAAAGAACCTTGCATACACTATAATAGTTGTTTGTCTTTCATTCTTAAAGAGGACCAAGGCATCAGGGTGATGTCATGACTTGCAGTAAATTGGATTTAAGAGAGGGAGGGCTGTGCAAAGTCACCAACCTCACTTTCTCCTCCAGAGCCATCAGGGTCCAGTGGCAAGATATATATCAGAATGATTGGAGATGGCCCCAGATGTTTCAGGCAATTGGGGTTAAGTGACATGACCAGGGTCACATAGTTAATAAGTGGCTGAGAGGAGATTTGAACTCTGGTCCTCCCAACTTCAGGGCCAGTGTTCTATCCACTGCAACACCTAGCTGCCCCACTATGATAGTAAAAATGGAGGAAGGAAAATAAGAATTAGATCATTTAAAATGGACAAACTGCAGTACTCTATCACTAATGGGCCATGGGCAGATGATAGAAAAGTACTTGTTGGGATAATTGCATAGGGAATTTTTGCTTCAGGTAAAGGGTTAGAAAATCTGACCTCAGAGATTCCTTCCAAATCTAGGATTTTGTGATTCTACAAATATGTTCAAAGATTTAATTAATTAACATCAAAAGTGGCAAAAAGCAAGGTATGCTCACACAAACACATTCTTTAAAAAGCAAACAACCAACCAACCCATGATGTTTGGAGAATAGTAACTAATGGCAAGTGCATGGTCCCATTTTTAGTGAATCCTAAGGTTATCTCTCTCTCCTTGATGAAGCTATTACAATGAAGAACTTCTTCACACCATATTTTAGCTACTATATAATTACTAATGTTGCTGCAAGAATGTTAGGGACAGCTTGTTGTCTGGTGTCCTTCCTTTCTGGGGAGCCCTAAAGTATATATACAAGTTCACAGAATGCTGCCCTTGTGGACAGAATAAATCACTGGAAGATAGAATGACTCAACATCTTTAGTGTTGCTTCTAGCAACAAAAGTTATACTAACATCATTATTTCAAAACCCGTTTTGATGGTATAACTCTATCATAAGCCACTTGTACTATCAGGGAACATGTCCTGAAGCACAACATACAGCTGGAGCTGCCAGCTCTAATTTATCTTGCTTCTGAACTGTTAGATCAGTTATATGCACAAGGATTTTCTTTATTTGGAAATACTAAGGGCTCACTCAACCTAACTACAGTCTCATCTTTTTCTATAGCTGTGTGATATATGAACCTCTAACTAATGTGGGAACTTAGCACTCTTTTCCATTGACATACTATACTTTTGTTAATATGCAGGAGACAGGTGATAGTATTACTAGACACGTGTCATCAAAAATTACTCTACATACCTTCTTGTAGAAGATATGTAAACTCATGAGAAAATCCAAGTTCTCTCTTTTTTCCTGTGATGAAGTCTGTAACAACTAGTATATGTTAACAGCTACGGGCTTTATATTTTGGGAAAGAATATTTAACACAAGCTACATTGGCTATTACTTCCTGAAAGCTAGGTAGGTTACATTTCACCCTCCTCCTTCTCCTCCTCAGAGTTCTCTACTTCCCTTGAAGGAAATCAAGAGTATCTAAGGTCTTTGCCAATGGCTCCAGCACCCACCAGTGGTGTTCCCCCAACTCTAGTGGGCAATCCCCTGGGCCCAGTTTCATGTAGCCAACTAACAGATTAGTTTTTCCACAGAAACATGTATTTCAAAAAGTACAGTCACAGATATATAAATGTATTTCTCCAACATCTAGGAGGCAAAAAGAGTGCAACTGGTTTAGTCTATCCAGTTTGAAAGCTGCCACTCAAAGAAGGCTACTCTGATTGACATGTTAGAGGATGCAGAGGCCTCTGTGTTAAGCAATCTGGACAGTCCCTAAAGACTCCTTAAAGGAATCTCCATGTTGGTTAACTGGGCATGTCCAGACTAGCAGTATTTACAAATACATGAAAAGGAAAAATATTAAATATAGTAGAGGGATCATTCACCCTTCAGTTAGACACTCATTTCAGGGAAATTGAATTAAAATCTAATATATACCTTTGTCAAGGAGAAAATGCTTTAAAGAAGATCTCTTTGCATTTTCAATCTTTATTTTTTTAAATATTAGGACCCGAAAACCTAAGCATTTACTTATAAAGTATAATCATTAAGTGATTTATGTTTTCTAAAATGCATTCTCTTTAAATATAATTCAAAGGCAAAATTTAAATGTATTTTGTCATGAGATTCTCTACCATGCCACTATAGTTAGGCCCTCATAATTTACCCATTCATGGTTCATTTGTTAATTGGTTTGTAACTTGAATTCTTTTATCTTGCCACCTTGCTAACCCTATCCTCCCTCATCCCCTCCCCACGAAAAAAAGAAAATTAAAAAATGGTTAGATTCCAATATTCATCTACAACGTAACTTAAATAGTGTCTTTAGTATCTCAAGTTTTGTGTTTTCCCTTCCCTTCCCCTCTAAAAAATTCAAAACATTGTATAATAATGAAGAAGTTTACATAGAAAGTACTCAATGGTTGTATGATAGAAGGCATGATTGTATATGCAGAACATTTGAAAATTGTAGACTTTTCTATCTTGAAGAGTTGTTTGGGAATTATTGAATTTTTACTCTTTTTACTATCATAAGGAGAAGCCAACATATTGTTAAATGTTGTTTTCAGTATTTAGAAATATCCACAGTTATTACATGAAGGGTTTGGCCAAATAAATACAGGTGGTCCAATGGCTTTAAAAACTACAAATTATTGTATTCACTTATTCTCTCTGAAAATAGTAGGAGATTTGAGGTAAATGGACCTGGATTTTAATCTTGTGCCTGCAATTTAGTATCTGTGCCACATTTGGCAAGTCCTCATCTAAGGTGGTTGGACTAGATATATATAGCCTCTGAGGTTCTTTCAGTCTCTTAATCTAAGATAGTGTGATCCTCTATTAAATATGACATTTCTATGGATAAAAGCGTAGGTATATGGAACAATCCATAGCAAATAGACTGAAAATACTACCCTTCAAAAATTGAAAATACAGGCTAGAACTTGGACATAACCAAAAAAATTCTTTAAGAAAACAAAATAGTTATCAAAAAGACCCTGCATTTAAGGTTAGAGAGTTTATTATTTCCCTTGAGGTCTTCAGTGGGAGTCTGTCTTTCTCACAGGCCAATTTTAACAATAAGTTAGAATTAGAAAGAACAGAATGCTAAATGTAGGAATGCTGGAAGAAGTAATAAGTGACACTGAGAGAAGAATAGGGAATGAAGAGAAAAACTATGAAAAGCAGACACAAGAACTGAAAAGTCTTAGTAGTCTCAGGTAAATTATTATTTTTAATATCCTATTATAATAATTAGTTCATTATAAACAATGTAATGGGCCTTCAGGCCCATGTGGCTCCTTTCTCTGCTGCTTTAGGGAGCTTATATTAGATAAAAAGTTAGGAGTTTAATCATAATCATCCCAAACTACTAGTTCAGAAATTTTGACCATGCTCTTATAAGTGGTCTTAGTAAACCATATCATGATTATAATATTACTATATAACCTTTAGTATACTATATAGTAATTGATATCCATGTTCTAGATGCTGGATGAAAACCATGGACAAGCACAAAAATGATATTTTTGTTTATTTGTTTTTAGTTATATATATAATATATATATATGTGTGTGTGTGTGTGTATTTTTAAAGAAATGAATTAAGTATAATACATTTGAAACATTTTAAATGATAAAAAAGTTGGTGATGGCAGAGCAATCTGAATTATATAAGAACTTTACCTATTCAGGACAGTTTTCAAAGGTTTTAGAAGAGGAGATTTTTACTGTGTATAAATACTGGATTTAGCAGCTATCTAAAGAGATTGCACATATTAGCCAGCCTCCTCAAATGAGAATCCCTCAGAGCATTCACTAACTCCTTGAATGATTATGACAATCTCTATGTTGATGATTTTCAAATCTACCTATCCTGTCCCACTCTGTTGACTTCCAATTTTGCATCTTCAACTATTTTAACTAGATCTCCAATAGATATCTTAAATTCAACATATCCAAACAGTACTCATCTTTCCCCCTAAATCCTTCCTTAACAGCCCCTCCACATTCCCTATTACTGTTGAAGACAACACCATCCTCCCATTCCCTCATGCTTACAACATAGGAGTCATCCTGGATACCTCACTATACCCCCCCCCAAAAAAAAATCTAAGCTATTATCAAGGTCTCTCAGTTTCACCTTTGCAATATGCCCTCTTCTCTCCTTTGCCACTGCCATCATTCTAATACAAGCACTCATCACCTCATTCCTATATTATTGTAATAGGCTCCTAGTAGGGTAGTCAGCCTCAATTCTATTTCCATGCTACTGCATGCTCCATTCATCCAGTATCTAAAGTAGAAGCCCAATCTTGTCAATCCCCTACTGAGTAAACTCTACTGGCTTCTTGTTGCCATTAGGAACAAATAGAAAATACTCTGTCCTTCAAAGCTCTTGATAATCCAGCCCTAACTACCCTAGTAGTTTTTTTTTTATTCCCTAACACATATTCTTCAATCCAGTGACACTGGTCTCTTGGCTATTCCATGAACAAGGCACTTCATTTTTTGGCGCTGGGCATTTCCTCCGACTCTTCCCCGTTCCTGGAATAATGACCACTGACATCTCTGACTTCCTCCAGCCTTCTGCAGGAAGCCTTCACCAACATCTCTTAATTCTAGTGCCTTCTCTTTGTTAATTAGTTCCTATTTATCCTGTATGTAGCTTGCTTTGTATATATTTGTTTGCATGTTGTCTTCCCCATTAAACTGTAAGCTCCATGAGGACAGAAACTTTCTTGATTCTTTTCATATTTCCAGTGCTTAGCACAGTGCCTGGCACAAAGTAGGCACTTAATAAATGCTTTTTGAATGATTCGTATTAAATATGGAAAAAATATTTTTTGACTCATTGGAATACTATGTAATTTCCTAAATCAAGTTATTCTTCACTTGACAAGCAATACATTATTGCATTGTGTTTAAATGACATGTGTCTAACACTTACAAAGACAAATAATTATGATATTTTCTTTTATACTCAATTCAGTTAAGCTGCAATGCATTTTTTATGATATAGGATATTACAATGAAATCTGTTTGGCAATGTTTTTACTGGTTGAATTTATTTAACATGTGTATTTTATTTCCTATAAATTCAAAGATTATTTATTTTAAACCTCTGTTTAGTCACTATTTCCTTAAAATAAGTGGCTTAGAAATGAATTATATGAAAAATTAATGCATTTAAATGTAATTTTATAAGCTATATAATGTTTACTAGCTAAGAAAATTAATAGATGTTCATGATAATGCAAATCAGAAGCCACCATGTGTTTAAATAACTGGAACTAACTTAAAAACATTATGCTTCAATCTGTATTCAGGTACTATCAGGGCTTTCTCTGTAGATGGATTGCGTTTTTCATAAGTCCTTCAGAGCTATCTTGAATCATTGTATTGCTGAAAATAACTAAGTCATTCATAGCAGATCATCTTATAATATTGCTGTTATTTTGTATACAGTACATTTCAGTCTGCATCAGCTCATGTCAGTCTTTCTAAGTTTTTCTGATAGCACATACTCCTCATCATTTTTTATAGTAAACTACATTTATATAGTACTTTAAAGAGAGATATCTTTACAATAAACCCATGATGTTGATTATCACAACAATAATAAATAACATTTATATAGTACCTTATACCTGACAAAGAATTTTCTTTATAATAGCCCAGCAAAGTACCATATGCTTTGATGTTATTGCCATCGCTGTCATCGTCATCATCATCATCTTACATTGCTCTTGCCTCTGCTTCATATTTTTTTCAGTTACTGTTGCTAAGTGTGTTACTTCCATTCTATTCCCCCCATGATAGTTACTCTATTTCCATCTTCTTTCACCCTATGCCTCCTCAAAAGTGTTTTGCTTCTGACTGCCCCCACTTTGCCCTTTCCTCTTTCAAACGACCTCCCCATCCCCTTCCCCTCCTACTTTTCTGCAGGGCAAAATGGATTACTATACCCAATTGAGTGTGTATGTTATTCCCTCTTTGAGCCAATTCTGATGAGAGTAAGACTCACTCACCTGCCCCCCCCACTGCACTTCCCCCATCTTCCCCTTCACTCCATAAGTTTTTTCTTGCTTCTTTTATGAGACACTTTACCGCATTCCATCTCTCTCTTTCCCTTTCTCTCAGTGCATTCCTCTCACCCCTTAATTTTATTAAAGATATCATCCATTCATATTCAACTCACACCTGTGCACTCTGTCTAAATATATTCCATTCAGTTGCCCTAATAATAAGAAAGTTCTCATGAGTTACAAGTATCATCTTCTCATGTAGGAAAGTAAACAGTTTAACCTTTTAATATCCCTTATGCTTTTTTTCCCTGTTTACTTTTTTATGTTTCTCTAGGGTCTTGTATTTGAAAGTAAAATTTTTCTATTCAGCTCAGGTCTTTTCATCAAGAATTCCTATAAATGGGGCAGCTAGGTGGCACAGTGGATAGAGCACAGGCCCTGGAGTCAGGAGGACCTGAGTTCAAATCTGGCCTCAGACTCTTGACACTTACTAGCTGTGTGATCTTAACAAGATCACTTAACCCCAAATTAAACAATTTTAAAAATTAAAAAATTAATAATAAAATAAAAATTAAAAATTAAAAAGTCACTTAACACCAATTGCCTCACCAAAAAAACCAACCCAGAATCAAAACAACAACAACAACAAAAAAGAATTCCTATAAGTCCTCTCTTTCAATGAATTCACATTTCCCCCCTGAAAGCTTATACTCAGTTTTGCTGAGGAGGTGATTCTTGCTTGTAATCCCACCTCATTTGCACTCTGGAATATCATATTCCAAGCCCTTTGATCTTTTAATGTAGAAACTGCTAGATTGTTGGTTATCCTGACTATGGCTCCACTATACTTGAATTGTTTCTTTCTGGCTGCTTGCAATATTTTCTCCTTGATCTGGGAGTTCTAGAATTTGGCTAAAATATTCCCAGAACTTTTCATTTTGGGATCTATTTCAGGAGGTGATCTGTGGATTCTTTCAATTTATATTTTATCTTCTATTTCTAGAATATCAGGTCAATTTTCTCTGACAATTTCTTGGAAGATGATGTTTTAAGCTCTTTTTTGATCATGGTTTTCAGGAAACCAATAAGTTTCAAATTATGTCTCCTGTATCTATTTTCCAGGTCAGTTGTTTTTCCAAGGAGATATTTCACATTACCCTCTATTTTTTCATTCTTTTGGTTTTGTTTTATTGTGCCTTGATTTCTCATAAAGTCATTAGCTTCCATTTGCTCAATCCTAATTCTTAAGCAATTAATTTCTTCAAAGCTCTTGTATCTCCTTTTCCATTTGGCGTTTCAAGATGTCAACTTTTTCCCCCCATAACTTTTCTACATCACTCTCAATTCTTTCCAGTTTTTCTTCTTCCTTTCTTACCTTATCTTCAAAGTCCTTTTTGAGTGCTTCCATAGCCTGAGACCAATTCATATTTTTTGTAGCCTTTGGATGTAGGAGCTTTAAATTTGCTATCTCCCTCTGAGTATGTATTTTTATCTTCCTTGTCACCAAAGAAACTTTTCTAGGGTCAGCATGTTTTTCTGTCTTCTCATTTTGCCAGCCTATTTCTTGACTTTTATCTCCTCCTTAAAGTGAGGCACTGCTTCCAGGGCACACTGTCCCAAGCTTCAGGGGGTCCCAGGTGGTACAATTTAAGGAGAGGCACATTCACCACTTCCCTGGCCTGTGCTCTGGTCTGCAAGCAACCACAGGTCCGCTTGCACTCTGACCCTGAATAGAATCCTGTTCCATTGTATCTTCAAGCTCTGGCATGCCTGCACCCTTCTCCCACCTGAGCCACTACTCAAGACTGCAACCTGGATCCTAGTTCAGGTAAAAACAACAGAGTTCTGCCTCAGCACCAGCAGAGACTCCTATAATCTCCCCCTGGCCAATTGTTTGACCCCCTCACCATCCATGGGCTGAGCTCCTGAAGCAGCTACAGACATAGCTGAGAATCTCCTATGGAGTAGCCTGCCTGAGGCTGGATCTACACAGTATTGCTGTGGGGCTGTGCTCCATTCTCACCCTAGCACAACAGATCTTTCCTGCTGACCTTCTAAGCCATCTTTCATTGGAAAATGATCTCACCCCATCCTTTTGTGGGTTCTGCTGCTGCTGGAATTGTACTATGGCATTATCTGAAGGAATTTGGGGGGCTTTGGGGGAGAGCTCCAGGAAATCACTGCCTTTCCTCTGCCATCTTGGCTCCACCCCCAGAAGTACACCATTGACTTTTTTTTTTTTTTTGGTGGGGCAATAAAGGTTAAGTAACTTGCCTAGGGTCACAGAGCTAGTAAAGTGTCAAGTGTCTGAGGCCCAATTTTAATTCAAGTCTTACTGAATCCAGGGTTGGTGCTTTATCCACTGCACCACCTAGTTGCCACTCACCCATTGACTTTTTTTTGAAGGGCAATGTGGGTTAAGTGACGTGCCCAGGGTCACACAGCTAGTAAGTGTCAAGTGTCTGAGGCCAGATGTGAACTCAGGTCCTCCCAAATCCAGGGCTGGTGCTTTATCCACTGTGCCACCTAGTTGCCCCTCACCCATTGACTTTTTTTTTAATGTACCTTAAACTTGACAAAGAATTTTCTTCATATTAGCCCAGCAAAGTCATCATAACTATTTCCCTCCATCCTATTCCCTTCCCATGATATTTACTCTATTTTCTATCTTCTTTTAACCTATTCCTCCTCAAAAGTATTTTACTTCTGACTGTCCCCTCCCCTACTCTGCACTCCCTTTTTTTTCACCCTTCCTTCCTTATCCTCTTCCCCTCATACTTTACTATAAGGTTAAATAGATTACTCCTCCCAACTGGGTGTGAATGTTATTCCCTCCATGAGCCAACTCTGATGAGTTTAAGGTCTTTGAGCTAATTCTATGTTCCAAATTTTCTTCCTCCCTCTCTCCTCAACCCTCCCTATGAAATCAAGCAATTCAATATTTCATACTTGTGCCGTTATCCAGAACATCTTCACCTTCCTTGAAACTATTTTGCTTTTTACTACTCTCTCCCAGAATCTGCCCTTCCCTCCTTCCCCTCTTCCCCCCCCTTATCTCCCTCCCCTCCCTCAGGGCAAAATATATTACTATACCCACTTGAGTATGTATGTTAGTCCTTCTTTGAGTCAATTCTGATGATATTAAGGTTCAATCACTCCCCAATTCCTTCCCCCTCTTCTCCTCCCCTCCATAAGCTTTTTTCTTGTTTCCTTCATGTGAACAACCTCTCCCCAGACCATCTCTCCCCTTCCCCCTCCCCCAGTCTATTTCTCCTACCCCTCAACCCTATTTTAAGGATGTCATTATGGGTTAGTTAGGTGGCACAGTGGACAATGCACCAGCCCTGGACCCAGGAGGCCCCAAGCCCAAATCTGGCCCCATACATAAGACACCCCACAAAGAACAAAACATAACATCCCTGCGTATTCAGTTCAGACCTGTGTCCTCTGTATTATCTTCCCATACAGGAATGTTAACAGTTTGATCTTTTAATATCCCTCATGAAGTCTTTTTCCTGTTTATCTTTTTATGCTTCTCCAGGGTCTTGTATTTGAAAGTCAAATTTTCTATTCAGTTCAGGTCTTTTCATAACAAATGCCTGAAAGTCTTCTTTCTCCTTAAAGTTCCATATTTGCCTCTGAAAGATGATGCTTAGTTTTGCTGGGTACGTGATTTTTGGCTGTAGTCCCAGTTCCTTTGCCCTCTGGAATATCATATTCCATGCCCTCCGGTCCTTTAATGTAGAAGCTGCTAGATCTTGCTTTATCCTTATTGGAGCTCCACAGTATTTAAATTCCTTTTTTCTAGCTGCTTGCAATATTTTCTCCTTGACCTGGGAGTTCTGGAATTTGGCTATAATATTCCTGGAGGTTTTCCTTTTGGGATCTCTTTCAGGAGGTGATCGGTGGATTCTTTCAATTTCTATTTTAGCTTCTGCTTCTAGAATATCAGGGCAATTTTCCCTGACAATCTCTTGGAGGATGGTGTCTAAGCTCTTGTTTTGGTCATGGTTTTCAGGTAGTCCAATGATTTTCAAATTATCTCTCCTAGATTTGTTTTCTAGGTCAGCTTTTTTTTCCAAGGAGATATTTCACATTGCCCTCTATTTTTTCATTCAATTGGATTTGCTTTACTGTGTCTTGGTTTCTCAAAAGGTCACTAGCTTCCATTTGTTCAATACTAATTCTTAGGCAATTATTTTCAGCAGACAGTTTTTTAATCTCCTTTTCCATTTGGCTTTTCAAACTGTTGACTTTTTTCTCATGACTCTCCTGCATTGCTCTCATTTCTCTTTCCATTCCTTCCTCTCTTTCTCTACATCTTTGTTCTATCTCTCCTACTTTCTCTTCAAAGTCCCTTTTGAGAGCTTCCATGGCCTGAGACCAGTTCATATTTTTCTTTTGGATGTTGGAGCTTTGACCCTATTATTATCTTCTTCTTCTGAGGATGTATTGTGGTCTGCCTTTCCCCCAAAGAAGTTTTCGATGGTCTTCTGCTTTCTCTGCCTACTCATGCTGGCTTACTGTTTCTTGGCTTTTTACTCCTTAAAGTGTAGCGTTGCTTCCCGGACACACCGTTTGTGCTACAGCGTGGCCCAGGGGGTGATTGGGCTTCTTCTCAGCCTGCCTGGCTTGTGAGTAATCACAGCCGCTTTCTCTTTGACCAGGAAACAGAAGTCTGATTGAACTCTGATTCTCTGTGGTCGGAAGCTTGGCGTGCTTTTATCCCTCCCCCACTGGGCCACCACCACTCGATTCAGCCCACTGGTTCAGACCCAGGGCGCTTTGCCCCAACTCCAGCAGATACTGCCTCCACTTCACCCCGGCCTACCTCCAAACCCCCTCACCAGTCCGTGATCGGAGCCTCAGAAGCTGCTGGTGCTGAAGACTCTGACGTGTGCTGGAAGCACTGTCCCTGGCTGGGTCCGGATCACGCACTGAGCTGTTCAGCCTGATCAGTAGGTGATCAGAATTGCCCTCTTTTGCGGAGAAACAGTCTCACTCTGTTCTTATGTGTATTAGGCTGTTCTGGGTTTTGATTTTTACCACATTATTTGGGCGTGAATGGACGGCTTTATCTGGAGCTTGTGGGAGTCACAGCCTCTCCTCCGCCATCTTGGCTCCGCCCCCACCCATTGACTTTTAAAGCCCCTACATTAAAGTATCTTCAAACAAGAAAACACTATCCATATGCTTGAGGTTTTTCATTTTCCTGTCCTGGCCTTCATAGTATATACTTAATACACATTGCTTGAATTGTACTGTAAATTTGATTTGCTTCCTTGTAGTCTTTTCCTTCCTTGTTTATATCCTGAAACTCTTCATTCTCCCAAAAACAATCATCTTCTCAATGTTGAGAGGAATAATAGTTCTTAATTGTTGTGGATGCCTCTTAATAAAAAGCAGCATTCATGTGCAGGTGTGAGCAAGATTCATTTTGTGCTCTCAAACAGTTCTCAACTATGTTACTCTTTAACCAAACATCATTCCCCCCCTCTCTTCCAGTTGCCTTTTAAGTAATTTTCTTGATATACTTATCATGAATTACTCCACAGTTCTTCAAAGAGGCTATGCATTCTTTTCAAGTATGCACACAAATATTGACAGTCTCAACAGTGCTTCCCAATGCTTCTTTTTGCTCTAGAGGGGCAAAAAATGGATAATAGAAGAGGTTTGATCAAAAGAACCAAACATGCAAAGTTGATATTTGCATATTAGGTCATAATTCTGTTGCATTAATTTTATAATCATATCTATATAGGGAAAGACAGAGAGACAGAGAAAGAGAGAGAGAGAGTGACAGAGAGACAGAGACAGAGACAGAGATGCAGTATTTTCCTCATTGGTACAAAATAATAATAAGGTATATATTATTTTGATCAATATTTCTTGGTACAGCAGTAGCAATTTAGCATTTGTAAGACACAGTTTCGAAGATGGTGGAGGAAAGGCAGTAAGCGCCCAGAGCTCCTGACACAATCACTCCAAAAACCTCCAAATAATGCCATAAGACAATTCCTGGAGCAGAAAAAACCCACAAAAGGATGGGCAGAGACCATTGTCCAGCCAAAGACACCTTAGAAGTTCAGCAGGAGGGGTTTGCTGTACTGGGTTGGGAGTGAAGCCCAACCCTGCAGTTGGGCTAACACAGATCCAGCCCCAGGCTGGCCACCCAGACCCAGACCAAGCTGACACAGATCTATCCCCAGGCTGGCCACCCAGACCCAGGGCAAGCCAACAGAGATCTAGCCCCAGGAAGTCGGTCCTCACCAGACAAATTTACCCCTGGAGTTTCTGAATTGGCTACAGCACCAGCATCTTCTGGAACTAAGCTCACAGTCTGGTGAGAGAGTTGAGTGGTTGACCGGGGGGAGACTATAGGAGTCTCTGCTGGAGTTGAGGTAGAATTTGGTTGTTCTGCTCCAGCTGCTGGGAACTAGGAAGCAATCTTGAGTGGTGGGCCCAGATGGGAGAAGGTCGCAGGCTCCCTTAGAGATATCAACTAAGTGAAACAAAATTTTTTTTCCTGGTCAAAGAGCAAGTAGGCTTCGGGTTATTTACAGACCAGAACACAGCCCAGGCAAGTAAAGAACCTGAAACTCCTTAAAACATACTACCTGGGACCCCCTGAAGCTTGGGACAGTGTGGCCTGGAAGCTGCAGGAAAATTATGAGAATAAATCAACAGCTCAAAAGCCAAATGAAAAAACTCTTTGAAGAAAATAGTTGTCTAATAATTGTCTAAGGATTAAACAAATGGAAGCTAGTGACTTTATGAGAAACTAAGACAAAATAAAGAAAATCCAAATGAATAAAAAAATAGAGGGCAATGTGAAATATCTTCTTGGAAAAAGAGCAGACCTGGAAAATAGATCCAGGACAGATAATTTGAAAAGTATTGGACAACCAGTAAGACACAGTTTCAGGAACCAGAAATAAAAATAGCACCTAACCTGACATGAAATAGGTGCTTAATAATTGTTTTATGATTAATTGGCTGTGAATTTTCCATCTTTTCCATCTTTTAACTAAAATTCAATAAGCATTTATTAAAACCTATATACAAAGCACTATGCTGGGGAGACAAATAAAAAAGAAAATAGCCTTTTTCCTTTCTACAACGTTCTGGGTTTACCTTCAACTATATCATTGAAAGAAGCCTCTTGTGATACATAGGATTTAAAGTTGTAACTAACCTTACACACTTACTAGTGATACCAGGCAAGTCACTTCAGCTCTTAGTTGTTTTTGTTTTGTTTTTTCCACAGCTGTAAAATTGGGATCATAATAGCACTTACTTCCCAGGGTTGTTGAGAGGATTAAATAAGATAATACATGTGAGGTACTTTATAAAACTTAATTTTATAAATAAATAGTAGATATTTTAGTATTATAAAAGTAAATGGGGGCGGCTAGGTGGCGCAGTGGATAAAGCACCGACCCTGGATTCAGGAGTACCTGAGTTCAAATCCAGCCTCAGACACTTGACACTTACTAGCTGTGTGACCCTGGGCAAGTCACTTAACCCCCATTGCCCTGCAAAAAAAAAAAAAAAAAAAAAAAAGAGTAAATAGCAGAGACAGGATTTGCCCAAGGTTCTCTAACTCCAGTGTTCTTTCCATTACCCTATAATAAGTATACCCCCCCCAAAAGTCAATAAACCATCTGTGATCACCAGTAGTAGCAACTTCTTTAGGATTTCTCTGTGAACTGTGACCAAAACATATATTTCTCTGAATCTAACAGGCCTAAATCTTTTTACCCATTACATTAACATTACCTAATAATTTATGCTGCTGCTGCTTCTTTGTCCATGAACCTACTTTAATTATGTGTTTTTATCATAAGCAATATAGCACAGATCCAAGCATAATTCAGGACTAATTTTCCACTTTTAAAAAACCAATGATCAGAAAAAAGAGGGTCCAGTTCTTCTTACCTTGGAAACATTCTTCAAGGATAAAAAAAATCATGTCCTGAAGGTAATAGCTCTACTTTCAGAAATGCAAATTATATTTGGTTCTCAGATAATATTTGCACCTGAACATAGATTTAAAATATTACATCTAGGTTGTTAAGAGGGAAAAAATGGGGAATTTCACGAATATGTGTGGTAGGTCAATCAGAGTAATTTTTGTATCTAGGGAACTAAAAACCTTCCTTTCTTTTGGCCTATTTTAAAGTCAAAGTACCTATTTTAAAGATACTTCTTTGAATACTTTAACAATATATCATCACTTCAGTAAACGAAAAAAAAGAATTGTGTATGAAAGTGTCAAAGTCTCTTATATATAGTTTGTCTTTTTTTTACATTATTATGAAATTCAGCAGAAGCCCCACCCATTGTCTAAATTCACTTCTAACCTTCCTTCTCCTCTCTTCTGGGTATTTTCAAATGTTTACTTGATTTCTTTGCTTTCTTTACTATTTTTGTGTCATTCTCAGGGCCTTCTTACCTTTTATATGGCTGAATTTAGTCCAAAATGTTATGTATAAATGAAATTCTTCCAAGGAACATCAGAAATTACCAGGGGGTACCTGGCCTGAGTTCATTTTATTCTTCATAGTTAAAACCAGACAGGGTAGCACATGAAAAGTGTGGTGAAATGAGTTCAGTTTCTTTCCTTTATAAAGTAAGGCTTTGAGAGGTGTTTGATATTCCTCCTTTCAGCCTTCCAGTCTGAGGGGAGAAGAGGCACAAGGAGCTGAAATCAGTGAAGGCACCAGATTTAGCAGCATGATGGTGAGTTTAAAAGTGATGAGTTTAGGGGCAGCTAGGTGTGGCACAGGGGATAAAGCACCAGCCCTGGATTCAGGAGGACCTGAGTTCAAATCCAGCCTCAGACACTTGACAGTTATTAGCTGTGTGACCCTAGGCAAATCACTTAACCCACATTGCCCTTCCAAAAAAAATATGTTTATCTTGGTAGGGGCATCTTGTAATGAGGAATTTGAGTTGAAACTGGACAGGGCAACAAATGCAAGTGGAATTTCATTATTACTTTTCTATGCACAAGAAGCAATATGGTATAGTTACATATAGAACAGTAGACTTCAATCACTCAACACAAATTATTTAAGCACAGATTGAGTGTCAGTCATTGTGTTGTTCTGGCAATACAAAAGGAAAAGTAAAATATTTTTTCTTTCAAGGAACTTATATTCTAATGGAAGAGCTACTGCCAAAGAAGTATTTACAGAATACATACAAAAAAAGAATACAAATTAAGAGTGATCTAGTTTAAGGTTTTACTCTTGACATTTGCTAATTCAGTGACCATAAGCAAGTCATTCAACTTCTTTGGTACTGCATTTGTGCATTTTTAAAAATAGGGTTGATAATGTGGCTTACCCCAGAAGTCTTAGGACAGTTTTGTTCTATTAAAGTTTAGAACTATGCTAATACTTTTGGGATAGTATATTCTTATACTACCTACCTCATAAAGTTGTGATCCATAAATGAGATTATGCATATAAAGTGTGTTAGGAACCTTAAGGTGACAAGAGTGTGTGTCTAGGTAGGGAAAATCTTCTTCAAGTCAGAAAAGTACTTGCTACTGACCTAGGCAATGACGATATTTCCTTATGAAACTCTTGCAATTCTTTGATGACATTAACTTTTTTTCAAGGTATGAACTAATTTGTTTAATGGAATAATGCTGTGGAACTTGATTTCTAGAATCTTTCAGAAACTGTGTCATTCTATGACTCATGGCTTTGTTGTTCAGTCTTGTCCAACTTTTGTGAGTGCATTTTGGATTTTCTTGGTAAAGATATTAGAGTGGTTTGCCATTTCCTTTTCCAGTTCATTTACAGATGAAGAAACTAAAGCAAACAGGGTTAAGTGACTTGCCCAGGGTCACACAACTAGTCTCTGGTTGGATTTGAACTTAGGTATTCTTGATTTCTGGCCCCATCCTCTATCCACTGTGCTACCTAGTTGTTGATAGCTACATATCTACTTATTGCCCAGTTGACAATTCTTTCCCAGAGAAGCACTACTGCAATATATACTTCACAATGAGGGCTGGATCATACACAAAGAAGAGAATTACTGATGAGAAAATGACAGAAATTAAAGAGGATATACAGAGAGAGAGAGAGAGAGAGAGAGAGAGAGAGCGCTATGGTTCAATGATTAGAGTACTGAACTAACTGTAGAATGGTAGAACTAAGAGCCAGAAAGGACTTTAGAGATCATATATGTCAACCACTTAATTTTTCATATGGCTAAACTGAGATTCAGAGTGTTTAAAACTAAATTGTCTAAGGTCACTCAGGTAGAAGTAGTATTTGAACACATTACATTGGGCCCTGTTTTGCTCTTTTTCAAATTGTATTATGCCATTAAGAAGAACTCTGCAATGGGCACTGGAGAGCTAGGCCCCACTTTAGGGTGTCCTTGGAAAAGCCAATTAATATTTCTGTACCTCAGTTTTCCTACATGTAAAATAAATTGCTACACTGACTTATTTTTTAATTTAATTTTTTTAATTTTTAATTTAATTTAATTTTTTGTACATATATAACCTGGTTGCAATCTTGTGGAGGGGGGAGGAAAGGGAGGGAGGGAGCAAGGGAGGGACCCTGGGAGAAAAATTTGGAACTCTAAATCTTATGAAAATGAATTTTGAAAACTACCCTTACATGTAACTGGAAAAAATAAAACAAATGTTTGTTACACTGACTTATTTGCAAAATTATTTTGAGGATAAGATGAGAACATTTGTGAAAGTGATATTTAATGGAAAAGGAATCTTATAAAAATATTGGGAGAATTGCCAATACTTTACTTAGTCCATTTTTTGAGATTCTCTTTGGAAGATTATGAGCTTCAAGGTGGTGCAGCAGATAGAGTGCTGGGCCTGGAATCAGGAGGACCTCAGTTCAAATTTGGCCTGTGATACTTAACAGCTTTGTGACCCTGGACAAATCACTTTACCTCTGTTTCCTCATTTGTAAAATGGGGATTATAACTATACCTAATTCCCAGAGTTTTTGTGAGGATTAAATGAGATACTATTTGTAAAGCGATTATAGGACAGTGCCTGGCACATAGTATTATGTAACAGTTATTATTATTGTCATTAATCATAAGCAACAATAGAAACATGAGGGGTATGTTGCATAGGTAATGAAGGGAATGTTCATATTGATGAAATCATAAGTTCCCTGATGTATTCACTGATATCTAGCTATTTATTTTTATTGATCTATTTTAATAATATGTTACTTAATATTTATTAAAGTTTCAGTAAAGAAACATAAACTACCTAGAAATTCCAGTGGTCAGGTAGTATATGATAACATTTAATGTATCTTAAATCAAAATAAAAATGTATTGTATAGGTCATACAATGGCTAAAATGGACAAAAACAGAATCACAAAGAAAAAGAAGTACTTTTATATAATGAATCTTTGAGGAATATTATTGAATGATTCTGATAAACTGACAAAAGCTTTTCTTTCATCCCACATTGAGATGTGCAAGAATAAAAGAGAAATAGCTCTCTTATTCAATACAGAGTGTTTCTTCATTTAACCCTCATTAAAGAACATAAACTTGAGGCATGTAAAATCAATAACTTAGTGGTCAGGTACTGCCTTTGGAGAGTGATCAATAAGTTCCTTATCAAAGGTGAGATAATGATCCCAGGGTTTATCCCCTCTTTGTCATGTAAAATTACTTAGAAATTGAAAGCAAAAAAAATGGAAAACTAGACAAATGGCTATTTGCTCTAATTAAAGAGAATTTTAATATTAATTTGTTACTTTTATCCAAATTAAAAAAAAACAATAAACAGATTTCAGAAATATTTTTTTAAACTTTAAACACAGATCTTATTTGTTGAGAGAATTGCATGGGTAGATTTTAGAACGTTTTGAAATTTTCTATGGATCTGAACCAAATGTATTGCAAATAATTATATCAAAACACTATATTTCAGTATCCTAGGAGTATTGACACATTGGTTTAGCTAAGGAGATTCAGTAGGAAAACATTTTTTAAAATCCCTATAAACTGAATGATGATACCCATTTTTCAAAAATAGATCTCTATTCCTGAAAGGGTAGTATTAGGTTTCTGTGTAAATACACTGAACTTTTTTGCCTTCCTTACCCTCCTCTCCCACTAAACAAGTATGTGTGTGTGTGTATACATACACACACACACACACACACACACACACACATATATATATATACAGAGAGAGAGATAGAGAAAGGGGGTGATAGGCATAGTACATTTTCACTTCACTAAAGGAAGTTCATGATTCACTGCCTCGTCTGTTTTTCAGAAGCTTGTTAAGGATAAATGAGGGAAGAAATGGTGCTTTTTGAAAAAAAAATCTTTTGACTATGAATCTTAAATAATTAACAATCCTTAGAATATTATTTTTTCTTTGTTGAAACTGTTCAAACTTTTCTAATAATATCTAATTAGAAATTTTATAAATCTTTTGTAATCTCAACCTATAAATGTTGTATAGCTATCTAGAAGAGATTCAGTAAGAAATAATAAACTTTGTCCATAATTTTTATTGAAGTTCAAAGCAGTTATCAAAATAATATTTCTTCTTTTCATATTTATACGGATATGCGATCTCATTTACTTGGATACTAAAATCTCATACCTACCCATCATTTGTGACTCGACAATGTCTCATATAGGTAAACCACCCTTAGATTCTGAGGACCATTTTTTATATTTCTCTTCATATGGTATGAATACATCTGGAAGACTGAGGCTGTCCATCAGTCTTCCTTCATTTTTCTATGTGACTGATTCACTCCTATTTCAGTCATACATCTTTTTTTTCTGTCCACTTCTTCCTTGGTAATATGTTACAACCTATTCTCCCATGCCATGGACTCTCCATCGACATTTGGTTGACCTTTTACTTCAGTTCTTCAGAGATAGTGACATGACCTTACACCCAGTCATACAAAATTACCATGAAAAAATCTAATGGTTGAAAAAAGATGGACCTTTGTTCCAAGGACAAGCTTAAGGTCCTTAATGGCTCTGCATAATTTCACAAGGGCAATATAATCTGCTTTCCTTCTCTTGTTCAATTTCTGGACACAACTATTTGTCCATTCTCAGGGTCTTTCCAAGTACCTATGGATTTTCTATCCAATTGCATACTATTTTAACAGTGGCTATAATTTATTGCTTTTACCTTTGTGAATGTTAGTCAGAAGTATTTTGAATAATTATAGATGCCATTTAGGAGGCCTAACAATATTCTTATGTTGACATTGGTAATACAATATCATCTAGAAATATGAGCATCTGTAATACATCTCTAGGAATCCTACATTTGACTGTGTTGGATATGATGATGGCAAAAACCTTTGGCAAGCATATATATTTCTGTTTATGTCACATTTGATATGGACTCTGTGGTTCAAGAGAGTTCGGATGAAGTTCAGCAGAACCACAGTGTTAGCAGTTGACAAAATTCTAGTACTACTCATAGAAGGAGAAGAAATGCCAATAGGAAATAGTCTTAGTGTATTCTTTATTCCCCTAACCCCATTCAATGGCACTATATAATGGGGTAGCATTAGAAACTGAAACATGCAATAGCTTTTGTCACTGCTTCAAGGCCCAGAACCTGTTGAAGGTAAATTTTATGCATAGTGTTAGATGAAGAGCAAGTTGGCACCAATAGGAGATGGCCTTTGATAAGGGATGATAGTAATATGGCTGAGACCAATGAAATAAATATATTTTCTAAATTGCCTAAGAAAGAGTAAGGAATAAGGGCTAAAGAAGTTGAAAACTTAACTCTATTTGTGCCAGTTCCCAAAAAGGCTGGGCCTAAGGATAATGTTCATTCCATATCTTTGCATATGTACTTACTGGGGCACTGAGGATGTACCGGTCAAACTGTTTTTTACTGGTCAACAGGTTCTTAACCTGGGGTCCGTGGAACTCCAAGGGATTTATGGATAGATTTCAGGAGGTCAATAAACTTAGACTGGAAAAAATACATCATAATTTTAACTAATCACCCACATTATGTCACAGTCCCCTTCGAGAATGAAAGATCATCAACAACAACAACAACTATTCTATATATTTTAAATACTTAAAGACGTTATTCTGAACAGGGACTTCTAGGCTTCATAAAAGTATGAAAGGGCTTTGTGACTCAAAAACTGAAGAACCCTTGAATTAAAGTGTTAACTAGTAGTTATCTTTGTTGTTACATTTTCCAAGTAATATTGACAGATTTTGACACACTGGAATGAGACATTTTGTAAAAGAGTTTTTAAGGTAGAATTTTGCTGTATTGAATCAAATGTTTTGTTATGCTAAATAAAAATCAAACAAAAAGCACAATGGGATGTTGTATTCTATTGGATATTATTTGTGAAATTCTGCCTGCTGCTACTTAAATGTCCTCAAATAAGTATTTGTATGCAAAACATGTTACAGATGGTGTAGTGGATAGAGTGCTAATTCTGGAAAAAGGAAAAATTTGATTCAAATACTGCCTCATCAACTTACTAGCTTGGTGACCTATGGGAAGTCACTTAACCTTTCACAGATTCAGTTTCCTCATCCATAAAATGATGATAATAATGGTACCTAACTTATAGGACTATTATAAAAGCAAAATAAAGGGGCGGCTAGGTGGCACAGATAAAGCACCGGCCCTGGAGTCAGGAGTACCTGAGTTCAAATCCGGCCTCAGACACTTAACACTTACTAGCTGTGTGACCCTGGGCAAGTCACTTAACCCCAATTGCCTCACTAAAAAAACAAAAACAAAAACAATATAAAAGCAAAATAAGATAATGTATCTAAAACACTTTACAAACTTTAAAGCATTATTTGAATGTGAGCTCATATAAATTATTATTATGGAATGGAAAGTAAAATGTCAACAATTATTAATATTTTCTGATACTTTGGTGGGGGGAGGAGAAAACAATGAGGTCTGAGATTTAAAAAAATGTTTCCCCCTTTTCAGATATCTTGAGTAAGCTTTTCAATGCTCTTAAAATTGTGTTACCCCTCAGCATCGACTCCTCTGTGTATCTTTGGTTTCATTTAGCTACTCTTTCTATTTTGGTGTTCTTTTGTGCTCTTTGTACTTATTCATACTACATAACTGTCTGGCATAGTCTAAGTCAAGAATATGACCTTCAAATCACTAATCAATGATTTTCCATCTTGAAATATATCTAGCTGGATTTTCTGATATAACTTGATCCTTATTATGTCTAGTACCTCCTCCTTAAAGAAACTTTTCATGATATTTACAAACAAAAATTTTGTGTACTTGAAAAGACTTTATCTCATTTTTTTTACTCTTGAAATATATACTGAATTATTTTTTCCAGAAAAAATTTTCATTGTTTCCTCAGTACCATTGAAGTCACAAAATGCTATATATATATTTACTAATTTTCAGTGTTTTCTTAATTTTTTAATGAAATTTTTCTACTTTTTTATTTTTATAGCAAATGTTGGTGTTTTGGTGGCAATTATTTTCAAGATGTTCATTTTCAGTCATGATCATTGGGGTACAAGATGATCAAATGATCCAATAAGTGATATTTCTTTTTGAATTTAGATAGAATAAAACCAACTCCACAAAATCTTTTTATTACTTTTTTTTTTGCTTCTCTAAGTAAAACCTGTGAGCCATTCTTACACTTAGAAGTAACTTGCCTTTGTCTTCTATTTTAATTTACAGCAAGAACCCTGATTGATAATTATATTCAGTTCCTGTGCTAGTAACTAAAGTTACTTAGCCATTGTACAAATATCTCACTTATAGAATATCAATAGTTATTTTGCTGTTTATAGGCCATTTGGAAAATATGTGGATCATAGTACCCTAACACCTCTTACACTACTTTGCTACTGTTACTGCAGAGATAGAAGGAATATTTTGTATTTTTTGTTTCTTGGGTTGTCATGGCCATGGAAAGCATCTGATTATGGTAAGCCTATTGGTAAAAGTAATCTAAGTAATAGATTGGTTGGTCTTAGGAAAGTGGACATATCTAATCTCTAGTAAACACCGTGTTTGCTGCCTTTGTGGCTGGGTACAACCTTCTTGTAATTCCTCTAAAACACCATTCTTCCTTCTTTACTCCCAGGTGCTTCCACCTTCTTACTTTCCAGATGCTATTATATTTACTCCATTTGCTTGGAAAAGTTAAAATAAAAAAAAGTAGAACTACTGTTATAGATAACTTTTCCACTGGGATATCTATAGAGTCAGGAAGCTGCCTTTTTTAGTGTGTCCATAATTTGTCCTCTGCTTCAAAAGCTGACATTACTGTCAGACACTGTTGTCCTGGAGACTCTACTAGGAATTCTATGGAAAATTCAAATCTTTTGAAAGTTCGTAAGGTCCCCTTCTACCCAAGGGGTAGAGGTGGAGAAAACTTAAATTGAGACATAGACTATGTTTATTTTTTCTCCTGCCTCCTTTAAATGATTCCTTCTCAGAATCTTGACTACTATGGCTGGGTTCTCTCTCCTCTCTACTTCCATACACTTGAATGTTCAATGCCATTCTCTCTTGCTGATTATATACTGGCTCCAGGGGGCATAACCTAGTCTCTAAAAGTCATCCAAATATACTTCCTATGCTTCACCATTCCATTTCATACAATTGTTTACAAGGACTTTTAAATTACTTTTTATACCTAGTCTGAAGTTTTTGAGTCAAAAAAGCTGTTCTCATGTGATTAAGGTGTCAGGACATATAATTGTGTTAATTACTTTAAGGGAATGGGAAAATAGGTGATTTATTGATTCAACCCTCACCCTTGCTTTGAATAGTATTTGTTGAATGTGTATGCAATTATCTAATGTAATCATTAGTAATTAACCTTCAAATATTTTGTCTCAATGATGGATAAAATCCTACTATTATTTTTATATTAATAATCGACTATGTTTTATAATGTTTCAAGTTTCTCAAAATGCTTTCAGAATAACTCTTGAGGTAAGTATTATAATTGTATTTTTCTAATGAGGAAACTGAGGTTCAAAGGGTTAAATAACTTGCAGCTTAGTTTCATAGTGTACAGATCACTGGATTTAAAATAAGCAAGATGGGGCAGCGAGGTGCCACAGTGGATAGAGCACTGGCCCTGGATTCAGAAGGACCTGAAATCAAATCCTGCCTCAGACACTTGACACTTACTAGCTGTGTGACCCTGGGCAAGTCACTTAACTTTAATTGCCTCACTTAAGAAAAATCAGCAAGACCTTAGTTTAAAAGGTGTTTAAGATGGTACAAACAACTCAACCCCGGACAAGTCATTTAACCTCTCTCTGCCTCAGTTTTCTCATCTTTAAAATGGAGAGTAAAATAGCATCTACCTCCCAGTTGTCATGAAAATAAATAGGATGGGGGGAAGCTAGGTGGCACAGTGGATAGAGCACCAGCTCTGGAGTCAGGAGGATCTGAGTTCAAATCCAGCCTCAGACACCTGACACTTACTAGCTGTGTGACCTTGGGCAAGTCACTTAACCCCATTTGCCTCACCAAAAAAAAGAAGAAGAAAATAAATAGGATAACATATATAGTTCTTTACAAACCTTAAAGTAGTATGTAAATGCTAGGGTATTGTTATTGTTTTTATTATTATTATTATTTCTAGTAACTAGTAAGTAGCAGAACTTGGAGTCAAATGCAGGACTACCTAATACAAGTATAGAACTCTTTCCTCCACATCATGATGTCAATATGAGACATTAAAGAGATTATTTTAGTCATATTCTTTGTCCTCATTTTTGTTGTCTTTTAAAAACTTTTTTCCTTAATTTATTTATTAAGCAATTGATGTAGACATTGCTCTCATGTAAAATCTGAAAGTCCAGTCATCTCTCTGTCATGCACAGAGGAACCACCTTCTCTCCAGAGAACTATATAAAGCTCTATGACTCATAGTTATACTTTGGGATAATGGGAGGGTGTCTGAAGCTAGAGGTCAGTGTTTGCTTCTCCATAGTTCTTATTACATTCTTTTTGTTTAATCGCTTTCAGTCATGCCTGACTATTGTAACCCTATTTGTTTTTTTATTTTTTTGGAGGGGGGGCAAAGATACTGGAATGGTTTGCTATTTTCCTTCTCCAATTTATTTTATAGATGAGGAATTGAGGCAAATAGGGTTCAGTGACTTGCCCAGGGTCACACAAATAGTGAGTATCTGAAGCCAGATTCAAACTCAGGTCCTCTGGACTCCAGGGCCAGTACTCTATCCACTGCACTGCAATTTTCCATAGCTTTGCTACCATTGCCCTCCATTCCCAGCAGCTATTGTGGGTACTTCTCACTTCTTTTGCTGACTTCAGTTTTGCTTCACTGGTTCACACTAATCACTGTGCTTAGCAGCTTTGAGCAGGTTTTGAGTTGTTGGATATGGGGGATTCTTTTGGAATCCCTTGACTTGTTTTCACTTAGATTTGACAGCATTACTCTACATTTCTCTTCAGATGATTGTAATAATATCAATAATAATACTAGCCAACATTCATATAGAATGTCAAGATTTCCAAATCCCTTTAAAAATATTATCTCATTTGAGTCTCACAATAACCTGGAAAGTAGATGCTATTATTATTCCAATTTTACAGTAGAGGAAACTGAGGGAGATTGAGATTAAATGACTTGCCAAGGACACACAGTTTGCAAGTATCTGCATTCAGATTTGAACTCAGTTCTTTCAGACTCCAAGATTAGCATTCCATCTACTATGCCACCTAGCTGACTATAACACTTTCTATTCAACCCTCAAAGGAGCTTCTTTTTATATTCCTGATTGTCAGATCCAAGCAATAGATTTCCCATTTCCAATAGTACTGCTTCCATAATTCTCAAATGATGTTTCAGTTGGTTGCTATACTGTTTTAATATGGGTGCATGCATTTTTGCATATATGCTCATATGTATGCTAATATATGCATATGTATACACATATCTCCCCCATCCTTAGAAACTCTCCCCACCAAAAAAAAGGTTAGCATTTAGTTCTGACTCAAACCCAAAAAGGAGAGAGTAAAACTTATGACATTGTTTTCTATGGAAGGACAGGCTTGGTCTAAACTTGATGTATATGTCACTGGGCTCCTTGTTTTCCCTGTGACATTCATCCTTCCAACTCCAGGCATTTTCTCTGACTGTCCCCTATGCCTAAATTGCTCTTCCTCCTGGTTTTGAGTCCCAACTAAAATTTCACCTTCTACAAGAAGCTTTTTTGCCTATCCCTCTTAATTCTAGTGCTTTCCTTCTGTTGATTATTCTAATTTATTCTCTCTATAATTTGTGTTTACATAGTTGTTGTTTGTTGTCTCCCCCATGGTATTGATAGCTCTGCTTGACTAACGGCTATCATTTTCATTTTTGTGTGTGTCCAGTGCTTAGCAGAGTATCTGACACGTATTTGGTATTTAGTAAATGTTTACTATTATGTAACTTTATTATATAGTAATTATACTAAGTAACATTCTGTATTATATACTAGTTTGCATTATAGGGCATGTTCTACTTCTTTAGAAATTTCCCTTTTTCTTTTTTTTCTTTTCTTTCTTTTTCAGGGCAATGAGGGTTAAGTGACTTGTCCAAGGTCACACAGCTAGTAAGTGTCAAGTATCAGAGGCCAGATTTGAACTCAGTTCCTCCTGAATTCAGGACTGGTGCTTTATCCACTGTGCCCCACCTTTTTTTGGATATATTACTACTCACAGATATTTATCTTCAGATTTATTTTTCTAACAACAAGAACAATATAGTTAGAATAATATTGTGCTTTTTGATTAGCAAAGCACTTTACAAATATTATCTAAGTTTATCCTCACACCAACCCTGAGAGGCAGGAAGAAACTGAGGCACAGAAAGTTTCAGTGACTTGCCTGGATTTACAATGCTAATGATTATCCGAGGCAATATTTGAACTCAGGTCTTCATAACTCTTAAGTGCTATGCTCTATTCTCTGCTACCAACTGCTCCATTTAATTTATTGTGCTTTTGCCTGGATTATGATTTACTTACACTGACAGCATACTCTGAAGAATAAATTCCAGAATTTCCCATGGCAGAAGCCCTGCTCTCCTCATGTCACAAATCACTTTCATACTTTCTATGGGGATCGCTATGGTTTCTGATACACAAGTCCTATAATTGTTGCTTCTCCTTAACCTTTAATCAGTACTCTACTACTGGGTGACCATAGTAGCTACCCAGCTCTCACTGATGGTATCAACTTAGCATTTGTGATAATATATTTCAATAAGATGTTGCTCAGCTATATCTGAAAACAAAATCTGTATCTATATCCTTTCTACTTTCAAAGACACCTGATTTCAAGACCAACAACTCTAAATCATGGCATAATGTTTTTGTTTTTGTTTTACAATGAATTCCTTGTTAACAAACAAAGTTGACTTCTAGTATGAATGAAAGAGCACTTATTAAATCCATTCTCTACACAAAGCCCTGAAGATACAAATGGTCCCAAAAGTTCACATTTAAATCGGGGGATACAACACATCTAGGAAATTTCAGTTGCAAGTCAGATGTAAAGTCCTGGTGTTCTTTAGGGTGTTCATTGGCAAACCAGATGGTAATGCATATTATTAATATAATTTCTATTTTAGAAACCCAGTTGACATTGTCTGGGAATTTAATGTTGATCACTTGCCTTTTGGGGTTTTCACTAACTAATGGTTCAACATAGTAGCTATCATTTTCTTGTTTTAAGAGTACTTCTTGGGTATCCAGTCTGATTATGATGTGTGGCACTAAGGATTTGCTTGAACAGACAAAAGTCAAAACCAATTAGTCTAAGTGGAAACTAATAAAAAGCTTGAAAATTTAGGGTTTTTTATCCCTAAAAGACTAATGAACATCTAATGAAGGCATCTCTAAATGACTGTAGAGCAGCCTGTCTAGCCCTTTTCAGTGCTATGAATTTAGCCTCAGAAATTTTCTTGTGACCTCCTACTTGTGGTTTCTCCCAAGAGATATAATAGAGGAATTTTTCAATGATGGAATATTTCTTCACAGGTCTCTAATAATGATTAGCAAAACCCAGGAATTTCTTGAATTCATGATAATTCTTTTTGATTTGGCAAGGTACTGAGTTTTATAATCTTTTTAGGGTGACTTATATGACTCATATATTTCAATATAATTAATAAGCATTAAGTACCTGCCAGATACCAGGCATTGTACTAAGGTCTGAGAATTCAAAAACAAAATAGTTCCTGTCCTCAAGCACCTTATATTCTTCTTTCCTGTTTGATGGATACTTAACAGAGATGTTCTTTTCAGTAAACAGATTTAGACCAGCAACCTCCAGCTGATCTAATACTTTCAGTCATCTTTCCTCCATTTCTTGTTATCTTCCCAGAAAATGCCCATGTATATCAAAACCTCTGAGTAGTTCAAAATTTTCAGAATTTTATAAGCTAGATAAAGGCTACTTTTTCTTCTTCCTCTGTCATAAGAAGTGATGATATAGGTCCAGCAGACTTAACCACTGACTACCCAGAAGACAATTCATGGCAATATAACTAGTGGCATAATATTCTGATCCACTTATTTCTCTCATTGAATATCCAATATTATAAGCACATCCTTTTCTTCACGTTGTTCTCCTATAGAAACAGTACTGGTGAAGCATAAAGGCTACTCATGATGCCTTGAATAATAGTTTATTCAAGTAATTTCTGCTGTCCACCTGAGCATATCCTACATTCCATTAATATACAGAAAATAGCCTTTCAATGATGTTTTCATTCCTCAGAAACCACAGATGTCTCCTAATAAAAATATTTTCAAATCTACCCCAGAGATTCAAGATTCAGTGAGCACTCTGGGGAACACTTTCTATTCCTAAATGTAGGGAATGACTGCAATAATAATAATAATAATAATAATAATAATAATAATAATAATAATAATAATAATAATAATAATAATAATAAATATATCATTACATTTATGTTATATAATAATACTATCATTCCCTTAAAATAACATGAAAAGCATGGCAAAAAATGAAAGTATTTTTTTCTGTTTTGTTTTTTGATAATTCTCTAGCAGCCTTTGAAAATAATCAGATGTTTCTTGCAGTGTTCAAAATCAGTCTTAAAAAAGCTCGGATTTCTACTACATTCATTCCAGACATTATACTTACATAGTTTGAAAAAGTAACATATCATCTAAAGGTGCTTAAATTGGTTATTGGTTAGTGAGGGATTGGTGGAAATGACTTGCTTGATAATAACAGTGTTTTAGTATGGGAGAGGGGAAGGGGAATGCGTATAAAGGAGGAAGAAATAGTAACAAAATAGTAAACTCACTAAATTATGGTTAACTCTACCATTAATTTTGTTTATGATGCACTATATCCCATTATATAAAATAGGGTTCAAAAATGGAATAGAAATAATGGCTATTTGTGATTAACTTAATTCCATATCTAAAAATGATGAAAATCTATTCTGCTTCCCTGCCTCTCTCCTGCCCCATTCCTTTATCTTCTTTCATCCCCTTCCCTTTCTTTTGACTCCTTTTCCTAGTATTAATACTCTAAAAAGAACACATGTGCTTTCTATTAAGAAATATATCATGTATACATTTCCGCACTTTTAATTTTTTTCCATTTAGGCTCTAGGTGTCATAAAATGCTAATGATGTACTGAAAGGCATTTATACTTCCATACATTACATTATTTAAAATTGTTAATAATCTCTATTAAGCTATACCTCAATATTCTGTTTTACTTGCAGCGGAATGTGGTGCATCTGCAACAAATAATGAAGGAATTTTGCTGTCTCCCAATTACCCTCTCAACTATGAAAACAACCATGAGTGCATTTATAGCATTCAGGTACAAGCAGGGAAGGGAATCAATATTTCAGCCAGAACATTTCACTTAGCACAAGGAGATGTTCTTAAGGTAGGTGTATTGCCAATACATCTATATCCTCTATTTTAATACCTACCGCCCGTTTATTACTCTTCTACTTATTACTCTTCTACATTAAAATGTAACCTTTAAGTTTGTTATGTTATATAGTCAAATTGTATGTTTTTAGCAATGATCATTTTTATTATAATAAAATTCTTTCCTAAGCAGGTGAATTTGTAATAAGAAAAAGTAAAATAAATGGTATTGTCCTATTATTTTCATTCTCATAAATCTTAAATTTGAATGTTTTTATAATACTACTGTTAACTCAAAAACTATATTTTATACATTTGTTCTAGAATAAAAATTATCTTTTAAAATATAAATGAATTTCTTTTTGGCAATTTCTGGCTGAATTCCCATGGACATTTTAGCATTATTATTTACATAGTTTATTTTATTTGTTTGATAAACTGCTTTTCTAGACACAGCATCTTTATTTTCTAAAAGTGTACTTGTGGATAAGAATCACAAGAAAAGACATATGTGAGTTATGATCTGTATGAAAGGAGGGAATGTGCATATCAATGTTGTAAATCCTTTGGAATTATGAAATGTTTGTAGGTTTATTGTTAGAAATTAAATATAGGTTACAGAAAAAAATGCTTGTTTAAAGATTATAAATTAATTTGAGTAAGAATGGAAATCTATGAACTAAAGCCTATAAATTATCTCTTTGACTAAACAGTTAACTATTTAGTTGGTAACATTTAATTTGGTCTGCTGTTTGATCATTTTTATTTTTAGAATCTTTGTACTCCAAAAAAGAATTTTACTTTATTCTCTTGATTTCTAATCATAACACAGGGCCTTGCACAAGTAGATGAATAAGAAATATTTTTCTAAATAGAATTTTCCCTAAGTATCACAAGTTGTATTCCAATTTCTTAAAAATTACACATATGTCTTTTTTTTGGAGGTGTCCTATTTGACTAATTGGTAGCAAATAGAGAAACCAGGGACCATGTAGTTGTACCCAGGAAAATATAACTGTAGCTAACATTAATATAATATATACTTTAGCACTTCAGTGAGGGTGGTTGCTTGCTGTCTTTCTTTATCAAAGAAGACCAAAGTAACATGATTATGTTGGAGTCAAGGTACAGTGTGTCAGACTATGGCTGATCAGACCAGCACAAGCTTGGAAGGTTCTACTATAGGTTGGGCACAATAGGTTACATGAACATTTAGAGTAGAGATATCTCTAGATTTATTCAACTCATGTTTCTTTTAAGCTACTGTGAACTTTGCTCATAAAGCACAGCACCTTTTTTGATAAGGTCATACCATAATGGGTGGTCCTTTTCCTGTGTCTACAGTGTCACATAATTCATTACAAAGTTCTTCAGCAGCTCTTGAGAGTGTTCTCATATCACTTATTTTCACCACCATGTGAGTGTTTGCCTTGTGAGAGTTCTCCATAAAAATCTTTTAGGCAAACTATGTTTGGCATTCAAACAGCATAGCCAGGCCATCATAGTTGCACTCTCTGCAATAGAGTTTGAATGCTTGGCAGTTTAGTTTAAGAAAGGACTTCGGTATCCAGTACCTTATCTTGTCAGGTGATCTTCAGAATCAAAATTTGCCATCAGTGCGGTAACTGGCCTTGATGCTGTTTTTGTCCTTGTTGAAGGCATCATACAGTACTGAAAATATCATGCCAAAAAGCATGGGGGAAAGAACTTAGCCCTGCTTCACTCCATTGGTGACTAGGAAAGCTCAAAATTGACATCCATTATCCAGAACTAATGCAAGTCTGGTCTCATGAAACATCAGTTTACAATACTGATGACCTTCTCTGGGGACCCAAATTTTGCCATAATTTCCCACAAACCTTCATGACTGACTGTATCAAAGGCCTTGGTCAGATTGATTAACATTGTGTACAGACTTCTGCACTGCTCCTGGTTTTTCTCCTGGAGTTGTTGTGCAGCAAACACAATATCTATTGGTCCTTAGTCCTTTCTAAAGCCACACTAGCTCTCAGGTAAATGACAGTCTTTCAGTGAAGGATCAGCCTATTAAGGACTCTGGCAAAAATCTTGCCAGCAATAACTAAGAGAGGCCCCATTTAAAATAATTCTAGACAGTATAAATACCTAGAAGTACAACTGCCAAAAACAAACCCAAGAACTATATGAACAAAATTATAGAAAAAACCAAAAACTTTTTATACAAATAAAATCAAATTTAAATAACTGGAGAAACATTAGTTGTTCATGTATAGTCAGGGCCAATATAATAAAAATGAATGTCATCCCAATTAAATTAAAAATATTCCCAAATTAGAAAAAAATAACAGATTCATTTGAAAGAACAAAAGTCAAGAATATCAAAGGAACAAATCAAAAAAGGTACAGGAAGGAGATTTAGCAGTAACAGATCTTAAACTTTATTATAAAGTAATAGTTATCAAAATTTTCTGGCACAGGCTAAGAAATAGAAAGTTAGATCAGTAGAAAAAGGAGACATAATTTATAGCAGCAAATGACTATAGTAACCTTGTGTTTGAGAAATGTAAAGACTTGAGTTTTTGGAATAAGAATTTATTATTTGAAAAAAATTGTTGGGAAATCTGGAAGGCAGTCTTTACTATTTACCAAGATGAGGTCAAAATGATTTATGACCTATTTGCTGTAGGAAATGATGAACTCAATGATTTTAGAAAAAAACATGGAAAGGCACAAAATAAGAGTGAAATGACCAGAACCTAGGGAATATTGTTTACAATAATAGAAATATTCTTTATAATACTAGCAATATTGTTTTAAGAACAGTCTTGAGTAACTGTCCTTTTCCCTATTATATGTACCCAAATTTATTATGAAGGACTGGTGAAGAAAGATGCTATCTGCATCCATAGAAAGAACTGATAAATAAAAGTATTGTTAAAATTATCTGAAACCAAAAGGAAACTGAGGACAAAGTTACAGAGCCATCTCTTATTTAATTTGCAAAGTTAGCATTTGGATATTAGATCAGGTCACCTGACTCCTCAGAGGTCAGAGTCCTGAAGTGAATTCCAGAGCTTATTTTTATAACAGAAAAGAGGAATAAAAAAGATACAGAAACTTCTTTTGAAGATAATTCAACTGGACAAGGCAGGTTACCTGATTAGTTAGTTTCTCTCAGGCTTTCTTAATCCTACCCAGAAGTCCTTTGTTAATGAAAAAGTGTGCTGGAAAAGAGAAACTTATGATTAGTAATTAGTAGTAATTCTTCATCTTCTTTAGAAGATTCCATTAATCAACTTAGACTCTAGTTTTAAAAAAAAGGCATGGGGGGAGCTTATCCACTAAGACTGGAAAAAGGAACTTAACCTCAGGCCAACCTTTCTCCAGCTGCTAGAAAGGGGACCCAAGCTTTTGGTCAACTCCTCTTTCTTTTAGAAACTAGAAAGAGGGATTTAGTCTTTAAAAAGAGTAATCTCGGGGCAGCTAGGTGGCGCAGTGGATAGAGCACCGGCCCTGGAGTCAGGAGTACCTGAGTTTGAATCCGGCCTCAGACACTTAATACTTAACTAGCTGTGTGACCCTGGGCAAGTCACTTAACCCCAATTACCTCACTAAAAAAAAAAAAAAAGAGAAATCTCATGATTATTTTATTATATCTTATTCGAAATTATCTGCTACTAGATGTTAAAGTCTTCTCAATTGATCTATTCACTAAGTCTATAGGTAACATAGACTTAAGAGACTATGTTAGTGTGGCTTAGCTGTTAGGGTGAGCTTTTCCTAAAGAAAGGAGTTTAATACTATAATCAAACAAAAAAAAATCAAAGTAATTAAAACCTAGAGAGGAGAGAGTATCCAATGCTGGTGAAAGGTTAAGAAAGAAGGAGACTCAGAAAAAGAAGCTTATTTGGAAATTGAGAACTCATTGGTTAATTTTGAAGAGAGTAGTTTTAGTGGAATGATGAACCTGAAAGCCAGATTTCAAAGGATTTAGGAAAAAAAAAAAAGTGAGAGGAGAGGATGTAGAGACACTGAATGTAGGTGGCTTTTTAAAAGAGTTTAGCTAGAAAGTGAAGAAATAGAGGATGGTTGATAGTTATCCTATTCTAATAAATATGAAACACACCTTCTCAATATTCCCTGTCCCTGGGACCTATCTTTCCCTCTGACTGCAGAGAATAAGCAGCGATATCTGCAAAGTCTCCCTGATCTGCCACCAATTAAGGTGACACTCAGTACATTCTCCTTATTTCCCGCCCAGATCCTTTCTTCGATATTACGAGTTCATCATTCTCTAAGATGAAATAAACTCTTGAAATACTCATTTCCTACTTTATTTGAATGATTTCACCATGACCCAGGATAATTATTCCTTCTGCTCCCCAACCCAGTTTTTCAGCTTCATTTTTTGTGTGTCCACTATTAGATTATAAGCTCTTTGAAGGCAGGGACTGTCTATACCTTTATTTGTATCCCCAGAACTCAGCATATACAGTCAATCCTCAACTTTCATGGGGTAATGTTCCTAGAAGATTGCACAAAAGTAAAAAAATATGAATCCTGATACATTGAACCTATAGGAAATAAGGGTTAGGTTCCTGAGACCAACAAAAATTGGAGTCTTTCACCAAAGATTGCAGAAAATACTTTTTTTTACATATAATTCTTTATAACAAAGCATAAATTCTGATAATATGTATTCTTCCTAACACAGTAACAATGAAATAACCCATGAAATGCAGTAAAGAAAGTAAAATTGGTTAACATACAAAACATTTTCTCACTAGGAATTCCCTAGAATTGTGTCCTTTTCTGCCAATATCTCAATTAAAAAAAGACAAAACAATAAATACTGATTTCAGACAGTATTTGCTTTTTTTTTAAATTTTTTTTTAGTGAGGCAATTGGGGTTAAGTGACTTGCCCAGGGTCACACAGCTAGTAAGTGTTAAGTGTCTGAGGCTGGATTTGAACTCAGGTACTCCTGAATCCAGGGCCGGTGCTCTATCCACTGCGCCACCTAGCCGCCCCAGTATTCACTTTTTATAATATGTGAAATCCTTAGTACCACAAATATTGTCTAGGAAAAATAATTCTTAAAACTAAAACATTTTTAAACAAATCTTACTTTATACCGTGTCAGATGGTGGTGTGAGGGCATTGTACTATGTCTTATACTGTTGTAAATCTCTCTACTTTGACTGACCTCTGAAAACAAAGGGAGAGATTGATGGGATTTTAGTCACTGCTATTGAAAGATGCCAAGACTGGTGAGGTCTTAACATAACCTTAGAGCCCAAAGGACTTGCACTATACTTTGGGGGCATAATTGCCACACAAAACTTTTAAAATTGAATTAATTAAAAAAAATGAAATTACACAGCAAATACATGAGGAGCTCTTTATTCTACAATGATAGGGTGAACAAGACCACTGAAGTACCGAGTAGGATACCAGCCACTCTACAAACCTGTGTACATCATGCTTCTCATTTTTCCTCTACTGTTGATAGCTCTAAATGTGAGTGGTTCCCAATGCAAAAGCGTAAATGAGGTAACTAATAAATTCCCATGAATGATTTAAGGAAAATTTAATGTGTGAATGAGGATTGAAAATATATATGTATATGTATATCTATCTATCAATACACACACAGAATTAGGAAATTATGATATTTGAGGCAATCTGCTGGAAGAAACCAGGAATGTATAGAATCAAGGATTTAAGTAAAGCAGTTGACCTAGGCAAGTAGAATAAATATTTACTGTTCAATATACATATTAAAGCAAAAGTAGTGGGAGATATGTTACAGGGATGTGACATGAAGATAAGGAGAGAAGATGGAGTTTCCAAAAAACAGCTTTTTGGTGAAGTGCTAGGCAATATCCTAAGCTGAGAGGGAAGGAGCTACAATGAGAGGCTCAAAGAGAAAGGAAGTTTTCAATAGAAATAGTTTTGTTTTGCTGAAAAGTGAGACAGAGAATCAGTTAGGGGGCTGGAGAAAGATTGCATTTCTGAAGTAAGAGTCCAGTTGAAATTTGTAATGGACATCCTGACACCATTGGAATTTTCTACAGCTCCATTCAGCACCACATGAATAAGAGAAGAGAGGGGTGGTAGAAATAATCTAGTTAGTAATTTGGTATTATGTGATGGTCAATAATACAGTAATACAATCTGAGAGTAGAGGTTACTATAGAATTTAATTGGTTGACAAAGTGGTGGAGTTTGGAAAACGTATTGCCAATGCAGGATCAGTGGCCTGGGAGAGAACTGAGGGTTGGAGAGAATAAGTATTACTTTAATAACAACAATCATAAGGCAAATGGATGGATATATACAGTGATAAAAGATTACTGTCATATGGGTTCATGAACATGGAAGTGAAATACTATTGAATAATAGCAAGATCAAGGGTATGACTACTGTGTATAGCTGAGGTAAGGCAAAGAAATCATTTCTGGAAATTGAGTATGCTAAGGAACTGGAATTTAGGATATTTAGGGAAATATCAATATGCAAGATTAAATCCCCCATTATAAATGCAGGATTTCAGGGGGTATTTAAAACTAAGGACTATATTCATTGAAGAAAAAAGGATTATGTTCTAGGGAGCACCAGCAGAGACTTGATTGGATGATAAATATTGTAAATCTGAAAGGAAGAGAAGTGGTGGTAGTGGGATGGTGGGAAATGGAAGTAGTAAGCAAGTAGTGTTCTCAATCTTTTTCTTTTCTTTTTTTCTTTTTTTGGTGAGGCAATTGGGGTTAAGTGACTTGTCCAGGCTCACACAGCTGGTAAGTGTTAAGTGTCTGAGGTCCGATTTGAACTCAGGTTCTCCTGACTCCAGGGCCGATGCTCTATCCATTGCGCCATCTAGCTGCCCTGAGTATTCTCAATCTTTCACCACTAGCAATGAGTCAAGGTATTGAGTAAAAGTATAGTCACTACTGGAAAACGTACTGAGGGAGGTAGTGCTGTCAGGAAAGAGTCAGTCTCAGTGAAGGCTAGAAAAAGTAAAAAGTAAAAAGTAAAAAAGGAAGTGCCAATAATAGTAAGATGAAAGGGGTATACATTAATCATTGAACAATAAAGACAGGCAGAATATAAGTGGATGGGGAAATGGTTCAGACAGTGCAAGTTCATCCTTAAAGTCTGAACCTCCTGACAAATGTGGTTGTTATGTCCCTTGAGGCCTCTAGGAGGTCTTCTTCTCATCAGGTAGAAGCAAGAAGAGGTATGGCCAGGGGATACTACAAGGAGTAAGCAGGTGTTTCTGAAAGATAGAGCTTGTGTTGTATATAGCTGAGTGGTCAACAGGAAACCAGCTGATAGAGATGTTTGTGATACATGAATGGAGATAGTTGACAAGGTAAGCCTCCCTTTCCACATCTCTAATGGTAAAGGGGCTCAACATAGACTTGGTAGGATCCGTTGCTGTTGTTGTTGTTGGTGGTGGTGCTCCTTTGTTTTTTTTTTTTTTTTTTTGGTCCTTTGTTCTTGCAAAGGACTATGACGTTAGGGTGATTTCATGACTTGCAATGAATTGGATTTAAGTGAGGGAGGGCTGTGCAAGGTTACCAACTTCAGTCTCTCCTCCAGAGCCATCTGAGTCCAGTGGCAAGATATATATCAGAACAACTGGAGACAGCCCAGATATTTAAGGCAATTGGGGTTAAATGACTTCCCCAGGGTCACACAGCTAGTAAGTGTCTGATGTGAGATTTGAAATCAGCTCCTCCCAACTTCAGGGCCCATGCTCTATACACAGCACTACCTAGCTGCCCTGGTGGGATCTATAGTCAAAACCAAGAAAGCACTGAGTGTGCAGTCATTCTAATTTAAATGCCCATTGAGATATCAGTTCATCCTGCTCAGTGAGCAATAAGGGAGACTGTTCTGTCAATTCAATCTGAATCAGAAATGGTCAGAAGGAGTCAGGCAGCTTTGCTCATGTCCAGAGAAGGTCCCAGTAACATTTGTATGAAATTATGAAGTGAAATAAGCAGAACCAAAAACAAAACAAAACAATATAACAACCAAAAAATATACACAAAGTAAAATCAAAAACAAAAAGAAACTGAACTCAGAGGAAAATTGTAGTAAAGTTATTAAATGTGAGGTATTCATAAATACTATTGTCCCTAATGATCATCAGTTTTTCATTATACACATGTTAGAGTTAACTAAGTTCAGGGGGAAAAATAGCCATGAATTTAAGATACAACCTTTTCATACTGACCAAGCTTTTCCCTGAAGAGATGAAAAAATATGCCTCCCCTTCTTTGCAGAGGTAGAAGATTATATATCTAAAATACTGCTGTGTTTCACTACAATCACACTCAGTTGATATGTTGATTAGTTTAACTATTTTTTTCTCTTTATTTTTTGTCAGAAAGGATGTTAAGTGGGTAATAACAAGAGCTTACATTCAAACTTTTTTGGTGTGTGCAATGCATATTTAAGTGTATTATATATTTACATATATGTATATATTCATTTGATTCTTCGAATTCTGAGACAGGTGTTATTATTGTCTCTATTTCATAGGTAAGGAAACTGAAGTTTAGAGAGGTTAAGAAACTTGCCTAGGCTCACACAGCTATTCAATATTTGAGATAGGATTTGAATGGTCTTCCTGACTCTAAACATGGCATCTTATCCTCAATGTCCCCTAGCTATCTACTTTCTAGCAATGAGAGGATAAGCTGTATTCAGAAATTTAAAAAATATAAGAATGAATAAAAGATAATTTTCAATTTTGATTATACATCTCATTGCCTTAATTGAAACCTCTATTTAATGTTGGAAAGGATATAACTTCAAGCAAATCTAAATACTAACATAGTTTCTATTGCATGCCTTTTCATGCATTGATTTGTTTTAAAAGGTTTTATTTTTCATTTAAATATTCAGTTGTATTTCTCAAAATAATTATTGAACAATTATTTTATATAATTTTACTAATTTAAAAGATTTACATAAACCTAGTCTCAGTAAAGTTCTAGTTGCATTATTCTTGCAGAACTCTATATACATATATGTATATGTGTATATATAGAGACAAAGTATATATATATATATATTATACAATTGGAGAAATTATGTATATGTATATATTTTACTTATTTGATATTGTATAGCAGAACCTATTCTATATTATTTACTGTTTTTGTATAAACTGGGGTGAGATGAGTAGATAATATGATATGTACTTAATTTTAACACTAACTTGGAAGAAGTATATATTTTATCATTTTCTTCACTTACCCTCCACAAACAACGTCAATATTTATAAACTCTTTCTAACTTGATTTAACACAATTTTGTAACTCTTTTTTTCTTTTTAGAATTTTTATTGATTTAAAATTTTCCCCAATTACATGTAAAAACTGTTTTAACATTAGTTTTTAAATTTTATTTTTATTTTGAGTTCCAAATTTTCTTCTTTCCTTCCTAATTCCTGCCCCTTATGGTAAGCAATTTGATATAGGTTATACATGTGCAAAACCACAAAACATATATCCATCTTAATCATTTTGTGAAAGAAATAGATCAAAAAAGGCCACAAAATAAAGTGAAAAGTAGAAAGCTTCAATTGGCATTCAGACTCCATCAGTTCTTTCTCTGGAGGCGGGTGGTATTTTTCTTCATGGGTCCTTTGTAATTGTCATGGATCATTTCATTGATCAGACTATCTAAGTCTTTCACAGATGATTATCATAACAGTATTACTGTTATTATGTGCAATGTTCTCTGGGTTCTTAAGCTCATGTTACTTTGCATTAGTTTACGTAAGTCTTTCCAGTTTTGTTGAAAATCATGCTGCTCATCATCTGATAGCATAACAGTATTCCATCACCACCATATACCACAACTTTTTCGGCCATTGCCCCTTTGATGTACATCTTCTCAATTTCTAATTTTTTTCCATTACAAAAAGAGCTGCTATAAGTATTTTTGAACAAATAGGGACTTTTCCCTTTTTGTTAATTTCTCTGAGATATATACCTAATAGTGGTATTGTTGAATAAAATGATATACACAGTTCTATATCCCTTTGTCATAGTTACAAGTTGCTCTCCAGAATAGTTGAATCAGTTCTCAACTACACCAATAGTGCATTAATGTCCCAATTTTCCCACATCCTCTCTAACTTTTATCATTTTCCTTCATGTCATATTAGCCTATCTGATAAGCATCAGGTGATACCTCAGAGTTACTTTAATTTCCATTTCTCTAATCATGATTTAGAGCATTGATTTTAGATTAATCATGATTTAGAACATTTTTATATGACTATAAATAGTTTTGATTTCTTCATCCAAAAACTGCCTGTTCATAACCTTTAACCATTTATCAATTGGGGAGGGACTTGTATTCCTACAAATTTGACTTGATTCTCTATATATTTGAGAAAAGAGGCCTTTTATCAGAGATGCTTGCTGTAAGATTTTGACCCAGTTTTCTGCTTTCCTTCTAATCTTGGTTGTATTTATTTTGTTTATGTAAAACCTTTTTAATTTAATACAATCAGAATTATTCATTTTATATCTTGTAATGTTGTTTAGCTCTTGTTTGGTCATAAATTCTTCCCTTATCCATAGATCTGAAAGTAAGATTATGGTGATATTGGGTAAATAATCAAGTCATGATAAATTAAATTGTACCTAAAATGGAGCACTGGAATTTTTGTCACTGTTGTCACTGAATATATTAAAAACAGTAGTAGTATTACATATTGTATTATATATTTATTTATATGTGTATATAGGCCCACAGTACCTCATTTTCTCTCTTTATTTTTTTGATTTTGTAATTCTGTGACTAAATTTCAATAATACATCTGCATTAGGGTTAAAAAAAATTTGTGTGTGTGTGTTAGGTTTTAAGAGCAGAAAGGAAAGCTGATTGAGTGAATCCTAAGTTTTGTTATTCAGTCTCAATTTTCTCAAAGATATTTGAATTTGAAACGATGTTTGAATGAATAATGTATCAAATGAATCCTTAATTATCTTCTGACCACAAATATAGGGTTCTTGCTATTACTCTTTGTTATTGTACTTCACAAGTATAGCAGAAACTTTTTTTGTGGAAGATGGAAATACTTTCATCACTTTTCCTGAGATTCCTGAGATTTTCCTATAGAACATACATCATTTCTTTTCCTTAAGTTAAAATGTTTTCCCTCCTTACTTGGAGGTTGTTGAAGGTCTTTGTTGGAGGTCATATATAGGCCTAAATTTATTATGTCAGAACCCATTTAACCAGAAAAAATCTAATTTCTTGTCAATGAATCTATACCATTGCAAAAATAACAGAATCCAGAAAATTGTCCTTCTTTACCAATCCTATAGCACACTTCCTCATTAATTGAACCCAATGAGTCTTTGTTAAATTAGTTTGTCTCTCAGAGTATCAGTACATATAAATTATGTATATATTATTATAAATAATCATAGGTATTTATATTCACTGCAGGTATGAGTATCTTGTGGACTTTAAATTCATAGACACTAAAGTGGTATTTTCTCAAAGGCAATACATTCATCTTTTTGAATTAAGTTAGATTAAAAAAAGGTGACTTCTGGATATGGAGGATGCCTGAACCATGAAACCACAGTGGTCATATTTTCATAATTTATTTTAAGAATAATGACAATAACTGGTTTAAAATAGAAATTTATCAGTACTTGGTATATATTAAGTGCTTAATAAAAATTCTTTGATTTATTCATTTGTTCTTTTATTTTTTTCATTATTTCAGGTTCTCTCATATCCAAGTTACTCTCTTGGAATGTTACAAATTAGTGCTTTATTGTACTCCATGATAACCTAGTGGTCATAAAGTGTTATTGTGCTTGTCTAAATTATTATTGGAAATAACTCTGGAGAGAACTAAACCTAATAAAAATAAATACTTGTTAGTGGGTTGAATTAGGGTTTTAAAAATTACTGTCAAGTCTAAACTTGGAATTTTAAAATAAGCCCTAAGAAATATATACTCAAAGAACATTGAATGTTCTGACATTTAAAAATCCCCCCCAAACCCAGAATATATTTTAGTTGCACTTTAGAAAAAATATTGCAGCAAATCAGCTTGCTTTAGGGAAAAGATAACATTTTGATGATACTACATTTTTAATGGCTATGGAGAATGTGTTTTGTGTTTATAATTTCTCAGTCTAATTTTCAGTATATATGTATGTATTTTACAGATATATGATGGAAAAGATAAAACAACCCACCTCCTGGGTGCTTTTACTGGTGCATCGATGAGAGGACTGACACTCAGTAGTACCTCAAATCAGCTATGGTTAGAATTTAATTCTGATTCAGAAGGTACTGATGAAGGCTTTCAACTTGTTTATACCAGTAAGTATTTTGGAAAAGGAAAAAGAACGAAAGAATGAATCTGAATTGCTCAATCAATAATTATATATACATACACATATGCATATATGTGTATGTATGTATGTATTTTGAGTATTAAATAATTACAAATGATTACTCATCCAAAGTTTGGGCCTCCTATTCTCCTTCCCCCCCAAAAGATCACATGCTTGAAAAACAAGACTTATACACCCCCCACCCCACTGCTACCCCTGCCCCCACAAAGAGAATTATCCAAAGCAGTAAAGTAAGGAATTTGGGGCTAGCAAATTGAAATTTTCCAAAAGAAAGGCCCTTCCCTATGCCTTTCTCTTATGCCCATTTCCAATCCAGATGACCCTCACATTATTAATTCTTTATCTGGCTAGTAGAAAGGGACAGAGGTAGAAGTGCCTAAAATTTTGACTCTAAAAAGAGATGAGAGGTATACAGTCAAATTTGTTCTATTCACTCGAGCAATTCATCCAAACTATGGGACTACAGTTTGAAGCCAACTTCTCTCTTTTTCATAAGCTAATGTATATATAGACACACACATATACATATATATACACACACACATACATACACACGTATATGTATGTATATATACATACACACGTATATGTATGTATATATACATACACATACACACATGCAAGCATACACATATACATATACACACACATATTCTCAAGGAGCCAGTTTAGTTGTGTTGTGATAGACATAATTTGAAATGTCTCAAAAATTGGATTGGACCCAGGTTGTAAGAGTTTAAATGTCAGAGTTTGTATTTAATTTTGGTGGTAATACAGAGCCTCTGAAATGTATTAAGTAAGGAACTGATGTTGATTGATATATTTGCATTTTACACGTACACAAGTAAGTATATACTAAATAAGTACATATTAAGTAAGTATGAGAGAGAAATTAGACTTACGTACCACACACACACACACACACACACACACACACACACACACACACACACACACACACACAGGATTATCTAAGACAGTTAAGGAATTTGGGTCCAGCAAACTGAAATTTTCCAAAGCAAAGGTCTTCCCCTGCCCATTTTCAATCTAGACAACCATACCGTTACTAATTCTATATATCTGGCTAAGAGGTAGGGGGTGGGTGGAGGGAGAGGGCCAGGGATAGCGATAGACTTAGGAAATGAGGAGGTGAGGAAAGGCCTACTGTAGAAGATGACACCTAAGTCATGCTGAGAAGAAGCTAGGGATTCAGTGAGACAAATCTGAATGGGAAGTATATTCTATATATGGAGAGCAGATGAGAAAAGTATTGGACGTAGGATATGGAATGATATGTATAGGGAACAATTAGTTGTTCAGTGTAATTGCTATCTCCCCAATAATACAATGAGCTCACTGAGAGCAGGAACTGTCTGTTGCCTTTCTTTGGATCACCAGAACTTAGCACAGTGCCTGGCACATAAAATGCACTTAATAAATTATTATTGACTGACTGAAATTAGATGGAAACCAGATTGCCATCTGGAGTATTACTCTTTATGTTTAGAATTAATTCCATTTAAAATTCTGTCTATAAATGTTATTTTGCTTCTCTCAGTCTCAGTTTTTTCATTTATAAAGTGGTTATATAGAATATTTGTGATGGATAAATTAATAAATATTAAGTGACTCATATATCTGTTATATTTTATATATATATAAATATATACACATATATACACATATTAAAAAGTACGTACTATACTTCATAAATGTTAGCTATTACTTCTGGTCCTGTTATTACTACTTTGATTTCTAACTCAGAACCCTTCCTCATAATCGTTCCTGAAAGTGATCTGTCTCAATTGTCTATGACTCACGGTTTGACTTACTTCAGGAACTTAATAATATTCAAACTTTTATTAAAGAAGCCCTAACAGAATTCCTGGTTTCCTTCTATATTCTCTTCAGTGCCATCTGTAAGAGTCTTAGTCTTCCCAACTACTATTTCCTTTATAAGGTTGCTTTGTACCAATTCTATATGTATCTTGTATTTATTTATTTATGTACATGTTTTAGTTCCTATTAGAATGTAAACTCCCTAATAGTGTTAGTCAATTAGCATTTATTAGGTGCCTACTATGTTCTTAACCAAAGCTTCTTAAACTGAGTCACAACCCTTTTTGGGGTCCCATAACTGAATGTGGGGGTCAAGAAAAATTTGGCAACAGTAAAAGGTTATGTATACCTATTTTATATATCTATATCACCAGGGTTGCATAACCATTTCTCCAGTGAAAAGGGGGGCAATTGGAAAAAGTTAAAGAACCCCTGTTCTAAACAATTGTTATATGCTGGGGATACCAAGAAAGTCCAAAAAAACAACAAAAAAGCCAGTCCCTGCCTCAAGGAGCTCACAGAATAATAAGGAAAACAATATAAAAGCAACTATGAATAAGACAAGATTTATACAGTTAAATTGGGCATAGATTCAGAGGAATAGGCACTAAGATTAATAAGGACTGGAAAGGCCTCTTAAAGGCGGGACTTTAGATAAGATTAGAATATATAACTAAGGAATTTAAGAATGTTTTTGTTTTTTCTTTGTATACCAGGCAGCTGACCCATAATGTGCTTAATTAATGCTTCTTGATTGATTGATTATAGTTAGCTTTGTAAATGTCTATTTCTTCCCACTAGGCTCTAAGTTTCTTGAAGGAAAAGACTGTCATTTTTCCATCCTTGTAGTCTAGAGCTTGTTGAAGTGAATTATGATTAATTGAAAAGATGATTATGTGTATATGGGACTATTTAATATTCCTTATAGGAAATTTGATTTAAATTGTATTTTGTTAAAACATTATTTCCCAGTAATATAGAAGAAAGAAGGCAAGGGAGCTCATTATTTTTAAAATTATACTGTTCATAATATTTAAAAATTACCCTTTCTTGCCATTTATTTTAAAGTGATTTTCAAGTTGGCAAAAGATAAATATTTACAACTATTGCCTTATTAATACATTTTCAATTTTGGATTCACATAATTCTTTTTAATGAATTTTGAACACAGCTTTCAAACCTTCTGAACTGCACCCTTAAGAGTCATTGTATGAGAAGGGATTGCCTAGAGCTACCCATGGAAGTATTCCTATGTTTATTATTTGCCCTGGAAACAGTCTCTCTGCTGGGAGGTCACAGGGGCGGGAACTTGATGTTGACCAGTCTTGGGTGGGCCTTCACTACTGGTCAGCAGTGGGGTCAAAGTCTCCCTGGTTGTCTCTGCTAGCTTTGGGGTGCCTGCTGAGTGTCCCCGCTATCCTGCCCAGACTGCTCACTTGCCCCGGGAGCTGCTGGTTTGTAGGTGGGTGGAGCCTCCCTGGTGGATTGCTGAGGTTCAGAGCCCTACTTCAGGCTCCCTGATGTTAGCCCAGAAATAGCTGCTGCTCCTGGACCTCACCTCCTTCCCACCCAGGTGAGGCAGACCTTTCCTTCTGAGTTGGTGGGCTGCTTCCCTGCTCCTGGAACGATTCAGAGGCAGTTTTATGTCGCCTTGGAGGGGAAATTTGGGATAGCTCCAGCAGGTTGTTTCCTCACTCAGCCATCTCGGCATTAGAAGTTCCTTTCTATGTTTATTGTTATGCTTATTGTTACTTATGTATTTGTAAGGGGACTGTATATAATTCTTTGTTTTTATTAGGTAGCACTGGGATTCTTTGATTTTTGGAAAAGCATTTTGTTTTGGTACTTATTAACATCCTGTGAAGGTAACATGATCCACAGCCGCTTGAGTTCACAGTATAAAGATTAAAAAAAACCAAAAAAACAAAACCCCTCTACAGTCTTTTATGATATTTTGGAACTTTAGCTCACCGATAAAATTATGATTATTTTATTATTTTTTGAGGTTTTAAAATTCCTTTCCTGGTAGTAGGTTTAATGTAAATCTTAGTGGCCCCCTTTTACATATGAAGAAACAGATTGAACCTAATTTTTCTGTTCCTAAGTCATTATCTCACTATTTAAAAAACAATAAAAGTTGCTTAGAGAATTTTTATTATGCTCACAGAAATCATAAAATATAATAGAAAATATTAATATTTTAAAGATACAATTTCCTAAAATTTTGTCATATGTTAGAAAGTCCTGAAAAGTATAATTGGACTCCAAAAGTATCCTGTCATTTATTTTGAAAAATGAAAATAGACCACTAAAATTTGGAACAATTTCTTGAAAGCCTAGTGAGAGGAAAGGTAGTACTTGGCATTTTATCATATTCTCCTAGTTCTGAATTTTAGAAAGTTTCCCCTAATATTAAGCCTCTCTCTAACTTGCAGCAATGGTTCAAGATTCAAACTCCTATGATCAAGTAGAATGAGTATATTACCTCTCTCCCTGATAGTTTTTCATAAATTTGAAAATTGTTGTCATGTTTCCCAAGTCTTTTCTTTTTCTGGATAAATATTCCCTGTTTCTTCTATCACTCCTAATATGATATGGTCTTTGGGCTCTTCAAAATGCTGAATTTTGAAATTATTCAGAATTTAATACTATTTTTCAGGATTCAACCTAAAAATGTTATACCCAAAAGTATACATCATACTCATTAGGCTATCACCAAGGCAGAAGACAGCTAGAGGATTACAATATCTTTATTGTTTTTTGTCTAAATGCACCCTAAGATTGCATTAGCTTTTTGGCTGCCATGTCACATTGTAACCTTATATTGATTTTATGCCCAAATCCCAGAGTTTGAATTCCAAATTCTCTCCCTCATATATGCCTCTTCTCCACACATTGAGAAGTTAAGCAATATAATATCAGTTATGTATGTGAAGTCAGCAAAACATATTTCTGGGTTAGTCATGGTGTGAAAGGAAGGAAGGAGAAAGGAAAGAAGGGAGGGGGAGAGGGAGAGAGACAGAGAGAGAGGGAGAGAGAGAGAGAAAGGAGAACAAAGGAAAAGGGGAAAAAGCAAGAAAAAGAAAGTGAAGAAGGTTTCAATAAGCACTAAGTCTATCAATTCTCTCTCTAGAAAAGGGTAACACTTTTCATCATGGATCCTTTGGATTTATCTTGGATCATTACATTGATCAGAGTAGGCTAGGTTCCACAATTGAGCACCCTTACAATATTGCTATTACAGAATACAGTGTTTGCCTTATTCTGGTCATAGTATATGATTTTTATGATATGTTGTAGTTATCTCCTTGCTAATATTTTACTTAAAATTTTTGCATCAATATTCATTAGGGAAATGAACCTTTAGTATTGTTTATTGTTTGCTATCCTTGGTTTAGGAATCAAAATTATATTTGTGTCATAAAAGGAATTTGGTAGCATTCCTTTATTTTTTTCAAATAGTTTGTATTTCAAAAGTGTTCATTTAATATTTCTGCTTTTATGCATTTGGTTGTGATGTTCTTATACAGGTTTAAAATTGTGGTCAGTTTTTCTGAAGGTGACCATATATAGCTGAGTAAAACATAGACTCCTTCCCACTCCTATTAATTTTATTCCAGAGGTCTGTCGTATCTAACTTTCTTAAAATATTATTCATCTCTTTGACTTCTATCTTATTTATTTTATGGTTTGATTTATCTAACTCTGAGAGAGGAAAATTAAGGTCCCTCATTAGTATAGATTTATTCTCTATTTTCTGCTATAAATAATCTAACTTTCCATTAAGAGTTTGGATGCTATGCTGTTTGGTGCATTTATATCTAATATTGATATTACTTTACAGTCTGTAGTGCCTTTTAGCAAAATGTAATTTCCTTGCTTATCTCCTTTAGTTAGGTCTATTTTTACTTATGCTTTGTTTGACATCATGATTGTAATCCCCAATTTTTATGATTTTTAACTCTTTGTGTGTCTTTCTTTTTCAAGTGCATTTTTTGGTAAACAACCTTTGCTGGGTTCTGGTTTCAAATATTTTCTTCTATCTGCTTTTATTTTATGGGTGAATTTATTCCATTCACATTCACAGTTATGAATATTAATTGTGCATTTCCCTCTATCCTATTTTCTTCTTTGTATGATTATTTTAATCCTGTCCCTCCTCAAATACATGCATTGATTCTGAAAACTGTTTATCTTAAACTGTTCAACCTTTTATTACCCTTCTTTCTCCCTATATTTTTGAAATTTTGTTTGCTTTATTTCTTTTGTCTTCTACTATATGTAACTTAATATCATTTTTTTACAAAATATCTATTTTTCACAAAATATTTATCAGTGACAAATAGCATGGCATGCTTATCAGATTTGCAAATGATACAAATGTGTAAGGGACTGACAATACTGGGATCCAGAAAGGTCTTAATAGTATAAAGATTGACAATGCAATTTGATTATTATTAAGTTACATTTAAAATATTTAAAAAATCATAGAAAGACAGGATGGAAGAGACATGGCCAGAAAGAAGTTAATGTGAAGACCTAGAGTTTTGTTGTCAAGTATTCTCTTTTAAAAATTTTTTAAAGTATTTTCAATAAGAGTGATAACTATGATATTGCAACCAAAAGAAGTAATTCCACCATCTTGGACCTCAAAAACAGAATGTTGGGTCAAGCAAACAAGTATTTATTAAGTACCTGCTATGTTCCAGGTACTGTACAATGTGCTAGGGATACAAAGAAAGGCAAAAACAGCCCTTGCCCTTAAGAAATTCATAATCGAATGGGGGAGAGAACATGCAAACAATTAAGCATAAACAAAATATATACAAGATTAATTGGAGATACTTTCAGAAAAAAAAGCACTAACATTAAGGAGACCTGGGAAGGGCTTCTTGCAGAAGGTGGGATTTTCTCTTGGACTTGAAGGAAATAGAAAAACCAAGAAGTAAAGTAAAGGTAAGAAAGTAAGAATATTACTTAAATTATTAAAAATAATTAAATTATTAAAAGTAACAAAGATAGGGATTACAATAATGATCTCAAACAAAGCAAAAGTAAAAATATACCCAACTAAAAGAGATAAGCAGGGAATGAGGGACTGCCAGTGAAAATGCATGGAGTTTGGAAATGTGTTTTATTTAAGGAAAAGTGAAGTCAGTGTCAGTAGAACATAGAGGGGAGAAATAACTTAAAAGACTAGAAAGGTAAGAAGGGGCCAGGATTATGGAAGACATTAAAGGCCAAACAAAGGATTTTATATTTGATCTTGAAAGCAGTAGGAATCTTCTGGTAATTACAGAAAAGGAGAATAGACAGGGACTTTGAAATTGAGTATAGAATGGACTGGAATGGGGAAAGGATTGAGGGACAGAGATTGACCAGAAGGCTTATTGCAGTAGTCCAAGCATAATGTGACAGGAACCTGAATCAGGATGGTTCCAGTGTCACAGGAAAAAAAGAGTATATATAAGATTTTGTAAGGGTAGAATCAACAGGATTTGGCAATACATTGGATAAAGGGGATGAAAGAACATAAGGTGGTAAAATATTTCACCTAGGTTTTGAGCCTCAGTGACAAAGGCTGGTAGTTCCCTTGATTCCAGTAGGAATATTAAGAAGAGGGAGGTTTTTGAGAAAAGATTATGAATTCAGTTTTTAACATGTTAAGTCTAAGATGGCTATGGGATCTCCAGTTCAAGATGTCCAATAGACAGTTGGAGATGAGAGCCTGGAGGTCAGGAAAGACCTGGATAAATAGAGTTGAGATGCATCTGCATAGAGATGATAATTAAATCTACGGGGATTGATGAAAACTCTGGGTGAAGCAGTATCTAAAAGAAATCCCAAAGGACTAATGATGAAGCATGCTGTCCACTTCCAAAGAAAGAACTGGTATTGATTGAACACAGACTGAAGCATGTTATTTTTCACTTTCTTTCATTTTTTGCTTTTAGTCAAGTTTTATTATACAGAATCACTAATATGGTAACATTGTACATAATTGTACATATATAACCTATAACTGATTGCTTATCACCTCAGGGAGGGGGGGGAAGGTAAGGAGGGAAGGAAGCATAGAATTTGGAACTCAGAACTTCAAGTAAAAATGTTTATTATCAAAAAAAGGAGAAGATCCAGGACAGTGCATTAAAGGATGCCCATGTTTAGTGGGCATGACCTGAATGAAGATCCAGCAGAAGTAACTAAGATTGAGCTGACAGTCAGATAGTTAAGAGGATGATAAGGAAGAGTAATGTCACGAAATAAAACTAGAGAAGAGAATCCAGAAGAGGGTGACAAGAAGTGTCAAAGGCTGCAGAAAAGTCAGCAAGGATGTGGATTGAGAGGAGGCCATTGGATTTGTTAATATGAGATCATTGATGTCCTGAGAAAAGTAACAGGTGGTTTTATTATCCTCTTTTCAGACCATATCTTCAGTATTGTGTCAGTTCCATACACCAAATTGTAGATTGAGCAGAGTACATTCAGAGGATGGTAAAGGAACTAGAGTTCATGCAGGAGGTATAGGGGGGAAATAATTCACTTAACCTTTCATGGTTTCAGTTTCTTATATAATGAATGAAGAAATGGACTAGATGATCTCTAAGGTCCCTTCCAATTTTATTGTTGTTGGTTTTTTTTTGTGTGTGAGGCAATTGGGGTTAAGTGACTTGCCCAGGGTCACACAGCTAGTAAGTGTCAAGTGTCTGAGGCCAGGTTTGAACACAGGTCCTCCTGACTCCAGGGCCGGTGCTCTATCCACTGTACCACCTAGCTGCCCCTACCACCTAGCTGCCCCCCTTCCAACTTTAAATCTGTGATTTTATGATCAGAAGAATTTGTGTTTGGGAACTATTATCAGTTTTTAGACAGAATTAGGCACTAAAGGGTGTGGAAGCAGAAGAGAGCCCAGGAAGAAACTTCTATTATATAAAATGAAGATTCCTCAGATGTGACTGCAACACTGGCACTGGTATGGATAGCAACAGTGAGGGGTAAGTGGCAGATGATTGCAGCATCACTTCTGACAACATATTTGGAGAATCTAATTAGTGGTAAGTGGCCTCATTTAATCTAGAGAAGGGAGATTATGATATGTGTCATTTGAAAGGATATCATATAGAAGTACAATTGTTCTGTTTTACCACAGCTGGTTGAAGCAGAAACAATGGGTGATAGATATCAATAGGCAGATTTGAACCTGATATAACAAAAAGTACAATAAAATCCCAAACCCTCATTTTAAAATTAAGAAATTGATAAGAAATGGCCAAAAGATATTAATATGTAGTTTTCAGATGAAGAAATGAAAGCTGTTTATAGTCATATGAAAAAATGATCTACACCACTGTCGATTAGAGAAATGAAAATTAAAACAACTCTGAAGTACCATCTCATACCTATCAAATTGGCTAACATGACAGAAAAGGAAAATAATAAACATTTAAAATGTGGCAAAATTGGGACACTAATGCATTGTTGATGGAGTTGTGAACTGATCCAGCTATTCTGGAGAGCATTGGAACTATGTCCAAAGGGCTATAAAACTGTGTATGTCCTTTGATCCAGCTATAACACGACTTGTTCTGTGTTCCAAATAGATCATTAAAAAGGGGGGAAAGGACCTACATATACAAAAATATTTATAGTGGCTCTTTTTGTGCTAGCAAAGAATTGGAGACTGAGGGAATGCCCCTTGACAGACAATGGCTGAACAAGTTGTGGTATATGAATGTAATGGAATACTAGTGTGCTATGAGAAATGATGAGCAGGAAGATTTCAGAAAAAAACCTGAAAAGACTTAAGCGAATCGATGCTAAGTGAAGTAAGCAGAACCAGGAGAACATTATACACAGTAACAGCAACATTGTGTAATGATCAACTGTGAACAACTTAGCTCTTCTGAGCAAGACAGTGATCCAAGACAGTTCCCAAGACTGATGATGGAAAGCGCCATCCACATCAAGAGAAGGAACTTTGGAGTCCGAATACAGATTAAAGCATAATATTTTCATGTCTTTGTTTTGTTTTCCTTGATTTTTCCCTTTTGTTCTGTTTTTTCTTTTACAACATGACTAATGTAGAAATGTGTTTAACATTTGCGCACGTATAACCTCTATCAGATTGCTTGCCACCTTGGAAAGGAGAAAAATTGGAACTCAGAAATCTTAATAAAAATAAATGTTGAAAACTATCTTTACATGTAGTTGAAAAAAATAAAATGCTGTTTACAAAAATAAAATAAAAGCAGGAAATTGAGTCCCAGAGGTAGGTGGATTCCTTTCCTTAAAGTTTCCCAGGTGGATGGTGAATGGATGATAACTTATTTTTGATGTTGTACTTGGGTTTTGAGATATGAGCTGAGCTAGATCACTAAGGTGCCTTCTAAGATTCTTTGATTCTGTGACTCTTAGAATGAATTGGCCTGTAGTTTATTGTGAGAAATAGTGTAGTAAGAATGAGAGGGGTAATCAGAGGGGAAAGACTAGTTTATGCTGTGAGCAGAGTTTCATCTGCAGTATTTGGTTCTCATTTTTTCTTTCCTTGTGTCATTATATAGAATGGCAGTGTTCATAGGTTTCTGAGTCACTCTAAAGTAGTGGTTTGTGCTGCTTTAAGGTCTGTATAAAATACCCTATTGCAAGAATCTTGATCTTTTTTCTCAAGTTTTTCCACTCTCCAATCCATTTTAGATAGAATGATATTCTTAAAACGGAGGTCTTTCTATATCATTTCTCTGCTCAATTACCTCTAAGATCAACTACAAAATACTCTGGCATTCAAGGCCTTTCCTAGTATGGCCTCACATGCCCTATGGCTCAGCAAAATTGTCCTTCTTCTTGTCTCTGGCACATATATGTATTTTCTCTGTGCCTTTGCATTCTTTGTTCCCCATAATTGAATGCACTCCCTCCTCAACTCTCTTGGAATCCTGAATTTTCTTCAAGGCTCAGCTCACATGGCACTGTCTATAGGAGTTTTGCTCATCTGGATCTCAGACAATGGGCATGTAGTGAGTCCATCAAGCTTATCTGAAGCATTTTCAACATAGTATTTCCTATTAGGCCTTGCAGTCTAATTAGAGAAATATTCACTCCGGCTCAAAAATTAGCCAAAAAATAGAAGTTAAATATATACTGAAATATTCATTTTACTAATCCATTATCTATAGATCATTATCAGAAATGCCTGTTAAGTAGTGCAGGAGAGGAAAAAAATGCAATAGGCAGTTTGACAATAGAAAGCTAGTCTTAGAGTCAGAAAGACATGAGATCAAATACTGCCTTGGAAATGTATTAGCTCTGTGATTTTGAGCACATCATTCTCCTCTTTCAGCTTGTTTGTTCATCTATAAAGTAAGGATAATAATAGCATCTATTTAGCAGGGTCATTGTTAAGATCAAATCAGCCAACATGGATAAAGGGTTTGCAAGAAATAAAGCATTATATAAATGCTAGCTATTGTTATCAATAATTATCATAACATGTAATAGTACATTTGTAATAATGTACAAGTACAATAACATAATAGAACTAATGTTATTTTCCCACTTTTATAGTTGAAGAAACAGAAGCCCAAAGCAATGATAGATTTGCCCAATGTCACATAACTAGTAGGTTCTTAAGCCAGGACACAAAACCAGCTCTTCTGAATACTATTCCAGGGTCCTTTACTGTTATTATTATGAGTAGTAGTTATTACAATGATTAATTATATATTATTATAATATATATATATATAATATAAGAGTAGCAAAGAACTATTTTAATTATATGTTCATGGTAGTGGTGATGATGACAATGATAATGATGGTGACGACAAGGATCATAATGATGATATTGTATGTAAAGAACCCTGCAGTAGAATTCAGAAGACTAGTTTTGTGCCCTGACTTCAGAGCCTGCTAGTTATGTGACATCAGGCAGACTTCTTCACTGCTCTCAGCTTCCATTTCCTCAACTATAAAAGTTGGAATAATAATATTTGCACTCTCAACCTCACAGGATGATTTTGAGGATTAAGTAAAATAGTATAGGCAAAGCATTTTGTAAGATAAAAGGTCTAACTCCTTAAAAAAGGTCTAATTCCTCATTATAGCATAGAAGTAATTTGATGTTGTCAAATATTAATCTGCCAAGTCCAGGCTCTGACAAATTTCCTCATGCTAGCAAGTATAGCAACAGGTTGAAGGTGCTCTCCGCCTAGCTAAAAACAGACACTTACCATTGGGCTGACTATTTGGTCATGATTTTCGACAGTGGAAACCCATGCAGCACAGAATTGGGATTAATAGGAAGACATCCTGGAATGCTGTTGATGTCCTTCTGATGCTATAGGATACTGCCAGTATATTAAGTAGATCTCTTGGAGATAAAATAGGATAGAAGGAAATGGATCCATTGTAAAGGATGGGCAGTATACATGACTAGAGATACACCATCATATGTAATGCTCATATCAATGAAATCACAAATAAATTTGAATATTTGAGTAAAATAAGGTATTAGGGAAATGTAAAGAAAGCTCTTTTCTCTCTCTCTTTTCTGAGGGAAGAGAAATTAGACGTATCAATTTATGCTTATGTCTCAGTTCCATTTGCCATCAATTATAATTAATCCTCTTGAATTCCCCAAATTCAACTCAAGTCTCCTGAATCCCTGGATAGAACTCTCTCAGTTTAGGGCTCAGTGAAGACCTTCCCAGCAATCTCCTAATCACTGCTGCTCTAGACTGAGTCATTGTTGGCACTCTACTTCATCTGGAATGCTAAAATCTTTTCTCTCTTGATTTTTAAGAACCTTTGTTACTACTCATGCTTTAAGACTAGTTATTAAGGAAGAATCATAGTATAGATACTAAGAACAGTGAGATTAGAATAGATTTATAGATGGTGGGATTCCAGAGAAAAGAACATAATATAACCTATTCATAAAAATAATCCTTGCACTCACATTTCTCAGTATCACAAGGGAGTGTCTTACCATAGTCCAGATATGTTGTTTTTTTTGTTAGGGCAATGAGGGTTAAGTGACTTACCCAGGGTCACACAGATAGTGTTAAGTGTCTGAGGCGGGATTTGAACTCAGGTCCTCCTGAATCCAGGGCTAGTGCTTTATCCATTGCGCCACCTAGCTGCCCCTAGATATGTTGTTAAATAGTCATTAGCCCTTAACATCCCTGATAACTTTTCAACTGTTTGGCATTGACTCTTCTTGATGCCTTATCTAATTTAGGGGTTATGCTCCCAAAAGGCTTTTGGTTCTGAGTTGCATGAGTTTGTACTATCCTTTACCTCATCACCCCAGCCCAATTACCCACCACCTCCTTTGTCTATGCTAATGGCACAAAATGCTTAAGACTCTGACTTTGACATAGTGTCACTTCTTGTTTTTGTTGTGACTGCATAAACTGCCCATTCTTCTCCACTGTTTTGCACAGTTTTCTCTCTGAACAGACAGTGACATTAGCTTTCCTTTTGTTCACGATTTCTCCCTTTATGCCTATGCCAAGGAAGGATTTGGTCAGAGGTTCCTTGAATATTGAGCTAGTTGCCTTGTGAATACAGTGGTCCTACCAAGATCAAGAAGATGTCACATAAATGGACAAATAGCTTGGTGTGCTAGAAAGAGGAAGAACATTTAATGAGGAAATCCTGATTCTGCCACTTAGTAGCTGTGTGACATGAGGCCTTTCCTGTTCCCCCCAACTGCTCAGACCTCCCCATCCTTACCCTCAGTAGATAGAGCTTTGGACTTGGAGTCAGAAAGATCTGAGTTCAAATCCACCTTCTGGCACTAGCGGTATGACCACAGTTAAACTACTTGATATCTGTCTCAGTTTCCACATCTGTAAAATGGAGGTGATAATAACATCTAACTCCCAGGGTTCACGTGAAGATAAAATTAGATAATTTATGTAAAACACTTTGCAAATCTTGAAGAGGTTTATAATGGTAGCCATTAAGAGAGAAGCTAGGGAGCAGCTAGGTGGCTCAGTGGATAAAGCACCAGCCCTGGATTCAGGAGGACTTTAGTTCAAATTTGGCCTCAGATACTTGACACTTACTAGCTGTGTGACCCTGGACAAATCACTTAACTCTCATTGCCCTGCAGAGAGAGAGAGAGAGAGAGAGAGAGAGAGAGAGAGAGAGAGAGAGAGAGAGAGACTGAGAGAGAGAAGCTAGGTGGTACAGTGGTAAGAATGAAGGACTTAGAGTCAGTAAGTCCTGAGTTTTAAATCTTCCAGACTCTTACTAGCTGTGTGTCCCTGGGCAAAGCTCTTAACCTCTTTTGGCCTGTTTCATCATCTGTAAAATGAGGAAAATAATAATACCTACACCACAGGATTGTTGTAAGGAATTAATATAGGTAAAGCATTTTATGAACATTAAAGAGCTATATCAATACTAGTTAGTATGATCATTCATTTTCTATGTAACTGTATATTTAAGTGTTGTCTTACATTCTCTGAAATGTAAACTTTTTGAGGACAGGGACTGTCTTACTTTTGCCTTTTTAATCCTTGGTGCCTAGTATAGTGCCTGGTACATAGGCAGTATAGATTCATAATAAATGCTTCTTGATTGGTCAATTATTATCATCTATTTAAACATGAAATTCACTGAGGAGTATAATTATTTGATACTGATTTTAGAGGAAAGAGAATTTTTTATATTAGAAAAGTTGGTTGGGGTAGAATTTGTTTTTTCTTCCATCATTCTCATAATGCCACTACCCCAGATATGCCATACATTTTGAAGTTAAAACTCATTAAGGGAAAAGTACTATGTAAATGAAGGAAAGGAATTACAGTTTGTGTAATTGATTTATGTTAGTATGCCAAAAATACAGAAGAAATAAACTAACATTTTTTGATAATGCATGAAAGCACTTCATAATTTGATGGTTCATTTTGTGTTCTAGACATTCACCTCATCACAGCATCAAGCTCCACATCGAATGGTGGATATTTGTAGTGCATTTGATTTTTCATAAAGACCTTTATTTGATCGCCAGTTTTATGTATTTGAGGTTGCACTGAAGAGATTGCCAGCTGAAATTGTACATAAAGATAAGACGGTCCCTGAGTACTTATGGAAAATCAACAATAATTCCATCAAAATGATTTAAATTTTGTTGTACTGTTGTAGCTTAATCCATCATATATGTGGATTTTCATCCACAATTGAAAGTTCCATATTTTCTTAATTTACAAAGATTCTCTTCATCAAAAGTAGTTGCTAACAACATTCACACAATGTTCAAGTAAAGGAAGGATGAATCTGGTAATAAACCTTGAAAGAGAACTAGATTTATATCTTTATTTTGTGTATATATGTATGTAGACACACACACACATATATATGTGCATGTATATTACATATATTTTAAAACTTAAAAGTTATATGCTTATAAATAATACTTAACTGACTTCTGTCTGGGGCAATGTAGTAAAGTAGTACAAATGTGATTTTTGAGAAAGAGTACTTGATAGGAGTAACAAATACGTGTAATAAATGTAAAGAGGATTTGGTCTTCAACTGTGGAGGATACCACTCCAATCCTCTTTTCATGTATTATATAAATCTTGAACAACCAATGCTTGAATACATTCCTTCAACATTAACAATATATAGAATTTTTTGAGTTGGCAGATGCCAATATTATTTGCAGAACCATGTCTATTTTCAGCTTTTCCTAATTTCAGTAAAACATTTCACTGAAAGCTAGCCATATCCCTCCTAGTTTCCCCTCATCGCCAGGGTCCCTGAGCTCATTTTGCCTTCTAATCATTACCATGTATGTTGCATTACTTTTAACTCTCTTTAAAAAGTGTTCTAGCAGTATTTGTCTCATTATACTATAATTAGCTCCATTATATATTGCTGGCACCCTCAATCTATCATGTTTAAAATAGTACAAATTACAGTAAACTTTTAGGATTTAAAGTTTCACACGGGGCACTTTGAATTTCTGTGACAGCGCCCAAGTCTAATGCCATATGCAATTTGTGTTGTAAACACTTGACTGATAGGACCACAGAATTATAAAATCTCAGGGTTTAGAAGGAACCTTGGAGACCATCTAGTTCAACTTGGACCTGATACAACATTGTCTGATTAGTGATCATCCTGCCTACTCAAGTAGGCGGTGAAATGGATAGAGCATTTAGCCTGGAGCCAGGAAAATCTGAGTTCCATTGTGGCTTCAGATAACTTACTAAATCTGTGTGAACTAAGTGTCACTTACCTATTGTTTGGCTCAGTTTCCTCAGCTGTAAAATGAAGATAATAATAGCACCTACCTTCCAGGGATTTTTTTTTTTTTTGAGAATCAAATGAGGTAATATTTGTAAAATGCTTAGCACAGTACATGGCACCCAGTAGGCACTTAATAAATGCTTTTTGCCCCTGTTGCCCCACCTCCCACCTTGAAAACCTCAAATGAAGAAGAATTTGCTTGCTCTTTCAGGAAAAGCCTATTTTCATTTTTAGCCAGTTTCAATTGTTAAGGAATTGTGTTATAAAGCTTGTCTGTCTCTCTGCAACTTGCAGCCATTGTTCCTAGTTCTACCTTCTGCAGCCATGCAAATGATGTCTAAATAATCTTCCAAATATCATTCCTTATCATTTCTCTTCCACATGTCTTCTTTTTTTTTTTAATGTATAAGGTATTTTATTTTTTCCGTTACATGTAAAGATAGTTCTCAACTTTTGTTTATACAAGCTTTACAATTTCAGATTTTTCTCCCTCCCTCCCCTCCCTCCCCCCTCCCCTAGACAGCAGGTAATCTGATATAGGTTATGTCTATATATCTCTATACATATAGATATAGATATAGATATATACACACACATATATACACATAATAACATTAATCCTATTTCTGCATTAATCCTGTTACAAGAGAAAAAATCAGAGCAGTGATGCAAAACCTCAAAATAGAAAAAAAAAACAACAGCACTCAAAACAAAAGAAATAATATTGTTCAATCAGCATCTATACTCCACAGTTCTTTCTTTCTTTTTTTTTTCTTGGATTTGGAGATCCTCTTCTATCATGAGTTCCCTGGAACTCTTCTGTACCATTGCATTGGTGAGAAGAATATAGTCCATCACAGTAGGTCAACACTCAGTGTTGATGATACTGTGTACAATGTTCTTCTGGTTCTGCTCATCTCACTCATCATCAGCTCACGTAAGACCCTCCAGGTTTCTCTGAACTCTTCCTGCTCATCATTTCTTACAGCACAATAGTATTCCATTGTATTCATATACCACAACTTGTCCAGCCATTCCCCAATTGATGGGCACCCCCTCAACTTCCAATTCCTTGCTACCACGTAAAGAGCAGCTATAAATATTTTTGTACATGTGGGTCCCTTTCCCCCTTCCATGATTTCTTTGGGCAAAAGACCTAAAAGTGGAATTGCTGGGTCAAAGGGTATGCACAGCTTTATCGCCCTTTGGGCATAATTCCAAATTGCTCTCCAGAATGGTTGGATCAGCTCACAGCTCCACCAACAATGCATTAGTGTTCCAATTTTCCCACAACCTCTCAAACATTTATTATCTTCCTTTTTTGTCATTTTAGCCAATCTGATAGGTATCAGGTGGTACCTCAGAGTTGTTTTAATTTGCATCTCTCTAATCATTAGAGATTTAGAGCATTTTTTCATATGGGAATAGATAGCTTTGGTTTCTTCATCAGAAAACTGCCTGTTCATATCCTTTGACCATTTCTCAATTGGGGAATGACTTGGATTCTTATAAATTTGATTTAATTCCCTATATATTTTAGAGATGAGGCCTTTATCAGAAGCACTGGCCTCAAAAATTGTTTCCCAGCTTTCTGCCTCCCTTCCAATTTTGGATGCATTGCTTCTGTTTGTACAAAAATTTTTTAATTTAATATAATCAAAATCATCCATTTTGCATTTTATAATATACTCTATCTCTTGTTTGGTCAAAAACTGTTCTCCTTTCCAAAGATCTGATAGGTACACTATTCCTTTCTCTCCTAATTTACCTATGGTATCACCTCTTATGTCTAAATCATGTATCCATTTTGACCTTATTTTAGTATAAGGTGTAAGATGGTGGTCTATGCCTAATTTCTGCCATACTATCTTCCAATTTTCCCAGCAGTTTTTGTCAAATACTGAGTTCCTATCCCAGAAGCTGGAGTCTTTGGGTTTATCAAACACTACATTACTAGTGTCATTTACTACTGCATTTCCTGAGCCTAGCCTATTCCATTCATCTACCACTCTATTTTTTAGCCAGTACCAGATAGTTTTGATCACTGCCGCTTTATAGTAAAGCTCCAGGTTTGGTACCGCTAACCCACCTTTCTGTGAATTTTTTTTCATTATTTCCCTGGATATTCTTGATTTTTTGTTTTTCCAGATGAATTTTGTTATTATTTTTTCTAGCTGTATAAAATAATTTTTAGGTAATCTGATTGGTATGGCACTGAATAAGTAAATTAATTTAGGCAGTATTGTCATTTTTACTATATTAGCTCTGCCTATCCATGAGCAATTGATATCTTTCCAATTATTTAGATCTGATTTGATTGTGTGAAGAGTGTTTGGTAGTTGTGTTCATAGAGTTCCTGGGTTTGTCTTGGCAAGTAGACTCCCAAGTATTTTCTATTATCTACCATTACTTTAAATGGAATTTCTCTTTCTATCTCTTGCTGCTGGACTTTGTTGGTCATGTATAGAAATGCTGATGATTTATGTGGATTTATTTTATATCCTGCTACTTTGCTAAAGTTGTTAATTGTTTCAAGTAATTTTTGACTTGATTCTCGAGGATTCCTTAAGTATACCATCATATCATCTGCAAAGAGTGATAGTTTTGTTTCCTCCTTGCCTATTCTAATTCCTTTAATTCCTTTCTCTTCTCTGATTGCTAAAGCTAACATTTCTAGGACAATATTAAATAATAGGGGTGATAATGGACATCCCTGTTTCACCCCTGATCTTATTGGGAAGGCCTCTAATTTATCTCCATTGCATATAATACTTGCTGATGGCTTTAGGTAGATACTGTTTATCATTCTAAGGAAAGCTCCCCCTATTCCTAAACTCTCTAGTGTTTTTAATAGGAATGGGTGCTGTACTTTGTCAAAAGCTTTCTCTGCATCTATTGAGATAATCATATGATTTTGTTTGGTTTTCTTATTGATGTGGTTGATTATGTTAATAGTTTCCTAATGTTGAACCAGCCCTGCATTCCTGGTATAAATCCCACCTGGTCATAGTGTATTATCCTGGTGATCACTTGCTGTAATCTCCTTGCTAATATCTTATTTAAGATTTTAGCATCAATATTCATTAGGGAAATTGGTCTATAATTTTCTTTCTCTGTTTTTGCTTTGCCTGGTTTTGGTATCACCACCATATTTGTGTCATAAAACGAATTTGGTAGAACTCCTTCTTCACCTATTTTTCCAAATAATTTGTATAATATTGGAATTAATTGTTCTTTAAATGTTTGGTAAAATTCACCCGTAAACCCATCTGGCCCTGGGGATTTTTTCTTAGGGAGTTCATTAATAGCTTGTTCAATTTCTTTTTCTAATATGGGTTTATTTAAGGATTTTATTTCCTCTTCAGTTAACCTGGGCAGTTTGTATTTTTGTAAATATTCATCCATTTCATTTAGATTGTCAAATTTATTGGCATACAGTTGGGCAAAATATTTCCTAATTATTGCTTTAATTTCCACTTCATTGGTGGTAACATCACCCTTTTCATTTTTGATACTGGTAATTTGGTTTTCTTCTTTCTTTTTTTTAATCAAATTAACCAATATTTTATGTATTTTATTGGTTTTTTCATAAAACCAGCTCTTAGTTTTATTGATTAATTCTATAGTTTTTTTGCTTTCAATCTTATTAATTTCTCCTTTAATTTTCAGGGTCTCTAATTTAGTGTCTAATTGGGGATTTCTAATTTGTTCTTTTTCTAGCTTTTTAAGTTGCATGCCCAATTCATTAATCTCCTCTTTCTCTTTCTTATTCATGTAAGCATTTAGAGCTATAAATTTTCCCCTAAGCACTGCTTTGGCTGCATCCCATAGATTTTGGTATGTTGTCTCATTATTGTCATTCTCTTGGATAAAGTTATTGATTGTTTCTATGATTTCTTGTTTGGCCCATTCATTCTTTAGAATGAAATTATTTAGTTTCCAATTGATTTTCATTCTACTTTTCCCTGGCTCTTTCTTACATGTAATTTTTATTGCATCATGATCTGAGAAGGATGCATTTACTATTTCTGCCTTTCTACATTTGACTATGATGTTTTTGTGCCCTAATAATACCTGGTCAATTTTTGAAAATGTGCCATGTACTGCTGAGAAAAAGGTATATTCCTTTCTATCCCCATTCAATTTTCTCCAGACATCTATCATGTCTAACTTTTCTAGTAATCTATTCACCTCTTTCACTTCTTTCTTATTTATTTTTTGGCTAGATTTATCTAATTCTTAGAGGGGGAGATTCAGATCCCCCACTAGTATAGTATTACTGTCTAATTCCTCTTGTAACTCATTTAACTTCTCCTCTAAGAACTTGGATGCTATACCACTTGGCGCATACATATTTAATATTGATATTACTTCATTATCTATAGTACCTTTAAGTAAGATGTAATTTCCTTCCTTATCTCTTTTAATGAGATCTATTTTGCCTGCACTTTGTCTGAGATAAGGATTGCTACCCCTGCCTTTTTTACTTTAGCTGAGGCATAATATATTCTGCTCCAGCCTTTTACCTTTACTCTGTGTGTATCTCTCTGCTTCAAATGTGTTTCTTGTAAACAGCATATTGTAGGGTTCTGGTTTTTAATCCACTCTGCAATTCGCTTCCATTTTATAGCAGAGTTCATCCCATTCACATTCACAGTTATTATTACTGACTGTCTATTCCCCTCCATTCTATTTACCCCCTTTGTACTTTTCCCCCCTTCTTTCACCGTATTCCTCCTCACCGACGTTTTACTTCTTACCCCTGCCTCCCCCGATCTGCCCTCCCTTTTTATCACCCCCCTCTCTTTTCTTTACCCTTTTCTCCCTTACTTTTGTCCTCCCTTCTATCAGTCCCCCCCATTCCCTTCCCCTTTTGTTTCCCTAAAGAATGAGTTAAGTTTCTTTATCCCAATGAACGTATATGTTATTCCCTCTTTGAGTCAAATCTAATGAGAATAGGGTTGAAACAATGTTCCCCCCTCCTTTCTTTCCCTCTATTGTAATAGGTTTTTTCCACCTCTTCATATGATATAATTCATCCCATTCCACCTCCCCTTTTCTCTCCTCCCCATAGACTCCCTTTTTAACCCCTTAATTCTTTTGTATCATCACATCAAAGACAATTTATATTTATACCCTCTATATAAAGTCCTTCTCTCTGCCCAAATACATTTACAGTTCTTAAGAGTTATGAGTATTATCTTCCTGTGTAGGGATATAAACAGTTTAACCTAATAGGGTAACTTTTTTTTTTCCCCTCTGTTTACCTTTTTAAACTTCTCTTGAGTCTTGTATGTTGAGATCAAATTTTCTATTCAGTTCTGGTCTTTTCACCAGGAAAGATTGAAAGTCCCCAATGTCATTAAATGTCCATCTTTTCCCCTGAAAGAAAATGCACATTTTTGCTGGGTAATAGATTCTCGGCTGCAATCCAAGCTCCTTTGCCTTCCGGAATATCATATTCCAAGCCTTGCGGTCCTTTAATGTTGAAGCTGCCAGGTCCTGAGCAATCCTGACTGTGGCTCTATGATATTTAAATTGCTTCTTTCTGGCTGCTTGGAGTATTTTCTCCTTCACCTGATAATTCCGGAATTTGGCTACAATATTCCTTGGAGTTTTCCTTTTGGGGTCTCTTTCAGGGGGTGATCGGTGGATTCTTTCAATGATGATTTTATCCTCTGATTCTATGATATCAGGGCAGTTCTCCTTAATAATTTCCTGGAATATGGTGTCTAGATTCTTTTTCTGGTCATGGCTTTCAGGCAGTCCAATGATTCTCAAATTGTCTCTCCTCGATCTGTTTTCCAGATCAGTTGTCTTTCCAATGAGGTATTTCACATTTTCTTCTATTTTTTCATTTTTTTTATTCTGCTTGACTGATTCCTGGTGTCTCATGGATTCGTTATCTTCCAACTGTCCCACTTTAATTTTTAAGGCATTGTTTTCTTCAGTGAGATTATGCACCTTTTTTTCCATTTGGCCAAATGAATTTTTTAAGGCTTTGTTTTCTTCAGCTTCCTTTTCCAAGCTGCTGATTCTTTTTTCATAGTTTTCTTGTTTTGCTTTCATTTCTCTCCCCATTTTTTCTTCTACCTTTTGCAATTGATTTTTAAAATCCTTTTTGAGCTCTTCCAGGAAGGCTTTTTGTTCTTGTGACCAATTCACCTTCCCTTGTGAGGCTTCAGATGTAGACAATTTGAGGCTATTGTCCTCATCTGAGTTTGTGTTGGCTTCTTCCCTATTGATACAGAAGCTCTCAATGGAGAGGGCTCTTTTTTGCTTCTTACTCATTATTGCAGCTTATTTATTTATTCTTTAAGTTGAGGTCTGCTCTGGGGGCACCAGGGTCCCTGTTTTGGGCTTCTTGTGCAGGGGTATAGGTGCTGTGTGACCGGGCTTTTACTCTGAGGCCTTTATGGTGTGTGGAGATCCCCTGCCCTGCACTTCCTGTCTGATTGCGCTCGGCCAGCCAGGCGCCAGACCCCGGCGTCTGATGCCGCCTGACCTGTTCGTCTCCCTCCCGGCCGGTGCAGGTAGGTTTTTCCACTGTCCTTCTTGGCCACCAGATTTTTGAACCAGTTTCCAGGAGCCTCAGTTGTCCGGCTGTGGCCCGCAGTTCCTGCTGACTTGCCCCAACCCCCTCGGCACTGGGTTGCTGCCCTGCGCTGGGCTTCCCTTTTGCCCGAGTCAGACCGACCTTTTCCTGAAGTCTTCTAAATTATCTCTGGTTGGAGGACTGTGTCTCTCTGTCTCTTTGCAGGTTCTGTAGTTTCAGAATCCGTCCAGAGACTTGATTTAATGTTCGTTTTGAGGGAACAGAAGGAGAGCTCAGGCAGCTTGCTGCTTCCTCTCCCCCATCTTGGCTCTGCCCCCTCCACATGTCTTCTTTTCTCCATTTTTAAATAGCATTCCTTCAAATGATCTACGGTCCTTAGTATCAACCTTCACAATCAAATTCCTCAAGATTCACTTATTTGTCAATATCCTTTCTAATATGTGGAGCCCAAAATAGAAATAGGATTTCCCCTTCTTGGTTCCTTCACTTTTTGGGGAAGCTAAGTGGCACAGTAGATAGAGTGCTGGCTCTCAAGTTAGGAAGACTTGTCTTCATGAGTTCAAATCTGGCCATAAACACTTACTAGCAATATGACCGTGGATAAGTCACTTAACCTTGTTTGCCTCAGTTTCCTCATCTATAAAAGTGAAGAAGAAAATGGCAAATAATTCCAGTATCTTTGCCTAGATAATTCCAATTTTGGTCAAGAACAGTCAGACATGATTCAAAAACATACACTAGGTATCGTCTGATCAGAGAAGATGGCAGAAAGACCTATATCTATGATATCCTGGACACTGCTTTTTACTGCTTTATAAAATTGCATTAGAATTTTTGACTGTCATATTATTCTTTTTTGGGGGGCAGTTAGGGTTAAGTGACTTACCCAGGGTCACACAGCTAGTAAGTGTCAAGGGTCTGAGGCCGGATTTGAAGTCAGGTCCTCCCAAATCCAGGGTTGGTGCTTTATCTACTGCGCCACCTAGCTGCCCCTGTCATATTATTTTTGACATAAATCTAAGCTCACAGTTAAATTTTCATATGCTTATCATATGAATCATTATCTAACCAAGATCTTCCCCAGTCTATATTTGTGTAATATATTTTTAAGCCAAGTGAGGGACATTCATCATACATGAAACCCGTGAAACAGATCTCATAATTGGGGTAATGCAAGACCATAGTTCATGAACTAATAATGTATTTACTTTCACTAAACCAACGAGAATCAATTAACAAGCATCTATTAAGTGACTACTGTCACAAGGTGTCAAACACTGCATTAGATTAGGCACAGGGGATATAAAGATTTTTTAAACATTCATTCTCTTAAATACTTTATATTCTATAGGATATTTGTTCTTAAATATTCTATTGACATATCTGTTCAAAGCAAAAAATCCTTTAATCAAACATCACAAAATATTTCACATCAAGGAAAACACTCCTGGGGCATCTAGGTGGCAAAGTGGATAAAGCACTGACCCGATATTCAGGAGGACCTGAGTTCAAATCTGGCCTCAGACACTTGACACTTACTAGCTGTGTGACCCTGGGCAAGTCACTTAACCCTCATTGCCCTGCAGGAAAAAAAAGAAAGAAAGAAGAAAAACACTCCTATTCAAACTGGAGGCATATTTTCTCATAGGTCACCCACTGTACCAACTTATATGTTCAGAGGACACACGCAGTGGGACATACATATAGGGAACTGAAAGTCAGTCTGGCATAGGGGATAGAGTTATATACTAAGAGACACAAAGATATAGGCTTGAATCCTGCCTTAGTCATTTACTGGCTTTGTGACCCTGGGCAAATCATTTAGCCTCTCTAGGTCTCATATTTCTCATCTGTAAAATGAAGTGTGAATGGGGGCGGGGTAAGGGACAGGAGTGAATTTGGGTGCAGTTCAACCCATAAAGTCTATGTGCCTTCCATCTCTAAATTAATGATCCATAAATATATGTAACAAGCAATCATGTGTGAAGAGATATATTCCAAGAAAAAAATGTGGGAATCAGGCACACAAGCAGGGACTTGTGTGGCTAGGCAGGACACATATCTTTGGCTATTACGACTCACATTCAAACCTCTGATGCTACAGAGTCCATGCTGATCTTCTTGCCTTCAGTTACTCATCTTCTTCAGATCATCCACTCCTCTCTGCCAATGTTGAGGAAATCATTCAAAACGAGAAGGAACCTTCCATTCTTTTGACATCCTCCTTCCTTCTCTTGCTGACTAGGAGTCCCTTGCTTCAGCACAATTCCAGTTTGGGGTAAAAATGTAAACTTCTGCTGGTGTCAATCTGTACCTCTTCAAATCATTTCATGGACTCTGCTCAATAAATCCTCAAAAGATTTTTGTGGGGCTAGGGCTCCCCTTAGTGTCTGTTATGTTGGCTATGTCACTCCTGCCGAATAAGACTGAATGATTCCCTTTGCCTCTAGGATCAAATGAAAATTCCTTTGTTTAACATTTATAGTCATTTGACATCAATTTTTTTCAGGATGATTAAATATTACTTTACATTCTCTTATGTTCCAGCTGATTTTTCTTCATTTCTCTTCCCAACACACAACATTCCATCTTCTGCCTCCATATTTTGTAGAGGCTTTCCTTCATTCTTTTTTTTGGGGCGGGGGGAATGGGGGTTAAGTGACTTGCCCAGGGTCGCACAGCTAGTAAGTGTCAAGTGTCTGAAGCCATATTGGAATTCAGGTTATCCTGAATCCAGGGCCGGTGCTCTATCCACTGTACCACCTAGCTGCCTCGGCTTTCCTTCATTCCTTTTTTTTTTTTTTTTTTTTTTAGTGAGCCAATTGGGGTTAAGTGACTTGCCCAGGGTCACACAGCTAGTAAGTGTCAAGTGTCTGAAGCCATATTGGAATTCAGGTTCTCCTGACTCCAGGGCCGGTACTCTATCCACTGAGCCACCTAGCCCCCGCTTTCCTTCATTCTTACAGGTTCTCTCATTTCTTCTGTCTCTTGAAGCCCCTAGTCCAAAAAGAGCCCTTTCCTGATTTTTTCCTCTTGTTAGTTTCCCCCTTCAATTACTCTGTAGATAACCTGTCACATATTTATCTGTGTATGTGTTATTTTCCTATTGCAGAATGGAATGTCTTTCAGGGGCAGAGGCTGTTGCAGTTTTGTCTTTGTATCTCCTGTACCTAATATAGAGTCTGGCATATAGTAAACATTTAATGAATGTTTCTTGGATTGAATTGAATTGCTTTTTGCTTATACTATTATAATAATTCCCTAATTTGCCCCTTTCTAATCCATTCTCCACACAGATGCTAACATCATTATCTACGTAAAGCTCAGGTCTGACCATGTCTTTCCCCTGCTCAAAAATGCTCAGTGTTTTTCTGTCTCCTTCCTCATTACATCCACACAGCCTATTCTATCTAAAATACACCTCGTTCTTATTTCTCCTTCAGAATTCTTATTTTGCTTCCTTTTCTTTGAAGATTTTTCTTACATCTAAAGTTATCTCTCTTTCCTCAAATTACTTTAAATACTCCCTTATCAGAGTTTATATTGTATTATGTCAGTAAGGTAAGCTCCTTGCAGACAAGGATGGTTTATGTCTTTATATACCCAGTTTTTATTATGGTATCTTGCACATTATGGGAACTTCATGATATTTGTTGAATTTCACTGAACCATCCAGTAAGAGAGATGGTATAAGTGTAATTAGTTCCATTCATAGAAAAGGAAACGAGCTCAGAGAACTTAACAGTTCTCTGACTCTACCTCTTTTTTTTTTTGTGGGGCAATGGGGGTTAAGTGACTTGCCCAAGGTCACACAGCTAGTAAGTATCAAGTGTCTGAGGCCGGATTTTAACTCAGAAACTCCTGAATCCAGGGCTGGTGCATTATCCACTGCGTCACCTAGCCACCCCCTCTAACTGACTCTAACTTAACATACTACTAGAACAAGGCTATTAGTATTAGAGCCATGATTCAATCCCAGTTTTCCTAACTCAATATCATTCTCTGTTTCTTTGGGATGCTTTTGAATTGTTATGCTTGACGAGTACAAATAATATTCCAATTTTTCCCATAAATTGTCTTTATTTCTTTGACTAAGCCTCTTAAGTTCTCTTTTCTGTTATTATTTTTAAAAATGATATTTTCTTAACAACAACTTTGTGAGTTAAGTTGGGTTAGGGCTATTATTGTTATTTTACTTCTGAGGAAATTAAGCTTTAGAGAAATGAAGTGATTTGCTTAGAATGACAGTATCAAGTACTGAGATTCACATCATCGGTTCCTCAATTCAAGACAACCTTTTTTCACTAGTAGAATGGTAGACTTAAAGTTGGTATTATTTGGGAACAAATCTTGCCTCAGACACTGGACATGCCACTTGATCTCTCTCTGTTAGCCTGAGTTTCTCACATGTAAAATGATGATAATAGCAACTACCTTACAGGGTTGTTGCGAGGGACAAGTGAGATTAAGTAAAGTTCTTTGTAGACCTTATGGCATAATCTTTATTGTTGTATTTTCTAAATTCTTAAGCCTATATGTAATTTAACAATGTTTTGTCCTCATTTTAAAAAATATGGGGAAATTCATTTCATGTCACAAATTGGGGTTGATGTCTGCTATAGTTTTTCTCCCACCCCAGGGGATAGTTTTTTCCTCTATAACTTCAGTATTTTTCAAGATGATTATTTAATCATAATAGAGGCTATAAAAAGTGTATTTAAAATATGACTGCTTCATATATGTTTGACCTTGGCAACATAACTGAACTTTCTTAGGCTTCAATTTCCTCATCTCTGGCCTCTGATGTCTATTCCAGCTATAGATCAATGATCCTCATATTCGTTAATAGAAAAAAAAAAGAAATGAATCTAAATTTATCTAAAATATTTTTCTCAGAATTTAAGGATAGCTATAAATGATGCTAAACAAAAAGAACTTTAATTACAACTTATGCGCAGTAAACTATTATTAGAATGACCATGCTTATGTGCATTTTGACTCATAGACCAAAACAGTCTGTCAACAAGAAAGTGCCACATAATACACAAATGCTACTTCTCTAAAAAAAAGCACATTTTCCAATATGTACAAAAAATAGCAAGTTGTAAAATGTATAAACATAATACTTAATTTGTTTCAACTTTTAAAAGATGATAAAAAGGAAAAGTGAATTATTTGTAATCTTTAAAATCTTCATTTTTAATATCGCCTTTAATTTTCTTCTATTCTTCTCATAGGTTTTGAACTTTCACATTGTGAAGATCCTGGCGTGCCACAATTTGGATACAAGATCAGTGATCAAGGCCACTTTGCTGGTAGCACCATCATTTATGGATGTAATCCAGGTTATACCCTCCATGGAAGTAGCCTTTTAAAGTGCATGACAGGGGAAAGAAGAGCATGGGATTACCCTCTGCCATCATGTATTGGTAAAAGAGTATTTTTAATGTAATATTTTGCTATAAGGTTATTTTTCATGTTAAAATGTACTTTCCATACATACAAGGTCAGTTCCACAGATCATGAATGAATTGCATTACATTTCATTTTTTTTCTTTTCTCTTTCTTTTCTTTCTTTTTTTTGTGTGTGAGGCAATGGGGGTTAAGTGACTCGCCCAGGGTCACACAGCTAGTAAGTGTTAAGTGTCTGAGGCCGGATTTGAACTCAGATCCTCCTGAATCCAGGGCCGGTGCTCTATCTACTGTGCCACCTAGCTGCTCCACATTTTTCATTTTTCAAAAGTGTATTGATTATTGGTTACCATTATTGGTACCATTTGTTATTGGTTACCATTTGTTAATTATAGTTAAATATAATTTGAATTTTAAATATTGAAGAGATGGAATGCAATTGATCTCTTCCTGGTTCAGTTTTGATAGTAAATTAACCTTAGTAGAAAATGTAGCTTTAACCTTTTTAAAAAATGTTGGCAGATTGGATGTCATATATCCTAAAAAGCATTTATAAATATTAATTTAGTAACTATTCTATTCTATAAAACTGCACACTAGCATCTAAATATATGGTTATTTCTTGTTTCAAGTTACACCAACTACATAGACAGTTCTGCATTTGAATAAAGCAATGTAGCTAAAACAGACTCTGCCTTCATAGATATCTATTTTATATATGTGAATAAGCAAACTTACTTTTAATTTTATATATATATATATATATACACACACACATATATTTATACATACATACACACATATGTCTATGGGGTGGGGCCAAAAATCACGAAGAGGTTTTAAATATTAAATAACTCATTTATTTTTTGTTTTTAATTTACAATACCACTGCATCATATATAGTGTATATTGTAAATGAATTTTCATTATATGTGAATAATCAAATATCACAACTGACTAAAAATAAAGAAATTATTTTCAAAAAGTTATTAAACATTGGGATAGCTAGGTAGCACAGTGGATAGAGCACCGGCCCTGGATTTAGGAGGACCTGAGTTCAAATCCAGCTTCAGACCCTTGACTCTTACTAGCTGTGTGACCCTGGGCAAGTCACTTAACCCCAATTGCCTCACACAAAAAAAATAATTTATTAAGCATCATGACTTTTGGACCCCCTGTATTATGTTATATTGAAGATTTTATAGTAAAGATCATTCACATGTTGAATATTGAATTTATTTAGGCCCTCAGTGGAGCCAGAGAAAAATAAGTTCTCAAGTTCTCTTTTTGTAGAGCCATGGGTATAGTACATATTACTTTAAGAGTTAACAGCAAGGGGCAGCTGGGTGGCGCAGTGGATGGAGCACCGGCCCTGGATTCGGGAGTACCTGGGTTCAGATCCGGCCTCAGACACTTGACACTTGCTGGCTGTGTGACCCTGGGCAAGTCACTTAACCCCCATTGCCCTGCAAAAAAAAAAAAAAAAAGAGTTAACAGCAAAATGGCTTCATGAATTGAATGTTCCCACAGAATCATTTTTGATCTCCATTCTGATTGTAAGTACAGGGGATAAAGTATCACAGAATTGTATAATTTGAGATTTAGAGAGAAACTCTGTAGTCATTTATTTCAAGCCATATATTAATAAGAATTTCCCTTCTATAATACTGATGGGCAGCTAGTAGATAGAATGTGAAATTTGGAAACAGGATAACATGGATTTTAAATTCCAGCTTAGATATTTACTACTTGTGTGAACCTGGCCAAGTCATTTAACCTCTATGAGCCTCAGTTTTTCCATCTATAAGGCAGGGATAATAATAGCACTTAATTCACATGGTTGTTGTGTGAGCCAAATGAGCTAAGATAAAGAAATTACTTTGCAAAACTTGAAAAGCCTTAAAAATGCTGCCTGTTATTACCAATGCTACTACTTCTACTAAGTAATGATGATGATGGTGGTGATGACAAAATAATGCCTCTATAGAATTCTCCCTTTCTCAACGTACGTGTGTGTGTGTGTGTGTGTGTGTGTGTGTGTGTGTGAGAGAGTAATGAGGGTTAAGTGACTTGGCCAGGGTCACACACCTAGTAAGTATCAAGTGTCTGAGGACAGATTTGAACTCAGGTCCTCCTGAATCCAGGGCCGGTGCTAGGCGCTGCCTAGCTGCCATCCTTTCTCAGCTTTTGAAGAGAGGAAACACAGTTAACCTCTTCTTGGTTTGGTTTTGATAAGAAATTAATCTCAATAGAAAATGTATTTTTAAAATTTATTTAGAGTAATGGTAGGTTGGATGACATATGCCCTTAAAAGCATTTACAAATATTAAAGTTCAAAAACAGAACTTTAAGGGTACCGAAAGGAAATATTCTTCTACCTCTAAAAGCAGTATTATCTTCACATCCCTCATACCCTCATCAAACAAGCCTATTTCCTGTCCTTGATAAATAGTTTTGGGGAAGATATATAAACCAAAATGCCAATTTTGAATGGAAAACTATGCTTCAAACCAATGAAAAAAAAGAGAATTCCTCAGCTTTGATAAAGTGAGATAGACAATATAGGAATCCCTGCTTCAATACAAATTTGAAAAAAATAATGATTATAACTCAGAAACATATAGAAAAGTGTTTTCCTCCAAAAAAACCAAAAACCTTTTGGGAAAGTAGTATTAGTGTTGTTATTATTCCCACTTTATATTATTTTCTATTAAAGGCAAAATAATATAGTAGATAGAAAGCTGGCCTTGGTTCCAGGACAACTTTGGTTCAAGTCCTACCTCTGACCCAAATAGGCTGTGTGAGCCTGGGCAATTAAATTAAATTATTAGTTTTCTAAGCAGCTCTCTATATAAGTTGGTGAAAAGGTGCCAACCTGCACTGATAGAGGGAATTTTCTTACCATGTAGTTTTCAATACCAGTGAAATCACTTTGTCAGCTATATTATCATCACCACCACCACCATCATTATCATTGTCATTGTCATTATTGTCATCATTGTCATTATCATCTTCAGTTTTAATTGTTATCATAGTCCCTATCCTTATTGAAATTTACACATAAAAGAACCAAGAATTTCAAAAGTCAAATGCCTTGTTGATCATCACACAGCTAGTAAATTTCTGAGTTGAGATTCAAAACCAGATCTATTGATTTCCATTCTTGTATTTTCCATACTGTATCATCCCAATATTTATTTTAAAATGAATTTTATAGTTTTAATATACATAGTAGTTTAAAACTAGAGAATTGGGGCAACTAGGTGACACACTGGATAAAGCAGCAGCCCTGGATTCAGGAGGACCTGAGTTCAAATTTGACCTCAGATAACTTGACACTTACTAGCTGTGTGACCCTGGGCAAGTCACTTAACACTTATTGCCCCACCAAAAAACAAATAACAAATAAATAAACAAAAAACTAGAGAATTAAAAATAATGAATTACAATGATTTACTTAAAATGTCAATCACAACTTTGAAAATGCAATAAAAAGATCAAGATGTGAACTTTTTTATCCATTTTTTCTACTAAAGTATGGCCTTTTAAATCTATTTTTTTTTCACTCTAAGGATTATATATATGGGAAGAAACCATTTTGAAAGTTCAGCTGTTTTTAAATCATGTATGTGATAGAGAGCAGATTTGGAATTACAGTTTAAGTGATAAAATGTATTTTATTTTCATTTTCTGATAACTCCAAAATAAATGGAGAGGCTTTTCTTAAAACTTTCTGGGGAGAGTGGTCTAAAAATTGTTATGCCAGAGGACAAGGGAATATAGTTATTAAGCTAGTGGCAAGAGGCACAGTGCTGGCAATGATGTTCATGATAATGGAAGATTATATACAATTTTAGATAGTGTTTTCTACTGTCAACATCACTGTACTATAATACCTTTGGTAGCTGCTGTCCTTATAATTTTCAGTTCTCATTCAGTCTACTTTTTTCCTACCCTCCACTAATAGTTTTTGATTCTTTTAATCTGTTTGTCATATTTTAAAGTAATTATTTGGAAGCTTTTTAAAGAAAACATAATAAATACATGTTTGAATTTTAAATTACAAATTAATTAATAAATACCATATGAATTTTTAAAGTATTTTTACCTTCAAGGGAAAATTCAGTTTAAATAAATCATTACTATACTAGCGTATATTATTGGGTCATTGAGGGCAAAAGAATGGAGAAAAGTAATGAGCATAAAATACAGTGTGAAATGATGATTACTTGAACATAAAGTACAAGATATTAAATAAATTTTTGTTTAATTTGGTTTTGCTTATTTTAAATCATTCAGACTTCAGTATTCAATCCTTGGTGATTGTCCAGATAATTATAGAGTACAAAAGAACCCATTAAATCTTTATGTGCATTTTTAAAAGTTTAAGACATTTTAAAGATAAGATTATTATTTTATGACTATTTTAGTCAAATTTTATATAAAGATTTTTAATGTTAGGGAATGCTAGAAAATTTTCATTTGACTGTAAATAATTTATATTAAAATTTACATTGTCATTCTGCTGCCAATATAATTACTAAAACATATGAGAAAGATAAATTAACCAACTTGTAGAGTTATATATGAGCCTACAAAGTGTTTATAGAAGAAAACCACAACCCTAAATTCTGCCATTTTCTAAGACTTTTATCTCTTGCTCATGACTTTATATAGGTCATGGAATATACTGGAAGTGTAGGAAGTGAAAATTTAGAAATCCTTTAATTACTTAGATCAAAAATTTTTTTCTGTGTTTCCAAACGAGTAAGTTTCCTGACTTGTAAAAAGGGTGAGTTAATGGTGAGGTAGCTGTAATTCACTGCAGTATTTGCATTTATTCTGAAAGCAACAATCCCACTAAAACATTTTCATTTTTCTCCCTTCCAATGTTGAAAATAATAATAAATTTGATAACATATAAATAGAAACAGTTGTAAATATATATTTCTGGTATCATTATAAAAGGGGGAAAGTGCTCATAAACAATACTAGAAATACTAATGTCCACCCAAATATGAAATGTATAATACTGGTGTCATTAAAATTTATAGGCACATATTTTGGTTGGTTTCACAAAATAACATTATTGCACATGTAATAATAAATTTATGGGTAACAAATTTTATGAGCAAATATTAAAGGCAATATTAAGTTCAAACTAAGAAATTTAAAATAGAATGAAAAATCAAAACAGGTTTTTACTTTTGATTTTGGGGTAATTGAAAAGACAAAAGATGAGTGACTTAAAGTATGCTTTTCTGAATTCTATAAAATATAGGTGGCCAGAGAGATAATTGTTAATGATATTTTCACAGAAGGATGACAATAATAATTTTTAATAGAGACTAAATAAGAAATAACTTATTCAGTTCTTTCTTCATTCCCTTGTTCCTTTTTCTTCATTTTCCTCTTCCTCCCATTTATTCTCCTCCTCTTCCCTTTTCTCCTTTTCCTTATAGAATATTTAGATATCTAAATTGATCTATAACTTTCAATATATCATTTAAAATTTTTCCCATGAATTTCATTTTGTTATTACTTATATAATCTTCATTTTGAGTCTTACCACTGTATATTTTCAATTAATGTTTTAGCTAATATTAGTCTAGGTAATTATAAAGTACGAAAGAACTTATTCAATCTTTACATGCCATTTTATAAAGCATTAACTGTTGTTAGTTCTTTTTGTGATAATTATTTTGTGACTATTTTAAATCAAATTTTGTATCTAGATTTTAGAGAACTCTAGGAGATTATGATCTATGTTAAAATCAACATCAAATTATAATTTGATTCAAATTGTTTTTTATTAGCTGAATGTGGAGGCCGTTTTAAAGGAGAATCTTCAGGAAGAATCCTATCTCCTGGTTACCCCTTTCCTTATGACAATAATCTGAGATGCATGTGGATGATTGAGGTCGATCCAGGAAACATTGTTAGGTACTCTTTTTTAATTCTAAAATCATTGTTGATGGTGGTGAGGACTTAGATATCTGCATTCTCCAGATAACTTAGTGAGTTTTTGTGTTTTAAGAATTAGCATAGATCATTAAAATATTAGAGCTAGATGGAGTCTGCCATGTTCTAGATTCTAGGTCAATAGCCTAATTTAAGGTATGAAAAAACTGAAATTTGTAGGTTAAGTATTAGTAACTGAGATTTATAGGATGTTTTAAAGTCTCTGAGTGTATTTTAGTTAGTGATAGAGCTGGAACTAGATTTCAGGTCCCTTAACTCCTTATCTAATATATACTAATCAGTTATCTGATTTCACAAGTTTCTACTTGACCTTGGTGGTATAGACATGTCTTTTGTTATTAATTGATTCCTTCAGAGGAGGAAAATGCAGTACATTTTAAATGGGTAAAAGTAGAATAAGACTTTTATTTAGTGGATGTGGACAAGATTTGTTTTGTTTGAATATGCATATTCATGACAAAGGTTTTATTTTTCTCACCCCCCCACCCTCCCCACAAAGCAGGTAGGAGGAGTGAAAAAAGCTTCTGTTAACTGAAAAATTAAAATTAAAAAAAAAGATTTAAAGATGAATAAATTTGCAAGTTCCCTCATGACAAAAAAAAAATGTGTCAAAGTATTGACATGCCCAGTGTACTAATAAAAAAAAAAGCTGGAAAGGGAGGAAAAATGATGGAGAACCATTTTCTTTCGTTTTGATCTGACTGGATTGTTGTTTGTCCTTCATTCCAGAAGAGGACAATGACATCACTCTGATGTCATGACTTGCTGTGAATTGGATTTAAATGAAGGAGGGTCATGCAAGGTCACAAACCTCATTTTTTCTTCCAGACACATTTGGGTCCTGGATGTTTTTAAGGCAATTTGGGTTAAGTGACTTGCCAGGGTCACATAGCTAGTAAATGTATGAGATGAGATTTTGAACTTAGGACATCCTGACTCCAGGGCCAGTGCTCTATACACTGAGCCACCTAGCTGCCCTGATTATTGGAAAGCTACAAAACTGAATAGCAAAGGGATTGAATTGCATCATGATAAAAATCTACATTCTGAGAATATATTGTCTCTAATGTAAACATTTGAATTGATCAGTTTGTCTCAGATGACTGGATATAAGTCTGATCACCAAATAAAATGGAGTGCTGACAGAAGAAGAATCCTCAAGTTTTTATTCCCATTCAAATTAATAAACATTTATTAAGTGCCTCTTAATTATCAGGCACTGTACTTTTTCTAAGAAAAAGAAAGATAGTCACTGCCCTCAAGGAACTTACAATGTAATGAAGGAAGACAACACATAAAATGAAGCTGAAACCAGGTAGGGGAAGGACCACCAAAAAGAAAGCAGAGAAGCTGGTGGAAAATGAAGCCATTATCTAGAAAATTCAGGTTCCAGCCCTCTATAAAAGAAGACTTTGGAAAGTCTACTCTAGCCCTCCAGTCTGGGAGTAGAGTCAATTGAGGGACTCAAGAATCAATACAATGATGAGATTTCAGGTGATCAGATTATCCTTATCCAAGGTCAAGTAGAGACCTGAGAAATCAGGTTACTGATTACTAGAGGATACAAGGGAAGCTTCTTAAACTTTGGGTCATGACTCCATATGGGGTTGGATAACTGAATGTGAGGGTTGTAAAAGTTTGGCAAATGTAAAAGGTTATGTATACCTATTTTATATACCTATATTCTTGGGGTCAAATAAAATTGTCTCTGGTGAAAAGGGGTTGTGAATGGAAAAAGTTTAAGAAGCCCTGATAAACAGGACAATGGACTAGGAGTTAAGAGTTTTTCATGCATTAAAGTACCAACTATCTATCTGTATGCTGCTTAAGCTGCCACCACTATATACTATAACATTCTACCAAATGCCTTTGCCTTATTGAAAATTACTCATTCCCTAGGTTATAGGTTCATTGGTGAGTAAAAGGTAGGTAGAGCTAGAAGGCCATCAAGCTTAACTGTTTTCATATAACAAATGGAAAAAAAAACTGAGTACAAAAAGATTAAATGACTTGCTTGTGGCCACAAAGCTAATAAATGTCTGAAGTGGAATTTGAATACAGGCTTTCCTGACTAGAAGTTCAATGCCATATATACATTAAATCATATTACCTTCATGCTTCTGTTAATAATGTGACAATGGATCTTTGTAAGTCTAACTGATAACTTAATATCTAATCACAAGTTATTCATCCCAAATAATCATTCTATGGCTCTTCAGATGTCATAAGCCTTGATGAGAATTTTAGCTAGTTGCATTAATAAGAGGGTAAGAACCCCTAAAACGATAATATATAGGCAATTGCTTCTATATCTCCATATAAATTTTTTTCTTCCCTTCTAGTAAAAAAGAATAAAAAAGAAACTATTTTCCCCTGAAATTATTTGTAGGAAGCTGCAATTCAATTCTTCTAAGTTTTGTTTAAAAAGGACTTTTGTTTATATAACAATACCAACTCATTCAGTTACTTTTCTAAAGTGCTTTTTATGTATATCAACTTTTTATTCTAATAATAATTTACTGATGTAAATATATGTTTTTATAAGTTTTAATCAAAGAAATAAAGAAATAAATACTTTGATGTTGTCTTTATCTATATAATCAAACAGTGTCTGGCAACACAGATATTCAAAATGAAAAGCATCAAAATTCATGTACTTTGCCCTAGTCACAAAAATGTTCAGATAATTCATTTTCTGAACTATATTGGGAAAGGAAAAAAAGAACATTTTGTGTAGTTCATGTTTTAGTGTCATGTGCATAGTGTCTCTATATATATGTTTAAAATTTATAAAGTACAATAAATTAATAGCATCTCCTTTGTAATATGTCAATACATGTGTTTTAATATTTTCAGTGTAATTCAAATGCATTTAGTATGTTCTCTTATATATTTTTATTAAGTAGATTGAGTTTAGTGGGATTCTTTCAGATTGAAGACTAGCCTAGCTAAATGTAGAGAAACATAATTAAGTTAGATAAAGGAGGGTGAATTTCTCTGCCAAAGGAAATCATGAATGCTATCTTGTAAACTGTGGAGAGATTGTTCTCTGTACAACTACAGTACAACTTTATTGATAAAAATAACAAATTATTTAGTTATAGTGGTATTAGTTATGAACTACTGCATATAAGGAATACACAGATAAAGAATAGTCATTTATGTGTTTGATGTATATGGAGAGATGATCGGATAGATAGATATAGATAGATGGGGGGGAGAGAGAGAGAGAATGAGAATTAAACTTTTCATGGGACAACTTGGAAAAAGTAAAGTAAATTTTTATATCTTTAATTTAAAATTTAAGATAATTAAAAAATTCTGAAGCATGTATATATATAATTATTTCACAGCTTACAGTTTCTTGCCTTTGATACTGAGGCATCACATGATATCCTACGAGTTTGGGATGGTCCACCTGAAAATGAGATGCTACTAAAGGAAATTAGTGGATCCCTCATTCCAGAAGGTATCCATAGCACACTAAACATAGTAACAGTCCAGTTTGACACAGACTTTTACATCAGCAAATCTGGATTTGCCATTCAATTTTCAAGTAAGTTTCATATTTTTTTTGTATTTTTTACGTTATGTGCTAAGTCCTATGTCTGCCTCTAATTTGTTTGAATTTGGCTTTTTAGTTGTCTGGTGTTTTAAAAATCTAGAAATAATGTCTTCATGGTTCTTGCTAATGTACTATTAGAATGATGTTTATTTTTACCAGTAACATGGATATCATTTCAACAATCAGTTTCATTTGTTCCAAATTAGCTTTTCAGTGAAAATTAACCACTTTTTAATCTATTTTTCTCATTCTTTTGTAGCAAAGGTGGATATAATGTAGCAAGTAAATTCAAGTGAGGTTCATGTACTTTTTCTTTTAATACAAAATAAATGGGCTTTGAAAAAACTGATTGAGGATAGATAATAAGTGGGGGTCATTAAAATATAGACAAAAACAGGAAACAGAAGTACTGTTAACTTTGTAGCTATAAAATATATGTTATATTCTATATAAGAGAAAAAATAATCTTTTCCATAAAACCCCAAATTTTGATAATTATATTTTATTCAAATTTTTATTTATTCACATATAATTACCCACCTGATCTATAATTTCTCCATTAATTTACTATCAAAAAACCAACAAAAAAGTAATAACTTCTTATACAAACCCCTACAACATCCCCCTACAATGCATTCCTCAATCAGTGACATTTTCTTCCTTGGTCTTTCTCATGAACAACATTCCATCAGCTACCTCTGAACATTTTTGCTAGCTGTTCCTCATTCCTGGAATTCTCTACCTCCTAAGCTCTACCTCCTAGCTTACCTCTTGGCTTCCTTGAACTGACAGCTAAAATCCTATCTTTTAAAAAAGGTGTATGCTAATCTCATTAGATTTGAGGGCTAGGGTTCTTTTGCTTCTTTTTGTAATCCTGTTGCTTAGCATAGTGCAATGTCTATCACGCAGTAGACACTTAATAAATGCTTGACTTATCCCCTTAATGTTAGTATTATTTATCTCATATATATCCTTCATGTAGCTTGTTTGCACATATTCTCCTGTTCCTTGAGCTCCTTGAGGGAAGGCTCTGTGTTTTACTTTCTTTTCTACCACCAATATAGTTGTTAGGCACTTAAACAATGCCAGTTAGTTGACTGACTGACTGGTTGGCTGACTCCAGATTCAGGGCTCTTTCTACTACCTTAGGTGAGAAAGTCTCTAATTGTGCTTTATCTAACAAAAGCAACAGAGTTAGCTATTTTATTAAGAATTAGAAACTACTTCTGGATCTTGTAAATAAAGTTTTCATTGTTTTTCCCCACCATACAAAATCATTGTTTAAAGGGATTTGAACACCCTTTTGAGTTAAAATTATGGGAATGAGGAATTTAAAAGTATCACCACATTCATTCTGATTTAAGTTTATATATATATATATATGCCATGCATGGTTAGAGATAGGAATGAGTACTGGGGTCACAAATGAGAAGAGACAAAGTTTAATCACAGGATGTTGAGCATATATATATATATATATATATATATATATATATATATACACACACACACACACTAACATATCAGAAGGCTGGTCGGTGTATCTGTGTCAGTGGAACAAACCTAAGCAATGTAACATTAGAACTTTCACAATGACGATTATCAGGAACTGGGTATTTGTTGGTTAGCATGACCAAGACATGGTTAGTGCGTTCTATCTAATCTTGTTCTTGATAACTTGTACTTCTGTATTTTGGCTACAGCCCTGATGTCATGTTGCTGATCTTACAGCTGATGACAGAAATCATACTGTATTTTGTTAACTCATTCCGATCTAGCTCCCACAGATGAGAATATAGACTGAGCTATGTTATTGGTATAGGGAGCTTTAGGATGAGAAAACATGCACTACCATTGGACATTTTGTTACTAATTATAGTAATGGGGGCAAACAGGAAAAATATAATCCTTCTTCAATTGCTATAACTTGAAGAAAGCTATAGTATTTCTCCTTAAGTGTTCTCTTTTCTTTTTTTTTAAATAATAAACATTTTTATTTATAATTTTGAGTTCCAAATTTTATCCCTTCTTCTCTCCCCCACTCCCTGAGGTAGTAAGCAATCAGATATAGTTTAGATATGTGCAATCATGTAAAATATTACCATATTAGTCATTTTATATAAGAAATACTTGAATAAAAGAAAAAATGAAAGAAAGTGAAAAATAGCATGCTTCAGTCTATGTTCAATCACTATCAATTTTTTCTTTGGATGTGGACAGCATGTTTCATCATTAGTCCTTTCGGATTGTCTTGGGTCATTGTATGGCTGAGAATAGTCAAGTCATTCACAGGTCTTCATCAAACAATATTTCTGCCATTGTGCATAGCATTCTCTTGGTTCTGCTCACTTCACTATACATAAGTTCATATAAGTTTTTCCAGGCCACTCTGAAATCATCCTGCTTGTCATTTCTTATAACACAATAATATTCCATTACTATCATATACCACAGCTTGTTTATCCATTCCCTAATGGATGGGCATTCCTTTAATTTCCAATACTTAGCCTCTAAAGAAAGAGCTCCTATAAATATTTTTGTAGAAATAGGTCTTTTTCTCTTTTGGGGGATGTCTTTGGGGTATAAACCTAGCAGTGGTATTGCTGAAACAAAGAGTATGCACAGTTTTATAGCCCTTTGGGTATAGTTCCAAATTGCTCTCCAGAATGGTTGGATCCATTCACAACACTACCAACAGTGGATTAGCATCCCAGTTTTCCCACATCCCCTTCAACAGCCAATATTTTCCTTTTTTATTATATTTGCCACTCTGATAGGTGTGAGGTGATTCCTTAGAGTTGTTTTAATTTTCATTTATGTTATCAATAGTAATCTAGAGCACTTTTTCACTAGAATTGATTTCTTTGTCTGAAAACTGCCTGTTCATGACTTTGACCATTTATCAACTGGGGCACGACCTGTAGTTTTATAAATTTGACTCCATTCTCTATATATTTAATAAATGAAGCCTTTATCAGAGATACTTGTTTCAAAAATTCTTTCCCAGGTTTCTGCTTCCCTTGGTTATACTTCTTGGATCCATTCACAATTCACCAACAGTGGATTAGCATCCCAGTTTTCCCACATCCCCTTCAATGGTCAATATTTTCCTTTTTGGTTATATTTGCTACTCTGATAGGTGTAAGGTCTAATTCAGGGTTGTTTTAATGAGCATTTCTCTGATCAATAGTGATCTAGAGAATTTTTTTTCATATGTCTATTGATAGCTTTGATTTCTTTGTCTGAAAAGTGCCTATTCATTTTCTTTGACCATTTATCAATTGGGGCATGACCTGTATTTTTATAAATTTGACTCATTTTTCTATTTTTGAGAAATGAGGTCTCTATGAGAGATACTTGCTTCAAAACTTCTTTCCCAGTTTTTTCTTCCCTTATAACCTTAGTTACATTAGTTTTGTTTGTGCAAAAACTTTTAATTTTTATATAATCAAAATTATCTAGTTTATATTTTGTATTGTTCTCTATATCTTCTTTCATCTTAAATTCTTCCTTTGTCCATAAATCTGACAGATAAACTATTCCATGTTCTCTTATTTTGCTTATGGTACCCCCCTTATGTGCAAATCTTGTACTTTTTTTGACCTTATTTTAATATGCTGTGTATGACCTAGTTTCTGCCATTCTGTTTACCAGTTTTCCCAGCAGTTTCAAAAATTTGGATATTTGGGTTTGTCACATACTAAATTACCATAGTCATTTTCTATAATGTAACTTGTACCTATTCTATTACAATGATACACCTGTCTATTTCTTAGCCAGTACCAGATTGTTTTGATAATTCCTGCTTTATAATACAATTTGCGATCTGGTACTGCTAGACAACTTTCTTTCACATTTTTTTTCATTGATTCTCTTAACATCCTTGTGCTTTTGTTCTTCCAGATGAATTTTGTTATTTTTTTCTAGATCTATGAAATATTTTTGATAGTTTGATTGGTATAGTAATAAATTAATTAATTAACTTTGGTAGGATTGACATTTTTATTATATTGGTTTGGACTACCAATGAGCAATTACTATTTTTCCCATTGTTTAGATATGACTTTATTTGTGTGAAAAAATGTTTTATAGTTCTGTTCATATAGTTCCTGGGTTTGTCCTGGCAGGTGGACTACCAAGTATTTTCAGTTGTCCACAGTCATTTTAAATGGAATTTCTCTGTCTGTTGTTGTTGGACTTTGTTGGTAATATATAGAAATGTTGATGATTTATGTGGGTTTATTTTGTATCCTGCAACTTTGCTGAAGTTGTTAATAATTTCAAGTAGTTTTCTAGATTTTTTCTAGGATTTTCTAAGTATAACATATCATCTGCAAAGAGTGATAGTTTCATTTCTGCATTACCTGTTCTAATTCCTTTATTTTCTTTTTCTTCCCTTATTGCTGTAGTTAACATTTCTAGTACATTATTAAATAATAGATGTAATAATAGGCATCCCTGCTTCAACCCTGATTATATTGGGAAGGCTTCCATCTTATCCCTGTTACAGATTATGCAAGTGTTCTCTTTTGCAGGATGATCAGCCCCAGTTACTTCATTCAGTTTTTGTGTAGAGCGGAATCAAGGCTTTTTACCATTAAAGTTGCCCACATTTGTTAAGCTGTGATGTCTAGAACTTAAAACCACTGCAGATTTTGTTTGATCTTAGCAGAATATAGATGACTATCGTTTCCAATTCCAGGAATCTATATTTCTCTTAATATAGCCAAAGATTTCACTCAGGGATTTTTGGTTGCTTTGTTTTAGTTTTTGTTTTCAGTAATCATATCACACTATTGATTCTTGCTAAGCTTAAAACATTCAAATTTTGAAATCATTTTTTTCAGAAAAATTGCTATTTGACGCCCCCCTCTCTCTAATACTTGTGATACTATTAATTTTAAGTAGGCTAATTATATATTACATTTCTTCACACATTCTACATTTCAGTCACACTGTCCTACTTGTTATTCCCAGGTCAGGGCAAACCATTTCCTATCCTCTAGTCTTTGCATGGGTCTGTGCTTTATGATTAGAATGTAGTTCCTTCTGACTTCTGCCTGTTTGAGTCCCTAGGTTCTTTCCAGGCCTACCTCAAATACCATCTCTTGATTTGCTTTCCTAATTTCCCTAGCTGCTAGTGGCCTTCCAAAATTACTTTGGATAACTTGATAGCTAGATTAGATTAGTTTAGATAGATAGATAGATAGATAGATAGATAGATAGATAGATAGAGAAATACATCAACCTCCTAATCTCATGCATATAAAAAAACATCAAGCATTGAATGTATCATTAAATAATACTATAACAAATAAGGCAAAGATAGTTGCCTTATTCAAATATTTAAACAAACTATCTCAATGAAAAATGCATTACTAAAGTCACTTCTGTCAAATACAACTTTTCCACAGATCCTAGTTCAATAATTCAGCTCTCTCAAGATGGCAAAGTCTCTTCCCACGAATTTTATTCATAATGCTTCTTTCATAACATGAGATGATTCACTCCATCTCTAATTCTCCTAGTCCTTTGTAATCACTACGCTCAGTTTGTCTTCAGTCATTTTCAGTTGTCTCTCCAGAATGACAGTTAAACTGCCTTTCTTCACAAATGACAGTTATAGGGCATTTGTTTATATATGTACATTCCCACCTTTTATAATAAAATCTATGTTCTTTGAGAACAAGGACAGTTTTGTTTTCTTTTTATCTCTAGTACCCAGCACAATGCCTGCCTCAGTACAGGCTTTTAATAGACGATTATTTTATGGTTTATTCAGTGATTTTCCTGTGTAGCCACATTACTTTCTTTAGACAACTTACTTTATTTTATCAGAATTGTTTCTATATCTGTAGAATTTCATTTTTGAGAATTTACTCATCTCTTCTTGGATGAGTTTCCATATAGAATTTTATTTTAACTATTAAAATCTGCTCTCCTCATATGTAGGGTTTTTCAGAATATTTCCAACTTTCTCCTCTTTTATCAAGAATATTATGATGTTGACATTCCTCCCCCCCATTTTTCCTGTCATTTCTACTTCAGCAACCTGTTCTTTGTCAGAATCAGGGCCAGAATAACCATCACCCTTATTCTTTCATCCACATTTTGAAAGATAAAATTATCCTTGAAGCAAGCCAAAAATTATTAACTGTGCTGCTTTGGGGGAGAAAGGATGTTTCTACAGATTATTGAATTATTGGATTATTGAAGTTCTCCATCACTACTATGTCATGCTCATTCCAGGATTGTAAGCTATTGTAGTAATTAATCTGTTTCCTCTTTCTGTCTATAGTATTAGGTCATTAATAAAATTTCTGTTGGTCTCTACCATTATTTCACCCTCTGGTTCTTGGACCTTCTCACATGAGTTTTTCTTCTTAATATACATGACTCCTTTCCCATCCCTTTTTATTTATTCTCTTCCTTTGAAAAAGGTATATTTTTTGACATCCATATTATTATCATAAAACACGTTACCGAAACTAAGATGAAATAACCATCATATTAAGAGCCTATTTTAGTGTGTCCAGAGAATAAATAGGTAGAATACTGTGAATTAAAATTCTATAGGAGGGGTAGCTAGGTGGTGCAGTAGATAAAGCACCGGCCCTGGATTCAGGAGGAACTGAGTTCAAATCCGACCTCAGAAACTTACACTTGACACGTACTAGCTGTGTGACCCTAGACAAGTCACTTAACCCTAATTTCCTCACCCCCAAAAAAAATTCTACAGGAATGAGATGCCATTCATATATCAATATCAAAGCACTCATGAATAGGCTATATAGGTAACCAATGCTGCTTAATTTCATGATCTTTATTTGTGTAGCCATATTTTTTAAGCTAAGTGATATAATGGATAGAATGCTTGAACTTCAGTCAGGAAGGACAGAGTTCAAACCTAGCCTCAGATATTTATTAGATGTGTGACTTTAGGCAAGTTACTTAGCCTCTACCTGCTTTAATTTCTTCATCTATAAAATGGTAATAATAACAATAATGACAATGATAGCACCTCCCAGAGTTATTGTGATGATAAAAATGAGTCCAACTCCTTCATTTTATACATTAGAAAACTGAGGGAAAAAATGAGTATAAATTGATTTGCCTAAGGTTCCACAGATAGAAATTAATTATGGATCTTCTGACTCATAATCCATTGCTCTTTCCACAGTACCATGCTGCCTTAGTTGTGTAGATCTGATATGTTTTCTCCATGTTGCTCTTTCTTTTTGTTATGTAGTATTTCTTTAAAGTTTCAAACTTTATTATTCTTTCATAATGAGTTTTAAGCACACTTGTTTTAAACACAGAAGGAATGTGTTTATTGCTATTTGTATGACCCTGTAAAATAATATGGAACAGACACTGTCAATCCCATACTTACCCCCACTGGTTATATATATATATATTTTTTTAATGATGCAATTGGGGTTAAGTGACTTTCCCAGGGTCACACAGCTAGTAAGTGTTAAGTGTCTGAGGCTGGATTTCAACTCGGGTACTCCTGACTTCAGGGCTGGTGCTCTATCCACTGCGTCACCTAGCTGCCCCTGGTTATATACTCTTTTTTTTTTTTCCGGGTCAATGAGGGTTAAGTGACTTGCCCAGGGTCACACACCTAGTGAGTGCCAAGTGTCTGAGGCTGGATTTGAACTCAGGTCCTCCTGAGTCCAGGGTCAGCGCTTTATCTACTGCGCTACCTAGCTGCCCCATGGTTATATACTCTTGATGCCACTTGGAAGAAATTAAAAATTCTCTTGTGGAGATTTGGCTACCTCTATCCCCTCCTTTTTGGGTTGTCCTTCAGTGATCATTTTTTTTTTTTTTTGGTCTGAGTGTGATTTGGATAGAAAAAGTTAAATTAAATTCAAAAGCCATTTAAGTGCCTACAAAGTTTAATAATTCTCTTGAATTGATCCTACCCACTAAGAAAATTGTGTACTCTTTCCTGCTTATTGCATTTCACTGAAGTCTTTAATTTTTCATTCAGTCTGAAAGACATGCCAATTTTTTTTGTCAGTTAACCTACTTTGTATCCTTGTTATAATTTACTATTTTTTTATTTTTCTGTCCCCTTCATCAGGTACTGCAAGATATCACAATTTCATTTTTGATTACATATATTAATCTTCTGTTAGAATCTTCAACTAATGGCAGTTGATTAGATGAATAGGAAAGAATGTTGGATTTGGATTAAGAGGACATAAGGAGCCTGTGTGGCCTATGGGAGGGGACACTGTAATTGAACTTAGAATTTAACTGAGTTCAAGTCCTGCTTCAGATACTTCCTAGTTCTGTGACCCTGAGCAAGTCATTTGACCTCTTTCTTCCTCAGTTTGTTCATATATAAAATGAGAGTATTAGATTTAGTCTCTAAGGTTTCTTTCCACTTTAAATCTATAACCTTGTGATTCTTGTCGCTGATACTTCCTACGTGTGTGACTCTGGGCAAGTTTCTTACCCTCTCAACTGGTTTCCTCATCTAGAAAATGAGGGAAAAACTTTAGCTTACCTTGAGTTTTCTCCAAACTCTAAATCTTGATTTTTTTTTCAGCTTGCTTTTCAGTGCATAGATAGCATTTTGTTTACTGCAGGAAATTCATGATTTGTCATGTCTCCAATTAGATATTTGTATATGTGTTTCTCTGTGTGAGTACATGCAAATAGATAATGGAATTTAACAGTTATTTCATGTCTGTCTCAAGGATTTTTTGATCTGGGAATTTTTTTTAAATTTTAGGATATGTATTCCAATATTAGCTCATTGGTTTCTCATTCATCCCATGAACAGAACTGGTAAAGTAGATGGATAAATCTGCAATTATTAGGCATCTTTGTTTCGCTCCTCTGATGATGGGTAGTGTCTCTGACAAGCTGTCATTTACTTTAGCCTAATTCACCATATCATTATGTAGTATCCGTGGAATCATAATGAATTTCTATACATAGCCAATGTTTCTGAGTAGTTGCCAGAGTTCAGACCTACTAATGATGATGAACATTTTTTAAAAGATTGATGGATATTCTACAAAGCAAGGGTTCTATCAAGGGCAAAATCTTCTCAAGTGAAATATACTTCTGTCTTATCTCCTGCATTTCAAATACTTGCTAAATTATTTGACTATGAATTGACTTTTCTTTCGGTAGAGTATTGCTATTATTCACTCTGGTTTCCCTTTACATGCAAATTTATTGCATTTTCTAAAATTCAGTGACATTTCTTATACAATATTCAGCATAAAGGTACAAATGTAGAAGGGACAAATGTGAAACCTTGTAAATGGGAAGAGTTGACTGTAATCTAGCCTTACTTTTTTCGTGTATTATAGAAAATAGTTTTTTGGAGACTTTCCATATTGAAAATTAGGCATATATTTAAATAGATGCATACATTACATCACATTTGTTTATTTATGTGCTTTAAAATGGCTTTTATCAGTTGGGGTACTCCCTCCACCAACACAGATTGAAATTTCTTTACACTTTAAAACTATCTTTGTGAATTGCAGTTCCCACTTCCACCCCCTACCTCGTGTCCAACCTTATGGTGAAAAGCTTGTCTAAATTTAGACTGGTTTTAGAGTACAGACTTATATTTGAAGTCTTTCCAGTTTGGTACCAGCTATCAAACCTTACTTTTCACCTGTATTACCTTGGAGAACCCAGGGTCAACTCTACCCAAAAAGTTCAGGTACAAAAGTACTTTAATAGAAGGGGGGAAATAAATGTATGCATGTATATATGTATGCATGCATGTATGTATATGTATACACATGCATATAAGTTTATAAGTCTATTATATTTATATATGTACATATATTAATATATCATAGGGAGTGAATAAGGAGTTGGAATTTGCTAGACATGAGGGATGTAGTACAATACCTTTTGACCTCAATTCAAATACTTAAGAGATGGTTTTAGAGATTTTATTAAATTTACTAAATCTCAAAGACTTTATGACTTTCCCCTAGTCACAGAACTATTGAATACCACCAGTAGTATTTGTACCCAGGACTTTGTATTCAAAATCTAACATTATATATATTATATATTTTCTCTCCATGTGTGATTTTCTATTTCTGTGTTTATCTTTTTTTTTACTTTTCTTTCTCAACACTTGTGTTTGTGTGTGTACACAGATATGTTATTCTATTGGTGTAGGTAAATTGTTGTGAGAGAATTCTCTCTCTTTCTCTCAGTGTAGACTGACAACTGTTCTGCAACTTTAAATCTCAGAAAGTTGCCTGAATACTTAGAAGTTATATGGCTTGCCAAGGACCACAAAATTAGTATACTTCAAAAACAAGGTATGAACCCTGATCTTCCAGATCGATCAGCATAGTTTTATATCCCGTACACTGTATATATGTGTGGGGATATGTGTGTAGGTAGGTATTTATAAGAAAAAAAATATAGATATAATCTATCTCAAACTCTATAAATAGATACATATGCATACAAACTTACCATTTTATATTGGTCTCCCAGTTTACTGCTGAAATCCTTAAAATGCTTTATGCTCTCATTGTCTCAATTTCCTCTCTTTTTCACAGCAGTCAATCACTCTCACTTGATTCAATCAGTATAGATTAATCTACAGGTGGGTCTTTGAGTATCTGCTAAAATCCCATTATTTCATCACAGCCTCATCACCCATTACCTGGACTAGAGGACTCGAACTAATGGACTCCAGGCCCATTGATAAATGCTCCCCAAACCAAATTAAAATGCTTCTGGAAAATATTTAAAAAAATAAAAAATACAATACAACATAGATGATATTACACTATAAAAGTAAGTCAGTTTGTCAGTTACAGAGATCCTACCACAGATGCAGAAGTTATGTGTGCATTTTACACATGAGAGTTGAATGACCTGTGACAATACACAATAGGACAGTGTAGGTCCAGAAGGGGAAAGAGCTTTTCTGCATCCGTGCCTATCAAAATCTTTCTGTACCTTAAAGGCTCAGCTCAGATTCTACCTCCTTCAAGAAACATTTCATGATTATTTAAATATTATGAGAAATTTATTTATAATTTTCTTTAGACTCTGGAATTTCAAAGGGTCAACATAAATGGTAGAACTAATAGAAAAAAATTGATAGGAATACTACACATGCATAATCTAATTTAACCTCAAATTTGGACATAGATTTCATCAATATTTCATTTTCCAATTTAAACTGTGAAACAATTTGAAGGAAATGCCTTGCATTTGGGAATTTATTTCATCACCATCAAAATTATGTGTTGTCTTTTTGGATCCAATAATGGCACTATGAAAAGGCCATTAAAATGTTTATGAATGAGTGGAGCTTGAGATATCAAAAAATTCCTCATTTTGTAGTTAGCACTAGTAACAGTTCTCTTGACAAATTAAATGTTAATTTTACTACCCAGTCATATAATGGCAACTACACTGAAATGTCTTTTCTACTGTCTCATAATGAACTTTAAAAGTCAATGGCAATATATGCATGAGTGTGGTACAAGTTCCTAATACATTGTAAAATTTCCCTTTCTATGACTGCATTGAAGGTATGACAGCAAAGTTACAAGGCACTTTATCTTTGTAGGAATTTGTACTTATGCTATACAGTTTTATATGGAATGATGAGAAAGTGAGTGAGTGAATGAAACAACCAATAAAAAGGAATTTATCCTGTCCAGTGTCATATGTAGGCAGCTGTAAGATTATTTTAATGAAAGAGATGAAGAAAACAGGGAAAATGGAGAAATAGTAAGAATGCACAACAGTGCAGAAAGAGAAGCTACATTTGTACAATGACTTCAAACTCCAGTTTTAATTTAAACAAATAGAAAAATAAGAAAGAAATTATGGTACATACAATTTGAAGAATTTGAAGATAAAAAGTAGAGAGGGAGTTAATGCATATAATATTTACTAGAATAAGAATTATTTACCTAGCCTCCAAAATAATGTAATGAATTCCATGAGATTCTCATTCCCAGATCATATAAAATTGTCATGATTGCTTCTGTGATCAAATGCTGCAGGAAGGTAAAAGAAGTGTCCTGGGAAATGATCTATGGATCTTTCAAAGGTCATTGCTGGCATACGAAAGAGTATTTTCAATAAATTGGTGCTAAGGAAATCCATGTTGCAAGGAGTTGAACGACAAATGAATGGAGGGGGAAGTGGAGGTAATCCAGGAAAAAAAAATATTCTAGAAGCTTAGCAGTAAAGTGGAGTTGCAATATAGAATGATAACATGAGAGGGTAGCCAAAAAAAAAGGTTGGTTTTTGTTTGTTTTGAACTAGTAATGTTTTTCGAATAGTAGGAGGACTGAGCATGTTTTTAGGATGAGTAAAAGGATTCAGTGGTTAGAGAGATGTAAAAGAATGATAGAGAAATGGCTTCTAAAAGACAGACTGAGATGGGATCAAGAATATAAGTAGAAAGGATAATATTGATATATAGAAAGCCCAGTACATCTCATTATCTGAGATTGGAGCACCAAGCAAAAAATAAATGTCTTGTGGCAAAGGCTTTGGGGTATGGTAGAGTAGAGGTTAGGGAGCTCTGAGTCCACACAGTGAAAAGAACTCTAAATAGAATCCAAAAACAGCTTTGAATTCCAGTTCTGACTCCTAAGAGTTCTGAGAAATTAAACAAGTCACTTAACTACTTTGAACCTTGGACTTCTCACCTGCAAAATGAGAATGATAACACTTAAATTATTTTTCTAAAAAGGTTGTTGTGAGGAAAGCACTTTCTGTACCTTAAAAGTATTATAAAAAATGTGGACAATTATTGATGAATGGTAACAATGTTCTCAGTAAAGTTTGCATGCCAGGTCAACTGTTGAGAAAGAGAATATGGAGATCAGGGCTTGAAAAGTGAAAAGTTTTGGAAGAATTGCTGTGAGGAGTATGATAGGTAATCTGTAAGAAATGAAAACAAGAGTTGTGCTTAGATGATGACTTAGAGAGACAGTTTCTGGGTAACAATTTTATTAACAGGTCAACAGGGTTTTTTTTTGCTTTGTTTCATTTTGTTTTGTTTTTGCAGGGCAATGAGGGTTAAGTGACTTGCCCAGGGTCACACAGCTAGTTAAGTGTCAAGTATCTGAGGCTGAATTTGAACCCAGGTCCTTCTGAATCCAAGGCCAATGTTTTATCCACTGCACAACCTAGCTGCCCCCTAGGTCAACAGGTTTTTAATAAAGGAGGTCTATTGGCCATCTCTCTCAGACTAAAGACCATTAATGGTGGTGGGGTCACAGTTCATAAACCTTTCCAACTGTGGGAGGTCCATCACATAGCAATCACATCCAGTTGGTTGACAACAATAAAATTTAATTGATTGACATGATTGAATGTGGGTTATATTAAAATGAAGCCTGGGGATACATGACTCAGGTTATTCAACTCTTGGTAAATGAAATGAGAGAAGAAAATGTAGGCTCCTCCTCCCCCTGACATACTCAAGCTGATCAGGGCAAAAAAGTTTCCATGTAAGTGTGGTTTAATCTCATCAGTCCTTCAGCAATCTAGACAAAAGGATCTGTCTCCACCCAGGACTCTTTATAAGCTTGGGTTGGGTTTGACTCCTATGAACTAACTAGACCTTGGAGTAGGGAAGGAGAAAGGACTAGAAAGAAGAGATCACTGGGTTTCCCAAGATAATGATTATTGATAATTATTTCTCACAAATTTGATATTAACAATATTACTTATAAACAGGAAGATCTAGAGGACTTCATCATAAAATATCTCTTAAATCTCTAAGATTCTGGAATGAAATAAATGTTGGAGAAGCTGTGGAAAAATTGGAACACTTATTCATTCTTGATGGAGAATGATATCCACATCCAGAAAAAAGAACTGTGGAATATAGATGCAGATTGAACCATACTGTTTCTACTTTTTTTGTTTTTTTTTTTCCTTTTTGGAGGTTTCTCCCTTCTGTTTATTCTTCTTTCACATGTGACTAATGCAGAAATATGTTTAATATGATTGTACATATATAACCTATATCAGCTTGCTTGCTGTCTTGGGGAGGGGGGAGGGAAGAGAGGATGGGAGAAAAATTTGGAACTAGAAATCTTATAAAAACAAGTGTTAAAAACAATCTCTACATGTAACTAAAAAATAATAAAATACTTAAAAGATAAAAAAAGAATCTGGAATGAACATCATCTATGATAATGGCAAACACATTTGGGAAATATGTCTATCTTATCCCTTACTTGATATTAGTAATCAGAAGTCATAGAATAGTTATTGGTTATGTATTTTTAAATAATAAACATTTATTTAAATTTTGAATTCCAAAATTTGTCCCTTCTTCCTCTCCCCTCTCACTTAGGCGGTAAGCAATTAGATATAGGTTATATGTGTGAACTCATATAATTTTATATAATAATTTTATCCCTTCTTCTCTCCTCCAGTCCCTGAGGTAGTAAGCAATCAGATATAGTTTATATATGTGCAATCATGTAAAACATTACCATATTAGTCATTTTGTATAAGAAATACTTGAATAAAAGAAAAAAATGACAGAAAGTAAAAAATTGCATTCTCGTCTGTGTTCAATCAACATCAGTTCTTTCTTTGGAGGCTGATAATAGGCTTCATCAGTAGTTCTTTGGGATTGTCTTGGGTCATCGTATTGTTGAGAATAATCAAGTCATTCACAGATGTTTATCAAACAATATTGCTGTCTCTGTGCACAATGTTCTTTTTGTTCTGTTCACTTCACTATACATCAATTCATACAAGTCTTTCCAGGCCCCTCTGAAATCATCATTCTTGTTATTTCTTATAGCACAGTTATATTCCATCACTATCATATACCATAGCTTGTGTAGCCATTCCCCAATTGATGGGCATTCCTCTGATTTCCAATTCTTAGCCTCTAAAAAGCTGCTATAAATATTTTTGTACAAATAGGTCTTTTTCTCTTTCGGGGGATGTCTTTGGGATATAAACCTAGCAGTGGTATTGCTGGATCAAATAGTATATACAGTTTTATAGCCCTCTGGGCATAGTTCCAAATTGGATCCATTCATAACACTACCAACAATGGATTAGCATCCCAGTTTTCCCACATCCCCTTCAACAGCGAATATTTTCTTTTTTTGTTATATTTGCCACCCTGATAGTTCTGAGGTGATGCCTCAGAGTTGTTTTAATTTCTCTCATCAATAGTGATCTAGAGGGGCAGCTAGGTGGTGCAGTGGATAAAGCACTGGCCTTGAATTCAGGAGGACCTAAGTTCAAATCCAGCCTCAGACACTTGACACTTAACTAGCTGTGTGACCCTGCGCAAGTCACTTAACCCTCATTGTCCTACCCCCCCCCAAAGAAAATAGTGATCTAGAACACTTTTCTACTAGCATTGATTTCTTTGTCTGAAAACTGCTTGTTCATAGCTTTTGACCATTTATCAATTGGTGCATGACCTGTATTTTTATAAATTCAACTCCATTCTCTATATATTTGAGAAATGAAGCCTTTATCAAAGAAACTTGTTTCAAAAATTCTTTACCAGGTGTCTTTACCAGGTCCCTTGGTTATATTTCTTTGTTACATTAGTTTTGTTTGTGCAAAAACTTTTTAATTTTATATAATCAAAATGATCTATTCTTCTTTGGTTCTTAATGGTCATATTTTTTAAGGAATCTAGAAAAAATTTGAAGTGTTTTTGGGAATCTAGCTCTTCACAACTTCATCTATCTCTACCTCTCCATACACATTACTCACTTGTATATAGTCATACTCCTGGCCCATTTGTTCCTACATGTGATGTGCAATCTCCCTTCTCCATGACTTAACACTGGTTTTCCCCCATTCCCTTGACTCTTAACTAAAAACATTTAGGGCGGCACTTTTTTTTTTTTATGAAAACAAGTACATGTAGTAGTATTTTTAATTTTTATTGCCAATAAACAAGGGGCACTGTGGGAACTTAAATTATCTATACATTTGAAAATTTTTTACTGTAAAATGTGTTCTTTTATAGAATATAAATTATCAGACTGTCTCTTTTTAAGATCTTCATCAAGGATGACTTTGTGTATGTAGATTAGTATTCTTAGATTTTTTTAGATATGCAAAATCAGTCATATGTTAATATAGTTAATGATGGTTTCTCAATTGCCTTTTGGGGAGCAATTGTTATATAACCCAAATTTAAATGTCTGTGTCACTACCATTACTGTAGTTTTAAAAGCCAGAGTTAAGAGGCAGATAAAATGTTGATCAAATCAGTTTAGGCTGGCATTTTAAAGATTTAGTTGAGCAAATAGTTTAATATAATAACAATAGTTGACATTTATATAGAAGATGCCATGTACCAAACAATATGTTAAGCACTTTATAATTATCATCTCTTGGTGCAGCTAGGTGGCACAGTGGATAAAAAGCAGCGGCCCTGGATTCAGGAGTACCTGAGTTCAAATCCGGCCTCAGACACTTGACACTTACTAGCTGTGTGACCCTGGGCAAGTCACTTAACTCTCATTGCCCCCCCCCCCCAAAATAAATAAATAAAATAAAAAATAAAAAATAAAAAAAATAAAAATAATTATCATCTCCTTTGACCCTCATAATAACACTGGGAAATAGGTGCTATTATTATGCCCATTTTCAGATGAAGAAACTAAGGCAAACAGAGGTTAAATGACTTGCTCAGGGCAACACAAATAATAAGTGTTGAGGTTGATTTTTAATTCATTTCTTCCTAACTCTGGGCCTGCAGTCTATCCATACCTAATATTGAGTGTTTCTTACTGTGGTGTCCAAGAGAAAGGTTTGCATTTTATATGCAATCTATTCAGAATATATGGGGAAAAGATAGGGAGGAAATGAGGAGAATCTTACTTGCTGGGATTATTGAGAAAGGAAATGTGTTAAGGCAAAGAAAATTTCTAAAGAATATTCTATGAAAAATCTTTGGGAGCAGCTAGGTGGTGCAGTGAATAAAGCACTGGCCCTGGATTCAGGAGGACTTGAGTTCAAATTTGGCCTCAGACACTTGGCATTTACTAGCTCTGTGACCCTTGGCAAGTCACTTAATCCCCCATTGCCCTGAACAAGAAAGAAAGGAAGGAAAGAAAGAAAGAAAAAAATGGAAAAATCTTTGAAAACTGGCAATTGCTATGTATTTTGTTAATTCTGATTGCTGTGATTACTGATCCTGAATAGGGATATTGGGAAGTTACTTGAGTGATTTCAGTCATTATCTAGAGCAAGTGCAATATAATTGAGTTTCAAGGCCAGTGAAGAAAAAAATCAACTGTTTAGCAAGGGTTTGAGATGACTCAGGCTATCCATAAATTTTATTCATATATATATATATATGTATGTATATATATGCATTTATATGTATATAAATATTTATACACACATATTTGTGCATATTGTATATTATTACTTTCATGTATTAACATATCTTTAGCACTTTTAATAATTTAAACATAAAAATAAGTCAGTATTATTAGGAAGTAGAATTAACCTCAAGCTAACTAATTACTTAACATAAAAGAAGTCACAAACTAATTATGACAATATCTCTAAATTACTTTAAATATCATCAAGACAAAATTAGTTCTATAACAATGAATTAAGTGGCAAACTGAGGTTGGGTAACCTACAAGGGAAATTTGTTAGGTCTTATTTAACCTTAGTATATGAGATATGAGTATCTCTTCTCATAGCTGATAAACTAAGAACTTTAACTGTTTTCACCTGATTTTTCCCTCTGTAAAATAAAAATAAAAACTTATTAACTGTAATCTAGTCTGAAAAAAATTGTAACTGTACTTATATGAAAAATTATAATTATATGAAAAATTATGAGTTTAGAAAGATTATAATTGGGCCGTAAGTCCTGCTGCAGTCGCCATTCAAATGTGAAAATATTTTAATTTACTAGCTGGGCCTAATCTCACTAGGGGGACCAATCTGTGGATGACTAATCTGGGAATTTTTGACTAATCTATGGATGTTTGACTGGCTGGATATCTGACTGCTATTAATTTCCTAAGCCAATCTGTTAGAGCTTTTTTTTTTTTAATTAAATAATCAAGGCAGAATTTATTTATAAGAATCAATATAAATGATAAGGGTAAAGAAATGCAAATTATACAACCTGTCTGCTTTTATTTTTATAAGGGCCTTTGCTGCCTCTTGCCTTAGGGTATGCTCCAGCTTTCTCCAACTTTCACTCTTTTTCTCCTTCACTCCAGCTTCCTTGCGCTTTCACTTCTCAGCTGCTTTCTTCCAACTCCAAGCCCCTTTCACTTTGTTGACTCCCGCCTTACCATCTAACTTTCCTCTCTGTACTGCAGCACTGAACCCTTGTGTGTGTCTCTCTGTCTCTCAACCCTGCTTCTCCTTCTGTTCTCTTATCTTCCGGCCTCCCTTGCATCCTCCTAGTCCTCTGGGGCCCCCCGGCACCCCCCTTCACTGTCTCCCTAGCTTGGTATATCTGTTCCTTCTCTCCCCTCAAACCTCGGGCTCCCTGCACCCCAGCACTTGAGCACCCGCCAAATTAATCTGCTGGCCAGGCTAGTGCTATGGCCAGGCAGGGGCTCAAATGTCCTGTGGGTACCACACCCAGGGCTCCAAGGGCCCATGCCCCCTGCGGCTCACCTCAGACCTCTGTACAGGCTATGCCAAAGCCCGGCCTTGGATATCCCCCCAGGGCAGAGGGAGCTGGGGCTTTTTCCCCCAGCCATATGACCTGGCATCCTATAAAATCCACTGGCCTTTTTGGTTCAGCTGAAACAGAGGGGGAGGGGGGCCCCAGCCCCTCCCACAAAGAAGAAAAACCTGAGGGCCCAAGGCTCCTCAATCTCAGCCCAAAGGCAGGGTCCCCAAACCAAAACAAATTTCCACACCTCCCTGAATTCACACATTAGATATCTTGAGAAGTCATCCCTCAATGTTCTCAAAATTGTGTTGTTTCAACTTTGAAAGACATTATATCTCTGACAGATGCAATAAGAAAAAATGAAAATAAAATACATACCTGCCAGAGAAGTAATCAATTTTAAATTCAGAAAAGGGATTTTTCAGGAATGGCCAATGTGGAAACTTATTTTTGTAGAGTATGTATCTTTATGATAAGAAGTACCTTCCCCCGTTGTTCCCGCTTATTTAGTGCAATGGTGGTCCTGGAGAGGGGCATACCATAAATGCAAATGGATTTTTTTTTTTTAATGCAAGAGGACAGTAGAAGGAAAGACAAGGAACAGATAAATGAGAACTATTAAGGATAAATATTGACTTTATTATATATTTAAAAGGTGTGTAATTTAAGATTCTAAATGTGGATTCTAATCTGTTCCCCCAGTTTTTGGGGGAAACTGACTAAAATCACTGATGAAACGAGTTTAGGTTTTTAAGGGTTTATTGGAAAATAGAAAGAAAAAGATTGGGAAACAGAATTCCAACAGCCTGGCATTCCTATCTTTCCTCAAATTTCCTGTGAAGTCCTGTGCTGCCACCACCACCAAGTCAGGAACCCAAAAGCCCAAGCGCTCTCCACACAGGCTCCCTTTCCTCCTTCTTGTCTCCTCCCAGAAAATAGGAGGCTCCTCAAGTTGATTGACTGGTAGGCTTGATAGACAACACCCATGAGCAAACGTCAATTCCTGACGCCAAGGAAAAGCCACAATGTCTCTGAGGCATTTTCCTCATGGTGGAGCTTTCCCACAGCAAGTCTCCAGTAGGTGGCATCATTCCAATCATTACAAAGGAAAGGAAGTTGTATGTAATTTAGATTCTTAGTTTCACATATATGTCTTTTTCTGTTCCACCAGGTACATGCAAATGTTAATTTTACTTGGAGTTAAGTGCAGAATAAAAATAAATATTTTAAAATGTGCTGTTTCTAGTGGAAAACTCTGCTATATAGATGGAGGCTTGGTTGTGCATGCTCGTAATTCTTGCTTTGGGGAAAGATGAAGCAGGTGCATTGCTTGAGTTCCAAAGTTCTGTACCATAGTATGCTAAAGTTGTTCAGCTATCTGTACTGAACTTCAGCACCAACATTTTGAGCTTTTGGGAACAAGAGGTCTCTTGGCTGCCTAAGTAATGGCAACTGGCCTAGATCAGAAAAGGAGCAAATAAATATCAATAGTGGTGTTGGGCCACTGCATTTCCACACCAGCAAGATAAAAATACCTAGGCTCAATATAAAACAAACCAACAAACCATTCAGCAACTCAAATGATATGCTTATTGATTGGTGAGGCGCATCTTTATATTTATAAGCTACACTATGAAATTCAGACATAATATATGATTGGTACCACATGTGAAGCTTTTTGAAAATAATACAGACTCCTAGAATTTGCCTTCCATTGGCATTTGAGAACCCATGTTCATCTCCATGCCATAATTAGGTGCTAGATTGCAAATCTCTGCAGGTAACATAAAAGTAGACATTAATAAAATTTGTGTTTAAGTTCCTATTAAATTATTTTTTTAAAATATGTTTTGAAATGGAGAATCAATACCAGTTGCATTAATGTATGAAGTGATTAAAATATTTACTACTTTTGTGCTTTACACACTGATAAACAAAAGAGAGGAACACAGGAATGTATTGCAAATACACATTTAATCTCTTGGTCAGATAATTTATCATCATGGACTGTTTTAACACTTTCTGGCCTTACCCATATCTTTCTGCTATGTCTCTTTTATCATTTGATAACTTGTCTTTTACTGTAGTGTGTAGCTTTTAAAGTAATTTGCACACATGTTGATGTTCACTCCTGCTAATGCAGTTAACTATTAGCTTAAATGGAAAATTTAATAACATTTTTGACATCTAATTTGAACATGTAATTTAGATCTATTTTAGTGATTCAGACAAATGCTTTCTACAATTAACCTGAATAAATGAAAGTTCCCTATACTTAGGAATACAGTAAATGATTTTTATGGAAAATTAAAAACATCTCCTGATTTCTTACATTAATTTCTTCTTCTATAATTATCTTGAATTTACCTATTACTCTAGCTAGTGAAATATTATGGATTTGCTATAACCATGCTAAACAAAGTGAGTAATTAAAGCAGATGGCAAATAAACATAATGATGGTATCAAACAAGCATTTTAATTGACCCACAAATTTTTAACTTAATTTCCCAAGAGCACAGAAATTTAGAGGGTTCAGAACTTGCATTAGAAATTTTTGTCCAGAATGTTTAAGATGGTATCAAAAATGTCTCTATTTTTCTCTTGGTAGGTTCTGTAGCGACTGCTTGTCGTGATCCAGGTGTTCCCATGAATGGAACTCGAAATGGGGACGGGAGAGAACCTGGGGACACAGTTGTTTTTCAGTGTGATCCAGGTTATGAGCTACAAGGAGAAGAAAGAATAACCTGCATTCAGGTGGAAAACCGTTACTTCTGGCAGCCCAGCCCACCCGTCTGTATAGGTATGGGTTCAACACATATGTGCGTTTGTTTGTTTGAACTGGTGAAATAGATTGACTATGTTATAAGAGATCACACATTGTTTTAAGGGCAATTTCAACCTTTATTAATCGAAAATGAGACCCTCCATATTGAAAAGGGATGTAGTGGGAAAATCCCCACACTTGAAGTCAGAAAACCTGGGTCCTAGTTCCTATTACATTACTTATTAGCTATGTGATCTTGTAGAAATCACTTAATTACTTTTTTTTGTGGGGCAATGAGAGTTAAGTGACTTGCCCAGGGTCACACAGCTAGTAACTGTCAAGTGTCTGAGGCTGAATTTGGACTCAATTACTTTTAAAGTTTAGTTTCTTCATATGCTAAATAGGAATAAGTTTTATTCTACTGATAACTACCTGACTAACTGGGAGGTATTAAGGAGATAATGTCTTTGGAAGTGCCTTGAAAAAAATTTTAAAGTGCTATACTAATAGAAAGTACTTTTATTGTAGAATTTTTAAACCACTCTTATATGTTAGTGTTTTCAAAACTTTGACTTCTAGTTCAATATACATATTAGACAAGGATACTACTTTTATAATTTTGTCCTGGTAGTGAATTAAATGGCCAGAATTGGCCTGCTCCTAGTTGTCTTACACCATTCATGTATATGAAATCTAAAGAAAGTGGCTACAGGTTTGTAATTTCCCCAAGGAAGAAAGTAAGGAACTGTTTGGAGAAAATGACTATCTCACCAAAATACATACATACATATAAACATGTATACCTACATGTTGATAGAACATATGTCTGTGTGTGTCTCTATATATATCTTCATTCATCCATTTATATATTTGCTTATGTGTATATAGATTATGTTTATATATGTATGCATTCAACATACATAAATACATACACACATATGTTTACATTTGTATGCATGTCTATACACACATGTAGGTATTATTGGAAGGCAGAAGCAAGAATAGGATGAATACCTAACTTAGTATTAGTACCAGGAGCAGAACATCATCTAGCATAGGAAATTTTTCGCATTATGGGGAAAATTAAAGAGTTGTCCTAAAACCATTTTTTCCCCATAAGGAAATAGGTGAGATCTGAGAGCACATGTTGTACTGGGTTGGAACTTTGAGTAGAGCTGATGACAAGATGCTAAAGGTAAAGGCAGAGTAGGCTGGGAGATGAGGGGGGTGAGGGGGCACCATGGCTATCTCAGCTTGATTAGTCTCTTCAAAAATTCTTCAGGCAGAATCTAAAGCCGTCAGAACTCTAACTTTTCCCTTCTTATGAGTGATTAAAGAAGCCTGGCCTTGATTCACCAAGCCTGTCCTTTTGTCTAAAGAACTGCTCTCCTAGAAATCTAAGGGTCACTTTGAAGAAAGGCTTGCTGCCAAGGTAAAAAGGTGAGCCTTAAGAACAAAGGAAAACCCCAACCCCAACATACACATACAATGATTTGTCTGTAGAGATGAAGACCTTTGGTTGGAAGAGGGTCAGAATGAGAAATGGAAACAGTGCTTCTATGCCTTCTATAAGGCTTTGCCTTCCTGAAGATACCTAAGTTTCTGCAACCTAGAGGCCTTGTCTTTTCCTAGAATTTCTGCCTTCATCGCTTCTCAATCATGGTTGGAGCCCAAGACTTGAGCAGGAAACCAGATTGAAAGTGTGCTAGACCCTACTTATTGGTAGGTACTTTGGAAATCCTAAGCATGAAAGGGGAACACTGAGTTTTTTCTTTATTAATATCCTAGAATACATATAAAAGATGAAGTACGGTATAGTACAAAGGGTGCCAGAATAGGAATCAGTACAGAAGAATTTAAGTCCCAGCTATGCCATCAAAAGACATTATATTGTGAAGCAAGTCACTTAGCCCTTTGGAGCATAAATTTTCATTTGTAAAATGAAGGCACTAGATAAGATTATCTCTAGGATTCCTTCTATTCTAGCAATCTATATTTCTAGTCTCAGTTTTTAAATATTTAAATATATATATATATATATATATATATATATATATATATATATATATATATATATATATATATATATGAACTCTTCTGTGACAGAAAATAACCTTTTTTTAAAAGCTGAAAAACTACTTAAGCTGCTTGACCTCTGAAACTGATAAGAAAGAACCCCATGATAGGAAATATAGTGCCAAATATAAAATTTTGTACATTTTAGGAACACTATAGGTCTATCTTGGACCTTAGAACACAAGGCATTTTGCTAGCATATAGAACTAGTCATCCTAAAAGCAAGTACTAAACAGAAGGGGATCATCTCTTAGAGAGTCAATAGAATTCATTCCACTAAAATTGACAGTGTGAAGATTGCTTTGACATTGCCAGAGGGTAATGTAGAAACATTCAGTGTGAAGGTAGGTAACTTAGACAGTTGTGTGGGTGGCTTTCTGGCAAAGATGGTAGAAGCAAATAAAATTGATTTGAAAAAAAAAGCTGAAGTAACTAATAGTTGATGCCTTGATAGCTGTTTGCCAGGAAATCACAAACAGAGCAGGCAATGTGTCAGAATTTCATAAACTCTTAACTCTTATGGGTTTAAAGAAAATTCTCTTTTTGAGAATTCATAATTAGATAAAAGGGTTCTCAACTGCATTTGTGGCATTGCTAGGGTTTTACAGAATCAATCTCTTACTTATTAATGTATCACTAACCATTATTGGCAGAATTAGAGATGTATTATTATTAATATTTTTCTTCCCATGTTTTTCAATTAAGTAATGAAAAAAATGAAACAAAATTCTTTGTACATAATTGGCACTCAGTAAATTTTGTTGAATTATGTGAAGGGGTGGATGATGATGATGATGAAGAAGAAGGAAGAAGAAAGAAGAAGGAAGAAGAAGCAGAAGGAAGAAGCAGAAGAAGCAGCAGAAGCAGCAGAAGCAGCAGCAGCAGCAGCAGTAGCAGCAGCAGCAGCAGCAGCAGCAGCAGAAGAAGAAGAAGAAGAAGAAGAAGAAGAAGAAGAAGAAGAAGAAGAAGAAGAAGAAGAAGAAGAAGAAGAAGAAGAAGAAGGAGGAGGAGGAGGAGGAGGAGGAGGAGGAGAAGGAAGAAGAAGAAGAAGAAGAAGGAGGAGGAGGAGGAGGAGGAGGAGGAGGAGGAGAAGGAGGAGAAGGAGGAGAAGGACGAAGAAGAAGCAGAAGGAAGAAGAAGCAGAAGGAAGAAGAAGCAGAAGCAGAAGAAGCAGAAGCAGCAGAAGCAGCAGAAGCAGCAGAAGCAGCAGAAACAGAAGAAGCAGAAGAAGCAGAAGAAGCAGCAGAAGCAGCAGCAGCAGCAGCAGCAGCAGCAGCAGCAGAAGAAGAAGAAGAAGAAGAAGAAGAAGAAGAAGAAGAAGAAGAAGAAGAAGAAGAAGAAGAAGAAGAGTTCTAGCCAATTCATTGCATCCTTATGGAAGTTCCAATAAAAATTGTTGGGAATTTTTTAATTGCATATACAGTTATACCTTCCACATCATGGAGGTTAGGAGCATGGAACCACCACAATCTGGAAAATCCACATAAAACTTTTTGGCTCGCCATACCAGAAAAGAAGTCTGAATTTTGTCTTTTTCTTTTATGGGGTGTTTATAGAACTTTATTGTAAAATTTGGGTGAAGTAGTTGGTCATAATCTCTGTGTTAACTGCTGGCCTTCTGTCATCTATGGCTTCCACAAATCTTCCCAAAAATGTCCATTTAATTTCTTGTGCTGACCTGCAATGTATAAAAACAGCAATGGGGAGTCACTATGTGGAAGGGATAACTATGACTATTTTCCTTTTTACTTGAGATATAAATAAAAAGTATAGTTCATATTTTTTTTAGAATAGAATTTTATTTTCCAAAATATATGTAAAAACAAATTTTAACATCAATTTAAAAAAAAATGTTCCAACTTCTCTTCCTCCTCTATTCCCACCCCCACCCACTAGAACTCAAGCATTTCAAAATAAATTATACATGAGTAGTCATGGAAAACATTCCCACATTAGCTAGGTTGTGAGGAAAAAACAGTCAAAAAACTCCCAAAACTTCAGACTGAGGAATTGTCAAAGAGAAAAAACATTTTTTTAAAAAATGTGTTTCCAGGGGCAGCTAGGTGGCGCAGCGGACAGAGCACCGGCCCTGGAACCAGGAGCACCCGAGCCCAAATCCAGCCCCACACACCCAACACCCACCAGCCACTTGACCTCAGGCAAGCCACCCAACCCCAATTCCCTCACCAAAAAAGAAAAAAAAGAGAGAAAAGAAAAAAAATGTGTTTCCAACTATTTCAGATACTATCACTTCTTTCTCTGTAGATGGGTTGCCATTTTCATAGTCCTTCAGGGTTATATTGGACCATTGCCTTGCTGAAAATAACCACATGCTTCCCAGCAGATCATTTTACACTATTGCTGTTATTTTGTATACAGTGCATTTCACTCTGCTTCAGTTCATGTAGGTCTTTCCAGGTTGTTCTAATAGTATCCTGTTCATCATACCCTAAATAATGTACCTTAAACTTGACAAAGAATTTTCTTCGTATTAGCCCAGCAAAGTCATCATAACTATTTCCCTCCATCCTATTCCCTTCCCATGATATTTACTCTATTTTCCATCTTCTTTTAAACTATTCCTCCTCAAAAGTATTTTACTTCTGACTGTCCCCTCCCCTACTCTACACTCCCTTTTTTTCCACCCTTCCTTCCTTATCCTCTTCCCCTCATACTTTCCTGTAAGGTTAAATAGATTACTCCTCCCAACTGGGTATGAATGTTATTCCCTCCATGAGCCAACTCTGATGAGTTTAAGGTCTTTGAGCTAATTCTATGTTCCAAATTTTCTTCCTCCCTCTCTCCTCAACCCTCCCTATGAAATCAAGCAATTCAATATTTCATACTTGTGCCGTTATGCAGAACATCTTCACCTTCCTTGAAACTATTTTGCTTTTTACTACTCTCTCCCAGAATCTGCCCTTCCCTCCTTCCCCTCCCCCCCCTTATCTCCCTCCCCTCCCTCAGGGCAAAATATATTACTATACCCACTTGAGTATGTATGTTAGTCCTTCTTTGAGTCAATTCTGATGATATTAAGGTTCAATCACTCCCCAATTCCTTCCCCCTCTTCCCCTCCCCTCCATAAGCTTTTTTCTTGTTTCCTTCATATGAATAACCTCTCCCCAGACCATCTCTCCCCTTCCCCCTCCCCCAGTCTATTTCTCCTACACCTCAACCCTATTTTAAGGATGTCATTATGGGTTAGTTAGGTGGCACAGTGGACAATGCACCAGCCCTGGACCCAGGAGGCCCCAAGCCCAAATCCGGCCCCATACATAAGACACCCCACAAAGAACAAAACATAACTTCCCTTCGTATTCAGTTCAGACCTGTGTCCTCTGTATTATCTTCCCATATAGGAATGTTAACAGTTTGATCTTTTAATATCCCTCATGAAGTCTTTTTCCTGTTTATCTTTTTATGCTTCTCCGGGGTGTTGTATTTGAAAGTCAAATTTTCTATTCAGTTCAGGTCTTTTCATAACAAATGCCTGAAAGTCTTCTTTCTCCTTGAAGTTCCATGTTTGTCTCTGAAAGAGGATGCTTAGTTTTGCTGGGTACGTGATTTTTGGCTGTAGTCCCAGTTCCTTTGCCCTCTGGAATATCATATTCCTCCGGTCCTTTAATGTAGAAGCTGCTAGATCTTGCTTTATCCTTATTGGAGCTCCACAGTATTTAAATTCCTTTTTTCTAGCTGCTTGCAATATTTTCTCCTTGACCTGGGAGTTCTGGAATTTGGCTATAATATTCCTGGAGGTTTTCCTTTTGGGATTTCTTTCAGGAGGTGATCGGTGGATTTTTTCAATTTCTATTTTAGCTTCTGCTTCAAGAATATCAGGGCAATTTTCCCTCACAATCTCTTGGAGGATGGTGTCTAAACTCTTGTTTTGGTCATGGTTTTCAGGTAGTCCAATGATTTTCAAATTCTCTCTCCTAGATTTATTTTCTAGGTCAGCTGTTTTTCCAAGGAGATATTTCACATTGCCTTCTATTTTTTCATTCAATTGGATTTGCTTTACTGTGTCTTGGTTTCTCATAAGCTCACTAGCTTCCATTTGTTCAATCCTAATTCTTAGGCAATTATTTTCAGCAGAAAGTTTTTTAATCTCCTTTTCCATTTGGCTTTTCAAACTGTTGACTTTTTTCTCATGACTCTCCTGCATTGCTCTCATTTCTCTTTCCATTCCTTCCTCTCTTTCTCTACATCTTCGTTCTATCTCTCCTACTTTCTCTTCAAAGTCCCTTTTGAGAGCTTCCATGGCCTGAGACCAGTTCATATTTTTCTTGGAAGCTTTGGATGTTGGAGCTTTGACCCTATTATTATCTTCTTCTTCTGAGGATGTATTGTGGTCCACCTTTCCCCCAAAGAAGTTTTCAATGGTCTTCTGTTTTCTCTGCCTACTCATGCTGGCTTACTGTTTCTTGGCTTTTTACTCCTTAAAGTGTAGCGCTGCTTCCCGGACACACCGTTGGTGCTACAGCGTGGCCCAGGGGGTGATTGGGCTTCTTCTCAGCCTGCCTGGTTTGTGAGTAATCACAGCCGCTTTCTCTTTGACCCGGAAACAGAAGTCTGATTGAACTCTGATTCTCTATGGTCAGAAGCTCGGCGTGCTTTTACCCCTCCCCCACTGGGCCACCATCACTCCATTCAGCCCACTGGTTCAGACCCAGGGCGCTTTGCCCCAACTCCAGCAGATACTGCCTCCACTTCACCCCGGCCTACCTCCGAACCCCCTCGCCAGTCCATGATCGGAGCCTCAGAAGCTGCTGGTGCTGAAGACTCTGACGTGTTGGAGGCACTGTCCCTGGCTGGGTCCGGACTGCGCGCTGAGCTGTTCAGCCTGATCAATAGGTGATCAGAGTTGCCCTCTTTTGCGGAGAAAGTCTCACTCTGTTCTTATGTGCATTAGGCTGTTCTGGGTTTTGATTTTTACCGCATTATTTGGGCGTGAATGGACGGGTTTATCTGGAGCTTGTGGGAGTCACAGCCTCTCCTCCGCCATCTTGGCTCCGCCCCTATAGTTCATATTATAAAGTCCTTAGCACAAAGTAAAGACCTTAAAACTGACTTACCTCTCATATTCACAGAATTTTGGGGTTAGAAATCAGGGGCCAATCAAGAAGACAATGAATATCCCTATCCTTTTATATATATGGTTCAACAATCTGAATCTTTCCTCATATGACTGAAATAATTAAATTGGTTTGATGATTTTGCAATTATAGACCTGACCAAGACAATACTATTGGAATGTAGGGAGGACAAAAATTAGGGCAATGCCCAGCATTATTGTTTTCTCCAATAAGAGATATTGTAGCTTAGTGTATAGAGAACTGGCCTCAGTACCATGAAGACCTGGGTTCAAGTCCCCACTTCTGTCACATTATTGACTATGTGACTAGGAGCATGTCACTTAATCTCTTAGTGCTCAAGGCAACTTTCTAAGACACCAACTTATGAAAAAACTGCAGACAAATATGCATTGCTAGTGGGGGTTTCCTCTTCCAATGCTTCCCTACAGCAATGAAAAGAGAGCAGTCTTTATAATTAACAATAAGTATTAAGAAAAATTACTACTATAACAAACTGATTTAACTTATCTGAAAAATTGTTTATTTTATAAGGTTTAGAAATATAAAGTGTGTGATGGACACTAACCTGATTATGTATCAAAGGTGTCATGGATATTTACCTTAATTTTCTATTAGAAGATTCTATACCATCATTTCTTTACTGAGAATTTTTTTCTTACTTCTGCTAGATCCTAACACATTTTTTTGAAAATCAAATTGTGTCTGAGTGACTCTGACAATCATCACCCTTAATAAAAATCCTACAATAAAAATTTAGGTTATGATTCTGTCTCATTTTCTCCATTAAGACATTATAATAATAGAAACCTTATAATAACTACAGAAAAAACTTGTTTTATCTTGGCTGTAAAGAGATATGGCTTGAAAATACTGTATTACTTGCTTGAGCAAAGCATTTAATTTAAAAGTGTTCTAGCATTAGTTGTATGACATCATTGAGTTTGCTATTGTTATATCCTTTTTTACTCATGATTATGTCAAGAGAGAATGGAAAGATTAGGTGTTAGGTCAAAAGCATCATATTCCAGTTTGTAAAAACACAAATGTATAAATGTGCCTGTGTGTATTACATAAGCACACACATATATATATTTATATATGTGTGTAATATATGCATATATGTGTCTATATGCACATACACATACACCCACACAAACATACATGTGTGGGGTGTATATATGTATATGTATCTCTGTCTCTATCTCTATGTCTATGTTATAAATATATGACTGGAACATGAGCCTATTATATTATTTAGATCATAGCATATCATATGTGTATGGTATGAATTACTGTTGATCCTTCAGAAATATCTAAGAATTAAAGAGGAACATAGTACAAACCATTCTTTCATTGATTCCTGAAATTTTAGTTTCTCATGAAAATGAAACAAAAAACCAATGAAAAGAACTTCCAAATTACATTTCAAATTTAGTAGTTTGGATTAATCAGATTTATGGCTATAGAATATCTACTTCCTATTTGAAATCAGCACAAATCAAGGACAATAAACAACAGTTTTATATTTTAAGTTTTACAAATCACTTAAAATACAAGGCTTCTGTGGGTAGTTCAAGTATTTTCCCGCACTTTACAGATGAGGTTTCTGAAACTGAAATATTAAATTGTTTTCCCAAGCTACTGTTATATTTTTTGACATATAGTCATGATACAAAGAGAGTATTATTTAGAAATATCCTAATTGCTTCTTTGCTAAATATATTGCCTAATTCTAATATTGTATTCAGGAAATGTACTAATAAACAAACTGGTAGTAATTGTGTATTTTTTGTGTGTTTTGTCTTTCCTAAAGCACCCTGTGGAGGCAATTTAACAGGTTCTTCAGGCTTTATTCTTTCTCCAAACTTTCCTCATCCATACCCTCATAGTAGAGACTGTGACTGGACTATCACAGTCAATTCGGATTATGTTATATCTTTAGCATTTATCAGGTAAGGGATTCCATGCTAATATATATATATATATATATATATATATATTTTTTTTAAGTGTTTGGCATAATGTAGATATATTTGCTGGTCTTGTCCTGCTTTGTCCCATACATGGACTTCTAGTATGATTAATATTAATAATAAAAGTCTTTTGAAGAGATGAAATGAATAAGAGATGAATAAGAAGTAACACAAAGTTTCCAGTCTATGATTGAAAATTTTAAAAGTGTTTCTATATGGATTAGTTAAACTGTCATTCTCCAATCAATGTACTCCACTTTCACCATTCTTTTATAATTCAGTAATTTCTGAACTCCAAGGTTTTAAGTTCATTTCTTCAATTGTTGTCAACTAGAAGCAGTAAGAGCAACTCTGAGGATGCTCCACGGAATGGTCATCATTTTATATATACATATACATATATCACAATATTTTTATGTATATGCTTAACCTATACATATATGTAAATATATACATGTGTGTATATAAAATTAATATTCTTGAAATAACTTTTCCTAATGTATGTGAATCATCAAATGTTTGATTTCTAATGGTCACATTAGACCAAGTTGTGAAAAATAAACTCTTGAGATATATCATAGTTTTATAGATCACTGATAAGCATATAATAAACATAACACTTAGGAGGTATCTCTGATATGTCTATACCAAAGATTTTTAGATATATGAAACAAAGAATTAAATTCTATTTACTAGTAATTCAGTTTATGAAATTAACTATGGATGTGGTATAAAAATATACCTGCTTCACAGTTAGTATTTCCCTCTCTATCCAGAGTCAGGACACAATGTGTTTTTAACAGCATATAAATTCCAAGGGCTGATATTTGGCACTATACAAGCACAACTCCAGTTTATTAGAGAAAAAAAAAACTAATGGGAAGAATACTAAATTTCAGGTCACCAAACAGAACAGTTCCGTAGTTAGCACTAGGCTTCCAGTGTCTTGGCAAAGTTGTCTTCTCTATGCAATGAGTATCATCTCAGGTAAAAGGTGTGTGTGTGTGTGTGTGTGTGTGTGTGTGTGTGTGTCTATATAAATATATATATATAGTAACTAAATTAAGTAGAAGTCAAATTTAAAGATACATGCTTTCTGAAGATATTAATATTATATTGAGAACAAGTTTTAAAGAACCTATACATCAGTCTATAATTTCTTTCTTCCTCTTTTATTCTTGTTTTCTAATAATAGTGTATAGTAGGTGCTATAGAAAGTAACCATATGGAGCCTACTTCCTGAGAGTTTAGATTTTAAGGATATTAAAATAGTATATATAAGAAAGTTTATTAGTTTAACTATCAGAAAGTTCAAAGTTCACCAAAATTGAGTGATCTTAAAAATATACACACATTCACTATAGTAATTTGAAGTGCTAAAGTGTTGTTAAGTTATAAAACATCACACTACATAAAATAATATTTTATTTAATTTTTCATTATGCTTAGAAAAAGAATGAATGTTTTTTCTTTCAAGAAAAGAATATTTCATGATACATAGTTTTCTATGTTTTTTAAATGCTGAATTTGCATGCCAATCTTTGTTTTGGGTCTAATTTTATGTTTATTTTAAACTAATAGTGAATGTAGAAATGGTTTCAATTCCTCAAGTCCCCTTGTGCTCATTACTATTGATGAATTGCCATATTATAGGCTTTTCCCTTCATGATGTCAAGCCATTACTGTGAAAATTTTTAAAAAATAATCTTACAACTCTGCCAGACATCCTGACATTTGAAAACATTAAAAATATGCCTGAAGTTTTCATTTTAATTCAGGTATTTGGGGATGTGTGAACATAATATAGGAGCTATTTTGTAATTATATTGCTCCTTATTAGCTGTTTACCTTAAAAGTGTTAGTAGAAACCACTTTATCATATATATCTACCATCAAAAATATTCATAGGTGATTATTTGTGCATTGCTCTGTGCTTATCAATATGAATTACTTTACAATTGTGTCCCTTTATAGTAACTGCAATAAGAACCTATTTAGAAAATGATATGTTATAAATCCCAGCACTAATGGGTTTTTTTTGTATATTTTTTAAAGTTTCAGCATAGAACCAAACTATGACTTCTTGTATATATATGATGGGCCAGATAGTAATAGTCCACTTATTGGAAGCTTTCAAGACAGCAAATTACCAGAAAGGATAGAAAGTGGCTCTAACACTATGCATCTGGCTTTTCGAAGTGATGGATCTGTCAGTTACACTGGCTTTCATCTAGAATACAAAGGTAAGTGTAAGCATTTCATGTTTTTACATATACTTTCTAATTTGTATATGCTAAAATGTATGTTTTTTGGAGTCAAGGTGGCAGAGTACAGGTGGGATACAGCTAAATTCTCCTAACATTCTCTTTCATTCCAATCTTTAAAATAGCACATCAAATAAAATTTTGGAGTGGCAGAGCCAACAAAAGGTCAGAGGGTGACTATTTTTCCAGCCTAAGACAGCAAAGTACATCTACAGGAGAAGACCGTAACACTGGGATGGACACAGGGCTCAAATGTGGCAGGAACACCAGCAGTGGGCCTTGGAGTTAGGTACTGTAACAGTACCAGCAGCTTTGGGAGCTCTAGGCTCAGAGACAGTAAGGGGTTTTGACAACTTGTCAGAGATTACAGGGAACCCATTATTGGCACTTGATGAAACTGGTGTTTATGGGTGGCTCTGTTTCTCATAAGCAGTTTGGGGTTATAGTTAGAGGGTGAAGAGGAATGCTTATGATTGTACACAAGGGATCAAGGTCCCTAGTTACAGTTTTAGTGCCAATATGAGTGCTAGTACTTGTGACTACGGGGGAGCAAAAGCCCTTCCTTGGTAAAGACCAGAGCAGACCAGATCAGCAATTAACATACCATTCTTAGGATAACACCACCTAGGAAGCACCAAAAAAACTTGCAGATCCCAAGAATTAGCTCAGAAAACAGAAGCATAAAAACCCTGAAGCCCTTAGCTGAGCAGAGTCCAACTTTAAAATAAATCTTAAAGTGAAGAAACAGACTGTGAAAATGAGCAAACACTAACAACAAAATAATTTGACTATAAAAAGTGGCTATAGTGGCAGGGAAAACCAAGTCATAAACTTAGAAGAAAACAATATGAAAACAGATAACAAGCAAAGCTTAAAAGAAAAATGCAAGAATTCCTCTTAGAGTTAAATAAAGAGATACAAAATGTAGAGGAAAAACTAGGAAAAGTAATGAAAGTGATGCAAGAACTTATGAAATGAAAATAAATGACTTTGTAAAAGAGGCACAAAAATACTGACGAAAATAACCTTAAAAAACAGAATTGGCCTAATAGTAAAAGAAGTATGGAAAATCACTGAAGAAAATAACTCCTTTAAAGACAGAATAGGCCAAATGGAAAAAATTAGAATTGGACAAATAGTGGCTAATGACTCCATGAGACTTCAGGAAAGAATTAAATGGAGTCAAAAATATGAAAAATAGAAGAAAATATTATATATCTCATCAGAAAAACAACTGACCTAGAAAATAGATCAAGGATAAATAAATTAAATGTACTTATATAATAAATATATAACATGATAAATAATAAATAATTATAAATAAATAAATTGATAATGAATAAATAATATAAAATTATTGGATTACCTGAAAGCCCTGATTAAAAAAAAAAGAACCTGGATATCTTATTTCAAGAAATTATCAAGGATAATTGCCCCAATATCTTAGATCCAGGGGGTAAAATAGAAATTGAAGGACTCCACCTCCTGAAAGAGATCTCAACATGAAAACTACCAGTAATATTATAGCCAAATTCCAGAACTTCCTGTTCTAGGAGAAAATACTGAAAACAGTCAGAAAGAAACAATTCAAATATTGTGGAGCCACAGTCAGCATCACACAAGATTTATCAACTTATACATTTTAGGTTCACAGGGCTTCAAATAGTATATTCCAGAAGGCAAAAGAGGTAGGATTACAAGGAAGAATAATGTACCAAGTAAAATGGCATATAATAATTCAGGGAGAGAAAAAAATGGATGTTTAATGAAAAAAGAGGATTTCCAAGAATCCTGATGAAAAGACCAGAGTTTAATAGAAAAATTTACATTCATACAGAAGACTCAAGCAAAGTAAAAGGTAAATATGAAAGAGTAATCATAAGCAATTCAAAATTAAATTGTTAACATTCCTATATGGGAAGATGATACCAATAACTCCTAGTAATGATATCATTACTAGGGCATTTAGAAGGACTATACATAGACAAAGGGCATGGGTGTGAGATGACTATGATTGGATGACTTAAAAAACTAATATGGGTGAGAAAGAGGGATTTATAGGGAGGAGGTAGAAGGAAGGAGTAGAATGGGGAAAATGTTCTCACAGAAAAAAAGATGTGCATGGAGGAGCTTTTATAATGGAGGGGGAAATGGGTGTAGTGGCAAGCAGTATTTGAACCTCACTCATTGGAATTGGTTCAAAAAGGGGAAATACACACACACACACACAAACATATATATATATATATATATTACACACACACACACACACACACACACACACACTTAGTTGGATATAAAAATATCTTAACCAATAGGGAAATAGGAGGGGAAAGAGATAAGAGATTTGTTGGGGGGAATGTTATAAAGGAGTGTGGATTAAGAGAGGCAGTGGTCAGAAGCAAAACAGACTTTTGAAGAGGGACAGGATAAAAAGAGACAGAAGAATAAATAGAAGAAAATAGGATGGAGGAAAATACACAGTATTTATAAGAGTGAATGTGAAAGAGATAAGCTAAACCAAAAGTACATTAAAATTAATTAGAAACCAAAATCCAACAGTACGTTGGGTACAAGATATACACTTGAAACAGAAGGATACACATAGAGTTAAAATAAAGGGCTGGAGCAGAATATAATATGTATATTATATTATCAGCTGAAGCAAAAAAAGAGAGGGATAGCAATTATGATCTCAGACAGAGCAAAAGCAAAACAATACCCAATTAAAAGACATAATCAGGGAAAACACATTTTGTTAAAAGACAGTGAAGTAATATAAAAAAATTTACAGCAATTTTTTTCTGATAAAGTCCTCATTTCTCAAATAAGAGTCATTCCCTAAATGATAAATGGTCAAAGGATATGAACAGGTAGTTTTCAGAAAAAGAAATCAAAGCTATATATAGTAATATAAAAATGCTCTAAATCACTATTGATTTGAGAAAGGCAAATGAAAACAGTTCTGAGATACCACCTTACAAATATCAGACATTACAATGCTGGAGTGGAAGAGGGATAGTAGTTACAATAATTGTTGGTGAAGTCCTGAACTTGTCCAGCCATTCCGGAGAACAATCTGGAACTATGTCCAAAGGGTTATAAAACTGTGGCTACCCTTTGATTCAGCCACACCATTACTAGATCTGTGTCCAAAAGTTATCGAAGAAAAGGGAAAAGGACCTATATATACACAAATATTTATATTAGCTCTTTATGTGGTGGCAAGGAATTGAAAATTGAGGGGCTGTTTTTCAGTTGGAAAATGGCTGAAGAAGTTATGGTATATGATAGTAATAGAGTATTATTGTGCTATAAGAAATGACAAGGGGACGGTTTCAGAAACAGAAACAGAAACAAGAGCATGGCAAGCCCTTTATGAACTTATGCAAGGTAAAGTGAGAAAAAGTAGATCATTGTGCACCATAACCACAATGTTGTAATAATGATCAATTGTGAAACATGTGGCTACTTTGATCAATACAGTGTTCCAAGACAATTCCAAAGGACTCAAGATGAAAAAATGCTGTCTACCCCCAGGAAGAGAATGGGTGCCAAAGTATAATTCTCTTGCCTTATTTTTTCCCTTTTTGTCAGATGGCTAATATGTAAATGTTTTGCATGATATCACACATGTAATTACTATATTATTTTACTTCTCAATAAGTGGGGGAGAAATGAGAGAATCTAAAACTCAAAATTTAAAAAGAAAAGGAATGTTGTAAATAAACAAAATTAAAAAATAAAACAATAAAATATATGTACATTTTTGTGTAGGTTCGAATTAAATATTTAATTTCACTATAGTTTTGTTCAGTGTGTTTTCTGCAGCTTATCACTTTAAAAGATCACAGACTCAGGGCAGTTAGGTGCTGCAGTGGATTAAGCACTGACCCTGGATTCAGGAGGACCCAAGTTCAAATCCGGCATCAGACACTTGACACTTACTAACTGTGTGATCCTGGGCAAGTCACTTAACCCCCATTGCCCCCCCCCCACAAAAAAAAAGATCACAGACTCTCTGGTATGTTGCAGTATGTTAAATGTATTGAGGTGTTAAATTATCAATATTACTATTGATTGAAAAATTAGAAGTGGAAAAAGTAAAGCCATCATGTCTACTGCTATTTTTGAGAAGTTTAATGAATACAATAGTCACCATAATAAGGAAAACAACTAGCCCTTCACCCCCAGATTACTAAACAAATAAATATATAATTTTTTTATGGAAAATGGAATGGTAGCAATAAGTAAGACTGACATATTATAGAGACTTATTTAAGAAATCTATGAAAAAATACTACCTCATGAAAGAGTAAAATACATTGAGGTTAAAAAGAACTTTAAAAGAATTTAGTGAGATCTAGCTATGCCAGATAATGAAAAGATTATTTGAAGAGGAAATTGTTAGAATAGACAGCATAAGGAGCAGATATAATGACATTTTTGTCATGAATTATTTTCAATATTTGTTGCTAATGAGTAGAAGCACCCCATATGGATTCTACGCCTTTATCACATGACATCATTTGAGAAATCGGTAATGGCAATGAGGAAGAAATTGGGAAGAACAGGTGGAATTAATGTAATGCATACAGAAGTAATCCATGCTGGTTAAAGCAAAATATTAAAGTATTTAACGACAGATTTTTAAGATAGGTCAAAGATGCAAATCGTAGAAAAATAGAAAAGTTCATAGATACTTTTCTCCAGAAAAAAAGTAACCAAGAAGTCATCAAAGTCAACAGCCCCCATAACTACTTTTTTATTACTATAAAATTTTTATAAGATATATGTTAATCCACCCGTTGAGGATATGTTTGATGAGAACATAAAAATTGGGCAAATAGCTTTCCTTAGATGGTTTACATATTTATACATACTATATATTTGTAGTCTTACAACTAACAGAAGTGGAGAGACTGAGAAATCCTGCTGTTTGCTATCTATTCTTGGTGGGTTTTCAAAAAAATAATTCATCAAAACAAAATATTGCCTTAAAGCCTTGAATCAAACAAGATGTATTTGATCATGTGATAAAATGAGCCTCTGACAGATAAGATCATGAAGATAACTTTAGTTGATAATCTGTTGAGTTTGACATTAAGGGAGTTCTAAAATAGGAAGACATATGGTAACCTAACCCTTTTGCCAATGTCATGGAAAATTTCTGTGCTGAGTTCAAAGAGAACATTGAAAATCTTTTTCATTAAAACTCATAATAATTCAAAAGAGATCTAGTAACCACTTTATGAATACAAAACACACATTGCGATTTGCAAAAAGTAGTTGAATGGATAGACCATTGAATTACTCTAAAAGTATCTGTCTCTTAGATAATTAAGATGTACAATGAACTACAGATGGATAATAACCTAGGCAAAGAATTAAATAGGAAGAAGAGATCAAGCTGCATTTATGTAATTGCATAGTACTTTCAATGAGCCCAAGTTGCTGGCTGCCACAAATGCATTTTTTTAATGAGTATTATCTTGGTGATACAATATGGCTATAAATCATGGGACACCAAAAACTCATTATAAAAAGAATTGTAGGTGATCTAAAGGACAATGAAAAGGTGCAAGATGGGTATAAATGTGAGGAGACCTATTATAAAGAATGTCTTGAAATACCGTTAAGGATATGAATGGTCATAAAAGGATGTGGGCTTGTCATACAGCAATAGAGAAGGGAGAACAGTTATATATCTGAGACCTATGCTAGAACTCACAAAATTTTAAAAACAGAACTATAAGATGGCTTTTAGTATGGTATTTGGCTCCACTGAGAATGATTTCTGGAAAGATATCATCAATGGCTTCATTTGATTGAAATATGGGGGAATTCTTTGTGCCAGTGAAGGGACTGCGCAATGCTGAATAATTAATGGGTTCTTAGAAGTATCAATATATTGAAAAAGCATAGTAGAAGAATATGAGTTGGATTATACAACATAGAATAACTTGGATAAATATTAAGTTGTCTTAAAATAAGATCCCACATATTAACATAAAAATGGAATAGTAATAATTAATGAAATTTTAGAAAGTGTTATGTGCTTTTATAATGCAATATATAGATTAAATGTATTTAGATAAAATATTTGCACACAAATATCAACTTCAGGGCAAATTTTACAACATAATTATGTTGTTTTTTTAAAATAAGTCAGGTAATATTTTATTGTTTTCCTCTTATGAGACTTTTGCATATGCTATTTTTGTATTTGTAATAGTTTGGTATTTATTGGTAGTTGAATGTCTTATTTTTCCCTAAACAGTGTTTCAGTGATCTTTTCAAAGAACTGTTTTGCTAAAGCATCTTAAGAAATAAAAAGACTTCTTGGGCTTGAATTTTTATAACTTTCTAAAGGTAGCCGCACCTAATTTGTACAGAAATTATTTATGTGCATGTATATGTATATATACATGTATCTAGACATATATATGTATCTCTGTGTATTTATACATATATGTATACATACACATATGTTTATATAAATGGTATGACTTCAACAGACATTTTAAAGAATACATTCAATTTCATGTCTATCTAATGAACTATATATTTTTTTTTCTTTTTTTTTTCTTTTTTTTTTTTTTAAGTGAGGCAATTGGGGTTAAGTGACTTGCCCAGGGTCACACAGCTAGTAAGTGTTAAGTGTCTGAGGTGAACTATATATTTTTTTAAAAATCAGATTTTCGAAAGAATTCATACACACACACACACACACAAATGAGTGTGTTTGATCCTAAATAGTTGTCCAAAAGCTGGCATTTAAAGATATAACTCATAGAAAAAATATTGCTTCACTGTGGAGGATTCCTTCCTAAGATGTTGGCTATTCTGAGAAATCAGTGTTCAATGTCTTGCAACCATAAGTTTGAGAGGGGTATTTTCTAGCCTTCAGGCCCAAAGCTGGAGGAGGTACAGGGGACTACACAAATGACATGGGGTCACAAAAACAGACAATGAATGCAGGTCTAAAGATAAGGATGTTGTATGTCTAGAAATCTTTAATAGTTCACCCTTCTGCATATCCTGACCCCTTATGGTGGTACTCAATGTATATACAAGTCCCTGGACTTGGAATCACTCGAAAATCATGAGAGTTGCCCCTTTAGCAAAACAAAGTTCATTTTCCTCGTGAGAAATGTTGGTTGTTGTCCATTCTTGAAGAGGACCAAAATGACATCACTTTGTGGGAATCAAGGTACAGTGTGTTTGACGGTGGCTGATCAGAACAATATGAGCTCAGAAGGCACTACTACAGATCAGTCACAAATACTCCATGTGAACATTTGGAATGGAGATGTCTCAATTTGCACATCTCACATTTCTTTTGAGCTGTTGTAATTCTGCTTCACTTATAGAGCTCAGTGCCTTCTTGGATGTAAGTATGCAATACTGGGAATTTCTTTGCCAGTGTCTCCCATGTGATGCAATCAATTCCAATCTTCTTCAGAGAGACTTTGAGTGTGTATTTGTATCACTTCTGACCACCATATGAGTACCTTCTTTGTGTGAATTCTCTATAAAAGTCATTTAGGCAAATGTATATTTGGTATTTGAACAATGTGACCAGCCCATTGGAGTTGCATTCTCTTCAATAGACTTTGAATGCTTGACATTTTGGCTTGAGAAAGCAAACCAGTGTCCAGTACCTAATCTTGTCAGGTTATCTTCAAAATCTTCCTAAAACAATTAAAATGTAAGATGTAAGATATTCAATTTCCTGACATGGTGCTAGTATCCTGTCCAGGTTTCACAGGCATATAACAGTGATGTTACTACAATGGTTCTGTAGATCTTCAGTTTGATAGGCAGTCTAAAAACCTCTTTTCTCCCATACTCCTTCAGAACCTCCCAAATGCTGAGCTAGCTCTAACAACGTGTTTGTCAACCTCATCACCTATATGTACATCCCTGGGAAGTATACTGCCAAAGCAGGTGAACTTATCCACAGTGTTCAAAACCTCTCCATTTGTCGTGTGATGCTGGCTGGTGGAGAACCTGTGTTTTTGTTGTTGTTGTTAGTTATTAGGCCAAAATTAGAACAAGTAGCAGAGAATTCATCTGTACTTTATTACATCTCTGCTTCAGAGACAGGCACAATCATCTGTGAACAAAAAATAATGCCCTGACTCTCCTTCCACTTTAGTCTTGGCTTATATCCTTTTCAAGTTAAATAATTTATCATTGGTGCCATACTTCACCTTGATGCTATGTACATCTTCATTGTGTGAGATTCAAAATTGGATATATGAGCGCCGCCACGGCTAAGTTTAAAAAAAACCAGAGAGAGCCACTTCGGTTCCTTCTCAGTTTTTAAACAGCCATCCCAGAAGTTGGTGCCCTCGGACACGGCGTGCTTGGCCAGCTCTCTGGGCAGCAGCAGGTGCAGGGCCATTCGTTGCAGTCTCTTCCCCAAAAGGGTGGTCCTTCAAAAGCCGTATCAGTAGCATGCGCTCAACTCTCAAATGATTCAGCTAAAACTTCCATTTTTTACCACAATTGAAGGCATCTAACAATATTGCTGAAAACATCAGGCAAAAAACCTTGGGAGCAAACATGCACTCCATTAGTGAGTGGCAAAGCATGAGAGCGTTGTCCATTATCATCTATAATTATCCATGCAAGTATGCCATCATGAAATTGATATACAATAATGGTGAACTTCTCTGGGTAACCAAATTTTGCCACAATTTTCCACAAGCCCTCATGGCTAACAGTATCAAGGGCCTTGGACATATCAATGAACATTATGTATAGAGCTCTTTTCTGCTCCTGGCATTTCTCCTTGAGTTATTGTGCAGCAAACACCATATCAATTGTTCCTCAACCCTTTCTGAATCCATACTGGCTCTCAGGTAGATAACCATCTTCCATGTGAAAGTTCAGCCTATTAAGGAAGACTCTGGCAAGAATCTTGGCAGTAATAACTAAGAGAGAGAGAGCAGGGGGAGAGAGAGAGAGGAGAGAGAGTGCACTGACCCTCCCCCCACCAACACATGTGATTGTCACAGGACAATCTATTTCCTTTACCTTTATAGGTAAAGGAGGCATCCTTGAAATCCTGGGGGATAACCTCCACTTGCCTTATGCCTGGAAAAATTCAATCAGCTTTTATATGAGCAGTGGACCCCCTGCCTTGTAAATCTCAGCTGGAATAGAACAGTACTACTTTGCCACACAAGAGGAGCCTAATGGCATTGAACACCTGTTCTTCAATTGGAAATTCTGCTAGAGAGGGACTGACTTCAACCTGAGTTATATGGTCAGTGGATTGTTACTTTGGATTTGTCCTTTGGGCTTTGCACTTTGGATTGTTTCTATTGGCATAAAACTGAATTTCATCTGACTTCTTACTGAGCCAAGAATCCTACATCTCTCTTAAGCTTCGCTTGTACTTTATTTTTTATGGAATTTAATGCTGCCTTCTTAGAGATGGATGAACTATCCTGCTGGTAAACCCTGTGGAGTTCTCGTTTTATGTTTAGTAGCTTCTGAATTTCCCCATCATTTTTGTCAAACCATTCAATGTTAGTGTTCTAGTCCAGATGAGTAAATACAGCACTGTAAACCAAATCTCTGCAAACTGTTTACTCCCTTTCTGCTCCATTTTTTACCAAATGTGTGTTGGCTCAGCTTTCCCTTTAAGTTATCGACTAACTCTTTGCACTTAGAATAGAACTTTAATCTGTTGACATTACATCTTCTAGTAGATGCCTTGCCTTGGGGCTGCCACTTTTGTTGAATATGAATATTTATGTTGGAGAGGATAAATCTATGATAAATCTAGCATTCTGTGCCGTGCATCACTGTCATCACTGTCACATCCTTTCTGCTTCTTCTTCCAATGACATAGTTTATTAAATGCCATTGTTTGTTCTGAGGGTGTATCCATAAAAATGTTGTTGCATTTAGATATAAACTAGAATGTTGCTATGAATCTGGAGGACTGAAGACCTAGAAATAGCCTTATAAATATGTTGAATGATTATTAAGGATTTATAGTGCTGGCTACTCCTTTGACCATATTATCTTGGTTAAAAAAAGACCATTACAAATTAAATTATTTACCTTTAGGAACTCCCACAACTTCTCAGATAGATTGGAGTATAAAGGACATGAAAGAGAAAAAGAGTAGTTTAGAATCTGTCCTCCCCTATGATAAAATGAGTCAGGAATTCCCACACATATTAAAATTTACTTTTAATAACTGAAAAAAAGTCAGACAGGCAGTCTGTCCCTCACAAGTCTCATGCTGTTCATTAATGGTTAACGTGCAGGCTCTCTGAGTATTATGAAAATTCTAATAATTGCTAGAACTTTCAATTCTTATAGAGAAGTAAAGTTATCAGTATGATTAACATGAAACCTTTTTTTAAAAAAATAAAAGAATGACAATCTTGCCAGCTCCACTTGCCAGTTCTTTCTAAAACTCTCTACCACTAAACTTGGACTAGTCTATTACAATTTCAGGTTAGTGTCAAAGTGGCATAAAATTTCATCCCCATGGACTCAGATAATTTCTTTTAATTAAGAAAAAAAATATAACAATATGTTAGATATTTAGTACATGAATTGAAGTTTCAAGATTACCATTCAACTATAAGGGGGTATATTGTTTTGGGTAGTCGGAGGTGAGAGCAGAGGAGAGAAAGAAGAAAGGCAAAAGTCACCAGATTTACCAGCAGCACCATCCCTTTTCAGTTCTGTTCCCAAGTGGAATCAAGCCAGACAGAGAGCAAAAACAAACAGAAGTTTTCAGGTTTAGATTGTCTAGTGCTGTGTGTGGTTTTTTTTTAAACTTTAGGGATCGTAGCAGAGGTCAGAGAGCAGAATAAGCCTAACCTACAAGCCTAAGGTTACTATGTGCCTTCAGGAGAATAATCTCTTTTTGCCTTCCATTTACTTTTCTGACCACGCTTTTTGAGTCTCCTTTCATTTGGCTGGAGCTCCAGTTTAGTTCTCAGTCTGATTGCTCTTGTTATTCTCTACTTTCTGAGATTTCCAGGAGAGGTACGCGAATGAGCATAGCTCTTCTTTCTTCTCCATCTCTTAATTGCTTAGCTTTTGGTAGTTTCTCCTTTTCAGTGACCTTTTGTTCTCCCAGAAGGAATTCCTTTTTAAGTACATCAGAAACAGTTCATTTGTTTCATTTGATAAATTTGTAACAAGTGACCAATTTGACTAGGGCACATTCAGTAGGTAAGTGATTTATTAAAGCATGTGAAATTAATTATTCACAAAATGATAATATCCTCAAGTTTGTATTAACCTATGGACCAGGACCCCTAAGGACCAAGAACTGGATCCAGTCCTGGGAGGTTGACTCTAAAATGTCATTTTCACTTCATTTGTTTATATGCCTTCACCTACCTTAATCTAGAAGTCTCCAAAGCAAAATTTAGGTATAGCTAATGACTAGGATTTCTCAAATGTGGGTGGCAAGGTTAATGTCATCTTGTGGGTGACAAGGTTACTAAATCCTGCACTGTTCCTTAATGTATAATATTATTATTATACAGGAAAAACATTATTTTACTCCAAAGAAAATGCTCCAAATTCTTTGGACTCACAGTAGTACCTAAAGAAATACAGGTGTATCAATAACCCATATAACCCATCAGACCCTTCTAAGAGAAATGAATTTGATGAAATGAATTAGACTAGCACTTTTACTTTATGGATGTGGAAATCAAGACTTAGAGTATTTAAATAATATACCCAGGTAACAGATCTGCTTAGACAGCTGTGGTAAAAATTAGAGAACTCTCCATAGGCAGCTTTTGAAGGACCCCCTGTTTTGCGGAAGGAAAGACTGAAAGCTCCCTGAAGGGAGGTGGAGGGTGCTTCCGGAATGCTAGGCTGCTTCTGGAACACTAGGCTGCTTCTGCTCCGTATATCAAATTTTGGCCCTCACACAGCAAAGCTGGTCCTAAAACCAAGGTTTCCTACTTTTTACTCTTGTGTTTTATTGTTTCTATAATCACAGTATCTCTTTCTCATCTCTCTATGTGTCTGTCTCTGTGTGTCTATCTCTGTGTCTCTGTTTATCTGTTTCTTTACTGTGAAATCTGTACCTGTAATTTCATTGGAATGGAATCAAATAAGCATTTAGAAAGTAGCTACTATGTGCTGGGCAAGTGTACTGATCTTAAGCACTAAACCAGTGACTAGAATAGCAGTGCTAGAGTCAGGAAGACTCATCTTCCTAAATATAAATCTGGTTTCAGACACTTACTAGCTGTGTGACCCTGGTCAAATCATTTTACCCTGTTTGCCTTACTTTCCTTATCTGTAAAATGAGCTGGAGAAGGAAAAGACAAATCACTCCAGTATCTTTGCCAAGAAAACCCCAAATGGGGTCAGAAAGAGTTGGATACAACCAAAAACGATTGAACAAGTCAATATTATTTTCTGTCAGTAGTTAGACCCTGTTTATTTTTATTGTTTATTTTTTTTGTTTTTGTTTTTGAGGGGCAATGGGGGTTAAGTAACTTGCCTAGGGTCACACAGCTAGTAAGTGTCAAGCGTCTGAGGCTGGATTTGAACTCAGGTCCTTCTGAATTCAGGGCCAGTGCTCTATTCACTGCGCCACTAGCTGCCCCCTTGACCCTTTTATTTGTTTTTAATTATTTTATTTTTAATTTATGGAATAAAAGAAGCATTTCCTTAATATAGTACAATAAAAAGGATGATTGCATATGAAACTACAAATCTGCTATGTACAACTTGCTATTCCTTTTAAATATACAGCAAAATTGTTGCGTAATTTTTTTCCTTTTTTTCTTCCCTATCCTCCACCCTGACAAAGAGATGTGTAAAGAATTAATTGTTATTCAAGGCATAAAAACCTCAAATAATAGTTAATTCTTTACAGATGGCTACTATTAGATACAAATACAAACACATACATATATACACATATGTACATATATATGTGTGTATTAATTATTTTATGCATAATTATATTTATCAATATTTTCTCTGGATGCAAATAGCATCTTTCTTCATATGTCCTTTATAGTTAATTTGGACATTTATAATAGCCAGAATAACTTATTCATTCAAAGTCGTTCTTAAAAAATATTGCTGTTATTACATGCAATGTACTTTTGGTTCTATTCATTTCACTCTTCACTATTTTGTGCAAGTCTTTCCATGTTTTTCTAAGATCACTGAGCTCATCATTTCTTATACCACAGTAGTATTACATCACAATCATATACCACAACTTGTTCAGCATTCTGCAACTGATGGGCATCCCTACAATTTCTAGCTCTTTACTACCACAAAGAGAGCTGCTATAAATATTTTAGAACATATAGGTTCTTTTCCTTTTTCTCTAATCCTCTCTGGAAATAGACATAGTAGTAGCATTTCTGGGTCAAAGGCTATAAATAGTTTAATGACTCTTTGGGCATAATTCCAGATTGCTCTCCAAAATGATTTGATCAGTTCACAATTCCACCAACAATGAATTAATATAACAATTTTTCCACTTCCCATCCAACATTTGCTGCTTTCTTCTTCAATCACATTAGCCAATCTGGTAGGTGTAAAATGATATCTCAAGGTTATTTTAATGTGTATTTCTCTAATCAATAATGATTTAGAGCATTTTTATGTGACTATAAATTGTTTTGATTTCTTCATTGTAAAACTGTCTGTTCATGTCCTTTGATTACTTGAGGAATGACTTGTATTCTTATAGATTTGCAAACTTTTTTATATTTTTGATGAGACCCTATTTGCTAAAGTGTCTATAAAATTTTTTCCCAGTTTTTTGTTTTCCTTCTGATCTTTGTTACATTTTTTATTTGTAAAAAAACCTTTTTTAATTTATTATAATTGAAATTGTCCATTTTATACCTAACTTTGCTTTCTCCAGCTTATTTATTTATGAATTGTTCACCTATTCATAAATCTCATAAGTAATATATGTCATCTTCTAATTTTCTTGTAATATCTCTATATCTGGGTCATGTATCCATTTTGAACTTATCTTGGTAAATGGTGTAAATATTGGTTTATGTCCAATTCTGCTATATTGCTTTCCAATTTTCCCAAGGATTTTTACCAAATAATGAATTCTTATCCCAAAGGCTTGGGTTTTTACACTTGTCAAATATAAGGTCAATATGTTGATTTGCTGCTGTAAATTGTATGTATACTCTGTTCCATTGATCTGCTGCTGTATTTCCCAGCCACCACCAGATAGTTTTGATAATTCCTGCATTATAAAATAGTTTAAGATCTGGTACTGCTAAACCTCCTTCCTTTATACAAGTAAAAGAAGGAGTCCCTATTTCTTTACAGTTTTTCTTAGTACCTCAAGACTCAAAATATAGCTTAATGGTTTGGACTTTCCCCCAAAAATAAATTTGTATTGGAATTTTAGTAAGCAATTCCTATCTCAATGTACTTTCATTCCTATGAACTCAGTGGCTTTGTTCTCCAAATAGGATCCCGTGCAGAAAACATGGGTTTTTCTTTGGTTTTGTTTTTTGTTTATTTTTTCTAAGGGACATTTTATGATTAAATCTTTTTTTAGTTCTGAAGTTCAAATTCTAGGTCTAGTAGTTATGAACTCTTGGCCATAGGTATACCCACAGGGCAACTGAAAGCTGGTGATGCCTACCAAAACTCTTTTCTAGAAGGCTAGATTTTTTTCATATAAATATTTTATTACTTTCTAGTTACATGTAGAGATAGTTTTCAACATTTGTTTTTATAATATTTCTAATTTCAAATTTTGCCCTCCCTGCCCTCCCTGCCTCCACCCCAAGACAGCAAGTAATCTGATATAGGTTATATATGTACAATCACATTAAACATATTTCTGCATTAGTCATGCTGTGAAGAAGAATCAGAGCAAAAAGGAAAAAGCTCAAAAAAGAAAAACAACAACCACAAAACAGGTATTCCATAACACACATCTCCTGGGTTGTTGTAAGGATTAAATAAGATAATTTATGAAAACATTTTGCAAAATTTAAAGTGTTATGTAAATGTCAATGTTTATGTTTATTAATGTTTAATTCTGTAACTTTGTTACATAAATTCCATTTAATAAACTGGCTTGGATGGCAAGGCTTAAATGATTAAGAAAATGAATATGGTAACAAGTCAAGTAACAGGCTATGGGGTGAATGCATGAATGTAGTAGTTTTCAGGTACAGTTACTGAAGTTCCTTAAGCAGGCATTGTGTTACATTGTAGAAATCAGGAAACACGTTAAATTGGAAAGAGTAATTGAATTGGAATTGTGGAACCGGCCTGAGTTAGAATTCCAGCTCTGCCACTTTTTGCCTGTGTGACTTTGGACAAGAGATTTAATCTCTGGGAGTTCGTTTCCTCATTAGTGAAGTGAAGGGGTTAGATTAAATGTTCTCTAAGGTTCTTATGATCTCTGATACACACTTAAAAAATCTTTGAATACATAACTGGTTAATAGGCCATGTTTGCTATTTAAGAAACAATTTAACTAAATAACAAAATGACAAAAAGTACTGAATTATTTATACATGGCAATTCATGAAATAAAAAAATAAAATGATACTTAGTTCTATGTTTAAGGCTTCTGTTCTGGCAACAAAGAGGGTAGGCTCATTTATCTATCAGCAACATTTAATCACTAATATAGCAATCATCAGTGTGAAAGACAATAAAGTTTGGAAGATAACTAGATTAGATCAACTATAAACAGAATTGGACCTTGAGTAATGTGACACAATTTTGAGAACATTGAGGTTCTTAAGATATCTGAATGATGGGAAAATATCAAATATATAGTGTGTATGTATGGTGAGGTTAGGTGAATAACAGATATTGATAATCCTAATAAGGATAAAATCAATTTATCAGTGACTACTGAGTCATATATATGCCTAACTATCCATCACTAGAAAATCTTTATGAGAATAGTCAAAATGTATAGTGAGGACATTGTTAATAAAGGTAAGAGAAGAGAATATTTAAGATTTCACAAATTATATTCTATAGTAGACCACCTCTTTGCACATACTCAACTGAAATTTGCATTGGATGAATTGTCCTACTTTATTATTTGTTAACTCAATAGATAGCAATCTCTACCAGTGATGTCATATGGCTAAAAATTATGTAAATCTTCAATTTCCAAATAATTGTTTTAAAAACCACCAACATTTTTCATCCACTTGGTTTTCTTTCCATGAGCTTTTAAGTTAAAATCTTTTGAGTGACTGTGGATCTTTTTTAGAAGGAGATGTGTGTGTATAATCCTTTATGTCTACATATTTCACAAACATACATCAAATATGACCTTAAAGACGTTTCCCCCAACAATATTCTCTCTCACTCTCTTTCTCTAAATATATTTATATGTGTATATATTATACATAGTTACATATGTATATATATATATATATATGTTTAAATCTTATAAGATTTATTCAAAGATATAAACTCAGAAAACCATTTTCAATGACCCTTTGATTATTCTTGTCAAGCAAAACAAAACACTGGGAGACATCCACTTACTGAAGATGTTTGCCACTATCATGGAACACATCCAGTGCAGAATCCATGTACAGAAGAATTTCAATATAAACAGTGAAGGTCTTTAGATTTTCCTCTGTGCAGGTGCCATTGTGATCATGATAATCAAATTGAAAACACTGTAGAACCTCTGAAACAAGATCCAGAGCTACTCAAAACATTTCAGATTAAAAATACACAAAAGGAAAAGTTAAGTGGATGAAAATATTGTTCATTTAAAAAATAATAAAAAATAATTTGATGGAGTTTGTTTTTTGTGGATTTATATAAATCATAGCTGTATAACATCACTGGAAGATTAAGATGTTAGAAAGATGAACTTTTTTGTTTTGTTTTTGAGGAAGAAGTTGTAATAGTTGAAAGCCAAGCTAAGTATATCCAATACAGTCCTGCTTGCCTTCCTCACCGTATTTAATTCTAGGCCCCGTTCAGTATCTATCAATCTAATATATATGTATATGTATTTATACATATACACAAATCTATATATTTTTGCCAAATTTATTCAATAAGAAATTATTGTGTGCCTTTTATATGCAAGGCACTGAGCTAAGAGTTGGAGATAAAACTCCACCCAAAATAGCCCTTGCATTCTACTATTTGATATACTATGTACACTCTAATGACTATCACCATGATAAGTAAGTTCTGATTCTAAGAAATGTAGAAACATAATAGATGTTCCAAAATGAGATTTACAACCAGTAAAATGAGTACAACCTAATATTCATGTAGGAAAACCAACAAAGTAAAGAGTACTTATTGTACCAATTATAAATACAGATGGTTTGATTGCTTATTGGTTTTATCTATAAATATATAGATCTTTAATAGATTCCTCATAGAGTCATGGGCCCAGAATTAAATATGGGAAGGAGAACAGACAGGATAGCATTAGGGAATTTTGTACTGTTTTCACCAACTCTAAGATCTTCCTAGAATCAAAAGAAAAAGAAAAACCAGCAACTGATAATAGTAAGAGACCTAGAAAGAGGCTCTCAGATTTGGGAGTTGGTCCTCATGGAATGTTTATAAAAGAATAAGGACAAAATTTTTACAGGATAGTTTGTGATCTATGCCACTAGAAAAAATACACAGCAGACATCATAGATCCATGGAAATATTGATGTATTCCTTAGTATTCCATTAGGAAGTTAGCTCTTTGTGGGTAAGGATTGATACTTAGTATTTAGTATTTGGTACTGGTACTTTGAATAGTGTCTGTCACATAATAAATGCTTAGTAAATATTTGTTAAGGGATTGATTGGTTTCTTTTTTATATCACATATTTTTGGCATGATAATAACACTTTAAATACTGTGAGGTTTTTAGAATTCTTTGTAAATTAATCTTTCTTTTTGCAAGATCAATATATTTTAAACATATTAACTTACTAATCAAATAATAATAATCATATTCTTTCTTGGAAATCCCTTTGTGATTTGTCACATTCCTGAAAGTACTACTTTCTGAAGTGGCATCAGTTTTATGTGATTTGATTTCCAGTTATCACTTAAAACCATTCCATTTGTTATTTGTTGACTGTTTGCTTGTTATATTGGGGTTTGTTTATCAGATAAGAAAATATCAAGCTTCACCTAAATCTATCATTCTATAAGGGATCTTATTATTCTCTTCCCAAGTAATAGGTAGATGAGTGTTTTTCTGTCTCTACATAATTTAAACAGGTTCTGGTGTCTCTTTAATTCTTCTTATGGTAGAATAAATTCAACAGAAAATAATTTCTCTGTGTGTATCTGTGTGAATAAACAGAAACCATATTTTTTTGATTTGTAAATTTCTATTCTGCTCATCTTTGAAATAGAATGTCTTTCCATAAGAGGTGATACCATAGGTAAATTAGGGGAGAAAGGAATAGTCTACCTATCAGATCTTTGGAAAGGAAAACAGTTTATGACCAAACAAGAGATAGTATATATTATAAAATGCAAAATAGATGATTTTGATTACATTAAATTAAAAAATTTTGTACAAACAGAAACACTGCATCCAAAATTAGAAGGGAGGCAGAAAGCTGGGAAATAATTTTTATGGCCAGTACTTCTGATAAAGGCGTCATTTCTAAAATATATAGGGAACTAAATCAAATTTATAAGAATCCAGGTCATTCCCCAATTGAGAAATGGTCAAAGGATATGAACAGGCATTTTTCTGATGAAGAAACTAATGCTATCTATTCCCATATGAAAAAATGCTCTAAATCTCTAATGATTAGAGAGATGCAAATTAAAGCAACTCTGAGATACCACCTGACACCTATCAGATTGGCTAAAATTACAAAAAAGGAAAATAATAAGTGTTGGAGAAGCTGTGGAAAAATGGGAACACTAATGCATTGTTGGTGGAGCTGTGAACTGATCCAACCATTCTGGAGAGCAATTTGGAATTATGCCCAAAGGGCGATAAACCGTGCATACCCTTTGACCCAGCAATTCCACTTTTGGGTCTTTTTGCCCAAAGAAATCATGGAAAGGGGAAAGGGACCCACATGTACAAAAATATTTATAGCTGCTCTTTATGTGGTGGCAAGGAATTGGAAGTTGAGGGGATGCCCATCAATTGGGGAATGGCTGGACAAGTTGTGGTATATGAATACAATGGAATACTATTGTGCTGTAAGAAACGATGAGCAGGAGTTCAGAGGAACCTGGAGGGTCTTGCATGGGCTGATGATGAGTGAGATGAACAGAACCAGAAGAACATTGTACACAGTATCATCAACATTGATTGTTGATCTACTGTGATGGACTATATTCTTCTCACCAATGCAATGGTACAGAAGAGTTCCAGGGAACTCATGATAGAAGAGGATCTCCAAATCCAGGGGGAAAAAAAGAACTGTGGAATAGATGCTGAATGAACCATACTAATTCTTTTGTTTTTGGTGCTGATGTTTTTCTATTTTGAAGTTATTTTTCATTGCTCTGATTTTTCTCTTATAACATGACTAATGCAGAAATATGTTTAATGTTATTATGTATATATATATATATATATAACCCATATCAGATTGCCTGCTATATAGGGGAGGGGGGAGGGAGGGGAGGGAGGGAGAATAATCTAAAATTGGAAAGCTTGTATAAACAAAAGTTGAGAACTGTCTTTACAAGTAACGGGAAAAAATAAAATACTTTATTAATTAAAAAAATAGAATGTCTTTCTACATAGACTGTGGTTTTCTCTTTTAAGTTTTTGCTGTCAGAAACCTCATCAGAAAGACAAGATAGAGTAGATACAAGATAGGTAGAAGCAGTATTATTCTCAACAGTCCCAGAAGAGACACTGCTTTAGTAGACAGAAATGGACCTAATGGTTGGGGGCTTAACCTTGTGTTTTTCTCATAGCAATTTACCTGCTTATATCATATTTTCTCCTTTACAACCTATTTTATGTACTATGAATTATTCCAATTATATGTAAATTATTTTATAGCAAAACTACGTGAATCCTGCTTTGACCCAGGAAATATAATGAATGGGACCAGACTGGGAATGGATTATAAACTAGGTTCAACAGTCACATATTACTGTGATGCTGGTTATGTTCTTCAAGGATATTCAACACTTACCTGCATCATGGGAGATGATGGAAGACCTGGATGGAACCGGGCATTACCAAGCTGTCATGGTAAGGATTATATTTTAAATTACATTCTAATCTCAATTTTTTTATTGATTTTAGAAAAAAATGAATAATGAACTTTATAAAAATGATTGATATTAAATGACAAAACTTTTAATATTTTATCAGTATATGTTATATATAAAGAGCCATGAAAGTGGGAATAATACCCAGTAATTCTCAATTGAAATTAATAGGCTGTGGCAGTTAAGTGGTGCAGTGGATACAACACCAGCCCTGGATTCAGGAGGACCTGAGTTCAAATCCAGCCTTAGACACTTGACACTTACCAGCTGTGTGACCCTGGGCAAGTCACTTAACCCTCTTTGCCCCACAAAAGAAAACAAAACAAAATAAAAATAGGGAAGTAAGTCAGAAAGAGTATATGCATGGATGTTTTTATAATGGAGCAAAGAACAGAAAGGGCAGACAGAATGAACTTAAAATTTTAACGAAACATGGTAATTATATCATAAATACCTTGATGGGATAAAACTCATGCGTACAACAAGGCAATGAAATCACAACTAATAGATTATGAGGAACAGAAGTTTTATTTTTAGTTTAATGAAGAGACACCAATGTAGAAGTTAACTGACCCTAAGATTAATAACATGATGGAGAACAATGGTTGAGGATAAATAACAAAGAGTAATAAGGCAAGAGTATACTAAAAAAAAATGTTCATCTAAATAAAGAATAGGATTGATACTTCCCCAGTATAGGTTGCAACAATGAAATGTTTATTCACTCAGGAAAACAAAACTCCACAACTTTTCACACAGGAACATATTTATAAAGATTTGCATGGAATCACTATGTTAGGCTGAAACAAAATTCACAAAATTTGCGAAAACTTTTTAATTTTATGTAATCAAAATTATCCTCTTTATATTCCAATTTTTCTCTAGCTCTTGTTTGGCCATAAATTTTTCCCTTATGCATAAATCTGACAGGTAAAATATTTCATTATCCCCTAATTTGCATATGATATCACTCTTTATGTACCCATTTTGACCTAACTATATACAGTATGAAATGTAAGTCCATACCTCATTTCTGCCAAACTGCCTTCCAGGTTTCCCAGCGACTTTTGTCAAATAGTATTTTCCTGTCTCAAAATGTTGGGTCTTTAGCTTTGCCAAACATTAGATTATTATGGTCATCTAATACTGTATATTGTGCATCTAATCTATTTTACTTATCCACCTCTATTTCTCAGCCAAGACCAAATTGTTTTGATGATTACTACTTTGTAATACAGTTTGAGATCTGATACTGCTAAGCCACCTTCTTTCATTTTTTATTCATTCCCTTGATATTCTTAATATTTTGTTCTTCCAGATAAATTTTATTATTTTTCTAGCTCTATTTTTTTTTGGTAAATTGATTGGTATGGCACTGAATAAGGAGATAGTCATTTTCATTCTTTTTTTTTTATTGTATCTTGATTTCTCATAAAGTCATTAGCTTCCATTTGCTCAATCCTAATTCTTAAGCAATTATTTTCTTCAGAGAGATTTTGTATCTCCTTTTCTATTTGGCTTTCTAAGATGTTGACTTTTTTATGACCCTCCTGTATCACTCTCTTTTCTCTTTCCATTTTTTCCTCTACCTCTCTTACCTTATCTTCAAAGTCCTTTTTGAGTACTTCCATGGCTTGAAACTAATTCATATTTTTCTTGGCAGCTTTGGATATAGGAGTTTTGACTGTGTCATCTTCTAAGGGTGTATTTTGATCTTCCTTGTCATTAAAGAAAATTTATGTGGTCTGCATTTTTTCTGTCTGCTCATTTTGCCAGCCTATTTCTTGACTTTTAACTCCTTCTTAAATTGGGGCACTGCTTCCAGGGCACACTGTCCCAAGCTTCAGGGGTCCCAGGTGGTATGATTTAAAGAGAAGCACGTTCTACACTCCTCTGGCCTGTGCTCTGGTCTGTAAGTAACCACAGACCTACTTCCTCTTTAACCCAAGAACAGAATTCCATTTCACTGTATTTGCAAGCCCTGGCATGCCTGTGCTCCTCCCCCACCCGGGCCACCACTCAAGACTGCTTACTAGTTCCTGAGCAGGGAGAACACAACAGAGTTCGGCCTCAGCACCAGCAGAAACCCCTGCAGTCTCCATTCTGTGAGCTGAGTTCCAGAAGTGGCTGCTACCTCAGCTGATTCCAAGGTTCTGGAGGCCTGGTTCTCTGCGGCTGGAGCTGGGTCTGTGTCAGGATGGCCGGAATCTGCACTGCACTCTCTCCCTGGTGTAACAGACCTTTCCTGCTGACCTTCTAAACTGTCTTTGGCTGGAAAATGAACTTACCCCATCCTTTTGTGGGTTATGATGCTCAAGTAATTGTCTATTGACATTATTTGAAGGGATTTGGAGATATTTGTGAGAAAGCTCCAAGCAGTCACTGCCTGTCCTCTGCCATGTTGGCTCTGCCCATGTTGCCTCTCTATGATTTGTTCTTTGACCCACTCATTGTTTAGCATTAGATAATTTAATTTCTGATTATTTTTTTTTGAGGGGCAATGAGGGTTAAGTGACTTTCCCAGGGTCACATAGCTCGTAAGTGTCAAGTGTCTGAGGCCAGATTTGAACTTAGGTCCTCCTGAATCCAGGGCTGGTGCTTTATCCACTGTGCCACCTAACTGCCCCCTTCTGATTAAATTTTAATCTATGTTTCTATGAACCTTTATTGAATGTAATTTTTGTTGCATTATGATCTGAAAAGAATACATTTCATATTTTTGTTTTTCTTCATTTGGCTGTGAGGTATTTATTCCATAATACATAGTTAATTTTTGCATAATTTCAATTCCCTTTCAGTTTTCTTCAGAGATCTATCACATCTAACTTTTCTAAAATACTGTTTGTCTCTTGAACTTTCTTATATATTTTCATATGGTTGGGTTAGACAAATTCCCATAATTCATCAATGGGTTTGAGGCCTGCTGGTTATCTTCATCCTGGCTTAGCCCTTCTGCCAAGACAGTTTATGGGGGTATGGCCAGGGCACATTCTGAAGCTTCTTGGAGATACTGGTGAAAGCTGGTTGAATCAGGTGGATACAAAAAGGTAAATAAGCATCTCTGAAAAGGCCTTAGGAGGCCCTCACACTAGAAGTTTTAGTCCTCTTGAACACCACACACACCCTACTCTTGTCTATTTGCCAAGAAAACCCTAAATAAATTTATAAAGAATTGGACACGTCTAAACAACAACAAAAAAATGGGTGGGTGAGAAAAATTTGTTCCATTGACCATGAAGGTGGCTGAAACTAAGGCTAATTACTATAGACTGCTTAGAGCTTAGTCAGACTTTGAAGATACTAAGGTCATCCAGTGAATCCTAGACCAGTGTCAGTAATTGTAACTTTTGTCTTACCACTGGAGTTTAATGACTAAGTAAGAGAAAATTAGACTGATGACTTTATGCAGGCGACTCACTTAAATAAAATTCAAACGTGTCAAAACGTCATCCATGATACCATTGTTCTTCAAAAACAAAGGACAAACAACAACTCCTTCAGACTACCTTAATAATAAAATTCTTAGGAGTTGTAATTATCATATGCCCATCTAGAAATGTAAATATTTTAACATTATTGATTCCTATATTATATCTCTTTCGTATTTACCTTTTTATCCTTCTTTTGGATCTTGTATTTGAAAGTGAAATTTTTCTATTAGGCTATGATATTTTCATCAGAAATGCTTGGAAGTCCTCTATTTGAATAGATATATATTCCCCCCCCCGAAGAATTATATTCAATTTTGTAGGGTAGGTTATTCGTGGTTTTAATTCTAGGTCCTTTGCCATCTGGAATATCATATTCCAAGCCCTCTAATACTATAATGTGGAAGCTGATAAAACTTGTGTGATTCTGACTGGCTTCACAATATTTGACTTTTTTTCTTACTGCTTGCATTATACTCTCCTTGACTAGACAGCTCTGAAATTTGACTATAATATCTCTGTGACTTTTCATTTTGGAATCTTTTTAAGGAGTCTAGCAGTAGCTTCTTTCAATTTCTATTTTACCCTCTAGTTCTAGGATATTAAGGCAATTTTCTTTGATAATTAGATGAGATGTCTACGTTCTTTTTTTGACCATGACTTTTAGGTAGTCCAGTAATGTTTAAATTTTCTCTCCTCAATCTATTTTCTAGATAAGTTTTTTTTCAATGAGTTATTCCACATTTTCTCCTATTTTTTTATTCTTTTGATTTTTTTTATTGTTTCTTGGTGTCTCATAGAGTCCTTCACTTCCACTTGCCTGATTCTTATGCTTAAGGAATTCTTTTCTTCAGTGAGCGTTTATACCTCTGTTTCTATTTGGCCAATTTCCACATTTTATTGCATTCTTCAATTCATTGGGTTTTTCTGCTTCTTTTACCAATTGGCTAATTCTGTGATTTTTTTTTTTAATGTGTGTTTTTCATGTGTTTTTTAAATGGGAGGAAGACTCTCACACTCTTAGATAGCTAGATGAAGACTGTTTTTCCTCTCTCTTTCTCTCTGCTAACTCCTAATATACTTTAATAAATGCTTAATGCCCAGAGATTGGTGCTAAAGCTTTTCTAATTTAAGGTGATCACACATTAGATTTTAAACATCACAGCTGGAATTTTAGACTTTACATGAATATCATAGACTTAGAATGTGTCCACTTCTCTCCATTCATAGAGATACCATCATAGTTCAGGCCTTCATCTTAACTTCCTAATTAGTCTTTCTACCTCAAATCATACCCCATTCTAATCCATACTCCACACAGCTATCAAAAGTTACTCTCATAAAGCATAGATTTGACCATACTACACCCTTTACTCAATAAACTCAAGTGTCTCCCTATTACATGGAGGATCAAATATAAATTCTAATGCTTGGTATTCAAAATTTTTTGTGACTTGGTCCGTTCCCAGCTTGCTAATCTTCCTATATTTTTACAATGTTCCCTACACACAATGACCCAGCCATAATACTTGTTTTTGCTTGCAGATGACATTCCACCTTCCATATTCCTGGCTGTTCTCAGTTGCTAGAATGCTCTCCCTATGCCTCTTATAATGTATGCCTTTTTTCAAGACTCATTTTAAATACTGTCATCTGCAGGAAGTTTTTCAAAATTTCCAAGCTGCTATAGCCTTTCTCTATAAGGTTACCCTCCATCTATTCTCTTATCTTTTGTATATGTTCTTCCTCTTTACCTTATCCCCCTGGCTTCCTGGGTTTCCTTCAAGGCAACTCCTTTTGTGTCTGCAGGAATGCTTGTCCAATCATTCTTTCTCTCTACCCTCACTGCTAATGTCTTTTTTCTGAGATTATTTTTCTTAACATTGCATATATCTCATATGTCAAATTGTTTGAATGTTGTCTTCCCCATTAGAATATGGGTTCCTTAAGAAAAGGTACTATGTGGAGACTCCAGGATAAGGAAAGAAAGTGTGTGCTATCATTGAGGAAACAGACCATGGGCCGCACAGGTTGGGTAGCCTGAGCCTCCTGCTGCTCTAAATCCTCAGAGCTGGGATAGTGGATCAAGATTTCTATAAGATCCTATGGGTACCCTGGGTTTATATGTAAAAGATATTAAAAAGGCCTATCAGAATCTGGCTCTCCAGCTTCATCCTGACCAGACCACTGATGACCCAAAAGCACAAGAGAAGTTCCAAGATCTATGAGCTGCCTATGAGGTACTATCAGATGAGTAGAAATGAAAGCAGTTTGAAGCTTGAAGATGGACTGAAGGATGGTCACTAGAGCTCCCATGGGGATATCTTTTCACATTTCTTTGGAGAGTATGGCTTCATGTTTGGAGGAAGCCCATGCCAGCAGAACTGGAACATTCCAAGAAGAAGTGACTTTGTTGTGGACCTAGAAGTCACTTTAGAAGAAGTATATTTAGGAAATTTTGTGGAAGTGGTTAGAAATAAATCTGTGGCCTGGCAGGTACCTGGCGAACAGAAATTCAATTGCCACAAAAGATGAGGACAACAAAGCTAGGGCCAGGGAGTTCCAGATGACTCAGGAAGTGGTCTGTGACAAATGTCCCAGTGTCAAGATGATGAAAGAAGAATGCACTCTGAAGGTGGAAATAGAAGCAGGGGCAAGAGACGTCATGAAGTATCCCTTCATTGGAAAAAGTGAGCCACATGTGAAAGGGGAGCCAGGAGATTTGCATTTTTGGATGAAAATTCTCAAGCATTCTGTTTGAAAGGCATGGAGATGATTTATACACAAATGTGACAATCTCCCTGGTGGAGTCGCTGATAAGCTTTGAGATGGATATCAGCACCTGGATGGCCACAAAGTTCAAGTGGTGCAGTTTAAGATTACCAGTCCAGGGGCTAAGCTATGGAAAAAAGGAGAAGGGCTGCCTAGATTTGAGAACAACAACAACATCAGGGACACTCTCTTAATCACCTTTGATGTTGAATTTCCAAAGGAGCACTTTACAGAGCAACAGAGAGAAGGTAAAAAACAGGTACTGGAGCAAGAATTAGTACAAAAGATCTACAATGGATTGAATGGATATTAAGGCCAAGATGGCGGAGGAAAGGCTGTGAATTTTGGAGCTCCCCACACCATCTTTCCACATTACTCCATAAAAAATGCCATGACAACTCCTGGAGCAGCCAAACCCACAAAAGAACAGAGTGAAAACATTTTCAAGCCAAAGACTTCTTAAAAGGCCTTTAGGAAAGGTCTGCTATATCAGGGTGAGAGAGGAGCACAGCACATGCCCCCAGATCCAGATCCAGGGAGGCCACACCTCCAGAGCCTGGTAATCTTCAGCATCAGCAGCTTCTTCTGAAACTTGGCTCATGGACCAGTGAGGGGGTCTAGTGGTTGGCTGGTGGGATATAGTAGGGGTCTCTGCAAGAGCAGAGGCAGAAGCACTGTTCCTCAGGAAGTGGGCTTGAGTGTCAGTGTCCCAGTCAGGGAGGGACACAGGCACTCCAAGTTTGCAGACCACAGACCAGAGAGAATCAGATTTCAATAAGATTTCTGCTTCCAGGTTAAAGAGCAAGCAGGCCCATGGTACCAGGTGAGATGGGAACGAGCCTCTCCTTAAATCATACTACTTGAGACACTCTGAAGCTTTGGTCAGTGTGTCCTGGAAGCAGTGCTCCACTTTAAGAAGGAGTTAAAAGCCAAGAAATAGACTGGCAAGATGAGCAGGCAGAAAAAGCAGCAGACCATTGAAAGTTTCTTTGGTGACAAGGTAGAGCAAAATAGACCCTCAAAAGAAGATAACAAAGTCAAACTTCCTACATCCAAAGCTTCCAAGAAAAATATGAATTGGTCTCAGGCCATGGAAGCTCTCAAAAAGGACTTTGAAAATAAATTAAGAGAGGTAGAGGGAAAAGTAAGGCAAGTATTGGAAAAAATAGAAATAGAAATGAGAATGAAGCAGGAGGGTCACGAAAAAAAAGTCAACAGCTTGAAAAGCCAAATTGGACAAATGGAAAAAGAGGTACCTAAACTTTCTGAAGAAAATCATTGCTTAAGAAATAGGATGCAGCAAATAGAAGCTAATGACTTTATGAGAAATCAAGTTACAATAAAGCAAATACAAATGAATAGAAAATTAGAGGGCAATATGAAATATCTCCTTGGAAAAACAGCCGACCTGGAAAATAGATCCAGGAGAGATAATTTGAAAATCATTGGACTACCTGAAAACCATGACCAAAAAAGGAACTTAGACATCATCTTCCAAGAAATCGTCAAAGAAAATTTCCCTGATAGTCTAGAAGCAGAAGGTAAAATAGAAATTGAAAGAATCCACCAATCACCTCCAGAAAGAGATCCCAAAAGGAAAACTTCCAGGAATATGATAGCCAAATTCCAGACATCCCAGGTCAGGGAGAAAATATTGCAAGCAGCTAGAAAAAAGGAATTCAAGGACTGTGGAACTACAGTCAGGATAACACAAGATCTAGCAGCTTCTATATTAAAAGACCAGAGGGCATGGAATATGATATTCCAAAGGGCAAAGGAACTGGGACTACAGCCAAGAATCACCTACCCAACAAAACTGAGTATAATCTCTCAGGGGGAAAAATGAGACTTCAATGAAAAAGAGAATTTTCAGGCAGTATTGATGAAAAGACCTAAACTAAATAGAAAATTACACTTTTAAATATAATACCCTAGAGAAGCATAAAAAGATAAACAGGAAAAAGAAATCATGAGGGATGTTAAAAGGTTAAACTGTTTACATTCCTACATGGGAAGATGATACTTCTAACTCATAATAACTTTCTCAGTATTAGGGCATCTAAAAGAAATATATTTAGAAGGCATAGGTGTGAATTGAATATGAAGGGATGATTTCTATAAAGCATTTATTTTTTGTTTATCCTATTTTTTTGTGGGGCAGACTGGGTGGGTTGGCTTATATCTGGAGCTGGATTTGGGCTTGGGACCTCCCGGGTCCAGGGCTGGTGCTTTGTCCACTGTGTCACCTAGCTGCCCCATGATGACATCTTTAAAATAAAGTTAAGGGGTAAGAGAAATGCACTGGAAGAAAGGGAAAGGGAGAGGTGGAATTGGGCAAAGTAGCTCACATAAAAGAAACAAGAAAACATTTTTGGAATGGAGGGGAAGATGGGAAAGGAGCAGGGGAGTGACTGAGCCTTAATCTCATCAGAATTGGCTCAAAGAGGGAATAACATACTCACTTAAGTGGGCATAGTAATATATTTTGCCCTGCAGAAAAATGGGAGGGGAAGGGGATAATGGGGGAAAGGTGAAGGAAGGAAGGGAATTTTGGGAGAGGGGGCACCAAAAAGCAAAACACTTTTGAGGAAGGATAGTGTGAAAGAAGTTAGAAAATAGAGTAAATATCATGGGGAAGGAATAGGATGGAGGGTCATACAGTTAGCAATAGTAATTGTGAAAGAAATGATGAGCAGGATGCTATCAGAAGGACATATGAAAAATGCAATCCGTCTACAGGGAAAGAACTGATGTTATATGAATATAGATAGAAGTATATTTTTCTTTTGTTAATTCCTCTTTCTAAAGTTATTTTGTCTGTTTTCTTCCACAACCTGACTAATGTGGAGATGTTTTGCATGACTTCACATGTATAACTTATGTTGAATTACTTGATTTCTTATGGAGGGATAAGGAGGGAGGGAGGAAGAAAATTTGGAACACAAAGTTTTAAAAAATCAATATTAAAAAATTTTTACATGTAACTTGGGAAAAATTTTAAATAAATAAAAAAGAAAGGATATTAAGTGGATAAAATTACACTTTGTTTAATATGACAAATGGATCAGAGATGTTTATTATCAGCAGGTGTGCTTTTTACAAGATTTTTGTTTTCTAATGATCTTCATGGACTGAATGAGAAAGTTTCCACTTGTCCATTTGTAATCAGAAAAGGAATGTGGAAACTGACCAAAAGGTTAACCATTTCTCTCCTTTTGAGGAGCTGATGCCTGGTGCTCTCTGCAGCATTCTAGAAACTGAAACTGAAGTAGCAATGGCAGGCTGTGACTACGCACATCCTCTTTAGGAATTGGAATGTTGGTTCACTGTTTCACTCAAAGTATCAAGTAGAGAGGTCTTTTTAAAATACATATGGTTGTTACTTTAAGAGGAAAAAAAGGTACTGTTTTTGCCCTCCTCCCCCTTTTTTTTGTTTTTTGATGAGGCAATTGGGGTTAAGTGTCTGAGGCTGGATTTGAACTCAGGTCCTCCTGAATCCAGGGCTGATGCTCTATCCACTGTGCCACCTATCTGCCCCCCATCTCCCCCCTTTTTGTCCCTACAACATAGTACAATGCCTGGCTCATAGAAGCCACTTAATAAATGCTTCCTGAGTGATTGACTGATATAACTATTGGAGAATCAGAATCTGAAAGTGCATGGAAGCTGAGAGGTTATGCCTGTGGCAGGTATCCCAGGACACATTTTCTCCTTCAGCCAAATTGTCAGGAAGTAGTTAATATTAATATCTTGCCACATTTGATTGATGATCTAATAGCCACCTTTTGATGCTAGAAGAAGTGAGTGAAATGAAAAGGAATTGAAGCTTTGATCCATACCTGAACATGAGCCCTTTCTACATTTTGTTGTTCAGTTACTTTTAGTCAGGTCCAGCTCTTTGTGATCTCATTTGGGATTTTCTTGTCAAAGCTACTGGAGTGATTTGCTATTTCCTTTTCTGCCCATTTTACAGAAGAGGAAACTGAGGCAAACAAGGTTAATTGAGTTGCCCAAGGTTACACAGCTATTAAGTGTCTGAAGCTATATTTGAATTCAGGAAGAGGAGTCTTCCTGACTCCAGGCCCAGCACTCTGTGAACCACATCACCTAGCTTACTTTTCTAAAACATACCCGACAAGTAGTTATCCTTGAAGGCTTCTTGTTAGGTCCACCTGCCAAGGCAGGCCATTCCATTCAACCTCTAATTGCTAGGAAGTTTTTCCTTACATCAGGCCTAAATTTTGATATTTGCAATTTTTACCTCCTTTACCTTTTGGGGTTGAAGCAGAAGAAGTCTAACTCTTCTCCCCCATGACAACTCTTTAAAGTGACTTCCTTTGAAAAAAAAAAAAAGATACAGTGCTCTTTCAGAAGAAATGAAAATTTAAAAAATTAAAAAGAAATTTGCTCATTTCATAAACACAATAGCTCCTGAGTTATTTTTCATTAATATTCTCATATGACCTACTTTTAATTAAATCATTTTAGCCAGGTGGAAGCCAGAGGAAGGAGGAAATGTACCTTGGTTCTCATATTCCTGTGAAATTTGAATGGTGAGCCTCAGGCTAAAATCCTCATTTTAAATGTGCTGGAGGCTTTTTAAAATGTGTGAAATATTGAGATATCAGTTTCATTTCAAGGTTTCATTCTATTCTGAATGCATACCTAAATCATTCTGTTTGTTACATTAACCTGATTAGCATTTTTCTGCCATTAAATGTAGGATATAATTAAATACATGGATGAAACATTCATAAAACAATTGTTTGGGAAACCTACCTGAAAATTCTGTGTTTCCATAAAGGTGGATAACAGCTTGATATTAAGAACATATTTTACTCTCAGTACTTTTCTGATACCCCTGTCACAACAAGTGCTTTCAAGTGTCACATACCTATACAATATATTTTCTTTCTAATTAGAATAATAAAGTTCTCTTGTAATGCTATAAAATGTGTCAATAAACCATATTAGCCGGGGACTTTGTGAATAATGAATTGTGATTTCATTGGTATAAATAAAAAAAAATCAATGACATGTTAAGGAAAGGGGCAAATTATAAATTTTATTGACATTTTAGTGAAAAAGTAGTAAAGATTGTCAAACTTACTTTTTAATTTTATCATTTATTTTACCCTTTAATTTTTATTTTCTCTAATTACATGCAAAACCAATTTTTAACATTATTATTTTTAAAATTTGAGTTTGAAATTCTCACCCTTCCATCTTTCTCCCACTCATTGAGAAAGCAAGCAATTTGGTATAGATTATACATATTTCCATATTATTCATGTTTTGAAAGCAACAGACCAGAAAAAACACCAAGAAAATTGAAGAAAGTTTAAAATATATGCTTTGATGTGTGTTCAGACTTCATCATTCTTTCTGTGGAGATAAATAGTATTTTTCATCATAAGTCCTTTGGAACGGTCTTGAATAGTTGTATTGCTGAAAACAGCTAAGCCATTCATATCTTACAACATTCCTGTTAATGTGTACAACATTCTCGTGGTTCTGCTCATTTTGCTTTGCTTCAGTTTATGTAAGTCTTCTCAGGTTTTTCTGAGAGAATTCTGCTCGTCATTTCTTATAGTAAAAGAGTATTTCATAACAATCATATACTATAACTGATGGGCATTCCTTCTATTCCTAATTCTTTGACATGACTAAAATAACTATTATAAACATTTGTGTACATATAGATAATTTTTCATTTTGCTTTTTATCTATTTGGGATGCAGACTTAGTAGTGGCATTGCTGAGTAAAAAAGGTATGCATAGTTTTATAGCCCTTTGAGCAAAGTTTCTAATTGCTCTCCAGAATTGTTGAATCAGTTCACAACTCAACCAACAATGGATTAATATATTAATTTTTTTCCATATCCCCTATAACATTTGTCTTTTCTGTCATAATAAACAATCTGATAAGCCTCAGAGTTGTTTTAATTTGCATTTTTCTAATCAATAGTGATTTAGAACATTTTTTCAGATAACTATAAATAGCTTTACCTGTTCATATTCTTTGATCATTTATCAAATTAGGAGAGTATCTCTTATTTTTTTTATAAATTTGACCCAATTCTTTCCATATTTGAGAAATGAAGCCTTTATCAGAGTATCTTGCTACAAATTTTTTTCTGCAATTATGAATAGTGTATATTTACCTCCATCCTATTTTCCACCTGTTTATTACTACTCACTCCTTTAACCCTGTCCACCTTCCCTTCTATAAACACTTTTCCTTCATTTTCTTTCTCCTTTCCTATTTTCCTGGAGGGTAAAATAGATTTTTATACCCAACTATGTTATTTTCTCGTTGAGCCAATTCCATCATGCGTAAGGTTCAAGTGCTTTCCCCCACCTCTTCTATCTTCCCATCCCCCATTCTAACTTTCCCTTTCCCCTTCTTCCAATTCATTCCTCTTTCTCACCCTTTAATTTTATTTATTTTTTAGCTATCATTCTATCATATTCAATTTACATCCATACCCTCTGTGTATGTATATACTCCTTCTAAATGCCTTAATAGTGATACAGTTCTTAGTTAAAACTATCATCTTCCCATGTAGGAATATAAATAGTTTAACTTTATTGAATACCTTATGATTTCTCTTTCCTGTTTATCTTTTTATGCTTCTCTTGATTCTTATATATGAAAGTCAAATTTTCTATCCAAATTTTCTTTTATTCTGGAATATCAGGACATTAGCCCCATTTTATAAGTGATAAAACTGAGACTCAAAGAAGTAATAATCCTTAAAAATAAGGACTTTAAAAATTCTTGTTATTTTATCTGCAATCCTGGACATAGAATAAATGCTTAATAGATGCTTGTTAATTGATTGATCGAATGACTTGCCCAGGGTAATTTAAATATGAAGAGGTTGGGCATGGATTTGAGCCCAGTCTTCTTGATCACCATGATAATATGGTGCTATAATGTAATATAAATTTACTGAAGGTAGAGACTTTTTATGTTGCAACCTTAGTTCACCTGTAGCATATACTTTATATGCTACATATACATGGAATATGCTTCCATAGCCTTCCAAGGAAGCTTTTCATGTGGTGTATGATTAATAATTGTTTTTAGGATTGAATTTTTGAAATTTCCAGTGGATAAATTTGGATTTCTAAGAGTCAGTTCATATTTTTGAAAGTTATTTCCCATTGTTTTTACCATCAAATACTATAAATGTAGCAGCTATTCCGTATGGCATTTGAAATTTTAATGTCAAGACCTGAACATCCACATGCAGGAAATGCAGATTAGAAGATTAGAAAATTCAGAGTAGAACTCAATAGTCAATTATCTATGGATTTTTTTTTGGCTGTTGCTTTTTTTTTTTTTTTTGAGATTTCACAATTCTCTCTGTTCTTTATTTCATTTTAATGGATTGAGGTGGACTTTTTGTTTGTTTTCAAATCAGTGAAGGAGTGAGCAGGCTTATGCCATATTCTAAGCACAGAACAAGCAAAGGTCTTGTGGATAGGAAATGGAAGTGTGATTTCATTGGTATAAATAACTCCCGGGTTCAGAAATAGAAATTCTCTCTGCCAATGTAGGACCAGATCTCTCCAACTTACATTCCTTAGAGAGGGGTCTAAGATTTTAAGAAGTTATATAGGGGGAAGCTAGCTGGCGCAGTGGATAAAACACCAGCCCTGAATTCAGGAGGACCTGAGTTCAAATCCGGTCTCAGACACTTGACACTTACTAGCTGTGTGACCCTGGGGAAGTCACTTAGCCCTCATTGCCCCACAAAAACAAAAACAACAACAGAAACAAACAAACAAACAAAAGAAGTTATATATCCAGGGTCATAAAGATATTACATATCAGAGATGAAACTTGAATCCAAGGCTTCCTGACTTTGTTTTGTTGTTGCTGAGTTTTTCTGCCATGTCCAACCCTTCATGACTTCATTTGGTGTTTTCTTGGCAAAGACACTGGAGTAGTTTGTCATATCCTTTTCCAGTTCATTTTATAGATGAGGAAACTGAGATAAACAGTGTCACTTAGCTAGTAAAAATCTGAGGCCAGATTTGATCTTATGAAGATTTTTTTTTTACTCAAGGCCTGGCACTCTTATCTACTGTGCTACCTAGCTGACCTAGCATCCTGACTCTGAGACTAGCTATTACATTATACTCTCTTTCATGGTCATATGATTTTTTATATAGATAATCTCACACCAGATTAAGCCTACTTAACAGATTTAACAACTGAAAATTATTATTTTTACTATTTGTAATAATGTACTAAATTTAATGTTAGGGTAGCATGATATAATAAATAGAACTCTATCTGATAGTGAGGAAGACCCAATTTCATGTCATGTCTCTGATACAAACCACCTGTGTGACCATGGGTAAGTTACTTAATGAATCAGTTCTGTAGACAACTCTAAGACTTTGCCATGCACTTTCAAAAGTTTTGGATTTTAAACTTTGGAGGCTTTAAAAATGTAGTTTATGTAAAGCAATATATCTTGTTCAATCCTGAATCATTCTCTCATCAGCAGCTTTGTTAAATGAATAAAATATCAGTGTTGAGACTATATCTACCTTGTCCAATCTCAAACAATAACGAGTGATGAGAATGATGAATCCATAGTCATTATCATCATCACTATCAAGTTGCTGTTATTTCTCAGGAGTTCTAATCTTTGTATGTTTCATTTTAAACTATTTATTACACATTTACATAACTAAAGTAATACACTCAGAACATTAATTAGCCAAGCTGTTTGACATGATAAAAATTATATATCTTAATTTTTGGTTCTAGATTTCCTTTATGCTTTTATTATTTTGTTCACATACTCCCTAGCACTCTCTCTGTCCAAATTCTATTAGGGAGGATAGAACGTCCCTCTTTATGTCTTCTGATTTCTCTGTGACAGTCAGAAAGAAAAAAAAAAAAGGAGAGAAGAAAACTCTTGGTTTGGCTCCATGCTTAACTGCTCCTGGCCAAGCTTTTGTTTGGGACTGTTTGGCCAGGATTGCCTTCAGGCATTGTGCCTGAACAAAACATCTTAGAAGACATTCCCCGACTTTGCATAATGCAATAATAGGGTGCCAGGGACTGTCTTTCATTCCTATGCCCTACATCAGAGGAACAATTGGCTTTATTTTTTTTTATTTAATAACTGAAGCAGTCAAAGACTAGTGATTTCTTTTCTGTCAGACAGTGCTTTGCTTTTGCGAACAGATCAGTCCCAATGATAATTTAATAAAATACAGTAAGAAAAGTCTATGTCCTAGGAAAGTTTTAGATGGATGCACAAATTCAATTTTTAAAAATAATTGACAATTTATCTCCTACTTAAATATTAAAATAAATGGACCATACTGAAATCCAATAGCAATAACATTTTCTATTTTCAGTCCCTGATTCTTAAAAGAAAACATAAATAGGTCTTAGAATTACATTTAGTTATGTGTTGTGTTTATATATATATATATATATATATATATATATATATATACACACACACATATGTGTATATACACACATATATGTGTTGTATCATATTATATAATATTATATCATATATTATTTTTATTTTTTACATTTTAGCTCCCTGTGGAAGTCGTTCAACAGGTTCTGAAGGCACTGTGTTATCACCAAATTATCCTAAAAACTACAGTGTGGGACATAATTGCGTTTATTCTATAGCCGTTCCCAAGGAGTTTGGTAAGTAAGATGAATCTTATACAGTATTTTATTCTGGTTATACTTTATTTCCCTATGTGTCTATTTAAAAGTCTATGCTTATGATCAATCAAATACTTGCTAATTTTTAGCTAGATTTTTAATAGTAAGATTTTGAGGTCATCAATTCATTTGAATTTACAGACAAGTACACAGGTAAACAACAATACAAAAATGAAAACAGGATTGTTTTTAATTTTTAAATTACGTTTCTATTATGTTATCTTTCAAATGTTTTAAACATGGGTTGGCACATGAAAAATTTCCAAAACAAAAATAAGATCAGCAAAATGATAGATCATGCATATGGTTGAAGATAGTGATGTGATAACAGTTGCAAAATTTGGTATGAATATTTGGACTCTATCTTTGGCCCAAATTCCTTTAAGATGCCCAGAAGTTAGTGACATTCATTTAAAACATCCAATTTCCATTGTGACAAAGGAGATCAGAAAGACAGGAAAGGACATTTCTGCTGTTGCCATTGACTGTTCAGCCTTGGCATTAAGAATACAACATCCTTTTCTGAATCCCTTGATTGGAAGTCTCTGATGCCACTTCTCTGGGTTTCTAAAGCTTTCAGATCTGAGTTCAGCTGGATGCAGAACAGTTTCATTAAATTCTGATTCCTTGTGGAAAGGGAGCAAGTTTTAGTGAGAAGTATATTAGGAGAGGAAGCATAAAAACTCATGGTACTGAAGGAACGATTTGACATTTGACTATAAGGTGATACTAGAAAGCATAGGTTGATAACTATTTATTCTGAAGATCTAGATCTGGATGACTGGACATCTTAGCATAAGGGCTTTGGCATAACTTGATTGCTAGATTACATCTCAAAGAAACGGAATTTTGTGGCTAATATAAAATATGCTGATGGGTCCAGTCCAATTCCCCACAAGGGAATGATGTTCTCTACGGATTCTTTTTTCTATTCCATTAGTATGCCCAGAGATTTTTTTAGAGGTCAAAGACTTATCGTTTAATAATAGCATTTTCTGTGAGGTATCAAAGGTATCACACTTCCATTGGCATAATCTTTTTTTAAAATTTAGTTTTCTTTTGTTGTTTTCTATATTCTGCTTAATAAGATTTCTCTCTGTTAAAGTATTAAATCCAAATTCAGTAGTTGTATTAGTAAATAGAATGATAATTAAGAAGAAAACAAACAAAAAAACCTTTTTTTTTTCCTTTTGCATGTATGACACCAGCCACATTGTTAATACTTGAATGATGATACTGTGTGCTGGGCTTGAAGTCAAGAAGCATCATCTTTCAGAGTTCAAATCTGACTTCAGATACTTACTAGCTTTGTGACACTGGGCAAGTCACTTAGCCCTGTTTGCCTTATTTTTATCATCTGTAAAATGAACTGGAGAAGGAAATGGCAAACCACTCTAGTATCTTTGATAAGAAAACCTCAAATTTGGAAACAAAAATTCAGATAAAACTAAAATGACTGAACAAGTTTTAATTATTTAATCATTGAATATTGATTGAGTGCCCAGGCTATGCCAAATATTCAGGAACAGAGCAGGGGTAAGGAGGGATTGTATAGAATTTGTGATTTTATCAGTGTGAGGAGCTTCTAAAAAGGAAATTATCTATGCAAATATATAAGCACCTTCTTTGCAATTGTCTTTGACAGTGGCCTGGGCTACAAAGAAGGTAAATGACTAACCCACTGTCACAATTTAGTTTTTGTTTGAGTCAAAGTGTTAACACAGTACTTCCTAAGTCCAAGGCCAGGATGTCTCTCAGTTTTCTCAGTTTAAGTGAAGATGAAGATGAAAAAGAAGTTCTTGAGAGCTTCTAATGTCTTCTGGCAAAGAACCAGGAATGTCTTACTGGGATTGCATGGTCTTCTACTCTAAGTGAGGACTAGAATGATTCATGGATTCTCACTCCTTTCTAAGACTCATGCCATTAATTTCAATATACAGTTGAGCCCTATTCAGGATAAGAATAGATAGTGAAATGCATCCTTTTGTCTACCAACATGTACAGACATTTAATATACACAAATCATGTACATATCTACTTGCACATGATCTGAAATTATTCTCAGATCTGTTGATCTAGCTCCAACCTCCAGTCTCACATCTTCAGTTGCCTGCTGAACATCTCAAAAAACATGTCCTATAGATATCTTAAATTCAATGTGTCAAAAATAGAAATTATTATCTATTCCCCAAAACTCTCTCCTCTTCCCTATTTCCTTATTAATACTGAGGGAACTGCCATGGTCCCAAATCAAGTGGGCTCAAAAACTAAATGTCATCTTCAGTTCCTCACTCTCATCATAGGCAACTAGGCATCTCAGTGTATAGAGCCCCGGGCTTGGAGTCAAAAAGTCCTAAATTCAAATTTAGCCTCAGACATTAAGCAATTCTGTGACCTTGCACAAGTTGCTTAAGTTCTATCTGCCTCATTTTCTACAATTGTAAAATGGGGATAATTACAAGCATCTGTACTTGCCAGGGTCTTTGTGAGGATCAAATAATGTGATATTTGTAAGCACTTCACATGATTCCTGGCACATAGTAGTCCTTAATAAAGGCTTCTTTTCTTCCTCCATGTTCAATCACGGACTAAGTTCTATCCATTCTACCTTCTCAACATCTTCTTGTATATATTCCTTTCTCTCCTCTGAAATTTCCCCTACCCTAATGTCCCCATTATCTCATGACTGGATTATTGAAATAAACTATTGGTTGGTATCCATGCCTCAAGACTCTCCCCACTCCAATCCATCCTCTGCTCATCTGATATTCCTAAAGCTACGAACTGACCATGTCCAGACTCAGGACATTTTCACTGGCTAACCCCCTCCTCTCCTATGACCATTGGCTTCCCTAGTTCAAGTCTCAATTAAAATTTTACCTTCTACAGGAAACCCTTCTAATTCTAAATACCTTTTCTTTTATGATTATCTCTAATTTATTCTGCATATCTTGCTTATACAAAGTTCTTTGCATGTTGTCTCCCCTGTTATACTGTGGGATTCTTGAGAATGGGGATTATATTTGCCCTTTCTTTGTATCTCCAATGTTTAGCATGGACACTTCCACACAATAGGCACTTAATACATACTTAGTGACCTGATCTGACCCATATATACAATTTCATAACACTCCTACCCATCCTGAGAAGAGTTTGTAAATGAATAAATCTGCAACCTATTGAAGAGCAGATTCTTACTGTGTAATATATATATATATATATATATATATTACATTACACAGTATAAATACATATATATATTACACAGTATATGTATATACATATACATACACACACACACACACATATATATATATATATATATATATATATATATATATATATAAATAATTAAAACCTGGGGGAATTATATCACCCCCTTGTAGTGGAACTTCATTATATATTCCTTTTCTATTCTAGACCCAGGATAGGAACAGCACCTCTTCTAAACTTTCTCTTTCTTCCTCAGATCCATAGGGCCACTAATAAACAAATAGATGATGTATTTGCCTCCTAATTTAGTTGAAAAGAGCTAGGTCAACTTTCAGGAAGTCTGCCAATTTCATTATCCTCTTGGAATTATCCAAAGACAGAATAGTGAAGTGTATATAGAGAAGGGCCTCAGAATTATACATCCTTCCTCTGATACCTACTGCTCTATGAGCCTCGACATGTCACTTAACCCCTTAGTGCTCAGATAATACCCAAATACTAAGTGGCACAATGGAAAGAGTGCCAGGCCTGGAGTCAGGAAACCAAGGTTCAAATTTCACCTCAGACTCTTAGTAGCTGTGTGATCCTGGGTTAGTCACTTAACCTCTGTTGCACTCAGTTTCCTCAACTGTAAAATGGGAATAATAATATCACCTACCTCCGGAATTGTTGGGAGGTTCAAATGAGATAATAATTGTAAAGCACTTAACACAGTGCCTCTTGCATTCTAAGTGTTATATAAATGTTAGGTATTCTCATTATTACTATTATCTATAATTCAGCTGTCATTCTGTACTGGCAGAAGGGTATGCTCAATTTGGGTTTATTATTCCAAAGGAAATCATAGGCCCAGATTAAAAAAAAAAAACAAACAACAGCCTGGTTATTTTCTCCTCCTTTGTCTTACTCCAGAACATAGAGCAACCTGAGGTTATCACTATTTGCAGGTTGGCTCTATGGGATAAATATGACATATTTCCTAAAATAGGAATTTTAAATGTTTCCCTCTTAGCAAAATTTGGCTGTATCTTAAGGGAATTATTGGGTTTTAAAAACTGAATTAGGAGAATTGCTTAGTTCGTATGAGAGATCAGTACCTGAAGTCTCTACGATGTATTATAAAAGGCTTAGCTACTTTTTGCTTATTTTTCCAACCAGTGTTTTAGTGATAACAGTGACCACTTGTGAAATATTTTCATTTAAAACCATATTTGATTGTGAATGATCTGCCTCAAGTCAAATTACAGTATGATAGATTTAAAGTTGGAAGGGACTTTAGAGAGCATCTAGTCAAAGTTCCTTATTTTACACATGAGGAAACAGAGGCCTGGAGACATATTTGTCTAAGTAAGATCACATAGCTAGTAAGTGATGGATCTAGGATTTGAACCCAAGTCTCTTGACTACAGATCCTACATACTTTCCACTATATAATGCTGCATTCATAAAATCTTTTTTCAAATTTATTTCTCTAAAGGATGTTCAATTGATCATATCCCTGTATGAGGTCAGTCTGATAAACTTTTTTTTTTTTTTTAGTGAGGCAATTGGGGTTAAGTGACTTGCCCAGGGTCACACAGCTAGTAAGTGTTAAGTGTCTGAGGCCAGATTTGAACTCAGTTACTCCTGACTCCAGGGCCGGTGCTCTATCCACTGCGCCACCTAGCTGCCCCTGATAAACTTTTTAACAGTGAGAAGAGTAGCCATATTATTCCCTAAAACATTCCAAATAGATTGCATAATAGCATAATACCCAAACTTCAGTAATATTGATTGGAACTTTGGGCATTATAATAGTTTTTGCCAAAGTCAGCTTTCCTTGCTTTCTACAGGCTGTCTTTGCCTTTTAAAAATATGTCAGTTGGGGCAGCTAGATGGAGCAGTGGATAGAGCACTGGCCCTGGAGTCAGGAGTACCTGAGTTCAAATCCGGCCTCAGACACTTAATACTTACTAGCTGTGTGACCCTGGGCAAGTCACTTAACCCCAATTGCCTCACTAAAAAAAAAAAAAATGTCAGTTGCTACATTAGTTTGGTTCTAGCTATTAAAATTTACTATGTTTCTCTGGTGAAGTGCTTTAAGAAACATTAAACAATTTACCTCATCTTTAAGATATTTGGTTTTTAGTATTATTTTAGTAACTTGTTTACTTATTTTTTATCGTACTGTAATCTATATAAACTCTAGAGGCCTATTTCTCATCCCTAATTCATATGGCTAAATACTTTCATCCACATCCTCAGAATTCTAGGAGTATTCTTCAGGGACAGTAGGATTTTTCTAATGTTATCAAGTTTAATCTTCATTCCTGTGTATTTTCTCCAATATTAGTGGCTAGGTATAATTAGTATCTCCCTGATAGTGTTTATTGATTCAATAATTAATGGGGAGAGAGAAAGAGAGAGAGAGAGAGAGAGAGAGAGAGAGAGAGAGAGAGAGAGAGAGAGAGAGAGAGATTTGGCTAGTTGGTACCTTTTATATGCATACCCAGTTCTAAATCAGAAGCCAAAAAAGTGATATTGTCACTTACTGTGTAACAGAGAATACCAGCTCCTGCTTTGACATGGAGTTCAGGACACTTCCTTATATGCCAAGAAAATGGATCATCCTGAGTTATATTTCTATATTGAGGGAATTTTAAAAGATATTTCTTAATGTCCATTAGTGAAACCCTCCCCCCCCCCACATACACACAGACAAGAAAAATAGGACCTACCACAAATACACCAGTCATTGCCACAGTTTCCCATACAAAAATGATAGATCAGGTCTTAGAAGAAAGACTGAGCCTAAGTAATCAAGAGAACTATAGTTATACCCATGTGTACCATGTTTTCAGTTTCAGAGAATGATATTGCCATTAGTCATATTTTAGGGCCCAAAAGTACTAAAGAAGAAGACAATTTATATGGATTTTAGCACTATCAATTGCCAATTATTTATTTATTGATTTACTTTGCTTTGTACATCTAAACTCCTAGTGTTGAACATTCCCTTCTTCTAGAAAGATCAGCAACTTTCTATGATGGAGTCTTAGTGAGTTGCCTGTGTTACTTGCTCAAGCTCATGTGACTAATATTTGCTAGAAGGTCTCCAAATCAGGTCCAATTCTAACATCAGCCCTTTATCCTCTATGCAATAGCTTCTTCTTCTGCAGATAGACAATATAAGTCAATCCCTTGTCCACAAGATAGCTTTTCAAATTCTTTCATTTATGTAATCTAAGGAAAGAATCATTCACTTTAGCATATTTCAAAATAAGTAGTTATTTAATCTATTACACATATTCAATCAGTTAGTCACTAAGCATTTATTAAACTTCTGCTATAAGCCAGATACAGTGTTAATAACTAGCACATTGTAATCATTTAATAAATACTTGCTGATTGATTGGTATTAACTAGATCTGGTAAATGTACATAGGTATCTTAAAGTTTGAATAGAAACTTGTTGAAAATAGAATTTCCTAAAAACTTATACATAACACAAACCAAGTTTCTAATACTCTGTAAGACTGATATGTATTTGGGGCAGTTAGGTGGCACAGTGGATAAAGCCCTGGCTCTGGATTCAGGGAGACCTGAGTTCAAATCCAGCCTGACACATGGCATTTACTAGCTGTGTGACCCTGGGCAAGCCACTTAACCCTCATAGCCCTGCAAAAGAAAAATAAAAGACTGATATGTATCAAATATTACTGTGAGAGGAGAATAGATCCTAGTTTAATTTTTTCTTTCAAAATGTTTGCAATTTTATAATTGATAATGAGTTTACTTCTGTACCTTCATTTTAAATTCATGGTATATAGAATCACCTGTTCAACTGATGAAAACTTGTGAGTTATAGAATACTCGAGAAAGAATATTTCCTTTAAACATGCTCCTCAAATGCTCCTTCTTCCTTTCTTTGTAGAAGTGAGAGAACTTGGTTACAGGATATTGCTTATACTTTCAGAAATGGTTGATAATGATAGTTTTGCTGAACCTTTCTCTCTCTCTCTCTTTTGCTCTTTGTTTTAAGAAATGGTTGCATAGGAAGAGTGCGTATTTTTTAAATGAAGGTGATGAGAAAACAAAAGACATATTCATACTTAAAAAAATAAAATTAAAATATGTAGCATCTTGAAATTTTCCTAATTAATTTAGTGAGCTATTAAATGGAAATAAAGTTGCTTCTGTAAATTAAATGAGAAACTTTAGGGTGAGCGCAAGGGAGAAAAAAACAAAAGTGTTACGTTCATGGGTACATAATTTAGCCATAACATCTAAATACATTCTAGTATATGTGAATTTATTCCAGTTTGAGCACCTAGATATTTTTGACCAAACACTAGTATGTCATTGTCATTCACATACAAAGGTATCATTAGTTGTTTTTTTTTTTCCATTCCTGTATGTAGAAGTGTAGTAAAATTATTACTGACAATTTGCTAGCTCCTTTTATCCTTCATATGCCATCCTTTGGAACTAATGAGTTAAATTTATTTGTGGCACCATATGATCATTTGCCTTGGACCTCTATTAATTTGACATTTAATTTAGTGTCTTCTTTTAACATTTTTTGTTTATGACTACCTGTCCATACACTTCATTCTCAGTAAGTTATTCCACAACTTTGTTCACAACATAGTAAAAAAAAATCCTTGAAATCATCTTACTATCCTCACTTGATTAATAAATCATGTTATTGACATCCTATTATTCTTTTGTTTTTTGAAGATAATTGGGGTTTCGACTTGCCCAGGGCCACAAAGCTAGTCTGAGGCTGGATTTGAACTCAGGTCCTCCTGACCCCAGGGCCAGTTATTCTATCCACTGTGCCACCCAGCTGCCCCACACTCTAGTACTCTTGATCTGTAATTTTTAGTAACGAATGACACTTTGGCTCAATCAATTAATGATTGAATATTGTATGCCTATAATTTATGACCCCTTATTTTAAATGATACATTCATAGAAATAAAATCAATGCTTAATAGTTTCTATCTACTGAATATACATGCCTGGCACTGCATGTAAAATTTGTATCTATTTATTTAGATACCATGCTTATATAATTTGCTCAATTGATTTATTACCATGTGAAAATTAAAAAAAAAAATGTGCCTCCTTGCAAATGCTGATTCTTGTTGTAGCAATCAGTAGAAATTGCTTCTTAATTTTTTTGGAGCATAAAGAGAATATACCTTGGCCATTTCTGACTAGAATACTGGAATCAGTGAAGTCTGATAATCATGTAGATATATAATTAAAGTTTCAATAAAGTGGACTCTATATTATGTCATTAAAATTTGAAGCTGAAATATTAACATCCTTTTTTAAATGGAAAAGTGGAAAAGCTGCTTTCCTAGATTTAATCTACTCTCTTTTCATGACATGTGAAATGATTATCTCCCAATTTTTTAGAAATTAATTTTAACATTCCATGGGAGTGGGTTGCCTGAATTTTCAAAATAACTATCCCAAGTATGGATATTATGGCATACTTAATTTATTTTCCTACTTATTTTGTGATGTGTACAAATATTTCTGTGACCTACCATTAAGTACAGCAGGTTTTACATAATTATAACTAAGTGAAATAGTTTTTTACAAGACTTGTTTTGGAAAATTAATTGAAGGGAAAATTAGGGCTTTTTTGTTTTATTCATTTGGTCAAATAACATATATATATATATATATATATGTATGTATGTATGTATGTATTTAATTACACATCCAGTGTATCTTACTTAGATATTTTTGATTTGGACTTTGAGAAATGCATATTACAATGATATTAAAATAATAGGTGATATTTATGTACTAATTTGAAGTATTCAAAGTACTTTACATTTCACCTTACATATTTATATTCTAAGGAAAATCAGTTAATTAATTAGTCACAGCCAATGCACAATAGAGTAAGTTGAGTATCAGTATTTCAGAGGAATGTAGTCATGGGCTCGGTACTACAGTGGCAAAAGGAAGACTTTACCCTACCAGAGAGTATTAGATATATGTGGGGAGTAGCAGTGTTGAAAGGGGAGTACAATGAGGAAAATTTTATTAAGGACTAATGAAAGCAAATAGTAGAGGAAGTCCTTTCACAAAACCACAGATTCTCAACATTGGAAAGAAGTTCAGAGAGGTCAGTCATCTAATCCAATTTATACCTGTACACAAATGCTACTTTTAACTTGCCTGACCAAAGGTTATATGGTCTTTGCTTAAATACTTCTGGTGAAATGAATGCTAGCACCTCCTGGGTAGCTCATTCAAGTTTTGCATAGCACTAATGACATTTTCTTTTTTCTTTTTCTTTTCTTTTTTTTCTGTGTGTGTGAGCTGAAGTTTTCCTTTTTCCACTTTCTATTCCTGGTTGTTCCTAGTAGAGGCAAGTAAAAAAAAAAAAACAAAAAAAAACCTAATCCCTTATCCACATAGTGACCTTTCACACATTTGAAGGTAGCTATCATGCTTCATTCCTCACCCTACTTTCCCCAGTTTCCCAATGAGTAGTCACATCTCTAAGAAATTCTTCCAATTAAATTTCACATGGCATGATCACTGAGGTCCATGGTAATTTTGAAAACTCTGATCTGGACACCCTGGGCAAACCTTTACATAATGTTATGCTTGTTGACATTTAACCCAGAATTTAATATATTAATCTAGATGCTCTAATCAGGGCAGTGAAAAAGTGGGATTATCACTTATCAAATCCTTGATACTATACTAAAAAAATCCTCCTTAACTCTTGGCTACCTAATCACACTGAAGTTCCATAAAAATTCATGAACCTTTTTTTAAATGAACTATTTGATCATATTTCCTCAATCATGTTTATGATGTTATTTTTTTTTTAGAGAATGAGTAAAACTTTGCCTTTTTTTATTCAGTTTTGTCTTTGAAATTTTCTGGCATGTTGATTTCTTTTTGGAGCCTGAACCTAGCCTTCATTTTTTAAAAAGCTGTACTTCTGGGGCAGCTTGGTGGCACAGTAGATGGAGCGCCAGCCCTGGAGTCAGGAGGGCCTGAGTTCGGGTCTGGCCTCAGACACTTAACACTTGCAGGCTGTGTGGCCCTGGGTAAGTCACTTGGCCCCAATTGCCTCACTAAAAAAAAAAAAAAGCTGTACTTCCGAACTTTATGTAACCTGCAAAGTTGATAAGTATCCAATCTACATCTATGTTCACATATTTTTTAAAATATTAAAACCCTATGAAAGGGCAAGCAAATAACCTTGGGAGCACACCAAAAAATACCATCTCCCAAATTATCTTCAAACAATTAATGCTTACTTTTTGACTCCTGCAATTCTAGCAGCCCTCAGCCTACCTTACTATCCTATTGATTAGGTCACATTTCTACAGATAGTACTTTGACTTGACCTGTTTTTGATGAGACCATGCTGATACTTTGTAAATGTCGCTTTTTTTCTAAATTGGTTGGCAAATTCTTTAGGATAAGCAAGAATTTTGATATGTTTCATTTTATATCATCATTACTCATATGTGTATTCTTCTACTGACTGTAGGCTGACTCGGAAGAACTCGCCACGACCAGATTAGACAGGATTAAGCTTGTTTCCCCTATTTCATTAGCTCTGTCAGGTGAATGTTGTTTCATGCACTATATAAATGTTTCATTGCTCTCTTTTGTTGTGTTTTTAATTCTATGTTTGTAAGAATGAATGTTATTCCAAGAAAACATGCAAAATGTGTAGCTCTTAAGGAGTACACTTCAATGACAGTGAATGATATTACAGCTGCTCTTGTGGATAAGTAAAGTTTTCCAAGCAGCAAAGGTGACATAGTAGATAAGAGTGCTGGACCTGGAGTTAGGAAGACTTGAGATCAAATTTGTCCTCAGAAATTCATTAGCTTTGTGATCCTAGACAATCCATTTAACTTTTTCCCTGAGTCAATTACCTCTTCTGTCAAATGAGGATTGTAATACCACCTATCTCCCAGGATTTTTATGAGAATAAAATGAGATAACATTTGCAAAAGGCTTTATACCTAATAGCAATATATAAATGCAAAATGTAATTTTGTGGTTGTTCTTGATCACACATACTTTGTAAAAGACTCTGTCATACTAAAGTATAAAACTCAATAGAAAATGAAAGGCTATACCAAGAACTAAAAAAGTATTACTGCAAAAATTGTAATTAATTCTCAGAAAAGAAGCAAAGACCTTAAGAGGAATTTACCAGTTGTGAGGGGTTATTGTTAAATTCTCTATTATATACATGGTAGGCTTCTCGAAGACCAAAGAACAATATGACCAGTTTAAAAAACAGCTACTCCTCCTTCTCCTCTTCCTCCTCCTCCTCATTGATTTACTGATCAGTCTGTCTATTTTAGGTCATATCATAGACAAAACAACACAAATACAAGAGTAGTACTGTTGGAAAAAGGGAGGAGGGCAGCTAGGTGGTTCAGTGGATACAGTGTTGGGCTGGAAGTTAGAAAGACTTGTCTTTCTTAATTCACATCCAATCTCATATACTTTTGGGTAAGTCACTTAACCCTGTTTGCTTCAGTTTCTTCATCTGTAACATGATCTGGAGAAGGAAATAGCAAACCACTCTAGTATCCTTGCTAATACCCAAAAAAGGTTACAAAGAATTGCATGACTTAAAAATAACAATGATGGAAAATGTTAATTTTATGAATGAAATTCTCTTTTATACTTCAAGACTTTACCAAAATCATTGTCAGAAGTACAAGTGAAGATTTTAATATCTTTACCAGAGTGTAAAATATCCACAATTTCCACTTCCCAATAGCCCCTTCCAAAATGTTTTGCAATTTTTTTTCATTTCCAGTAGGCTTAGAAATCCGATACCTGTTGAAGAAATAATAAACTGTAATACAAATATTGATAAATGGAGAAGCAGAATTGTTTTGAAATTCAAAATTTCCCACATGAAGATAGAATACTACAACATGACTTTTCACTAGGCCAGATGCCATGAAAGGTTAAGAAATTCATCCAAGAGGTGGAAATAAGCATACTTTATTAACCTGAGAAATCATCTGAAAAGCTGTTATTTGAAATTAAGGCCAAAATTTAAAAAATGGACTATTTGTCAAAAGTATGCTTAATATATTAAAGGATAAAAGTTTGATTTATAATGAAAAATTTAAAAGTATTAAAACATAACTGTGAACTCAATCAATATGTTAAAAAAAAAAGTGATTGCAACAAGAGGATGACTTTCTTGACTCTATTCCCTTTTCACCTAAATCTAATACTGAGTTGTCTTATCTGAGCCCTACTGACTGCATATTGCTAACAGTGACCTAGGAATCATTTCCAGTTCATTGACTACACTTACATATTCATTTGTGCTTAGCAACTTGAACTTTCTTAATAACTCTATACCTATCTTGAGTATTAACTGCCTATTGAGCAAATTTGTTCTGTCAATCACAATCTAAAGATTATTCTCCTCAATCTGGAACATGCAGATAAAATAAAAATCGAGCAGTTCTGCTCCTTTCATGTCAGCCACTATGTTTCCTGTCTACATGAAGCAACATAATCCTATTCCTTCTTTTATCCTCTCTTCCCCAAAACAGATATTTTAGCCCAATTGTTTTTCTTCTTTATGTGAGGGATCAAACTTCACAAATTCTATCACTCCTTGAAATTAATGTGCTTTTTAAAGATGTCCTTAGCAAAAGAGTTAGGGGTTAACTTGTGGATCGTACATATATAACCTATATTAGATTGGTTGCTGTCTTGTGGAGGGGGAAGGAAAGGGAGGGAGGGAGAAAAATTTGGTACTCTAAATCTTATGAAAATGAATGTTGAAAACAACCCTTACATGTAACTGGAAAAAATAAAATAAATGTTTGTAACAATAAAATAATTTTTTAAAAAAATAGGGCTGGCTTTAGAGTCAGAAACCTAGGTCTGTCATAGACTACCTGAATGACCTCAGTTAAATCACTTAACCTAAGCTTGCCCACTGCTAAATTAAAGGAGTGTGATAGATGGTCAAAAAAAAAAAAAGAGGGGTTAGAGAATCTTAGACTAAATGAAGAAAACAATGGAAAAGCATTTATTAAGGCCTTACTGTGTGCCTGGCACAATGCTAGTCACTAGGAATAATATAAGCAGGCAAGTCAGTCCCTGTCCTCAAGGAACTTATATTCATTTTAATAGTGGAAGAAGACTTGGTGGGTTTGGAAAATGGCTGGAATGTGAGGACCCCCAAAGTTCTTTGTAACTCCTTAAAATTTCATGATTTTCTTCTTCTCTTGGGACCATTGTCCATAGAAATTTAAAAAAAAAAAGATGCAGACATATGGTTGGGAATAGGTTATTGAGTCTTTTGATTTTGTAGAAACTCTATGTTGTCAGACTAATAAAAACAAATGATTCAGTACTTATGCCATGCTTGCTGATTCTGGGTTATTAGCTCTTTCATTTGAGGAAATACTCAAAAGTAGAAAATATGGATTTTAATAATGAGGCAGGATTCAACTAATATTTACAAGATTTAAATTACTAGCTATAAATTCTGCTAAAGGCAATATAATACTCACAAATCATATATGTGTATATATATACACATATGATATATGTATAAAATCATCTTTCTCTGAGGTGCTTAGTGTGTCATTAAAATATTGGGGGACTAGCCTGTCTCTGTTCTAAATTATTGGGGAACTAGGCTGGGGTTTTCTAAAATATTGCTACTTATAAATTAATAGCTATTGCATCAGTTTTGGCAGTAAGCATTTAATATTAATTAAGATCATATATTACTAAAGTACTGACCACATGTCTGACTAACCTGCCCATTAGTTAAAGGCCTAAGTAATTACACACCCAGCATGGAGTAAGAGTCCCACGAAGGGGGGACTGGGAGAGCAAGCCCAGGGTAAGAGAGTAAGAGAGCAACCCTCCTGTCCTCAGGGATTTTTATCCTATTTCAGGTAAAGGTCAGTCACCACACACTGATCTAAGCTAATTGGTTAGCATCATTCAGCTCCATTGATTGACATAAATTGGGGGAGTGGTCAAGGTTTGTTTCCTCCCCCGACTAATCAGAAAGGTCATTCTGCATTCCTTTTGTTAAACTGCAGGCTCTTGCCAGATTGGGGAGGAAGAGAGTCACTTCTGGGTTTCTCCTAGAAATTAATTATTAATAATTATTTTCTTACATTAGCTAGCGCTAGCTTAGCATTTGGGAGACTCTGTGGGAGAGAAGAGAAATTAGGCTTCATTCCAAACTGATGGTCTCCAGAGATATTGTATTGACTTCATTTTTGTATGCTTGTGAAACCTGGCCAGTCACAAGTACCTTGCCAGAGAATTAAACTACTTTCATTTGAATTGTTTTGGGGAGACTCTGAAGATTGCCTTGTAAGATAAGGTACCTATCATTGAGGTCCTCTCTTGAACTGAACTGCCAAGCATTCAGTCACTGCTACAGAGAGTACAACTTCAATGGGCTAGCCATGTAACCCAAATGCCAAACATAGGTTTACCTAAAAGAGTGTTTTATGTAGAACTAGCACAAGGCAAGCGCTCACAGGATCCCAGAAGTGGAATAAGGCCACTTTCAAGGTCTCTCTAGAACTTTAGTATCAATAGTGAGACATGGGAGTCCCAGGCACAGGAGCACCTAACATGACATGCGCACCTCAAACAAGGAGCTATGTTCTTTCTATAAGTAAAGCAAAATTGCATTAGCACAAAGGAAATGTGAGGTGTGCAAATATAGTGACACCTCCATCTCGAATATTCAGACTTTGTGCTGGACTTATGATAGAGCCTTCAGAGCTTATATTGGACTGATCAAACATATTGACCTCCACATAATAATGTCGTTTTGGTTCTCTCTGAGTACAAAAGATGAACAACAACACCACATTCTGAAAGGAGGAAGGGAAGATAGAAGCATAGGATCATTGATTTGGATTTGGAAAGCACCCTGAAAATAATTTAGTTTAACAATCTTATTTTGTAGTTATAGAAAATGAGACCTAGAGACAAAAAATGACTTTACTAAGATGACATAGAAAATAAATTGAACAGTGGTTCTTAGACACCAAATCCAGCAACTTTTCTGTTTAAAAACCAAATTATTAATGCATGGAAAATCAAAGAAGGGCCAAAGGAGAAATTCAGAAGTGTTACGAGACAATGTAGGAGGGAGAGATTGCTTTTCCTTGGGGTAAAGTTAGAGGGGTGTCCTGAGTGTATTTTCCCATTTTTTTTTCTTTTTGTTTGTTTTCAAAGCCTCCTTGTCTTAACTTTCCTCTTACATTTCAGGGCACTATTATCCTCCCCATCAAGGTTAGCAAACTTGGTGGCTTGAATCCTTACTCATCCCATGTACTTAGTCTTTCTTGGGACCCCCACCACTGAGCATGTGTTGGGGACTCATTCCATATATCCAATCTGTTGTCAAGTTTGGTCATTTCTACTTTCACAACATGTTTCAAACTCAAACTCTTCTCTGCATTCACATAGCCACCTCCCTAGTAAAGGACCTGAACACTAATCAGTCTATTTGGTCTCCCTGACTCAAATATTATCACTTCAATCCAACCTCCAGTCAAGTAAAAAACTGATTTTCCTAAAGCAAATATGGTCCTTCTGACCATATCAATTTGCCCTCCCCCATCCCTGAACCCCTGCCACTTACCGAAGAAACTCTGGTGGATCCCTATTACCACCAGAAACATGTATAAACCAAAGTGTGTGGTATTTAAAGCTCTTTGTAACAACCCATTCTTGCCTTTTCTCTCCTCTTACACTTTACTTCCCTCCATGCACTCTTTATTCTGACCACAATGGTCTCCTTGCTGTTCCTCACACATCACACTCAGTCTTCTGACTGTAATATTTTCTTTTCACCTAAGCACTTAGCTTCCTGGCTCCCTTCCTTCAAGAGGCAGCTCAATATCTGCAGAAAGTTTTTTTCTGATTTCTCTCTCCCCTAATGCCTACCCCTGAGATTACCTACCATTATACTGCATATATATTGTATGTACATATCGACTTGCTGGTTTTCTCCTCCATTATGATATGAGCTCATTGAGAACAGGGAACAATTTTTGCCTTTCTTTGTATCATCACTGTCTGGCACAGGTGTCTGAACAACAACAAGCATTTAATAAATTCTTATTAACTGAGTTAATTTGTATATAGGAGGTTGGGAAGCCATCTTGAATGAGGTAGCATCCATATTGGGCCTTAAGGGAAGAGAAAATTTTTTTTAAAAATTCATGAAATAGAAAATGATCCCCCAAATCATGTGCCATCTATGTTTAAATGGTTCATTACTTCACAAAATGCATTATTTTGTTAGATTTGAGTTCTTCTTCAACCCATGTAGCTTGCAATTCTGCTCTGCTTTAGTCAATAGTTTCACAAAGTGATATGTCAAAAAAGAAAAAAATGTCGATTCACCAAACTTATCCAACTTAGATAGGTTGTTCTTCAGATAACAAACACATAGTTCATTACTGGGTCCATGCTCAAATCTTTCCACCTTAATAGGATCTATAAAACTGATGATCTGCTGCATAGCTTTAAAAATTCTGCATCCTCTAAAGACCATGATGAGCCATCAAAGTATGTTTTTCCCCTTAAGATTATTCTTAAATATGCATAAGAAGAGGAGGCGGAGGAAAATTACCTTCATGACTTTGCCATGATTGGCAGAGTACATATGATATATATTCTGAATCATGTTATATGAAGAGCCCTGAGTCTACAGAGAAGCTAAGTTCAAACCTAGCAGAGGGGATAAATCACCTCTATGCCCCTGGACAAATTAATTCACCTTCCCTGGGACTCAGTTTACTCATTCATAAAATGAAATGTCTGGATTATCAATGTCAAATTCAAATAAAATAAAGACTACTCAACGATATACACAGTACCCTGTGGGCTGCATATTGCCTTGGAAAACCACATATTAACACCATATCCTATGATATTTTAATTAATTTTATTAAGTATTTGCCAATGACATTTTAAATCAGGTTCAACTGCTGATACTTCTATACTAGATAACAGATTCCTTCCAGCTCTCAAGGACATAGAGGATACTATAAATCATAGTTTGGGAACTATATATAAACAATGTTCTAAAATTACCTTCTATTTGCATTGTATATATCTAGTATATGCATTTTATTTGCATGCTTTTCCTTCATTATAATAATATTGGCTCCTTGAGAGTAGGGGTCACATTTTTGCCATACTTTGTATCCCCACCATTTGACCCAGTCTAACATGATAATTGTTGTTATTCTAAATATGATACTTGCCAAGTGACCAGTGAGAGCATACTTGACTATAGGAACTAAATTATATCAGTATTGGAATTCTCATTGCAATTAGACATGAAAATAAAGTGGCTAATTAGAAGGATGATTTGTAGGTAGGTTCTTTGAAAGACAGATGAAAGTTAGAGTATACATGAGATGGTGAAAAGAATGCTGTGTGTGGAGTGAGAGGATCTCTGTTCGAATCTTAACTGTTATTTACTCCCAGTGTAACCTTAGACTAGTCACTTCATTTCTCTAGGCCTTAGCTTCCTGATCTGTAAAATAAAACAGTTGAACTAGATGATCCTTTAAAATCTTTTTTTGTTGTTGTTGTAGTTGAGCATATGATCTTATGGGCAGTAGACCTTTTTAAAGGTGTTCACAGGAAAGGTTTTTGGAGGGGGAAAAACAAAGATTCTCTATGTTACTTTTTTTTCTAGTAACTTTTTTTTATAGAAAAGTCATTGTGTATAGTTGTTTTTCATGTTTTATTATTCTGTCATGCAGAATCACACTTGCAATATTTCATAGCATGACAGGTTTAAGCTAGAAGATAAATGATTCACAAAAGCACCCGGCATGCCACAGGCAGAGTCTTTTGTAAACATGGAAGACTCATCACTTCTGACACTTTCCCACTGATATTTCAGGATGGTGTAATGATCTCTAATTGTTTAACATTGCATTCCAGCACTGATTACAATTAAAATACAGATGTTTATTTTTGTTTTTCTGACTCACATTATTTAATTTATCTGTTTTACACCTAACAAAACAGTTGACTTTGCATTTTCAAATTCATTTACTTAAAAAATTGTATTTTAAATAGCCTAAGAGGTGTCTATCACCTAAGTGGTGTCTGCTTTCTAGAATAATAGCAAATTATATATTACAAAAAGAAAGTTTTATGTTATTCCCGATGGTAAAGGAGGTTATAATTAGTGTTCTGTGATTGTATAATGTTGAAATATTTCAACCTGGACCCTTTTTTCAGGAAAAAATAAGCCTACCAAGCAGATGTATAATTAGAAAATTTTCCAAAGCATGAAGCCCCTGTTGCATTCTACAATGCCTGTAAAATATCCATAATTTTTGACTGTTACCCTACTGGTATCAGACACCAGTAAATATATGTCCATGATATTTATTATAGTTCAACAGTGAGGATAGGTAATGTACACGCACTCACACATAGACATACACACACAAAAAGAATCGTTTGTTACAAAGTTTTACAATACTGGGGCTTCTTTTCCCAGTTATAAGCATCTTTCCAGGATTTATTTTCTTTTATTATGTTTTGTTGTCCTCCAAAACACAATAAAATATACTTTCACTATCCGAGTACATTGTAAGCTTTTTGAGAGAAGCAGCTGTACTATACCTTTTATCTTCCCTCACAGAACTGAGCTCATTGCTATATACATATCACATGACCAATAAATATGAAGTAGGAGAGGAAATAATAATTCATTCTATGTGACCCAACTAACCAAATATTTAGTTAAACTCTTGTTCCTACTGGAACTAGTATGTTGAATGGGAATTTTTATATTGCTTTTCAAAATTATTTTCTATGACAGAGCCATTACTATACATTATTGCTCCTGGGCCAGATTCATTTTGCAGGGAGCAATAGCAGATCCACAGAAGACAGTACCACCAGCAAGTGCAGTTATCCATGGAGCAGGTGCATCCTCTTTATCTCATAGAATCTGCTACTTATGAAAAAGTGGGTACCAAGAGACAGGATGTAAAGCAGTATAATATGGTGAAAGGCAGATTGGGGCTGGTCCTGTCCTACACCAGTAAGAGTGGGTGGAGGGCCATAAAGCAAGGGGCAGGGATGCAACTAAGTATAGAAAATGAACCTTCCAAATGTTAGAGCTCTAATTCAAATTTCAGGTTGACTTGTATTGGTTATAATTGTGGTCAATGAAAAAGTATATAAAAGTATATGTGGCATAGTGTCTAGCCATTACTTTATGTCTAGCCACTACTTTAATATCATTGGTCAGAAATAGCCTCTGCTAAAATGGTGATTCATATTTTCAATTAATAAACCATGATGTCTGTGTGTTCATGTGCTCAAAATATTTATCAAATTGAATTCAATTTAAAATTGCATATGAAATAACAGTGGTTTTGATTGATTCATTAGTGGATCAAAATTCTATCTCATAATCATCTGTTTCTGGCACATATTAAGCACTTAATGAAAATAGTTGATTGATCTACTTATTTGAAATATTCATAACCCAAACTACAGTTAAACCTTGGACAAGCTTAGCAACCACCAGAGTACTGGGGACAGTCTGAGTAAGGAAGGACAGATCTTCTTGTCATTTTCCTATATGATTTCCATTCCTAACTAAGGAACCCTAACTAAGGAACTTCCTGAATGCTTCTTTATGTGATGCCACTGAAGAAAGTACCTGTGGCAAAACAAATTTTACCCAGATATCATTTGAGAATACATTCTTTTTCCTGGGCTTATTCCTTGATAATTAAAAAAGAAAGAAAAAGAAAAATACTGAACTAAAAGACAGTAGAAAATACTAGGTTTTTCTAAGCAACATTGTATTTTAGAAAAAGTACAGTCATGTTAGTCTCTCTTTTAAAGATGGCAAAAAATAAGGCATTGAGGAGGCAACCATGTATAATTCTCAGGATGACTGGAGAAAAGAAATCAGACAGCTTACAATTTGTTTCACTTTCAGATATTAACTAGACATTTCTTATGTTGCAAAAATCTGAAGTGTTATGCTTCCTGGGAAGTATGTGGAATATACAGGTGATTACAAAGTGTTTTCTTTTAAAATATATCAAAACTTAAACACTCAAATGGAAATATGTCCCCTTCAAAATGGTCATTTACTAAGGCAAAAGATGCTTTCCAATACACTACCATTAATGTAATTATTTTGGAAATTCTTTAAGAATTTCTTTCAGAGCCTTTGACTCATATTCTTTTGAATATTTTCAATAATGGCAAACTTTTCAAACTTGACTCTGCATTTCTTTATTTTGGAAATAGTAAAAAAAAAAATTGGAATCCAATATGGTGAATGATGTAGGTAATCAAGTTGGCCATACTTCTTTTTCATAAAAAATGAGGTGCGACAATTAATGTACTGAAACTGGTTTTCTTGCATGACTTAGAAATTAACTTGAAGGCCAGTTTTTTAATCTATTGAGGGATGTTTTGCATAGAAATACATTTTCATAATATGTCAAAGGGAAAATAAGATGTGATATAAGAAACATTGTTTAACACGCAAATTTTCAGCAACCCATCTATTTTGTAATATTGGGGATGTTATAGGCTGGCTTTAACAGTCAGCTTCATTTTGCATTGCTCCTCTTCCTGAACTTCTGTAAACAGCCAAATGACTCTCTTAATTGTTCTCCAAACATATCTCTCTACTTTTTCATGGCATTATCTTCACCTTTCTATCTGCTTGAAATCTATACATTTTTTAAGGTCTACCTCATATCTTATCTCTGTGATGAAGTTTTTTCTAAGCAATCTATGCTGTGATTCTCCCTGTCCTCAAGTGGAATGTCATTTATGAACTATTAATATCTCTTCTCTTATATTATTAATTATTTTTATGTTATTAATGTGTCTTAACTACCTAACCAAATAATTCGCTCATGAGGACAAGGACCATATATTAACATAGTGCCTTGTGCATATAAATATGTTCCCGTGTATTTCTTCTCTTATATTATTAGTTATTTTTATGTTATTAATGTGCCTTAACTACCTAACCAAATAATTAGCTTATGAGGACAGGGACCATATATTAACATAGTGCCTTGGACATATAAATCTATTCCTGTGCAATATTTTTGCTGTCTTTTGTTTAATTTTTAAAGAGTATCTATCATATTGACAAAATGTTTTCAAGTATTTTGCATAGTTGGAGTTGCTGTTCTTGTTGTTGTGTGCTTGTTGAGTTCTGAGCAAGCACTTTATCTAACTTACTACTTTCAGATAATAGTGCATTGGTCTATGCTTGACATTTTTAGAGTAGTCTATCTATATTTAATACCTAGTATAAATTTCACAAATCACTCATCAATAATTAGTGCTTGCTGCACTTGAGAGCATGTCTACTATCTCAATAATCCTTATCAAATGAAACCTTCTTTCCAGGAATTACATATTATCAATTTCTCTATAAAACACTGTTTATCTTTGAAACCTATTTACAGAAATCTTTAAAAAGAAACCAACCCTTAATCACAATCTCTCCCTCTTCCTCTCTTCCTCTTTTTCTTATCTTTCTTCTCTCTTCCTCTTTCTCTCTCACTCCCTCTTCCTCTATATCTGTGTACCTGTCTGTATCTCTCTTTCTCTCTGTGTGTCTCTGTCTCTTTCTCACTCTCCCTTTCTGTTCTCCCTCCCTCCTTTCCTCTTCCTCTGTGTGTCTTTGTCTGTGTCTATGTCGGTGTGTCTCTGTCTCTGTCTCTCTGTCTGTCTGTGTCTCTCTCTCTGTCTCTATCCCTCTCTCTGTGTCTCTCTGTGTCTCTCTGTCTCTGTCTCTTTCAGCTTTCTTCCTCCTGTCCTCCTTCTTCTTCCCTCTTTCCCACATACATATGCTTCTGGACTCTATTCTAATTTTTTTCCTGCTATTTCTACTTGTTTCGTTGTTACAACAACATATGACTAAACTCTCTATTTCAAGTTCTTCCAAATTTAAAAGGAAATTTTACATATAGTATTGCTTTCCACCAATCATCATTTTCTTCTATTGCTGATGCATTTCACAAGAAAGAACCCTCACTTCATTTTATATTATTACCTCCTATTTCTTATATTTAAAAATTAAATCTCATTACCAACTTTTTTCGTCTTCCAGTTTTTGTAAAATAGAAAATAAAAACACAAGACTTCTATTACTTTCATTTTTCATTAATTTTATTCATTAAACAAATATTTACATAGGTGTTTATTAGAGAGTTGTTGCTCAATAGAAAATTCATTTTAGGATATGTATGGGGGTAAAAGAGTTTGTTACTGTTTCCATTAAGTGAACTTGGAACTCAAATGTAATTTTTACAAAAGGGTATTTAGCTTAAGGGCAGCTAGGTGCCACAGTGCATAGAGTGCCAGGCTTGAAATCATGAAGATTCGCTTCCTGAGTTCAAATCTGGCCTCAAACACTTAGTAGGTGTATGATTCTGGAGAAGTAACTTAACCCTCTTTGTCTCAGTTTCCTCATCTGTAAAATGAGCTAGAGAAAGAAATGGAAAACCACTCCAGTATTTTTGTCAGCAAAATTTACTTAAAATATATAGAAAGAAACAAAGTACTCTGGTCTGTACCCTCCCACTTCACTCTTGGTATTACATAGGCTCAAAGTTTGCTTTACTTCCTACATAGCATTGATCCCAGCAAGTTTATACCAAAAGGTGGCATCTCTACCATATAAATCTTTGTCTCAGGCATTTTGGGACTAAGGTCTCAAATGTTACTACTGAAAGTCTTCCCTTGCTCATTGGAGTATTGATCTTGTACTAGCTGCACACCTAAACTTTGGAAGGTAGATATACTGAGGACAACATACCCTAGGCACATTGTTACTGCACTGGCTGCAAACTCCAAATATTTAATACCAAGATGCTGAGACAGTTCCCAAATCTTTTAGTTCATGATTAACAAAGTACCCCCAAGTGTGCTGATAAAGAGACACTGGTTAAGGCTAGTATGCCTTTTTTACTGTTTCCAAAGACAATCAAAGACTTTCCATTTTACCATGTAATTGGTTATCCTGAAAGTTACGGAAGTATGTGAATGCTCCATAGTCTTTCCAAGACATTGCCATGTCACATCAGAGAATGGAGTACTGTCATTAATGAAATAATTTCTGTTTTGAAGCATCAATGTTTACTTCAATATATATTAATATAACATCAGTATATAATCCAGGACACTGTAAGGTTTTTCTTTAGCTAAAATATACCAGAGAGTTTTACCGATTAAAGGTAATATATAATAAAGTTGAGTGGAGCGGTGGTGGGGCTATGATTATTTCCCTCCTAGATTATTAGCTTTCTTTCAGGCTCATATTTGTCTGCAAAGCCAGAGAGGCTCTGAAATTAACACAAAATAAGACTGGTAAAATACTTCAATTAAAACCAAATCCTTTTCCCCAACTCTCTAAATAAAAAGGAAAATTATTAGAAAAGCAACAAGAACAAAAACAGTATTATCTTTCGGAGACTGGCTTCCTCCCCTCCCTTTTGGATATGTGTGTGTGTATGGCTATACTGGCTGCTAACTTACTCTATAAATGCTTATAAGTTTCTCCTCCTATTTAAAACCAAATGAAGTGGAGGTATTTTTGTGACTACACCTTTTAGGATCAGGAATGAAATGACCTCCAAATTGTCCTCGAGATAAACTCAGAAGGTGCCAGTAGCCTAGTACATAGTACATACTTGATAAATGCTGATTGATTGGTTGGTTGGTTGATTAGTTGGTTGGTTGCTGGCAGTGAACAAAACAAAGCAGTGACTGAAAGATTAGTCTAGGTATTCAGGGGAGAGTGGAGAAGCACTTGGCAGGAGAAAAAGACCCCAGTGAATAAGAGATGTGACACCCAGTGAGGGGAAGAGCACAAAAGTAGTGACTGCAGAGTCATACATAGTACAGTGCAACACCCAGATGCAGACCAAGCAAAGAACAACTTCTAGGAGGGAACAGACCCAGAAAGAGCAGTCAAATAACATCACCAGAGACCACTGGAAAATTAACAGCATCAGAGACATGGGTTTCCCTTTCATGTATGCCCTATTCATATGTGTTATCTAATTATGTTCCCACATGTGTGATCCCTATGCATGTTCATTCTTCCCACTAATTGTGTGTAAGAAGAGTGTAACCCATGTTTTAGTGGAAGAATGTTCATTTGCTACTATTTCACCATACTATTTCATTAAATACCAACAAACTAAATGTGTCCTCTGACTTTTAGAAGGAAAGAAATAGCAAGGACCTCCTGAGGTGTAATTTTGAGTAGATAGCTGTGAGTTCCCACAGCTGGGACCACACATGTATGTGCAGATAATACTCCCAGATATGACATATACACATGCACACATACATATGTGCACACACACATATATCTGTATTATATACATACACACATATGTATATGCACATGTGTGTACTTAGATGTGTGCACACATGCACATGCCTGTGTTAACATATGTGCATATATAGGTATTTATATGTAGATATGTGTACGTATATGTATATATCTATTTCTGCATGGTACTATTATACAATATATGTATTTTTCTCTTGTAATAGATAGCTCAATGTCCATTCACAAATGGACATTGCATTACATTTCAGTAATGGCAAAAACCAATCTGGAATTTTTTCAGAGATAAGGATTTATGTTCTCTTTACCAATAAATTATGTACCCAAATAATACACACAACTTCCAAATTCCAAATCTCCTACTCCATGGGTTGGAGGCAAGGTTCACACAAACCTATATAAGAATGTTCACTGGGATGTTATGCCCTCTCTTTTTTCTAACTTCTATTTTTCTCAAGGGCACCAGCATCTTTCTGGTCACCCAAACTGACAACCTAAATGCCATCCTCAACTACTTTCTCTCTCTCTCACTACCCCCCATATCCAATCAGTCACCAAATTTGATCAATTATGCTATTTGCAACATCTCTCTAATATTCTCCCTTCATTCTTCTGATATTGCCACCATCTTCCTGCAGGCCCTTATCACTTCACACCTAGCCTATTGTAATAGCCTTAAAGTTTCTCTCTCTGCCTCAAGTCTCTCCTCATTCCAGTCTATTCTCCACTCAGCTGTCAAATTTATCTTATGCATAATCATTCACCCTCTTCACAACTCCCCCTCTCCCAACAACCAATCAACTCCAGTAGCTCCCTCTTGCCGATAGTATCAAATATAAATTTTCTGGAGTAAAAAACCCATCATTACCTGGTCTTTTCCTTAAGTCTTTTTACCCCTCATTCTCCTCCCCATACGCTTCTATCAAGTTACCTGACCTCTCTGCTATTATTCCTCTAATGACATTGTCTCCCAACTCCATGCATTTTCAACATCTATCCCCCATACCTGGAATTTGCTTCCTTTTTATCTCCATCTCCTTCCTTCTCTAGAACCTTTTCCATATCAGCTAGAATCCCACTCTTTATGATTAGACTTTTATTATCCTTTGAAAATTATAGAGCCTTCTGTCTTTTGAATATCTCCAAATTATCCTGTATCGTTTTGCTTTTTTTTGTAGTTGTTTGCATGTTGTCCCCTTTATTTGTGAGCGCCTTAAGAGTGGTACTATTTTTCCCTTTCTTTGCACTACCCAATGCTTAGTTCAGTGTTAAATGATTACTAAATGCTTGCTAATTTGACTTCACTTATGCAGTACAGTTAGAAAGACTAAAGACATCTTGGACAAAAAGAGCAATGTGCCAATTGACTGATTTGTTCTATAGTATTATGTGTTTACCTATTTTTTTTCCAGTGGGATTCCTGGAAACATTATGAAAACTACTAAGTATCTGCTACTGCATTTTTCAGTCCTCAGTCTCGGAGCAATGTAAAAAAATCATCATATATGTATAGGTCATTGGCCATTAGAGAGAATGCAGTTGGGCAATAAATGGATGAGATTTTATCCTCTTGAATATTTAAACATTGCATATGCCTTAGTAGAGAGTAGAAAATTGCCTTCTTTACCAATATAAATGGGGAAAAAAACCCCAAACTCTTCATAGTATGAGGAAGAATTTTGCTCCTAGAGAAGGGATGAGAAAATTTATTCTCTTCCTTTATTAAAGAGGTGGAAAGACTCAGCATTGTCAATATAAGCTTTTTGAAATATGAGAGAATCGAACACACTAAGTGGGGAAAAAGGTTATATGTAGATTTATCCTATAATTATGTATTGTAACATTTCACTGCCTACAGATCCGTTTTAAAAATTTGAGTCAGCATTTTATAATAAATATAATTTTGCCATTAAGTTTAGGTCCCAAAAGATTGCAGACATAAATAATATGACCACAGTGACTCTTTCAAATTCAATGCCCACATATACCTGTGATAAAATGAAAATTGTGTTACATGTGGAAGTAAGAGGCAAACTCTAACCCTTTTTTCTTCTGTTCTATGAATCTTGTAGCTCTATAGCAGTGATGTGTGACTTGCTGTGTATTAGTAAATCATAATTCGCAAATGAAAAGAATCTCAGTCATTGTTCAATAGTTAAAATATAGAGCAAATACCAAAGAAGAAATTAATATAGGTTAAATTCTTATTTATTAAATTATCCTGTTTGTGGTTATGTCTTCCAGAACTCAGTATTTTATGATCATATGCATGAGTATTACCATATGCATTATAGAACATAGATCAAGTATGTTAAAACCCCCAAGCACAGTTGACTAGTACTTTCTGCACAACTCTGTGTGTCTCTGTAGTAATTACAATCACTTTTAAAGGTTACACTGTTACACTGTATACAGGATGTTCCAAAAGTCTTTGTGTAGTTTTAAGTTATTAATTATTAATCTAATGCTTACTCTGGGCCAGGCACTGTCCTTAGTAATTTACAAATCTCATTTTCTCTCATTTAATTATCACAAAATCCCTGTGAGGTAGACTCTGTTATTATCTCCATTTTGTAGTTGAGGTAAATCAAGCAGACAAAGGTAAAATAACTTACTCAGGGTCACATAGCTAATAAGTGTCTTGGGCTAAATTTGAACTCAAGTCTTCTTGACTCCAGGTCCAATGCTCTATCTACTGTGCCACGTATCTGCCTTGAAATTAAGCTTAAAACTAGACTAAGATTTTTGGGAAACTATAGACACACACACACACACATATACACAATAATACATATATACACTTGTACATATATTTGTGTGTATGTTATGTATATATGCATATATATATATATACTGTTGTGTATTTATACATGCATACACACATACAAAACTATATTGGAAAATATATCCATACTCATACCTACATACACATATGTATGTAAAACTATAGACATTTTAAGTAAGTTATTTGGATATGTGTGAAGGATTTGAATATGATTTAAGAATTTAAAAATTCAGTAGAGGACACCGATTCTTTACTTAATCTTTATTCCTTGCATACTTATACCTAAGCCAAATGGAATATTTTTTAAACAATTAAAGAAGGTGGAACTACAATATCTTCAATGTTAAGTAATCTTCATGTAGGAAAGTATTGTTTATTTACAAAATGTCCTTAATAGTGATCTAAATAGCAATCTATCATCTATCTGTATATATGTATGAATTGACATAGATATGTGTATGTATACACATGTACATATGTACACACAACCATACAACCACACATGTAGTGCTTAGCATATTTCCTAAAACATAATAGGCTCTTAATAATGTTGATTGATAGGTTGATTGATATATGTATGTGTATGTGTATATTTTAGTGCTTTTAGGAGCTAAATACATTTAATCTTTTGGTATTTTGGTGGTTGATGATACTGTTAAAACCATAATCAGGATTTCTGAATAGATATTATTTTAAAATTAATATTTCTTCCCAGTTATTTTCCTTACATCTACTGTTCTTTTTAAAATTCCACCCTTACTCCTTTTATACCCCCAAGTTAAGTTGGAGAAGAAATTAAATAAGGTGCTTAGAAAATTAATGTTAGGTATACAGACTTTCAATCTTTGTTGTATAAAGACCTTATAACACCAATTTCTCTTTGTGGAAATAAGGAAACCTAGCTCTAGAAGATTAGAGTGCCTTATACAGTATCAAAGATTAATTTTGTGGCAGGATCCATATCTCTAAGTTTCCAACACAGGGATTTTTCAACTCTACCATGTGCTTTGTCATCTTAATTTGTCTGACCACAAAAATTAGTTTTTTCCAACATTCATTATTGGGTTATTTTAGATCTATGCCAAAAAGGTCATCAATAACTGAAGAGGACTACAGAGTATATTTGCATTAGTGACTGGCATGGTCTGACCACATCCTCATAACCAGGAAAATAGTTTTAGTTAAGAGTCTTATTCATGATTTTTTGTATAGCACTATTAAAGATGTATTAGAGGGGGGCAGCTAGATAGCAAAGTGGTAAAGCACCGGCCCTGGAGTCAGGAGTACCTGAGTTCAAATCCGGCCTCAGACACTTGACACTTACTAGCTGTGTGACCCTGGGCAAGTCACTTAACCCTCATTGCCCTGCAAAAAAACAAAAAAACAAACAAAAAAAGATGTATTAGAGGGTCCTAACAAGTGTTGTTTGGATGTTTTCAGGAAAAAGTGGAAAGTTCTTCCAGTGTGATTAGTTACAGGGTATTGTAAAGCAAAGAGACAGTCTTCCAGTAAGACTGTTAGGATTATTGTGATTTTGCTTTTACATTAATATACAAAGTGGAAAGCCATTGATTTTGATTGTCATACAGAGCCAGAAAAGGTAATCATACTCCTACAAAAGTGCATATGTGTATTTTTAAAGATGTCCCTGATTTTTGCCACTTGATGCCACATTGTTAAATTAGTTGCTGACAAAAATAAAGAACTGAATCAAATAGTTCAGCATGGGAAGATGACAATGTGGTAAAATCTAAATGTTGTCAAAATAAGGTTAATTATAATTGCTGATGTCAGTCCCAAAGGAAAAGGGGGAGGAAATATACTTTCATATTTTCCATTGAGCTATGGAGCATGACAGGCATCAAATGCTGCATACATTGTTAGATGTGGTCTATCTGGATTCTACTAATTTTTAACATTTGTTACAATGAAAGATTAAATGAGGAGAAAGTTATATTGGGAAATATATTAAGGCTTAAAAAGCCAAAATAAGTAAAGATAAAGATAACATATTTCATATGATATCAAACTTCAGGTTAAACTTAGGTGTATTCTATGAGTTCTATTGTGCAACTCTGAAACCTAACCCTACTGACTTCCTGAGTATTTTCCTTAGTATTTTCAATAAACCTCAAATAGCATGACAAAACCTATCTTGGAAAACATGCAATCTTACCATATCTAAGTCACTCTTATCACAATGCAACTAACTGCCCTGACCTAGTCATGTATAAAATAAATGAGAACAAGATACTCAATAGCCATTGTAAAATTTACTTTGATAAGTAGAAGGGGCCAACAAAATTCCTCAATAATTCACTAAATCACAGTCTCAAGCATGATGGCCAAACGAAGAATGGTAGGGGAACTACAGCAGCTGACCTAGTGTCTCTTAGAAAGAGTTGTTCTTTGCAAGCTGATGCTAAGTTGCAGCAAGACTTGCAAATGGAGACTGCAGGTGTTTCTCAAAGGATACATTCCAAGCATACACAATTTGGAAATTATGTCCAGTGCCATATTTCTCTACTGATATAATATTCACCATCAGGATGTCTCTTTTAAAAAAAATAATGATGGGCATGGTCTCTAACAGCACATTTATAATAAAAAGCTAGAAAGAAAGAGACCTTCAGAAATCATCAAGTCTGCCCCTTCCAAAAGCACTTCAGTAATGCCAGCTGGTTGTCAAAACCTTGTTGACAAAATAAAGGAGTATTTTAGGCAATATGACTCTAACCTAACAGCTGGGCACCAGGCTGTGTTTGCCAAGGAACCTGCAAAGAAGATGCCAGTGTCCCTCCCTTTGTGGGAGTATACAGTAATGCTAGGAAGTATCTTTGGAACTGAGCTGGCTGTGTATTCACTCATCTAGACAATATTTTTAGGTACCCAAGTAAAATGAAATTTAGTATTTCATAATAAGAAAAGTCATATTGTCTTTAGTTAGAATTCTTACTCCTTTATTTTGGCATATTTTACTCAGTGTAAGTGTTAGTTTGACTAATATTTCTGAATAATTATTGACATAAAAATTTAAGATCAGTTAATCCTCAAGGGATAATTTAATATCAAATGTTCCAAATTATTACTGTTATCTACTATTTTCCTTTTGAAAAAAAAAATTGCATTTGCTCAGTGGTCAGTCACTTTGTTGGATAATCAATTCTACCAGGGAATGTGAAGAATTGAAAAGAGAAGTATAAATATAGTCCAGATGTGAGGTAATACATATATCTTCTCTCCTCAAGCATAAAGTCTTTAAAGGAAAGGACTGCATCCTTTTATTTGTATCTCTAGAGCTTTACACAACATTTAATTGAATTGATTATGAAAAAAGACCTGAGAATATTTAAGGAAACATAAGTGTTAAGTGTTATAGAAAATAAGAATTTATAAATTCAGAAGTGGAAAAAATCAGTGAAAGTTGGTTGGGTAGGTGGGATGGGCTATTTGATAGGAAAAGAAATCAAGCTTAAGTTCAAAAGGAACACACATAGATAGAATTTTTAAATGTTAAAATAACAGACTATGAAGGTATGTGCCAATCCGTTATATATCCTCACAAAGTCTCCCCACCCTACAATCTGGGACATGCCATAGTATATGAGACCTATCTTAGATCTGGTCATCTTTATAATGTTGGGGCTGACATATATTCAGTTAGGCAAAGAACTGGTGCCCTTTACAAATGTACCAGCCAAGGATAAGCAAACTCAAGGGGCCTTTAAATATGCCCTTCAAAAGTAAAATAGATTAAGATAAACACAGGAACCAGCAAAAAAAAATCTCTGCTGATCAGCAAACTTGTTGGCTTGTTATTCTAATTGTTTTCAATATGTGTTCCCTCAATCCTATCTTCTAGGAGAAGGGGGCTAGTCTGAAAAGACATTCACCAGGAAATCCTTACTATAGAATAATGATTTTTAACCTTAAGTCCATGAGTGACCAACATGTCTGTGGATAGATTTCAGGGATCCATGAACTATATTGGGAGTAAATAGATCTTTATTACAATAATATTGCTTTCTTTTGAAATCCAATTCATTTTATGTAACATATTAAAACATTATTTTTGAGAAGTCCATTGGGTTTGCCATTATTGCTAATGAGCCCAGGATACCAAGAAAGAAAGGAAGGAAGGAAGGAAGGAAGGAAGGAAGGAAGGAAGGAAGGAAGGAAGGAAGGAAGAAAGAAAGAAAGAAAGAAAGAAAGAAAGAAAGAAAGAAAGAAAGAAAGAAAGAAAGAAAGAAAGAAAGAAAGAAAGAAAGAAAGAAAGAAAACAATGAAGGATCTTAATTTTGCTATGGGAGGTAGGACTGAATAACTTGATATTACCTTGTTACCTTAAATGTTCTCTCTCTCTTACCCTTAATGTGGTGAAAATAAAATTATATAATGCCTTTATTCTACTGATACAAGAACGTGGGGTAAAGTATTGCTTGTAGCAGTTGCTTTTAGTGGGAAATCACACTTTGGAGATCAGGTGCCATATTTCGTGAATGACAGTGACAAGATGGAGAATTCTAGACGATAGTCAGGATGGCATAGGAACTGATTGTTCAATATGAAAATTAGTTTTAAGGAACTAGGAATCGTTAGCCTGGAAAAGAAAACCTACCTATAGCTGTTGGTAAATATTTGAAAGGGTTTTCATGTGGATTCTACTTGGTCTCTTATGGAGGGTAGAAGTAAGAACAATGAGTCAGATTTGACTGAAGCAAATTTAGGATTGATATGAAGAGAAAAAAAAAATCTAAAGATTGGAGTTGTCCAAAGGGGAGTGAGATATTTTGTAATGCAGTGGGTTCTCTCTCATTAGAGGTATTCAAGCAAAGGCTAGATGAGTATGTATTTTTACATACATGCATGCATACATACATATATACTAGATTCTTGATCTGGTATGGCTTTCTTCAAGTTTTAGCTGAAATCCCACTTTCTATATGGAGCCTTTCCTGATCCCTCTTAATGCTAATGCCTACTTTCTGTTGATTATCTCCATTTCATTCTGTGTATAATTTGTTTATCCATAGGTGTTTGTGTGTCATTTCCCAAATTAGACTGTGAGTTCCTTGGGAGAAGGGACTGTTTTCATTGCGTTTCTTTCTATCTCCATCACTCAGCACAGTGCTTGGTATATGGTAGGTGCTTAATGAATGTTTATTGCCTGATTGACCTATGGATAGACCAGATTGCTTCTGAGAACCCTTTTAAGTATGGGATTCTCTGATTCCATGATTTCTGGGCAGTAGGCAAGCTTAGGCAAAGAGCATGAAATAGTTTTTATCTTAAAAAACAAGAATGCTATAATATAAAAGTTATTGGATTAACAGCTAAAAGCATAGGTTTTATTCTCAGATATAACATTAACTGACTGTGTGACCTCCCTAGCCTCATTTTTTTTCAACTGTAAGGGAAGGGAATTTGACTACATAATCTCTACAGTCTCTTCCAACTCTGAAACTCTATAATGCTATTATTTTACTGGTTACAATGCCCACCATAGAGTGGTGGAAGAATTCTCAGATGATCAGGTAAGAAAAAAAAGTCTAAGCAGCACCCCTTTGTGTTCTGTGCTTAAAATATGTAACCCTAAGTGGAATTTCCTCTCTGGAGTAAAATTGAAGTAGGTGAAGCAGAAAATGCAGTCTTGCACTCGTTCCCTGTGATATACTTATAAGTTCTATTTAATGGTCCTCTTGAGGAATTTTTCAGTCCCAAGGATTGTGTCCATAAAAATGGCCTTAAAATACATGTAGTTGACCTTTATCAACTTGAGCAAATAGGTGGGGTCAAAGCCAAGGGTAGTAGCTTGGAAGTCTTCATTGCAATTTCCTTCATGATGGAAGAAATATGGAAGAGGGTGGGGATTACAAGGTTAGGGAAACACAGAATTGCAAGTTACAGAGTTGTAAGGGACCTTAGTAATTATCTAGTCTGTCTCACACCAGGAAAAAAAAGAATCCCCTTTTTAGTTTACCTAGCAAGTTGTCTTTTTAGATTTTGTTTGTAGAGGTAGATGAAGAAGAAACTACTGGCTTCTGAGACAGCCAACTTTACTTTTTGATAGTGCTAATTGTTAGGAAGTTTTTTCCTTGCATCTAAATTTGCCTCTGATAGTTTTTACCCAATACTCCTAATTCTTCCCTTTAGGCAAAATGGAATATGTTTATTCCTTCTTTAACTTAATGTTATTTCTCATATTTGAAGAAAAGTTATCATTTACCCTCTCTTCTAGGATAAACATACTTGCTTCCTCCAATTGATCTTCACAGGGGGTTAACTTAAAGCCTTTAACAATTTTGTTTGCCTTCCTCTGGACTTTTCAGTTTATCAATTGACTTCTTCAACTGTGGCTTTGAGAATACAACACAAAACTCTGCTTATGGTATGAACATGGCAAAATATAGTGGGATAATCACTTCCTTATTTCTGGTTTCAGTATCATACTTTTGACTCATATTGAGCCTGTAATCCAAACGAAGTCCCACTTTTTTTTCAGATAAGTTGGCCATCTCAACATGATTACCACCTTATATTTGTGAAAGAAGTTCTTTGAAAGCAGTTTGCAATATTTATTTTATGTTTCAATCTAATTTTTCATATTCATCCTTATGAAAATCCATAAAATTAGATTTAACCTGTTGAATCCCGACTCTTGTTATCCAGTGCCTTAGCTATTCCCACCAAACCTGCTAGTTTGATAAGCATGCAATCTATGTTAAACTGTTGGTGAAAAGTACAATAGCATAAGGAAAAGCACTGATCCTTCAAACATTCCATTGGAGACTTTATACAAAGTTCACATTGCTATGATTGGACTTCGTCTTAACCAGTCAAACAGTTCATAAGGCATATGGGGCAAGGAGAATTTTGAGGGCTGATAGGCAAATTTTAGATAAAAAAAAAATCTTTGTCCTCATGTACTTCACAGTCCTTTATCACAGCGTCTCAGCCTTGCAAGGTACCTCAGATATCACCTAATCCTACTGGTATTTGGAAAGAAATCCAGTCTATGACATTCCTGCCAAATGCTCAAGCCAGATCAAAGACCTCTAGTCCCTTTTGAGGCAACCTGTTTCATTTTTGCACAGAATTAATTGTCAGGCTGTTCTTTTTACAATGAATACTAGTTCTACCCCCTGGGGCCAAGTAGGGAAAGTTTAATACTTCTCTCACATCACTGCTGTCAAGTCTCTTCTCTAGGTTAAATATCCCCTACCCTTTCTTTCTTCCTTCCTTCCTTCCTTCCTTCCTTCCTTCCTTCCTTCCTTCCTTCCTTCCTTCCTTCCTTCCTTCCTTTCTTTCTTTCTTTCTTTCTTTATTTCTTTCTTTCTTTCTTTCTTTCCTTCTTTCTTTCTTTCTTTCCTTCTTTCTTTCTTTCTTTCTTTCTTTCTTTCTTTTTCTTTCTTTCTCTTTCTTTTTTTTTGCAGGGATATGAGGGTTAAGTGACTTACCCAAGGTCACACAGCTAGTAAGTGTCTACACCACCTAGCTGCCCCATCCCTTATTCTTTCAACTGGCAACTAAAGTGGCACGGTAAATAAAGCACTGGGTCAGGAAGGCCTGATTTGAAATCTGGTCTCAGACACTTATTAGCCAGGTCACCCTGGGTAATTCACTTAACCATTATTTGTTTCAGTTTCCTCATCTGTAAAATGAGTCGGAGAAGGAAATGGCATATTTGTTTTTCTTCTTTTATTTTTGTGCGTGTGTTTTTTTTGAAATTGCATATTATTCCAGTGTCTTTGCCAAGAAAACTCCAAATGGGGTCACAGAGTCAGACATGACTGAAAAAAACTGAAGAACACTTTTTCAACTCATCCTTATGTGTCATGAACTTCAGCATCTTCATCCCTTCTATTCACATAGATTCTCAGGGACTATTTAAAGATTTATAACAGAGCAAATCATGGCTTTGTAAAAAGAAAAAATATTTTTAAATCTCTAGCACTGCAATAGTTTAGACCAGGAATTCCCTAACCTTTTTAGTAATGAGGAGTTATTGTACTCCAGCTGAAACCTTGCTGTGGAGGGGCTTTAGGGCAATGGGGAGAAGTGAGCTTATAAACTTCATGAGTATGGATGGAAAGGGAGCATGCTAGAACCTGCCCTGACAACCTCAAATCCACCATTTGAAATGATACAGAACTAAAATAAGGTGTCAGAGGGCAGAACCAGGGGTAACGGCTAGAAGTTTCAGAGACCAATTTGCACCTGCTAACGAGAAACATTTCTTAACATTTAGAACTATGGAAAAGTGGAATGGTCTGCCTAAAAAGATGGTGATTTTTCCCTACTTTGGATGCTGGTGTTTTTTTTCATTGTATTGGTTAGACTAGATGGTTGCTGAGATTCCCTAAAACTTTACACTTTACAAGTATCAGACACTAGTTACTAAATTGTAGTGAATGAGAGGAGCAACCACACTTAGGAAATCATAGATATTTGAAGGATTGAAGCAACAGTTTAAGATTTACAAGTAAACTTTTTCCAAGGGAAGATTCATGACAACTTTGCAAAGACATGTCCCTCCTCCATGCTACAAATGCTCTCTTGCCTCACCTTGAAACCTTTAAAGCTCATCTTACATTCAATTCTCCTTACAAAGTCTGTTATGATCCCCTCCCCTTTACAACTTCTTATTTTTTAGTGTTCCCTATTGAAATTGTTTTGCATTTGTCAGGGACTAATGAATTTGTTGAATTGAATCTTTGATTCCACTAATCCATATTATCTCCATATTACAACTTGCTGAAATGCAAAGAATAAGTATGTAAGGAGCTTACTTGTCACCATCCCTATGCCTTTTAATGAGAACAATATAGTATAACCACTATGAAAATAATAGTTGGTGTTTACATACCCTTTTATGGTTGGCAAAAGGCTTTACTGATCCTCACAATACAACTGTGTGGTAAGTCCAAAGCATTTTATTATGTTTATTTATAAATTAAAAAACAACAACACAGACTCAGAGAGTTTGTAGCTTACCCATGGTCACACAATTCATAATGTTAGAGGTAATATGTGAACCTTAGTTTCTCCTTATCACAAGGTCATTAGTTTTCCATTACACCATGCTATCTCCATTCTGGGTAGGAGTCCCTAGTCAATGGCTTCTACACAATGGTAGACTAATTTTTCTTTTTCCATTTCTTTATGAGAAGCACATTGTACAGTGGCATGCAAGAAATCAGGTTACTATAGTGGTAATGGTTAACAGTGATATCCCCCTGCTTTCTACCCCATGGTGAAAATTAAAGCACAGTAAGCTAACAGCATACACAACCTAGTACATTGGCCAGAATCTAATTCTTTGACCTCATCCTAAGGAAATACTTATGTAATCCATTTAAGTTATGATAATCCTTATCTCAACTATGACACTCATAGAGAAACCTCACATCCCAGAACAAGGCTACATTTCCCCAAAAGGTTTCTAGGAATCCCCCTGAGGAGTAGAGGGTATTAATGCTGCTGTCTCAAGCCTCCTTTAGCATTATCTATTAAAAATTGTATTCAGCCTACATTAAGTAACATTTAGAAAAGGGTATTTACCAAGGTGGTACAGTAAGAACAATAGATACAAAATATCTCTCCTACTGGACCGACTTTCATGTAGAATCCAGGGGAAAGTGGGCTCAGCCTTAGCACATGATGGCCTAACCCCTACCTCCTAGTGACTGGAAGTCATTTTCTCCCATTTGTGGGATACTCAAGAAGTTCCCCTTAGTGCAGGAGTTTGTTTTTGGGTTTTTTTTGGTTTTTTGTGTGTTGTTTTTTTACTTGGCTCATTTGTAGCACAATGAATCTATGAATTGAGTTCAGGTTCTTTGGCTCCCAATGTAGACACTTTTGTCAGATAATAAGAAAATGTTTTTAGCACACCATTGAGAAGATAGGATGTCTTCCATCTTGTAAACCCTGTGAAACTTGCCAAGTCTTCATTATGACAAAGTCAGGGGAGGAGTGGGGAAGGAGAAGACCTAGGCAAAGGATTAAGGTGGAACTTGTCCTTCCCCTTCCCCCTCCTCCACCCTAGTACTAAGGCATTACCTTCCCAGAGGTATAATTGGGGTGCCCCATTTGTGGCAACTGCTCTATTCATTCTGATTTCAAAACCAACTTAATCATTTATAGATGATCCCTAGTGTATGACTGATTTCTTCTCTCTGAACATTATTCCAGTGCAATAGCACTGAAGTTTGAAGGAATTTTCTACCTAGTCCACAGCCTATGATTGATTGGATTGAAACTAGAATGGATGATTGAAGTTGATTGATTGTTTTCACCTGTTTAGGGTACCAAGGAATCTTATAACTCACTATAAGTGGGATATGGGTGACTCAGTGGAGGAAATTAATCTATCCCATTCTTAAACTCATAAATTCTCTAATGTCCTTGAAATGAAATAATCTGTCATATTTCTCCCACCCCTCTCCCTTACTCACTGGCCTTTGTGTATTGTTGTGTACCTAGGAGGCAGTCAATAAAAAATGTTGGTAACTTGACGACTCAAAGAATGACAACTGGCCTTAAATTAAGTATTTGATTTGACCATCTACATCTTTCAGCTAAGTATTTCAGTGTTTTTTAATGTGTTAATCACCTTAATCACCTTCTTTAAAATACACACACACACACACACACACACACACACACACACATGAAGTAGCCATAAATACCTCTCCCACAAGTCATTTATGAGTTATAATATTCTGATTTATATTTCTGATGGTAGCAGTATATGAAGCAGCATTCAGTAGATCCAGTATATTTCAGTTTACGTCTTTACTTTCATATTTGTGATTTCATAGGACAGGTTCAAAAATATGTTTAAGTAAATGCATGTTTCTATCAACCCCCCATCTATTTGTTATGTGTTGTCCATAGTATAACACTGGTATCTTATGTATTTTTGTCTAAAAGATACAAATGTCTCAATTGATAAATTGAAGTCTTGTGACTTAAATATTTGAAAACTAAGCATTTCATTTGAAATCAGAACTAACAAAAGCAAAAAGAGAACGTTAAATTTATTTTGAAATTTTCCTAACATAGCATTCTACTTAAATTTTAGAAAACCTTTTGCCAACCTATTTACCTCAAATAATGAAGTTACTCTGATTACCAAAAAAAAAATCCATTACAAAGGAATGCTCACTGTATTCAGCCTATTTGATTCACAGTTCCTTTTAAGTGACCTTATATTTTTACCACTGTTTCTGTAATTTGTGAAAGTAGGCAGAAATTCTAAAATGTAGAAATTATAGAAAATAAAGGTTTTTAAGTATTATTGTATCTTTTCAGTATAAAATTATGCCATTTATTGAAATATTTCATACATATTTCATGAAGTATTTTATAGAATATTTGTGAGATTTTTATGAAATATTTCTATGAAATATTTTCTTAAGCTAGAATTCTCTTGAAGTTAAAGGAATACCTGAAAAAAAATGTTGAAGTAAATTTGATGACATTTTATGTAAAATCTTTGTATCTTGATGACACCTCTTCTCCTTTGGCTAATTAATCTTTGTTGCAATACCTTTGAATTTTGATGTGACCCATCTTCATTATTTGTTGGTCCTGATGTTTATACAATTAGTTGAATGGATCAATCCTAATAATAATTTTATCTAGTTCTCAATTGTGAACAGGGTTTGTGGTGGACTGGGGTCAGAAATAGAGGGGAAAAGAAGGGAAGGAAATTCACACCAATATAATTTATCATGGTCTCTATACTCTTTAGGGATCACCTTGGGGACAAGTATCTATTATGAAATGATATCAATTTACACAATCTTATTTTAGATTCATCATTATTGTTTGAAGAATTGATTTTGATGATGTAACAAAACAACAAGAGTCAATTATGGATGTAAGTTTATATGGAAGGAATTGGTAAAGACAGAAAAGACATAGAGAATAAAGTACACCCTGACTTTCTTAGACAATTTTAGGGGCAGCCAGATCTTGGGGTCTTTTTGGTGAAGGTTGCTACTGGTGCTAAAGCTTCTAATTTATAAGTAAACCCTAGCTAGCATTCCCGACACTTGGGACAGGAATAAGGCGACCACATATTATTTTTTTTGCAAGGCAATGAGGGTTAAGTGATTTGCCCCGGGTCACACAGCTAGTAAGTGTCAAGTGTCTGAGGCCGGATTTGAACTCAGGTCCTCCTAAATCCAGAGCCGGTGCTTTATCCACCGTGCCACCCAGCTGCCCCACACACATTAGATTTTTTTGTTTTGGTTTGGTGTTTTTGTTTGTTTTTGTGAGGCAATTGGTTAAGTGACTTGCCCAGGGTCACACAGCTAGTAAGTGTTAAGTGTTTGAGGCCAGATTTGAACTCAGGTCCTCCTATCTCCAGGGCCAGTGCTCTATCCACTGCGCCACCTAGCTGCCCCCACATTAGATTTTAAACGTCACAGCACAATGGTTAGAAATCCGGACTTGCACCCAAGAAGACTGGGTTTAAGCCCTACCTAAATACATAACATTTAGATGATCTTGAGTTATATACTTAATCCTTCAGTACTCTAGCCAGGTCTTTAAGACTATAAGTTTCAGATAAGCAGCCAACTTAATTGAAAGGAGTTTCCTCATCTGGAGTATCTTCTGCAGGCTAAATGACTAGCACCTAGCAGGTATTCAGTAAGTGTTGACTGAATGAAATAAAAAGCCTGGTCCCTATTCACAAAACAGCTAAGGTGGAGTAAAAAATTAGCTAATGTCCAAGGTTCAATGAACATGTAAATACAAACCACTCCGCTATCTTTGCTAAGAAAACTGCAGGGACAGTATAGTCCATGGGATCATGAAGTGTAAGATGTAAGAGTAAGAGTAATGACTGAACAACAAGTTGGTTCAGTAACCCATTATTTGAAATTTAATTTTACAAAATAGTATCAATACATTGGGTTCAGGAGGGGCAGAAAAAACACTTGCAGAACTGAATTCAATTCTTCAGAATCTTTTATTTACTGCTCATTATGTGTCTTCCTGAAGCCCCCAACAGATGGTAAATTTATTCAAGAAAGTAAGAGATAAAGTATACTCAAAGAGACAAAGTCTATTTAATTTACCATGTACACTTCTGATTACATTTAGTATATTCACTCATTTTTTCAACCTCCTGCTCTCAGAGACAATGTGCTCTTTCAATGATGGTTGCCTCATTTTGGGAGGACATTGACAATATGGAGTGCATCTAGATAAAGGCAAATAAGATGCTGATGGAAGTGGAAGCCATGTCAGATCAGGATTATATGAAGCAACTTAGAGTGCTTACACTTGCGAGGAAAAAAGACTCAACTGGGGCAGGGAACAAGAATGATGGATGTCTATGAATTCAAAGTGTTGTCAGGTAGAGAAGGAATTAGATTTATTTTCTTTAATTCTAGGGGCAAGAGTGGGAGACATAAAGAGGACTATTTAGATACCACAAAAGGAAGAACATACTAATAAGAGTAAGAAAAAACTGAATTAAATCTCCTCTCTGACACTATCTGTGTGACCCTAGGCAAGTCTAGAGTATTATAGAGAATCATTTAAGGAAAACCAAAAGTATGGTCATGAAGCTCTGACGACTCAATTGGTATTTGATAGCATTGATTGATAGTCGACCTGTTCAGCATCATCATGTTATATCCTCTATCCTCCAATAGTGTTTAGTTGCGTTAGAGTAGGATTAGAGAAGGCAGATGGTCAGAGTGAGTCAGAATAGAGTATTTTCTGATTGGAAATGATGGTAGGCTCTCTTCTCTTGTCTCTTCCATCCACTTCAATCCTCTACCTACATAGCTAATGACATCACCTCATAGTTCCCAATGAAATTAGATGTTGTTCACAGCAAGCTCCTGCTTTTCTCCTTGTCTGCTTCTCATAACTCCTTGACATCATTCTCTATTCTCTCCTTATTTACTCCAATGACTGAGGAGGAGGTGACCTTTCTTACTCCAAGATTAACCATCTACAAATACCCTTGATTCCAGCTTCTTCTGTTTTTTGCCAGAAGATCGTTCCCAACTACCATTCCCCTTCTTTTTCACCTTTGATCTCTATTAAGAAATGCCTGAGTCATCTCTTTCTTGAAAAAAATTCTCATCAGACAGTTATTCCCTCATTCAATTCTCCTATATCTCTTGCCTACACTTCCATGTTCACTTACTTCTCAACCCTTTTGAAATATAGTTTTCAACTTCATCTCTGAACTGAAACTTTTAAAAAATGTTCTCTTAATTGGTGGATGTAATTAATCAACTCTTCTTAATCCTTATTCTTGATGATTCGCTATTATGTGACACTGTTGAAATGACTCTCTTTGATTATTTCCATGACATTGCCCTCTCAACCTCCTTTCTGTTTGACCATTCCTCAAACTCCTTTTCTGGCTTATCTTCTATATCTTACCTCCTAGCTATAAATGGTTTCCAAGATTCTGCCCTGAAAACCTTTAGGTTTTCTCTATATACTTCCTCATTTTATGGGTTTATTAGTTCATATGTTCCAGTTACTATCTCTATGCAGATTACTTCCAGAAACTCCTCCATTCAGCATCTGAAGTTCTATATGACTCAAGTCAACAGGCACTTATTAAATACATGCTATATGTCAGGTATTTTGCTAAACACAGGGGACACAAAGAGAGGCACAACTACAGTCCCTACTATCAAGGAGCTAACATTGTAGTGGGGGAGATAAAATATAATTAAACTAGAGGGATGCTAGATATATAAAGAATGAATGGAAGGCATATTGAGAGGGGAAGACCTCAGCAGCTAGGGATATTTAAAAAAAAATTCTGGTCTAAGAAGAATTTGAGTTGATTCTTGAAGGAAGTAAAGTAAATTAAAATATAGCAAGCATTGCAGGCATGAGGGTAGGTAGTACAGGCAGTAGAGTTGCTTACAATTAGGCCAATATTACTGGAATGTTGAGTGTATAAAGAAGAGTAAAGTGTATGAAGATTGGAAAGGCAGGAGGGGGACAGTTTTGAGGAGCTTTAAATGCCAAACAAGAGAATTTAAACTTGATCCTAGATATAATAAAGAACTAATGGGGGGCGGCTAGGTGGCGCAGTGGATAAAGCACCGGCCCTGGATTCAGGAGTACCTGAGTTCAAATCCGGCCTCGGACACTTGACACTTACTAGCTGTGTGACCCTGGGCAAGTCACTTAACCCCCATTGCCCTGCAAAAAAAAAAAAAAGAACTAATGGAGCTCATTATGGGTAGGAAGGGGATGTGAGATGGCCAAGACTATGCTTTAGAAAAATCACCAAGACAGCTGAGTGGAGGGTAGATTGAAATAGGGGTAAAAGTGAGTAGCAAGACCTTTTAGAAGGGTATAGCAATAGTCTAAGCAAGAGATGATGAGGGCCTAAACTATGATTGTGGTTTTGTAAGTTGAAAGATGGGGATATATGGAAGGTGTGTTGGAAAGGCAGACCTTCATAAATTAGTCACAACTTCACCTTTCTATCTTCATATCATATGGTTCAGCTAATTTTACATTTTTATTATTATTGCTCATATAATACACCTTTGTCCTAGATCTTCTCCCATACCTGGAATATACTCTCTACTCACGTCCACTTCTTAGAACCCTAATTTCCTTCAAGAGGCAGCTCAAGTGCCACATTCATATGAACCCTTTCTTGATCACACACCCCTAGATGCTAGTACCTCCCCCTTCAAAAAGCATCTTGTACCTAATAGAAGGTAATCTCATTGAGGATAGAGATTATTTTTCTGTTGTTTTTTTTTTCTTTGCAATACCAGCACCTAGCACAGGGACTGTACACAACAGAAACTTAATAATGATTATCAATTGATTGGTCCAAGGATGGAATACAGTGTAGTTACCTTGATCAAGATTGTAAAAAAGGATAGTGAGGCTGAAGCAGAGTAATGGATTCAGCAAAAAAGAAAGAGAAGAACTGAAGGTTATTGTTAGGATCAATAATAAGTTAAGGAGGAGTGAGGCACAAGGAAAAGATGGAAGTAAAATAGTTTATGTTCAGAGAAATTTCAGAATTTAGAAATTATGGAGATGAAATCTAAGTTATGAACAATCTGTGGTTGACTAATAACAATCTGTGGGAGACTAATAAATATTGGACATGGGAGTTAAGAAGATTGATGTTTTTCTAGGTGACACTAAAATATAAGTTGAATTCTCCAAGAATGAGAACCTGAGTAAGATAGGCAATGAAAACTGATCTAGGTATTAGACATCTAGAGAAAGTGAGAATTATCTGGTAAATTATGGAAAGAAGAGTCTGAATTGGGTGATATAGACAGTTGAATGAGAAAAGTTTGTAGAGAAATGGTGGCAGAGAACATGGAAGTATAAAAAGGCCATTAGATCTGAAGTGATCCTGGGTTGTTTCACATCTGGGCTTCAGTTTAATGTGAAAGTAAACTTCCTACCTTACTAGTTGTGTGTCCTTGGTAAATTCAATAAACATTTATTAAACACCTATTTTGTGCTAGACACTGTGCTAAGTGCTGGGGAAACAGAAAAAGCAAAGTACACTCCTTACCCTCAAGGAGCTCACAATCTAATGAAAGACTCAAACCACTCTGGGTCTCAATTCTCTAATCTATAAAAAGAGAATGTTGGACTACATAAATCTCTAAAGTGTCTTCCTGCTCTAAATATATGGTTATGGGAGGGACTGGTAGTATAATTAGGGGATCAAGTGTGATGTCTTTATTCTGGCCCACCATATTAGGGTGGGAAGGGATGGCACAGAGAGACATAGCACCTAGAACTAATAAGGTTAGCCAGGGATGTAGTATTTTCTGGACATAGAATATGTCCATAAACTCCAGACATTAATTTACATGTTCATTGAACCTTGGACATTAGCTAGTTTTTTATTCCATCTTAGCTGTCCAAGGGTATACATAAAATTTGATCCCACAATCACCCTTAATGATGCCATCTCCGTGATTTTGACTCAGACATCACTCTTTCATATTATAAATTCCTATACTTCCTTGCTTCCCTTTGTTTTACTCCTCTGAAACTTATTTCATCTTCACTATGGCCTTTAGTCACTCCATTAATCTCTGATTCTCCAACTAGGATGAAAAGCATTTCTTAACAATTGATCAAACAAACAAATAAAGAAATGAATGAATTAGTAGATAAATAAATAAATAGACGAATGAATGAATGAATGAATGAAAGGGCAGGTGGGTGGCACAGTGGATAAAGCACTGACCCTGGATTCAGGAGAACCTTAGTTCAAATCTGGCCTCAGACATGTGACACTTACTTACTATGTGACCCTGGGCAAGTCACTTAACTCTCATTGCCCCAAAAAACAAAATAACACAAACAAAAAACCCAAACAATTAATCAGGGTTTCTGGAAGGCAGAGTGGAAAGGGAGGACTTGAAGGGTAGAAATAATTTTGTGGAGGTACAGAGCAAACCACTTATTGAAGATACTACAGAGGGGTTGGACCACTCAGTTCCATTTTAGACCCTTGAGATATTTTGCAACTCTGAGATTCTGTATGATTCTAAAATTCTGTAGGCATTGTCATATCTTCCTTACTGGTTTCTCATTTCTATAGATAAGCATCTGTGTACAGATACTAGTTTCTTCATTCCAAAGTAAATTTCTGAAGATTATAATTGCTGTTAGGGTAAAAAATAAGGCTTTTACATCTTTATATCCATCACACTGCTGAAAAGTTAGTCTTATGCAGAATGTTGCTCAATAAATATTTTTTTAATGAATGGAATGAGTCAATGAATTAATAAACACCATACACTAGTCATATAAAAGCAGTTGATTAAATACTACATTCCTTAGCCATGTCCAAATAATAGTTTGTTGTAGTAACTTGACCTATTATTCCCTTTATTTAGTTTTATCTGTATCCTATCAGCAGAATTTTTCATCTTCATAGAAAACACATGATCTTTTTCAGTTAGATTTTATAATTTTTGTATATTAGTGTTTTATTATTGATGTACTAAATCCCATTGAGATCATCATAAAATTTTAATTTTATTTTATTGTTACAATTGTAAAAAAGATACTCAGTTGCTTTATTCATTTCATTTCTTTATTAATTTAAGAAATATTTATTGAGCATCAACTATGTATAATACACTATTTCCTACTGACAGGTTGATAACAGAAATGAATAAGGCACAATCCCTGACTATAAGGAACTTAAAAATCTGTCAGGAGAGAAAATGCATGTATAACAAAAGCTATAATAGAATGTGGCTAGTGTATCAGAGAGGTATAAATAAAGATATATATATATATATGTATATATATATACACACATATACATATACATATATATACATACATGTATATGTATATGTATCTGTGTATGTGTATATATATATATATATATATATATATATATATCTTTATTTATACCTCTCTGATATATATAATATTTAGAGCATGGAGAAGTCTCTTAGAAGTGGAGGGAGGATAGATTTGGTGGAATGTCTTAGGCAGGAAGGAGATTTTCAAAAGGTAATTACTGGGAGAAGAGGGCTGGAAAGAAAGCAGGATAAAGCATTAGAGGCATAGGAAGCATTAAGGCACAGGAAGCCGTAAGAGCAAAGACATAAAAGATGGAAAACCCTAGGATCTGTTTTGAAAAATGGCATGTAGTTCCCTTTGTCTAGAATATTTAGTGCAAATGAAGGAGAGTTAGTGAGGCCCCTAATTACCAGGCTAAGGAATATGAATTTATTCAGTAGACTTTGAGGAAGCACTGACATTTTTTGTTGCTTTTGTTTTGTTTTAATACACACTTGCCTTGATCTGATCCATATGTTAAGAACACTAATAAGTTAGACTAAGAACATCCAGGAAAGGGCAACCAGAATAATGAGATAATAAAAGAACTAGTTTAGTGAATGGAAGTTACAAAAATAGAGGTTTCAATTCAATTTTAGAGTAAAATTCCTGTATTTAGAACTGATGAAAATTTGATTGTTCTACCTCAGGAGGAAAAAGGCCCAGCGAAGGAAGCAAAATAGCAAGCAGAAAGTTTGAAGGAAAAGCAGAACAGTGTCTCACTAGTTAAGAGAAAAGAAAGAATCAAGAAGGATGAGTTGCTCACTAATAATAACCCATTTTTATATAACATTTTCATTTGTACAGCCCTGTGAGGTAGGTAGTTCAACCATTATTATTGCTATTTTACAAATGAGCAATGTGAGGCTCAGGAAAGGTCACTTAGTTGGTAAATGGCAGAGCCAAGAATTGATTTTTTTCATTATTTCACCCTAGCAAAGGCTCATTAGAGAGCATGAGGGCTAGAAAAAGATCATGTCATTCATCCATGAGTTTGCTGGCAACTCAGTGATTTGGTAAAAGTGATGAATGTGGAATTTCTTTACATGAGCTGAAGTGAGTGCCTGGTGAGATAGTAGAGATACTAAGTGTAGACCATTCATTCTAGAAGTCTGACCGTCATTTGAAAGCAAAAGAGAGAGGGCAAAAACTTCAAGCAAAAGGAAAATCTCTGGAAAGAAGCTTCCTTTAAAATATGGGCAACAGGAACATTGTTTACTTGTCTAAGTAAAGGATTCATCAGAAGATGGAAGATTGATGATGAAAGAAAGGAGGTGATGGCTGATAAAAATCTCTGGGGGACTAGGAGGAGATGAAGTCAAAGGCACAGTTAGAAGAGTTAGTCTCAGTGAAAAGTAGATCCATTTTTTCCTCTGATGTGGGAAAGACAAAAGAGAGAAAGGATGAAGATAGCAGTTTTGAAGTGTGTCTATAATTAAACATATTTAGAATATAATTGTATTAGGAAAAGACTGAGCCAGCTATTACTGACTGACCAGCATCAAGGATATATGGAAGGCTGAACAAATATTGAAAAGGCTAAATTACTAAATAAGTGGACTATTTATGGAGAAAATTGGTATGACAGATTGTGAATTCACACTATTCTATAGCTGATTTTTATTTCCTTTTTCATAAGGAAATGCATCTATATGTGTACATATGTGGGTGCATGTATACAAGCATGGTTAAAAATGCATCTAGATGCCTCTAGAAAGGTTCTCTTTAATATATTTCCTAATAAACAGTCAAAACTTTTCTCTATGTATATAAACAAATAAATAAATACCTAAGTAAATGAAAGAAAAGGAGCAAGAAAAATGCACGACTTGTTTAGCGTACAGTATATCAGGAACAATTCTGAGACATGAGCAATAAATCATTTTACCTAGCCAGTAAACATGCAAGTTTAAAAAATGTGGTTCATCTATTTTATTGCCTTAGTAAGCATTCTACTAACTTCTGTGAAAAATGATTATCTAACAGAAAATATATTTAACATACAGTAACCCAACATTGGGGTTTACTAGGGTTACTGTATCATAGACAACTATGTCCTTGAATTACCTGGTCTTCAAAGCTATCCATAATCTCATTCCACCTTTACTTTCCAATATTAACTTATACCACCCATGCTTCTATTTACACTTCTATTAAACTGGGATATTCCCAATTACTGAATACATCATATGTTTTCCTACTCAATTGTCCAGCCCCTAATTCTCTACCCTTCCTCTTAATTTAATCTTGATGAAATTCTACCCAAGTTTTAAATAACAACCAAAATACTAAACCCCCATAAGGCTTTCCGTGGCTCACTAAATATAATCATTACTCTTTCCTCTGAACCCTAACACTACCTTATCTTACCAAACCAGAATGTGTATTAAAGTTCTTATGTATATCTTTTTCTATGAGATGGTAGTAGAAAATAATCTACATTGCTTAACACAAAGCTTTGCCCGAAGAGGAGCTCAATGAATATTTTTTAAATTTAATTAAATTGAACTAGCTGTGAAAACTTTTTCCCCATAGAAACTAAACCTGCCTCTTTATTATGAACTTTCCTAAGACAATTAAACATTAAATATTTAAAAAGAAAATCAGGGGGGCAGCTAGGTGGCACAGTGTATAAAGCACCGGCCCTGGATTCAGGAGGACCTGAGTTCAAATCCAGCCTCAGACACTTGACACACTTACTAGCCGTGTGACACTGGGCAAGTCACTTAACCCTCATTGTCCCACCAAAAAACAAAAAAAGAAAAAAAAAGAAAATCAGAAGTGCAGAATTTAAAGGGAATCTCTGAGATTATCTAGTACATCACCAACCCAACCATGAATCCCATCATCACCAAGTGGTTAGGCCATCCAACTCTTCTTACAGAACTCCAGTGTCTAAGAGCCCAGTATCTTCACAGGCAGCTCATTCCTGCATTTGACAGTTTTAATTGTTGGGATGGTTTTCTTATGTTGACCCAAAATCTGCTCCTATATAATTCCACTCATTGACTTGATTTCTGCTTTCCAAGCCTAAGCAATAAATCAAAGCCTTCTTCCATGTAATAGAATAGGACCCCCAAGTTCTATAATCCCCTAGTAGAGATTATAATATAAATTGATGTTGATGAACTTTCAGCACTCTTTGGGTATGGTTAGTTCTGAACACACAGTTATGTACTTTTCCACATTATTAGAAGTGATGCTCATCATTTCCCTTCTAGATGTGCTCCTGGACTTTATGACCTCTAGAAACTCATCATGTGTTTAGTGCACAATATATATCCATTCTTTAACTCCTACTTTTCCTGTATAAAGCTCCTAATGTTGACTAAACTATACCCTACTTCCCAAATGCATGCAGGCATCGCATCTCTCTGAATTAATGCTTCCTTTCTCCATATCTTAGTCATTGTATATATGTGGCCGGGTGATATGTCTTCTCTGTCTGACTACAAAATGTGCTGTGAACTATTACTCAACTTGATCAGTTTTTTATATTTATTTATAATCACTGACCATTATCAACCTTTTTGTAAGTGTAAAGGAAATTAGAAACTACCTAGTCATCTCATTTTACAGATGACAAGAAGGAGCCCCAAAGAGATAAAAATGACTTGTCAAGCTAATTAGTTGTAGAATCAGAACTACATTACAATACTTGGGACTCCTAATGTTCTTTCCTATATGTTATGCAGCTATGTAGAATTTAGGTGGTTCTAGATAGACACTAACTACCTACATTTCCCTCAAACCTTTTTAAACTTTGGTTACAGTTGAGTATCACCATAGGATCTCTTTATGTATAGTGATGAGCATATTGTTATCTTTAGGGCATATTAGCTGATTTGTGAATATATTCATATGTATTCTGTGACAGAACAACTCTTCATATTACTTTTGGTTGAGGTCATCATCCATAGTCTTTTTAGATTATACTAGAATCAGCATGGCATGACAGAATTCTGGGAATGATATTGGAGGACCTGGGTTATGGTTGTAGTTTTGACACTCAACTTTATGACCATCATGAAATAACTTGACCTTTGAGACTTAATATCTTCATCAGTAAAATGGGAATCACATTAGTTTTACTACCTAGACCACAGGTGGTTTTCAGAAAGGAATATCTTTTAAGCCCTTAAAATGGTAGATTAGTGCATCTTATTTATTTTCCTTCTTCATACTGTTTTTGTGGCACTGGGGATGCACCACAATGACATATTGTGGTCAAATTATTTTAGGAATTGGACTACTTTAATGTTTCTGTTGGAATGGATAATGAAAACTGGAGAATAAATAGCCATATTTTATGTGGCATTTGAAAGTTAAATATTAAAATTAGAGTATCATCTATAATAGGCAAGAAAATAGGGGCAAGAAAATTCAAGAGTACTGATTCTCTAATCTCTGGGTTAAGGAGAAAACTCACTTTACCATTTATAATGATTGACATCTACAATATCATATAGTGTTTTTATGGAGGGGGTCTCTTACTGTTCTCATTCTCATGCGTAATATTGCTATTGGGTAATATTTGCTTATCCATGTACATCTTGATAGAGGTCCTATTTGAGGTGTAGTTAAGGGTGCAATGGAAATGAGTCTGAGCAGAATAGGAGTCTATTCAGAGAGGGAAGAGAAGAGTATTTTAGTGTTATTGTTTCTTATCTCACGTTCACACAATACTTTTTGTGGTTTACTAAGACCTTTTCCATACCTCTGATATTTTCCATTCCATTTTACAGATAAGATGATTTGAACCAGATGATTTTGTTGAAAAAACAAAAACTGCTTTAAATATTAGAAATTGAAAGTGGCTCCATGTAGGATAACCATAGAATTTTGAATTTTGAAATTATTCTACAATTCCCCCCAAAATATTCAGACAAAAGTTTCAGCTACACTGAAAATAATTCCTTAGAAAAGTAGTGTTTTCTCTAAAATATTACATATTTTACTCTTATAATAGCCAAATGAATTCTGGCTATACTCTTTTCCAGGATCTTATTAGAAGATCACAACTCTGGTCCAGTGGTAGTGCCTGGGTTAAGTATGATTGGAATGCACTCTTTCCTAACTCTTTCCATTAAAACTGGCTGTAGGGGGCAGCTAGGTGGTGTAGTGGATAAAGCACCAGCCGTGAATTCAGGAGGACCTGAGTTCAAATCCGGCCTCAGATACTTGACACTTACTAGCTTTGTGACCTTAGGCAAGTCACTTAAACCCTCATTGCCCTGGGTGTGGGGGAACTGTCTGTACCAAGGACTCAGAGAGTATAATTCCAACAGTGATGGTTCCTTTCAGAGTGTCCAAATTAATGATACTGACAAAGGATTCTTCCTGAGTATAGCACTGTTGTAGTAGGGGATGCTAGTGATAAAGCATCTGCTTGATAGGGGCAAGACATCTATATAATAGGTCCTATAAGATTCAAAAGGATTTGGATTGACAAAATTGATCTGTCAGTTTGAGGCAATACAAGGAAAGGAGGGCAAGTATCAAATTTAGTCCAGGCCAAACTGTATGAGGGAAAGTATTGACTATACTCTAATTGGACTTCCAACCTCCTTCATTTTGTTCTTCATTTTTCTGAAGAATCTGGCTTAGGGTAGAATACTTAACTGATATCTGTCAAGTCAAGCTCTGAAAAGAAAAAAAAATGACCATAAAGCATAGCAAGTGGTTACATTAAGGTTGACAAGCATGGGTCACGTCTGAAATATTTTACTTCATAGAGACAGATTTCACAGCTCAAGGTGGCCTTCATTTATTTATTGAGTACTACAGTCTGCAGCATTCATCCATCATTCCCCTTCAGCTCTTTAGATGCTGTGTCTGTAAAGAAATTAAAGAGTAGACACATGCTTTGCCTTATCACTATTCATTTTTCTTTTTGTTTTCTTCAAGGAGTTTTGAGTGATCATGAATTTAAAGTCCACTATATTTAATTGTAAATATAAAAATATAATATTGCTCTTTCCTTTTATAATTTTAAGATAACTTCATAATTCTATAAGAGCTTGGGTGATTTTTTTTATTTGTTGTACTGGGGAGGGGGGCACATTTCCAGACATATGATTTAATAGATATAGGGAATTACCACACAGAAATTCCCTTCAGTGATGTGGACAGAAAACTTTCTTATAACTTAAAGTCTTAGAGACTTACCTGGAGTACTTAGACATTAATCTATTTGCTTGAAATCATACATCTAGTATGAATCAGAGGGAGGGCATAATTTAAGTTCTTTCTGTCTGCAAGGTCAGATTTTTATAACTATGTCCAAAAAGGCCTCAATTTATTGTTTCATACCTGAGTGTGTGTGTGTGTATACACACATTATATATTATATATGCATGTGTATATACATATAATATAGTATATACATGATTTATATAATATATATATAACTATATATGTATATATAATTATATAGCCCAAGTATAGCCCCTATGGAGATACAGCCTGCCAACTACTCTTATAGGAATATTGTATTAAAGACTTACAAGATAATGTTCTTGTCACCATGAATTTATTAATGGAAATAATATTAAATTGCATTGCTGTGTTTTACTTCTGTACCCTAAGGAGCACAGAACCTTTCCATCTCACTTACAGCTGAAGATATCCATATGTGTTATCTTTCTCAGTAGAGTGTGAGCACCTTATGGACAGTCCCTTAGTTTTCTGTATCCTCACACCTTAGCCCATTGCTTTGAATATGGTAAGCAATTAATAAATACTTTATTTGCTCATCTGCCATAGACCCATTGAAAACATCTTCAGTACAACTCTAGTGGTAGACATAGGGTAATGTGTGTATTGTCTTCTTTCAATATAGTTGTAGTTTTCCCCATTCGATCTCTTTATTTTGAAAGCTCTTGATTCCATTTAGTCTGTATATTATTGGTGACATCTATGAGCATCTTTGCTCTAAAATTGTTATGGATCCGAATTATGACAGGGGAGTAGTTGGCGACTTTCCTGTCTGTAATGGAATTCCAGTTCTAGCACAGTTTATTTGCAAAAATTTTAAGATTGTTTTGAAGTTTTTGTATGTGGTATGGTTATTTAGCATGTATTGAATTGTAAGATAGGCTTTTGCTGTATGATTCTTGTCTTTCTAGTGTTCAATAAATGCTAAATTTTTTTACAGTCTGCAGTGAGATGTTACATATTTTCTACCACCTTGCTGCATAATATGCATTGATCAGAAAGCCAAGTTATCTTAAGGATAATATTCCTGTTATTTCTCAGGACAGCGACCTGATTCTGAATCATAATTATAAAATACTTCATTTCATTTCTATTACCATGTATACAGTATATACACATATATTCATGACAGCCTTCTTTTCAATGCTAATTTGTCTGTATGTCACTCAGGAAAAACATTTTGATTCTGTTCTTTAGTCTTAGCTGTACCATATGCTCTGTTTGAAAATAAACCACTATCAGTTATTGTCAGCCAGTCCATTGGCATATAGCTTTTACTATTGCTTTGTGAAAGGATGTCTATTTTTTTCCAAAAATATTTTGATAAAAATTTAACCTGTTTAACATGTATTCTGAGAATATCTATAAATTCTCTTCTTCCATTTTGATGAGGAAGTGCTAAACTTTCTATAGCTTCATTGAAGTACTATGCCCCGTTTCCTTAGCATACAAAAAATATATGTTATGGCTGGAATTGTTTAGATATCATTAGCTCTAAATGTGTTCTTGAACATTGACTTTGTGGTGATGATCAGTCTTTTTTATGTTCATATACTCAGCTTTCTCCTTGATAGCCTTATGTTCAAGTCATCTTGCTTTGAGAACAGACAGACATTTGTTCATATTGTCTTCATCAGTTGGTTCAATGTGACTCATGGATTCAACTTCAAACCTTTCAAACCTCTATTAATCCTTAGTTCACATTAAACATTTTACACCTAGCAAGTCGAGATGATATTTTGATATTATTGGAAAAAGGTTCCATGAGATGAAATGGATTTTATTGCATTTTAAAATTGAACCATATGATATTCTTGTATGTTATGTAATTAGCACATTTTGATATGGTTATCTCTCTGATATAGTCATATTTAGTTCTATTAAGGATTAATGATCATGAATTTAAGGTTAAGCAGAAAACATAGAAGCATAAATCTATCTCTCAGGATCATAGGTGAATAAATCTTCCTACATAAGACAGCACAGGTTATTGTATTAGTTCAGGAAATCCAAAGTGGGCCTATATATAGAATATATTTATGTGATCAAAGTGGTAAACTCACATGTGGGACACTGGAAACCCTCCTCCCTTCTTAGAAATTTGAAGTTCTCCTTATGTATAATTCCCTATTGGGTTTGGAAGATTGGTGCCTTTTTGAAGTCAGGACTTCCCTCTATCTCAAGGGGTCATGATTCCTGAATCTGCCACCACTCTCAAGTGACTGTCTTTCCACATTTGTCTACAAGTACTTTCTCTATTGTTGGCCACTACTTTTTTATACTCTGTTTGCTGGTGGCATCTTTAAGGGGCCCTTTGGATCTCCTGAAATTCTTTGGTTTCATATCTAGATATAGTCATTCATACAAGGTAGAAAAAAAATAATAAACCCAAAAGAAAAAAAGAAGTGGATGTGTTCGTAGCCACATGGTACTTGGGAGGGAAAATTCATGCAGCTGTACCACTGCACTTCTCTCTCTCTCTCTCTCTCTCTCTCTCTCTCTCTCTCTCTCTCTCTCTCTCTCACACACACACACACACACACACACACACACGCACACACACGCACACACACTCATGCATGCTACAACTTAAAGCAGCTTTCTATAATCAAAGCTACTAAGGAAAGAGAATGAAAGATGAGTAGATGATCCTTTTTGTATGTACATTCAGTTCTTGCTCACTGACTCCTGAATCATTTGTTATTTTTGCTAACCATACAATTAGAAGAAATTTTCTCATCACATATACCAATACTCTTACCAGAAGTAGACTCAACAAAGTTTCCACATATTTGGGTTGTAGCAGACAGATGATATCTGGGTATACATTAAAAACTAAAAGAAATTTATAAAATATTTGCCCAAGCTTTAATGATTCTGCCTTCATTGGTCAGTCCCCCATTACAGAAATATTATAAATCAAAATCTGAAGTATTTTAGTACGAAGTTTCTTAAACTGTGGGTCACAACCCTATATGTTACTGAATGTGGGAATCACAAAAAATTTGGCAACAATAAAAGGCTATGTATACCTATTTTATATACCTATATACCTGAGATTGCATAAAATTTCTCATTCATGGAAGCTAGGTGGAACAGTGGAAAAAGCACTCAGGAGGACCTGAGTTCAAATATGGCCTCAGACATTTCACACTTACTAGCTGCATGACCCTGGGCATGTCACTTAACCCTCATTGCCCTGCCCTCCCCCAAGAAAAATTCATGCACAAAGGGGTCTTGAGTGGAAAAAGTTTAAGAAGCCCTGTTTTAAGTAAACTAAAAAACAGGTCTCACTGTCATAAAGTAATACTGGAAAAACATTTGAATTGAAAAGATGTACCTTGGCTATTATATAAGGCTATGCTAAAGATAGATCTAATTAACTCACTAGCTGACTATTACATTTTCAGGGTGAGTATTTATACCTTGGGAATTGGCACACTCTACAAATTAAGGCTTGATTTGTTCTTTTGTTGATTGTGTAGATTTTATATAGTGATAAAGAAAATATTAATAATGTAGACTAGATTAAAAAGTATGTTGTGTGTACTCCCTCCCTGAAAGATGATTATTAAACATTTACCAGAATATCAATGCAGTTATAGTAAGTTTGAGATCAGTAAAATACTCTTCAATTTCCAGAAAGCAATTCACTCCACATTGTGTTTGACTACTGTGTCATAATGTTAACTCACTGAGCTTTCAGTTTAAGGAGTTGAGGACAGCTGCCATAAAGTATTTAAAGGATTGTCACATGGGAGAAGGATTAAACTTATTTTGCTTGACTCTGCAGGGCAGAAATAGGAGTAATAGGTAGAAATTTCAAAAAGAAAATAAACACTTCCTATTGATAGTTGAGCTATCAACAAATGGGATCACTTCCTGAAGTGATTCAGTTCTACACAATGAAGATTATCAGGCAAAAAATGTATAAGGCATTTATTTTTAAGTTCTGAGAGGCAGGGTATAGGATGTTCTAAATAGCTCTTGAACTTTACAAATCTCAAGATCTATGATTCTGTGAAATATACGTTTTCCAAAGGTCACTTAAGAGTAATAGGCCCATTCTTACTGCTTATATTTAGAAAGTAAACTCAGAAAATAAAAATAATATAAACCCTTATTTATGTGTAGGATATGTTCTAGAGTGACTATCTGAGCCCATTCAAATTTAGAAGTGATGTCTACAGAGAACATGTCTCCTACATTTTCTTATGGGTCTAAGATCAGCCCTAAGGCCTCAGAGCTATAGCTCATGAGCCCCCAATGATGTGTTTTCCACCATGATTAGCAATTGATATCAGTTAGTCATACAACTTTAATTAGCTTTTAGAAAGGAATATTTGATAAGCTGTGACAGACTTGGCTCTTCTCAACAATACAATGACCCAAGACAATTCCAAAGGACTCATGATGGGAAATGCTATTCACATCCAGAGAAAGAACTGTGGAATCTGAATGCAGATTGAACCATACTATTTTCATTATCTTTTGTTTTTTTTTCCTTTCTTGAGGTTTTTCCCTTTTGCTCTGATTCTTCTGTCACAATATGACTAATGTGGAAATATGTTTAACATGATTGTACATATATAAGCTATAACAGATTGGTTGCGGTCTTGTTGGGGAGAGCAGTGAAAGGAAGGTGGGAGAAAAATTGAACTCATAAAAACAGATGTTGAAAACTATCTTTACCTGCAAATGGAAAAAAATAAAATACTATTACATAAAAAAGAAAGCAATATTTACTAATGTAGTATAATAAGGACAGTTGGTACAAAAAATCCCCCAAATGTGTGACAGATTCTTCTAAAAGTACACTGAAAAGTTGCTGTCTGTAATTCTAGCTAGACTGTCTAAAAATCTAATGAGTGGTCACCAATAAATTAGAAGCTTTAGCAAGAGTTTAGACTTTTAACCATTTATTAAGGAGCATAAGAATTTGGTGAGGAGAAAGAGTCCTAGATGCCTTCATCTATCTTTTAAGGGAGCCAGGGTCTCAGATCCACTCCACCTGAGGTCCCAGCAAAAGAGAGACCCCCTAGCCCCTTCTTTGTCCCACAAGCCTCCTGTGAAACTGGAAACAGCCCGTCCACACACACACACAGCTCCAAGCTAAGTGGCTGGTAGCCTTGATCGGCAGTACCCATGAGCAAACATCACTTCCTGACGCCAAGGAACTGACCTTCTAAGCCACATGGCTTGTCCTCAGACGCCTTCTCCTCATGATGGAGCTTTCCTACAGTATCTCTCTAGTGGGGACATCACTCCAGTTCTCACAACACATAGCCTACAGGGGAAAGTGGGCTCAAATTTACAGGGCACATTTGCGAGAGGGCTAACTCACAGGTTCCGGACTTCCTTTTGCTAGTCTTCAATGCATTCCCCTTACTTACAGTATACTGTTTGGGTTTGTTTTTTTTTTGTTTTTTGTTTTTTGTTTTTTTGGAGGGTCACTTTTTGAAGAACTTTGATTAAACTTTCTTCATCTCATCTGTTTTGTCCTGGGCTACAATGCAGATGCTGTCATCAGCTATTCCAGAATGCTCCTAGCATGCTGGTGGAATTAGAGGATATAATCCAGTTGTCCAGATTTTGGCAGTTTATCTCTTGTGGGAGGGGAATGGGGGAAGTAGGTAGGTTCCAAGACTGGGGCTGATGTACTCTTATCCTTCACTTTCCAAATGCCTCTTCATGGGTGTGGGCCAGGACCATTTTCTCTCCTGGCTCTTACTCATTTGGGTCTCTTGGAACTGAACTACCTCTGTATTTTATAGATGACCTTCCAAATATAATTATTTTTTTTTTATAGTTCAAATATACATCGTGTGAAAAGCCTTTTTTTACACTTAGTCTAAAGTCTTTGATTAATTAATTCAATAGCAACATATCTGAATAAAGTATCAGGATTTGTAATCTGGAAAATACTTTTATGGAGATTGGGTGATTTGACTGATGTACTCAGATGATACCCCTTATAGTATAACTCTGTGAGTTGTGTTAAAAGTATTATTCTCATTAGACAGATTCTTAAATTGAGACTGAGAAAAGTTAAATAACTTACCAACCAGCATCTACAAGGAAGTATCTGAATCTAGATTTGCATTCAGAACGTTTTCCATTAAGCAGTGCTACCTAAAAACAACAAAATAAAAAGAAATACCTTATACAAAATAATCTTCATGAAGAGTTATTATTGCTTATACTAAAATGATTATTGTATTCTAAAATTTAACAACAAAAGAAAAAATCAAAGCATTTCCTCCCACATACAACTTGCCTCAGTTTGACTCATTGTAGCACCCTGTATTTCATCTCTAATGACAGAAAGCCATAAAATTCAAATGAACCAAATTTATAATGTCCACAATATTGTGATTTGCTTTAAAGAAGTTTTGACAACTTAACTTACATTTAAGGAAGTCCTGTCAAGCATGATTGATAATTGCTTGAATATTATTTACTTGTTTAAGATAAAACAAGGGAAATGAGGATATAGCTAGTGAATTTTAGAATTTGACATATTATAATAATTCCATTGTATTGTTCTGCCTTGAAAAGATTTGACACTATTTCATCAGTTCTTACTGGTTTTATTTTTCTTAAATATTATATCCACTGTTTTATAATAACATCAATTTATACCATGACCATTTTTGTTCTTAGAATGTCAGATCTGTGTTTTCACTCATGTAAAAGAGCACTTGTGTTATCAGGATAAGAAGGCAGGCCAGTTGAATTCTAGGAGTAGAAAGACATCAATTGTTTCCAATAGAATTTACTGAGACAGATTATGTATAGTAAGCACATGTAAGCTATTGGAGCCCAGAAGTCTCTGTGCTAAGTTCCTAATATAGCCTTCTTAATGGGGGCTGTAGTACTGAATGTGTTTATAGGAAGGATTTCCATAGAATCAAAAATGTCTTCTTTATGGCAGAGCATGATTACTATGGGGAAATCTGATTACTTGAATGGTTTATTAAACACTTACTGTGTGCCAGAAATTTGCTCTATGAATCTTGTCCATGTCTTCCAGAAAAACTTCCACAGAGAATCAACCTAACTTGTTGGAGTCCTTTCTCAAGATCACTTAATATTATGTGAATACTACCAGTGCCCATCCTTTGTCTTCTAGTTATACTTTATACTTTATCCCTGTATTATTGGGTGTATGGGGTGTTCACAGAGGACTAGCACTTATGGGTGAGAGCTTGGTGTCTACCTGTTAGTCAAGTCTTACCTGTGACTCCAAGAAGCTGTAGCATGTGCAGAGGCCACACCTTGGCCAAACTATCATGGCAGATAGGCTAAACCAGGTTAAAGGTAATCAACAAGGGGGCAGCTAGGTGGCGCAATGGATAAAGCACCAGCCCTGGAGTCAGGAGGACCTCAGTTCAAATCCGGCCTCAGATGCTTGAAACCTACTAACTGTGTGACCCTGGGCAAGTCACTTAACCCTCATTGTCCCACCAAAAAAAAAAAAGGTAATCAAGATGCCTCAAACCTGTTGGTGTGCTTGTGGATGTCTTATTCAAGCACATGGAATCTTCACCCTGCCCCTCACACACAGAATGAACAGATGCAAACAATTTGTTCCAACAACCATGAAGGTAGGTAAAGTAGGCTCTGAGGAGCACTCAAAACTTGGTTAAAAATTGAAGACTCCAAGGTTATCTATTGCATCCCAGACCATTTCTGCTTTTCTTGACTTTTGTCTTGCCTCTGTATTCCTGCAACTCTGGTAGAGAGAGTGAAGCTGATGACTGCACACCTCTGCCTCACTTAAATTCAATTCATGCACAAATAAAGATATCACCCCATGATGTCATTGGTCCTCTTTGAAAATAAAGGATGAACAACAAAACAACTCCTACTACATTATTAGCCCACCTCCCTTTCTGCTGAAATATCTCTTTGATGATAGAATTTATAGTCCCATTCTTGTTGAAAATACATTGCCGCCTACTTATAGCCACCATTTAACTTTCTGTTATTCCATGACTCAGAGCCATAAAGAATCTCCAGAAGAATATTGGGGATAAAAAGATGTGCCATTGTTTCTATAGAAGTCTGGGATCAAGTTAGACATATTTGGCATGTTCATTTTAGAGTTAGTTGCTTTAACCAGATTAATAGTTAACTTAAAATGAATTTAGTAACAACAAATTTTAATTGGGATTAGGGAAGATGAGATAGGTATTTTGGGAGCAGGGAATTGCTGGAGAGGGTGGACTTAGTGGGATGAAAGAATACAGATGATGGATTTTTAGACAATGTGAGTGTGGTTTGACACATGAGGGACAAGGAAATATGATCAAATTAACTGGGAAAGAATAAAATAATCAAGATTATTGACTAATAAATTTTATCTTTTTACAACTTAAAATAATAAATAATATGTAGTATTCCTTTTTGCTCTAATTCCTTTTTTATATAGTTTGGCATTGCATTATGGATTATGGAGAAATATTCATCCTTAAAAACTTCAAACAGAACAAAATTAATGTAATGAAACATGGAGTAGAATAATATCCAAACCTCAAATGACAGAAAACTAAAGGGAGGAAAATTAGCTCATTATGATTTCATCTCGCCAAGGTTAAATGTTCTGACTCTGCCAAGGGTTAGTAGATGCACATGAGCAGGACTCTTATCACAAAATGAAACTATATTAAAATTTTTGCTCACACCAAGTAATGCAGAAACTACTGTCAAGTAAAAAGTGGGGAGGAGCATGTCTGGTAAGAACGTGGCCTACATTGTAATTTTGCCTCACTATAGCTATGTCCCTGAACTTCATCTCTTTGTCAGTACACTAAACTTTTAATACATGATTTAAAATGTCAAAACTTGTTTTCAAGACTTAAAATCTCTATCCCCTATGGTTCAGCCTAGGATCCCGAGGCCTAGACAGTCCATCTTAGGACCTTTCCATATAATTCTCCCATTTCTGTCTGGAATGAAGAGAAGTGAAATGATTACAAGTAGGAAAAAATAATATAGAATTTTTTAATAGTTTGGGTCAGATGAATACCCCAGATTTTATCAGCAAAGTATTAAAATGTTAAGAATTTTTTTCTGGATGACTCCGAGTCTTCATGTACATGTACATGTACATGTAAATAGGAGGCCATATGAAATGAGGATGGTAAATTAGAGTGGCATCTTGTTGGTATAATGAACAAAGCACTAGATATGGACTCAGGAAGACATGAGTTCAAATCCTATCTCAGTCATTTACTAACTGAGTAACTCACTCAGTAAGCTCCTATTTCCCTCAGTTTTCTCATCTGTAAAATGGGGATAATAATATACCTACTTCCTATGGTTGGGCATTTATGTGGCACAATGGACAGAGTGTCAGTCCTGGAGCCAAGAAGATTCTTCTTACTGAGTTAAAATCTGGCCTGAGAGATTTACTAGCTCTGTGATCCTGGGCAAATTGCTTTAGTTTCCTCATCTGTAACATGAGCTGGAGAAGGAAATGGCAAACCATTCCATTATCTTTGCCAAGGAAACCCCAAATGGGATCCCAAAGAATCAGACACAACTGAAACAATGAAACAACAACAACAAACATTTCAGGGTTGTTGCAAGGATAAAGTGAGATAATATCTGTGAGGAGCTTAGCAAACCTTAAAGCATTATGTAAATATTAGCTATTGTTACTGTTATTAAATTAGCATCAAATTACTGAATTTAGAAATCTGAACAAGCAGAGGTTTCCATCTGGTTGTCAAGTCCAGCAGCAATCTTAGTGAAACTCCAAATGGGGCAAGCTCATCAACCTATTGCTTAAATAAACTCAAAGCAAGCCCAGAACTTGTAGATCTAACACCAGTGGGAAGGTAATCAGACCCTTCTTTGGATTAGGCCACTTGGGGACCACTTAAAGCTTACAAGTATCCAGTGTGAACTCTCCCTGAGATGCTAGAATAATACAACAATCAATACCCACAAGAAATTAGCAGCAGAACCAGCTCATATCTCCCTTCCAGAATTGCACAAAGACTGTCTCCAATATTAAATCAAAAGTCAGGAAGTAGGCTAGGAAAGTGAGCAAACAGCAACAACAAAGAAGAATTTTACCATAAAAACATAAACAAAAACTATTACAGTGATAGGAATGCTCAAGACACAAGTCCAGAAGAAGAGAATGCAAAACCTCAAAAGAAAAACACTCTGGTGTCAGGAGCCATTTCTTCTTTCTGGTGTCCATTGTGGTAACTAATGCTGTGTATTGATAAAGGAAACATGTAATAAATATTTCAGAATCTATATAATGTTCATCTTCTCAGCAAATATTTGTTATCTGCTTATAAGAGGAATTATGCTAGATTCTTTGATTGTAGAAAGAATATATATGTACATGTATATATATTAAATATAGTTTCTATAGAACCTTTTGTGTATCATTCCCTTGAAACTTATTCCTTACTATTTTTTATTGTGACTATCATTCTATGTGTGTGTGTATACATATACACACACATACATTTATTGTGGCTATCATTCTATTCATACACACACACACACACACACACGTATGTATAAAATCTTCCCAACTAGATTGATTGTGAGCTGCATTAAGGCTGAAATAATTACCTCAAGAGTCAAACAAAGTACTTTGTACATAATAGTTAATGGTAGATATCTGTTGATTCTTTATTTCTTTAATCTCCCCCTTTTGCTTTCTTCTGTTATCTTTATCTTTTGCTTCTATCAGACTCCTTCCCATCTCTCTTCCCTTGCTGCCTTCTTTCTCCATTTTCTTCAATTTCCCTTTTCTGCCTCCTTTTTCTATATTATTCATTTCTTTGTTATCATAGGAAAAGATTTGCTTTTAAAGACTTATTCCTGACAAAACAACAACAGCTACTACTTTTATACCAATGAATATGTTTCTCCCCCTCAGAGTTTGATTACTTTTGCATTACTCTCATTCTATACCCTCGAGCTCAATTCTATGATACCTGCTGATCCTGGCTCTAAGTAATATGTTTTAATATTGTACTTGTGTTGAGAAATGACAAATGCTACAGAAGCACATGTATGGCATTACTGTTTAACTAATTTGTTTTTTCCCATTCCTAATGCTCAGTTATCATCAGTAGTGATAGGCATGTCCAGTCATAATTTATTTATCATGTATCAGGTGATCTTTATGTTAATACAAAAAAACTTTGTTCAAGTTATTGTAATTAATAGTAGTATTGTCATTAGTCTATGTTGTACTTATATTAAAATGAGGTAGAATTATCCTAGTTCTGTACAAGAGATGCGTCAGTAGTACTTTGTGAATTTATGTTTGATGTGAAGCTTTAAGCATGAAAAGGAACGGTTGTAGGGTAATATAATGTGTTATATATGGAGCTAGAGTTCCTACAGAGGAGTTGTCACTAATTAAAAATAAGTTTTTGATTAAATAACTTCTGTATATAAATCTATTTCTTCAATGGATTTTATTGTGCATTTATGTCTCATCCTTACTATCCAGGGACATTGTAATGACTTTCCGTTAAAAATCAGTACCAATTAAGCATATACATTTTAAAATAATCTTTGATTTTTTTTTCCCCTCAGCTCTTTAACTGGAGCAAGTAAAAAGCAGATAAGGCTACAGCAGCACTGAGCAAAGAACATGCTGTTGTGGTTAGAATAATTAATAGATTTAACTACATAGTAATTTTTAATATGTGTTTATATGAAGGGTGCAAGGCAGTGTAATGGGACAAGTACTGGGCTGGGAAATCAGGATATGTAGATTCTAGTCCTGTCCTCTCACACTAATGATGTGGAATGGAATTAAGTTGATCAGATTGATTGTGTCATCCCAAAAGAATTACAAGACTCAGTGACTCAGCTTCCCAAATTTTATTGCAGTACTGTCAGTGACTGCAGGGAGAGAACTATGGAGGTGTCTCTCTAATAGGGAAAGAAAAGACAGTTATATTTATGGTATGGATAAATTGATTATCAGTCTCATTATAATAATTTCCACTTTAGGGAGGTACAGGGGAGGGCTTATCCTAATTTGGAGTTCCTGGGGACTTGAGCCAACGCCCAAGGCGGGTACCTTTTTCAGTGGAGGTGTATTTTGGGGGTTTACATGTCATAAGGTGAAACTGGGGACAACTTTGGCCTTTTCTGCGCATGTTACCTTTTCATTCCCTTAGTTTCAAAATATTTTCATTTATCAGTTTGAATTTCTATGCCCTATCTGTGTATCATTGTTATAGTTAAGGTCTCTATGACCTGCCTCTTTATGTTCTTGTTATGGGTGCTGATTAATATAGGTAACAAGAACCTAGGCCCTGACTTACATTAATTAACTCAAATCTTAAATTATCCATTAATTGGGGTATGAATCCCTCTTAGAGCTCAGATCTAAATTAGAGCTTGGGTCTTAGGTTTTTCTGTTAACCCCTTTTAGGTACTATTGATAAGGTTATCTATTAACCCTTTTGGCCTATTCCATCATTCCCCCCTTTTCATATACCCCAGGAAAAAGAGACGATGATCATTTCTTCTGCAACTGCTTCCTGCTGAGTGGGGGTGACCTAGGGGCCCACAGGGGGTCAATGAGCTAAGGGAGATCTAGGACCTAGAATTACAAATGCAAGGACCACAACAAAAAACACAAAGATATGGAATAAATCTAAGAGTTCCATGAAAAACTGGATGAAGCAAACAGTTGTGAACAGATTCAGCCATCCAGGTAGGTGTTCTGAACCATATAGACTCTGCCTCAGTCCAGGACCACATTTGCCAGAGTTCAAGCACTCTTCCATGTGACAAGTAAAACTAAATCATATTGGGACAGCTAGGTGGTGCAGTGGATAAAGCACCAGCCCTGGATTCAGGAGTACCTGAGTTAAAATCCGGCCTCAAACACTTGACACTTACTAGCTGTGTGACCCTGGGCAACTCACTTAACCCCCATTGCCCTGCAAAAAAACAAAAAACAAAACAAAACAAAAAACTAAATCATCTTACCTACCCCACCCCACCCCCCAGTGTGGGGGGGAAACTAGCTAAGATTTACTTATAATTAGAAGCTTTAGCAACAGTTTAGGCATTAAGCATTTATTAAAATATATTAGAAGTTAGTAAAGAGAGAACACGTTTCTGAAAGAATGGAAAAACCTAGCTCAGATCTACACTAGAGAGAGAAAAAAAAAGCTGTCTTCACCTACCAGATCATGCTTCTTAAAAAAAAAAAAAGGAGCCAGGGGTGGCTAGATGGCACAGTGGAGAAAGCACCGGCCCAGGATTCAGGAGGACCCGAGTTCAAATATGACCTCAGACACTTAACACTTACTAGCTGTGTGACCCTGGGCAAGTCACTTAACCCCAATTGCCTCACCCCCTCCTCAAAAAAAAGAGCCTCACTCAGTTTGACCTGAAGCTCCCTGTGGGACTGGAAGAGGGGAGGTCCCCACACACAGCTCCAAGCTAATTGGCTGGTAGCATTCAAGTCCATTGATTGATGTAACTTGAAGGTGGTCCATGAATTGTGAGGTTACTTATGGACACTAGGACCCATGCTCTTTCAGCAATGGAGAAGGGGGGAGGGGCTGGTAAAATAATATTCTCACATCCAATTCTTATAACTCAAATGTAGTGAAATTAGAAACTTATTCTATTACCAATGTTAAATTTCTAATCATAACCTTATGTTCAAGTTACCCAACAAACGGCATAGTGAGGGCAGCAGTTTTCCAGACCAACCAAAGAAAATTACCCCAGTTTCCTCTTCTAATTTTTGTATGAGAAGGGGCAGTAGGATTCTTACTCTGGAATCTAAATAGTCCAAGGTAACATAAGGGCTTAAGCAGTTGGTAGTTAACACTAAAGATTTATAATCTCCTCCTTGGTGTAGGAAGGGGAGATACCTTGGGGGCACAGTAGGGTGCAAGGGAACCAGGGATAGGGTGAATAGGTGAATGGACTTAGCACTAATCAAGCAGCAAAGTCTGACCTGTGATTCCCTTGTAGTACAGAGTTGGTAGCTTGGTGCCCTTGGCAGTGCATAACAGAGATCTGACTGGGCAGATTTATGATAAAACCTGAAATGCATAACTATGTTTCCTAGTTACCATCCTCCCTCTCATCTGCAGTGGGGAGGAATTTCACTTTCTTCTAAACCAGAAGATACCCAGTTAATTTACCCTTATCGTAATACCATATAACCATTAGCAAATTACAAACCGGAGTATTTATATACCTTGTTGTTTGGCATATCAAGTGACCACACATTTAGACTGAAAACAATAAGATCTTACATACTTGCATTTATACTTATTTCTTCTACTGACTACTTGTTCTAATTATAGAAATCTGCTATAAAAGAGAAATCAGCGACATCATTATAAAGCCAGGATAAATCATCCTTAGCTCAGTTTGATTTCAGGTAATAGTTATGATCATGCAGCAATAGCCAGATTCAGGGATAGCCAGGTGGGGAAACATTTCCTGTTCAGCAAGAATACAATGAGCCAGAAGGAGCCTACCTTGGATGAGACCCAGATTGTCCTCTCAGTTTTTTCCCAGAGAGCTCCACCTGTAAGCAGTACATTCCCTCTTGTGGTATTGATTTGTGACATCTCTCCAAGTACTTGGATTACTGGTTTAACCATCCAAACAATTATACCTGAATTCAAAAATCAAAACAATATTAAAAATTACAGTCCCCAAATATTTTATTTTAAATAGCAAACCTCTACTCTCATGAAGTTAAAATGAGGAGAAAAAAAAAAAAAGGTTTACCAGGATGCACACCTGTTGCTTGGTTTTTCCTTCCTTCCTTCTCAGGTTTAAATTTTATCTTCGTGTAAAGATCAATCATTAGAAATTACTTCTGTATAATAAGCAACCTTATAAATCCTCAGTAAAACCATTCCTTGTAACAAGGTCTTTTCTGGCAAATTTACAAATTAAAAGAAGTCTAGGTCTTTTGCTGTGTAATGATTTACCAGCTTCCAGTGCTTTCCTCTGTGTCTTAGAGGAAACAAGTGTACCTGTTTTTGTTAAGAGCATCAATTGCTTTGTTTTCTTGAATTTTAACACACATACACCAATTTAAAAGTAACTTTAAAACTTAGTATTCCAACAGTGGTTTCTTCCAGAATTCACAGTCCTTGAAATTGCAGGTGAGCACTTAAAGTGGCAGTGTAACCTTAAATATACTCCCCTTTCCTTTTTTTTTTCTCAAGATTCCAAATTCTTTGCACTATCAGTATAAAATGGCACAGCTTTCTTTCTGTTTACTTTTACTAATAATTTAAAATTCTATGGAAACTTTTTAAAAATTTTTCTAAACATTCTCAGTCACCCACCACTTCAGTGCTGAGTAAACAGCCAGCACCTGAGAGGGAGGGAGGGAAAGAAAGAGAGAAGCAGCTCAGCCGCCACAAGTCATGCTTCACTAGAGTTCAATTTTCTTTGAAATTTTTACACATTACAAATAGTTCCAGATTTTTAACCATTCCATGACAAAAGATTTCAAAGTAGCAGCATTTCTTTTTTTGGGTGAGGCAGTTGGAGTTAAGTTACTTGCCTAGGGTCACACAGCTAGTAAGTGTTAAGTGTCTGAGGTGAGATTTGAACTCAGGTCCTCCTGACTCCAGGGCCGGTGCTCTATCCACTGTGCCACCTAGCTGCCCCAGTAGCAGCATTTTTTAAACCAGCTATTACAGCGTTCATCTAAGGCTATGAATGCCTAGCAGAGAATTAACATTTCAATTTAAGTAGACACACACCTGTAAAGATATCCAGAAATCAGAAACTGCCCTTTTCCCACCTTCAGAACTCACTACTCTGAAAGGCTAGGGGGGTACAACAAAAAATTCCCCACAGATTGTACGAGACAACAAGCAGCTGCATAGGACAAGCAAACAAACAGCCTTGAAATGTTAGCTCTTCCTGACCAGCCCACTTTAAGGTATTGTAGGGGCTAATCAGGAGGTCTGTTACCTTAAATATCTCTCTTGCAAATAAGTCATTTGTTCTTTTTCACCTATGTCCAATTTTTTTCTCCTTTTTCCCAACTTGTAAGGATACACCTGAAGGGTCATGCAGAATGCTTTCTCTCCTTGTCCCTTTAAGGTGGGTTGGGCTAAGACCACACCAAGAAAAATCCTACCTCAGACCTTGGGGGCACACCCAATGCAACTGAGGTTTCTGAGGAGAAAAACACAATGCATACTCCATCCTGGGGAACCCAAGAATCAAATGAGGGGGTTGCTGTGGCCAGACAGTATTGCAATAAAACACCACCTATTTTCTTTTAAAGGTCAGTGTGATTGGACTTGTCCCAATATGTCAAAATTTACCCCAAACTACCCTAACTTCCTGACCCATTTGTAATCTCCCAGAGATTACCGACACTGCACCTGTATCAACATGGGTGTTAATTAATTAACAGCAGAAACTGCCATCCCGGGCATCTCCCAGATTTCTGAGTTTTGTTGGGAGATTCCTTAACCAATAGCTTGATCAAAGGGAAATCCCTCGGGGCAAATCTCGTGATCCCAGACCAATCAGAAAATACCCTGCTCCCCTCTCCTTTTGGTGAGTTGGCTGGTCTCCCAAAGGAGCAAATCTTACCTCAGCAAGATCTCATCCCACTGCTTTCAGAAAAATTAAAGAAAAATAATTTGAGTCTGGGACTCTAAGTAACCCAGGCACCAAATGATGTGGGATGGAATTAAGGTGATTAGATCGATCATGAGTCATCCCAAAAGAATTACAAGACTCAGTGACTCAGTTTCCCAAGTTTTATTGCAATACTGTGAGTGATCACAGGGAGAGCACTATGGAGGTGTCTCTCCAATAGGGAAAGAAAAGACAGTTATATTTATAGTATGGATAAATTGATTATCAGTCTCTTTATAATTATCTCCACTTTAGGGAGGTATAGGAGAGGGCTTATCCTAATTTGGAGAATTCCATCACTAACTTTTCCAATATGACCAGAGATGAAACCACATTTTAGATTTTATTACTTTTTTTTTTTTTTTAGTGAGGCAATTGGGGTTAAGTGACTTGCCCAGGGTCACACAGCTAGTAAGTGTTGTGTCTGAGGCTGGATTTGAACTCAGGTACTCCTGACTCCAGGGCTGGTGCTCTATCCAATGCGCCACCTAGCTGCCCCTGATTTTATTACTTTTTAACTTTATTTGTGTGTACTTTTAATGTATACATGTTTTGGGGGGGGTTGTATTTATTTTCGTGATATGAAGTTAGTTTTTTTTTTTTTTTTTTTTTTTTTTTTTGGCGAGGGGCAATGGGCAATGGGGGTTAAGTGACTTGCCCAGGGTCACACAGCTAGTAAGTGTTAAGTGTCTAAGGCTGGATTTGAACTCAGGTACTCCTGAATCCAGGGCCAGCGCTTTAACCACTGCGCCATCTAGCTGCCCCTTGAAGTTAGTTTTAAAAAGTGTAAGCAGAAAAAAAAAATCAGAGATTGTGTCTTTCTCTGTTTATCATAGAATAACACAGCAGTTGACCATCCAATGTAGCCATAAAAATGAGAACTATTTCATATTCTTAGCACGTTAGAGAAAACTATGGGTCTTAAAAAAGTAGCAATCATTTAAATGAGAATTAAGCAGGGATTTTCTTTAAGTTGTATTACTTGTCTCAACCTACAAGTATTTGGGTTTTCTAATAAGCACTTTGGGCCCTAACAAATGTAGATATAATTGCATGTTTTTATTTTCATTTGTTTTCTTTGTCTTGTTGCCTTATTTCATCCTCTGTATACCAGAGCATGAAAAATGGATGTGTAAAGAGAAAGAAAGAGACAGAGACAGGCAGACAGACACAGACAGAGATAAACAGAGGGAGAAAAAGAGACAGAGAAACAATGTCATCCAATTAGAATAAAATAATAGTTTATTTAGGTGCTAGGGAAAGGAAACCAAGAGAGAAGTTCTTGGACTTGTCATGGGGAGAAGGCATGGCACAGAAGCGTGGCTCTCTGAGATACCTTTCTCCTCCAGCAGGATACAGGCATAAACTTTTATAGAGGACCAATGGTGGTCTGATGAGGTGATCATCTCACTGTGGAAAGTTCCCTTATTGGGGGAGGACCATCCCTCACTCATGGTGGCTGGGGGAAGTTGGGTGAGGGGCCACTCCTGAAATCTCAAGCCATCTCTATCCTCCTCATGACACAAAGGCATCAGCCACACCTAATCTTATCTCCCCAAGGGGTGGGGGAGACCATAAAGAAGGGTAGTGGTCCTGTAGCTAACTCAGTTGGAATCCCCTGCCACTTATCTCTTTAGGTGTGTCTGTCCTTTGGTTTAGTTTCTCAAGGAGAAGGTTCTTTGATTTACCCCAGAAAACTTCTGAGGTACCCAGGGTACCATAACATTTCTGAAATCTTCTGTTCTCCAAAATAAACATCTTTTAGTGATTTTTCCTGTAGAATCAGTGAGCCTCTCTGTTCTCTTGCTTATTAATATCCTTCTTAATTAGACCATAAATATATGAAAAAAATTAAAAATCAATTTTATGTCAAGCATTGATTATAGGAGTATCTCTGTATCTTAAAATTAAAGAATTTGGGACCTGGAAAAGATGTATAGTTCATCTAGCACCTAGCTTCTTAAACTGTGGGTACTGACCCCATATGGGGTCATGTAACTGAATGTGAGGGTCACAAAAAATTTGGCAACAGTAAAAGGTTATGTATACCTATTTTATATACACACACACATATATACATACATACATGTATATATATATATATATGGGGTCATATAAAATTTTCTTGGGTGAAAAGGGGTTGCTGGTGGAAAAAGTTTAAGAAGCCATGAACTAGCACAACCCCTTCCCAACTACATAAAGATTTATTAAATACCTTCTGTGCAAAATACTATGGATATGTAGTTTTGATTTTTTTTTTATAACAGTGAAATGGTCTCTGTCCTTAAGGTGCTCACATTTTATTAGAGTTGATGTTACATTTACAAGGATATGTTGGGGACAAAGAATCGACCCAAACAAAGTATGTTAGAAAAAAATACTTTCAGTCTGAGGGTTGAGTGAGGACTGCATAGTGTTGCAGCCTCTGCTCCTAGATTTCAAATGACAAAGAACTTAATTCACCTCAAGGCAGCCCCTACATTTTTGACAACCCTAACTGTTCATAAAGTTCCTTCCTTTGAAGTGAAATTTCCCTCCCTGTAACTATCATACTGGTTCTTTTCTCCACAGCCAAATAGAACAAGTTTCATCCCTCTTTCTCATGACAGCTTTTCAAACAGTTGTAGAAAACTATCATACTCCTATTCATATGTGGGGTCTTTGTTGTTGTTATAATCCTCTGGGATAAATACTGCCCCCCCTCAACCCCCCAGCTCTTTCAACTGATCTATAATGAAGTTGTTTGTTGAATAAAAAAAAGGACTGGGCCTAACACAATTTTCATGCAAATAAGGGGGTTTTTTAGATTTAATTTAAAAAGCATATTTACAAATATAACCAGGTTAAGTTGGTATTTACTAAAGCAACATCATATTGAGTAGGATCCTGGGTATGCAAAAATGTGAATTTGGTTGACAAACATTCCAGGATGTTTACAAGGATGGAGTTGAGCATTGGGGAGTACCTAATTTCATTTTCTATTTGTTATTTCGGGATAGGAAATACATAAGAGAACTTTGTTAGTATATAATTTAAAATTTTTATCAGATAACCAAAACCTAAACAAGATTTGAGGAATATTCTGAATTATTTCTGTTTCCATCATTAATATTTAACATTCATTAACTTCTTACCCAGTAAGATGCTATGTTTAATAATACTAATAAATGAATATACTACCTTATCTCTCAGAGCTGTTGGGTTAGAAAGTGCTTTGCAATTCTGAAAGCATTATACAAAACTGCCTAAATGCAAGTTTTAATATTATTTTTATACTGCACCATAGCCTAGAAGGGTTAATGCACCTTTCAGAGATTCCTGGCATGTATCAGAGAAGAGTATATTTTATATGAATTGTTTGTACATTTTTATTTTCATTTACTCATTCCTAGGAAAGAAGAAAGGAAGGGAGGGAGGGAGGTAAAAAGGAAGGAAGGAAGGAAGGAAGGAAGGAAGGAAGGAAGGAAGGAAGGAAGGAAGGAAGGAAGGAAGGAAGGAAGGAAGGAAGGAAGAAAAAGAGAAAGGAAGGGATCATGTTTGTATTAATTACTTCCTTATATGCCAGATACTGTCCCTGATGTGATCCTCACAGCAACCCTCAGAGGTAGGTACAATTATTTTCCCCATTTCATAGCTGAGGAATCTGAGGCAGACAAAGGTTGAGTATTTTCCATCATCACTGCTCATTATTTAAGGCTGGATTTGAACTCAAATTTTCCTCACTAGAGGCCTAGCACTCTAGACAGGCACTACCTAGCTGCCATATGTATATCCGCATGTTATGGGCCCAGAGCACCCCAGAAATTCTCTGGGGTACATCAAAGAACCTTCTCCTTAGGAAACTAAACCAAAGGACAGACAGACCTAGAGAGATAAGTGGAACCAGATCCAACTGAGCTAGCTGCTGGACCCCTGGGGAGATAAGTTTGGGTGTGGCTGCTGCCTTTGTGTCCTGAGGAGATGGCTTGAGAGATCTGCAGCTACCCCTCACCTAACTCCTCCAGCCACCACCATCCAGGGATGATGGTCCTCCCTCACTCAGGGAACTTTTCACAGTCAGATGATCACCCCCATCAGTCCTCTATAAAAGCACCTGCCTGTCTCCTGCTCGAGGAGATTGGTATCTCAGAGTCATGCTCTGTGCCATGCCTCTCTCCCCATGATTTCTCTCTTGGTTTCCCTTCCCTTCCCCAGCCCCTAAATAAACTATCTTATTCTAATTGCTTTTGTGTGCAAGAGGGTGTAATTCTTTGAAGAGGAATTCCTAAGGACCCCAAACCCCTACCCCTACCCAAACACCTACCCCATTTTCCCCATAACACACTTGTACCTGGATGTGTTCACTGAGTAAGATACCTGAGTTTCAATGCATCATGGCACTCTCCCCAACCCAGTGGTGCCCTGTGTTTGTTTCTCCATGCTGCTTTCAGTGGAGCTGTTGTCAAATCTCTCAGTGCCACTATTCAACTGTGCTTAAGTATTGTTAGTCACGGAAACAAACCCCAAAATCTTCAATAGTTTTAGAAAGAAATTTGATTATGTAATAGAGGATGAAAGTCAGAAGAAGGTTCCCTCCATGATTCTTTGTGAACATTACATTATACAGAATTCAGACAAGGGCAAGATGACATTTGTCTGACTAGCCTCATGTAGGCAATGGGTAGTCTCAACAATGATCTTTCGTGATGCATAAACACACATATATATGTATATATGTGTATACACACATGCACCAGGTAAGTCAATCTAATTTGGAGAATCCAAAACACATGTTTTGAGAGGGCCCAAAATGAGACCTGAATAAACCCAAAATAAGCCCTGGGTGGGATCTAAACATTCCTTATAACCATCTAGCTGGAACATCTCAGAAATCAGCTTGATCTCTACAGTAAGCTTTTGCATTTGACAATTTTCTAGCCACAAAAAGCAATGTTCAAACAATATTAAAAGAAGATAAAAACTAAATGTTTTCCCATGCTGTCATAATAATAATGATTAAGGGGAAAACTGGTTATGTCTATATACATATATATACACACACATATATATACATATATACACACTCACACATATACTCTCTATATACATTTTATATATACATACACACACACACACACATCAACACATATATGAAATAAAGACCAAATTCTAATACGGACTGTTCCAATTAAACAGAATGTACTGGTCATACTTGGTAGCTGTGTTAATGCAAACTTTTGATACTCAGTTTCCTCCCCTATTTATAATGGGTAAAAAAAAATTTTGAACTGTTTACCTCAAAGGTTTGTTAGGAGAAAAATATCTTGGAAACCATAAAGTACTAGATAGAAAATGGGGCTCAGGTATGTAATTAATAATCTTAATAATGATTGAAAACTAACTCATATATCCATCCAGTGATTAGTGAACTTGTTTCAAAAAATACATATCAAAAACATTTATGTAGCACTTTGTTTACATATTTTATTCTCATCACAAGCATATCAATGGTATTAGATTGAATATTAAAGGTATCATTATACCCCTTATACAAGTGAGGAAATAGAAGTTGAGACATTAAATAACATCTATTTATGGTCGAATAACATTAGAGGCATAATTGAAATAAACAAAAATTGATTAAGCAGGTACTACTGTGGAGTCACTGTGCTAAGAACTAGAAATTCGAAGACAAAGAACTTATCTTTTCCTGACTCTCAGTCTAGTCCCCATCTGCTATTCAGTGCTGTCTCCTTCAGTGATTAACATTCATTCATTATTGAACCATCATTTACTTAGAACCTATGTTGTGCAAAATACTAAAATGCTGATGAGATAAAATAGTTAATACTATTATAAATATACAGTTATAGTTTCAATAAGAACTAAATATAAGTAACTACATGATACTTGTGTCAAAGACTAATATCTAATAAGAATATATATCACCATACAAGGTTCAAGAAAGTAAAATTATTTCTGAAAATTTCTTGAAAATTATTTTAAGATTGTGGCATAAAATTTAGTATGAAGATCAAGTGGCGTTTGATTTCGGGATTTGATAATAAATAGGTCATCAACAGGTGAGGATGAGGGAAGGCATTCTAGGCATGGTCAATTACAAGAGCTCCATTACAGAAATTACAAAGTGTCCGATGTATACACAGGATGGCCAATATTCCTGTTTGACTAAAGCATAGCTTATAAAACTTGCAACGATCTGAAATAAAGTTGGAAAATTAGGAAGGTATCATTGGAAGAACAGAAGCAGTACATGGTGATCATGTAGGGTAGTAGGGTAGTAACTTCTAAGTCAATACAGATCATGCAAGATAAAAAATTTTAAAGTTTTCTTGGAACTTTTTGGGTCATGTTTTTAAGTTAGTGCTGTTGATCATTCAGACCTCATTAGAAGAAAAGAATCTGTACATTCAACTAAATAGTAAGACATTAGTACTAGAGGCAGGTGGTGATGAGTTAACAAAATGAAAGGATAAACTTTTCCTCTGTGTCTGACTTAAAGAGGAATATTAAATGGTAAATTAATTATAAAAAATTAATATTAAAATTAATAAGATGTTTTCAATCTCTAGCTGAAAACAAGGAATCTCAAATGTTCGATAAACAAAGAAAAAAGAGGAAAAACAGACAGTCATTTATAGAGAGATTTGTATTTTTCAAGTATTTTAACTTTTCTTATCTGGCTGAAATGGTTTAATACTTTATGAGTAGGGAAGTTGGGCATGTTGGCAAGTTCGGAGATTAAATGCTCTTTGCAGAACAAAAGAATTGTGAAGAGTTCACATCTCTTTCACCCATTTATTCAAATCTAAACTTACTTGTACATGAATAGAAAGCTGAAAAAGCATACGTTATAAAGGATATTTTTTTGTAAATTTAATGTAATTAAGTTAACTTGTGTAATTATATTATTAGATAATTGAAACACTTCAATTCATAATAGGATTCTCAGAAATAAGTTCTCATATTGCCAGTATTTGCAAAACACATAGAAATATCATTATTAATCCAAGCAACTCTGAACCTGAGGAAGAAGTTATTCCATGTATTGGACCCTAAGCATTTAAAAATAAAATTTAAGGTCCAAAAAATCATGAATACGTATTTTGGGAAATGATCCTGGAAGACAGTATTCTGAGTTTTTGTTATCTTTAAAAATTTTGCTTTACAGTATTTCTAACATTCATTATTTGAAATGAACAGGCATTTGTTCTGTCTTTATTATTTATAGACTAAGTTTAAGAAGGAATGAATGTTCTTGAATACTAAGAAAGAACTATAACATAATGGGGAAGGATTACTAATAGAAGGATTCAAGATTTGGATTCTTAGAAATTGAAAACAATATAATTGCTATTAAATGTTCCTTTTACATTCACAGCAAAATTCCTGCTGTGTTTTACATATTCCTTTCCACTACAAAGAATTGGACTGAGATCAACAGCTAATTTTAATGGGCCACAGAATACAAATAGTTTATTATAAGTGATTGTTTTCATTTAAATTTCTGCGTGGGATTTATCTCACTATCTATATGAAGAAACCAGCAAGCTTGCAAATAGATATGTTCATCTGAACATTTTCAGAGAAAATTAAAATACAGTATTATTTTTTAATTGTTAAATTTGAAAAATCAGTTCAAAGACCTTGAAATATAGTTTTACCATATTTTGAAGTTATTGAAATATATTTTATTTTCATAATTTAAAAAAATTAACTGTTTTTAGCTAAGTGAAAAAGCATAGGAGTTTTTTTGAAGTATCTGTTATTAACTTCATTATTTAGAAGTACAAAAAACAAGCCTCCTCTTGACTGGGGACAGATCTTGTCCACCAAGTTAGATTTTATGGACCATTTGCAATTAGATAAGTTTTTTACAAATGAATTTTTAGCATTGTACTCAAGGTGCAGATAGAATGAAATCCCAGAGTAGTTTTTTTTTTTAATTCTACTGGTAAGTATTTCAAAATTGTCTCTACAGTGGGGGGGAAATATATAAATATATATATATATATACATACAAATTTGGTAAATCCTGTTGTTCAAGAATCTCAGTTGCATGAGGAGTCACAATACAAATTAATCCCTCAGGCATTTCTTGAATGATTGTTTAGAGATCATTTTAACATCAATTTATGAATAAAATAATATATAGTAGCCAGATGAAGTATCATACCAATGATTGTTTCAAAGAATGAAACTATTAGCAGATGCTAAAGTACAATAATGAGATAACATTTTAAATAATATGCAAAAAAAGATAAGGTCCCCAAAGTTTATAAACTTTGTTTTACTAAATCTTATAATGTGGAAGGAAAACTAGAAAGAGAAGAGAGTCACAAAGTTATCAGAAAGAAGCTATGGATTATAGCCCAAATAAAAACATAAAAGATTATAAAATATAAATTTTCAATTTTGCTCTTTATTATTTTAATTTAAATGTGTGAACATAATTTCCTCAGAATCAGTTTTTTTGTGACTCTGTTGAAATTATTAGATGCTCAGTAATTCTACAACTTGAAATATTTTTTCAGAGAAAACAACCAATTGGCAATTCTCCTCTTTGAAATGTAGGGAAAAATTACTATCATATTGTAATACTTTGTTCTCTCTCTCCTCCTCTTTCTATTTTTTTGTTTTGTTTTGTTTTTGGATGGTTGGTGATGTTGTGTTGCTTCTCCTGGTTCCTGTTGATCAGTGGTGTTTGGCCAGTTTGTATTTTTCCAGACATCACTCCACGATGTGGTTGAGGTATATGATGGGCCAACTCAACAATCTGCTCTGTTATCTTCCCTCTCAGGATCCCATTCAGGTATCCTTTAATAGAACTGACATGCCTCAGTTATTGACTTAGTACTGATTGTGATGAGTGCTGTAGTGAAAGTTGAGATTTATGTCATCCTTTCTTGGAAAGAAATTAAGATGAAAATGTAATCATATTTTAAAATAGAAACTCAATTAGAAGTTACTCAAAAGCCATTTGAACTAATACAAGAATTAAGAAAAAATACTATGATCTACCTTTGTTCTGGGACTGTGTCTTAGTATAAGACTAATTCAATTTAGAAATTATTCATTTTGAGACAATATATACAAAAGTGATTTAGGGGGAAAATACTGTAAAGCACTATGAAAATATTATGTGCTATTACTCTATGTGTATAATGTTTATTATATTATTAAATATCAGTACTTTTAAGAAAAGTAGGTTGTATTTATCAAACTTCTAATTAAAGTCTGTAGTTATAAAGTGCCTTTGAACTCAACCATTAGAGACTTTATGATCAGTGGCAGTCATTTAAAATTAATTTTGATAGATCACAGTTTAGAGTTTTCAAATGGAAGAACATTTTAGTAGATTTTTTGAGGTTTAATTAATGAAAATTATTTATGACATCTTAGTATTTGTTTTGTTGAGTAGGAGAATCACTTCCACTGAGTTCAGGTAATCAGATCACAATTCGATTTACTTCAGTTGGACCAATAACAGCTAAGGGATTTCACTTTGTTTATCAAGGTAAGTAACACAATAGCCTAGAAAAACACTAAGGAATGATATATTCAGATATAACTCTCTGCTTCCCATTATTCCTTAAAAGTACATTTCCATAAATATCTTAAAGATGGATGTTATCTTTTACATTTAAAACACCTCTCAAAACCTTAATTACTTCTTTCCTCACCCTCAATTTAGAATTTCCATTTATCTCTCCTTTTTGACCTCATCATGATTTTAAATCTCTCTCTCTCTCTCTCTCTCTCTCTCTCTCTCTCTCTCTCTCTCTCTCTCTCTCTCTCATCACTTAGTCATTAATGTGCTTACCGTTTCAACTATCAATATTACTGATTCATGACATGGCACAAATGTGACTTTCCATCTCTTCTATCTGTGAATATAAGCACCTTAATATTTATATCCCAGGACTTCTTACTATAATTCTGGTTCTGGTCCACTTTTAAATGCAAAGAATTTTATAACTTTATAATATATATTCTATTATTCTTAAAGAATCTGATTTTTAAGCTTTTCACATTATTATTATTATAGCTTTCTGGGCAATTGTCCATACACTCTGTATTTTTTTTCTTCTTTTTTTCCTATGATCATTTCCACTCTTCAAAATTATCAGGAACTTTTATTTTAGATAGTTTTCTTGGAATCACGTCTGATATTCTTGTCTGTCTTATCTTAATTAACTTATCTTTAGTTCTCATTGTAGAATCTTTTTTTTTAAACTCCATAATGTGACGTGCTTGTTAAATTCCCTTTTCCCACTTTTGGTTTGGCTTGAATTTTGTACTATTGACTAGATAATAACTTGTTCTATAAATGTTTTAAGGGTATTAGTGACAGAAACGGAACTATAATGTTCAATTATGTTTTATCAAGTGGTATATAAGGGTAGGCTTACTTGTAAAATTTGTCAGATCTCATTTGGCTCTTGCTGATCTTTCATTACTATTTATATTTATGTGTGTGTGTTTAAAAAACATCCTGTTATCATTGGAATTTATTTCAAACATTATAAAATACCTAATTGAAGTATATAAAATGAATTCTTAAAAAGACCTCAATTTTGATATTCCATTTAGTCAAATTTTTCTATTGTTGTTAATCTGTCTGACATGTTCTGTTTAGCCTCAATCTATTTTCTCCTTTGAAGTAGGAAAAAAATAGTACACCTGTTTGAAGTAGCTAATTCTGTGGTTTTACTACTGAATTACTAAGATACTTTACTGGGTTTCTATAATAGTATTTTGAAGTATCAGACACAGAAATAATGAGATGTCAACTCTCACTATGTAACTCATTTTTATAAACTGAGTATTCCATTATAACTAAGTAAAATTCAGCTTTCAACTTTTATCCCATAAATCCCAATATCAACCTAAGGTTATATTTTTATTCTGAACTAGAATATTAATATAATGTAGTTCATTTTCAAAGACCACTTTATTTGGTTAAACATATTAAGTACGAATTTTATTCTACTGATAAAATATTACCATGTGATCTCATTTGAAGAGTATTGTAATCTGTGAAATTTAAGAAACTTTTAGAAATTATCTAAATTGTTTTTGGTTTGGGGTTTGTTTTTTTTTTGTTGTTTGGAACTAAATGAATAATCTTTGAAGTATCTCTACATAGTAGCATTTGAAAATCTGTATTTCTCTTATCAAATGTAAAATTGAAATCAACAATTGTTTGTATGCATGCAGCTGTCCCGAGAACAAGTGCAACACAATGCAGTTCTGTTCCTGAACCAAGATTTGGAAGAAGGATTGGCAATGAATTTGCAGTTGGTTCATTGGTTCTTTTTGAATGTAATCCAGGATACATTCTCTATGGATCCATAGCAATTAGATGTGACACAGTACCCAATTCTTTGGCACAATGGAATGATTCCTTACCTACATGTGTTGGTGAGTATATAAAGATGTATCTTTTATGATTATGTGTATTTTAAAGGGATGGATCATCTGAAATTTTTCTTTTTTTATTCCAAAACTCAATACTTCACTCAAAATTTTTCTTTTTGGTTACTATACTTAAGCATATAAAATGAAGTGGAAAATTGAGGCAATTATCTTGATAATTCAAGCAAAGAAAAAAGTATGTGTTTTGAATTATCAGGATAATTGTCTAAGTATTCCCTCCTTCATTGCATGCTCATATATATACATGAATGTACACACCTGTAAAATTATGTTTTTGATATACATTGAAGGAATAATGTACTTCCAGATGGTTGCCACAGATTTAGAACAAAATGTCTTTTAATTCAGTTTGATGTTTCTTTAATCCAGGAGGACAGAGATAAGTATTTGTTAACTGTGTATAATGCCTTATATTGAAGTGTAGTGGTATTTTCACAACTCAACATTTCAGGAGCCTTGTTTATTGCAAATTTTTATTTCTGGATAAATTTCACTGATTTGAGTTTTTTTAAAAAAGAAAAAGCTCCATAATTTGCATATAAAGACTGATTTTGCTATGATAATTTGGCTGTAGACTTTTATGAAAGGGTTTGTTTGTTTGTTTGTGAGGCAATGAGGGTTAAGTGACTTGCCCAGGGTCACACAGCTTATAAGTGTCAAGTGTCTGAGGCTGGATTTGAACTCAGGACTTCCTGAATCCAGAGCCAGTGCTTTATCCACTGTACCACCTAGCTGCCCCCTATAAAAGGTTTTCTAAAGCTCACTACTCTGCAGTGCCTTTATTCAACCTATCACAATCACTAGGCAGTAAAAACTTCAATAATCTGAAATGTTGGAAAAAGGATATTCTAATTGAGTTTTCAGATTAATTTGGAATCAAACATGTTTTAACCCTTGGTTTTTAATCTCTTCCTAAAACGAATATCCTTTCTTGTACCAGTAAATGTGGTACTCTGAATGTAATTACTTGTTGCCATACTAGAATACACACAAAGATTTTTTAAAAAATTAATTGTTGCTCTAAGTTAATTTTCTTATCTTTTGCCATGTTACTAAAAGTACAGAAAATAAATTGAGATTAATTGAGTGTTTAGTTATAATTAATTGAGGTCTTAGTGGTCATATGGTTCAACAAAAAAGGAGAGAAATAAAGTAAAAAATAATTTTAAGATGTCCTGTTCACATGAATATTGAATGGCCTTTAATGTCTTGCTACATATATGAAGAAATCTCCCATGATAATAAAATTTTAACTCTCATATCTCATATTTGATTAAGTTGGCATTATCTCAAGTACTACTAATCCTTGAGTCACTAAGCTTTCCTTAAATGCCTACTGTGTTCCATGTACTGTGCTAAGTGATGCAATGAAAGGCAGAAACAGTCCCTGATCGCAAGAAGATCATCATCTAATTAAAGTATTTTCAGCCTAAATTTCTATTATGGAGGCTGTACACTTTCCCACTAGGGAAACAGTGAAATTGTAATTGGTTGAAGCCGATTCACCAAAATATGTATCTTGATGGGATGTATGTGAAGGAAGGTCCCTATTTATATCAGCTACCCCAAAGTCTATATAATCTTTCAGTCTAGAAATGTTCTATGTTTCCAATAATTTATTTAACTTACTGCCACTATTTTAACAAAAATGGATTTAACCTAAATATGACAAATGTATTTAAATAGAGTAAGAAAAAGGAGATCCAATTCAAATAATTCAGTTCATCATTTTTTTTTGTTATGTACAAGGTAGGTGCTATGACTATATATTAATATAAATAATTATTGTCATATACATATTCTTATATATGTACATGAATCTGTGTGCGTGTGTATATATATATATATGTATTTATGTATACACACACATAAATGTCACTGTCCCTGACTTCAGTGAGCTTACATTTTAGCAGAAGAATGAGATATTGATTAAGCAGCTGTTATTAACAATGTGCTATGTTAGTGTTAATGGGCAGCAAGGTGGTACAGTGTATAGATCACTGGACCTAGAGTCAGGAAGACTTCTCTTCCTGAGTTCAAACCTGGCCTCAGACACTTGTACTAGCTGTGTGACCCTGGGTACATAACTTAACCTTGTTTGCTCAGTTTCTTCATATGTAAATGAGGTAGAGAAGGAAATGACAAACCACTCCAATATCTTTGCCAAGAAAACCCCAAAAGGGTTCATGAAAAGTCAGATATGACTGGAAAACAACTAAACTGTAACAAAAATGTTAGTACTGGGAAGTACCCTAAATATCCTCTTGAATAGATCCATGAATTGATAGAATCTTGAAAGTGATCATGATCTTGGAAATCATATTGGCCAATTACTTCTTTTTTGTAGGTAAGACAACTAAAGGCCAAAGAATAATATTCCATTATCAAATTATTGAGGATAATTTAACTCAATTTCAGTTTCAGCCACTCAACAAACATTTATTAAGTGCCTACTATGTGGTAGGTATTGGTCTAGGTTCTAGAGATGCTAAACTAAATAAATTTGTAGCTGTCATCAAATAATTTATATTCAAAAAAGGAATAACACGTGTAAGTATATGATGCAGAGATCAAGAATGATGATTGAAGGGGGCAGCTAGGTGGCATAGTGAATAAAGTACTGGCCCTGAATTCAGAAGGACCTGAGTTCAAATCCAGCCTCAGACACTTGACTCTTACTAGCTGTGTGACCCTGGGCAAGTCACTTAACCCTCATTGCCTCACCAAAAAAAAAAAAAGAATGATGATTGAGAAAAGGTCATTACATTAATTTCACAATTAAGATATCATTATTAACTCCGGACAGAACAATTTCAGTTGAGAGATAACCACTCCTTCCCTCAAACCCCAAACCAAATTGCAAAGTGTGGTACAGTGAGTAAGGAGAGGAAAGAGAACCAATTAACTTATTTTTTTCTAGGAGTTTATGATAGGAGAGATATAAGAAGATAGCTTGAGGGGACTGCAGGGTCATGTGTGAGTGTTTTTCTTTTTAAAGGATTGGGGAGCCTTAATCATGTTCATAGATATCAGAAAAGGAACCAGTCAATACGGAGAAATTGAAGATTAGGTTGAAAGGGGGTATTTATGGAGTCAGTTGGGTAGAGGCAATGGGAGGGAATGGATTCAAGGCTTTATGAAGGGTTTCTGTAGAGAAGTTGGGATTCTGGATAAGAAAGTCAACTCTTCATTAGATTGGAGTAAAGGAGTAGAGAATAAGGGGTCATTTCAAGGGAGTTTTGAAATGGAGAGAAAGGAAGGAGTTCATGGATATGGCTTAGATTGTTTTCAGTAAACTATGACGGGAGGTCTTTCACTGAAATTGTTAGTGAAAGTAGTTTATGAGAAACTACCAGAAAAGAGAAAGTTTGGAACAACCATTATGGGAAGTGAGGTAAAAAAATCAATTAAGAAAAAAAAAAAAGATTACTCCACCTATAATGAGGGCCCAGTTACTATTAGATAACATAAAGGAAAAAGGAAACAGGAAGGAAGGGAAAGAAGAATGGGGAAAGAAAGGAATAGAAGGAAATAATTGTTTATATAGGACCTACTATGTGCCATGTAATATGCTAAGCATTTTTTACTTATCTCATTTTATCCTCACAGTACTATGTGGTAGGTCTTATTATTATCCCAATTTTACATTTGAGGAAACTGAGACAAACAGATTAAATTACTTGCTCAGGGTCACACAGCTAGTGAGGTAAATCTGAACTCAGATCTTCCTGACTTCAGGCCCAATGCTCTATCCACTGTGCTACCAACTTCCTCATAGATAGCAAAATTTTGCAGTGGATCCAGTTAGCAAGACTGACTGACTTCCCTTACTCTAGCCATTAGTAGAAGTTGAGAAGATAGATTGTGAAAGTAATGCCATATTGGCCTTTGGGAAGGTATAAGTGGTAAAAAAGATGAGAAGCCAAGAGATTTGAGAGTGGAGGATAGTATAATATCAAACTAGTTAATGATAACGTTAGAACTATGAAGAGAAAAAAGTGAAGCCTGGGAAGGAATGATTTGTAGTTCATTGAGAAGACAAAGAACAGGTTTAAGAGGAGTGATTTATGGAATGATAGAAACTTATGATTGGGTAAAGAGATTCCAGAATTTCTGATCATGGCAGTGGAACATTGTGGGAAATGGCAAAATTAAGACTGAACGTTCTTACATTCCTACAATTTGTTGAGAGGGATTGAAGTAGGACATGATGGTTAAGGACACTGACAAACTGGAAGAGTAGGATGTTTAAGGTCACATTAGCATATATGTTGAAGCAATATTGTTTAAGGACAGAAGTTAGTAGATATAGGAAAAATGTGAACCAACTACTGCTCTACTTGAGAAAGAAAGGATAATGACCTAAAAGCTTGTAGATAATAATCCAGGATATGGATTAGTTAATATATTTGGATAGAACAAACCTAAAAACCTAAAAAGAGGAGGCTATGTAGTAATATTTAGTGGCCAAGGAAAAGTCTAAGTAGCAGAGGGATAACCTGGAAATGGCATTTAGGAGCAAGAAGTACTCCATTGTTTTTGGAGGAATGGTAGAATATGTACCTAGAAAGAGTGGCCAGGAATTTATAAACTGCAGAGACTATTTTACCTCTATACATATTTTTTATCTTCTAATTTAGATCTTAAATGCAAATATCAAATCTTAATCCATCATAAATTTAAGTAAACTATCAAATTACCTGCTAAGACTAAAAATATTTTCTTGTTGAATAATATAAGGAAAACTCTTATTTTACCTAAGTGACAGATTACAAAAACTGGAGTCTTTGTCAGTTGTTTGAGGCTTTGAAGTCTTTGCATAGTGGTTACTGGAATATTTCTTTATGTAAAAATAAGAATCTCCTGGGCAGCTAGGTGGCGCAGTGGATAGAGCACCAGCCCTGGATTCATGAGGACCTGAGTTCAAATCCAGCCTCGGACACTTGACACTTACTAGTTGTGTGACCCTGGGCAAGTCACTTAACCCCAATTACCTCACTAAGAAAAAAAAAGAAAAGAAAAGAAAAGAAAAAAGAAAAATAATAATAATCTCCTAATAAGAGTAGGTGGAGTAATCTTTAAAATGTTCACCTTGAAATTAGTTAGATGAATATAGCTACAATTTGAACTCATCACATTAATTGTCCTTTTAAGAATTCTTTTACTGTGCATGTGGTATTCGTTTTCACATTATGGCTTCAGAGTAGCACTCAAGAGGTTGATGTTTTCCTTTGAGGCATTTCTCTCCCTACACTCAGGGTATGCTGTCACTACCAGGAAGTAGGTGGCTTTATCCCATGCACATAACCTGAACTCTAAGACACAGGCTTTGACTGGTCTACCACTTGTTGTCATGTCTAAGAGTTCAGTGACAAGATCCTCTGCTTGGGATGCAAAGGTAGAATAGGGAGTCTATCTTTGACAGTCAGATAGGTAGCTTTTGGCTGATTCTAAAATATAGCATTACCGTTATTCAGTTGTTCCCCACTTTGGTGTAGGTTATATCTAGATTCTGAAGTCGTACCAGCACCTGTATAATACCAGATCCATACAGATAACTTGGAAGAGCATATAGTCACCAAAATTAAGACTTTAATGTATTTGCAATCTCATCATTATGGGTACTCCATCCACTAAAGCAGATTATACTCCTTCTTTTCCTAAAATTATTTTCTATGCTCTCACCTAAATCTTCTGTAGAAGAGTTATCCCCTATAGTGGAGGTCTTCTAACATCCCTAATCACTATAGTGCCCAAGTTCTCCATATGCTATTCCTTATTCCTGATCACCATGTTAGGTGTGTTAGGTGATCATCCTACCCTGTTTTTCTTTGTTTTGTTTTTTTTTTTTAAGTTAGGCAATTGGGGGTTAAGTGACTTGCCCAGGGTCACACAGCTAGTAAGTGTTAAGTATCTGAAGTCGGATTTGAACTCAAGGCCTGTTGAACCCAGGGCCGGTGCTCTATCCACCACGCCACCTAGCTGCCCCCCACCTTCTTTTTCAATCATACATTTTTATAGCTATATTTTATGTAAAGCATTATATGTTTTAGTTTTTGTTTGTAATATATTACATACTTGTTGTTCAGTCATTTTCACATGTCTGATTCTTCATGAACCCATTTGTGACTTTCTTGGCAAAGATATTGGAGTAGTTTGCCATTACCTTCTCTTATTTTACAGATGAAAATACTGAGGCAAACAGGGTCATACAGCTAGTAAGTGTCTGAGGCGAGGTTTGAACTCAAGAAAATTAGTCTTCTGGACTCCAGGCCCAACGCTGTTTGCACTGTGCCACCTAGCTGCCCTATATTACATCCTACTTAGGTCCATTACTGTCTTTGTCATTGCCCTTTAGGCCACATATAATGTCAATTCTTTGTAGGGTAATTTCTTCCTAATATTAAAATTCCTCAAGAAGTCATGGCAGATATAGCATAATACTGCAGAAGACAAATGAGTTTCAGTACTAAGTTTGGAAGAGAAGTAGTAGTAGTAGGTGGTGGTGGTAGGGAAGAGCAGTCTTTTTTCTTGTCCTCCCCTCTTCAGCACTGTTAATCTTGTCACCTTAAATGAACATCTCTCACAATATTCTCTCCACTATTCCTTTTTTCCTTTCAAAGAAGCTCCACTGTAATTCAAGCCATCGCTGCCTCTCTCCTAAACTAGAAATTACTTTGGATCTCCTTTGTGCGGTTTAGATTTGCTTGTCTGTATATACAATGTTAACTGCTTGTTCCCCTTCTACCTCCCCCACCAAGAACATAAACTCTGTGAAGACAATATATCATTATATTCCTAGTCCCTAGTACATTGTCTTTCATGCAAGAGGTTCTTAATAAATGTTTCTTGGGTTTAATAGAATTAGCCCTGGATTGATAAAGAGGGAAAGGGAGAAGAAAGAAGAGGTTTGGTTTCAGGAGGGAAGTAGGGTTGGAGACAGGGTAACTTCTTAGGAACCCCAAGCTGAGGGAGAAAGGAACAGAAATCTGAGGCAGGGCATAATAATTTTGGTTGCCAAAAGGTCTTCAGAAGGGGCTTCCACAGGGTGACCATTCATATACCAGGTTTATATCTAAAGCAAGCATAGGTAAATTGATCATCTCAAAGCAATTTTAAATCCTTTGAAGTAGCTATTTCCCCTTTATTAGTATAGACAAAAACATATTTTAAATGTAGTCCTTAAAACTATATCTAAAAATAAACTAAAATGTTGCAACTTCTGAAGAGTTATAAAATTTGCCACGCTTGTGACTGCTATATATGGCTAGTTAAAAAACAGTACGTTTAAATTGAGAAAATTGGTGACAACTCTTAGAGATTGAGAGGGAGAGACTAGATCTCTTATTGCATTTGTAGAGAGCCAACAGGTGAAGAAACTTGCTCCTAACAGTATGGTTTGGCACCTTTTCTGAAATTTAGAATCTTAGGAGAATTGCCTAGAACTCTGAGTTGTTAAGTGACATGCAAAGGGTCATAAAATCACAAAGTTTCAGAGACAAGACTTGAACCCAAGTTTTACTGGCTCTATACCATGGTAACTTTCTTTGAGATTAGTAGTATAAGTATTACCACAATCTCAGTTTTATACAGAGGTTAAGCCACTTGTCCAGGGTCATATAGTCATCATGAGAGCTAAAATTCAATCTTAGATTTCATGATCACTAAACCCCTTAATCTCTATATTAAATTGTGCCATTCAAAAGCCAAAAGATAGGTGTGCTAAGAAGGGGTTTACAGACCCAAAACATTAATTGCTCCATGTATACTTTTATTCCTGTGCCAATAAAATAATGAAATATAGATGAATTGGAAATTGCATTGGATAAAATCAGTTTAATATTTGAAGTGCCAGACATAGATATGGCTGTACTAAATTTCATCAACTCTATAGTAAATGTTTAAATACTCCTTTGCAGAGAGCAGATATCAATCATTCTGCTTGCTCCTGCTTTTGTCAGTAATTATTTAGGTACTTTACATCACACTGACCTTTAGTTTGTTCATTTAAGTGATGACAGATTCAATCACTTACATAAGTATAAAATAGAGTGGCTCTATTCATTCCAGTTGCATCTCCCTCCCATTTAACTGACTGCTTCATATTTGTGATAAAATTTGCTAAGAGACTGGGAAGTAGTGTAGATCACTGCAGGAACAAAACATTTCATCAATCTTATATTAAAAGCTATTTTCAAGGCAAAATCTCTCTCATTTTTCTCATTTTCAGAGTATTCAGCAACCATATTCATGTTAAATACTTAAATTTAAATTTATGAATTACTCCTAAAAGACTAAGCATTTTATATCTTCCCATGTATTATACATGCAATTAAAAATAGAAATTAGCTATGTATTGATTCATGTCATCATCAAGGATATATTAAACTGAGTATAGTCTACCAAAATACACAGATGTGATGTCTGCTGGCAAGACTCTCTACTAATAGTATAAGGATTTTGAGTCCATTGGAACACATTCTAGTGCCTTATCCAAAATATAGATATCTTGTACAGATTATAAGAGACTATAATAATTAATGTTCACTTACTACATTGCTTTATTTTTAAATTACTGTGCATGTTGTTTCCCCCACAAAATGCAAGATTTTAAATTGCATGTAATATTAAGAAATAATGGGAATTTGAGTTTTAAAAAATTACTTTCTTGACAATGGAAATGATTAAAACACTGATCATCTCTGCCTCTTAGAAACCTAAGTTTCCTTTAAGACATAGTTTATGTCCTATTTCCTTTTTTAAAAAGAGCATTTTCTTAGGTCTCTTAGTTGTTACTTCCCACTTAGAATTTATTTTGTACACAACCTGTATTTACTTTACCTATGAACATGTAGATCATAAGCTCTTTGAATACAGGCACTCTCTGCCCTTGTATTTGTGTCCAGATCATTTCTTGATACAACCTAAGACTGTTGACCTTTTGGTGGCAGTTATATCATAATATTAATTCATATCAAGGTTGCAGTCCACTAAAACCCCAAGACATTGTTTCAGACCCACTGCTATAATAATGCTATGATAAAACACTTTATATCCTTCTTTAAGTTTTGCTAAGGATTTTGCATATATTTGATGATCACAATACCATGAAATTGATGAAGTGTCTCCATTTTACAGATGAAGAAACTGAGATTGAGATAGACTAAGTGACTAACCCAGAGATACACATCTGCTTACTGGGGAAGGGAATAAGCATTTATATACCACCTACTATGTGATAGGCAGTGTGCTAAGTTCTTTTTTATAAATATAATTTTATTTGATCCTCACAATAGCTCTGGGAGGTTGTTGTTATTTAGTCATTTTCAGCTGTGGTTGACTCCTTGTGACCCCATGTGAGGTTTTCTTGGCAAAGATACTGGAATGGTTTGTCATTTTCTTCTCCAGCTCATTTTACAGATGAGGAAACTGAGGCAAACAGGGTTAATTGTTTCCCCAGGGTAACACACCTAGTAAGTGTCTGAGGTCAGATTTGAACTCAGTTCTTCCTGACTCTAGTACTACCTTATTGCCTTGTGAGGTAGGTACTATTATTATCTCCATTTTACACCTGAGAAAACTATAGCAAATAGAAGTAAAGTGACTTTCCCAGGGTCACATATCTAGTAAGTATCTAAGGTCATATTGAAGTTCAAGTCATCGTGACTCCAGGCCCAATGCTCTAACCAAAGTACCACCAGTTGCTTTTCTAGTGTCTCAGGCAGGATTTGAATTCTGGCTTCCCTGACTCTAAGACCAGTCTAACTAGATGTCTTCTGTTATTTAGCACTGTTCCCCCTATCATGTACTAAGGATGATTTTATAAATCCATATGTAATTTTTGTTCAGTCAGTCATGTTTGACTCTTTGTGACCCCTTGAACTATCCTCCATTATCTCCCAAACTCTGTCTGAGCTCATGTTTCTTACTTCCGTGACACTATTTGTCTGTCTCATACTCTGCTGTCTCCTCTTTTGCATTCAATCTTTTCTAACATAAAGGTCTTTTTTGATGAGTCCTATCTTCTCATTATATGACCAAGGTATTTAAACTTCAGATTCAGTGTTTGTCCTTCCAATGAGCAGTCTCAATTGCTTTCATTAAGTATTAATTGATTTGTTCTGCTTGCTGTCCAAGGCTCTCAAAAGTCTTCTCCAGCACCATAGTTCAAAGCATTATTTCTGTGACACTCTGCTTTCCTATTGGTACAATTCTCACAGCCATATTACTATTAGGAAAAACATAGCTTTTACTATATGGACTTTCGTTGGCAAGATGATATCTCTGCTTTTTATTACGCTGTCCAGATTTGCCATAGCTTTCCTTCCATTGAACAAGTATCTTTTACTTTCATGTCTGAAGTCACTATCTGAAGTGATCTTTGAACCCAAGAATATAAACTTTGACACTGCTTCCATTTCATCTCACTCTATTTTCCAGGAACAGTTACCGTGATCTTATTTTTTGTTTTGTTTTGTTTTGTTTTGTTTGTTTTGTTTTGTTTTGTTTTGTTTTTTGGTGAGGCAATTGGGGTTAAGTGACTTGCCCAGGGTCACACAGCTAGTAAGTGTTAAGTGTCTGAGGCTGGATTTGAACTCAGGTCCTCCTGAATCCAGGGCTGGTGCTCTATCCACTGTGCCACCTAGCTGCCCCCATTTTATTTGTTTTAATATTAAACTTCAAGCTAGACTCTACATTCTCCTCTTTCACACTTATCAAGAGGCTGCTTAATTTTTTTTCATTTTGCCACCAGAGTGGTATTGTCTGCATACCTAAAATTGCTTCAGCAACTTTAATTCCACCTTTAAATTCATCCAACCTGGCGTTTTGCAAGATATGTTCTGCATATAAGTTAAATAAATAAGTTAACATTGTGCAGCCTTGTTATACACTTTTTCCAATCTTTGTGTGTGTGTGTGTGTGTGTGTGTGTGTGTGTGTGTGTGTGTGTGTGTGTGTAGGGATATGTTACTTTATTTAGAATTTTATTTTTCCAAATTACATGTAGAAGCAAATTTTTACATCAATTTTTTAAAACTTTGTGTTCCAAATTCTCTCCCTCCTTCCCTCCCCCTCCAACCCCAAAGAACTCAAGCAATTCAATATAAGTTATACATGAGTAGTCATGCAAAATATTTCCATATTAGCCAGGTTGTGAAAGAGAGCAGACAAAAACAAAACTTCAGACAAAGGAACAAAAAAAAATGCTTCAATCTGTATTCAGATACCATCAGTTATTTCTCTGTAGATGGATTACATTTTTCATAAGTTCTTCAGAGTTGTCTTGGATCACTGCATTGCTGAAAATAACCAAGTCATTCATAGAAGATCATCTTACAATATTGTAGTAATTTTGTATTTAGTACATTTCACTCTCCATTAGCTAATTTAGGGCTTTCCAGGTTTTTCTGATAGCATCATGCTCATCATTTTTTTATATTAAACTACCTTTATATAGTACTTTAAAGAGAGATTTCCCTACAATAAACCCATGAGGTTGATTATTGCAACAACAGTAATGGATAACATTTATATAGTACCTTATATCTGACAAAGATTTTTCTTCACAATAGCACAACAAAGTACCATACATATTATCATCATCATTAATTAATCCTTCTCATCATCAATCAGTCCTCCTCATTATTAGTCATTCCTCATCAATCAGTCCTCATCTTCATCCAATCATCATCAGTCCATTAATCAATCATTGTCATCATCATCAATACTCATCATCTTACATTACTCTTGCCTCTGCTTGAAAATTTTTTCATAGTTACTATTGCTGTTTCCTTCCATTTTATTCCCTCCCCATATTTACTCTATTTTCTGTCTTATTTTACCCTATCCCTCCTCAAAAGTGTTTTGCTTCTAACTGCCCCAACCCCAATCTTCCCTCGCTTCTTTTACCCCTCCCCCCTTATCCCCTTCCCCTCCTACTTTACTACAAGGTTAGATAGATTACTATACCCAATTGAGTGTGTATGTTATTCCCTCTTTGAGCCAATTCTGATGAGAGTAAGACTCACTCACTCCCCCATACCTCCCCCATCTTCCCCTCTAAGCTGTTTCTTGCTTCTTTTATGTGAGATACTTTTTCCAATTCCACCTCTCCCTTTCTCTTTCTCCCAGTACATTCCTCTTTAATTTTTTATAGATTTAATTCCTTCATATTCAACTTACACCTGTGTCCTCTGTCTAAATATACCCATCCACCTTTCCTAATAATAAAGTTCTTATGAATTACAAGTATCATCTTCTCATGTAGGAATGTAAACAGTTTAACCTTTTAATATCCCTTATGATTTCTTTTTCTTGTTTACCTTTTTATGCTTCTCTAGGGTCTTGTATTTGAAAGTCAAATTTTCTATTCAGCTCAGGTCTTTTCATTATGAATGCCTAAAAGTCTTCTCTTTCATTGAAATCCCACTTTTTCTGCTGAAAGATTATACTCAGTTTTGTTGAGTAGGTGATTCATGCTTGAAATCACAGTTCCTTTGCTCTGCAGAATATAATATTCCAAGCCCACAGATCCTTTAATGTAGAAGCTGCTAGATCTTGTGTTATCCTGAGTATAGTTGCACCAAACTCAAATTGTTTCTTTCTTAGCTGTTTGCAATATTTTCTCCTTGACCTGGAAGTCCTGGAATTTGGCTATACTATTCCTGGAAGTTTTCATTTTGGGATCTCTTTCAGTAGGTGATCAGTGGGTTCTTTCAATTTCTTTTTTACCTTCTGCTTCTTGAATATCAGGGCAGTTTTCCCTGACAATCTCTTGGAAGATGATTTCTAAGCTCTTTTTTGATTGTGTCTTTCAGGTAGTCCAGTAATTTTCAAATTATCTCTCCTGGATCTATTTTCCAGGTCAGCTGTTTTTCCAAGCAGATATTTCACATTGCCCACTATTTTTTCATTCTTTTGGTTTTGCTTTATTGTGTCTTGATTTCTCATAAAGTCATTCGGTTCCATTTGCTCATTCCTAATTTTTAAGCAATTATTTTCTTCAGAGAGCTTTTATATCTCCTTTTCCATTTGGCTTTTCAAACCATTGACTTTTATTTTCATGACCCTCCTGCATCATTCTCATTTCTCTTTCCATTTTTTCCTCTTATCTTCAAAGTCCTTTTTGAGCGCTTCCATGGCCTGAGACCAAGTCATATTTTTCTTGGGAGCTTTGGATGTAGGAGCTTTGACTCTGTTATCTTCTTCTGAGGGTATATTTTGATCTTCCTTGTCACCAAAGAAACTCTCTAGTGTCCACATTTTTTTCTGTCTGCTCATTTTGCCAGCCTATTTCTTGACTTTTAACTCTTTCTTAAAGTGAGGCACTTGCTTAACACCTATATTTGCGTCAAAACATCTGAATTCATGGATTTATTGTCGACGCCTTTCTTGAACTTTTTTCCTGGATATTTTTAGGTGACGAATCTCAAAATCACACAATTTCACACTTAGGAAGTACTTTGGCAGCCATCTAATACAACCATTACCTTAAAAAATTCCAACTACAGCACAATCAACAAAATGTTCTTTAGGTTTTACTTAAAGACTTCCAATGAATAGTAATACGTTAACTCTCAAGGTATCCCATTGCACTTTTTTGATAGCTCTAGTACTATAGGTAGAATAAATTAAGGGAAAAAAAAGAGTAAAAGAACTAGAATCAAGAGGGGTTGAGCAAGGTTTCCTGGAGGAGGTAGGGTTTTAGTTGTATAGAAAGGCAGTTATGGAGGCCAGTAGTTGAAACAAAGAAGAGAGAGCAATCCAATCACAGGGAAAGCCAGAGAAAAATGCCCTAAGTGAAGATATGGAGTGTTTTGTTCAAGGAACAGCCAGGAGATCAGGCTCACTATGGAAGAGTACATGTTGGGGAGTAGGGTATAAGAATACTATAAAGGTATTTTTGGAATTTGGTTATGGAGGGCTTTGAATGCCCCAAAATATATTTTATAACTGGTCCTGGAAGCAGTAGGAAACCATTGGAGTTTATTAAAGAGGGAAGTGTCATGATCAGACCTTTGTTTTAGGAAAATAATTTTAATTGCTAAGTGTAGAATGGATAATATTGGGGAAAGACTTGAGGCAGGCAGACTTACCCAAGAAACTATTGCAGTAATCAAGACATGAGGTGAGGCGGGCCTGCACTACCATGGTGGCAGTGTCAAAGGAGATGATGCATAGTTGAGAGATGTTACAAAGGTGAAATCAACAAGCCTTGGCAACAGTTTGGATATGGGTGGGAGGTAAGAGATAGTGGAGAATCCAGGATGAGTGCTAAGTTGTGAACCTGAGAGATGAGGAGGATAGCAATTGGCCTTTACAGTAATAGGAAAGGGGTTGGGGAAAGGGTTTAGGAGAAAAAAATAATGAATTCTACTTAGGGCATATTGATTTTAAGATGTGTAGTGGACATCCAAATTGAGATGTTTGAAAGGTAATTAGGGATGTGAGACTGAAGGTCAGCAAAGATATGGAGACACAAAAAATCTCTTTGAGATTCATCCATATATAGGGACAGCTAGGTGGTACAGTGGATAAACATCAGCCCTGGATTCAGGAGGACCTGAGCTCAAATCCGGCCTCAGACACTTGACACTTACTAGGTGTGTGACCCTGGGCAAGTCACTTAACCCTTATTGCCCCATATAAAGGTGGTGATTAAATCTATAGGAACCAATGAAATCACCAAGTAAGGTTATGTAGAGGGAGAAGAGAAGCCCTAGGACTGAATTCTGAGGGACATCTCTGATTAGACTTTGTGATCTGAAGGAGAGTTAAACAGAAAATACAGAGAAGGGGGAATTAGATAGGTAGGAGGAAAACCAGAAGAGAATGCTGTCCCAAATGAGAGAAGAGAGTATCAAGGAGGAGAGTGATCAACAAGGATAATTACTTCAGAGATGTCAAGGAAAATGAGGATTAAGAAAAGGGCATTGGGGGCAGCTAGGTGGCGCAGTGGATAGAGCACCCGCCCTGGAGTCAGGAGTACCTGAGTTCAAATCCGGCCTCAGACACTTAACACTTACTAGCTGTGTGACCCTGGGCAAGTCACTTAACCCCAATTGCCTCACTAAAAATTAAAAAAAAAAAAGAGAGAGAGAGAAGGGCATTGGATTTAGAAGCTGAGAGATCATTAGTAACTTTGGAGAGAATCATTTCAATGAAATGACAAGGTTGGAGGCCATATATTTCCTAAAATTTGGCAAATGAATTGAACTTGATTTCCCAGTAAGAATGTAGTACTACTTTTGGTCAGAACATTATACCTTTATTATTTAAAGAATGGAAATTAACTGCATAAATGTAACTCCTAATTTCTCTCTTACTTTCTTCCAAAATCACTAAAATTGAGATCATCCATTACTTGTTACCTGCAGTAGCTTATTCCAACTGATAACTTCCTACAGACAGATTTGTTTCTTGTACTGAACTTTACTGTTCATAGTTCAGAAGCCACCAAAGCCTATTTCGCCTCTGCTTCTCCTGACCTCCTGCTCTCTCACTTATGCACAATTAGGCATAATTTTCCTGCTAACACTCAAATGAGATAATGTAAGCAGTAGCCTCAATTAGCTGATAAAGAAACCCTGCAAGAACAATTCCATGTTTATTCATTGCTTCTCTTGGCCTTCCTTTTGCTGCATATTTACTCTGAAAACTTTAAAAGTTTGTGAAAGGGGTAGCTAAGTGGCACAGTGGATAGAGCACTGGCCCTGGATTCAGGAGGACCTGAGTTCAAATCTGTCCTGGGACACTTAACACTTACTAGCTGTGTGACCCTGGGCAAGTTACTTAACCCCAATTGCCTCACAAAAAAAAAAAAAAAAGTTTGTGAAAGTCTTTAAACTCGTGACCATTCTAGTTTAGATTTTTTCCCCTTGGTTCAAACTTGTGATTTCACTATTACAAGGAACTCTTGAGTGAGATAACTTGCTCTACCAATTGAAATATGCAAATGTACTGCAATTTAGCATCTTAGAAAGTTACCTGAGAAGTTACATGACTTGTAATCATAGGATCCTAGAAAGGGGGCTGGTAGAGACATTTGAGGCCTTTTAGGCCAATCTGCTCATGTTACAGGAAGGTCCAGTGATTTGCCCAAATTCACATAGCCAGCATGTATCAGAGACAGTACTTAAAAACCAGGGCTACCTTTAAAGTGAAGCTAACTATCTCTGGTAACCACACACTGCCATTCTGAAGAATAGAATAAATGACCAAATACAATTTTTCCTATATTTTAAAAATAGTCATTACTTACATAAAGGGTAGTCATTTCAATCAAGGTTTAGTAAATAAATAGATAGCGGTGTTTGAACCTCCCCATAGAGGACAGAAATATGAGAAGATGTGGTCAAAATTGTCACAGGATTAGAAAGTGTGAGTGGATTGCAATCTACACCTGTAGAGGGAGTACTTGCATTTAAGAGATCACAGATAGATTGAACTGTTAAATTATTAAATCTGTGATGGTACTTTGCTATCAGATGGTATGTCTTCTGACAAATAAAATACATCCCTTTTGGATACCTTTTAATCTCAAATACAATATGTGCTCATTTTGAATATGCCACTATTAGAAGTTTTGTGCTTCTTTTTCCTAACACAAAATCCATAAACCAATTCTTAACATGGTGTGTCTGATAATATAATAATAATAAATAATAATGATAATAGCAATGTTTACATAGTACTTTAAGATTTTCAAAGCACTCTACACATATCTCATTTGATAACAATTTTGAGAAATAGATACTACTATTATCTTCTTTTTTACAATTAAGGAAACTGAGGCAAACAGAAGTTAAGTGACCTACCCAGAATCACAGAGCAAGTAAATATCTGAGGCAGGATTTGAACTCAGGTCTTTTTTACTCCAAATCCATATTCTATTCACTGCTAGCTATCCTCTCTAATAGAGTTTACATCTAATATAGTGCTATTCTTTAAAATATGGCCAATAAAAACTCTCAGTATTGTCCAGTTACTTTTATGCAATTCACAATTATAATTAAATTCTAGTAGACATCCATTTTATAATTAAGTATGTAAACAAACCCCCAAAGATTCATGCCCCTCTTATTAACTTAATATTTGGTATACTCCCACCATTTGATATACTCCCATCCAGAAACCACCATGATAAACTCCTCTGATGTTTTCAGTTCAGTCTGCCCTGGTGCCTACCAGAGGCTTTAACAACAGAAATCCTCAAGTGATCTGGGATCTTAGAGGTTTGGAAGGATCAACACTTCTGTATTTCTGGCCCTCATGGTATCTGCTGAAAAGCCCCTACTTTCCTACCTGTTCCCTGTAGGCATTAAGTCTTTAGTCCTGTTTTTCAGCTAAATACCTGGGCTAATACCCTCACCCTGGCCTACCTTCTTTTTATAGGCAGGCCTAGGAAAGGCTTCTGTATTTATGGTGTGTCTCCCTATCACTCCCTGTACATTGATCTTGTCTTCTTTAGTCTGAACAGAAAAGAGGGGAAGAAAATATGAGATCTCATTCCACTTGAGTCCTAACACATCCTCCTCTAAGAAGTAGCAAAATTTACCATTGCCAATTCAGAATTGTGCCAACTTATTCTCTAATATCCACTTGATATTAATATTGAATAAGCTGCTTTAACAAACAAATAAAAAATCCACTTCACTATTTATAGTATAACCTCAGCCTGATTTCTCTTACTGACCAAAATAGCATTTCTGTGTCCTTAATGGAAGTAAACTTCTTTTCAACAATTTTAAATTGAACTGATATAAAATATATTCAAATTCAATAGTGCCATTTTCTCCTCAAATCATAGTAACTATATGCTAAAATATAGAAACCTATTTTCCAAAATCTTATAAAATACCTTGCACATAGTAGGCACTGAATAGTTTGTAAAATTGGTCAGAATAGAATAGAAAACAGAATTTGAAGGAATTGAGGTCAGTTTTTCATTTTTACCTTTTTTGGAGATTTGTTTGATGAAGTGGCCCAGAAAGACATTTTAACTTTTTTTAAAAAATCTATTATTTTGATAATTTTTGAGGATCCTAGTATTTTTATTTTAATTAAAAAATGAATCTTTTCTTGCCTTTCTTCCCTCAATCAAAAACAAAAGAAAGCAAAAATCCTTCTAACAACAACCGAAATGTATAGTCAAAAAATAAATTCTCCTTTGGCAATGTAAAAAAAATATATATGTCTCCTTGCACACCACCTCTGTTAACTATGTTTTATCATAGAATTTCAGGCAGCTAGTTGGTACGATGGGTAGAGTACTGGACCTGCAATGAGGAAGATGTGAGTTTAAATCTAGTTTCAGAAACCTACTAGCTATGTGACCCTGGGTAAATCATAATTTCTGTTTACCTCAGTTTTCTCAACTGCAAAATGAGAATAATAACAGTATTTATCCCGCAGGGTTTTGAAAATCACAATGCCTGGTACAGAGTAAGCACTTAATTGCCTTTTCCCTTCCCTCTTTCCTTTAAAATTTGTTAGAGTTCCTAAATGGTTCAAATTTACTTGACTGTATAATACTCTCTTAAAAATATTCTTCTAGTTCTGCTCATTTCATTTTGCATCAGATAATACAAATACTCCTAGATTTCTTGGGAACCATCCCTTTCATTATTTCTAGTAGTCATGTATTATAATTTCCAGTAGTCATGTATTATAATTTGTGCAATTGTTCAGCCATTCAATTGATGGTCACTCAATTTGTTTCCAGTTATTAGCTTCCACAAAAAGAGCTATTATCTAAACAACTGGAGAAATATTAATTGCTCATGAGAAGGCTGAACCAATATAATAAAATAATAAAAATGACAACTCTACCTACATTAATTTACTTATTCAGTGCCAAACCAATAAAACCACCAAAGGATTATTTTGTGTAGGTAGAAAAAAATACTTAGAAAATTCATCTGGAAGGGAAAAAGGCCAAAAATGTCAAAGGAATGATGAAAAAAAAGAAGGGAGGCAATGTAGCAGTACCAAATTTCAAATTATATTACAAAGTAGTTATCATCAAAGCAGCCTGGTATTGGATAGGAAATAGAGTGGTAGATCAATGGAAGAGAGTATGTACATAATACACAGTAGGAAATGGCCATAGTAATCTAGTGTTTGATAACCCCTAAATCTTTGGGACAACAGTTGACAAAATTTGCAAGAAAAACTAGAATGCAACTTGGAACAAACTAGACATAGACCAATAACTCATACAATATACTAAGATAAGGACAAAATGGGTAATGACATAGATATGAAGGGGTCTATAAGCAAGTTAGAGATCATGGAAAATTTTACTTATCAGATCTATGAAAAAGGGAAAAATGTGTGACCAAACAAAAGATAGTGTCACAAGAAGGAAAAAGAATAATTTTGATTCCATGGAATTAGAAGGTTTTTGCACAAACAGAATCAATGCAGCCAAGATTATAAGAAAAGCAGGAAACTGAAGGGAAATATTATAGTAAGTTTCTCTTATAATGGCCTCATTTCTCAAACATACAGGGAACAAAGTTAAATTTATAAAAGAGCCATTCCCTGATTGATAAGTGCTCAAAGGGTATGAACAGACAGTTTTCAGAACAAGAAATCAAAGCCAAGTATAATCATGAAAAAATACTCTGAACCACTATTGATTAGAGAAATGTAAATTAAAACAACTCTGAGGTACCACCTCACACCTTCAAATTGGTAATATGACAGAAAAATAAATTAAGAAATGCTGGAGGATAGGTGGGAAAATTGGGATGTTAATGCACTGTTGGAGTAGTGAATTGGTCCAAACATCCTGGAGAATATTTTGGAACTATGTCCAGAAGCTATAAAATTCTACATACCCTTTGATTGAGCATTATCATTACCAGGTCTATATCCCAAAGAGAGCAAAGGAAAAGGAAAAGGACATACATGTTATATATAAAAAAATATATATGTGTGTGTGTGTGTATGTATGTGTGTGTGTGTAATCATTTTGTGGTGGCAAACAACTGGAAATTGAGGGAATGCTGATCAGATGGGAAATAGCTGAACAAGTTGTGGTGTATCATTGTGATAGAATACTATTGTGCTATGAAAAATGATGAGTAAAATAATTTCAGAAAATACTGGGAAGACTTCCATGAACTGATGTTAAGTGAGAAGAGTAAAATTAGGAGAATATTGTACGCAGTTAATAGCAATATGGTAATGATGACTAATTGTGAAAGGCGTAGCTATTCCAATGCAATGATGTAAGACAATTCTAAAGGACTTATGATATAAAGTGCTATCTACTTTCAGAGAGAGAGAACTAATGAAGCCTGAGTATAGATTGAAGCATATTTTTTAACTTCCTCCATTTTTCTTTCTTTTTTTTTTTTTGCACCATGAAAATATGTTTTTCATGATTTCAGGATGGCTGGATCAATGTATTGCTCCACCAAGAAACAGTTCATTAATGTGCTTGTTTTCCCCAAGATCTTCCGATGTTTGTTATTTTCTGTTTTTGTCAATTTTGTCAGTCTGATAGGTGTGAAGTGAATTCTCAGAATTGTTAAATTTCCATTTTTCTAATTAACAATAATAGCTGACATTTAAGTATTGCTTACTATATACCAGGCATTGTGCTAATTAATTAATAATTATTGTCTCATTTGATTCTCACAACCATGGTGGGAGGTACGTGTGTAATTTAAGATTCTAAATGTGGATTCTAATCTGTTCCCCCAGTTTTGGGGGAAACTGACTAAAATCACTGATAAAACGAGTTTAGGTTTTTAAGGGTTTATTGAAAAATAGAAAGAAAAAGATTGAGAACAGAATTCCAATAGTCTGGCATTCCTATCTTTCCTCAAATTTCCTATAAAGTCCTCTGCCACCACCACCACCATCAAGTCAGGAACCAAAAAGAGAGAGAGCTCTCCCCGTAGGCCCTCTTTCCTCCTTCCTGTCTCCCCCCAGAAAATAGGAGGCTCCTCAAGTTGATTGGCTGGTAGCCTTGATAGACAGCACCCATGAGCAAATGTCACTTCCTGACGCCAAGGAAAAGCCACATGGCCTTGTCCTCTGAGGCATTTTCCTCATAGTGGAGCTTTCCTATAGTAAGTCTCCAGTAGGTGGCATCATTCCAATCATTACATAGGTGTTATTATCATCCCCATTTTTGCAGATGAGGAAACTGAGGCAAACACAGGTTAAGTGACTTGCCCAGGCCCACAAAGCTAGTGAGGCCAGATTTGAACTCAGATCTTCCTAGCTCAATACTCTACCCACTGAGACTGCAAATTGCCTTAATTACCTAGTAATTAAGAACCTTTTGTTAGTTTGTTTTTACGGTTATTGATAGCATGCATTTTTTTTTTTAGGAAATTTCATGGTAATATTGAAAGTTTGTCCTTTGAATCTATCATAAGACTTCATTATTCCATATAGAAATAATGAGTCAAACATTTTCCATTCTTTTTTTTTTTATTTTTTTTCATTCTTCTTACCTATTGTTCCTCTCCATGTACTCTATGGTCTAGCCATAATGGTTCCTTGCTTGCAATACTCCACCTCCCATAAGTATGTGTCTCCTATGCCTGGAATCTACTGCCTCCTTGCATATAACTCTTGTATGATTTTTTTAACACTCAACTTAATCCCCACCGCCTACAAGAAGCCTTTCATGATCAACCTAGTCACCAGTGTCTTTCCTCCCAAAATTTGGCCAGTAGAAAGAGTATTGAACATGTAATCAGAAATATTTGAGATTAACTCCTACCTCAGAAACCTACAAGCTTTGAGCCTTAGGAAAGTCACATAATTTTTCAGTCTCAGTTTTCCCATCTAAAAAACGTAGATAGTAATATCACCCAAGGTTGTTATGATAAAAAGATAATATTTATCAAGCACTCTGAAAACCTTAAAGCCCCATAGTATACACGCCATCTTCTCCATTCAAATGTTAGCTCTGAAAGAAAGCACTCTTCCTTCCTTTCCTCTTTCTTTCTTTCTTTCATCCCTCACTCCTTCCTTCTTTTCTTCCTTCCTTCTTTCTTTTTTCCTTCCTTCTTTCTTTTCTTCCTTTTTCTAATGTAGTCTCAGCATTTAGTATAGTACCTGTCATATAAAGTGAAATCTCATATCTGCTTGATGTTTGCTTGCTTGATTTGTGCACCATACCAATTTGTTCAAATATCCAGATCCTTGATTTGTTGTATGAAAGGACATCTGAGTATCTGAACCCCAGAATTGTTACTACCTGTGTGAACTCTGATACCCTAGTGACTTCCTCTGGACCATAACATTTTTATTTATAAAAGAAGTGATTAGATTAGATGCAACTCCAAAATGCCTACCAGGTCTAAATTTCTTGACTCTTCTTTGCCCACCACCCACAAAATATAATGGAACATCTGGCAAGTGTAATGGTTACTTTCTATATGACATTAAGCTATAAAGATTTCATGGGGAGTGTAGGCCAGCATATGCCTGAGGCAAAATTAATAAAAGCATACCTATGGCTATTCTGACATTCTTCACCTAAATTATAAAAGGATAATATTTAGTATTTCAGGTTGATTTCCTTATTTTTATTATATTAATTTGTTGGGGACAAAAACAGACTGCTACTTTCTAGGCCTTTCTTTTCCTTTAGCAAATACAATCTCTTTTTCATTTCCTACTTGTGTTAAGAATGTATGTACCCTCACAAAAGATGAAAGAAAATCTGTGTCAATTTTTTTGAATTAATAATCTTTTGGACAGCTAGGTGGTGCAGTAGATAAAGTATCTGCCCTGGATTCAGGAGGACCTGAGTTCAAATTTGGCCTCAGACACTTGACATTTACTACCTGTGTGACCCTGGTCAAGTCACTTAACCCTCATTGCCCTGCAAAAACAACAAAACAAAACAAAAAATTAATAGTCTTTGGTTTATTTTGATTTATTTTATTTCATCATATTCAAACAATAATCATAATACATTACATTGTTATAGTTATTTATATGCATGGCCTTATTTCTATCAAATTATATTATATATTCCTTTTAAATATAGGACAACATGACTATAATTTATGATTTTTAAATGATTTCAAACTAGCAGTGGTAGTATTTAATTCAGATACCAATATTGACTTTTTTAAATTCTAAAAACATCATTAAGAATCTCTTCTTTTTCTTTCCTTTCTTCTCATTCTTTCCTTCTCTTCCTTCCTATATGCCTCCCTTTCTCCCCCATCCCTTCATGTCTGTATACCTGTCTCTTTCTTCTTGGCTGCATTTACTTTCAGTGCCCTGTGGTGGAATTTTAACTAAGCGCAAAGGGACCATTTTATCTCCTGGTTACCCAGAGCCTTATGACAACAATCTGAATTGTGTGTGGAAGATCACAGTACCAGAGGGAGCTGGAATTCAAGTAAGAATATATATGTTTTTGTTTTTGTTTTTGTATATGTATGAAGTTGATATTTTCAGAGATGACAGCACAAACAGATAGATTATTCAAAAAAGTTTTAGCAAGCCATTAACACCTGTCATACTAAGATTTATTAGAAAGTTATTTTTAGCCAGAGAGACTAGAAGTTTTACATGCTGTCCATTTTGCTTAAGTAGAATTGCATAAAAATTCGGATACAAAGGTGAATAATTTTATTTTATTTTATTTTTGGTGGGGCAATGGGGGTTAAGTGACTTGCCCAGGGTCATATAGCTAGTAAGTGTCAAGTGTCTGAGACTAGATTTGAACTCAGGTCCTCCTGAATCCGGGGCTGGTGCTTTATCCACTGTGCCACCTAGCTGCCCCGACATAACTGAGAAATGACTGAACAACAAATTTAGGGAATTAAACATATGCATTAATGAATGTCTCCTCAAACACTATGACCCTCCAGTTTATCCACCTCCTCCAATGCTATGACCAACATTTTCACTCTATCTCAGCTACTCACAGTTTTGGTCACCTTTTAGGTTTTGCCATCATGAATAACTACTACATAAATGATATTGATCAGAAAGATTGCTCTTTTTGATGATAACTTTCTATCCTTCCACTACTCCCTCTTTTCCTCCTCCTCCTACTATTGTTAGTCTGTAATGAGATCTCTAGTCCCTCCACTCCTTCCTTTAGTTCATCACCCTGTAGTAGCCTCACTCTCTTCTCTTTACAATTTTAACCCTATTGTTTATCAGTTCAACTGTACCCCATTGCAGGCAGATTGACATTTGTGCTGCTTGACCGGTGCATGTGACCATATAGACAGTGGGATGTACCAGGGCTTTGCCTGGTGTGGCAGTACTATGTTGTCACAGACTGTGTTCCAGGATCTTGGTCAGCATCACAGACTACTGCCATAGGAAAATAAGTACTGTTTCCTTTTTCTCTTCTTGCCTTTGTAACTACCTCCTGGAAGAAAGGGAGAGAGAAACTAAGGCATATGAGAGTTAAAGCATTTAGGTTTCCACAAACACTTTAGTCTAAAGGGCTAGGAAAGCTACTAGTATCTTCTGCCAAAAAAATTTTCCTCTAGACCTCTTATAGATAGTAGGTATTGTGATTTTTTTTTTTACTTCTTCATACTTTTTTCTTCTTGACTACATTATTGATCCATGCCTCAATTTTCTTATATGTAAAGTTAGAGGATTGTGGCTAAGGTAACTTTCAGCTATACTTCCTGTGTTCCCTTGTGTTGCTCAGATCCCACAGTTACTTCTGCTCAGTTACATTTCCATTTTCGCCCCCATCTGACTATCACTGGATTCCTAATACCAGCTGCCATATCTGGGATGGAGGGAGGGGAAAAAATTATAGCTGTAAAGCATTTACCTAACACAAGGCAGCCAAGAGATTTAGTGGATAAAACACTGAACCTTTCGTCAGGAAGACATAATTTCAAATCTACCCTCAAACATTGCTGAGCTGTGTGTGCCTAGTGGGAAGTAACTTAACCTATTTCTTCCTCAGTTTCTTCATCTTTGAAATGAGGATAAAAATAGCACCTATTTCACAGGACTTTTGTGAGCATAAAATCATGTAATATTAGTAAAGTGCTTTGCAAATCTTAAAGTCCTATATAAATACTGTTATTATTATCATAAGGCTACAGGCTGGTAGATTATAAATAGCATTGAATTTGTAGTGAGAGGGACAGACTTTTGAATTAATTCAATTCAATTCAATGAAATAGACCTTGAACAAGTAGTTTAACCTATCTCGTTTTTGTTTTCCTCATCTGTTAAATGAGGCATCTTCAATTAGATGATCTCAGTTAGATGAACTCTGAACTTCTAGCTCTGAAATTCTCTTACCCTCTTCCATAGCATGAGGCAAATTACACATTATTTAATCCTTCTCTATTATTTCCTTTCTTATGTATCAGGTTAAAATAATAATGGCTGATATTTTAAAAGCCTTCCAAAGTTCTTTATATTAAAATAATAGCTAACTTCCATATAAATAAAAGTTTTCATAGTGCTTTGCTTATATTATTTTATGTGAGTCTGAAAACACGCCTTTGAGGTTAGTTCTGCAAGTATCATTGCCCCACCATAAGAATGAAGTAACTGAGATTTGGAGAAAAGGCTTGTCTATGGCCACATGATTAATAAGTGTCACTGGCAGAAAACAAATTTTTCTCTTGCATATCATAATTTATGTCTGAACACTTGGCTAGATCTGTGATCTTACCAATATTGGTACTCCCTCCAATTAGAAATTGAGGGGATGTACATCCCAATTAGGGAATGGCTGAACAAGTTGTGGTATATGGTTGTAATGGAATACTATTGTGCTATGAGAAATTATAAGCAGAATGATTTCAGAAAAAAGAAGAAAAAAACACTGGAAAGACTCACATGAATCGAGGCAAAGTAAAGTGAGCAGAACCAGAAGAACATTGTACACAGTAACAGGAATATTGTATGATAATCAACTGTGGATAACTTAACTATTCTCAGCAATATAATTATCCAACACAATTCTAATGGACTCATGATGAAAAATGCCATCCACCTCCAGAGATGGGAACTGATGGAGGCTAAATGTAAACTGAAGCATGCTGTTTTTCATTTTCTTTTTTATCTGTGTTTTTTGGGGGTCTATGTTTTCTTTCATAATATGATTAATATGGAAGTTTGTTTTGCATGAGTGCACATGTGTAACCTTTAACACATTACTTACCATCTCAGGGAGAGAGGAGAGAGAGAAAGGGAGAAAATTGGGAATACAATTTTTTAACTAATTTTAATTGCTTTTACATGCAATTGGAAAAAAATTAAAAGAACATTAAAAAAAATACCAGTACATCAATTCAGCATTATCACAAGATTATTTGTGTTTTGAGATTCTTACAAGTAAACATGAATTTCTTCAAGCATTAACATTCAAGAAGAATTTTTTAAAATTCATTTTTTTGTTTTTCTATTTTGTTTAACTATTAGTTTTATGGTGATATTGATTTTTAATAACTTTCATTCCATATAAAATTATTTTTGTTCAGTTATAGATTAATTACAATTTTGTGGATTATCCCATGAAATTATGCTTTATGACATTATTTCTGTATATTTTTAGAACTACCACAAGAATATACTTTTACAATGTAATACTTTTGTAAACTTGTAATAAGATTTCCTAATTTTTGAAACTGTAAAAGTTGGCTTTATTTTCAAATCTATACAATTCATATTCCAAAATTTGTGGCATAATTTCCATGTACTTTTTAAGACAATCAGTTTCTTGTGATGTTCTCAGATGATAAATGTTAGCAGTTCAGTCCATTGAAGGAAATAAGTGTGATTTTTGCAATTCAAATTTTCTCTTTTTTGCTAAAGTGAAGATACCAACTATATTAATCCTTCATTATTGATATTTGACATATTTTTATTTAATTACAGTAAATCTAAGAAAGAAGTAGATTTGAAATTACCATCGACAAATTTTTCTTTCATTTTGGGCTATTGTTCTAGCATTTGAGATATTTTAAATTTGGACTTTTAAATTTTGCATTTTTAAAAAGCATGCCATCTCAGAATTAACCCAAGTCATTGAGAAAGATATGTTTTCCCTGCCAAATTTATATTAATCAGGACCAATATTACGTTGTATATTTTTAAAAGATAAATGTGTATATTGATTTTTACATTTATTTATAATCTGTTTCTCCCATTGTCACCACCAATTCAGTAACAACAGTAATAAAGAAAAACACATCTTAAAAATGCATAGTCCAGCAAAACAAATTGCCTCGTTTCTCATGTAAAAAATGGGTGTCTCTGCATTTTAGGTTAATCACCTCTAGGGCAAGAAGTGAGTAAAGTGTTTCATTTTCAGTCTTCTAGACTCATGGTTTATCACTGCATTAGTAAGAGTTATGAAGTCTTTCAAAGTTGTTTTTTTATCTACAATGTTTTATAAATTGTTCTAATTCTACTTAATCTACTCTACAATGGATCATAAAATCTTCCAATGTTTCCTCTGAAACTATCCATTTGTTATTTATGAGCACAATAATATTCCATTTTATTCATAGACCATCTCTTTTTAAGCCATTCCCAAAAGAAAGACATCCCTTGAGTATCATTTGCCTACCACAAAATTCCTAGAGTCAAGAACAAATCTCTGGAGCATTCCACTGGAGACTTTCCTAAAAATTAACATTAACCAACTTTAGATACTTTAGTCATTCAACCAGTTCCAAATACACATAATTCTAGTATAGTCTAGCAAAACAAAATGATCCTTCTTCCCTTGCTCCTCTTATCCATAAGAATAGAGGCATTGTCATCTACTTTCTGGAAATATCACTTATTTAACATGCCCCTGGATCTACCATAGTCATACATGCTAACTTTTGTTGTTGTTGTTTTAAGTGAGGCAATTGGGGTTAAGTGACTTGCCTAAGGTCACACAGCTAGTAAGTGACTCCAGGGCTAGTGCTCTATCCACTGCACCACCTAGCTGCCCCGACACTTTTTAGCAATTACTGTTTCCCTTTCTAAGAACTACACTCAAACTATTCACACACTATTCTCATTAATAAAAGATTCTGAAATTTTCCCAGAAATAAATGTCAAATGTACTATTCTATAATTTACAGAGTCCATTCTCTTCCTTTCTTTGAAAATCTGGCCTATATTTACTATGGTAAAGGATAAAACAAAACTCAGTAAAAATTCTTGAATAAAATCTGTTCACTTTCTACTCCATGCAGAAACTGCCTTCTTCTACTTTGGCAAAATGGGCTCAAAAATACAGGACCATTCCATCTTTTCAAAACAAAACAAAATAAAACAAAAATGAAACTTTCTCATACCCTCTCATGTCCTCAAGGTATTGCTAGAAACGCTATCTCCCAGTTCACCAACCAATTCTTAATTTCTAAATCCACTCAAATTTTCTTATTTTCATTTCTCTTCACCTCTTTGCAGTATTTGATCTTTATAACCACCCTATCTCTTAAAAACTCTTTCTTCCATGGGTTTTTGCAACATGACTCTCTCCTGATTTTCCTCCTATCTCCCTCACCACTCATTCTCCTTTTTTTTGTTTTTTAAACTAAATCGTCACCCACAACCCATCCCATGAATGGGTTTAACGGAGTTCTCTATCCTTGAACTTTTTGCCTTTTCTCTCTATACTGGTTCACTTGGCCAGTTGGTTCAATCAATAGCTGTTTGCAAATGACTCCAAAATCTACATAGCCAGCTTTCATCTTCTGCCCCTCCCCACCTTCCCGATTTATTACTAACTGCCTGCTGGAAGGCTCTACTTAGAAGTCCCATAGATATTTAAAATTCGTGGCTAAAAGAGAAGTCATTATTTTATCCCTCTCTTCACCTACCTTTCTTCCATGTTTCACTCTTACCTTTAAGCACCTCATCCTTTTTGGTTTACAATATCGGAATTATTTTTGATTCTTCACTCTCACTCACACCACATATCCAGGGAATTGCCAAGACATTTTGATCCTCTCTCTCTCTACATATCTGGCATCTGTTCCTTCTCTCTGTTCACAAGTTATTACCCCATTTTAGGCCCTCATCACCTGTTACCTGACATGTTGCATCTGTCTCCAAATTGTTCTCCTTGTCTGCAGTTCCTCACTTCTTAAATCTATCATCCTCATAGTGGCCAAATTGATATTTTTAAGGCACAGGTCTGACCATGTAACTCTCCCACACTAAGAAATTTGGTGGCTTCTTATAATCTCTAGAATAAAATGCAAACTCTTCTAAACAGAAGAGACCTTTGAAACCCATCGCAATATGTCTCCAGCCTATCATTTCAGACTTATTTCATTCTGGATTCTAGTCAAATTGGCCTACTTGCTATTCCCCATACACAGCAGTGTTTTGCATATATACAACTATTTATTGAATGAATAACTATTATTGAAAGAGACCAGATGGATGTCATTTTTTTTTCTTATTACCTGGCACCTAAGAGATGCCAGCAAGTAATGGAGAAGGGGAGGAACGGAAATGAATAGGAAAGAGAGAGATGAGGAGGAAGGAACAAACTGTTTTAGGAGATGATGGTTATGTTGGAAACACAGATTTGATTTAGCTCTTCCTCCTCCCTGGAAAATGGCCACTGGGACTAGTGCCACTTCAGTAGAAAGGGCATCTGTTGCCATGTGGTATTCACCATTGACAAACAAGCACCTGCATTTGCATGGGTGAATCAATAATTGTGAAGTACTTTGGAACTGAAAAATGCTGAGTGAATGCAAGTGTCATATTTATTCAATGAACAGTGATAGTGTTTACATTTATAGCAGACTAGTGGACAAATACAAACAATATAAAAAATCTGAATTCAAGGCTAGAGGACCTGTATTACTTGGTAGAAAAGGTGATGATAATATGGACAACTGTTAAGGGCTTGTGTTCTTGTGTTATACCATACTGTGACCAGTGATTTGGATTGAAAATAAGACATGGCTATTTTCTGAAATCAAATGTGTAAGAAGCGAAATGATTATACACCAGGCACAGCCAACATGCATACAGGGACTCTTCTTAATTCAGCATTTTTCTACATGGTGATTTTCTGATTGATTTGAAAAACATTTTATTTATATACTAGATAATGAGAGATATGACTAAGTGGAGAGAAATACTGATGTATAACTACCTATCATTTCTCAGGTGCAAGTTGTTAGTTTTGCTACAGAACATAACTGGGATTCTTTGGATTTTTATGATGGTGCTGACAACAATGCTCCAAGACTTGGAAGTTATTCAGGTAAATTAAAGAGGCAGAATGTAAAGAATATCTTGGTAGGACTGCTCTCTTTCCCCTCCCTCTTCATCTCCTTCTTCTTCTCCTTTTTTCATTTCTGTCTATTAAATAAATAGCTTCTAATAAAGAGTATAAGTGAATTTTGATTTTTATCTCACCTCAAATGTTATCACATGTAGACGAATAAATACATGGCAACTTGAATTTAATTTTATAATTGCTCATTTTAATAATATTGAAGGACGTCAGAGAGTTTTAACAGTCCTCACTATGGTTCTTTCCTTTAAATTGATAAGTGATCTTCCAAAAAGTTTTCATCACTCTTTGAGTTAAATTGACTTTATTTAAATTTGGTTCTCAGTTATTCAAAGTAAAGTGAAAGTACAGAAGACATATGCACAATCCACAAGTAATTCTGAAGTCACATTTCTTACCATTAGTTTTATCCTTCTCTCCAATGTTGCCTGAAAAACTGTCAACTTTGATTTCCACTTCTCTCTCTGCTTTTACTTATTCTCTAGGTAAAAACCTGAAATAATCTAAGGGATTAGCGCCATTCTCCAATGGAGATGTTGAAACAACAAAATGACAGGGCAAAAAAAAAAAAAAAGAGAGAAGACTTAGATAATCTAAAAACCTCAATACTCATCTTCTGAATAATTGAAATTTGTCCCAACTGCAATTTGTTATAGAATATAGAGATCTTCTAATCATTTTATGATAATGACATCTGCCATTTAATTTCAGGAACTACGATCCCACACCTTCTGAACAGTACATCTAACAATTTGTACCTAAACTTTCAGTCAGATATCAGCGTATCAGCTGCTGGATTTCATCTTGAATACACAGGTAAAATAAATATTCTTATGTTTTAAAATCTTAAAAATCTTTTTTTCATTAATGATTCATATTAACATGACAAATTGAGCATCACTAACAATATACTTGAGATGGCAGTTAACCTGTGTTTTTTAGAATTATGACATGCCTTTCAGCTTTAATTTTTACAAACTATTATATTCCTAATGATTTTCATATAATTTACTTATGTTTGGACCTTTTAGAGCTATTCTAGAGCAAAAGATGATTGTTTTAAATATTGAAATACAAAATATAATTTAAAAATAATATCATCCTTTTTTCAGCTTATAAACTAGAAGAGGGCATGACACACATAAGACCATATATTTAACATAAAATATATTTAAAATATATCTAATACATAGTATCTAATACATAGGAACATAGTTTGATAAAAAGTTTAATGAAGAAAAAATAATTTCTGATTGGGAGAATCAGTAAAAGCTTCTTTGACTAGGTAGCTTTTGAGATGAGATTTGACAAATTGACAGGATGTCAGAAGGCAAAGACTGAAGGAAGACTTTCCTGGTTTGGAAAGGAGATGTAAGCAAAGGGAAAAAAGTGGGGAAGTGTTATATCTACAGAAGAGTCAGTGTGGTATGTGGAAAAAGTTCTGTGCCGAGTATCTGGATTTAAATTTTGAATATCACACTTACTGACTGTGTGGACATGAGTAGGTTACTTAACTCCTCTGAGCCTGTTTTCTTATCTCTTGGGTATGATTATAATACTTATGGTACTTATCTCACAAGGTTTTTATAAGACTTAATGAAGTCAGGCATATAAGGAGATTTGCAAACATTAAAGTAGCATTAATAGAAAAGAGAGTAGTCTTTTTTCCTTCCGAATTTTGGAGATTGGTGAACACCTTTTGGAAGCATTAGACAGCAGCTTCATTCTATATTGCTGGTGTCTAATGCTTTCTTCCAAGCTCCTATATATAACTATGTATAATTTTCAAGTGACCATTCATAGTGCCACGACCAAAAGAAAATGACTGGGCTGAAAGAAAGGGCCCTTGGATCTCATGTAATATGTATGTCTCAATATATAGATGAGAATCTTAGCTCAAGTGTTCTAATTCTCAACTCCAGAATTTACCTTGTGGGGACCAATTTTTAACTGGGGAGTGTTAGCTAAGTGGCTCGCTGCAATATTGGGGCAAGGAAGGAGACCGGCAGCCTCCCTCAAAACAGAACGGGATTTATTTTAACAAGAACGAACTTAAAAAAAAAAAAACACAAACAGGATCAGTAGTATGAAGGGAAAGGAAATAAAATGGGGAAAGGGAAATTATACAACCTGTAAAGATATTACTGTCCAGGAATCAGCTGAGAATACACAGCAAAACTCCTGTCTTTCTAGAGTCCAGCTAGAATGCCCAATTCTCCTCCCCCAATCCCAGAAAAACCCAACACAGCCCCAGCCAATGGGATGTCCGCTCTGACAGTCACATGACTGCCCTCACTAGGCTTCCAATCATCATAATTTTGCCAGGCCCATGTAGGCATCCGCGAGTGGTGATGACATGTGGTGCCAGTGCCATGGCAATGGCTACACCTAGTGGGTGGAGCACCATGCGGTTTGCGTAGCCCCAGGCCAGTGCGCACGGAGGCATAAAACCCTCAAATAACAATTAATTCTTTACAACCTCTACAATCAATTGAGAAAACATTTTTAAAATAACTTGTTAGTCATGTTCATATACCAAAAATACTTTCTGATATAATCATGAAGGTGATGATTCCTTCTAATAGAAACAGAATGATTAAAGAAATAATCCAGGTTAACCTACTGTACTCTGCAATTTGAGTTGTTCAGGTCTGTTAAGGGTCCCCTGAACTTGTCTTTTTGAGTTGTCATATTTCCCAGGAACACTAGACTCAGAGCATGCAAGAAGCCTCTGAAAACTGGGCTACTGCTTGTACAGTTGGGGTCTTCTGCAGATAAGGGGCCTCCCTGTCTTCTTAGATTATCAGTTCTCAAGGGAAAAGGATGTACCTTAGGGGAGTAGTTTTGGTGTCCTGCACCTTTGCTACCCTGTTCCCCCTCCCATGTTATGTCCCTTCATAATATTCCCTTCTCCTTTTGAGCTGCTATTAAAAATATGTAAACTTCTGTAAAACCTGAGAATCCATTGGGTTTCCATGCATGTTCATTTATCTTGTGATAAACATAGTTTTCACATAAGTCTGATGCCATTGTGATTGCCTGTTGATAGAGTTCAAAAGTATTCAAAATTTCTAACCATAAAATGAGGAAAATGAAGGTACATTCTAATTATTGAATGGATAATAGTTATAATTTATATAAAGCTTATAGATTTATAGGTAGATGAAGATTATTATTCCTCAGGATGAGAATGCAAGGATGGGTTATAATTTCCATGGGAATGAAAGGAACAATCTAATATTACAGACCTGAGGACATATAAGTAAGTATAATATGAAAATTATTTCCTCTCAGAAGAATAGATTTAGGAATTTTCTCTCATAGACTCTAGAAATCACAATAATAGTTATTTCAGTTCCAAGTTTCACAGAATTTGGTCTTTGGAAAGAACCTCAGTGGCAATCTAGTCTAACTACATAAAAAAGACATCTCCATAATATATACCCAATAAGTAGTCATACAGCCTCTACTTATAGATTTCCAAAAAGGGGGAAATCCACCACCTCCTGAAACAAACAGTTTCACCTTTGGACAACTAATTATTAGTATTTTTCCCCCAGAAATGAAGCCAGATTTCCTGTGTGAATCTGAAATTCTAAGGTAGCATGATTATTGAATAAAAATATTTGCTGTTATTTTTGTTATTCATCCATTTCAGTCAGTTCTCACTCTTAGTGACCCCATTTGGTTTTTTGTTGGTAAAGATACTGGAGTGGTTTGCCATTTTCTTCTTCAACTCATTTTATACATACAGAAACTGAGACAGAGGGTTGAGTGACTTGCCCAGGGTCACAGAGCTAGTCTGAGGTCATATTTGAACTAAGTTCTTCTTGACTCCAGGCCTAGCACTCTATCTTTTATGCCACCCAGGTGCCCAAATTTTTAAAAAATGCTTTTTTGAATTTGACTGCATAAGAAAGGCTTTGTAATTCTGATTTTATATAAAACCAGATTTGACTAAAAAGATGCCACACCAGAGAATGTCTTTTTTTCTACCCCTCTAAACAAAGTGTGGAGACTATCCATATAAGGAGATTCCCTAGGCCAGCCCACCATACATTTTGTACCTGATCGCTAGGCTTTGGACTTCATCATGGCCCATCTTTGGGACTTTCCCTTTCCCTCCTACCCTCCTTTTCATGATTGACATTGTTCAAGCAAAAGTCCTCTAATTAGATTGTAGCAATGATTTTGTTTCATCTTCCAGCCACTGCTTTAAATTGACATTAGTTATTTGGCTTCCAGACTATGAGACTAAGATTCTATTACATTTTCAAAGATTCTGTGTTGTTCCCATGATTTTCCTAGCAGAAGACTCACTTTCAGAATGAAGAGCAGCTTTAGTTATATTTCTGTTACCCTGTGTGACCCTTCATTGGCTTAACTATGCAGTGCAAACAAGGTATTTGACCTTATTATTATTCTCCTGTGTCCAATCACTTCATTGTTCTCAACATGCTTCATATGGTCACACAGCATAAGGCATGTGATCCACCCAAATCCAGTCTTACTACAACAAAAAGAGTAACAACAAAATAACTGTGTAAGACAATTTACATTTAAAAAAATAGATGTACCTCACTATGGTGTCATAAGATTAAAGACAGAGACAGGGAAAGGATTGAACCTGTAGTTTTAATGATATAGGACAGAGGTGTCAAAGACATTATCCATAAGACATATGTCCCATACACTCCCAAGTGTGGCCTAAACCAGATTAAAATGTAATTGGAAAATATTTAACAAAATAAATAAAAATATAATAATGCATGGATACTATTAATATGTATTTTTAATTCAATATATGGAAAACAGAGATCCTTATATGTAGTTTGGTGGCACTCCTTTCTGTTTGTTTGACATCGATGTTGTAGGGAACCCTCCAGTGGAGAAATGGCCTCTCTAATGTTGACTGATGCTTTTTCTCTCCAACTTAGAATCTTAGGGAGTTTCATAAAGACATGAGAGTTTAAATTACTTGTCCACAGTCACAAAGCTTTCATATATCTTTAGCAGAGCTCAAACACAGGTCTTTTGGCTTCAGTGCTGACTCGTTACCTAATATGCCAAATTCCTTTTCTTAATGAATCAATGCAGTGTCATAGAAAACAAAACAGAAATTTGATGAAAAATCAGGAAACTTGGTTTTTTGGCTCCTATTTCTCACTTTCTGTGAAATCTTAGACAAATCACAAACTCTGTGAGCTTCAGTTTCCTTATCTGTGTAAGGAAGATGCTATACTAGCTGATCTGAAAATGTCACTTCCAGCTGAACATTAGTATGACTCAATGTGAACAAAACTGCATCAAATAGGAATTTTCCAATTGGTAGTCAAGTCACATATGTTGTCATTTATTTCACAATAGTGTAAAGTACACATTTGTGAAATGATACTTTTGGTTCAAGGAAATTCTTCCTCAGGTTCCTTTTATAATGGAAGAATCTCAGTGATTGTGTTATAAAGCAACAAAGGTAATCTGGTCAGAACATAATATATGCTCTTCAAAGATAAAATTAGCTTTATTTCTCAAATCCCACTTGGTTGCAATGTGTATAGAACAACATTCAATTACTTCAACAATATTTAAATGGACTCCACTTAAGTTGTCAAAGCATTTGCAGGGAAAACCCTCATTAGGAATTAAACACCTCATGACTTCAAACTTAATACTAGTCAAGAGAGGCATCGATGTATTATATATCCATTACTCTCTCCAAGTATCTTCAATGAGTGTGAAGGTTGAACCGGAAAGTTTAAAGGCAACTACAAGATCTTTAAATTAAATTCATAGCTAACCCTACTATAGATCTTAATGGAAAAATAATAAAGCAAGCCACCATAGGATTGTTTGCTGCTTTTCTAATAGAAGAATGTATAGTATAATTATGATTGTTCCTGCTGATATATATGTAATGAATCAAATGTTCCATATAACAGCAGTGATTTGGGAAATTGTGAGTAGTAGCATCAGAAAAGCTTACTCCTTGAACTTTGCCTCAGTGAGTACAATTGAAACAAACATAGGTGAAGTGATTTCTCTAGGATCACACAGTTAATGTGTCTAATGTAATATTTGAACTCAGGTTTTCCTGACACCAGGCTAAGCATTCTGTCCCCTACAACAATAGCTACATGGTTTATCATTTTCTTACTTGGAGTATAGATGCTGTCCAAAGAGAAAATATAAAAGAAAAGAGAGCCTGAGGGAGTCATTGCTGATAGAAACTATATTTAGGAAGAAGGAAGAGTATGAGAAACCAGCAAAGAAGATAAAGGTGTAATAAGAGAATATACAACACTGTACAGTGGAAAGAACTTTGGATTTTTAGTCAAAGGAATGTCATTCATGTTTTTGCTCTACTATAAGTCAGTTTTCCCACTTGCAAAAAAGAAAGAAGTATGTTATATGGTCCCTGGGTAGATTTCAAGTTCTCAAGTTCTAGATCTATGATCTTTTGATCCTAACATTTCTGAGATCTAAGTGAATTACTATATTCAGAAGAAGCATGGGGGAGAGGGGGAAGATAGGATGGAAATAACTCAAAATCATCCTCACTCTACCAGCAGGAGATGCCATTAATATCCTATGCAATTTGAAAAATATTTAAAATAGGAATAGTTTACATTATTCTCATCTAATAATACTTGACTTCCATTATAATGTAGGAATATCTTTTTTATTAAAAATTAATTTATAAAATTTATAAAAGATAATCATCTGTCCTGAGAGACATTAAGGCAACTGTGATTTTTCACTATCTGACTTCCCTTAGAAAGAATATTTGTTATTACTAATGGTACAGTTAATATTGATAGATTGACCATGATTGAGTTGAATAACCTATTTCCCAGTTTTGAAAGATGAGTCCTGACAAATAACATGGTATATACACATAGATCTATCTACCTCATACTTCAGATGATAATATTAAAAGCAATGCACAAGTTGATCATTTCAATAGATTCCTAATTGATTCTACTTTTTCTCCTTTCATTCCAACCCACACTACAACCCATCTTTTCTGGGGCAACTAGGTGGCATAGTAGGTAAAGCCCTGTCCCTCTAGTCAGGAGGACTTGGGTTCAAATCTCACCTCAGACACTTACTAGCTGTGTAACTCTGGGCAAGTCACTTAACCCCAACTTCCTTGAACATTGAGGGACATCTCCAGTCATCCCGATGTATAACTTGCCACTGGACCCAGATGGCCCTGGAGGAGAGTGAGGTTGGTGACTTTGCACAGCCCTTTTTCACTTAAATCCAATTCACTGCAAGTCATGCCATCACCCTGATGTCATAGTCTTCTTTGAGAATGAAGGACAAAGAACAGCAACAACCCATCTCCAGCTAAATTTTCTTGAAATAGCATTTTGATACTGTTACTACCTTGTTACAAATACTAACCATGTTCCCATTGCCCACTTGATAAAATATAAATCCCCTATCTGGAATTCATGTATTTCAATTATAACAGTAATAGCTATCATTTACGTAGTTTTTTAAGGTTTTCAAAGCACTTTACATATATTATCTTATTTGATCATCAAAACTATCCTGTGAAATCAATGTTAATATCATCCCCATGAGGAAACTGAGGTTGAAAGAGGTTATGTGAATTTCTTAAGATGGCACAGTAATTTTCTGAGGCAGGATTTGAACTTAGATCTTCCAGACTCCAAGTCTAACATTTTATTCATGGCAACACAAAATTGTCTCTAAAAACATTCATTGGAAAAGAAATTACACAGTATATAATATTCTCATCCCTCCCTCTTGCTGTTTCTCTAAGCCCCACATTGAAATTGTCTCCATAGTGCAATGCAAAGCTCAAAAAAATACCTCAACCATGAGTCTTCCTTAATCATTTTTCTTCCTATTGATTCATTCAACAAATATATTAGGTACCCGCTATGAACAAAGCACTGAAATAATCTCTAGAGCAAGAATTCTGGAGTTAATGAGTTGGGATGGGGAAAAATTAAAGCTTGATTTCAATATAATTGACTTTCTCTGAAATCCTATATATTTTAGTTTATGCCTTTAAAAGCATTATTCTGAGAAAGAATCTAGAGGCTTCACTAGTGCAAGGAAGAGTTTATGACCTGAAATAGATTAAGAACTCCAAGAAAGAAAAGTTTTGTTTTGTTTTCTTTCTTTTTTTTCCCTGGAACTCCTTGGCTGCCTGTTATTGATATAGCTCTTCAAGTGGTCATACCAAATTTTTTTTTTCTTTAGCTATTGGCCTCAAAGTGTTTTGAACAAGTGATGCCTCCATCTGACTTCTCTTAATGTTAACACATGGAGCCTATTCCAGAGAGAAACAGGAGGAAAACTACTTCAAATGACAGGCCTGACTTGATATTTGTAAGGTGTAAGACACTGATCAAGTCACATGAATTTTCTTAATTTCTGTTTCTACCAGAAAGCATAGTTCTTGCTTTACATTGCTGTGAGAATCAAATACTCTTACAATGGAAAGTGATGTATACCCTTAAAAAACTCTACAGTTATAATATACCAAAATGTGGCATTTACTCAGTACACACAATACAGCTTTATACAATACAATGCATCACAACAATACAGTTTCAATAATGTGCTCCATATCTTCTTCTTCTTTTGGGGGGAGTGGGGGGGGGCTGGGCAATCAGGGTTAAGCGACTTGCCTAGGGTCACACAGCTAGTAAGTGTCAAGTGTCTGAGGTCCTATTTGAACTCAGGTTCTCCTGAATTCAGGGCCTGTGCTTGATCCACTGCACCACCTAGCGCCCCTTCCATATGTTCTTGTTTTGTGATTTTTTTTTTTTTAAGGCACCTTCTTAGCTCTTTAGTTACAAGCTTATGATTTCAACTTTTGACACTTGAGAAGGGCCCCAAAGTAGAGGTGAAATTCTCTAAAATATAAAAATAAATTAGATAACAAGGAATAGAGTCCTCTCTCACCTTAGTTTATTTAGTCACAGAAGTTCCAGAGAATAATTACAGATGTTAATGGAAGTCGCAGACTTCCAGAGGAGTGGCGGAGACAGAGACAGGACAGCGGCGGAAGTGATCAAAGTCCAGGAGCCAACACGTCTGAAGACATCAAGTCCAAGGTCTGAAACTACCACATGGCGCCCTTTGACAGTTTCTTCCCCAACCAGAACCAGACTCACAACTGCTGACAAAACTACTTGGATTTTCACCGTTGTGAGAGGGCCATGAATGAGAGGTGGTGACATGTCTTTTTGCCAATGGTACAAGCGTGACTACAAGTCCCTCTGTCCCTGTCCTGGGTGAATACTTGGGATGATCTCATTGCAGAAGATACCTTCCCTGGGAAGATCTGAGCCGCTTCCTCTTCCTCCCTCATACCCACCCTGATGCCTGGGGCTGGATTCCTTCTTCCTTCAGAGTGGGAGGAATGTGATCTTTGCCCCTGTTCTGGGCATAAAAATGTTAAAATAAACTGTATTGGGGGGGGGGAATGTTAATGAGGTATTTAACTGTAAAGATGCAGCTATACTATGGAAATGTCTTCAAGTAGGTGTATATTTTTCTTTACTTCTTTTCCCCAAAGACCTTTTGAAAGAATAATGACTCAGTCATACTTCTTTGAACTTTAATGCTTAAAGCCCAACCCAAAGATTTCTCTGTAAGGTCAAAACAACTCTCTTACTGAATCAAGAAGAGAATAATTCAAGTTAGCTAAGCAAATTACCCAAACCCCTCTGGTCTTTAACTTCAGAGAGTGAGTTTACAAGCTAAAACCTGTTCCTGGAGGAAACCCCTGTAGGGGATAGGAGGAAAGTTATCTCCTCCCCCTCCCTCCAGCCATGCAGTTTTGAAGGAAAGCTACTCAATCATTAGAAGATATTACTTCCAGCAGGAATGCCCCAGACAGGGATGAAGTACTCTCAAGGAGTATGACCTCTTTCATCAGAGAAAAGGGACAACTATGGATTCAAGGGAGGAGCAGATTCAGCCTAGTAGCTGAGATTCCATATCTGTGGGGCAGAGCTTTGTGAGGACTCTTAAGTAGAGAAGATACCAGAAGTTCTGAGTTGCATCTGCCACATATACTCTATGTCTTTGTTTCATTACCACTTTAATTAATCTAAATTTAATCTGACTCTTCCTATGGAGGGTGGGTGTATTTGTAGGAGAGTGTACACTGGGTTCATGGGTAAAATGTTTTGAAGTTACTTATTTTGGGAGTCTGTCTAACTAATTGTCTTTGTTAAGAGCTAATTATGTCACTCAATTGGGTGGAATAATCTTATCTACAATGCAGGAAAGTAGGAGGGGAAGGAGAAAAGGAAGGAAGGGTAAAAGAAGGGAGGGCAGATCAGGAGAGGGGACAGTCAGAAGCAAATCCCTTTTGAGGAGGGATAGAGTGAAAGAAGATAGATAATAGAGTAAATATCTTGGGGAAGGGAATAGGATGGAGGGAAATAGTTAACAATAGTAACTGAAAAAGAAAAGGGAAAAAATTGCACAAAAAATATTTGTAGCAACTCTTTGTGGTGGCTAAGAATTGGAAATCAAAGGGATGCCCATCAATTGGGGAATAACTAAACAAGCTGTGGTATATGATTGTAATGGGGTATTATTGTGCTATAAGAAATGACAAGCAGGATGATTTCAGAAAAACCTGGAAAGACTTATATGAACTGATGTATAGTGAAGTGAGCAGAACCAAGAGAACATTGTGCACAGTGACAGCATTATTGTTCTTTGAGCAATTGTGAATGACTTAACTTCTCTCAACAATACAGTGATCCAAGACAATCCCAAAGGACTAATGATGGAGCATATTATTCCCCTCTAGAGAAAGAACTGATGTTGATTGAGCACGGACTGAAGCATGCTGTTTTGTGCTTTTTTTTTTACTTGAGTCTTTTTGTATAAAATGGATGATGTGGTGATGTTTTACATAATTGAAAATGTATAACCTGTATCTGTTTGCTTGCTGCCTCAAGGAGAGGGGAGGGGAGGGAGTGAGGGAATGAGAGAGGGATAAGATTTGGAACTCAAAACTCTAAAGACAAACTGGACTTAATTTTTTTTTTAATTTTAAAAGATCATTAAGATATAACCAAAATACTTTTTAATAAAATAAAAAAGAACTAATTTCATCTACAGTCTCTTTCTAAGGGCTCATCCTACAAGATGCCCCACAAAGTGCAGCTTGAGCATCAAGGTAGCAGTCCTCCTTTTAGAGGACTCATCCTTGAGTTTGAATAAAATTTTGAAGAGTATCTCAGAGAGAATGTTGTACAAACTAGCCTTACAGGGGAAGGTATTATGTAGTAAGCAATGGAAAAAACATCCATAGACTAGCAAACCCCCCTAGTGAGCCTGTATGCAACCAACTGAAGGGCATCAGGGATCCAGTTATTCTGTTATAGTCTTGGAGTCTAAATCCTGGTGGGTATGTAGTTCTGTTCTCCCTTAGCTTAATAGTATATAAACATACCTGATGTATACTTGGATACAGCATCCTGCTAGCACCCAAAATGAATGAAATCATGGTTCTTTTGCTTAAAAGATAACATTGTGGTTATTAATGGATTTGCTTTTAGGCTTTCTATAAACTTAGTTTCTTCTTTTTGGCCAATTAGATAATTGAGTATTCTTCCTGAAAAGCAGAATCTTATTTTGAGATTAATCACAGCTACATTTACACTAATTTTCTAGTACCTCATTCATGCATATGCAAAGAAAAACCTCATGCAATATTAATTTTAGAAACACCTCTGCCCAATTATGTATTTAGTATGTGTCATTTGTAATGCCATTAACTCAAAAGAACTTCCATAAAAATAGGGGTAATGGCTCTTCAAATATATTGAAATGAGTTATTACTCCTTAATGCAATGAAATTATAGAATATCTACACTTAAAAATTTTATTGTAACCAGGCTTTATGACAGTTTGTTCTTTCGTACCATCTGAAACCAAACTAACTCTCACTTGCTTTTGTAATGACTAAATATCAAGTCAGGTCAATTCAACTGGACTATTGATTTCCTGGTGGGTTTTTTCCTTGCTCTAAAATTTTTCCTATCATTTCCCATCCCTGCCCCCTTTTCTTTTTTAATCTTTTGAGCTGGTAGCATTGTTTCTGAAACCTATTGCTTCCTCTATAATATTTGGCCACCTTCATTTTGGTTGGTAATAGTAATAGGCTTTCAATGCAAATTCATATCATAAGTTCCAAAATTCCTACTATTCTGTACAAACTTTCTTTTATTTTCTAATGTTGACCTACTCTGGAAATTTAGGAGCAAGAGTGTTAGAAAAAAGAATAATAAATCAGAAGGAACTTTGAACTCCACTAAATCCAGTTTTTCAGATGAAGAAATGGAGGCCATTTTATGAGGTTGAATGACTTGCCTAGTGCCATATATACTATATAGTTGAACTACATAGTGGAAATATGACTGCCACCTGAATTTTCTGACTCTTTTTTTGACACACTGAATTTTCTTTATTTTTTTTCAGTAATAAACATTTTTATTTATAGTTTTGAATTCCAAATTTTGTCCCTCTTTCCTTCCCTCCCTTCCTCTATCCCCAAGGTGGTATAAGCAAACAGATGTGGGTTATAAATGTGCAATTATGTAAAACATTATCATATTAGTCATTTTGTATAACAAAACTTGAATAAAAGAAAAAAATGAAAGAAAGTGAAAAATAGCATGCTTCAGTCTGTGTTCAATCCATATCAGTTCTTTCTTTGAAGGTGTATAGTATGCTTCATCATTAGTCTTTTGGGATTGTCTTAGATCATTGTATTGCTGAGAATAGGTAAGTTATTCACAGTTCTTCATCAAACAATATTGCTGTCTCTGTGCACAACGTTCTCTTGGTTCTTCTCACTTCACTATAAATCAGTTCATAAAAGTCTCTCCAGGCCTTTCTGAAATCATCCTTCTTGTCATTTCTTATAGCACAATAATATTCCATCACCATCATATAACACAGCTTGTTTAGCCATTCCCCAATTGATGAGCATTCCTTTGATTTCTACTTCTAAGCCACCACAAAAAGAACTGCTATAAATATTTTTGTACAAATAGGTCTTTTTCCCTTTGGGGGAATGTTTTCTGACTCAATACAAAAATTGTTTGCTTTCTTTATTTTTAACTTTTCTAAAAACATAAAAGTGTTTTTTATGTTGTCCCCAATAAAGAGTTTTGAGCTACGGCTGATCAAAAATATTAAACCAAATTGGTTCTGTACACTTCCTCCTCTATAATATTTAGAGCAAAAGTTAATGTTCAGGAGAACTGAGTAAATGATATTAAGTTTTGTTGCTGGTTTCTCACATAGAATGCATTTATATGCACAAGCTCTCTTGATTAATATATATATACAATTGATTATATATTATATACAATTGATTATATATTATATACAATTTCCAGTGTTTTGATCATTTAATCAATCAAAGATTTATTGAGTCCTTGCTATCTTAGAGGCATTGGACTAAACAATGAAGACTACCTCCTGTACTTCCCATCAGGAGTTTGCATTCTAATTAGGGAGGCAATATGAACATGTAGAAAAATATACCTAATATAGACAAGATGAATATAATGTATGCTTCAAAAGGAGTCCTTCAAGATAGGCATTTGAGCTTTTTGAAGTAAACCCAGGAATTCCAGGTTGTTAAATTATGAGGAATAACATTCCATGCATAAGAGACTGCCAATACAAAGGCACCAGGATGAGAGATGGCCTGTCATGTATATATGAGTTGTTGGCCAATAAGGCTCGATCACAGAATGTGAATAGAAGAAGCCTAGAAAGGTTGGAAGGGGCTTGGAATAGTGAAATATTGTATTCCCTTCTGCAATATGGAATATACTCCCTACTGTTCACAAAAGTACTTATGAGTATCGCTTTTCCCACAGCTAATAAGATTCTCTTTTGTACCATTGGTCAATAGCTAAGTTAACTTTAGGACAAAGAATCACAGAATTTAAAGTTTAAAGGTACCTCTGTGGTCATTCAGTCCAATCCATGCATGAAATGAAGTGTACATTGGAAGTTGACTTGAAATATAAAGCTTATTTTTTTCATAGAAATATTATTATACATTGTGGTTAGGTTTTAGCTTATTCTACAGATGTCCATTTAACTCATTATCTATGGTAGTTCCAAATTCCAGACATGTTACATAAGGCAATTAGGTGGCATGGTGTCTAGAGTAAGGACACAGGATTTGTAAAGGGGAAGTCTATCCTACTGACTGTGCTAAATGTAAGGGGACATAACTATTATGCCAGTTGTAGAGTGGCATACCCTCCAAGAGAATACTGAGATATCAAAGAAAGAGATGCTTGTACCAGCTTGGTTAGTAATAGGTTTTATTATGATTAATTAGGTTGATTGGGTTGTTTTAGGGAGTTTACTGACAACAGTCATCCTGGGTGGCAACAGGACAAAGTAAAGTCTTGGATCACTGCACGAATCCCAGGTCAGGTCAGGTACAGAATAAAGAAAGCATAGTGCCAGGGGATAGCTCAGGGTTATGTGCATGTTTTCCCATATGATGGATCTTTCTTTTTTTTTTTTTTACATTTACTCAAGGTATTTTAAATTTTTCTTTGGAGTCATTGGTTCTTTCTCACTTTTACCCTTGTACAGTACTAGACTTGGTGACACAAATAACTAGGTTCAAATACTGCCTACCATATTTACCAGCTGTGTAACTGAGCAACTTGTTTAACTTCTCTGTTCCTCACTTTCCTCATCTGTAAAATGAAAGCAATAGACTTCATGACTTCTAACATCCCTTCTAGCTCTAAGTCTATGATCCCATGGCTTACAATGGGACTTGGAAAATACATTCGTAAATTGGAAATTCCATGAGTATTTCGGCTTAGAATTATTAACATCAGGCTTATTTATAGATTTACTTCTAAAATTATTTAATTCTTTCATTCAATGGGGAAAAACCTTTTGGTAAAGAGCTAATTTATTCAGATAGAAAAGTGATTTAAAGTCCTTATCCTCAAGGAGTGTATAGTCCATCTTACCTCCAGGTGCTTGTCCCTGTTCCCTTTTTATTTGTTTTAGTCCTCTCCTTTCAAGTCTTCTTTGGTATAGAAAGATGAAGCAAATATGAACTGAATAGAAGGATCAAAGATCTAAAGTTGGAAAAAAACAACTTAGAAGTAATCCAGTTACACTACTCCCATTTTACAGATGAGTAAACTGAGGCTTAAATGACTTGCCCAAGATTATACAGGTGGTAAGTGGCAAAGCCAAGATTCAAACTCAGACCCTCTAATTTTCTACCCAATACACTTTCCCCTTCATTACACTTTTTTTGCCCTTTTTCAATCATCCATGACCACTCTCCCATTCTTTCCAAGTGATATTCTGACTCATTTTTTAATCTTACTTTGTTCTAAAATAGTTTTTAAAGGCCAATTTTCTTGTCAGAATAAAGCACCAGCATTAGCTTATTCTGAGCTTAACCTTTTTTGATACTATTTTTATAAATCAATGCCACTGCCATGTATTGATCCTCAGTTACATTTCCCTGCTTCCATACTGTGTACATGCCTTTTAAAAATCAGAATAGGTTGATGAATTCACTGTATAGTACATCAGCTTTTTTAGATACCTCTTCCTTTTCTTTTATAAATTTGTGGGTGATTATCTTGGCAAAATTTTATTCCTAAGAATTTCTGGTCCCTTTTTGGTCAGTTTCCCAAATAGAATTTAGAATTGGGTTTAGTCTTTCTCTTAAACTCTTCGTAATTGTTTTCTCCCAAACTCTAGTTTCCATGTATATATATATATATATATATATATATATATAAAAGTTTGAAATTTTCTATTACATGTGAATTCTATGCTTAACCTATTTGAAGTCTGTAGTACAAAGAACAAAACCTTTTCTCTATATATACTCAACACCATTTATGTGAAATGGCTTCCCAAATTACAACTTCATGTATGGCACCATTTATTTTGTGTGCATGTAGTATCCTCTGTTAGACTGTGATCTCCTTCAGGACAGTGACTCTATTTTTATCTTTCTCTGTATCCCCAGCTCTTAGCACCATGCCTTATACATGGTAAATGTTTAATAAAGGTCTGTTGACGAACTGACTTATTTTCAACTAAGCTCCCTGGTAAAGAAAAGTATATTTGATATACATACTGTGATCTTTGTTTGCATTATGCCATATTAAACTTTTGAATCATATTAATTTTATTTTTCTAGTGACTAATATAAAGTGAATGAGTAGGAAAGAAACTCGGAGATATTCAAGAGTAAATTAGGGGCAGCTAGGTGGCACAATGGATAAAGCACCAGCCCTGGAGTCAGGAGGACCTGAGTTCAAATCCGGCCTCAGACACTTAACTCTTACTAGCTGTGTGACCCTGGGCAGGTCACATAACCCCAACTGCCTCACCCCCCCCCCCCAAAAAAAAGAGTAAATTGAATCTCACATAATCCCTGATGCTATGAGTCTTGTCCCCTTTGAGTATCTTATGGGTCTTTAGGAACTGTAGGCACCTTATTCCCAAACTAATTCTTTGTTCTAGAACAATGAGTGTAGGGTTCTGAATTATAGACATACTTCCTAAATTTGTGAGTGACTTTGTCAGCAACACTTTAGGGCCACCTTAGTCTAGAAAGGCTATTGAACAAAGCAAGATAACTGGCACATGGAGAGAATGACACATGAATATATCCCTACACATCACAAATCTAAACATTTTTCCTTTTGGCTAACAAAAACGGTTAGGATATTCAAGGATTGTGACATTTTTAGCTGTTCATTTTGAACAGCTTAAACTTATGTTTAAATTCCATCTATTTCCATCTATTTGCAAGTGATATGTGTTCTATTTTTAATTTACAGGAATTAAATCTTTAACTGTAGATGTTAAATTGGAAGCATCCACTAAGAAACATATATTTCTCATTATATCATGAAATTATTGAAATAAGCATTCCACATCAAAGTGACTACAACTTTCTTAAACTGTATGCATTTTGTAACATTAAAAATATTAAGGGGAATAGGCCAGTGTGACTCAGAGTTAGAAGATTATATAATCTTTTAGCGACTGGGTCATTGGTTCATACAACTAATCTTTGTTTCTCCCTGTAAGTCAAATCAGCCTGAGAGCCTTATTAGGAATAAAGCATTTTCCTTAGAATGTATCAAAGAATGATATTGAATTTTAATGGAAAACTTGGAAGTTACTTCAGAAAATTGATGTTTGGAATAAAATTTTAACAAATATGAATAGAGTAACTTAGAACTTAAAACTATAACTGATCAATAGCATTTTCTGCTCTAGATTTATTGCTGTGTGAGCACAGCTGGCAAAAAAAATGTGATTATAAATAAATGTTGGAAATGTGGAGAACTAAGGAGTTGCATTTTTTCAGACTGGGACAGAGACAGAAATAATTTGACAACAGACTTGGCTCAATTTGATTTTATATACAAATTTGCCTCTGGATCCATTGAATTTGTTTCTGGCTCTAACAGTAGATTAATTGACCCAATTCCCATTAAAAAGTTATATAGCATTCTTGATTACCAATAATTGGATTTTATAAAATTCTAACTTGTGGAGGAGAAAATTCTTCATGACATTTGGTGCACATAGTTAAGTGACTTGCCCAGGGTCACACAGCTAGTAAGTGTCAAGTGTCTGAGGCTGGATTTGAACTTAGGTCCCCCTGAATCCAGGGCCAGTGCTCTATCCACTGTGCCACCTAGCTGCCTTATCTTGTTGATTTCTTAAAAGAAAAAAAACAATAATTTAATAATTCAACTACATTTGAGGAGGGGCAATCCTCTTCCATATGGATTTCTTTCTAATTCAGTATTGAATCACTTGATGGGATAAGAGAAGTAAATAAATTTAGTTCTTTTCATAGTAACTATTGGATGGAAGTGTTTAAATTGTGAGTTTTTAAAGAGCTATGTCCCTTTTACTGCTGCTTTTAGAAAATACATGCACTTCATTTGCTAAGCCAAAAGCCAAATAGTGTACCCACATATGTTAGGACTTGTTTATTTATCTCCTATCTTTAAAGAGGTAGTTCTATTGTCCCCATATATAGGGAGTCAGGACTTGTTCTTTACTGCGTAGTTGTATTACAAACAGACTAGATGTTAAAGCTGATGTCTTCTGGGAAAAATGAAAGTTAGAAGAACAGAAGCAAATATGCAAGTCTTCCGTTAAATCCCAACATCATCATTAATATATAGTAAGTCATAAAACCCTATGTTCTCATCCTGGTGCAAGGTTGTATCCTAAGGGAAATTAATAAATACAGCATGTAAAATATCAGCTCTAAAAGTGTGAATGATTGTTAGAATGTCTTCACTAGTTAAAACAAGTAAAACTGATTTCATTATTCAATATTCCAAAAGACTAAAGAGTTAGCATTAAAAGAGAATAAAAACCACAAAGATGAAATAAACAAATGATTGGATGGGTAGATAGATGGACAGATAGATGGATGGGTAATAGATCGGTTGTGAATAGATAGATTAATAACTAAAATGCTTAATAAGTACTCCTTAACTGATATTTAAAAAAGAATCATACACATAAACATCCATTATAAATTCCAAAGATTTCTGGCAGTATGGGCATCTTTTCTATTGATGCAAATAATAGAATTATAGAATCCCAGAACTGGGAAAGGATTCAGTTGCTATTGAATGCAAGTCATACCTGACCAAGGATTCCCTTTTAAATTGTACTTGACAATGGTAATTTATATATTGTTCTATGAACTTTGGGGATAGGATTGATGGGGAACCTATTACCTATGAAGGCACTCCATTCCACTTATGAACAAGTCTAATTATTATATCACTCAATTAACAAACATTTATTAAATGCCTACTATATCTTAGACACTGTCCTAAGGATATAAGGCAAGTATCTGACTTCAAGGGACTTATATTCTACTAGGAATTCAATATATCCACAGATAATTAAATATGGGATATATGTGTGCATGTTTACATATAAATGTGTATAAGCACATGTATGTAATATATAGCAATCCAGTGTATTACAATGATATAATATGCAATGTCTATTGTGATATTATATATCATATAATATAAATATATAGTGTTGCATTATATATAAAATAATATATAATATTACATTAATGTTAAATTTAATAGAATGTATAAAAAATAATGTGTGTTGAATATGTATATGCTATTTACATAGAGAGGTATATTGATAAATAAATATATGTATGGAACATCAGCTTCAATTATGGATACTTACTATGTGTTTAAGAGAGAATGTGGAGGCAGAATGGGGGGTGACAAGTAGCTGTACTGCTTGCAATGGTTTTCCCTACCCCCAAGTTCAGGAAAGTGAAGAGGACCTTCAGTATGTTGGATGGATGTCCTATAATGAAAGTTTTAGAGAGCAGGGATAGGGATCTCTTTTAGAGAGCCAGGGCAAGTCATTTAATGCCTTGCACAACATTCTAAGACTCTAAATTACAGAGAAGTTAGCCAGTCAGACAAGATGCATCTAGTAAGTGCTTACTATGTGCAAGGAACTGTGCCAAGTTCTGGGGATATAAATGCATTGGTAATTAATTTATGAAATTATGAAATAGGAACAGCATACTCGGTTGTTTGGGTACTTGCCAAGAAAGACCATGATTGGCAGTGGTAAACAGCGCAGTAATCACACTTTGATTAAACAAAGAGAGTATGGGGCAAAAAGCCCAGAAAGGCAGAGACAAGACACAAAAAGTGGTGCAGAGGCAGATGACATGAGAACAGGGGATGAGGTGGTAAAGGGAGGCAGGCAGAGAGTATCATTCAAGGAACTATGGCTTAGAGTTAGGAGCACTAGGCAGCATGGAAATGGAAGAGATCTGGGGTTTGGGGCAGAAGTTTGAGACCGATTCCTATCTGTGTCACCTTCTTGTTGGTTCATGGACCTATCTAAATCATCTCAAGGTTACCTGTAAAACTTTAAAGTCATTTTCACAAAGTTATCAGCACCTTTTTGATGTTCTGTTAGTATAGAACTATGAAGATCTGGAATATACCTGGAATTTAGGACTAAAATTTTGACAAGCAGCACCCAGATGGTTTCCTCTTATTCACTGTATATTACCAGATGTGAATTTTAGTGAATACATGAAACAATTTGTAAATTAAGCTCCTTTGATCTTTGGGAATGTTTGTATATAACTTCCAGGCTTCCCTTTGCAATTTTATTTCTTGCTAGAATATATTAACTGACTAGAAGCAGAGGGGATGATCAGGGGAACCCAGAACAAGATACAATTTCAACACAAAAAGAAAGGCAAGAACAATCCCTGCCCTCAAGTAGCTTACTATTTAGTGGAGGAGGCAATATATTAATAATTATGTATGTACAATTACATATGTGTGTATATATGTATATACACACACATATATATTAGCACATAAATGCAAAGGGAAAAAGGCACTAGAAGCAGAAGGGAGTGTCAAAAAGCGCTGAATTGTGTTTGCCTTTAAAGAAATATTGGGATTCTAAGAGGCAGAGGTTAGAAAAGAGAACATTCCATGCATGGAGGAAAGTTGGTACAAAGGCATATCAAATGGAAGATGAACTTTCATGTCCAAGGAACAGGCACTGTGACAAGTTGTGGTAGTGAATGGAGAGTAGATCAGAGTGGGGAGAGACTTGAAGCAGGGAGACCAATCCAGGCACAAAGCGATAAAGTTCTGCACCAGGGTTGTTGTGGTCAGTCATAGGTCTTACCTCCAGTAGCACCATACCCATCCTTAATAGCCCAAACTAACCCACTAATTTCTGGTCTTCTCCTGTGCAAGCTCCCAACCTCCTCCTTCTGGGCTAGGCTTCAACTAACTACTCAGTACAATCAAAACCTACCAATATCCAGGAATCCATGAAATATTTGCCTCCCATGTAAACTCCTACCTGTGACATGTCCCTTAGAAATTGAGATCTGTGCACTGAGAGTGGCCCATGAGCATAATCCCCATACCCCACCCCCTTTTTTTCTTTTAAATGAACAGAGTAAATATCATAGGATGAATAGTCATGGATAAGTTGTTATCTTCCTCACAAATCCATCATGTTCTCTTTTCCCCAACATTCACCCCCTTCTGTACTTTTCTTATTGCTATCCAGGGCAACACCATATTTCCAGTCACCAATAACATGATTCTGAAATCTCTCAACCTGCATATGCATTTAGTTACCAAATATTTTCACTTCTTTCTCTATGACATCTCTCACATAATTCCTTTCTCTTTACTCACCTGACCACCACCTTAGTTCACGCCCTTTTTGCCTTTTGCCCATACCTCTTGTTTCATTTCTTACCTTAAGCTTCTTCCTCTACAGTCTATCCCTCATTAAACCTATGGGAGCTTCCAATTTGTGGTAGGAACAAGTAATATTTCAACTTTGTAGCGTGTTTTTAATTTCTTTTTTCTGTATGGTTGATAATTTAAATAATTATTAATATAGCATATAGATGTAAACACACATATATACAACATATATACATATATGCATTACTATATTAATAATTTTATTACACACATGGTTAGATGGATGGATGGATGTAGTAAAATACTGAAATAGATCTGTAATTTCATTGAACTGAGATTCTACTCCAGTGACACAGATTTCAACCCTTCTATGTCAGTTCATGGTGTGCAACCCTCATCAAAGTCTCCAATTGCTGGGAGGGTCCACCTAGTGTGATGGGGACCATTTGGAAAAAATTTTCTCCCATCATCAATAGGATTCCAGTGGAATACTTCAGACATACACCTGTTAATCCTCATCTCTTGACATGGCCAGCTCATGTCTCTTTATAAATTATTAAATATATACACATTAGAGCTTGAAGTTTAGGGTATATAATTAAAAATAATTTATAGGGCTATGTGATTTTAAAAGTTTGGAGACCACTGTATTAGAAGATTATTTTGATCCCTTACAGTGGTGACTGCAATAATCATTGACTTAAATATTTAAGCTTAAAATGTAGTATATATGTATATCTAAAAGTTACCAATTGATATTAATACTCATGGTTTCATATACACATATTTCTTTGGGAAATTATAGAAGGTAGATCCTATTATGTATCAAAACAATTGAATTTAACAGTCCTACATCTTAAGACTCTGTAGAGAATATGACAGTGAATTGATAAATGATAAATTATTAAATGGGTCAAGCATGCCCAGTTCTTTGAGTACTCACCAGGAAAGAACATAGCTGTCATTGAGAAATGAGGTGGCAATCACACTTTAATTGGGCACAGAGGCTGTGGGGACAAATAAAATAGAAAATACCCAGTCAAGTGGAAAAGGGGGGGAAAAGGCAGAAGGAATAGGGACAGAGGATGGAATAGTAAAGGAAGGCAGGTAAAAATGGGGAAAAGGATGGAAAGGGGAGAGGCAGAAAGTATCACTTGCATAACCATGGATAAGAATTGGAAATACTAAGCATCATAGACCTGATGGAAATGGAAGAAAACTCAGGGAACAGGAGATTGAGGTCTCATTTTTATTGTTTGGTTGTTTTTTTGTCATTTTTTTTTTTTTGTGGGGAGGGGGGAACAGATGAACTCATATCTGCTCCACTTTGGGGTTAGTTTATTAACAATTGCAAATCATTTCAGAGTTGTCAGTGAACTTTAAAGTTAACATGTCTATATCATCTCAAAATTATCAGCACTTTTGATAATCTCCTGGTCTTTCTGTAGAGGTCTTGAATTTATCTAGGGTTTCTATGTCATAAGACCAAAAGGCAGCACCTAACTGCTTTTCCTGATTCAGCACATAGCAGTAGGATATGATTTTTGGTTAATATATGATACAGTTTGTAACTTCTGCTGCTTTGATCTTTGGGACGATTTGTACATGACTCCCAGGTTCCATTTTGCAGTCTTCCTGCTATTGCCTCTTTATCCTGGCTACATAAAAACTTAGCATATTGACTAGGAGGTGAGGAAGGGAATTATCAGGGGGACCAGAACAAGATATAATTTTTATACAAACAGGCGTTGACTACTTTAATAGCAGATGACTGTGAATGCATTTCATGCTCTAAACCCAAGCTAAGTGTTATGAGCAATTAACTAAAAGCATATTAGTACAAATCATTTAAATGCATTTTTACCAGAATTTAAGAATGAAAAGGACTTTTAAATAATTCCTAAATTATTTTCTATCATAGGATGGACTGATAGACCTTTCTGTGTCTACTGTAGTTTTTAAGAATTGAAGGATTTCTCTCTGTGAGAAAGATTACATAAACCTTGTAGTAAATACAGATAAACTATTTTCTTTTATTATTTGTAGCATTGTTTTATGTTCTATAAAGATTTATTTCTAAAAAAAGATTATTTCAAATGTCCAACTTTTGTAATATTTGCAATTTGGCAGTGAGCGACAGTATCTCAAATCCTGATGCTAAGTATTTGATGAAATGAATTTAATTTAATGGATATAACACTCAACACATCATTATAGTGATTTGGATATATAGTATATAAAGGATACTTTCATAGATAAATATAGCACATAATTTTTAACTGGTAATAGTTTCCCTTAATGTGTTCCAAACACTCAATTGATTTCTTCCCAAAAGTATCATTAGAAAGAATTGAGTCAAATAATAAATGTTTATGTGATTTCTTGGGATATAGAGTTCTTAATAGTCTGTGTCAACATGCAGCTACATGATTAAAAAAGAATTGTTTTGGCCAAAATTAAGCAATGTTTTTAATGCCTTAAATGATTTCCTGCAGGGAAACCTTTCATGAAAATATTTCATTCCCTGTTTTGTTTTTCTTTGTTGAGAAATCTCCTGCCAAACCCTTTCTTTTCTTTCTTGTAAATGGTAGCACTGTTTTGAGCTGTTCTCTGACCTCCATCACAGACCTATAATAAATGTAAAAATTGGGGGAAAATTGCAGACATCAAGAGGAGAATAACTTCTAGCCTCTCTGACTGCAGTCTGTTTTAAGGAGGAAAAAAAAATTACGAATGTGTTTACCAATTGTTTACCAAAAATTACCAATATATTTCTGTGAAATTGAGAATATGGAAATATTTCTACTAAATTAAAACATCATGTAATAATAAGATATGCTTTAGCATGTTACTACAACACATGATTTTCTATAATTCCAGTACATGTCAAACTCCTGTGAAAGGTGTTTTATTTTTTATACTTTAGCTCCTAGACAGATTTGCATTGTACCAGTTGTGATCAATTAAGTTTGTATGAAGTTACAGTGTAATGTATTCTTTTTAAAAATATATTTAAATATTATCAGTGAAATTTCAAACAACTCAATTGCAAAACTTATTTTTTGAGATGTCATATTCAGTTCTAATAAATGAAGTATGATCACTGGATATTAACTGGTATTTTCTTTAAATTCTTTAAATTAAATTTTCCCTAGCAATTGGCTTGGATTCTTGTCCTGAACCACAGACTCCAAGCAGTGGAATCAAAATTGGAGACAGATATATGGTTGGTGATGTGGTGTCCTTTCAGTGTGATCAAGGATATTCCCTTCAGGTAAGACACAAATTTGAAAAATGTGTTTTTAATCTGCATGTTCCATTCCATTAGCCAATATGGTTAATAGCTGATTATTAACAGCTTGATGAGCAACTTTATGTATTATCGGTGTCAATCAGGAGCCCTCTTTTTCCACAGACCATCCTGTTATTGGGCTAATTAAGTCAAGAGGGAATTCAGACTTGGAGGTGAGGGAAGTATGTATGTGAAAGTATGTGAATGCCTGTATTAGACTCATTCCAAAGCAAATACAAATGATTTCTATACTCTTTGGCATTTTAGACATATGTTTATATTTTTATATATAATTATATATATCATATATTTGCATATTTGTATATATATGCAGACCTGTAAATATATAGAGACATATATAGACAGGTGTATATATACTTACATGTCTACATATTTACTCTATTCTATCTTTAACAAGTGTTTTTAGTATAAAATGTATTTTTGAACTTAACAGTATTCTATAAATACTCATTAAAACTCCCAAGAAAATAATCCCCTCCCCACTGAGTAAAAATCATTATTTTCTAGAAAAAAAAAAGTAATAACTTCAGTTAGTTTAATGCAATGGACAGTTATTTATTTCACTAAACAAAATGATTTACAAAACACATTAATGATCCTACTTTAGAAATGTAATAATTTATATTAATTTATGATTTTCAGAAATTTTGAATTTATTTTGAACATGTCATTAGAAGTTCTGTGTGTTATGAGGACGATTTTTTGTTGTATTTAATTGGAGGCTCTCAAAAACCTACAATGCTTTCTACTCATTAGTCCTTCTAAAATATTGCCGTGAAACGTAATCATATACAAATTGGGGGAAAAAAACAGTTGGGGGAAAAAAACAGTTGGAAGATTACTTAGGAAGTAATTTGTTCAAAAGAACTGCATAGAAGGAAATATTTAAAATAAAAACAAATATCAAAATAAATACTATAGAGCAATAGAGACACGTTAAATTAGGTATTCTTTCATTTTTAATCAGATTCAGGTTAAATAAAGATCAAATTGTTTTCTTTAATGAAAGGATTTGACTTCCATTCATAAACCTACCTTTTTTCTTTTGCTTTTAAACACTCTTTTTAAAAAAAAAAAAGCCTTACTTTATCTATGTCACAGGGGAAATAGGTAGTGGGGGTCCTTAAGTATTCCTCTGTAAGTAATTACACCCTCTTGCACACAATTCAATTAGGCACTTAGAGAAAGTGACCGAGAGAGAAGTCCTAGAGGGGAGGAGGAGATACTTAAAGATATCTTGCTTCCCCAACAGAAGAAAGGCAAAAGCTTATATAGATTATAGATGGGGTAACCACCACCTGACAATGGAAAGTTCCCTTTAGGGAAAGCTTGAGTGAGGTGGTAGTCCAGACTACTGGAGTTATCTCTGTGCCCTGGGGCTAAGCAGCCAAGCCTAATGGGTTTATCTGCTTATTACTTCTTAGGAATGTGCATCCTGATAGCTAGTTAGCCTAATCCCCATGTCATCCTACAAGCATTTTTTTTGATGTAGTATGTGTTAGGTTGACAACAGGGATTCATGAAGGGCTTATACATCCCAACCCTTTAAGAGTTCACAATCTAGGGGGCAGCTAGGTGGTACAGTGGATAAAGCACTCGTCCTGGATTCAGGAGGACCAGTTCAAATCTAGCCTCAGACACTGTGTGACCTTGGGCAAGTCACTTAACCCTCATTGCCTTACCAAAAAAAAAAAAAAGAAAAAGAAAAAGAAAAAGAAAAGAAAAGAAAAATGAAAGGAAAGAGTTCATAATCTAAGGGGAGGAGGGCAATGCGAACAAGTATATACAAGATATAAAAAGTATAAATTGAAAAGAATCTTGGAAAGAATGCTGGGGAGTAGGGGAGAGAAAGAGAAGAAAAATCCTGCTGAATATGGTGGAATTTTTAGCATTTTAACAGAATCTTAGAATAATTCTAGACCTCTTTGTAGCTCCTTGTTGAACTGCATTGCTTGTATTTTTAGGGACATTCTCATATTACCTGTATGCCTGGACCTGTAAGAAGGTGGAATTATCCTATTCCAATTTGTTTAGGTAAGTCTAATGATTAATTCCTTACTCAGTTTATTAAATTGATATATTTATAGTTTCTGATGAGGTGATCCTCTGACTGGAAAATTCCGCTATTGAGGGAGGACCATCCCCCACTGGTGGTGGCTAGGGGAGTTGGGTGAGGGGTGGCTGTGGATCTCTCAAGCCAATTTTCTCCTCCTCCCAGCACAAAGGCAGCAGACACACCTAATCTTATCTTCCCAGGGGTGGGGGAGATAAGGTGTGTCTGCCCTTTGGTTTAGTTTCTCAAGGAGAAGGTTCTTTGATGTACCCCAGAGAACTTCTGGAGTGCTCTGGGCCCATAATACAATAATAAAACTGAATTCCCCAAAGAGGTTAAGTAATTATCCCAAGAGAACAGTAATAGTTGCAGTAGTAAGTGGCAGTGCCAGAATTCAAACCAGCTGCTCTATCAGGAGATTTTGTTTCTATTCTTTTTGCCAAGGAAAAATGATCCTTGATTTTTGGGGGGTGGGGTGGGGTGGGTGCAGTGAGGGTTAAGTGACTTGCCCAAAGTCACACAGCTAGTAAGTCCTCCTGAATTCTGGGCCAGTGCTTTATCCACTTTGCCATCTAGCTGCCCCGTGATCCTTGAATTGTAAAGGAGATAATAAAAGCAGCTAATGGACTTAAATTCAAGATAAATAGGAAGATATGAAGAGGGCACCTTAAGTTGATGTTAAAGATGGTGGTGACTAATACACATTTATATAGCTCTTTAAGATTTGTGAAGCACTCTAAAAATATTATCTTCTTTTAATAAACTACCTCATGTTTAATGACCAAAATGTTTTTCCTTTTACTAAAAATTATCATCATGTGAAAAATCTGGTAATGTTTCTCTTTTAGGGGAATTCCTTCTTTACTGAAACTCAAAAATTTTCCCCTAAATTAAAATGCCTGCTTCAATTTTACATCCAGCAGATCAGATAGAATTTTAAATGGATACAGATAAATGAACTATATAACAATATCAAAAATTGCTCTAAGTCCAGGAAATAGCTTTAAATAATCAGTCAAGGGGGCAGCTAGGTGTTGCAGTGGATAAAGCACTGGCCCTGGATTCAGGAGTACCTGAGTTCAAATCCGGCCTCAGACACTTGACACTTACTAGCTGTGTGACCCTGGGCTAGTCACTTAACCCCCATTGCCCCACCAAAAATAACAATAATAATAATCAAACAACAAGTACTTTTTAAGCACCTACTCTGTGCCAGGCTTTGTTGATAGATGATTATGCCCTAGGGAGAGAGAGAGAGAGAGAGAAATAGATAGATAGATACACACACACACACACACACACACACACACACACACTGAAACAATTCATGCCCCCCAGTGATTTTATTTTCTGTGGAGGTAGATACCAATTAGATCTTATATGTGCGTACATATTTATTATATGCACAGCATAATTTTTTCAAAATTTAATAAATACAAATATATAAAAGTAGTTAAATAGGAGGTGGTTTGGGAGGGAGAGATCTAGAAACTGATCAGATCATGAAAGGTTTAATGGTACCTGAGCTACAACTTAAAAGAAGACAGGAACTCTGAAGAAGAGATAACAGTAAGTTCTTTAGAGGCATGGGAAAGGATTTGTGAAAAGTCATAGATATTAGGACAAGAAATCTAAGTCATTAATCACAATTTTGTGAAAAAGTAAGCAAAAGTCCAATAGGAAGCTGATTCACACTGTATAATTAGAAGAAAGCAATCCTAATGAAAGTTGTCTGTAAACACAATCCAATCAATCGATTAAAAAAAAATAGTTATTGGATGTCTTACAGACCAGTCAACCCAATTATGATAGAATTTTTTCCCACAAAATTAACCAAAATTTCACCTCAATTCACCAAATTTCCTTCAATAATTTACAAAACTCTTAAGACTGGGCAGTTCATTTTATTTTAGACTATGATAGAATTAAACTATAAGCAAGACTTTTGCGTACAATGGTCAAAACAAGTTGCTTCTTGAGTACAATGCACAAATAATAATGAAGCACTTTAGAGCTGAAATCATAATCATTTAGGTTTATAGAAAGGAAAAGACCTCAAAAGTACAAATAATATTTTGTTTGTAATAATTTGCTGATCCTCTGATAATAAGTTAAAATATTATAAAAACGATCTTTTTAACTGTCACACATTGTAATTATGAATAATTAAATTTATTATTATATCTATCACATATATATATATGAATACAAGTAAACTAAAATTTTGAAACCGTTTATGCCCATAAATTCTTTATTCATCAAATAAAACTCTTGTTTTTTTTCTTCCACTAATATGTATATTTATATTGAACTTCACTGTTCTGTTGACCGATTCACTGCGGTGACAAGATGAGCAAGGGATATACACATTATGATGGGATATTAGAATTCTGGCATACTTTAATGTTTAGTCTTTCAGTAAAATCAGAAAGTTCATGATTTTGACAAATCTGTTGCTAAATCTTATTTATATAAGCTGATATTATTGGTAAGGTTTTCGCCCAAATACTTTCTCGTTTGAAATCATTAAATATATTATTTTAGCATTTAAGAAATGGAATCACAAACAGTTTATACTACCCATGTATTATGAGTGGGGAATTCCCTATTATCTTCAAAGCCATTTGCAGAGTATGTTTTATATTACAAATTTCATTAGTTTACACACTTGACTATTTATATTCTTTAAGAGGATGCTATACACAATTTTAATACCTAATAACTGGGTTAAGACTTCACTAGTATATTTTAGCCTATGTTTACATAACTTTAATACCTCCTAATGTAGTTCTGTTATTTTACAGCTCAGTGTGGTGGTGCTATGTCAGATTTCAGTGGAGTGATCCTAAGCCCTGGATTTCCTGGAAACTATCCTAGCAGCTTAGATTGCACATGGACAATAAAATTGCCTATAGGCTTTGGTATGTATCCTTTTTTTTTTTTTGGTGACTCTATGGAGGTTAAGTGATTTGCCCAGGGTCACACAGCTAGTAAGTGTCAAGTGTCTGAGGCTGGATTTGAACTCAGGTCCTCCTGACTCCAGGGCCAGTGCTCTATCCACTGTGCCACCTAGCTGCCCCTTTGGTATGTATCTTTAAGAATATGTCAGATACCTTTCATTTTTTTTTTCCCAAAGTGTCTTCCTGAAATGAAATATTGATTAATATGCTTATATTAATCAATAATTTCTCTACTTAGCACAATTCAAGTATTATGTTTATATATGTATGTGAATGGATGAATGATGAATGAAAAATCATTTATTAAAGCGATAACTATGTGATAGTCACTGTGTTATGCCAAATTCAAACAATCCCTCCCCTAGTGGAGCTTATTGTTGTTTATCCTTTGTTCTTGAAGAGGACCATGACATCAGGGTGATGTCATGACTTGCACTGAATTGGATTTAAGTGAAGGAGACCTGTGCAAAGTCACCAACCTCCCTTTCTCCTCCACAGCCATCTGGGTCGAATGACAAGATATATATCAGGACGACTAGAGATGGCCCTGGATATTTTTTTTTTTTTGGTGAGGCAATTGGGGTTAAGTGACTTGCCTAGGGTCACATAGCTAGTAATTGTTAAGTGTCTGAGGCCGGATTTGAACTCAGGTTCTCCTGAATCCAGGGCCAGTGCTTTATCCTCTGCGCCACCTAGCTGCCCCGGCCCTGGATATTTTTTAAGGCAATTGGGGTTAAGTGACTTGCCCAGGGACACACAGCTAGTAAGTGGCTGAGGGGAGATTTGAACTGAGGTCCTCTTAACTCCAAGGCCAGTACTTTATCCACTGTGACACATAGCTGCCCAGTGGAGCTTAACAGGGAGGGACAACACATATAAAGATGGTATAGTATTGAGGAAAGAGAGGGTTATTTTTTGTTTTTTTTTAAAGAGGTATTTCAGAGATGTTGAGTTTATCCTTAAGGTAATTGATAAGCTTTCAGAAATAATTGTTGTATTGATTTGATTTCTGTACCCAGAGTGAAAGGCAGAAGGAATAGGAATGGAGAGTTTCCCAGGGTGGCAGGGCAGATGGCAAGATGACCTATGTGAACTGTTTGTTGTTAGATGAGATTTAAAACAAGGTCTTTTGCGGGGCCAGCTAGATATAAAGAAGCATTGCATTCTCACAGTAACCAAAGCATACAGAACAGCCCTAGAGTATAAGTTCAAGAACTGAGCAGTCTCCAGGGACTGGCAATACCTTTTCTTGAGGTATGAGTCCACTTCCAGGTAGAGATAAGTGAGCCAGACAGGTGGTAGTACAAATAGCAAAATGTCCCAGGTGCACAGCTGGATGGGATGGGAAGTATACTGTTAATCTTCATTTAGGATCATCTAGGTATAGTGGACTAAGTGAGCCTGTGCTCACTCACTCTCTGCCTTTGTCATTACAGTTATTTATATGAACTCATGTGGTAAAATAGAAGAGTGGAGCAACTAATAAAATTAAAGCAAATAAAAAGTTGCCTGATGTTTTCAGCTCATTGAAAAAAAAAAGTATAAACTTTCTGTTCATTTATGCAGGTACTTGTCTGATTTTTCTACTTCACTTTGCATATGAAGATATACTATGACTTAGAAGTTTTCAATAAATGAGTCAACAAATTTTTTCCTTACAGTTTTCATCCACATTAAATCATGTATTATTTATTTCTTTTTATCCAAAATAATGAACAAAATAAATTGGTATTAAGAAAGTTATGGAAGAGGTGTATGCTTCATAAAATTTATTGATCATTTCTACATTAAAAAAAAACAAATAACGTTTTGGATAGGAATGTGAGATCATTCACATTTTAATGAAATGAATATAATCATTTTAGGCTTTCATATGCTACTTAAACTATAAATAAGGACATCTTGAAAACCAAGCCATGTCCCCTTTGAAAACTATAGAACAAAAATCTCATTCTTTAGTAGTTTTCCTATCCAGTAATGGAAGAATATCTTTCTCAGAGTAGTGAGGTCTCCATGACTAGAAGTAATCAATTAGTTGTTCAATGGACTTCTCTCTCTCTCTCTCTTTCTCTTTCTCTTTCTCTCTCTCAGAGGTATTGTAGAAGGGATTGCTGTATTGGGGAAAAGGTTATTTTAAGGGGTTATTAGTTCTAATGTTGTGGGAAATTCCAACAGAGAAACCCAAACAGCACTCAGGAATAAGGAAGAGCAGTTTATTGATGCGCCAGCCCAAAGCAGAGTAGCCTCTGATACTCTGGGCAGCCACCAAGTGTCCAGGCTGCAGTTTTTATATCTCTTAGGCGTGAAAATTCATGCAGGTTTTCACAGGTACATTGTGTTGAGCTATTTGGCAGACAGTAAGGCATATTTCAGTAAACAGAGGCATATGTCTGGAAGTTGGTACTAAACCACAGGCTTCAGGGGAACCAACAGTATGTTCTACTTTCATTTTGGGAGTCTCAGCTCGAGCCTCAGTTTCATCCCCTGTATTTTCCCATATTACTAAGAGTTTATGATGAGTGGATAAAGTATTCAGCATGACTTTTTCTCCATATACCAGAAGATTATAATGAAGGAGCATCTCCTGGAGTTTGAAAGAGGTAATTTTAGAACAAAAGGAAACTAACAACAACAACAACAACACTGTATTATGTCTATGGACACCAGCAGATTTAAGAAATATATAATAGGCTGATACAGGTTCTGTGATTCTATGGTTAGAAACACAAATCCTTTTTTTTATAAAGTCTTAGATAAAAATTTGTCCATAACAGATCCTTTATAAATTAGTAAAAGAAACTAGATTGCTTTGATATATGCCTGACCAAAGATCATGATTCATATAGTATCTCTTTAGCCACTCAGAGACATTTGTTCTACCTTATGTATTATTTTAATTTTTTTTTTGCTTTGTTTGTTTTTTGGGGTTTTTTTCCAGGGCAACGAGGGTTAAGTGACTTGCCCAAGGTCACACAGCTAGTAAGTGTCAAGTGTCTGATGACCGATTTGAACTCAGGTCTTCTTGAATACAGGGCCGATAGTTTATCCACTGCGCCACCTAGCTGCCCCTTATGTATTATTTTAAATGTATGGTTTGAATAGAGTAGGTTTTTTCCCCTCAGTATCATTAACCTCAACAACACTCCAAATGTATTTTAAACGATTTTAAAAATTCTATATTAATAGACATTTAGTATGCATATGTTTGGGACCAAGTAGATTTCAGGATAAAACCATCACATTCTGTTTCTAATTTTACTGCTTTGGAAAAGGACATATAACTTTTTTATTACAATGTTTTTATTCTACATATACTCTATTATATCTTGAGTCCATAATGTTAATTTGAATTTATTTAATAAATGTAATGTCCATAATATTTCTTTTGCATTTTAGAAAAGCAGGAATTTAAGGCCAAAATATCTAATAAAGCTTTCTTAAATTATTTTAAAAATAAGAATGAATTTACCTGAAATAATTAAAGGCATATAACATTTCAAATTCATAAAATGTTACCAGTATTTAATTTAGAAAAATATGCTCGTCTACTCTTTTTTTAAATCAAAAGGTCATTTCAGTTCATGGGGTATTCATAGTCATGCATTTTGTTTTGTTTTAGATATTGAAAATAATTAATGGATATGAAACTATCCCTACTCTTATCCATGACTGATAGTTAAAAGATGTAATATTATTTAATTCAGCCTTGTCTTTTAAGGTTTCCTTTATAATCAACAATTTGCATTTGGGAAACATATTTTATACCAATTAAACTTGGCAAAATGATTATCTCTATATACTGATCAAACCAGTGACCCATGACACAGGTCAGAAACAAGACCAGACATTTTTATATACTATACAAACCACTGAGCAGCATGTTTTTAAATTATTTTCTTTTGCAATTAATACACATTTTTCTTTATCTTCTATTTTCATCCCTCCACATACACACCCCAAGTGGGAAACAGAAACAGAAAACCCTTCTAACAAATATAGTTGGTCAAGTAAAACAAATTTCTACGTTGACTGTTTCTAAATATGTGTTTATCATTTCTTCATATTTAGTTCATCCCTTCTTTTTTATGAAGTAGGTAGCATTCTTCACTATCAGTCCTATGGAATCATGGTTGGCCATTGCATTGATCAAGTAGTTATTAAATATGTTTCTTTTCTCTCTCTCTCTCTATTTTTGTTTGTTTTCTTTTTAGGAGTACATTTGCAGTTTGTGAATTTCTCTACTGAAACAATCCATGATTATTTGGAAGTAAGGAGTGGATCTTCAGAAACTAGCACTGTTATTGGACGACTCAGTGGTCCTCAAATACCATCTTCTTTATTTAGCACTACCCATGAAACCAGCTTATATTTTCACAGTGATTATTCTCAAAATAAGCAAGGATTTCATATAATATATCAAGGTAAAAAGTTCATAATTAACAAGAATCTAAATAACAAGAATGGTCAATTTCTATGCTTATTTGCTAAATTCTCTTTCTTGGAGGAATGAATGGATTTTCAATAAAGCAAGCACAAGTCAGAAAGATGTTTGGGTTTTTTTGTCCTTTAAAAATTCATTTTATTAGCTAGGTTCTGAGATCATGCCAGTTCCCTACAACTTTTATATTTTGTTTTCTTTACAGGTGTAATGTTCCAATAAAATCATTAGATTGTTGATGTTCTATGATATGTTAAACCATGAACAAATATAATATTAACCACAAATTTTAATTCACTAGAAAACCCATTCCAGGAGAACTATGATTAATTGTAGTTTTACCATAATTATTTATGGAAAGCCTGGTATTCTGTATTGATCCTAAGCTATATTTCATCATCTTTAATTGCATACATCATAATGTAGGGGAAAGAACTGGTCTTAAGTGTTGATTTATAAAGGCAAAGTATTAGACCTGTAAGGTCTTAAGGTTAGTAGCGCTCTGATTCTCATAGACCTGAAATTTCACTAGTATAGGGGTAAACCAGGGGGAAAAAAACTCCCTCTACCATATCTGCAATGCTAATCCTTCCTGACAAATCTGAAAATAGAAAGGAAAAAACAAAAATCTTCAAATTACAGGTATCTTTTCATATGGAAGTCTATTCAAGCAATATTACCTATAATCTTAGTTTGTTCTAACAATGACATTGAAAAGAAAGACTTTCAATAATTTGGCTAAAACACAAGGCATATCTCTAAGATGATTATGCTGCTAAATAAATAAATAATAAAAATGAATGAATGAATAAATGCCAATCAGAATTAGCAGAATGAGTTGTTATAGCTCCCTATACCATTGAAATTTCATAGTCTCTTTCCTTTAAATGCACATAAAATCTTATATCCCAACTGCCATTGATAAAAACAATGAATTTATCAGGCTTTCTGAAATCATATCAAAATGATACCTTTGTGAAAAATGAAAAACCTAGTGTAATAGTAGTGAGAAAGACCAATCCAGGATAGAAGCATGCCACAGGACAACTCAAATATAATCAGATATAACAATCTAGTGGAATTTGGTCTAGCTATTAAAGGTGTCTTGTTAAGTTTGGATCAGAATTTTTGCTCTTGTGGATAGAAAATTCAAATTCTCTGTAAAAACAGAATGTACCTGTTTACAATGTATTTCACAAATAAGCCTAGGCTTTCTAAATGCTTCAATCCAAATTTCTAGATTTTCCTAATATATAACTTAGAATGCTGATTATTTTACTTGGAATCAGTGTAATTTTTTTCATATCCATTAGTATACAACCTCTCTGAAAAAGTCAGAACGGGGAATTTACTTATTTCTTTGAAGATAAAAAAATAGTTTAAAAAGAGACTACAAATAGGTTGTGCATACATATATCCATAAATAAAACTGTGCACATGTAGTTCAAACCAATAAGCAATCATATTCTGTGTAAGAGAATTAGAATATGTTTGATTAAAATTGTAGCTCTATGAGTACGTTTACATTTTCTCTAAAGACTCTAATTTAGGTTAGATTGCTTGGGTGGGGGTGAGGAAATTTAGTGCATTTTTATGAATTGTACTAGCATTTTAAACAGCAAAATTGTAGGCATGAGAATAAATTCTTATTAGGCTATCATTGACATAATTTAGCATAAAAGCAATTTACTAAATATAACTAATTAAAAACAATATGACTCTCTGTGAAACTTATATTATCTTCCTAAAATGCAAGTCTTATTTAGCTTCAATCCTCTGAACTTCTTACGTTAATTTATTTGGTATTTCTTTTTTCTCTTTACTAGCTTATCAGTTACAAAGCTGCCCTGATCCACGCCCATTTCGCAATGGTTTTGTGATTGGAAATGATTTCACTGTAGGCCAAACTATTTCTTTTGAGTGTTTCCCAGGATACACTCTTATTGGAAACTCAGCACTCACTTGCCTCCATGGAGTCAGTCGTAACTGGAATTATCCTCTTCCAAGGTGTGAAGGTATGTTTCTAGGAAATATGCTATCCTGCTCCCTATTTTCATAGAATCAGACTTGATTTAATGAGTTTTGTGTAGCAATATGATGGTCTCATTTTCCCAGAATGAAACCAGCTACATCTCAGCGTTGAAGGGGCATCACCAAGGAGTTTGGTGGGTTTTTTCCTAATGTTATTGGCTTAGGCCTTAATTCCTATATGCTTTTCCCCACTGTTAACCACCAATTATTAGTAACATATTAACATAAAGTAGCTTTAACAATATTATGAAGTTAAAACAAGAATAGAAGTTATAAATATTTCTCACCGTAGAAAATACTTTCATCCATATCACCTCAATCACTGTGGGTGAGTGGGCTCAAACTTGACCTACCAAATCCACTTTCAAATATAGGATAACTCCTGGATAGTCCCAGTCTATATGACTGGGATATATTTATTAGTTCTTTCTACAGGGCCTCACTGCTCCAAAAAGCAGCATGGACACTAGCTGCCAGAGCTTTGGTGGGTCATTATTTTGACCTTTAATAGTTCACAAAATCACAGCCATCTCCAATATTCCATCATCTAAAACAGCAAAGAAACCACAAAACACAGACAAAAGTGATAGCCTCAACAGGTACTTCTTGGTCACATGTTAAGGAAAGATAAGAAATTCATAACATTTTCTCCTCTGTAGTCTGTCCACCACATCCAGGTAGGAAAGAGCACTGGTTAGTGTCTATTGAATATCCACAGCTAATCGAAAAGACATTAGCTGAGCATGTTTTACATGTTCACAAGCCCTGCAGCTCCCACAATTAAACTTGATTTGGTCTTATGTTTAGAAAGTCCCATCTCAAGGTAGAGTATAGTGGAAAGAGCATTTTATGTGGAAAGAAATATAGGACTTGAGTTAGAATCACATGCTATCTATGTATTATCTGTATACATTAACCTGAAAGAACAGGAAAGTTTTAAATAGCTGAGAGCAAGTATGGTCCTGGCTATTTTATTCTGAAAGAGCTTTGACAGGTGATTATATTTCTAGTGTCATTTTTCATTTTCTGAGGGGGTAAAGAAGTGCAGCATGGAGCTGGATCATTGATACCAAGGTAAAGACAACAACAAGAAAGTCCATAATACTGAACAGGCGCATCGTATTCTGCCAAATAAACACATACCCAATGGGAGTGAATGACATGAACTATAAAGTGGGAGGGAACACTGGGGGTGTTGTGGGGGTGGGAGGAGAAAGAAAGGGAAGGGAAGAAGAAAGGTAAGAAAATCTGAAGTGTGGTGGGCTAATAATGCAGAAACCAGAGGAGGGAATGATTAAGGAATAGGCTAATGGAATCTTGTGTCACACAAGAAATATATTCTGGAAAATACATTTTGGGATTTAAAGTGAAAAAGAAGTCACAGGCTTATAATCTACTCAGATGGTTCACATTTGTATATCATTAATACTGTAAGAAGAATGCTAGACATTGCTAGAAGTGCTAAAGCACAGAACATTACACATAAAAAAATGGACAATATCTTACTTTCGGTCAGGAAGACTTGGATTCACAGGATCAGAGATTTAAAGCTGGAATGCTTTAGAGGCTATCAGGTCCAATTCAAGATTTCAGGAATAAGTTTTGTTTTTGTTTTGTTTTTAGTGAGGCAATTGGGGTTAAATGACTTGCCCAGGGTCACACAGCTAGTAAGTGTTAAGTGTCTGAGGCCAGATTTGAACTCAGGTACTCCTGACTCCAGGGCCGGTGCTCCATCTACTGCGCCACCTAGCTGCCCCAGGAGTAAGTTTTAAGAAACTAAATTAAGTGACTTACCTAGGGCCACACAGCTAGTAAGCATCTGAGATAAGATTTGAATTCAGATCCTCCTGACTCCAAGTGTGGTACCATATTTAATTTGACAAAGTATCTCTTTGTCAAACCAGATCCCTGACACCTACTGGCTATATAACTATGGACAAATACCTTCACTTTCCTGAGCCTCAGAGAGCTTCCTAAGATATATCTGCTAAATTGGTAGAGAGAATTCTCACATTGACAAACTTCCACAATCTGCCCTTATGCCAGATAGACACTTGTTATGTACAAGAAGCTAAAGTGAAGCCATTTTTTTTCTTTTTCTTTTTCTTTTTTTTTTGCAGGGCAATGAGGGTTAAGTGACTTGCCCAGGGTCACACAGCTAGTAAGTGTCAAGTGTCTGAGGCCAGATTTGAACTCAGATACTCCTGAATCCAGGGCCAGTGCTTTATCCACTTAGCCACCTAGCTGCCCCAAGTGAAGACATTTTAAAACCAATTCCTTTTGGGTTGCGATATTACTCTTATGAGCAGATTTCCAGTACTTTAGATGGAAAAGGGAAAAGGTCATCAATAACTGTGCATTCACTTTCTTAATTATTTTATTTCACATGCCAGAATTCAAGCACAAATGTTTCAAGTTTATAACCAGATAAATGTTTTATATTTCTTAAGAAAATGTAAAGTATGTGCCAATGTTGTAGTCAATATTTATATTTTGATTTGATTTGTTTTGTTTTCCTTTAGCCCTCTGTGGTGGTAATATAACTGCAATGAATGGCACCATTTACTCTCCTGGATATCCTGATGAATATCCAAACTTTCAGGACTGCTTTTGGCTTGTAAGAGTACCACCAGGAAATGGAATCTACATCAACTTTACAGTTCTCCAAACAGAACCAATATATGATTTCATTACTGTCTGGTAAGCATGAACCATTATAATTGATTGATTTCAACTCAATCACAGTGAGACAGGGTAGGGGAGGAAAATATTTCAGAATTCTTTGTTATAAATTACTACCTTATATTTGAGTTGGTGACAATAACAGGGAATGACAAGAAAGCTGTCTGTCTGATAATCAGACAAACAAGGAAAATAGGCTTTTGTTGGTCTGCATCATGAAGTGGCTAAATACTATGGAATGAAATAATTTGTTAAGTGGAAAAGCTCAGAATACCAGCTATATAAATAATTTACCAAATTTTCCCATCAGAACATAATAGATCTGTAGGATTGGCGAATTCCAGTGATCCCTATCCCAGCAACTGTCAAAAAACATAAAAGAAAAAAACCCTTAATTTAAAAAAGCAAAATCTGTTTCAATTTCTTGTTGCTCCTGTTTTTTTCCCCTTTTTTGTTTCTTTTTAAATCATTTCTTATTTTTCTTCTCAACTGAACATTTTTTTAAAAAAGAACAAAAAATATCATAATAATCATGCATAATCAAGCAAAAAACAAATTCCCATGTTCGTCATGTCAAATATATATATATATATATATATATATAATATTACATTAAGTCTATCACCCTTCTAACAGGAAATAGCATAATTCATTTTCAGTTCTCTGGACTTGTGATTTATCATTTCACTAATCAGATTTCTAAAGTCTATAAAAGTTGTTTTTGTTTATAGTATTTTTATTGTACAAATTGTTCTAGTTCTGTTCGCTTCATGCTGAATGATTTTATTAGTCACATATTTAAGTAGAGTCCCTTAATTTTTGTTTTTAATGTTTTGTTGTTTTGGTTAAAATGCAAATCTATGGATAATTTAAAATTGAGGAAACATCAAGTTTCTTCTAAGGAAGTGAGTATGACATTTGATGGTGTTCCAGAAATTTAAAATCAAGATTCTGATAATAATGTTCTAAGAAATATCCAAAAGATAATATTCACTTCCAAAAAAAAACCCCAAACCAGAGTGAATCAAAAGAGGCTAAATACATGTATGATCACGAGTATCCTCTAATTTGGTATCAAGTGAAGAGCTTGTGAGAGCTGGTTGTTAAATTTTTAGTGTAATCATTAACAACTCAGAAATCAGGATTTTCTACAAATCAGGACCTGATTTATTATTTGGCTTATTATCTAGATTAAGAAAGTATTGGTGGGGCAGCTAGGTGGTACAGTGGATAAAGCACCTGCCCTGGATTCAGGAGGACCTGAGTTCAAAGTCGGCCTCAGACACTTAACACATACTAGCTGTGTGACCCTGGGCGAGTCACTTAACCCCTAATGCCTCTCAAAAAAAAAAAGGTATTGGTAATGAAGATTAATATTAAAAGTGTGTGTATAGTTTTATTAATGTCCAGAATGTCTGGATGTTATGCATTTATCAACACACATTTTCATGTTGCCTTATAAACATTATTTGAGCTCAGTAGTTGTGCAGTAAAAGACTTGAGGATGAAGACATTGCCATATTGGAGGCCTAGTAACTAACTATTAGCTAATAATAATAACTGGCACATATATAACACTTTAAGGTTTGGAAAGCGCTTCATTATTTCTCCCAATGCCCCTACTTAGGAGGTAACTTGAACTGCTAAATGCTTGTTTCCCTTATAATACTCAATCACCAAACATGCCCATAAAATTGTTTTTTTTCTCCTTTTTAGGGATGGACCAGATCAAAACTCACCTCAGATTGGTCAATTCAGTGGCAATACTGCTTTGGAGTCAGTGTATAGCACTTCAAATCAGATTTTAATCAAATTCCACAGTGATTTCACAACAAGTGGCTTCTTTGTTCTTAGTTATCATGGTTGGTATTATATAATAGTTTCTATTTTATTAAGGTTAGGTAATTTGGATTTGCACAGATTGAATGAAACATGTAATTATGTGACTGAAAATTTATTAAAACAAGATTTGTTTACCATTGCAATAAGGGTCACCTTCAAGTCACTTGGGGATATTCACAGGCAAACAAAAAGACATATCAAATAAATCAGTCAGTAATTCCACAGAAGAAAATAACAGTTTGCATGGAAACCAATAAAGGAAGACCAGCTACTCATATTTGATTGCATGTGATTGTGAAACATCAATATATTTTCAATGAAGAATTTGTAAAAAGTGAAACCTGTTATGAATCTTTCTAAATTTAGCATACAGTTTCTTAAAACTCTCAATAATTTTACTTCTTTCTGACTTCTAGATTTTCAAAAATACATCTATTTCAGAAAATCTCTACCTTTTTGGTCTCAGGAACACTTTACGCTTAAAAATTCTTGAAGACCCTCCAAAAATCTTTTATTTCTGTGAACTGTGTCTGTTAATGTTTAGGGATATTTGAAATTAAAATGTCTGTATTATTATGAAAATCATTTTTACTTTTCTTAACTCTTTAAATCGCCTCAGAGACCAACAGGAGTCTCCAGAACACACTTTGAGAACCACTGATGTGTTCAATAATCTTTTAACCAGTTTAAATAGCTTTTCCAGTTTATTTATGATCAAATTAATAATTAAAAGTTTATATTGATCCCAAATTGTATTTTGCATATAGAGTGGCTTGAGTCTTTCTTCAGTTGAAAGACTATCATCATGGAATGAATTTCCTCAAAGGTAATTCTTTGCATTACAAGATCTTTCTTTTTCTTTTTCTTTTTTTTTTTTCCGGAAGAAGAATACTTTCATGGGTATCTTTACTGGATATCAAATAATAGAGAGCTATGCAGCTGAAGAAACATTTACTTATTTATTAAATCCTCCTATTCCCACTTTAGCTCTACCAACAAGATATTTTCTTAAGTATTCTTCTTTATCACAAAGAATGCCTTGCTAGACAACTTCTGAACAATAACCTTTTTAATGTAATTTTTAAACTTACATTTAAAACATTATAATATTGTGAAACTATAATATTAAAATAATATGATCCTCTTGTGATTTACTAAAGCAAAATATAATGTTTTTCAAATTTAAGCAAAATAATGACATTTCTCATAATAATAATAATAATGAATGCTCTCATCTGATGAAAATGATGGTGATATAATTGGTTAGTGTCAAAAATTTGAATATATACAGATTAGGCCTAGATAACCACAGAATAGACTATTGATCAACAAAAACTGAATGTATAATTAATTGTCTTTTGGTTTAGTAAAATGATGATTTAATTCAGGGACAAATTTTCTGTCTTCGATATGCCAGCCCAACCCATTAGAAAGTAAATAATTCAATCAAATGACTTTTTTTTTCTTTTGTTGGCATGAAAGTGAGTAATTTGTTTGACTTACTGAATTGACAGGTCTCTTTGGCTTTGTAAAAGTGCAACTTGAGAAAGTCAAAACAGCACTTGTTCTGATTGTATGAGCTTAATGACAAGCACAGATAAATTGACTACTCAGGCCGTTTAAGTGAGTCCCAGTGGTAGATTCAAATTACTATACATTTGTTGTCTCTTTGGATGCCAGACTCATACTCCTTGAGCTACTTGAATTATTTAGTGTTTTCATTATTTAGTGTCCTTATAGAAAAAATTATAAGAGGGACAAGGAAGCTTAGTGACATGATGTTGTTGTTGAGTCGATTCATTAGTGTCTGACCCCATTTGGGGTATTCTTGGCAAAGATACTGGAGTGATTTGCCATTTCCTTCTCCAGCTCATTTTAGAGATGAGGAACTGAGGCAAACATAGTTAAATAACTTTGCCCAGGGTCACACAGAGCTCTTAAGTATCTGAGGCCATATTTGAACCAGGGTCCTCCTGACTCTAGGGCCAGCACTCTATCCATGCTTCTAGCTGCTAAGTGTTATGGATAGCCATAAGATAGAACCCACAGGCTGACATGATTTCTCAAAGTTTTCAGGACAATTCAAAATGGGCACATGGTTTATCATTTGCATTGCTAAAGCCCTACTGCAGAAGGTAAAAAGTATAATGATAAGAATCCTGAGAGACCTATAGTGAAATTTCACACTGATTACTTACTAGCTATGTGACCCAGGACAATTCATATAACCTTCCTAAAGCCTCAGTTTCCTTATCTTTAAAATTGGGATAATAATGGCATCCACATCACAAGTTTATTGTGTGGAGCAAGTAAAATATATATTTAAAGCATAAAGCAATATGTACACCTTAGAATGCTGTATAAATATGAGCTATTATTATTTTTCCATCCATGCTGCCAAAATATTCATTTAACGTTTTAGGTTTAGTTTTCATGATAAATACTATAAGAATCCTTACAGCTGGAATTATCCTCTCAGGCCTATAGCTAATTTTGAATTTGGGAAATCTGAAACCCATTGCTTCTTTGGATTTCACTGACAAACTAATTTAGGTTTTTCCTATAACTCCCATTTCTAAGAACCTACAATGGTGCCATATTGCCTATTTGATAAGATCCAGACAGTCCGTCCTAGGAAGAAAATATACACATACATCTAACCATGCATACTCTAGAATATGGTGCCCAGAACTGAACATAGTACTCCAGATGTGGCCTGATTTGGAAATATAGAGAAGAAATATTACTTCCCCAGTCCTTCATGCTATTTCTTTCTTGATTCTGGCTAAGAATAAATTAGGGTTAGTATTTTTCATTTCCATATCATGAAATTGACATATTGGATTCATCATCCTTTAACGCCTCTATAAATTTTCGGATGAACTACTGCCTAGCCATGTCTCCTCCATATAGGATCAGAGGTCTAGAGCTGGAAGAAAACCAAGAATCCATATGATTTGGCCACCACATTTTACAGATGAATGAAGTTCAATTAATTTGCCCACGTTCACAAAAGTAATTGTCAAAAGTGAAATTTGAACCCAAGTCTTTTGATTCCAGAATGAGCAATCTTTCCACTGTGCCATAGGACTTTATATTTATCAATAAACCAATCAAATATTTATTGTTTGCTATCCTTATTAAGATTCATATAATTAGTTTAGACCCAATTCAATTAAAATTTTATAAAATGATATGATAAGGGGATGAATTATATTCCCTCCTTCCTTAAGGAGCTTATAATTTAAGAGATAAGTCAGACAGATACAAATATCTATAATATAAAATGGAATATGGTAAGTGAACAGAAATATACAGTCTTGTGTTTTATAATCTCTTCTGTCTGAATTCCCCCTTTCAGTTAATGATACAACTATTAAAATAATAACCCATCTTTGAACTTCATGGTTTTCTTTCTTCTCCCTTGCTTTCTCATTTACATAGTAGTAAATCCTGTGTCTTTCACATCCTCATTTGTCCATATCCAGCCCCTCCTTTCTGTTTCCACTACTATTATATTTACAATCATTTGTCAGAGTACTTTAGAAAGCTAAATAATTTTATAACTATGTTAATAAAAAACAGACTAATTTTTCAGTTTTTACCTGTTGACTAATTTTTAGTTCTACACATGGTCCCCCATCAAAATATTACTTATCTGCTTTCCTTTAAAATATCTGATTTAGTAAAAAAAATTGATTTAGTTTATTATTTCTGTCATCTTTTCACTAGAATGTTGTTTCTTAGCTTTGGGACCCTTTATTTTTATTTACCTGGCATGATAAACTTTTAAAATATTTTCTTAAGGTCACATCAATCATATCAATTTCCATTATTTAGATATAAAAGAAGAGTTTACCAAAACAGTATATTTTCCCTCTTTTCAGTGGTTCCTTTTATGAGGCATATCCAGACAATCCATCTGTCTTTTATGAAATATCACCTTCATAAAGTTTTCTATGAACAAAAATAACAGGCATAAAAAGCTTTGCAAAATGAAAATTATGTGTAGTCAAAAAGGAGAGGGGTGTGTGTAATAAAAGGAGCACATGGATATTGTAGAATAGGTACTTAGGATAAACCAACCTCTTTTTCCATGTATATAATTTATGGCTCTCCATGTGGTCTTAAATGTAATTCTGTAAAGCAGGTAACATATCTTCTGCCTGTTCTGCACAGTGTCAGTACACAGTAAATGAAAACAATAATTGCACCCTAATCTGTGAACCCTCAAAAGGTAAACAAAAAAGACAATTTTATCTCTATATGATTCTACAAGGTAATGACTTCCCATAAAAGTTAATATATTATGAAAACATAATGCCTAATTAGAGGTCACTCAAAATGTTTTGTTGTGTTTTGAATTTTACTTTTAGCAAGATGATTAGCAATACTGATTTACAGGAAACAGAACTGCCAGAATGCAACCTCTGCATTCAAAATTATTTGGATTATATTCAGAGCCATATGTCTGTCTCTCTATAAATGCACATGGAGAATAGAAAGAGTGTTAGTTTTGGAGTTAGACCTCTGTTCTAGTGTGTATTTTGTCACTTTTGAGCTCACTGTCCTGAACGATTCATTTAATCCCTCTATCAGAGTTTCATCATTCGTAAAATAGGGATAATCAAACATGACCTGCCTACTTCATGGTGTTATTATAAGAATCAAGTAGGTTAATAAATATATGAAGTAGTCCTCTACAGATAGAAGTCATTATCTGTAACCTATAGAAGAAAAGAACAGGATAGTTTTATGTAGACTCACTAGATGGGGAAAAATTTTTCTTTCCATAACAATTCACCCATGTTAAACTTCAGGAAGATTTATTGGGCCTACAGGTAAAAGAATAAGGCTAATTGTTGTCATTATTGAATATTGATGACATGAGTCTTTTAAATCTCTGCTACTCTTATCAACTTCACTCTACATCACCTTTAGGTTATATCAGAAATGAATATAATGTTTTCCAACATTGACTGTTCACTGTAGTGCTGATCACATTTATTTAAGCAATATTTATTTTTCTAACTTTCTAACTACCTTAAGCAATTTGAGTGGTAACACTATCAGGAATTAATGAATGACAATATTATTATCAAAGCCCTCACCAACTCTCTGGGGCTTCCTTAAAGATTTTGCGTTCTTCATAAGATTGTAGCTGTGTGAATAAAATTGTCAAAAGAAGTTATTGATTTAATAATTTTCTAATTTTAAAAATTTACAAATACCTAAATTTTATCTTCCTTTGAGGATAACCATATTGTTAATCAAAAGAATGGGTATAAGAGTGCATTCATTAGGTTAGGAGAGAAAAGTAGAAATTTGCCATCATAAAAATGTTGTCTCCTTTTGAGTGGTCATTTCATAATTCCAATGAAATAAGTAAATGTAATTCTTATTTGAAAACTATTTTTATCATATATTGTAAAGAGATCAGGAAAATAAAGATAACAATAACTAAAAATAATAAAAAAGAAATAGATTTAAAACCTAGAACTATTTTAAGTAAAAAAAATAACCCTTTTATATATATTAGTACAAGATATCAATATTTGCCTGACAAAATAGAGTTTCTGCTTAGTTGGAACAAAAGGGACAATAACATGCAGATTAAAGACTATTTATAAATTAGTTACTGCAAAATATATGCTATCAACTTACTGACGTGTAGTTGTGATGATTCTTCAGAAATACATATCAATATAAAACAAACACTTTCAAACATATAATTTTTCTGATATTTATCTTTTAGCTATCATATTAATAACTGTGAAACATGAAAAAGATGGGGTATTCAAATGTCTGGGTGCAAGGTTAAGCTATTAAATCTTAAACTTGCACTAAGACTTTTCATACATCCTGCAGAATCAACCTAATTTATTTCAAAGTTACAGCAAAACTTTTAAAAAATAATAAAACTGTACTGCTTTTCTTCTAATCTCCAAAAAATTTCTATACAATTCTTTTTCAAAACAATAATAGCATCGAGATGACAGTGATTTTAGGTACTGGCCCAATGATAGATTGTAACCCACTGTTTGAGGAGAAATCTAGCTAAACACAGATAAGCTCATTAATCAGCAAGCATTTATTAAAAATATACTGTGGGGTAGCTAGATGGCACAGTGGATAGAGGACCAGCCCTGAATTCAGGAGGACCTGAGTTCAAATCTGGCTTCAGACACATCACTTATTAGCTGTGTGACCCTGGGCAAGTCACTTAACCCCAGTTGCCTCACCAAAAAAAAAAAAAAAGAAAGAAAGAAAGAAAAAATATTCTATGTATCAGAATACTAGTTATACAAAGAACAAAAATCAAATTGTCCCTTGTATAGCACCCTCTCTTTTTTAATTCTATGAATTATTTGGCCATGGGGACCCAAGAAACACAAAAATTCAAAATGGTCTTCAGTCCTATTTTTTACACTTACATTTACTTTCACAAAGATCATAGGATTCCTTTCCTTGTCTAAATCTATAATACTATGATATGATTTGCTAAACTATATAGACTGAAGCTAGGTAGGGTTAGTTTGGCAAGATTTGTTATAGAGGGTGAGCTTAGAGCATTTTGGAGAAAGAACAAAAATATGGTTCATTGTTTAAAAAATGCCATTCTAGGTAGGACAAATGGGCTAAGGGAGGATTGAAAAGATATTTCTGTAGTTTGGGCTGAAGGCATATAATGATTTGTAATTGATTGTGAATTTAGATAGATAAACATTTATTAAGTACTTACTATGTAGCCAGGTATTGTACTAAGTGATAGAGATAGAAATAACAACAAGTGAAGAAAGTCTCACCCACAGGGAGCAAGACTTCCCATTTTAATTGGGAAGACAATCTATAAAGAGGAGCTAGAAAAGTTATCAGAGAGGTGATTACATAGTATTGGCCTGTAAGTAATGGGGGTCTGGTTCAGGCCAGATAAATTGAAAGATAACCCACAGAGTTCAACAGATTCTGCCAGCATCCAAGTTTTGAGGGCAAAGGAAGTGAAAGGGGTTGGGGATGATGGCCACAATGGGAGCAGCATGATATGATGATGACCTAGAAGGGTATTGGATAAAAAAAGAGAACATTGACACTTAAAATCAAGAATACTAATTTTATTTGTAAGCTATCTAGGTAACTTCAGTCTTCTGAGAAATAATCAACAAGTATTACTACTTCATGCCATTCACTGTGCTAGGTACTATGGGGATTTTTATAGACAGACAGACAGATAGATAGATAGATGATAGAGATAGATTATAGATGGATGGATAAATAGATTAAATATCGATGTATATATAGATATAGAGGTATAGATGTACATGTATATATGTATATGTAAGATATAATTTCTGTTCTCAGAGAGTTTACAATATAACAGTATGTTTTTTTGGAAGATAGGGTGAACACATGTAAGCTAAAGAACATTATTAAGCAGTATAATTAAAAAGACAGTATGCATAGTGAAGTAAGTATATCTAATAAAATACTAAGGGCTGTGCTACAAATTAAACAGGCTTGCTATTTGTTTGTCATGTCTAAGAATTTGAGACATAGTAGATAAGATATGGAATGAATAAAATTATACCAACTCTACATCTCTCCAAATTCTTACCTTTTAAACCAATAATATTTATATATACATATATTTGTGCTTACATATATGCATGCTCACAAATAGTAAGCCTGTATTTTGATATTACTGATTAATCTATAGCATAGCCCTTAGTGTTTATTAGATATACTAACCACTATGCATACCATCTTTAGATAGATATACATAAACACATTTCTTACATATATTTTAGAGAGGGGGTTTCCTCAACTGGGAATTCCCTTTAGCAATAAAATCACAAGTCCAATCTCTATCTCTATCTCTATCTCTATCTCTATCTCTATCTCTATCTCTATCTCTATCTCTATCTCTATCTCTATCTCTATCTCTATCTCTATCTCTATCTCTATCTCTATCATCTATATCTATATGCTAATACCTGTCATGATAAACTTGTATAATATTTTCTTTCTTTTTCTTTTTTTTTTTTTGCGGGGCAATAGGGGTTAAGTGACTTGCCCAGGGTCACACAGCTAGTTAAGTGTCAAGTGTCTGAGGCTGGATTTGAACTCAGGTACTTTTGAATCTAGGGGCGGTGCTTTATCCACCGCACCGCCTAGCTGCCCCCTATAATATTTTCTTAAGGTCACATCAATCATATAAATTTCCATTATTTATTCCATCTAGAGAGAGAGAGAGACTTGTGATTTTTTTTTTTTTTTGCTAAAGGTAATTCCCAGATGAGGAAACCCCCTCTAGCTACATAAGCTCTCTATCAAACAGTGATTCAGATATACAGAAAATATGAATAAAAGCATTTTCTTTTTTTCTTTTTTAGCCTACCAGCTTCGAGTATGTCAGCCTCCACCACCTATCCCAAATGCTGAAATTTTGACAGAAGATGATGAATTTGAGATAGGTAAAGTTTATTAAATGACTTTGAAAAGAAAACACTTTGAGACAACCCCACCATTTTCATTGATAAATGTAAATACCTAAAAAAGTGAAAAGAAGCATTACTATTTATCACCATCTCCTGCTTATTTGGCAAGACTGGGTTTGCATTTTAAAGTTGGTGTGGGTGGAAGAAGGGCAAAGTTGTCTAGAAAACGATGGTAGCAGCTGAAAGAGCTGTGTAGCTGGGACTATTTTGTTGACAGATGACTGTGCTTATTCGTGGCTTCTCTCAAAAGCTTAGCTCTGTTCCTTTAAGGTAATTATCCTCTGACATTAGACAGGTGCTTCCATTGTTATATTATTCTTCTGTATATCCAGGAATAATTTTGAAGAATGAGTTAGATGAATGTTTGGAATTCAGGGACTTTGCAAGAATTCTTTCTTCTTATTCAAAAGAGAGTTGTTTGCACTGAGTAGTTATGTTCAAATTATTTATTTAAAAATCCTATAAAAACCAAGATAAAATTTAATCTGTAGACTTTTATGTCTGCAAAAATGTAGAAAATGTATATTTCATTTTTAATATATCCTTTCATATTGTTTGTAGATTGTATTTGTCTAATTTGGTAAAGAAAATGCAAACTGATGCTAATCATTACAATGGAAAAGTAATAAATAGTTTTATATTTTTGTACATGTACTAATTTATTTACTTACAAGATCATAATTTCAACCTTCATCAATATTACTGATTTTACTATAATGTATAATGTGGACTGTTAACCTAGAATGTTCAAGACAAAATATTCATTTTTCTCATCTCATTGTTTAACTGAATTAATTTTATCTGATAGGTGACATCATAAGGTACCAGTGTCTACCAGGATTTACTTTGGTTGGCAATGAAATTCTAACATGCAGATTGGGGGAACGACTTCAAATGGATGGGGCACCTCCTGTTTGTCAAGGTATTATCATGACTATTGAGCTTAATTTATGTGCAATTTTCTTTATTATGTAAAGATTAATATAACCAAGAATATATAAATGTATATAAACATATGTGCGTATGTTTTAAAAGGCAGGGATTTTGAGAAATGTACAGTTGGTATAATTTTGTTCATTCCATTATATCTTAGAGCAAGATGTCCAGCATTTAATTTCTCCTGTTTCCTGAAAAGAATCAATTCCCAGGTTTCCTTAAAATTAAATCCAGAATAACATTTTTTGTTCGTTTATTGTTTTGAAGAAGAAAAGAGAGGGGAAACATTAAAAAAAAAAAAAACTTCATTCACTGACTATATTAACTCTCCTCGGCTTCAGTGATAACTTCACTGGGCCTTCGTGGGACTACAACCTCCTTTGAGAATACTCCAATAGCATTATTGGATGACATGAGATTCTTGTTTTTATTGTCACTTCCTTGTTACCACTGCTATAGTAAACAAAATCTCCTTGCTAGTTAGAGAATGTACTGATAATATGGAAATAATGTAAAACTGTCTATCAGAATTCTCAGACACAATAGGTGTTTCACCAGTCTACACTAGCAGAGAGAAAGACAGCTTGGGGGTAATCTTGTGCATCTTGAATTGTCTGGAACATAGTACGTCCTTAATAAATGTTTGCTGATTAGATTCTAATATAGCTAGGTCAAACGAAATCTTGACTTGCTCTGGTTGAGTGAAATAAGGGAATAAACATTTACTGAGCCTCTAATATGTTCCAGATACTGTGCTAAATACTTTAAAAATATAATCTCATTTCATCTTCACAACCCTGAGATATAGATGCTATTATAATCCCTATTTTATATCTGAGAAAACTGATGAAGTGATTAAATGACTTGCCCGAATTCACACAACTAATAAGTGTCTGAGGTAGGATTTATGTTTGTTTGTTTTTTATGGGCAATGAGGTTTAAGTGATTTGCCCAAGGCCACACAGCTAGTAAGTGTCAAGTGTCTGAGGTCAGATTTGAACTCAGGACTTCCTGAATCCAGGGCTAGTGCTTTATCCACTGTGCCACCTAGCTGCCCCCCTAAGGTAGGATTTAAACTGAGATCTACCTGATTCCACGCCCAGCCCTCTATCTATTAAAGTACCTAGCTATTCATTTGTGACTCAGGGGACTGAGGTGGTGTGTGGTTACTTGCCTTGCTTGGGGCCTTCCAACCTGCTCTTGTTGATGTGACATTCCTATACCAAATACGCACACACACAAACATATATGTGTGTGTGTGTGTGTGTGTGTGTGTATATATATGTATGTATATTATCTGAAGTCTCTATAATCAGCATTCTTTACTTAATTTCTTTCCAAATTCAGCTCAAGGACCATTTCCTCTGGAGGTGTTTCCTGATATATAACATCTGTATTTATCTATGTATATTCTATCTTCCCCAGTAAGATTGAAATTCACTTAGGACAGGGATTGTTTTTATTTTCGCCTTTTTATCCCTGGTGTCTTACTCAGTCCTTGTATAACAGATATTTAAATGATGCTTGCAAAATTTAACTTTTTGTTCATCATGTTATATAGGTAGCAAGTAATTCCTGTTCTTTCTTACTGAGGATAACATCCAAAATAGTTAATTGAGTAATTTCATAAAACTTAATGAGTCAGGGACATTAATTTACCTTCCTCTTAAAATGCACTGGAACTAATGTTGCCATGGAAACTTCTTTTATTTCAGACTCTCATAATTTTTGTAAGTTTTGAAGTCTCATTTTCAATTTTATTTTCTTTTAAATCTGACCAACGTTCAAGTTTATAACTTCACATTACTTCTGAATTATGTAGAAAATCAAAGGTCAGGGTTTTCTTTTTAAAAATGGGGGGAAATACATATTTTCACCTTTGTATATCATTCAAGAAATGATTTAACAACTTTTGCTCAAACTTAAAAAAAATCACTTAAAACTGTTCCAAAGATGCAAAGACTTTAGGATGAACTATGAACAACTTACAAAGGAGCCCCTAAATAGAAAATTCTTTCTTTAATTCACTGATACTTTCATGTCCCTAATCATCAACACTTGCTTATCTGCAAAAGATAGCTTTTTCTGTAAAATAAGTGGCATCATATGCAGACACAGTTCAATATGTCTTAATTACTTTTACTATCCCCTGGTGAACTTCTAAATTAAACACCAAATTACTTCTTCCATTAAAAAAAAAAACCCTGAATTTAAAAATATTTAGCTTTATCCTCTGTAAAATGAAGGTCATGTTCTAGCTAACTACAGGGTTTTTTTCATTAGAAGTATGATTCATTTAGCAACATATAGACCCACCCATCCCACTCTTAAAAGAAGGTAAGTAAAATCATGGTGCTAACTCTGGGAGTCATTTAGATTCAATTAAATTTCACAAATATTTGAGTGCCTACTATCTTATAGATGCTTGGTTATATTTGCAATACTATCATGTCTCTCAATGAGATTATAATTAAAGTTACAGATAATGATTAAGGCATAAAATAGTCCCTTTCATCAAGGAGCTAACAATATAATTGTGGAGACAAACAAACATACATGTACAAACAATGTCCATTACAAAGAGATTAAAAATTAGTGATAATGAGAATGACAGTCAACATGGAAATCTGTTGGAGGGGATGGGTCCGAATGAGATCACTTTTGCAGGTAAAGGGGTTAGCCTTAGTAATGAGTAAGACCACTTCATGTGAGACAGGAGTGAAGAAAGAGAAAGTAGCAGAAGATATCATCAGCCATAAGTTCTACCTGACTACACAAAAGGATTTGCTGGTACTGGCTCTCTGAGAAAAAGAGAAGGGGGAGGGGAGAGAGGGAGAAAAGAAGAAAGAAAGGAAAGCCCAAGAGACTTTTAAGCTTAATCTGCATTATTAACATTTTCTCCTTTCCCCATCAACTTTTTACATTTAGACAATTGACAAAACAATAATTAAGCCTGGAACTGTAGCTTTTGCTGATTTCTGAGGTAAAAATGCTCAATGAAAATTTAATAATTGGTTCTTTTTAGTCAAAGTGGCTACAACAACATCCTGCTAAACAGAGGGATCTGAGTATTCTGAATCAGAATCCTATTAGGGAGAGTAGTCCTCTGGTTAGAACAGACCATCAAGTGGAGAGATTGCTGTTTTTTTCCTTTTTCTTTTTCTTTTTCCCACTGAGGTGTAACAAGTAGTCACTTGTTTGAGTTAGTTGCTAGCCTTGTCATTATGTAGAATACAATGATGGATGTAGGGAGAGAATGTATGAAACTACAGAGAACTTTACCAAGAATAGTAAAATTCACCTGCACTATTAAACAAAATATCACAATAAAATCTTTCTTTCAAAATATAAAAACTGAATTTATTTTCATTTTTGAATATTATTTTGCAGAATAGAAATGTCATCGATATCTGTATTTTAACAGTCTTTTAGGTCTTTGGGGGGGAGTCAAAGTAAAGCAATTAATAGAAAGAAGACTCTATTAAGATTTACAAAGCTTATGTTCTATTCCAAGTCTTGCCACTAAATACCTGTATGACATTATACATGCAATTTTACCTAAGTCTGTTTTCTCATACGTCAAATGAAGGGTTTGGATTAGGTAATTTCTAAAGGTATCTCCAGGCGTGACATTCTAAGAATCTATTCTTTCCTTAGAATTAAATTTGAATCACCTTCTCCCCAAACATAAACTCCTATAAGAAACTGACCTCAGCTTTTAGCAGATATACAGGAGTAATTGAGTATATCAGAAATGCAAGTATGTATAGATAGTAGTAAAAAGAGAGAGAGGATAAATATGATATGCTCCATATATTTATAATAGAAGAGTTTTATACCTATTTTTATAATGTATAAAGATAAAAATTACCAGAGGTTGGGATAATTTTTCTAAGACTATCTGTTGAAACTTCTACCTTAATACAAATTATCTCTCAGCATATAATTCAGTGCATGGTCTTTGCACATCAAGCTCTCTTATTATTGTCATAGAAGCTATAGTCACCTAGAGCCATGGGTAAAGTAGATTTTATCCACTAGTTCACAGGAACTAAAATGTTCATATTATTTAATAACCTTTTAATTTCTTAGTGCTCTGTCCTGCCAATGAGTTACGATTAGATTCAACGGGTGTCATATTGAGTCCTGGCTACCCTGACAGCTACCCAAATCTCCAGATGTGTGCATGGAGTATTTCAGTGGAAAAAGGCTATAATATCAGCATGTTTGTAGAATTCTTCCAGACAGAAAAGGAATTTGATGTTCTTCAGGTGTATGATGGTAAGTGTTGGCTTCACTTATAATTTCTTTCACTGTTATCTTCAGTAAACAAACAAAAAAACCCATTTACTAAAATGTGACATTAAAAGCATCAAAGGAAATTTTAGGGAAGGATTAAATAGAATATGACTACACTAAATATATAATCACTTCACTCTATGTATGTGTGTATGCCTGTCATCTTTGCATTTAAGCTGTCTTTTAAAACATAGTGTTGTGTCTTATGTAAAGTTTCATGGGAAAAATAGATTGGTTCTGGACTATAGACTATGAAACACCCATAATGCATTTAACTTAATTGTAAATTTGGAACAGATTGTTTTAAATGTTTTTTTAAATAATAAGCATGTCACTTTCCATAATATTCAAAAGAAATTTTGCATCTTTATAATTCTTGTTTTGTTTTGTTTTCTACATGAAGGACCAAATATTCAAAGCCCAGTGCTTATTTCACTCAGTGGGGATTACTCCTCTGCTCTTAATATATCCAGCAATGGTCATGAAGTTTTCCTTCAGTGGTCAGCAGATCATGGCAACAATAAAAAAGGATTCAGGATAAGATATATAGGTATGGATTTGTATGCCATTTGTTTCTCATTGCTTAAATCTTCAGTGTAGAGTTTCTATGCATGCATTTCATTAAAAAGTCTTTTGAAAATGTTTGGCATCCTGTGATTGATTCCAATTCAAATGTCACCTGTTTAGATAGCAAACAAGTCAGAACAACTATTTTCTGGAATTACATGTAACAAGGTTCCTGACACCCATTTGTAATAGAAGGCTGTTCTTTAAGACTGAGGATATGCAAGCTTCCTGTCTCTCAGTGGGAAAGCAAGCTCTGATTCATTCACTTTTAGACCCATCTCAATGTGAAATGGAATTTTTCATAGTTTTTGGGAAGTGTGGCATGAAATGTTGACTCTATTTCCAGCCTCTGTTGTAAAGCATGGAGTGTTCTTGTTTTCATAGTTCACTCAGAACAACCCTGTACCCCTGAGGGTGCCTTATAAGATTAAATGAGAGCTAGCAATCTTATGGGAAGACAGCCTAAAAAGTGTAGAAGGTTTTGATTTGTAATATATTACTAATGAGATCTCAACTTCCCTAAGGGTAGAGACCAAGTTTTATATAGCTTGTGCATTCTCCATAGCTCTTAATAGTGTTGAGCATAAAGAAAATGTGTATTAAATTCTCACTGACTGATACGTATAAGCAAAAAAAAGTAGTTTATAGTATTAGTATTAGTGACAATGATCAGTCTATTTTCAGATTTCAGATAGAAAATAACCTATATTCCCTTGGGTTACTAAATTACTTCAACTATTTTGCTCACTTGTGAATTACTTATACCATTAAATATTTCATGGTTTTAACACAAAATAAAATTGAAAATAGCATCCTTAATTCTCTGTTGTCTGAGATGCTTTCTACCATAGCCTCCATCCATTGATTCATGAATCAAAAATCTAAAAGGATTTATTAATCACTTACTATTTGCCAGGCATTGTACTAAATACTGATGCAAAGAAATGTATGCATTCAAATTCACATTATTATTAACTTATATTTATGTAAAATATAGGCATTGCTTCCATCCCAGTGGAAGTGTATAATTTAAATTTGAATAATCCTACCACTTAATGGAGTTCATCATTCACATTAATCTTGATCAAGCCATAAGTAAAAAATATCCCCCTACCCTCAAGAAACTCACATTCTAACAGGACTGACAACACGCCAAAGGAATGCCTCTGATCTTTGATTTTTGTCCACCTTTTCTCTAATTTCTATAAAACCATTCTGTGGGTAACTGAATCACCCAAGCTGTCCGTCTATTATTTCTCACTCTACATACTTCTCTTTCCAATCATGCATGTTCCTGACAGTGCATTTTCCACCATATTTTTCAGTAAAATAATTGTTGGCTTTGTACCTACATTGGGAAATCATCATATTCCTTATTAACCATATAACATCAATAGTAGGAAGCCTCCCTATCCTCCACTACACACTCTCACCCCAATTCATTATATCATCAGTATGTGAAACATCTCCTCTACTAACTCATATCAGGAAAGGGAACAAATACTAATTAAGCACCTTCTATACATCAGACACTTTACAGATCTCTTCTCATTTGATCAGAAACTTGTGTATAATATAAATGTTTTCATGAGATGTATAATGATGTTAAAAATGTTTTCAGTAGTGTCATTGAGTAGTTAGGAGTCATTTAAAGGACTATAGATATGTGAAATTGTCTTATAAATATATAGAATTGGGGGCAGCTAGGTGGCGCAGTGGATAAAGCACCGGCCCTGAATTCAGGAATACCTGAGTTCAAGTCCGGCCTCAGACACTTGACACTTACTAGCTGTGTGACCCTGGGCAAGTCACTTAACCCCCATTGCCCCGCAAAAAAAAAAAAATATATATATATATATATATATATATATATATATACAGAGAGAGAGAGAATTAAGCAGGCATATGAGTCAGTTTCTAATATCTTTTCACTTATTTTTAAATTTTTTTTTCTCATTTTGGAGGCATTTTCCCATCCTTGAGTTGTCTTAAAGATTAGTTCCTGATTACCTTCAAAATTATATTTCCTCTAGCATAAATTTTCTTGTGTCTTCTGTGGTCAGGTATAGTCAGTCATTTTTCCTTTGAATTGTCATTCCTACTTCCTCATGTAGCAGTCCAAGTAATGAAGTAGTAAGAGATCAAAAACAGTGGTTCCTCATTCATAATTTATTATTCCTATTACTAGAGAAATTCTAAAAAATGTTTCAGTTTACCATTTTATATCTTTTGTTGTCCTATTTTCTTATTTACAATTAACTTTTATTTTTTTCACTTAGCAGTCATTTTCTCTCCTCACATCCCCCTCTGATAATGAAAATAGAAAAAGCAAAAATACAACCCATATAACAAATATGTATACACATAATCTAGCAAAACAGATTTTCACATTGGCCATGTACAAAAATATATGTCTCATGCGAATTGAACCTACAACTATCTTATGACACAGATCATTTTCATCACTAGCACCCTAGAATAGGGCTTCTTAAACTTTTTCCACTCATAACCCCATTTTACCCAAGAAACTTTTACTCCACCCTGGATATATTGGTATATAAAATAGGTATACATAACCTTTTCCTATTGACACATTTTTCGTGACCCCTAAATTCTATTACAGGACCCCATATGGGGTCATGACCCACAGTTTAAGAAGCTTTGCACTAGAATAATGATTGGTCCTTGTGTTAATAAGTGTCTTCAACAGTTGTTCATTTTTACTATGCTGTTACATGTGTGCATTGTTCTCCTCCTGTTCACTTCACTTTGTAACAACTAATATACTACTTCCAAGGTTTCTCTGAAACCATCCCCTTTATAATTTCTTATATCAAAATAGCATTCCATTACTTTCTTTTGTTTTTGTTGTTTTGGGGTTTTTTTTTGTTTTTTTTGGTGAGGCAATTGGGGTTAAGTGACTTGCCTAGGGTCACACAGCTAGTAAATGTTAAGTGTCTGAGGTTGAATTTGAACTCAGGTCCTCCTGACTCCAGGGCCAGTGCTCTATCCACTGCTCCAACTAGCTGCCCCCCCCATTACTTTCATATAACATAATGTATTCAGTCATTCCCTAACTGCTGGATATCCCATTACTTTCTAGGCCTTATCATTTATAAATTACCTTCATTCAAAAAAAATTTAATTTTTGATTCATGGGGTAGCTAGGTGAGGTAGTAAATAGAGCACCAGTCCTGGAGTCAGGGAGACCTGAGTTCAAATCCATCTTCAGACACTTGACACTAGCTGTGTGACCCTGAGCAAGTCATTTAACCTCTATTCCCTTCTCCCCTCCCCATTTTTTTTTTTTTTTGATTCTTGAAACATTCCAGATGATCTGGCAAGTTTTCTATGTTTGTTTCCCCTCTATGTTTTTTTTTTTCTGTTTATATGTATGTGTTGCTTTATGTTATATCCTTTGTAGTTTTAGTTTTTCTGAGGTAATAGCATTACATGACTCAAACCTATATAGCATTTTCAGGAAACGAATCACATTAAACATGTGGACTTTTGGAATAGAAAGCATTTAGAGATCATTGAAAGAACTATAATTTTCCTGCCACGCACTCATTATAGTCCCAGCCAATTATGCGTTGACATAGCTTGTCTGTGATGCAAATACTATGGAGCTAATTCAGTCAGCTGCCCATTTAACTGCATGTCATATGCCAGTAATATACAAGGTGTACCAAAAGTCTTAGTGCAATTTAAACTTAATACTTAATAGCTTAATACTTTTTTTCTTCTTATTTTGAAGTTGAAAAATACTAAGTGTAAGCTATTTCATATACAAGGAAAATAGAATAAAAAACTGTACACGTAAGTGGAAATCACCATGTGTATCATTTTTAAAACAACCAATCAACAATTATATAAGCACCTATTATATGCCTGGCATTTGGGGGATTTTGAAAATAAAATTACAATGAATGAAATACTTCCTTTGTGAAAGGATCTTACATTCTAATGAGGGAGCCAAATACATCTATAAATATACAACATAAATACAAAATGAAAAAATAGACATATAGAAAGTAATGAAATATACAATAGTTTAGAAGGGATAGCATTAGAACAGCATGTAACACATTCAACACGTTCATTTCAAAGCTGTCCTTTTTTTTTGTTTCTCTTTGAACTTCTTTATGTTCTCTCTTTGTGCTTCTTAAAATGCTTCATTTACGATATTATGGGTTTTTTCCACCCTCTAACACTATCCTTATCTCCCTTGTCTCCAGTTCTCCCCAATAATATGAGGTTTTCATGGACTTTAAATAAAGCTATTCCGATTTGGCATTATGTAATATATCTCCCAAGATAATGACAAAGGTTTCATGAGTACATAAAAAGTATTAGCATGGTGCCACTTTTACATACAATTCTAATTTTTATTTATGTGCTTTTAAATGTCAAAAATATTTTCCAAAATCCCCACAATTTTTTTTAACAGCAAAAAAAGCAAAATCCAACAAAGTGAGTCTTTGACAGCGTGTGCACTATTCTATGCCCATAGTTTGCTTTCTCTCTGCTGAAATTAAGCATAGCCTTTATCTTTTTTTTTATCTGGAACCAAGACTGCTTTTCAGTGAATCTTATATCAGTAGTTTCCTTTTCATTTCTGTCATTGTATGTCATTAATGTATATTATTCTATTGCTCCTGCTCTATTTGCTTTAGACCAGGTCATGCAAGTCTTCCAATTTTTTCATTTATTCCTTCAATTTATCTTTTGTTCCTGGATAATAATAATAATCTATTATTTTTGTATTACAATTGCCTTACCCATAATTATTCCATGAACAACCTACTTTGGTTACAGTTTTTTACTGCCACAAATAGTATTATTATGGATATTTTATTATCTTTGGAAACATCTTTTTGTCCTTGACAGCCTTTGGGTTTATGCCCAGTAGTAGGATGGCTGGGTAAAAGTTTGTGAATAATCGAGTGGCAATCTCACTTGTGAATGATGATGATGTAATTTTTTTTTATCTTAGCAAAAATACTATAAAAATAGGAAAAAAAACCCTATTATTTATTATGGCCAAGTTGGAATTACACCAAGGATAGAAGATAATCCAATATTAGAAAGATAATTTTCCCATGCTTATTTAATATTATTCTAGAAATGCTAGCTAGCTATTGCAATAATACAAGAGAAGAATCAATCATATGAACATTGACAAAGAGGAAAGAGATGTTCCTATATGCAGATGACTTGATGGTATATTTAGAAAATACTGCAAAGTCAATTTAAAAACTATTCAAGATGATGAAAGGTGAAAAATCAGGATACGAAAAATGCACAAAATAATATTTATATATAGTAAAGCACAAACCAGGAGAAAATGAGAGAACAATTCCATTCAAAATAACTTCAAAATACTTATAAATATCTTGGAGTTAACTTAGCAAGATACATGTAGGACATATATACACATGACTATAAAATGTTCTTTTTCTTAGGAGATTTGATTTATTTTCATTTATTACATTGTCTATTTTAATGTTAATAGAAATCAAACAAATATTTCAATATACATAATAAGTATTGTATAAGAAACTAGATTTATCTTAAAGATTTTTTAAAAATAAATACATGGGAGGGAGGTGGGAGAGAGGAAGGGAGGGGGAGAGAGAGAGAGAGAAAGAGAGAGAGAGATTTAAAATAAAGTAACAAAATTTTTCTCTTTTTATTCTTGTTGAACATAAAATGGTCTCTATGAAAACAAAGGAAGAAAAACAATTGGAGAAACATCTGTTGTTCATGATTGAGCCAAGCCAATATAGTTAAAATGATAACACTATTTAAACTAATTTAGAGATTCAGTGATTTACCAATTCAATTGATGGGGAGATACTTTATGTAGTCTAATAAAATAAAAACAAAATTCACTTAGAAGAACAAAAGTTTTGAATCTCAAGAGAAATAATGGGGCCTTGGGAAATGATGGAATAAAATATGTAAAATGATATTACCACATATTAATTTATATTATTTGGCAGTAATCAAAATATTGATACTGATTAAAATATAAAAAAGTGGATCAGTAAGGAAGCCAAGATAAGGATGACCTAGAAGCAATTGAAATCAGTAGCTCAGTGTTTTATTAATCTAATATCACACAATATTATGGAAACAAATCTTTATTTTCCCAGAAAGGCTAAAAAAACTGAAATGCAAATTGAAACAAAATAGATTTAAGGGTGCCTCTTATACCTATACATAATATTCTCCAAAGAGAAATTAAACCTAAATATGAAAAGTCACAGCATTAAACAAAAAATGGAAACTAAAGGAGGTACTTCTCACAATTTTAGTTAGGAGAAGAATTCATAACTAAAAAGTAGCTAGAGCTAATCATAAACGACAAAATGGGGAATTTTGATGGAAAGCTAGTAAGCTTTTTCACAAACAAAATTAATTTATTTAGAATAAAAATAAAGAAAATATCGATTTGGAAAATATTTGTTAAAAGGATCTCTGATAAAATTCTGTCGTCCAACATTTATTCAAGTGGAAAGTCATGCTTCAATTAATCAAAGGATATGGGGGGAAAACAGCTCCAGAATTATCTTTGGAAAAGTACTATAACAGCTTTGCCCCCTTTGTTTTAGGACATACGTTTCAATCCAGTTTATTTGTACTATGCAAATGGATATTACAAAACTTCCTTCTGATTCAGAGTTCATGGATCATAGGATCATAGATTTAGAGCTAAAAGGGACTTTGGGGGTCATCAATTCCAAACCATTCATTTTACAGATGAAGAAACTGGGGATGAGAAAGATTAAATAAATAACTTGTCCAGAGTCATAGGCTATTAAATGCCCAAGAAAAGATTTGAACCCTGGTTCCTAACTCAAAGTCTAACTGTCTATCCTTTAAACTGTGCTGCCTCTCAGAGTCTGGGTGAAAAAAAACAACATAGCTGTGTACCAAAAAATTTAAAAAGAAAAAGTAAAATGCTTAGCAAAGTATTATAATTTGCAAAGTGATCATTTTATTTCAGATGTCTTGAATTTTTCCCATTTTTAGCTTTAAGAAATATTATTTTCTTTTCCATTTGTCAACATAGGAAAATTATTGCCAGGGATATCTTTCTCTGAAAGTTGCAAAAGAGCTGTTAGCAAGTCAAATATGAAAAATTGTAATTTTATGTGATGCAGAATACGTACTTAGGATTCCTCAGAATTTCTCATCCCACCTAAACTGTGGTTTTGCCAGGAAACAATTCAATTGAGGGATTTCTTCCCAAAAGTGAACACAGTTTGTCCAACAGAGAACATTTAAAATTATTGTCATATAGTATATCATTTAGACTTAATTGGTGGCTACATAAATAAAAGTTGATTCAGCTTAGTGATTTTGAACCTCAGATAGAATACTGTACTGATGGTATTCTGTGATAGAGAATGAGATACCAGTTTTATCAAATAGTTAACCATTCAAGAGAACATTGAATAGAAATGATTTTTAAGAATCCATTTTTCCCCCTTTCCTAAGTATTTTTAGTACTTAAGAATAGTTTGACATATTGAGGATACTCTTTATTTCTTTTAAAAAAAGGCAGTTCATGACACATATAGTCCTAATCCCAAATATTTCATATGTTAGTGAAGAATGTCTCATTGTTCTCAGATGAGTAGCCTGAGACTTCTGTGGGTAAATGGAGCCTCTCAGCCTGAACCATCTAAAAAGCACACACATGCGAAACAGCCACTTGACATTATCTTTTGGCATTTCAGGCTTTCAGGATGAGAAAGAGCTTTATTCCACTGAGAAGCTTTTATTGTTGTTTTGTTTGTTTGCATTTTAGTATCATTAGAATGAATGTGATAGAATGGATATTTTTTAGTCAAACACCAAAACAGGTTATGAAATTTGTAGTCACTTTCCTCGGTTTCAGTAATGATAAATTTTGTGTATGACATGGAATTGTATGGATGTCACATGACAATTACAGGGAAGCATTTGCCATGTTTTACCCTCCTGGGATGTTTATAACATGTTGCAACCAAAAGTGCTATTTTTTGAAGTACTTTTAGTTATAGGAGGTATTACCCAATAAAATGTTTATTTGTTCTTTGAAATATTGTAATATTTCAAGTACATTATTCAGTAAAATACAGAAACTCAGACAATGTGTTAGATGGCAAAGACAAAAGGAAGTTGAAAGCACAATGATGGTGTGTCATTAAAAAAATAGGATAGGCATTTTTTTTAAAAAGAACATAATGTAGGATGTTTCAGATAAGCTACAATCCAGATAAATGTGCATTTATTCATATTGAATCACATTATAGTCATTGTTTATTAATGTATGGAGACATGGTACTATGGAATTTCTGATTTATGTAAGTAATTTAATTAGGAATTATTTTTTTCTTTTGATTAGCTCTCTACTGTAGTACTCCAGAATCTCCCCCCCATGGATACATCATCAGTCAGACAGGGGGTCAGCTTAATAGTGTAGTTCGATGGGCCTGTGACCGAGGATTCAGGCTTGTTGGGAAAAGCAGTGCTGTGTGCAGAAAATCTCCATATGGATACCATGCATGGGATGCACCTGTTCCAGCCTGTCAAGGTGGAGTATACTGTGTCAAAATGGAAGCCATTAAGAAGCCTGTTTTATTTTCAAATTATGTCATTGGTTTTCCTGACTAAACTTGTGTGAAAATGTATATGCTTTTATTTAGATCCATCAATTTCTTTGAAGGAAATGATAGTGCTAGACAATGAGAATTTTAAATACACATTTACTAGAAGTTGCTGAAGGAGCAAATTGAAATTATAATTTTTTGCCATTTATATCAGTTAGACTTTTCTAAGCTTTTGTCTTTTTCCTTGGCATAATTATGGTATCTATACATCTATTACCTTGGGTCTTTATTTACCAGAATTCTCTTTAACCAGATTTGGAAATTCTGATGAGATTAAGTAGGCTATAATGAGACAGGGTATCAAAAAGTTGGATTTTTACTTTAGTCTGAGGACATGGTCATGTCACAAAAGAATAATTGAGTAAAAAAGTACAAATAAAAATCCAGCCACTGATAATTTTGTTTTTATAAAGTCAACAACTAGAAAGACGCATAGTTTTCTTGTTAAATGCATTTGTAGCTTTGACATGGTATGGTTATACACTTCAAATCCTGAAATGAAAATGTGGAAACAATGAAAACCGTATATTAAAATATTTCTATTTCTGACCTCCTGTGATCTGAAATATTAAGCTGTATTTCATTTAAATATTTAAATATTGGGTTGATATAGGACCATTTTAATTTTGAAAAGAAAAAAAAATTGAAATAGAGTCCTGTGTCAGCCCAGCCAGAGTACAGAATCACAAGATCGAAAGATTTACAGACTAGATTTCAACCCATATCTGAAGAAGAATCCTCCACAAGAACCAAAAAATGGCCAACCACCTTTTGGCTAAAGAATACCAATGATAAGGGTTTCCTATAAAGTGAATTTCACTTTTGCACAAATCTAATTTTTTTTTCATTATATTAACCCGACATTTGCTGCTGAATTTTCTACCTATTGCTCCTAGATCTGTCCTTTGGGGCAATACAGAGAACTAGTTTAAACCCTTGTAACAATTGGAATGTGCCACCAGGAGGAGAAGGCCTCTGAGGGCAAGGCCATGCAGCTTTTCTTTGGCATCAGGAAGTGACATTTGCTTGTGGGAGGAAGAGGGGGTGAGGCTGGCTCTCTCGCTCTCTTTCCTGGGAACTCTGGTGGAGAAGGGAGCTAGGAATGCTCTCTCCCTTTAATAGATAGATGAATCTAGGCCTTTCCCTCTCTGCTTACCAAATTCTTATTCTCCTTAATAAATGCTTAAAAATCTAACTCTTGATAAGCTTATAATTTATTGGCGACCACTCATTAGATATTTTAGACAGACTAGCTAGAATTTTAGCCCCTTACACCCTCTTCCACATGATAGCCCATCATATTTTGAATAAACAAACTTCTTTTCCAGAATAAATATACCCATTTCCTTTTACATAATCCTCATATGATAAGATCTTGAAGCTCTGCACCAGTGTAAGGACATACTAAGAAGGGAAGTATTGATCACCAAAAACTGTGGAAGCAAGCTTCCCTGGGTAGGTAGTACTGTGGAGAGCTCATTCAAACTGAATAGGCCCTGAATAAACACTCTGAAAGAATTAGCCATCTGGGTTTAGGAGGAATTGTAGCCAAGAGAATTATGTAAGAACTTGAGCTCTTTGATGAGTGTTAAAGAGATATCTATGTGAGATATTTTCCCAGATCTTTGAGGTTATAGTTCTGCTAATCTGGCATTAGTTTCATTTTGAAGTGATTTATTGTATATAACTTCCATGAGTTGCAATTCAATTTCAATAACTAGACAGCCTAGTCCCTAACCACAGACAACTCATAGTTACAGTCCCCTGATGTGGATTTCTATGGTGTATATCTTTCCCCCTACTTGGGTATAAATTTCTGAATTTGTTAAACTCAGATACATCTCTGATTAAATCAAGAAATCAAAAGACTTCCTTTTATGTCCACTATCCAACTGTAATCCAGTCCAACATAACAGAAGTTTATATTAATAGTTAGATTTAGTACACCTTTAAGTCCAATATCAGTACCTCAGAGAATCATAGACTTTCAGAGATGAAAAGGAATTTGGAGGTCATTTAGTTTAGCCCATTCCTGAACAAGAATACCTTCTACAGCAAGTAGTCATCCGGTTTTCAGTCAAGGATTTCTGTGGAGAAAGGACTCATTATATCCTCTGAAGCCTATTTCACTTTTAGATAACTATAATCATTCAGAAGTTTTTCCTTGCATATGCCTCACTGCAACTTCCATCCACTGTCCCTGATTCTTCCTTTTGGATACAAGCAGAACAAATCTTTTCTATGATATTGTTTCAAATTATTTAATACAATTTTCATATTACCCCTAAATCTTATCTTATCAGACTAAATCTGTCCATTTCCTTCAATGAATTCTCTTATGACCTGAATTCAAATCCTTTAATTATCACTGTTGTCTGGATGTTTTCCAGTTTACCAGTGTACTACTCAAATATGGATTCCATAATTGGACAAAATATTTTATATGTGGTCTAACCAGGTCAAAATAGAGTTTCTGTGTGTGTGTGTGTGTGTGTGTGTGTGTGTGTATAGAAAGAAATAGAGAAAGATCCATCTATCTGTCTCTCTTTCTATCATCTATCTATCTATCTATCTATCTATCTATCTATCTATCTATCTATCTATCTATCTATCTATCTATCATCTACCTAACTATGGATATGGCTATATACACATACATATATGTATATATATATATATATATATATATATATACACACACACACACACATACATATATATATATATATGGAAAACTCCATATATATGTGTGTGTTTCATATTGAACTGAAATTTTACCTAGGTACATGTGTCTCATCTATTATTTATAAAGATGATAGTTTTTTAAAAAATCAACAGGCATATCACATTTCATATTTTATTAGTACAACTAGTTTTCGCCTCTGTGTTAGGCCTTGATCATACCCAATAAAATTTAGTATTTTTTTACCTAATTTATTTTGTCTTTTTTTTTAGGAAGTAGAAGGGAATCTAATCGCTATATGAGGTTATTCCTAGATTTGCAGAAGAAATTTTTTGTCTTTTTGACATTATCAGGATTATTTGCCCATTATTATTTGGAGAAAAAATTGTTTTGATCAATTTTATTGGGATAGAAATTGATTGTGTGTTGGAAAAACTACTGGATTTGGAAACAGGACCTCTTAGTTCAAATTTCATCTTTGTTACCTTGGGGCAAATCACTGCCTTACTGGGCTTCATTGCTCTCCACTATAAATTAGTGATAATATTTGGAATGCCTGTTTGTCACGCTATTATAAGGAAAACTCATTGCAAAACTTATAATATTATTTACTTGTGAGGAAAATCTTTTCAAAATGTCCACTTCTCCCCAACTTTTCTTTATATAATTTTTTGAAAATGATTTTTGTCAAAACTTACCCAGGTTTTCCAACTAGAAGATTACAGATGTTTAAAGAAGTTCAATATTAATAAAATATCTAGATCACTGCATATCATAGTCTTTATAATGATTTATTTTGAATTTTTTTCCTTGACAGTTACTCTCACTTAGATCAGAATATTCCATTGCCTTTAAAGTGCACATTGCTTGGGAGGGATGGTTCTGTTTGGTTTTTTTCCTGGCATGTCCTGGGAATAAATTTTTGTCATATGTCTTGAAGATAGGTGCTTCTGCTTTTGTTTTAAGATATATTAGTTTCTCAAGATGAATGAGTTTCCAAAATAATTTCATTGGTAATGAATTGAAAGATAAATTCTGAACTGAAAGCTCTGAATTGAAAAAAAACCTAGGATTTAAAAATAAGTATCAAGCTAACAATTCTCCGCCCCTCTCCCTCTTGCTCTCCCTTTCCCTCTTCTCCCCCCAACCCCCATCATGGTTTGGATTTTTCCAGAGACCCACATAAAAAATGTGATATTGTTTCAACAGAATTCAGGAAGCCTTTTACCTTTGCAATACTATTTTAGGGTTTAGTAGATTGCTAGGATAATTATATGCTTAATTATTCAAAATTGGATAAATAAATTGTTAAATCAATTTCATTGCTTTTCCACAGTCTGCAAGGTCCAAAATCATGAATGGATGAAACTCTTTAGTAACAGGAATCCTGCTATTCAGCTTTCAGTGTTATGTTGATTTCATTAATGCCTTCCCTCCTTCCTAAATAAACCCTTTTGCTTTTTAGAGCAATGAATCTCGAACAGACAAATGTTTAAGTTTTATTAGAAATATTAAAGTGACACTATTCAACTTATAGTAGGAAACAAAACAGAATGTATAATTTTCTACTCCTACTCATCTTTTAATATTGATTCCTTACATAATAACAAATATATAGCTAGTGCTAGTGAGAGATGTATTCTGTATGCCTTTGCCTTCAATTTATTTCTGATCAAGTCTAAGAAAAGCATTATGAAAAAATTAATAATTTGACTATATATCAATTGACAATAGCATCAGTATGTAATTAAATGCTATAAGATTATATCATTCAATTCAACAAAACAGGTGTTTATTAAAGTGAAAAGAAGGGGAAGGCAATAATCATTTATACAGCAACTTCTCTCTGTGACAGGCACTGTGCTAAGTGCTTTTGACAAATATTAACTCATTTGATCTTCACAACAACCCTGTGTGGAAGATGCTATTGTAATCTTCATTTTACAATTGAGGAAACTGAAGCTATCAGAATTTAAGTGACTTGCCCCAGGGTCACACAGCTAAGTATCTGAGGTCAGGTCTTCCTGACTCCAGGCCCAGAGCTTTATCCACGCTGTCACCAGCTGCTTCAATGCTAGATATGTACCAGGCACTGGCATATGAGTAGTGAGTTTCTGATCTAAAAGCATTTTCTATATAACAAAATAAAGTTTCAACCTATAATGTACATTGAGTATCTGTTATTCACATGCCTACACTAAGGCATGAGCTATGGAATAAGGATAGAGATTGGACCTGTGATTTATTTAGCATAGGGAATTCCTCACGAGGAAACTCTACGAATGCTAGTAAGCAACTTGTCTGTAACTTACAGTTTTAGAGAATTAGTAGAGCAGTGAGAGATTAAGTGATTTGTCTAGGGTCACAGATGCAGGACTTGAACTCAAGTCTTCTTGACTATTAGACCACCTTTTTGTCTTTCTGTGAACTATACCAAAGTTTTATTTTAGAGGTTTCTCCAAGACAAAATTCTGGAGTAGGGACACTGATCCAAAAATAGAAACTGGCCTTCTTGGGTTTAGTTCCAGATTGAGTCAGGTCCGTGTGATGTCAGAGTACTCAGTGGAATGAGAAGAACTGAGCAACAGGGCATATCCAGGATATGTGTGAGCACTTTTGCAACTTCACACATCTTTGAGGTTTGGCTAAATTTGTATTATAAGACAATGTAATTGGCCTAGAATTAAGTGAGCTAGGACAACTTTTCTTGACCTCCATTTGGATTGTTTGTATATTACAGGGATTTATTCAATTCTCAGAATACTAAAGTTGTTCCTGGGAGAGATCTGTAATTATTTAAAATAGTTTAATCTAACCATCAATGTGGAAAAGACTAAGTGGAGGAAGAATTCCTTTTGACCAGTTTATGACATACATTTGGATTGACAACCTATGCATGTTGTGGAGATTATAAATATATTGATGATAAAGAAATATACACACATACATACATACACATATCTGTGACAGGGTCTTTAGTATATTACAAGCTCCTTCAATTACCCTTATATATTTGCAGAAATAAAAGCATACCTTTATAATATCTACATTGTTCTATATTGCCATATGGTAGCAAGTCATGGGATACATAATTTAAAATTAATATCATGCAGATAGCAATGGAGGGGCACATTGTACATGTGAGGTTACAAAACAAAAGATGTCACTGAGGACATACATGATTAAAAGAGAAAATGGACTTGCCTTGTAGTAGAAGTGAAAAAGAACAGGCAAAGATCTGTAGTGCTCCACAGGTATCCTCATGCTAACAAAAGAAATTGAGTAAAGTCTCCAACATCATATGTAGACACCCTTTAACTAATTTCTGGGACATAGGCAGGAGTATCACAGTGCAGCAAGAATGGGTTGATTGTTATCTGTATAATTAGAGGGGAATATCTTTCTCTTACCTCCAAACAATAGCCCATGAACTGTAATTTCATCATGTTGATAGAAACTCAAATTGGTTGCCACCCTACCCTCATTCCAAAAATCCACACACATGCAATCTTTGTTCCTCTTCCCTTTCCCTCAAAAACAAATCTATGCCATTTTTTTCTATATTCCCATTTAAGAAAATTCAATTTTTTTTTGTATATTCCAGTAAGTACAAAAGTACTGTCTCTCTACACCAGCTATTTAGGAACTAAATGGAAAACTATATTAAAAAAACAAGAGATAAAGCAGCAGGGATCTAGAAATGGGATCTGGATAAATAAAAGTTTACATAATGTACCTTCGAAAAACACTTATATTTGGAAATTAAGGAAATCCTTTTCTTCATTTTAGCATTTTTTCAAAGGACTTGATAAAATGCCAGATACATATATATATATAAACCAATAGACTCTTTCACAACAGATTTAGTAGCATTTTGGTTTATGTTATTTTCAGCAATTTCTTGTGGGATTCCTAAAGCACCAACAAATGGTGGAATACTTACAACAGATTACTTGGTGGGAACCCGTGTTACCTATTTTTGCAATGATGGCTATAGACTCTCATCTAAAGAACTCACCACTGCAGTATGTCAGTCTGATGGAACATGGAGCAATCATAATAAAACACCTCGCTGTGTGGGTAAGTAATAGAATTTTCATAATTTGCGTCTTTATGTTTCAAAAAGATGTCAACTTTCAAATCCCATCTATTACTGAGATTACTGTTCAGATGAATTAGTGGGGATTATTCACAGCTGATTCTGCTAATATGGGCATCAAAGTACTGAAGAAATGAGGAGGATCTTCATTAAAAACAAAACAAAACAAAACAAAACATATTTTAAAGTTTCCAGACAAACAAAAACATATTATTAAATGAAAAGAACTCAACCATAATATCTTCGTTATTTTTATGTTTCAGTCAACAATCCATTTACAACTACATGCTGGGTGTACAAATGTGTATGAGGTCTGAATGATAATTAGAGTGGGAAGAAACTCTGATATAGCCCCTGAGAGCCAGTGCCTGAGTATCTTCAACAGTTCCTTAGGAATCAGTCATCCAGTCCCTGCTGGAACAATTATAGTAACAAGGAAACCACAGTGTCATAAGGCAGTGAATTCTGTTTTGGAATAGCTCCATTTTGGGCAGTATACTCAGCTAAAATCTACTTCCCTCTTAGAATTAGAGAATCACATTCATGTATTATTCCTAGTTGTGCCCTCTGGAGACCCACATAATCTAAAGAATTGTTCCTCTACATGAGACTTTCAGAGAAATAAATATTTGTGCTGTTTTTTCTCTTCTCCACATTAAATAGCTCTACTCTTTCAACTCTTCTTGTGTTGCAATTTTGAATATAAATACTAATATAGAGTTGATTGCCCCAACTACTACTCATTCCTCGAGCAGAAATAAAATGAGGATAGATAAAAAATATTTTGTTTGAAGTACAAAGTAAAGTTAATTAGATAACCTGAGACTTTGTCACCTTCTTCTACATGTGCTTTGTTTGCCAATCTCCCTCTGAAGATGCAGGACTTAGCATTGAATACAGTATTCCAAACTGAATGAAATTATCATTTGAAAAATAACATTGTCTTCCAACACATCCAACTCAATGTTCAGGGGCTAATTATATCACTAGTGGATTCTGGGTCCTTTACTTCCTTCTTGCATCTGACTGAAATATACATTTTTTTCCCCTTTTTTTGAAATTGGACACAGAAAAGGAAATGAGACTTGTATACATCACCATATTTCACTTATTCGTTCCTATGTAATTTATAATAAAATTTCAAAAGTACTTTCCTCACAATAACTCTCTGAAGATCATGTGTTAAAAATGATTGATTCATTAAAAAATAATTCTATCTTGTTTTCACGCTTCAAATAGGTATCTATTCTTATTACCATTTACATTAAGATAAATATTGCAATAGACTAAACCTATAACCAACCTTTTCAAGAAAGAAGATATACCCTCAAGTGTAAGTCCTTTTACATACAGGATACTTCTCACAAACCTAATGAAGTTGTTTTCAACACTATTTTAAAGAGAAGAGTTTCCCATACTTCTAGATGGTAATTCATATGCTATTTTAAATGTAGTATTATACCTACTTGAAAAATAATTATATGGTAATTGGAATGATTCAACCTATGACATGATTTAAGGAGACTAAAAGTAAAGACTATAATAAAAATATGACACTGATCATTCTATCCCTATTTCAAATTGAAATATGATCACAGAGGAGGGTAAATATCATAGTGAAGGGTCTTACATGCATGCCATATGAGTATTCACTGAAGAAAATGAAGATGTTCAGCTTATGGAATAGACCATTTACAAGAGATGTGAGAGTTGTCTTCAATTATTGAAGAGAAATTAAATTGGTTCTACTTGGCTCCACAAGACAAGAGGTAGTAGATACAATGGATAGAAGTTGCAAAGAAATAAATTTAAGCTTCATGTCAGGCACAACTTCCTAACAATCACCTCCATACAAAAGTTCAGTGCACTCCATCAGAGTTGGTAGATTCCCCTTAACCAGTATCTTTCAAGCAAAAGTTGAACCATCAGGTATAGGACTAGAGGGTTGTTATTCAGGTACAGTTTGGTCTAAGTGGCCTCTGAGGCCTTTTCCAACTCTAACATTCATTGGTCAAACACAAAATAGATGTTCAATGAATATTTCACTAATAAAAAATTTAATTAAGACAATGTGTTCTTTATTCATACAGTTGTTACTTGCCCAAGCATTAATTCCTTCTCACTGGAACATGGAAGGTGGCGGATTGTGAATGGCTCCCATTATGAGTATAAAACTAAAGTCGTTTTTAGCTGTGACCCTGGTTATCATGGTTTAGGCCCAGCATCTATTGAATGCCTTGCTAATGGGACTTGGAGCTGGAGAAATGAAAGACCATACTGTCAAAGTGAGTATTTGCTTCTCTGGTGTTTTTCCCCCATACTACATGATTTTCATATGAAAAATAGCTTATCTTTTTTTTTTTTCCCAAAACACACAAGTGAAATATCAACTAGTACTATCAGGTATAGGTACTAGACCAGTGATAACCATGATGATAATTACAATGGTGATGAAATGTATTTTTTATTAATCTTTTGTTGTTGTTATTTGGACCTGTAACTATATTAGCATGGAGATTTCCTGATGTCATTGCTTCCACTGATGTATATCAGTATGTTATCTCTAACTTATCTTCTCAGACAGTTCCCATGGGCACTGAGAAGTTAAATGACTTACCTATGGACACTCAGCCAATATGTGCTGGAGGAAGAACTTGAACATAAATCCCCCTGACCGTGATGCCAGGTCTCTATGCACCATAACATGATATCTGTGCTGATAATTATGATGTTAATGATGATGATGGTAATAAAAACAAAAACAATAAAACCTTGAGTTAAAAGAATTCTACTTCCTTTTACAAAAAAACCTTTATTTTATTTCCATGATACTGCTATGGATTAACTGAAGTAGTTATCATCATGCCTATTTTTACAAATAAGACAACTGAGGCATTTAGTGGTTAAGTATTTTGCTCAAGTTCTCAAAACTGGTTAATGACAATATGAGAATGGGCTATAGGTTATATGATACACAAGCCAGTATTCTATGCACTAGAACATTCAAGTGGCTGAAATTATGACAGAATTTAACTTCAAAATTATGTAGGCCATGAATTCATTGTCCAGTATTTCAGTTCTAATATTCCAGAGATTACTGAAAATAGATGAGGATCCTACTTCATCATATCTAGCATGTAACAGTAAACTGAAGGGAATCTATAATAACAAATATAACCAATTCTCTAATACCTTATGACAAAAGAAAACCAGTTTCTTGCTCTGGCAAGTAAATAAATCATTCCTTAAAAGATTAAAATATTAAAAAACTGAAAGACAACTTTTGAAACCTACTATAATATTATATTATCCACAAAGTTTAATGACTCTCAAAAACAATTTTCCTTAAAAGTACAAAATAGACAAAATCATAACAAAAACATAGATTTCCAATGAAGTCCTGAATAATAGCAATTATTTAGGAACTAGAAGAAGTAATGCTAAAGAATATATGAAGCTGCTTACTGAAATGCTTAAAATAGACTTTGATGGAAAGACAGAAAATAGCATTTGAAATAACCTGAGCCATTTTTGCTTTTCAACCAATTGTACTATTGAGCTGTCATGTTATAACATAGTTTATTTAAGCTTGAGTTTTCTGTGTAGGTGAATATATACATTATTTAGAATGACATCAGTACTGCTTTATATGGGAACTCCAAAGTAATTCAATAAAAAGCTTTATATTTTAGGTCAAAAGATCCAAAAGTCTTCTCTAAAAAATCCTGAGAATCCTCTGTGGTAAATAGAGCATAGACATCTTCATTCTACAATTTAGAAAACTAATGAACCTAGAGGCTATGTAGGTTTGTGATGGTTGCACAAATTAGCTGTGTGCCATGTGTAAGAAAATGCATAATGAAAGTTTTTTGTTGATGACTAAATCTTAATATTCTAAAGTTTCTGATTTAATTCTCATATTTTGTTCAGCAGCTTGTGATTCTTTTTTGTGCTCTGTGTTCTAATAATATGCATGACTTGTACATTAAATAAGTGACTATAATATATGTAATATAAATCATATAAAATATGGAACCATATTAAAATATATTATTAAATCATATTCACTATCTCCCAAATCTGAAATATTTCTCTAGAACACTATCACCCCAGATTTTCTCCTAATTGTGCTCTCTTCTTTGTTGAAGTAGGCTTTATTCACCAAGTGCATTTTAATTTAAAAAGAATTAAGGTCAGGGCACTTCAACATATTAGCCCCTTGATTTTTCCTGACATGAAAAATAGTATACAGCTCCCCCAAGGAAGGTTTTTCAAGAAGTAAGTTGTCAACATGATTTGTTCCGTTTTCTTCTGTAAATCTAAAAAATAATTTCAGCCATGTATTACAATCTCTGGCTTAAATGAGTAAGTAATACACTGAGTTGATAATATTGTTTTTATAAAACTATGCATAGAATATTAATTTCTAAAATTATTCAACTTTTTAATTTTTAAGTTATTTCTTGTGGAGAACTTCCTACACCTCCAAATGGAAATAAGATTGGGACTCAAATTTCATATGGATCAACAGCTATCTTTACGTGTGATTCAGGGTATATGCTTGTTGGCTCTACTGTAAGAGAATGCCTTTCTTCTGGACTTTGGAGTGGAACTGAAACCAGATGTTTAGGTACATACTTTAATTAATTTACGTAATTCATATATAGTTATTTCTTACAAAACTGGGAAGAAAGAAAAATGAGAAAAGGGTTTTTCAAAATTTCTCTCAAAAATACCAATGAAGTTACATGATACAGTATAACAGCATCATAAAAATTATTTGGGTAAAATATTTTATAAAATCTCCCATAGTAACTTGGGACAAGATGGACAAGATGAAGAGGTGTGGGATAGATTATCATACAGTTAGCTAGATTTAGAGGTGTCTTCATGGTTATATGTAAAGAATACTCATTAAGGGGGCAGCTAGGTGGCACAGTAGATAAAGCACCAGCCCTGGATTCAGGAGGACCTGAGTTCAAATCCAGGCTCAGACAGTTGATACTTACTGGTTGTGTGACCCTGGACAAGTCATTTAACCATCATTACCTCCCCCCCCCCCACAAAGAATACTCATTAGTAGGTTGATGTTAATTTGGAGTCTAGTGATCCCTTTGACATTTAATAAGGGGAAAAGGAGGGAGATAATTTAAATTTATATCTAATTACATATAGATGTAACATTTTATATAGTGCCTACTATGTTCCAGGAACAATACTAAGTGCTATACAAATATTATCTCATTTGATTCTCACAAAAACCCTGTAAGGTAAGTGTTATTATTTCCATTTTATGGTTGCTGAAAACTTTGGCAAACAGAAATTAAAATGCCCAGAGTCACAAAGCTAGTAAATGTCAGAGGATGGATTTGAATTTCCTGACTCCAGGCTCAGTATTCTAGCCACTGTGCCACCTAGCTGCCTCAGTTTATTTGAAAGAAGGAAAAACATGCCTGTCAAACCTAAAATACATAGCTGATACCTTGCAAAAGTTAGATTCCAAAAAGATTATGAAATGTGAGTTGAAACTATTCAAATGAAATGTAATGGGGATAAATATAAAACCCTGCACTTCGTTCAGAATATCAGCTTCACAAATAAATGAAGAGACACGCAAGACAACATTCATGTGAAAAATGCTGATGGTTTCATGTACTGCTTTATATAAATAAACAATGTGGTATAGCAGTGAGGGGAAAAAGCTTACCCCATCCTAGAATGCTTTAAAAAAGGTATCATGTAATACTAACCACCTCCTCATGTTCTGCTCCTCTCTAGTTTATCTTCCACAGAAACAAAAGTGATTTTTTGCTGAAGTACACATATAACCACATTACTCCTTTTGTTTAATAAACAAAAGTTTATCAAATATATGAACTACTTGGATTTTAAATAACTTCACAAACTGGTCCCAAACTCCCTTTTTTGTTACATATTACTTGGTCCTTCTATCTAGAGTTCACCCCAACTTACTTTCTTGTCATGCTTTACATGTGTCACTCATTGTCTTATTTCTATATTTTTTTGATTATCTTACTCCTAGTCTTGCAATCTACTCTATCACCATCTCTTAGAATTCCTTGTTTTCTTCATAAGTTGACTGAAGTAATCTGCTTTACATGTTACCTTTCTTTATGTGTACCCTCTAGCTCTTTCTTACTCAAAAAAGGAAATTAAACTGTATTTATTTTAGTATAAGTTGTATATAAACTTCTTCATGTGCATATCAGTTCTTTCCCCTGATAGGATGTAATCTTGAAAGCAAGGACTGTTTCATCTTTGTCTTTTATCAAAACTTTAGGAGCTTGAGGTGACAGAATTGTACCAGAACACAACAGTAGAGAATGAAGTAGGGGAGGTGTTGAGACCATAGGAAGTGTCATGTCATGACTGTCAATTGGTTGGTATATTTGAATTGTCTATCAACAAAACTAACAAAGTCCTTGGAAAAACAGTGGCAAATAATAGCAGTATCTACATCTGGAATGGAAGATAAACTAGACAGCCCTAGGAGAGGCAGCCTCTAAGCCCCAACTCTTGGAGCCAAGAAGAGAACTATAATATGAGAATTTCATAAGGACTTTAGAAATGGAGCCATGAGATACTTTCCTTTCAATTAGGAGCTATGAGATATCTTTCTGACAGATGTGTTCTCTAAGCTTGAACACACTTTTCATATAGACATTCATGTGAGAGTTTGGCTCTAATTTTGTGGAACTCAGATTGTAGTTGAAGTTTTTATTATTTTTATTACGTATTTTTAGCATGTTTCCCCTCATAAAAGATAAATAATAAATCTGGCAGGCAATCAATGATGAATGTTCTCATTGTGGCTCATGATGACAGTGTTAGAAAACCACTCCTATCTTCCCTGGGTTAGCCCTAGAACCTTAAGAAGAAAAGTATCCAAACAACCTTCAGGGAATCAGCCCTTCAGTGCAAGTAAGAGTTGGGAAAAGTAGCCCATTAGGGATGCTATATTCATTAGCAAAGGCATTAAGTTGGAGAATCTTCAGAGTATGAGACCAAGGTGTTGAGGGGCCTTGAGATTAGTTAGAGATGTATTTAACACATAGTATAATAAATACATGTAAAGGTGCTAAAAGAAGTAAGAATGAGGTATATTTAGTCTGGAAAAGAGAAGTTATAGAATATGGTTATCTTTTAGTATTTGAATAGCTATCCAGTGGAAGATGAATTAGGCTTACTTTGGGCTCCAGAAGTCAGAAATAGAATCAATGAGTTGAAAATATCAAGAGATAGATTGTAGCTTAATCTGTCAAAAAGTAGAATGATCCATGTCAGGATAAAGTAGATACTCTCTTACCAGAAGTCCTCAAGCATAGACTGAATAAACAATTTCCTTTGTTGTTATAGAGGGAATTTTTATTGAAGTATGGCTTGATGTGAATCTTTGATTCTATGATTTGGATTAAAAAGATTTAGACTTGAGTCCTTACCCAATATACGTCAGTGAGAAAGTCCCTAAAGTTTCCTGAGTTTTAGATTTCTCTAATAAGGATAATACTTCCATTATCTATCTCAATGGGATCTTGTGAGGGAGGGACTTTGTATAGTATGAAACATAATCCATATTAGCTACTATTATTGTTATTATAAAGGAAGGAAGTAAAAGGTGCCCCAAAAGTCTTAAAACAGCTATTTCAAATTACACTAAGACTTTGGGATACACTATATAGCAAATAACACACAATAGAAAAAGCTATTAAAGTTGTATTTAATCGACTAAGCTTTTAGAAAAAAAAATTATATTAACCTCAGTTTCTTAATCTATAAAATGAGGGATGGGACTAGGTGATTGCTTACTTACTTACTTTCTAACTCTAAATTCTATCATCTTAGAGTACCATTTTCATTTGGGCATGGCAAATAGAACCCTAGGAAATTTTTATTGAAAGTTAGACCAATGTATAAACATATGATTGAACTAACATTAATCATATTTAGCTCATATAAACTTTGAATCAATAGACTATTGACTAAATATTCAATAAATACATTATTGTTCCAGCACTTTAACTTTATTTCATGTTATGTTTTTTTGTTTTGTTACTCTGAATCGTATAACTCTAGAATATGATTTGGATTTATTTGTTTTTAGATTTTGAAGTAAAAATAGAAAAGTCGTATTAGTGGTATGAAAGTAAGTGAATGATGAATGAGAGTTACATATGTCAATATCTTTCTCTTAAGAAACTTTTTGACTTATTGATATTTCCAGAGTTTTAATCTCCTACTATTCTAATTAATTACTTCTACTCTTGAATGATCTATAGTTTCTTTGGTATGATTACTCCTTTCACCAACACAGACTACAACCTCTCTGTACATTAGTAGGTGTCATCAAGTTGCTAGAGTAAAAACAAAATCAGTATCTTACTATGATTATGATACGTCTCTTCAAACATAGATAAGCCAGTACTAGAATAGGAGATATATAATCCATCACAGATCTCTTACTGAACACATTTCTTACTAATTGCTTTCTAGATTTGTAGCTTATTCACCAGCATGACAGCAAGCAGTATGGTTAAATTATGTACTACAGAGGAGGCATGAGAGTAGAACTATAAAAGAAAATGTATTTATATTTAAGTATATTTAGAGACAAACCTTTAGAATCTTATTTGTGAAACAGAATTTTAGTAGAGTTTTTTGTTTTCTTTTAACTTTAGGTTCTTTTAAAATATATTATAAAGACTCCTCACTAGTAAAGTGGTGACATTATTTATGTACTTATACTCTTTTATTAAAAGATTGCCTTCATCTTTTTTTCAAATATACTTCAATAATTCTCTTAATATTAAAATGCTGTCATGATTTATGGTTCATTTTTTTCCATGAAAAGGGTTTAAGGAAATGCCAATACATGTAGAATTAGATACTAATGATATTTCCTGCAATAATTTCTAACTTGTCTGGATAGGAAAGAGTTTTCATCATTCTCTTAAGAAACCCAATAAAATACTATAAAGAAAACAGAGTACTGTTAAATGTTCCCAAATTATCTCTAAAGATTGGCTAATTGGGTTTATACTTGGTAAAAAAAATAATTAATGACAAAATGCCTATACTTCAGTATTTTAAAACACATTTTTGCCTACAGGAAGATAGGAAATGCCTAATAATAAGCTTGAAAATATTGACATATTATACAATCTTTATTCCAAAGTCAAAAAAGGATAGCCAGAAGCTTTTAGTTTAAATCCCAATTTCTCTGAAGCAGATTTGCTAATAGGCATACTTTAGAATTCAGTATTAGGCAAAGTATGAAAAGACTTATAGGAAGTTGTCAAAAATAGTGAATAGTAATGTAGAAGAGATAGAATGTAAAACTTCTTCAGTGCGCATTACTGAATCAAGAGGTCTAATATTATCTGACAAGTGAAGTATACACTTAGTTGGTTTACTTGTATGGGTCTTATCAGTTGAACAATGGCTATGACTGACCCATACCAATCAGTCAACCAATCAGGATGTCTGTGACTTAAATAGGGCTTCAAGAACAGTAATCATATGTGAAGGAAACTTGGTTCAGGCTCAACCCTTCTGAGTCTTTCTTTACCCTGGGTTCAAGTACTAGACGTATTCAAATGTTGAAAAAAAGACCAGAGGCCCCCATCCTACATATATATTCACAAAAATTCAATTTTCCAACACTGAAAAAATATACACAAAAATATACAGCACGAATCTGCTAGCATATTTATAAATTAAGAATGAGTTAATACCTTAAAAGAATTTAAATGATTAAGCTATTTTTACATTTCAAATTCCAAATTATATAAACATGATCGATGTGACATATATAAATAGATGTATATATGTATATAAATATACATACATATGTAGACATGTATAAATACAAATGTGTATTTATACACATTCAGAGAGAGGAAGATTTAAAATTTTTGTAGATTACCCAAATGTAGTGAATTTTTAAAAAATAATGTTATTTTTCTGTAAATTACAAAAACTTATAAATCGGGGCAGCTAGGTGGCATGGCGGATAGAGCACCAGCCCTGGAGTTCTGAGTCCAAATCCGGCCTCAGACATTTGACACTTACTAGCTGTGTGACTCTGGGCAAGTCACTTAAGCCCAATTGCCTCACACACACATACACAAAAACCAAAAACTTATAAGTAAGGGGAATAAGTAACCATCTTTTTTACCTATTTTCAGAGGCCTTTCTGGAACCAGAAATATCTTCCATTTTTTTCAGCCCATGGGAGTGGGGAAGCAAGGAAAATAAGGTTTTTATTCAGGAGTGATATCATATTAAGGAATGAAAATAAACATTCTTTAGTCAAACTGTACATTCCTTTTCATGTTTTTCCTAGGTTACAATCTGATAGTCAAAATGACTTTATACTATTTTCACAAAGGGAAAATTCCTCTTTTCAAGGGAAAATCTATAACAAATAATAGATAGCAATTTAGACTAATCAAAAAGGAAAACATGGTGAATAACTTGTATATATCTAAAAGAATTACAGATATCATGTTTTTCTTCATAATTACCCTAGTGGTAAAAAAAAAATGTATTCTTTGAGTTAGAATGTATTTTCTGTCATCAAATGCTAGCTTACTCAATCTATTATCACTTTAGCTAGAGTACTCATAAATTTGGAAAAGAATACAGCTAGAGTAAACAACAGGTTTGGACAGAAAACAGAAAAATCAGTAAATTTTTGTAAAGGAACAAAATAGGCAAAAAAAACCCCTATTGAGATAAATTGAAATGTATAAATTGTGAAATGAATTATGTCAGTCACCAAGTATTTATCAAGCACTTAAAATTATATGCAAGGGAGGCAAAGAAATTTTTTAAAAAATCAGCTTTTGTCCTTAAGGAGGTTACACTCTTATGGGGTAGACAATCAGCAAAAAAAACTATGAATATATAAGATATACATAATGTAAATGGAAGTTAATGCAGAGGCAAGGTTCTACCAGGTAGGAAGTGGGGAGGAAACAAGAGGATTGCAAAATTTAGAATTGTAGAAAGCTTAGACTTGAAGGAATCTAAGGAGGCAAATCCATTCAGTTTGTAAAATCATACATTTATTGTGTCATAAAGTTGGAAGAGATCCCTGTTGTAGTCATCAAGAATTTACCTGTACAATAAAATAATCATCCAGCCTTGCTTGAAAACTTCTAGTCACGAACAATCTGTAACTTCCTCCAGAAACATCCTGTTTTATCTTTTGAATCTCTCTAAATTCGACACTTTTAAATTGAACATCAACAACTGCAAAGAGTATATCTAAGGGGCAGCTAGGTGGCACAGTAGAAAGAGCACCAGCCCTGAATTCAGGAGTACCTGAGTTCAAATCCGACCTCAATTAACACTTACTAGCTGTGTGACCCTGGGCAAGTCACTTAACCCCAATTGCCTCACAAAAAAAAAAAAGAGTATATCTAAATCTATAGAGAAATGCAGTAACAAATAACAGACAAGCTTTGGACTCAACGAAATGTGTAGCTAGGACTTGATGCAATAAATGCATAAATAGCCATATGTTATAGGAGAGAATAAAATCAAAGGGGTATTATAAGATTTGCAACACACTCTAATTTACTTTAAAAAAAAACAAAACAAAAGGAAAACTGGGTATCAGAGTAAGAAGAACATTGACTAGCTGAAGAATATTCAGAAGAGGGTGGCCAGAATGGCAAAGCATTTTGAGTCTAGCCTATATAAGGATCAGTTCACTGTGTTATCAAGCCCAGAGTATACAAATAAAAGCCAAAAGAAAGACAATTCATGACTTCAAGAAGCTTATATTCTTATCAGGAAAGAAAATACACAAAAGGGAGTTGTATAAAGGGTGGGGATGAATAACGAAGGTACCCAGCTCTGAAGCATGATTTTGAAGTATAAAGGAAATCAGGGATGTTAGAGAAATAAACGCAGGCCAGCCTGGGCCCTTCCACAAAAGGGAGGCTCCTGGAGAATCTCACTAATTGGAGAAGTAGGGGAAGGAGGCAAGAACTGTGGAGACATATTCCATGTGATTAGGGCTACAGGGGTAGTAGGTTGTAATGGTAAGTTCTTGACAAATGATTATTTGACTGACCATAAAGGAGTTCAACTTCCAGAAATGTTCCAGAGTTCAAATCTTGTTTTTATTTATTTTCAAGGCATTCCATTCTTAAAGCTATAGTCTAATTTGTAAAAGTTCCATTTTAGATGTTTGAATCTGAGATGCCTATAATATATACAATTAAAGATACATAAAATATATTTGGTAATTCAGGATATGGGATTCAGGAGGGAGACTGTCAATAGCACTGGATATATCAAATATGGGAATCATATACACAGAATGGGTAACTGAATCCATGGGAACTTATGACTTCACCAAATGGGATAATAGAGAGAAAAAAAAGATCAGAGCACCCAGGACAGAGCTTCAAAGAACACATATGGTTAATGGAAATGATATGGATGAATAACTAATCCATCAATAAACATATATTAAGCACCTGTTGGTGTCAGGCACCATACTAAGTTCTGGGGGCTTAAAAAAAGTGGCAAAAGACAGTTCTTGCCATTTAGAAACTTCAAATCCAATGTGGGCAACAACATGCAAACAGATACATATTTAGGTATAGATACACACACACACACACACACATATATATATATATACACATAGATATCATACTGTATGCAGAATAAATAGGATATAATTAACAGAGGAAAGGCATTCGCATAAAAAAAGGTTGGGGGGCAGCTAGGTGTCCCAATGGATAAAGCACCGGCCTTGGATTCGGGAGGACCTGAGTTCAAATCCAGCCTCAGACACTTGATACTTGCTAGCTGTGTGACCCTGGGCAAGTCACTTAACCTTCATTGCCCCACCAAAAAAAAAGTTGGGAAAGGCTTCCTATAAAAGATGGGATTTTAGTTGGTGCTTAAAAGAAGTCAGGGAAATTAATAGGTAGAGATGAAGAGGGAGAGAATTTCCTACATGGGGATAGCCAGATAAAATGCCCAGAGGGTGTGAGATAAAATATCTTGTTCCTAGAACAGCCAGGAGACCAATGTCACTGGAACAAAAAGTATATGGTAGATAGTAAGGTATAAGAAAACTTAAAAGGTAAGAGGGGACTAGTTATAAAGAGCTTTGAATGTCAAAAAGCATTTTGTATTGGATCCTAGAAGTGATAAGGAGGTAACTGGAGTTTATTGATTATGGGGGAAAGGAGGGTTGACATAGTCAGAGCTGTGCTTTAGGAAAATCACTTTAGTATCTGAATGGGGAATGGATTGAAGTGGAGAGAGAGAGCTGAGATAGGTACATTCACCAGCAGTAGTCCAGGTTGGATAATGAGAGCCTGCATTGAAGTGGTGACGGTGTCAGAGGAGAGATGCAGGCATAAATGAAAAATAGTGCAGAGCTGAAATCAACAGGCCTTGAATTTTGAGGGGTCAGATGGGAAGGAAGGATAGTGAGGACTTGAGGATACCTCCCAGGTTGTGAGCCTAAGGGATAAGAAAGATAGTATTGCCTTCTACAGTAATAGAGAAGTTAGGGGGAGTGAAGGTTTAGGGGGAAATATAATTATTTCCATTTTTGACATGTTTGGTTTAAGATGTCTACTGTACATCAAGTTTAAGGTAGCTGAAAAGCAGTTGGAGATACAATATTGGAGATTAGCAAAGAGATTAGACCTGGATTGGGAGATCTGAGAATCCTCTTTGTAGACACTGTGGGTTTTTTTGTTTTGTTTTGTTTTGGGGGGCAATGAGGGTTAAGTTACTTGCCCAGGGTCACACAGCTAGTAAGTGTTAAGTGTCTGAGGCTGGATTTGAACTCAAATCCTCCTAAATCCAGGGCCAGTGCTCTATCCACTGTACCACCTAGCTGCCCCCTGTGGAGATGGTTTTAATCCATGGTTAATGTTGAAGTTACCAAGTGAAGTAGTGTAGAGGAAAAATAGAAGAAGCCCTAGGACAGAACTCTGAAGTTCTGGTTATGGTTAGAGGCAATGTTTTGGATGAGGATTCTGCAAGAGACTAAGAAGAAGAGGTCAAATAGGTTGAGGGAGAACCAGCGGAGAGTGGTATCAGGGAGAAGAGGATGATCAACAGCATCAAAGGCTGCAAAGATGGCAAAGAGAATGAGGATTGAGAAAAGCCATGTGATTTGGCAACTAAGAGATCATTGGTACCTTTAAAGAGGGCATTTTGGGGCAGAATAATAAATTCAGCAGCTGAATTGTACAGAGTTAAGAAGTAAAAGTGGATATACCTTTTCGAAGAGCTTACCTACATTTGGCAGAAGAAATATAGGAAGGTAGAGGAGACCAAGGACAATAACAGTGATGGAAAGATCAAATGAGGGTTGTTTTTTTTTTCAGTCTGGGGAATTCATGGGCATATTTATAGACAGTAGAAAGGGAGAAATGAAAAACAAGTGTTAGAGTTAGTATGACAGAGAAGATAAATCTGTTGGAGAAATTGGAGTGAAATGGGATGCGTTAAACAGGCAGTCTCCAAAAAGGAGACTGAAAAAGAGCAGTCAGGCAGAAAGGAGAATCAGTAGAAAGCAATGTGATGAACAGACAGAAAGGAAAGAGAATCTAGGAGGAATAATCTACTAGTGTCAAAGGCTGTAGAGATATTAAGAAGAATGAAGATTGAGATAAGGCTGTTAAATTTGTCAATTAAGAGATCTCTGATAACTTTTGAAAGTAATTTCATTTGAATAGGGAAAGACTCAGTAGACAGTGAAAGATTCAAGATAAGGAAGAGAATGGTAAGGGGGTAATATTATGGAAAAGGCTTGAAGTATGAGATTGAAGTGAGTGTAGAAGAAAGATCTTCATCAGATGAGTAAAAGAGGAAATATTTGAGGAACATGTCTGAATGATTTGAAATAAAGAGGAGGGGAAGGAAGGAAATGGCTGTAATTTTTTTTTTTTTTGGATGAAGCATTAGGGCCTGAGGAGAAATAAGAAGGCTTGGAATAGCTGCTATGCAGAATAGGATAACAAAACCATTAGGGAACAACATAATGATTGCCTTGTTGCAGTGAGACCCAGGTAAGATTAGAAAATTTAAATTTTAGCAGACCTAATTCACATGATTTTTGTGATTTTTCCCCTGCACCAATCAACACCATGGGAATAGAAGTGAAGGAAGTCAGAAGTAATCCAAAGATGGAATTTGGCAAGGTGTAACCCAGAGTGCGTTGTAAAAGCTTTCCTGTAACATGTACTTATTTATTAATAAGATTTATATCAATCAATGCATGCAATCTAACTTTATTGACTTATTCAACAATACAAACATCGATTCATCTAGAAATAAACACCAACCTGATTTCTAAAGGTTCTGGTAACCAAGTATTGTGCCAGTGCTCCTGGTAAGATTCTCTCAGGCCAGCTAAAGGCTGCGTGTCTCCCTCTGAGGCAGAATTCTTGCAAGTCTACATCAGTTGACAGTGTACTCCAGTAAACACTAGATACTTGAATTTCGAAGTGCAGGGAATGTAGGAGTTCATTCTCATGACTCAGAAGCAGACTGATGGCTGAGGCCACTAACAGTTTTTATTGTTCTGGCTAAGCATTTACAAGTTACATTTAAGTTCTGATTGGTGATCAGTTACCTAAGTTTATGATGAAAGGAAATTTTCAATCAAAGCTAATGTCATTAGCAAATGTTTATCAGTTGTTTACCAGATTTAGGACACACACATCACCAATAGTTGTTTATCAGATTTTGGGGACATTACAGATCAATGCCAAACTATAGCATTATTGAAAAAACAAACATAAAAATAAAAAATAAAAACAAACCTTACATAACAATTGCATGGTCACAGAATGGAAGCTTACAGTGCAATTGCTTAACTAACATAATCATTCCTAATATGCAAGGTTTATCAACAAGAGGAATAGGAGCAAGGGGTTTTAATAGTGATTCACCAATGATTTCATATAGGGAAGAGAAGAGTCCAGTACAGGGAAGATGGTCTGAGAAAGAACAGTTTTAGAAGAATTAAAGGTCATGTTGACAATAAAGAATGGAGATAACTTATCATAATGCTTAGGCAAAAGTGGAAAGATTAAAAATAATAATCATAAAATAGAAATTCAGAATTCTTGAAACAGGAAGTCAGAGCAAGATCAAAATTATGATAATATCTTCAGAGCTGAAGTGGAGTGGAGGAATTTGTCATATGAATTGAGTAAAATGAAGAGCTAAAGAGTGGGAAAATTAATGTGTTTGAAGAAGCCTCAAGAAACATGCTAAAGTCCCCTAGTGTGAAGACAGAAGTTGGAGGGTGGAACTCATTAAAGAAGGAAGGAGGATGCTCTGTTGGTCTGCATATGAAAGCTACTAACCACTAAGGTCTGGCGTAGGTGATAAATTTTGCTTGCCCTTTCAATGGTGGTTTTTGGAATACCTGCTCAACAATTAACATATTTCATTTCATCTTAAACTTTTTCCTTTCACACTTTTCTTATGTTTTGGTATTCACTGAGACCTGGCTCTCTCCTGATGACAGTGCTTACTTCTTGTTCCCTTAATCACCAGTTGAGGTCAGGGAGTCAGAATTCTTCTTGTTTCTCATTGACACTTCCAGAGCATCTTTTTCATCCTCAAAGAAAAATTTATTTCTCTTTCTACAGAAAGCAGGCAATAATACAAAAGATCTGTAAGTACATGTTATTTTTTATGTTGTTTATACATTCTGTTTATTTTCTGAACCTGTGCATTTATGCCTGCTTTCTGTAGAAAGAGAAATAAATTTTACTTTTTGTCAATTTTTGCTCTTCATTTCTACTCCATATTTTTAACTTTTTCCTATAGCATGATAAATACTGTTCTGATTATTTATTTATTTTCAAAATATAATTTAGAATATAGTAAAGTTCTCTGTAAGTCATCCAGTGTTCTAACCCAGAACATATCAGAAAGATAATGTGAATTCCCTTAAAAGTTACTGGATAATTATTCCATTCAGTAATGTTTTATTATGCATCTACTATGTTATAGATACAAGTGCTACATATATATACTGCTAATACAAAGACAAAAATGATGCATTATTTGTCAACAAGGGGTTTTTTAATATACATTTCAAGAGCTGGAAATTAAGCCATGAAAAAAGATGTCAAAATGGCAATTAACTTCCCCCTCTCTTTTTATGTAAACACTACTGCAGCGGGTCATTGTGGAATTCCAGAGCTCATTGTGAATGGACAAGTCATTGGAGAAAATTATGGGTACAGAGACACAGTTGTTTATCAATGTAATCCTGGTTTTCGATTGATTGGTTCTTCTGTAAGGATATGCCAACAGGATCACAATTGGTCTGGTCAGCTGCCATCCTGTGTGCGTAAGTAAGCATGGCAAAGGACAATGGGGGAATCCTGTTCTTAATTATAATTATTGTCTTCCTCTTAGGAAAGGCAAACATATTTCTGTTTTGAACATAGAGACATAAATCTTAAAATTCCCCTTCGGTCTTTGAGTTTCTTCATCTGTCAAATAATTGCTTTGAAATATTTAGTGCACTCATTTATCATATTTCTATTGATGTAATTAATTGACACCCAATCAGACAACTAGGGTCAAAGATAGAATTTGAACCCAGGCCTTCCTGATTCTAGATCTGGCATTTTTTCCACTGTATTATGTTACATAGCAATAGTAGGGGATATGATTAGAAAGATAGGTTGGTTCTATATTGTGGGGAGTCTTAATGCAAATACCAGAATGGTATACTCAGACTTTATTTGAGAACAATTTTACCTTGTAGTGCCTCAGGCAACTACCTAAGACTCTAAGTTGCAGAGAATTTGTGGATCTTTATTAGTAGAACATGTTTCCTCACCTGGGAGCTTCCAATTTCAGTGAAATCTTAGGTCCAGGCTAAAAAAATAAAAGAAGAGCAATAAACATGTTTATTAAATTGTCTTTGGGGTATTAAATAGTATTGTAACTAATAACCAACATTAGTATCTTTGGGGTTTTTTTTGTTGTTTTGTTCTTATAAATGCTCTCAGCTGTTAGCTGTGGTCACCCTGGTAGTCCAATTTATGGAAGAACAAGTGGAAATGGATTCAACTTCAATGATGTTGTAACATTCTCATGCAATATTGGGTATATCATGCAAGGTCCAACAAAGGCTCAATGCCAGGCCAACAGACAGTGGAGCCATCCACCACCAGTATGTAAAGGTAAGCCTTTTGATTGAAACATGTGCCATTCTGCATTAAAAAGAAAACTTAATTCTAAACATACTTTAAGAAGAAAAACATGACTAATAATTTGTTTGATATGTACATAATCATTATAATTGAGCTAACTTTGGTAAACTAATAGAAAATGCTGATTATATTAACTGCTTTAATGCCTCATTTTTCATTTTAGTAACTATGTTAGCTATTAGAAATAACTCTCAAAGAGGGATATTTTTCTCTCCAGCAGTGATTTGCTTTTTTTTTCTTATTGTTGCTTAATTAAAGGGGGAAAAAGAGAGAAACAGTCAGTACCCCTTCCATATCTATTTAACTTTATTACCTTATACTTAGACTATATCTATACATGAAAAGTGGGAAAATTTCAAAAAGCTATTTTTGGAAGATATGGAAAAACCTAAATTTGGAATGCATCTATTTTAAACACACACACACACACACACACACACACACACACACACACACATCTATCTGCATTTATATAAGAAATATGATTTTAAAATTACTTGGATAATTATCTATTCTTTATTTCATCTTTTAAAAACCTAAAGATATATGTGTGTGTGTATATATATATATATATATATACATATATATACATATATACACACACATATATACATATATATGTATATATGTGTGTGTATATATTTGGCTTCTTAAGTGGCTTCCTGAAGATATCATGAACATTTATCACATTTTAAATATTGTTCTAAAATATGTATTTTCTGCTTAGTTGTCAACTGTTCTGATCCGGGAATTCCAGCTAATTCTAAAAGAGAAAGCAAAATAGAACATGGGAACTTCACTTATGGAACTGTGGTATTCTATGACTGCAATCCTGGATATTTTTTATTTGGATCTTCAGTTTTGATATGTCAACCAAATGGCCATTGGGATAAACCCCTCCCAGAGTGTATCAGTAAGTAGATAATGCGTACTTTTCCTTAAAAATGTCATGGAAGCATTGTGTTTGATAAGTATATTTTTCTTTTAGATTTATCTTAAAAAAAACTTCTGTGAAAGTTTTTATTTATGTCTGAATTTTTGCTCAATATTTTTAAAATTCAAAACAAATCATTCTTTCCTCTTTTCTTTGAGTTTGAAACATTAGTTTTCTTCTTGTTTCTCTCTCCAGTCCTCTAGCCTTGCTTTTAAGTTGCTTTGGCTTTTATTTTCACATTTCTCAGGAGGTTAAAAGGTTGAAACTTTGAAACTGACTTTTTAAGAATGACATCCCTGTACATATATACCCATCTCTCTCTCTCTCTCTCTCTCTCTCTCTCTCTCTCTCTCTCTCTCTCTCTCTCTCTCACTCTCACACACACACACACACACACACACACACACACACACACACACACACACACACACTGAGATCATTCTCATTCTGTATTACTTCTTAGTAATGAGTTCCAAACATAAAGAGGCTCATTAACTTTGGTTTTTTTTTTTCATGAGTTGGCATGCAGTCTTTATGATCACTGTGTTACCATTTATATCCTGCAGCCATAACTTAGTACATATTATTCTAAATTTAAAATAACAGGTTCCATTAAGAGAAGTCCTTACTTTCAATCAAATTTGGGGGAGAACATATGTCAAGAAATAACATGTGGTTCTAATTATACCCATCTGTCTATCAATTAACAGATAAGTCCCTCAGACCTTGGCTCTTAGCTAATGCATCAGTTCCTAGATGGTGTAATAAGACTAGGTCTTAAGTTTAGAATGTAAATACATTGTCAGATATTGGCCTTACTGGCCTTTTCTTCTTTTCATGTTTCCCTTCCCTTTTTGTGGGAAGGAGGCAATGAGGGTTAAGTGACTTGCCCAGGATCACACAGCTAGTAAATTTCAAGTATCTGAGGCCAAATTTGAACTCAGGTCCTCCTGAATCCAGGGCTGTTGCTTTATCCACTGCACCACCTAGCTGTCCCCTTCCCTTCCCTTTTTATCCCACTTACTTTATAGTACATGAGACATCACATGATCTCCACACTTGAAGGCTATGTTGTGGTACAGATAGAGGGAGAGTCATCTAGGCAGGGGCCAAGCTCATAAGAACCTATTAAATTGGGTGAGCCAGGCTAAGTGGCAAAGTGTTACTCAAGAAAAAATCAGAGAGGAGGACTCATGGATGAGTTGACTTTAACCAGACTTCCACTCACTTTTCATTTCATTTCACAGTTTCAAATCCTTTAGTTCTATATAACCTTTACTTCCTAACACTTCTCTGCAAGGTCTGATCCTTTGTTCAGAGAATATATTGGGGTTAGTCATACAAAAGGATGAGTTTTCAAAGGCATAATTATATACACAAGGATTTACTATGTTGTCTCTTGCAGACCAAATTCACAGTGGGAAAACAGAAAGCCTTAACTCAAACAACATAATGCAGTAGCTGGGTCTGGGTCAGGGTCTCTTGAAAACCAACTTGATTTTCCATAAAGATTCAGTCTGGGTAAGCCAGGTGGTGCAGTGGATAGAGCAGCGGCCCTGGATTCAGGAGGACCTGAGTTCAAATCTGGCCTAAGACACTTCACACTTACTGGCTGTGTGACCCTAGGCAAGTCACTTAACCTCAATTGCCTCACCAAAACAAAAAAAAAAACACCAAAAACACAGAAAGTTTCAGCCCACATTCTTATTCTAGGTCCTTGCAAACTAAACACTAATGATCTGATAGTAACTTTTCAGCCTAAGTAAACTAACAACTAACAATGTTTATTCTCTTTAAATAGAAATATGTGAGGAAGTGGAGGAAGGTTGGGGGTCAGAGTTGGGGGCAGGGTGAAAAAGTAAGATGAAAGATGTCTGACCAACGAGTCAATACTGAATTGGGGTTAAGTTTGTGATTTGTTCAAAGTATTCAGATTTGGAGCGGGGGTGCAGCTAGGTTGCACAGTGGATAAAGTCCTGGATTCAGGAGGACTTGAGTTCAAATATGACCTCAGACACTTGACACTTACTAGCTGTATAACCCTGGGCAAGTCACTTAACCCTCATTGCCCTGCAAAAAACAAAAACAAAAACAAAACAGAATTAGGATCACAGCATTGATATGTTGAAAAAAAAGTAGAAAACTTGATAATTATGATGCCCTTTTCTTCAAGTTATTACCTTAGAACTAGTTACTCACCTTTTGTCTTCAGCTAGTCTTTAAAGCTGATGGAGGGTACTGATGTTGATATGCAATTATCTTCTCTATATTGGGTTTTCCCATTTTGACTTTGGGACTAAGAAAGGAAGCATGTCCTACCCACCCACTTCCACCTTGCCCTTTATCATTACATTCCAAATTTATTCAAAAAATATCTGAACATAGGGTTGGGGAAAGACTTACAGTTTTTCTTTCTGTCCCCCACAATTGTGGGATTTCAGGAGTTTCCACAAATACACCACACAGGTCTATAGGCAAACATGGGAAAGCAAACCTGTATTCATCTTTCCCTGTTTCATCTATCTATCTATCTATCTATCTATCTATCTATCTATCTATCTATCTATCTATCTATCTATCTATCTGTCAGTCTATTATTTATTTACTCATTGATTCATTTATTTGTTTGTTTTGTTTATTTTTTCCCCTGTTTTTGTTTCCTTATAATAATTTTTTTTATGGCTGCTTCCTATGCTTTGCTTCCCCTACAAACAACACTCCTAATGGGGGAACAGAGTGCAGATTCTAAAAGAATAGCTACTATGATAACCTTTATAATGGAAAAGTGATAGTTTGACATTAGATACAGTTATGTTTTATATGTATAAAAAGCAATCATGGGGCAGCTAGGTGGTACAGTGGATAGAGCACCAGCCCTGGATTCAGGAGAACCTGAGTTCAAATTCGGCCTCAGACACTTAACAATTACTAGCTGTGTGACCCTAGGCAAGTCACTTAACTTCAATTGCCTCAGGAAAAAAAAAAGCAATTATGCTTCCAATATAATTTTAAAATGTTTTGTTTTAGGTCATTTGATTGGTAATTAAAATATTTCTTTATCTTCAATAATTATGTATTGTAGTGATTGACTGTGGACACCCAGGAGTTCCTCCCAATGCAATCCTGTCTGGAGAGAAGTATACATTTGGTTCTACTGTTCATTATTCATGTATAGGAAAACGAACCCTTCTTGGCCAGTCAGCACGTACCTGCCAACTGAATGGACACTGGAGTGGATCACAGCCTCATTGTTCAGGTACTACTTTGAAAAGGAGGAAGACATATACTCAAAAACTTTCATGCATCAAGTATTGTTTTTCATTCTCCCAGAAATAGCCGCCCCAAAACCCCCCAAAACAAAAAAAAAACCCTAACAGCCTTCCGTTGCTATTAAATAAAAAATCTACTTGAGGAAAATAAATGATTTTATGTAAATCCAGTGGAATTTCCTTATTAAGTTGATATTTGGAAAATACTATTTACTATGATTATTGACATGATTTCTTTTAACCTATGAAATGCCTGATATAAGGAGTTCTATTAGGAATCAAATTTATATAAATGAAAGTACTCTGTCATAGAATGAGGAAACCAAAATTTAATATATTTTCATTAGAAGTTTAGAAAAGAATACAGTAGCTTGTCTTAGGAGTAAGCTTATTTCTTTGATTTCTGAAGCTAACAAATTTAGTTCAGATTTACCTTTTGAAACTACAGCTTACTTATACCTTAATTGTCAATAGTTATAAATGTTCAAAAAATGGGTCATATTTGTCCAATGAATAAAGCTTCAGATGTTTAACTTGCACTATAAGTTTTCATTTTATAATTTAATAGGAAAATAACTTTTCTATTAATCTTAATGGGGGTTACTATGAAAGACATACATTTTTTTATTTTTGTTTTTTATCCTCTGTCTCTTCAGAATTACTAAAGCAATTCTTTGATTTTTGTATTCTGTATACCTGGTATCAATCAACCAATCAAACACTGTGTTAGGCACCAGAGATTCAGAAACACACACAAAATCCCTACTTTGAAGGGAGGTTAAATTTAATACTGGCAGAAAAAAATGTACATGTAGAAGTACATACACAATAATTATATTCAAAATAATTCTTTGAGGTAAGGTAATACGAAATGGAGCATCAGGAAAGAAAACAAGATTCTAAATACAGGTGCTTAATATGTGCTTTTTTTGAGTTTAATTAAAAATTGACCCCTTGCCTACAAAACTGAACAGATGTCATCTCTTATTTTCTCTAGCTTTATCATTATGCAATATATACATATACATATATATGTATGTATGTACATATATTTATTTATGTATGTACATATATATGTAGTTATCCTTTATAACTGTCTAATCTGTTTTTAAGTATCTGCTAAAGAATTAATTCATTACTTATAACAATGTTCAAGATAACAATGTCTTAAGAAAAAAACTCTAGACATGTATATTTTAAAATATTCTTGGTAGTCTGATGACATGTTCTAATAGCTGAGAGCTTTATCTTGCATTTCTTCTGTATTGTTTCTGTATACCTTATGCTTATACATATGTATATATTGTATTTATTCTCATTGGTGAGAATTTTTGGTGGTATTTATCCATCCATTATGTGTTATATAATATTTCATTAAATATTAAGCTTTATTTACTTGTATACCTCCTACTATATTAGAGATGTTTCCTACTTGTCCAAGGGCTCAGCCCTTGGTCTTATAATAATAGCTACCTTTTATATCCCATCTTAAGATTTTCAAAGTGCTATATATTATGTCTCATTTGATCATTACTCTAAGAGGTAGATGCTTTCATTGTTTCTGTTATACAAATGAGGAAATTGAGGCTGATAGGGGTTAAGTGACTTGCCTGGGGTCACACAACAAGTGTCTGCAGTCCAATGTATACTCATTAAGTAAAGCTGACTGAATAAATGCAGTGAACAATGCTTTAAGTAACACTTTATATTTATTTAGCAGTTTTCAAAGCATTTTACATATATATATACATACTATGTATACACATATATTATGCATATATCTACATTTATACACACGTTACCACATTTTAAGCTTACAACATCCTTTGTAAGTATCTAAGGTAGATATTAACATTTTATCTCCAGTTGATAAATGGTTTGTCTAGAAGTAAAATGGAATACTTCGTGAAACAGTAAGTTCCTGATCCCTAGAGATCTTTAAATAGATGCTCGGTTAACTATTTAGGTTAAAGGTATGTTAGGAGATTCTTGATTAGGTATAAATCGGATTTGTAGCTACTACTCTCTCATCCAACTTGAGACTGCACTGTTTCAATAACTTATACTCCAAAAGTTCAGGCTGCTAGAAGTTCCTCATAGAGTCTAAACTAAGAGAATAAATACTAATTTAAAATGGGAAAAGTGCTGAGACTGGTTTATCTTCCTAGGAGTGCCAATGGTTTTTTTCTCCAAGCTGTGAGATTTAAAATTGGATATTAGATCATAAATCTCCTCTACTTAACCCTTCCCTTAATTCATCTCCCAGACTAGTAAATGGAAGAAGCTTCTGGTTTTCTAGATAGAGCCTTTATTGTATATAAGGTGTTGTTGATTAGAAGGATAGGAAAACAGAAATACAGTACAAATCGTCTTAAATCTAGGCTTAGTCTATATTCCTTATAAAAACTCACCAAACCGATTTAGGCCACCTTTGGAGTGAGTCAGACCGTCTGTGCCGCGCCGCCCGGAGTCCCGCCAAGCCGGCAAAAAAGGCTACTCCCCTTCTCTCCACCCCGGAAGTCAAAAAAACCCGGCAGGCAGTCTGACATGCGCAGCAGGCGGACTGTACCCGGCAGGCAGTCTGACATGCGCAGCAGGCGGACTGTTCATCTCCTCCCCAAAAGGGTGGTCCTTGAAAAACTGGCGTCTTTCAGTTATCCTAGCCGACTGTTAAAAACTTTCATATTTTACCACAAAGCTAATGGAGAAATTAGAACTGATTATGGCTTATCCCATAAATCTTAATGTGCTGATTACTGACCTACTCTTCTGTGATGTCCTTTTCCTGATCTAAACACTAACTTTTTTTATTTAGAATTTTATTTTCTCAAATTACATGTAAAAACAAATTTTAACATCAATTTTTAAAACGTTTTCCATATTCTCTTCCTCCTTCCCTCCCCACCCCTCCTTAAGAACTCATGCAATTCAATATAAGTTATACATGTGCAGTCATTTAAAATATTTCCACATTATTCAGGTTGTGAAAGAAAACAGACAAAAAAAAACTGCATAAAAAGGAACTTAAAAAAATTATGCTTCAGTCTGTATTCAGATACCATCAGTTCTTTCTCTGTAGATGGATTTCATTTTTCCGAAGTCCTTCAGAGTTGTCTTGATCATTGTATTGTTAAAGATAACTAAGTCATTCACAGCAGATCATTTTTACAATATTGCTGTTATTTTTTAAACAGCACATTTCACTTTGCATCTGCTCATGTAAGTCTTTACAGGTTTTTTTGATAGCATCTTGATCATTATTTTTGTATAATAAACTACATTTATATAATACTTGAAAGAAATATTTGCTTACAGTAAACCCATGAGGTTGATTATTGCAACAACAGTAATAGATAACTTTTATATAGTGCCTTATAAATGACAAAAAATGTTCTTCACAATAGCCCAGCAAAGTACCACAGGTTTTATCATCATCATCAATCAATCCTCCTCCTCATCCAATTATCATAAATACAACAATCCTCCTCCTCCTCGTCATCATCTTCTATTGCTCTAGCTTCTGCTTCAATTTTTTTCACAGTTGCTATTGCTAACTGTGCTTCCCTCCATCTTATTCCCTCCCCATGACATTTACTCTGTTTTCTATCTTCTTTCACCCTATCCATCCTCAAAAGTGTTTTGCTTCTTACTGCTCCCTGGCCCAATCTTCCCTCCCTTCTTTCACTACTCTCCCCTTATCCACTTCTCTTCCTACTTTCCTTCAGGGTAAAATAGATTACTCTACCCAATTGAGTGTGTATGCTATTCTCTCTTTGAGCCAATTCTGATCAGAGTAAGGCTCACTCACTCCCCCATACCTCCCCCATCGTCCCCTCCACTCCATAAGCTTTTCTGGCTTCTTTTATGTGAGATACTTTATCCCATTCCACCTCTCCCTTTCCCTTTCTCCCAGTGCATTATCCTCAGCCCTTAATTTTTTTAAAGATATCATCCCTTCATATTCAACTCACATCTGTGCCTTCTGTCCAAATATACTCCATTCAGTTTACCTTTTTATGCTTCTCTAGGGTCTTGTATTTGAAAGGCAGATTTTCTATTCAGCTCAGGTCTTTTCATCAAGAATGCCTAAAAGTCCTCTCTTTTATTGAATTCCCATTTTTCCCCCTGAAAGATTATAATCAGTTTTTCTGGGTAGGTGATTCTTGGTTGTAATCCCAGTTCCTTTTCCCTCAAGAATATAATATCCCCAGCCCTCTAATCCTTTAATGTAGAAGCTGCTAGATATTGTGTTTTCCTGACTGTGGCTCTGCCATCCTTGAATTGTTCCTTTTTGGCTGCTTGCAATATTTTCTCCTTGACTGGGGAATTCTGGAATTTGGTTATAGTATTCCTGGAGGTTTTCCTTTTGGGATCTCTTTCAGGAGGTGATTGGTGGATTCTTTCCATGTCTGTTTTACCTTCTGCTTCTTGAATATCAGGGCAACTTTCCCTGACAATTTCTTGGAAGATGATGTCTAGGCTTTTTATTGAACATGGCTTTCAGGTAGTCCAATAATTTTCAAACTATCTCTCATGCATCTATTTTTCAGGTCAGCTGTTTTTCCAAGGAGAGATTTCACATTGCCCTCTATTTTTTCATTCTTTTGGTTTAACTTTATTGTGTCTTGATTTCTCATAAAGTCACTAGCTTTCATTTGCTCAATCCTATTTTTTTTAATAAAAGTATTTTGTTATTTTCCAGTTACATGTAGTTTTCAACATTTTTTAATAAGATTTTCAATTTCAAATTTTTCTCCTTCCCTCCCCTCTCTCCCCTCCCCCCCAGATAGCAGGTAATCTGATATAGGTTATATGTATATAATAACATTAAACATATTTCTGCATTAGTCATGTTATAAGAAAAGAATCAGAGCAAAAAGGAAAAACTTCAAAAAATGAAAAACAACAGCACCAAAAACCAAAAGAAATACTATGGTTCAATCAGCATCCATATTCCACAGTTCTTTTTTTTTCTGGATTTGGAGATCCTTTTCCATCATGAGTCATTTGGAACTTTCTTGTACCATTGTATTGGTGAGAAGAATCTAGTCTATCACAGTTGATCAACATATAATGTTGATGATACTGTATATAATGGTTTTCTGGTTCTGCTCATCCCACTCATCATCAGTTCATGCAAGTCCTTCCAGGTTTCTCTGAATTCCTCCTGCTCATCATTTCTTATAGCACAATAGAATTCCATAACATTCATATACCACAACTTGTTCAGCCATTCCCCAACTGATGGACAGCCCCTCAATTTCTAATTCCTTGCCACCACAAAAAGAGCAGCTATAAATATTTTTGTACATGTGGGTCCTTTTCCCTTTTTTATGATCTCTTTGGGAAAAAGACCCAAAAGTGGTATTGCTGGGTCAAAGGGTATGCACAGCTTTATAGCCCTTTGGGCATAATTCCAAATTGTTCTCCAGAATGGTTGGATCAGTTCACAGCTCTACCAACAATGCATTAGTGTTCCAATTTTTCTACAACTTTTCCAACATTTATTATTTTCCTTTTTTGTCATATTAGCCAATCTGATAGGTGTCAGGTGGTACCTCAGAGTTGTTTTAATTTGCATCTCTCTAATCAATAGTTCAATCCTACTTTTTTTTTTAGTGATGTAATTGGGGTTAAGTGACTTGCCCAGGGTCACACAGCTAGTAAGTGTTAAGTGTCTGAGGCCGGATTTGAACTCAGGTACTCCTGACTCCAGAGCCAGTGCTCTATCCACTGCACCACCTAGCTGCCCCCAATCCTAATTTTTAATCAATTATTTTCTTTAGAGAGATTTTGTATCTCCTTTTCCATTTTGTCTTTTTAAGATGTTAACTTTTTTTCATGACCCTCCTGCATCACTCTCATTTCTCTTTCTATTTTTTCTTCTACCTCTCTTACTTTACCTTCAAAGTGCTTTTTGAGCACTTCCATGGCCTGAGACCAATCCATATTTTTCTTGAAAGCTTTGGATATAGGGGCTTGAACTTTGTTATCTTCTTCTGAGGGTGTATTTTGATCTTCCTTGTCACCAAAGAAACTTTGTAGGTTCTGCTTTTTTTTCTGTTTGCTCATTTTCCCAGGCTATTTCTTGACTTTTAACTCCTTAAAGTAGGGCACTGCTTCCAGGGTGCTTCCAAGCTTCAGGGGGTCCAAAGTGGTACAATTTAAAGAGAGTCACATTTACCACTCCCCTGGCCTGTGCTCTGGTCTGCAAGCAAACAAAAGCCTGCTTGCCCTCTGACCCAGAATAGAATCTTGTTTTACTGTGGCTGCAAGCTCTAACATTCATGTGCTCCTCCCCCACCTGTACTGGCACTCAAGACCAAGACCTGGATCCTAGCTCAGGCAACACAACAGAGTTCCACCTCAGCACCAGCATAGACCTTTTGATGCTACTAATTATTAGATAGTTATTTTTTCCCTTCCATGGGTCCAAGATCTTCCCTTTTCCAGTTATTATCCATTGATCCTTGTTCTCCCTTCTGGGGCCAAGAAAATAATTCCAATCCCCCTTCCACATTTATAGCCCTCAAATAATTAAAGATACTGATCATTTCTCCTTGACTACTCTTTTCACGTTATATTTCTTAATTTCCAGTAAGCAAATATCACATGGCATGAACTCCTTACCTATCACTATCCTTGCCTTCCTCTGGAATTCTCCAGCTTATGTGTTCTTCCTAAAATAAGATTCCTTGAACTGAACAGATTAAATGTCACATCTTTGTTCTGATTACGGAATGTTATAACTAGATTATCACCTTGCTGGTACTGGGCAATATTCCTCTCCTACTCTAACCTGAGATGGCATTAGTTTTCCTGTCTACTGTATCATACTGTGGACTCATTGACATTTCTTTCCACATACCACTTTGTCCCCCAAAGAAAATATTTTTCAGATTATAGGATAATAGCAAGATAGATCTAGTATTAGAAGAATCATGTATAGGTTATCTATCTCAACTCCCCAATTTTACAGTATCCATGGAGGCCTGGAGAGGTTAAGGCCAATAGAGGTTAAATGACAAAAGCCTAAGACCAAGTAGCTAGTGTCAAAGCCTGAATTTGAACTCATGTTCTATTAATTCCAAGTTCATTTTCCTCCCATTGAATCAGCAGAGTAGTTGCTGTCTAGTGATAACATGTACTTTTGAAGTTGAATTTTGAATCCAAGTGGAAAACTTACATTTATCTTTGTTAGCATTCATCTTATCTGATTCAGCTCAGTGTTCAAACTTGTTGTTCAGTGTTTGATCTGTCCCTCTCAAATTTATGTCATCTGCAAATATGATATACATGTCTTCTCTGCTTTTATCCATGTCATTATTAAAATATTAAATTAGTACAACATTCAAGTGCTTCTCCCTGAGGTATCTCCCAGTGGAGATCTTTGTCCAAATTGATATGAAACTATTAATTACTACTCTTTGGGCACAGCCATTCAAATTATTCTAAATCTAAAAAAAATCCCAAGTACTATTATTTCATCCAAATTTTTCTACTGTTTCCACAAGAGAGTATGAAAAATCCAGGTAAGATATACAAGAGCTTCCCCTGATCAACCAAATTAGGGGACCTATCAGAAATGGAAATAAAATTGGTCTAATATAAGCCATTCTTCATGAATTTCTGTTGGTTCTCTGTGACTGTCACCTCCTTTCTAGATATTCACTACCCATGTATTTAATTTTGCTAGGTATCAAACTTAAGTACACTAGTCCATAGTTTACATATTCCATCCTCTTGTCTTTTTAAGAAAACAGAAGATTTGCTTTTCTCCATTTGGATAATACCTCATACCTTTTCCATCATCTTCCAAAGATCACTGACTTCAGTCTCTTTACTTTGTGACCATGCTTCAGCTGTGTTCTCCCTTTGGCTCTGTAGACCCCTTCTATTAGTGACTTCCTCCCAGAACCTCCATTTTGTGGAAGTGCCCAGACCAAAGATCCCTCATTTTGTAGACTTTAATCACTATGCTCTCATGTGGGTACATCCCCCTCCCTCTACCACCAGCATTTTCAGCTCCCTTTTCTGAATTGTCTTCTCCCATTAGAATGAATGTAAGGTCTTTAAGAAAAAAGACTCTATTTTTCCTTATATTTGTATCCATAATGCCTGGCACATAGTATACACTTAGTAAATGCTTACTGAACTAACAGGGACTCCGTAATAATATCTTCCTGGTCTTTTAGTACCTGCGGATGTTGTTCATTAGAAACCAAGATTAGTACTCTTCACTTGAACTAAGTGGTCTCTTCCCATTTTTTTACTTACTATTATTTTTTATTTTTTATATTATTTTTTAATTACTTTTTATAGTAATTCCTTATAAGCTATTTGTGAGGGGCAGCTAGGTGGCACAGTGGATAGAGCACTGGCCCTGGAGTCAGGAGGACCTGAGTTGAAATCCGACCTCAGACACTTAACACATAATTAGCTGTGTGACCCTGGGCAAGTCACTTAACCCCAATTGCCTCACAAAAAAAAAAAAAGAAAAGAAAAAAAATAAGCTATTTGTGTTTGTCCTTTTTATCCAAAGATTATTCTCCTTGGTAGAGAAAATGAAACAAATGTAAGATTTAAGTAGTTTTGTGTCTTCTTTCTCATACACTTTCATTTTATCTGCCCTAAGAAGCAGGCCTATGCTGTCTTTGATCTTACTTTTTCTCTATCTACTATAACTAAAACAAAACAACCACACACAAAAATCCTTTGTGGTTGTTTTTCTTAGTGTAAGGGGCTAAAATTCTAGCTAGTCTGTCTAAAATATCTAATGAGTGGTCACCAATAAATTATAAGCTTTAGCAAGAGTTTAGACTTTTAGGCATTTATTAAGGAGAATAGGAATTTGGTGAAGAGAGAAAGAAAGGCCTAGAGAATCTATCTATCAAAGGGAGAGTGCATTTTAGCTTCACTCTCCATGACAGTCCTTATGAAAGAGAGCGAGCCACACCTCCTTCATCCCACAAGCCTCCTGTGAAACTCGCCACATCCCATCCACATGCAAACACATCTCCAAGCTAATTGGCTGGTAGCCTTGATTGAGAGTACCCACGAGCAAATGTCACTGCCTGATGCCAAAGACGTGACTGCATGGCTTGCCCTCAGACACCTTTTCCTCATGACAGAGCTTTCCTACAGTAACTTCCCAGCAGGTGGTGTCATTCCAATCATTACAGTAGCTTTAATCCTCCTGTTGCTAGTCTATTAAAAAAATTGATTTATTTTTACACCACATTCATTTCTGGCGGACTCCACCACCACCACATCATTTTGAAACCTTCCTTGTGAAAATATGAAGATAAAAACAGGTAAACAAATACATCCAAAGCAATAACAGTATTTGACATTGCATACCACATTCCCAGTGGTCTCTCCTACCTCTTTCTTAAGAGATGGGAACATGATATCATTATTTATTCATCAGGACTTTCACTGTTTTGTTATTTATTCATTGTTTGATTTTTTACTTATATTGTTATAATCATTGTTTATATGGTTTTTTGATTATGATTATTTTGTTCTACATTATTTCATCCAAATCTTTTTGTTTCTTTGAACTTTTACATTCTTAGAGCCCTATGCCACACCTTTATCACACCTCCCCTTGCTTCTACAATAATAATTAATAACTATTACTGTTACTAACAACAGCTATAATTTGTGATTAAAATTTGCAAACTCTTTACAAATATTATCTCTTCTTATTCTCACAGCAACTCTAGGAAGGCAGTGCTATTATTGTCCCCATACAGATGCGGAAACTAAAGCAGGCAAGTTATGTCCCTTGCCCAAGGTCACATAGCTAGGAAGAATGTATAGCAGAATTTTAACTAAAGTCTTCTTGAATTCAGGTCCAGTGCTCTCTATCTATTGCACTACATTTCTATAAATAAATATTTTTTTTTGTTTAAATCTAAGTTGGTTTGTGAGGTCTCTGTGCATTAGTATTTTTAGGCAATGACCAACTTTCTTCCTAATCCAAATTGCTTGACTGTGTCATAATTTAATTCTTAAGAGTTTCCATATTCTTCCTGGTTTGATTTCCCTTGTAGAATTTTAGTTCATGGTATTCTAATTAGCTTTTATAGGCCCTTTGATATCATGTCTATAAAAAAAATGTTACAGTATCCATGATTTTTTCTTCTATAACTCAGACATTTCCTTCTTAGATTACCATAATTTTTACTTAAGCAATCAGGTTCTCTTTTCTGGGGAAAATTCATTCCAGAATAGAATTTCAAATAGTTGGTTGCTCCATCTTTTTTTTCCTTCCATATTTTTTTAAAAAAAGAATAAGTATTATTGGTATATTTTGTTTCTAGAATACATGCATTTAGAAATTACTCATATTTCATGAGAGATCTCTTCTAACAAAGTAAAACAGTTAAGTAAATCTAGCAAAACAGTGATTTAATCTGAAAGTGAATACAACATTTTACATCTATAGCACCCTCCCACATCTCTTAAAAAAAAAAACAACACCTGAAATCTATTTTCTGTCCTTTCCATCCCCTAATCCTACCCTGTGGAAACAAAACAAAACAAAACAATCTCATAACAAATATTCATAGTTAAGCAAAATAAATTTCCTTAGTGGTTATATGTTTCCTTCTGTATCCTAAATCTCTTCCATTTCTTTAATATATAGTATGAGTTGTCTAGAATTATTAATAATTATTCTATTGCCCATAGTTTGTATAGCATTAAAGGTTTATTTTTGTTTTTAACAGTTTAAATTATTTTCTTGGTTTTGCTTATTTAGTATTCATCAGTTTATAAAAAGTCCTCAAAATTGTTAAATTTTATAATAATGGTAGTATAAATTGTACTTCTGGTTCTGCTTACTTTATTCTGCATCAGTTCATTTAACCTTTTCTATGTCTTTATAAAATAGTTTTTTTTTATTTGTTTTTGCCCAATTATATTCCATAACATTCATATACCATAACTTATTCAGGAATTCCTGTTTTCCAACATTTCCTTAGTTTCTAGTTTTTGGTCACCACAGAAAGAGATGTTCTAAGTGTTTTTGTTCATAAACAACCTTTAAAAGTTGATTTCTTTTAGAAATAGACCTAGAAGTGGTATAGCTGAGTCAAAGGGCATATACTGTTTAGTAATTATTTTGTATATACATTGTATCTATTCACAAATCTACTAACTTCATCAATGTGCCTCTTTTCCCATAGCCTCTACAACCTTTATCATTTTCCTTTTTTGTTATCCTTGCCATTATCACTACTAATCAGAGGAACACAAATTAAAGCAATTCCAAGATTCTACCTTATATCCTCTACCTTTTGAAGGAGAAAACTAACAATAAGACAATGCCCTAAATTGTTGTTTTTCTGCTTCTTACAGAAAACTCAAATAAGGACTAGATAACTGAAATTTGGAGCAGCTGGGTAACACAGTGCATAGAGTGCCATGCCTGGACTCAAGAAAACCTGAGTTCAGATGTGGCTTTAGACACTAATTGTGTGATCCTAGGCAAGTCACTACACCCTGTTTGCCTCAGTTTCCTCATCTGTAAAATGATCTGGAGAAGGAAGTGGATAAACTACTCCAGGATCTTTGCCAAGAAAACCTCAAATGAGGTCACAAAAAAATCAGAAACAACTGAAAAACAACAATAAACTGAACTTTTTTTCTAACTGCTATATCATGTGTATTTGCTAGAAATGTGATATAGTCTCTGAACTAATCTCTTCCATCTTTCTGTCCAGGCAATCTATAGTATACTTCATCAATACTATCATTCCAATCTCTTCTTCTATTCATCTTTCGCAATAGAATTTGTCCCATTACTAAATTTTGTCATGTCTCTCTTTTTGGTGATGCAATTGGGGTTAAGTGACTTGCCATGGGTCAAGTACACTTACAAGCTAGTAAGTGTCAAATGTCTGAGGACGAATTTTAACTCAGGTCCTCCTGAATCCAGGACCAGTGCTTTATCCACTGCACCACCTAGCTGCCCCAACCCCATGTCTTCTTTCTTCTTGGGTTAATTGTATCAGGAACTCTGTGCATTTAATGTCTTTCATGTCTGTTTCTTCTTAATGGTCAGTGTTTATTGCTCATCTCACATGATTTAGACATAAAGAGTGATACCATAGGTAAATTAGAAGGGGAAGGAGTACTTTACCTCTCAGATCTATGGAAAGGAAAATAATTTATGTCCAAACAAGAGATAGAGAATATTATGAAATGCAAAATGGATGATTTTGATTACATTAAATTAAAAAGCTTTTGTACAAACAGAAGCAATGCAGCCAAGATTAGAACAGAGACAGAAAGCTGGGAAACAATTTTTACAGCCAGTATTTCTGAAAAAGGCCTCATTTCTAAAATATATAGGAAACTAAATAAAATTTATAAGAATGCAAGTCATTCCCGAATTGAGAAATGGTCAAAGGATATGAACAAGCAGTTGTCAGATGAAGAAATCAATGCTATCTATTGCCATATAAAAATATTTATCCCTTATCTCATTCCCCCCACCAGTTATGTTTCTTTTGAATAAAGTATATTCTTCCATAGCCACGTTTTATTTAGGTGTCTTATTCTATCATGTCTTAGTCAAAACTGTGAGGTCAATTTTACCTCTCTGCATTTAGGATCTCACTTCATCCTTTTAGCCATAATTTGTCCAATTGTACATTTGAGATATTTACATTTGACATCTGAGGACATGGGTTTTATTACTGGCTCCTTTCTTGGATTTTGTCTACTATAAATTCCTAGGCATCTCTACTGCTATTTCTTGTCTAACATTTTACCTACTCTTTATGGTATCTATGCATATTTATACAGGTTTCTCCTTCCTTTTTTCTTTTTCAGCTTAAAGTTGTTTTGACTATATTTGTATGACCTCAGGGTAATGCATTATTACAAGCCCCTTTAAGATTTATTCCATCTCTGGCCAGAATCTTCCTATATTGTAAATTGTGTTCCAGAAATTCAATTTCCATTCTTAGACATCATCTTCTTTACCATATGTTTCATTTCCCAAATCTGATTTTTTACTTCATTAAATGTTGACTGTAAGTGATATCAGGTATATTACCTGTGTCTCTCGGGTTCCTGGCCAAGATTTCCTAATCTCTTTCATTGATTTCTAGATTTGTTCTGGAAGTATTGTTTGTGTCTATGTGGGTCACTGAAATGGGTAGTAGTGATCTGTTTTAATAAGTCTTAAGAGGTTCTCTAGAATATCTTGGAAAAAAGCTGAGAGCAATATATCTATTGTTGTGAGATTGAAAAATAATTGCACCTTACCATGAAGGAGAAGGGAATAAGCATTTGTGAAAAGCCTACTACAAGCTAGGCATTGTGCTAAGTGTTTTACAAGTTATCATCATTGCCATTTTACAGTTGAGAAAACTGAGGTAAACAGAGTGACTCGCCCAGGGTCACACAGCTGGCAAGTTTCTAAGGCAGCAGTTGAACTCAGGTCTTTCTGAATCCAGGCCACTCACTAACTGCTGCATTACCAGCTGCATCTAAAATCTCATCACCTAGGGGCAGCTAGATGGTGCAGTGGTTAAAGCACTAGCCCTGGATTCAGGAGTACCTGAGTTCAAATCCGGCCTCAGACACTTGACACTTACTAGCTGTGTGACCCTGGGCAAGTCACTTAGCCCCAATTGCCTCACTAAAAAAATAAATAAATAAATAAAATCTCATCACCTCCCACACAACTTCTTTACCAGATGATCTCTCACCTGAGAGCACCTATGAAACTACAGTATTATTTCTTGGAGTTTAAGCTGCTGCTTTTTCATTAGAGCACCCATCTTTTCTTTAGGACAAGCCTCAGCTTGCTTTCGTGGTTAAAATGTTCAGTGCTCAGTCCTACAAAATGGTTTTAATTTTTTTTTTTTATGACTTTTTCCCCCTCCTCCAATGGGCCATACATCAGACTTCTCTGCCTTTTCAAGTACTTATTCTTCTTGTTTTCCACACTGAAACCTTTCTACCAGTTTTTGTTTGGGGATTTGTCGTTACTGTTTTGTAAAGAAACTTTAACATTAAAATTGTGTCCACTTTAAAATAGATATTGTCCTTTTGGTCTTTTTACATATGCTAAAAATTATTCTTTTAACCTGAAGGTTTTAGAGGCATTCCTGAAATCCCTTTGTCTTCTCTTCTAGAAGAAAGAACAGTTTGCCTTTTGATCATAGATTGCAGTATTATGGAATTGGCAGGTCCAGGTCATCCCAAATTTCTCCCTGCTCTCCATACTTACTGGAACAGGGAGCTTTAGTCACTCAACTTTGTTGCTACTAGTTCACAATCACAACGACTATGGCAAACTGCTTATGGGTGATTTCAATTTCCCTCACCTCTTTAACTCTCTTAAACACAGTTAACACTGTGAAAAGTCTCTTTGGCAACATTTAACACTTTGACAGCCACACTCAATTACCTTTCTTTTATTTTATTACCGTCTTACCTAGTTTTGTGCAGCTAAATGACACAGTGGATAAAATGCTGGGCTTGGAATTAGGAAAAACTGAGTTCAGATCCTGCCTCATTCACTAGCTGTGTCCCCCTTGGCAAGTCATTTAACCTGTTTTAGCCTCAGTTTCTTCGTTTCTAAAATAGGGGAAAATAATTGTACCTGCATTACAGAGTTGTTGAGAGGATTACAATTAAATTAAATAATATTTGTAAGTGCTTTGTAAACATTTGTTAAAAAGAGGACTGTGTCCCCTGCTAACCAGAGTAATCTACAAGCAGAAACTGTGCTTCATGGTATCAGAATGAGGTGTTCCCCACAGCTTATGAAGCATGGTAAGAAACCCCAAGTTCCCCATGAACCAGAGCAAGGAGAAGTCAAAAACTATGTTCTTTGCAAACCAGAGTGAAGAATGTAAAAAACCAAAAACAAAACAAATAAACAAAAACCTGTGCCCCATGAAACAGAGTGAAGGACAGTTCAGTAGCACCCATTTTATTATTCTATTTAGCAAAAACTGCATGCATACATGCATGTATGGAAGCTATTTTCAGAATAGCCCACTCAAAATTTGGAAAGGCAGATATAGTTGGAAAATGGGGTGGGGAAGGTTGCACAGTCCCTGGACAGTTAAGATTTATTGACACGTCAGTTAGGTCTGACTTGATTTTCTCTCTGCTTCCTGGTTTGCAGGAACATATTCTTCCTTCCATTTGCACAACACAAATCAGCTGATAGTTCAAGCCTGGAAAGCAAACAATGTGATAGGGGGGATGTGGAACAGGATGGGTCTTTGCAGATAGGGATATCTCTTGGAAGGTCCATGAAACCCCAAATGGCTCAGCAATGTTGCAGACATGTGACAAAGTCTCTACGGATAAGAAATATCTCTGTAGATAAGGATGTCCATAGAAGGACCACAGATTCCTAGATATCTTTGGATCTGCTTGGTATGTGCTTTTTATTGACCTCAAGATTTTTGATATGTTAGGACAGTTTTTCATAGAGTTCCTCTGAAAAATACGGGAGTTCTACACATTAAAGTGCTAGATAAGTGCAAGTCAGAAGGAGAATTAGATATGAGATACAGGTTATGTTTTTTTTTACAAAATTAAAACATGGAACCTGAGATAGAAGTTTTCTTGTAACTGGTACAAAATTTAAGGAAAGGTATTTCCTGTTGAAACATGGGTTATTTTAAGAAAAACAATGTTCTAAGTGTCCTAATATTAATTGTTACTCTAGTGATGCCATTAAAATGTAAAATGGAGAGAAAGTGAATGGAAATTCCTGAAGTAAAATCTTAGTAGAGAACTGATATTTACAAATTATAGGATAATAACAATAATACTGTATAGTTCTAAAGATAATTTTATTTCTTTAAAATGCATTTTCTACCAAGAGCTAATACAACTGACAAATCATGAATAGATTTGTGTTATTTTCCAATCCCAACAGGTTCAAATAGCTATCTTGGGTACCAAATATACTTCGTGGCCAGAGATCTGTTTGTTTGTTTTACCATATGAAAAGCAAATTAGTGTGTTTGAGATGGAATCACTGATGTCGAATGTTTTAGTACTATGTGCAGAACCTGTTTGACCCAGACTTCCCTAAAGTAATAATTATAATAGAAAATACATGCATTATTCCTTTGTATAGGTGTGTATGTTTATATTAATATGTATAATCTAAATTCAACCATATGCATATGATCATATGTATGAAAGAAAACATGTTAGGGTTAGTGATATTCCAATTGGGCTAATAACAGCACCAACCTCACAGTGTTGTTATGAGGATTAAATTAGATAATATTTATAAAGCACTTAGCACATAGCCTGGGGCATAGTAGGCACTATACAAATGCTTATTCTCTTCCCTTCTTTTCCCCCAAGTAATTTTAATTATTATGATGTGGAAGGGGTTGGAGTAGGGACATAAAAGGAGGAGTATACATTTAGAAAGGCAGAATCACATCTTATACTCCGTCAGTTTTCATGCCTTTTAAAGTGTTAATGGAAAACATTGCTGACATGCAAAAGCATTGACAAGATAAATTCAAAACAAAAACATCAGGATTTCTAACCAATTTGTGGGTACTTGGTAACAAGTTTATAAGTGGATAGGCTATGGATAGAGCTATGCTAGAACCAGTTCAAAACAGGAAAGCCTAATATTATATTTTCATTGTGAGCATTTATACCCCAGAAATCAGTAAATATCACAAATCAGGACTTGATTTATTGATTATTGATTGCCTAGACTTAAGAAAGTGATGGAGAAAATGTTAGTAATGAACACAAACTTAAAAGTGTGTGCTGAATTCCCCCCACACACACACCCCAAGAGGATTGGTTGCTAAACATTTACTAGCATACACCTTGGCAACAGGAGAAATGTAGAAATGCCCACCTGTTGAACTGTACTGTACTTTTCTTAAAAGCTAATAAAAGCTCATGGGGAAACATCATTTGCTTTCTTTAGGTACACTGTACATTTCAACCTAATATTCATCAAAATTATTATCTTGGGGGCAGCTAGGTGGCATAGTGGATAAAGCTCTGGCCCTGGATTCAGGAGGACCTGAGTTCAAATCCAGCCTCAGACACTTGCCACTTTCTAGCTGTGTGAGCCTGGGCAAGTCATTGCCCTGCAAAAAAATAAAAATAAAAATATTATCTTAGAATAAGCATATAGGAAAAGAAAGTTACATCAAAATTCTTCTGTATTTTTGGGAAAAAAAATAATGTGCCCATGAACCTAAAATTATCTTTATATTCTTGTAAACTGACACATTCTATATAGATTATAAAACTGCACATGTATGCATATATTCATCCATTTGATAGCAGATTTGTTTATTTTCTTTTTGACTATGTAAATAGCTCATTCCTAGCCTCATTTCTTATCTAGCCTTAATCACTGAATGGGCATTGCCTCAGGCAAACTGAGACCAGGGAAAGACCTTAGCTTTAAAGGGCCAAGATCTCCCACCACATCTGGGGCCATCTCCAGTTGTCCTGGTCTATATCTTGCCATTGGACCCAGATGGCTCCAGAGGAGAAAAGAGTGAGGCTGGGGACTCTGCACTGCCCTGCCTCACTAAAATCCAGTTCGCTACAAGTCATGACATCACCTCCCCAATATCATACTCCTCTTCGAGAATAAAGGACAAATAACAACATATATCTGTGTGTGTGTGTGTGTGTGTGTATGTGTGTCCTATTAGAAAAGTTCTTTTAAATCCACCAAAGTCCTTTGATAACTCATTACTAATTATTCTTTATTATTAGCTATATTGATGGATCCACTTCTTTCTTTCTGCCTCTGACAGAAAAGACTCTCCAGGGGCAACTGATCATAAGTGAGTTAAGAATTGACAAAGGGTGAATTAAATTCTTAACACTGGAATTCAAAGGAATTACTACCTAGCCATAGAAAAGTTTTTAAAGTATTCAAAATAGTATGCCTAAACTTTAGCTTTTGCAAATTAATTATCTTGGCATATGGTGTAAGTATGTAAATGCCAGTCATCTTTGCTTAGGAGATAATGAAGCCAAGCATTATGAAGTAAAATTCTAGACTATGTGATATGTATCTACATAGAAAGATAGAATAGATAGAATATTGACCATGGAATATGTAAGAAATGACTTTAAATACAGCTCCTGACACTTATGACCTGGGTGACTATGGGTAAGTTATTTATCCAAACCTCCATTTTCTCATTTGTAAAATGGAGATGATAATTACCATAATGCCTACCTCACAGGGTTGTTATACTATTCAAAAATTTTACAGGCTTTAAAAGCCCTATATAAAATGTCAGTTCCCATTTCCTAGAATTTAGCTGCTCTAGCTAATAAGAAATAACATGTAATTGAAAAACTAAGAAAAGTCATGAATAAATTATCAAAGTCACTTGGTATATAGAACTATTGTCATTTAACTAATTTTCTTGTCAGTTATAAATTACACATTTTGATTGTCATGAAATTCTGGAAGTAGGCACCTAGAATGTTCTTGAAGTATATATTGCCTAATGAATGCCTCCAAACTCCATGAACATGAATAAAAATTCATCGAAATAGTAACCCTACTTTATGAAACCATTGTGTCCCCTTAACTTATTTCTTCAACATAGAGAAGTAGATCAAGTATAAAGTAAATGCTATGATTTCAAATGATCAGCTTGTTGTGTCAAAATATAACATTCAAAAACCATGCTTAATTCCAGGTGATGTGGCTGGTTCCTGTGGGGATCCAGGCATTCCAGGTCATGGTTCCAGACAGGAGAGTGACTTCAGGACCAAGAGCGTTGTCCGCTTCTCTTGTGAGACTGGTTATATACTTCATGGGTCAGAAGAAAGGACTTGTTTAGCCAATGGAAGTTGGACAGGAAGACAACCTGAATGTAAAGGTAAATTCCAGCTAAAGCTGGAAATTTCTTATAACTTGTGAATATACAAAACTTTGTGTGAATAAAACTAAGGGAATGTTTTCTTTTCACGTTACAGAAAAGCATGATTTTTACAATTTTGTTTATATAAAATATGCAGCAAACATTTATTCAATATAAGTATTTATGTACTTTGTATTTTCCTTTTTGTTCTGCATATATTGCATTTTTAAGCAGCATGCATATATTGCTATCTCTGTCTTTAGAAAATAAACTACTTGGGGGCATATGTTTTATTTTTTGCATTAACATACAAAACATCTGGCATACCTTAGGAAGTGCTTGTCAATTTATGAATTGATCTGTTGTGTGCAAAGCACAGTGCTAGGTGCTAGTGGAGATATAAGGTTAGACCTGATACTATTATTCTCCTCAGTGATCATATAGTCTACTAAAAAATAAGAGAGTAAAATAGATAGATGAAATATATGAGATTTACAGAATATGCTAAGTGTACCAGAGAGGTACAAGCAAAGTACTGTATAAATCTGAAGGGGAAGTCTGTTGCTGACTAAGGAGGATCAAGGATTCATTGATTCCCATAGGAGATACTTGAATTGAGTTTTACAGAATGAAATAGAATATCAACAGAAGAGAGGAAGGAAGGGATTTTAAGAAAAAGAACAACTTAAGCTAAAGGATTTTGAACTTAATTAGTTAGACAATAAGAAGCCACCAAAGATTTGTTAGAGCAGTGATATGACCATATCTTTGTATAAGAAAGACTGTAATATAAGTGGCTGCAATATAAAAGAAGGAGTTGAGAGATAGAATGAAGGAAAATGTATAAAGAGGATGTTGCAGAAGGCCAGATAAATTATAAAGGGGCTCTGCACTAACTTGGTGACTATGGGACTAAAGAAGAGGGTAGAGATGTGGGAGATATTTTAGCAGCTAAGATGAAGACAGTGCCAACTCAGGATAGTTAAAAATCAACAATTAAGTCCCCAGGTATGTCCAGGAGGAGTTTGCCACTGCAATTCACCACAGGATATAGTGTCAAAAATTAAATACGTTTTATTCTGCCTGTCTCCTACAAAATAGTAATAATAATAATAATAATAATAATAATAAAACAGATGAGAGATTTTATATAATTTTATAATATCTCCTACAATTTGTTTCCATACCTGTTGTCTTCCTATGAACTGTTAATATGAATATATGGATCACCTGGATTTAATGGAGATGCCTTATTATCCCAAAGTATTTTTTTTATGAAACCCTGGGTTAATAGGAGCAAAATGTCCTTCAAGTGAACTCCAAACTGAACCCAGATAGCTTACTGATAAATGTCCCTACCTGGTAACTTCTTTTCCCAAAGGATAGCAAGTCCCTATCTTATGGAGAAATCTGGGTGTCTTCATCCTTGACAAACCCTTTTTTGGAATCCTGTAATCCTGTCATAATGCTTCAGTATTTCCTCCATACTTGTTATAACTGAAATTGCTAAACTGCCTTTGCTTTTGTATCATACTTTCAAAACTGATAATACTCTGTAACCCATGGATAAAAAACCTTCTATATCCTCAGAAAGGGGGAGTCCCTGAGCTCCCTTCTCCACATGATCATGATTTCTTTCTTCTTGGGACAGTTTTTTTTTTTTTAGTGAGGCAATTGGGGTTAAGTGACTTGTCCAGGATCACACAGCTAGTAAGTATCAAGTGTCTGAAGTTGGATTTGAACTCAGTTCCTCCTGAATCCAGGGCCGGTGCTCTATCCACTGTGCCACCTAGCTCCCCCAACAAAATTAATTTTTATTATGTTTTTCCAATCCATTCTCTGATCTGGTTTCTGTGAGCTATCTACTTCTGGTAGGAGAGACCGAAATAGCCTTCTCTGATCTGGGTGAACGATTTGTAGGAGATCTCATTGATGTCTCTGATCTGTTATTTATCTTGTAGGAGGATGGGTACGAAAACTCTATTAAATATTCAACAGAACAAAACAGATCAAAGAACATAATATCTCCTACAGGAAATACCAGGTCAGAGACAGATGGAAAAAAACAAAACAAAACAAAACATAATACCAATTTATTTTTGTCTCAAGAATAAATACAAGCATCATCATGCTGGAGTATCCTTTCAAGGGAGCTCAAAGACTCCCTCTTTCTAAGAGTTTTTAAGTTTTCTTTGCTCATTGGTTACAGAATAACTTCATTAGCATGATACAAATCAACCCAATGCAAATACTAGAAATTAAACAATAAAAATCAGTTTAACAGAGGCAGCTAGGTGGTGCAGTGGATAGAGCACTGGCTCTGCATTCAGGAGGACCCGAGTTCAAATACGGCCTCAGAGACTTAACAGTTACTAGCTGTGTGACCCTGGGCAAGTCACTTAACCCCAATTGCCTCACCAAAAAAAAAAATCAGTTTAACAGCTCAACTTAAAGCAGATGCTATGTTTAGATTATGTGGAAACAGGAAGGCTATTATCAAAGACAAGGAGGTCTAGATGGTTGATCAGGAGATCTGATGGTTCATCTATTTACTTTCTTGGGGAAAGAAGATAGTGAATAAGAATTTCAAAGGGGCATTTAAATGTGTTTATTCTCTTGGGGAAAGTAAATAGAGACTTTCTGGCTTCAGTTTGAAGTCTTTGAGCAAATGGCATTTTGTTCCTTTTAATCCATTTGGATAATAAAGCAGCTCCATCAAATCCAGGTAACCCATACATTCATATTAACAATAGCTTTTAAAGTTACTTACAAGAACTTAGAACCTTACTTCAAGAAAGTATGGAAAACGAGAATTAATGAATGATTAGATTAGAACCTACAAAGTGATCTTTCTGCCATAGCCAACTTGGTTCCAACAAGACAATGTATAGACTTGCCTATTTCTTAAATCTCGAGGTTATCAGGGAGAATGAAACCTTTAAACAGCAAAGAATGTCTTGCAAAGGAAAAGAAGGGTCTAAAAAGGTAGAGGGAAATTCAGACTAGTATTAGGAATTAAAAAGGGAAAACAGAGAAGAAAGGGGGGAAGGACCACAGAATACATGTAAATAAAATAAGACGATGAACTCTTTATAGGGGAGAAAGGAGGTGAAACTTGGGAGGAGACAAAATTAGATTGTAATCCTAGACTACAAATATATGATGCATAATAATTCTAGACCAATACCCCACTTGATGAGAGAAAAGTAAGAGTGATTGCCCAGTTACAACCATCCACCTATTTTCTATAAGGGCAGAAATGGAAGTCTCTCTGGAGACAAAGTGGGCCAAATCCCAAATCATATCTATTTAAATATAGACCCTGCTACAAACATTTCACTTTGGATGCCTTTGGCTTGCTTTAAACCCTTACATGTGACAGCTGGTCCACAAGAATAATTTCAAACTAATTCCTGGTCATTTTCTTGAATTCAGAACGTGGTGTCTCAGCTGCATTGTTAATCCACTGCTGGTCAGGGTCAACCATGCTATTAGTCAGGACTGATTCCAAAATATTATCTCATTTTATCCTCACAACAACTCTGGAAAGTAGGTACTATTATTATCCATTTTACAGTTGAGGAAACTGAGACAAACATAAAATAAGTGACATGCCCAGAGTAATACAGCCAGTAAGTGTTTGAAGACAGATTTGAACTCAGGTTACAGATAAGGAAGCTAAGGCAAAGAGGATGAAGTGACTTGCCCAGGGTCACACACCTAGTACCTGTCTGAGGCCAGATTTGAACTCAGGAAGATGAATTTTCCTGACTACAGGCTGAGCATTCTGTCCACTATGCCACCTAGCAAGGTAATTCCTTAATTTTTGTAATTTGATAAAATTACAGGGGCATGATCCTTCATTTAGAGCTTTGTATCTTCTGTAGTCTGGATGATAAGGAGAAGCTTTGATTCATTGGTGAGTTCTCCAGTTTGAGATCAGAGAGTTTGTATCTTTGCTCGTAGAGAGTAACTTCTAGACAACTAGACATGTGCCCTAGGGACTTGCTGAGAGGCACAATAGCGGCCTAATTTGATTTGTCCTAAATGGCTGGATTTCCCTCCAGATGACTTACTGACTGAGGCAGAAACACATACTATGCCTGTGGTCTATAAAGATAAGTGATTCTATCCTCTTTCCTTCTTTTACTTTTGAACTTTAAGATAAAAGTACAATAAGCTTAGAGGAAAAGATTTCTCCTTTTCCTTATAGCAGGAGAAAATGGAAGACTTGCAGCAGGAGGAGTCTGGCCTATGTTCCTCAGACCAGTTTGAAACTGGAGTTCTTTGATCTTTCAATTTCTCACTCCCACTCCTTCCTTCTTCCTTTATGTTTTCTGACAACTGGCTAGCAACTATCAATCATTATTATTTTTTCATTTTATTTTTATACAAATTTATTATCTCTTTCTCCCTCTCTTCTATCCTCCAAGTAAATAATAAAAACAATAAAATAAAATTCATAGCAAAAATGTAAGATTCAGCAAAACACATTCCCACATTGCCCATGTCCAAAAGTGTATGTCTCATTCTGCATTTTATGACTCCTGGTAAGAAGAAGGTAGCATGTTCTATCTTTAGTTCTCTGCCATTGTGGTCTATCATTGCATTGGTCAGATTTCTAGAATCTTTCAAAGAGCAACTAATAATACCAATAAATGGATATTTCTAGCCTTGTGGCTAGAAATTTTACCCTCAGGGGTAAAATTCAAGACCCAAGACTCCACCCCACCTACTGCCCACTTGGGTACAATCCTGAGGGCCTGACCCCAAAGGGATCAAGTTCTCTTAGCATTATTATTGCACACATTCCAGAATAAAACTACAGGAAACTTTCTATGACAAATTTTGTATATGATCCATGTGTAGGGTTTTCCCATATGTGACTTACAACGTCCCTAGACACCCAGTATGGGATTTGCTACATGGGCACTCAAGGTACAATATGAATATTAGGCATGTAATTTTTAAAAAGAATTTCCTTCACAAAGATAATATGGAAGAGGAAAAAGATTGAACAAAGAGAGCCCATTACAGTCATTATTCTGTAGCCAGAATGTTAAAGCTCCTTTGTGAGACTCCTAAGCAGATATTTTTATGTTCATCATAGTCCTTCACTGTCCGAGCAATTCATAACAGTTATTGTGGATGGTTGGCAAGGTCTAGATTTCCTGCCCCTCTCTAATATCTTTAGTTTTCCAGTTTCAGGGTCATGATCCTGTTAGTGGTTCTCCTTTCCTTTGAGAAGCAATCTGTTAAGGAAATCTCTCTTTGAGTGTCTGGTTCCTGACTTTAGAAGTCAGAAACCCTCATTCAATATTACCTTCAAAGTAGGTTAGCAAGAAACTAAATAATAGCGTGGAGAAACTAAAAATCTGAACTTTTCTCACTACTTTGCTGGGACTTACTTGGACAATTAGATCTGATGCACAGCAGGTTGCCTCTCTAGTAATCCCAAATTTCTTCTTTCCATGGAGAGTTCAAATGGTTACAGTTGTCCTTTAAATTACTATATGAATCTCTAGGGCAAAAATGGTATGGGTGAATGAGTTGTCTCTCTATGAACCCCAAACAATTTCCTTCATTAATGGAGTCCAAACGAGTGTTTTTCTGAGTTTATGAGAGTATATTGGGCCCTAATGAAAAAGTGAGATCCACTGGAGAAGGGAGCAAATTAGATTGATTTTTTATGGGCTATGAACCACATTTTCTTCTCTTTTTGATCACTAAAACAAGGCCTTCCTATTCACAACATGATTTGTTATAATGAATGTTTGCACAGGAACTAAGGATCATTTTACCTTTATTTGGTAAAAGGTACAAGGTACATATATTACCTGGAACAAAGTTGTATATTAGCTATAGCCCCAGATTTCCCAGAAGGAACTTTAAGAGGGGCAAAACTAGCCAGAAATATGATTTGGTGAATTAGTCCAAAGTTGATCCAAGTCAATTTAAACTTAAAATATGAGATTTCTAGGCCACGGGCAAAATTAACAGGATCTATTTTAAAAAATGAACATCAGTGAATGTCATAAGAAGGTATAGCCATGAATATTAACATTAGCTGTTTGATCATTTCACAGGTTGGATATCATTTTCACCACTGGGTTCCTTAATGGTTTCCCATTCCTTAAACATCCAGTTTCTTTTATTGTTATTTAGACTCAGCTTTGCAAGTTATATTATTTGGGGATTACAACTGATCTACATCGCTCTTTGAAATATCATATTCCAGCTCTTATTTCATAATGTGCCTTGCTCCTTGATTGTGTGAAAATATAGAGAGATATATTCAGTACTACTGACCATGTTTTCATTATACTGCTGGGTTAAGTTATTTTACTGAGTCACTCTTTTACCAATTATTGTTAGCAAACTATTGTAATGGCTTAGGATGGTGGTCGTGAGGTCAGTGTAAATTTTTTTTTCATTTCCATTTCCATTATGTAAGTTTACTGAAACCTTAATAAAATATTGGCTTAATCAAAAAAAAAAGAAATACCATATTCCAATTTTTCCTATCAATTCTTGTAACCACAGAGTTAGAACAATCCTACACTATTCTGATTAGATCTCCTTATAATTTTAAGGACTGTTTTTTACCTTGCTAAATGCAAAGTTTATTCTTTCATATCCAAATTCTGATATCTGATTATACTCTTACTTGGTTATATGTACTTGGAATAGCTTCCTCCCTTTTGCCCCATCCTCCATACAATCATTGCCATGGGACTAACTCCAAAGGATGTTACCGGAAGTACCACTTGGGTATTGGGAACTGCTGTTGTCAAGTCATTTTTTTAAAGCTGTGTTTGACTTTTTGTGACTACATTTGGGGTTTTCTTGGCAAAGATCCTGGAGTGGTTTGCCATTTTCTTCTCCATCTCATTTTACAGATGAGGAAACTGAGGCAAACAGAAACAGGATTAAGTGATTTAGTGTTATGCAGCTAATAACTGTCTGAGGCCAGATTTGAACTCAGGAAGATGAGTCTTCCTGCTTCTAACCCCAGTACTCTATGCACTGTGTCACCTGGCTGCTGTGGTATTGGGAAAAACAGAGGTCTTTGATTATGTTTTGCAAGGGGAGAATGTACAAGAAATTACCAGGAATGAATGACTTATGAAGTGATCCTCATTTCTATTTTGTTTATTTTACAATGGTTTTGCCTTGGGTTCTTTTATTCTTTAATTGGCATTGTTGAGTTTTCTACATTTGTGGGCTTATTACTTGTATTATTGTAATACAATTATTGTAATTATTGTAATATTGGAGCAGTTATGGGGGCAACTAAGTGGCACAGTGGATAAAGCACTGGCCTTGTATTCAGGAAGACCTGAATTCAAATCCTTCCTCAGACACTTGATACTTACTAGCTGTGTGACCCTGGGCAAGTCACTTAACCTTCATTGCCCCGTTTAAAACACACACACACACACACACACACACACACACACACATACGCGCGCGCACACACACATATATATGTGCATATATATGTATATGTGTGTATAAGAAGTCACAAAGACCTGAGTTCAAATTTGGCCACTGATACTGTGAGACCAGCAAGTCACTTTACTTCAGTTTCCTCATCTGTAAAACGAGGTGGAAAAGGAAATGGCAAACCACTCTAGGAACTTTACCAAGAAAACTCAAAATGGGGTCACAAAGAGTCAGACATGACAGCAACAATTGAACAATAGCAAATTGTAATATTTGGAACAGGGGTGGCAGACTGTCCCCATGAGAACCTTTACTCCTGCTACCTTCTCAGGATTCCCTTCCTAAAGTCTTTTTTTTTTTTTTAAGTTCCATTAAAGATATTCTCCTCTTATTTGTCATAATAAAGCAGTAACCTAAGGTTTATTAAGTCAATGCAGCAAAGGACACGTTATGATAGGACTTTACAAGTTGGGCCACTTTTAAGCCCACTAGGGCTTAAGCACACTAGGCTTAGTGAGAAATGGGGAAATTCAGAACAGTCATGGGAAAGAGATTTGAAATACTTACTAAAGCAAAGCTGTTGATTTTAGTAGGGCAGAGCAGTGAGCACTAGAAGGAAATGAAGAGAGAAGGGTATAAAGTTAGGCTGGTAGCAAGAAGTCAAAATAGGTCAAAGCTAGTAGAGGGGTTGGGAGAAGGAAGTTTGGCATATGGGTAGAATATAATTTGGGGACGATCTGGCAATAATTGGTTAGCAGATGTCAAGTAGTCTCAGGAGAAGTTAGTGGTATGTCACAAGAATTCTGCCAAAGAGAAGCAGGGCTCTAATTCTTGGCAGGGCACTAACAACTGGGAGTCAGGAAAGCCTACATGTCTGAACTTTGAAGGAAACTAAGGATTCTGCAAAAGAGTTGGGGCAAATGAAGCATTCAAGGCTTGGACAATCTGTGAGCAAGAATGTAGATGGAAGATTGTACCTTGAAGAACAGTTAGCAAGTCACTTCTGATCATATCTTCTTATTCACTCAGTACTTTCAAAAGAATTTAGTTCAGCTAGTCCTGGTGACCTGAATTCATCAGGGCAACAATGTGCTATCTTTCTATTTACATGAGTATTACCTGAGTACCTTGAGTGTTATTTCTTTTATTCACTATTCATATTCTTTCCTGATAATCCAAAGATTATTCTTTGTCAAGGAAGTATAGGATTTAGAATCAGAGAAATTCTTCCTTCTTTCCTTTTTTTTTTTTTAATTTTGTCCCTTGGAGGGCAGCTAGGTGGCGCAGTGGATAAAGCACCAGCCCTGGATTCAGGAGGTCCTGAGTTCAAATGCAACCTCAGACAATTGACACTTAACTGGCTGTGTGACCCTAGGCAAGTCACTTAACCCTCATTGCCCCACCAAAAAAACCCACACACAACAAAAATTTTGTCCCTTATCATCTTAAGTAGTATTCCTTTTTCTTCTCTTTTTACCCTACAGAGTTTAGACACTCTCATTTACACACACACACACACACACACACACACACACACACACACACACACACACACACAAACAGCTGCTTGTTCTCCTTAACTTTTCTCATCTACATTACCTCATTCCTTGTTTTAATGATCCTGATTCTATTCTTACAAGACTGTGCCTCTCTTTATTCTTTCTCTATTGCCTATGCTTTCTTTCCTTTTCAATTCATGTCCTCCAGACCAGATGTCATGCTATCAGTAAAGTATGTTAAAAAGGGATAGGAGATAGAAGTTATGAACAAGGAAGATCCAGGGAAAAGTATAATATGTATTCATTCAGAAAGAGTCAAGGGGCCAGGAGATGTGAAAGTTCATAAAGGTCTTCCAGAAAGTGTTCAGTACAACTTCAGATTGAGTTCTGGAGAGACAGGCCAGTACTTTTCATACAAGGAAACTTGATGAAACAGAACTGATGCTTTATACATTCATGAAATAAGGCAGAAATACATGGAGAGCTGAGTTTGCTTACTGAATCACTGATGTATAAATAATGCTCATATTCAGAACCCCTCACAAGCTATTGTAAAGCAACTAAAGCAGTTTTTGAGCACCATTTGGCCAATGTTTTCAAGTGCTTGACAGCTTGGAGCGAAAGGAGGGAAGAATTGATGGGAAATTAAAGAGATGAGAAAATTGCTGATTCTAGAATCCCGGATGAGAAAGAAGGAAAACAGTCTTTTTTGGATGTCTCGTTGGTGATAACTATTTTATTTTCAGATCTACATTTTTATTAGAAAAAAGATAATTAACATACAAATAAGATGATATTCTGCATTTGAATGTGTTAGGATTTTATTGCCATAGACCAATGGCCATAGCAAGATTTACAAAGGAAATTAATGAATGAAAAAGTATTTATTAAGTACTTAATATATGCAAAACTTTATATTAAATGATGGAGATACAAGTAAAAAAAAAGATATTTCCTGCTTTCAAGGAGCTCATATCATTTGGAGGAACAATGCATGAAATAAAGTTCAATTGCAGGGCAGATGGAAAGTCCCAGAATTCCTAAGGATGTATTGGTGGGGTAGAAGGCAAATCTTAAAGTTCCTCAGGTTATATAAGTAGATAAAATGGCATAGTGTGAGTGGATGGCAGGGAATAAGTGGAAAGGCCTTGAAGTCCTTATAAGCCAGTGACTGGAGTAAAAGATAATGTCTGGTAGTCTTCTATCTCATGGGAAAGAAAGGAATTATTGACTCACATCTCACTTAAGCGCTATGAGCAAACAGCCCAGTCAAGCAAAGTGGAAAGGCTAGGAAGTATCTGTCCTAGATGATTTCTGAGAAGTAAAAAGTAATGTAATATGGTCAAAACTGAATAAAGAGTGAAATTTTGAAATAATATGTCATTATATTATTTTAACTAAAATGTATAAAATAATTTTAGCTTTGATTCTTAAGACACATAATGTTCAAAGCCAAGTGAACAAGCACTTATTAGGGTAAGAAGCTTATCAGTGTTTCAGTGGACTAGATAACTTTCAAAGTGCCCGAGGCAGAAGTTCTCCCAAGCACTGGAGGGGTAATTGAGTATAGTATTTACCTTTCCTTAATACCCATTTACTTCACTTGGGAGATACCACTTGGTTCTCCTAAAAATGCCTACAGAATATTTGCTTTCCTTTTCTTAATTACCCTAGGGCACTTTTATATTTTGTAAGTCTGTACCTTCATCTACTATTTTTCTTTAAACATAGATTTAAAAACATCCTACTCTACACATAATGCTTTGATAAAGAAAACTCATTGTCTGAAGGCACTGTTACATTCTTGTTGGGCTACATTTTCAGTAAAGCAGTAGGTAGAAGGAACAGAACACCCTCTTCTCTTAAAACAAAAAGTACAAGATTTTAGTTGCATTAAATACAACATGGGGAAAAAAAAAGGAAACAAAGTTAAAATACTCAGCTGAATTAAAAGTATCAACAAAGCTATGGGTATTTACTTCATCCCAAGACAAAGCATTTTCAGCATTGCCATTTATCAGCAAGAGGGATGATAGAAAGTATTTTTTTTTCCCCTTCTGAAGAAGGGCCTGATAGATAGTGGGAGTCAGAAGCTGCCCAGGAACAGAAGCCAGGGAACTTTATCTCTCTGAGAAATGGATAGTGGTCCAAGGTAGATGTTCAACCAGTTTTGAGTTGATGGAAATGAAGAGTACTACCTACCCCCAAATGAATATAATCATGAACACTGTCCCATGTAAGGAGTGATCTCCTGTCTAGAATTTAGTTTGCCTGGATGTACCTGTCAGCCAAGTTGTGGAGGCAGGGAGTAGTTATTATCCTATCCTTTCTTTACTGTGTTCTCTGCCTTGTTTCTTTTGTTCAACCTGCATTGCTACTCCAGTCAGTTATCTACTCTATTTAAACCTTGTTTATTTGCTATCTGTACTGTGATGAAGGGTTTGGTCAGATAAAGATAATCTAGGTTTTGTCACATTCTGAGTGTTTTCTGTGAAGCAGTGAACCATGTAAGGGATGAAACATCAAAATGGAACCTGAGATCAATTGCCTTAGACCATGAATTATTACAGCAGCCTAATTTATATTTGAATTATCAGCAAAACTTTAAATTACGTTCTATGTATTTTGATATTTAGCTGTGTGACCCTGGGCAAGCCACTTAACCCTGTTTGCTTCAGTTGTCTCATCTGTAAAATGAGCTAGAGAAGGAAATGGCAAACCACTCCAGTATCTCTGCCAAGAAAACCCCAAAAGGGGTCACAAAGAGTCGGATGTGACTGAAAAATGAATAAGTAACAACAACAACATTCTAATTATTTGAAATCCATATGTGATATAGATGACAACTGGTTCAGAATATCCTATCCTTGAAATATTCTATTATAGATGGAAACATGCAGTATATAGAGGCATCTCATACCATAGTAGAGAGAGCACTGCACCCAGAGTTAGGAAGACCTGAATTCAAATATGACCTCACACTTAGTAACAGTGTAACCTTGGTCAAGTCACAACCTCTGTTTGCCTGCTTCTTCAATTATAAAATGGACATAACAATAGCATTTACCTCAAAGAATTATTGTGAGGATCAACTGAGAGATTTCTAAAAAAGGTTTATCACAGTACCTGGTACATAGTAAATGTTAAATAAATGGTTATTCCCTTCTTTTCCCTTTATAGGTGTGAAGTATATTAAGAGTTTATTAAAATGTATTTTTAAAATTTAACTACAATTATTTTAGTTTATGTGTAGTGGATTTTTATTCTACCTAATCTTGAAATAGAATTCATGATCATTTAATTAAAATGAGTTATATATCTGTATAAATCACATTATAAATGAATGTCTATAATATTTAAATAGCATATTTTTATACCCTTCCCATAAAAGAAATCAAATAAAAACAAACCTCTGTGGGAGCTCATTATTGTTACAAAGCTTATCTTCTAATTTTACACTAGGTGTATTTTTAGTATAAGGCACAGAATTTTATAATTCTTTCTTCAAGGATTTTGTGATGCCTGGAGGCTATGCTATTGAGTAATTACTGCACCACACACGTTTTTCACTCAATTCAACAATAAAAGTCTGAACAAGTAGTCCATAATGCAATTTACATTCCTAGTAATTAAACTAATAAAAACCACATAAATTCATCTTGAATTTCAAGCAATCCTAAAACATGGTGCTTTGTTTATTTTTAGGGTACTTTATAGCGCCTTTGGGTAATTTTTAGTAATTATTTAGTCATTAACTTTTTGTGAGAGCTTCTCTAATTGCTGTGTTATATACACTCTTATCAATTTGCTTTATAGCTGTGCAGTGTGGTAACCCAGGGACTACTGCCAATGGGAAAGTGTTCCGTATAGATGGTACAACATTCTCCAGTTCAGTCATTTATTCCTGCATGGAGGGATATATACTTTCTGGATCATCAGTTCGGCAGTGCACAGCCAATGGAACATGGTCTGGATCCTTGCCCAACTGTACAAGTAAGTTAAATTTTCAGTAACTTGTTTTCATATATATTACTAGTAATGAAGGGAAAAATGTTTTGACTATTTCCTATCACACAATACTGTGTTTATAAAGAGAAGATATTTATGGTTTAATAGGTTTCGAAATGAGGGAAGTATCCTAGCATTAGTGTTTAAATGAATTGTTCCTCATGAAAATGTTCATATTAACACTAAAAAATTTGGAGAAAAAAAATTTTTGAAATTTTTATAATTCAGTTCAATTTAATTCATTATTTGTTGGGCATCTCCTATAAGCAAGACATGATGCTAGGTGCTGTGTGGATATCAATATGAATAAGACATGGTCCCCAAACTCATTGAGCTTACATTCTTAGAGAATACAAAGACTCCAAATGAAATAACTATGTGATACTTTGTATGTAGTAAATTTGTAATAAATACTTTGTTTATTCATATTGTGACTGAAAATAAATTATATGCCATGAAAGGGTTACCACAGGACTAAAATAATGGGGTTGGGAAAATAAAATGACAACAAGCATTTATTAAATACCTACTCTGTGTCAACTACTGTGCTAAGTGCTGAAGATACAAAGGCAAAAAACATTCCTCCCTCTCCAGAAGCTTACAGTCTACTTGAAAAGATAGCTCTAAGTCTATATTCCTACATCATATGAAGATAACTTTTTAAAGCCATCATTCCTCTGATATTCTGAATTGAGCGACAATACCACTGCTATAGCTAATAATAATAGCTAACATTTATATAGTGATTAATATGTGCTAGGCCTGGTGCTACGTGCTTTATGATGATTATCTCATTTGATCCTCACCAAAACCCTGAGGGGTAGGTGCTCTTATTTTTACCATTTTCCAGATGAGGAAACTGAGGCAAATAGATTTGCCTAAGTCAAAGAGCTACTAATGTCTGGGGATAGATTTGGACTTGGGTCATCCTGATCCAGGCCTGGTATTCTATCCATTGTACCATGTAGCAGCTTACAATTATATAGTACATGGTAGTTTACAAAATTCTGCCTTTACAGAGTTATTAAGCGATTGAGTCAGTACACAAACTCAGATCTTGTGACTCACAGTCCTGTGCTCTTTATTTGATGTCCTGCTTCTCTTCAGAGAACAAAGTGGAGTTATTCCTGGAGAACTTTAGAAGTTCTAGTAATAGAACTTCATTCATATAAACAAGGCATTAATGTATCAAATGGTCCTTATGGACAGTCTAAAGGACATGAAAATGAATTGGTAGTCTTTTAGAGCTCAAATGCATACAAGAGATCATCTCTAAGATGAGGAAATATAAAGAAATCCCCAAACTCCCAAAGTTTAGATATTGTATACATTAGATTGTTAGCTTCTTGAGAGCAGGGCTGGCATCTTATCTATCTGAATATACTCAGGGCCTTGTGAATGCCTTGCAATTAAAGTCATTTCAGCAAACAGTTGCTAGCACCTACTATGTGCCAGGTTCTAGTAATACACAGTCTGAATAAAATGAACAGAAACAAACAATAAATAATGGGATGTATGAATAAATGGATGAATAGATAGATACCTACTCAGGTACTCAAGAAGCTTACATTCCATTAGGGAGATAGAAATTAATATACACAAGCAAATACAAAAGGAATTAATAGGGGGCAGCTAGGTGGTACAGTAGATAAAGCAGTGGCCCTGGATTCAGGAGGACCTGAGTTCAAATCTGGTGTGGGTGGTAAATTTAATATGGGGAGAGTTAATTGGGTGGTTCGCCATAATATTGGGTTCCAGAAGATAATGAGGGATCTCTAGGCCCAAAGTTTCCTCCCCTCCAAACTGCCTTTTTTAGTTATTTCTCCCAGGCCAATAAGAAAGGGTATGGAGAGTCTCTTTTCCACAAAATCAGGTTTTTTGTTTTTGGTTTTGGTTTTTTTTTAGTGAGGCAATTGGGGTTAAGTGACTTGCCCAGGGTCACACAGCTAGTAAGTGTTAAGTGTCTGAGGCTGGATTTGAACTCAGGTACTCCTGACTCCAGGGCGGGTGCTCTATCCACTGCGCCACCTAGCTGCCCCCAAATCAGGTTTTATTAATGAGAATAAAATACACAGCAAAGGGAAAGAGGAAAATGGATAATCTCCCTAACTCTAGCAAAGGCCTATACAATCCCCAAACTCAATTTCAGTTCAGCTAATTCAAAGAGCTGGATTTTATTAACTCAAAACTAGGGGTCTGTAATTTCTATGGAAGTCCATTGTGCAGCCAGTCTCCAGTCCATTCTGAAAGCTCCTCCCAGGCCAGATAGAAAAAAAGGGGGGGAGGTCCCTTTTTCTACCTTATTTCCCCTCCCCCAAAGGGGAGGTCCTTCAAGTTATGTTGCTGAGACTGGTTCCCTGTTGATGACGCAGTCCACGGCCTCTAAGGACACTCCTTCTCAGGGTTGACCAAGTTTAAACTAGGTTTAACAGGGTGGGCCAGGTGTGGCTCAAAATCTAATCATCTTAAGTGGGTACTTAGTAGTTTCTCATTCACAGCCAGTTCAAACACTGCTAAGTCAATCAAGTCCAACCCCTGGGCATCTGCCAAATTCCATTATTTTACCACACCAGCCTCAGACACTTGACACTAACTGTGTGACCCTGGGCATGTCACTTAACCCACATTCCCCTGCCAAAAAAAATTTTTTTTTAATTTTTTTTTTTAATTTTTTGGCTGGGCAATGAGGGTTAAGTGACTTGCCCAGGGTCACACAGCTAGCAAGTGTCAAGTGTCTGAGGCCGGATTTGAACTCAGTTCCTCCTGAATCCAGGGCTGGCGCTTTATCCACTGTGCCACCTAGCTGCCCCCCCCCCAAAAAATTTTTTTTAAAGTAATGGATAGAATACTGACAACTAAGACAATTCAGGAAAGATGCTCCTCATTAACACAGATCTCACAACTCTGCATCTTGTATATTATGAAAGATGATCTTGCTAAAAGCCTTCCTTTGTTTTTCAAGCCCACTAAGGCTATTAAAAAAAAGGAAATTAATGTAATCTGGCATGACTGAACCAATGTCGATCCTTACTTATTACTACTTTCCCTTTAAAGTGCTCACAGGCCAGTTAAGTGACATGAGTGGAGGGCCTTAATTCAGCAAACCTTCAGTTAAAATCTGACCACCAAAAGACTAGCTGTGTGCCTCTGGGCAAGTCATTTAGCTTCTGTCCACCTTAGTTTTTTCATCTATAAACTTGGAATAATAATAGCCCTAATCTACTAGGTAATAAAATGTAAAAAGATGAGATATTTGTAAAGCACTTTGAAAAACTTAAATTCTTATATTGACACTAATTATTGTTATTGCTATTGTGGTTATTTTTATTTTAAAATATATATTGTAGAATTTTACCTGGAAATGAAGTCAAATTTACTCACTTATATTTTGAAAAATCCACATGAACCCAAAGCAGTGTTTTTTTCTATTATACTGGTACTCCAGAAGCTAGAAAACATAACTTTGAATTAGTTGATTTTTTAAAATATACAGAAAGCTTTGAAAATCAGAAGGATGACATTTTAAATTGTGCAGTATCTTGACTATGTACATTCTCTTTCATTTTAAGAGATAGAAATCTTAATAACATTTTAGGACACACTAGAAACCTGAATAAAAAATATCTTCCCTCAACTGCAGTTTTCTACCAGGTAGTCATTTTGGCACAGTTAAATGTCTTACATGCTACTACACTAAAAACAAAATATATATTTTCCTAAAATTGGTCACTATTGTTTCAGTCTGTCTCTTCAAGAGTAGTGTTAGTTTCTAAATTTCCAGGATCAAGCATAGATATCATGTAATTTTATTTTGATGAAATCTATAGGGGCTCTTATGACCTATTAACTTATTCAGGTTTTTGAAAATGTATTTATGTCATATACAATGTTATTTGCCAACTCCAGAAGGTAACATGAAATTATAGAATTTGGTTCGCCTTCCTGACACTTGAGAAAACACAGTATATATAATTTTAGAGTTTTTACTTGCAATTCAGTTGTCATATTGAGGGAATATATTTGAACCTAGGAAAAAAAATTTTTTTAATTATTTTTTTGAATTCTTCAACTTATATTAATTTTTAAATGCTTCCTATTTTTAAATAATAGAACCAATATTTTATTGATTTTGTTAATTAATGGTCTAAAGAGTGAATGTCAGATTTCAGTTTGGCACCAAATGAATCAGAATATAAGAAGAAAAACAGAGATATCAGCTATATTTACTAGATTTTCTAGTTTTAAATGCTCAAGAGCTGTTGATTAAATACTACCTTTAGGTTAAACTGTAATAAGAATGCTTGATTTTCTGACTCTTTTAGGTAGACTGGCAAATACAAAGCTCCTCATTGGCCAAAATGACATCTGTTTATCACTAAAGAAACTTCTAATAGATGGGCATTTTCTTCAAGTGGGCAGTCGTAGAAAAGGACCCACACTTTGGAATAGAGAAAAAGCTAGAATTATTTGTGTTTTGCATATTATTTTTCATTCTTTCTATTTAAGTATACTTATCCATGAAATTCAGGCCCCAAATACCATTTTACTAAGACTCTTATGTCAACTCATAACTGTTAGTGGCTAACCAATAATCTGTTGCACTCCAAAGTCATTTTCTGAAATAACGATTCTGTCAAAGGTATTATTTTTATGAAATAGCATTTCAGTACCACCAAACATATACATCTTGTATTCAAAGCACAATTGTTATGTTTGAATTTGGGTATAAGGTAGAGTTGTGGGAGACTGAGACTGACAAAACTATCATATTTCTTTCATGCATATTCCACATTTTGCTTAGTTGTTATGGAATCATAGGTGGGTGGGAGAATGGTGTAACAGAAGGAGCTCTTCCTTTGAAATCAAAGGACCTGGTTTCAAATTCTAGTTTTCTCATTTGCTATATGGGCTTTGGAAAGTGTTTTTTCTTATGTAAATGGGTTACACTAAATGAGGGGCAGAGAGGGGGTGTAGTGGATAAAGCCTGGAGTCAGGAAGATCTGATTTCAAATCTGACCTGAAACATTCACTAGTTGAATGACCCTGAGCAAGTCATTGAACTCCTATTTGCTTCAGTTCCTTTTCTGTAAAGTGTGAGAGTATGTGTGTGTATTTGTGTGTTATACTGAGATACTTGAGCTATTTGCAGATATAAATTTCACCTTTTTAATTCATTACTAAGTAAAATTATGGCAGTGATGAAGAAGAGTCATGGAAACATACACACACACACACACACACACACACAGAGCTGAAATCAGTAACACTTGGTTTAGTTCTTTGGGGAAAAAACTGGTAAAAATGTAAAATTCAGTAAAGAAACAAACAAACAAAAAAGACCTAGAATGAGACAAACCATTCTAAATCATAGATTTAGGCAGTGTCTACATGGGGTAACTAAATTTAATTGGAATGAAAAGTTCTAATTCAAACTTGTCAAGTTACTCCATCTGTACAAGGCCATTACAATGCAAATTGGGACTTTGAGCCACTCAAAAATGGCACCAACCACAGCTTACATAAATTGTTTAAGTTTATCTATGTTAATAAAAAGATAGAGTATTCATATAATAAAACTTGAAATGTATAAAACAAATTTGAAGTAGTTACCTGCCATCTTAAATCTCAGAGATAATACTACCTATTCCAACAATATCAAGTCATATCTTGGGCCCCTTTGTGACAGAGTACTAAAATAATAGAATTTTTTTAAGCTAGAAGAAAGCTTGGAAATCAGTGTTCCAGTGAAAATTAAATGAGCAAATTGGATAATATTCTTAAGATCAAATAATGAGAACTGGAAAGGATCTTAATAATCCTTTCACCTCACTTCACAAATAAGGAAACCAAGGTGAAAGAGACTGTCATGCATGTAAGTCAATTATTATCTTATAGATGATAAAATTCATAATGGCAAAAAGCATGGTTTATATAAAAATTTGTTTTCTCCAGAATCTAGTGCAGTGTTCCACATATCAAGCACTTAATAAATATATTATTAATAATATGAATTAATATAATTATATTAATAATTATTATACTTATTAATAAGCAATAAGACCTCCCTGGTTGCCACTCAGTTGTTTTTCTCTCATAGAGAATTCAGGAGGCCCACATGGCCTAGTGAGGTCAAAAATTTGGGAATTCATGGGTCCCTCAGTAAGTGCCAGCAACCCTTTGCAAGATGCTCCCTGAAGTTGTCACAATGCTTCTCAGAGGAGAGGATAACCTCCTTTAGCAGAATGAGCCTGAGCCCATGGATCTAGATATAGCCATGCAGTATAGAGCTAAGGCTATTAAGCATTTTCACTAAGTGTCTCATGTTTTAAAGCTTTAAATATCAAACTGTTCAGAGAGTATACGAGTTGTATATTTCATGCCTTAAGTCTTTGTGAATGAATTTTAGTTATTTGTGTTTAAAGCATTTCTTTTGAGTAGCAGAAATAAATAGCCAACCTATACCTTATCTACATTGTACATTAATGACATTTCTAATGCCTTTTGGGGATATTCTATACATAAGCCAAACCCTTAGCTTGAAATAATTTTCCCTGACCTAAGACTCCAGAGTTGGAGACTTGTAGAACCAGTATGAGAAAATAACCTGCCCCCTCATTTTAGAGGCCTAGCTCTGCAGTAACAGACCCCTGTCTAAATGTGTAACTAGAATGTCCCTTACTGGGAGAGAGTTGGCCCAGCCTCATTAGGCCAACAGAACCCATTGTAGTAGGGATAGGAATAGAGACTGTATTTATTATTTCATGGGCATAGGGAGTTTCCAGATGAGGAAACTCCTCCTGCCAATGTAGGTCAGCTCCTTCTTTGAAGCTTATTATCTCAGAAACTTGCCTAGAGCACTGAGGGTTGCACAGGGTCATATAGTCAACAGCAAGACACAATATACACATACAAATCCATATCCATATATACACATACACACACACACACACACACATATATATATAAACATGCACACATACACACATATACATTGTGTATGTATGTATGTATGTATGTACATAATATGAGCATTTATCTATATACATGCATACATGTAGTAGCCTTATGAATTCTGGATGTCCTTATTCCAACTCATGATTTGGCTTCCTCAGAATAAAGTTAGCCAGGTATAGCTCCTTCTTGCGGGTTTAAGGGTACTGCTGATAGACATTGGAGCTTGTAATGCTGTTTGTTCATTCCCACATTCCTAGGTCTTCCCTCTAATACCAAGCATCAGTGGTTGGTATTCCTATATCATTTAGCTAATAATTAATCTCACCTTTTACAATAGCTATATTTTACTGAGAAAATATTGCAACTACAAAAGTACAAACAAAACTTTCCCCTTACCAGGGATATACTTGCCCCTATATTAAATCATTCCCTCAAGAGACAGGCCTCAAATTTCCAAGTTTATTTTCAAATGTGGCATAGCTGATGGACAGAGACAATCCCTTGTTTCAATAGAACATAGTATTTTAGAGTCAATATACCACTGGACTAGTGTCTTTCTGGTAGACCGGCCTCAGCTGCCAGCAAACTCTGGCATGGTCTCCAATTTCTGGACCTTCAGGGCTCACAAAGTTGCAGCCAAATCAAGTCCATTTCCAGTATTCCTTTAGCTAAGAGCAGGGAGGAATAGAATGAACAGAGACAAAAGAAATAACAGGGCCATGTGTTCATCTCTTCATGTAGCCCTGGGTAGGGAGAGTAGGCCTCTGGTAGCTGAAGCTACCATTCTCAGCAAGAGCAGGGCCATATACTTTGTGTGTGTAACATGTAGTAGTATGCATTAGTATATATATATATATATATACACATATATATATACACACATATATATATATACACATACACATTAATATGTAATAGTATACAGCATATGTTAATATATGATCATGTTACTTAGTATGTATTAATATATAATAATGCTATTTAGTATTTCATATATAGTATACGTATGATATACACACATATCTTTATTGATGGCCTTTGTCTTTTTCATTATCATTTCAACTCCTTCCCTCATCCCAATTTGATTACTCCTTTGTAACAAAATAATTAACAAAAACATTGGATCCAGTGACCACATCTGACAATATATATACTATTTTGTCATGTTTTTCTTTGCCACTGCAATTATCTGTTCTCTGGGACCTCCCTCAGGGGATTCTGATTAATTTTCCTTTGTTATAAAGTACTTATCCATTGAAATGATTCTTCTAATGTTTATTCATTTTTCCTATTTAATTTATTTGAGCAGAATATTGATTTTTCTCTAATGTCCTTCCTGACAACATACTTTTTTTTAGCCACCAGTCCTTTCCATTTTAAAGATCCAATGCTGTTGTCCCCTTCCAAATGCTCATGGTGCAGGTTCTTGGCTAGGTCTATTTCCCTGAAAGGGCAATGGTGACCAACTGGGACGTTGTTTCCAGATGATTCTGATCAGTCATTATAATAAGGTATATTATTCACCTTTAGTACTCTCACCCTTACAAGCTTCATAGTCCTCACTGTATCTGACCTTTAGACTCAAGCTACCCCTGGCTGCTGAGCAAAGGTTTGCATGATGCTGCTGACAGGGTGGAGGTTTAAGAAGCCTTTATCCTTGAATATTTCTTCTCTACCTTTTCTCCCTCTCCTCTTATATTATTTGAAGGACCATCCAGAACCAGGGTCTAGGTTGTGAGAGAGTAGAGTCAAGTATGGGAAAACTCAGAGCTTTGGAGTCTCCACCTGCTCTGGGAACATGGATACCAGAAAACTAGCAAGCATTTAATTCCTAAGTCATTCCTATAATTGTTGAAACCCCAGGGTTACAAGCCATTTTAGGTTACCTTGTGGCCTGTGATAGACAGGGTAATCCTGGGACAGAGCACTGGTAACATAGTCTTCAGCAATTACCTTATGATGGTTCCATTCATTTTTCTTCTTTCTGTTGTTGTTGAATTTTCTACATTTTGGTATTTTAAAAATATTTTTATATTTTTTACTTATATTATTTGGTGTAGTTGAAGAACATCTCCCCCTAGGTTGCCCTGCCATTCACCATCTTCCCAGGATCCTGAAACATAGTTAGTTGTAATACATTTTTATAGTATAGAATACTATAGTATGTAGTGACTCATATATTAAAGGACCTGAATATAAATCCTACCTCTAATGCTTATGAACTGTGTAAACTTGGACAAATTGCTCAACTTCCCTGAATCTCAGTTTCTTCAACTGTAAAATGAGACAATTAGACTAGTGATGGCTACTGAGGAACTTTCTAGCTCTAGAATTGTGACTGACTGAATCCAAAGAGTAATGATTAATGGTTTGATATAAACCCAGACATATGTCTCTAGTAGAGTATTGCAAGGTTCTCTCCTTGGCATATATGTGAAACACATGAATCAATGCCTTTTGTAAAGACATAGATAATGTTAGACAAAGATAAAATAGAATATAATGATAGTCAAAGATAATGTAAAGACATAGATAATGATAGACAAAGACCTGTTAAATGCCGTGAAGCTAGGAGAAATAACTACTTCATTGGATGACATTATTAAGTATCCAAAATATCTTGAAAAGTTGCTAATAAGATAAAATTTAATGTGCAGTCCTATACTAGGGTAAAAAAATATAACGGCATGGGTAGAAGATAGACATAGGACAGTATAGCTAGAAAGTAGTTGTTATGGAAAAGAGTTTGGGCAGCTAAGTGGCATAGTGGATAGAATGCCCTGGCACTGGAATGGCCTGGACTCAGGAAGACTCCTTTTCCTGAGTTTAAATCTGGCTTCAAACACTTATTATGACCCTGTATTACCCTGAGCAAGTCACTTAACCCTGTTTGCCTCAGTTTCCTCATCTATAAAATCAGCTGGAGAAGGAAATGACACTTGGCATTGAAAAACCCCAAATGGGGTCATGAAGAGTTGGATATGACTGAAAAATGACTGAACAACAAAATTGAATCACAAACTACATTTGATTGAATAATTTATTGTAATGATGAAACAAGCCAATGAGACCCTCCATAATGGGATAAATATTCCAAAACATTCTTGAGTTCCTTAGTGTGGATCTCTGTCCCCTTCCCATCACTTCCCCCACTCCCAATAGAGAAACAGACAGTTAAATACAGATGAACATGTTCTAATGGAAAGAGTTTTGCATTTGTAATTAGAGGACCTTAGCTTGAATCACCATTTTTGGTGAGGCAATTGGGGTTAAGTGACTTGCCCAGGGTCACACAGCTATTAGGTGTCAAGTGTCTGAGGTCAGATCTGAACTCAGGTCCTCCTGAATCCAGGGCCAGTGCTCTATCCATTGTGCCACCTAGCTGCCCCTGTTGAATCACCATTGTACCATTTACTACATATATAACCTTGAGCAAATCACAACCTCTCAAGGCCTCAGTCCCCTCTGAGGGAGCTAGACTAGATTATTTCTTAAAATCCTTTCCAGTGATAAATATATCCTATGATCCTTTGAGTTGCATTCAAAGTTCATCAGCTGGTAGCAAAAGTTCTGGTTTGGATCTTTTCAGGCCTTCACTAAGCTGGTTCTTAGACAATAAGATCCAGAAATATTCACCAGATCTGTACAATTTGGCAGGACCTCCAAGAATTTATACTTTATTGTCATGACCTTTTATAATTTAGTTTAATCTCTCGCCCAGTATGAGTGGAGTAGATTTTTCATGGAGAAATGTAATTATTGATTGTATTAGTAGAAACATACTATTTAGAAGAAGCCATATATATTCTTTTTACTCTGATCCAGTCAGACCTTATTTGGAATATTGTGTCCATTTCTGAGCATCACATTTTACGAAGAAGATTAACAAACTTTAACAGCTGGAGTGGAAGTTTAACAGGATTATATGGGGTACTTAAAGCATCCTATTTGAATACCAGTTGAAGGAAGTACATTACCATTTATTGGAAATTCATCAGTCAGTCAACTAGCAAATTTAACATTTATTAGGCACCTACCAATGGATGAGCTGCTTTTGCCTCACTGGAACTGGCCAGTTGGGTTCCCAGTGAGGCAGCTACTACTGCTCACAGATTGTTGATTGTTTTTTGTCTTTCATTTTTTATTTTTTGGCAAGGCAATTGGGGTTAAGTGACTTGCCATAGTCACACAGTGGTCAGTGTCAAGTGTCTGAGGCCGGATTTGAACTCAAGTCCTCCTGCGCCAAGTCTGATGCTCTATCCACTGTGCCACCTACCTGCCCCTGTCCTTAATTCTTGAAGAGAAGAGGACCATTATACAGGGAAGGTGATGTCATGACTTGCAAGTGAATTGAATTCTTCTTACTTCTTCCTATGTCTCTGTACCTGCAGTCCCCTATGCCTGGAAATAATCAACAACATTCATCAAGCAGCTATTCTGGGCCAAGTACTGAGTTCCACAGACCTTGATCAAAAGAAAATGTTTCTGAGTATGGTTTAGTGGAATCAGTGCTGCTTTGATTATCAAAGAGCTTCAGTTTGAATCTTAATTTTGCTACTTATCGTATATGTGACCTTGCTCTTTTAACATTTAATATCTGTGGGCTTCAATTACCCATTCTCAACTTGCCAAATAGAATCTCCTGTTTCTTTAAAGGCATAGTTTAAGCACTACCTTTTACACAAAACCTTTCTTAATCATTCCAAACTTCTAGCACACTCCCAAATCAACTTGTATTTCTTTTTATTCGTTTTTGAATATATAGGGTGTTCTGGGAGTACTTATACCTCTGGTGTGAGGGCTTACTCAGTTATTTTCTTTTTTTTTTTTTTTTTTTTTTTTTTTTTGCGGGGCAATGGGGTTAAGTGACTTGCCCAGGGTCACACAGCTAGTAAGTGTCAAGTGTCTGAGGCCAGATTTGAACTCAGGTGCTCCTGACTCCACTGCGCCACCTAGCCGCCCCTTACTCAGTTATTTTCAAGGCTGCTCATCAACCCTTGGTGTCCACCTGACACTCAGCTCTGACCTGTGGCTCAAAGAAGCTGTATCACGTGCAGTAAAAGCACCTTGGCAGATAGCTAAACCAGGTTAAGGGTAATCAGCCAGCGACAAACCCATTGATGAGGTAGGGGATTGTCTACCCTAAACATGTGAAGACCTCCCCAGGTGGAATGGGCAAATGACATTTGTTTCAAGGACCATGAAGGCAGCTGAAGCAGATGCTGTGGCGCACTTAGAGGTTGATCAGACATCAAAGATGCCAAGGTCATCCACTGTATCCCAAGCCATTGCCAGTCATCTTAACTTTTGTGTTGCCACTAGACTTCAGTGAATCTGGAAGACAGCATAAGACTGATGACTTTGTGCAACTCTGCCTCACTTAAATCCAATTCATGCTCAAATTAAGAGGTTACCCCATTGTGTCATTAGTCCTCTTCATAAACAAAGGACAAACAATAACAAGAACATCATGTATATACTGTCTCCCTGTAAGAGAATTCTTGAGAGTAAGAAATGTTTCATTCTCGCCTTTGTGTACCCAGTGCCTAGAACAGAGTAAGTTCTTAATAAAAGCTTGTTTATTGATCTCTGAGATCTTAAGCTTTGTTTCAGGGTTTCCTTATGGTCGTTTTTTCCTATTTTTTTATTGACTTCCATCCTGATAGACTTCAATATATCATGTATTTATTATTTTTTTCTCTGCCAACTTCCTGATGAAAATAATCTATATAGTATAATCAGAAAGAAAAGATTCATGAAGTTTTCTGGTCAACAAAACCTTTTCATAGGAGTGTAGGCAATTGATTTATGGAGTCTCAGACACTGGGTGGGTATATTTCTTTACTTAATACACTTTTATTCTGTAAATAGAAATGTGTCAATCCTGGAAAATAAATGAACAATATTATTTATTTGACCGTTCTACTTTCTGTAGCATAGCCATACAAAATAGATTTAGAAATTATCTCTTTTCTCATCAATAATCATAAGGAGAAAATTATCAAGCATGCAAAACTTTAATTAAGAAGAAGATAGAAGTAAGTACTGTACTCAGTGGGTGTGATTTCAGCAAACTGTCTTGAGGGCTAGGGGAAATATCAGGTAGAGAGAACATCCTGCATATAATTTATTTTTTTTTACTTTTAATAAACATTTTTATTTAAAGTAAAAAAAAATTAGGTGGGAAGCAGCAGTACAGAATTAGAAACAATGGGTCCAAATTTTGGACAGCAGATCATCTGTTGTAAAGAAAATAATATACATTACAATAACATGACAAAATAGGATGCTTTGGAAAGCAGTAGGTTCCCAATCGCTAAAGGTCTTCCAAAAGACCTAAATTATAACTTGTTTGGGTTTTTATATTTAACTGCATATAATTTTTTTAATTGAAATGATTGTTTAAGCTTTTAATTCCTCATAATTTAAACCGATTAGAAAAGGACAAAAGAAATTTTGACTTGTATTATTTTAATGGTAAGTTAATGATGAAACAGAATTTAGTTTAAACACTGGAATGTCCACACATACACGTCTAAAGTCAATGTGATGCTTTAATCCTAAAATTTCTTGAATTCAAATGTAAGTTATTTTTTGTACAACTTGTGAATGTGAAAAGATCTAGACACTGGGCACTGAGTCAGAAGAGGTAGATTAAAACCTCATTAATTGACCCTTAGTAGCTATGTGACTAGTTTAAGTTCTCAATTCCATTTTTAAGAAGGAGAAAGTAATAATAGTTAGTATTTATATAGGACTTAAAGATTTGCAAACTATTTTACATATATTATCTCATTTAATTAAATGACTTGCCCAGAGTCACACAGCTAAGTATCAGAAGCTGGATTTGAACTGAGTCCAAGTCTATCACTCTGTCCAAATGCCCCATCTAGATACCTTGTCTTTACTTTCTTGCTGTGTCATTTATGAGGAAGGTTCTATGTAAAATATGCTATGCAATATAAATGTGATCTACATGTTTTGTCCACTCAGAAAGTAAGAAAAATAATAATTTTGCCTTACTTCTGAAAAAACACACGCCTAACTTCTTTGCCCAGATCAATTTAGTTGCATAAAAATGTCTATTCCCTTTGCTTCATTAAAAATGGTACTTATGCTATTTTTTAAAATTTTTGATCTATGAAATAACATAGGCATGTCCATAACATAATAAAATTCTTTAAAATGATGATGATTGCACATGAAACTGCAAATCTATCATGTACTTGTTATTACTTTGAAATATATAATAAAGTTATAATGTAACTTTGTTTTTTTTTCCTTTTTTGTCTTCCTTCCTCCCTACCCTGCCCTAGAGATGGATACCATTAGACAAATGTGTGTGCCTGTATATAGAAAACCATTCAATACATACTTCTACTTAACACTTCTTTCTTTGCATATACATAGTGTCTTTCTTCAAAGGTACTTTGTAGTTCATTTGGATATTTATAGTCAAAATTATCTAGTCACTCAAAGTTGTTCTTAAAACAATATTGCTGGGGCAGCTAGGTGGCGCAGTGGATAGAGCACCGGTCCTGGAGTCAGGAGGACCTGAGTTCAAATCCGGCCTCAGACACTTAACACTTACTAGTTGTGTGACCTTGGGCAAGTCACTTAACCCCCATTGCCTCACTAAAAAAATAAAACAAAAACAAAAACAAACAAACAAAAAACAATATTGCTGTTCCTCCATACAGTGTTCTCTTGGTTCTGTTCATTTTGCTCATTATTTCATGCAAGTCTATCCGTGTTTTTCTAAAATCAACAAACTCATCATTTCTTATGGTACAGTAGTACTCCATCACAATCATATACCACAACTTGTTTAACCATTCCCTAATTAACAGGCATCCCTGCAATTTCCAGTTCTTTGCTACCACAAAGAAAGCCACTATAAACGTTCTAGAACATAAATGTTCTTTTCTTCTTTCCCTAATTATCTTTGGAACTAGACCAGGCAGTAATACTCCTGGGTCAAAGAGTGTAAGCAGTTTTATAAACTCTTTGGACATAATTCCAGATTGCTCTTCAAAATAATTGGATCAATTCACAGTTCCACCAACAGTAAATTAATGTCCCAATTTTTCTACATCCCCTCCAGCATGTGTTGCTTTTCCTTTCAATCAGTTTAGCCAATCTTATAGGTGTAAAATAATATCTCAAGGTTGAGAACATTTTTTACATGACTATAAATTGTTTTGATTTCTTCATTGAAAACTACCTGTTCATATCCTTTGACTGTCTCTCAATTGGGGAATAACTCATATTCTTTTATATTTGACAAAGCTCTTTATATACTTGAGATGTGAGACCTTTATCTGAGAAACTTTCTATAAAAATTTTATCTTTAAAGTTTTGTTTTTATCTAGAAACTTCCTTAAGACCTTTTGAACATCTGCAAAGTACATAGCTTATAAAAAGGACAATAATGATTATGAACCATCCTCTAATCTTCAGTAGCACATTTGACAAGAAACATTGACTATTTAACCCCATCCTTATAGCAAGTATAGTGGAAGAAAGTGTCTCAAAATATCTAGTCCTAAGTCAACTGGTCTATTTAATGTCAAGGATTTTCCCTGAGATGAGTATGCTTGAAGCTCTCTCCAAATTGTTAGTAACATCATACAGTATTTGTGTCACAGTTTCAAGTTTATAAAACCTTTTATGTTATTTCATACATTACCTCACTTGATCCTCATAAAGTCATTGTGGAGATAGGTTAGAAATGCAAGAATTGTCTTTGTAGAATCACAGGATCATAAATCAAAAACTCGCAGAAACTTCAAAAGTCATCTAACACCAAATCCCTTATTTTACAAAAGAGGAAACTAAGGTTGAGAAAGGTTAAGTAATTTGGTCAGCCAGGCCTCTAATAAATGATGAAGCTAAGACTCAAATCTAGGTTTTGGATTCTAGCTTCAGAGCTCTTTAAAGTATACCTGATCCTCTTGGAAATATTCCTAGTGAGTTTGACATTTAACTGACCAGAAGCCATAGTAGCAAGTATTCTCTTGAACTTAAAGTCCCTGAAACCTAAGCTTTTCAGGTCTTCAGACATATGCAGAGAATTGACAGTGATAATCAATATTTGGGTAGTGAGGAGTTTTCAGTATGAGATTTAAATTGGTATGTGGTTATAATGAACGTTTCCAATTTTTTTCTCAGTTAATTATGATGTCTGCCATATGTTTCCAACCCCACTCCATGAAATGCATGACCACATTAACCATCTGTTCTCCAACTTCAATTCTTAACAGTTATCAGTTGTGGGGATCCAGGTATACCTGCCAATGGAATGAGATATGGAGATGATTATGTGGTTGGACAAAATGTTACTTACATGTGCCAGCCAGGTTATACAATGGAATTGAATGGCTCCAGAATTAGAACTTGTACTACTAATGGCACATGGAGTGGGACAATGCCAACTTGTAAAGGTTTGATCTTATTTCTTGAATTTTATAATTGATGTTTGTCATATTTTCTCATATTTTTATATAAGTAAATTTTAAAGTATCTAAAATTTTTATGCATGTCTTTTCATTTTCTTTTCCTTGGGGGAAAAAGTAGCCTCTGCAGAGAGAAAATTAATGTTTCTCTTGTCACAAGAGAATTTTATTTTGAATGTCTTTTTTTTTAAATCCATATGATTATATGGCCTACTGGAAGATGACTACAATTATTTGCTTTGATTGAGGGGGCCTAGTCTCTTGATTAATAAAGGACTTCAGTCCATTAGTTCTAATTTCAATTTAATTTGCTGACAATCGGAATGAATTTCTAAAGACATGGAAAGTATAAAGTCCATACCTTATCCAAGAACTACATTGAATTAAAATCAAGATTTTCCATAGAAATTATCAAGTACTTGCTCATTTAAAATTATGTATGTGTATATAGTTATGTGTATGTATATATATGCACACATATGTGTATGTGAAAGTATATACATATGTATGTATGTATGTATATACATATGAGGGGGGAGAGTATGATTTATTTCTCTTTTGCCAAGGCTTAACAGCCTTGTCCTTCAGTTTTAAACATTTGAAGAAGGCTTTGAAGTCATTTTGTAATCTTTGAATCTGAATTACTACATTGGATAAGTGTAGAATATTATCAGTTACTCAAATTATTTTTTAAATCTTTCTTTTTTTTGTTACTATTTGTGGGATTATAACATCCAGTATCATTCGTCTCTCTAAAGGACTATAGCTGACAGCTAATTAGCTGGGTGACAATGAGGTGTTTAATATGTTTATTGTTTTTTCTTCTCCTTTAAGTTCACCCTGACCCAAAAGACTATAGCATTCAATGAGAATTTTAACTCTATTGATAAAATAGCTTACATTATAGCTAACAGATTTTTAAAACTCATTTTTGTTCTTTTGTAATGACAATGGAAACAAGAAATGTTAATTGTGGCAAAAATATTCATAACTATTTGATACTTAGCCAATAATTTCTTCTTTTATTTTAAAGTAGATGCCTTCTTTTTCCTTTTTTTATTCTCATCTATTCCTTTCTTTCTCCCCTTCATTGTCCCCATCTTTCAGTTAGTTAAATGGGATTAAACTGATCCATATCCACTTTTTTAAAACTTCAAATGGAAAATGGAAAAGAAACAAGGAGGGGAAAAAGAATAGAGGTTCAGGGTTCACAGTCCATAGCATTAATCCAGTTCATAAGTATTGCTAAAGAAACCAAGCTATTTTGGTGAAGTACATAATCTCTCTCTTACTTCAGGGGAAAAAAATGCCTTAGAGCTACTTCTAAATTCTGGGCTTCTTGCTTGGAACACTTACACTATGTTTATCTAAACAATACTTATTTCTAATGTGTCTAAAGGTCATTGTAAAATAATTTTAGATAAAGCTAATAATTTATTTGATACAGTATAGTTTATAGAAGGTCACTGTATGTTCTCCATCCACTAGATGTTGGGTAGCCTGATATTTTGTAAGAGAAGCCCTGATAAGCAAACCATTATATCCTTAAGAAATAGTTGCAACCCCAGAGCAGAAATGTTGTCAGGGGAATAGAACATGTCACCACCATATTGTCCTCCAAAAAGGTTAAATGAACACATATGGTTCTTTCACGGATATTTTATACCCAAGATATTTACAGCAGCTGTGTCTAATTGCTTTTAATGTAATTACAGCTGTTACCTGCACAACTCCTCCCCAGATCTCTAATGGAAGACTGGAAGGAACAAATTTTGACTGGGGATTTAGTATTAGCTACATCTGTTCTCCAGGCTATGAACTATCCTTTCCTGCTGTTTTGACCTGTGTAGGGAATGGAACCTGGAGTGGGGAAGTACCACAGTGCTTACGTAAGTATTATTTTTTCATGAAAAAAATAACCAAAAAAATTGGCGATCCTCCAGTTTATGAGTTATCTTTTTTTTGTTGTTGTTTTCTCTTCTTTTTTGTTCTAGTAAACTGAAAATGGAATGGGGACAGAATTTAGTGTAGTGTATGTAAAAATACTGCTAGAATTCCTACAAAGCAATTTAATGCTCTTAGCTAACCTCTTTCCACTAATCTATGAAATTATAGACTAAAATGTGTTTTCCATATCTGAAAACCACTTATATCCTTTAAGAAATATTTTTCACAAGGAGATATACCCACTAAAAGTTAATATCAAGCAAAAGATTGAAATCTTCTGAAAGATTATGCTTGAGTTGGGTCACCTTAATTTGGAAAAAAATGCTTCAAATGAAACAGCCCTAAAAGTTGCTTTGAAAATAAGCCCCTGCCAATATTCCTTCATTTTTTCATGCCAAATCTGGTTCTTGCGATTATCATTTGTTATGATAATAGCAGCATTGATAGATTTTAAATTCTTGCCAATTTCTAAGTTTTATGATTATATGACTTGTTTAATATAGAAATTTCTATATACAATCTATAGTTTTTCTTCACAAGCTGTTACTATTCTTATTCATGTATAAGCATCATATTTAGCATACTTTAAAATAATAAATTTTTCCTTTATAGAGTAGAGTATGAATTGTGTTAGCAGTGTCACTATTGTGGACAATATGCTTTTAGCATTCAATCTATAGGGACCCAATCTGATCTTCAGTCATTGATGTTTTAGTTGTATGCTCAATTTTATAACTAACACTATTCAGGCTGCTTTGTTATACTATACATTTAATACTATGCAGGGAATATGTCGAAAATGGACAAATTATTAGTTCACTGGGACTTTGACATAGTAGATTCCCTATAAGCAAAGGAGGTTCTAGATATAGTAAGGCATACCAATAACATCTGCCATATGAGGAGTAAAGTCAAGTGATGTTAACAAACCTTCATTGTGTCTTGTATGTGTCAGACACTGTGCTAAAAACTGGGGATACAAAAACAAAAGCAAAAACAGACCCCGACTCTCAAAAAACTCATTATCTAATAGTGAAGACAAAGATTTAAACAATAACACATGAACAAGATAGATAGTTTAACTTAGAGGGAATATCAGAGAGAAGGAACTAGTGTTAATGGAACAGGGTTCTTATAGAAGAATGAATTTTACCTGAGACTTCAGGAAAGCCAAAGAAGACAAGAAATGAAGGAGAGAATTCCAACCATAGGAGATAGAAAGTAAAAATGCCCAGACTCAGGAGATGAAGTATTTTGAGGAAGGAATACCAAAGGAGGTCAGAATGTCACTGGATTGTAGAGTGCATTGGTAGGAATAAAGTATAAGACTATAATGAAGTGGGTAGGGAGGAAGGTTAGAAATAAATTCCTTATAAAAAATTCAATAGAGAACATGTTTTGTATATATGTATATGTCTATATCTATATATCTATGTTTCTAGATATAGTTACATACTGCTATACACAATGTCCCAAAAATATCAGTGCAGACTTAGGCTTTAATAAATTCAAATATATGGATATATGCATATACACATGCATACACATATACATATAAACACACATGTATATACATATGTGTATACATTTGTATTTGCATATGCATGCATAAATTTGTGTGTTTTAAATGTAATTAAAATATATTTCATATTTATATTTTAGGGAATTTCTATTTAATCTTGGAGGTAATAGGGAAACAATGGAGCTTATTGATATGGCTGGGGTGTGTGACATGGTTAAACCTCTGCTTTAGGAAGATCAATTAGAGGGAGGGAGGGAGAAGGGGTGTGGGAGAGAGAAACAGAGACAAAGAGAGAAAAGGAAGAGAGGGAGGAGGAGGAGAAATGGGGAAAGCACCTGTTAGTATTGGAGGAAACAGTAAAGGGGGAAGCTTATCCTAGCAATATCAAGACACCCTCTTTTCTTTTCCTTTTTTATGGAAAAAGAAAAAGATTTTATATAGCTAAGTGGAGCCAAAATTGATGGGGGAATTACTAAGGAAGCAGGCTGTGAAAGAGAGTACTCATAGGCATGATTTGTTGAATTGAAATATGCAAAACTTTATTTGAGAATCAGCCATCAGAGGTTCAGGGATGCCACATAGACAGAGAATTGATAGCATCTGGAGAGAAAATAAAGCAATATAGTCTAGTAAAAGGAATGCTAGAAAAAGAATAAAGAGAGCAAGTTTTAATACTAACTGACACTAACAGGCAGTCAGAGCAGCTAGATAGAGTTTTGGGCCTGGAGTCAGGAAGACTCATCTTCCTAAGTTCAAATTTGGCTTCAGATACTTAGTAGCTGTGTGACCCTAGGAAAGTCACTTAACCCTGTTTTCCTCAGTTCCTCATCTGTAAAATGAGCTGGAAAAGGATATGGCAAACCACCCCAGTATCATTGCCAAGGAAATCCCAACGGGGATCATGAAGAGTTGTACACAAATGAAATAACTGAGCATCAACAGATAGTCAACAAGCATTCACTAAGCACCTGCTGTGTGTCAGGCACTATGCTAAATGTTGGGGACAAAAAGAAAGGCAAAAACATGGTCTTTGCCCTCAGAGAGCTCACATTCTAATGAGGAGACATGTTAACAACTACGTACATCTAAGATATATACAGTATGAACAGAAGGTGATTTCAGAGAGAAGGGACTAGAAATGTTTACATTTCTAGCTGGTCTCATTCTCTTTATTTGTAAAATGAGGTGGCTGAAATGCGTGACCTTGATAGCCCTTTCTAAATCTAATCTTATGATTTCTTTTAAAAAATATGAGTTTTAATTTCATGTGACTCTAACAGCCTTCTTACATGGGGGATGAAGAAGAGGAAAAGGCCTTCTTTGTATATGCACACCTTGTTTCTATGAATATCTCAAAAGACATAGGATCATAGTTCTAGAGCTAGAAAGGATCTTAGAAATGAAGTCAAAGCCCCTTATTTTACAGGTAAAGAAAATGAGGCCCAGAGAGGTAAAATTACTTGCCTAAGGTGACACAGTTTGTATGTTTCTCAGGCAAGAAAAGCCTCATTTTTTTTAACCATGGGATTTTCCTGGCTGAAAGCTCTAGCCAGTACCCCATCCTGCTGAAGAGGAGAACTTAGGGAAATCCTTATCTCTATTTCTGGGCATAACCCAATCAAAAGAAGCATTCTTTTTCAGGAATATTTATATCTGGATGGAGGGTGAAATACTAAAAAAACACTAGCATACACATATTTAATTTTTGCTAAATTACTCAATAAGACTGGAAAATTAGAATCATGATAGTAATTTGAAATAGTTAAATATATAGTTACATGGCACATAATATGTGTTCTTGTATCCACCAAATCTATATCTTTTCCTATAGATATAGTGTGTAATTTAAAATTCTAAATGTGGGTTCTAATCTGTCCCCCCAGTTTTGGGGAGAAACTGACTAAAATCACTGATAAACAAGTTTAGGTTTTTTAAGGGTTTATTGAAAGATAGTAAAAGAAAGAGAAAGATTGAGAATGGATTTCTTATAGCCTGGAAATCCTCGCCTTCCTAAACCTCCCACTTCTGAAGTTCTCTGCCACCAAGCCGATATCTTGCACCAAAAGAGGAAGAACTCTCTTGCCAGTGTCCCCTTCCTCCTTCATGTTCCCCTCCCAGAAATAGGAGGTTCTTTAAGCTAATTGGCTAGCGTCATTCAAATTCATTGGTTCACTGGACCCAAAGGTGGTCTCAATGTAAAGTTCAAAGTTTTTAGCTTCTGAGAACAATACCTTCTTAAGTACCAGCCAGATGTGCTTACAATCTAGTTAACTGGAAGTAAGCCAGTCAGCAGTTAGTTGCCTTATCCAATTCAATGAGTTTAAATCAATCTCCAGGTGGGCCCCTGAGTATCTGCTAAATCTCATCTAACACATTCCATTATCTTGACACAATAGATATGTGCACACATGTAAATAAAAAAGAAAGAAGTTACTAAATTGAAAGGAAATTGTTGCTGAATGATCTCTTGAATGACATTTTATCATAGCAATTATCTGAAAGTTATTAAATAATATTTTTCTGGTTGTTCATTTTCAGGCAGCTAGGTAGTTCAGGTGATAGAGCTGAACCTAAAGTCAAGAAAGCACGAGTTCAGATCCAGCCTCAGACACTTCGTAGCTGTGTAACCTGAAAACAAATCATTTATACTCTGCCTCAGTTTCCTCAACTATAAAATGGGGGAAATAATAGTACCTACTTCATAGGGCTATTGTGAGGATCAAATGATATATGTAAAGGGCTTTGCAAACCTTTTAGACTATAAACAAGTTTATCAAAATGTAAATAAATCTAAAAAGATTTGTTAAATGTCATGCTTTTTTCCTCCCTCATAGCAAAATTTTGTGGTGACCCTGGAGTTCCCGCACAAGGGAAAAGAGAAGGCAAAAGCTTCATCTACCAGTCTGAAGTGTCCTTTAGCTGTAATGCCCCTTTTATTTTAGTGGGATCAAGCACTAGAATATGCCAAGCTGATGGAACTTGGAGTGGTTCGTCACCACATTGCATAGGTAAAGAACAATACTATGCTCAGTCATTTGGGAATTAATAAATGCTTTAAAATGGTGATTGTATTTTGTTTTTCTTTTTTGTTAGAGGGCCTAGAGATTAGCATAATTTAGGAAAAGTTTAAAAAATAGTTTGAGGAAATAACACTAGAATACTATGAATGGCTGTTGTGAGAATTTTGATAGTTTTTAAAATCACTTTCCCAGAAAAAAATTCCTAAAAATAATCTTATCAATAGAATGCATAATAAGAAGATACACCTAAGTGTTTGGAATATTGGATTATAGATATTTAGAAATTTTCACATATTTATTCTAGATAAAATTAAACAATATGGAAAAGGAACAGTAATATGTGTAATCAGGATTTGATTGACAAGGTTTTTTTTGTTTTGTTTTGTTTTGGGGGGGAATGGTGGTTGTTCTTTTTTTTTTTTGGCTAAATAAACCATCTTAGAAAATTATATACCCCAGAATGAATATGACTATTCCCGGAGTGTCAGGAAATTCAGGTCAAATCCCAAAGATCATTCTTAATGCTTAGGTATTTGTTCATAGAGGTAATTTTGGCTTCTGAAGATGAGGAGTGGTCTCTGAAAGCAAATATAATTCTTGTTAACCTGGCTCCACACATGAACTTTTTTAAATAAAATTTTTCTTCTTTTTCTTTAAAAACAATGTAAGGATTAGATATCAGATATAATTATCAAAATAGAGTAAAATTTTAAAATGGTTATTGGCCATCAATTTCATATTCTAGCTTCTGAGTTGGAGAGTCACTTCTTAATAAGTAATGGATAGTAGTTTCTGTTGGCTTTATTGGACCGGGGAGTAAAAAGAAGAGTAAAACAATCTACTTTACTACACATTAGCATTCTGTGTGTAAAACTTATCCATCCTTTTACCCAATAGCTCAGGAAGAGACCATGTTTATTTCTGAACATATTTGTCCTCAATTTCACTTTTCTATACTGTCCTCAAAACAGTTGGCACTGACTGCTACAAATAAAACTAGAGGGTCTAAGCATAACTCATCATGTGTTTACTTGGCAATTAAAAATCTTCAGAGAATCACTTTAACAAGACATGTCTGGCTGAAAAAGAGAATATATATATATATATATATATATATATATATATATATATATATATATATATATATATTGCTAGCACTGTTACTTTCACAGTACCATACCCCTTTCCCAATCTCTTGAAGGGCCCAAAATAGAGACTTATGTAACTATCGAAAGATGATCACATTTGATGCATTTAATGGACCACTGGTCTCATTTTCTAATCTCCAAGAACATCACATTATTGTTTGATTTTAGTTTTACATAATCTATGAAATGTTATCATGTTAATCATTCTTCTACTGGGTCCACTCAACCATAGTTAATTTAAAATTGAATTGTATGACAGATATAGATTTATTTTAACTTTCAGAGGGATAATTTGCTTTTAACTTTACTTCAGAGCCCACCCGCACATCATGTGAAAACCCGGGAGTACCACGTCATGGATCACAGAACAATACATTTGGATTTCAAGTGGGTATTTTAAATACGTATTTCAAAATAAGACTTATATTTGACAATACAAATCTAATTAGAAAGCTTGCTATTAAAGAAAATGCTTTATCTTTGGTAAAACAAACCAAGCCACAAAATTGCTTTTATTTTGACATTTTTGCTGAGGAAATGGTGTATTTATATCCTTTTATTTTTACAGAATTCTAACTAAAATCAACTTTCAGAGATTATTTAATCCAGATGTTTGATACAAGGCAGGGCTTCCACTTTACCCATCTCAGATTTAAATGTAGTCTCCCATTAAAGATTTGATAGTGTTTTAGTAGCAATCCCTATCGTTTAATATTTCTCATTTTTAGAAATGTCTTGCTTGTAAGACTTTTTTTATCCTGAATTAAAAAAAAAACTAGTTCTTTAAACTTGTTCATGAAGATATTTTTTCCTTCATTCTATGGATGTTCTCTGATTTCTATATGTCTTAATGTATAGAGACACAAACTGGTTACAATGGCAGTTTATAAAGTGGAGAATGAAAAGTCTAGCCAATTAATTGTTTCTGAGCTTAAACTCAGGCATGACAAACCTGCTTTTAAAGCCTAGTTCACTGCAAGTTTTTCTTCTTTTTTTAATAAGAAAAATACTTTGCTTTTGAGTGTTCTCTGTGTCACTTAAATGAATGCTTGTCAACAATTTACACACCTAAAACTGTCATACAGCAGTTTATATACTTTTTTAGCTTCAAGACAGAAATTATCTACTTAAATAAGAATTAGGAACAGTGTTAGTCTAGATATTCACAAGTTCAGCTCCACTGACTCTCAAATTCACAAAAATTTAGATAGGTACACCTGGAAGTCACTTTAACTGCATTGCTTCCACCTAGACACACATTTATAAATAGAGAGTAGTAAACAGGAAGCCATTGTGATGGAGGTTGCAATGAAGGAGGAGATCAGAGGAAGGATAAAAATGTTAGATGAAACATGTCAGGAAACAAGAATGCCTGAAGAAAAAATAAAGAAAACACAAATTAAGAAGCTATAGGTAACTAGATAGTTCAGGCAGCATGAAAGTTGATGGGTAGTAGAGACTAGAGATAAATAGGTAGAAAAAGGTGTATCTTAGAAGAATGTAAGTAGGAAGTTAACCAGGATAGAGCTTCTTAAGACAGTGAACAAAGACTTGCTTGGGATATTCAGTAAAGAAATAATGGATTGTTAGTTTGAGATATTTTCTTAGACATTTTTATTGATGTAGAAAATTTATGAACACAACTTGACCATAATCTGTTAATATGAAACATGTAGTTGAATAATATATAAAAAATAATAGAATCCCTTAGCATGTTCAGTCATGTGTAGCAGACATTCTTGCTCTGTCTTTTTCCAATTTAGGTTTTAGGTAGAGATTCAGGAACTTTTCCATTTAAGGGAGCCAAAGTGCATACTGAAATCAGAAAAGGAAATAGCCAATTTACACATTGCCCAATTGTAATCTGTGGCAGAGTTCTCCCTAGCAGTGCTATTTTGTATGAAATTCAATGTGAACCTGAAGAACATCTGTTTTTAAAAGGAAGCACTCATCAAAGGTGCCATATTGCTGTTGCTAAGAATAGTTTTCATTTATCTACAGTTCAGTCACAGCATGGGCATTGATTTCATACCTTTTCCAATAGTTCCAGTATGCTTGAATTTTGTCCAGGTGTTGACAAAAGAGTAAGAGAGTGGTTCTATCCCTGTTATATAATTTTTCACAGAGGACTTCAGATTCACAGTTACTTAAAAGCATTTATCAGTTCATCTAAATTCCATGAAATGGATGGCTAGCCAAATGTATTGGCCCTCATCCTACAGATGGATAAACCCAAACAGGGATTACATGATTTGCTTTAGTCACAAAGCAAATCAGTGTCAGAACCCTGCACAGAATACATAGTAGATCTCATGATGCCAAAGTCTGTGGTCTAAGAATTTTATCAAAGAGGAACAACTGAGGCTTTTCATTTTTAGAAAAGGGCAGCTATAAAGTAAAATTAATAGAAAAGCTGACAAAATATTTTAAGTCCCATCAAAAGAATTAACATTAATTAACCTGGGTAGGATTCATGACAGTTAACATAGAAATAAATTCTTCATATTTCTTTACATATCCTTTAAACCATTTTACCCTTCTTAACCACATTTCTGACCTTATAGAAGCAAGATTTTCTATTGACAGCAGGGAATAATGCTTTTATTCATTGAATGTCATTAAAAAAACAACTAATAAATAAATAGTTAATAAAATCTATGTTATGTAAAAGAGGCAACATCCAATAGAAAATATACTTTCTATAATACTTTTATTTGTAAACCACTTATTTCCAAACTTATAATGTTTGATCATTTTGTTTTACCAATGAACTGATATAGTAAAAGCAATCAATGTTTTTAAATCATATATATGTATATGTATGTGTGTGTATATATATATAAAATGACATCAACCATTGGCAAACTCAGTACACATACATTTAAAAGTTATATGTTAGGGGCAGCTAGGTGGTGCAGTGGATAGAGCACCGGCTCTGGAGTCAGGAGTCCCTAAGTTCAAATCCGGCCTCAGACACTTAACACTTACTAGCTGTGTGACCCTGGGCAAGTCACTTAACCCCAATTGCCTCACTAAAAAAAAAAAAAAAAAAAAAAAGTGAATCATGAATATAGTTGTTTAGGGGGCAGCTAGATGGCGTAGTGGTTAAAGCGTTGGCCCTGGATTCAGGAATACCTGAGTTCAAATCCAGCCTCAGACACTTAACATTTACTAGCTGTGTGACCCTGGGCAAGTCGCTTAACCCCCATTGCCTCACTTAAAAAAAAAAAAAAAAGAAGTTATATGTTATAAAAGGGTTAAAAGTCTGTCTAGTTCCCTTCTCATTATAATGCTTTTTAATGTTTAAAATCAAATACATGCTATTACAAAGGAAACCAATTGTGTTAATATACAATTATCAAAATATTTTTAAAGTTCACAGACACCAGATTAAGAACCTCTGTTTTAATGGAATGAATAATATGGTAAAATGCTAGGCAAACAAGTTGTTTACCACAACCTTGGTACAAAATAAAAATAAAAATGTAATATATGTTAAATTTTGTTAAAGCCTAGTTGAATGGATGATGGATGGGTGGGTGGGTGGATGGACTGATAGGTATGATGCTTTATCATGATCAAGATGAATGAAGCATCTTTTTATGAACAGCAAACTAAGTTGCTAAAAAGAGGAAAAAGTCTAGGACTTAATAAAGATAGTATCTATTAAACATGTCTCTTTGGATATGTTCAGTTGTCAATCATTAAACTTCAAACTATGCCAATTTAAAAGAATTGTTGATGTGAGGATTCATTTCAATGGAATTAAAATTATTTGTGTAGCGTATTTGTTGTTCAAACCATTCTATATCTTTGCCAAGAAAACCCCAAATGGGGTCACAAAGAGCAGAACGTGACTAAAACGACTGATAAACAACTAAACAGGGCAAATCTACATGATAATCCTTCCAAGTAACTGAGGACAGGTCAGCCAGATTTAATTTTATGAGATAACCTGAATTATATACACAATTTATTTAATTATTTTAACTAGATTAATTACTCTCACTCTCACTCCACACCTTGACATGTTTTGTTGTGTTTTGTTTTTTTCCAAGTTAAAAATCCCTACCCACTTCCCTCAACTGATCCTTATAGGTATCATCTCAAGTCCAATACTATACTGTTCTTTCTTCTCTGGATATGATGCAACTTATCAGTGTCCTTCCTAAAGTGTGATTTCCTGGACTTAAAGCTTTGGATAACATGTAGTCTGGCCAGTTAGGCTGGCATATGCAGCTACATATCTCTTAAAGAAAGTCCTCTAAGACCACATAAATTCTATAATTGACCATATCATATTATGGACATTTCTCAGACTTATACTGCACTTGAACTCCTAGTTTTTTTTCCCCATAAACTGCTTACTAGTCCTGGATTAGTTCTAGACTTCTTGGTCATTACTCAAGACCTTTTTCTTTTTCTTTTTTTTTTTAGTGAGGCAGTTGGGGTTAAGTGACTTGCCCAGGGTCACACAGCTAGTAAGTGTTAAGTGTCTGAGGCTGGATTTGAACTCAGGTACTCCTGACTCCAGGGCCGGTGCTCTATGCACTGGGCCACCTAGTTGTCCCACTGAAGACCCTTTTCAACCTGGCCCCAATAATACTTTCAACTCTATCTGCCTTTCCCCTAATTTAATTCCTGTGTTCTAACTAAAGGGCTGTTCCACATGCTTCCCACACACACCATCAACATTCCTATATCTGTATCTTTGCTGATGGTATTTCTTCCATCAGGAAATGCTTCCCCATCTCTCTGTCTTTTATCTAAGTCCTGACCTTCTTTTGAAATTCAACTCAAAAAAGAAAGAAAGAAAGAAAGAAATTCAACTCAAACCCTACAATCCTGATGAAGTTTTCCTCAGTTTCTCAAATGATGGTTTCCTCTTCTGAACAGCTTTAACATTTATAGCCTTTATTATTTTTCATGCTTAGCATACAACCTCATTTTGTATATGTTTATTAACTGTTTTTGTGTAATTAAGATGATGTATAATTTTTATTAGATATTTAGTTTACCTTGTTATCTTTTAATATTTCTTGTTCTTTTTCTTTCTAATTTTCCCCATAAAGACATATTTTAAAACATTTTTCCTACAGGGCTTAGTATAATTTTTTATCCTGGAGATGGTAGAAATTTCTTTGCTATGATGCTCTTTTTTCCCCCTGGATTTTTAAATAGGTAGGAAATATTGTACAGTTTCATTGCAAAAAAGGACACCTCCTACAAGGTTCAACAACCCGAACTTGCCTTCCGGACCTCACATGGAGTGGAATTCAGCCTGAATGTATACGTGAGTATTAGTTGTAGGAAAATCGACCAATTTTTTTGTCTTTCTCATATTTGAAAATAAATTTCAACAAGTGCAATATAGATATCTTTGTTTTTCTTGGTATAGTTATTACAAGAGTATTCATCATTCAGTTTTTTATTTATCAGAGCCCAATATTTTTGGAAAAAACCTTCAAATATAATTAAAATATATCAACCCATTTTTCATTCTGTTTAAAGCCCTTATAATAATAATAATAATAATAATAATAATAATAATAGACATTCATGTAGTACTTCATATTTTCCAAAACACATTCATATGTTATCCTATTCACTCTTCATAATAACCCTGTGAGTTAGGGACTGTGGTTATTATTATTCTCATTTTACAAATTAAGAAAATGAGTTTCAGAAAAGGCTGGTGTCTTCTTTTTTAAGTCTGTCTGTTATACTCATAGTTAGAAAGACAGTCTATGAAGGATCAGCTTCAGCCTTCAATCTCTAAAATCTTGAGATTCTGACTGATGTAAGATAATATGAGTTTTTTAGGAACCTAGAACCACCTTGGTTTTAAGGACTTCCCCTGAATATAAATCTCATCCTCTAAAAATGTCTTGGCCTTGGTTTGCTTCCTAAGGAAGGTTACTATCCTAAGGGACACCCCATGGTTTGAAATATAAGCAAAAATGTATATGTGTTTCCCTGGGTTTTTTGTTTGCTTGTTTGTTTTGTTTTGTTTTGGTGGAAGTGGGAAAAAGAAAGGAAACAGATGAAACCATTGCTATGAGAAGAAAAAAGAATGCCTCTCCCCTCCCCTGTTGATGTTAGAGAAGGGAACAGGTCCATTGATTCAAGATGCTATCTAGAAATAAAAGTTCCTGTTAACTAATAAGAAAAAAAAAACTATCTTTCTTTAGTAGAAAGTATTTTTCACATTGGACTCTCTATATGGAAGAGTTTACTGTTGTAATAAGAGAAAAGACATGGTCTAATATATATAGCTTTTGGATATTAATATAATTTTTGTAGGAAAATTTAGGATAAGGAATCATTTTCATAAACATACTATTTCATTTTTACATTGTTCCTTAGGATGATGACCAAACAAGTAAATTAATTCTTGAAAGCCATAGTACTGCACTAAAAAATTAAATCATCCAAAAATTTTAAATGGCTTCCTAAATAATTTTCCATGGGGAAATGAGTGATCATAATACTTGGAGAAATGTCGGGGAAAACAAGACTTGTGACTTTTTCTGGTCTTTCAGTGAAATTTTCCCATGTTTCTCTTTCCTTCATTCAGCACATAGCTGTAAACAGCCAGAAACTCCTGCTCATGCAAATGTTGTAGGAATGGATCTTCCATCGCATGGCTATACACTGATATATACATGTCAGCCTGGTTTCTTCTTAGCAGGAGGAACAGAACATAGGGTCTGTAGATCTGATAGCACATGGACAGGAAAAGTTCCAGTATGTGAAGGTAATTCATTTCCATCATTTTCTATGGTAAGATTTTGATAGCCTAAGTATCATAACAACATTAATATTAAACAGAGATATTTCGTTTGTTGTTACATGGCTTACAAAGATTATTTCTGCAAAAGGAAATTGGATGTTTTTATAATGTGATTATTTAGAAAGAGCATCATATTTGACCAATTTCATTGTTAATGTTATGTAAAGGTTTAAAATCAAACTATTGTGGAGAGGTATAATTATTGAACATTCCAGTTAGATAAATTGTTGTTAGATTTTAAAAAAAATTGTAACATAATTTAGAGAATATTGTCACCCAATTGACCACAGAATGATGAACTTTTTGGCCACAGCAACTCTCAAAGCTCATTATTATATAGAGATAGCTGCCATCAGATCAGGAATTGCTCATTCCAATGACAGTATAGATTTGTGAAGTATATAAGTATGATTTTTAATAATTTTTATACTCTCTCAGTTGTGGGCATTTTAGTTATAAGGGCATTTGATTTAGAGGTATCTTTATATTGCAGGGAATCTTAGCAAAATGCATAAATATCATAAATATTGATAGGATATTTGTAATTTTAGATAGATGTATGATGATTCATTCTATTAAGAATTCTATTATGACCTTAGTTATCTGCCATATGGAATGCATTAATTATAAAATGTTAAGAGGCTACATATTCAGAAGGTAGGATTGTGTTATATAAGTGTATTTTAATGATTTGCTAGAAATCAAAGATCTAAATAATAGAGATATGAATTTGAAACTGAATTAAGACTACATTTACCTATTTTCAATATTTTGTGAAGTTTGAGACAGAGATTATTTGAGTCTCATTGTCCTAAAGTATGTCTAAACCATAAAATAATGAAGAAACAGCTGTGTGCAGTCACTGTAATCATCATTCTCAAAAGTTCATAGAAGTCCATGAATATTTTGTTGTTGTTGTTGTTGTTTTTGTTTTTTGGTTGGGCAATGAGGGTTAAGTGACTTGTCCAAGGTCACACAGCTAGTAAGTGTCAAGTGTCTGAGGCCAGATTTGAACTCAGGTCCTCCTGACTCCAGGGCTGGTGCTCTTTCCACTGTGCCACCTAGCTGCACCCCATGAATATTTTTGATGTTACTAAGCATACTGCATCTTTATTATTGCACTTGAATTTTAAAAAAATAGAGAATTTGATAGCACTTAATTTAAATAGCACCAAATAATTCTTTATTGACTTTCCAACAAGATATTTCTCAGATATATGTCAAATTCATATAATATTCTTTGAAATATATAATACTAGAAATAACTTTTTAAAAGAATTGTTTATTAATATCAGTCTATAAATAGATAAATGTAGATATGACAGAGATGTTTGCTTCTGTCTCATATTATTTCCAATGTAAAGCCTAAATAGACTGGGAATTCCTTCTAGGTGGAAATAAATTGGTTCTGTTCGTAGATGACACCATGCTTATCACATCAAAATTTGCAACATGGCAGAGGTTCCTAAAAAAATTCCATAATTATTCACATGAGTTAGGCCTAAATAACCATGTTGAAAACCAATCAAGTGAATGAGAAATGCCAGTTGTTTAGACTCTGTCATGCAGCTTACACAGATTAAATTTGCAGAGATGCACCAAGAAGAACTGGTATGATGTGAAGTTAAGGTCTATCAAAAGGTGAAATGATTGGAACATTCTTCATGAATAGTCTTCCAGTTTTTGAGAGGAAAAAAAGGACTCCCAAATACCACATTTACCACCAAGTGTTCTCTTTTGTTATTTAAAGAATTCTTATTTTTATTATGCCTTTTTGATTTTTAAAAATTTTATTTCTTTTACTCTGAACTTAAGAAGTAAAACAGGCATTTCCATTACATAGTAGAATAGAAAAAAGGATGATTGTACATTAAAAATCTATTCTGTAGAACTTGTTATTCCTTTAAAATATATAATAAAGTTATCATGTAACTTTCTTTTCAGACACTTGACTCTTACTAGCTGTGTGGCCCCGGGCAAGTCTCTTAACCCTCCTTGCCCCGCAAAAACAAAAAGAAAGAAAAGAAAAAAAGAAAATATATGGAATATAATTTCTTCACCACCTTCTCTTATTATTACTTTACCAGAATATCAATCCTCTGTAGACAGAACAAACAAGATTTACTTTTTATGTTCTTAGCTCTTCTTATTTCATGGATAAATCATGTATTTCTTAAATCTTCAAAGAATTTTGTCTGTCTATAGAGAATTTACCTGTTTATCCATTTTTTTCCCTAAATATGAGAACCTGACTTCCTTTCTGATAGATTCTATAATTATTGGTTTTCCCCAGAGTTCTGTTCTTCATCCTCTTGTTTTGTCCCTTTATACTATATCACTTGGGCATCTCATTAGCTCCCGTGGATTCAGTTGTCATCTATATGTAGATGATTCCCAGATCTAGGTTTCTAGCCCTAGTCTTTCTTCTGAGCTATAATGCCACCTCAGTGATTGCCTTTAGACATTTTAAATTAGATGTTCCATTGATGTCTCAAGCTCAGTATGTCTAAAACAGAATTCATCTTTTCCCTCAAACCCTAACCTCTTCTGTATATCTGTCAAGCAGATTCCAGTTGTCAGAATCACCTAAGTTCTCATTCATACTCAGTTTCATATGATGATGAGGACACACACACACACACACACACACACACACGCCCGCGCGTGCGCATTCTCTACTCACATTCATACCCCTTAGATTTAGCTCTTATCATATCTTACCTAGAGTATTTCAATAGCCTTCCAATTGGTTTCCTTGCATTAATTTTCTCCCCACTGCAATGCATCTTCTACTCAACTGCCAAAGCCACTTTATTTTAATAAAGCATAGGTCTGACTGAGTCACCTACTACATAATAAACTCCAGTGACTCCCTACTGACTCTAGTATCAAATGTGAAGTTCTTTTTATTTAAAGCTTTTCACAACCTGTCACCTTCCTAATTTTCCAGCCTTTTAAAAACAATTTACTGCCCACACTGTACTCTATGAAATAGCTACTCTAGTCTACTTGTTGTTCTTGCTCTTGACATTCTATCATCTGTCTCTATGCCTTTGCCCTGACCACCCCCATGCCTATAATGCTTTCCTTCTGCCTCTTCATTATTTACAGTCTTCCTTTAAGATTTTATCTGTCCCTGGAAACCGTTAGTGCCTTTCCTTTTGAGATTAATTTCCACCTATTCTATATATCATTTATGTATCCAGTTATCTGCATGTTCTCTTATTAGAATGTGAATTTCTTCAGGAAAGGGATGTTTTTGTTTGTCTTTCTATGTATCTGCAACACTTAACACAGTGCCTGATATAGTAAGCACTTATTAAAGATTTTTTTTCGGAAAAAGCATTATTGTTTTGTTGTTGTTGTTGAACATTCCTGGTTAGAAAGAACCAAATAGAAGGAAACTTCCAATAGTATCTTCTTTTTTGACCCCAAGCTCATAATATTAGAATATTCTCATTCTCTCTCTCTCTCTCTCTCTCTCTCTCTCTCTCTCTCTCTCTCTCTCTCTCTCTCTCTCTCCTCCCCGCCAGTGACATTCAAATTTAAAGAATAAGTTTTGTATTTTATCTTGTAAAAATGGGATAACTCTTATAACACAGCAGTATAAATTTTTTTTAAAAGGAAAAATTTTACAATGGGGAATTCTTCACATTAAATAGTATATTATATGTTCACTTATGTGCAAATCTCATTCTGCCATTTCTTTCAACAGCTGGTTCTAAAATATTGGTGAAAGATCCTAGACCAGCTTTGGGAACACCCAGTCCAAAGTTAAGTGGTAAGTAACTTAATGTAATGTCTACAAACCCCAGTAAAGAAATTTAGTAGTTAAGAGTTGATACTCAACTCTGATAGACTTAGATCTTCTCAGCAGTGCAATGGTCCAAGACAATTCCAAAGAACTCATGATGGAAAATGTTCTCCACATCCAGAAAAAGAACAACTGTGGATTCTGAATGCAGATTGAACCATACTGTTTTTACTTTTGTTTTTGTTTTGTTTTTTGAGGTTTTTCCCTTCTGTTCTGATTTGTCTTTCACAACATGACTAATGCAGAAATATGTTTGATATGATTGTACATATATAACCAATATCAAACTACTTTCTGTCTTGGGGAGGGGGGAGGGAAGGAAGGGAGGGAGAAAAATTTGGAACCAAAAATCTTGTGAAAACAATTGTTGAAAACTATCTTTACATGTAACTGGAAAATAATAAAAATACTTTTATCATTAAAAAATAAAAAATAAATTTAAAAAAAGAGTTGATACTGAAGCATTGAACTTGATACTCTTAGGACCAGAATCTGAATCTTGGCTCTGAGATATAGTGTCTATGTGAAATTTAATTGTATAACAAAATCAGAATATTGACTAAAATATTAAAAGCTAGTTTCAAAACAAATCGTGTCCCAAATATTTTATATGAGTAATTGAAAGATTTCATTAAATTATACTGTGTTCCAGTTCAATGTCAAATGTTGAGCTGACAATTTTTTTTACAAGAAATTTAAACATCTATGTCTTTTGGGCAGGTAGGATTCAGGACAACCTGAGTTCAAATCTGTCCTCAGACGCTTGACACTTACTAACTGTGTGACCCTAGGCAAGTCACTTAACCCTCATTCCCCTGCCCCCCCCCCAAAAAAAATCTGTGTCTTTGGGAATGTAGCAGACATCCATGGCATTTACATGCTCTCTGAATTGATGTCTGGATAATCTAGAGATGAAATGATAGTTGCAGAATTTAGATATGTCCTAGAATGAACCTCTTGTTTTAGAAGCAAATCCATTTTAATCCAAAAAGTACAAATCAGCAAACTTACCAGGTGCTAAGGTTATTAAGGCAGATATGACCTAATCACCGTTCCCAAGAACATTGTAGTCTAATTGTAGGGAAGAGTCATGCACATAAATTCTCATAATACAAGGAAAAATGGGGTGAATGGCAAGGAAAAACCTAGGCAAAATGCTATAATAAATCTGTAGGTAAAATAATTTTCAGCTGGCACTGGTGGTAGGTAGAATGTTCTAGGAGAAACTTCATAGATGACCTGGCACCTACTTTGAATAGTGAAGGAAAAGAAAGACTTCCATTTTGATCCTAGACATGTTAAGAGCAGGGCAAGGACAGGGAATCATTAATAGTTAAGTTTGGTTTTGATCCTGAGCATACATAAGGAGTGGTTTGCAGTGAAGTTGGAAAGATTGGAGCCAAGTTGTAAAAAGTCTTGAATGATATAATCAGGAAGGAGTTCACCTGCTAAATAAAATATAAGGAGGATTCACTGAAGCAAGAGAAAAGTAATGCGTTCATTGTAAATAATTTGTTTTAATTATTAGGGAGCCAGAATGAGGGATTGATTAGAGAGGCTGGAGAATAGTAAAATAGTCAAGAAAACCAATTGATCAACAAGCATATATAAAGCTCTCATATGCCAGGCACTAAGCTATATACTGAAGATGCAAAAGAAATTTGAAATGGTTCCTTGCCCTTGAGGTGCTTGCATTTTAATGGGAGAGAAAGAATGAAGTTATAAACAATGTATATAAAATGAGAATTCAAGGTTCCTTGGACTGTGAACACATTATGAACTACAGGGAATTGGATGAGGGGGAGGATCAGGTGAGGTTTCATGTGTGGGCCCCAAATAAGGTAGTTGTAATTGGAGTGGAGAATAGGAGATGGATGTGAGACATAATGTGGGGAAAAGAGAACCTGACAGTTAATTGGACATGGACAGTTGTAGAAACAGAAGAATCAAAGATTTCCCTGAGGTTCCAAGACTGGGTGATGAAGATATTAGAGGTATCATCAATAGAAATAGAAAAAAAAGAAGGGCAGGTTTTTATTTAATGATGACGATTTTTGTTTTATTTGAACATGTTTAGTTTCTGGTGCTAATAGGATATGTTGTTTCAATAACATCTGTTGTATATATCTGGTAAGTAGTTAGGAATATAGGCCTGGAGATCTGGGAAGAAGTTGAGGGTAAAGACAAAGATTTGAGCATTATCACTTTCTTTACATCAAAGGCAGTTTTGTTTTTGTTTGTTTTATTAATATAATAATATAACCCTTAAAACCACATAAACTTAACCCCTTTTCATCTCAGAGTTTAACAAAAAGGAACCTTATATTATCAGAATTTTTATAATATTTCATTATAATTTCGATTTGTAATGATAAACTGAAATAACTAGAATCACTGGAAACACCTAAAAAATGATTGCATTATGTTCATACATTAAGCAAACTAGAAATATGTAATGGCCATATGAAAAATAGATATTGATTACTTATGAATTGACAAAAATTGAACCAAAGGCAATAAACTCAGTGATATGATGGGTATTGTAAGTGCATAACACTAAAATAAAAAATTGTGACTACCAATACTCAGTCCTTTATTCTGATCCCTCAACCAGTAAAATTGTTTGCCATTTCCTTCGCAGTCCAAAAAAGGCCTTATTCTTCAGAGCTTTTAGTTTCTTGATAAACTATTTATGATCCTATGGGATAGAGTTTGTAAGTTAAACTTTACTTCGGGGAAGTAAGCACATCATTAAGAAGATACAGTCTAGATTAAGGATGTGGATTTCAGGACCATAACTTAGAAAACAAGGAATATGGACTCTACACCAAAGGTTGAGTGAGGTTAATGAAAATGTGACTTGTAAATTTAATTGAAAGGGTTTCAAAATTAAAAGTAAGTGGCGCAATGTGGTAAGGGAGTGTGGGAGAAGGGCAGGAGAGTGAAACCAATCTGCTTTTCCACTAAGATAAATAGCACAGAGAGTAACTAAAAGTTAGGGAGGAAAGAAACATTAGACACACCATAATTATATTATTTAATGTTATATCATTTTTAATGATTCAGAAGACATTACAAACCCATGGCCTTTCTATATACAATTGCACAAAAGAAGGTTAAGAAGCAAGAGGAATATGGAATTCTAGTGAAACCTGGCAAATGTGACTTCAAAGGTATCAGAAAGGCAAGGTGAGATTGGAGATGACACTGGAATATAACTCTGAAATGGTATACTTTATTTGAAAAAAAGTAATACAATAAACCAGATGGTAGTAAGGGTAAGATTACAGTATGTAGGATTAAGATATTTAAGATATTCTCATGTGAGACAATCCAGTGGAGAAAATCATGGTAGAGAGGATGGGGGGCAAAAAACTACAATGATGCTGTAATCAGATTATAGCACAGACCACCTGGATAGAAAAAAGAACTAGAATGTTAGTCAATACATTTTTATTAAGTGCCTAGACACTGTGCTATTTACTTGGTGACACAAAGAAAGTTAAAAGATAGTGCCTGGTCTCAGGGAGCTCACATTCTAAAGTGAGAGACAACATGCAAACAGCTATGTACACACAAGGTATATACAGGATAAATTGTAGATAATAGAGGGAAGGTACTAGATACAAAGGACCTCAAGAAAGATTTCCTCATAGAAGAAGAAATTTCATCTAGGACTTGAAGAAAGCCAGCAAGCAGAGATGAGGAGATGGAACATCCACTCATGAAGGGTAGCAAATGAAAATGTCCAGAATAAGAAATGGAGTGTTGGGGCAGCTAGATGGCGCAGTGGATAGAGCACTGGCCCTGGAGTCAGGAGTACCTGAGTTCAAATTTGGCCTCAGACACTTAACACTTACTAGCTGTGTGACCCTGGGCAAGTCACTTAACCCCAACTGCCTCACTAAAAAAAAAAAAAAAAAAAAAAAAAAAAAAGAAATGGAGTGTCATGTTCAAGGAACAGCAAAGAGGTCAGTAGTACTGGAACAGAAAGTACAGGAAATAAATAAATCACGAGCCTGGCATGGATCCATGATAGAGCAGTGATGAGGGACTTTATCTAGACTTGTATTAAAACTCTCTCTCCCTCTGTCTTCTCTCTGCTTCTCTCTCTCCTTCATTTCTTTTATAATTGCTTCTCTCCTTCCCTCTTTCAGAAAAGTTAATTTTTCCTTGATTTGCCTTTATGATACTCTCATGTTTCTAAAGTAGGTTTTCTTATTCTTTATTTTTTGTCATATTCCCTTTTGGCAGTGTAGTGAAGACTATTGACCCTATATAAAAATGTTTTTAAATAAATAAAATAAAACCTATAAAGTTTCAAAGAAAACCAATTATATTTAAATCCGATTATCAAAATAGTTTCAAAATGAGTTCATAGATCCAAGGTTAAGAACTATTCTAAAGATAGATAAACAGACAAGTGGAAATGTTATTGGGACCTAATTCTTATCTAAAGAAGTGGCTGCTGACATTTGAAAATATATGACAAGGCTTGCAGAAATGATGGAATGACCAAAACATCTTAAAACTTAGGACACTCAGCACCATTCCCCATTACCTATCTCTTATGCTTAATAAATTCTTGTTGACTTAAATAGAGATATAGGGGAAAGTCAGGTATCATTAACATATACAGCAAAGATTCTTGGAGAACAGATTTCCTTGGGTTCAGAGAAAGATAATATCCTTTGAGAAAAAAACAATGAATGAACAAATGAATGGATGAATAAATTAATAAAAAGATATTAGAGCTGAGATGAGAAATAAAGATCTTTTCCAAATTCAACACCCATTCATTCCACCATGCCATTTTATTCCTCATATTGGCATTTATGTAAAGACCTGTGTTTTGCCTTATTTGCATTCTATAACTTGAAAACGATCACATTACTAAAAAATTTATATGTAGGATGGATTTCAGACAATTTAACATTCAGTACCTACCACATGCCAGACATTATCTCAAGTTCTAGGGATAAAAGTTGTATTCTCTGCCCTGAAGAAACTAACATTTTATTGGGGAGATATGGTCATATGTAAGTATATACAAAATAAATACACAACAATATTTTTTCTTTTTCTTTTCTTTTCTTTTCTTTGTCAGGGCAATGAGGGTTAAGTGACTTGCCCAGGGTCACACAGCTAGTAAGTGTCAAGTGTCTGAGGTTGGATTTGAACTCAGGTCCTCCTGAATCCAGGTTCAGTGCTTTATCCACTGTGCCACCCAGCTGCCCCCCACAACAATATTTTTAGGGGAGGTACTAGCAGTTAGTAAGAATAGTTTCATGTACAGAGTGGGAAAAGAGTCCTTTATTTTTTGTTTTTAATTTCTAATACCACAGAATCATATATATCTATATATATATAGATATATATGTGTGTGTGTGTATTACATGAATTTACATTATGTATGAAAAATGTATATATATAGATATATATGTATAGATATAGATATATATGTATAGATATAGATATATATGTGTGTGTGTATTACATGAATTTACATTATGTATGAAAAATCAAATTTCATAAAAGGTGAAAAATAAAGAAAATAATTTTCAAAAAGTATTAAAACAGGAGGCAGCTAGGTGACGCAGTGGATAGAGCACCAGCCCTGGAGTCAGGTGTACCTGAGTTCAAATCCAGCATCAGACACTTAACACTTACTAGCTGTGTGACCCTGGGCAAGTCACTTAACCCCAATTGCCTCACTTAAAAAAAAAAGTATTAAAACATTGTGACTTTTGGCTAACTCTGTAGAAAATAACAACTAAGCTTAGATTCAAAGGAAACTAGGTATTCTAATAAGTGAAAATAATGGGGGGCAGCTAAGTGCAGCAGTGGATAAAGCACCGGCCCTAGATTTAGGAGGACCTGAGTTCAAATCTGGCCTCAGACACTTGACATTTACTAGCTGTGTGACCCTGGGCAAGTCACTTAACCCTCATTGCCCCACCAAAAAAAAAGAAAAGAAAAGAATGGAGTGAAGAAATGACAGAGCCAGTACAAAGGCACAGAGTCATGTGTGTGGAAGAGTAAGGGCAATTTCTTTTCTTTTGGACCACAAAGTATGTGAAGCGAAATAATATATAATAAGACTTGAAAGCACTTAGCACAGTGCCTAGTTCAAAGTAGGTACTTAATAAATGTATATTGATTGAATGTAAGGTTAGAGCCAGGTTCTGAAAGACTTTAAATGTCAAATAGAAGAGTTTATATTTGATCCTAGAGGTAATAGGAAGTCACTGGAGTTTGTAGAGTAGGGGAGAAATATGATCAGATTGTGACTTTAGGAAAACAATTTGACAGCTCTTTGGAAGAGGGATTGACACAAGCAGAAACTTTAGGCAGGGAGAACAATTTTGGAGACTGTTGCAATCCTCCAGGTAGTAAGTCTGAACTAAGCTATGAGAGAGAGAGAAGAGGATGAACTGGATAAATGTAGTAGTGGTAAAAATGACTAGACTTGGTAATTGACATGATAGATTTTGTCTTCAGGTATTTTTAATCTTTATATAAATCTGTGCAGTAGAGAGTCATCCAGGATCTGTTGTTCCTAGAGTTCCTAAACTTCCTACTCTGTCAGAACTACAGAGAACTTTCCCTTTCTGGATCTTTAGGATTATTCTATAAGCAAGTTTAAATGCTGTTTTCTACAAAGGAAAAGAAGGAAAACAAAAAAAAGGAGGGAATTTGATATCACTGCTGAAAGAAAACCAGAAATTCGGTACAAACTGCCTGGGTTCGTTCATGTACTTTTATTTCCCCTTTGAAAGAGTAAAATCACTATTTAAAAAAGAGATAAGAGGGGCAGCTAGGTGGCGCAGTGGATAGAGCACCGGCCCTGGAGTCAGGAGTACCTGAGTTCAAATCCGGCCTCAGACACTTAACACTTACTAGCTGTGTGACCCTGGGCAAGTCACTTAACCCCAATTGCCTCACTAAAAAAAAAAAAAGAGAGAGAGATAAGAGTCATACATCTGAGGGTATCCTGGATTTTAAATGGAAGTTGACTTTAAGCTATTGGGAAATATATTTAAATTTTATTTAAATTACATATGAATTATTTTATTTTATTAAGAACTGAGATGCAGCAGATCTTACATGCAAAGTTCTAACGTAGTTCTCAGTGTAGTAACTGTTTTTACCTCTCCATGCATTTCCAGAATTTAGCAGAACATTTGGCACACAGGAAGTCCTTAATAAATGATTGGTGACTTTACCTATTGACCCCCTTTTCTCTAAATATTTCCATTATTTTATTTGAATGTGCAATTAACCTTTTCCTGTATTATGATCCCCTTTCATAGTTCAGCAAAATTTAAGAATCACTAGTCAGAATGTTTCAAATGCATAAAAAACATGTAGGTTTGCAAAAGAAACTAATTATATTGGTATACAGTTATCAGAATATTCAGAAAACCAAAGTTACAGTTCCTCAATCAAGAACCCTTGATTTAGACATTAATTTTTTCTGAAGATTGAATATTAATATGATAGAGCTTGTTCATTCAGCTAGTTTCCAATAAAATCAGAAGTCATTTGATATTTTATTCACATCTACTCAGTGAATTTTGGGGTCAATACTATTGAATATAAGGTATCTTTCATTCTTTGAAGACACAGCATAATTTAGGATTGCCATCTACATATTAGCACAGGCAAGAGACTAAGAATATTTATTAACCTAATGAATACAGTGTGGGGTTTTAATGAATGCCCTTTGGAAAACAGTATTACCATTTATATAATACAAGCATTATTTTAGTTATAGCTTCCTGTGAAATTATGAATCTGTTTTCTGTTGATTTTATAACTTCATTTGCCCCAATTTCTTAGATTATATATCATAATGTTTATCACACTGATATAAATTTTATTCAAAAGAGAACTATTTGTGTTCACCAATGTTAGCATTTTGTGAACCATAACATATAATAAATCATCATTCACTGAACAAATGTTTACTTAGTACATTTCAAGTACAAAGTCCCAAGGACTTGATTGTTATGACTGTTTTATGTATCTACAGTTCCTGATGATGTCTTTGCCCAGAATTACATATGGAAAGGCTCTTATAATTTCAAAGGGAGGAAACAACCTATGACTTTGACAGTGACCAGTTTTAATTCATCCACAGGAAGAGTAAATGCAACACTAAGCAACAGCAATATGGAATTGCTACTTTCAGGTACCTTATAAGAAATTAAAAGTTATATCATGCTTTCATGCTTTATATTTATTACTTTTTTTAATTTTATAATTTATAATTTTATGTATTCTATGTATAAATTTTGTGATAGATTCATAATTCAATTATAGTTAATATTTATTGATAGACTATTAAATGAACTATATGCTTTATTTATTCAAGTAGAAAATATTCTGAAATAAGTCCCCCAAAGAACTTTTATGTATACAGGTAGGTGGAGGGCAGCTAGGTGGCACAAAAGATAGAATGCTAGGCCTGGAATCAGGAAGGCTTCTCTTCCTAAGTTCAAATATAGCCTTTTACCTGTGTTACCCTGGGCAAGTTATTTAACCTTGTTTGCCTCAGTTTCCTCATCTGTAAAATAAGCTGGAGAAGGAAATGAAAAAGAACTCCAGTATCTTAGCAAAGTTAATCCCTAATTAGTTCATGAAGAATCAGACCCAACTGAAGAACAACTAAACAACAAAGAAAGGATATATAATACAGATTTAATATAATAACATAATATAATAGCATCCTTTAGTGACAGAAAAAATAATACAAAGTATTTGTATAATCAGATAGCAATATTATGCATTTATAAAGTTAATATTATGTCTTCAAAGAAAGAATCTTTATGGTGGGTCCAGAGCAAAGATGGGAGATTAGAGGTAGCAATCCGGGTGAATTCTCTCAACAGTCCTCTCCAAACAACTTTATAATAATGTTTGGATCAAATTTTGGAGTAATAGAGGCAACAAAAAGTCAGGATAAAATATTTTTCCTGCCTAACTAAACTTAGAAGGTCCATAGGAGAGGTTGGGTTGGATACCTGTCTGGAGTCCACACACATGGCAACTTCAAAAGCAGTATCAATAGCAACAGCTTCAGGCCAGAGACAATAAAGGGATAAGACAACTACATACAAGAACAATGACCATACCTCTCCCCAGATCACACCACCTTGGAGGCTATGAAAACTGCAGATGCCTAGAATTAGCTCTGAAAACAGCAGAACAAAAAAGCCTGAAGCTTGGGACAGTACCTCCATACCAACAGGTGAGCAGAGCCTAACTTTAAAATAAAGTTGAAAGTCAAGAAATATGCTGGAAAAATGAACAAACATCAAGAAGAAAGAAGAAGAAGGAGAAGAAGAAGAAGAAGAAGAAGAAGAAGAAGAAGAAGAAGAAGAAGAAGAAGAAGAAGAAGAAGAAGAAGAAGAAGAAGAAGGAGAAGGAGAAGAAAAAGGAAGAAGGAAAGAAAGAAAGAAAGAAAGAAAGAAAGAAAGAAAGAAAGAAAGAAAGAAAGAAAGAAAGAAAGAAAGAAAGAAAGAAAGAAAGAAAGAAAGTTGTTGAAGTTGATCATGAAAATTACTATGGTAGCATGGAAGACCAAGACACAAACTCAGAAGCCAATAATGTGAAAACAACTACAAGCAAAGCCTCAAGGAAAAATCTTAATTGGACATAAGCAGAATAATCATTCCTGTAAAAGTTAAAGATAATGAGTGGTAGAGGTAAAAATTGGGAAAAGAAATTAAAGTGATACAAGAAAATTATGAAAAGAGAATAGACAGCTTTGTAAAAGAGGCACAAAAAAATATTTAAATAACACCTTAAAAGACAGAATAGGCCTAATGGAAAAAGAGATGCAAAATTCATTGAAAAAAAAAAAAAAAGAACTCCTTAAAAAAAAGAATTGGCTAAATGGAAAAAGAGGTAAAAGAGGTACAAATGTTGACTGAAGAAAATAATACCTTAAAAATTAGAATTGGGCAAGTAGAAGATCCATGAGACTTCAAGAAACAATAAATTGTAACGGCCAAATTTAATATGGGGAGATTTAATTGGGTGGATCGCCATAATATTGGGGTTCAGAAAATAGTGAGGGATCTCTAGGTCCAAAGTTTCCTCCCCTCTGAACTTCCTTTTTTGTTATTTCTCTGAGGCCAATAAGAAAGGGGATAGACAGCCTCTTTTCCACAAACAAATCAGGTTTTATTAATGAGAATAAAATACATAGCAAAGGTGAAATTAATAAGGTGAAGGACAAGGGAATAGGAAAAGAGGAAAATGGATAATCTCCCTGGCCCTAGCAAAGATTGTCTCAAAACCCAAACTAACTTCCAGCTCAGCTAATGCAAAGAGCTGGATTTTATTAATTCACCACCAGGGGTCTGTAATTCCTATAGGAATTAGCTGTGCAGCTGTCTCCAATCCGCTCCAAAAGCTCCTCCAAGACAAGAGTGAGACTACTTCCTGTTGTTGGTCCCTTTTTCTACTTTTTTCTCCCTCCCCAAAAGGGGAGTTGTGTGGCTGAGACTGGTCCTCTGTTGATGACACAGTCCACAGCCTCTGAGGACACTCCTCAGGGTCTGCCAAGTTTAAACTAGGTTTAACAGGGTGGGCCAGGTGTGGCTGCAAGTCTAATCATTTTAAGTGGGTACTTAGTAGTTTCTCATTCACACCCAATTCAACCGCTACTAAATCAATCAGGTCAAACCCCTGGGCATCTGCCAAATTCCATTATTTTACCACAAAAGCAAAGCCAAAAGGATGAAAAAAAAAATAGAAGAAAATGTGAAATATTCCATTAGAAAAATAACTGACTAAACAGATCAAGGAGATCTAATTTAATAATTATTGGACTACCTAAAAGCCATGATTAAAAAAAAAGAGCCTAGACATCATATTTCAAGAAATTATCAAGGACGTTTTGAAAGATTCTATTGATAAAATCCTGAAAGAGATCCTAAAATGAAAACTTCCAGGCATATTATAGCCAAATTCCAGAACTCCCACATCAAGGAGAAAATATTTCAAATAGTCGGGGAGGAATTATTCAAATATTATGGAATCACAGTCAGGATTATACAGGATTTAGCAGCTTCTATATTAAAGGATCAGCAAAATTGAGTATAATCCTTCATGGGGAATATAGATATCTATCGAAATAGAAGACTTCAAAGCATTACTGATGAAAAGGCCAGGGCTAAAAAGAAAATCTGACATTCAAACAGAAGATTTGAGAGAAACATGTAAAGGTAAACATGAAAGAGTAATCAGTGAAGTTAAACTTTTTACATTTTTATATGGGAAAATGACACATGTAACTCCTAAGAATTTTATCATTATTAGGGTGGTTAGAAGCAGTCAACAGACAAAGGGCACAGGTTTGAGTTGATTATGTTGGGATGATCTCAAAATTAAATGTAAATGTTAAAAAGAGGAATGCACTGGGAGAAGGTATAAGGGAGACATAAAATGGGGAAATTTTTCTCACTTAAAAGAAGCATGCAAGGAAGGGCTTTTATAATGGGGGCATAATGGAGGAGGTGGTGGGCAATGTTTAAACTTCAGTCTCATCAGAATTTGTTCAAAGATGGAAGAATATACATATAGATAGATATAGATGATATAGATATCTCTCCCTCTCTCTCTCTCTCTCTCTCTCTCTCTATATATATATATATATATATATATATATATATATATATATATATTTGTGTGTATATACACACACACACACTCAACTGGAATAGAAATCTATCTTACCCAATAGGGAAATAGGAAAGGAAGAGGATAAGAGATAAAAAGGTGGAGGATGATAAAAGAGAGGATGGATTAAAGGAGGTAGTGTCAGAAGCCCCCTTTTTTTGTTGTTAATATGGATAATATGGACATACTTTTTACATGAAAAATAAAATTAAAAAATGTTAAAGTCTCCTTATGTATATACATACACATGCTCTAAGACCAAACACAATCTAGAGTCCTCATCAGGAACAAAAATCATTTTTATATTTATAAATGATGTAATTCGAAGCACATTTGTTTGTTTATGTGTTCATGCATGTATGTTTTACATCTTTGTTTGATCTGCAGCGTTGACACAAAAGTCAACACATTTCTCACTTGGATAAAAGAGGGCATCTGGCCATCCAGCAGAAGGCTCTTAGTCATAGCATAGATAAGCCGCTGAGGACCCTTGGTCTTGGCTCAGCAGACTAGTGGTATAGCAGGCCAATTTTGAGGCCCCCAACGCCAATGCAGAATGCAGTTTGCCACCTAGGGTATCCATTACATAACAGGTACAACTAGGGTGGACCAATGCAGTGAGCAAGTCTCGAGCCACTGAGGCCTCAGAGCAGAAAGCCAGTGATCATGCCCCTTGTCCCTAACAAAAGAAGTTTTTGATATTATCCTCTGTACCCTGGGTCAGTGCTCAACTTTAAAAGTCACAGAATAGGCTAAAACATGAATAAGAAACATAAAAGAAATTTCACATAGAAAGCTACTGTCCCAATGTCTTAGAACAAGGAAAAAAAAATAATCATTGAAAGAATCTACCAATCATCTCCTGAAAGAGACCCCAAAAGGAAAACTCCAAGGAACATTGCAGCCAAATTCCAGAATTATCAGGTGAAGGAGAAAATACTGCAAGCAGCCAGAAAGAAACAATTTTAAATATCAAGAAGCCACAATCAGAATTACACAGAACCTGCCAACTTCAACATTAAAGGATTAGAGGACTAGGAATATGATATTCAAGAGGGCAAAGAAGCTTGGATTGCAAGAATGTACTACACAGCAAAATTGATCATAATCTTTCAGGGGAAAAGATGAACATTGAATGTAATAGAGAACTTAAAAAATTTCCTGGGGGCAGCTAGGTGGCACAGTGGATAGAGCACCGGCACTGGATCCAGGAGGATCTGAGTTCAAATCCGGCCTCAGCCACTTGACACTTACTAGCTGTGTGACCCTGGGCAAGTCACTTAACCCCCATTACCCCACAAAAAGAAGAAGAAGAAGAAGAAGAGAAATAAAATAGATTTTTTAAGGGGGCAGCTAGGTGGTGCAGTGGATAGAGCATCGGCCCTGGAGTCAGGAATACCTGAGTTCAAATCTGACCTCAGACACTTGACGCCTACTGTGTGACCCTGGGCAAGTAACTGAACCCCAATTGCCTCACAAAAAAAAAAAAATTCCTAATGAAAAGTTCAGAACTGAACAGAAAATTCGTTCTTCAAATACAAGACTCAAGAAAAACATAAAAAGGTAAAACAGGAAAAACAAAACAAAACAGAAATTCAATAATGTTAAAATGTTTACATCACTACACAGGAAGAAGATACTTGTAACTCTCAAGAACTGTATCTCTATTAGGGCAGATAGAAGGGGTATACATAAACAGATGGTGTGGGTATAAGTTAATTTTGATGTGATTATATAAAAAAAAACTTAAGGGTGACAAAAAATATTATACTGGGAGAAGATAAAAGGGGAGGCAGCATGGGATAAATCACATCACATGAAGAGGCACAAAAACTATTACAATAGAGGGAAAGAAAAGAGAGTTAAGTATTGTTACAACCTTTCTCTCATCAGATTTGGCTCAAAGAGGGAAAAACATATACACTCAGTGGGATATAGAAATTTATCTTACCATACAATGAAATAAGAGGGGAAAGAAAAAGATGGGTGGTGATAGAAGAGAGGGCTGAAGTGGGGGCGGGGAAGAAAGGGGAAAAGAAAAGGAAGCTGGGGCTGATCAAAGGGAGGGCAGATTGAAGGAGCTAGTAGCCAGAAGCAGAACATTGGTGAGAAGTGCAAAAGGAAAGAGAAAAGTATAAACAGGGGGGGAAATAGGATGGAGGGAAATACACAGTAATCATAACTGTGAATGTGAAAATGGAAGCAAATAGCAGAGTGGATTAAAAACCAGAATCCTGTAATGTATTGTTTACAAGAAATATGTTTGAGACAGAGAGATACACACAGGGTAAATGTAAAAGACTGGAGCAGAATATTTTATGCTTCAGCTGAAATAAAGAAAGCAGGGGTAGCAATCCTGATCTCAGACAAAGCAAAAGCAAAAATAGATCTAGCTAAAGGAGATTAGAAAGGAAACTACATCTTGCTAAAAGGTACCATAGATAATGAAGTATTATCAATACTAAACATATATGCACCAAGTGGTATAGCATCAAGATTCTTAGAGAAGTTAAGTGAGTTACAGAAAGAAAGAGACAGTAAAACTATACTAGTGGGGAACCTCAGCCTCTCCTCAGAACTAGATAAATCTAACCACAAAATAAATAAGAAGTTAAGGAAGTGAATAGAGTTTTAGAAAAATTAAGTATGATAGACCTCTGGAAAAAACTGAATGGGGATAAAAAGAAATATACCTTTCTCAGCAGTACATGACACCTACACACAAATTTACCATAAAAACCTTGCAGTCAAATGCAGAAATAGTAAATGCATTGTTTTCAGATCATGATGCAATAAAAATTGTATGTAATAAAGAGCCATGAAAAGATAGACCAAAAATTAATTGGAAACTAAATAATCTCATCCTAAAGAATGACTCAGGGGTCAGCTAGGTGGCACAGTCGATAAAGCTGGCCCTGGATTCAGGAGGACCTGAGTTCAAATCCAGCCTCAGACCCTTGACGCTTACTAGATGTGTGACCCTGAGCAAGTCACTTAACCTCAATGCCCCCCCCAAAAAAGAATGAGTCAGTCAAACAACAAATCAGAAACAATCAGTAATTTCACCAAAGAAAATGATGATAATGAGAAAACATGCCAAAACTTATGGGATGTGTCCAAAGCAGTTCTTAGGGGAAATTTTATATCTCTATATGTCTACACAAGTAAAATAGAGGAAGAGGGAGAGGTTCAATGAATTGAGCATGCAACTAAAAAAAGTTATAAAAAGAACAAATTAAAAATCCCCAATTGAATGCCAAATTAGAAATTCTGAAAATCAAAGGAGAGATTAATAAAATTGGAAGTAAGAAAACGATAGCTTTAATAAATAAAACTAAGAGCTGGTTTTATTTTTTAAAAACCAATAAAGCAGATAAAACTTTGGTTAATTTGATTTTAAAAAAGAAAGAAGAAAACCAAATTACCAGTATAAAAAACAAAAAAGGGTGAATACACTACCAATGAAGAGGAAATTAAAGCAATAATTGGGAGCTATTTTGCCCAACTGTATGCCAATAAATTTGACAATCTAAAGGAAATGGATGAATATTTACAAAAATATAAATTGTGTAGATTAAGAGAAGAAAAAATAAAATCCTTAAATAAGCCTATTTTAGAAAAATTGAACAAACCATCAATAAACTCCCTATGAAAAAAAATCTCCAGGATCAGATGGATTTACAAGTGAATTTTACCAAACATTTAAAGAACAATTTATTCCCAATACTATATGTACTATTTGGAAAAATAGGTGGAGTCCTACCAAATTCCTTTTATAAGACAAATACGGTGCTGATACCTAAACCAGGAAGAGCCCAAACAGAGAAAGTTATAAACCAATTGCCCTAATGAATATTGATGCAAAAATTCTAAATAGATTATTAGCAAAGAGATTACAGCAATTTATCACTATGATAATATGCTATGACCAGGTGGAATTTATACCAGGAATACAGGGCTGGTTCAGTATTAGGAAAACTATCAACATAACCAACCACATTAATAACAAAACTAACCAAAATCATCTGATAAAATACAGCACCCATTCCTATTAAAAACATTAGAGAGGACAGGAATAAATGAAGCTTTCCTTAAAATGATAAGCAGTATCTAAAACTGTCAGCAAGCATTATATGTAATGGGGATAAGTTAGAAGTGTTCCCAATAGGATGAGGATGAAACAAGGATGTCCATTATCACTACTATTATTCAATATTGTACTGGAAATGTTAGCCTTAGCAATAAGAGAAGAAAAATAAATTAAAGGAATTAGAATAGGCAAAGAGGAAATATAACTATCAGTCTTTGCATGTGATATGATGGTATACTTAGAGAATCCTAAAGAAACAACTAAAAAACTACTTGAAATAATGAACAACTTTAGTGAAGTAGCAGCATACAAATAAATCCACAGAAGTCATCAGCATTTCTATATATGACCAACAAAGCCCAGCAGCAAGAGACAGAAAGAGAAATTCCATTTAAAATAACTGTAGACAATATAATATATTTGGAAGTCTACCTCCCAAGGCAAGCCCAGGAACTATGTGAACACAATTACAAAATACTGTTCACAAATGGAATGATATCAATTGCTCCTTGGTAGGCTGAGATAATATAATAAAAATAACAATTCTACCTAAATTAATTTATATATTCAGTGCCAAAGAAATCAGACAATTTGTCATTTGCCAGTTCTAATTGCTCTTGGGACTGTGAAACTCAGAATTATAGGGGATGGAAGGAAAACAAATTTTTGATTTAATCTTAGGAGTATGTACACTTAGGTTTGATTGAAAATAAATCCTTAAAACAAGCTTTTGTTCTATGTAAATACTGTTATTATGAGTAATAAACTATATTGATGGGAAAGATCTAATTCTTAATTTTTTATGTCACATCAATACTTGAACCTCATTTGGGGGGTTATTTTGTTGATAAAGAATCAAATTGAGAAGTCCCCTGATGTCCCTTCCAGTTCTAAATTATATGGTCCTACTGATCCCCAATAAAGTATTTATGCCTTTTTGGCTTTCAGAGTGTATACATGAAAGCACTTTAGAGTCTATAGTTTAGATGTAGGACCAATGTATTTTCACACACTCAGGAATATAAAGAGAAATCTCAAATGAGATTACAACAGATCTGGGATAATAGAGTCATACAGAGAAACTCTGAATGCAATCAGTCAACAGTTATTTTTGAACATTGGCACTGTGTTCCCTTTGGTGCCTTATCTTACATCCTATCTTTTTGTATACTCCAACTGAACCCTTCATTATTCCCTAGGTAAACACTTTGTTTTCTTGACTCTGAATCAGTGTTTATTCTATGTTCTCCTCATCCTTTGGGGACCAGCTAAAATGCTATTTCTTCTTTGAAATTCTCCCTAGTCCGTTTCCAGCAATGATTACTGGTGCCTCCTCTGAATTTTTATAGCATGTTTGCATGCATACTTCACTTTTCACAAAATGATGCCTTGTACATAGCTGTATATCTGTGTCATCTTCAATATTTGAGAACAAGGACTTCCTTTCTTTCCTAAAATGCACCCAGCCTAATGTCAATGCATTCCCTAAGCATTTGTTGAATGAATGGCTACCAGACATTCTGTGGCACCAAGTATAAGTCATGACCTTTTCCTATGAATAACTTATAATTTGGGGAGAAAAGATGTATGCACAAGAGATAAAGAAAGATAAAAATACAAAATATAATATAAATATTATTTAATGCTTAAAGGTTAAAATATGTAGTAATCTGTCCACAGAAGGCAAAAATCACTGAAGGCTAGGCTAATTGATAAAAGCTTAATGGAGTAGGTGGGACTTGAGCTGGCCTTTATTTTTTGTCTCCCACCTATAATCTATAATGCTTGATGTGTTAAAGGACTTCTGGACAATAAAATGAATGCTAATTATCTTTAATGTTAAATATCCTAAGATACATTTACATTTTTCTAGGGGTTTATAAAAGTCAGGAAGCTCGCTTAATGCTACATATCTATCTTATTAAAACACCAGCTCATGCTTCAGTGAGCAAAATGAAGGAAGAAAATTGGGCCATGGATGGTTTTGTAAGTATTTTTATATAAACATCTTCTGTTAGCTTTAGTTTGACTTACCACCTCTTTGTTCGACCAGATTTTTTTTTTTTAAGCAAATCATGCCATACATAAATATATGAAAGAAATAGTATGTTAGACATGTATTGGGGGGAAATAATTCAGTATGCTTCAGGGGTACATTTATATAGATAATGAAAATTAAGTAGTGGCCACTGGAGAGAGGAGAAGAAATAGAAAGTTAGATAAGGAATTAGACAAAGAATGATCCTAACACAGAGTAAATATTGTGGATATGTTAGGTAGGACATGTAAGTAATCAATGCAGTTTTGTGACTTACTTTGTTTATATTCAGCCCAGGAGGAATAGAGAAATCAGTTGTAGTATGAGAATTCTGGATTGACAATGCTAGTACATGGTCAGAGAAATCATGTCAAAGCTGCTTGTAGACAGGCTTTTGCTTTTGATTGGACAGGATAGCTCAGGAAATATTCTTCCTAATGAGCTTTGCCTATCTGGAAGTCCCAATAGTAAATAAAGTGATAGGTCACTGGCTTGGTCAGAGATGGCCCCAGGCAAAATTATAAAGTTGGCTAAATTTGCTTTCAGCATCCCCAAGCCTCCCTCCTCTGCAAACTGTCTCCTTTATTTCCCTCAGGCTTTCCTTGCCCTCATGTTACACTAGTGCTATTTGTCATGGAAAAAATTGATCTAATAAACTCATTCACAGTGAGGAGTAGTTAAGACTTTATTGCTTTGCTCAAGAGAATTTGAGCTTGAAAAAGGTACTACATACAGAGGGCAATGTTTAACACAAAAAATTTAATTGTTAATTGTGAAACTTCACATATAAATAAAGGTTAGTTGAGAAATGGGAGTGCTTTCCCTACAGAGTAGTTTACATAATTTAAGAGACTATACAGCCCAGAACTTAATGCCACTATTACTTGGTGATTCACTTAGCCAGTCATTCTTAAAGGCTAATAAAATAAATTTGTCCCATACCTCATATAATTGTTGGGAAATCAAATGAAGTTATGTATGTATGTGTGTATATATATATATATATATATGTGTGTGTGTGTGTGTGTGTGTGTGTATATATATATATATATCTGTATTGGGGGGGATAATGTATCATATAAGTGTAAGGTATCAGTTTTCATATTATTGAATATGCCATAGGACTCTCCATGTTATCCTGTGAAGTCATTGCTTTTAGTTCTTTGGTAAGGCTTTCCTAGGTTGCAATTATGGTCTACAAATGTAACCATTGGGATTTCTTTTTCTAAGTTCAGAGGAATTTGAAAAACAGGGGAAATTCCTTCTATGCTCTAAAAGATGGTATAGTTTTTTTTATAATATTTAAAATACTATATTACCTAAGGCTTAAGACATAAAGTGGAACAATCTTGCACAGAATTAATCATTTCAACATAAACATAAGTATTCACCCAGACTGGATAAGGGTACATATGACCAAAAATTATTCAAGATATAATCTTCTCTCTCCTGAATTATCTTAAAGGTTTCTGCCGAACCTGATGGAGCAACTTATGTATTTCAAGGATTTATTCAGGGTAAAGATTATGGGCAGTTTGGACTTCAACGATTAGGTAATTGTTCATTTTGACTGTCTTGTACTGTGAACATTCTAAAAAACATGCTGTGGATTCTATATATTAGATATCTTGAATATTTTATTTCCTTCTTTAGTGTCCTGGTCACACTCAGTGCTTTGATGGCTGTTTAAGTGATTAAATTCTTTAGAAATACTGAATCTCTGTGTGCCAAATATATTCAGCCCCTATTTTTTCACCATTTTTCTAATGAACATCGCAGAACATCTTTCCCTTAAGCAAAAAAGAAGGAAATGTGATACTGATAAAAAGAAAATATTAAACCATAAATTATTTGATTTTATTTCTCAAGAGCAGTAATACCTTCTTTCACTTTGAATATTGTTGCCATTTTCTTACTGCTTGGGTAATGTAGTGGCACTTAGATAATAAGCTCATAGTATCTAGGAGGGAAAATAACTTTGAGAAATGGGCCCCCTTCTGAAATAGCTTAGTGCTCTTCAGATATGCTAATTTTCTGTGGTGAAAGGTACTTGTAATTTCCAAGGTGAATTTGTCACTTTCATTTACCAAAATTGTCTAAAAAAATGCATGAGCACTGTAATAGTAGCACTTCAGTGGATTTATTAAGAACTTCTGTGGCATACAATATTATATATTATCTCAGGTGATAGTATCTCTTTTTCTCCTTTTCACCACTCTATCATTCCCAGCCTAAAATATAAAACATAAATTTCATCTTGAAGTGATTCTTTCCTTTTCCCTTGTAAATTCTTGTACTTTCATTTTTTTCCCCCTTAGAATACAAATGCTCTGGATAACTTGAACAATTTTACTTTGTAATGAAAGAAATAACAGAATCTCAGTCTTTTACCAAATCTCAACTAACAATATTTGTTTGAATATATTTATTTTTCAAGACAATAAAAATAGATTCCTAAAATGATTAGAGAATGGTTTTAGATGTCCTTATAGAAATTGATGATATACAGCAGTTGAAACTAAGCTCAAATTCATTTATATTGTATATTAAGTGAAACTGAAACAAGTAGTAACATTTGTGCTAGACTATACACAACAAAGCAAATCCCTTGAGTACAGATAAAGTCATTCCAACAGAAATTGCTTGTCAGTATTCAGGTGAAGCCTTGCGGGTAAGGAGACACAATGTATTTGTCAAACTTTCATTTTTCTTTTGCAGGACTGAACATGTCAGAAGGTCCCAACACTACCAACCAACCACATGGTACCAATAGTAGTTCTGTGGCCATTGCTATCCTCGTGCCTTTCTTTGCCCTTATTTTTGCTGGTTTTGGATTTTACCTTTATAAACAGAGGTAGGTATCATTAGTCACAATTCTATCCCCAATCACTGCAACACTTTCCCCCCTTAAACACACACACACACACCCTCTCTTCTTGGCAGTACTATGTAAAATGGCATGAATGTTAACCTTAGCCTACCCTTCATGGATGTAGCAGGTAGGGAAAAGTTTGTGGAATGTTTTTTTCTGGTGACAAATTGAAACATTTTGAAATACAGAACCTCTGTAACTATTCAAAATGGTTGTCTCTTTAGCTAATATTAGCCATTAGGGAGTTGGAAAAAAAATAAGTAAATAATCCCTTCATGGTTTTTACAAATTCACATTTCCAAAACAGGAAGCATTTGGATTTTCTACCCAATCATTCTCTTTCTTGATTCCTTCACATAAGAAAAGTATATATTCTTTATCAAATATAGGTCTTGCATACTAAGACATAGAGAAAGAGACCAATGAATTTGGAGTTGGGAGACTTGGATTCACATACTAGCTCTATTCTTTAATATGTTTGAGGCCTTAGACAAATCAACTAATAATAATAGATAACATTTCTATAGCACTTTGAATTTTACTTGATCCTCACAATAATCCTTTGAGATAGGTGATATCATCATTTCAACTGATTTGAGGAAACAGGCTGAGAGAAATTAATGCCTTGTCCAGGGGATACACAGATGGTAAATGTCTAAGGTTGGAGTTGAATTCAGATCTTCTTGACTCTTAGTCCAGTACTCTATCCACTATGAGAAGCAACTTTTCTCAACTTCATTTTGTTCATTGATAAAAATGAAGAAGGCTTAGATGAGATGGGATCTCTTCCAGCTCAAAATCCTATGATCCTGTGTGAAGATACTTAATCATCTCAAAGAATATATAACTGTACTATGCACTATTTAATCATGATATCATTCTTTGTGAAGTTTTCTTATCTGGTCTAATATCTACAACATATCTCAAACTGAAATGAGACCCCTTGTCACCACCTTGTGAAAAAATACTTCCCTACTCAGAAACTCCCAAAACAGTGCTGGAGTTAAAATAAGCCAATTTCTCTTCATATACAAATTTATTTCTGAGCACAGATTCTTTCACTTGCAAATGCAACTCTGAAAAACTCATTGAAAAATCCTTTTTTGTGGCAAGACATAAACTTGCAGCGGTTTTGTGTCACCAGTGAATTTCACCAACTCATTTTGCTTTTATCAATGAATTAAAAAGAAATAATAATTATTAACATTACCAATAATTTGTTGTTGCTGTTTAGTTGTTTTCAATCATGTCTGACTCTTTATGACCCCATATGGAGTTTTCTTGGCAAAGATAGCTAGAGTGGCTTGCCATTTCCCTCTGCAGTTCATTTTACAGATGAGGAACCTAAGGCAAACAGGGTTAAGTGACTTGCCCAGGATCACACAGCTAGTAAGTGTCTGATACCAGATTTGAACTCAGGTCTTCCTGACTCCAGGTCCGGCACTCTATCTACAGTACCACCTAGCTGCCGCATTTTCTAATAATCATACTACTAAAGTAATATTTGCAAAACACTTTATTAATATTATCTCATTTTACCCTCAACAGTCCTATGAGGTATCTATTATTATTATTCCCATTTTACAAATGAGGAAATTGAAGCAGAGGTTAAGTGATTTGTCCAGGGTTATATAGTTAATAAGTGTTTGAGGCAGGATTTGAACATAAGCCTTCCTGACTCCATGTCCACATAACTACCTTAAAAGTCATATGCTTTGAATATAAAGGAAATCATGATCTCTTCCTTCTTTCCTTCCTCCCGTCCTCATGCCAACTTTGTAAAATAGAGTGATTACATTGTTCAGATATTAGTAAAGGAAAGTTCATCCCCATGGCTTCAGATATGCCTTGAGTAAAAGAAAATGGAGTTGATACTGACTGGTTGTTATTGAGAATGAATATGATTTAGAAAAGAAATAACTTAATCAGTAGAGGCAAGGCAGACTGAGGAAAAAATTGCAGTAAATGTAACTAAGGTCATTTGTTGTTGTTGGGAGGAGATGCATAGTAAAGGGAGGTGGGTCATAGTAATCCAGATAAAAAGGACACAAGAAGGGCTATTATAACATCTTCTCAGAACTTAAAAGCTTGTCTTTGTTATGGGCAAGTATTGTGAATAACAGGATTTGGAGATGGGAAAGGCATTTATAATATCAAAATTTGTTTTAAGTACTTTGTATTATTATTTTAAGTATTTTAGAGTGAACATCCTTTGAAAATTTGATCACGGTATATGAAATGCTTGCAATGTAAAAATAAATTAAAGAAGGCAAGATCATTGAGATCTGTCAAAATCCAAGTCATACTTGGAATATGGAGATGGGAGAGCATACATTGTTTAAAAGAAAAAAAAAAATTTAAAAGGTGATGGAATATTTTGCATCAATAGTATATCTGCCTGTGGGCAGCTAGGTGTTTTAATAGATAGAACTTCTCCAGGCCTGCGGTTAGGAAGACTTGAGTTCAATTCTGATATTGATCACAAAACAGTTACTAGCTATGTCACTGTGGGCAGCTGAACCTCTGTTTCAATTTCCTCACCTGGAAAATTGGGATAAATAAGAGCACCTACCTAACAGTAAGGTTATTGTGAGGATCTAAGAAATAATGGTTATAAAGCACTTAGCACAGTGTCTGTTACATATTAATTACTATATGAATGCTTTTTCTCTCTCCTCTCCCTGTGCTGAAATCTTAAACCTAGGTGGAAAGTATGGTCATTATTTGGATAAGGATTATTTGTTCACTGCTTTTGAATCCCTAGCTTCCTTCAAGGCTTACTCTAGGCTCCTCTCCTACAAGAGGATTGTACCAATTTCTGATTGTACCAATTGTTATTACATACTCACCCATATTACTTTGTATTTATGTTGTTAATAATTTTAATTACTTATATGTAGCTGTGTTACATGCCTTACCCCACCCCACCCATCCAGAGAAACTAAACTTCTTAAAGTCAGGGACTATTTTTCATATTTTTTAAATCTTTAGCATCTAATACAAGGTGTTGAACAGATGCTTAATAAATAAATAGAATGCTTAATAAATGTTTGAATGAATACACAATTATGTAAAATCAGCTACTATTACTATTGTAGGAAGTTATAATCTTTAAGTCTCAAATGTTGTTACTATTATTATTCCTTAAAATGATATGTTAATGGGTTTTATCATATCTAAAATTTAATTCCTAATTACTAGTTACCCACAATAAATAGCTCACGTTTTCACTTTAATTGTATATATGTGTTTGTTCTCATGACTCAATTAAGTGTAGTTTCTTGTGAATTTTATTTCTAGGAAAGAATGATAAATCACTTTTCCTATGACCTTAAAATTTCTTAGTTTTTCTTAGAACTTAATTATTTGTGAAAGAATGAGCATAAACATTAGTGAGCTGTCCCTTCATCAGCTGTTTTTATAGAGGAAACCTCAAGTAATCACGATTTTTTTCTTCTACAGGACTGCACCTAAAACACAGTACACAGGATGCTCAGTACATGAAAATAACAATGGCCAAGCAGCTTTTGAAAACCCTATGTATGATACCAATGCAAAATCAGTCGAAGGGAAAGCAGTACGATTTGATCCCAACTTGAACACAGTCTGCACAATGGTATAATTTGGTAATACTTTGGCGTCTTCAGAAGTTTGCAAATGGAAACACAACACAGTGCACATTTAGGCCACTGCTAAACAAATTAAAGCACACTTTTCAGGATTTACTGGGTCACCTTTTCCTGAGGAATGATAGAGAAGAGTGTTTTTTTCATAAACTGGAACATGACTCTTCTTCATGTTTACCATGGAGAGTTTTACAGAGAATCGGCTGCACTCTGTGAGTGCTTACTCACAGTTTATTTGCTTTTTTAAAAAAGGAGATTATTCTAAAACATAAACTTATTTGCATATATTGGAGGAGCATCCACTATCAGTATTTCTGTGCTTTATAAACTATATTAGAGGGACTGGGTTAAAAAAAAAGATATAGGGTAGAAAATAAGAGCTATACTTACAAGAGACAATAGGTCACTGACTTCTCTTTAACAGTCATGAGCTACATCATTCCCATGAGTATGTATTTTGTACCACTTTATCGGCTATTCATCTTTGTTAACCAAAACATCATTTTCCATATTTGTTTGTTTGTAAGATCATGACATGACCTTGAAATTGCTTAATTTATGCCACAGATGAAAAATAAGGTTTTATGCTCTTATTTAATTTCCCAGTGTTTTCAGTTCCTCGATATTATATCAGCATTCCTGTCTTAGGTTGGCAGTAATAATATCTACAAAGGGCAATGAGATCATGCTACTCCCATTGATAGCCCCACTGTTCAATGATTAGTTTAGTCAGTGAGTAAGGGGATAGTATGGAATTCCTCACTCCATTATGCTTTCAGAACTCGGCAAAACTTCCTAAAAGAATAAAAAAATGCAATTATATAATAATCCCAAAGTGACTGTCCTATTAAAGTTCCCATTTTTTGAAAGACCAAGTAGTACATGTTAAACTGTTGTATTGATACAATAATATTTCCATATTGAAATCTCTACATGAATCATTTTGTTTTATTACCACATCAACATTATTTCACTACTTCTATGTTTAATCAGGACATGTAGTATTCTCTCTGAAATGCACTGACTTTGAATACATATTTTGGTTTCAACTCCCAACACTGATAATTAGAATATTTATTTATAAAGGTCCAGCAATAGAAATCCAGTTTTAAAAAAAGCCACAGTTTCATCAGCTATTGCCATATTGACAAATCCTCACAACTCCTTGTCCAAATGGGAAGGTTTGGGACATGGTAGAGTGGTTTCCATTTCATAGTAGGAAATCTAGTCTTCAGCTTGATGGTTAGTCATTTCAAATGGACCATACTGTAACCCCAGTTTCTTTATTTAGTGGGCCATTTGTCTTCTTTTCATAGCATGTTATATTCCATTAAATGCAAATCTGTACCCAGTGTGAACTATGTTTCTGTCCCTTTCCAATATGAATAACTCTGTGAAAATCTAAACTTTTCATACCATGATACAGAGTGCCTACCAAAAATCATTGCACCCAGGATTGCTGCTTGGATTTCTACAACATTTAATGAATTTCCTTCAAACCACTTTGAAACCCATTGTTTTGAAAATTCATATGAATCTCTCAAAACTGTATTCTACTGATAGGATGCTGTTTTATATTTTATGCCATCAGTTATTTATTCTTGTTTATTCAAATGACTGCAATAACAATGATTCATTCATTAATGTTAAGGTTAATACATTTAAGACCTTGTTTAAACAATGTTTCTTCTGCAACTGGCTACTCCTCTTATATTAATGCATACACTTTTGTAAAGAAGTATATTTTTATGAAAAAAAAGAATTTGTAAAAGTATGATGTAAATTTTCAGTGCAATGTAAACAAAATAAAAATGGATAATTGCTTTTCTAAATACTGTGTCTTCTTTTCAAAGTCAGTTTGTTCATCTGACTTAGGGGAAACTGTGAAAACGAACAGAATATATTAGAAAATCTTAAATAGGTAAGAGACTGACAAATTCGATTTCCCAATACTGGCAATACAATATTGAAAAATAAAGAGTTTAATTTTCATGTTTTATAGATCTGCAACTTTGACACACCATTTGAAGCGAATGGAGCCATTATACAAGTAGTTACAGGATGAAAATAATATGTTTTTCACAAATGCAAATATTCATTCATGAATATCTCATTTGAATTTGACTGTTTCTCCAAATTCCTTATCCTGACTTCACCAAGATACTTTCACTTTATTGCTAAGGACCTGATAGTAATGTTTTAGAGTAATAATGAATAGACTGACATGCAAACCCAACTCAATTGGCCAGTGTAATAATAGTTGACACTTTTGATGCTTTGAGTTTTGTGAAGTACTTCCTATACACTGTGAAAATTGAACCTCACAATAACAGTGAAAGGTTGGCAATAAAGGTATTATCTCCATTTTCTAGATGAGGAAACTGATGATCAAAGAAGTTAGCTAACTTACCTAAGGTAAGATAGAAAACTAGTAAGCATTAGAGGCTGGCAAGGTCCTTTGGTTATACCTAATTCTCTTCTTTCCATGATCTAACATATTTTCCGGTATACTATACCATCTCATTAAAGTTCATAAATAAACATGACTATGACTTTATAATTGAAGAAATTAGTACATTTATTGGAATTTCATGTTGTATAACCCATGAATAGTGGTTGGTGATCAAAGAACAATATTTGTAAAGCACTTAGCACAATGCCTAGCATAGGGTAGGTCCTTAACAAATGCTTGTTCCCTCTCACCCCTCCTCTTTGTAAACTTAAACAAATTATATAAATCTGAAGTCAGTTTTTCTTTCCATTTTTTGGAGGGAGGAACTTTTATTTCCTAATTCCTTATTTCTTAGATTTTTTTTTTCATATTTGAAGGCATACTGAGGTTCATATACCATCTAATCATACCCGGTCTACTTCTTTCTTATGATCATGTGTACATGTTGGCCACCTTATTGCCTCTTCTTAAACTTTCAATCAAAAATAAGTTGGGGCAGCTAGATGGTGCAGTGGATAGAGCACTGGCCCTGGATTCAGGAGTATCTGAGTTCAAATCTGGCCTCAGACACTTAACACTTACTAGCTGTGTGACCTTGGGCAAGTCACTTAACCCCAATTGCCTCCCCCCCCCAAAAAAAGTCTAATTTTTCCCCTTTTATATTCTGTTCTTTTCATTCCTGTTTTTAGTTTTCTTTCTTTTGATTTTGTTCTTTTTTGTCTTTTTTTGTCTCATTTTTAAACCCATTCTCTTTTCTTTTATAACCTTTTCATTTTTCATCTGTTTTCAATCCCCCCTGCTTTTTTGCCTTTTGTCCTTTACCCCACAACTAAAGTATTTTGGCCTGGGGCACTATGGGTCCTCTAAAGCCGGACTTCCTAAATTTTTTCCACTTGTGACCCCTTTTCCCCTGAAAAATTTTTACTTGACTGTGGGTATATAGGTATATAAAATAGTTATACATAACCTTTTACTGTTGCCAAAGCTTCACGACCCCCTCATTCCGTTATACAACCAAATATAGGATGTGACCCACAGTTTAAGAAACTGCTCTAAAGGACAGATAACCTTATTGTCATTAGCAGGAGTTATAAAAACTATCTTACTCTGTATCTTTCGAGGCATTCTCAGACAGTTGCTGACGGAGTCCCCAGACAAGAATTTCTCATACCAAGAAATGCTCATTCTTATGGGAAAGATGGCATTAAAATCTAGGTGGTTTTGGTTTGCTTCTATGTTTCCAGAAAGAATTCTCCCAAACATTAAGAAACAGAAATAGCATAACAGAAACATCACCTAATTAAATATTCACATTTAAAAATGCAACATTTTTCAAGGGGAGGAGAAAGGATTTTGATCTCTAAAACTCGAGGACATGCATAAGGGTTAGAAATAATTTAGAAAGGATAGCTAGAAATCCAGCTGAAAAAATATTGACTGTTCTTCAGAAGTATTGGCAGGAGAAACTTGGAAGGTAAGAGAATATTGATCTGAGAAGATGTACATGCTGCAAAATTTGAGAAATATCTGTCATAACTTTCATGAGCTTGGTGCAATGATGTAATTTAAGAGCAGTTTTGAAAGTTATGGTGGAACAGGAATGACCAATAGACATTAAACTGTTTTTTAGCACACAATATAATGGGGCTAGCAAATCTCTTCCGGCCACTTTCCCAAGTCTCAATAAATTCACACACAAAAATTTTATTATCCTTAGCAACAGAACTCATAAAAAGTTGACTTTGGGGATCTTCTATGGAGGATTTAAGGAAAGACATGGAAAAGAATCATAGCAGATGAGAAGATACGAGGATTTTGCAATTTCAAGTTGTGGAAGAAATAGTCATATCCATGAAATCATGGTACCCTCTAAGAATCAAAGTAAACAGAAATTCAATGCATATCATAAAATCACCAAGGCAAAAGTATACCTTTAAAAGGTTAAAACCTTGGTTGTGACCATTTCCCAGTCATAAAAATAAGCAATGACAAACCTGCTCAATCAGGCAAGACCAACATTATAATGGTTAAAAGTAAAGTCAGCTTTTTAAAAATGTCTTTGTCACTCTAGATTTAAAGTGTTGTTTCTCCTAAAGGATCCTGTTAAAAATAGGAGTTCTTACTTAGGATTAAAACATTAAGACATTACAATTCATTATTATGTCATTAACTAGAATAAGCTAACTAACACAGCACAGATCCAATCCTAAAATCACAGAGGACAGAGCAGGTAAATTTTGATTTAGAAAGAAGGGAAAAAGGTAAGAGGAATGAGGTGCTCTCTAGAAACACTAGGTGTATGTACAAGGCTGTTTTAGGGATTCCTGGCAACTCTAGGCAAGTAATGATATTCTTATTAAGGCACCCAAAGAGGGCTAGGGAAGGATTTGGAAGTACAACATTGTCTTTTAGCTTTGCCCAGGGCCAGTTTGGCACTTGAGGATTCCCAGTAAATTTCATGAAAATCTGAGTATATTTAGGTTGAACAGATGCTAATGTTCATTTCCCAGTCTTTCAATAATATGGAAAAGAGGGCAGGAAGACTAGGTCTAGGCTGACAGATGTGAGAGAGTAAAGTGCGATTTGTTAGAATAAATGAAAGTTATGGATCTATGGATTCAAAATTTATTTTTAGGTTTGCTATATCCAATGGAAATTGATAACTTTTTTTTTTTTTTTTTTAGTGAGGCAATTGGGGTTAAGTGACTTGCCCAGGGTCACACAGCTAATAAGTGTTAAGTGTCTGAAGCCGGATTGGAACTCAGGTACTCCTGAATCCAGGGCCAGTGCTCTATCCACTGCACTACCTAGCTGCCCCATAACATTTTCTAAGGAAAACAGAGAGGGGGCTTTTAAATTTTTAAGAGAAATTTTTATATTTTAATCTTCATTACATTATAAGAGATGACATTTTGTATTCTTAAGAGTAAAAGCTAACATCTGAAACTGTCACAAATTTAAGGAGGTAAAGTTAAATAATATGAGGTGACAAGTTTTAAACATGGACCTATCTATGTATGTGTAATCTATATACTGAGGAATTGTATCTCTGAGATAACTAAGAGACTAAGTTTTGTTATTCTGACTAAGAAAGATACATTTGGATATAATAGTTGAAGAAAATTAGTAATATTATTCCAATTGTCTTAGCATTTTCTTTTTGATAGATATCTACAAATATTTATGATAGTATAATCAGAAAACCATTGTTGTTTATACAAAACCTTATTAGCTCTTTCATGGTAGACTGCCCAAAGTGATCACATATATAAATATAGCTGTGCCTAGATGATTCCAAAATATTTGAATGAAAAGCAAAAAAAAATAAATAAAAATAAAATAAGCCTATCATTAAATGTTTAACAAATACTCATATGTTTGGATATACTGAATGTTCAACTTTGATGGAGTTTAAAAATTGGTCCTGGGACAAGTTGTTGTACTGCTATTATTCTTTCATGCCTATTGCTTTGTGGACCATTACATAGATCAGGGTAGCCAAACTATGGCCTGTGGCCTGAATTTATAACCCCTCCCCAAAATGTTTTTGTATGGCCTATGAATTAGGCCATCTCTAGGCTCACTGAGAACATCTTCAAGACAACTTCCAGAACAGAGAGGATAATGGGAGTGATATGTCCTTCATTCTATTCCCACATGGTTTTGATTAATTTCACTATACATTATGAGCATTTGATATGCAATCAGCTATTAAAACATGGTCAGTAATTTTCATGGATCACTACCATGTTTGGCCAAATGTAGGCAATTGTTCCATCTTTCTAGTACTTACTGGTTATTTGTCTAATGTTCAAAGATATTTGGGGGTTCTATGTTTAGGAATTTGCTTTCTGTTATTTTATGGAATGCATAGTTTTCATAATTCTGGACAGCTGTCTTCCTAGGTATATTTTCCACAAAATTCAAGGAAAAGTTTCATTCTTAGTTTCTACTGTTTTCTTGGATAATCTGTATTAATCAGGTGTCTGACTCCATAACAATAAACATTTTGTAATTTCTATTGAGTAAAGTTTTGTGTTACCATCATCAACTCTTGTGTTTTAGGAAATGAATCTGCATTCTGCCATTTGTCCACTGCTTCTTTATTGATAAATTATTGGCTAAGTTCATATGGATGTTCCCCATGGATGGGATTGCTTCTGTTGTTGGTGCTGTTACTATTGCTGCTGTTTTAGTTGTAACTATTATCCACTGACTACTGTTTTGCTCTTATGGCTTACTCTACCATGCAGTCAACCTGAATTCTAGCCAGTGGGAAACCAGAGGTTGACAGATTTTAACTGACACCCATAGCTATGTAGTATCTGAAGCATACTTTGTAATTGGATCTTCTTGACCTCAATTCCAGTGCTTTATCTATTATGCCACATAGGTTCCCCAATAGCTTTTGTGAACTTAGAGTCACTTCCATACATTGATGAAGCACCAGAAAATATCAGTTTCAGTGAAGGTGTAATTATTGTACAATGTCATTATGTCCTGACGATGTGTGATTAACTTTACTCAGTTAATGATGACATAAAAGTACTTAGAGCATGAGAAGACAAATAGTATCTCGTTATAAAACAATGCCAAAAAAAAAAACCCAAAAGGAATCTTCCATGATATTGAGTATACAACAAATAAAGTAATTTTATAGCACTTATAATTAGGTAATATAGAAATAAAGCAATTATTTTTAGATGATCCAAACATCTCTCTAAAGATTGACCTAAAATTCATCTAGGATAAACTAAATAAATGGAAAATGTCTATTGTACAAACTATGCCTTGAAGCTGGATGGCCAAGCCATTTAGCTACTATAAGAATTCATTTACATTGACATTCAGAGACATTAAGTTAGGTCCAGAATTGAAGAGAAAGAACAGAGTAGTTTGGGTGGCATTTGGGAAAATGTCTAATACTATAAATGATTCCCAAGCTGCTTTTCACCATAAAGCCCACATATTGTAACACCTGCAATCTCTTGGTAATGCAGGATAGTTAATAACCTTGGAATATTACAATCTCTAAAAGAATCAAAATTGTTGGTGAGCCAAAGGACAATTAGGAGTAGGCTGCAGCATATTTTGAACACTGATCTATGCATAACAAGTGGAGTAATGATTTTTTAAAGAGAAAATTGGCAGATCCAGAAATGTGATGTGATTTTTTTCAGGGAATTTTCCATGAGCATTTACTTCTAACAAATGAAACCAGCAAAGTTGCCCAATGAACAGAGAATTTCATGTCTTTCAAGGCTCACAAATTTTGTATGCCTCAGAGGAGGGCCTGATCTTTACAGGTCTTGAACACCAGATTCTATCTACTAGTCAGGTACCTTGCAGAGTATAGGATAATTTTCAAGAAGTTGGACAAGGATATGGGCTATCTATGTAATTTGAATAACCTGATATTAGGAGTGGAGTGCCTTGTACACAGCAAGTGCTTAATAAATGCATGTTTAATTGAATACCTGCATCAATGACATCACAGATGTATTGAAGTATAAAGATAGATACCAAGCAGTAATTTTAAAGGGAAATCTAAAAGAAAGTTTATGTATAGCACTTGGTAAATAATACTTTTCCTTATTCTATTAAGAGACATATCATCTTCTCTGGGGGCAGGGACTGTGTTTTTCTTTTTCTTTGTATTCCCAGCACTTAGCACAGTGTCTGGCCCATACTACTAGTTTAATAAATGTTTGTTGACTGACAAAAAGAGACATATCATCCAATGTGATCCCAATAATCTTAAGTGAGAAAATTCTATTTACATGAGTACATAAATGGGGAAAAATAAATATAAATGTTTAGTTTTTATGGGAATTAGTTTCTTTATTAGATACTCAGTACATTTTCCCCAAGTATTTTATCAAGATTTTGTTTTTAACAACCTCATGCCAATGCCTCATCTTCCAGCACCATCTTTAATTTTTTTAAAGTTACTTCCTTATGGAAGTGAATCTGTGATATTATTCATGAAGTTACTCCTTCCAAAAGTACAGATTACATTTTCCCATTCTGTATAATTTTTCCATACCTTCCCATACATTCTCTAGAGTGATTCTCCTTAACATGCTAAAGACCTTTCTTTATTCCCTTTATATCCAGTCAGAGCCACTGCACCAATAGGATGTCCATCTTATATTACCCATTATCAATATAGGATCAGAGCACCTCCTTTTCCAAGGAAATATTTCCTGGATGATATTTCTTATGCCATTTTTTTAAACAGGGCAACAGGGGTTAAGTGACTTGCCCAGGGTCACACAGCTAGTAAGTGTCGAGTGTCTGAGACCAGATTTGAACTCAGGTCTTCCTGAATCCTGGGCCAGTGCTTTATCCACCGCACCACCTTGCTGCCCCCATGCCATTTTTTTTTTTTTTGCAAAGGAGACATGTTATAGCTATCTTATTTCCATTATTTTTCTCGCCATTACCCTTTTGATTACTCCAAGTTTGCACATATAAAGAAAAATAATATTTTGAGGAAAATATACTGTTCCTAATGATGTATTAACTTTCAAAATTATTTCATCATAAAGTTTATTAATCTGTATTCAGTTAATTAGTCTTAATTTAAAGATTTGGGACCATTAATTAAAATGTAAGAAACACAAAAGGTATTTTCAGTGTGGATGTATTATAGATAATAAAAAACAATTAAATCTGCCTCCTGAATTTGTTTCTGGTTAATTCTTTTGGACATAGACTTGGCACAAAATGAATTTCATTTCATAATTTTAACCATAGTCCTATAGAGTAAAAGGTTGAGAGGACGGTAAGAGAGGTCACATATTTCATTCTGCTGTCAAATATTAATGTAAGATAATAATTGCATGCAAACTTGCTCCTAACTAATGTGTGCTTCTTTTTCTTAAAGACCTAATGATCTAGAAAAAAGTAATAGCTACCTTTGAAGCTATTTTTTTATGAGGGAGAATCCAATGTAATAAGGTAAGAATTAATAACATGTGTTAACTTTTATATATGATGGCACTTCTAGGATTTTTTGAAATAGTGTTTAATAAGTTCATTAACAAATAGGGTTGTTCTCAAAAATAAACAAAAGCATCAGAAAATAAAATAAGAAAACAGAATTTAAGATTTAAAAAAGAGAAAGAGATTGAAAATGTGCTCTCTCTAAATAATTATAACTAAGGATCACACAAAAAAACAATGGAGAGGCCTAAGGTGGTGGAAGCAGAGAGCAATATATGAGAAATTAATAAACTTTGTTGGAGATCCAAGCTAATGTCATAAAAAAGATGAACTGGTCATGTGGAAAGATAAATGATAGATTGATAGGTAGCCTATATTTTCTACTGATATACTTGGTATGTTGGGGAGCATAAGGGAGCTCTTTAACATTTGGGTGAAAACTTAATGGCAAACTTATGGGAGAACATAAATGAGAGTCACACTAGGTAGGCAGGTATAGATGGGTTGCAATCTGTATCATTGGAGGGAACATCCAAATTGTTGGGATAATAGATCTTGTTGCCTATTTTTGCTAAATTCTATATATATTTTTGCCACTTTAAACTCTATCTTTAAAGATGTGCATGTGAATTGATTTTAATAGTATTATCTGCATAATCAATTTTTTCATGATTCTTTTTTCACTTTTTGTTGTTGTTGTTTAGTCAGCCAACTAGACAACAAGCATTTGTTAAACATTTCCTATTTTCCTGGCACTATCTTAAGTTCTGGGGAAACAAAGGAAGGGAAAAGACAGTCTTTGTTTTTAAGAAACTTATGTTCTAGTGGGTGATTCAGCCTACAAATATTTATACATATATATATATATACATATATATGTGTGTGTATATGTATATATATGTATGTGTGTATATATATGTGTGTGTATATATATGTATGTGTGTATATGTATATGTATATATGTGTGTGTATACATGTATATGTATATGTGTGTATGTGTGTGTATATATATATATGTATATGTATATATATGATATGCATTAATAATGGAAGGTAATCCCAGAAGGTAAGGCACTGGAGGTAGGGCTTGGAAGATGAGGTGAAACCAAGAAAGTCTCCCTGAAGAAGGTGGGATTCTAGCTAAGTATTTTATAATTTAACCAAGACTTGAAGGAAGGCATGGAATCCACAAACTAGAGAAAGGACAGGAAACATTTTAAACATCAGGGATAGCTAGCAAAAATGGCACAGTAGGAAGAGGGAATCTCATTTGAAAGGAATAAGAAGACCATAGTGGTGAGATAACATATAGAAATAAATTGTAAGAAGATTAGAAAATTAGTAAAGGTCCAGGTTGTGAAGGTTTTTAAAAGCTAAACAGAAGATTTTATATTTGATCTTGGAGGAAATAGGGAGCTACTGGAGTTTACAGAATAAGGAAGTGACATAGGCATGTCCTTTAAGAAAATCACTTTGGTAACTAAGTAGAAAATGAAGTAGACAAAGAAAATGCTACAAGCAGGGAAACCAAACATAATTCTATTGCAATAGTCCAGGCGTGAGGTGATAAGGGCCTGTACCAGGATGTCAGCTGTATGAGTAAATAAGCGGAATATATATGATAGACACTGTGGACATGGAAAAGGTGAAAATTTCTTAACTGGTTGGGTATTTACAGCAGGGATAAGGAATTGAAAAGGATACTGATAGTATGGGTATGTATCACTGAGAGAATGTTCATGGCTTAGCGATATAGAATTGTAGAAGAGAGTTTGGTGAAAAAGAAAATGAGTTCTGTTTTAGACATGTTGATTCTGGGACACCTAGTGCAGAATACAAAATGTTCAAGATGGGGGCAGCTAGGTGGCACAGTGGATAGAGCACCGGCCCTGGAGTCAGGAGTACCTGAGTTCAAATACGGCCTCAGACACTTAACACTTACTAGCTGTGTGACCCTGGGCAAGTCACTTAACTCCAATTGCCTCACTAAAAAAAAAAAAAATGTTCAAGATGTAGTTGTTGGTGTGAGGTCCAAGCATAGGTGAAAGATTAGAATTGAAGAGATTATATAGATAGATAGATACATATACACCCACATACATTTATACACATATGCATATATCTGTATGAGGAACAGCAAGAAGACTGGTATGACTGTTTCATACATGGAAAGAAATGAAGAGGGGGCAGTTAGGTGGCACAGTGGATAGAGCACCGACCCTGGATTCAGGAGCACCTGAGTTCAAATCTGGCCTCAGACACTTAACACTTACTAGCTTGTGTGACCCTGGGCAAGTCACTTAACCCCAATTGCCCTGCAAAAAGAAAAAAAAAAGAAATGAAGAGTAAATGCATGGATCTATAAACATACACACATATACATGCACACATGAGCATGTATATATACAGATACCCACCCCAATCAGATAGGTATATAAACATGTATGCATATGTACACACTTGTGTGTGTACATGTTTGCATATATGTACACACATAGTCGTGTGTGCCTTTATTGTGTACATATACATTTATGTATTTTATTGTTCAGATGTTTTCATCCTGTCCAACTCTTAGAGATTCTATATGGGATTTTCTTGGCAAAGATACTAGAGTGATGTGACATTTCCTTCTCTAACTCATTTTTACAGATGAGGAAACTGAAGAAAAAAGAATGAAGTGACTCACTCAGTTAGAGGCCAGATTTTAACTTGGGAAGTGAAATCTTCCTGACTCCATGCCTGGCTAACTATCCACTGCATCACCTAGCTGCCTGTAGTTTTCATGTATGTGTGCATGTAATAACATATTTGCATATATACATGCATATGAGATAATTAAACCTATGGTGGCTGATGAAAGCAAATGAGATAAAGAGGGAGAAGAATAGAGTGCAAAGGAAAGATCTTTAGATAACATCCATGGTTAGTGGGCATGACACAGATTGACCAAACTATTTCACTGCTAGTCCTATACATAATAGAAACAAAAGAAAGATAAAAGGGTCATTTAGAAAACAGGTAAAAATATAAAGCATTTTTTTTTATGGTGACACTATAACTGGAAACTGAGAAGTTGTCCAAAAATTAAAGAATGATTGAAAAAGTTGTGGTATATGAACATGAGAATAATATTATACTATAAGAAATGAGGGTGTGTGTGTGTATATATATATGTCACAAAACTAAGTCCAATGAAGAAAAGAAATAGCAAAGTCTCCAAGCTGTAGAAAATAGGTTTATTGAGAGAGGGTACTTGTCTCACAATAAAGTCAGGGGTAGGACCTGAAAGACTCCGAGCAGTACCAGTCTCAGACTTTTATACTCCTATGAGGCTTAAATGCTTATATACCTTACTATTTTAAGACATAACTCCTCCCATTTCATCTATATAATAAAGTCAAATGGTACAGTTCATGAATTCAATAGAAGTTCTGGGACTCTTACAGATGTTCCTACAGCTGTAAATCTACAGGGAGAACATCAACTCTAAGTACAAAAGTCATGTAATTTCAGCTAATTGGTTGATCATCTAGGACATCAGCTTAATGAGTAAGTAAGTGTTCATATACATGACAAGGTGTTCTGGTTGGTCATGATCTCAAATGCTGATTGGTCCCTTCAGTTTAGAAGATACTATGGGGGCAGCTGGGTGGCACAGTGGATAAAGCACTGGCCCTAGATTCAGGACTACCTGAGTTCAAATCCAGCCTCAGACACTTGACGCTTGCTAGCTATGTGACCCTGGGCAAGTCAGCTAACCTTCATTGCCCTGCCCACCCCCCCCAAAAAAAGAAGATACTGTCTTTAGGACCTTGGTTAACCACAATGTACCACAATTAACACAGTAAAAGGGACTTAGTTACTCCGAATAAGAGCAAGTTCACAATTCATTGATACCTGAAAACATTACTGCATTGACTTAAGCTACTAAGGAATATATTAGAGTACATAAAGAATAATTACATAAGATCTATGCTCTATGCTATAGTATTATTAACTTAAGAAATCAGGGACAGCTAGATGGTGCAGTGGATAGAGCACCAACCCTAGATTCAGGAGTACCTGAGTTCAAATACAGCCTTGGACACTTAACACTTACTAGCTGTGTGACCCTGGGCAAATCACTTAATCCCAATTGCCCCGCAAAAACAAACAAACAAACAAACAAAAACAACTTAAGAAATCAAAGAACACTTAATCTTGAGTAAATCACCATTTGTAGTCTATAATACTGATTAATATGACAATTAAATCTCATATTTAAGGGGTGGGGAATATCTCATTCAATATATATATACATATATATATGAAAATGAACAATTTTAAGAATTTTTAGAAACGAAAAAGAATGAAATGAGTAGAACCAAGAGAACAATTTGCACAATGATATTTTAAAAACAGCTTTGAAAGATTTAAGAACAATGATAAATACAATGACCATGAATGATTCTAGAGGATTTTATCCATTACAGAGAGATGACTGATTTAGGACATAGAATGAAACATAGATTTTGAATACAGCCATTCAGGGATTTATTCTACCTGAGTAGGTATATTTGCTACCCACAGTAGTTTTGTTTTGTTTTTTAAATTTTCTTGTCTTTTCCCAACATGTAGATTTGTAGGAAAAAAAACAAATATATTTGCCTCAGTTTTAAAAAATAGAGAGATGGGAAGGTGCTACCAATGTGAAGTGTTACATGCACTTTCAGATGACATCACTGTATGATTAGTTTATTTAACTATTTTACTTGGATATATAAGATATCTCATGAAGTGAGAGCAATCTTTAAATATGTGTAATATAAAAAGAAATTAAATCAATAAAAATGAAAGGGGCAAAAAAGAAAACAAAAGATCCCGTAAAAGAGACTGATAAGGAGCATTCAAAAAGTAGGAAGAACAAAGAGAGTATGATATTCCAAAGAGAAGAGAAAATATAGAGGAGAAAAGAGTGATAGATGATGTCAAGACCTTCAGAAAGGCCCAGAAGCACAAGAATTTATTGAAAACGTGCCATTAGATATGGTAATTGAGAGATCACCAGTAAATTTGTCAAGAGTAGCTTGAGTTACATGAAGTTGGAAGCCACACCCCAGAGGGATTAAAAGAAGAGGAAGGACAGTGAAACCACCAAGTATACATGGCTTCCTCAAGGATTTTAGCCACAATGGAGAGGAAGGAATAAGATGAAAGCTAGAAAGGATAGTTGAACCAAGAATAATTTTTTTGATTTTTTTTTTTAAAGTGAGGCAATTGGGGTTAAGCGACTTGCCCAGGGTCACACAGCTAGTAAGTGTTAAGTGTCTGAGGCCATATTTGAACTCAGGTACTCCTGACTCCAGGGTTGGTGCTCTATCTACTGCACCACCTAGCCACCCCTGATTTTTTTTTTAAAAGGAGGAATTATAGTCTATATATATTAACATAGTTTTGTTGCTATTATAATTGTCTTTGAATGCCTAATCATAATCAAAATGCATATCATTCTTTTGTTTCTTCTTCATAACATCACTTCATACATCTTCCATATTTCTTTGAATTCTTCAAGCTTGTAATCCTATAGCACAATCATAATAGAATCATATACTTTTAACCATTCCTCAGCTCAGGAGGGACAAATAGAATGCTTTCAGTTGTTGTTCTTAAAATAACAAATAGTGCTACAAGGAGTATTTTTGTACAGAGGGATCATTTTTTTTCCCATCAATAATCTCCTCAGGGAGTCTCAGTAGTGAGATCACTGGTTCAAATATATGCATGTGCATGTAAGATGCACTGTATAATCCATATTGCTTTCCATAAAGGTTGGACCAATCTATAACTCTGCCAGCACTGTAATAGCATACCTCCTTAACTGCAGCCACTTCAGCACTGAAGTTTTTCATCTTTTATTATGAAATAGTTTTTCAAAGATACCAAAGAAAGTTATTCTTCAAATTAGATGTCAGATAAGCAGGAACTAGATCAATACATTTTAATATGCAATAATTATGGACTGCTAGAGAGATATTTGGATATTGAAATACAATGTTATTTTTTAAAACTTACCATATCTAATTCATTGTTGTATTCCTGTGTTGAAATGAACTGGAAATTTAAAGGTATTAAATAGTATAAAACTGAAAGGAACTAATGGGATCATATAGACCAAACCTATCATTTTGTAGTTTATGAATTTGAGGCTCAGAGGTCACGTAACTGACCAAGTTCACAAGTAGCATCCCTGGGGTTTGAATGCAGGTCCTCTAACTTCAAACATAGCAAGTTAACAGGAACTTATCAAGTGCTTAGAATGTACCATACACTACACTCTTTCACTAAACTATTTGGAAAAGTATATTTTAAGCTGCAAATGATAAAATCAGAAATGAACTTTAGGAATCCTATGCATTTGTAGGTGGGATCTTAAAGCCAGGAAGACCTGATTTCAAATCCAGACTCAGATACTTACAAGCTTTGTAATGCTTTTCCATTTATCCTCTATGTGCCTTAATTTCCTCATTTGTAAAAATGAAGCTAATAATAGGACCCACCTCACAAGAGTGGTGTGAGAATCAAGTGAGATAATATATGCAAAGTGTTTTTAAAGCTTAAAACTCTACACATATATAATCTTAAAACATTATGCATTTAGGATATTTATAATATATGATATAAATATTATGTTTTTTATAAAAGAATGTGATAAATTATAGTATTATGTTACATGTGACATATGTTGTTATATCATTCCTTATTCTTTATCAGAATGAATCGGGAAACAAATAGCTTTTCTGTAGATGGTATAAATATATAAAATGTAATATGATGTATGATAAAGATTATAATAATAATAGCTAGCATTTATATAAGGTATCCTAAAAGGCTTTAAAAATTAGTTTTAAGATAGTAAAGTTTAAAACTTTTGTGATATCCTGTTCAGTGCTTTGAGATATGTCAAGTGCTTTACAGATGTTATCTCATTTGATTCCATGACTTAAACATATATTTGCTGATTATTTACAAACTTTAATCCTGACACGTAGGTTGTTGTTTATTCATAATGATGAAATTGAAATCCTAAAGAAAAAAATGATTTATAATGCACACTATCCATGATTTTAAACATAGTATATTGTAAGGGGGGGAATACATATATCCTCATATCTTCTTTTTTTTTTTTGGTGGGGCAATGAGGGTTAAGTAACTTGCCCAGGTTCATACAGCTAGTAGGTGTCAAGTGTCTGAGACTGGATTTGAACTCAAGTCCTTCTGAATTTAGGGCCAGTGCTTTATCCATTGTGCCACCTAGCCGCCCCCTATATATCCTCTTAAAAAGCTGTTTCCTTACACCTCCCCACCCTCCAATTTGTTTATTTTTTAGGTCAAACATTGAGACAAAAATACATAGTGTTTTTAAAATATAATTTTGGAAGAAGTAAGAATCCAACAAATAATTAATATGTTATCTATAGCTATTGCATATAAATTAACTTCAGTTAGAAAAGACTATGGAGTGGATAGGAAAAAAAAATAAACACCTTATTTAAAAAAAAATAGAAACCAGGAGAATAATATAATTTAAATGTTCGCAGGTACTTCAAAATTCACTCAGCCTAATCCATACCTAAAAGGAATCCCTACTATGACATGCTTGCCATGTACTTATTAAGCTTCTCCTTGAAAACATAAAAGGAGGAAGAAACAACCAATCACCTCTTGAAGCACTTTTGGACAGCTCTGGCATTAGTTTTTCATGGCATCAACTTGTTTTCCTGTTTGCAATTTCTTCCTATTGTTTGTTCCTGGTTATTCCTTTGGTCAAAAGAACAAGTCTAGTCTCTTTTACCAATGGCAACTTTTCAAATACTTGAAGATGACTACCATATTTCCTCTGTCTTCTCTTAGTATCTACAAGCTGTCTTCATATCATGTGGACTAAAGGCCCTTCATCATCCAGATTTTCCTACTCTGGAACCTCTTCAGTTCATCAATGTCTTTCTTAAACTGTGGCACCCAGAATTCAATACAATGTTCATGATGGCATTGGAACTCTCACCTCCATATTCTTGGAAGCAATCAATCAATAAATATTTATTAAGTACCTACTATGTGCCAGGCACCATACTAAGCACTTGGGATACAAAAATACAAAATATAGTTTCTGCCCCCAAGAAGCTTCAATCTAATGGGAGGCAGAATGTGCAAACATGTACAATACAAACGCTTTCTCTATATCTATGTATATATGCTTATATATAAATGTATACATGTGTATATGTATATATCTATCTATCTGTGTATGATAAATGGGAAATAATGAGAAGTCACTGCAATTTAGAGAAGTTGAGAAAAACTTCCTGTATAAAATAAGATTTTAGTTGGGATTTAAAAGAAGCAAGAGAGTTCAGGAACCAGAACAGAGGAAAAACATTACAGTCATTGGGGACAGCCAGAGAAAATACATGGAGCCACGAGATGAAGTGTCTTCTTTGTGTAACAGCTAGGAGATCAGTGTCAATGGATTAAAGACTACATTTTAGGGAGTAATGTTCAAGAAGACTGGAAAGGTGGGAGGGGGCTAGGTTATGAAGGACTTTGAATGTCAAACAACATGTTTGTTTGTTTTTATCCTAGAGGCAATAGGAAGTCACTAGAGTTTATTGAGTGTATTTATTAGGTGTGTGTGCAGAAGTTGAGGTATGTGATATGATGGGACCTATGCTTTAGGAAAAAAAAAAATATTATGCTCCTTTTAATGCTTCTCTTAAGGGATCCTGAGATGGCATTCATTTTTTTTTAATTTTGCTTTCTACAACACACTATTGATTAATATTGAGTTTGCAATCTATTAAAAAAAAACTGGATAAGATCTCAGACTGTATTATAAAACAGTAATTATCAAAACAATTTGCTAGTGGCTAAAAACATAGAATGGTGGATCAGTGGAATAGATAGGTATGAATTACACTATAGTAAATGACTATAGTAATCTAGTATGTTATAAACCCAAAGATCCAAGCTTTATTTAACATTATTTAACAAAATCTGTTGGGAAAACTGGAAAACCAAATGACAGAAACTAGGTATAGACCAACATCTCACACCATATACTAAAATAAGGTCAAAATGAGTACATAATTTATACATAAAGGGAGAGAGTATGTAATAGTTTATCTGTCAGATTTATGGACAAGGGAAAAATTTAGAAACAAAGAAAATGTAGAGAGCATTACAAAATATAAAATAGATAATTTTGATTATGTAACGATTGGAATGACGCCACCTGCTGGATACTTACTGTAGAAGAGTTCTGCCCATGAAGCGAAGGTCTTTGAGGGCAAGACCAGGAGTCTTTTCTTTGGCGGGGAGGAAGTGACGCAGACTAGTGGGAGGAGGAAGGAAGAGACTGGCGCTCGGTCTGGCTGTCTTTCCTCTGGACTCTGGCGGAGAAGGGAGCTAGAAATGCGCTCTCCCTTTAATAGATAGGAATCTAGACCTTTCTCTCTCTCTTTACCAAATTCTTATTCTCCTTAATAAATGCTTAAAAGTCTAACTCTTGCTAAAGCTTATAATTTATTGGCGACCACTCATTAAATATTTTAGACAGACTAGCTAGAATTTTAGCCCTTAACAATTATATAAAATTAAAAAACTTTTGCCAAAACAAAATCAATGCAGCCAAAATTATAAGGAAAACAGAAAACTGGGAATGTTTGCAACAAATATCTCTGATAAAGGACCCTTTTTCTCAAATATGTAGAGAACTGAGTCAAATTTATGAAAATATAAGTCATTCCCTAATTGATAAATGGTCAAGGGATATGAACAAGCAGTTTTCAGACAAAGAAATCAAAGTTATCTACAGTCATATGGGAAAAAATACTCTAAATCACCATTGATTAGAGAAATGCAAATTAAAAAAACTCTGTGGTGCCACCTCAGATTTATCATAGTGGCTAATATGATAAACAGAGGCAATATTTGATACTTGGGGGGATATGGGAAAACTGGGCTGCTCATCTACTATTGTGAAATGATCCCAAAATGTGCATACCCTTTGGTCCAACAATACCACTGCTAGGTTTATATCCCAAAGATATCAAAAAAAAAAGAGTGAAAAGGACCTATTTGTACAAAAATATTTATAGCAGCTCTTTATGTGGTAGCTAAGAACTGGAAATCCAAGGGATGCCCATCAATTAGAGAATGTCTAAACAAGCTATGGTATATGATTGTGATGGAATATTATTGTGCTATAAGAAATGACAAGCAGGATCATTTCAGAAAAACCTGGACTTTCATGAACTGATGTATAGTGAAGTGAACAGAACCAGGAAAATGTTGTACACAGTAACAGCAATATTGTTTGAGGAAGTAATGACTAAACCATTCTCAGCAACACAATGATCCAAGACAGTTCCAAAGGATTAGTGATGAAGCATACTATGTACCTCCAAAGAAAAAATTGATATTGATTGAACACAGACTGGAGAATGCTATTTTTTACTCTTTCTTTTATTTGAATCTTCATATACAAAATGACTATTATGGAAATGTTTTACATAATTACAATATTTAACCTATATCTGATTGCTTACTGCCACAGGGAGGGCAGAAGGAAAGAGAGCTAAAATTTTGAACTCAAAACTTTAAAATAAAAATATTTATCTAAAAAATGCCTGGATATTCTTTAGAAAACTACTTACAATACTTTAGAATAACTACATTACTTCCCTGTCCTGTATTTGTAAAAATGATTTGTGTGTGTGCGCTCAAATGCAAAACTTTACCTTTATTGTAATTGAATTTGATTTAGGTTAATGTTCTAATTTGTCAAAATATTTTTGGATCCTCACTCTTTTACCCACTGTTACCCACCGTTACCCACCTCTCCTAGCTTTGTGTCATTTGTACCTTTATTCAAGTCATTGATAGAAATGCTAAACCACACAGAGCCAAGCACAATCTTTTGGTTACTTTACTGGACACCTATTGCTACATTGGCAATGAACCATTAATAATTACTTTTTGAATCCAAATATTCTGAATCCTGTATCTAATCCCTTTGTCTTCATCTTCTTCATACGAATATTATGAAATACTTTGTCTTTTGTTGGTGGGTTGATTGTTGATTTCTTAATATTCCTATGTAGTTCATACCTGAGGAAAGAGAACATAAGCCGTTAGTAGCACAAATATTTTAAAAAGTGGATTTCTGTCCAAAATAAAAAGCAATGTTTTTGTTATTTGCCCTTCATTTCAAAGACCACTGACATAATGAGGTGATCTCTTGACTTACAGGCAAATTTCATTTACATGAGGAAATGTTGCACAGAATCATTAGCTTCACTCTCTTCCAGGGTCATCAAAGTCCAGTGGCAAGAAAAAAATCAGGACAGCCAGCTATGGCTTGGAATGCAGTACATGACCGTGGCTTCTTCAGTGTTTGATCATGGTCTAAGAACTCCACAGTGCCTGTTTCAGCCACTTTCATGGCTATTTGGACAAATTGTTCTCATTCATCCATTCTACCAGAGGGTAGTCTTCATGTCCTTGAAGCAGACATCCCCCTAACTCACCCACAGGTTTGGGGCCTATTGGTTACCCTCAACCTGATTTTGCTCATCTGCTGAGAGTTTTACTGAGGTATTATAACTACCCATTATACAGCTTCTTAGAGGCACAGGTGAGAGTTGGGTGACAGTAAAAGTGGATGAGAAGCCCTGAAAAAGACTTGGCAAGCCCTCACACAAGAGGTGCTAGTCCTCCCTGAACATTTCATACACCTCTGAAAAGTTATGTAAATGCTTGAGAACATAGAGCAAAGGAATAATGCAAAAGTAAGAAAGGCTATCTTAAATTTGGTCATGCAGGGAAAAAATAAAAATAAACTAAGAAAAAATTATGAAGAAAAAATGAAGTATTCAATTTTCAAATGTAGCTCTATGGATTTCTACCCATTACCACTCTAATGAATAGTGAAGGAAAGAGAATCGATGGATAAAATAATTTCTGGAATAAAATTCCATCTGAAATAGTGTGTGGGAGAAGTTCTCTCTAAAGATGTGAATGTAATTTACCCCCTGTGTTTATTTATTATTCTAGTAGTACTGATTCTCCTGTTATGTGATTTCTGTTGCATTTCAATATAATTTTCATGGGAGCTAATGATTACATACTCTCCAAATTATTAGTTGCTACCATCTACTGACAATGGAAAGTAATTGCAATTATATAGGATTTGTTTTTAATCCCTTAGAAGCATTATGACCATGTTGGATAATTATGACATACATAATCTGATTACAATGACAAATTCATTCCATGAATTTGAAGGACCATTGAGGAACCAAAAAAGTTACAAGATTAGAGAATTTAGTAGTTTTTATTCTTTTACATTTGGATAAACCCTAAATAATGTATTCTTTTCAAAGTCATCATGACACTTCAGTTGTCTTCTTGATTTTGCATACAGAGCAGGAAAAGAAATGCTCCTGAAATCACCCTTTCTCATAAGTAGAATATATATTCCGATGATGTCTTTGTAGCTGATGTGGTAATGGGGATATAATCTTAACAGATAATATGGAAAACATCAAGTCACACTGCTTGTCTTTGTCAGGACAATTACCAGATTTACTGTAAAGGTTGGCTCTGTATATGATTATACCACAATGGCAGTAAGTTTTATATTACTTGGATCCAAGTCACTTTGTGGAGAGTGACTACAAGAATGAAGAATTGCAAGATAACTTCAGTAAATATTTGGAGTTTTGGCAGTTACTGAAAATTCAGCTAATTTGCACTTCTTTTGGCAGGACTTTGTATAAATGATGTCTAGGACATTACTCACTGTATGAGAGCACCATTTGGGGTTGACAGAGCTATTAACTTTAGAGGTCATTTTATAGTTTCTGGATGTCTTTTGGCTGAGGCACATGAAGTTGTATTTTTTTTTTCCTTTTGAAGTAACTGATTCCATATAGTATTGACATCTTAGGCAGGCATAAAGAGAGCAAGAGTGGCAGAACGGCATATTTGAAAGGGTACTGGACTTGAAATCAAGAAGACTTAAGTTCAAATTTTGTCTCATGCATTTTCCAGTTGTTTGACTTTGGAGAAGTCACTTTACCTCTTTATACCTCGATATCTTCATCTACAAAATGGAAAGATTATTATTCAATGTCCCCTAAGGTACCTAATGGTTTTAAATTGCTGGGATATTTATTAAGATAGAATTTAGAGAATCAGTTCAATGAATGAGATTGTAAACCCTTATACATGCAAACCTATTGTTTCACTGCCTCCCAAATGATCTATAGTTGGATTCCGTATTTCTTTTAAGATAATATTACAACTGGAAAGGACCTAGAAGGCCATCTAATCCATCCCATATAAAAATGAAATCTCCATTATAACATATCTCCAAAATGATTATTTAAACTCTCTTGGAAGACCAATAAGGAGAGGAAAATCACCACCTCTCAAGAAAGACCATTCTGCTTTAGGATAGCCCTAGTTACTTAGATTTTCCTGTTATCATCCTAAATTTACTTCTTTGTAACATCTACTCATTGTTTCTGCTTCTGCTTCTGCCTTTCAGCACAAAACAGAACAAATCTAATCCTTCATCCACATACCTCCCCTTCTCTTGGACTACAGGGATAATTCATGTAAGCCTGTTTGTCTTATTGTCCAGATGATTCCCTCAGGAATCTTAATAGACCCTTCCTGTCAGTTCTATCTTCGGTTATACCCAAGGACTTGTGACATCAATTTATCTACTACATCAGTGGCTTTCAGATTTTTTCTATACAAAGGACTAGCCCTCTCGAAAATGATTTTGAGAGCCTAACTCTAAAAATGGGCCCATTGACTCATCTTCTTAAGAGCTAAATTTATCTTTGTTGGAGGAGAAAAGTAAATGTTATAAAGGAATCCTCCAGGCAGTCCTTAGTTGTTGCCTATGTTTCATGTACCCATTAAAATACATTATTATGTAGTTCCTAGTTTATATTATTTAGGGGGATGGTTGGTCTCCCAGCATTTGACACCTACCCCAGTTGATAATCTAAGAGCAAAAGAAAAGAAAAGAAGGAACAAATAACAGAGATGATATGGTATTAACAAGATAGTGAAGTATAAGAATATTTTAACACCCTGTGTGAAAACGTTTCTCCATGATAGAAATAGAAGAGCAGCTGACTAGCCCTGACATTCTGTTACCCCCTAACCAAAAGTGAAAGTGTTTTACTTGACTGAAATGGAAGACTGATGTCATTGGTTGAACAAAGATTGGCCATTCCCCTGACAGTTTTTAAAAGGCTGAGCTCATCAGCTCTCAGGGAGTCTAGGTTGGGAGCTACTTTTAGAAGTATAACTACTGTGTTTGAGAGAGTAGTTGGGGAATGGAATAGATTTTCACTCTTCTCCATCCCTCCAAAACAGGCAAATTTATTTTGCTCTGCTTCCCCTGTCCTTTCATATAATTCTCTCTCAGAGGCTGAATTCTGTCTTGACTGCTGCTTCCTGCTTGGACTGCCAAAAACCTGAAGAACTCAGACCTAAGAGTACTGTCAGGGAGTGATCAATCTTTATCTATCCAATGACATTGTCTCTTCTAATTAAATAAAGGGGGGGGGAGAATCACATTTTATAAAGATACAAGTGTATAAAGGTTTAATATATAAACTTACTGAAGTTATCTTGCAATTCTTCATTCTTTAATTCCATCAACTCCTACAAATTTTATAAAGACTTTGCACTTCATTTATATATTAAACACTTTATTTTATTACCTGAAGGCAGGTAGGTATAGAAGTGGATAGAGTTTTGGGCCTGGAGACAAGAAAACTCATCTTTCTGAGTTTTGATCTTGACTGAAACACTAGATATGTGGGTTTCTGAAAGTCACTTAACCCTGTTTGTCTCAGTTTCCTCATCTGTAAAATAACTTGAAGAAGGAAATGGCAAACCACTCTTTGCCAAGAACATTCTTTGCCAAGAAAAACCCAAATGGGTTCATGAAGCGTCTGACATGACTGAAAATGACTGAACACTAACACTTCTGTTATCTCTTTGCCAGTTGCTTTCTGTAATGAAATCCATCTAGGGACAGAAATGAGTTGGTCAGAGGCCAATTCCCTCTCTTATAATAACTTTACATATCCAATGGCTTATAACAAAGTTTATTACCATTCTATAATGAGAATATTATTAAAATTGGAGTAAAAAATCCTGGATTTAAGTGTGTGCTCCATTTCTGTTCAATCCAAAGTCACACAACCTTTCAGAATTTCATCTTTTAAAATGGGATTGAGTTACCATGGTTTTAAAAAAAATACCATGAACCCAATTAATCTGGTCCTTGGAGAGCAAAGTTTTACAACAGGACTATGCTCAAAGCATTTTCACCTTGGTTGAAGCATTCAATGTTTGTGCTCCAATGGCCTTGCCTTTATGGTCGCAGGGTTACATCCATAGCATGATGAAGCATCAGGGTAGAACTAAAATTCTATGAGCTAAAAGCTTTGGTTTGTGGCATTCATATACTCACGAAAGACTGAACTTTTGATCTTCGTTCTATGAAATATTTCTATCAAGTCACATCTTCAGAATTCACAAAATCACAGAATGGTTGGGTCCTGAAACAGAACTCAAACAACCTATTTCAAGTAGTGGTGGAAACACTTAACTTGCCCATGTTGTAAACCATAGCTTCTTTTTGTTGTTTGTCCTTCGTTCTCAAAGAGGACCATGACATTAGGAGGTGATGTTACAACTTGCAGTAAATTGGATTTAAGTGAGGTAGGATTGTGCAGTCAGCAGCCTCACTTTCTCCTCCAGAGCCATCTGGGTCTAGTAGATTATGGCAAGATACATTTCAGGACAACTGGGGATTGTCCTGGATGTTTGAGGCAATCAGGATTAAGTGATTTGCCCAGGGTCACACAATAAGTGTCAAGTGTATGAGGCTGGATTTGAATTTAGGTCCTCCACACTTCTATCCATTGTGCCACCTTGCTGCTCCAAATTATAGCTTATTAGAACTAGAGGGATATATTAAGGATCATTTGATCTAACTCCCTTTATAATTAAGAAGATACATAATCATGAATCTTGCACAACAACTTGCATTGGAAGGTCTGAAGCAGACATCAAATAATCAGACTCATGTCAATCAGATAATTTTCATTATATCTAGCTAGTTATAAATATGTGATTGCCAATAGGTCCTTTTTAGGTTTTTAGATGTGCCCTAAGGCACACATTTCTACTGTGGAGTGCTTCAGGTATTTGACCATGACACAGATGCATAGGTCCAAGGTGAACATAGATCCAGAGACATATTCCAGATTTGATTTATACCCAAGGGGTGCCCCCCCCAAGCCAAACATATAAGTCAACTAACCAACCAATCAATAAGCATTTATTAAGTTTCTACTATGTTATAGGCATTATGCTAAGTGCTAGGGATACAAAAAGAGGCAAATGACAGTCCCTGCCTTCTAGGAGTTTATAATCCAATAGGGAGACAACATGCAAACAAATATTTACAAAGTATATGTGTTTGTGTATACACACACACACACATGTATGTATTTATGTGTATATATGCATATATGCACATGTATACATGTATGTGTATATATATATATGTGTATATATACATATACATATATATTATATACTACACAAATAGGAAATGATTAAAAAGGGGAAGGCACAGGAATTAAGTGGATTTGGGGAAGATTTTCTGTAGAAGTCAGGATTTTAGTTATGACTTAAAAGAAACTAGGGAGGTTAGTCAGTAGTCACAACTGAAGAGGGAGAGCATTCCAGGCATGGAGGGCAGCTAATGGAATGCCCAGAATTTAGAGATGAAATGTTTTGTTGGTTGACCAGCCAGGAGGCAAGGTCAAAGGGAGTTAGGTTATGAAGGACTTTGAATGACAGCCAGAGCATTTTGTATTTATTCCTGGAGGCAATAGGAAGCCACAAGTTTATTGAGTAGGGGGAGAAGGGGGTTTCATCAGATCCGTCCTTTGGGAAAATCACTAAGTAAAGTGATTGAATGGAGGATGAATTGGAGTGAAGAGAAATCAGAAGCCTTAAATCAAAGGGAGGATTGCTCTTCTTTGCACTGGAGGCTTTCCATATCCCAGTTGGGAGACTGGGCTAGTAACAGGAGGTAGATGACACCTTATACTGAACAGATAGCAATGGTTGCTTGGGGGCAGTTGGAAGATCCTTGGCTTGGCTCTTAGCAGCCTTTCCTTAGGGGTCACACTGTGCTCAGAAGGGGATAGAAAGCTTATGGAGCTAGAGTGAATCTCTGAGGTGTACTTACCTGAGGAAACAGGTTGGGATGTGGCAGCAAGAAGTGATAGACTCACTGAGGAGTCAGCAAGTTACAAGGCCAAGTCCTTAATTCATTGTTTCAATGTCATACCCTATTTAAAACCTTTGAATTTCAAAAAGTCCTTTTCATAAACATTATTATACTTTTTTAAGAACATTGGACTCTGGACAGCAAAGAAAAGAAAAGAAATAAGAAAACAATTCAAAATAAAAACTCTTTAGAAGTAGTTTTCTAGGATTTGGTAGAATTCAAGAAGTTTCAATTGTTCATTATCTGTGGCTTTCTAAAGGGGAGGAGTCAGATCAGGGAAGCCTGCTTCATCTAGCTCTCCAGGCACAAAACGCAAAAGAATGTAAAGAATGTAAGCAAATGCCTTTTTTTGTGACCTGGTCTCTTGTAGATTAAAAAAATAAAGTCCAAATGAATCATATTATTTGCATATCAGCTACTTTGAATTTGTACATATAATTTTTTATTTCCTTTGAGTAACAAACATCCCAACCATAATGGAAATGAAACACCTATGACTGCACTGGGGAATAGGTATTTCAAGGCTTTGTGGGGGCCAAATTTAATATACGGAGAGTTAATTGGGTGGCTCACCAAAATATTGGGGTCCTAGAGATAATGAGGGAACTCTAGGTCCCTCCCCTCCAAACTGCCTTTTTAGATATTTCTCCCAGACCAATAAGAAAGGAGCCTTACAGCATATGCTCCACAAATGAATTAGGTTTTATTAAGGAGAATAAAGTAAACAGCAAAGGTGAAATTAATAAAATCAAATACAAGGGAATAGGGGAAAAGAAATATGGATAATCCTCCTAGCTCTAACCTAAGTCTACACAAAAGAGCAGAGTTCGTATTTTAACTCACCACCTGGGGCTTGTAGCTTCAATGGAAGGAACAACTTACAGCCAGACTTGAAGGATTCATCTGCCACTATTGCTGCTGTTCATGCCACCAGGAGAAAGATAATTCCGGAAGTGCAGCCAGCTCCCCTGAGCGAGCATTTAATCTTCCTCCCCCAAAAGGGGAGGTTCTTCAAAAACTGCCTATGGAGAGTGGTTTCTCCTTCTGATCTCAGCAGCACACAACACTTCAGGGCAGGCCAGTTGTAGCCGTTCCCAATGAATCAGCCAAATTCTAATCTTACCACAGCTTTTAATCTGGTTTGGTAGGCAGTACTTCCCAATGACAAAGTGACCTTTTTTTTTTTAGTTCTTTTTTATTTTTCCTAAACATTAAAAGATGAACCAAAAAGAAAAATAATGTGTCTATAAATAATGCAAAAGGACTTAGTCATTTTAATCAATTAAGTTTATAAAAATCATATAAAAATGGGCTGCTATCTTTTTAAAGTTGCCATCTTTTCAAAATTTGATGACCTTGTCAGAGGTCATGGAAAAGAACCATAGTGGAGACTATGGTTCCTTTTCTCTACTTAGGGAGAGTACCCTCCTTGAAGACACAGCACATCAAAAAGACTGACCATTTTTTTTTGATAATCAAAAGTTAAGAAAAAAGTTATGTATAATGACTTAATTCAACAAACATTCACTAAATGCTTATTGCTATCAGGGCTCACTACTAGATTCTATAGGTAATACAAAGATGAAAAAAATTACAAAGTCTCTGCTCTTGAGGTATTTGAGCTAATCTGTTCAACACACTTTTAAATACATACTAAATAGTGAAATGTTAATTGTTTTGTATAAATCTTTAGTTATGACTATACAATACACATTCTCCAGACATGAAGGCAAAAGCTTCCATCTTTTGCTTCCCTAGGCTTATGTGAACTAAGAGTATCTAATAAACTGACTGACAAAATGTAATGACCATGAAATCTTACTTAAGGCCTAAGCCAGGGATGGCTGAATCAGTTTTTAGTTTGGGTATGATTAAGTTTTCATTGATCTACATAATTTACTGATGAAACATGTCCAAGCCAACATATTTGACATTTCAAAGAATGGTTATGATCATCATTATTAATATTATTACTATTAACAATAATAAGTATTTACTAAATGCTTATGAGATAATTTTTCTTTTAATTGCCTTTATACTAGTCAGAGGGAGAACTAGATTCCTGAGTTTAAGTCAGGGATTGAGAAATGTGGCTTTAGCAATCATATGAAATGGGACAGTAAAACAAAATAGGATCAATTAAAGGATAGAATCAATTATTAAATAATACAGAAACATTTGATTTCTTCAGTTCTTTGTATTATCACAAAAATCCTATGAAATCAATATTATAGATATGATTATCTTCATTTTCCCAAGGAGGAAGCTGAGGGTCAGAAAGATTAAATGAAATGATGGAGGTTAGATTTTAATTTTAAGATTAAATCTCTTCCTAAATATTTAAGATGGTCATTAAAATAAATTTTCCTCAAGTTCAACTGGAATAATTTACTATTACCCAACTTCATTTTGTGAATAATGCCATCTATATCACTTGATATTTTGCTTATATCTTGAAATAATGTATCTAGCCAGAATACAATATATGATAATACTGCTCTCACCAATAATTAAATTTAAATTTAATTGTAATCTGCTCATAAAATTGAATTGATGGTGGTGTGCCTTCAAAGCAAAACTACCTCAAGGAGAAGTTTGGGGTAGTTAATACTTGTTAAATATTAGGGACTCTTGCTATGAACAATTATGAATTTTTTTTTTTTTGCCTATTGACACAGGGGACTCTTCAAATTACTTCACGTGAATTCTCCTTTTCTAATTTTAAAAGGAAAGAAGTGTTTGAAGAGATATGGGTTTGGGCAATGAGTCAAACTCAGGAAAAGAAAGGTAAAATTATATTATTAGCACAGTACCAATGCAGCAAGATGTCCTGTGCTCTGGGTTAGGATTTCAAACTACATGCTGCTTTTATAGTCAGGAGTAAACAATGTCCTTATAAGGAAAAACTATCCTGATAAGTGCATGTCTCTGAAGTGGATGAGTTTTGTGCCACTTCAGCTTTTCTTATGTCTAAGTACTCATGGGCAAGGGTGTTTCCAGATCATCACCTCCCACAGATTGGCTGTACACACACACCCAAAGTCTAGACAAGATTTAAACACCAAGTCACTCAGGCTGACTCTGTACAAAAGTAATGTAGGAATGTGTACTAAAGAACTGATAACCATTAGTACAATAAGTCAAAGGTGATTTTTACCTGGCCATGAAGTTGTGATGGATTCCAGGCTCCCCTAAGGAATTTCAATTATTGAAAAATAAAGTTGTGTTTGTTTTGATAACTACAATTTTCCTGAGAATGGATTCCCCACCCAGTCCCCCCTACCCAGGCAGGTGAATTGCCTGGGGCTAGCCAATCTTTTGTCAATTTCAGACTTATGGACCTTCCCCCAAGCAAAATGATCCCTGCCTTACTTCCAGGACTTTATGTTATTATGTAAAAAGGGTCCACCTACATTAAGTAGTTTCTATTTAGAGTTAGTAGCATCTATACTTAAATTAGGAGCAGTTCTATTATTTCTTTTGTTAAAGGTTCATTTGCATTAAGTAGTTAGTTGTACATGACTCTGGAGCAATCTTTTGGTTTCCTTTTGTTCTGTTACCCCATAAAAATCCTGTCCTCATCCTTGGTTCCCATCTTTAGGTATTCCTAGCTTTGCAATACTGCAAGCTATAGTTTCTGTGCCCCAATTAAAGACCTTATTTCTCCTAAATTGATTGTTTCCTTAATTTCCAGGTTAACAGTTTGCTTGTTTCAAGGAAAGCCTACTTTCGAACACATTCTGTATTGAAAAGGTCTATAAAAAAACAAGGAGAAACTGAACAGCTCATTCACTTTTTATGTTTGTCAGTGAAATCTGGGATTTTAAGACTGTCTTTCATCCCAGATCAGTTTCTCTGGTATTAGATTACCTTATCTCTGCAACCCCAGATATCACCAATATTCCGAACACCCAAGCACACAGACATACACAGATACACAGAGAAAAAAGTGGGAAACAGGCATTCTTCTCTCTCTTCACCATTCCTTCCAGACTTTCTCTTACCCCCTTCAATCAAGGAACATATTTCCTCATACTATCCAGATTCTGGTTACTTATCTACCAGCTTCTCCATTTTAACTGCTATTCTTACACATGGGGAGTTCAACTTACATGTTTATGAAACTTAAACTTTTTTCCCAGTTTGTTGACCTATTAAATTGTCTGGGATCTCCTTTTTTCTACCTTACCCACACATAGGGATGGTTATATTTTTTATTTCATCATTATCCATAGATATTCCTCTTCTACAATACATAAATCTGAATTCCTCTGTATGACCACAACTTCTTTTCCTTCTAGCTCTTCCAAAAGTTTTATACCCTCTTAAAAAAGAATTCCCCAGGGCAGCTAGGTGGTGCAGTGGATAGAGCACCGGCCCTGAAGTCAGGAGGACCTGAGTTCAAATCTGGCCTCAGACACTTAACACTTACTAGCTGTGTGACCCTGGGCAAGTCATTTAACCCCAACTGCCTCACAAAAAACCCTAAAACAAAACAAAAAAACAAAAAAGAATTCACCAAACTCTTCAAAATCTGAAATCAGTCCATCCCTACCTACTTTTCTAGGTTGTTAACAGTACTTGATCTCATTTCTCTCAGTCCCAAATCTTGATTCTTTACTTAACTAATTCAAGCCTTGGTTAATCTACAGCCACTCCCTGACCTTTCAAATGCAACTAAACCACTAATCACAGTTTCAACTCAGTCTTTTAAAAATCGGTGAATAGGCAACTCAAGGTCTGAATGTAATAAAGTTTTATTCTGAATATAACAATGTTATTTAAAATCATGAGCTTCTTATTTCAAAATTCAGAATTAAATGGAAGAAAGTAGGGAACCATCAGACCATATTGCTATGTCCTAAATAACCACCCTCAAGTACCCTCAAGTGAAAGTGATAAATGGATATAAGGGATTAGATATTGTAGATAAAGTGCATGAAGAACTATGAACAAAGATTTGCAACATTGAACAGAAGGTAGCAACAAAAATCATCCCAAAGAAAAAGAAGAGCAAGAAAACAAAATGCCTGTCCAATGAGGCTTTACAAATAGATGAAGAAAGAAGGAAAGGGAAAGGAAAAAGAGAAAGGGAAAGATTTACCTAACTGAATGCAGAATTCCAGAGAATAGGTAGGAGAGATAAAGTTTTCTTAAATGAACAATCAAAAAGAAATAGAACAATAGAATGGTAAGGACAAAAGATCTCTTCAAGAAAATTAGAGCTTTATTAAGAGTTAAAATTCTAGCTATGCTGTCTAAAATATCTAATGAGTGGTCGCCAATAAATTATAAGCTTTAGCAAGAGTTAGACTTTTAAGCATTGATTAAGGAGAATAAGAATTTGGTGAAGAGAAAGAGAAAGGCCAAGATTCATCTATCTTTAAAGGGAGAGAATATTCCTAGCTCTGCTCTCCCCCAGAGTCCACAGGAAAGAGAGTCAGCCAGCGTGTCAGCCTCCCCCTTCTTCCTCCCACAAGCAAACATCGCTTCCTGATGCCAAAGAAAAGATGCATGGTCTTGCCCTCACCTCACCTTCACCTCATGGCGGAGCTTTTCTACAGTAAGTCTGCAGCAGGTGGCGTCATTCCAATCATTACAGTTACCAAGGAAAAGTTTCATGATAACATGGGCATGATAAAAAACAAAAATGGCAGGGACTTAACAGAAGCAGAAGAGATTAAGGAGAGGTGACAAGGATGCACAAAAGAACTATACAAGAAAAATCTTAACATCACCAATAACCAGTTTGATGTGGTTACTGATCTAGAGACAGACATCCTAGAGAATGGAATGACTTGGGCCTTAGAAAGCTTTGCTAAAATTGAGGCTAGTAGAAGTGATGGAATTTCAGGTGATCTATTTAAAATCCTAAAAGATGATGCTGTTAAAGAGATGCTTTCAGTATGCCAGAAAATTTGGAAAACTCAACGATGGCCAATGGACTGGAAAAAATGTTTGCCTCCCAATTGTAAAGAAAGACAATAACAAATAATGTTCAAATAATCAAATAATGGTGCTCATTTCTCATGCCAGAAAGGTTATGCTTAAAATTCTGCAGTATAGGCTTCAGCAAAATATGAACTGATAAATATCAGAAGTTTGGTTTTTGAAGAGGTCAAGGAACTAGAGACCAAATTGCCAAAATTTTCTGGATTATGGAGATAACAAGGGAGTTCTAGGAAAAAAAAAATCTACTTTTGCTTCATTGACTAAACCAAAGCCTTTGATTATGTGGATCACAATAAAATGCAGCAAATCATCATAGAGATGGAAGTACCAGATCATATTAATTGTCTCTGAGTTTATATGATAGGTGGACTTGAGTCAGTTTAGATTCTGAGGATGGGGTCTGGAAAGTACCCAGCCCCCAGTCCCTGTTTATTTAGATCATTTTGTTCGTGTTTAAGTCCAATGCTTATAATAGAAATCATGTATTTTGCCTTACTGAACCTGATGTACCCTGGTACCCCTTTCCCCGCCTTTGCCTACATTCCAACCCCCCAGTTCTTGTTATGGGTTAGTTATGCCATTACTATGACCAGAAAGGAAAGATGTCTCCTGTTAGTACAGATACTCCCAAATCTTACCTCTCCATTTTACATTCCTAAATCCTAACTCCTCCTGGTACCATCACTCCCTCTTTCCCTTGCTGCCCCTTCTTACCCAGGTAGAGTGGTATGGAGTGGTTTCACTCCTCCCATGGTTTCACCCTTTCCCCCTCCCTTGGTTTGACCTTTTTCCCCCTCCCCTTTCCCCCTTGTTCTTGGAACATGCATAATACCCTGATCACCACCTGAACACGCACCCTGGGTGAGACAGGATTGGATGTTAGATTGTGAGCTCACCCTGTGGATAGGAGAACCCCGCCCCCCTCAAAATCTCTATAAAAACCCAAATCATGAGACCATTAGTGTGCTCCTCATCCTTTGCAATAGGGTCACCCGTTCTCAAGAGAATGTAATAAATCTGCCTCTGCTTGACTTGGTGGTCTCCTTGAGTTATTTGGGTAAACTGAGGCAATTTTGTCCTAGACATGAGGAACCTGTATGCAGGTTGAGAAACAACACAGCATTAAACATGGAACAAGTGATTGGTTTAAATTTGGAAGAAGAGTACAACATGGTTGAATTATTGTTGCCTTATTTATTAAACATACGCAGAGTATATCATGCAAAAGGACAGATTGGATGAATCAAAAGCCAGCTATTTTGGTCACCCATCCTTTCATTTCATACTCAGTTCTCAACCTCTAATGATCTGACATTCATCTCCACCATTGCGGTAACCTGCTTTTGCTATGTCACCAACTTTTTACTGCCAAATACAATGGCCTTTTTGCTCTGTCCTCATCTTGCTAACTTCTCTGTAGTTCTTGGCACAGTGGAGCAACTTCTTTTCCCAGATATTTTCTCTGTCGTTGATTTTCATGACACACAAAGTGTGGGCTCTTTTTCTACCTGTCAGATAATAAAAGCTAGCATTTATATAGCACTTTGAGGTTTCCAAAGTTTTTTATACATGTTATCTTATTTGATCTCCAAAACAATATTATGTAGGTGTTATTATCCCCATTTTACAGATAAAGAAATTGAAATTGGGAATGGTTAAATGAAGTACCCTCAAACACACAGTTGTGTCTGAAACAGGATTTGAACTTAGATCTTCCTGGTAGTAAGTTTGGAACTCCTTCTGATGTGGGCAGAATTGGGGATCAAATTGATTGTTGAGTCATCCCAAAAGAATTACAAGACTCAGTGACTCAGTTTACCAAGTTTTATTGCAATGCTGTGAGTGATCACAGGGAGAGAACCAGAAAAGTGGAAAGGTATCTCTCGAATAGTGAAAGAAAAGACAGTTGTATTTATAATATAGATAAATTGATTAATCAGTCCCATTATAATAATCTCCACCTTGCTGAGATACAGGGGAAGGCCTGTCCAACTCATTATAATATTAACCACCTTGGGGAGGTACAGGGGAGGGCTTATCCTAATTTGGAGTTCCTAGGGTCCTAAGCCAACCCCGAGGTGGGTACCTTTTTTCAGTGGAGGTTTGTTTTGGGGGTTTACATGTCATAAGGTGAATCTGGGGACAAATTTGGCCTTTTCTGCACATGTCTCTTGCTGGTTCCCATAGCTAGTTTCAAAATATCTTCATTTTTAATTTATTTCTAGTCTAAGTTTCTATAGTCTGTCAATTCCTTTATTGTTATAGTTTCCGGTCTTCACGGCCTAGCTCCCTCTGTTCTGTTATAGGCACTGATTTCTGTGGGTAAGAGAACCTAGCATCCTGACTTGTAAGTTATCCATTAATTGGGGTATGATTCCCTTTTGGAGCTAATATCTGAATTAAAGCCTGGGTCTTAGGTTTTTCTGTTAACCCTTTTTTCACCTCCTACATCAATTCCACTATATAATTTCTCAGTCTCATTTGGAGTGTCATCACTTATAGGTCCTACAACAAAACATGTGGATATATTTCAGGGGTCTTTCTAAGTTCCCTTCTTTAATCTTTCTATACCCTTTAGGTCAAATGGTATCAAACTCAAAAACAAAACAAAACAAACAAACCATATCATTATGATTGTATAGACTGCATATTGACTAGAAAATCTCAAATTAACACTATCTGTATTATATTACATTTTTATTTATTTTGTTAAACATTTCCCAATTACACTTTAATTTGCTTTTTGTTGGAGGGGGCAGGGTTGTGGCCCTCTGGCAAAGAGTTTGAAATCTCTGTTCTAGGAAATCTCATTAATTCAGCTAAAATCACTGTATAGATGACTCACATCAATTTATTTAGTCCACACCTCTCCTGAACTCAGAGGAAAAGGGGTCTCAGTACAAAATTTTAAGCCCTGATTCAAATCTTGTTTGTCCTTTGTTCTCAAAGAGGACCATAACAGATGTCATGACTTGGCACCAAATTGGATTTAAATGAGGAAGGGCTATGCAAAGTGATCAACCTCACTTTCTCCTCTGGAGCCATTTGGGATCAGTGGCAAGATATGTTATCAAGAGAGATGTTTGAGGCAACTGGGGTTAAGTGACTTGCCTAGGGTCACATGCCTAGTAAGTTTCTTAGGTGAATCTTGGTGAAAAGAAGACATCAGAGAAAGAATGCAGACCGCACCCAAGCTGTTGGGGAGCTCAATGGTTCTCACCTGGGTGTGGTGCATGTAGGCCAAATCTCATCAATAAGGTCCTTCAGCCATCTAGATAAACAGATCTGTCTTCATCCAAGATTCTTGGTAAACTTGAGTTGGGCTTGACCCAAATGAATCCTAATTTCCCTGGAGTGCAGTGGGGGAAAAATACTAAAATAAGAAGGGGAGATCACTAGGTCCCCCAAGATATCAATTATTAACAATTGTTTCTCACGCTCTTTGTAATGGATTTTGTTTTTCTTGCTTTCTCTTTCTCTTTCTTTTCTTTTTTTTTTTAAGTGAGGCAATTGGGGTTAAGTGACTTGCCCAGGGTCACACAGCTGCTAAGTGTTAAGTGTCTGAGGCCAGATTTAAACTCAGGTACTCCCGACTCCAGGGCCAGTGCTCTATCCACTGTGCCACCTAGCTGCCCCTTTCTTGCTTTCTCAAGAAGGGAGAGGAGTAGGGAGATGAAAGAGAGATGATGCAGAGCAGAACATAAAACAAAATTCAAAGAAAAAGATGAATGGGTAAACTTAAACAGAACTAAGAACTTGGTGCTTGTCTTTAATTTGGAAATAACTTTTAAAAATGTATTGATATCTTTGGTTTTTACTTCACCTTCACGTCCGAATGTATCCCTTTCTTTCCAGTCAGCAAGCCATACTGTGTAACAAATAAAAATGAAAAAGCAAAAAAAAAAAAATTCATATCAGCAAAACTAACTAACCTATCTCCCAATTCTGACAACATATGAAATGTTCTAGAATAGCCACCTTCCTCTGCAAAGAAGGGAGGAAGATGCATTTTCTCATCTCTTCTATAGGAACAATAGTTAATCAAAAAAGTTTCCCTTTTTCATGTCTTTTGTTATTGTTATTGTCATTATTTTTTGTTCTTTTTCCATTACATTGCAGTTGTCATGTATTATGGGGTTTGTGGATGTTCAAGGAGGACTAGCACCTCTGATTTGAAGGCTTGCTGAACCCTTTTCAGGGTTGCTTATCCAACTGTGGTGTCTACCTGGCACTCAACTCCCGTGGTTCCAAGAAGCTATAGTATGCACAGTGTCCACACCCTGGTAAAACCATCTTGGCAATTTGCCTAAACAAGGTTGAGGGCAATCAGTGAGCAACAAACATGTCACTGAATTGGGGAATGAATACAATAAGTATGGATCCAGTGGAATGGGTGGATGAGAACAATTTGTTCCAAAGGTCATGAAGGCAGCTGAAGCAAGTACTGTGGAATGCTTAGAGCTTGGCCAGCCATTGAAGATGTCATAGCCATTCATTGCACCCCATGCCAACACAAATTGCCCTGATTTTTTGTCTTGCCACTGGACTTTGATGACTCTCGAAGGGAGAGTGAGACTAAAGACTGTGCAACTCTACCTCACTTAAATCCAATTCACACACAATTCAAGAAATCACCCTGTGATATCATTGGTCCTCTCCAAAAAATGAAGGATAAACAAAAACAATTTTTTTCTTTTTGAAATCTCTTGACTTTTTACTCTATTAATACTACAACTAGTCTACTCAAAATCCTCATCATCTCCTGACCTAAGTGTCACAATGCATGGAGTCCTGCATCTAGAATCAAGAAGACATGAATTTAAATTTAGTTACAGACATTGACTGTGTGACCCTTGGCAAGTTATATAACTTCATTCAGTCTCAATTTCCTCATCTATAAAATGATGATTATAATATCTACCATCAAAGGTTGTTATTAGGATTAAATGAGATGATATCTGCATAACTGTATAAATGCTAGTTATTATTATTATTATTTACATTCAATTTGTTCCCTCTGTTGTTTGTCCTACCAATAGCAGCCAATTGATATCCCTAGACCTCAGGCATGATTATATTATTATTCTGTTCAAGAAATAATAGTATTTCCCATTTGTCTTTAGATTAGAAGACAAATACCTCTGTTTGATATTTAAAATACATCGCAATCTGAGTCCAGTTCTCTTTCTAGGCTGATTTCAAGTTAAAATCCCTCAGGCCTTCTACCCTGTTGCCAAATAGACTTGCTTTTTATTTTTCCTACACACAATGATCCATCTCCCTGCTTGGGATGTGCTCCCTCCTCACTTGGAACTTTTAGAAATCAGGTGGTCGTTCAGCCATTTTTCAGTTGGGTACAACTCTTTATGACCCCTTTTGGAAATTTCTTGGTAAAGAAACAGAAGGGGCGGCTAGGTGTCACAGTGCATCAGACACTTGACACTTACTAGCTATGTCACTTAACCCTCATTGCCCCACTAAAAAAAAAAAAGAAAAAGAAACAGAAACTTATTTACCATTTCCTCCTCCAGGTCATTTTATAGATAAGAACTATCAGAACATGTGTAGACATGTTGAAACTGGTTCTTTTTGGCTAACCATATAGTAAATAGAATATTCTTTGGATGTGGAGGCATTCAGAAAGGACTAGTCAAACAAGAACCTTAGACCTCTTTTCAACAACTCTCAGTTTGAGGCTTTCATTGATAGAATAAGTGAGAAACATTGCTGTAATCCTCTTCTTCTTTTTTTTTTTTTAGTGAGGCAATTGGGGTTAAGTGACTTGCCCAGGGTCACACAACTAGTAAGTGTCAAGTGTCTGAGGCCGGATTTGAATTCAGGTACTCCTGACTCCAGGGCCGGTGCTCTATCCAGTGCGCCACCTAGCTGCCCCTGTAATCCTCTTCTATGGCTGACATGTGACTTCATAAAATTGGTCTATAGTCCCTTCTTTTCTTCTTCTTTTCTGCCCTAGATGAAGGAGAACAATCTGGAGGCTCCAATGGTATGAATTTTAAAAGATCAGGAGAGCACACCCCTGATTCCAGAAATTGCAGTCTTTGCTGGTCTTTGAAGGCAGCCTAACATCAATGCTCTGAGGAGCCCAGAGTAATATTTGGGAGTGATCTTCAGGATTAAACCTGGTCCTGGACCAAAATGTGTATCATATCCTTTTTTTGTTTTGCAAGGCAGTGGGGGTTAAGTGACTTGCCCAGGGTCACACAGCTAGTAAGTGTCAAGTGTCTGAGGCTGGATTTGAACTCAGGTACTCCTGAATCCAGGGCTGGTGCATTATCCACTGCGCCACCTAGCCGCCCCCTATCATATCCTTTTTTATAAGTCAGTTGGCATTATGTGGTTAAATAGAACTGGACACTTGTCAGTTTGGGCATCTAACAATGAGGGCAACACAATTATTTGGGGTTTGAGCTAATGGCATTAGAAGAAAGATACCTCATATCCTTCAGTATACTTCAGGAACCCTGAAGAGATGATGAAGTCTATCTTTAAGAGAATGAGGCCAAAGCAAACTCCTTACATTAACAGTGTCTCCTTTTATACTGTTACTGTTGTTGCATGGGATATGATGAAACAAATTTCATGCCATATCAAAACTCACCTAAGAAAACTTTTTTTAAAATGGGCAACAATATCAGCTCTTGGTCTCACCTACTCCGGCATAATTTTGGTTGTAGCTCTCTTATGGCACTCAATATTATCTACCTTATAGCATAATTATTTGTATTTTTATATAATCTGTCTCATTTTATCATGCTCTATAAAGACAGGGAGTAAAGCTTATACACACATGGTATCCTCTTTTCCCTTTAGTCATTGAATATTATTTGCCTCCCATATATCACTACTTCACAGATAGTAGGTGTCCAGGGAAGAATAATTGCATTTAGTTAAAGGCACATTGATAGAAAAAAATCAAGGAATGTTTTTCTTTTTAATTCATGTATTTTTTCTTGTTTGTTTTCCATTTTAGACTGAATTCCCTCCCACCTAGAAGCAATAATTACCACTCTTCTAGGGACTGAAGATGCCAGAAGCATAACAACAGATCTAATTAGTGTACAAAGACCTTTTCACAAAGAATTACAATTGATCCTCCCCCACTAAATTACTCTGCATTTACATTGTATATATTTGGTATTTATGTATGCACACCCACTATTGTTTTTCCAATTGAATGAATATAGGATCTTTGAGGGCAGAGACTATTCTTTTTGTCTTTCTTCCTTCCTCTTGTGTTTAGCATAATAGTGCCTGACACAAAATAGGTCTTTTAATAAATGTTTGTTGAATGAATATCCCAAATGAAAAAATGAATTGAGCCAGAATCACCCAGATACTAGTCCACCCAAAAGAAAAAGATGAAATAGTTTACTCACAAATCTATTGAGTTTCCACTGTCACACAAATAACATGGTCATTTAAGTTATACTCAGTCAACAAAATGTATGAAGTATTTAATGTGGCAGACACTATGCTTAGTGCTTGCTATGCAAATAAAGACAAAAACAGTCCCTGTCCTCAAGGAGCCAACATTCTAAAAGTGATAAAAAAAATTGTAAATAAATAGGTATATACTAGATATCTTCACAGTAAATGGGAAGACCATCTTAGAAGGGCAAGTATTAACAGCAGTAGTGTTGTTGGGGTGGGGGTCAGGCTGTCAACCTGGTTCAGGATGGCTAGCTCACCCAAAGAATTGGAGGCTCACAGCGAATCTTGTAAATTAAAAAGATTGATTATATGTGGCCAGGAGACAGAGTCACTATTGAAAGTGCCTCCCTGAGTATGAAAAGAGCTGGCCTTTTATATGTTTATAAACAAAGAAAGCAGCATGAAGAGTAAGGAGATTAAAAAACAACTGGGGAGGATATGCAGTACCCATTTATATCTTGCATATCATATTTGTTCCTTGTAGACCTTATCAGTGTAGCAGGGTCTTCCCACTCTGCCATACTACATTTCTGAGGTGGGAGGCAGAGCTGTTTTTTACTTCTGGACTCTTGGGTTTTAATGTCTAAAGATTAAGGATTTCTTAGGGGTTGGCGTCTGTTGGTTCATTAGACAGTAGTTGGAAGTTTGGAAGAGGGGAGAGGTTTTGGGGGGGGGAACTGTTTTGGACGTGTTGATTTTGAGGTATATATGTGTGAGAAAATGGGCAGTTGTCTCCTTTCAATGTGGATATAACAGTCATATTCTTCCTAACCCGTTTGTAGGACAAAGGTCTCAGATCCCCTCCTCCCCTTCAGGTTACCAAGGTCACATGGTTCAAGGAGCTCTTGTCTCAATAAGGTGCAGTCCAGAGTTGTGTCCATATAAGGAAGTATAAGGTCCACTCCTGAGTAATGCCCATACAAGGAAGAGGGGTGGGAATACTGCATTCTGATTAGCTAATTTTTGCATGTAGATTGTAACCCTTGAGTAATCAGACCAGTGATGAAAAAGGGGAGGTCCATTCATGTTAGGGACTAGGGTATAAAATAGTGCCTTCGAGACCCTTTTCTTTGCACCCACTAGCTGCACACTAGGGTGCCTCCTTCTCATGAGAAGAAAATAAAAAGCCTTTGTCACATTCCTGTTGAGTTCCTGAGAATTATTGAGAAGAGGATGTTTTTTTTCCCCTCACAATATGAGACTTCCATTTTGAGATGGCCAAAAGGCAGGTGGTAATCTATGACTGTCTCTCAGGAGAAAGACCAGGGCTATATAAACAGATCTGGGAACTGTGCATAGAGATAAGTATTGAATCTATGGGTGTGGATGTGATCACTCAATCAGTTAATATAGTACAAAAAGAAAAAAGGGTATGGGACAGAATCTTGTGGGACATTCAAGATTAGTGGCAATTACATGGTTAAAGATTTAATAGGGGTGGTTATAATTTATATCCCTCTTGCTCCCAATTAATCAATTTCTGTGTGTGTCTGTCTTCTCTTTGTCTCTCTCTCATTAGAACATGCTGAGGGTTTTTTTTATGTACTTAATTTTGCAAATTTGGGGAAAAGGAAATTAATTTACATTCCTTTACCTAAAGTCCTGAATTGTTCACTTATTTGTAAGAATTTAAATATATTGTGAATTTGATGAATATAAAGTTATTTTATAATTTTTCTCATGGCTGTCACTGTGGTACTCACATAAGGCACTCAAATGTTTTCATTCAATGACCAAACCATATAACCATATGATGTTATAACCAGAAAGATCTTTAGAAGTCTTGTGGTCCAACATGCTCATTTTACAGAGAAGGAAAATATGATTTAGAGAGAATCTGATTTTTTCTAAGATCACACAGTCAATTTCAGACCTCAAACTTGAACCCAAATTTCCTGTCCAACAGTATGGACAGACTTTTTGCACACCATGTTTCTATGTAGCAAATATCTAATTGTGTGAAAATAGGAGCATGGAGTATTTGAAACAATAGCTCTGTAATTAGAGTCTCTGGATTCAAATCACACCTTTGATTATTCCCTTTGGGACCATTCCAAGGTACTTAACCTCCATTACCTTGGGTTCCTTATCTGTAAAATGAGAGGTTTGAATTAAATGGACTCTGAGGTCCTTTCTCTATCTAGGGAGTCATGACTTGGTATCATTTGAGTCTATTGTATTTATTCATCTGTGGCCATCTGCCATTAATACATAATCATGATGACAATATTAATATAGACTTTTGCTAGCCAAATGAATTGGTACACATTAGATATTCTGAATTCTACAAATATACATTTTAGTATTACTCATCAGCATTGTGTAGATATGGTCCCTATAGTTCCATTTTATATTTAATTATCTGATTAGTTCCTTGTCAGTTTATGTGTTTCTTGAAACCACTATTCCAGGAATAAAATCTGTGCAAACTGTAGCACTGAGATAAAATACAAAAATAAATATTAAATGTAATAATTCATTCTTACAATTCATTGGCAGGACACTAATTAAAGTGGATTTAAACATTAAAGTTCAAAGTAATAAACATGTGGAAATTACTTTGAGGAGCCCATAAAATAGCTTTGACACCACTTATATAAAGTATACTTTTATACTCCAAGGTTTCTAGAACAAAACATCTCATTCATTATAATAAGGAAATAAATGCATCCTAGGATGGTGTGAAGGAGTCTCCTGGTATCTATGCATAAGAACCCATTAAAGAAAAAAAAAGCTTGAAATCAGCTAAATTGTTATTAATTTTATAAACAATTATTTGATTTTAGTCAAATTAACTATTACTAGCTAGTTATTTTAAAGATATAGAAATCATCTTTGTTATGGGGAAATAGAGAGTTTGGGATGGGGTAGGGGTTTGAGATAGGAGTTCTTAGGAATTCCTCTTTAAAGAATTTCACCTTCTTACACACAAATCCAATTAGAATAAAATAATAGTTTAATTAGGGGCTAAGGAAAGGAAACCAAGAGAGAAATCCTTGGACTTCTCATGGGGAGAAAGCATGGCACAGAGGCATGGCTCTGAGATACCTATTTCCATGAGCAGAAGAGAGGCAGATTTTTTTTTTTTGCAGGGCAATGGGGGTTAAGTGACTTGCCCAGGGTCACACAGCTAGTAAATGTCAAGTGTCTGAGGCTGGATTTGAACTCAGGTACTCCTGAATCCAGAGCCGGTGCTTTATCCACTGTGCCACCTAGCCGCCCCTAGGCAGATACTTTTATAGAGGCCTGATGATGGTCTGATAGGTAATCATCTGACTGTGGAAAGTTCCCTTATTGGGGAGGACCATCACCCATTGGTGATGGCTGGGGAGTTGGGTGAGGGGTGGCTGAAGATCTCTCAAGCCATCTCTTTCCCCCTCATGCCACAAAGGCAGCAGCCACACCTAATCTTATCTCCCCAGGGGTGGGGGAGACTGGAATGAAAGCTGGTAATCTTGGAGCTAACTCAGTCCTGATCCAGTGCCACTTATCTCTTTAGGTGTGTCTGTCCTTTGGTTTAGTTTCTCCAGGAGAAGGTTATTTTGATTTACCCCACAAAACTTCTCGGTTACTCAGGGCCATTCAAATGAGGTACCCAGGCCCATAACAATCTTTAAAAACAAAATAGTTAAAAAAAATAAAACAAACAGGTTTGCTTTTGATAAATTAGTGTCCAATACTTTGCTAGTTGCTAGGGATTCAGAGAAAAAAGTGAGGCAGTCCTTGCCCTCAGGGAGTTTACATTCTAATGGGGGAGAGAATACAAAATATTGACTAAGTAAACACAGTATTTATACAAAATAAATCTACATGGCTTATCTGTGTGCCTGTGTATGGGGGATGCTTAGAGTCAGACAGTTTAAAGTCTACTCAATATTATTATTCTCTTATGGGCATATGTATTAGCTAGTGAATTTTCTTTTTTCAGACAGTGAAAGTAGTCAAATCATATATAGATAATGACTATTTTAGACTGAAGATATCTTGACCCAAAACTAACATGCATAAATGTTATTGAACAAAGAGAAGTATGACCAGACTATGAAAATGGAACTTTCAAATAAATGATCATCCTATAGCAACCTGTTATGAATGACTTAATTTGCAAATTCACATACCCTTTTTTTAAAAAAAGCTATTGTTTCCACAGGTTCACTATTGTGTTCAGCAAATTTATTATTACTGCAGTCATGAGAGGATGAATAATATCTGATGAAAGCTGTAAGATGTCCATGAGCTGAGGCAGTTAAACACATCCATCAACGTTTACAGCATGATGAACTTCATTTGCTTGACATTTTAAATACTATTTAATCATATCATTGCCTTTTCCCCCTCAAGGCTAAATTTAATAGCCTTGGATCCTATTCAGCATTCATGAAATTGTTAAAAAAAATACACTTCCTTTAATTTTTGTAATTTTAAGAAAAGTACCAAAGTCATTAAATCCCCTCATGAACAAGATGACAACTACCTATATGGTCCTCTAAATAAACAATTAGATTTTTAGTTCAGAATAGATAATGTTTGCTTTACTTAAGTTTTCCTTCCTAAATTATGCTACAAAATGTTTGTTTCAAAAAGTCTTCTCAAGCATATACACTATACTTTGCACCCCTCATTAAGATCACTACAATGTATTTTTTTTGTTTTGTTTTTTTGTTTTGTTTTGTGGGGGAAATGAGGGTTAAGTGACTTGCCCAAGGTCACACAACTAGTAAGTGTCAAGTGTCTGAAGCTGGATTTGAACTCAGGACCTCCTGGATCCAGGGCTGGTGTTTTATCCACTTCACCACGTAGCTGTCCCTACAATGTACATTGTTATCTAGAATGATTTGTTTTCTTCCATATTAATTTGCCTGGAAATATAATAAAGAAATAAGTCAGGGTGGAACTTTAACTGAATGTGACTTTCTACATTCAATCAGGAAGGTTTTTTTTTTTCATTTTAATACTCTTTTAATTAGATGTGCAAGATGCCAGGCAAATGACATTGTTCATACTGAGTTTTGTTAGAGTACTCATAACTTTTTCTTGGACTAAAATGCCCTTTGATTCTGTGGCAAAAATTCAAATGATCACAATTAAGACCTATTTTACTCTTTCCCGAGGTTTCTACTGGTTTTACTTGGACTTACTAAAAACTACTTCATTAAACTGTTAGCAAAACTGATACCAGTTTTCTAGTCAATTTGCACTCCTTCAAAACACATTCATCTGTCACCTCTCAATTGTATGGCTGGCTGCTCATTCTCTGGAAGGAAGCTTTAATAGAGAAACCATGAAAGCAAAATACACGGCAATATTTTTTTTTTTAAAGATGAAATTTGTCTTTGGTTACATCCAACCTCCTTTCTTCCCCTTCTTACTACATTTCAGTGTAACTTCATCATCAGGGGGATGGTGTTTTGTTGTTGTTGCTGGTTGCTTAGGGTTTTCAAAAGCAGCAGCTTGTGAGACTGTTATTCTGGGAATTATCCCATGTTCTATACCTTTTCTGACCCTCTCCTATCATATTACCATAAACTGAATCATTGATTCTGTAAAGTTGCTATTTATAATGTGGCTAAAATTCTAGCTAGTTTGTCTAAAAAATCTAATGAGTGGTTGCCAATAAATTAGAAGCTTTAGCAAGAGTTTAGACTTTAAAGCATTTATTAAGAAGCATAAGAATTTGGTGAAGAGAGAAAGAGGCCTAGATTCAGCTATTTCAGGGAGCCTGTGTCTCCTGCTCTGCTCCCCACTGAGGTCCTGTCGAAAGAGAGAGAGAGAGCGAGTCTCACCCCTTCTTGGTCCATCCCACAAGCCTCCTGTGAAACCGGAACATCCCATCCACACGTACACACAGCTCCAAGCTGTGTAGCTTTGATCAACAGTATCCACGAGCAAATGTCACTTCCTGACACCAAGGAATTGACCTTCCAAGCCACATGGCTTGCTCGGACGCCTTCTCCTCATGGCAGAACTTTCCTACAGTAACTCTACAGCAGGTGGCATCACTCCAATTGTCACAATTCCTAAATTTGAGATAGACCTCAAAGGTCACCCAGTGCAGCCCCTATCTGTCCTGTATCCTATTTTATCAGAACCCCATTATGTTAATGACCATGTGATATAGTACATTGAGTACTATACCCATAATAGATTGAACTAGGCATATATTCTCATTCTGGCACACATACTTCCTGTGATTTCCATGGTCCTAAATTTCTCACTGGATTTGGGCATAATCAAACTTGAATTAACTACCTCATATTTTCAGAAATATATGTTGTAAGTTTTAAAATATTACATATTTGCAAGGACTTTTTAAAACATTTGATAATCTAAGTCAAGTTAAGGTATTAATAATTCCATCATACCCAGGAAAAAGTTACATCTTTACAGAAGACTTGAGTTCATTAATCGCTGAAGCGAGAAATATGAGAATTTTAGAACCTTTATCTTTAGGTAAGTGGTAATTTTAAGAATCAAAAATCTATATTATGGCGTTGGAGAAGACCTTTGAGAGTCTCTTGGATAGCAAGGAGATTAAATCAATCAATACTTAAAGAAATTAATTCAGGTTATTCACTGGAAGGCTAAATATTGAAGCTGAAGCTTAAATACTTTCTTCACATAATGAGAAGATGGGATTCACTAGAAAAGACCCTGATGTTGGGGAAAATTGAAGGAAAAATGAAAAGGGGATGGCAGAGGATGAAATGGAAACATAGTGTCATGGAAACAAATGTTAAATTGGACAGACTGTGAGAGATAGTGGAGGATAAAAGGGTCTGGTTTGCTATGTTCCATGGACTCACAAAGAGTCTTCTCCAACACCATAATCCAAAGCATCAATTCTGTGGTGTTTAGCTTTCTTTATAGTCCAACTACAGTCATACTTTACCATGGAAAAATCATAGCTTTGACAATATGGACCATTGTCAGCAAGCTGATGTCTATGCTTTTTTTTAAAGTATGCCATCCAGATTTGCCATAGCTTTCCTTCTAAGTAGCAAGAATTTTATAATTCCGTGGCTGCAGTTGCCATCTGCACCGATATTTGAGTTCCAAAATATAAAACCTGACAGTTTCCATTTCTTCTCCCTCTATTTGCCAGGAAGTGGTAAGAGATGGGAGAAAAGGACAAGTAGATAAAGAAATATTGATACTGAGGTAAGGGAAGTTGAAGAAACATACAAGAAATGTTCTCAGTATTAGTAAAATAGGAGATGAAGTGATTTATGGAGAGGATTGGGTGGGGTGAGTACACAAATTTTAGAGGACACAACTGAAGTAAGCTGATGATAAGTAATAAGATTATTGGGTCTATATGATGTTAGAATTACATAATGAGTTTTAAAAGCCTTGACTTTCTCAGCCGCCCAGGAAAAGAAACCAACTAAATGAAAAAAAATGAAGTTATATATGGGGTAATGTAGGGTAGTTATCACAAGGGAGCAACATATTTGAGACTAAAAAGTACATCATTTGTTCTATAATGACTTGTAAATATACTATAAGCTGAATTCATATGGATGTCACCAATGGAAAACCTTTTGATTCTTCTCTTGGATCTTAGCTGCTTCATAGACTACATTTTGAAGTTACACTGTTATTAGTTACTTTTTTTTAAATCATGTGTACCATTAAAGTCTTTACTATTCCTCAGTTAAGTGGTGTCAGAATGTTGCAATTTTAAAGGTTTTTTGACATGTTTTTCAATAATTTGAAAATATTTATCCTCTTCCTCTTTTTTGGACAGGAAGTGCTGCTGTGTTAAAGTGGTGGATGCTGTCTTTTGTTAATATATCATGAGTTTTTGTTAGGATATTTTTTCAAAGCTCTTTTGGTCCATTTTATACTTTTAAAAATGTACATTGTCTGGTATTGCATGTTATTAATTGATTGAATTGTGTTTTTCCCATTGAACTTTGACTTCAGGATGCCAACTATTCTTTTACTGTATCTGGCCACAACTTTCCTCTCTATCACTTTATGATTGATGGTTCTTGATTCCAGGTGATGAGAGTAATTTTATGAATACTTTCATCTGTTGGTTTAATTTGATTTCCAGATTCAAGCATCTAATCTTTAATCTTCAATTTTCTTTAGTGTACATTAAGAAATCAGTACCTATTGGCTGCAAATAACATTTTTTATATTATTAGAGAAAGAGTTCCTGAGATGAAGGAAAGGATTAGTTTTCTTTTTTAATATCATCATATAATAAAATATCATTCAAATAATTTTATTAGTACAGTCAACAAGCATGTCCTAAACACTGTTTTAAGAGTTCTAGGGATAAAAAGAAAAGAAGGAGAGTGCCTATTCTCAAGGAGTTCACACTCTAATGGGGGATAAAACTTGCATCCTGTGTACAACTACATATGAATACATAATTCATATATATGTATATGTAATGTATGTATATGTGTATATGTATACATGTGTGTATGGTAAATTTAAGATTATCTATTAAAGGAAGACACTAAGCAGTAAAAGGGATTGAGAAAAAAAAAACTTCTTGCAGAAGTTGGAATCTTAGCTGGGACCTGAAGGAATCCAGGGAAGCCAGAAAATGGAAACCAGAAGAAAAATATTCTAGATATAGAGTCATTCATTGAATATGCATGCACAGATGTGGGAAATATGGTGCCCTGTGTAAGGAAGAGTAAAAGAGCTAGTTTCACTAGACTGAAGGCTACATGAAGGGGAATAAAGTCTAAGAAAAGAGACCAGAAATATAAAAAGGGCTTTAATAGTCAATCAGAGGATTTTGTATTTGATCCTAGAAGTCATAGGGAGCCACTGCAGATTATTGAATAGGAGACAGGAATTAGCAAGGTCAGACCTCTACTTTAGGAAGATCAACTTGCCAACCAAGTGGAGGATTAATTAGAGAAGGGAAAGACTGGAATCAGGCTAATATAATAATCCAATCATGATTTAATAATGGAACTCACCAGAGTAGTGGCATTATCAGAGTAGAGAAATGAATACACACATGTATAAATGTATGTAAATACACACATACATATGTATATATATATATATATATATATATATATATATATATATATATATATATATATATGTGTGTGTGTATATGCACTGTGTACATGTGCATGAGAAATATTACAAAGGCAGCATCAACAGAATTTGGCAACTCATTGGATATAAGGCAGGGAGGTGAGAGAGATTAAGGAATTGAGGATGACTCCTAGGTTGTTATAGTGGGTAAATGGAAGGATGATGATGCCCTTGATAATAATAGAGAAGTTAAGGAGAGGGAAGAATTTGGGTGAAAAAATAAGTGTAGTTTTATGCATATTGAGATTAAGATGTTCATGGGATAGACTATTCCAGTTGTACAGGAGGCAAATGGGCATGTGAGACTGGAGTTCAAGAGATTGGTTGGTACTAGGTAAATAGATTTGAGAATCATCATCATAGAAATGATAACAGAATCCATGAGACCTAATGAGATTACCAACCAAAATATAAGGGAGAGAAAGAGACAATAGATTTAAATCTAGGCAGAAGTATAATTTAAACAACCTTGCTAAAATTTTGCGTATTTTAGAACAATTATTCTTAACATGAATATATTGCTGTTTTAAATAGAGAATGACCTTCTACATCGACATCAAGTACTCTTGTTTTCTTATTAAGATCTGTTTTTATTTATGATTTTAATTTTTTTTCATTTACATAAGCCATGAATGAGGAACTGAGTCAAAGACTCTGAGCTACTCAAGAAATGCAGTATAAATAAGTGTTATGGTGCTTTTAGGCAGCCTGTTCAATAATTTACCAAAAAAAAAAAATCACTTTTTACAACCCTGGACATTTTTGCATGTATTTTTTGTTCTGAGATTATTATGTTTTTATTTTTTCTTTAATTTATTTAGAATTTTATTTTTCTCAAATTACATGTAAAAACAATTTTTAACATCAGTTTTTAAAACTTTGTGTTCCAAATTTTCTTCTTCAGTCTCTCTCCACTCCCCCCTTAAGAAAGTAATTCAATATAAGTTATACATGTGTAGTCATGCAAAACATTTCCACCTTAATCAGGTTGTGAAAGAAAACAGAAAAAAGAACTTTAGAAAAAAGGAACTAACAAAAAAATTTTGTTTGATCCGTATTCAGATACCATCAGTTCTTTCTCCGTAGATGGATTACATTTTTCATAAGTCCTTCAGAGTTGTCTTGGACCATTGTATTGCTGAAAATAACTAAGTCATTCATAGAAGATCATCTTATAATATTGCTGTTATTTTGTATACAGTATGTTTCAGTTTGCATAAGCTCATGTAAGTCTTTTCAGGTTTTTCTGATATCATCCTGCTCATGATTTTTTTTTATAGTAAATAACATTTATATAGTACCTTAAACACGACAAAGAATTTTCTTCACAATAGCTCAGCAAAGTAAATACCATACATTTTATCATCATCATCACTGCCACCACCATCCTCATCATCAACATCATCATCTTAGGTTGCTCTTGGCTCTGCTTCAAATTTTTCCACGGTTACTATTGCTGTGTTTCCCTCCATCCTATTTTCTCCCCATTATATTTACTATATCTTCTATTTTCTTTCACTCTATCCCTCCTCAAAAGTATTTTGCTTCTGACTGCCTGCTCCCCCAATCTGCCCTCCCTTCTTTCAACCCCACCCCCATCCCCTTATAACCTTTTCCTCCTATTTTCCTGCAGGGTAAGATAGATTACTATACCCAATTGAATGTGTAAATTATTAGCTTTTTGAGCCAATTCTGATGAGAATGAGTCACTCATTCCCCTAAACCTCCCCCATCTTCTCCTCCACTCCATAAGCTTTTTCTTGCATCTTTTGTGTGAGACACTTTACTCTATGCTACCTCTCCCTTTCCCTTTCTTCCAGTGCATTCCTTTCACCCCTTAATTTTTTTTAAAGATATCATCCCTTCATATTCAGCTCACACCTGGGCCCTTTTTCTAAATGTACTCTATCCACCTGCCCTAATAATGAGAAAGTTCTTATGAGTTACAAGTATCATCTTCTCATGTAGGAATGTAAACAGTTTAACCTTTTAATATACCTTATGCTTTCTTTCTCCTGTTTACCTTTCTAGGGTCTTGTATTTGAAAGTCAGATTTTCTATTCAGCTCAGGTATTTTCATCATGAATACCTGAAAGTCCTCTCTTTCCTTGATTTCCCATTTTCCCCCTGAAAGATTATACTCAGTTTTTCTGTGTAGTTGATTCTTGGTTGTAATACCAGTTCCTTTGCCTTCTGGAATATCATATTCCATGCCCTCCATGAACCTCCTGAAAACTATGGGTAATGCTGATTATTCCTCTTAAAGAAAATGTGTCTGAGGGGCAGCCAGGTGGCGCAGTGGATAAAGCACTGGCCCTGGATTCAGGAGTACTTGAGTTCAAATCCGGCCTCAGACACTTGACACTTACTAGCTGTGTGACCCTGGGCAAGTCACTTAACCCCCATTGCCCCGCAAAAAAAAAAAAAAAAAGAAAAAAATATGTCTGCTCTCTTTGCTTGTGTACATTTGCAAAACTTTAATAACTTTAGTAATTTTCAAGTACTTTTTTTTCCCCATTCTAAGAGTCGCAAAACCTATTAGCTTTCTGTTTTGTTTTTGTTTTTTTTTGTTTTTTGTTTTTTGCAGGGCAATGGGCGTTAAGTGAATTGCCCAGGGTCACACAGCTAGTAAGTGTCAAGTGTCTGAGGCTGGATTTGAACTCAGATACTCCTGAATCCAGGGCCTGTGCTCTATTCACTGTGCCACCTAGCCACCCCCAAACCTATTAGCTTTCTGGAAACATCTGAGGTATTTTGTACCTCATATTCATGGACAAAGGATTTGATCCCAATGTTAAAAAATAAGCCAACAAAAAACAGCAATTCTTGAAAATGCTAGCAAACAATAAATCAGCCCACCCCACTGCCACTGGAAGCCTAGGAACTTCTATACATTTCTGTGTACATGAATGAAAATTCTTAGAATGGGTGTCCGTTGTGAAAGTTGAATCTTGGAACCATGGACCAAGTACTAAGGAAATGAGAAAAAAAGGAAATCAAATGTGAGGAGATTAGGCACTATTATAATAAATGTAAATTTAAGAATTGTTAGTGGATTTTTTCTTTTATAATTTAATTAATATTTTATTTTCCCCAATTACATATAAAAACTTATGTGTATATATATATATATATTGTTAAGGGTTAAAATTCTAGCTAAACTGTCTAAAATATCTAATGAGTGGTCGCCAATAAACTATAAGCTTTAGCAAGAGTTAGACTTTTAAGCATTTATTAAGGAGAATAAGAATTTGGTAAAGAGAGAGAAAGGCCTAGATTCCTATCTATTAAAGGGAGAGCACATTTCTAGCTCCCCTCTCCACCAGAGTCCAAAGGAAAGAGCGTCAGACTGAGCGCTACTCTCTTCCTTCTTCCTCCCACTACCCAACGTCACTTCCTGATGCCAAAGAAAAGACTCCTGGTCTTGCCCTCAAAGACCTTCACTTCATGGGCAGAACTCTTCTACAGTAAGTCTCCAGCAGGTGGCGTCATTCCAATCGTTACAGTCCCCCCTGTTGTTCCTCAAGAAACAAAATGTTTCCTTGACGGAACAGTAAAAACAATATAATAACTATTGCTAACTAATAATATGTGAACAACAATATAGAAAAGGAAGAGAGGAAAGTTTTGTCCAGAGGGGCGATTTTTTTTTTGTCCTCATGAACCGACGCTTTGACATTAGTCTTGCAAAGGGAGGGCCTCTGCAGAGAATACATGTTACAGATGGTGTATATTATAACAGAAAGAGAAAAAAAACAACAAAAACAACAAATCAAAACTGTTCATTTAATGTCTCTGAAAGTCTTTTCTCAGATGTCCTCTAGGTGTAATCGTGGAATGGAAGTCTTTTCAGGGGTTGATGTGTGGATGCTGGTAATCAGCCAGGAAAATTTCCTACAAAATTGAGCTTAACACAACTTTAAAATAGCTTTATCAATAATCAAATCAAACAATGAAAGTTCTCAAAAACATGTCTAAGGGAATTCAGAATCTTAGTTGTTACACATGAAACATATAATAAAACAAAATTGAAACATTCTTTAAAATTATAATATTACTATAGTCCCCCCCTTATGGAGGGTAATTGAGAAGACAATTGCTGTGATATTAATTTTTAAAAATAATTTTTATCTTTGTTTCATCACTTTTTGCATCATCTGCCTAATTATCCTCATGCCATTATGAGAAATTAGAAAATCTAATATAATTGGTAACAGGTGTCAAGGCCAAATTCAACACTGTATTTATCATGACACCTGAGATAATTATGGGGGTTACCATAAAAGAACAGAGAAATGATGGGATATGAGCATTCCCATGCAGTATGCCAGGCTTAAAAGAGGTGGATGGAATATATGTCCATGCCACTGAACATATTGGAGGAAACTGAGTCAGACTTAATCAGATGCATGGGATTGAGATGGTCCATGGCATCAGGCATATAGAAGGGAGCATAGAAGCCAGGTGTAGAAGTGAGATGGGTGGGATCAATACTTCCAGCCATCTGTACAATATTGTGGGGGAAAAGAGAATAAAATATTAAACCAAGAGAATCCAACCTCAACATTTGTCAAAAGCCGTTCCCTTGGCCATACCTTGACTTCATGCATGTCTCCCCTCATGTGACAGTTGAGTGTCTGCTCTTGCATGTATTCCTCTTGTGATTGGATGGCATCTTGGCCAACTGGCATCTGATAATTCAGAATAAAGGCAATTAATGTCTTAAATGATAAGTTCCCATAATCCAAGTCTCATATGGATTTAAAAATTGAGGATAATAAATGATTGCAAAAAATGTGAATACATCTTGACTCAGAACACATTATATAATTATGCAACAATTTCAAATAATACCCCTTTTTTTTTACTTAGTATACAATTACTTTTGTGAAAAATCAGAACATATTTAAATACAAGTTAAAGCACAACAGAATCTCAAAGAAAACTTTTTTTTTGAAAAGAGAAAACTTTTACAAATGACCCCTCTTTTTTTTTTTTTGGAATATGCTTATCAAAAATAATACTTCTTTACACTTGCCATGGCAACCAATTTGCCAGGGAAATGCTTCAAAGAGTTTGATCAAATAATCAGTTGAGAAAAAATAATAAAAACAAACAACTCAGAATATGGGAGCACAATACTCCTAGAATTAACATTGTATTATGAAATCAAAACCATCTTACAATGTTTCAAAATTAGAGATGAATAAATAGAAAAAAATACACATGGAACAATAAAAGACAATGAAATTCAAACTAGGGAAATCTAAATGAATATGAACTTAATATTAATAAGAGTATTATAAAATATAAACTTGATCACATGACTATAAAAAGCTTTTACAAATATTCTCCTTGTTTTAAAAACTAAGTATAAGACATCTCAAAAGCATGAAAATCTCTATGAAAATAAACCCATACCATTAATTTCAAAATGCATATGTAATAGCATAGAAATCCTATGTAACCTCTGAACTGATACTATTACTCTGAGTGAATTCAGAACACTTTTGATTCCAATATCTAAAATCCCCAATACTCATATCAATACCTTGCTGCTTACTTCTACATTTCTGTAAAATATGTACCCTTCCATGGCAAAAGAAGCGGAGTCTTGAACTATGGTGATGATTGTCATTCTTATTCAGCTTAAGTTTTTCTTCTTTAACCCCTCTATATTGTCTGTCAGTCTTTTCACCATACAAATGCTTTATAAGATTACTAATTAAAGACAAAAGCAGGTTAGCAAAATTATGAACAAATCGAGCATATCTGGAATTTAAAGGCGTTTCTAAGGTTGTCTCAGAAGCACAGCCAGGCCGGGGAAGGGCTGAGCCTAAAGCTGCAAATGCAGGTAGAGAAAGCTGCACATGCACATCAGATCTCTGGACTTCCCAGGCAGGGGAAGCAATGGGCTTGGCCATGGGAGGAGTAGAGGGTGGGGTCTGGAGAGGAGGGGAGGGACCAGCACAATTTGAATCAGACTTGATTTTGAACTCAGGCCTGGATTCCTCTTCCCCCACTTTGCCTCCAGGTGCTAGGGGATTAAAAGCTTCTAGAGGGTGGGTCATTGCCTCCAGGCATGCAAAATTAAAGCAACAATTAGTGTTAGAACTGGGAAAAGCTGCAGGAATCTCTTCAGGTTTCTCTGAAAAAGCATGGTTGGGAGAGGGAGAGATATTTCCTTGTGTGAGTAAGTTGCTGGCTCTTTTAACAAAAATAAAAAGGAAAATAGAAAATCCACAAAAACAAAGCATTAACATGATCTTATCCCCCATTTGTCTGGTTAAACAGACTAAAATCAAAAATAGGGTAATTAGGGAGTTTAAAAGGTCCAATTGAAAAAATTTAAAAGGGAAACACCCAGCAATTCAGCAGTACTTCGGATTTAAAGGGATAGGGTAGGGAAAATTTCTTACCCAACCAGAAGATCAGAAGACTGAGGTTTAGCTTTCCTCTTCGTGGTCAGCCATCTGTTAAGGGTTAAAATTCTAGCTAAACTGTCTAAAATATCTAATGAGTGGTCGCCAATAAACTATAAGCTTTAGCAAGAGTTAGACTTTTAAGCATTTATTAAGGAGAATAAGAATTTGGTAAAGAGAGAGAAAGGCCTAGATTCCTATCTATTAAAGGGAGAGCACATTTCTAGCTCCCCTCTCCACCAGAGTCCAAAGGAAAGAGCGTCAGACCGACCGCTACTCTCTTCCTTCTTCCTCCCACTACCCAACGTCACTTCCTGATGCCAAAGAAAAGACTCCTGGTCTTGCCCTCAAAGACCTTCACTTCATGGGCAGAACTCTTCTACAGTAAGTCTCCAGCAGGTGGCGTCATTCCAATCGTTACTATATATATATATATATATATATATATATATTTGGTGAGGCAATTGTGATTAAATGACTTGCCCAGGGTCACACAGCTAAATATTTGTTTTTAAAACTTTGAGTTCCAAATTCTCTCCCTTCCTCCATTTCCACTACCCTTCATTGAAAAGTCAGTTTGATATAGGTTGTACATGTGTACTCATGTAAAACATTTCCATAGTCATGTTGTGCAAGAAAACAGTAAAAAAAATAAAGAAAAATAAAGTAAAAAAAGTGTGCTTCAATATGTATTTAGACACCATCAGTTCTTTCTCTAGGGATGGATAACATTTATCATGTCCTTCAGAGTTGTCTTGGATCATTGTTTTGCTGAGAATAGATGTCATTCACAGCTGATCATCTTATAATATTGCTTTTAATTTGTACACAGTACATTTCATTTTGCATCAGTTCATGTAAGTCCAGGTTTTTCTGAGATCATTCTCCTCATCACAATCGTATACTACAATTTTTCCAATCATTCCCCAATTGATGGGCATGCCCTCAATTTCTAATTCTTTGCCATCAGAAAAGAGCTGCTATAAATATTTTTGTACATATAGGTCCTTTTCCTTTTTTAAAAATTTCTTTTTGGATACAGAGCTAGTAGTGGTATTGCTCTGAAAAAGAGTGTGCAGTGTTTTATAGCTCTTTGGGTATAGTTCCAAATTGCTCTAAAAATGGATGAATCAACTTACAATTCTACAAATAGTGCAATAATTTCTCATTTTCCCCACATCATACCCTCAAACATTTGTCACTTTCCTTTTCTGTCCTATTAGTTAATCTAAATGGTATGAGCTAGTAACTGAAAATTGTTTTAATTTTCATTTTTCCAATCAATAGTAAATTGGCACGTTTTTCCATGTGGGTATAGATACCTTGGATTACTTCACCTGAAAACTGTTCATATGTGTGTATGTATGTATATATATATATGTATATATATATACACACACACACACACACATACACACAAATATACATACACATATAAATATATATGTGTGTATATATACATATACATACATACACACTCACACATATATACACACACACGCACACACACACACACACACACACACACGCACACACACACACACACACATATATTTCTGGGGCAATGAGTGTTAAGTGACTTGCCCAGGTTTTCTATATGTTTGAGAAATGAGGCCTTTATCAGACAAACTTGCTTTAAATTATTTTTCATAGTTATGATTGCTAACTGTATTTCCTCTATCCTCTTCCCTCCCTACACTCTTTATACTATCCTCTCTATCTCTTTTCACCCTGTCCATCCTCAAAAGTGTTTTGTTTCTAACTACCCCTTCCCCCAATCTGCCCTCCCTTCTATCACCACCTACTCTCCTCTTATCTCCACCCCCTACTTTTCTGTAGGGAGAGAGAGAGATTTCTATACCCAATTAAGTATGTATGTTATTCCTTCTTTGAGCCAGTTCTTATGAGAGTAAAGTTCACTCATCCTTATTTACCTTCTCCAACTTCCCCTCCACTGTAAAAGTTTTTTCTTGCCTCTTTCATGTGAGATAATTTACTCCATTCTACTTCTGCCTTTCTCTTTTTCCCAGTGCATTCCTCTCACCCCTTAATTTTATTTTTTTGGATATCATCCCTTCATATTCAATTCACACCTCTGCCCTGTCTCTATATATGCTCCATCCAAATGCCTTAATAATGAGAAAGTTTTTGAGTTACAAGTATCATCTTCCTATGTAGGAAGGCAAACAGTTTAACATCCCTTATGATTCATTTTTCCTGTTTATCTTTTTATGCTTCCCTTGATTCTTGTACTTGAAAGTCAAATTTTCTTTTCAGCTCAGGAATTTTCATCAAGAATTCCTGAAAGTCCTCTCTTTCATTGAATACCCATTTTTTTCCCTTGAAGGATTATACACAGTTTTTCTGGGCAGGTGATTTTTGGGTGTAATCCCAGTTCCTTTGCCCTCTGGAATATCACATTCCAAGCCCTCTGATTCCTTAAGGTAGAAGCTGATAGATCTTGTGTTAGACTGTGACTCCACAATACTTGAATTGTTTCTTTCTTGCTGATTGCAATATTTTGTCCTTGACCTGGGAGCTCTGGAATTTGGTTATGATATTCCTGGCAGTTTTCATTTTGGGATCTCTTTCAGGAGGTGACTGGTGGATTCTTTCAATTTCTATTTTACCTTCTGACTTTAGAATATCAGGACATTTTTCCTGACAATTTTTTGAAAGATGACATTTAGGTTCTTTTTTGATCATGATTTTTCAGGTTGTCCAATAATTTTTAAGTGGTCTCTCCTGGATCTATTTTACAGATCAGTTGTTTTTCCAATGAGGTATTTCACATTGTCTTTTTTCCATTCTTTTGGTTTTGTTCTATTGTTTCTTGATTTCTCATAAAGTCATTAGCTTCTATTTGCTCAATTCTGTTTAAGGAATTATTTTCTTCAGTGAATTTTTGGGTAAAATGAGATATTTTTGCATTATTTGTAGAATTGTAAACTGATTCATCCATTTTTAGAGCAATGACATTTAAAGCTATGTAATTATTTTTGCATTTGGCCAATTCTGCTTTTCAAGTCATTCTTCTCCTCATTGTTTTTTTCTACCTCTTTTATCATTTGTCCTAGTCTGTTTTTAAGGAATTATTTTCTTTAGTATTTGTGTGTGTGAGTGTGTGTGTGTCCTCTTTACCAAGCTGTTGACTCTTTTTTTCATGATTTTCTTCATTGCTCTTATTTCTCTTCTGAATTTTCCTCTACTTCTCTTAATTGATTTTCAGCTTTTTTTTTTTTGAGCTCTTCCATGGTCTGAGATCAATTCACATTTTTCTTGCAGGTTTTTGATGTAGGAGCTTTGACTTTTGACTCCTTCTGAGTGTGTGTTTTGATCTTCCCTATCACCATAGTAACTTTCTCTGGTCAGAATTTTTTTCTGTTGTTTATCAATTTCCCAGCCTATTTCTTGACTTTTAACTCTTTGTTAAAGTGAGGCTATGCTTCCATGGTGGTGGGAGCAGTGTGTGGAGCTTCAGGGGTTTGGGGCAATTGTTTTCAAAGATACTTCTAGGGACCAGAAAAATTCAATTCTTCCAAAGCAGTATGGTCTAATGAGAGGTGTATTTTCAACTCTCCTGGCCTGTGCTTTGGTATGTGACTGGCCATGAGCACTCTTTTCTGCCTTGGAATTGTGACAAGGCTATCTGTTCTACAGTGGCTGTAAGCCATGGTGTGCTAGTACTCCTCCTCACCTTGGGACTGCCACCCAGAACTGCTACCTGAATCTCAGTATGAGCAAAACAAAAGTCTTGTCATAGTCTTATAATCTTCCTCTGACCAGTTGCTTGACCCCCTTACTGTCTTTGATCTGAGAACTCCAGAAACAGCCACTGCAGCTGTAGATTCTGTGGCTCCAAAGGCCTGCTCCTGGTTTGCTGGGACCTGGTCCATGCTGGCTTGGCGTGCACTGGACTGTGCTCCACTCTTACCCAGGTGCAACAGACCTTTCCTGCCAACCTTCTAATTTGTCTTTGGCTGGACAATTATTTTACCACATCCTTTTGTGTGTTCTGTAACTCTAGGAATTGTTTTATGGAATATTTAAAGGTTTTCAGAGGGGTTTGGGGGGAAGGTCAGGCAAGTTGCTGCCTTTTCTCCACCATCTTGGCTCTGCATCTGTTGTTTGGTTTTCATTCAAAGCTTCTGAAGTTGGTGAAAAAAAGACACATGCTAGTTAATCCAAATAGTACCAGTACAAAAACTACTTCTATATCATTCCTGAAAAGCAGTCCTCTATCCTTTGGTTGACAAGCAAGGGAGAACCAACTCCCTTCTAGGAAGCCTATTCCAATTCTGGGTAGCTCTAATCATTAGGTAGTTTTTCTTCTTGTAACTCATACTCATTGCTTCTAATTCTAGCTTTTATCATGGCAAAATGGAGCAAATCTAAGTCTTCTTTTGGACTCTATTCCTTTACATTTTAGAAGATAGAAGAAATTTAGAAGATTTCACTTCTTCAGGCTAAACATTCCTAGTTTTTTTTTTTTCCCAATTGATTCATCTATTTCAACTATGGCATGACCTTGAGGTCCTTCATCATATTGTATGTCTTTTTTTTTTTTTTTGAGGCAATCAGGGTTAAGTGATTTGCCCAGGGTAACAGAGCTAATAAGTGTCTAAGACTGAATTTGAACTCTGGTCTTCCTTACTCCAGGGCTGGTGCTCTATCTCTTCTGTTCGCCTTCCTTAAAACACTTTCCAGGACATCACTCTGACAATACTAACACAGCCAAGCAATGGGAACCAATCAGTCAATCAATTTAAATTCCCAAATCTTACTATATACCAACCACTGTGATAGGCTCTGGAGAAGCAACTATAGAAATAAAATAATAATAACAATAATAATATCTAACATTCATAAGTACCTACTATGTGCCAAGCACTGTACGAATCACATTACAATTATTTTCTCATTTGATCTTCACAACAACTTGTTATTATCTTCATTTTATAGATGAGAAAATTGAAGCAAATAGAGGTGAAGTGACTTGCTTGGGATTACACAGCTAGGAAGCTTTTGAGGCTGAAACTCAGGTTTTCCTGACAGGCCTGATGCTCTCTGCCCTGTGGTGCCACCTAGCTGCCATCACCCTGCTCTCCAGGAGCTTGTAAAGAAAATGGAAAAGGCCTGATTCTTTCAGCCCATATCTAGAGTACAGACTTGGATAATCTAATTATGCCTGTTATCCAGCATAGTCAGTCAGTCAATAAAGATTTATTAAGTGCCTACTAAATGCCAGGCACTGGGTATAAAAAGAGGCAAAAGACAGTCCCTGCCTTCAAAGAACTTACAATCTAATGGGAGAGAAAACAAGCAAAGAAATAGGTATGAACAAGTTATACATAGGATAAATAGGAAATAATTATAAAATGGAAGGTGATAGAATTAAGATATGCACAATATACTTTGTTTTTGTTTTTGTTTTTTTTTTAGTGAGGCAATTGGGGTTAAGTGACTTGCTCAGGGTCACACAGCTAATAAGTGTTAAGTGTCTGAGGCTGGATTTGAACTCAGGTACTCCTGAATCCAGGGCTTGTGCTCTATCCACTGCACCATCTAGCTGCCCCTCACAATATACTTTTAAGTTTAATCTGAATTATTAACATTTTTCTCTAGTACCTTAATTCTAGACAATCCATGAAACAGTAAATCAAGCCCTGATTTGGAGAATTTGCTGATTTTCAAGGTATAAATTCTTACAATGAAAATTTAACAATCAGCTCTCAACAGCCATCCAAGCAACCCCGTGTACTGTGTCAATTCATTAACTGTTTCAAATAAATCCTTTTTTAAAAGTGGAGGGATGGTAATTGTTCCAGTTTTCTCTCAAACAGAGACCTCATTCAGATATCTTTTCTGTCTCACTGACTTCTAGAGTGTTCAAAGCCAGTTTGCTGATGTAGCGTCCCTAAGGACATTATATTAATGCAAGAATGGCACGAATACTTCATGAGTGACTCTGGTCTTCTTGAAGTTCTATCTATATAGTTAGATCTCATCCCATGAAATCTTGCAAGATATGTGGGTTCACTAAGAAAGCCTTTTGGGGCAGGTAGGTGGCACAGTGTATAGAGTACTGGCCCTGGATTCTGGAGGACCTGAGTTCAAATTTGACCTCAGACACTTGACACTTACTAGCTGTGTGACCCTGGGCAAGTCACTTAACCCCAATTGCCTCACCAAAAAAATGAGACAAAACAAAACAAAAAAGAAAGTCTTGGGTGGGCTATTGTCATGGTAGATTGATGAAGATGTATGGTCCTCATAAAGCACTGAAGTTTTATTCTCTAGTAATTCAGGTGGCAGAAATGTCAGAGATATTCTATAACTATCTCTAACATCAAATATCTCATTTATAGCCAAATTTTATGCTCTTTTTTCCTCTTCCACAAACCTGATCATATATTCTATCCTCTTAGTATAGACCATAGTTTACTTTCCCATCAATGGTAGCACAATGGCAGGGGCAACTAGGTAGCATAGTGGGTAGAGCTCTGGTCCTGGAGTCATGAGGACCCAAGTTCAAATCTGGTCTCAGACACTTGATACTTATTAGATGTGTGACTCTGGGTCAGTCACTTAACCCTGATTGCCTCAAATATTTGGGGCCATCTCCAGTTGTCTCAGTGTATATCTTGCTACCAGATGGAGATGGCTCTGGAGGAGAGAGTAAGGCTGGTAACTTTGCACAGCCCTGCCTCACTTAAATCCAGTTCACTGAAAGTCATGACATCACCTCCTGATGTCATGGTCCTCTTCAAGAATGAAGGACAAACAACAGCACAATGGTGAAATCCCTAAAGAACAATATATTTGTTTTCAAATGTTATTTATACTTTGTTTGCCTTGTACCTACAACCTAAGCCATTAAAATTTACAAGTGCACAAGGATTTTATGAGAACCAAGGAAAGTAAAAATAAAATCTTCCTTTGGGGCATTTAAAGAAATTTAATCAGTGTAACATGGTGTTTGACATTATTTTTAGCATAAACAAATGGTCAATACAAAAACACTTTCAATGAATGGCACTCTTTAATTTAATACTCTCCAATCAGTCTTACTGACACATATTAAAAGTTCATGAGCTCATCACTTGAACTACTTACTGTAAAAGAGTCTTAATCATCATCCCCCTCCCATCTCCAGGGGGTATTATGACTACCTACGTGTTAGTGGTAAGCCTGATGCCAGCATCCACTTACTGTAGGTTAGATTTGGCTTTTAAATGAGACATTCAGAAGTCATTGAACAGTTACTAAAAGGAGTTTTATTTTCTCTGAGCAAGGATACATACAACAAGGATAAAGTGGAACATGCCTTTTACATATGTGTCCCTTTGTCTTCATATGGAAATTTGATCAGTGAGTAAGTCTATTATGACTTCTGTAGTTTTCAGACATTCACCAAGTTTGAGGGGTCCTGATTCCATATGAGTAGGACTTTTTTATTTACTGTGGTGACCAAAAGCTGTATCAAGGGAGACAGGGTACAAATCAGATGCCAAAGATAGCTTTCTTGCCTTTTAGGGAAAAATAATACCAGTTGTGGGGAAATAGGGGAATCACATTATGACACTATAATAAACATCTCTGCTGTCTCCCCACTCTTCAATCTATCTATTACTTAGAAAGTAGTCTTCTGTGTGTGTGTGTGTGTGTGTGTGTGTGTGTGTGTGTGAGAGAGAGAGAGAGGCAATTGGGGTTAAGTGACTTGCCCAGGGTCACACAGCTAGTAAGTGTTAAGTGTCTGAGGCCAGATTTGAACTCAGGTGCTCCTGAGAAAGTAGTCTTCTTAATGCATTGGGGTGATCACATCTTTATGATGTGTGAAACCTTTTGTGATTCTCTATTATCTATTTTTTGAAAGTACAAAACTCCTTGGTCTAGCATTCAAAGCCTTTCACAGTCTGGTTCCAGCCTACCTATTCAGCCCTTGTTATTGTCGTTCAGTTGTGTCCAACTCTTTGTGACCCCATTTAGGGTTTTCCTGGCAGAGATACTGGAATGGTTTGCCATTTCCTTCTCCAGATAAATTTACAGATGAGGAAACTGAGGCAAACAGGATTAAATGACTTGTTTAAGGTCATATAGCTAGTAAATGTCTAAATCTCGATCTGAATTCAGGTCTCCCTAACTCCAGGTTCAGCACTCTATTCCCTGTACCACCTAGATGCCCCATTCAGCCTTTAATATACATTTATCTTCTATCTTTGTCTTTTGAAATTCTTCCTTTCCTTCAAGTCCTGATTCAGGGCAGCCTCTTCCATAAGGCCTTCTCAAATTACTTTAGCTGGTGGAGATCCCTCTTTCTTCTTTCATTTCTTACCTTGTTTGGACCTCTGGCTTACACAATATATTCTTATCTGTATTAGAGTTATTTTTGCACATATATCCATTATGAGGTTATAGTTATATTAGGGTCATGGGGCTGTGTCATTATTTCTACTCTGTATCCAAGTCTATGACTTCACATAGTTGATGCTTAATACATGTTAATTGAGTTGAATTAATAAGAAATGTCTCCTGACTTCTGAGGGTATGACCATTCTTCCAATCACCTAGGTTCACAACCTAGGAGTCCTTGAATCATCATAGTCTTTCACATGTATGTCCTATAAATTGCCAAATTTTGTTGATTTTTATCTCCACAACATTTTTCCTTTCATTGTCTTTTCTTTCACCGAACAATCAACTTACTTCAAACCTTTTTCACTTCAAGCCTTAAATTCACCTTCTACATGGGACCCTTCCTGATCCACTTTACTCCCTACTATTTTTCTCCTACTCCAGTTTAACTTTCTTTGTGTCTGTCTTGTGCAATAGAAGTTATTATACGGACATATACACACATAAATGTGTATAGCTACATATAAATTTGAGGGTGTTGCATGTGGCTAGTTGTTTTTCTCACAGCTGATTTCTTCCTTCCCTTTCACATAGTCAGGCCGGTCTCTTTGGCTCACAAATTCCATGACAACCACTCCATCAGTCGCGAATGACCATGGATCAGCACCTTGAAGAGCCACAGGCCACAGCGTGGCTGTGCAGTCCCATACAGGAGCCACAGCTCCTGAGTGACTTATAACCGGTAACTGCCACATCCCGTGTTGTATCTACCCCATAAGGAGTAGCTGGAGTATCCTCTCCAGGGTGCTGGACTGAGCGGATCAATATGGAAAACAAGCTGTTGCCCATGCAGCAGGTTTTCCCTCTCCACAACACTGGTGGATCCAAAGGAGAGGCAGAGCCAATACAGTTTGGCACCAGTGCTGCCACAGGAGTTTGCCAGAGGGATGTGATGTCCAACATCCAACTGCCTAAGGGACTCCGACTCCTGATTTTTCCTCAGGGTTAACTCCTGAAGCCTTTCCCATATATGGGTATAGGCACAAGGCAGCGGAGGTTTAAAATCAGGGTTTCCTTCCCCTAGGCGGGTTGCCTGCCAAGGCTAAGGAGCCCCACCTGCCCGAAGTGACTGGTTTTAAGGTGCCAGTGACTCTCCTTCACCCCTTCTCCCGTTAGTGGAAACAGTTCAGCCACGAGAAGGCCAGGAGTTGTCAGAGGCTATTTGAGACCCATGCTATTGGAGCATTTTATAGAGAGTGGGAGCTTATTGGAACCTTACACATAACATATAATACATTAATACAGAATCATTTATTAAGGGCTTACTATGTGTCAAGTAGATACACATATATACATAAACATTTTGTCTCCTACTATAGAATATAAGTCCCTTGGGTATATGGACTATCTTGTTTTTGTGTTTGATATATTTTAAGATTAGCACAATGCCTAAGACAGAGTATCTATTTAAAAACATTTCATAATTGATTGATGGATGGATGGGGTGACCACTAGCCTAAATATAAAATTCAAATTTCCAAGAGACTCTGTCAATCTGTTCTCTAAATTCTTATTGTAATGACACCATGAAGAATGTTAACACAGGATATGCTTCATTGCTTCTCAATTAATGCCCATTAGCTTACTTGTCACTTGCCACTTAACCCAGTTATCTTTATAGCATAGCTTCCTTGTACTAATAAAGTCACACTTTCAAGGCCAGTGTACAGATATTGTCCTCCTGTTTTCTGACTAAAGACTAGGTCCTAAGCCTACTTAGCCATTTCAGTGATGCACACCACTGATCAAATCAGAAGAGTGATTCATTAGAACTTCTTTGAAAATTCAATGCATGTATCTACTAAAGTCAGATCCCTGTCATCCTTGAGTACAAAGAACCTCTAGCATGACCTGATATTTTGATCACGTGGCTATAGCTAAACATTCATTAAAGAACCAACTTATCACTTGGGGATAGTTTCAATTCTAGAAGATTAGGGTAAGTTTTAAAAAATAGACCTTTTCCGGGGCAGCTAGGTGGCGCAGTGGGTAGAGCACCGGCCCTGGATTCAGGAGGACCTGAGTTCAAATCTGGCCTCAGACATTTGACACTTACTTTTCACTGAAAAAAAAGGAAAAGGACCTATTTGTAAAAAAATATCCACAGAATCTCTTTTTGTGGTGACTAAGAATAGGAAATCAAAGGGATTCCCATCAATTGGGAAATGGCTAAACAAGTTGTAGTATGATTGTAATGGGATATCATTGTGTCATATGAAATGACAAGCAGAATGATTTCAGAAAGGCCTGGAAAATCTTTCATGAACTGATACATAGTTAAGTGAACAGAGCCAGGGGAACATGGTATACAGTAACAGCAACATTGTTTTCAATGAAGAATGTTAATGACTTTGTTATTCTCATCAACACAATGATCCAAGACAATCTCAAAGGACTGATGAAGTATACTATCTGCCTCCAGATTAAGAACTGATATTGATTGAATATGCTATTGTTCACTTTCTTTCTTTTGTTTGTTCCTTTTATTTGAGTCTTCTTGTATAAAATGACTAATATGGAAATGTTGTACAAAATTGAACAAGTATAACCTATATCTGATTACTTACCATCCCAGGGAGCAGGGAGCAGGGAGAGGGCAGAAAGAGAGAGATTTAAAATTTGGAACTCAAAACTTTAAAGAAAAAATTTTAAAATTGGAAAAACCCCAGACATATATATATATATATATATATATATATATATATATATGTGTGTGTGTGTGTGTGTGTGTATGTGTATATATGTGTATATGTATATATATATGTATCGATAGATATAGATTGATAGAGCTATAGATAGATATATCGGTATATCAATAGATATAGATATATGTGTGTAATATATTTACATACATATATATGATTATGTATTACATTGATACTCCACCTTGATACTTTATGATAGTCAATTATTGATATATTCAATTAATTTTATATACTAGACAATGTCAATTCTCAACTTGCCATGAATTTTATATTTTTCCTTCCATTTGGAGAAACATTATCTCTCTTTCTCTTTCCCTTTTTAATACCAAGACACCCTCTCCCAAAGGTATTATTTGAGATTTTCATATGAAAGGTAGATAATTCTCAATTAATAAAATGTCTACATGATGATGATCATCATTATCATAATGATGATGTCTATACTAGTGATTCAGTGATATAGGGAATCCCCAGGATGGAAACACTCTTCATGAAGGCAAATTTGTAAATATTCTGTAACTAGGTCTTAGATTGTTTTCTAGGGTCTAACTGAATGTGGGTGTTGTGAAAAATTTGGCAACAGTAAAAGGTTATTTATACCTATTTTATATACCTATATATCTACAGTCAAGTAAAAATTTCTCCAGCAAAAAGGGGTCACAAGTAGAAAAAGTTTAAGAAGCCCTGGCCTATGGTATAGAGATGTTAAGTGATTTGCCTACAATCCTACAACTAGGGAGAGTCAGAATCAGAACTTTTTTTTAGGTCTTTTTTTGACAACTAAGACTAGGCATCTAGCCATTCAACCAGACTTCTTATTTACATTTTAAGATATTTTCAAGGAAATGAGGATTTACCACTTTGATTGACATAAGTAACAGATAACTCCTGCCTATTAGAGATCTTCTAATTTAGTGATGCCAAACAAATGGAAATTAATACCTGCTAGCCTCATGTTGACTTAGACAACCAATCACAAATTAACATTATCTTTGTTGCATTGTCTCTTTATTTATTTTGTTAAAATTTTTCCAGTTATGTTTTAATCTGATCCAGGACATACTGGGTATCTAGGTTTGACACTTCTCCTCTAATGTACCTAAAGTTAGTTTGTTATTTTAAACCACTTAAAATTTTGTTTGCAATCTTGTTTATTCTACTAAGTTTCTAATAGCAAAACTTTTCCATAGATAGGATTTGTCTAAATATTAGCTTTGCATCCATGTAAATTAACACAAATCTCAGAGATAGGAAATTTAAGTTCATATTGTTTTATTAATATTCTTAAAATGTTTGATTATATATATGGAGATATGGGATCCACAGACAAAAGGAATTTCATTTAATTGGTCCCTTGACACATTATCTTCCCAAAGAATTTCCTAATGGTCTGAAAATATTCATAAAATTTCCAAATTTGACATATGAGGAAAAACATCTTGGGAATCGGGGCATACATAGTCATGTTTTCTTCAGCTTCTATGCTGAGTTTGGTATTACACTCACAGTAAACTCAAAATTCTCATTCTTCATTTATGACCATGGAGATTTATAGAAGACAACCCTGTATCATTCTGGTGAATTGTCAAGGGGAAAACAAAGGCTTTCCAGCAGCTGGTGGCTTTGTTGGTCAAATGGTTTGACCTGTACGTAGAAAAAAAGCTAAACAATTTCTGAATTCCCAGAAACCCCCAAGAGGATCTCTGGAGGTGCTATAAAGAAATATTATTGAAGTTTAACTGCACATTCTTTGGTAGGATGGTTTACAAGCAATGAGATAATTAAAGTCTTTTATTGTAAAGGTTTTTGAACATTTGTGGAACAAGTAAAAATATTCAGTTGGGTCCCATTAAATGAAGCATTTAAGGTTCACTTTGTACAAAGTACATAATACTTCTTCCTTAGTGTTATATCAATTATGTAAATCTGAAAGTTGCATGTTTCAAAGTATTTTTTTCTTCATCATAAAAAGTCTACTTATTACCAGTAGAAAGTTCATCCCAAAATAATTTTAGATTTTTATTATGTTCTGCTCTGCACATTTTGGAAAGTTAATGATGTCACATAATCCAAAGTATGTTCTTTCAAAGTACTTCTTTGCCTTTTAATACACCCAAAGTTCCATTTAAATAAATATTAGACTACCTAAAGAAAATTGTTGTATTCAAGCAATTGATATATTACCCATTTTAATAATTCTTTTGATATTTGTACATCAAAGAATTTCACTTCATTTTTTTTTGGGGGGGTGTAATAGGTTTGATTTATGTTTGACCCTAATTTATTTCCTTCTGTTCTATGCTCAGGATCCATGGGTCCACTGTGTATGGATATATTTTATACTCCTGGGCAGAGTTCTTCATATTATAGAAACATATATATATATATATATACATATACATATATATATATATATATACATTTTTAATTACTGAATTATAAAAGCTTAAAAAATATAGCAATTGACAAAAGGCTTTTAAAATGCTAGACACAAGATAGGCACTTGATATGCTTTCTGATTGATTTATTGATTGATGGTAATTTTTAAAATCATGAAATAATTACTGATCACTGACTGTCCTTGAAACTGCATGAGAAGGTAGGATTACAAGAAATTTGTTAGTCGCATTGCCTATACTCAGTGACCTTTCATTCAAATGAAATCTTTATTATTATTACTTTTTTTTTTTTAGTGAGGCAATTGGGGTTAAGTGACTTGCTCAGGGTCACACAGCTAGTAAGTGTTAAGTGTCTGAGGCCGGATTTGAACTCAGGTACTCCTAAATCCAGGGCCAGTGTTCTATCCACTGTGCCATCTAGCTGCCCCCTATTATTACTTTTGATCAGACCTATGTTTTTTTCTTCTGATATAATGGGCTCCCAATGAAGAACTCTAATTCAGCACCTGTTGCAACTTAGAAAATTGTCTAAGGTGCTGAGAGTGACTTGTCCAGAGTCACACAGGCAATATGTGTCAAGGCTAGGCCTTGTCTTTCTGACTATGAGACCAATTTTCTAGCTACTATACCTTATTGCTTACTACTAACATTTGTTGATTATGATGATTGGCTTTCACAAATACTTATTTATTTTGATAGGTAATTATTATTCACACTTTACAGATGAGGAAATAGTGCCTCAGAGTTGTCAAGTGACTTATTAAAGCTCCCATAGCTAGTAAATCAGAGATAGAATTTGAATTCAGGTCTTTTGACTGCAGAACCAATTCTCTTTACCTTATAACCCAGTTAGTATCCATATCTTTGTATTAGATATAAAAATATTATCATTAATTTTTATTGATTGAAGTTAGTATTTAATGATATTAATGATTTCCTCTATAACTAAGTGACTAACAACTAACTAACTAACTCTAGGTTTAGAAATGTAGAAAGAGTCCATTAATTATCATTCTAGATCGAAATAACTATATCTATCTAGCTATTATCTAGAGTCCATTAATTATTAGTTGATTATTGAACTTTTGCTATGTGTCATATATAAAGAAACTTTTTTTGGAGAAAATTTTACCTTTAAAAATTTCTATGTAATGTAATATTTTACTGTTTCCATATTATCTGGGTTTTTTGTTTGTTTTTTGCAGGGCAATGAGGGTTACGTGACTTGCCCAAGGTCACACAGCTAGTAAGTGTCAACTGTCTGAGGCCAGATTTGAACTCAGGTCCTCCTGAATCTAGGGCCAGTGCTTTATCCACTGTGCCACTTAGCTACCTCCGTTTTTCCATATTATCAACAGGATTCAGACTGTTCTGGGCCTTTTTGGAACTTAATGGTTTCTAAGTGTCCTGCTAGGTGTAAGATTATGAAGACTTTTATTTTCAAATAACACTCAGAGACCCTATGTACTTCAGATAATTGCTATTTAAATTAACCAGGTTTGAGATATGGAATTCTTCATCCTTAATTGACAATTAACAAATATCTACCTCTCATAAAAACCTAGCAAATTGAAATCTCCTGGCAGATTGTGAGCTCCTTTTGGGATGGGGCCTATATCTTATGCTATCTTTGTATCTCCAGTATAAGCATATTTTAAGTGCTCAAGTGATTGTTAGGAATAATGTGACATAGTGCATAGAGTGCTAGAGTTAGAATCAGAAGGGCCCAGACCAATCTGAATTCTGTTAATTTTGGGTTAGTTAACTAATCTCTCAGGGCCTTGGTTGCATCCTCCATAAAATGAGAGATTTGAATAAGCTCCCATCTAGCTCTAAATTTTTGACCCTATGAAAATGTATTGATTGCTGATAATATGGAGACAGTAAAATATTACATTACATAGGAATTTTTCAAGGTAAAAAATTCCCCCAAAATGTTTCTTTATATTAGACACATAGCAAAAGTTCAATAATTACCTGATAATTAATGGACTCTAAATGATAGATAGATAGATAGATAGATAGATAGATAGATAGATATAGTGATTTAGAACTAGAATGATAATTAATAAGCAAATTGAAGCTGAGGGATGTGAAGTGATTTGACCAGGATCACATAGCTAGTAAGTGTCTGAGGGAGGATTTGAACTCAGGTCTTCCTCACTCAAAGGCCACTGATCTTTTTCTATTCTATGTAGCTATTGGCTTGCTAAATGTGAAACCAAAAAGTTGTTTGTTTTTTTGTTTTTTTCAAATCAGTGTAAGACTATAATTAATGAATATCTTTGGGGTTTAGAAATAAATTCTTGCGAGGCAACTAGGTGGCACAGTGGATAGAGCACCAGCCGTGAATTCAGGAGGACCTGAGTTCAAATCTGGCCTCAGACACTTAACACTTACTAGCTGTGTGACCCTGGGCAAGTCACTTAACCCCAATTGCCTCACAAAAAAAAAAAAAAAGAAAGAATTCTTGACTCCATTTTAGATCTTTTGGGCATAGCCAGAGTGTTTAGTATGATTTTGTTAAGGAAAAATATTTCTTTGTTTTATTTTAGTAGCTCTTTTAAGCATTTATACATTATGTATCCAAAAAAAATTTTCTCATTTCTCTGCCTCTATATCTGTCTTACTGTCTCTGCCACTGTCTCTCAATCTCTTCATACTTCATTCTCTATCTAGTACAGTACCTTCTTACTAGCTCTATGGCCCTGGCAAGTCATTTAAGCTATCTCATCTTATTTATTTTATTTTTTAATGTGTAAAATGGGGATAGTAAGAAGTATACATACCTAACAGAGTTGTGAATATTTTGTGATAACATATGAAAATTGCTTTGTAAACCTTAAAGTGTCATATAAATGTTAACTATTCATTTTTTTTCACCAACAAACATTTATTTTATTTTCCATTTACATGTAAGGGTAGTTTTCAACATTCATTTTCATAAGATTAAGAGTTAACTATTCATTTCTAATGTTTATATCAAATTCCCCCATTGTCATTAGTGACAATGTTCAGTTTTTATCTTTATATCCCTCTTCCTATCAAAGTAGTTGCTTAAAATGTTTGTTGGAAATGTGGAAAGATTTAAACAAAGTGCTTAGGATTAGTTGCATATGAAAAGAATACTTTTAGTTGAGAGAATTCTCATTATGCTTTAGGAATGAATAGGATGCCACTTCAGAAGATCTGGTATCACTCTCTATAGGAACAATTTCACATTTGCATAGCTCTAGAATTTCTTCTTATGCTCTAATTTATCAATGTCTTTCCTATTGTAGAGCACTCATACTTGAACACAGTACTCTACGTTCAAGATATACCCTGACTGGAGCAGAGTAGAAGTATTATTCCCTGCTGACTTATACCATGCTTCTCTTAATTCAGCCTTTTGGCTACCATATGAAATTGTTGCCTTAAATGGATTTTTCAGTCCACTAACACCTCCCATTCTTTTTAAGATGGATAACCATCTGTACTCATTTCCCCATTTTGCATTTAAGAACCCACAAGATGAGGAAGGAAGGGATCTGAGTCCCGTTGATCACAAGTATTATTTTGAGAGCTTTGGACATTACAGAACCAATGAGAAGAGTGGTACTGTCCAGTAGGCCCAGAGCATGATTGCCTTCCATGGGGAGGTCCAAACAACAGTTTGGAATTAACTCTGAGAGGGGCTCTGTAGGACCCTATGGGAAAGTTAGGGATACATATCAACATCAAGGTACCATTCACGTGGCAAACCTGATATCAGTTCCCTTATGAGGGAATTTTAAAGGGTGGTACTGAGTCAGAAAGTCTTTAGGTAGAAAAGTAAGACCCACAAGAGAGGAATTTTCTTTCAGTAGCTTTCTCTTAGGCCACTGTGAGTGCTTTATGTATTTTCTCTCTCTGAGTTTCTCTGAGTGCTTTTTGCCATCTACTTTTCCTTCTATGACTAGAGCTATTATTTTATCACTTTCCTTTCATTCTTACTACTTTTTTTCAAAAAAGTACTTTATGTTTACTGTCTGCTCTCACCCACCACCCATTCATTCTTCAACTTCTTCCAGACTGGGTTTAAAAAAAAATCACAAAACCAAAGATTCCCAGTTTTGGAAGGGACCTCAGAGGAATTTTAGAAGGGACGAAATGGTATAATCAAAAGAGTCAAAAGAAATATGTGCTCAAGTTCTGTGCCCTGTACTTAATAGCTTTGTGAAAATGGGTAAAGCCATTAACTTCTCTGAGCTTCAGTTCCTCCACTTTCAAAATAGCTGGCATTCCTTTCCTCACAGATTTGTTGAAAGGATAATTTGAGACAGTGTATGTAGTGCTTTGAAACATTTTAATTATATAAATGCCATTTTTATCATTGTTTCAGACCTGGTGTAAGGAAGAGATGAGTTCAAATCTGGCCACAGATACTTACTAGCTGTGTGACCCTAGGCAAGTCACTTAATCCTCTGTGCCTCATTTTTTTTTCCTATAAAATGAACTAGGGAAGGAAATGGAAAATAATTAAGTATCTTTGCCAAGAAGACTCCAAATGGGATCATGAAGAATCAGGCAATACTGAAACAATTAAACAACAAAAATTTAGCTAAACTGGTCCTTATTTGATCAGGAATCATGTTAAAAACACACCAACAGGGGGTGGGGGGGGGAGGCAGCTAGGTGGCGCAGTGGATAGAGCACCGGCCCTGGAGTCAGGAGTGCCTGAGTTCAAATACGGCCTCAAACATTTGACACTTACTAGCTGTGTGACCCTGGGCAAGTCACTTAACCCTCGTTGCCCTGCAAAAAAAGCAAAGCAAAACAAAACAAAACAACAACAAAAACAACAAAAAAGCACACCAACTATTAGCTAGTGCGCTTTTATTTGAAGTCATCTCTTCTCTGCATGGCTACCCTTTCTTGTCTTGCATTGAAACCACTTTCTGAAAGGTTCTTACTAACCCCTAACCTCCTCATAGCCAAATTCACTGATATGTTTCAAGTTTCTTTTCTGACCTCTTTTCTTAGTTTGAAACTACTGACAATTTAATTTTTTTTTCTCTGTTAACTTCCATGTTATTGAAATCTCCTGATTCTGCTATCTCTCAGGCAATTCTTTCTTTATCTTCTTAGCCTAAGTGATCAAGTGATATTGTGTTAGCAAGATTTTATTCTCTATCTTTGTCTCTCATATCTCAATACTTTCTCCTTTGAAAATGTCTTCCTTTTCCATGGCACTATGAAGGTTTTTGGATGTTGGAATATAATGCAGGTGGCAGGGTGATAATGAAACCAATATGATACTAAGGAGTGCATCAAAGAAAGTGATCTTAGCATGACCTTGACGTTAAGATAGTTTTAGATGAGAAGTTATGGGAATTGTAAATGGATAATATTAACAGCCTTATTTTGCCCTTAAAGTTTATTAAGTGATTTTCTTACAAGTGTTATTTTTACCATTTTACAGATGAGGAAGAAGGTTCATAAAGACCCAAAGTCATACAAGATTTACCCAAAGTCATATAAGAAGTAAATGTCAGAGCCAATATTTGGTTTTAAGTTTCCTGAATCCAAATTCAGTGTTCCTTTAATTAAACTAAACATATTCTTAATGATTACCTTTCTGATACTTTTCTTATATTCCTTGATAAGCATTAATAAGCTGGAGGGTGTCCAGATAAAGGTAACCAGGATGGCAAATATTCTTGGGTACACTGTCACATGAGGATCAGTCAAAAGAACTGATCTATTTAGCTTGGAGAAGAAGTGACCCAGGAAAACAATATATCCTATTCAGAAACAAGAGCAACAAGTGAGAAGTTGCAAAGATGCTATTTTAGATTTGACATCAGGAAAATTTTCCTAACAATTAAAGGTGTTTCAGAGTACAAAGTTCTTCCTTTAAAGGTTGTGGGTTTCCCCCACCTTAGAGGTCTTTAGGCAGAAACTAGATGACCATTTATTGATTATCTTATAGTGGTTCTTCCTTCCTTTTGAACATGAATTGGGCTATATGACCCTTAACAGAAGTGGACTGAAGCCAGCTCATACCAGCTTTTTCTTTTCTTTCTTTTCTTTTTTTTGCAGAGCAATGGGGGTTAAGTGACTTGCCCTGGATCACACAGCTAGTACGTGTCAAGTGTCTGAGGCCAGATTTGAACTCAGGTACTCCTGAATCCAGGGCCGGTGCTTTATCCACTGCACCACCTAGCTGCCTCCTCATATCAGCTTTTAAAAGCTCGTAAGAGCATTCATACCTCCAAAATTGGCAAACTCTACAGAGAAGGGCTTGATTTACTGTTTTGTTGGTTGTATAGACTTAAGATGCTGATAAGAATGTTAATAATGCATATAAAACTTAAAAGTGTGTTTAATATGTTCATATGTGTGTGTGTGTGTGCAGCTATGGTAGGTGGGTGGCACAGTGGATAGAGCATTGGGCCTGGAGTCAGAAAGACCTGAGTTCAAATCTGGCCTCAAACACTTTCTAGCATTGTGACCCTGGGCTAGTCATTTAACCCTGTTTGCCTCAGTTTCCTCATGTGTAAAAAGAGATGGAGAAGGAAATGACAAACCACTCCATTATCTTTGCCAAGAAAACTCCTAAAAATGCAGGAAGGAATGAAGAATTTGACATGACTGAAATGCCTGAACAACAACAGATATCTATATATCTATATATCTATATCTATATCTATATCCATATCCATATCTATATCTATATCTATATCTATATCTATATCTATATCTATATCTATATCTATATCTATATCTATATCTATATCTATATCTATATCTATATCTATATCTATATCTATATCTATATCTATATCTATATCTACATCTACATCTATATCTACATCTACATCTATATCTACATCTACATCTACATCTTTATCTACATCTACACCTACATCTACATCTACATCTACATCTATATCTATGAATATATTGTTTGTTTTTTCTGGAGAGCTTGTTGTTAAACATTTACCAGTTCATCTCTTCATCTCTTCTCCTGAGGTCTCTTCCAACTTTAAATTTGCTATTTTGTCAATCCCTTTCTGTATCACTTTCTCATTGTACCATCACATTCTATCTTTCATTGTAGATATTCATGCTGGTTTTCTATTACCCATACTACACTAGAAACTTTGTGAAGGAGAGAACTTGGTTTTATTCTTTGTATGTTCCCTCAGCACCTAGAACAATGATGCATGTATATTAGGTATTCAATAACTATTTGTTAGATGAATGAATTAACTCCTTATATAGAAAGTTCCAAAAAAGCTCTAAGAGGAGAGCCATATTCTAGTCTCAAATTGACCAAGAGGTAGATATAGAATGCTGTACTAGCTCTAACGTTTTTAGATATTAGTTTCATCTAAAAAGGTGTTGAACTACATTACCTCTATGGTCAAATCAACATCTGAAATTTTATAACTCTACCCTGCAACCATATTTCTCTTAGCCCTAAGCTTCCTGGAAATATTCAGTAGGTTTTGCCATTAAACAACTACAACCTTTACCTACATGGATGAATGTGCTTTACCATAAGCTCTTTTAGATTTGCCTTGAGGCTTCTTATAGAAATAGTTTGAGATTACTGTGCTTCTTAGAGTAGGTAGGGGAAAACATAATGGAGTTTGAAAATGTGTTTGCTTTCTTTTTGATGCTTCACATGGTCCAGAAACCTGATAGATAGGATGTATTTTTTAATCCTTATTTCCAATCACACAGCCACTACTGCACTTCAGGACCTCTTCACCTATTGCCAAGACTATTACAATAGCCTCTGAATTGGTCTCTGATATTGCAGTCTTTCTCCTCTCCGATTCATTCTTTTTTTTTTTTTTTTACGGGGCAATGGGGTTAAGTGACTTGTCCAGGGTCACACAGCTAGTAAGTGTCAAGTGTCTGAGGCCGGATTTGAACTCAGGAACTCCTGAATCCAGGGCCGGTGCTTTATCCACTGCGCCACCTAGCCGCCCCTCCGATTCATTCTTTACAGAGCTGCCAAAGTGATATTTCTAAAGTATATGCCTGTCCATGTCACTCTTAGCTCAGGAAGCTCCAGGTGTTCCCATTTGACATTAGGATAAATACAAACTTCTCTGGCACTTAAAAGCTTTCACAATCTAGCCAGGCTGATTGCATATTATTCTCCTTCCTACAACCCACAACCTAGACAACCTGGCCTACTTACTATTTCCTGTGCACTATATTCCATCTCCCATGTGTATGGGCATTCAGATTGTCCCCCAGGCCTGGAATGAACCTGTTCCTTCTTTTAGCCTCTCAAGGCTTGGTTCAAGTGTCTTCTCCTACAAGAACTTAACCTTATCTTCTCTCCCCTCCCCTCCCCCCTGCCCCAGTCATTAGTGCCCTTACCTCAGAAATTACCTTATATGTATTTTATATTTATTTTTTTAGGTATGTGCTGTGTCATCCCAGGAGAAGGTAATTAAGTTCCTTGGGTGCAAAAATATCATTTTTGTCTTTGTATTCTCAGTGTCTAGGAACACAGTAGCATAGAATAGAATTAATAAATGCTTATGGTTGAATTGAATTACACTTAGAAATTAGCAAAGCATTAATGAAACCTCACTATTAAAAAATAGTCATTTGACGTCCATGATAACCTGGTAAGGTAGGTGCTCAGGATAATATAGCTAATGAGTGTCTGATGCAAGTTTTGAACCTAAGTCTTCCTGACCCAAAGTCTAGGGTTTTATCCTTTATCTATCATCATCACTTTATATATGGAAGAGAAATAATATTTATGACATATCAATCAATTACATTAGTACAATAAAACAATATACATGTAAGTATAATAAAGCAAAACACATTTGGCTGTTCATCTGTCTGAACAGGCATGCTTCATTCGGCACCTATTGTCTACCATCTCCCTTTTAAAAGGTGGAAGGTAAGTTTCAGCCCTGTATTGTATTCTTTCTATATTGTAGCTGCATTGTCAGAGTTCTGAAGTCTTTCTTATTTTTCTCCTTCTACATTATTGACAGAACTTCATTATCTTGATTGTCTCAAGCACAGTACTTAAAACTCTTTTCTTGATTTTTTTCCTTGTTTTTATGACCACCAGGTTTTGGTCTTATTAGGAAAGAAGAGTGACCTGGAACTAGTGGATGAGAGATATCAAATACAGAGCTCATAGACTGGCTGCATTGTCTCCTGAGTACAGCCAGAACCAGACTGACATGCAATTGTAAATATTTAACAAAATACAATAGAACATAGATAATGTTAATATATGGTTTTCTAAGTTAATAAGCTCCCATGGGGATCCATATGTATGGGTTAGTGGTTCCTATTTCTATTTGATCAATGATGTCCAACTAGAATAGAAATAAGGCCATTAAATCACACACACACACACACACACACACACACACACACACACACACACACACACACGCATCCCTGTTTGTACCTATTCCCTGTATATATTGGCCTAGAAAATCACATATTGACATTATCTATGTTCTATTGTATTTTAACTTATTTTGTTAAATATTTATAATTGCATTTTAATCTAGTTGGGCATCTCTAAGGGGAGTGTGTAGGTCACACCATTGCTATAGATGACAGAGATAGGAATTTGGGCAACTGCAGTGAACATTAAAGAAGGAGGAGCAGGTATTAAATGATAGATCTCAAACTATTAGTGGAGAACAAAGACTATGCCAAAATCCTTTCCACTCTCCTAGCCCTGTGTGTTAAGGAGTGATAGGAAGAATAGAAACATCAAGGAAGGTGCTAAAAGCTGTAGGGTCTTTAAGAGAAAGTTACATTTCAGTCATTACCAGACAACGGAACAGCTCATAGAATTGAAATGACTTGCTCAAAGTGACACAGATAATAATGAAAACAGCAATTATTCAGACTCAAGTTCTCTGGCCTTAAATCAGATGCTCTTTCCCCTACTTCCTAACAGAAGAAGGTTTTTTAGAGGGACTAATGGAAAAGGAGGACAGAGGAGGATAATTACTACAGGAGTGCTAGACTTGAGTTTATTATGGGAATGGGAGTGGTGGGATAGTGGGTAAGGCTACAGACATTGGTAAACCACAGTTTGATATTTCCCTACTGTCCATGCCTTCCTCCCCCCACCCCCCCCACCCCCACCCCCCGTTTCCCCCTGGATCCCACACAGCTCCTAGTTCCTAGATAGGACTATAGGACTATACTTCATGGGTTCTTGGATGAGGCAGTTCTTCTTGGGGCAAGATGGGGTGGGGGAAATACAGCACAGTCTAATCCATCACAGGTAAAAATGTGCATAAAATTAGAAGGACATAGCTACCTCAAGTCCCTGGGAGTAGGGGGGATACTAGTTGGATGATGAATTGGTTAGATAGGTTGTTGGCACAAGGATAGGGTGGAGGGTAGAAAACATATACATAGAAGGAAGACTTGTCACCTCTAGGAGGTAGGCATCTTGAGCCTAATTGCCCTTTACTACTTCCAGCTTAAATTAGCATGAAACATTCTTCTGGGTTTCAGCATCCAAAATCAAGGTATGAGGGCACCTTGTAAGGATTAAGGAACCTTTACACATAAGCAGGCAGAATGGAGAATGAAAAGCTTGATTTTGCTCTGAAGTTGTTTTCTGACTGCTTCAGCTAAAAGGACCATATATTCCTTAAATTGCATGTCTCTAATAGAACAGCAGTGAAAGCATTAAGAAGTAACCAGGTTAGGTAGGAAATTTTTAAAAAACACTGTGTTTCAAAATATGTTCAAAGAGATTAAACATTCTGGGTGCAATACATCTCATTCCTGGAGATATTGAAATCATTAAAACTATATTTTGAAGGATTTCTATATTTAAAGCCAATGAACTTGAATATGCAGATGGTTAAGTGATGGGCAAATAGATAAAAATGATGAATATCTTTAAACAAGGCTACTAATAGCATGTTTGTCCATTACATTAGTGCAATCCAATTCAATATCTAGGATACAAGATCAACTGGGGAGTAAGCTTACAATGAGGAACATAATTTCTATCTTTCAAATTTTAACCTGATAAAATATTCCAGTATTTGTCAACATAATTCATATATCTTCATACTTCTGTTATATTTTATTCATGGATAAAGTGTTGCACATAGTTTGGATTCATTATTCCCAGGGTGGGTATATATTAACATTGTATGTCTTAGGCAACATCTGTTATTGGAAATTACAGCTTGTCTTTTAGAAATTCCTTAAATTTTTGTCATGTTCACAGCATTTTCAATGCCCTTGGGATGCATCCAATAAAAAATAAATAAATAACAGGCTGCTGTGTGAATGTATGCTAAATACAAAGAAGGGAAAAGGACTCTTACTCCTACCCCAAAAGATTTAAACTTAGGATAAGAATAACTGCCATTTACATAGTGCTTTACAGTTTGCAAGGTGTATTACATGTATTTTCACATTTGATCCTCACTATAGTGTTAAGTACTCAAGGTAATCAAGTAATGAGTGTCTGTTTTATTTGAACTCATCTTCCTGACTCTGGGGCTCTCTTCTGGAGTCTTTCTCTAGTACCCCAAAGTGTCAAATTTACAACCTATAGGATGCTTAGAAAAGCGTGCAGCCAAAACCAGATTAAAATGTATTTGGGAAATGTTTAACACAACAAATAAAAATATAATATTAATTCAGTGTTTTCTAAGTTAATATACAGACCGCAGGGATCCATTTCTATTTGAGCACGAAAACATTGCACTGTATCTGTTATTTTGACCTAAAGATAAATGCAGGAAATAGAAAGATCATTTGAACATCTCTCATTGCCTTGATTTTTTTGACTAACAACTCAGTTTATGATGAAATGATGAATATAAGGATCTAAGCAACAGATAACTGCTCTACCCTCAACTTCCCTCCAAACCACAAGTGAAACAAAAACCAAATCATAGCATCTAGCTTAAGGTTGGTGATTTATGTCTTGGCACGCCATATCAAGAGAGATTTGATCAAATAGGAGTATAATCAATGGAGGATGACCAGGATGCTGAGAGGACTAGACATATGACAAATGGTTGAAAGAGCTGGCTAAGTTTAGACTAGAGAAGCCTTGGGACTAAATGAAAAGGAACATAGTTATGGTCTTTAAATATTTGAAAGGTTGTCAGGTAGAGGAATCAAGTGCTGAATGAATGAAAGAATGAATATTAAAGCATTTATTACTCATCTACTATGTGTCAGGCTAAGTGCTGGGGATACAAATCTAAGAATTAGATAGGTCATGTGACCTCAAGAAACTTAGTGGGGAGACAAAACAAAGGTTTTTGGTGACCAGGGATAGGAGTTTAGGCCTAAGGAGTCACAAGAATGGTGACTCGTTTTTTGAAGCTCCAAAAGATAGAATAAGTGAGATGACATAAATTCCCCTTAGCCTCAGTTTTCTTAATGATAAAATGAGAGAGTTTAACCAGATGATTTCTAAAGGCCCTTCCACCTAATGATCTACCTTAGGGCAACTGGAACCAGAAAAAGGTGAAGAATCTCTTTCTTTATCATTTATTTTTGCTACTACCAACCCTCAAATCTTTTGCTAATGTCTTATTTCAATGTTTCATTGCAGTGTGGAGGTAACCCTGGGTCTCAAAGGCAATGGAAACATATCATAGTAGTATCAGGGTACAAGGCTTTATATTGGTAAAGAGAGTATTTACATCATAGGATTCACAAATCCTTACTGAAAATTGTAGATAACTACTTCCTAAATTGACTTTCTTCCTTGTGTAAGAGTGGAAATGAAACTACCCCACCCCATTTTAGCCTTATTGTTGAGTTGGGAATTGAAGAAATTGTACCAAATGAGTCTTTCCAACAAAACCCCTATGGAGGAACTACCTGTGGAATGGAGATGACCTTGGCTTCAATTTTGGCCTTGGCCATGGCCAATTTTCCTTCCAGGCTCCACTTTGGCCAGAGGAGTACAGAAAAGGATGTAGATTTACAGTTCCACAGTGGAGCACATTTATTAAATGCTTACTATGTAGTAAGCACTGTTCAATGCACCCTAAAAATGGATGAAAACTATTTCCAGCCATAAAGAGTTATGAATTATCTCTTTGTAATGTGTGTCTTCTAAGCTTGAGCTGTTTCCTTTAGAATCTGCATGTACTTGTAGAGAAGTGGGTCACAGTCAAGCCAGCCTAGCTGAAGCAGCAGAGAGAAACAGGAGGCAACTTTTGCCAGGCAATCCAAACAATCACCAACACCTTGATCACCATTTCCCCTCACATCCAGATGAGAAAAGTTCAGGACCCTGAACCCAAACACTTTGAGAAGAGCAGTGTCCCCCCCACCCCTACTGAACCTCCTTCCTGTCTACTTCCAACATGTATTAGTGGGAGGAGAAATCATTCTAGAGAGAGCCATTCCTCATTACTAGGGACAACTACTCAATAACTGCTACCAAGTGGCAGATAGGCAGAGGAACCCTAGGCATGACAGCAGACTCAAGACCATCAATACTGCTTCTAGCCCTCAAAGCTATTATCCAGGGAAGTCAATCTGGGGAAGAGGGGTCCAGCAATCCCCAACAATTGTCAATTAACTGCCACATACAGGGCAGGCAAGCCAGACTAGCTGAAGCAGCAAAGAATCCAGAGAGACATAGGAGGCAGTATGGTCTAGGTAATTTAAAACACCATTACCACTTTGATCACTATCTCCTTTCAGATTTTAGTGGAAACTGCCCAGACAGCTGAACCGCAGAGCCTTGGTAATAGCAATGCTTCCAGCCTAATGACTTTAGCTATCATTCTTGGAAGCAACCCCTGTGGAGATACAGCCTGGCAATGACTCCTCCAGGTACTACAGCCATAGATACTGAAAATCCAGAAGGGAAAGTTCTTGCCACCACAGTCCTTAACATTGTCAAATAGTTGAACACTAGAAATTGAAATGATTTTATCAGTGTGCATGATATTAAAAAAGAGCTTTAATATCTGCTTTGCAACTTTGCCCTAAGAACATAGGACTTTTCCATCTGACTCATAGTTAAAATCTTCCTTATGTGTTCTCTCCTCCATTAAAAAGTAACTTCTTTCAGATGATGTATTGTCCTCCTTTTCAATTCGTATCTCTAGTTCTTTGCACAGAAAAAGTGCTTACTAAATGTATCATTTATTTATTCATAGACTTTTTGTTTTGTTTTGTTTTTTGGTGAGGCAATTGGGGTTAAGTGACTTGTCCAGGGTCATACAGCTAGTAAGTGTCAAGTGTCTGAGGCCAGATTTGAACTCAGGTACTCCTGAATCCAGGGCCAGTGCTCTATCCACTGCACCACCTAGCTACCCCCATTCACAGACTTTTGAGGGAGTATTTTGTAGCAACTATTTTTATAGTACCACCTTAGTAAATACTACTGTCTAAAAGTGACTTTGTACTGCCTAATTTGTATTATTCTCAACTAACTCAGCACATTAGTGGGGACTTGAGCCCATGGCATTAGGGAATTACCCTACCTCACTCATACCCCTGGAACCTACAGAGAAAATACAATCTTTTTCCAAGACCTGAGACTCATCAGTGAGAATGGGGTATAAGGATGTCCCAGAGCTTATATGTGGGCAACATTCAATGAATTAGCTGCCATTCTGTCACTCTTTTACACCATGATCTCTCAGTACTGATTATGGCAGAGTAATCCAAATCTAATTGATTTTCTTATTTTTTTTTCCTGGGGGCAATGAGGGTTAAGCGATTTGCACAGGGTCACACAGCTAGTAAGTGTCAAGTGTTGTAGGCCAGATTTGAAATCAGGTCCTCCTGAATCCAGGGCCGGTGCTTTATCCACTGCTTCACCTAGTTGCCCCCTTTAATTGATTTTCTATCCCACTAAGGTTTCAATATTAGAGAGAGAAGAAACTAGAAAAAGAATAAACCAAGAGAATAAAAACCATTTTAAAAAAGAGAAATTGGAGATTGAGGTGAGGATGAAGGAGGTGACTCAGTGGAATGATAGATAATGATCAGATAAATGGTATGACCATTCTTTGTGCAGCTATGGTGGAGAAGACTAGGCCATAGGAGTTGAGTTTATTGAAGAATTGAAAGTTCATGTATTTGACAGAACATTGTTATGTGTGTTGGAATACCCTAATATAAGGAAAGGTGTTAAAGTAAAGAGAAAGCCTATGATCCACTCACTGAATAATAAGGAAGAATGCCCTTGATGTCAATAGATAAGAACAATAATAATGGATTCAGTGATTAGTCAAAAAAATAACTCATCATCTTTCCCTCCAGAGTAATTTCTCTTCCTAACTTCTCTCTTTCTGTCAAGAGCAAAACTATCTGTCTAGTCACCAAAGTTCTTGACCTTGGAGTCATACTGGATCCTTCCCTTTCCCTCACTACCCTTACCTCCTACTTCAAAACACAATCAATTTATAAGTCCTGACAAATCAAGCTTCACAATACTCTTCTCATCTGACTCTTTCTACTTGAGTAGCCATTGCACTAATCTAGGTCCTCACTACTTTTCACATTGACTAGAGCAATAGTTTCTTAATTAGTCTCCCTTCAGTCTTTGGTTTCTTCATCACTTTGGCTGCTATGTAGTTGTCTACATAGCAGCCAAAGTGATGTTCCAAAAGCCCAATCTGACCATGCCATTCACCTGATCAAGTGCCTTAAGTGATTCCCATCAGCCTCTAGGATTAAATACAAACTTCTTTAATTAGCATTTGAAGCCCTTCTGGCTAGCATTTTAGACTTAAGGTATACATTACTCAATTTCATTCACTCTAGGGCATAAAATGATCTATTTGTGTTTTCCCAAACTGTCATTCCAACTCCTTCCTTTGGGTTTTTTGTTTTGTTTTGTTTGTTTGTTTTTGTTTTTGTTTTGTTTTTTTATTTTCGGCAGGGCAATAAGGGTTAAGTGACTTGCCTAGGGTCACACAGCTAGGAAGTGTCAAGTGTCTGAGGTTGTATTTGAACTCAGATCCTCCTGAATCCAGGGCTGGTGCTCTATCCACTGCACCACCTAGCTGTCCCCTCCTTTGAGCTTTTGAAGAAGTCCTCCATGACTGTAATACTCTCTCCCTTCAATTTAATCTCTTAGAATCCCTGGCTCCCTTCAAAACCCAGTTCAGGCACAACTTATTTTTTACTTCAGGTCTTCTCTTCCCTTCTGCCTCATTCTTATCTCCAAGAGAAGACATAGCCTTTCCTGAAATTCCTTATTTACTCTCTCTCTCTTTATACACACACACACACACACACACACACACACACACACACACACACACACACATATATTTCTTATTTATTTTCACTTTTTTTCCCTCAGGTAAAATTGTAAACTCTTTCAGGGTAGGGACTGTTGTTGTCTTCATATCTCATATCTAGCACAGTACCTTGCACTGAATAAATTGTTCAGAAATGAGTAAATCATTTTAATAGCCTTAAGTCAAGTATAGATTTTGTCAACATTTTGAAATTATTTAAATACATCCAGAAAAAAAGGGGAATGAGTTGCTGTAACCAGATGTTTTATCACCAATGGCCAGAATGTTGGTGATGAACTTTATATTTAGCTAAGGTAGGACTGGTAAAGCAAACATAGTCTTTTGCTAGCACTATATTTAAAGAAGGAGTGTGGCAGAGTAGAAGGAACATTTATTTTGGAGTTAGAAAACCTGGGTTCAAATCCTGACTCTGTCACTTCCTACCTCATTAAAAAATAATTTCACCTCTCTGGACCTCAGCCTCTCAAGTGTTAATTGAGTGGATTGGAAAAAAAATGACTTCCAAATTTCCTTCCCTATCAAAATTTGTGATCCATCCCAAAGCTAATGCAATATAATCAAAACTTTCAGAGCTTGTGAAAACCAAAGCTTTCCTCCATGCAATAATGAAGCACCTCAGGAGGACTATGTAGAGGACTATCTTTTGTTTAAAAAAAAATGTAGTTATATTGGTTTCTCACTATCCTGCCCAACAGGGCACTTGAAATTAAAGCAAAGAACTGGGAAATTCTTCTTGAATTCTTTTTATATGTGAACTACTTTACAATGCATTGTGAGGGACACAATCCTTAACCTCGACTTTTGGGTAGATCACAAAAATGTGAGTTATCAGGTATATAACAATACAGAACATCATATATTGAATGTCAAGTGTGTCAGCCATATGCTGAGAGGACATGAATGCTTTTAGATACTAGAATCATTGCAAAAAACTCCAGGGAGGAAAGATCAGCCTTTGAAGGATTTGATTTGGGGAAAGACAGATACAAAAGGAAAATGAGAGGAATAAAAAAGTAAGGTAAGATAATAATGAATTGTGTATATGAGTGAGTAAGTGAGTAGGTCAAGCTGATTTTATGATTTTTATAGGCAACTAATTTTCATTTCTTTTATTCCATCCAATAGTCTCTTTATAAAATTCATGCTAATTTAATAATGCCATGAAAATAGCATAAAAATATTATGAAACATTGATTTTATAGTAGGTATAATTAACATTTGCATTAATGGGATACAATAATGATGATTTTATTTCAGTACTGAATAGGATAATTTACAAATGTACTATGGCAATTCCTTCAATTTAGCTGCATTTTCATGTCAATACCTTTTTAAGGTACAGAAAAGGGGAAAAAATGTCTTTCAGTATAGCACCTTAGATTTCAAATCTCCTCATCCTTAACAAATGATTAATCATTTTTATTTATTATTAGCAACAAGCCAAATTCTTATATGTTTTATTTAATTTAGAACCATCTGTTTCAGCATCTGTTTCATAAATTTAGAAAATATCTTGCATATATTAATTAATTATCAAATGACTACCTGAATATATAACTATTGGCTCAATTGTTTATCATACCTTGTATTTATGAAGGGCAAGCAGATTTTCCCTAATCAGTTTTTCTTTGAACATGACCTAGTTGATAAACTAGGGAACGTAAGGTACAGCTAACACTAATATTTTTATGGAAAGATATCTTGGGATCATAATATTTTGATTTTTTGCTAATTTTAATAACACAAAACCAAATCCTAAATGATATAATATTGTTGAGAAGACCAAGGCAATCAGTAAGGACTGCTGCTCTTTTATAGTGTGTATATAAACTTGAGAACAGAAAGGGTTTCTTCCAAAAAGAAACTTAAACCCTATCAATAATCTGTCTTTTCTTGGGGAAAAGAAAGCTTAATAGTAAAAAAAAAAATCAAGGAAGATGAAGATATGAGACATGATGGGGACTTGATTGCTGCCTTCTGACATTGTCCCTGTCTTAGGTCATGGTGATGCTCTTTATTATGCAGTTAAATTGAAAATAAATGCTAGTATTCACTGAAGAATCACAGTCAGGGCTCAGGACTGACTAGAAGGCAGCCATCAAAATGACAGCTGAAACCACTCCAAATACGGAACCGAGATGTTGTTGAAAATTATGATTCTAATAACAATTGATGACACACGAGGCTGTCCTATAGGGAGTGCCTGCAAACTTTCACTGAAGAACAAAATACTATTGGGAACAAAGGTGAAGGAGGTAAAGATAACAAGTTAAGAACGATAAGCCATTCTAAGGTCCTAGGAAGGCAATAAGTAATCTCATCCTTCCTGAACATTTTATAACCATATTAATTCTACTGGTTAAGAGACAGCTGAGCATAGTGGATAGAGAACAGACCTCTGTGCTAGAAACACTTGGGTTTAAGTCTGACTTCTTATTCATACTGGCTATGTGACCGAATAAATCACTTTAGTCTTTCAGTGTTCTAGATCAAAGCTTCTTAAACTGTGGGTTGTGACTACTGGGGTTGTGTAAATTTGGCAACAGTAAACAGTTATGCATACCTATTTTATATACCTATATACCTGGGATCATGTAAAATTTTCTCGGGCTAAAACGGGGTCATGAGTAGAAAAAGTTTAAAAGCCCTATTCTAAGTAACTGCTAAGACTACAACTTGCAGTAAAGGTGTCAATCTACATTAGTAGGGGGTATTTCCTCTACTAATATCAATTATTGTTATGGTTCTCCACACCTCATTCTTCTTCACTTGATACAGGTTTCTCTGAAACCATCTCTTTTATTTAGACATTCTCTCTACTAGTGAAATAAATCTAGTGTCTATTCTAACTATACAGGGACAGTTTTTCAATATGGGCATTAAATATGATTTAAGATGTTCTTTAAAAGGGAGATTAGTTCAGACTAATTAACAACTGGGCACATCTTCAAAAGTATACACTACTTTCTCTTCAATAAATTGAAGGACTGGGTTTCCCCAAATATATTTTATATTTGGAGCATAGTGCATTCAGGTAATAAATCACAAGATATCCTAGGTTTAAGAGCTGGAATGGATCTTCAAGGTCATATAGTAGAACTCACAGAGTGCTTAAGTGACTTACCCAGGCTCACAAAGTTACTAAGTGTCTGAGGCAGGATTAGAACATAGGCCTCATTGACTCCAAGCATAACTCACTATTTATTGTATGACCATTAGAAATCATCTGATCTTATTTTCTTATTTTACTATAACAAAATCTTTATAAAAATACATATAGCCAAGCAAACGAAATAGCCACATTGGCTGTGTCCACCCAAAAATATGTTACATTTTACACACTTTTTTCATTACTCTTTCTCTCAGTAAGTTGGAAGCATGTTTCAACATCTGTGCCTTGGAATGGTGATTGGTCACTGTGTTGATCAGAGTTCTTAAGTCTTTAAAAGTTGGAATCTTCTGCAGAGTTATGTGTATTACCCTATATATTATTCTGGTTCTATTCACTTCACTCTATATTAGTTGATATGTCTTTTGAAGGTTTCTCCAAAATTGTATGTTTTATCATTTCTTATAGTACAATAATATTTCATTACAATCATATACTATAATTTGTTCAGCCATAACCCCGTGGATATGAACTACTTAGTGGCTAATTCTTTGCCACTAAAATAAGAACAGCTATAATCATTTTTGTATATATGGGTATTTTTTCCTCTTTTTTAAAATCTCATTGGGCTAGAGACCCAGTAGTCGATTAGTTCTCTAAAACAATAATAATTAGAAATGTGAAAATTAAAACAATTCTGAGGTACCACCTCATACCCATCAGATTGGATAAGATAACAGAAAAAATATATAGAAATAAATAGAAAATAGGTACACTAATGTATTGTTGGTGGAGCTGTGAACTTGTCCAATCATTATAAAAAGCAATACCCTGCTTCTTAGTCTCCCATCCTCAAGGGAAGCTCCAATAAACCCTCCAATCTATCGTTCACTTAGTTGTCAAACTCATCTTTTGAAAACACAGATATGGCCATGTCACAGTCTATAAACCCTTGTGGTTCCCTATTACTTCTGAGACCAAATTTAAAGTTCTCCATTTAGCTTTCAAAGACTTTAAAAATATTACCCCTTCCTACCTTCCCAGGCTTCTTACTCCATCTTTTCTTCCATATAACCTGCAATCTAGTGCCATTGTTCTCCTTGCTATTCCACGTACACAATACTTCAACTATGGAATTCAAGTATTTTCATTGACTACACCTGAGACCTACCTTTCCTAACTTATTTCAAGTCTAGCTAAAGTCCTACTTTCTTCAAGAGGTGCTTCCCCATCCTCCTTAATCTTAGTATCTAAGACAACCCCCCAACTTAGCCTGTTGGGAGAAGGGACTGTTTTTTGCCTTTCTTTGTATCTTAATAAATGCTAGTTGACTAAACTCAAAAGGTATCATACTTTCTTTTTCTTTCTTTCCTTTTTTTTTTCTTTTGCAGGGCAGTGAGGATTAAGTGACTTGCCCAGGGTCACACAGCTAGTAAGTGTCAAGTGTTTGAGGTCAGATAACTTGCTTACATAATATTCTAGAGTAGAGAACATCTTTAGTCTCATGAAGCTGGCTCAGAGGTATAGGGGACACAACAGTTCAGTGTTTATGGGGTAAAATTTATTTGGGAGAACAATATTACTTCAAAGGGTATAGACTTCTTTTTTCCTCCATGTCACATAGATGGAATTTACAGAGGAAAAATATTATTTTTCTTCTTGATGGAAGATAAATGATGATCACTACATTATTACCAAAGTCACATAGTGGAAGTAAGGGACACCTATTGTGCTACACTGGTACCAAAGAACTCTCAAAAGATTTAGAGAAAAAGTATCCAATTTGATCATATACTAATGTGATGTTTAAAATCTAATGTGGGTCCTATCCTGCCTACCACCCAATTTTGAGGGGAAACTGGCTAAGATTTATTGATAAATTTAGCAAGAGTTTAGGCTTTTTAAGGACTTATTAAAGTGTATTAAAAGTTAGTGAAGAGAGAGTTGGTATAGCCAGAGAGAAACTCTTGATTTTCCTAGCAGTCTATGTGAAGTCCCTCACCATGCCAAAGTCCTGGACAGAAAGGGGATCTCCGTCTCCTGCCACCAAGTCAGTTCCAGACCAAAAGGGGGGAGATCCAGGGAGCCAGCCTCTGCTTCCTACTTCCTGTCTCCCTCCCCAAAAGGGAGGTCCTTCAAGTTGATTGCTTGAGGGTCGTTTCCTGCTGATGTCAGTAGTCCACATCCGCTAAGAACAACACCCCACTCAGGGCCAGCCAGTCATGCTCTCGATTTAATCATTCTTAAGTAAATAGTCAGTTTCTTAGTCTCACCCAATTCAAACAATTCTAAATCAATCTTCAGGTGGGCCCCCTGGGTGTCTGCCAAATCCCATTATTTTATCACACTATGATCAGGTGGGATTAATGCCAAGAATGCAGCACTGGTTCAATATTACAAAAACTCTCAGCTTAATTGACCATATCAATAAAAAAATAGCAGAAGTCATATCATTATATCAATAGATGCAGAAAAAGCTTCTGACAAACACACTGACTCCTACTAAAGAACACTACAAAGGATAGGAATAAATGCAGCCTATAAAAAATGTTAAATAATATCTGTCTAAAACCGAGAGCAAATATCATCTGTTATAGGGTTAAACTAGAAGCTTTCCCAATAGGATCAAGGATAAAGCAAGGATATTTATTAACACCACTATAATTCAATATTGTACTAGAAATGCTACCTATAGCAAAAAGACAAGAAAAAGAAATTGAAGAAATGAGAATAGGCAATGAGGAAAAAACCCACAACTATCCTGATTTGCACTTGATATTATATTATGCTGAGCAAATCTTAGAGAATCAACCCCAAAACTAGTTGAAACAATGAATAACTTGAACAAAGTTGCAGAATGCAAAATAAAAACAAATAAATTCTCAGCATTTTCATATATTACCAAAAACCACAGAAGAGACAGAGAAATTAAATTTAAAATAAAGGCCCACAGTATAAAATGTTGTCTACCTGTCAACACACAATTGCAAAACACTTTTCATAAAAATGAAAAGAGACCTCAACTGGAAAAAATTAATCATTTATAGGTCGACAGAAACAATATAACAAAAAATGATTCTACCCAAATTAATTTACTTATTCAGTGCCATACTAATCAATCTAACAAAGAATGATTTCATAAACTTGGAAAAAAAATAATAAAATTCATCTGGAAAAGAAAAGATAAAGAATATCAAGGGAATCATTTTTTAAAAGTGAAGGCAGGCTACCTATCAGTGCCAGATTTCAAACTATATTACAAAGTAATAATCACCAAAACAATCTAGTGCTGGGTAAGAAAAGAGGTGTTGATCAAAGGAATAGATTAGGTTCACAATATAGAGAAGAATATTACCACAGGAATCTATTGTTTGATAAACTCCAAGCACTTAGTTTTGGGAACAAGAAATCATTTTCTGACAAAAAATCACTGGGAAAATTAAAAGGCAGTTTAGAAGAAATTAAGCATAGACTAATCCCTCCAACATCATATAAAGATAAGCTCAAAATGTATACATGATTTAGACATAAAGATTGATATCAAAAGCAAATTAGGGAATCATTGGCAAAATTACTTGTCATATACATGGATAAGGAAAGAATTTTTAGATTGCTGAAAATAAAATTAATAATTTTGATTACAAGAAATTTAAAAAGCTTTTGTAATAACAAAATCAATGCAGCCAAAATTTAAAAGGAAAGCATGTTAACTAGAGAAAATATTTTTACAGCAAGATTCTGTGATATTTTCTGATAAAGTCCAAATTTATAAAAATAAGGGCTATCTCAGTCAACATCTAGTCAAATAATAAGAACAAATAGTTTTCAAATCACTAATAATTAAAGACATGCAAATTAAAACAATTCTGAGGTACCACCTCATACCTAGCAGATTTGCCAACATGATAAGAAAGGAAAATGACAAATGTTATATGGGATGTGAAAAAATAGTTACATTAATGCACTGTTCATAGAATTTTGAACTGGTCCAACCATTCTGGAAAACAATTTAGTACTATGAACAAAAGAAATATAAAACTGTCCATGCCTTTTGACCCAGCAATATTACAACTATATCTGTATCCCAAAGAGGTTAAAAAAAAGGGGGAAAAATCTATGTGTACAAAAATATTCATAACAGCTCATTTTACAGTGATAAAGAATGTGAAATTGATGGGATGCCCATTAATAGGAAAATGGATGACAAGTCTTGGTATATGATTGTGATGGAATTCTATTGTGCTATAAGAAATGATGAGCAGGATAGTTTCAGAAAAACCTGGGAAGATTTGTATGAACTGATAAAAAGAGAAATGATTAGAACCAGTACACTGTATACAGTAACAGGACTATCATAATGATAATCAACTATGAATGACTTAGTTACTCTAATAATGCAATGATCCACCACAATTCCAAAGGACATATGAGAAATAATGCTCCCCATGTTCAGAGAGAACTGAATAATTCTGAGTAAAGATTGAATTATATTTTTTCACTTATTTTTCCTGCTTTTGTTTTTTGCAACATGGCTAATATGTAAATATGTTTTGTATAACTTCATATGTATATTTCCTTCTCATTGATTGGGTGAGCATCCAAAGGAAGGGAGTGAATTTGGAGCCCCAATTTTTAAAAATGAAAGTAAAAAAATAAAATAAAGTTCTAGGTACCTTCATTTTCCACTCCACCATTTCCAACTCCATTTTATTTTTTTCCTCCCCCCATTAGAATGCATGTTCCTTGAGTACAAGAACTGTTTTACTTTCTGCATTGTGAGAAAATGGGTAATTATCTCCTCTCAATGAGGATATAACAGTCAATCATACTCCTCCTGATCTGGTTTTAGAACAAAGGTCAGATCCTTTTCTCCTCCTCTGGCTAACAAAATCACTTGGTTCAAGGAGTCCTGAGTTGGTCTCAATAACATCTGCTCTTGAGTTATGTCCATATAAGGAAGAATTGATTAAGGAATAGCTAGTTTTTGTGTGCAGATTGTAACCCTTGAGTAATTGGACCAATGATGAAAAAAGGGAGGGTCCATTCAGGGACTATGGTTTAAAATAGGGTCTGCGAGCCCCCATTCTTGGCACCCACTAGCTGCACACTAGGGTGCCCCTTTCTTACAAGAAGGAAATAAATGAGCCTTTGTCCACGTCGCTGCTGAGGTCCCCAGAATTATTGAGGATTGTTTTCCCTCCTCACATGCATATACTCACTTATTTTTTTTCCCCCATTTCTTAGCATTATGCCTGGATCATAGTAAGTTCTTAATAAATGCAGATTACCTGACTTTTGAGGTGAAATCTCTGCATTGTTTTGTTTTACATTTTTCTCATTACTACTGATTTGTAGTACAGATTCACTGGTTTTAGTTTCCTTTTTTCTTTTGAGAATTATTTATATTCTTTGAACTAATTCTCAACAGGGAATTTTCTTTTTTTGTTGTTTTATATATTTTTACTAGTTGTCTATATCTCAGATACCAAACCTTTTTTTTTTTTTGTGGGGCAATGGGGGTTAAGTGACTTGCCCAGGGTCACACAGCTAGTAAGTGTCAAGTGTCTGAGGCTGGATTTGAACTCGGGTCCTACTGAATCCAGGGCCAGTGCTTTATCCATTGTGTCACCTAGCTGCCCCTCTGTTACCAAACCTTTAACCAAGAAATCTGATACCAAAATTTGCTCTTAGTCAGCCACTTCCCTTCTTATATGTATTAATTTCTTCTGTGTGTAAAATCTTTTAAATTTAATCAAAATTATCTATTATTTATTTTCTATTTTCTAATTGTTTCTTCTTCTTTGGTTAAAATTCACCTTCTATTAATAGTTATGATTTTTATGGCATATCTTTAATATTAATATTTTGTATCTATTTTGAAATTATTCTAGAATATGATGAAATTTTGGATCGAAACCTAATTTCAGACATACTGTTTTCTAATTTTCCCAACAGATCATATCACATAGGAAGTTCTTTGTGACTTGGGTCTTTGTGTAGCACTGAGATATTGAGATTTTATTTTGTTTCTCATTCTCCCATTACTAGTCTGATCCATTGATTTACTTCCGTTTTTAAACAAATACCAAATAGTTTTTTTTTCTTTTTTTTGGCAGGGCGATAGGGGTTAAGTGAGTTGCCCAGGGTCACACAGCTCGTAAGTGTCAAGTGTCTGAGGCTAGATTTGAACATAGGTCCTCCTAAATCCAGGGCAGGTGCTTTATCCACTGCACCACCTAGCAGCCCCACCAAATGGTTTTAATAACAGACACTTTGTAATACAGTTTGAAGTTTGTGTTTAATTTCTACATCTTTTCCCCCTTGATGTTCTAGTTAACAAGAATTTAATGTGTTCACTATGTGCTAAGCACTTTGTGAAAGTGTTAGGAATTGCAGTTGCAAGCAAAAAGAAAGAACAGTGTTTTGTCCACGAGGAGCTTACATTCTAATGGGGGAATACAACACATGCAATGGAACTGAAAAATGGGGGTAAAGTAGAGATGGAGATTACTGCGCAGTACAGGGAATGGTGGTAAAGTTCAATGAATCAGAAGCAGATCCAGGAGAGAAATGAAGGATGACTAGCATGGGTACTCCCTCTAAATTGAGGTTGTGGAAGGGACTTGCCAATAAGAGGAGAGTGTTATAAGGATACAAATTTTTTTTTTTTTTTGATGAGAAGATAGGTGAGGCATGTTGGCAATATTTGGAGAGTCAAAGTAGAGCCAGGAGAGAGAAGGTTGACTGCCTTGGTATCTTCCTCCAAATGGGGATTTAAGGAGGAATCTGCCAATTATAGGAGGCAGCTACAGAGTTTCAAGGTGAAAATGTTGTAGAGATAGCAAGGTCTTCTAGGATGAGAAGGAAGCTGAGGAATGCTAAGGAAGCCAAGAGAATGAGGAATGGAATTACAAAAGAAATGAAGGCTGATTAGATTAGATACTAGATCTCTTTTTCTTCTCCTAATGAAATGTGTTGTTATTTATATTTAGCTGCACCTAGTATTTCTTTGATGGTTTGATTGTTATAGGATTAAATCTATAAATTAACTTTGGTCATATTGACATTTATATTACATTGACACAGCCCAGCCATGACCAGGGAATATTCCTCTGGCTATTTAAGTTCTCTTTTAAAAAATAGATCTTTCTACCTGAATCTATAGGAAAGAGTGAGTTTGTTTTGGTAAATCGACCTTCAAAGAATTTGTACCTTTTGCAGTTTTTTAAATGAGATTTTCCACTCTGTTATTGCCATTTGGGTTTTGTTTTTATTATGTAGACATGTTATTGCTTTTTGTGTGGCTTTTTATAGACTGCATCTTTATGAAAATTATACTTGTCTCAATTAGTGTCTGTTGATTTCATAGAATTTTCTAAGTAAACCATTATGTAATCTGCAAATAGGGAAAGTTTTGCCTCTACTTTGCATAATTTTGTAGTTTAAATTTCTTTTTCTTTTCTTATTGCTATAACTATCATTAAAAAAACTATATTGATTCACTTTAGAGGGAGGGAATATCTTTCATTTACTCCTTTTTTTAATTTGGAAATTTCTAGTCTATCTCCATTTCATATAATGCTTACTTTTGCTTTTAAATAGATACTATTTATTTTATAAAAATAATCACTCTATATATTTTAAAAAGTATAAATCAGTATTGTATTTTGTGATAGGCCTTTTCTGCATCTATTGAGATAACCATGTGGCCTTGGATTTTTTCAATATTTTCATTTTTAAGATTATATTGTTGATTAATTAGACCAGATTTTTCTTCAAGTTCTTTTAATTCAATTTGATTTGATATTCATTTATAATGCATCTATTATGTTAGTGTACTAATGATACAAATATGAAAATGAAATAGTTCCTACCTTCATGAAACTTGCATTATATGAGGGAAAATTAATGTGCAGAGATAAGAATGCACAGAATATTTACAGGATAATGTAATTGGGAGGGGAGTTGGGAGAGAGTTTTAATACTCTGAGATGAAGAAAAGTCTCTTTTAGATGTGTCATCTGAACTGAGCTTTGAAACTTGCTATAGATTATAAGGAGGTGAAGGTCAGGAAAATACATTTCAGATAAAGGGTCCAGCCTATGCAAAGGCATGGAGATGGGAGATGGATTTTCACATATAGGGAATAGAGGATAAGCCCATTTAAGTAGAATATAGTATATGAAGTAAGATCAATGTAATATTAGTTAGGAAAACTACTTTGGAACCAAGTTTTGAAGATCTTTAAAAGCTAGAAGAGTTTATGTTATCCTAGAATCAATTTTAAAAATAAAGTCTATTATTTATCATGCATTATTTAAAGCATACTTCATTTTATTTATCTGATTAGGTTTAGTTACTCATTGTAAAGATTGGGTCATTCATCATGAGTCATTAGGTAAAATTAACAATTTCTATCGTGTTTTTACATAAATGATTGTTAGACTAAGTATTCTCAGCACACCTGCAGATACTAATTTGAAAATAGAAAAACAAGAGTTGCTTGCTTAACAGAAAATTGCTTCATGGTTCATTATAAAATACTTACATTATATTTCACTTACAGATGGTACAAAGGTATAAAAATTGAGACCATCTAAATTATTGTAGAAGTTTCTGAAATGTGCATTGTGGGCATGTGTTTTTTAATAGGTTTGCATAAATTCCTTTTTAAGAATTTAAGGAGCTGACTTTTCAGCATTTCAATAATATAAATTCTGCAACATTAGATGTATTCAAGCTAAATAGCAACTATTCACTTATAATAGACTTCTGGGTGGAATGAATCAACACTACATAAGTCTAACTGACAAATTCAAATTCATAAGTAGAACAAAAAAGTTTTGTTGTTGTTTTGAAAGAAAGTTATTTTTTCTTTTCTTTTTCTTTTTCTTTTTTTTTTTTTTTGCATCAAAGCATCCAACAATGACTATGGAATTGTCTTTCACACATCAAATATAAGTCTTAAATGGATCTATAATCTTTGCCCTCTATATACATGGATCATAATTCATCCACTTCTTTTCATTCTGGATATCTTATTCCATTTTATTTCCATAAATCCTGACTAGAGGAACTACCAGAACATTAGAGGTTTTCTTCTCTATGAATATTTTTTGCATACCAGTGCAACACTTGGACTTAAACCTATTATCTCTCATTCCTTCTACATGACTGGTCAACCCTCTGTACAGATCATATATTTCCTGGATTATGTAATATCTCCTAAATATTTTAGTCTGCTTATATGTGTTTTTCTCTTTAGCCTTTGCATCATATACAAATGTGATGCTTCTGAAGGGGCAGTGAGTGTTAAGTTAGTTTCTCAGGGTCACACAGCTAGTAAGTGTCAGGTATCTGAGGCCAGATTTGAACTCAGGTCCTCCTGAATCTAGGGCTGGTGCTTTATCCACTGCTCCACCTACCTGCTCCCCATAGCCATTTATAAATACTGGCTTAATACTGGTGTCAAAAAAAGTTTTTTGTAGCAGGGAGAAGCTTGAAATCATTGAAGTCACTGTGCATTTTCCTGAATGCAATGCAACTCCCTCTCTTCCTCCTATTGAGAAGGAGCATGGTATAATCAATAAAGTGTTGGGTTTGGAGTGAGAAAGTGAGAAAGAATAGAGTTCAATTGCTACCTCGAAGGCTGGCTAGCTATGTGATCCTGAGGAAGCTTTAACCTCTGTAGTGCTCAGTGTCTTCATCTTTAAAAAAAGGACATTGAATTTGTTAACCTCTAAGTTTTGTTCCAGTTCTAAATCTATGATCCTATGATAATGTTTAATTTGGAGCCCTATGCCTGGCCAAGAAACAAGAAGATACACTAACCTAATGTGCTCATCTAAAATTCACTGTTCTCCACATTATAATCTACGTAATATACCTTTTTCATCTTCTGTCTGTTAGTATATGAATGACTAGCCCAATATCTTTATAATGGCCATAGATGTTATAGCGACTGTCTTTTATTGTCTGAGATCTGATGGCTAAGGGTAACACCATCTACAAACAGGAACATCTAATGAACCACTCACAATAAGATTATTGGATTTTCCTAAGTTCACCAACAGGTTCAAGTTCAGCGACTGGCATATAACAAGATGTGTCATCATGCATGAGTTACTTACATCTCTGTAAGACTAGAAATTACAAGTAGCTTGATTAACTACATTGGTAGATGGAATTTCTACATCAGAAGTTCATCACACTGATAAAATCATTTTAAGAATTGATGAGGTCCAGTTTTTTAAAATTTGACTTAATCATCTTAAGTACCCTTGCTGTATCCTTATATAGTGTATCTGATGCCAACATATGGAGTTTACTAATGTTGCTGATGATAATAAATTGATGTAGAAATGCTGGTGGTCTGGTCTTCTTCATAATCCATTGTTCTCTCTATTTCATCTACAAATTCTCTCAAAATGACTTGAGATACCTGAATCTCATGCCAATTCTCACGTCTCAGTTTCCCCCTTATTTTTTTTGAACTCTGGTGTGAAGTAATATAGCTAGCAATCTTCACTAAATCATAGAAACACAGAATCTCAGAGTTGGAAGGAACCATCAAATATAATAAAGACCTAACCAATAATCCTGCCTACAGTACCTACAATACATTTCCATTCACTTTTTATTGAAAGCATTAAATTGGAACTCACTCTTCCCTAAGGAAGCCTATTACATATTTGAACAGCTCTAATTGTTAGGAAATTCTCTCTTGCATTAAATCTAAACCTGTCACCCTGCAACTCTCAGCCATTCTTCATATATTTGGTACTTTTTGTTTATTTCCTTGTTTGTTTTTGTCTTCTAGGCATAAACAGAACAAATTTAACCTGTATTTCATGTAAGCTTTTCAAATACTTGAAGGCAACTATCATATCCTCTATATATTTTGCTTTCTTAAGACTAAGCGTCCCTGGCTCATTTATCTAAACTTTAAATACTACAGTCACTAATTTCTTCAATAATTCAGATTGAGCATCTTGAGGCGAGGGGCTATATTTTGTGTCCTTTTTGTACTCCCAGTGTTTAGCACAGAATCTGACACATATTAGGTCATTAATAAAACTTGCAGACTGAATATCCTGGGTACCTTTCTTTGCATGTTCTTCTAGCTCATAAATATTGTTAGAAAAAATGTGATACTCAGAACTGAACATATTACTAAAGATAGGGTCCTACCAGAACATGATAAAACAAAACAATCACCTTCTATTTCCCAGACATGCTATATCTCTTAATGATCATATATTGACCTGTATTACATTCTAAAATCCTCAGATTTTTTTAAGTTGAACTACATTCTGGCCATTTCTTCCCTGTATTTTACTTGTGAAGCTGATTTTAAGAACTTGCATGCAAGTCTTTACATTTATCTCTACTAAATTTTGTCATATTTGCTCTAGCTCATTATTCTAACCCGAGATCTTTTTGGATTCTTACTCTATTATCTAATGCAGTAGTTATCCTTTTTAGTTTTATGTTATTTGAAAATTTGGTAAGCATTCCATCTATTCATCTAAATTACTGATAACTATGTTAATGACTTTTTATTTGTTTGTTTGTTTTTTAGTGAGGCAATTGGGGTTAAGTGACTTGCCCAAGGTCACACAGCTAGTAAGTGTTAAGTGTCTGAGGTCGGATTTGAACTCAGGTACTCCTGACTCCAGGGCCGGTGCTCTATCCACTGCGCCACCTAGCTGCCTGTTAATGACTTTTTGATCTCAGGGACATTATTTTTTAGCAAATTCTTTCCAAGTTGACAATAAACTATTAATTACTTCTCTGAATATAATTGTTTAACCAGTCATGAACCTACCTAATTATCTACTAATAAAGCATGAGATAGTCTGTCAAATGAATGGACCTGAGGAGGTGAGTCAATTTATCATATTATCAATGACCTCCTAGACCAAAACTCCCTTCCTTGGTCAGTCAATATACCCCTATGTGCACATAGATTTAGAGCTATAAGAAATCTTAGAAATCATCTTGTCCTACCCTTTCATTATATATATGAGGAAACTGAGACCTAAAGAGTTTATGTGACTTGCTCAAAATTAAACAGGCAATAAGCACAAGGCAAGAACTGAACCAAGGTCTTTGCACTTCAGACATATACTCTTGCCACTGTACTATATTTTGTTGTCTTGTCCTGTAAGCTTCTTGAGAACAGGGATTCTTACTTTTGTATATGCATCCAAAGTGCCTGGCAAATAGTAGTGCTTAATCAATATTTTTTTTCTTTCCTTTATTCACTGGGATTCTCTGGAGGGCTGAGACCTTGATGTATCCTGGAGAATCCCAGGACTTGCCATTGACTTTGTAGGTGGAACTTTAGGACCTCACGGGACTTTCTGTCTACCCTGGAACTGACTCTTCTACAAGTATTATATTCCCCAAATAAACTATGCCCTTCTTGAGAACAAGAATATTTTAGCTTTCTATTTATATCCAAGGGAAGTTAGGTGGTGTAGTGGATAAAACACTGGGTCTGGAGTCAGGAATTTTGAGTTAAAATTTAGCTCCAGACACTAACTAGCTATGTGACCCTGGGTAAATTACTTAATCCCTATTTGCCTGAGTTCTTCATCTGTAAAATGGGAACACACTAGAGAAGGAAATAGCAAACCATTCTATGATATTTACCAAGAAAACCCCACGGACAGTACATGGGATCATGAAGAATTAGCCATGGCTGAATAACTGAACAACAATTTATATCCAAGTGTTTAGTAAAGTTTAGACCATATACAAAATCTTTAATGAATACTTTTCATTCATTCACTCACTCATTCATTCATTCAGAGCCACAAGAAGATTATATCAGTTAATAGTTTTTATATTGCCAAGAATAGATGAGTAACTTCTGATATTTGATAAACACAGGTTGTTTCCTTTCCACAATGAAACACTAAAGAAAGACTCTGCTTTTAATCCATTTCAATGATGCTGAAAAAAAAAAAAAAAGACAGGTAGAGACATGGGAAGAAGAATCATAGAATGAAAGGGAGGATTTTGAGAAAGTTTAGTGCTATCAGGTCTAAGGTACATAAGCACATATGCTTTTGACATTATTATATTCAACGTTTAAATAACATTTGACCTTTCCCTTACAATCTCTACTAAAACTCATTTCTTCATTTTTCCTGCTACTCAACCAGTCTCAAGACATCTTCCTGGAGATGCTACTAGAGTCTCATTTAGAAGATTGTGGGCCACTGCAGAGCAATATGAGACACAAGGTATCTAGAAAAAGGATGGTCTCTAAAATTAATAGGCCTGCTCCAACACATTGCCTGAGACTAGTCTTACTTTAATTATCCTGTAAACATCTTTTTTTTTTCTTTTCAGTTCAGTGAGACAATCAAATCATAAAATCTGGTCACATTGGTTCAATGGTAGTCATATTGTTCAATGTTATATCTCAAGAAGGATTTCTCTCTTCACCATCTTGGGCAGTCATCCTGCCTCCATTTAAACATTTCCACCAATTAAAAAAGCAGTAAAAACTTCTCTAAACAGTCCATATTGTGGCATATGGAAATGTTTTTCTTATATTGAATTAAAATGTTCCCTTGTTCATCCTAATTCCCTCTGTTGCAGCAAAGACTGCTCATTATTGCTTGGGGTACCTCTTCAACTATTTCAAGACAGCTATCTAAAGTCTTCAAAATGGTCTCTTTGCCAGATTAGACATACTTAGATCCTTCCCAGTTCCTTTATGGCATTACTTCTAAATGCTTCACAATCATGGCCACAACCTCTTTTCAACTCTCTCTGGGTTGTCATTTTCTTTCTCCATTGAACTGTAGTGCTGGGTACTATGAGATAATTTCTATACTTGATCAGGTCATTGTGTGTATATGTGTGTGTGTGTTTGTGTGATTGTGTGTGTATATATATATACAGTATGTATATATATATATAGTATATATATGTGTATATGTATATATAGAAATATATATGTGTGCTATATATATATATGTGTGTATATATACATACACACACATGAAAGCAGACTAAGGTTTTAGTCATATTTTTAGCAGACATTGACATGGTTTCATTGTGTGAACTCAAATCCCCAGATCTTTCTAACTTGAACTGATGTCAAGAAGGATTTACCAGATCCTGTAATTATGTAATCAAAATTATAGAACATTAGAATTAGAAGGGCTCTTAGTTTCTATCTGGTCTACATAGTACCTGTTAAATTTAATTTTGTATATTTCAGGTCCTTAAAACAGACTAACATAATTTTGAATTTTAATTCTATTCTCCAGCCCATCACCTTTCACTACCAAGTTTGTATCATTCATAGGTTTAATAAATGTTCTTAATATAAGCATCTAAGTAAATAATAAAAATGATTAACAAATTAGGAACAAAATAGAGCCCTTTGGAACTCTTCTAGGAACTCCAGATTGACATCCATATATTAATTAGTTATTAATTAATTTACTTTTTCAATCTTGTCCACATCAATAGCATGATAAATTATGGTAAGTATCTTGCTTTAATTAGTATATACTATTCTAAACCAGACTCGCAAAGTAAGATTATTTGTTCTTATTTTTATTTAGTGAATCCATGCTGTCTCCCAGTGATTATAATTCTTTTCTATGTACTCACAAATTATTTATTTAATAATGTTCCAGTTTTTGTCTAAGAATGAATGTCAAACTTATTTTTCAGTTACATTTTTAATACATATTTTTACCTATCTGAAAACTGAGACTTTTGACCTTTACTATCACTTCACTTGACTGGCATTTTTTGTTTGTTTTTTACAATTATTTCTATAAGTTCTTCCACTAGCTTAGGTTTTCATTCAAATAAACCCATAGATTTAAAATAATTTAAAACTATCATGCCTTTTAAAATTATTACTTCATATCTCACAACTTCTTCCATTCTTTCCTTTCTCCTTTTCCCCTTCTCATCTTTTTTATTGCTCTTTGTATTTTATATTGAATGTTGTATATCAGTTCATATACATGAGCAACATCTTACTTAATAGAGTGATCTCTGTAGATATCAGAATCTTTTAACTTCATCTTTCATAACCTTTTAAAAAAGAAGACTTAAAATGGAAACAATGTTTCATTTCACTTAAAAATAGTAAATTCTACTTAGGGGGAATCAGCATCAATGCTATAGGCATAAACATTTCCTCTCACAGGTTTGACAGTTTATGCATTAATATAAATGAGAAATAGTGTGGACTTCTGGAAAGAGCACTTGCTTTAGTGTCCAAATATGTGAGTTTGGAGAGCCAGTTCTATGTTTTATTCCCTATATGATCATGGTTAAAGCTCTGATATCTGTTTTCTTCATTTGTAAAATGGGTCATGAAGAAAATATATATGTGAGCTATTATAATTATCTGAAGTATATTAAGCTTCTCCTTTGAATAAAGCTATCAGGCTGCTTACCAAACTGAAAGTCTACGGAACTGTTCTGCTTGTGAAATCTGGACAGTCTACAAGCACCATGTCACAAATTTGCACTGTTTGCATTTGAATTGTCTTAGGAAGACTCTGAAGATCACCTGGCATGATAAGGCCCTAAGGTCCTATCTCAAGTTTTCAAACTCTACTGCAGAGAGCAAAAATCTAATGGGCTGGCCATGTTGTTCAAATGACAAACATTTGTTTGCCTAAAAGTAATTTTATAGCGAACTCACAGAGGTAGGTACTTATATGGTGATCAGAAGAAGCAATACAGGGATGCTCTCAAGGCATCTCTGAAGAACTTTGTTATTGATTGTGAAACATGGGAGACACTGGTACAAGATCTTCCAGTATGGCATGCTCACATCAAAGAAGGAAGCCACTGTGCTTTATGAGCAAAGCAGAATTCCAGTAGCTCAAAAGAAACATGACACGCACAAAATCTCCCTCCCAAATAGTCATATGAACTTTTGTCCCTGACCTGTTGTAGAGTCTTCTGAGCTTATATTTATCTGATCAGTCACAGCCCAATACACTGTACATTAACTCCAACCTCATGATGTCATTTTAGTCCTCTTCAAGCATGGAGGACAAACAACTAAATAATATATTTTAAAGTACAATAAATATTTTAAAGGCAATGTGGTATGGCTGAATGTTATGGAATACCATAATTTCCCAAGAAATAAAATTGTTATTTTATATCAATCTCCAGTAAACATACTATATTTGAACCAAACTGGCATTTTTGTAGTTACCCCAAATGGCAATATAGATGCAGATGGTGGGCATTAGTAGATTATAACAAGGTAGTACAGTGGATAGTGTGCTGGGCCTGGAGTCAGGATAACTTGAGTTCAAATCTGGCCTCAGACATTTACTAGCTATGTGTCTCCAGGCAAGTCACTCAAATTTATTGGCCTCAGTTACCTCATCTGTAAAATAAGCTGAAGAAGGAAATGGCAAACCACTCCAATATCTTTGCCAAGAAAACCCAAAATGGGGTCACAAAGAATTGGGTATGACTGAAATGACTGAACAACAATGAAGAATTCTACAAGAGAAGCAGGATAAAAGATGTCATATAGATAGATCGATAGATCGATAGATCGATTGATCGATAGACAGATAGATATGCTGAGTTTAGGAAACTACAAGAGGTCAGTTTGGTTCAAATACAGAATGCTGAAGGGGATTAATGTGAAATGATACTGGAATGTAGGCTGGTGCCAGGGCAACAAGAACTATAAGTGTCAACCTGAGGAGTTTTTATATCTTCTCATAAATCCCAACATTATGGAGGCTTTCTTCTAGAATTCTTGACAGTGCAGGGACACTGTGTAGGCCATTAGTCATTCCATGCTCTCACACAATATAACTGAACTTATAATAGATAGACATACATATACATATATATATATATGTATGTGTGTGTGTACACGTGTGTATGTATGTGTATATATAAACACACATATACACATATCTCCCAGTAATATTTATTTCATATATGTATGTATATGTTTATGCAAAGTAGCTTGGTGGCAATGGATAGAGAGCACTGGGCTTAGAATCAGGAAAACTCAACTTTCTGTGCTAAGGCCTAAAATTCTAGCTGTGATGTTTAAAATCTAATAAGTGGTCACCTTAAATTAGAAGCTTTAGCAAGAGTTTAGGCTTTTAAGTATTTATTAAAGTGTATTAGAAGTTAGTGAAGAGAACAAGAGAGGAAAACCCTAGTTTAGATCTATTTGGTATAGCCAGAGAGAAAAACTTGCCTTTACCTAACAGCCCACGTGAAATTCCCTGCCACTACCCCAAAGTCTGGACCCAAAAGACCTCACTTCTCTGTGGCTTCTCCCAGAAGCCCCCTGTCAAACAGCAAACAGGGCGATCCTCACACACAGCTCAAAGCTAATTGGGTGGTAGCACTGATTGACATGACCCACAGGCGGCGGACATCACTTCCAGACGCCAATCTGACCTTCAACACCCCAGAAAGGTCACCTCATGCTTTCTCCTCATCGCGGAGCTTCCCTACAATATCTTTCTCAGCAGGTTGGTAGTGCTCTAATTCTCACATAGTACAAATCTGACCTCAGATTTTTAGGAGTTGTGTGACCATGGGCAAGTTACTTAACCCTATTTCCTTTAGTTCCTCTGTAAAATGTGCTAAAGAAAGAAACTGCAAACCATTTCAGAATCTTTGCCAAGAAAACCCCAAATGTGATCATGAAGAGTCAGACATGACTACAATAACAGAAATACAAACATTTATATATATATATATATACATATATATACATGTGTGTATGTATGTATATCTCCCAGTCATATATTTATTTCATACATATTTATATGTTTCCTATACTGATATCCATTTACTGTTAAGAAATTTAGAGAAAGATCTTCAGAGTGCTGAAATTTGTGGGAGGAAATAACAACCCCTCAATTTGGCTTTAAAGATCTTGATGCCCTGGCTCCAGCCTACCATTCCAGTTTTATTTCACATCAATCTCCAGTAAGTATACTATATTTAAACCAAAGTGGCCTTCTTGCAGTTTCCCCAACTCAGCATTTCATCTCCCACCTCTCTTGTTATATACAAGCTATCTCCTTCTCTGGGATGCCCCTCCTTAGATTCCTTAGATTCCTCTCACACTCATTGTATGTTCTGCCCCCTACTGAATGCCTTTCCTGATCCCCTCCTTTTTTAGCACTATCTTCTACCTTCAATTATTTACTCTTCTCTTAACTATTGTACAGACCTGGAAAATGCAAGCTTCTTGAGGTAAGGGGCCATTTATTTGATTTTATTTTGTTTTTTAGTACCTATTATAATGCCTGTCTCATAGGAGAAACAGTAAATGATTATGTAATGGAATCATTCCATATCAAATGGAATTATCAGATGGAATGGAATGGAATTATACTGAAGAAAAGAAAAAGAGTTGCTCAAGACGTGTGGGCATGGATATGTTACAATCTGTATAAATGATAAAAGTAACTAAATCCATGAAATAATAACTCCATGGCAGTACTAAAACTAAACACAATCAAGTTGGATTATTCCTTGATGATTCTTAGCAAGTCCCTCCACTGGCAGAACAGGCAGCATACCTTCTAGAGAGAGCAAAACTTCAAAAATGTAAACTATCATATTATCCCTTTCTAGAAGCAAATTAAAATGGCCATTTTCCCTTTAAAGAAGCAAAATTAGCTGACTAAAGAATATTATTTTCTTTCCTGTATCTGATAACAGTTTTTGTTTGTTTGTTTTTGCAGGGCAATGAGGGTTAAGTGACTTGCCCAGGGTCACACAGCTAGTAAGTGTCAAGTGTCTGAGGCCAGATTTGAACTCAGGTCCTCCTGAATCCAAGGCCAGTGCTTTATCCACTTCGCCACTTAGCTGCCCTCTGATAACATTTTAGGGTAGGCACAAGAGAACAGTACAATAAATATCAGATGGCAAATGGACATATATGTTTCCCCTTTATTATCTTCTATTTTCCATCTGATATTAACTATCATATTATTTTCATCATATTACCATAATATTGATATGAATTATCAGTCCCAGGAAAATAAATAATTTGTAAAAGTCCTCACCTTTTCTCATACCTTTATTTCTCATTTTTAAGATTATCAATCTCTAGGGGGCAGCTAGGTGGTGCAGTGCATAGAGCACTGGCCTTGGATTCAGGAGGACCTGAATTCAAATTCAGACTCAGACACTTGACACTTACTAGCTGTGTGACCCTGGGCAAGTCACTTAACCTTCATTGCCCTGCAAAAAAAAAAAAGAAAAAAAAGAAAAAAGATTATCAATCTCTAATCTCTATGTGTAAAGCATTGTATTTGGCAAAAAGAATGAGAAAGATTAAATTCAAAACAACTTCTGCCCTCCTGGAGTTTACATTTTAGTTCATGTGTGAAAGCTGCTATTCATATTGGTCTTGAATAGATTTCTATTTCTATTGATTCCTTGACTTTTCTTTAACTCATATTCTCAGCTCTGTAATTTTGATTTTACACACAGGCACTGAAGTACACACACAATAACATGAAAAAACTTTCTTTTAAATTTAAAAATCACATTCCTCATTTGAGTGATAAACACAGCCATTGCTTCCAGAGCTTATTATAGATTGAGCTTTCTAAACTAGACTGCTGAGTATATAAAACTAATAGAACTTGGCACATAGATTGTTCAAATCTTTCATGTAATTTAAAAGGTTAAGCCATACATTGCTGATCACTACATAATTATTTAATTTCAAGGGTTATTATGATATATATATATATATATATATATATATATATATATATATATACATATATATATTTTTTAAGTAGTTTTCTTCTAGCACTTTGAAAAAAGCTCACCAGTGACATTGACCAAAACCTTGGTTTTGATTTACACAGCAAAGATATAAGATAAAACAAAGCTTTTTGTAAAAACAGTTGGCAGATCCACCACATATGCAGAAATTCCTCTTTTCTTCAAGACACCTTGGAACAGACAATGAACCTGACAGTATCTATTGATTTGACAGGAGGAACATTTATTCACAACTTTTGGTTAAATGTCTTGCCAGAATGCTGGAGATTTTCAGATTTTTGTAACACTTTCAGGAAATTGATTATTACATCTTACCTTCACATAGTGCTATAATGTTTGAAAAGAGCTTTAAATATGTTATCTCATTTGATCTTTATTATAACCGTGTAAATATGCTCCTACTATTATTCCTATCTTACAGATGAGAAAACTAAAACTGAGATTTTAAAGGACTTCCTCAGGGTCACACAATTATATCTGAGGCAGGCAGGATTTAAACTTAGTGTTCTGAGCTCTAAGTCTAATACTCTATCCACTCTGCCATCTAGCTGCCCCCCAAAAAGGAGATAGTGTAACGATTGGAATAACGCCACCTGCTGGATACTTACTGTAGAAGAGTTCTGCCCATGAAGGGAAGGTCTTTGAGGGCAAGACCAGGAGTCAGGAAGTGACGCGGGCTAGTGGGAGGAGGAAGGAAGAGACTGGCGCTCAGGCTCGCTCTCTTTCCTCTGGACTCTGGTGGAGAGCGGAGCTAGAAATGTGCTCTCCCTTTAATAGATAGGAATCTAGGCCTTTCTCTCTCTCTTTACCAAATTCTTATTCTCCTTAATAAATGCTTAAAAGTCTAACTCTTGCTAAAGCTTATAATTGATTGGCGACCACTCATTAGATATTTTAGACAGTTTAGCTAGAATTTTACCCCTTAACAGCCCTTCCCCGGCCTGGCTGTGCTTTTGAGACAATCTTAGAAAACCCTTTAAATTCCAGATATGCTCGTTTTGAACATAATTTTGCTAACCTGCTTTTGTCTTTAATTAGTAATCTTATAAAGCATTTGTATGGTGAAAAGACTGACAGACAATATAGAGGGGTTAAAGAAGAAAAACTTAAGCTGAATAAGAATGACAATCATCAACATAGTTCAAGACTCTGCTTCTTTTGCCATGGAAGGATATATATTTTACAGAAATGTAGAAGTAAGCAGCAAGGTATTGATATGAGTATTGGGGATTTTAGATATCGGAATCAAAAGTGTTCTGAATTCACTCAGAGTAATAGTATCAGTTCAGAGGTTACATAGGACTTCTATGCTATTATATATACATTTTGAAATTAATGGTATGGGTTTATTTTCATAGAGATTTTCATGCATTTGAGATTGTGTTTTATACTTAGTTTCTAAAACAAGGAGAATATTTGTAAAAGTTTTTTATAGTCATGTGATCAAGTTTATATTTTATAATACTCTTATTGATATTAAGTTCATATTCATTTAGATTTCCCTAGTTTGAATTTCATTGTCTTTTATTATTCCATGTGTATTTTCTTCTATTCATTCATCTATCTAATTTTGAAACATGGTTTTGATTTCATAATACAATGTTAATTCTAGGAGTATTGTGCTCCCATATTCTGAGTTATTTGTTTTTGTTATTTTTCTCAACTGATTATTTGATCAAACTCTTTAAAGCATTTCCCTAGCAAATTGTTTGCCATGGCAAGTGTAAATTGATTCTAGAAGTATTATTTTTGATAAGCATATTAAAAAAAAAAGAGGGGAACATTTGTAAAAGTTGTCTTTGAGATTGTGTTGTGCTTTAACTTGTATTTAAATATGTTCAGATTTTTCAAAAAAGTAATTGTATACTAAGTTAAAAAAAGGGGTATCATTTGAAATTGTTGCATAATTATATATTGTGTTCTGAGTCAAGATGTATTCACATTTTTTGCAATCATTTATTATCCTAAATTTTTAAATCCATATGAGACTTGGATTATGGGAACTTATCATTTAAGACATTAATTGCCTTTATTCTGAGTTATCAGATGCCAGTTGGCCAAGATGCCATCCAATCACAAGAGGAATACATGCAAGAGCAGACACTGAACTGTCACATGAGGGGAGACATGCATGAAGTCAAGGTATGGCCGAGGGAACAGCTTTTGACAAATGTTGAGGTTGGATTCTCTTGGTTTAATATTTTATTCTCTTTTTCCCCACAATATTGTACAGATGGCTGGAAGTATTCATCCCACCCATCTCACTTCTACACCTGGCTTCTATGCTCCCTCCTATATGCCTGATGCCATGGACATCTCAATCCCATGCATCTGATTAAGTCTGACTCAGTTTCTTCCAATATGTTCGGTGGCATGGACATATATTCCATCCACCTATTTTAAGCCTGGCATACTGTATGGGCAGTACATATTGCTCAAGTGTGGGAATGCTCATATCCCATCATTTCTCTGTTCTTTTATGGTAACCCCCATAATTATCTCAGGTGTCATGATAAATACAGTGTTGAATTTGGCCTTGACACCTGTTACCAATTATATTAGATTTTAAATTTCTCATAGTGGCATGAGGATAATTAGGCAGATGATGCAAAAAGTGATGAAACAAAGATAAAAATTATTTTTAATAATTAATATTGCAGCAATTGTCTTCTCAATTACCCTCCATAAGGGGGGGACTATAGTAATATTATAATTTTAAAGAATGGTTCAATTTTTGTTTTATTATATGTTTCATGTGTAACAACTAAGATTGTGAATTCCCTTAGACATGTTTTTGAGAACTTTCATTGTTTGATTTGATTATTGACAAAGCTATTTTAAAGTTGTGTTAAGCTCAATTTTGTAGGAAATTTTCCTGGCTGATTACCAGCATCCACACATCAACCCCTGAAAAGACTTCCATTCCACGACTACACCTAGAGGACATCTGAGAAAAGACTTTCAGAGACTTTAAATGAACAGTTTTGATTTGTGTTTTTGTTGTTTTTTTTCTCTTTCTGTTATAATATACACCATCTGTAACATGTATTCTCTGCAGAGGCCCTCCCTTTGCAAGACTAATGTCAAAGCGTCGGTTCATGAGGACAAAAAAAAATCGCCCCTCTGGACAAAACTTTCCTCTCTTCCTTTTCTATATTGTTGTTCACATATTATTAGTTAGCAATAGTTATTATATTCTTTTTACTGTTCCGTCAAGGAAATATTTTGTTTCTTGAGGAACAACAGGGGGGACTGTAACGATTGGAATAACGCCACCTGCTGGATACTTACTGTAGAAGAGTTCTGCCCATGAAGGGAAGGTCTTTGAGGGCAAGACCAGGAGTCAGGAAGTGACGCGGGCTAGTGGGAGGAGGAAGGAAGAGACTGGCGCTCAGGCTCGCTCTCTTTCCTCTGGACTCTGGTGGAGAGCGGAGCTAGAAATGCGCTCTCCCTTTAATAGATAGGAATCTAGGCCTTTCTCTCTCTCTTTACCAAATTCTTATTCTCCTTAATAAATGCTTAAAAGTCTAACTCTTGCTAAAGCTTATAATTGATTGGCGACCACTCATTAGATATTTTAGACAGTTTAGCTAGAATTTTACCCCTTAACAATAGGCAGATCATATAGCAAGATAAAGGATAACAGAGAGATTGTCTGATTGCTACACAAGTACCTATATATTCTTTTTAAAAAATGATTTTACTTCATTTATTTTAACTTTGATTTTTTTTCTATTTTGAATTCCAAATTCTTTTCTTCACTCCATCTTCTATCCTACCCATTCAAAGGGCAAACAAAATGATATCAGTTATACTTATGTAGTCATGTAAAATATATTTCCTTACCAGCTATGTAATAAAAAAGTAAGAAAAATAAAATAAGTTTAAAAAAATCTCCCTTAACTTGTACTCAGAGTTCATTAGTTATTTACTTATCTCTCTGGAGGTACATAGCATTTTTTATAAGTCCTTCAGAACTTGGATCTTTGTTTTAATTAGAGAAATTTAAGTCTTTCACAGTGGATCATCAGTACTGTATTGCTGTTACTGTGTCCAATATTCTCCTGTTTCTTCTCACTTTACTTTGCATCAATTCATATGTCAGTTATTTACTACTGTATATTGTGTGTCTCTATGTACATACTCAAAAGTCAATGAAGTTTCTAGCAAGTTGGGCAAAAATTGTACTGAGTAAGAAGTCATGTAAATAGAGTGCCCATTTCAGTTAGGTCAAAGATAGATACGAGAAGTGAAATATTGTCACTCATATTGCAATGGTCTGATAGCCATGTATCATGTATGTTGTGGAGCGGGTATTTGTTTTAGTATTGCTTGGGCTGCATCATATTGGAGGGTCTTGTCATCCCTGAGATTTTGTGATTCTTATCTTGTGAAATTGAATCATATAGTTGGAAAATGGATGGGCAACTTTTTTTTTTTTTTTTTTTTTTTTTTTTAGTGAGGCAATTGGGGTTAAGTGACTTGCCCAGGGTCACACAGCTAATAAGTGTTAAGTGTCTGAGGCTGGATTTGAACTCAGGTACTCCTGAATCCAGGGCCGGTGCTCTATCCACTGCGCCACCTAGCTGCCCCGATGAGCAACTTTGCTGAAAGACATGACTGTACATGTTCTGGAGTGTACATTTTGTTTTGGCAGCATGGCTTAGAAGGGAACTGGACTTGGGAACAGGAAGAACTAGGTTCAACTCTCACCTCAGAAACTGACTAGCTATATGACACTGAGAAATTTACTTAACCTCTCTAGGCCTCAGTTTCTTCATGTATAAAATGAAAGAGTTGGACTTAATAATCACCAGAATACCTTCCAGCTTGAAGTCTATGACCTGATTGTTTTAGAAACCAGTAGAGCCCTCCTGGTATTGGCAATTTTAGAGGCAGGGATTGACACATTAGTCACTTGCTTATGGTGGCTGCAAAACAGATTTTATTTGTGCTTATAAATACCCCTTTTGGTGCCTGTCTATGTCAAGTCATGTTTCTATAGATAAGAAAAAGTTTCTGTTAAAGTACACTGTCTGCTTAAGAGATTTTGTTCAATTTATATTTATATGTGAATGTACAACTTCCATGGGAAAGAAGAAATAGAGGGCATGAGATACATGTAGCATGGTAATAACAACAGTGGGATTGGCACTAATTGTTGACAGTAGGGATAAGTGTGTAATATCTACTGGCCTTTGGGTGAGTATAAACTCTCACCTCAGTAAATGAGGTATGAGATAGAGAGCATACCACCATAGGGAAGAGTGTTAGATTCACAGAGACTGTCAGTAAAGCAAGTAATGTCTTGATAGAAATAGCATGGGTGAAAGCCAAGGTCAGGAAAGAACCGAGGAAACCTTGCACTATATCCTCAGGCTGCTGAGTGAGGGACAATTTAAGGCAATACATGGAGGAAAAGCCAGATCATAGCTAGGGGAATTTTAATTAGATAGATCAACTAGTTCCAGTACAAAACTAGCAGTTTTGAATCTCCCTCATCTCTATCTCATAGCTTCCCTGGCTTCCTTGAAGTCCCAGTTAAAATTCTATCTTCTACAAGAAGCCTCTCCCAAACCCCCTTAATGATAGTACCTTCTCTTTAAAATTATCTATAATTTATCCTGTAGGTATCTTGTTTGAATTTAATTGTTTGCATGTTGTCTCTCCTATTAGATTGTGAGTTTCTTGAGAGAAGAAACTGTGTTTTGTCCTTTCTTTGTATTCGCAGCACCTTAGCACAGGGCCCAGGACAGAGTAGGAATTTAATAAATGCTTGTTGTTTTGTTGATTAATGTATATTGAAACATGATATTTACATTGAATTAAAAGTTTCCTGAGAAACCAAAAAGTTAAGTGACTCGTTCAGTGACATTTTTTGGTTCTTGTTGCCACACAACAGTGTGTTTCAGAAGTCAGATTGCAGTATAGATGAACAGTTGAGGAAAGAAAGAAAGTAAACTTCCAACAGGTAGAATATGGCTGGAGATATTCAGATGCAGGGTGGTAGAGGCAGATGCCTGAAGTCTGAAAACAAGTTAATATGAGATACAAGGAGGGAAGGATCTTTCTTTTTTGAAAGCCAATAGGAAGGCAAAGGGGGACTCTCTCTAGACCTATGGTCAGGGAGTATAGCATGAGAGAGAAATGAGCACTAAAGCCCCTAAGAAGAGATTAAACTGGTCACAGAGGGGAAATAGGGGACTATAGGCAAGAGGTCTAGGTCCTAAGCTTTATAGCTATGTATCTGTAACTTAAGATTTGAGGAATCAGTTTTCAGAAGACTGTTGCTTTAAAATAACCTTGACAGACTGACTCCACCAGATATCGAATTAGAACTAATCTAATATCAAAGAACATAGCTGAAAAAAATCAGGAAGGAAGACAGCACTAAAAAGCATAAAGCTTAATTCTTTATAGTTGGCAAGCTATAGTAGCATTCAATCTGAAGGCCGCTATAAAATTTTAAAGTCTTCTTTTTATTTTCATTATTGTATTTTTTTCACTGTTGTTTACTGCTGTGTGTATTGTAGTAAGTTAAAAAAAAATAAACACATTTGGAAAAACATACACTCTAATAAGAATTGTGCATTATTTTTAGGGATCAGGCTAAGGGAAAGGTAAAATGACTACAATATTTCTTCTGCACTAAACTGAGCAGTAGCCAAATCTAATAAACAAAGAAGTTGTGATAATAAGACAGAAAACCTGAGTGGAACCCAGAGAGCTAAGTTATATTCCTTGTAGAAGCAAGAGTAGGATAAAGTATGAAATACAGGGATGCTAAAAAGCTCTTAAACAAAGATTTTGTAAGGGTTATTAAAAAACAACATAGTAAGTTTAAATATGTAAAAGGTTTCAATGGAGATTGTATTTGTATATGAAATGATAGTACTATGATGCTATTATACTATCAGTGAATTATGTTGAATCCTTTAGAATTCAAGCTCCTTGAAGATAGAGACTATTTCTTACTTGTATTTGAATCCCTATTTGACATAGAGTAAACAAAGTATTTTAACTTCTTCCTTCTCTCCCTCCCTCTTTCCCTCCCTCCCTTTCTTTTTTCCTATTTCTTGTTTATCATCTATCATACGAAATACATTTCCATGGTAACATGTTTGACAGCAACCTCAAAAAGATTGTTTTTTCCAAGGAAACCATATTGACAAAAGCTGCAAATTGAAAATTTTATGGAGCATGCTTGAGTCAAGTGAAGATGCATCTATTAAGCACCTACTATGTTCTGGACACTGTGCTAACCACTAGGAATACAAAGAAAAGCAAAACCAGTACCTGTCTTTAAGGAACTGATCATCAAATGGGGAGACCAATATGCAAACAACTATGAACAAACAAGATGCATACAATATACATACACAAACATACATGAATCTACACATATATATTCTTATGTATACACACAAATCAGAGATAATCTCAGATAGAAAATATTATTATTAAGGGAGATTGGGAAAGGCTTCTTGTAGAAGGTGAGATTTTAGCTAAAATTTGAAGCAAACCAGGGAAACCAGAAGGTAGAGATAAAGAGGGAGAGAATTCCAGCCATAGGATCTGTATTTGGAGTGTCTTGAGCAAGGAACAACAAAGAGTCCAGCATCACAAAGTACTTGGAAGGGAGTAAGGTTTAAAGAGAGTGGAAATGTAGGAGGCAACTAGATTAAAGAGGGCTTTAAAAGCTAGACAGAGAATTTTATACTTGGTCCTGGAGATAACAGGGTTTATTAAATTGGAGTTGGGGTGTTGTGACATAGTCAGACCTGCACTTTTAGAAAACTAAATTTGATAGTGGAGGATGGTTGGAGTGAGGAAAGACTTGAGGCAGGGAGACCAATCAAAAGGCTATTGCAACAGGGCAGGTGTGAGGTGATTAAAATGCCAGCACTGGGCCTGTAACAGTGTAAGAGGAGAGAAGGAGGGGTATACAAGAGATGATGTGAAGATAGTGAACAACACTTGGCAACTGGTTAAATATGGAGGGGTAAGAGAGAGAGGAGTTGAGGATAATACCTGGGTTATATACTGGGTGACTAGGAGGATGATGGTACCCTCAAGAGTAAAAGGGAAGTTATGGAGAGGGAAAGGCTTAGGAAGAAAGATAATGTGATTCATTTTGGACATGTTGATGCTAAGATGCTTGCAGGACATCTAGGTTGAGATGTCTAATAGGCAGTTTGAGGTATAAGATTGGAGGTCAAGAGAGATTAGGGATAGACAAATAAATCTGAGAATCATTTGCATAGGGATAATAATTAAGATCATGGGAGCAGATAATAGTAGCAAGAGAAGTAGTATAGAGGGAGAAGAGAAGTCCTAGGACAGAGACTTGGAGAAAATACATAGTTAATGGGTATAAAGATCTAAAAAAGTATGTTCAGACAGGTAGGACGAGAACTAGGAGAGAGCAGTTATTAAAAAAAACAAACCTAGAGAATAGTTATCAGTGAGAAGAGGGTGATTGGCAGTGTCAAAGATGGCAGAGAGGTCAAGAAGGATGAGATTTAAGAAATGATCATTAGTATATGAATGTAATGGAATACTATTGTGCTGTAAGAAATGATGAGCAGGCACATTTCAGAAAAACCCAGAAAGACTTAAGTGGAATGATGCTGAATGAAGTGAGCAGAACCAAGAGAACATTGCACACAGTAACAGCAACATTGTGTGATGATCAACCGTGATAGACTTAGCTCTTCTCCTGGAGTACAATGATTCAAGACCATTACAAAGAACTCATGATGGAAAATGTTCTCCACATCCAGAAAAAAAGAACTGTGGATTCTGAATACAGATTGAACCATACTGTTTCTACTTTTTTGTTTGTTTGTTTTTTGAGTTTTTCCCCTCTTGTTCTGATCCTTCTTTCACAACATGACCAATGCAGAAATATGTTTGATGTGATTGTACATATATAACATATATCAGATAGCTTTCTGTCTTGAGGAGGGGGGAGGGAAGGGAGGGAGGGAGAAAAATATGGAACTAAAAATATTGTGAAAACAAATGTTGAAAACTATCTTTGCATGTAACTGGAAAATAATAAAATACTCTTATGATTTAAAAAGAACCCAGAGCTACACGGCTTGCTACTTTGGGATAATGTATTCCCTCTTGGAGGAACTGGCCACTGAACCAGGAAAAGCCCTTCACTCAGTAGATGTTAAAAGGAGTGATTTCCCTCTCCTTAGATGCCTGAGAAATTGTCAGTCTACATGTGTGGGTCAAGGGTTAGTGGCCTACTTTAGAGGGAAAGGGTGAGTGCCCCAAAACTGCTGGGTTCAGCACTCTTCTGTATTGTTAAATTTTATCATTTGTTTGAATTTCTTATGCTTTCTGAATGTGTTTAAATATATCAAGTAAACTTAATGGTAAAAAAAAATAAAAGACCATTAGATTTGGTGATTAAGAGATCATTGATTTCAAAATGAGCAATTCAAGCAAGTTCTGGAAAGATTCTTACCCCATATGCATTTGATTGTGACATATTAAAATGTTCAGAAAGTGGATGAAAATGGAAGCTCAGCAGAGAATTTGAAATTGTAATGATAAAAAATCTTCTTAATGTCAGTGAGATAAACTATCTATATCTATACACACACACACACACATATATATATATATGTATATATACATATATCATGCACACATTTGAAAGTGGAGAAAACATATTGAACATTTAGAATATTAAGCAAATTTAAACTTGTCAAGGATAACGTTTTGACACTGGGATGTCTTAAATGCCTCAGATCTTATAGAATGCTGATGGTGGAAATTTTCTGTGGAAAATTATTTGAGGAATGAAAGCATTTTTATCAACTTTGCAACAAATTCCAGGGGGTTTTTGCTTTGTGTTATTTTTAAGTGAATAATTCTGCCAAACCTTACTTAATTTGTTTCACTTACAAGAATGTTAGAATTAATATTCCCCAAACCAATCTGACTGAAGAGCTGATAGAAGCACCAAAGGTCTTTGGTAATCTTTCTCAGAATCACTTTCCCACATTTTGTGGAACAGTCAGTATTCATCAAAAAAACCAATTTCAAATACAGTGATCTACTCTAATACATGAGAAAAAGAAAGAAAGAAAGGAAAAGAAAAATAAAACATGATCACATGCTATACTGGCAAGGGTAGAAAGACTGTCTCTTTGTTCTAAGTATAAATCATAATCTTCTACTTAAACAATGTGCATATAATGTTTAGTATTCTAGATAGTCTCACTTTTCCTGTTTTTTTTCAATTTAAATGACTTAATTTATTCATCAAAGCTTGCAATTTCCTGATTATTTATAGATACAGAAGCCATTAAGAGTTGATGCATAAATGGTGACTAACTGCATCATGAAAGTAATCCTTTAATATTACTCCATGAATATGTATAATATTGTTGCAGTTGTTCATCTTTTGAAACTTCTGAGGAAAAAAGATAAGTACAAATAAAGTGAGTTCTGTTTTATTCCTCTAGCTATTTGTAATGTTTCTACATAAGAATTTCATATAAAACATGTCATATAAATGGATAGAACACTGGATTATGCAAATAATGGGAGTTTCACTTTTTAAAACTGATGACTACTCCTGTGCAGAAGACAAATGTAAATTTTGCCAAGTTTACTCTGTCTCCTTGTCAATTTCCTATCAGAGAATGGAATTGGTGTTGAATAGTGAGGGTGGGTAGAAAAACAAAGCTGCTTATTTTCACACTAAGCAAATCTAACAGCGAGAACATGTGTTGGAATTGTATGTTATTACCTTGAAATCTAGATTTATTGATTGATAACAAAATCACAGAAGCTGAGAGTTAAAATAGACTTCAAGGAGCCATCTAATTCAACCTGTACTTGACAAAATCCTTCTACAATATCTTAGGTAAGTACTCATCCAGCCTTTGCTTAAAGAAAGACAAATAGTAAAGAGAACCTATCATTATCAAGCAATAGAAAGAAAGGCTCTTTTATTACAGCTAAGAACACAAGCTGTTATGTACAATGTTACAAGCTAATATAAGGAAATGGTAAACCACTCCAGTTTCTTTGCCAAGAAAACCACAAATGGCATCAGGAACAATCAGACACAACTGAAAAAAGCTGAACAACAACAGCACAAGCTACATGATGGAGAAGCATCACTTGATCTATTTTGGACTACTACCTCTGTTATTCCACTCCAGTCTTCCATGTTGGCCTGGAGGCGAGAACTAAATCTCTTATTTTGCTCTTGTTAGGAGAGCTATACAGCTCAGATTTATTTCTGGATATTGTTCCTTGCTTAACATACACACAAGACCCATGTTAGTAACTATTCCTCTTTGCTCTAGATCTGTGACCTAGAAGTTGGTAGTGGGCATCAGAGCTGCCCAGGTGGCACCCATTCTTGCACATTGTACTAGGTAAATAATTCTCTAGGATCTTTTTCTGTCCTGGTGCTTTGTCCTTATCCTTTTAATCCCTGGGCATTGAAATGCTCTCTACCATATGTCTTCCTAAGGCACTCTAGGCTAAAAAAACCCCAACTTATTGCAATTTTCTTGGCTTTCATAATCAAAATTTGGTCTGTATATTCTAGATTTTTGTGAAGGAGGTATAGTACAAACTAGACTGTACCATTTCCTCCTAACTCTATCCTACACTATGCCTTTATTAAAGAAGGCTAAGATTATATATGCTTCTTCCTATCGTCAATGTCAGAGAATCTCAGTTTTGAGGACTTCAGTGACCATCTAGACCAGACTATACCCAGAATGGAATTCCCTCTACAACATATATGAGAAGATCTTAAAGCTATGGAAATAAGACTTAACCCAAAACTCCATTTTTAAAAACCTTGAAGTAGTCAGAAAGTTTTGACATTGGAATTTTATTTCAATAAAAATATACTTATTTTTCAAAGCAAAAAAACTATAATGGAATCAAAGTTATTATTTTAGCTGTCCCTTACACTGAAAAAAACAACCCCTGGATTTTATGCAATTTAATTATGCCCTACAGCATCTTTCAAAGTAATTAGCTGTAGAACTTCTGTAGGTAGGGGGTTCTTTGCAGGAAGGATGCTACCAGTCTGAAATGTTTGTGTCTCTGCTAATAAACCTTTGCTGTTGCTAAAAAATTAATTTTGTATGAAATTGTGAAGAATCAATAATGTGCCTGTGAACTATGTTATTTATATTTGATACAGGGAGCTCCTCGTGAGGAAATTCCCTTTACCAATGCAAATGTCCAACTGTTAACAATTCATAATCTTAGAGAATCATATCAGGCATTAGATGTTTTAAAAGACCTGAGTTGAGTCTTCTAAATTTAAGGCTATCTCTTTAATACTAAGATTCCTTGAATATTTTCTATACAATTAGCCTGGGATATACATCTTTGTAATTCAGAAACTAAAAATGTGAGGAAAGAAAGCATTAGACAAAACATATCTTTCAAAAGTAATCATCTCTACATTTGGGAGAAGAGTTCCATTAATATGAATAAATAGATAAAAATGTTAAAAATTCACTAATACAATAGCTTTAGTGAAATAAGTTATTTTGAAATAATTATGGAAAGATTGAAAAAGACATGTACAAATATTCATACTTCATACTAGCTTAAATAATTAAAAAGTTAAAATCTGGACAATACAAAGGAATGAAGAGAAAGTTTATCAGCTGATTTTGCTTTGTAAAACTATTTCTGAATATTTAAATGTTTCCAGAATGTGAAAACGATGTGGTAAAAACAAACACTGTGGATTTAGGGCCTCCTGAGGAGCAAGAGGAATAAAAACATCTCATTTTTCTATGCCACATGGTGTGTTGTGAAGAGACCAAGAAACTTGGAAAATATGGGTGCTAGAGGTATTAATTCAAAGTTTTGTGTTGATTCCTACATGGTAACCGGTGGTGGTTGTGGTGGTGGTGATGGTTGATGTAATTAAAAGGAGATGAGGTAGAAAGGAAAAGATTTAGGAGAACCCCCCAAATTGACCAAATTGAGAATAGAGAGTTGGAGTAATTAATTGCCTCTCCAGGAAAGCATGAAAAAACAAATAGATGAAGATAATTGGAGGGAATTATAGTATGAAAACCTGAAAGAAGCTGTTTGCCAAAGAAAGAGGAAAAGCAATTTCAGAAATTTTTTGTTAGCAGGTTCCTGTGGTCATGACTGAATAAAGCTTGGTGATTAGGAAAACGTTTTGAGTTAAGTGAAAATGAAAGCTAGGGTCCAGGAAAAAATACTTTTACTTCTATTGTGAGTAAAGAAACTTAAAAAAAATAGATCCTCTTCATTTAGTTCATAGGTGTCGAATATTGCATATAAAATCATATTCTTTTTATATATTGGTTAGTTTTAGAACCTTTTTTAGTCTTTCTTTCTCTCTATCTTTTGCTCTGTCTCTGTCTCTCTTTTCTCTGTCTGTCTCTTTCTTTTATCCTTTATTATAAGGGATGACTCTGAGAGGGCTAGATAATGAAGGGATAGATTAACATGCGTAGGTGATATAAAAACAAACATATCATTAAAATAATTTTAAAATACATAAAATCAGCCCTATAAGTCTTGGTTGGGGAAGATACAAAGAAAAAAATAACCATTAAGGGAAAGAAAGCATTTTTAGAAGTCAATATAATAGAAGTTGGATTGGGGGGGAGCTAAAAGAGGGAGGGTCTGGAAATGAGTTGAAATGCTTCAAAAATAGTCCAGATAATTGAGTAATGCAAACTGTAACTGTATTGAATAAATTTTATACAGGTACATCATGAGATTTAACTCTCAGGTTTGGTTCCCAGGGCAAGCATCATGAAACACTCAATTCAGTTGATTTAAAGTAAAGGCTTTGTGATCTTGCCTCACTGTGTGTAGACAGTGACCCCAGAACAATCTCCGCAGTTGATCTCCTTCAAGGCCAGTTTAGGAGAAGGTACAATGGGGTGGTAACAAATAAAGTCAAATTATTGAGATACTCACTTTACCCACCAAGATTATGACCACTGAAGAGAATTGGTAGCTTTCAATTCTAAGTAATTATCCTTGATAACTTAAGTGTTAAGCCCTGTTGTGTACTTATTTGTTAAAAGAGTGGAAATGGTACTTTTTCCTTTGCTTTGGGACATAGCCCCAGATGCCCTATTCTAGGTATGGCTTTAGAACAACTTTCACAATACAAGACATTTAATATAATATTATCAGGAACAAGAGTTCCATCGAACCATGTTAGGGATGGATTAAGTTGACAGAGCAATATTATACTGTGTTTTCAGGACTACATGTTGTGATGTAGCTTTAGGGAAAGGGAAAAACATTTACATAGCACCTCCTGCTCAGTGATTTATACATATTTCTTTTTGATTCTCACAAAACTCTGTTATATCCTCATTTTACTGTTGAGGAAACAGGTAAGCAGAAGTTAAAGACTTACTTTGAAAATGAGTTTCTCAGTGTCTGTAAATGAGGCAGGATTTGAACTCAGTTCTTTCTGATTCCAGGCTCAGTGCTTTATTCACTGTATCACCTAGCTTTCTCAATGTATTAATAAAATTATTATATATTAATGTTAACAACATATTATTGATTTTATTATGTCAACTTACTTTATATAGGATATAACCCTGATCCCCCAATTCTCTTGAACTATAGTAAATTAATTTGTGTCCTGTGAAATAGCTGACATCCTGTGCTATACACTAAGGGGAAGAAGGAAATAGAAAGACCATAAATCCTTCACACACAGCCTTTTCGAAAGAAATGGGAAACGGAAAGTTACCCAACAGAGGGCAAAAGAACTTAGCTATAAACTAGTTGTTTGGAGGTTGTCCCAGGAAAAGCATTTTATCACAATAGACTTTCTCTTACGTTTATTCAGCAATCATTTCCCTGCCAATCATCAAATAATTTAAACTGAATGGTGAATGACCATTAAATTCTTAAGGGGGCTTGTGATATGATTGGTTTAGATATTTTCCCCATTAGTTCTGGTCATAGTCTACTTATGCTTGCTTTTCCTTGGTGGCTTCTTATCCATAAATTAACCATATGGCATCCAGTCAATCTGCTAGAGGGTTTTTCTCATTCTCACTTGATAGCAAGGATACCAGTGGAACATGTAGGACATTGAACCTTGACTACACACTGAACAAATTGTCAAATATGACAAAGGATGAAACTATATGTTGGAAGGGCTATGAGAAGACAAACTCACAACACCCTGTTGGTGATATTTTGAACTGGTCCAGCCACTGGAAGACTATTTTGAATTCTATTTTAAAAGTGATTAAGGGTCAACAAGGTAGCATAGTGGATAAAGCACTGGCAATGAATTCAGGAGGATTTGAGTTCAAATCCAACCTCGGACACTTGACACTTGCTAGCTGTGTGACTCTGGGCAAGTCACTTAACCCTCATTGTCCTGAAAAAAAAAAGTGATTAAGAGGTCAATACCCCTCAATCCAGAGACCCCTTATTAAGGCTATATATACTTCGAACTCATAAGAACTATCTCAGTAAGGAATTACAGAGGACACAGGTCTGAACTGAATATGAAGGGATGATATCTGTAAAAGCATTTATGTTTTGTTCTTTGTGGGGTGTCTTATGTCTGGGGCTGGATTTGGGCTTGGGGCCTCCTGGGTCCAGGGCTGGTGCATTGTCCACTGTGCCACCTAACTAACCCAAAATGACATCTTTAAAATAGGGTTGAGGTATAGGAGAAATAGACTGGGGGAGGGGGAAGGGGAGAGATGGTCTGGGGAGAGGTTGTTCACATGAAGGAAACAAGAAAAAAGCTTATGGAGGGGACGGGAAGAGGGGGAAGGAATTGGGAGTGAGTGAACCTTAATATCATCAGAATTGACTCAAAGAAGGACTAACATACATACTCAATGTGGGTATAGTAACATATTTTTGCCCTGAAGGAGGGGAGGAAGATAAGGGGGAGGGGAGAGGGGAAGGAGGGAAGGGCAGATTGGGGCAGAGAGCAATAAAAAGCAAAATACTTTCAAGGAAGGTAAAGATGTTCTGCATAACTGCACAAGTATGACATAGTGAATTTCTTGATTTCATAGGGAGGGTTGAGAAGAGAGGGAGGAAGAAAATTTGGAACACAGAATTAGCTCAAAGACCTTAAACTCATCAGAGTTGGCTCATGGAGGGTATAACATTCACACCCAGATGGGAGGAGTAATGTATTTAACCCTACAGGAAAGTATGAGGGGAAGAGGAAAAGGAAGGAAGGGAGAAAAAAAAAGGGAGTGCAGAGTAGGGGAGGGGACAGTCAGAAGTAAAACACTTTTGAGGAGGAATAGTTTAAAAGAAGATAGAAAATAGAGTAAATGCCATGGGAAGGAAATAGAATGGAGAGAAATAGTTATGATGATTGAATATAATGGCGAAATGTATGGTACCTACTTTGCTGGACTAATATGAAGAAAATTCTTTGTCAAATTTAGAAGTTACTTTATTTAGGTTTTGATGAACAGGATACTATAAGAAAAACCTGGAAAGACTTACATGAACTGAAGTAGTGAAATGTACTGTATACAAAATAAAAGCAATAGTGTAAGATGATCTGCTGGGAAGCATGTGGTTATTTTCAGCAAGGCAATGATCCAATATAACCCTGAAGGACTTTTGAAAATGGCAACCCATCTACAGAGAAAGAAGTGATAGTATCTGAAAATAGATGTAAACACATTTTGTTGTTGTTGTTGTTGAGGAAATTGGGGTTGAGTGACTTGCCCAGGGTCACACAACTGGTGAGAGTTGAGTGTCTGAGGCCAGATTTGAACTTGGGTACTCCTGGTTCCAGGGCCGGTGCTCTGTCCACTGTGTCACCTAGCTGCCCCTAGAAACACATTAAAAAAAATTTTTTTTTTCCTCTTTGATAATTCCTCAATCTGAAGTTTTAGGGGTTTTTTTTATTGTTTTCTCTCACAACCTAGCTGATGTGGGAATGTTTCCCATGACTACTCATGTATAACTTATTTTGAAATGCTTGAGTTCTAGTGGGTGGGGGGTGGGAATGGAGGAGGAAGAGAAGTTGGAACAAAAATTTTTTAAAAATTGATGTTAAAATTTGTTTTTACATATATTTTAGAAAATAAAATTCTATTCAATAAAAAAAAATCTAGTAAGAAATGAACACTGAAATATTCAGAGCAACACTTTTTTATGTGGTAGCAAAGAATTAGAAATGAAAGACTCCCATAGAATGGAGAAAAAATAAACAAATTGTGCTCATAACTGTAATTAAATATCACCCTGCAGTAAGAAATGGTGACTATAAAGAATTAAGAAAAGGATGGGAAGATTTACATGAACTGATTCAGACTTAAATAAAATGAACCAAGAAAAAATATTTGTACAATAATTACAACAATGTAAATGGAAAGAACAAGAAAAAAAGTTAATGCTGTGAAATTATAATGACCAAACATGACTCTGGAGAAGAATTTTATAATTCACTTTGCTTCCTTCATTTCTTAAATGGGGAACTATGTATGTGTAATAAAGCAAACACTATCAAACTCAGTTAATGTGTTGTTTTTCCACAAGAATTCTTGTTTTATCTCATTTTTAATCTTTTATATAATAGATATATTTTGCTGGTTAGGGAAGGATGGAGGAATTTTTCTGAAAGGTATGTTTTTTTTTTTTTTAAACAAAAGATATTAGTAAAACTTGTTGCCTTTGTTGGCCTTTGTTGTTTTTGTTTTAAAGTCAAGAAATGCTGGGAGGAGAACAAATCATCATTGTTCAAGGTCTTGTAACATAAATGAAGTCCTGGGGTGAGACACCCATTTCTGGAAACCTATATTTACTTAGGCTCTGCACCAAAGTCTTTTACACTGGAACATTTTGAGTCTTCCAGTTCACCTCTGTACCCATCCATCTGTTTGTTTTGTGTGTTTCAAAATGCTTTGAATCTATAAGGAAAAAATGAAAATATCATAGTTTTTACTGGCTAAAATTACAGTTAATAGAACACAGTACATCTTTGACTTTTAAAAAGACTTTGATGTGGTATCCCATATGAAGTTACTTTTCAGATTGTCCTTAAAATGAAAACCATGGCTTCAAAAACTATATTAAGAGAGACAAAAGGAATGATTCCTTTTAGTAGAAAGGAGATGACAATACTGCCATATCCTGTTCTGATAACCTCGTTTCTGGACTATTGGATTCAGTCCTGGTTACTATGAGTTTATGACATATATTAATTAGTTGAACAAAAGACTATTTAAACTGAAGATTATACTCAGGAGAGACATGTTAGCTGCCTCTCCAGTGTTATTGAAAGAAACCACAGTACTCAAATAAATCAATGAATCTGTGACCTAATTGATCTTAATAGTTCCTCTTAAGATATAGGAAGAAACTAATCTATGCTTACCCATCCAAAACAACTCTCATTACGGCCTTCTGGCAAGGTCAGCATAGGGGTCCACTGGTGTTAGAAATATTCATCGTTGTCATTTTGGTTTCAGCGACTAGCTTGTGTTCCTATGGCAGGCATATTACGAATAAGTGTTATTTCTGTCACCTGGGGCAAATTCAGTTGAAACAGGGAATGCTGAGAAAAGGATTTGAAGGTAATGCAACATTTGAGGGATGGCAGGCATATATTGGGACTGTGGGGTTGCTACCTTATCCCAGTGTGCCAGTGTACTGGAGAATAGCAAATCATATTTCTTCCTTTTGATGTTCTTGTCTACCTTGTGATCATTTGTCTGTTCATGCTCCCACTGGGGAATTATTTCCCATCCCACCCTATAAACCTATGACAGTTATTACTCAGATAGCAATGGAAGATTGCTGAACTGAGGAAGTGATGAGGTCATAGAGAAATAAAATTTCTGGAAAACATCTTTTTTTATCCTTCTTTCCTTCCCTTTCCTTTCCTCCCTTTCTCTTTACCTCCTTTTCAGTTGCTTTCCTTTCCTTTCCATGTTACCTCTTTTCCACTCCCTTTCCTTTATCCTAGGTTAGAAGAATAATTTAATGTGTGAAAAGTTAAGTTCATCTGTAGGATACTTAAGGGGGGGTATAAAGTAATCAATTGTTGATGGGGGGGTGAGAGAAACTGGTTCATTAGCCTTGTTAACACATTTATGGATTAAAAAGTATGCATTTGCAAATTTATTTTGCTTAAGTATACTCATAGAAGGCAATATTATACTGAATAATATTCTACAGAAGTTCAATTCAGAGACAATAAATTCTCATTGTGCCAAACAACATCTTTATGTAGAATTATGTAAGACTTCACTGTGTGGAAGGCTGGGTCAAAACTGGAAAAGAACTTTAATTCCATTGCTGAGGCATATGGAATTGTGGCAGCTGGCAGCATAACGGTGACAGAAAAGAAGGCCCAGAGTGGGAAGGTGGCCTGAGTCCCCACAGTTACTATTCATGTTTGATCTCTAAACAGCAGGGGTGAGTATGACAGCAGTAAGGAGACACTTCAAACATGCAGTCCCACTGGGACATTGACTGATTTAAGTTAATGATGGTTTTATTCTTTCCATACTGAACATGGCTTTCTATCTTTTTAAAGTTTTACTCAAAAAGTTACATTTCATGAAGTGTCAGAATATAGTGTAATGACATAATTCAGTGGAAGAAGTAGTTTCCCATTGAAAACGTAGAGATTCACATCTGTTCTAAGTAGGAAAAACCCTCCACTTCTTTCTTTCTTTTTCTTTTTGGGGGGGCTATGGGGGTTAAGTAACTTGCCCAGGTTCACACAGCTAGTAAGTGTCAAGTGTCTGAGGTGGGATTTGAACTCAGGTACTCCTGAATCCAGCACCAGTGCTTTATCCACTATGCCATGTAGCTGCCCCCACTATTATTTCAATAAATGATTTTTTTAAATCTTGAAAGTGTCTAGAATGGTTAAGATTTAGGACCAAGCTTGAAATTATACACACACACAGAAAAAGAGAGAGAGAGAGAGAGAGAGAGAGAGAGAGAGAGAGAGAGAGCACTTAACTGTCTAAATATGTAATAGCTATGACTGTGGTTTTCTATGATTTCATGCTTTCCTGGAGTTTTTTGGCTTAATTCTTTACTTCTGACTCATAAAGAAAGAAAAAATATATACCACCCCACTGGAGTTATAGAATATTCTTCTCTCTTCAATTCACTATGATGACACTCAGTGGTGTGCTGTAACCAACTCATAAGGGCTCTAGAGAAAGATGATTGCTACATATATATATATCAAACATAGATATAATATACACAAAGATACATATGACATATATAATGTAAAATTTCTACATTATTACATTTAGATATATCTAGATATATTCTAATACATATAACTTAGTATTTTAATTCTTTAAATAACTATTTTATAAATAACAAATTTATATCAATTTATATAATTTGTATGACAAATTGGTTTGAATATATAAATAATATATATTATAAATATAATAAATAAATATATTATAATATGTTATAATATATAAATATAATATATTTTGAATATATAATAAATATATAAATAATACCTAAATAACTAATAAATTCACTATATATGTGTGTGTATTTATATATACATATATCTCCTGAACTCTTCCCAGCACACCCCTCCTCAACATTTCCAGATTAAACATTTTTATTTCTATTTTTCTATTTGAAAAGCTATCTCTCCCTTTCCCCCTCCCCTCCCCCCTCCCTAAGGCAGTAAATAATCTGATATGGGTTATACATATATGATCATGGAAAACATAACCATATTTGTCACTTAATAAAAGAATGTGAAAAATAGCATTCCTCAATCTGTTCTATCAATATCAGTTCTTTCCCTGGAGGTGGATAGTTTGTTTCATCAATATTTCTTTGGGATTGACTTGGATCATTGTATTGCTAATACTAATGACTATTCACAGTTCTTCATCAAACAATATTGCTGACTCTGAGTAGAGTATTCTCCTTGTTCTGCTCACTTCCCAATACATCATTTCATAAATGTCTTTCCAAGCTTTTTTGTAGTTCTTATTTTTTCAAATAATTTATATAGTATTGGGATTGTTCTTTAAAAGTTTGGTAGAAACTCACTTGTGAATCCATCTGGTCCTAGAAATTTTTCAACTACATTCAACTTCTCCTTCAAAACCCAGATGCTGTGAGAAAATAATGAGTTTTGGGATGCCCAGACCTCCCTGCCACCCACCTCAAGATTGATTGGATTGATTTTGCTGATTGACTCACTTGAATTGACTGGATTGAAAACCACACCTACCTGGACCTCAGGGGGTGTGTTCTCTGAATGAACTCTGACCTCAGAATATCTGCTCATGGACTGCCCTCAAATCCAGTGAACAAATGGATTTGGGTGATGCTAGCCAATTATCTTGAAGCAGTATATAAGGGACTGCCTTTCCTCCAGACCCATAAAAAAGCTTCCATACTCAGTTTCACTCTCTCAGGCACTCTTGGTGGCAGAGGACTTGGAGGAAGAAGCAGGCCAGGCTGAGCTCTATTCTATCTTCAAGGCTATATAGGCCTTCTAACTTTGAGATATGTGTACTCTCTTTACTAATATTTAATATAATTTAATAAATGCTTAATGCCCTTAAACTCATGCTAAAGCTTCTAATTTGTAAGTAACAACTATATTAGGAACCCCAATTAATTTTCTCCAAACTTGGGATAGAAATAAGATGACTACACATATAGTTTTACTTACCACAATGCTATACCACTTGGCATGTACATGTTAAGTAAAGATATGACTTCATTGTCCATGGTACCCCTCAGCAAAATGTAGTTTCCCTCCCCATCTCCCCCAAGTAGATCTATTTTTGCCTCTGTTCTTTCTGAAATCATAATTGCTACTCCTGCTTTATTTGCTCCAGCTAAGCATATTAGATTCCGTTCCAACTCTCTACATTCACCCCCTGTCTATCATTCTGCCTCAAATGTGTTCATAGTTATGATGACTGTCTATATCTCTCCATGCTATTTTTCATCTGCTTATCCTTCCCGTTCTGACCCCCACCCTCTCTTTTCCCACAACTGGCTTACCTATGATCATTACCTTCCCCAATATCCCCTCCCCCCATAACAGCCCCCCTTCCCCTTCCATTATCATTGATCCTTTCTAAACTTCTCTATAGGATAAGATAGATTTCTAAATCAAACTGAGTGTATTTGTTGTTCCTGCTGTGCCAACTTTAATGAGAGTAAGGTTTAATCTTTGCCCATGTCCTCTATCTTCCCCTCCATTATGATTATTCATTATTATGATTATTCATTCATCCATCTATTTATTTATTTATTCATCTATTTATTTATTTACTTTGGTTTTTTTATGCCTCTTTGTGTGTGTTCACCCCATTCACTGTCTCCCTTCCTACTTCTTCCATGCAGTTTCTTTTTAGCCCTTTATTTTGTTTTCTATGGTGTTGTATCATCGATGTCACCTTATGATCATACCCTCTGTCTACATATACTTTTTTTTTTCCTGGGGCAATAGGGGTGAAGTTACTGCCCAGGCTCCACACAGCTAGTAAGTATCAAGTGTCCTGAGGCTGAATTTGAACTCAGGTACTCCTGAATCCAGGGCCGGTGCTTTATCCACTGCGCCACCTAGCCGCCCCCCTACATATACTTTTTAAATAATTCTTCTATTACATTTTTAGACACACATATTATACCTTAAATATTACCTTATGACCAAAAGCTTTTTACATATAATCCTAATTGCATTAAAAATTAATTTTACAATAAAGTTGTTGAACATTACAAATATTATTTTATCATATAGAACTAGAGTAGTGTACCTTATTAAATTACTTACAGTTTTTCTTTCTTGTTTCTTTTTTAGCTTTTTATGTTTCATGTGAACCTCATGCTTATATTTCACTTGAACCTTCTATTTGGAAGTCAAATTTCTCATTCAACTCTGGCCTTTTAATCAAAAATGCTTTAAATTGGGGCAGCCAGGTGGTGCAGTGGATAAGCCCTGAATTCAGGAGGACCTGTGTTCAAATCTGGCCTCAGACATTTGACACTTACTAGCTGTGTGACCCTGGGCAAGTCACTTAACCCTCATTGCCCCCCCCAAATGCTTTAAATTCCTCTATTTCATTAAATATTCATTTCTTCCCCTGAAAAATTATATTCAGTTTTGCTGAGTATGTAATTCTTGGTGGTAAACCTAACTCTTTTGCATTCCAGCATATTATATTCCAAGTCCTATGATTCTTTAATGTGGAGGCTGACAAATCCTGTGTAATTCCAACTGTAACTCCACAGAATATGAATTGTTTCTTTTTGGTTGCTTGAAATAACTTTTCTTTGATCTGTGAGATTTGAAATTTGTCTATGATGTTACTGGAAGTTTTAATTTTGGGATCACTTTCAGGTGGTGATCGGTGGATACTTTCAATATCTATTTTGCCCTCTAGTTCTAATATTTCAGGGAAATTTTGCTTGATAATTTCTTGAAAGATATTGTTCAGGCTTTTTTTTTTTTTTGGTCATATCTTTCAGGTAGTTTGAATAATTCTTATTTTGTCTTTCCTGGATCTATTCTCTAGGTCAGTTGTTTTTCATAAGAAATTTTACATTTTCTTCTATTTTTTTTTTTTTTTGCTTTTCTGATTTTGTTTTACTGAATCTTGGTGTCTTATAGAATTGCTAGTTTCTATTTCTTCTATTTTAATTTTTTTTTTTGTGGGGCAAAGGGGGTTAAGTGACTTCCCCAGGGTCACACAGCTAGTAAGTGTCAAGTGGTCAGAGGACGGATTGAACTCAGGTACTCCTGAATCCAGGGCCGTGCTTTAACCACTGCGCCACCTAGCTGCCCCCTCTATTTTAATTTTTAAAGAATTATTTTCTTCATTTACTTTTTGTAATTCCTTTTTCATTTGGTCAAATCTGTTCCTTAGGTAATATTTTCCCCACTAATTTTTTTGTAGTTTTATATTATTCTTTTGTTTCTTTTTCATGGTTCTCTTGCATCACTTCCAATCTTTCCTCAACCTCTCTAATTTGATTTTCAAAGTCCATTTTAAGCTCTTCCAGGAAGAATTTATTTTGGGCCTGAGATCAATTTGTACTTCTTGTTGAAGTTTCACTTGTAGTCATTTTGTTACTGCCCTCTATATTTGTTTCTTCAGATTTCCTTTTATTGAAGTACGCTGTCAATAGTCAAACTTTTTTCATTGTTGTTTTTCATTATTTTTTTACTCATTTTGTATCAGTCAAGCCCTAGAGGAGTGATCCCTTTGGTCTTCAGGCCCTATGGTGGCAACCTGCTGCTGGATTGTTATGGTAACCTGTTACACTGTTAACAGGCCCTTGAATAGTAATTTTTTTTGGTGATCTGATAAATCCTGGGGCTGATTTAGCCTGGAATAGTCTTTCTGCTGGGAGGTCATGGGGTGGGACTCTGTTGCTGACACTGCTTGGGCAGAGCTTCACTACTGTTCAGCAGGCTCTGAGGTCTGTGTAGGCCTCTGCTGTGAGCTCGAGGCTCTTTCTGTTGCTGCTGCTCCTGGACCTCATTCCCTCCTACTTAGGTAAGAGAGACCTTTCCTGCTAGTGGCTAGGTAGATTATTTTCTGTTCCTTGGTGAGTTCAGAGGCAGTTTTATGTCAGTTTAGAGGGGAAATCTGGGAGAGTACCAGTGAGTTTCTTCCTCACCTCAGCTATATTGGCTTCAGAACTCTAGAAAATGTAAAAATTTAACTTAAAAGTGTGTCATACATACACTCCCCCAACCCCCATTCAATAGTAGTTGTTAAACATTTACCAGCACATCCATGATGACTCAACATCATGCCACTATTCTTCTATGTCCACTTACCTGCTCAAAATTATGCGCCATAATTGTCCTATACCTTTTGATTTTAATATATTCATTTTTCTCTTTGGTGTTGACACCCCCTCCTTCAGTGCAGATTGCAACTCAATCTTTCTTTTTTTTAAAGTGAGGCACTTGGGGTTAAGTGGACTTGCCCAGGGTCACACAGCTAGTCTCAAGTATTTGATGCCAGATTTGAACTCAGGTCTTCCTGAATCCAGGGCCAGTGCTCTATCCACTGTGCCACCTAGCTGCCCCAAATGTATTATCATAAAATCTATTTCTAATTATAACTCATGGATATTTTAGAGACAATGTCTCATTCAAGACCCTTTCTTTTCTTTTTTCTTTTTTTTTTGTGGGGCAATGAGGGTAAAGTGACTTGTCCAAGGTCACACAGCTAGTAAGTGTCAAGTGTCTGAGGTCGAATTTGAACTCAGGTTCTCCTGAATCCAGGGCCCCTGCATTATCCACTGCCCCACCTAGCTTCCCCTGCAACTCATTCTTGCCTGGTCATCCTCGTCCATGATCTTCCATGGATTTCCCTCAGCCCCCCAAAAAAACAAACAAAACTATCTTCCCAACTACTAGAGACCTCTCTCTAGGTATTTTCATACTTGGTGAGTTACAATGCACTATTGGCTTTTCCTTATGTTATCCTTTGCTTTTGTTTGCTCTCTCTTTGTCCATTATTCTTTCATATATGACAACCCTTTCTCTCCACTTTATAAGGCCTAAAATTCTAGCTGTGATGTTTAAAATCTAATGTGTGATTGCCTTAAATTAGAAAAGCTTTAGCACCAATCTTTGGGCATTAAGCATTTATTAAAGTATATTAGGAGTTAGCAAAGAGAGAGAGAGAGAAAAAACAGCCTTCATCTAGCTATCTAAGAGAAAGAGAGTGTTCCTCCTGCTCACAGCCAGTTCCTGACCGAGAAGACCACACTCCTTTGCTGCTTCTCCCAGAAGCCCCCTGTGAAACAGGAAGCAGGGCTGTGCACACACATAGCTCCAAGCTAATTGGCTAATTGGCTGGTAACTTTGATTGACATGACCCATGGCATTTCTATATAAGTGTGTTTTAAGGTTCTTTTTCATGGACTCTTCACAACAACCCTTTCAAGTAGCTTTTATCATTATCTCTATTTTACAGGTCAGGAAACAGAGGCTGAGAGAATTTGAGTGAGCCTGTCCAGGGTCATACAATTAGTAAATGTCTGAAGCAGGATTTAAATTTGTCTTCCTGGCTCTGTACCCGCAGGTCTAACCATTGTACCATCCATTTATCCATAATAGATTTTTGGAAAACAAGTTTTCCTGTTCATGGACAAGAATCTACTCTTCTTTCAGAGTCAGTGGAGGGAACTTTGATTTCTGATTTAATTATACTTTAATGAGAAATCTGCTGTATAAATAACAATAGTAAATATTTATATAATGCTTCCCATATGCCAGGTACTATGTAAGCACTTTATAACTATTGTCTCATTTGATTCTCCCTCACAACCCCTGGCAGGCTGGTGCTATATTATCTCCATTTCAAAGACAAGGAAACTGAAGAAAACAGAAGTTAACTGTCTTAACTAGGATCTTACAGCTATTGTAAGACATGGGGTTTGAACTTAGATCTTCCTGATTCCAGGTCAAGCACTCTATCCACTGCATCACTTAGCACATAATACTGTGCTAGGTGGTTGGGGGAATTTAGTCTAGATAGAATGAAGTCATTATTCTGAGGAAATAATGTGGAAGATTAGATATATGAACAAAATAATGTCATACAAATGCCATACATATACATTGTTTTTATTGCTCAGGAATTTTAGTTGTGATCTACCCTTTGTGACCCTATTTGAGGTTTTCTTTGCAAAGATACTGAAGTGGTTTGCCAATTCCTTCTCCAGCACATTTTACAGATGAGGAAACTGAGGCAAACAGAGTTAAGTGACTTGCTCAATGTCACACAACTACTAAGTGTCTGAGGCTGGATTTGAATTCAGGTCTTTCTGACTCCAGGCCTGGCACTCTACCCACTACACCACTTAATCTGACCTATGTACACTACTATAAAAATGTACATATGACCTGCTTATACACATACAAAATGCTGAGAGTTCATAGAATACTTTAGTGGAAATAACACTAATTTCAAAAGACCATTGAATTTATATACTTTTTGACTTGTTGATTATCCCCTTTTTAGAGTCTGAAGGCCTCTTTAAGGTCATCTAGTCCAACTTTCTCAATTGAAAGACTGAAGCCCAGAAAGTTTAAGAAACTTTATCCAGGTCACAGAGGTTGTAATTAGAAGAGCTGGGATTGAAATCTTGGTTCCCTGGGGGAGCTGGGTAGGTTAGAAAATTCCAGGCTCTCTACATTTCCTCCACAACAGATAGAACATTGCCTCAAAATTAATTGAGTTATAAAACATAAAGGTATAAAGTAGTTGTCCTCTTGAGACAATTTAGGAGGACCTCAGGAAAGATATGACATTCAGGGGATGAGGGGTCTGGCCTGGGCAAAGTGCAAAAACCTTTAGGCTAACTCCCATGAATCAACAAGGACCTGGGACTTTTTTTTTTTTTTAAAGCAAAGGCATGTAATGAAATGGTCCTGGCATCTTTGACACAAAAAACAATACTGAGTATCTTCCACCAATGGACAATTAAGCCCACAAACTCTGGGAATAGCAATTCCTTGCCCAGACAAGCTCACAGACATTATTCAAGGGGGCAATCCTTGTGGAGATGTGACCTAATGATTTCCTCTGCAGGTGCTGTAACCCCTGCCTCCTCAGCAGTCACAAATATAGACCCAGAAAAGAAAGTCCTCACCATCAAAAAAGTCCTTGGCACTGTCAAAATGTTCCCTAGCAGAAAAGATAGGATTTTATTAGGATTATAGAATTTTATAGGGAATAACAGCAAAGATGCTTTGTCATGTGCTTTGTTGTTGTACCCTAAGGACCACTTGACCTTTCCATCTGATTTGCAGAAATCTCCTATGTGTGTTCCCATCCTATTAGAATGTGAGCTCCTTGAAGGAAGGACTGAATATTTTCCCTTTCTATTTGTCTTTCCAGGGTTTAGTGCTATGCTTTGAACATGGTAAGAGTTTAACAAATAATTATTTTCCATTCATTCATTCATTCATTCATTCATTCATTCATTCATTTCATCTTAGCATTCCCTGACATTAGCCCTGTAATTTTGATTCTTCATTACTGTTGTACAGCCAGGTAATTTCTTCAGAGTCCAGTTTTATCAGAGACATAGGGTCCTGGAAAAGCATTGAAAAATCTCCCACTTTACAAAGATTTTTTTTTTTTTAAGAAAGAGGGTAAGGAGGAATCATATAGGTCAAGGCCTCTTTTCTTGATTTTCAGCAAATATTTGTTACTCTTTTTGGTTGATGGAGAAACTCCAAAAGGGAATAACTGTTTATTCCTTCATCATTTATTCTGCAAATAGGCTTTTGGTAAAGGATCTGTGGTGGATATTCTGGGTGCAGTGGAAATATTTCTGGCCTAGGAATTAGAACAACTTAATTTGAATTCAAGGCATACCATTTATTACTTATGTCACATTAGGCTATTCACTCAACCTCTGGGCCTTGGTTTCCACATCTGTAAAATGAGAAAGATGGATAAGATGGCCTTTCATTCTCCTTGAAATTCTAAATATATGACAGTAGGATCCCTTTGTAATCTCCCCAGTACCCTTCCTGGCCAATTATATATAAAGTGGAAAGTATCTGTTATCCAAACACTTATTTTTAAAATATGTTAATGATATTCTGTATGTAAAATGAACTAGCAATTATAATAAATCATGTATCACCATTTAAAATGTAGTTTCTTCCCAACAACCCTGCAAGAGAAGTAGTGCTGCTATTGTTACCTCCATTATATGGATGACAAAACAGTTTTCCAGAAGCAAAGAGATTTGTTCATGGTCACTTGGGGACTAAATATTGATTGGAACCTAGACGTCAATCTAAATTTTCAGACCTCTGTTCAGTGCTCTTTTCACCATACACACTATAGTGTGGCCATTAAAAATCTGCCTCACTTGCAGAAATAACTGTTTGGTCTTTTGGGAGTCTGTGGAACACATGTTCCTATCATCATTTAGTGAAAAGATGACTTTGGCTTCTTTAAACACACACATATACCTTGGCTCTCTGGGTATATAATATTAAAAGGCAGATGTTGCAAATGATATGACAATTCACTGGAATGAAGCTGTATTTACAGATTACCAAAGTAGCTTAATTACTGATTTAGAGCTGGAAGGGTTCTTGGAGGTCATCTAATAAAAAGCTACTTAATCTGTGGGTTGTGACCCCATATGGGGTTATGTACCTGAATGTGAGAGGTCATGAAAAATTTGGCAGTGCATGTTTGATCTATATAACTATTTTACATACCTATATACTTGGGGTAACAAAATTTTCTTAGGGGCAAAGGGGTGACAAATGGAAAAATTTTAAGAAACCTTGACCTAACCTGCTTGGGGTGGTTGGATGGTGCAACAGATAGAACCCTGGGCCCAGAGTCAGGAAGACCTTACTTCAAATATGGCCTCAGTTACTGACTAGCTATTTGACTCTAGGTAAGTCGCATAACCTTTGCTTGCCTCAGTTTCCTCATCTGTAAAATAATAGCATATTTGCCAGGGTTGTTGTAAGGATCGAATGAGATAATACATATAAAATGCTTAGCATAGCGCCAGGCATATAGCAAGTTCTTTATAAATGTTAGCTATTATTAATCCAAATTTCTAATTTTACAAATAAGGAAACTCAAGTCCATCATTCAAATGATTTCCCATGGTCATCCAGATATTAAAAGGAAAAGTCAGGATTCCAACTCATGTCTTCTTGACTACAAACTAAATATTCATTCAATTATACCACAATCTGATTCTGCATTCAAACCTAGGTTTTCTTTATTCTAAATCCAACACTGTGTTTGAGAGGAAGGGGTAAATGGTGGAAATAACACTAAATTTGGAGTCAGAAGATGTAGATTAAAATCCTGCTTCTGCAGAGTTCCTTCTGTGTAAGTTCCTTCATTTCTATAGGCACTGAGATCTTTATCTTGAAGATGGGTTGGTTGCACCTGAATATCTCTAAGGTCCATTACAGTTCTAAGTCCTATAACTCTATTAATGTATGATGTGAAGGTCATAGAACCAGAGGTGGAAGGTACCTCAGAGGCCAACTAGTTCAGACAAAGATGCTGTAAAGAATTAATTGTTGGGGCGGAGCCAAGATGGCGGAGGAGAGGCTGTGACTCCCACAAGCTCCAGATAAACCTGTCCATTCACGCCCAAATAATGCGGTAAAAATCAAAACCCAGAACAGCCTAATGCACATAAGAACAGAGTGAGACTGTTTCTCCGCAAAAGAGGGCAATTCTGATCACCTACTGATCAGGCTGAACAGCTCAGCGCGCAGTCTGGACCCAGCCAGGAACAGTGCTTCCAGCACATGTCAGAGTCTTCAGCACCAGCAGCTTCTGAAGCTCCGATCATGGACCGGTGAGGGTGTTTGGAGGTAGACCGGGGTGAAGTGGAGGCAGTATCTACTGGAGTTGGGGCAAAGCACCCTGGGTCTGAACCAGTGGGGTGAATCCAGTGGTGGTGGCCCAGTGGGGGAGGGGTAAAAGCACGCCAAGCTTCCGACCATAGAGAATCAGAGCTCAATCAAACTTCTGTTTCCGGGTCAAAGAGAAAGCGGCTGTGATTACTCACAAGCCAGGCAGGCTGAGAAGAAGCCCAAACACCCCCTGGGCCACGCTGTAGCACAAACGGTGTGTCCGGGAAGCAGCGCTACACTTTAAGGAGTAAAAAGCAAGAAACCAGTATGCCAGCATGAGTAGGCATGAGATAAACAGAAGACCATTGAAAACTTCTTTGGGGAAAGGTGGACCACAATACATCCTCAGAAGAAGAAGATAATAATAGGGTCAAAGCTCCAACATCCAAAGTTTCCAAGAAAAATATGAACTGGTCTCAGGCCATGGAAGCTCTCAAAGGGACTTTGAAGAGAAAGTAGGAGAGATAGAACGAAGATGTAGAGAAAGAGAGGAAGGAATGGAAAGAGAAATGAGAGCAATGCAGGAGAGTCATGAGAAAAAAGTCAACCGTTTGAAAAGCCAAATGGGAAAGGAGATTAAAAAACTGTCTGCTGAAATAATTGCCTAAGAATTACGGATTGAACAAATGGAAGCTAGTGACCTTTTGAGAAACCAAGAACCAGATAAAGCAAAATCCAATTGAATGAAAAAATAGAGGGCAATGTGAAATATCTCCTTGGAAAAACAGCTGACCTAGAAAATAAATCTAGGAGAGATAATTTGAAAATCATTGGACTACCTGAAAACCATGACCAAAACAAGAGTTTAGACACCATCCTCCAAGAGATTGTGAGGGAAAATTGCCCTGATATTCTAGAAGCAGAAGCTAAAATAGAAATTGAAAGAATTAATTGTTGTTTGAGGTTTTTATGTTTTGGTGCGCACTGGTCTGGGGCTCCGCAAACTGCATGGTGCTCCACCCACTGGTTGTAGCCTTTGCCATGGCTCTGGCAAATTATCACCACTCACCAAATTATAATGATCGGAAACCTAGTGAGGGCAGTCATGTGACTGTCAGAGCTGCAATCCCATTGGCTGGGGCTGTGTGGGGTTTTTCTGGGATTGGGGGAGGAGAATTGGACATTCTAGCTGGACGCTGGAACGACAAGAGGTCTACTGCTTATTCTCTGCTGATTCCTGGGCGGTGGTATCTTTTAAGGTTGTATAATTTCCCTTTCCCCATTTTATTTCCTTTCCCTTGATCCTACTGGTCCTGTTTTTGTTTTTGTTTTTTTTAAGTTCGTTCTTGTTAAAATAAATCCTGTTCTGTTTTGAGGGAGGCTGCCTGTCTCCTTCCTTGCCCCAATATTGCGGCAAGCCACTTACCTAACACTTCCCAATTAAAAATTGGTCCCCACAATGCAAAGAGATCCAGTTTTTTCCAAGGTCACACAAGTACTATGTTTAAATTCAGGTGCATTGGTTCAACACTCCAAATTCAGTCCTCTTTCAACTTTACACTGCCCTCTAAGATCCCTTCCAGTTCTCAAATCCATGACCCTATGATACCGTGATCCAATGCTTCCTCATGCTAAGATTCAAGTGACAATGGTGAGTACTCAGTATCATTTGGGGGGCTATTATAATTATTCATTAATTTTTTTCATTCGCTATTCATTTGATAATAATAGTTAGCAATAACTTCATAAATATAATATCATTTTATCCTAACAATAATACTAGGAAGTAGGTGTTATTATCCCCATTTTACAGGCAAGAAAGTGAAGCAGACAGTGGTTAAATGACTCCACCTAGGGTCACATAGCTAGTAAGTGTCTGTGGCAGGTATTAAATTCAGGTCTTCTTGACTATAGGTCCAGGGTTGTATCCACTGTGCTAACTAGTTGTACCTTCTGGATGTTAGGGATACATTTTTATGTGAATTTGTAAGTAGAGTTACAAATTTATAAAAATTCCACACTTGTAATTAAAAGTTATAAATTTACTTGAACAAAAATTTGTGCATTCTAATAGTTTATATTTTACTAAGGAGATACAAGTAGGCAGAGTTAAATAATATGCTTTAAGAAGCATATATTTCCAATAGGACAATAGGGAAAATTACATGAAGTGTGTATCATATCTCTTTTGAAACTTCCAGTAATTCAAGAGATCTATGTGACACAGTTCTAAAAGTATTTTTTTACTTTAAGATGAAGCAAACCCTCTCACTGGCCAAAGAGCAAGAAGAAAGGATGATTCTGTGGACCTGCCCTCTTCTCTCTTTTCCACAGATGCTTCAAGTATCATTATGTATTTCAAATTCCTTGGAGGCATAGTCTTCTCTACCTTGGGAGTATGATGTCTGCTTCTTTGTGGTAGCAAGAGCAGAGGTTCATGTAAGTGAGCTTGAGCTTTGTTCTGGCTAGTACCTTTAACCCTTGCCATTTCTTTCCCAGGTTGTAGAAGACGGGGTAGCGTGGGAACGAGGTAGATATGTCATTGTTTAGAGGTTAGCTTGTGAATCTGACAGGTCAGAAGACCCTGAGTTCATTTAATGCCAGAGGTGTCCACTTTACATCCACCACAGTGCTTCTTAGAGGAGAACATAATCACTGGCAGAAGGATGTCTAATCTTTGTCAGTTTGCCAGAAGTTAAGGACCTAGAGGAAACTGTTTGGAACAGTGAATAACCAAGGTGAAAATGTGAAAAAGCAAAGTTAGAGTTCCACAAAACTGATATGTTTGAATTGTTTTAAATTTTAATCTCTTGAAAGAATATAACAATAGTTATTACTGATGCCTTCTTAAGGGTTTCTTTCTATTGTGCCCATATTTGTGGTTAACATTTAAAAATAATTTGTGTAGAGCCAAATATACAATTGTTCTGTAACTAATCTATATTGAACATAGAATACTCTTCTATAGCTCTCTTTTTGGGGCCTTGGAGACCCTATAATCTACCAAAATCTAAACTTCAAGATTTTCCCCCAGTGCTTTGGAAGGTAAGGGTATAAAGAGCAAATATGATTTAAAATTTTTATTTTTTATTTTTTTTAAGTGAGGCAATTGGGGTTTAAGTGACTTGCCCAGGGTCACACAGCTAGTAAGTGTTATGTGTCTGAGGCCAGATTTGAACTCAAGTACTCCTGACTCCAGGGCGGTGCTCTATCCACTGCACCACCTAGCGGCCCGCAAATAGATTTTTAAAAAGTAGTCTGATCCCTCTGTTAAGTCAACCTCTCCCAGGAATGAACTTCTCAGGACTGATCCAAAGAAGAAAGAAGTTCCCTTGGTGGAAAGAGAGATAGCACAATACCCCAAATCCTACTCTAACTGCCAAGTGCAATCACCAGTTCATCTGAATGGAGAAGACTACTTCTCTCCAATTCCTTCAGGTAGTCATGGAGCTACATGATATAAATGGAAAAGTGAAGGAAGGAGAGAGATTAAGGGTAGGTTCAATACTTTTAAAATCCCACAGTCTGGGGCAGCTAGGTGGCACAGTGGATAAAGCACCAGCCCTGGTTTCAGGAGGACCTGAGTTCAAATCTGGCCTTAGATACTTGACACTTACTAGTTGTGTGTCCCTGGGCTAGTCACTTAACCCTCATTGCCCCACCAAATAAATAAATAAATAAAAATCCCACAGTCAGTAGCACTTCCTTGTCAATTACTAATGAGGAAATCATTTAACTTCATGTCATGCACTTTCAATATCTTTGTTTTTTAAATTAATTCTATTACTATATCAGTTTGGTTAAGCACTATCATTATTTATTAATATTATATACTAATAAGGATTGAGTACATGGTCTCTCTCACTCTCATGGTTTCAGATCACCAGACCTGTGCTATCCTAAGAAGAAAGAGCCAAGAGGCAAGAATGCATGCCGAGAGAGAGAGAGAGAGAGGAGACGAGAGGAGAGAGAGGAGAGAGAGAGGGAGAGAGAGGAGGAGCGCTCATTGCCTCTTCCAAGGGTTTTTATCCTCTTCTGATAGAGCCGGGTCATTATAGATTGATCAAAGCTAAGTGGTTAGCATCTTTCAATTCCAATGGTTAACGAGTTGAGGATGGTCTACATGAAAATTAATTTCTACAGATGACATCTGGACAAAGAATGTTAAAAGACCCTTGCAGAAGGGCAAAGGCAAGTCCATTATCTAGGTATTGTTTGATCCCATCAGTCTTTCACTGATCAGACAAAAGAATTTATCTCCATTTCTGTTTTTCTCTTGGGCTTGTCCCAAATAAGGTTTGAAATTTCTGGGGTGAGGGGGAGAAAGGATTGAGAAGCTGATCTCTGGGTTGTCCTAGAAATTCATTGTATATATTTATTTTTTTAATATATGGAACAGACATACATATCCCTGAAGTCCCTGGATATTTCTAGGGGGAGCTCTGACACCCCCAGTACTTAGTATGATGCCTGGTACCAAGTGAGTATTTAATAAATTCTTGTGACACTAAATAGGGTGGTACCTGTAAGACCTCATCCCTTATTGATCTTCCAGAGGATGAGTAGCCTACTATATCTATCAAATGCATACAAAGTATTTTCTTAGAAGAGGAGGCCATTAAATCTGGAAGCGATTTAGGAAAGGTCACTTGAGGGAGTTAGCCTTGAACTAATCTGTTTAAATAGAATTATGCGTTCAGTGAGGCAGAGGTAAGAAGAGACAGCATTCTACACATGAGAGACAGCCTGAGAAAATGCATATTTGAGGGAGATGGAATGCTATGTATAGAGAGTACGGAAATAGTACAAGTGTTTCAGGACTGGTCTGTGAAAGAAAAAAAATTACATACATACATACATATATATGTATATGTGTGTGTGTGTGTGTGTGTGTGTATGGGGGGGGAGAGAGAGAGAGAGAAGAGGGGAGAGAGAGGAGAGAGAGAGAGAGAGAGGAGAGAGAGAGAACCAGAATGCACATGACTGCCAAACTTAGGAGTTTGTATTTTATTTTAGAGTCCTTAAGAAGCCTCTTCAAGTTTCTTGAGTAGGAGAAAGACACAGGTACAACTGTGCTTTAGAAATATATTTTTGGAAGCTAAGTGGATAATAATTGCAGAAATGTGAACTGGATTGAGGCGAATCCAATCAGTGAATCAGTGCAATGGTCCAGATAATAAATCATATATGGGTCTGAACAGAGTGTGGTGGGAATGGCAGAGGAGACAAATATGGAAGTATTGAGGAGGTGGAATCAGTTTTCCTCTTTCATCCATGTGTAACTGAAAAGATCAGGATGATTTTCTGTCAAAACAATTCTATATTAATATATGTAAATTATTGAATTAAATATACTATACGATAGATAAAAATATTATTTGGAAGCAAGATATAAGGAATACAAATCCTAGAAATATAACAGAACTTGTTATATTAAAAACATTTTAAATCAAATAGGGTTGTTTAGTAACTCTTCCAATACAGACAATCTAGTCTACCTCTAAACAATTATATATCAGTTACTCTTCTATCTGCTTGCTTGCAAAGGATTGCATTTAGCAAACAATGGTCTGAAACTTATCTCTGATGTTGAGATGAGCTTTTAGTTAGGTACCTAATTTAAATGAAACTTATGAGTACTTTAAGATTTCTCTGTCCTGAATTCCCCTTTCTCTGTATTTAATTCTTGAAGTTTCCATTCATGTTCAAAGTAAGAGACTTAATATAGTTTTCATATGACTTACTCCAAATGAATTGCAATTTCTAAAGAAAATTTGTTCATATTTCAAGTATTCTCACTCTGATCAAGAAGGGGCCATTATATATTAATGATAGTCATAATTACATTTCTATACCACTACAAATACTTTTTTACTTACTTTTAATTTCATATCCATCCTCACAAGAACCCTGGAAAGTAGGTGCTACTATTATCCCAATTTTAAAAAGGAAGAAAAAAAAACTGAGACATATTAATTGACTTACTCAGCATCACAATCTAGTAAATATCTGAGCACAGACATTACACTCAGGTCTTCCTGACTACATCCTAATGTGGCACTGACTACCCTGGCTCCCACTGCATGAAGGCCATACTGGATATATTTCACTCCCCCCTCAGGTTATCTGGAACCATTAATGGGGACTCTGCTACTGGCTCTAAGCTCCCAGTGGTGATGTTCCCTCAAGTGAAGTCACTATCAGATAGGTTTTATAAAGGGATATTTATTTCAAATATAAAATAACAAATACATAAACATACTTCACAATATGTGGAAGTCATAATTCTCCTTTATTTCCCCCCTCCTCATCTCATCCCCACCCAACTCTCCCCATACCAACTTAGTGTCTGGGGAAGGAAATGGAATTAGGTTCATAACCTAGGTCAGTTCCTATATAGCACATCCCAGTTTCTAATCCAAAGCCCCTCTTTAGGTTCAAATAAGGTATTTTTGGCTATAGATAGAGATATATAGATAAACACACACATATATACATATAGATACATACCCATACCCATTCTCACAGCATACATGTGTGCATATGTATGCATACATATATATATATATATTCACATAAATATAAACACATACACAAACATATACCTACATGTGCATATTGGCAAACTCTAATTGGAAGAGATAAAATACAAAACAACGTTTGCCTTCGGGAAAATAGAAAGGTGTGGAAGTTCTAAGGGTTCATCAGTAGATGGCTCAGGGGTTCTTAGGTGAGTGGGTGAGGATATAAACACAGATTGTTATTCTAGGGCATAGAGCCAGATCAAATGATAAAGCCCTAGATATATCTTCCCATCTCACTTTTTAAATAAATTATATTGACTTTTTTGTTTTTATTTACAACATTTATAGTTTACATCCACTCTGTGAGAGAGCACTTGTAAAAAAGTAAAATGATTAAATAAAATAACAACACAATGACCCTCATGTCCTCCATCTCACAGGAAGAATAATTAGTGACCCATTCTCATCCAGCTATTTGAACAGTCAAGTAGTTTATAAAGCTTTTTAGGTATTTCGGGGCCAGGGAAGGAGAAGAAAGGGGAAAAATAAAAGGGTGAAGGTACCTTTAGTAGGGCAGATCTTTCTGTTTAGCTACTTACAAACACATCTACTGCGCACTCTCCAAATAGGAAGGATTATATTGCTCTTACTGAATTGAGGCCAATATATATCTTCCTAATATTATGCCTTTGAGTTGGAAAGAAATGAAAGTAAAATAGGAAGGCAAAGGACTGATAACAGACTTTTGTTACATTATTTGCATAGATTAGCAAGAGCCAGGTATTAGGTTGATGGTAACTAGGAAGAAGAAGTTCAGTGTTCAGACTAGAAGGGAGGCCTTGTATCAAGATAAATAAGCCAAAAGCAGAGCAATCAGTGTTGTGTCCTTCCTTCCTTCCTTCCTTCCTTCCTTCCTTCCTTCCTTCCTTCCTTCCTTCCTTCCTTCCTTCCTTCCTTCCTTCCTTCCTTCCTTCCTTCCTTCCTTCCTTCCTTCCTTCCTTCCTTCCTTCCTTCCTTCCTTCCCTTCCTTCCCTTCCTTCCTTCCTTCCTTCCCTTCCTTCCTTCCCTTCCTTTCCTTCCCTTCCATTCCCTCTCCTCTCCTAATTTCTTTTCTTTTTTCTTTTCTTTCTTTTCTTTTATCTCTTCTCTTCTCTTTTCTTTTTCTTTAGCAAAAAAGTTGATTTATTCACCACAACACAAAAGTACACAATTCTCATTGTTCATATAATATACCCTTCATCAAAAAGAACAGGCCACTTGGTACAGGCAGTGCTTCCCCAGGTGATCTGGGTATACACACACACACACTTTTCAAATTAAGATATCTGGCAGATAAGTCATCTAAAATGCACAGTAGGTAGAAACAATCGCTCAATGTTAAACATTACAGGTGGATCAATTTTTTCCTTCTTTAAATTAAAAAAGCCAGTTATTTATTTCAAGTCAAGAAGAACTGAGTTCCATTCCTGGCCTATATACTAGCTATGTGACCTTGGGAAGTTACTTAACCTCTCTCAGTTTCAGTTTCCTCATCTGTAAAACAGAGACAATATTAGCACCTACCTCACAAAGTTACAAAAGACAAATAATATATAAAGTGCTTTACAAACTATAATAAGCATTGCATTAGTGCTAGCTGCTATTACTCATAAAAACCACCACCACCACCACCAAAATAATAATAAAAAAATTGTGGACATATAGATGACCTGCCCAGGAATACTAGCCTGGAAAGTTCCTGAAATGTTCATGAATCAATTTAACAACTGAGTCAGTTTATCCCTTGCTAAGGTTTACTTTCTATTTTGATGAGTACTTTACTTTAGAATTAATGATGTCTCTTTCATAAGGTATGGGTACTGATTTGCCCTTTAGTATATCATTTGCAGATGATTAATATCCTATTCATGCTGATGTGAACTATATTCTTGGACTTTTTTTTTAATGAAGGAGCAATTGAGACCCATGAATGGCAAAGAGAAGCAAATCCAGTCTGACAGAGTCTGATTACCTGAAAGGAAACCTGTATAGATATGCAGGCTGACCAAATTATTCTTCCCTTCTTCTCCCTGCTGTCCAACCAAAAGTCACAGGTATCAGACAACCATGTAAACTTAGATCTGACAGTAGTCAGAAGCAGTGGTTGAATTAATGGAGTAGTGGCAAATTCCTGGACTAAGTCTCCTGGAGTAGGACTCAGGAAAGAAATTATTTTTTTTCTTTTGACAATAAATATTTTTATTTAAAGCTTTGAGTTCCCAATTCTATCCACCCTTTCCTCCCATTATATATGTGAAATTATGTAAAACATTACCATATTAGTTATTTTATATAAGAAAACTAGAATAAAAGAAAAAATGAAAGAGTGAAAAATAGCATGCTTCAGTCTGTGTTCAATCAATATCAATTCTTTCTCTGGAGGTGGATAGTATGCTTCATCATTATTCCTTTAGGATTGTCCTGGATCATTGTATTGCTGAGAATAGTTGTCATTCATAGTTCATTGAATAATATTGCTGTTATTGTGTACAACATTCGTTTGGTTCTGTTCACTTCACTATACATCAGTTCACATAAATCTTTCCAGGTTTTTCTGAAATCATCTTGTTTTTCATTTCTTATAGGACAATAATATTCCATTACAATCATATACCACAGCTTGTTTATCCATTCCCCATTTGATAGGCATTCCTTTGGTTTCTAATTCTTAGCTACCACAAAAAGAGCTGCTGTAAATATTTTAGTACAAATGTATCTTTTTTTCTTCTCTTTTTTTGGGATGTCTTTGGGATACAAACCTAGCAGTGGTATTTCTTGATCAGAGAGTATACACATTTTTATACCTTTTGGGGTATAGTTCCAAGTTACTCTCCAGAATGTTTGGATCAGTTCACAACTTCACCAATAATGGATTACCATCCCAGTTAGAAAAGAAATTCTTAAACAAACTCAGAGGAGGAGTGTTGGATAACACTGAGTTCTCATACAGCTTTGGAGAAGGAGGGAAACATGTTTTGACTGTATATGGTTGTAGGTCTGAGTCCTTTGTATTTTTTTTTAGTGACCTAAATCTTGTTCTGTATTTCGTGGATTCTCTGCCTGGAGCTTACATGGGAACTAAGGACCCATTTTCTTTTTTATTGAGGACACTTAGAAATGAAATAATTGTGGGGTTTCTAGGAGGAAATCCTGAGTGGAGAATAAAGCAGAGTATGATTATGTGAGAAGGCCCCTGTGGATGAACCTTACATACATAATGCAGGAACTTTGGTTCTGGGCCAGGGGTTACATATAATATTTTATTCAAAATACTGAGTGCAAAGGAGAAGAATTTTATTTTTAAAGCATTGAAAGTGAACTGCCAAAGTCTACTGATTCACTTTTCAACGGGGCAGAAATCCTCAAGTAGGAAGCTGAATGAAACAGAGCAGGCCATGTTATGGTATCTTTGTTATTTTTCTTTTAGTTCCAGGAATTTGGAGATTCAAAGATGCATGCAATAGAAAAAGAGAAAAAAAGTTACTTTTTGGTGACTATACAACTGGAAATGCAGGAAAAGGTTGAAGGTAGTTTTTATTCCAACTGAATCAGTCAAATCCTCATTTAATTAAGTTTGATTAACATCTGTTCTGCTGGCTTTTAAATACAAACATTTTTTTGGTGGGTTGAATGAACAAATCCCCAATTTTTAAGCATGTATTATTTATAGTCCAATAGTCTTATTCCTAAAATCCTAATTTATTACTGCATATTTAAATCTGTCCTTCAACATTCATACTATTCTTTTTAAAGTTAATCCTAATGCTAATAAAGTTTATGTAAATAAATGCTTGATTTTGCTTTCATATTTGTTCAAAATAAGTCTTATTTCTGGTTCAGTATATGATCAAAATTCAGATCCTACTAATTGCATTCTGCCTTTCAATAGATACTATTACACACACACACATAAAGATCATATATCAGTAGCTATACTTGTCAGTTTCCTACATAGTATGAACATTTTTTATTTTTATTTTTAATTTTTCCCAATTACATGTTAATATTTTTATTTGAATTCCAAATTTTTCCCCCTCCCATGACCACCAAGCAATCTGATATAGGTTATACATTACAATCATGTTAAACATAATTCCACATTAGTTATGTTTTAAGAGATGAATCAGAACAAAAGAAAAAAACACATAAAAAATAAACAAGAACAACGACAAAAATAGCAACAACGAAAGTGAAAATCGTGTGCTTCAATCATCATTCAGACTCCATAGTTCTTTTTCTGAATGTAGAGAGCATTTTCCACCATAAGTCTTTTGGGATTATCCTGGATCATTGTATTACTGAGAAGAGTTAAGTCTGTAACAGTAGTATGAACTTTTTTCTCTAAGGCATAATGAAGACTAAAATGATAGAGAAATATAAAGTAATATGATAAAGAACAATGAAACAATGGAGAAATATAAAGGTAATATAGGGTATTGTTCAACATGTAGAGAGAGAGACATGAAAGAAATATAGAGTACTGTTCAACACATGGAAGGAACCCTCTCACTGGAAATGTTCGGACTCTAGATTTTGTTGTTAATGATAGAATTTAACCTGATTCTCTAAGATGTAGATTGGAAATTATATTATGTTAAAACACAGGTGAAAGCCTCTCTCCCAAATTACACAGGTGAAGGAACTGTCTTTGTTGATAAAACAGAGTTGAAGATAGGATTTTGTCCTCCATGGCTTTAAAGTATGTGCTGTTATCCATTCTAAAGGCAATAAGCTATTTGATTTATACATGAAATAAGCATGCTATTCTATCATCTGTGATATTCATAGTAGATGGACTATTAATAAAATATCTTGCTCTTTTATCCTTATTTCATTCAACTACTTGGTTTTTGTTGTTATTTGTTGTTGTTGTTGTTGTTGTTGCTTTTTGTTTTTTCATGACATCTGGTGAGAGAGACTATGCTGTTAAGGGAGAAGGCCTTAGGGCCTCCACATGCTGAGGCCATATATCCCTAAGGAAAAAGCCTCAGTCCTTGGTCTTTCAATTCATCCTTTTCTAAGTAAATCAAGTAATATCTCAGATTTTGGGATTTTTAAAGGTCGGGACAGTTAGTTACAGGAAGCTGATATTCAAAATCCAAGCTGTGTTTTATGGCTAGCCCAGCATTGATGCCCCAAGGAACAAGGAGAGATCAAGAGCCTATAGACAATAAAAAATACATAGGATTACAAAGAAAATCATTTATATAGAAGAAAGTTGTGCTTTTTCCTATCCCCTTCCCCTAATCCTTGAAATACAATTTCTTTATGGGAGAAAAAAAAATCTCTCTCATTACTTAGATGACTAGGGATACTGAAATGAAGTACAGAACTGGTAAAATACCTTTTCCCCTATTTCCTTATATTCCCATTTCTACAAACTCTTTAGGAAGGAAAAACAATTCAGGCTTTTACTGGAAATAGGTTTCAGGGTGATTGGGAACTGTGATGATCTTGGAAAACTTTTCATGTTTTTATCAATCAGTCAAGGCCATATTAAGTACCTACTCTGTGCCAGGTGCTGTTCCAGGTGGTGGAGATACAAATACAAGAATGAAACTTTTCCCACAATAAAAACAAAAAACAAACAAACAGAAAACCCCAAACCTTACATTCTTATTATCTTCTACAGAATTGACTGCATTTAGTGACCTTTGGGAACATATTATATATCACTTGTTGCTATTATTTATCAAAGACTCATAAGATTTCAAGAAGGAAGGAGACCCTTAGCAATCAGTTAGTTTAATCCATGTACTGGATCTGTAATCAGAGGATTGGGTTCCAATCTTCCATTTGATGCTTACCTCATCTGTAAAATGTGGTAAAATAAGTTATCTCTGAGATCCAGTTTTTGGTTTTGAAAGCCCTTCATAACCTGTATCCTTTCTCTCTTTCCAGTTTTCTTACATATTACTCTACCTCCTAGCTCTACGCTTTGATCCTTTGATGCTGACCTACATGCCATTCCTCAAACAAGAAGACACTTTATCCGGTAATTCCACAGATTTTCAAAAGCTATCTCCAATGCCTCGAACTATTACCCTACTCATTGCTGCCACGTGGCTTCCCTAGTTTCTTTCAAATCAAGATACCTTTATTAGTCCTCTTTATTCTTAGTGCTTTCTCTCTAAGATAATCTCCAATTTATCCTGTATATATCTTGGTTTTATACTAATAGTTCTTTGCATGTTTTATTCCCCATACAATTGTGAGCTCCTTGAGAGCAGAATGATTTTTCTCGTTCTTTGTATCCCTAGCACTTAGCACAATGCAGGCATTGTATTTAATAAATACCTGTTAACTGAGTAAATTTATAACCATATGACCCATTATTTTACAGGTGAAAAACCTGAGGACCCAGAGAGGTGGTGTCTTATAAACATTTCATGTGTTTTTATTGCTTCAACTGACTGGAAAGTGTTTTCTGGGCAGGAATATGGTCCTGTACTTTTCATTCCTCAAAATGATTTTACTCCATGTTATGCGCACAGGAGGTGTTTAACATATAGAGTAATGAATTAGTGAAATTCTGGTAGAATCAGAGTAGCAGAAACATATCTTCACGTGTAATGGTCACACTTTTTTTTCAGTAAGTTCAAGAGAAGTATCAAAAGATAGATTCCTAGAATGGAGAAAAATAATGGTAAAAAGAAAATCTATTTGCCCTATTTTAAGAAGGAAGCTTCACATGTAATCGAAAGAAAAACAACATAAGGAACCCTTGTGAATTAATCAAATATCACTCACATTAAGGATAGCAATAAGTACTTTTATTTCTTTTGTACAATGTTTTGAATTAAAATGGATTTCACATGCCCTTTGCTGATTATACCTGAAGTGGTATTGAGGCTATTCAAAAGTCTTTTAAAGATTAAATGGAGGAATACTTGGGATGCACCCTAGGAGATGGAAGAGAAATATCATAAATCAGAAAAATATTGGCTAATATGTTAGGGAGAGCCACTGTCTGCCTATATGATTTTATTTGAGTAGTGAGAGAAGACTGCCCTTCCTTCCCAAATTAACTGTTCAAGGTACATCTTTTCAATTTGATCTAAGATTTTCAATTTTAGACTACTTTATTAGTTTGCTTTAAAGACAGTATTATATGTTTTTTTATATAGCAAACCAGGCAAAATGATTGTTACCTTAATGGAATACCTCTTTTCCATTAATGCATAAGCATGATAAACACACTAGCTTTCTTCCTCATGATGATTTAACTTCCCTCTGTTCCATTTCATCAAAGTTATTAGTTGCAGGGGGGCAGCTAGGTGGCACAGTGGATAGAGCACCGGCTCTGGATTCAGGAGGACCTGAGTTCAAATCTGGCCTCAGACACTTAACACTTACTAGCTATGTGACCCTGGGCAAGTCACTTAACCCCAATTGCCTCATCAAAAAAAAAAAGTTATTAGTTGCAATGATGGGGTGAAATGGATAACACAATGGACCTGGAGTCAGGAATATCTAAATTCAATTCCAGCCTTAGACATTTACTAGCTGTGTAATCAGGTATAAGTCACTTAACCTCAGATTCCTTATTTTCAGAGGGGATGATAATAACAGCTATACCCCAGTGTTGTGTGCACAAATGAGGTGATATTTGCAATGCATTTTATCAATTTTAAAGTGCTATAAAATAGTAACTATTATTATTCTTTTCTATTTTTTGATATATTAACTACATTTATTTCAACAACTAGAGGTAGTAGTGAATAGCGTGCTGGAGCACCAGTTCCTTGGTAGAGCAAAGGTTTTCATTAGGAATATAGGGATAATGTAGAATCTCAGAAAATTAGGAAGAAAAGCCACTAAAGAATCATTTATTAAATACCTATACTGGGATACAAAGGCAGAAACAGTTCCTGGCTTAAAGAGCTCACAATCTATTGGGAGAGACATTATGCCAACAACTATCTTTAAACAAGATTTATATGGAATAAATTGAAAATAACAGAGAAAGTACTAGCATTAAAGATGACCAAGAAAGACTTCTTACAGAAGCAGAAATTTTAAGGAAGTCTGGGGAGTTAGGAGGCAGATAGAAACAGGAAAAATAAGCATAAGAGACATCCAAAGAAAAGGCAGAGTTATTAGAGGTAACGTCTTGTTTGAGGAATAGCAAAGAGCTAGGTGTCAGTGGATCATAGAGTATAAGAAGACTGGAAAGATAGGAAGGGTATAGCTTGTGAAGGGCTTTAAAGGTCAAACAGAATTTTATAGTCATTCTTGGAGGTAATAGGGAGCCACTGGATTTTATTTAATTTGTGTGGGTTTGACATAGATCTGTCCTTTCAGAAAGGCACATTTGATAGATGAGTGGGGGATGAACTGAAGTGAAGAGAGGCAGGGAATCAACAGACTACTATCATAATGGTCCAATGTGAATAGATGAGGGCCAGCCAAGTTGATGAGGCAAGGCCCTATACCACTGGAGTGGCAGTGTCAGAGGAGAGAATGTGGTTTTTATGAGAGATTTTGGCAAGATAGAAACAAGATTTGGAAACGGATGTAATATGAGAGAGACACACAGAGAGAGAAAGAGACAGAGAGACAGGGAGACAGAGACAAAGAGAGAGACAGAGAGACAGGGAAACAGAGAGACAGAGACAGAGATGGATACAGAAAGACAGACACAGACAGAGATAGAGACAGAGACAGAGACAGAGAGTGAGGATAGCATTTAGGTTGTAAGCTTGGCTGATCGGGAGGATAATGGTACTCTTAATAATAGGAAAATTAGGAAGAGAAAAGGATTTTGGAGAAAAGGTAATGAAATCAGTTTTTTATATTTTGAGTTTAAGATGCTTATGGGACATCCAGTTTGAGATGTCCAGTAGAAATTTGGAAATGTTAAGCTAGAAGCCAAAAGAGAGGTTAGGGCCAGCAAAATAGATCTCAAAGTCATCTGTATGTGTATTTTAATGGAATTCATAAGAGCTGATGAGATCATCATGAAAGAAAATATTGAGGGAGAAAAGAATGAGGCCCAGCACAAAGTTTATTTTAATGTTGTATTTATTTGGAAAAATGTGATCGTTTGGAAAGGTTAATGTTATGACTCTGAGCCATAGGGTTAGGAGTCCTGTGAACCATTACTACTTTTTTGTTGGTTTTTTGTTGTTTTTTTGGGGGTGTGTGAGGCAAATGGGGTTAAGTGACTTGCCCAAGGTCACACAGCTAGTAAGTATTAAGTGTCTGAGGCCAGATTTGAACTCAGGTCCTCCTGAATCCAGGGCCGGTGCTTTATCCACTGTGCCACTTAGCTGCCCCCAAACCATTACTCTTAACATCATGTTTGAGGAAACTGATTGACATAGATGGGACAAATAATAATTTCAACCCGTGACAGATTACAAATAGGCAAATAGTAAAATTCACCTTGGGCTCAGTTGGGTATGCAACAGGTTTCCTTCAGAAGTATTGAGATACTCCTCAGTAGTTTTATTTTTTTTCAAATTGCCATCTTTTGGTTTAATATTGCCCAAATTTCCCATTTTGCTCCCTCCTCTTCTACCCACCCCTAGTTATCCTTTATACATTAACCATCTGGATGCAAGGGGCAGTGAGGTGGCAAAATAGATAGAGTGCCGGATCAGAAGTCATGAAGGCTCATCTCCTTGAATTCAAATCTGGCCTCAGATACTTACTAACTGTGTAATTCTGGACAAGTAACTTAATCCTGTTTGCCTTGTGTTTCCTCTGTAAAATTAACTGGAGAAGAAAATGGCAAACCCCTCTGCTATGTCTCCCAAGAAAATCCCAAATAGGGTCATGAAGAGTCAGACTGAAATGACTGAAGAACAACAATATCTGGAAATTAAGCCTTGTCAGGACTTTTGAAGAGCTTTTATTATGAAGGGGTTGAAATAAAAGACTTTTGAGGTCCCTTCCTCCCCTTTTTTCCAGGGAAATGGGGGTTAAGTGACTTGCCCAAGGTCACACAGCTAGTGTCAAGTGTCTGAGACTGGATTTGAACTCAGGTCCTCCTGAATCCAGGGCCAGTACTTTATCCACTGTGCCACCTAGCTGCCCCCTGGTCCCTTCCCTTTTGTTGATTCTGTGATTCAACATGGATAGCTGGGTAGTATAACAGATAGTGTGCTGGGCCTAGAGTCAGGAAGACTTGAGTTTAAATCTGACCTTAGAAACTTACTAACTGTGCAAGTCACTTAACCCTGTTTGCCTCAGTTTCTTCATCTCTAAAATAAGGTGGAGAAGAAAATAGAAAGCCACTCCAGTATCTTTGCAAAGAAACCCCGAAATGGGGTGAAGTCATGAAGAGTTGGACATTATTGAAACAATTCAACAACAACTATAATGATTCCACACAGTTCTAATATCTGAGAGATTGATACTCAGCAGTTTCTGCACATACCCTTTGATACAGCAATACCACTGCTATTTCTGTATCCCCCAAAAAGGTAAAAGAGCCTACATGTACAAAAATATTTATAGAAGTTCTTTTTGTGGTGGCAAATAATTGGAAGTTAAGGGGATGCCCATCAATTGGGAAATGGCTGGACAAGTTGTTATATATAAATATAATGGAATACTATTGTGCTATAGCACAATATATAAGTATAAGAAATGTCAAGCAAATGGATTCCAGAAAAACCTGGACTTACATGAACCAATGTTGGGTGAAGTAAGCAGAACCAGAAGAACAATGTAGACAGTAACAGGTACATTGTGTGATGATCAACTGTGATAGATTTAGCTCTTCTAAGCAATACAATAATCCAAGACAATTCCAAAGGACTCATGATGGAAAATGCTATCCACATCCTGAGGAAGAACTATGGATTCTAAATACGTATCAAAATATACAATTTTCACTTTTTTCTTTCTCATGATGTTTCACTTTTGTTCTGATTCTTCTTTCACATCATAATTAATGTGGAAATATGTTTAACATGATTGAACATGTATAACCTATATAATATTGCTTGCTATCTTAGGGAGGGGGAGAGAAAGGAGGAAGGGAAAAATTTTGAACTCAAAATCTTACAAAAATGAATGTTAAAAACTTTTTTTACATGTATTTGGAAAAAATACTATTATGGGCAAAAAAGATACTCATCAGTTTCTACCAATCATGCTCCTTTGTAGACAAGTACACGAAGTACCATATCAGCTAATAATACATTAATCAAAAAAAAGCACTAAGTGCCTGCTATGTGCTAGGGGATTAGGGGTTTGAAGATAAAAGTCACCATCCTCAAAGATGCTTATAGGCTTTGGGGAGGAAAAGATGTACATAATATAAGTGTAAACAAAACATACAGAGATAGTAAGTAGAGGCTTATTTTATAGTGATAAGTTTGGGAGGGAGGCACTGAAACCTAGGTGATCAGAAAAGGACTCACTAAGGAGGTAGCACTTGAGATGACCTTTGATAGAACTTAGGGATTCTAAGAGATGGAAGTAAGAAGGGAAGGCAATAAATCCTGTGCAAAGGCAAGGAGGTTAGAGATGGAGGAGCAGCAAGATAACAAGATTGACTGGACCATAGACTACATGAAAAAGAGTAACTAGTAAGAAAACATGTGAACACTTGTGAAAGGCTTTAAATGCAGAGGTATGGCATAGGGAAACATAAAATACAAACAGTAATAACAGAGAACTTCTACCTTCAAGTAAAATATTCCAAGTTCTGGTAACCTTGATTCTTGTGATTTCAAAAATTTTTTGATTTCATTATTTTTTTAGTTGCAGAGTTGTTCTTGTTGTTTGTCCTTCATTCTCAACGAGGACCATGATATCAGGACATTATGTCATGACTTGCACTGAATTAGATTTAAGTGAGGGAGGCTGTGCAAAGTTACCAGCCTCACCCTCTCCTCCAGAGTCTTCTAAGTTCAGTGGCAAGATATACGTCAGGACAAGTGGAGATGGCCCTGAGTGCTTTGAGGCAATCAGGTTAAGTGACTTGCCCTGGGTCACAGAGCTAGTAAGTGTCAAGTGTCTGAGACTAGATTTGAACGCACATCCTCCTGACTCTAGAACCAGTGCTCTATCTACTGTGCCACCTAGCTGCCCCAATTACAGAGTAGTTTTATTTTAAAAAGTATCATCTCATTTTAAAAAATCTATTTCAGAACAGATTGAAATTGTTCAAAATAGTCACAGGCAAACTCACTGCACATTTGCACCCTATAATGTCCTAAGCTACTGTTAGTTAAAAATATTTATTCAAAATTTTCATTTGTAATTTTAATTGGGAAGTTGTGATCTTTTAAAAAAATCAATTCATTGGCAATTGCACAGTAATTCACATATAACTAGAATTGACTTCTCTCATACACAAGATAAAGACAACATTAATTTTAGAGCCAGAAAGAAAACAGGCAATTAAAAATAATTATATAATTACCCTTTTCCTGATAGGGCACGCTCAGTATCACTAAAGAACGATTTTATCAGTGAATGAAAAGTGATTTATGATTTCTTAAGGTCAGAACAACAACGATTTCAATGCAATATTATCTATTTCTTTTTGTCAATTTAAGAAATTTGTAAATCAGGCCACAAAAATAATTTTCAAGATGAAACTTGTCTTATAAAGACTACAGACATGTGTGTGAAAAATCTGTGAAGAAGCCACTTGAGCTTTTGAATTGATTGCATTCAAAATGAGAAAAGCATGGGGATTACGAGGGTGCTTCTTGGCACTTGTATTTTGTACCTCAGGACTGACTTTCATTTTAAAAGGAAATGTCACAGATCACTGAGCTCTTATCCAGAGTAATGATATCATCTGAAGGATTTCAAGGTTGTGATTATGAAAAATAAATATCTTACAACATCCATGGAAATATCATTATTTTGCTATTTGATAGTTTTGTGTGTTGCTGCTTCATTGATACATATCTCAACACATCCATGCCTTAGGATCATATGATTTAGAAAAAGTATTAGAGATTATCTAATCCAATCCCCTCATTTTATAGATAAGGAAACTGAGGCTTAGAAAGGGTAAGCTACTTGCTGAAGGTCACATAGCAAATAACAAGAAGGAAACTGAACACAGGTCCTTTAAAAAAAAAACACCTTTAAATCAAGTGGTTTTTTTATGACATCATGCTGGGTTCCTTTATGTTCTATACTTCTTAGCTGTGTATTTCCATGAATGTGTATGTCTAAATGTGTATGTATGTATTTACATATTTACATACATTTATATGAATATGCACACAAAGCTAGGTGGCTCTGGGCCTGGAATCAAGAAGGCTTGTCCTCCTAATTTCAAATCTGGCCTCAGACACTTAATAGTTGTGTGGCAAGTCACTTAACCCTATTTGCCTCAGTTTCCCATCTGTAAAATGAGCTAGAGGAGGAAATGTCAAACCATTCCAGTATCTTTACCAAGAAAACCCCCAATGGGGTCATGAAAGAGTCAGAGATGACTGAAAAATATGATTCAAAAGCTATCTAGTTCTATCTCACTCTCTATATGTATATACATATATACACACATATGCAATACATATATATGTATATATTCATATGTGTACATTATAGTTCTATATATACATATACAATCCTTTTTCTTTTTTACAGTAATTCCCTCTTATTGGTGGTATTTTGCTTTCTATGGTCAACACCAAATTCCAGAAATAAACAATTCCTGTTTTAAATTGCACTCCATTCTGAAGTAGCTTAACAAAATCTTGCTACCATCCTGTTCTGTCCCACCTAGGACAGAGGTCTCCAATGGATCCACATAGTATATGGTGCTGCCTACGAGTCATGTTGTAGCCTTCTCAGGGTCATTGGATATTATAACTCTCCACTCCTACAGCACACACACATCTTCACACTTCTGTGGAATAAAAACTGACATTCTCCTTCTTACTCACACATATAATCACTCTATTTTTCATTTTCATGCTTTTGCATTGGCTCTCTTTCATTTTTTGAATGCATTCCTTCTATAGCTCAACCTCACAAAATTCCTTTCATCCTTTAAAGACAGTTCAAGGACTATCTTCTATATGAGGTTATCAGTCCTTCAGCTGTTAGTACCCATTTTTCCAAACTACCTTGTATTTAACCACTTTGAATATATTTACATTTATTAACTTTATACTGTATCTAATTGTATATTTTCTTGCTGTTTTCCCCTTGAGAATGTAAAATCTTTGCAAATAAGAATTGTTTTGTTCTTTGCATATGTGTCCTCAAAACCTTGAGCAGTTAGGAATCATTGCAAATCCTGTTGTTAATACAGTCCTATTTCTTAACTAAGTTACAGGCCTTGCTCATTACTCATGGGAGTGCTTGTCCAATATACATATATTGATGGGCTGAATTAATGAATTGAGCTACCATGAGGTGTGAAATATGCATTTTCCACACAATGTTTTTTCTAGTGTGGATGGTTAGGCAATTTGGCTTAGTGTGGCAATCACTAAGAAGGCTTTGTATTGTTTTAAGATTTATAGAACTATTTTGATGTCATCTATGCTCTGCATATTGGCACTTAGGGATCCACCTAATTAATTAGAAATTCTTATTTTGTTTACACCTTGCCTAAGCCATCTTACACTAGTACTGGCCAACATATTCTATCTATGATACCATAAGAAAAATAGTGATTGTGTCTAAATGAGAAGATAGATCTCAGTTTCTTCTTGTAAAGAAAAATAAAAGAAATGATGAAGTTGATTTTGTTGTCTATTCAAAGACAGTCATCATTTCCTGAAAAACTAGTATCTGGCGAGACAGTAAGGGGAGGAGAGGTCACGAAAGTTCTCATTGATAAGGTGACAACTGAGCTAAACTTTGAAAGGAACTAGCAATTCTAAAACCCCTCAATTTTAGAGAAAAGAAGCAAGTGCATTCCAGGCACGAGAGTCGGTTTTTATAAATCAAGTAGCCAGGACATGGAATTCTATGCATGTGGAACAACAAGTTGCCTGGAAGGTATAATAATGAAAGTGGAGTAATGTGCCTTGAATGCCAAATCATTGGTTATGTTTTACTTTAGAGTCAAAGAAAGGGGCCAGTAAAGCTTTGTGAGGAGGGCATGATCAGACTTGTTTAATGAATATTCCTCTGAAAGTTTTGTAGAGGATAGACTAGAGTTTGGTATAGCAGAGAGTTATGGCACCAAAGGCAAACATAGTTTAGAATTAATATAAACATCTTTGTAAAATTTTACAAAAGTTGATAGACTAGTTTCACTATATAAATTAGAAAGAAGCAAAGGAGACAATAACAGTTTTGCAGAAAACTTGGAAAACTTTCTAAAAAAAACTAAACCAGATTCAAACTTGGGCTATTTAAAAATGAAATTGAAAAGACAACAAAGAAACACAAAATGGAAGGCAAAAAAGATTTGTGCAGAAATAAAAAGTTTTCTGCATTAATGGCAGTGGACCATCCAGAGGTTTTCCAAAATATGATCCTAGAGTGTAGAGGGGAGTGGCCTTGACTTTTGTTTATCTTTTGTTTTTCCTTAGTTTCTTTTGCATGCCAGTCCAGATAAATGCTCAGGTTAATCAAATTTTGAGAAACAATGTTATTGTTCAAGCTGACATTTTATGAATGTAGCCATACAGGTTGCAGCCTACAGGTTGATAGATGAAATTCATGAGTAGCTAGGAAAAAAAAAAATAATTTCTAGTGGCCGACTATCTGGTATCCAAAAATGTTTCAGTTTGTTAGGAACTTCCAGATTTTTCAGTGAGTTAGCATAGCCACTGAGAATTCAGGGACATCTCCATGCCATTTTGAATCAAGAAAAGAACTTTTAAATACCATTCACTAATTTTTTAAAAATCTGGTTTCAGGTTAGTTTTAGTTTGTATTTCTCTAATCTCTCATCTCTATATTTTTTTTCTCTCTACATTTCTGTCTGCATGTCTATCTCTAGCTACATATCTATTTCTATGTAGCATTATCTATCATCTCTAGCATTCTCCATAGTCTATCTTTATTGATATACCTCTATAATCTCTATTATCCTTATGTCTACATAGCTCTGTGATTCGTATTTACATCTCTATTATGTCTAGCAATTGTTTATCACAGTGTCTGAAACATAGAAGGTACTTAATAAAAGTGAATTGATTAGGGCAGCTAGGTGGCACAGTGGATAAAGCACTGGCCCTGGATTCAGGAGGACCTGAGTTCAAATCCAGTCTCAGACACTTGACACTTAGCTGTGTGACCCTGGGCAAGTCACTTAACCCTCATTGCCCCTCCAAAACAAAACAAAACAAAAAAATGAAACGAAAAAAGTGAATTGATTGAACTACATATTTTATCATCTCTTTCAATACAACTGTCCCTACCTATCTCTATAGATCTCTATTATATTTCTTGTCTCATTTATATTTCTTTCTCCATTATCTATCTAATTATCTATCATCTCTATAGATCATACAGCTATCCATATCTACACATCTCTGTCTCTAATTACATAGCACTATGGTCTATCAATATCTCTATCTACTTCTATCATTTGTTAGCATCTCTATATTCTCTATATATTTTTACCATCTACCTACATAGCTATCATCTTTTCTTCTCTATCATCTCTCTATTAATGAATTTCTATCAAGATATCTGTCTCTATATGTTTTTATTTTTAGCTATCTATATATTTCTATCTACATGTCTCTCTCTCTTGCCATGTGTAAATCCATCCATCCATCCATCCAACCATTTATCTATCTACCCATCATCTTTATCTCTGTCTACACATCTGTCTCTATCTGCATATCACTATCATCTATAAATATATCTCGGTAATCTCTATCTATATCTCTATAATCTTTACATATCTCTACTGTATCTCCACCCACATATCTATTATTTTAAAAATCTCTATCCATATGTGTTTCTATATTTTCCTATCTCTAGCTGCCAACACATTTCTTTATACAAATCTCTATTTCCCTCTTCTCTTCTCTTCTCTTCTCTTCTCTTCTCTTCTCTTCTCTTCTCTTCTCTTCTCTTCTCTTCTCTTCTCTTCTCTTCTCTTCTCTTCTCTTCTCTTCTCTTCTCTTCTCTTCTCTTCTCTTCTCCTCTCCTCTCCTCTCCTCTCCTCTCCTCTCCTCTCCTCTCCTCTCCTCTCCTCTCCTCTCCTCTCCTCTTTTTCTTCTTCTCTCTCTCTCTCTCTCTCTCTCTCTCTCTCTCTCTCTCTCTCTCTCTCTCTCTCTCTGTCTCTCTTTCTCAGAATGAAGAGGGAGTAGGGGAGAAATGAAAAGGCCCATGAAGAAGATCTTAGTCAAGGTTGTTTCTTTCTTTTGAGGAGTCATGGAATGACTTTAATGTTAGTTTCCTCTATTTTGTATATTCAGTTTCAGTGATAATTACACATCAGTGCCTTTTGTCCACACCCACATAATAACAAGCTCTCCCAGCATGTTTTAATTTTCTTTCTAACTAGCTTGGAGTTAGCAGAAAACTTAATATTCAAATTCTTTTATGACAAACCTGAGCAATTTTCAAACCCATAGAGACACTGAGGGAGTTCATCAGTGTTATGTGCATCTCCATTTCAACAAAGAAAGACATGCTTCCAGTTAAAAAAATAATACATTGTGTGATATAACTCTACATGTTTGCTACAGACACTCAACAAATCATCACTTTAATTTTTTATGTAAGATTATAATGTCACTGGCTAAGAGAGCAGCAGTCAACTTTCCAGTTAAATCTTCTAAAACATATTCATTTTCCTTGAGATGTCTATTCCAAATCAGTGTAAAAATGTATCTAAATCCCTAGATTAATATTATAATTATAGAAATGGGTTCCTAGGTGGGTGATCTTTCAGTGTTGCATATTTTAAAAATGTTTAATCCCCTTCTTTATTTTGTGCAAAGCATCATCCCTCTAATGATCTCCCTGATTCCCTGGCCCTGCAACCCTTCTAACTCTGCTACATATATTTAATACACACCCTTAGGTTTACCACTGCATTATAATCTGATTCATTCTCACACTGGACAGGGGCATATAAGGTATCTTCCTCCCATACTACCTCCCATTCTCTGGGTCACTGTTAAGTTAATGTTGCCTTAACTATGGAATAGTAGAATGTCCTGGTAATCCTGGCAGATAGTATGGTGAAATGCAAAGAACATTGAATCTGAAATCAGTGAATTGGCCTGACTTGGCATTAATTAACTGTATGATCTTTGGTATGCTATTTAACTTCTTAACCTCTCTTTCATCTGTAAAATGAGATAGTTGGACTAGATGTCTTCTGAGATAATTTACAACTTTAAATATATATTTCTATGGTTTTATGAAGTATCATCATTGTGCAGAAAACTCTCACATCTTTGTCTTTAGCAATGATCTCTCTTTTCAACTCCTGTTTTTCTTTTGCATTTGCTGCATAACATATTTATTTCTCTCTTGATACCCACCCTGTGTTGTTTAAAATCTAAATTGTGCGTTCTAATCTGCCACCACCACCACTACCCCCCCCCCAGTCTTGGGGGGAAGCTGGCTAAAAGTCACTGATAAATTCAGCAAGGGTTTAGGCTTTTAAAGATTTATTAAAATATATATTATAAGTTAGTGAAGAGAGAGAAATTGAGAACTGATTCCTTATAGCATGGAAATCCTAGCTCAGATCTAATTTGGTACAGCCAGAGAGAAAGAAAGCAATTTCCTTTCTTAACAGCCCATGTGAAATATCTCACCACCAAGCTGGTGTCCAAATGACTAAGAGGGCCTCTCCTGTTCTCCATCTGCCACCACGCTTGTTTCCTATCCTCAATGGCTTCTCCCAGAAGCCATCTGTGAAACAGGAAACAGGGCTGTCCACACACACAGCTGCAAGCTAATTGGCTGGTAGCTCTGATTGTCATGACTACAGGTGATTCTATAGATGCAACTTCCAGATGCCAAGTCACATCCTTTCTCCTTAGGGCGGAGCTCTGATTCTCACATTATCCTTTTCCCTAAGGCTGCTTATCTGGCTGAATTCCCTATTTCTATTAACCATACCATAATTTTCCCAATCACTTATACTCAAAACAATCATTCTTATATGTCCTCAAGAAGCATATATGCTATTAGTTGAGACAATAGAAGAATATGTAAATAATTAGGTACATACTAAATATAAAGAATGGTTGGAATGTAGTCCCAGAGAAGAGGCAAGGAAAGCAAAGATGTGGGAATGATGGGGACAAAGTGGGATTTGACCTGAAACTTGAATGAATCCAGGGAAGCTCGGGGGACAATGGAAAGAGGGAAATCATTCCAGGTATGGAGGAGGCCATGAAAAACCCAAAACACTGTTAGATGCCCTATCATATATTTGTAGAAGATCAAGTAGGCCATTATAGTTGTGTGGTAGAGTTCATGGAGGGGATTAAAGCATATAATGTCTTGGGAAGGTAGAAAAAATCCATTTTGAGAAAGGTTTAAGTATCAAATAATGGATTTTATAATAAATCCTGGAGGTAATAGGAAAAAAAAGCATAATTTATTGAGTGTGTGTGTGTGTGTGTGTGTGTGAGAGAGAGAGAGAGAGAGAGAGAGAGAGACAGACAGACAGATAGACAGACAGACAGACAGAGAGATGGATTGATTTGAGACCTCAACGAGGTCAATGGCCACATTAGTTTTAGAAGTGATTGAAAGTAAAGGCAGGGAAGCAATCCAGTATAAACAGTTTTCTAAGGAGTTTAACCAGGCAGGCGAAGAGCCACATAGGATAACAACTTGGACAGCTTATAAGACTAAGGGAAGGATTTTTTTTTTGTCTTGACAATAAGGAAGACATGGGCATATTTCTATGTGGCAGAGGAATCAGTAGATAGCGATTTATTTAATATCAGAGTGTGAGGATAATAATGAGGGTTATCTTCTCAAGAAGAAGGGAGAGAAGGGGAGCAAGGGTGCACATAGAGGAATTTGCTTTAAGAAGATTATAAATCACAATTTTATGAGCATGCTATTTCAAAAGTATTTTTTTTGATTTTTCAGACAAGCTAAACTGGGAATTCTTTTCCATTACCTCACAAAACCCATAGCAAAGACTTAGAATATGGTATAAGGTGAGTGATTGCTTTAGCATTAAATACCCATTCTGTGGTTTGACATCAAAGTAGAGAAAAATGATCAGAAATCAATTCTACTGACCTCCAGAAGATTGGTGAAACTGATTACTAAATGAAAATACTCAATGATTTTCATTTTTAATTAACACTAGAAAGACTGAGTTCTTCAATGAATTTGACTATAAAATAATATATCCTATGTACTCTGATTAAATAATATTTACCTAGATTATAGGATATATACAAGTTTGGATCACTGTGATCAGGATTCAAGTCTATCAACCTACTACGATTGCTACATATTTAGAAGTAGGTGAATGCATGTGTTCATATTTCCCTTCTCAACCTAAATTAGTATGAGATTTAATTTGGGAGAAAACAAACAAGCAAACAAACCAACAAAAAGAATTGGAAATTGGAAGTGTGTTTAATATTTAATATATAATAAATTTGGCCTACAAAACACAATCAATGTGAAATAAATAAGATAGTGAAAGGGGCTCTTAAAATTGTTCCATGTATTTTCTTTCATCTTCACAAAACATACTTAAAAAGAGATCAATATTCCATAGCATTTTGGAAAGAAGGCTAGATTTATTTTTATTTTATTTTATTATTTTTATTTTTGCGGGGCAATGAGGATTAAGTGACTTGCCCAGGGTCACACAGCTAGTAAGTGCTAAGTGTCTGAGGCCAGATTTGAACTCAGGTACTCCTGAATCCAGGGCCAGTGTTTTATCCACTGTGCCACCTAGCTGCCCCAGATTTATTTTTTAATAAGCATTTTTATTTAAAGTTTTGATTTCCAAATTCTATCCCTCCATCCATGCTTCTCCCCCATCCTTGAGGTGGTAAGCAATCAGATATAGGTTATACATGTGCAATTGGGTAAAACATTTCTATATTAGTCATCTTCTATAAGACTAGAATAACATTTAAAAAAAAAGTGAAAAAGAGAATGCTTCAATCTGTGTTCAATCAATATTAATTCTTTCTCTGGAGGTGTATTGTATGCTTCATCATTAGTCCTTTAGGATTGTCCTGGATCATTGTATTGCTAAGAATAGTTAAGTCATTCATAGTTCATTGAATAATATTGCTGTTACTGTGTAAAACATTTTCCTGGTTCTGTTCACTTCACTATACACCAGTTCACATAAGTCTTTCCAGGTTTTTCTGAAATCATCCTGTTTGCCATTTCTTTCTTTTATTTTTTTTAATCCAAGAATCTTTTTTTTTTAAGTTTTTTAGTCATTTATGCCGTGAATTCATTGGGGATTGGTTCCAACAGCTCAGGTTCCTTACCAATGGTCCCCACAAAGTGTGCTTCTCTGGGTGGAGCAGGCTGAAGTTTCAGTTGAACGCAGGTGCCTTTTTTCTTTGGCTTCCTTCTTGTCATTTTCTTTTACCCTCTTGAGGAAGCTACCTCTACTCTTAGAATGCTTAATATGCTCAATTTGCACATTAATTCTCTTGGCTAGAATCTTGCCTTTAACCTGTTTGTTTACAACAATATTTACAGCATGTTGAGTAACATTATAGACCCGTTCAGTCTTGCCATGGTAACATTTGTGGGGCATTCCTTGCTGAACTGTGCCCATACCCTTGATATCTACAATATCACCTTTCTCGTATATTTGCATATACATAGATGAAGGGACAACATCATGTTTTCTAAAGGGCCTAGAAAACATGTATTTTGTCCCTCTCCTTTTTCCTTTTGTGTTTGTCATTTTGGCAACTTGCTGGAATATGGCAGAGCCGGTGAAAAGCCTGTTTGTCATTTCTTATGGGACAATAATATTCCATTACAATAATATACCACAGCTTGCTTAGCCATTCCCCAATTGATGGGCATCCCTTTGATTTCCAACTCTTAGCCACCAGAAAAACAGCTGCTATAAGTATTTTTGTACAAATAGGTCTTTTTTTGTTTTGTTTTGTTTTAAGGATATCTTTGTGTTATAAACCTAGCAATGGTATTGCATTAAATGGTACGCACACTTTTATAAGCATTTGGGCATAGTTCCAAATTAAGAGAGCTAGATTTAGAGTTAGAGGATACAAGTTCAATTCTAGACTGTACCACTTCTTACCTATGTTAATTTGAGGAAACCAGTTATTGACTCTGGATCTCAGTATGTTAAACTATGAAATGAAAATTTAGACTTGAAGATCCCTTCTCACTCTAAATCTGTGTTTCTATCCCAACTGCCTTGAGCAAGAGAGAAGGTTTGGCAAGGGAAATTTAGGTTTAACATGAAAAAATTGTTTAATAATTAAAAAGAGCTAGCTATCCAAAAGAAGATGCAGCCTCAGGAAAGAGTGGGTTTCCTGTCACTTGACACTTTCAAAAAAAGTTTGGATAATCATTTCTTGGGTAAGTTGCAGGGGAAATTATTTTTAAGTATAGCTTCAGTTGGATGACTTCTGAGGTCTCTTCCAATTCTTAAATGTTATGTTTCTATGATACTGAGAATAGCCAAATATTCCAATCATGCTAGCAACAGTATTCTTTTCTATGTTAATTGTTTCTACTTTTCTCTACTGTATTAGATGCTAAAGTTTATTGTTGAAAGAGGACATGATCTCATGTAATTTTCTTAGCATATTCTAATATTTCACTGTAAACTGAGATCTACTTTTTGGATTTTCCAGTAGAAGTTTCTATGGATATCTATCCCTCTTGAAAGTGGCACTTAAGTACTCTCAGAAAATGTCTAATTCAGATGCCTATGACATCTTTAGCAAGTGTAGATTAAAAGCATTTTGTTAAGCTTCATTGCTAAGCTTGATGTAAATTAACACTTGTTTATAATTTACAAGTTATGAATATATAACCTTAACCTTTTAGTATTACCCACATGGTTCATAAAAGTGGCTGATAAAAATGTGGGAAATATATAATGTGGTTGTTATCTAAATTTATAGACTGTGGAACTCAGAGGACTTTCAAAAAAAAGCATTAGCTTTCATAAATTATACTTGTAGTGAAAAGTCATTGTGTATTTGGAAATTCTCCATTTAATAAATCACCATATGCCAGAAATGAATTCTTACTCTGTGGATCAAGGGGATCTCTGGTATTAAAATGATACAATTTACATTCCTCTTTTATACCTAGCTTATTCTTTTTGTAGGACATCTGAATTAGTCCATAAAGAATACATAAAGCAATTTACTTCCTTTCTATGTGTCAACCTGAATTAGGCCCCTGAAACTTGGAGCAAACTCTTTTTACCTTGTAGACAGTTGTCTTTGTAACACAATTTCCTGTTGGTCTACTGTAATGTTCATCTCTGTCATATTCTTCCCTACGAAATGACACAGTTCCTTGATCTTCTTAAAATTGACACATCTCCACAAACTCTAGTCTACCCCCACTGACATAATTGTTCTTCACACACAACAACCCATCTCCCATCTCTATATGCATTTTTACAGGTTGTCCTCCAAACCCGGAGTATTTTCCCTCCTTACCACTACCTCTTAACTTCCTTGGCTTTCTTCAAATTCATCTCAAATATTATATCTCTAACAGGAAGCCTTTCTGGATTCTCCCAGCAGCTAGTGCCTTCCTTTTCAAGATTACCTTCTGTTTCATAGATAGATAGATATATTTATCTTTCTTTATATATGTGTGTGTATGTGTATATATATACACACATATACCTTCATATATATGTGTGTATATATGACATAAATAGATGAACAGATAAATATGTATATGTGTGTGCATAGACATACACATACACGTATATATCCCTAGTCATTTATATGTTGTTTTACCCATTAAAATATAAGTTTCTTGAGAGTAGGTACTGTTTATGCTTTCTTTGTAATCCCATTTGTGAGAAAATAATGGGTTTTGGGATACCCAGAGGCCCCTGCTTGAGGGGATAATATCAAGATTGATTGGATTGACTTTGCTGATTAACTCACTTGAAGTTAACTTAAAAGCACACCTACCTGAAAGCCTGACCCTCAAGGGATGTGTTCTCTGAACTCTGACCTCAGGACATTCTGCTCACGGACCACCCTCAAGTCCAGTAAACCAATTGATTTGAATGATGCTAGCCAATTAGCTTTAAGCAATGTGGAAAGGCCACCTCTCCTCTGGGACCAGCAGGAAGCTTCCACACAGAGAGGCTCTCAGACACACTCCTGGAGGAGCACTTGGAGGAAGGAGGAGGCAAGGCTGAGCTCTATCTCTCCTCTAGGTTAGATAGGCTTCTTAACTTTCTGAGTCAAATGTTCTCTCTTTACCAATATTTGGTATGTTTTAATAAATGCTTAATGCAAAATAAACAAACAAATAAATAAATGCTTAATGCCCCAAAATGATGCTAACCTTTCTAATTTATAAGTAACAAATATATTAGAAATGCCAGCTAATGTTCCCTAAACTTGGGAGAGAAATAAAGCGACCACATATAATTTTAAATGTCACATTGCTTAATCCATAATAAGTACTTTATAAATGCTTATTGACTGAGAAAAAATCATTCACTACATATGCAATATAGGTTGCTGTAATCAGGATTCAAGTCCATCAACCTACTAATATTTAGCAACTGGTTGAATTCTTGTGTTCATAATTCTCTTTTCAAACTATTTTGGGGGGTAGGGGGGCAGGGCAATGAGGGTTAAGTGACTTGCCCAGGGTCACATAGCTAGGAAGTGTCAAGGGTCTGAGATTGGATTCGAACTCAGATCCTCCTGAATCTGGAGCTGGTGCTTTATCCACTGTGCCACCTAGCTGCCCCCTCACTTCTCAACCTAAATAGACACAATAACAATGATTCACTATCATGAACTGAATGATGTAAAGATCATCTAGTCCATCCACCTCATTTTACAGATGAGGAAAGTGAATTGAAGGGAGTTAAAATGATTTACCCAAGGTCACACTGGCAGTAAGCTTCAGAGGTAGAATTTGCATCTAGGTCCTGGCTTCAGAGATAGGTCTCCTTCCACTTTACCACACACAATGCATCCCACACTCTAAGATTTACAATGAGTTTAACATGTTCTCTCATTTAATCTTCACAAATTCTCTGTGAAGTAAGTTTTATTATTAACCTCTATAAGGCTCCATTTCTCATGAATAAAATCAGGGCAAGTGATTTGTCCATAACTACTAGGTAGCAAGAGTCAGAGGTCAGACTTCAATTGAGATCTTTCTGACTCCAGTACATTATTCACTATACTACATTGCCTTCCTGTTATAACCAAATGGTTTCTTTATTTAACTATCTTCATTTACTATAATTAAAAAATAAATTGTACATAATCAGTCAGGGAAAAAAAAACACCTTTCAAGTAGAATTTGACAAGGTCTTGGTCAGCTCCCAAACTGATGACTAATCTTTTGTGCATATATGATTTTTCCCCCTTTACTACTGTGATGTTTAAAATCTAAATTGTGGTCGCCTTAAATTAGAAGCTTCAGCATCGGTTTGGGCATTAAACATTTATTAAAGCATTAAGAAAAGGCCTATCTAGCCTAGAGTTCCAGCCTGGTCGGGTTCTTCCTCAAGTCCTCTGCCATGAGCCTGTTTCAATCAGGAATTCTCTCCAGCAAGCTGATTGGTTGGCGTCATCCAAATCCATTGGTTTTGAAGGTGTTCTCAAATTGAGTTCACAGTCTAGCTTCTGAGAACAATACTTTCTTAAGGGCTAGCCAGGTGTGATTACAATCCAGTTAACTTGAAGTAGGCTAATCACTCTCACTTGATTCAATCAATCTAGATTAATCTCCAGGTGGGTCTTTGAGTATCTGCTAAATCCCATTATTTTATCACACTACAAATAGGAGTTCTCTCAATGTCCAAATGTATAGGATTATGCCTCAACAGTTGAAGCAAATTTTTTCAATCAAAATAAACACAACTCATAATGTTGTTCATTCCTTCATAATGTAAAAATAAATTTTCCTAAGCAGTCACCTGATTTATGGTGGACATCAGATAAATTTGAAAAATAAATATTTATAGAAACAAATCACATTCAAAAGGCTATGCTTAGGACAGAGGGTCCTGGGGATTAGTGTATGCCTGGAAGGGATACATGTCATCATTAGGAAAATCCCTTCTCTATGCCAACTTATGAAAGTTTTGTAATCTGAAAGAAAGTATTTGCCTTGGAAGGATAACCATTTAACATCATGCAAATAGAGATTTCCTGATGCCTCATTTTTTTTTTTTTTGCATTTTTGTTCTTGGTTATTTCACTATTTAAATTGTTCCCTAAGTATAGTTGGTTATTTCACTATTGGTTATTTCACTATTTAAATTGTCCCCTAAGTATAGTGTTAACATGCTGTTTATTTATCATAAAGGCAAGAAGGTTGTTATGTATCTTATGGAGAAAATACACATGCTAAATAAGCTTTTGGGTGGGTGGGGCAGCATAAGTTATAGTTCTGTTAGATGTTATCTCAATGTTACAAAATCAACAATGTGGTACATTAAGAAAAACGGAAGTGGAAGTGCTGATCTGTACATGAGGTCACTCTGGAAAGTGCTAAGTGTGACCAGAGGCTCACAGGTACCTAATCCTTTATATTTTTTTTAAAGGGCAATGAGTATTAATTGACTTGTCCAAGGTCATAAAGCTAGTATAAGTCAAGTGTCTGAGGCCAGATTTGAACTCAGGTCCTTCTGAATCCAGAGCTGGTGCTTTATCTACAATGCCACCTACCTGTCCCAAATCCTGTATTTCTTGAAGGACCAATGGTTCAGTATTTGTTAATTCAGTTTTCATAGTGACTTCATATAATACAAATACCATGAATGATGAGAATTGATAATACTTCATTACCCAAATACAATAGCTCTAAAAAACAGCCCACTAACAATGAAATCATAGCTCTGTACTATTTTTTAAAAAGTTGTAATTAAGCAAAAATGGCAGAGTGAGGACTGAATGCTCTGAAGCCCTCCCAAATTTCTCCTCCAATTAAGTAGAAAATTGCCTTGAATTGTTCTAGGAGGAAGGAATTGAGTGGGCTGGTCTTTTCTGTGCATGTCTCTTTCTGATTCCCATGCTTAGTTTCAAAACATCTTCAGGGGCAGCTAGGTGGTGCAGTGGATAAAGCACCGGCCCTGGATTCAGGTGTACCTGAGTTCAAATCCGGCCTCAAACACTTGACACTTACTAGCTGTGTGACCCTGGGCAAGTCACTTAACCCCCTTTGCCCCATAAAAAAAAATAAATTTTAAAAAAATTAAAAAAAAATCTTCAGTTTTCATTAGAATTTCTATACCCTGTCTTGTGTCTTATTGTTATATGACCTGACCCTTTATGGTCCCATTACGGGTATTGATTCATGTGGGTAAGAGAACTTAGCATCCTAACTTGTAAGTTATCCATTAACTGGGGTCTGAATCCCTTTTAGAGTTAATATCTGAATTAGAGCTTGGGTCTTAGACTTTTTCTATTAACCCTTTTTTGCCTCCTACATGAGAATCATAGCAGCCTGGCAGGAATAGTCTGTCTGGATAAAGGGGAATAATAAGATCCAACAGCAGCAGTAGCAGCAGCAGTTAGGTTCACACATGGTAGGGGGCCTGCAGCAGGGCTCTAAGCCTGGGACAAGCCACCACTGAGGCCTTTGACCTACAAGCTAGCAGTCCCCTAGTCATGTGAGCAGTCTGAGAAGCACAGCAAGGTCCCATCTTATGACTCCACCCCCAGCACAAGCCATCAGGCAGGCCTTGATCCCACTGTTGACTAGTAGTGAGCCCACCCCCACAAGGCAGGCCAATAATGAGATCCTATCCCTGAGGCCTACAAGCAGAGAAACTTTGTTTCCATAACAACCTAGCAGCAGGGGTCCCCAACCCTCAGGCAGATTTGCAACAACATTACTCCTCCAGGGCCTGCTAGCAGAGAAGTATTTTTAATATAGCAATCCAGCAGCATGACATCACCCCTGGGGCAGACCAGCAACAAGATCCCTCCTCCCATCAACCACCAGAAAGACTGTTACTTTAGGAACTCAGCAGTTAGGCTCTATCCCTGGAGCGGACGGACCAGCAGTTAAATCCCATACGCAGGAGATGCCCCTCAATATGTCAGAAAGGAAGTTTACTCTATAGAGAAAGCAGGCAGTTAAGTCCTGATAGGGAGAATCAAAGCATAAATTTATAGGAGGACAAAAGTGTCACAGTGGCTACAGATGAAACTTCAAAGAAAAATGTAATTTGGTTTCATGCTCAAAAGGAATTCCTGGAAGATCTTAAAAAGGAAGTAGAAAAAAAATTTGAAAAAGAAATTAGAGTAATACAAGAGAATCATGAAAAAAGAGTCAATAGCCTGGGAAAAGGTATGCAAAAATTTACCAAGGAAAGTAACTCTTTAAAAAACAGAATTAGCCAAATGGAAAGGGAATACAAAAGGTCTCTGAAGAAAAGAATTCTTTAAAAATTAGAAATGAACAAGTGGAAACTAATGACTCAATGAGACATCAAGATATAATAAAACAAAATCAAAAAAGTTTAAAAAAGTAGAAGAAAATGTGAAAATTTTCATTAGACAAACAACTGACTTAGAAAATAAATCCAGAAGACATAATGCAAAAAAAAATTTATTGGACTACCTGAAAGTCAGGATTAAAAAAAAAAAAAAGCCTGGACAATATTTTTCAATAAATTATCTTCCCCAATTGAGAAATGGTCAAAGGATATAAACAGGTAGTTTTCTGATGAAGAAATTAAAGCTATCTGTTGCCATATGAAAAAATGTTCTAAATCACTATTGATTAGAGAATTGCAAATTAAAACTACTCTGAGGTACCACCTCACATCTATTAGATTGGCTAATATAACAAAAAAGGAAAATAAAAAATATTGGAGAACCTGTGGAAAAATTGGAACACTAATGCACTGCTGATGAAGCTGTGAACTGATCTAGCTATTCTGGAGAGCAATAGCCCAAAGGGCTATGGGAATGTTCATACACTTTGATCCAGTGGTACCACTGCTAGGTCTGTATCCCAAAGAGATCATGGAAAAGAGAAAAGGACCCACATGTACAAAAATATTTATGGCAGCTCTCTTTGTGGTGACAGGGAGTTGGAGGTTGAGAGAATGCTCATCATTTGGAGAATGGCTAAGCAAGTTGTGATATATGAATGTAATGGAATACTATTATGCTGTTAGAAACGATGAGCAGAGGGGCAGCTAGTTGGCTCAATGGATAGAGCACCGGTTCTGGATTCAGGAGTACCTGAGTTCAATTCCGGTTTCAGACCCTTGACACTTACTAGCTGTGTGACCCTGGGCAAGTCATTTAACCCCAATTGACTCACCCAAAACAAACAAACAAACAATGAGAAGGAGGAGTTCAGAAAAACCTGGAAGGACTTGCATGAACTGATAATGAGTGAGATGAGCAGAACCAGAAGAACATTATACACAGTCTCATCAACATTATGTGTTGATCCAACTGTGATAAAACTAGATTCTTTCTCACCAATACACAGTACAAGAAAGTCCAAGAGAACTCATGATGGAAAAGGCTCTCCAAATCCAGAAAAAAGAAAAAGAAAGAACTTGGGAAGAATGGATGCTGATTGAACCGTACTATTTCTTTGGTTTTTGGTGCTGCTGCTTTTCTTTTTTGGAGGTTTTTCTTTATTGCTATGACTCTTCTCTTATAACATGACTAATGCAGAAATAATGTCCTATATCCTATATCAGATTAAGTCCGGTCTTGGGGAGGGGGGGAGAGGTTGGGGAGAAAAATTTGAAATGGGAAAGCTGTAGTATAAACAGATTGTTGAACACTTATCTCTACATGTAACTGGAAGAATAAACAAAATACTTTATGAAAAAAAGAAGACTATCAGTATAATTGACATATATCAAATAATAAAACCAAAAGAAATCAGTTGTATCTCAAGAGATGCAGAAAAAACCTTTAACAAACACACCACCAATTCTTATAAAAACACTAAAGAGCATAGGAATGAAATGAGCTTACCTTGAAATAAATAATAAGGAATATCTATCTAAAAGTCTACCCAGTACAAATTAGAGGTGAAGCAAGGATACCCATTATCACCTCTATTATTTAATATTGTACTAGAACTATTAGCTATAGCAATAAAAGAATAAAAAGAAAAGGATTAGAATAACCCATGAGGAAATAGATGATATGATGTTATACTTAGAAAATCCTACAGAATCAACTACAAAATTACTTGAAATTAATAACAACTTTAGCAAAGTTGAAGCATGCAAAATAAACCCATGTAAATCATCAGCATTTCTATATATTAACCAACAAAATCCAGAATAGATATCAACAATAGAAAGAGAAATTACATTTAAAAAAACTAGCAGGGGGATTGGGGGGAGCCAAGATGGTGAAGGAAAGACAATAAGCTCTTAGTGATCCCAAAATAATCACACCAAAAACCTCCAAATAATTTCATAAGACAATTCCTGGAGCAGCAGAACTCATAAAAGAACAGAGTGAGATTATTTTCCAGCCAAGAACAGCTTAGAAGGGCATCAGGGAAGGTTTGTTGTACTGTGGTGGGAGTGGAACCCAACTCCACAACCATGCTGATACAGATCCAGCCTCAGGCTGCACCAGAGAAAGAATTCTGGAACCTCTGAATAGGCTGTGGCTGCTGCTAACTCAGTTCACAGTCTGGTAGGAGGGTCGAGCAGTTGATCAGGGGAGATTACAGAGGTTGCTGCTGGCACTGAGGTGGAACTGACGTTTTGCCTGGGTTCATATACAGAACACAGTCTTGGGTGGTGGTTGCAGGTGTGGGTAGGGCACAGACACACCTGCACTTGCAAACAAAGTGAACCATATTTGTTTCTGGGTTAAAGAGCAAGCAGCCTGTGGTTACTTACAGACCAGAGAACAGGCCAGATGAGCTGAGAACATGCCTTTCCTTAAACCTTACCACCTGGTACCCCCTGAAGCTTGGGATAGTGTATCCTGCAGGGATGGTATATAAATATAATGGAAACCTATTGTGCTGTAAGAAATGATAAGTAGATGGATTCAGAAAACTTGGAAAGACTTACATGAATTTATGCTGAGTGAAATGAGCAGAAACAAGAGAACATTCTACACAGTATCAACACCCATTGTGTTATGATCAACTGTGATAGACCTTAACACTTCTTTTGTTTATCATTTTTTTTGGTTGGACAGTCAGAAGTAGGTGGAATGCCCAGGGTTGCACAGCTGGTGAGTGGCTTGTGTCAGAGTCCAGATTTGGGCTCAGGTCCTCCCAGGTCCAGGGTGAGTGCTTTGTCCACTGTGTCAACTAGCTGCCCCATGATGATATCTTTAAAATAAAATTAAGGGGATGAGAGGGTTGCATGGGGAAAAAGGTAAAGGGAGAGGTGAAATGGGGTAAAAAATCTCACATAAAAGAAACAAGAAAAAACTTATTGAGTGGAAGGAAAGTTGGGGGAGAAGTGGGGGAGTGAATAAGCCTCACACTCATCAGAACTATCTCAAAGAGGGAATAACATACACACTCAAGTGGGTATAGTAATATGTCTTGCCCTGCAGGAATGTGGGAGGGGAAGGTGATGAGGTGGGGAGGGGTGAAGGAAGGGAGGGCAGATTGGGGGAGGGGCAATTAGAAGCAAAACATCTTTGAGGTGGGATAGGGTAAAAGAAGATAGAAATGAAGTGAATATCATAGAGAGGGAATAGGATGGATGTGAACACACATCTAGCAATAGTAACTAGGGCAAAAAATTTGAAGCAGAAGCAAGAACCAATGTAAGATGAGGATGAGATGATGGAGGGGTGGTAATTACTTTGCAGGGCTATATGAAGGAAAAATTCTTTGTCAGGAAAAAGGTACAATATAGATTTTGGCTATTAGTGTTTCAATAATCAACCTTGTAGGTGTTTTATAAGGAAAACTTCCTTTAAAAGGACTATATAAATGTAGTTTATTATTTTTTTAAAATTATGAGCAGGATACTATTAGAAAAACTTGTAAAGACATGAGCTGATACAAAGTGAAATGTATGGTATACAAAAATAACAGCCATATTATAGGATGATCTGCTGTGAATGACTTAGTTATTTCAGCAGTACAATAATCCAAGACAACTCTGAAGGATTTATGAAAAAAAATGCATTCCTCTATAGAGAAAGAAGTGATGGTATCTGAATACAGATGGAAAGTATATTTTGTTGTTCTTAGTTACTATTTCTAAAGTTTTTATGTTCTGATATGTTTTGCACAACTGTACATGTATAGCTTATGTTGAATTGCTTTGAGTTTTTAAAGGGGGAGGAAGAAAATTTGGAATGTGAAGTTATAAAAAGGGATGTTACAATTTGTTTTATATGTCAGGTGGGGGAAATTTTAAATAAATAAATTATGATAAAAAAAACTGTAGCAAATACAAAATACTTGGAATTCTACCTGCCAAGGACAAATTCAGAAACTATATGAAAAGGAACTATATAACACTTCTTTTTTAAAAAAATTATTTTTAATATTTTTTCCAATTACATGTAAAGATGGTTTTTTGAGTTCTAGATTTTTCTTCCATCCTCCCTTCGTGTTCCCCCTCCTGAGGACATAAGCAATTTGAAATAGTTTATACTGGGGCAGCTAGGTGGCACAGTGGATAAAGCACCTGCCCTGGATTTCAGGAAGACCTGAGCTCAAATCTGGCCTCAAACACTTGATGCTTACTAGCTGTGTGGGACCCTGGGCAAATCACTTAAACCCTTGTTGCTCCACCCCACCCAAAATAGTTTGTACATTATAGTCATGTCAAAACATATGTTCTACGTAAGTCATGTTGTGAGAGAAGAATCAGAACAAAAGGGGAAAAAAACATAAGAAAGAATAAGACAATAACAACTAAATTAACAATAAAATTGAAAAATAGTATGATTCAATCTGCATCAGACTCCATAGTTCTTTTTCTGAATGTTGAGAGCATTTTCCACTAAAAGTATTTTTGGTATTGTCTTGGATCATTGCATTGCAAGAAGTGGTAAGTCTATCACAGTTGATCATAACCACAATGTTGTTGATACTGGGTAAATTGTTCTCTTGTTTCTGCTCATTTCACTCAGCATAAATTCATGTAAGTTCTTTCCAAGTTTTCTGAAATCCATCTGGCTTATCATTTCTTACAGCACAATAGGTTTCGCATTATATTCATATACCACAACTTGCTTAGCCAGTCCCAATTGATAAGCATCCCCTCAGTTTCTAATTCTTTGCCACCACAGAAAAAGCAGCTATAAATATTTTTGTACATGTGGGTCCTTTCCCCTTTTTTATGATATCTTTGGGATATAGACCTAGTAGTGGTATTGCCTTTTATAGCCTTTGGGGCATGGTTCCAAATTGATCTCCAGAATGATTGGATCAGTTCACAGCTCCACCATTAGTGCATTAGTGTTCTAATTTTCCCACATCTTCTCCAAAATTTATCATTTTCCTTTTTTTGTCATATTAGGTGTTACCTCAGAATAGTTTTAATTTGTATTTCTCTAATCAGAAGTGACTGAGAACATTTTTTCATATAGCTATAGATAGTTTTAATTTTATCATCTGAAAACTGTCTGTTCATATCCTTTGACCATTTCTCAATTGGGGAATGACTCATATTCTTATATATTTGATCCAGTTCTCTCTATATTTTTTGTTATGAGGCCTTTATCAGAAACAATGCTTATAAAAATTTTCCCCATCTTTCTGCTTTCCTTCAAATCTTGTTTGCATGTTTTTTGTTTGTGCAAAACTTTTAAATTTAATGTAGTCAGAATGATCCATGCTGCATTTGTAATGTTCTCTATCTCATCTTTGATCATAAATTCTTATCCTTTCCATAGATGTGACAACTTAAATTATAACTACCTTTTCTAATTTGCCTATGGGTATCACTCTTTATGTCTAGACTTGTACCTATTTTGACTTTACTTTGGTGTATGGTGTAAGATGTTGGCCTATGACTAGTTTCTTGCATACTCTTTTCCAGTTCTCCTCAGTAGTGTTTGTCAAATAGTGAGTTCTTAACCATGGAAGCTAGATTCTTGGGTTATCAAAAAGAGATTGCTTATATTAATTTACTGCTATATTTTGTGTGCCTAACCTATTCCACTGATCCACCACTCTATTTCTTAGGAAGTGCCAAAATAGTTTTGAAGATTGCTGCTTTATAACATAATTTTAGATCTGGTATGGTTAGGCCACTTTTTTTTTCTTTTCATTAATTCCCCTGATATTCTTGACCTTGTGTTTTCCAGATGAATTTTAAAATTATTTTTCTAGCTCTATTAAATCTTTTTTTGGTACTATATAACACCTCTCACACAAATAAAGTTAGATGTAATAATTGGGTAGGTCAAGGCAATATAATAAAAATTTCATTTCTACCTAAGTTAATGTATTTATTTAGTGCCATACCAATACAATTATCAAAAAGATATGATTTAGAAAAAAATAATAAACAAAATTCACCTGGAAGAAAAAACTCAAAGATATCAAGGGAATCAAAAAAGTAAAACAATGTTCTCTACTCAGTAGATCTAACTGTATTATAAAGCAGTGATTATCAAAATAATCTGGTACTGGCTAATCAATACAGAGTGGCAGATCACTGGAATCGAATAGGTATGAATTAACTGTAGGAAATGGCTATAGTAATCTAGTATATGATACCCAAAAGATTCAAGCATTTGGAACAAAGATCATTATTTATCTAAAACTGCCAGGAAAAACTGGAAAACAGTATGGCAGAAACTAGGAATAGACCAATTCTCACTCAGTCTATTAAAATAAAGTCAAACAGGTACATGATTTATGCATAAAGGGTAATACCATATGCAAATTAAGAGAACATGGAATAGTTTATCTGTCAGATTTATGGACAGGGGATTTTGTACAAAAGAATATATGGAACACATTACAAAATATAAAATAATTTTGATTATATAAAATTAAAAGCCTTTTGCACAAAAAAATCAAAATTACAAGAGAAACAGAAAACTGGGAAAGAATTTTTGCAACAAGTATCTCTGCTAAAAGCATCATTTTTTAAACATATAGAGAACTGAGTCAAATTGATAAAAATATAAATCATTCCTCAATTGATAATGGTCAAAATATATGAACAAGCAGTTTTCGACAAAGAAATAAGAGGTATCTATAGTCGTATGAAAAAATGATCTAGATCACTATTGATCAGAGAAATGCAAATTAAAACAACTCAGAGTTACCACTTCACACATATCAGAATGGTTGATATTACCAAAAGGAAAAGGTCGAATAGTGGAGGGGGATGTGGGAAAACTGGGACACTAATCAGTGCAATTGTGAAACTGATCTAGCCATTCTGGAGACAAATTGGAACCATGCCTGAAAGGGCTATAATACTTTGCATACCCTTTGATCCTGCAATATTACTGTTAGGTTTATATCCCAAAGACATCACCAAAAAGAGAAAAAGAACTATTTGTTCAAAAATATTTATAGTAGCTCTTTTTGTGGTGGCTAAGAATTAGAAATCAAAGAAATGCCCATCAATTGGGGAATGGCTAAATAAGGTGTAGTATATTATAGTGATGGAATATTATTGTGCTATAAGAAATGAGAAGTAGGATGATTTCCAGAAAGGACAGGAAAGACTTATTATGAACTAATATATAGTGAAGTCAGAAGAACCAAGCGAATGTTGTACACAGTGACAGCAATACTGTTGATGAAGAATTGTGATGATTTACCTATTCTCAGCATACAATGATCTAAGACAATCCCAAAGGACTAATGATTAAGCATACTATCACCTCCAAAGAAATAACTGACGCGATTGAACACAGACTCAAGCATTCTATTTTTCACTTTCATTATTTTTCTTCTTATTCGAGTCCTTGTAGAAAATTACTAATGTGAAAATGTTTTACATAGTTGCACATGGTATAACCTGTAATCTGATTGCTTACCACTTCAGGGAGGGGGAGAAGCCAAGGAAGTGATGGAGGGATAGAATTTGGCATTCAAATTTTAATAAAAAATATTTATTAAAAACATTTAAAAAATAGAAAGCTTGATGGAATTCTCCTGTGGGGGGAAAAATTTTGTAATTAACAGGTATAGTGAGAACTAAAAAGGAAGAGCAGGGTATACTGATTTTTTAAAAATTTATTTACTTGTTTTTCTCTATTTTCTTATTGATTTATTACATTTTTCATCTGGTTTTGATTCTAGCATGAGTTCTCTAGGATCAATGATCACCTGATTCTCATTAAAATGCTGATTAACAGCATTAAAAAGCTAATAAAGCTTTTACAAAAGTGATCACACATTAAGTCATATAGAAGCCCTTCATAGATTCAAAGAGAAATATTTCCAATGTCATCTTAGCCAAAAAAGGATTTGTCTTTAAAACTAACAACTGGTATATTGACTCTCTTTTCCAGTGGCCCTCCAAGGATTGAAGGTCCTATTTATCTCACTGAATAGGCACAAAGAACTGAGTTGAGTGATGGGAAAGGGACTACCTTCCTCTCTACACTTTTAGGCCATATGATTCTAAAATATGGGATTAGAATTGTATTCCTTTTTATTTTTCCTTTACTATTCTAGGCATAGATATTGTAATCCCTAGAACCTACCTTGTGGCACATGATCAAAAGCTAAGTTCTCATGGCCTTAACCCAGAACATGTGCTGAAAATAATAGATTCTTCATAAAGAGGAAGTATATAGGAAACCAGTCTGGAAAAACCCCATGAAAGTTCCCTTTCCCCCTCAGAATTGAAAAAGAAACATGGAACTTCAAGGAGCCAGTTCTATGTCAGAATTACAAGTCAGTACAATTCTTCATGACAGAACATGATTCCAGAAAGAAATTATTATGTTTTTCTAAGGTGAATGTAACTAGAAACTGAGGTACAAAGAGGTTAAATGACTTGCTCAGGATCATATAATTAGGATTTATCCAAGAAGAAAAGTCTGCTCCATGTAAAAAGAACTTCTTTCCAGTCAACGAATCCCACTCGATAACATTCTTTGGTACAATTAATGAAACTAACTATAAACCAATTACATTTAATATTCCCAATACCATATTTCTCCATCTCTTTTTTCAAAAGGACATGCAAGAAAAAGTTTTGCCAAATATAATGTGAAAATGAAGTTACATTGCAAACTTTCTATTTTTTTTTAATCAATCTACCCTATTTATTAAGGAATTAAGGTTGAGATTACAATGAGTTTTTAATTCTTTAAGCTTAAAATTTGTATTTACAACTTTATTTATATATCACCTTCATTTATCAAACCCCCCTCCTCCAAACATTTACTTTACCAAAGGAATTGTAATTAATAAAAATAATACAAATGAGTAGAAATAATTTTACCAGAATAAATAAGGTGAGCTGTATGGAGAATTTCGTAACTCTTTATTCATAAAGAAGGGAGGATATGCATCCTCATATTATTTTCTTTGAGAATGAGCTTTGTTATTATAATTTCACAGAATTCAATTCTGGTTATTTTGGTTTAGTTGTTGTGGCTATTGTGTATATCTTTTCCCTGATTCTTCTTTCTTCACTGTGTATGAGTTCATAGGTTTTCCATGATTCTGCTATAGTCGTCATATTTATCTCTCTCTTAAAGTGCAGTTATAGCCCATTTCAGTCTGTTCCACAATATATTTATCCATTTTTCCTAATCATGGGGAAACTATGTTGTTTCTAAACCTTTTGCCACTATAAAAAGAGCTGCTTCAAATAGTCTGGTTTTGTTTAGAGTGGTCTAAAAGTTTGGGAATACCATAGACATAATTTTTCTTTTGATTAGCTAACCTTTTTGTGGTGAAGCTAGCAGTGGGAGCTCTGAGTCAAAACTATGGAAATTTTAATCATTTCTTAGCATAATTAAAGTTGCCTTCCCAGAATGGTTAGACAAAGTCACATAAAATCAACATACATTAGTATGCTTTCTTTCCCATATTTCCTCTTTCCCATTTTTTGTTAACTTTGCCAGTTTTCTGGGTGTGGAGGTAAAAACCACAGAGTTGTTTTGAGTTTGCATTTTCTTATTAATAGTTTCATATGGTTTTGTCAACATTTTGCAATTTATCTTTCAAGAATTGTTTGATTATATCCTTTAAATACTTCTTATATAGTTTTTGTTACATTATGTAGCTTGAGTCTCAGGCCCTTATTCAGATACATGAAGGATACACACACACACACACACACACACACACAAACACACACACACACACACACACACATATTTACCCAGTTACTTGCTTCTCTCCTTAAATAATTTTTGTTATTTTTATCTCTATAGAGTTTTTTGATTTCATGTAACAAAAATGAAAATCTTATATTTTCTGTTTGGCCTCTTTCCCTTGTTGGGTTTCAGAATTATTACTCTTATTCATAGTATTAAAGTTTCCTGTTACTTCTTTTTAAGTTTTTGTAGGAAATGAATTGTAATATTCGGATAGGTTTCCATTTGGGTTTTATCATTATATATATGTAAAAAGTTAAGTTTAAACCTAAACTCAGACAAACTATTTTCCATCTTTCCCAGAAAAGAGGAAATTCTTTCTTCAAGTAATTATATTTTAGGGCTCAACAAACACTGTGTTATTGAGTTTAATTGTTTCTGATCCTTCCCAATTCCTCTGATCTAGTTCTATCTTTTATTGGTACCAAATAGTTTTTTATATTATAGTTTTATAATATGATCTGAGATCTAGAAGTGCAATTCCCCACTGCATCCCACTTTTAAAAATCATTTCTCTTAAAATTATAGCCATTTTGTTCTTTAAATGAATTTTGTTATTTTTCTGTCGAAGTTCTATAAAGTTTCCACTTGGTAAGATTGATCGACATAGCACTGAATGAGAAAATTAATTTATATAGTATTACATCTGCACCTCAGCCATGAGCATTCGGATATCTCTCCAGGAGTTTAGTTGTTCTTTATTTCTTTAATGAATTTTATGCAATTTTTATCAATAGAGGATTTCACTGTGGATTAATTCCTATTTTTTCATTGATATCATCATTATTTGGGATAAGAATTCCCTCTCATTATTGTACCTGGATTTTTATTGTTTTATAGAAAATTGGTTGATTTTTTTTGGTAGATTTATTTATTTTGTATCAAATTACTCTGTCACAGAGGTATCTTTGACAAAACAGTGACTCAGAGGATAGGGGTGGTAAGCATGGATACAGGAAGATACAAATAACAATTTTCCTCAAACACTTGATGATTGTATGATACTAGACACCTTTAGTGTTTCATCTGTCAAATGAGGAGTTTGGACTCAATGATCTTCAAGACCCCTTTTAACTCTAAATCTATGATTCTATTATACGACATTGGACTTAGTATTTAGTAGTTTCTTACCCATTAAGTCTCAGTTTCATTACTGGTAAAAGGGATATAATACAAGTACCCAAAATAACAGTTGTTTTGAATGGCAAAATTGAAATAATATATGTAACTTCCTATTAAACCTTACATGATTTTTTTCAGTTAACTAGTGTTTTTAGAGATAGAGCCAGAATGGTGGAGTATAGGGAATATTCAAACCAAATTTCCCTCAATATTCCTCTCCAAACACTTTGAAATAATACAAATCAAATTGTGGAGAAGTATAGCATAGGAAAGGTTGGAGTAAAACATTTTTTTGGTCCAAGAGTAACTTAGGTGTTTAGAAGAAGAGACTTTATTTGTAAAAAAAAAAATTAAAAAATCATAGAGCAGCTCTTTCTATGGTGGCTGAGAATTGGAAACCAAAGGAATGCCCATAAACTGGGGAATGGCTAAATAAACTGTGGTATATGATTAGGATGGAATATCATTGTGCTGTAAGAAATGACAAGTAGTATGATTTCAGAAAGGCTTAGAAAGACTTATATGAACTGATGTATAGTGAAGTGAACAGAACCAGGAGAATATTTTGCACAGTGATAGTAATATTGTTCAATGAAGAATTGTGAATGACTTAACTATTCTCAGTAATACAATGATCTAACACAATCCCAAGGGACTAATGATGAAGCATCCTATCCACCTCCAAAGAAAGAACTAATACAGATTGAACACAGTCTGAAGCATGCTATTTTTCACTTTCATTTTTTTTCTTTTTCAAGTTTTCTTGTAGAAAATGACTAATATGGTAACATTTTACAGAATTGCACATGTATAACCTATATCTGATTGTTTACTGCCTCAGGGATGGGGGTGGGGAGGGTGAGAAGGAGGAATAGAATTTGGAACTCAAAAATATAACTAAAATTTTTATTATCAAGAAGAAAAAAAAAGAAAAATCTCCATTCATTACACTAAGTTGGTAGTTAGTTAGAAACACAATTGGCAATAACATCAGCTGTGGGCCTTGGAGGCAGCAGCAGTTTGTGGAGCTTTATCTGCCAGGAGATGGTAAGGTTGTTGGACAACTGATCAGAATAAAGATTACCGTGGAACCTTTTGCTGGTAGTGGGAGCAAGCCTAGGTTCTTTTTGGAAACTCTATTGTCCATTACCCCATGTCTGGCCATAGTTCTGTATCTGGGGCAAAGGGAAAGCAGGAGTATTAATTTCAGGTTGAAATTACAGGGAGGAGAGAAATGGTAGCAGATGCTTTCTATAAAAAGGGAGCAGGGGCCTATCTGTTTAAAGACCAGAACTCAGAGAAGGAGAGCAGTTACCACATCTCTCCCCAAATCATACAACCTTGGAAGCACTAAAAAAGTAAAAAAGTTATAGATTTCCAGGACTAGCTGTGAAAATAGCTGCATTAAAAAAATTAGAAAGAAAGAAAGAAAAACACAACTAAAGTTGGGAACCGTAGCCTCTTCCCCCTCTATCCCTCCTCTCCAAGGGTGAACATGGCAAACTAACATAAAATTCAAAAAAAAAAACAGTTGAAAAAAATAAGCAAAGAGCAAAAATGCCCCCCCCTAAACAACAACAACAAAAAACCCGACCATAAAAGTTACTATTATGAAAGGGAAGATCAAAATGCAAACTCAGAAGTAGACAATGATACAAAAACATCTATAAGCAAAGCCTCAAAGAAAAAATCAGATTTCACTCTTGTCTAACAAGTAGTCCTGGAAGAGCTTAAAAAGGCTTAGAATAGAACAAAAAAAGATTTTTAAAAATCAAGTAAGAATGGATGTGGAAAAATAAGAAAAGAAATGAAATACAAGAGAATTATTCAATACAAGAGAATTATTAAAAGAGAATTAATGTGGATAAAGCACCAACCCTGGGTTCAGGAGGATCTGAGTTCAAATCCAACCTCATACAACTTGACACTTACTAGCTGTGTGACCCTCATTGCCCCACAAAAAAAAGTAAGCTCCTTGAAGGCAGAGTTTCTAAAGCAACAGCCTTGGATTTGGGAGGACCTGAGTTCAAATCCAGCCTCAGACACTTGATACCTACTAGCTGTGTGACCCTGGGCAAGTCACTTAACCCTCATTTCCCCGCAAAAGAAAGAGAGAGATGGAGAGAGAGAGAGAGCAGAGAGAGCAAGCAAGTTAACAGCTTTGTAAAAGAGGCACAAAATATTGAAGAAAAAATAACTTAAGCAATAAAATTGACCAAATGATACAAGGGGTACAAAATTTTATGGATGAAAATAACTCCTTTGAAAATGGAAATGACCAAATGATAAAAGAGGCAAAAATATACTTGAATAAAATAATTCCTTAAAAATTAGAATTGGTTAAGTATAAGCTAATGATTGCACAAAACAAAATACAATAATAAAAAGTCAAAAGATTGAAATAATACAATAAAATATGAAATAACTCATTGGAAAAAGAATTTACTTGGGAAATAGATAAAGGCAAGGTTATTTAATAATTCTTAGACTACATGAAGCCTATGATGACAAACAGAGTCTGATGTCATATTTCAAGAAATTATAAAGGAAAACTGCATTAATATTTTAGAACCAGAGGGCAAAATAGAAATTGAAGTGGAAATAGAACTTGAAAGAATCCACTGATCATCTCCTGAAAGAGACCCCAAAATTAAAACTCATAGAAATATTAGAGACAGATTCTATAGCTCTTAGGTCAAGGAGAAAATGTTAAAACAGCCTGAAAGAAACCATTCAAATACTTTAGCTCTATAGTCAAGATCACACAAGATTTAGCAGCTATCACTTTAAAGAAGGGTAGGGCTTGGGATATGATATTCCAGAAGTCAAAGGAGCTAGGCTTACAACCAAACATAACCTACTCAGAAAAACAGTGTAATATTTGAGAGAAAAAAGTGGATGTTTAATGAAATAGCACACTTTCAAGCATTCCTAATGAAAAGAAAGAGATAAATATAAAATTTGATATTCAAATGCAAGACTCAAGGGAAACATAAAAGAGAAACATGAAAGAGAAAACAGAAGGGACATAAAAAGGTTAAACTGTCAAATTTTTATACCTGAAGATAATATATGGAACTCAAACTTTATCATTATTAGGACAGTTAGAAGGTATCTACATAGAGAATAGGTATGTGTTGATTTTGTTGAGATGATTTAGAAATGGAGTGTGAGGAAGAGGGTACTACTGGGAGAAGGGAAAGGGAAAGAATAGAGAGAAATATGTGATATAAAAGAGGTGAGTAAGGAAAATTTTTTTATATAGTTGAAGGAAAAATGGGGGTTGGGGAAGAACACTACTTAATTTTCTCTCACATCTGTACTGGTTTGAAGAGGGAAGTGCATATATACACACATACACACTCAGTTTGTTATAAAAATCTATCTTTCCCAACAGACAAGTGGAAGGGGAAGGAACTAAGAAAAATGTGTGTGTGTGTGTGTGTGTGTGTGTGTGTGTGTGTGTGTGTGTGTGTGTGTGAGAAAGAGAGAGAGAGAGAGAGAGAGAGAGAGAGAGAGAGAGAGAGAGAGAGAGAGAGAAAGAGAGATAAGAGTGAAGGTTGGAGCAGCTAGGTGGCAGAGTGGATAAAGCATCTGCCTTGGATTCAGGAGGACTTGAGTTCAAATCTGGCTTCAAACACTTGACACTTACTAGCTGTGTGACCCTGGGCAAGTCACTTAACCCTAATTGCCTTCCCCTCCCCCAAAAGAATGAAGGTTGATTAAGGGAGGTAGTAGTGAGAAACAAAATAAACTTTTGAGGAGTAACAGGGTAAGAGAGAGAAAGATAAGCAGAATTAAAATAGGATGAGAGAAATACAGGTATAAGAAACATAACTATGAAAATGAATGTGATAAACTCATCCATAAAACAGAAGCAGATAGAACGGATTAGAAACCAAAATACAACAATATGTTGTTTTCAAGAAACAAGATTGAAAGAGAAGGATACACATAGAGTTAAAATAAGGGGCCACAGGGGCAGCTAGGTGGCGCAGTGGATAGAGCATCGGCCCTGAAGTCAGGAGGACCTGAGTTCAAATCTGACCTCAGATACTTAACACTTACTAACTGTGTGATCCTAGGCAAGTCACTTAACCCCATTTGCCTCACCAAAAAATAAAATAAAATAAAATAAGGGGCCACAGTAGGACATATTATACTTCATCTGAAGGAAAAAAACGTGAAGGATAGCAATCATGATTTTAGACAAAAGTACATTTTGCCAAAAGATGCACTAGGCAATGCAGCAATATCATATAAGTATAAGTAAACATATATGCACCCAGTGATATAAAACCCAAATTCTTTTTCTTTTTTAATTTTTTTTGGGGAGAACCCAAATTCTTAAAGGGATAATTAAATGAGTTACAGGAAAAAATAAATACTGACAGTATTTTTTGGGGGGGTATCAATTTACTCCTCTTAGAACTAGATACATTTAACCATAAATTAAAAATAAAAAATAAATTAAAAATATTTTTAGCATTTTTGAAAAGCTTATTATGATAGACCTCTGGTGAAAACTGAATGAGAATAGAAAGGATTATGCCTTTTTCTCATCTGTACATGGTAACTTCATAAAAATTGATTATCTTATTAAGGCATTAAAATTCAGAAACAAATTTGTAAGTGCTGAAAAATAAAAAGCACCCTTTTCAGACCATATGCAATAAAATTACATTCAATGAAGGTTCTTAGAAGAATAGATTAAAAATTAATTGGAAACGAAATGATCTAATCATAAAGAATGTGTGGGTGTAAAAACAAATCAAACAATAAAACATTTCATTAAAGATAATGATAATAATAAAACATACTAAAATGTGTGGGAGGCAACCAGAACAGATCTTCTGGGAGTTTTATATTTCTGAATACTTATATCAATAAAAAACCCAAAGAAGCAGATCAATGAAATGGGAATGCAACTAAAAAAAACAAAACTAGAAAAAGAACAAATTAAAAACCCCCAATTAATCACCAAATTAAAAATTTTGAAAATTAAAGTTTTTTTTAAAATTGAAAATAAAATTAAACTGATTATTTAAACTGGTTTTATGAAATTGATCAAGAAGACAAAAAATACAATTAATTTGATTAAAAAACTTAATTTTCTGTGTCAAAAAAGAAAATAGTAAATGTACCACCAATGAAAACACTTCAAAGCAGTTATTAGGAGCTATTTTGCACAATTGTTTGCCAACAATACTGACAATCTAAGTGAAATGGAATATATACATCAAAGGTAGTCGAATGCTTAAATACATTATCTTAGAAAAAGAATTAAAACATTGAACAAGCCATAAATGAGAACCCTAAGAAATAATCCCCAGTACTAGATGAATTTACAAGTGAATTCTACCAAACTTCTAAAGAACAATTGAGTCCAATGCTATATAAAGTATTTAAAATATAAGTAAATTAGAAATCCTGGGGGCAGCTAGGTGGCACAGTGGATAAAGTTCTGGCCCTGGATTCAGGAGGACCTGAGTTCAAATCTGCCCTCAGAAACTTGACTAGCTGTGTGACCCTGGGCAAGTCACTTAACTCTCATTTCCCTGCAAAAAAAAAATTAAAAAATGAAAAGTTTTAGAAGAAGAAGAAGAAGGCATCCTACCAAATAACCTCTATGTCATAAATATGATAAAAATATCTATACTAGGAAGAGCAAAAACAGAGAAATAAAACTATAGACCAATTTCCCTAATGGATATTGATATAAAGATGTAAAATAAAATACTAACAAGAAGATTACAGCAATATATCACAAAATTCATATATTCTGATCACGTGGGATATAAAATAGGAATGTAGAGCTGTTTCAATATTCAGTTCAAAGCCATAAGTATATTTTACCATATCAATTACAAGTCATATAATTATATCAATAGATGTAGAAAAAAACTTTTGACAAAATATCACACTCATTCCTATTTTTAAAAATAGAAAGACAAATAGAGCTTTTGAGAAAAATGGTAAACAATATCTATCTAGAACCAAGAGCAAGGAATATCTACAATGGGGATAAGCTAGACACCTCCCCAATAAGATAAAGAATGAAGCAAGAATATACATTATCACTATTATTATTCAACATTGTACCAGAAATCCTAGCTATAACAGTAGGAGAAGAAAAATAAATCAAAGGAATAATATTAGGCAACAAGGAAACAAAACTATCACTCTTTTCAGATGATATGATAGTATGTTTGGAAAACCTTAGAGAATTAACTAAAAAATTAGTTAAAATACTGAACAATTTTAGTAAGATTGCAGGATGTAAAATAAACCCATGTAAGACATCTGCATTTCTATATATTGCCAATAAGACCCAGTAGGGAGATATAGAAATTCCATTTAAAATACAGACAGTATAAAGTTCCTGGCAGTCTACCTGCTAAAATCCATATAGGAAATACTTTAACACAGCAAAACTGAGTATGATCTTTCAGGGGAACAAATGGCACTTCAGTGAAAAAGGACTTTCTGGCATTCTTGATGAAAAGACATGACCTGAATAGAAAATTTGACTTTCAAATACAAGACTTAAGGAAGTATAAAAAGCTAAACAGGAAATGGAAATAATATGAGAAATTAAAAGGTTAAACTGTTTACATTTCTACATGGGAAAATGACACTTGTAACTCATAAGAACATTCTCATTATTAGGGCAGCTGGATGGAGTATATTTAGACAGAGAGCACAGGTGTGAGTTGAATATGAAGGTGTGATATCTTTAAAAAATAAAATTAAGTGGTGAAAGACGAATGTCCTAGGAAAAAGGGAAAGGGAGAGGTAGAATGGGGTAAAGTATCTCACATAAAAGAAATAAGAAAAAGCATATACAGTGGAGGGGAGAATGGGGGATGTGCTGGGGAGTGAGTGAACTGTATTCTCATCAGAATTGGCTCAAAGAGGGAATAAAATACACACTCAATTGGTTATGGAAATCTATCTTACCCTGAAGGAAAGTAGGAAGGGAAGGGGATAAGGGTGGGGGTGATAGAAGAGAGGAAATTTTGGGGGAGGGAGCAGTTAGAAGCAAAACACTTTTGGGGGGGTGGGGCAATGAGGATTATGTGAATTGCCCAAAGTCAAACAGCTAGTAAGTGTCAAGTGTCTGAGGCTGGATTTGAACTCAGGTCCTCCTGAATCTAGGGCCGGTCCTTTATCCACTATGCCACCTAGCTGCCCCCAGCAAAGCACTTTTGATGAGGGACAGGGTAAAAGGAGAAAGAGAATAGAGTAAATGTCATGGGGAGGGAATATGATGGAGAAAAATACAGTTATTAATAGTAACTGTGAAAAATTTTTGAAACAAGTTTGTCTGCTAAAGGCTACATTTCTCAAACATATATAGAACTACATCAAATTTATTAAAATAGGAGCCATTACCCAATTGATGAATGATCAAAAGATATGAACAGTTTTCAGATGAAATAATCAAAGCTATCCATAGTCATATGAAAAAAATGCTCTAACTTATTATTGATTAGAAAGAAGCAAATTGAAACAATTCATACCTATTGGATTGGATAATAGGACAGCAAAGGCAAAATTACAAATGTTGTAGGGGATATGGGGAACATGAGATTAATGCACTGTTGGTGGAATTGTAAACTGATTCAAACATTCTATAGAGCAATTTGGAACTATGGCCAAAGGACTATAAAACTAGTCATACTCTTTGACCTAGCAATAACACTACTAGCTTGGTATCCAAAATGAAATAAAAACAAAAAGTTAAAAGACCTATATGTACAAAAAATATTTACGGCAGCTCTTTTTTGGTGCAAAGAATTTGAAATTGAGGGGATGCCCATCAACTGGGGAATGGCAGAACAAATTGTGAGATGTGATTATGATGGAACACTATTGTTCTATAAGAAATGATGAGCTGGATACTATCAAAAAAAAAAAAAAACAACCTGAAAAGATATTAAATGAGCTGATGCAACATGAAATGTACTGTTTACAAAGTAACAGCAATATTGTAAGATGATCACCTGTGAATGACTTTTGGTATTCTCATCAATACAATGATCCAAGACAATTCTGAAGGAAGTTGTGGTTTTACATTTGTGGCTATTGTTTCATCTTCTTATATTCACCCCAATGTTCTAGCCTATCAAGGCAGCTTTCTTTAAAATAATATGAAAAATGTGATCTATCTCAAAAGAAAGAACTGATGGTGTCTGAATACAGATTGAAGCATATTTTTTGGGGGGGGCAGGCAGGGCAATGAGGGTTAAGTGACTTGCCCAGGGTCACACAGCTAGTGTCAAGTGTCTGAGGCTGGATTTGAACTCAGGTCTTCCTGAATCCAATTCTGCTACTTTATCCTCTGCATCACTTAGCTGCCCTCCAAAGCATATTTTTTAAAGTTTACTTTTCTTGAGGTTTTTTGTTGTTGTTGTTTTTGGTCTGTTTTCTTCACAACCTGGCTAATATGGAAATGTTATGTATGACTGCATATGTATAATTTATAATCAATAGCTTGACTTCTTAAGGCAGAGGGTGGGAAGAAGGAAGAGAATTTGGAGCAGAAAGTTTTAGAAATGAATATTAAAATTGTTTTTACATGTAATTGGTGAAAAGAAAATTCTAAATAAATGGAAAAATAAACTGTGGTATCAGAACTGAATATAATTCTCCAGATGCGATCTAACAAAAAAAGTATGTTGTTCTATTCTTTCATCCATATCCAACTCTTTGTGACCCCATTTGAGGTTTTCTTGGCAGAGATACTAGAATGATGTACCTTTTTCTTCTCTAGCTCATTTTACAGATGAGGAAGTAAGGCATATAGGGTTAAATGACTTGCCCAGGATCCCAAAGCTAGGAAGTGTCTGAGGCCAGATTAGAACTCAGAAAGATAAGACTTCTTGACTTCATTCCCAAAGAAGAATAGTGTTGAATTTTTTTCCTCCCTTTTCTTGACTTTGATACCTTCTTAATAATTGCATTAGCATTTTTGGTTACTATATAACAATGCTCACAGTTTGTGTTTACAATTGGCTGAAAAGTTCTTATCTTTTTCAGACCAATTCATGCCTCCATGTATTTCACATTTTGCATTTTTGTCATTGATTTTTGGAATCCCTGGGCAATACTTTACATTTGTAGCTATTAAGTTTCATCTTCTTATATTCAGCCCAATGTTCTAGCCCAACAAAACAGCTTCCTTTAAGATAATATAATCTCACCTGATAATTAGTAGAAGTCCATAAAGAATGTGCTATCTACTATTAATCACTATTTTATAGTCATGGAAACTGAGGTTCATAGAAGTTGAGTGATTTTCTCAGGGTCCCACAGCTAGGAAATATTTGAGGAGATATTTGGAACTCAGGCCTTCCTGACTTTAAATCTAGTTCTTTATCTATTATACTATGACTCTTTTAGATATTTTCAGATCTCAACTCTTATATGTGTGTTAATACATCCATTTTAGCTTTGTGTAATCTGCAAAGTTGATATATGATGTTTAGTGAACCAAAAAAACAAAACAAAACTAGTTTATTTCATTCATTTTAACTTCTTTACAAATATTTACAAAATATTTCATATTTTTATTAGAACAAAATTTGGAGGAATACTGGGATTGTTATATAAATTATCAGATTAATGTAGTTGAGTAAAAGATAAAAGTTGATTGGGGGCAGCTAGGTGGCACAGTGGATAAAGCACTGGCCCTGGATTCAGGAGGACCTGAGTTCAAATCCAGCCTCAGACACTTGACACTTATTAGCTGTGTGACCCTGGGCAAGTCACTTAACCCTCATTGCCTTGCTCAAAAAAAGCCAACAACAACAACAACAACAAAAAGATAAAAATTGCTACAATATTAAACTTGGAGTTAGAAGATTTGAATTTGGATCAAACTTTTGAAACTTGCTTGAAGTGTGCCCATTGACAAATTCTATTACTGTTCAAAATCTCAAAGTAATCCACTTTCCATGGTTGCTTAAAGGAAACCACTTTACAAACCCTAAAGGTCTGTTAGATTATGAGTTGTTACTAATATTTATTTATTTTTCAATACTCAGCCAGCAGTTGCAATGGATATGCTTCAATTTATTTATATCTTTCTTAAACTGTGGTATCAAAACTGAATATAATTCTCCAACTGTGAACTGATCTGGTCATGGAGTCAAGAAGACCTGAGTTCAAATCTGGCCCCAGTTGTGTACTAGTTCTGTGACCCTAGACAAGACAACCTTTCTTTGCTTGTTTCCTCAACTATAAAATGGGGATAATATTGACTTCTGTGTTTTTGTAAGAATCAAAAGATATTTTTGTAGGGGCAGCTAGGTGGCGCAGTGGATAAAGCACCGGCCTTGGATTCAGGAGGACCTGAGTTCAAATCCAACCTCAGACACTTAACACTTACTAGCTGTGTGACCCTGGGCAAGTCACTTAACCCCAATTGCCTTACCAAAAAAACCCCAAACAAACAAACAAACAACAACAACAACAAAAGATATATTTGTAAAGAATTTAGCACAGTGACTGGCACATAGTAGGTTCTAAATAAATGTTTTTCCCCCCATTTTACATGATGCTGTTTCATCTGTAATAATAATATAAAATAAATTTATAGAGAATGTTACACAGTCCAATGCAAAAACATAAATGACACCTACACAAAACAAGATATAAAATATCAACAGGGTCCAAAGTCTATTTTATATTCTCAGCCATTTTAGTGATGAATTTTACTCCTGACAATCAGTCCCTTCAAATGTATAGTGGACAGTCATTAATATGGCCTCTATCTCTTCCCAATAGTTTGTGCTACTATGTTTGACTACTATGTATAGATATGGTCTCAGTTTTCATTCCAATGCTTTTGTTCTCCATATGGGTCAGACATTTCTGGGGCTACATATTTCCATAAAAGTCATTAATCCTTATTATACTGTGGCAATTAAAATTATATGGGATTACCCTATTACCGTCCCAAGTTTTAGGGAATGTAGCTAGGGATTATCATATATTTGTTAATTAGAAATTAGAGGCTACTGTACCAGTTTTGGAACATTAAGCATTTATTAAAGCATATAAAATATTAGTAAAGAGAACACATGGCTCAGAAAGTTAAGGAGAGATAGTGGGGAGCCATAGTGGGCTGCCTCTGCTCCCTATAAGTTTCAGGGCCAAGAGAGCAAGTCAGAGCACCGCTTCCTCGAGTCAGGAATAGAGACAGCCCCTACACACTGCTTAAATCTAATTGGCTAGCATCATTCAAATCTATTGGTTCATTGGACTTGAGGGTGGTCCATGAGCAGTATGAGCTGATGTCAGAGTACAGAGGGCAGACCCTCTGAGGGGAAAAGCTTTCAGGTAGGTGTGGCTTTTAGTGAGGTACTATTAAGAGCTAAAATTCTAGCTAAACTGTCTAAAATATCCAATGAGTGGTCGCCAATAAATTATAAGCTTTAGCAAGAGTTAGACTTTTAAGCATTTATTAAGGAGAACAAGAATTTGGTAAAGAGAGAGAGAAAGGCCTATCTATTAAAGGGAGAGCGCATTTCTAGCTCGGCTCTCCACCAGAGTCCTCAGGAAAAAGAGCGAGTGAGCGCCAGTCTCTTCCTTCCTCCTCCCACTAGTCCGCGTCACTTCCTGATTCCTGGTCTTGCCCTCAAAGACCTTCGCTTCATGGGCAGAACTCTTCTACAGTAAGTCTCCAGCAGGTGGCGTTATTCCAATCGTTATAGTACCTTCCTGTAGGTAGTCAGTAAGGTCATTTTACATTTCCTTTGAAATTCTCCTGACTCTGAGCTGGTCCCAAGAAAGATCAGGCAAGGTTCTCTGGGATAGGCTCTCAAGCAGGGGCCTCTGAGTCCCAAAACCTCATTATTTTCTCACAATATAATTTTGATAAAAATGATAGAAAAGAACAGTCTATTGTTTCACCAAAGGAAAAATTCTAGAATCACCCATTAAATCCAACATTACCAAAATAATAGATTATGTTAGACCTGATTTAGTATAAGTGTTTTAATGGACAAATAATTTATTAGCATGTAATAGGATCTAATTGGTTGGAGTACATTAGTAACAGCCGTTTTTTTAAACAAGGAGTTAATTTGATGAAAATCCTTGATATATTATGTAAATTGATCACCACTCAGAATACATTGCTTCCAGCTTGAGGGAAATTTCCTTTTCTTCTAGAAAAAAAAGGGCCACAGTTTTATTTCAAATCTCCATCACTAGCATATTTATTTAGAATGTTATGAGGGGAAGAGTAGAGAGTTACTGTACTGAGATGATTATTGTGCCTTAGAGCACATTTTGAAAACAAATAACCTATGCTCCACAGAAGCATGGATGACTTAAAAAACAATGGAACTCTCTTAAATTTTTGCTTTATATGTTTACAGATGTTTACCACTTGACTTAGATCAATATGCCTACCAGAAACCAATTTACTTGATTTAAAAAAAATCTTTAAATTTAATGAGAATAGCATTGTTTACTAATTGAAGTACAGTCTGTTTTTGTGGCAACCCATAAAGGTTATCCAAGTATCATTTACTCCCTTGGGGCTTTTACCAGTATGATCAGAGCTCAGTGTGCAGCACTTGTATTTGCATTAAGAATTGTTTTATACAAATTAAAATGCAATGTTATCTTCTTTTAAATTATCTAGAAAGAAAATAATTTAACAGAACTTTTATTTTATTCAAGTAGAACTTCCTTGTTTTGTATTTTGTATGGAGGTTAGGTAGGGGAAATATTCTAATTAATTAAGGCAAGAATCTGATAAAGGAGAAATAATGCTGGATTTAGAGTCAGAAGCCCAGGTTCAAAATCTGAGCTCTGCTACTTACTTAAAAAAGAAAAGACTCAAAGGGAATGTGACAACTGTCTTTTATTTTTAATGGGCTCTCCAATGGAAGAGATAATAGATTCTATTTGGCTCCAAAGGCCAGAACGAAGCACAATGAGTGTAACTTATAAAGAAGCAAATTCGGGCATACTGAAAGGAGAAAAAAAGAAGAAAAACCCTTTATAACAATTAGAGCTATTCAGCATTGGAGTGGGCTGCCTCTGGAGTTTGTTGGGTTCCCTTAAGTAAGGCTCTTAAAACAAAGGTTGGAGGACCCCTTGTTGGGGATCATCTGAATGGAACTCTTTTCTAGGAGTGGGTTGGATATACAGTCTCTGATATCCCTTCTAGCTTTGAGATTGTGTGGCTCTTTGAAAAATGTGTGACAATACAACAAAATTTTTATGTTCATCCTCTTTAGCACAAGATGGTTGCAGGGCCTATATGCACATGAGTATGTATGTGTTTATATATATATATATAAAACATATGTATGAACGTATATATAATATACATAATTCAGTGTTAAATTTCATATTGCCTTAAAGTTGATTTTTATTTCTATCCCAGTAACTACAGATTTTCTAAATATTGAAGATAATATCAGTACCTATCTGTTTAGTGTAGCTAAAATATGTTCATTATAGATAACTAAAACATCATAGGATCATAGATTTAAAGCTTCAAGGGAATTTTGAGGCATTTAGTTAAGGTCAGGGTTCACCCAGCTAATAAGTGAGACAAGATTTGAACCCTGGTCTTCTTGACTCCAAAAACAGTGTCATGCCCAATATACCAAAGTGCTAGAATTTTCTTATTTTATTTAATTTTGGAAACTTGCATACGTGAAATATGATTACACAGGCACATTGACAACATAGTCGAGTGTATTAATGTTTATAAGGGCATTTTATCATAGAAAACATTTTAGACTGAGATGTGAATGTGGCTAGTATAGAATACCAAATGTTAGAATTAAAAATGCATTCATATGAATTGGTATTATTTGAACAACAAAACATTTGTGCTATATTTTTAGAATCTATAATGTTTATGTAATTGTCAGGCTTCTAACTTTTCTTGTATTGTGAAATCTGGGAAACCATTATATCAGAAATTCTCTTAGAAAAGTAACTTCTCTTTTAATGTGGATGATTTTAGATTAGGAATTGGGCTGTTGAAAAATGTGATCAAAATGTTTAAAAACTATTGTAACTTACTGTTTTGGGGAAAAGGTATCAAAGACCTAAAATATTAAAATAATGAAATTTGAGAAATTAGGACTACTTACAGTCAAAAGGGGGGATTTAATATCTGAGATTATTTGACCATTGCTTATGAAAATTATTGAAGTTATATCTTTGAGCCAAATCAGTAATAATAGACCTTAGCTTCTTTAGATTTGCCTTATGGTTAATAGGCAGTATAGATTGGTAGCTTACTATAGTCAGCATTTTTCTGCAGTTTTTAGTCAACAATGATGTATTTATTACATGTGTAAAACTAACAAATGTGATTATACTTAATTTATACATGAAAGATAAATAAGATGTCATTATATGTGTTCATTATTAAATGCTATTGCAACAGGAGAATAATAATCATAAACTAGTCCTGAGCTGTGATTAGTAAAATTTTGCTATTTGAGGTAATAATCTTGGGATGGTAATTTGATATTGTTTTGTGTTTTGATTTCAGGTAATATTGTCTGAATTGTTTTTAAGCTAATAGTCTACCATTCAAGGGAAATGTCATATGTTTCCAAAGGGAGTGAAGTCTGTGAACTGCTACAGGTAGATGTATGTGCCCAGAAAAGTTGAGGGAACAGCCTCTTGACTCAATTTACCCATTGTGTTATTTCCTTTCTACATGGAAAATTTTTTTTCCCACCTGGCAAATTTTGAGCCTATATATAATAGTTTGTGCTCTTGAAGAGACAGTCTTGGTATTGTCATAACCATTTCCCTCCTTTTTAAATTTAATAACAAATTTCTATAATAAGGGAAGATGAATTATAGAAGTTTTGTCATTTCAATATCATATCAATTAATAGTGTAATGCTAAAACATCTGAGTTATTATAATAGGACACAAATATGAAAAAAACTGTATTTTTTATTTGATTTTGTGGTTAACTCCATATCCTTAGCAACTAGGTAAATGAGTTCTTAGGCTTGCCAGGCCCTAGAGAGAGAGAGAAAGAGAGAAGAGAATAAGAAAAAAGATCTAAAAGGGTTTTTTTTTTGTTTAAATTAATGGAGTAGTAAACTTTGAGAAAACAACTTTAGACTCTTTCCTCTAAAAAGTAGGACACACACACACACACACACACACACACACACACACACACACAAACAGAGGTATATACACAATTGGCTTCCAAATGTTACTAATGGTATATACAAGCTGTAAGTATGTTTTAGTAATAAGTTCTCAAAATTGAATTAAAGATTTTGCATGTAAATTTAAAAAAAATTATAAAGAATTTTAAATTCTTTTCCTATTTTGAAGCATCTGTGTTATAATCTTTATAAGTTAGGTGCTCTCTTGATAGTATTGTTTATATTAGGTATAGGATTTGGGTAAAGATAGAAAGATAAAGTATATGTAAAAAGTGAAATTCTCTAAAGTTTAGGTGAATTATGGGCCCTTAACTTTTTTTTTTAATAGCTTAGCTGTTAATAGGGTTAAATCCACAAAATTTGAGTTAGTTTTCACTACAATAACTAGTTACTTGCAAAGAAAATTTAGGAAGTTATACTAAATTTTATTGAATCTTTTTACTGGTAGATTTTAGCAGAATTGTCTAGGAACCTCTGCAAATGACTTGGACCAGAGAAGCTGATCTACTAGGAGAATTCCCCTTCAGAGCTACCCTGAGAACAAGGCCTATTCCAGAATGTCCAAGGGAAGATGTTTTCAGGGATAAGATGACTACTTGGGATATATGAAACCCAAAATGAAATATTCTGATTAAATGGACATTGAGGGTGGGTTACTAGGTCATAAGTAGACATATTGTTATTTAATATTGATGATCATTATTGTATTACTTTGGTTTTTTGTTTGATGGTGTTTATGTTTGTCTGAAGAGCAGTAAACCCTGATCCCTTTTATTTACTTTTCAGGATGAGGTCCATTACTTTTTCAGTATTATGTTCAACTAAATATTTTCTGTTTATATTAATTTCATTTGACCAAAATTTGGCTTATATATATATATATATATATATATATATATATATATATATATATATATATATATATATATATATATTTTACCTTTCTCAGATGGAAGCCAAGGAAAGTTGTAAAGTTACTCAAAATGATTTAGGAATTACCCTAGTTGATTTCATAAGAGGTTTTCCTGACACTAAATTTCTTGTTTACTTTGGTGATATGTAAATCTCCCCTCTCAAAATGATCCATAGTGAGCTCCCTTTGTTGTGTAATTTGTAACCTGACTTAGTTTACATATACAGTCTATCCAACAGGCTTGTCTCCTTAAGGGATATATGAAATTATGAATCTAGTTAACTAAATTTGTTCAATTTTATAACATTGAATGTAACATGAGATTGTGAACACTCCTAGCCATAGTACACTTGTTCCCTTTTATAAATATAAGTATCCTAGTTTATAGCCTTTAGTGCTTATTCAAACTGGTTCCACACAAGCAACAGAGATTATAATGGTGCAGTTGTTCTGATTTTGGTGCCTCACCAAGAGTATGGTTAGCACCAATAGGGGATATTTTCTAAAATTAGTCACTAATGCATTCATTTTGAATTGAACACATGTTTTAATATTGTTTGACTAAGTGAAGCCAGCCTGTAAGAAAGGGAGTTCTTACAGGTGAGAGCAGTCCATGTGTTTCCTTAGTGTTAATCGCATTTCCCTGTAATGCTGTAATAGGAGAGGAGCTGAGGTGTCATTAAACCCCTTTTCTCATTAAAAGCATTCAGGTTTGTCTTTCTCTTATATATACATAAGTTGTTTTCTCCTGTCCATAAAAGCAGGTTGCTGTTTAAATGTGGGTCTATATTGCTGGCTTGGTGTGCTACAACAAACACTTTTTACCTTATTTTCTGAGTTTGCCTTATTAATCAGGGTGAGGTCCAAACAAGATTTCTTTGAACACAACCTTGATAGTAAATGAGGATAAAGAACAATTGGTATAAATGTCACTGTAAATGGAGATACTCCCCCCCCACCCCTTAAACTGTGATGCCCATTTGAGAGTGTGGAAAACAAAATGAAAAGTGATTCCTAGATGTTTCCTTCTCTGATTTGGTAGAATAACATCTCTATCTTGTATACAGAGGCAAAGAGGAAAGATTCTTATATCAGAGTAAAGGAAAATGAAAAGCTTGTTCTCCCCCTCTGCAGCTTTCTCTACAAATTGTAGCATTATCATGTGCATACCACATTTATATAAAAGTAACCCATAAAATGTATAAAAATACTCAAGAGGGAAATAAATTAGTTTTAGTATACAATAACAGCACTCATATTTGTTCATATTTTATTTAACCAATGCAATAGCTGAAGAGATCAATGGGGAGAGCTATATTGGACTACCAAACAAATAAAAGATATGTTGATGTTTAAATCACTGGCTTCAACAAATCTGTCTTCACTACAAAATGTTATATAAAATAATATATAAGCACACCTGCCATACTGGGGCCTGGGAAGGGAGTCTCAGCAGTAAGCAAACTTTGGTGGACTGATATTTTATTGGTATCCTGGAAGACAAAAATAATATTTTCCCCCAAAATTTATATTATTCTATTCTACATCTTACCCTTATGAGATTAGGCTTTCAGATTCAGCATTTGAGGATTTTGTTCACCCCACATAAGATGAAACTACAATTACTATATTCCGAAGTCAAGAGATAATGTCTCACTCAGGCTATGTGTAATCTTGATATCCAGATTATAATTATAGTTTTTCCATTCACTGTTTCTAAACTTTGTTCAATCAGCATTTTAAAATACTGAGTGCTGAGATAAAAAGTTAAACAAACTAAAACAAAAAACACTATAGTCCTTATCCCTGCTCTAAAAAAGCTTACATTCTCCTGGGAATAAAACACTTAACAGAGTAAACTTTAAGTTATGCAAAGGCATTTGCTTATTAAATATTAAATATTTTATCTTCACAATAAACTATTATTATGTCCATTCTACAGATAAATGACCTGAACTCCAGAGATTTTGAATAATTTCCCCTGGGTTACATATTTACCAAGTATCTGAGATAAGACATGAATTCAGGTCTCCTTGACTGTAAGTCCAGGACTTTTTAACCAAATCCTTCTTTTCTTTTATACCATGTCACTTATATTCATCCTTCCCATTTATCTTCCATAGCTCTCCATTAATACAGAAGAAGGAAGGAATTTTTGGTTGGGCATTTACTTGTTTACAAGTTTTCCTTTTGTGTTGTGGGTTGGAGTTGTTTTAGTTTTGCAATAAAACATAAGGCTTCTATGAAAATCTTTGAATAGCTTTTCTGTTGTTTTTGATAATTTTAGGATATAATATTAATGGTATTATTGGGTCAAAGGGTATCATAATTTTTGTACTTTTTTATTTCATACTGCCAAATTATTCTCAAAAAAGATTATAGAGGTTGTGATTATACCTGCTTTGTATGAGTGTATTAGTTTCTCTACAAGCTTGCCATTGTGGAAACTCATAATTTTAATTATTTTGACTAATTTAAAGGTATTTTTGTAGTATCTCAAATTTACATTAATTTAAATCTCTGATTACTTGTGATGGTGTACATTTTTCAAGTTATTAAAAACATGAGTTTTTTTTTCTTTGAAAATTTTCTGTTTACATCTTTTGGCCATTTTCTCACTGTGACCTGGGAATTACTAACTCCCAATATATTTTAGAAGGATGTCAAGTTTTTAATCTGTCATATTTAATGGTACTATTTTCCCAATTATATTTTTCCCCCTGTTTATGTTGAGTTTTTTTGTTTTCTTTTTTGTTTTTTTAGTGAGGCAATTGGGGTTAAGTGACTTGCCCAGGGTCACACAGCTAGTAAGAGTTAAGTGTCTAAGGCCAGATTTGAACTCAGGTCCGCCTGACTCCAGGGCCTGTGCTCTATCTACTGCACCATCTAGTTGCCGCTATGTTGAGTTTTACTATAAAAATAATTTTTTATATTTTTAGGTATTTATATTTGGTACCCAATTATCCTTTTCCTTTACTGAATTAAAAAAAAAGTTCCTCTCTACAACTTATATTAATATTCCACTCAATTTTCTTCTATTTTCCTTAGAATATTTTAAGTCTCTCATCCTATTGTAATTTACTGGGTTCTATTGTGTAAGATATGGGTACAAATCTCCTTCATGCCAAATTGACAATTAATTTTCCAAACATATTTATTAAATTTGTGTCCACGTATTAAGCAATGAAATCTTTGCATAGTTTTTGATGGAACACAGATCCTTGACCCTGTCCAGATTTGCCAGCTTTATCATAAATTTGAAATGTTTATCACATAGGAATCTCTGGTATGTATTTGGTAGAACTTTAACATCTTTATTTTAATAAATTGAACCCTTAATCTATTTTTTCTTACACGATATCAGATAATTTTGATTAGATATTTTATGACAATAGAAACTAGGTTTGTGATTTCAATGACATAGGGAATTCTTCTGTGGGAAACTCCCTCTATCAATGAAGGTTGGCATATTCTCTGCTCTTAAAGAGTTGCCTAATGTATAGAGAAGTTGAGTCACACAGCCACCCAAGTCCTAAGTGTAAGTGGAAATTGAACCCAGGTTTCTCCATGGTCAGCTTTCTATCTACTACTACACACTGCTAAAATTTAGAAGTAAAAAGTCTACTCCATCTGCTGTAACAATTGGAATGATGCCACCTGCTGGAGACTTACTGTAGAAGAGTTCCGCCCATGAAGCAAAGGTCTTTGAGGGCAAGACCAGGAGTCTTTTCTTTGGCGTCAGGAAGTGACGCAGGCTAGTGGGAGGAGGACGGAAGAGAATGGCGCTTGCTCTCGCTCTCTTTCCTGAGGACGCTGGTGGAAAGTGGAGCTAGAAATGCTCTCTCCCTTTAATAAATAGAAATCTAGGCCTTTCTCTCTCTCTTTATCAAATTCTTATTCTCCTTAATAAATGCTTAAAAGTCTAACTCTTGCTAAAGCTTATAATTTATTGGCGACCATTCATTAGATATTTTAGACAGTTTAGCTAGAATTTTAGCCCTTAACAGATGGCTGACCAAGAAGAGGAAAGCTAAACCTCAGTCTTCTGATCTGGTTGGGTAAGAAATTTCCCCTACCCTCTCCCTTTAAATAAGTACTGGCGTACTGGCTGTATTTTTCCCTTTAAATTTTTTCAAATGGACCTTTTAAACTCCCTAATTACCCTATTTTTGATTTTAGTCTGTTTAACCAGACAAATGGGGGATAAGATCATGTTAGTGCTTTGTTTTTGTGGATTTTCTATTTTACTTTTTATTTTTGTTAAAAGAGCCAGCAACTTACTCACACAAGGAAATATCTCTCCCTCTCCCAACCATGCTTTTTCAGAGAAACCTGAAGAGATTCCTGCAGCTTTTGCCAGTTCTAACACTAATTGTTGCTCTAATTTTGCATGCCTGGAGGCAATGACCCACCCACTAGAAATTTTTAATCCCCTAGGGCCTGGAGGCAAAGTGGGGTAAGAAGAATCCAGGCCTGAGTTCAAAATCAAGTCTGATTCAAATTGCCCTGGTCCCTCCCCTCCTCTCCAGACCCCACCCTCTACTCCTCCCATGGCCAAGCCCATTGATTCCCCTGCCCTGGAAGTCCAGAGATCTGATGCACATGCTCAACTTTCTCTAACTACATTTGCAGCTTCAGGCTCAGCCCTTCCCCAGCCTGGCTGTGCTTCTGAGACAACCTTAGAAAACCCTTTAAATTCCAGATATTCATGTTTTGTTCATAATTTTGCTAACCTGCTTTTGTCTTTAATTAGTAATCTTATAAAGCATTTGTATGGTGAAAAGACTGACAGACAATATAGAGGGGTTAAAGAAGAAAAACTTAAGCTGAATAAGAATGACAATGATCAACATAGTTCAAGACTCCTCTTCTTTTGCCATGGAAGGGTATATATTTTACAGAAATGTAGAAGTAAGCAGCAAGGTATTGATATGACTGTTGGGGATTTTAGATACCGGAATCAAAAGTGTTCTGAATTCACTCAGAGTAATAGTATCAGTTCAGAAGTTACATAGGATTTCTATGCTATTACATATACATTTTGAAATTAATGGTATGGGTTTTTTTCATAGCGATTTTCATGCATTTGAGATTGTGTCTTATACTTAATTTTTAAAACAAGGAGAATATTTGTAAAAGCTTTTTATAGTCATGTGATCAAGTTTATATTTTATAATACTCTTATTAATATTAAGTTCATATTCATTTAGATTTCCCTAGTTTGAATTTCATTGCCTTTTATTGTTCCATGTGTATTTTTTTTCTGTTTATTCATCTCTCTAATTTTGAAACATTACAAGATGGTTTTGATTTCATAATACAATGTTAATTCTAGGAGTATTGTGCTCCCATATTCTGAGTTGTTTGTTTTTGTTATTTTTTCTCAACTGATTATTTGATCAAACTCTTTAAAGCATTTCCCTGGCAAATTGGTTGCCATGGCAAGTATAATTGATTCTAGAAGCATTATTTTTGATAAGTATATTCCAAAAAAAAAAAAGAGGGGAACATTTGTAAAAGTTTTCTTTTTTCAAAAAAAAGTTTTCTTTGAGATTCTGTTGTGCTTTAACTTATATTTAAATATGTTCTGATTTTTCACAAAAGTAATTGTATACTAAGTAAAAAAAGGGGTATTATTTGAAATTGTTGCATAATTATATATTGTGTTCTGAGTCAAGATGTATTCACATTTTTTGCAATCATTTATTATCCTCAATTTTTAAATCCATATGAGACTTGGATTATGGGAACTTATCATTTAAGACATTAATTGCCTTTATTCTGAGTTATCAGACGCCAGTTGGCCAAGATGCCATCCAATCACAAGAGGAATACATGCAAGAGCAGACACTGAACTGTCACATGAGGGGAGACATGCATGAATTCAAGGTATGGCCGAGGGAATGGCTTTTGACAAATGTTGAGGTTGGATTCTCTTGGTTTAATATTTTATTTTATTTTTCCCCACAATACTGCACAGATGGCTGGAAGTTTTGATCCCACCCATCTCACTTTTACAAACCTGGCTTCTATGCTCCCTCCTATATGACTGATGCCATGGACATCTTAATCCCATGCATCTGATTAAGTCTGACTCAGTTTCTTCCAATATGTTCGGTGGCATGGAGATATATTCCATCCACCTATTTTAAGCCTGGCATACTGCATGGGTAGTATGTATTGCTCAAGTGTGGGAATGCTCATATCCCATCATTTCTCTGTTCTTTTATGGTAACCCCCATAATTATCTCAGGTGTCATGATAAATACAGTGTTGAATTTGGCCTTGACATCTGTTACCAATTATATTAGATTTTAATATTTCTCATAATGGCATGATGATGCAAAAAGTGATGAAACAAAGATAAAAATTATTTTTAATAATTAATATCACAGCAATTGTCTTCTCAATTGCCCTCCATAAGGGGGAACTATATTAATATTAATTTTAAAGACTGTTTCAATTTTTGTTTTATTATATGTTTCATGTGTAACAACCAAGATTCTGAATTCCCTTAGACATGTTTTTGAGAACTTTCATTGTTTGATTTGATTATTGACAAAGCTATTTTAAAGTTGTGTTAAGCTCAATTTTGTAGAAAATTTTCCTGGCTGATTACCAGCATCTACACATCAACCCCTGAAAAGACTTCCATTCCACGACTACACCTAGAGGACATCTGAGAAAAGACTTTCAGAGACTTTAAATGAAAAGTTTTGTTTTGTTGTTGTTTTTTTCTCTTTCTGTTATAATATACACCATCTGTAATATGTACTCTCTGCAGAGGCCCTCCCTTTGCAAGACCAATGTCAAAGCGTCGGTTCATGAGGACAAAAAAAATTGCCCCTCTGGACAAAACTTTCCTCTCTCCCTTTTCTATATTGTTATTAACATATTGTTTGTTAGCATAGGTTATAATATTCTGTTATTTTTGACTGTTTCATCAAGGAAACATACTGTTTCTTGAATTAACAAAGCGGGGAACTGTAACGATTGGAATGATGCCACCTGCTGGAGACTTACTGTAGAAGAGTTCTGCCCATGAAGCGAAGGTCTTTGAGGGCAAGACCAGGAGTCTTTTCTTTGGTGTCAGGAAGTGACGCAGGCTAGTGGGAGGAGGAAGGAAGAGAATGGCGCTTGCTCTCGCTCTCTTTCCTGAGGACGCTGGTGGAAAGTGGAGCTAGAAATGCTCTCTCCCTTTAATAGATAGAAATCTAGGCCTTTCTCTCTCTCTTTATCAAATTCTTATTCTCCTTAATAAATGCTTAAAAGTCTAACTCTTGCTAAAGCTTATAATTTATTGGCGACCATTCATTAGATATTTTAGACAGTTTAGCTAGAATTTTAGCCCTTAACACTCAGTTCACCCTTTAATGTTCCTATCCATTGTTCTACATCAAATTCTTTAGTATCTAAAAACATTTAAAGGAATTTTTAAAAGAGTTATTTATGTTTTAGCAGAGAAGTGGGGCGATCTACAAGAAAGAGAACTAATCTTAGATCCAGAAGCCCAGAGTTCAAATCCAGCATATGAAGTACTGGCTGTGCACCTTAACATTTCAGTGCTTTAGGATACCTTTTAAGAACACAAATTACAGAGATGGTAAAAATCTGCACTTGTATGGACTTCCTCATCTAAGAATTCTCATTCCAATAAGATCACATGTCTAGTCCTTAACTATATCTCTCTATCTCAATCTCTATCTCTATCTCTGTCTCTGTCTCTATGTCCATTTATTTCTATCTCTATCTCTGTCTATCTCTCTATCTACCTCTATCTCTATCTAGTTAAGGACCAGACCTGCGATTTTTATTACTGCTATACTTTGAGTGATGTATTAATTCCTCTGTCCTTAAAATTAATATTCTTCAATACCATTCGGTACTTCAAACATTATGTATATTTATTTCTTTAAAGGATATATATATGAAAGAGAGAGTGAGAGAAAGAGAGGGAGCTAAGGACTAGACTTGCAATTTTATGTCTAAGAAGGACACAAGAGCCCAGACCTGTCATCAGCAGTATAATGACATGGGAGACCTATAGACACTAGTAAAGGTACCTAAGCAATCACTTAATGAGTTTTCCAAGGAACCAGATGCTGCAACAGGAGTTATATCATTTATAGCCTGGCATCTGGGTCATCGTTTGCCACACAAAGAGGAAAATGACTGAGAGCTTTAATGTGGTAGGGGCAAATGGCAGCCTTCCATCACTGAACACACTCCCTTATTAAATGTCTTTGAAAAATCTTCAACAGTTACTGATAAAGGTGTTTATATGAATAATCACATAATCATTTTGATTAACTTTAAAGCTTGGAAATAGGTTAAAAGAAATCAAATTCTCCATTCCTTTCTAAGAGGAAAAACACATTGAATAATCAAATCTTGTTATAAAGACCACAGTGGTTATTTAGTGATCTGAATTGGTATCTTCTCTAAAATGTTTGACAATCAAACTTCTGTTTGAAGTGCCTTCCTCCCTCTCCCCCAATCATTCATTCACACTCCTTTAAATTTTAATATCTATTGGTTTCTTCCCAAAATCTCCTTCCTTATAAAACAAAGCAATAAAACTGACTTACCTCTCCTCATCAGTTATCATAGTAAATTTCTCCTCTTGTTCCAAGAAAAAAGTTTTCTTTTATTGAAACTGTGGGGACCAATTTTAAATTGGGGAGTGCTAGATAAGCTGCTTGCCGCAATATTGGGGCAAGGAAGGAGACCGGCAGCCTCCCTCAAAACAGAACAAGATTTATTTTAACAAGAACGAACTTAAAAAACAAAACAAAACAAAACAAAAAAACACAAACAGGATCATTAGGATCAAGGGAAAGGAAATAAAATGGGGAAGGGGAAATTATAATACCTGAAAAAATACCCCCGCCCAGGAATCAGCTGAAAATATATCACCTCCGGACTGTTGCTTTCCAGCTTCTACCTAGAATGCCCAATTCTCCTCCCCCAAACCTAGAAACACCCCACACAGCCCCAGCCAATGGGATGGCTGCTCTGACAGTCACATGACTGCCCTCACTAGGCTTCCAATCATTATAATTTTGCCAGGACCATGTAGGTGTTGGTGAGTGGTGATGACCTGAGGTGCCAGAGCCCTGGCAACGGCTACAACCAGTGGGTGGAGCACTGTGTGGTTTGCGGAGCCCTAGGCCAGTGTGCGCCGAGGCATAAAAACCTCAAATAACAATTAATTCTTTACATTACCAATACTTCTTTTCATCTCAATCACTTCTTGATCTTCTGCAGTCTGACTTTTTACCTTTTCACTCAACAGAAACTATTCCTTCCAAAGTTACAAATGATCCTTTAATCTATAAACATGCCAGTTCTCATTCCTCATTCTTCATCTTTCTGCAATGTTTGATACTATTGACTAGTCCCTTTGGAATACTCTAATCTCTATGGATTTCCATAGTATTGCTCCCTTCTGGTTCCCCTCCTATCTATCTGGTCACTCCTTCTCAGTCTCCTTTACCGAATCATAATCAATAGCCTTTGCTTTAATTCTGGGAAGATTTGTCTCTGTCCATCCATCCTAGACATTCTTCTCTCCCAGCGTTCTCTAGGTGATAGTATTAGCTCTCAAGCTTTCAATGATCAATTCTAAACAGATGATTTGTAGATCTACCTGTACATACCCCATCCTAATCTCTTTTCTGTGCCTTAATGCTGCATTACCATGTGACTTCAGGACATTTCCAAATAGATGTACTGTAGACATTATAAATTTCACACATACACACATATACATTTATGCATTATCAATTTGCATACATATGAATTTATATGTGCATATACATACATATTATATATATAAATATAAAAAATAACTAAATATTATTTTTCTCTTTAAAATCACCACTATTTCAAAGCCCTTGTTTATCCTTGTGGCACCAATATCTTTCCAGCTACCCAGTTTCAGAACTTCAGAGTCATCTTTTATTCTATACTCTTCATTTACCCCATATAGCCAAGAAGTCACTAAGTACTGCTTATTTCTGCAATATCTCTTGTATCCCTCCTTTTCTCTTCACTCACCTTGCCACCATTCTAGTTAAGGGCCTCATCATTTATTGCCTAGATTGTCGCAATAGTCTCCTGATTGCTTTCCCTGGTTCTTATCCCCTCCCTCTCCAAGTCATACTTCTTGTAGCTGTCAAAGTGATATTTTTAAAGTACAAAATTGAAAATATCACCTCCCGGCTCAAAAAGTTCTAGTAGCTCCTGATTATTTCCAGGATAAAATGTGAATTCCTCTGCTTGGCATTTAAAGCCCTGGTTAGTCTTATTCTCCAGCCAGGTGGTTCAGTGGATAGAGAGATGTACTTAGACTTGTGAAGAACTGAATTAAAGTCTGGTCTCAGATATTTACTAGCTGTGTGACTGGGCAAATGTCAACCTTGATTGCCTTAGTTACCTCATCTGTAAAATGAGCTGGAGAAGGAAATAGCAAACCACTCCCATATTTTTGTCACGAAACCCCAAATAGGGTCACAAAGAGTCAAACACAACTGGAAAACAATGAATGAATGAATGAATGAATGAATATGATTCTAGCCTGCCTTTACATACTTATTACATATCACTCCCCTTCATGCACTCTATAGTTGATTCAAACAGGACTATTTACTATCTCTTATATAAAACATTCCTACTCCCATGTCTATAACATTATAGGAGGTGTCACCAATGCTTGGAATACAGAATTATTATGAACTTAAGTAAATCTACCTCATCATATGACAAGCCTAACATAATGATCTATTTGCTATGCTAGCACAACTTGTTTTCAAATTTCCTCACAATATGGGTTACCCTACTTTGGATGTATGGCAGTTTATCAATGAGCTCCTAAAAACAACTGTGAGAACCTCCAGAATGGTTTAGAGAGCAACGTAAGAATTTTTCAAGGGAAAAATATTAGGACAGAAAGTACAGACCTCCAAGAAGATGCAGATGATTCCCAAATTTATTTTTCCAATCCTAATTGTTCACTTTCAGTGTCACATCTCCAACCACTGACTGGATATCTAAAAACAAATGTCTTGTAGGCATATTACCTTCAACATGTCCAAAACCAAACTTATTTTCTTTCCCCAAACTCCCTCTCTTCCAAACTTCCCTATTACAATTAAGGTCACCACCACACACCTGGGCATGCAACCTCAAATCATCCCATACTTCTCAATCTCTTTAATTTTTATAGTCATCCCTTGCCGAGTCTTCTCATTCCCACCTTTGTAATATCTCTTTTATACATTCTCTTAACTGACATGACTTTGCCACTACCCTGTTACAGGCCCTTATCCTCTCATATCTGGATATTGCCATAGCCTGCTGGTTGATCTCTCTGCTTCGACTTTCTCCACTCTAATCCATCCTCTACTTAACTGTCAAATTTATCTTCCTAAATGGTGAATTTGACCATGTCACATATACCCCCTCTCCTAATCAATCAATTCCAGTGACTCCATATTGTCTCTAGGATCAAATATAAAATTATCTGTAGTTATGAAATATATTAATGGCTCATAATTATATTCCCAGTTTGAGTGCAAAAGTCTTTCTAACAATTGGTTGTGAAGTTTGCAAACAAACATGAGTTGGAAAGATTATTATCTCATTCCCTCATTACTTTAACAAAGGAATTAAAGGAAATGAAAAAGGATACTGTCAATTATAAAGGTTTAAAAAATAGATTAGATCAGTCAAATTTAGTCTTTGTTAAAATAAAAGGATATATTTAAAAGAGGCAACAGGCTCCAATCACACCAATCTGAAGTGAGTCATGGCTTAGGTTAAGTGATGCTAATTTTGATTTGTAACGATTGGAATGACGCCACCTGCTGGATACTTACTGTAGAAGAGTTCTGCCCATGAAGCAAAGGTCTTTGAGGGCAAGACCAGGCTTCAGGAAGTGACACGGACTAGTGGGAGGAGGAAGGAAGAGACTGGCGCTCGGTCTCAGTCTCTTTCCTCTGGACTCTGGCGGAGAAGGGAGCTAGAAATGTGCTCTCCCTTTAATAGATAGAAATCTAGGCCTTTCTCTCTCTCTTTACCAAATTCTTATTCTCCTTAATAAATGCTTAAAAGTCTAACTCTTGCTAAAGCTTATAATTTATTGGCGACCACTCATTAGATATTTTAGACAGTTTAGCTAGAATTTTAACCCTTAACAGATGGCTGACCACGAAGAGGAAAGCTAAACTTCAGTCTTCTGATCTTCTGGTTGGGTAAGAAATTTCCCCTCCCTCTCCCTTTAACTGCTAAGTACTGGCGTACTGGCTGTGTTTTCCTTTAAATTTTTTCGAATGGACCTTTTAAACTCCCTAATTACCCTATTTTTGATTTTAGTCTGTTTAACCAGACAAATGGGGGATAAGATCATGTTAATGCTTTGTTTTTGTGGATTTTCTATTTTTCTTTTTATTTTTGTTAAAAGAGCCAGCAACTTACTCACACAAGGAAATATCACTCCCTCTCCCAACCATGCTTTTTCAGAGAAACCTGAAGAGATTCCTGCAGCTTTTCCCAGTTCTAACACTAATTGTTGCTTTAATTTTGCATGCCTGGAGGCAATGACCCACCCTCTAGAAGCTTTTAATCCCCTAGCACCTGGAGGCCAAGTGGGGGAAGAGGAATCCAGGCCTGAGTTCAAAATCAAGTCTGATTCTAATTGCTCTGGTCCCTCCCCTCCTCTCCAAACCCCACCCTCTACTCCTCCCATGGCCAAGCCCATTGCTTCCCTGGCCCGGGAAGTCCAAAGATCTAATGCGCATGCTCAACTTTCTCTAACTGCATTTGCAGCTTCAGGCTCACCCCTTCCCCAGCCTGGCTGTGCTTCTGAGACAACTTTAGAAAACCCTTTAAATTCCAGATATGCTCGTTTTGTTCATAATTTTGCTAACCTGCTTTTGTCTTTAATTAGTAATCTTATAAAGCATTTGTATGGTGAAAAGACTGACAGACAATATAAAGGGGTTAAAGAAGAAAAACTTAAGCTGAATAAGAATGACAACCATCAACATAGTTCAAGACTCTGCTTCTTTTGCCATGGAAGGGTATATATTTTAGAGAAATGTAGAAGTAAGCAGCAAGGTATTGATATGAGTGTTGGGGATTTTAGATATCGGAATCAAAAGTGTTCTGAATTCACTCAGAGTATTAATGTCAGTTCAGAGGTTACATAGGATTTCTATGCTATTATATATACATTTTGAAATTAATGGTATGGGTTTATTTTCATAGAGATTTTCATGCTTTTGAGATTGTGTCTTATACTTAGTTTTTAAAACAAGGAGAATATTTGTAAAAGCTTTTTATAGTCATGTGATCAAGTTTATATTTTATAGTACTCTTATTAATATTAAATTCATATTCATTTAGATTTCCCTAGTTTGAATTTCATTGTCTTTTATTATTCCACGTGTATTTTCTTCTATTCATTCATCTATCTAATTTTGAAACATGGTTTTGATTTCATAATACAATGTTAATTCTAGGAGTATTGTGCTCCCATATTCTGAGTTGTTTGTTTTTGTTATTTTTTTTTCCTCAACTGATTATTTGATCAAACTCTTTAAAGCATTTCCCTGGCAAATTGGTTGCCATGGCAAGTGTAAATTGATTCTAGAAGTATTATTTTTGATAAGCATATTCCCAAAAAAAAAAAAAAAGAGGGGAACATTTGTAAAAGTTTTCTTTTTTCAAAAAAAAAAAGTTCTTTGAGATTCTGTTGTGCTTTAACTTGTATTTAAATATGTTCAGATTTTTCAAAAAAGTAATTGTATACTAAGTTAAAAAAGGGGTATTATTTGAAATTGTTGCATAATTATATATTGTGTTCTGAGTCAAGATGTATTCACATTTTTTGCAATAATTTATTATCCTCAATTTTTAAATCCATATGAGACTTGGATTATGGGAACTTATCATTTAAGACATTAATTGCCTTTATTCTGAGTTATCAGATGCCAGTTGGCCAAGATACCATCCAATCACAAGAGGAATACATGCAAGAGCAGACACTGAACTGTCACATGAGGGGAGAAATGCATGAAGTCAAGGTATGGCCGAGGGAACAGCTTTTGACTAATGTTGAGGTTGGATTCTCTTGGTTTAATATTTTATTTTATTTTTCCCCACAATATTGTACAGATGGCTGGAAGTATTCATCCCACCCATCTCACTCCTACACCTGGCTTCTATGCTCCCTCCTATATGCCTGATGCCATGGACATCTCAATCCCATGCATCTGATTAAGTCTGACTCAGTTTCCTCCAATATGTTCGGTGACATGGACATATATTCCATCCACCTATTTTAAGCCTGGCATACTGTATGGGCAGAACATATTGCTCAAGTGTGGGAATGCTCATATCCCATCATTTCTCTGTTCTTTTATGGTAACCCCCCATAATTATCTCAGGTGTCATGATAAATAACAGTGTTGAATTTGGCCTTGACATCTGTTACTAATTATATTAGATTTTAAAATTTCTCATAATGGCATGAGGATAATTAAGCAGATGATGCAAAAAGTGATGAAACAGATAAAAATTATTTTTAATAATTAATATTGCAGCAATTGTCTTCTCAATTACCCTCCATAAGGGGGGGGACTATAGTAATATTATAATTTTAAAGAATGTTTCAATTTTTGTTTTATTATATGTTTCATGTGTAACAACTAAGATTCTGTATTCCCTTAGACATGTTTTTGAGAACTTTCATTGTTTGATTTTATTATTGACAAAGCTATTTTAAAGTTGTGTTAAGCTCAATTTTGTAGGAAATTTCCTGGCTGATTACCAGCATCCACACATCAACCCCTGAAAAGACTTCCATTCTACGACTACACCTAGAGGACATCTGAGAAAAGACTTTCAGAGACTTTAAATGAACAGTTTTGTTTTGTTGTTGTTTTTTTTTCTCTTTTCTCTTTCTGTTATAATATACACCATCTGTAACGTGTATTCTCTGCAGAGGCCCTCCCTTTGCAAGACTAATGTCAAAGCGTCGGTTCATGAGGACAAAAAAAAAAAAATCGCCCCTCTGGACAAAACTTTCCTCTCTTCCTTTTCTATATTGTTGTTCACATATTATTAGTTAGCAATAGTTATTATATTGTTTTTACTGTTCCGTCAAGGAAACATTTTGTTTCTTGAGGAACAACAGGGGGGACTGTAACGATTGGAATGACGCCACCTGCTGGATACTTACTGTAGAAGAGTTCTGCCCATGAAGCAAAGGTCTTTGAGGGCAAGACCAGGCTTCAGGAAGTGACGCGGACTAGTGGGAGGAGGAAGGAAGAGACTGGCGCTCAGTCTCAGTCTCTTTCCTCTGGACTCTGGCGGAGAAGGGAGCTAGAAATGTGCTCTCCCTTTAATAGATAGAAATCTAGGCCTTTCTCTCTCTCTTTACCAAATTCTTATTCTCCTTAATAAATGCTTAAAAGTCTAACTCTTGCTAAAGCTTATAATTTATTGGCGACCACTCATTAGATATTTTAGACAGTTTAGCTAGAATTTTAACCCTTAACAGATTTCTTTTTTTTTTTCTTCAGTATTCCAGCCATCTGGGCAAGAGCCATTGCCATTTATCCTGTTAGCTTTCATGTGGATTTGAGGAAGAGAACTGCTGATGTCACCAATGCTGTTGTGGCCAGACTGCTTCTCCATGTCCTTCTCTCCCATTTTCTTCTTAACTTTCTGTATAGTCTAGCCTCCCATCTCATCATTCAATTGAAACTACTCTCTCTAAAATCACCAATGATCTCTTAATTTCTAAATCTAATAGCCTTTTCTTAGTCCTCATTCTTCTTGATCTCTGTAAACTTTGATATTGGAAATCACCTCTTCTCCTTGATATTCTCTTCTTTTTAGGTTTTTGTGACATTGCTTTATTGGTGTTGTCCTTGTCTCTGTTAAACCACTCTTTCTCAGTTTCCTTTGTTGAATTTTCATCTAGGGCTCATACACTACCTCTTTCCAGGGCCCCCTCTTTTCCACTGCTATACTATTTTAATACTATTATATATTTTATTAATTATATATACAAATTTTATACTATCTCATTAGTTCCCATGGTTTTGTTGATTATCTCTATATAAAGAAGAACTCAATAAGATATTAAAAAGAAAGAATAGATAATTGAGAAAATATAGAAACCCTCCCCAAAAGAAGCTCTCTGGAAAAGGGAAAAAAATTGGATATAAAAATATGGAGACATAATAAAAATTAAGCAAATAAATTTAAAACATAAAATTTTGGAAGAAACCATGAAGTCTCTCTTAAAGACAATGAAAATTGAGCTTGCAGATAAGACTTTCCTCAAGAGAAATACAATAAAGCAAAAAGTCTGAATATTCTATTTCAGGAAATCATAAAGAAAATTTGTCCAGTAGTATTGATAATATAATATTTATAGTTCCGCTTTCTAGAGTCCAAATTATACAAGCAGTGAGAAATGTCCTTGAGAAATGTCACTCTGATTTTCTTTTTCTTTTTTTGTGGGACAATGAGGGTTAAATGACTTGCTCAGGGTCACATGGCTAGTAAGTGTCAAGTGTCTGAGGTCAGATTTGAACTCAGGCCCTGCTGAATCCAGGGCTGGTGCTTTATCCACTGCACCACCTAGCTGCTCCTGCACTGTGAATTTTTATATCAGAAAATGGGTATTGCATTCAGAAAGGATGAAGAACTTAATATACCAAAGAAAATCAAACTAAATTTCATAAAACTAAAACAGGAGAAATTAAAATTTTTCATAGAAACAAAGATTAATTTGTACCCTAAGATAATATATCTTCCAAAACTGAGATTAATTGATAATAAACTTGATTTCCAACTTCTTATATTATATCCCATAATGCACTTCAGTTTTGGACATGTTGAATGTAAGTTGTCTGCCAGACATCCATTTTGAGATGTGCAGAAGGTGCTTGAAGTGAGATTGAAGGTGAAGGAGAGGTTAGTATTGGACAAATAGATTTGAGATTCATGAGCATAAAGGTGATCATTGTAACCTTGTGAGTGAATAAAAGCACCAGATAAAATAGCAGTAAGGAACTATGCCCAAAGGACAATTAAATTGCATACCACTGGATCTAGTAATAACATTATTAGGTCTGTATCCCAAATAAATCATAGAAAAGTGAAAAGGAACTACATGTACAAAAATATTTACAGCAGCTCTTTTTGAGGTGGAAAAAAATTGCATATTGAGAGGATGCCCATCAATTGGGGAATGGTTGAACATGTTGTCATATATTAATCTCATGGATACTACTGTGCTATAAGAAATAATAAGCAGGCAAATTTCAGAAAATCCTGGAAAGACTTACATGAACTGGTGCAAAGTTAAATGAACAGAACCAGGAAAATATTGTATACAGTAACAGCAAAATTGTGCAATGATCAGCTATGAATGATGTAGTTTTTCTAAGTAATAAAATGATCTAAGACAATTCTAAATAATTTTTCTATTTACATGTTTATTATCTCCATTTCTTTTTCTTATATTAATCTTGCTAGAATTTCTAAAATTATATTAAATAATTTGAGATAATGCTGATAAGTATCTCTGTGTTTTCCTTGCTCTTGAAAAATCCTGTAGCATTTTGTTATTACATATAATTCTGGTTTTGAGTTTTATTGTATTTGAAAAGGTGAATTTATTCTTATGCATTTTTAAGCATTTTTATGAGCAGGCAGATTTTTCTTTTGAGGGGCAATGAGGGTTAAGTGACTTGCCCAGGGTCACACAACTAGTAAGTGTCCAGTGTCTGAGGCCAGATTTGAACTCAGGTCCCCCTGAATCCAGGGCAAATGCTTTATCCACTGCGCCACCTAGCTGCCCCTAGCATTTTTAATAGAAATGGATCAGGTATGTTATCAAAAGCTTTTTTTTTTTTCATATATTGATATAATCATGTGATTTTAATTCTTTTTGTTATGCTTATAGTTATCCTAATATCAAACCTAATCTTTCTTCATAGTAAAATCTACCTGGTCATAGTATATAATAATTTTAATATATTACTATAGCTAATTTGCTATAGTATTTAATACTTTTCCATCTGTGTTCACTTGGGATATTGGTGAATAGTTTTGGGGGTTTTTTTGCTAGCTTTTTCTTGCTCCTGGATTCAGGTATCAAGACTATGTTTGTATCATCAAAAGAGTTTGATAGGATCCCTTCTGTTCCTATTTTTCAAGTCTACTCAATATTAAAATTACTTATTTTTTAAATTTTTAATCGGTTTCTTTTAAATCCAACTGATTTTTGAACTTTTGGGAGTTTGTTTAAGGCTAGTTCAATTTTTTTTTCTGAAATTGGATGGTATAATAATTATATACATGTATACATACACATATGCATGTGTGTATATATGAATATATGTATGTACATATTTCATTTAAGTTATTCTAGCTATATTGGTTTTCAGAAAATAGAATTAGCATGTTACTAGAACCATACACTAAGTTTCCCAAAGAGAAGAACCTAAGAGAGTTCACATTCTACTGATGTGGCCTTTGAGAATACAATGTGACCTCCATGTTACTATGGGACAGCTTGTTGAGGGGTGGGGAGAGGGCAGGGAAAGCATCTCAATAGTTCCTACTATGTACCAGGTACCGTGCTAAGTTCTTTTTAGATATATTACCTAATTTGATCCTCACAATAATCCTACAAGGTAGATGCTATTGACCCCAGGCTCCATATTTTATACAGTGTGCTAACACAGCACTAGGCCTAGTTTGGAATACCTGAATTCAAATCTAGCCTTAGATACTTACTAGCTATGTGACCTTGGGCAAGACATTTAATCTCTGTCTTGGTTTCCTCAAATGTAAAATAGGGATAATAACAGAACCTGCCTCACAGTTTGTTGGGAGGATCAAATTAGATATTATTTATAAAATGCTTAGTACAGTACTTGGCATATATTAGTGGCTATATAAATATATCATCATTTTGTCAGAAAATGATTTTATGAGGTCAGGCCTGATTGTAATACATAGTAATTTCATTCTTTGTTTCATTATTGCTTCCATTAACTATTTAAAAAATATCTTTAAGAGCTCTAATTTTTCTTGTGGCTTTCCCTTTAAATTTAAGAATTTTTATAAACCACCCTTTGTAGTTGTTCCATTCTCATTCCCAGACCTCAAGCTGTATAGTACACTTTCTTCTGAAAAAATGTTGGTAACATTCTTTGTATTATAAAGGTTTTTTTGTTGTTCAGGCTCTCTGTTGATTCTATGCATAGGATTAATGTCCATTCTTTTCCTTATTATTTGTATTTATTTGATGCGTATATTGTTTTTTTTGGTAACAAAATTAAATTACACTTATACACAACCACTCACTGAGGCATCTTGATGAGATTATCTCTTATTTGTTGAGTTTTTAATAAGCATTTAACTTCCTAGAACAAAGTTTTAAAAAGCATTTTTAATCAAGATGTCTTTCATGCATGTACTGAAAGTGTAGAAAATGTGAGTACTGAAAATCACATTATTTTTTGGCTAAGCAATGTAATCAAATAAAAAATAAATCAAGAAGAAATGTGCTCATATAAGTTGTATACTATTATCATGGAAGGTGCCTTGTGTGGAAACCAGACACACAGAAAAAAAAAAAAGAAATTCCTATAAATAATGAGGTTTTCCCAATTCACTTATTCACACATGGCATTGTAGTAATTCCATCAATATGAGAAATACTACAAAGCCCATCAGTGAAATCAATATTAATTAAAAAGGGAATGGTTTAACCATCCACATGAGAAAAATAAATCTACTCACACACATAATACCCAGACCATGACATGCATCTGGACTGCTGTTGAGCTAAATTGTGTATGTGTTTATTCAAATACTTTCTAAAATAGTATAGAGTAAATAGATTGAAAAGTATTACCAAAACTGATTTATTCAATAAGAAGTACCTTTGAATAAAAATGAGAAATGGCCTAGAAGGTATCATATAAGACAGGATATATGATTATTGATATGAGATGCATTGGAGAAAATAGCTGATAAACATAGTCTTAGGGACTGGACCTGTGACCATTCATTAGTATAGGAAATTTCTGGGTGAGAAAACTCTCTCTAGTAGGTATTGTTTTCTTCAACTTATTGTCACAAAGGTTGTTGAGGGCACTGACAGTTTAAGTGACTTCACCAAGTCACAAAACCAGTGTTTCTCAGAGTCATGACTTAAATACAGGTCTTCCAGGCTTCAAGGCCAGCTCTCCATATACTATGTAATCTGGCCTCTCAATAAATGTGCATTTCTCAAAATATGAAATACAACTGGAGAGACAAGAAACTAAATGTTTTTATATAAGTACAAATACATCATGTACATTATGTGTATATATATCTTTGTATATACATGTGCATATATGTGTGTAAATAATATATCCTATATACATCAATGAACTATTATAGTATTACAATATATCATACAACATGGCATAATATCACATAGGATATGCCTGACATATGTAAGAACACATGTGCAATATACATTATGATGTATGTGTATACACATGTGTTATATATGCTATATACACACATGCCATAATATGCTTCTCTTCTCTTCTCTTCTCTTCTCTTCTCTTCTCTTCTCTTCTCTTCTCTTCTCTTCTCTTCTCTTCTCTTCTCTTCTCTTCTCTTCTCTTCTCTTCTCTTCTCTCCTCTCCTCTCCTCTCCTCTCCTCTCCTCTCCTCTCCTCTCCTCTCCTCTCCTCTCCTCTCCTCTCCTCTCCTCTCCTCTCCTCTCCTCTCCTCTCCTCTCCTCTCCTCTCCTCTCCTCTCCTCTCCTCTCCTCTTCTTTTCTGTTCTCTTCTTCGCTTCCAAGTACAAACTTAACTCAATGAATGGTCAGATAGATGTCATAATCTGGGCAATGTATGTTTGGATACAATTTTATATCATATCTTATGACAACAATATATATCGAAGTAAAACTATATATAAATAAAACTTTTGGGGACATTCCTCACTTTTAGCCAATTGTTATTATACAAGTTATCATTGGTAATGATCTGCATCCTATTTATTCCATGCTTTTCTATTATTTGTAGCCATATGACATAACTGAAAGTATATTAGTCTTAAACTAATCATCTTTTCTAGAAAAAAAATAATGATAATGACACCAACCATAAATATATATTTATATAGTGTATTTTAAAGTTTATAAATCATTTTCCCAGACACCATTTAAGCAATTGGCATTGTTTAAGCACTTCTGATGTGCCTAGAACTATGCTAAACAAGAAGGATAGAAAGAGAATGAAAAAAATTTTCCTTGCATCCTGCACTTAAGGAACTTACATTTATATGGTGGAGAAATGACATATATAAACAAGTATATACAAAATAAATACAGAGTATATAGGGGCTATCCTTAGAAGAGAAGTCACTTGTCCTCTATAGGAACTTAGAAAAGATCTGGAAGAAGTGGTACTTGAGCTGAATCTTACATAAAGCCAGGGATTCAAGAGGCAAAAAGGCAGAGGGATAGCTATCTGTACCCTGGGAATAGCTTGTGTAAAGGCCCTGAAAATGGGAGGTGAAATGCAAAAGGAATATCAAGTAGGTCAGTGTATATGAATCTTAGATCTTATGATACTGCTGATCACCCTCTTATCTTGGACATTATATACTTTCTAGGTTTTCTGACCTTACTCTCTCTTCGTTCTCCTTGTCTAAACCACCCATAAGTTATCCTTCCCTGGTTCTTTCACTTCCAGGTCATTTCCTAAAAAACTTTGGGGTGCCTAAAAGGTTCTACTTTGGGCCTCTTTTTTTCTCCCTTGATATTCTCATCAGATTCCATGGGTTTACATGTCATCTCTATGTAAGTGATTTTATATAGTCTATATATACTAGTGATGTTTTAAAATACTAATGTGTTTTTTGTCCTTACCAAGCCCCCCAGTTTTGGGGGGAAAGCTAGCTAAGATTTACTGATACATTCAGCAAGAGTTAGATCGTATTTAAATATTTACGTTAAAGAGTAAGACACCACATAGAGCTTAGCTGCAATCACAAGAAAGGCCTATCTACTTTCCTTACCACTCTCCCGTCTCCCTCTACTCTCTCAGTCTCTCACTCTCTCTTCCTCTCTCTCTCTCTCCCTCTCTCTCATACTTTCTCTCATCTCTCTCGTCTCCCCCACACAACCCGAAGTTCGCTGCAGCACCAAAAAAGTTCTGATCGCAGTGAGCCACAGCTCACCTCCACTACTTCCTATCTCCCTCTCCAGAAGGGTAGGTCCTTCAAGCTGATGGTTGAGGGTGGTCTCCACCTGTTGATGTATTAAGTACCAAAGCCTCTGAGAAAAACACCCCATTCAGGGCCCCAAGCCAGGTGTGGTCTTGATTTAATCAAGCTTAAGTAGGTCCTCAGTCAGTCTCTCAGTCTCATCCAATTCAATAAATTCCAAATCAATCTTCAGGTGGGGACGCCCTGGGCATCTGACAAATTCCATTTAATTTATCACATTTCCCCCTGTGCTTGTTAAGAAACAATGTTTCCTTAATGAAGCAATAACATTACTGATACTTTATGACTACAACAGTAAAGGGAATGAAAAGAGAGAAAAGAAATTGAGTGGACACATTAACAAAGGCTAAAAGGGGGCATTCCCTTGGTAGCAGGTTGAACATATTACAAACAGGAGAGAAAAACTAAAGGGGGTATTCCCCTTTAGTAAGTGTATACAATGGGGGAAAAGGAATAATTGGAAAATTCCCATTTAAGTCTTTGGAAGTCTTTTTTCAGATGATTCTTGGGATGTCCTCTGCATGTAGTTGTGGAAAGGAAGTCTTTCAGGTGTGGATGCTGATGATCAACTAACAAGTCTCCTCTCAGGTGTAGAGTTTTGGGTGTGATTGTAAAGTCCCTCAGGTGTTTCAGACACTGGTAATCAGCTGGGAAATTTTCCTACAAAATTGACCTTAACACAACTTTAAATAGCTTTGCCAACAATCAAATAAAAAAATGAGAGTTCTCAAAAAACATGTCTAAGGAAATGCAGAAACTTTTAGAGATTTTATAATTATTGTCCAGTTGTTATGCATGAAACATATAAAAATAAAAATTGAAACATTCTCAAAAACTTAATATTACTACACTCCCCCCGTGAAAAATAAATTGAGAAGACAATTGTGATATTAATTTAGAAAATAATTTTTATCTTTGAGATGACCACTTGAAATTAATGTTATATTGGTAATTATTTTGGGGTACTGTTTTGGACTGAAGTATGATTGAAGTACCCAACAACTCTATTCCCAATAACTCTAATGTTTGTGATAATGTGCTTCTTGTAGAATAAAAAAGTACTAGAGATTTAAGGAATTCATTAAAGAGAAAGACAGGGAAAGGGTAAAAAATAATATTTAAGGGCACAAAAATCTATGAACTTGTGACTTGAAGACAAATATATTTTTTTGGGTGAGGCAATTGGGGTTAAGTGACTGCCCAGGGTCACAACAGCTAGTAAGTGTCAAGTGTCTGAGGCCAGATATGAAGTCTAGGTCCTCCTGAACACAGGGCTAGTGCTTAATCCACTGTGCCATCTAGCCGCCCCCTGAAGACAAATATTTTAAACTAGCATTTCTTTGGCTTGGATATCAATTCACCAATGTAAATGTACATATAAAATAAATACATAATGTTTTAAGTTCACATACATGAATATACACACATTCAAAAAGCCTTTTTTAACTCTAATATTCTCTAATCATGCTATTCTATGAGTCTGAATAATGGGGTGACATGAAAAAATATATATTATTATATGTATATCATATATATATATATATATATATATATATATATATAATTCATAACATTCATTTGTGCAATAACATTTGGTTCAAAAGTGTGAAAGTAACACGTGAGTATGTATGGCTAGGAAAATTGAAATGGTTTTATTTTGAGTCAGCAATACCATCACTAAGTCTATTTCCAAAGATGCTTAGGGAAAAAAAGACAAGAAGCTATGTGTTCTAAAATATTTGTAGCAGCTCTCTTACAGGGAGTAAAGAACTGGGAATTTCAGGGATACCCATCAATTGGGGAATGGCTGAACAAATTGTGGTATATGACCATGAAGGAATACTACTGTGCTATAAGAAATGCTGAGTTAGATGATTTTAGAAAAAAAAAAAAAACCATGCAAAAATTCTGGGAATGAAACAAGAAAAAAAAAAGAGAGCATTGTATACAGTAACAGCAATATTGTTTTAAGAACAACTTTGAGTGACTAAGTAATTTTGACTATTATAAATATCCAAATAACTACAAAGGATCTATAAGGGAAGACACTATCTACATCCAGAAAAAGAACTGATAAATAGAATTGTATGTAGATTGATTTGACAAAATGTATACATATTTGTGCTTAACAGTAGCCATTTATAGGACTAGGGTCGATGAAGAAAGAACAAAAAGGGAAAAAATGAATTATGTGGTAAATTTATTATATATTTAAAAAGAATAGCAAGTTATGGATAATAAATTTGAAGTTTCATTTGCAATCATCTTTTCATTATTCTATTGTGTCATGGAAATGTTCTTATTTCATAAATTAAAAATTAAATAAAATCTTCAAAATAAAACCAATAGTCTAATCAGATACCTAGAATACATGAGAAAATGACAAAGATATTCAAGCATTATTTTGGCATTCCCCAAGATATTAAAAGAATCAGAGGAAATCCTCTCCCTAAATCAGACAAATCCTCAATGGATTATGTATGGAGATTACACTGACAGGAATTAGAAAGATCGAGCAGTTGTGGATGGATAATGATCTGTACTAGCAGTTATAAACACCTACACCAAGAAGCACTATCTTCCCTCTCACTTTTAAAGTTAATGCTCTCTTAATGAGATAATCAATTCTCTAGGAAAATAAATTATTTATGGCCCTTCTTATATACACTCTGTCCCTTTCCAATACTATCATTCTTTTGAACAATTCCTTGATTTATAAAACTAAAGCCATTCTCCAACCTATCTCCTTAGCTAGAATTTATATAATGTTTAATTTTTTCTCTTATAACATACTTACATTCATTTGACAGCAGTGATGAAAATACAACCTGTGCTTCTTCAGTTTCCTCACCAGATTTTCAAATCTCTTGTAGATACTTTCAGGTTCTTTCTAGTGACTTGTTCCCTACCTCCCACATGTGTCTCAAGAAGTAAATTGTGGTTCTGAAATTTAAAAAGTATTTGAGCTTCTCCATCACAGACCAAATTCACACTCTAGGAATATATATATATATATATAGATAGATAGATAGATAGATAGATAGATAGATAGATAGATAGATAGATAGATAGCCAATTGATGATTGAGATTGTCACCACATTGCTATCTTCATACCTCTCAGCAAGGAATTAAATGACATATCTTTTCTTTTTCCCCCTCAAGGCCTGAATAGGGTAATATCAAATTCATTGGCATTTGTGAATTCTTCTTATCCTCCCACAGAGCATGAGAAACTTCTTTTTTCAAAATCCTAAGATATGCTTTGCTGGTAAAGCCTCATATTTGTTATATATATTGGGTGTCCCAAATTCTTCTTAATAGTTTAAAGCTATGTTGGGTTATCTAGAAGTTTCATGAAGTTGAAAGATTTAATAGCTTAATGCTACATTAGGACACCAAGAAGATCTATACTTTACTCTGCCTGCTGTATATCGGTATTCTACTCTCGAGTTTCTTTAGTCTTATGACATTGGTTTACACTGTTTTCTATCTGCTCATAATATTGTTCACCTTGGTTTCCTCTTGGGAATCTTCTCTTTGATTCTGCTAAGCTGGAAAGTATAAAGGATTTTTTCCAGACTTTTTACTATCTCCTCTATTATAGTAGAGGGACCAATGCACACTTGGTGTTTTCATGCATCTTGATTATCTATTCTAGGAATACAACTATGACATAATCTCTGTAGATCACTGTATCATTTCGAGCACTCTTCTTATCTGGAGAATCAAGATTTTCTCTAATTTGTGGCTCTTCCAGCTAGCAAATGATTGGTTTGTTTCATCCATTCAGTGTGGACTTTATCATCAAATACTCAGGAGCCTCAGGGTTTGTTTTTTTTTATATAAATTATCAAAGATTTCTCCTATACTTATTTTTTATTTTCCTAATCTCCTGGGTGATGAACAATCAAAATTAGCCAATCCCTGCTAGCACCTTAATTGCTGCAGTATAGACAGGAACTTTAACTAGCACATATCTTTGAGGAGCACTATAGGACAAACACCAAGCTCACTTGCCTCCTCCCTTTGTCCTCTTTCCTCTACTGCCTGCTCACTGTGTAGTACATGATTAATTGCCACAAGACAGTACATGATTAATTGCCAAATGAATTACCATTCATTTGGTGTCACTGAATGTCAGAGGAGTAGTGAAGAGGGAGAAACCACTTAAGGTTGGAGTGGTCAGTAAATGTTTAATGGAAGAGATGGTTTTTAAAGAGTAGGTAGAATTTAGGTAGGTGAAGAGGAGCAAATCAGGGGATGACATAAAGCATAAGAGTGAAGGTCAGAAGGAGAGAGGTATTACTAGAATAGTGAACAGACATGACCAAGTAAAGATTGTGAGTTAGGAACTGAGGGGGATGGAGTAGAGTGACCTAAAATCTATAAATGATAACAACATTCATATGAACAGGATTATTGGATGACAGATCTAGAGTTGGAAAGAAGTTTAGAGGCCAATTAATCTCAATAGTCTCATTACAATGATGGGGAAGCTGAGGCACAAGGAGGTAAAATGACTTGCCTAAGGTCACAGAGGAAATAAGGGTCAGAGGTGGGATTTGAACTTGAAATCTCTGATATCAGAGTCAGTGCTTTCTACCATATCATGGAGCAAAATTTTAAAAAAGAAGTTGTGGCTGCTGAGTGATAGTGGCAAAGGGGTAGCATGAAAATGTCAACAAGAAGGAAAAATCAAAACAATTTCTTCTCCTGGCCCTCTGTGTCAGGAGATATGAGAGAAAGAATACCAAATTTTCAAGGTGGCAGTAAGAGCCAGGTGTATTTGGGAAAAAGCTAGACTTCAGTGTTTCACAGAAGATAGAAGAAAAGTGAAAGGAAGAGCTCTCATGAAAAAAAAATAGTGGGGGAGCATAATTAACAACAAAGGAATGCTCCGGAGGAGGCATTCAAAGGTAAAAGCAGACATATGCAAAGACTGGACAGGGATCAAGCTTAGCATAATAGTGATGAATATGTTATCAAATGTAGCAGAGGAAGGATGTTTCAGAGGTAGTAAGAAGTTGATCAGGACCCAAGAAAGAGCATTCAATTTAGGATGAAGTCATTGCCAAAAGGGAATGTTTTTTTTTTTTTTAAGTGAGGCAATGGGGGTTAAGTGACTTGCCCAGGGTCACACAGCTAGTAAGTGTTAAGTGTCTGAGGCCGGATTTGAACTCAGGTACTCCTGAATCCAAGGCCAATGCTTTAACCACTGCACCATCTAGCTGCTCCAAAAGGGAATGTTCTAATACTTTCCCCTCTACCATCAGTCATTCTAATCCTTCACCTTCTACTGAAGCAACATTTTCTCCCAATCAACTATGAATTCTAGGCTGCCAAAAGGTTATGAGGTAGGATATATAAGGATAGCCATATCCAGGCCTCATCATGGGGGACATAATACTCCTAAATGTTGGCAAGCGGGGCAAAGTCGGAGCTATCTCACCAAATTTATATCTCCAACTAGACATGCTCTGTGGGAAGGGCAAATTCTAGTTTATGTTCCATGTTTTATATTTCCCCCAATATTGATAGTAAAGCTGTTGATCAAATTTATTACTATTATTTTGTCCATCAAATAACTTTATAAAATTTAAAAATATATATTGGAGACAGCTTGTCAGAAGATGCTCAGACGGGATTTTTCTTTACTGAATCAGATGTTTTATTAACATCTACAAACCACACAGAAGTGGAAGAAAAGATGTCATAGAGACATAAAATTAGAAAGGGAGTGGGGTTGCTAGTACATTAAGAGGAAAGGATTAAAGACAGATGCTTGCAAAAATGCCATAAGATGTAAAAGAAAGCCTCCAGAACATTCACTATATGGCCTTTGGAAGACTTATGTAAAGATATGAGCAAGAGACAAACACTTTGCTAATTCTACAACCATTTATTAATCGCCTTCTATTTGTAAGGCACTTTGTGCTAGAAGAAAAAGCGAAAACATTAACGGTTTAGGAAGAAGCAAGAAAGCCACCCTAATACCAAGAGGAAATATAGGAAATATAGGAGCTGCATCTTTAAGGAAGCTAAGAATTCTAAGCAGGAGAGGTAACAAGGTAGTGGATTCCAGGTATGTGAGTAGCCTTCGCAAAGATATGAAGATGATGATGTAGTTGGGGAATAGTGTTCAGAAGTCAGAGTAAGGCTAGATATATAGAACTATGTATATAGACTGCATATTATCTCTACACACACACACACACACACACACATACTATAGATATGAAATCATGGAACTTGTGGGATATTTAAGAGATTGCAAAAAATAATGTTAAAGTCTCCCTCTATTCCTGTGCCCTCACTTTTTGCTTTCAATAGCTTTCATTTGTGCTGCCTTTCTTCTAGCCAAGTCAAACCCTTTAACAGTAGGAATTGTGTAATGATTTTTTGATATTTTTACACATTTATATTTTTATACTAGGCATTATAATACCTAGTATGTGCTGGATGCTCACTACATGCTTGTTGTTTGGTTGGTTGATCAACCTTTATAAAATTAGTCCACAGTTGTTCTATTGTTTTTTATTTTGTTTCCTTTATGATACTGAGAGAAAAAAAGGGGCTCCACCTTACAATAATGTGTCTTTGTAGTATATGCCATCTACATGCCAAAGGACTGGTTTAACATTATTGAATTCCTTGGGTTCTACTGAGTTTGCAATTAAAAAATACTGATTGTCTTTGATGTTCTTAGAAAGAATGACTGAAAACTAGTGATTTTGCAGATGACCTATTACTGGGAATAGCTGTCATTCACAGTTCATCAAACAATATTGCTGTTACTGTATATGTTATTCACAAGAAGGGTGATGTTCTCCTGGTTCAACATGTTCACTTCACTACTAATCTGTTCATATAAGTCTTTCCAGGCCTTACTAAAATCTTTTTTTTTTTTCAGTCCTCATTTTTTTTCATTGGTATTTAAACAAAGAATACTTGTCATATCTCTTGCTATTTTAAAATTATGAAGGGGAACTGTGTTGGAATGTAACCACTTAGCTAAACACATTGCTGAAAGTTTTGAAAAAAACACATAATTTGGAGAATTCTCAAAATTTGAATTTTTCAAAAGAATCACATTGATATAGAGAATGTAATATAGTATGCTCTTTATTCCATATATTTTTACATAGGATTTAAAAAATTGTTAATGAGAAATTTAAAATGCAAGTACATACACTGAATCTCAAGAAATTCAATATTTTCATCAATGAGTTAAAAACCTTAGAATCTGTAAAAGACTTTTTATTTCAATGATTAGAGTTAATACCAAATCTAAACTACATGCATAATAGTGCATATTTGAAATGTTTAGAAAGCTGTCATTTAAAACTGTAGGTCAATTTTTACAAAAGTCCATATTTGATGCCTCAATTCGAGGTGATTCTCCAATCTCAAAGGCTCTACCATCAGAATACAAGGTATCCCAGAATTTACTTAATTGGAAAGGCTTTAGATTCTGATTCAATAATAGACTATGTCTCCCACCTGAGTGAGAATCAGATCATTTAAGCTTGGAAAGGTTCATTTTCAGAGGAGGAAGAGGAATAGTTTGGGCTATAGCAATTGGTAAAATAGGTAAAAATACAAAAGAACCCTTTTCCTTGCTCAGTTACATTCTTCCTCAGTGAGAGGAGACATGACAGATACTACTGATAAATGGATACTCCTGTATAATGTTAAAGCTCTCATTTAACTTCTAATACATATCATATGTTTTCTTTGTTTCAAAACCAAAGAGTTGATAAACTATTGTAGGAAGGGAACTGCAACTATAAGGACAAGAGCCAACAGATGTTAGATGGAATGAAGTACCAGTATTGCCCCCAAATCATGCTAATATCTTCTGAGATAAATCAGTACATACATTGGAACTTCATAATTTCATTGTGAAAGTGGACATTGGGGTATATAGCAAAAGCTATGCTGAAAAACTCATATTCAGTATGAAGAAATGAACAAGCACATGAAGCCTCACAGGGCCATGAATAATTTCTTCAAGATTTGAATTGGAAGTCACACAATATGTTGAGCACCTATCATAATCTGACAGACAAAAATGAAGTTGATTATGAATTAGACTAAAAAACTGGTAAAAATTATAGTAGTCATTTATTCAGCTCTCTGGGTCTAATTAAATCATTGAATGGTGAGAGCAAAGGGGAGAGTATAGGCTTAGAATAAAGGATAAATAAGAGATGACACTATATTATTGCAATAGTTATCATCTTAAGCCATTAAAAAAATTACTCAAAAATAGGGATGGGGTAATGGAACAAAGTAGAGCATTTGTAGATCAAATTAGAAGGAGGATAACAAACAGATATGAGATGGAACTTATCTGCTAATGTTTTTCTATAGTGATCTGTTTTCATTCACAGTGATAGTAGAGCTACCACATTCAAATTTTTTTCCACATAAGGATGTGAAGAAGCAGTAATTTCTCATAAGAAGAAAAAATTGAGAAGAGCATCCACACCTGTTCAAATCCATATTGAAGACATTTGTGATCGAAGCTGTATGGTCTTAAACAATTATGAAGAATGCCAAAAGAATGGGGAAAAAAAAAAGATTGTCAATGGTACCCAAACACAAACAAAGAGTAAATGGTAGTCAGCTCATTGAGGGGGCATCTTCAGAGCTGCAATCACCAGAGGGACCTCTATTGGGTGGTATGTATGACATGTGGGGGTAAGTACTTGAATTTCAGCATCTTCTCTAGTTGTAATTCCTGAACAGGACCAAACACTGGTGACCATGCATTCATGGTATATTGTAGGCATAATATAGAATAATTTTTTATCTTCTCCATCTTATCTCCCCTATATCCTTAGGATGGCATGTTTAAAATAATACAGAAACACTCTTCATTTCACAAGAATACATCCTACTTGACTTTATATATACTCGACTCTTGTCGATTACATAGATAATGTCTAAAATGTATTGTTATTCCAATTTTTAAAGTAAGTTTGGCAAAGAAAGGTTAAATGATATAATCACTAATACTCAAAAAAATTAAAGCCAAAGAAATGAGAAATCTCATGAGCTTCCAAGTTCTGATATTTTTACCTAGAATATAAAATGCTATTCAAATTTTGATTAAAAAATACTGATTACAATTTTGCAGTTGTTCCATATTTTGCCTCAAAAATTTATTTAAATTTTTATTCCCCTTAAGGGATTTTGAAGGAACTCAATAATTATCTCCTAAGTAAGTTCCAGATTCTTAAAAGAAGTAGTATATTAAAAATGAAAATAGCACTTTAAAATTTAAGATGTCTGCTTAATTGTGAAGAAACGGTGACTTTGTGAAGTTATCATTTGTATTATTGTAACTATGAAAAATTCTGTGGCATATATAGGGTTATCCGATTCCTGGTGGGCATAAATACATGATTAGAGAGAAAGAATGTCTGCTGCTGCTGATATGAAGGGATTTCAGGGATTTGCTAGTTCAGTCTCACACTACCATCTGTCATGGTCTAATAAACATGAAACTGTTGCATATATCCTGTTTTTGCTTCTGTGAAAAGTGAGGTGTGTCACTTAGTGGGTTGGTCAGTATTGCCCCCAATGGGCACAAATATCTGGACCAAGCACCTGATAGAATCAGGGATATAATAGATTTTCCAAACTAACTGCTAAATTACTAAAGTGAGAAAAAAGTACAATATGTTCAATGGGTCCCAATGCAACCTTTTAAATTTTGGATAGCAAGATTTTTTTATAGCAGGAGTCTCACTATTAATGTCAATGGTTTCAATATAACATGAAGAGACCAGACTAAAAACAAGTTAATAATTACAAAATATAATGGGGGCCATTTTGGAACAAAGGTCTTGCCATTGCCTTGGGTGTTATTAGAATGGAATTTGATAAAGCCTATTAAATATTGTGATGGCTAAATAATTACTATAGATACTAGTTTTGGGTAAGCATATTATCAATTTATCAATTTCTCCTGGTAAGGGATTGACCAAGCTTCTCCTTAACTTCTCATGTTCCCCAGGCAGTGCATGTGGTCTCCCAGAGCAAGCCTGTGATCTCAAAAGAGCCTATGTAGTCCCAAAGAGACAGTGCATGTGCTCCCAAGAGACCTAAGAGAAAGAGAGAGAGAGAGACAGAGACAGAGACAGAGACAGAGAGACGACATGGCTACCTGTCCACGTTTTTTATCCCTTTCATAAAAAGTGGGTCATTATAAATCAATTAAATTTAATTGGGTCAATATATGTCTAACAAATCTAACTGGCTAGCATTATATTAATCTAATTGGTTGAAGTGATTGAAGGTGGGTTATATTAAGATGAAGTCCAAAAATGACATCAGATAAAGGAATGCAAGACTCTCAAGTTGGTCAGAGCAAAATTTCTTCATCTAGGTGTGGCTTAATCTCATCAGTAAATCCTTGGGCTATCTATACAGAAGAATCTATCTCCACCAAAGACTCCTTTTGTGAGTTTAGGGTCTGAGTCAGTATTTGACCTAGATGAGATTTGATGAAATCTCTCAAGTAAAGCTTCTTTAAGTACTTGGAGAGGAAGAACTAAGAAAGAGAGATCTCTGGGTTCCCCAAGATATTGAATATTAATAAATGTTTCTCAAATATCTATAATCTCTTACTCTAACATGAGTGTTTACATTTATAAGAGATGAAAAGCAAATTCACTGAAGTTAATCATGATACATATCTTTTTTTTTTTTTTTTAGTGAGGCAATTGGGGTTAAGTGACTTGCCCAGGGTCACACAGCTAGTTAGTGTTATGTGTCTGAGGTCGGATTTGAACTCAGGTACTCCTGACTCCAGGGCCGGTGCTCTATCCACTGTGCCACCTAGCTGCCCCATGATACATATCTTTGACATGGAAGATCATAATCTGGGTGAAATTGAATTATTATGAATTAATTAATCTTCAAAATTGTGATTTGGTGGTTAGAGACAAAGGAGATAGAGACAATGGGTTAGAACAGCATTAACTTGTATGTGAAATATTTTGAGATAGACATTAGCACTTTGTCTTTCAAAAAGAAATGCTTTAAAAAGGTCTGCTCAATTTTTAAGTAATAGTGTTAAGTATTTTGAGAAAAGTTGTAGCACATTTTAGGCCATGAGTTACTCAGGAAAATCAGGTGAAAAATTTAGTAAGTTACACTAAATTGTGCACTAATATAGTGGGGAGAAGGGAAAGTGTTAGGGGGTAATATGTAATTTAAATTGTTTTAGCAAGAGGCCAAAACAATTGGTTGAGGAAGAGAAATTCAAAATAATTATTTTGTATTAAAATTAATAAACTCATGTTTAACCAAATCCAACATTTTATTTAGAAACCGTAGCTTCAGCAAGGTTTTTGACATTAAAAACAGATTATCACCTTGACTTTCTATGTATCCAGTATCTAAAGGTGATTCCTTCTTTAAGGAACAGTACAGAGTATCATCTTGTCAGATATTTATCAAAAGATTCACCTAAAAGATGATAGTGATTCACTTCCCTAAAGTTCAAATGAGATATCAGATGTTTGAGGAAGTTGTGTTTGCATAATGGACATTATAATGTTGACTCTAAATCCTTCTACATTATCTAAGATTTATCCATATATTAACTTAGATCATCAGAAAGCTACAAACTTGTATTATCTAAAGATAATATTATCTAAAGATAATTCCCACTGACATACTTTCCCTTTATTAAAATTCTATATTATGCCCTCAATTTTTTATAAAGTTGATGCAAGAAGTGACAATCTGAGTAATTTTTCTCTATCTTTTTAAAAACCACAGTTGAAAGCATGTCACACAATATTTCTCACATGAAGAGAAATCCTTCTTAAGTTCAGTGTGAGGTAGAATTCTTCTCTATATGTGAAGTTGCATGTTTTCCTCAATGAGACAATGAAAACTGTATAATCCCAAAGCCTCCATTTTGCCTTAGATGATGGAAGGCCAGAGCTAACATCAGTGCTCAAAATGCATTGCAGGGAACAGCTAGGTGGCAGAATGGATAAAACACTAGCCCTAGATTCAGGAGGACCTGAGTTCAAATCCAGCCTCAGATACTTGACACTTACTAACTGTGTGACCCTGGGCAAGTCACTTAACCCCAATTGCCCCCCACACAAAAAAAAACTGCATTGCAGATGTCCAGTTCATCGAATGTTCTGCTATTTCCAACATCTTTTATTTTTGTAGTGGTATAATTTTTATTGACTTCATTACACATATTTTGACTCTCAATATTACTGAAAGCCTTATTTGAAGGTAGCATATAAATTATTTAATTAAATAGTTGCACCAATATGATAGTTTTAAGACTATATGCTCTATAATTTGGTTTTCTAATTTTTTAAACCAAATTAACCAAAGGTTTATACATTTTATTGATATTTTAATAAAAAATCTTAGTTTTCTTACTTTCAATTTTATTAATTTCTCCTTTGATTTTCAGGATTTCTAATTTAGTATTTAATTGGGGATTTTTAACTTGTTCTTTTTCTAGCTTTTTTAGTTGCATGCCCAATTCATTAATCTCCTCTTTCTCTATTTTATTCATGTAAGCATTTAGAGATATAAAATTTCCTCTGAGCACTGCTTTCTTTTGTTTGTTTGGTTTTGGTTTTGGGGTTTTGTTTTGTTTTATTTTGTTTTTGCAGGTCAATTGGGGTTAAGTGACTTGCCTGGGGTCACACAGCTAGTAAGTGTTAAGTGTCTGAGGCCTGATTTGAACTCAGGTACTCCTGAATCGAGGGCAGGTGCTCTATCCACTGTGTCACCTAGCTGCCCCTTAAGCTCTGCTTTGTCTGTATCCCATCGGTTTTGGCATGTTGTCTCATTATTGTCATTCTTTTGGATGAAGTTATTGATTATTTCTATGACTTGTTGTTTGACCCACTCATTCTTTAGGATGATATCATTTAGTTTCCAATTAATTTTCAGTCTACCTTTCCATGGCTCCTTTTCACATGTAATTTTCATTGCATCATGATCTGAGAAGGATGCATTTACTATTTCTGTCTTACTACAATTGACTGTGAGGTTTTTGTGCCCTAATACATGGTCAATTTTTGAATGTGTGTCACGTACCACTGAGAAAAAAGGTATATTCCCTTCTATCCCCATTCAATTTTCTCCAAATATATATCATATCTAACTTTTCTAACATTCTATGCACTTCTTTAACTTCTTTCTTTTTTATTTTGTGGTTATATTTATCTAATTCTGAGAGGGAAGGTTCAGATTCTCCACTAGTTTAGTTTTGCTGTCTATTTCCTCTTGTAACTCATTTAACTTCTCTAAGAATTTGGATGCTATACTACTTGGTGTGTATGTTTAATATTGATATTATTTCATTATATATCATACCTTTTAGGAAGATGTGGTTAACTTCCTTTTCTCTTAATTAGATCTGTTTTTGATTTTGCTTTGTCTGAGATATGGATTGCTACCCCTGCTTTCTTGACTTCAACTGAAGCATAATATATTCTGCTCCAACCTTTTACCTTTACTCTGTGTGTATCTCTGCTTCAAATATGTTTCTTGTAAACAACATATGGTAGGATTCTGATTTGTAATCCACCCTTTAATTAGTTTCCTTTTTATGGGAGAGTTTATCCCATTCACATTCACAGTTAAGATTATTGTTTATTTCCCTCCATCTTCTTTTCCCCTTGTTTGTACTCTTTTTTTTTCTTATTTCACCCTATTCCTTCTCACCAGTTTTTTGCTCCTGACCACTACCTCCCTCAATCCACCCTCTCTTTTATCACCCACCCTTCCTTTTCTTTCCCCTTTTTCCCCTGCTTTTGCCCTCCCTTCTATCAGTACCACCCTATTCCACTTACCCTTTTACTGCCTGAAAGAGTAAGCAAAGTTTAGGGGCAGCTAGGTTGCATAGTGGATAGAGCACTGGCCCTGGAGTCAGGAGGACCTGAGTTCAAATCCAGCCTCAGACACTTGACACCTACTAGCTGTGTGACCCTAGGCAAGTCACTTAACCCCAATTGCCTCACAAAAAAAAAGAGTAAGCAAAGTTTCTTTATAAAAAAGGGTGTATATGTTATTCCCTCCCTGAACCAAATCTGATGAGAGTAAGGTTGAAACAATGCTTACCACTCCCTTCTTTCTGTCTTTTGTAATAGGGTTTTTTGTGCCTCTTCATTTGATATAATTAATATAATTAATCCCATTCCACCTCCCCTTCCTTGTTCACCCCATTCTCCTTTTATTCTGTCTCTTAAGTTTCTTTATATTATCACATCAAAGTCAATTTAATAACAATATCTCAAAAGAGATACAAATCTCAAGAGTTAAAAGTATTGTCCTCCCTCATAGGGATGTAAACAGTTTAACCTTATTGAAAAACCTTTTGTTCCCTATTTACCTCTTTATACTTCTCTTGAGTTTTGTATTTGAAGATCAAATTTTCTGTTCAGTTCTGGTCTTTTCTTCAGGAAACCTTGGAAGTCCCCTATTTCATTGAATGTTCATCTTTTTCCCTGAAAGAGAATGATAAGTTTTGCTGGGTAGTTAATTATTGGTTGTAATCTAAGCTCCTTTGCCTTTCAGAATACCATATTCCAAGCCTTGCAATCCTTTAATGTTGTAGCTGCCAGGTCTCATGCAATCCTGACTGTGGCTTCATGACATTTAACTTGTTTCTTTCTAGCTGCTTGGAGTATTTTCTCCTTCACCTGATAATTCTGGAATTTGGCTACAATATTCCTTGGAGTTTTCCTTTTGGGATCTCTTTCAGGAGGTGATCAGTAGATTCGTTCAATGATGATTTTATGCTATGATTCTCCAATATCCAATATCTCCTTGATAATTTCCTGGAATATGGTATCTAGACTCTTTTCTTGATCATGACTTTCTGGTAGTCCAATAAATCTTAGATAGTCTCTCCTGGGTGTATTTTTCAGGTCAGTTGTCTTTCCAATGAGATATTAAACATTTTCTTATATTTTTTCATTCTTTTGATTATGCTTGACAGATTCTTGGTGTCTCATGGAGTTATTAGCTTCCATCTGTCCAATTTTAATTTTTACAGTATTATTTCCTCAATAAACTTTTGTACCTCCTCTTCCATGTGGACATTTTTTTTTCTACTGCTGGCCAATTGTACTTTTTAAGGAATTCTTTTCTTTAGTCAATTTTTTGTGCCTCTTTTTCTAGCATAACTCTCATTTCTTTTTCCATTTTTTCTTCTACCTCTATCATTTGCTTTTTAAAATCTTTTTTGAGCTCTTCAAAGAAGGCTTTTTGGTCTTGAGACAAGATTATCTTCCCACTTGAGGCTTCTCTTGTAGGCTTTTTATTTATTTATGTATTTATTTTGTGGGGCAATGGGGTTGACTTGCCCAGGGTCATACAGCTAGTAAGTGTCTAGTGTCTGAGGACAGATTTGAACTTATGTCCTCCTGAATCCAGGGCTGGTGCTTTATCCATTATGCCACCTAGCTGCCCCCCCCCACTTGTAGGCATTTTAATAAACTCATCTGTGTCTCTGTTTTGGTCTTCCCTATCATTATAGAAGCTGTCTATGGTAAGGATCTTTTTTTGTTTCTTACTCATATTCTAGCCTATTTTTAAACATATAAAGTTGAGGTCTGCTCCTAGGGCACAGGAGTCACTGTTGCATGCTTCTTGTGCTTAGGGATAGAGGACAAATCACTGGCTTTATGTCTGAGACCTCTGTGGCTTTTGGATTCCTCACTGCCCTGGGCTTGCTCCCTGTGTTGGGATGGCTTTGCTAGGTTGCACCTGTCCTTTGGGCAGTTCTCTAGCTGGTGGTTTGCCCTCCCAACCAGTGATGTCAGGTCTGACAAATGGCCTGTTGTGGCACCCACCTTCTGAACCAGGACAAAGGGGCTTCAGTGACTTATTTATGCTGTGTCCTGGAACCTCTTGCTGACTTGCCCTGGCTTCTCTCTGTCATCTTGGCATCACCCCTAAGAATCTCTGCTTTACAATTTGGAGCAAGATCCAAAGAATTATAAAATTCTAGCTACAGCTCAGTAACTGATTCAGTTTAAATTTCTGCTGATTGAATTATTATTAATCAAATAATCTAATTTCAATCTCTTTCCATTCTTGTTCTCCTATGCTTCCTAAAATTAAAAAGGATCTAAGTCCTTATATATCTATGATAGCATTAAAAGACATGTATTTAGCCTGAATGAGCCTTCAATTGCCCTAATCCTCTATGCAATTGTACTTTTTCCTTCTTCGGCTTTTATAATAAAATATGTGACTCTTGGAAGCTTCCCCTTTATGGGTAAATCCACTTCTGGGTAGCTTTTTTTGCTGTGTTCTTTAATTTCCTTGAAAGTAGAAATTATTTCCTTTTTCTATTTTTTTTTGTATTTGTGCCCCCAGCTACTAGACTAGTAAATCATAAGTGCTTAAAAATTGTTTGCTGATGAACTTATTGATGGACCATGAACAAGTCTCCCAATATGTCAGTAACTCTAGGCAAATCCTTAGAAATATAAATCATAGACAAATTTCCAAACTATATCAATTGATCAATTTCCAAACTGGGTGATACCCACATAAGTGAAGCCACAGATTCAAATGTGTGTGTTTGTGAATGAATATTAATTCAAATAATCTGTTGTTCTCTCCATTGTTTGAATGGACATTAAAGGTTTGTGGTCCATATTTTATTCTATCTCTTTTTCTCTGTAAGACTACTTCATGGAACCCTAGGGCTCTGCAGGACATATTTTGAAATACAATACAATAAGCTATTTAACATTTCATGGCTCCTTTTTTAAACCAAGTCTACCACACTGGGCTTTATTCCCTGCTCTTTATCTGATATTTAAAAAATTTGTTTTATTTTTGTTTTTTTTTTGTCTTTTGCATGGAGGGAAAATTTAGTGGTATGGGGGAGGGTATAAGAAACTGTAAAATTCTGTTACATATAGACTATTTTAAAAAGTTTATAAAAATTCAATATATTGGTTTCACTGCTCTCTTGAATATCTTTGTATTGCTCTGAATTTCTAACTGTCCTCTTTTGTGCTTTAAAAAAGTGCTTCATTGATGCTGTTTCTTTTCTCATTTTTTTTTGGCTCCTTTCTATCCCATAATACTCACCTCCTGAAAAACTTAGATAAAGGATTTCTTCTTATTTTTTTTAATTGGTTTTCCTTATTTTACATATAAGGTATTTTATTTTTTCCGTTACATGTAAACATAGTTCTCAACTTTTGTTTATACAAGCTTTACAATTTCAGATTTTTCTCCCTCCCTCCACTCCCTCCCCGCTCACCTAGACAGCAGGTAATCTGATATAGGTTATATCTATATATCTATATCTATATGGATATAGATATAGACATAGATATAGATAAATCTATACACACAAATATATATACATAATAACAATAATCCTATTTCTACATTAGTCCTGTTACAAGAGAAAATATCAGAACAATGATGAAAAACATCAAAATAGAAAAAAAAATAACAGCACCAAAAACAAAAGAAATAGTATGGTTCATTCAGCATCTATACTCCACAGTACTTTTTTTTTTCCTTGGATTTGGAGATCCTCTTCTATCACGAGTTCCCTGGAACTCTTCTGTACCATTGCATTGCTGAGAAGAATATAGTCCATCACAAAAGATCAACACTCAATGTTGATGATACTGTGTACAATGTTCTTCTGGTTCTGCTCATCTCACTCATCATCAGCTCACGTAAGACACTCCAGGTTTCTCTGAACTCCTCCTACACATCATTTCTTACAGCACAATAGTATTCCATTATATTCATATACCACAACTTGTCCAGCCATTCCCCAATTGATGGGCACCCCCCTCAACTTCCAATTCCTTGCTACCACATAAAGAGCAGCTATAAATATCTTTGTACATGTGGGTCCCTTTCCCCTTTCCATGATTTCTTTGGGAAAAAGACCTAAAAGTGGAATTGCTGGGTCAAAGGGTATGCACAGCTTTATTGCCCTTTGGGCATAATTCCAAATTGCTCTCCAGAATGGTTGGATCAGTTCACAGCTCCACCAACAATGAATTAGTGTTCCAATTTTCCCACAGCTTCTCCAACATTTATTATCTTCCTTTTTTGTCATTTTAGCCAATCTGATAGGTGTCAGGTGGTACCTCAGAGTAGAGATTTAGAGCATTTTTTCATATGGGAATAGATAGCTTTGGTTTCTTCATCAGAAACCTGCCTGTTCATATCCTTTGACCATTTCTCAATTGGGGAATGACTTGGATTCTTATAAATTTGATTTAGTTCCCTATATATTTTAGAGATGAGGCCTTTATCAGAAGTACTGGCCTCAAAAATTTTTTCCCAGCTTCCTGCCTCCCTTCTAATTTTGGATGCATTGCTTCTGTTTGTACAAAAATTTTTAAATTTAATATAATCAAAATCATCCACTTTGCATTTTATAATATACTCTATCTCTTGTTTGGTCATAAACTGTTTTCCTTTCCAAAGATCTGATAGGTAGAGTATTCCTTTCTCTCCTAATTTACCTATGGTATCACCTCTTATGTCTAAATCATGTATCCATTTTGACCTTATTTTAGTATAAGGTGTCAGATGTTGGTCTATGCCTAATTTCTGCCATGCTATCTTCCAGTTTTCCCAGCAGTTTTTGTCAAATACTGAGTTCCTATCCCAGAAGCTGGCTTTGGGTTTATCAAACACTATATTACTAGTGTCATTTACTACTGCATTTCCTGAGCCTAGCCTATTCCATTGATCTACCACTCTATTTTTTAGCCAGTACCAGATAGTTTTGATAAATGCCGCTTTATAGTAAAGCTCCAGGTTTGGTACCGCTAACCCACCTTCCTGTGAATTTTTTTCATTATTTCCCTGGATATTCTTGATTTTTTGTTTTTCCAGATGAATTTTGTTAGTATTTTTTCTAGCTCTATAAAATAGTTTTTAGGTAGCCTGATTGGTATGGCACTGAATAAGTAAATTAATTTAGGCAGTATTGTCATTTTTATTATATTAGCTCTGCCTATCCATGAGCAATTGATATCTTTCCAGTTATTTAGATCTGATTTGATTTGTGTGAAGAGTGTTTGGTAGTTGTGTTCATAGAGTTCCTGGGTTTGTCCTGGCAAGTAAACTCCCAAGTATTTTATATTATCTACCATTACTTTAAATGGAATTTCTCTTTCTATCTCTTGCTGCTGGACTTTGTTGGTCATGTATAGAAATGCTGATGATTTCTGTGGATTTATTTTATATCCTGCTACTTTACTAAAGTTGTTAATTGTTTCAAGTAATTTTTGAGTTGATTCTCTAGGATTCTTTAAGTATACCATCATATCATCTGCAAAGAGTGATAGTTTTGTTTCCTCCTTGCCTATTCTAATTCCTTTAATTCCTTTCTCTTCTCTGATTGCTAATGCTAACATTTCCTGGACAATATTAAATAATAGGGGTGATAATGGACATCCCTGTTTCACCCCTAATCTTATTGGGAAGGCCTCTAATTTATCTCCATTGCATATAATACTTGCTGATGGCTTTAGGTAGATACTGTTTATTATTCTAAGGAAAGCTCCACCTATTCCTATACTCTCTAGTGTTTTTATTAGGAATGGGTGTTGTACTTTGTCAAAAGCTTTCTCTGCATCTATTGAGATAATCATATGATTTTGGTTGGTTTTCTTATTGATGTGGTTGATTATGTTCATAGTTTTCCTAATGTTGAACCAGCCCTGCATTCCTGGTATAAATCCCACCTGGTCATAGTGTATTATCCTGGTGATCACTTGCTGTAATCTCCTTGCTAATATCTTATTTAAGATTTTAGCATCAATATTCATTAGGGAAATTGGTCTATAATTTTCTTTCTCTGTTTTTGCTTGTCGTGGTTTTGGTATCACCACCATATTTGTGTCGTAAAACAAATTTGGTAGAAACCCTTCTTCACCTATTTTTCCAAATAATTTGTATAATATTGGAATTAATTGTTCTTTAAATGTTTGATAAAATTCACCCATAAACCCATCTGGCTCTGGGGATTTTTTCTTAGGGAGTTCATGAATGACTTTTTCAATTTCTCTTTCTAATATGGGTTTATTTAAGGATTTTATTTCTTCTTCAGTTAAGCTGGGCAGTTCGTATTTTTGTAAATATTCATCCATTTCATTTAGATTGTCAAATTTATTGGCATACAGTTGGGCAAAATAATTCCTAATTATTGATTTAATTTCCACTTCATTGGTGGTAACATCACCTTTTTCATTTTTGATACTGATAATTGGGTTTTCTTCTTTCTTTTTTTTAATCAAATTAACCAATATTTTACTATTTTATTGTTTTTTTTTCATAAAACCAGCTCTTAGTTTTATTGATTAATTCTATAGTTTTTTTTTGCTTTCAATCTTATTAATTTCTCCTTTACTTTCCAGGATCTCTAATTTAGTGTCTAATTGGAGATTTCTAATTTGTTCTTTTTCTAGCTTTTTAAGTTGCATGCCCAATTCATTAATCTCCTCTTTCTCTTTTTTATTCATGTAAGCATTTAGAGCTATAAATTTTCCCCTACGCACTGCTTTGGCTGCATCCGATAGATTTTGGTTTGATGTCTCATTATTGTCATTCTCTTGGATAAAGTTATTGATTGTTTCTATGATTTCTTGTTTGGCCCATTCATTCTTTAGAATGAAATTATTTAGTTTCCAACTGATTTTCATTCTACTTCTCCCTGGCTCTTTCTCACATGTAATTTTTATTGCATCATGATCTGAGAAGGATGCATTTACTATTTCTGCCTTTCTACATTTGACTATGATGTTTTTGTGCCCTAATACATGGTCAATTTTTGAAAATGTGCCATGTACTGCTGAGAAAAAGGGATATTCCTTTCTATCCCCATTCAATTTTCTCCAGACATCTATCATGTCTAACGTTTCTAGTAATCTATTCACCTCTTTCACTTCTTTCTTATTTATTTTTTGGCTAGATTTATCTAATTCTGAGAGGGGGAGATTCAGATCCCCCACTAGTATAGTATTACTGTCTAATTCCTCTTGTAACTCATTTAACTTCTCCTCTAAGAACTTGGATGCTATACCACTTGGCACATACATATTTAATATTGATATTACTTCATTATCTATAGTACCTTTAAGTAAGATGCAATTTCCTTCCTTATCTCTTTTAATGAGATCTATTTTTGCCTGCTCTTTGTCTGAGATAAGGATTGCTACCCCTGCCTTTTTTACTTTAGCTGAGGCATAATATATTCTGCTCCAGCCTTTTACCTTTACTCTGTGTGTATCTCTCTGCTTCAAATGTGTTTCTTGTAAACACCATATTGTAGGGTTCTGGTTTTTAATCCGCTTTGCAATTCGCTTCTGTTTTATAGCAGAGTTCATCCCATTCACATTCACAGTTATTATTACTGACTGTCTATTCCCCTCCATTCTATTTACCCTGTTTGTACTTTTCCCCCCTTCTTTCACCCTATTCCTCCTCACTGAGGTTTTACTTCTTACCCCTGCCTCCCCCAATCTTCCCTCCCTTTTTATCACCCCCCTCTCTTTTCTTTACCCTTTTCTCCCTTGCTTTTGTCCTCCCTTCTATCAGTCCCCCCCCTTTCCCTTCCCCTTTTGCTTCCCTAAAGAATGAGTTAAGTTTCTTTATCCCAATGAATGTATATGTTATTCCCTCTTTGAATCAAATCTAATGAGAATAGGGTTGAAACAATGTTCCCCCCTGCTTTCTTTCCCTCTATTGTAATGGGTTTTTTTTCACCTCTTCATATGATATAATTCATCCCATTTTACCTCCCCTTTCCTCTCTTCCCCACAGACTCCCTTTTTAACCCCTTAATTCTTTTTTATATCATCACTTCAAAGACGATTTATATTTATACCCTCTATTTAAAGTCCTTCTCTCTGCCCAAATACATTTACAATTCTTAAGAGTTATGAGTATTATCTTCCTGTGTAGGGATATAAACAGTCTAACCTAATAGGGTAACCTTTTTTCCCCCCTCTGTTTACCTTTTTAAACTTCTCTTGAATCTTGTATGTTGGTATCAACTTTTCTATTCAGTTCTGGTCTTTTCACCAGGAAAGATTGAAAGTCCCCAATGTCATTAAATGTCCATCTTTTTCCCTGAAAGAAAATGCACATTTTTGCTGGGTAATATATTCTCGGCTGCAATCCAAGCTCCTTTGCCTTCCGGAATATCATATTCCAAGCCTTGCGGTCCTTTAATGTTGAAGCTGCCAGGTCCTGAGCAGTCCTGACTGTGGCTCCATGATATTTAAATTGCTTCTTTCTGGCTGCTTGGAGTATTTTCTTCTTCACTTGATAATTCTGGAATTCAGCTACAATATTCCTTGGAGTTTTCCTCTTGGGGTCTCTTTCAGCAGGTGATCAGTGGATTCTTTCAATGAGGATTTTATCCTCTGATTCTATGATATCAGGGCAGTTCTCCTTAATAATTTCCTGGAATATGGTGTCTAGATTCTTTTTCTGGTCATGGCTTTCAGGCAGTCCAATGATTCTCAAATTTTCTCTCCTCGATCTGTTTTCCAGATCAGTTGTCTTTCCAATGAGTTATTTCACATTTTCTTCTATTTTTTCATTTTTTTTATTCTGCTTGACTGATTCTTCGTGTCTCATGGATTCCTTATCTTCCAACTGTCCCATTTTAATTTTTAAGGCATCGTTTTCTTCAGTGAGATTATGTACCTTTTTTTCCATTTGGCCAAGTGAATTTTTTAAGGCAGTGTTTTCTTCAATGAGATTATGCACCTATTTTTCCATTTGGCCAAATGAATTTTTTAAAGCTTTGTTTTCTTCAGTGAAATTATGTGCTTCCTTTTCCAAGCTGCTGATTCTTTTTTCATAGTTTTCTTGTTTTGCTTTCATTTCTCTCCTCATTTTTTCTTCTACCTCTCTCAATTGATTTTTAAAATCCTTTTTGAGCTCTTTCAGGAAGGCTTTTTGTTCTTGAGACCTATTCACTTTCCCTCGTGAGGCTTCACATGTAGGCAATTTGAGGGTATTGTCTTCATCTGAGTTTGCATTGGTTTCTTCCCTATTGATACAGAAGCTCTCAATGGAGAGGGCTCTTTTTTGCTTCTTACTCATTATTGCAGCTTATTTATTTATTTTTTAAGTTGAGGTCTGCTCTGGGGGCACCAGGGACCCTGTTTTGGGCTTCACGTGCAGGGGTGTAGGTGCTGTGTGACCAGGTTTTTACTCTGAGGCCTTTATGTTGTGTGGAGATCCCCCGCCCTGCACTTCCTGTCTGATTGCGCTCAGCCAGCTAGGTACCTGATCTCGGCGTCTGATCCCGCCTGACCCGTTTGTGGCCCTCTTGGCCAGTGCAGGTAGGTTTTTCCACTGTCCTTCTTGGCCACCAGATTTTTGAATCATGTTCCAGGGGCCTCAGTTGTTCTGCTGTGGCCCGCAGCTCCTGCTGACTTGCCCTGACCCCCTTGGCGCTGGGTTGCTGCCCTGCGCTGGGCCTCCCTTTTGCCCTAGTCAGACCGACCTTTTCCTGAAGTCTTCTAAATTATCTCAGGTTGGAGGACTGTGTCTCTCTGTCTCTTTGCAGGTTCTGTAGTTTCAAAATCTGTCCAGAGGCTTGATTTAATGTTCTTTTTGAGGGAACAGAAGGAGAGCTCAAGCAACTTGCTGCTTCCTCTCTGCCATCTTGGCTCTGCCCCCGAAGGCTTTCTTTTTAAATAAAGCAAAATAACCCCATACATTAGATAGGTACAAAAATGCATGTCTCATTCTGCACTCTGGATCCATGACCTCATTGTCAGAAGGTATGTAACATGCTTCATCAGTTCTCTGGAGTTATGAGTGGTCATTGCATTGACTGGACTTCTTAAGTCTTTCAAAGTTGTTTTTTAATCTTGTGATCACTGAATATGTTCTTTTCCCATTTCTGTTCATTTTATCTGTGTCTTACCTGAGTTTCCAACTATGCGGAGCTATTTTCTTTTGAAAAAGATATAAAAGCATTTTTAGAGTGCAACATAATCTAGAAAGCAGTATTTAAACTTTTATAAGGTAGTTTTCCCAGACATGGCCTTTGTTTCACTGTTGCTTTCCTAGGATTCTGTGTGAGATGCATTTCTGCTGCTTTATTTTTTCCCTGAATGTAAAGGAGCCAGCTTCAGTGTTAGTTGGTTTTCCATACCCTTGTTCTATGTTGACATTCATTCTCTGAAAATGTGAAAGCATTTATATGTCTTCCATTCTCCATATCGAAACTGGAACATCATTGATTTTCTCCCCATAGCTAATGCAATTAAATTAAATCTTTCCCTTCCTTACTTTTTCTTTCACAGCAGAATAAGGTCTGAAGAGGGTACCATTAAACCCAGAAATAAAGAGAATTTTCATCAACCCACCAGTTTCTCACAATTTGAAAATATTGAAATTGACCAGAGTTCAAAATTGCATTCCTATGATGATGGAAGTTTTAGAAAAACTTCCCTTATTTTTATTTTTTTATTTTTTGGATTATGTGTGACCAATCAATGAATAGATGACTTGAGTGCATAGCATGTTGTCAATAGCTACAACCAGATTTGAGTGATAATACTTCATTATCATAATATTAAAGCTTCTTTATACATTACTTATCATTTTGTCTCTTATAAGGAATGTCTTTCACCCCATCCTAAAATGTATTCCATGAAAAAAAATCAAATAGGTTTGTCAAAATATGTCTTAAATATGTCTTGCTTTTTAAAATATATTCCATATCGAAATCCCATTGCTTGTCATTTCTGTAATTAACAGTGATTATGAAAGACTTCTTACTCAGAAATTTTGTGACAATCTATAAGCCTTCTTTTGTTTTAATTGCTTTTTAAAAAAAGAGAAGATCAGGTTATATAGTGAGAATATATTTCAGTCAGTTAGCAACAAAGACTAACAACTGTGTGCAGAATTAAAGAATTGACACTTTTGGTTACAGGAAAGAAACAGAAGACATGCCATTTTTCTTCCCCTGGAGCTTAGAGCCTAGCTGGAGACATAGCATATATGTCTGAAAAAGACTTCAAGTATCCTGATGCCATCCCAAACAATTATTCCACAGAGATTACAATTTTGAAAAAATAGTTGCTAAAATATAAATTATCTTTTTTAGTAGAAAAAAAGAAAGGACAGCAAGATAAGCCCATACAACTATATATGTGTGTGTGTATGTATATGTATATATGTGTGTATATGCATATTTATATATTTTATATATATGCCTTACATATTAAATGTATGCACCACCTAGCTATACCTTAGAGTATATATGTATATGTGTATATATGTGTGCATGTACATGTTAATGTATGTGTATATGCATATGCATATGTGTGTATATCCAATTAAGTTGTTTTGAAAAAAGATCCATTTTTATGTGTGTGTGTGTATATCTATCTATCTATCTAACCTATATCAGATTACCTGCTGTCTAGGGGAGAGGGGAGGGAGGGGAGGGAGGGAGAGAAATATGAAATTGGAAAGCTTGTATAAACAAAAGTTGAGAACTATCTTTACATGTAATGGGAAAAAAATAAAATACTTTCTTAATTAAAAAAAAGGAGAAAAAAGATCCAAAAAACTTAGAAGGGTATTTTATCATAGTTGGTATTATGATGTGAAGACAAACCTATGCAACTTTAGTGGGACTAAGTTTAGGATAGCAGCCAGTTGATTTTACAGACTAAGTCAGGGGCTAGTAAACTATGATCCTCTCGTCAAATGTGGAAAACTATCTCTTTTTTTGTATGGCCTTTGATCTGGGAATGATTTTTTACATTTTTACTTACCCTTCATATACGTATTTTAATAGGGAAGTGGAAAGAGTGCCAGAAGGGAAGTTAAGACAAAGCTTTGAGTCTTTATGGATTCTTATTGGTAGTATAGTCTATTAAAAGATAATTTATATTTCAGTAATCATATTCTGAAATTGTATGGTAATCTTTGTGGAATAATTCTTTGGAAGGGCATCTGGATACTTGAAGCATTTTTCACATGTGTATGCTGTCTGTATAGCTACACTCTCAAGCTACACTTTACAAATATTATCTCATTTGATTCTCACAACAACTTTGCAAAGTTGCTGCTATTATCTCCACTTTATACTTCAGGAAACTGAAGCAATCAGAAGTTAAGTGATTTGCCCAAGGTCATACAGCTAGTAAGTATTTAAGATTATATTTGAATGCTGGTCTCCCAGATTTCAATCCCAGCACTTTATCTACTGCATCACCATCTCCGTTCATTTTCACCCTAGCATCTTTGGGACACATTTGCCTCTAGCTCCCCTCATTCTTTGGGAACAATGGGCTTAAAATTTTTTTCAGTTTTTACATAACATTGGACCACCAAATTTACATCCAGATGCGAGGTAACTGCCAGATAAGACTTTGGCTCAGCTACCACTGGGATGAGTCTCAAAGGTCATTACCAAAGTTCTTTCTTGCTCCTTGAGACATTGACACTAGGCTCACTAACCTTCTCCTCTCCCTTCCAGATGTCAGGATGCTAGTTTCCTGACCTTTTAAAAGTCACTAGCTAGACTCTCCAGTTCCTTAACCCAAAACAAAAAAAAGAAATCAGTGTTGAGGCAGAAGGTCTGAGGTCTATTTTCATGAAGCCACATCTTAGCCTCAGAGGGGAGAAAGCACAATGCCTCTCCCCTTACAGCCTTACCTTTCATAAGATGCCATCACCAAAGAGCCAAACCAAAAGTGGGCAGCCAAACAGCAAAATGACTGAGAATATGGTTACTAGTCAAATTGCCTATGAACATGCTCATTTTTCTTTCATTCTCAAAAATATTCACTTCATCTTTTGGTTCCCTCTGTCATCTTATCTAGGTATCATTTCTTATTCTTTGTGGCTTAACTCTGAAAAGTCTGTCTACAACAGGTGCTTTCACGTTTTCTTCTCTCACTCTCTTCTTACAATCCAGATTCTGACTTCATCATTCCATCAACATTGCTCTTCCCAAAGTTGCAAATGATCTCTCAGCATTATTAATTTCATTTATTTATTTGGAATTTTCCCCACATTACATGCAAAAACAAATTGTAACATCAGTTTTAAAAACTCTGTGTTCTGGGGGGCAGCTGAGTGGCACAGTGGATAGAGCACCAGCCCTGGATTCAAGAGGACTTGAGTTCGGGTCCGAACTCAGACACTTAACACTTACTAGCTGTGTGACTGTGGGCGAGTCACTTAACCCCAATTGCCTTACCAAAAAACAAACAAACAAACAAAAACAAAAAACCAAAAAAAACCCCAACTTTGTGTTCCACATTCTCTTCATCCCTCCCTAAGCCCCCCTTAAGTCAAGCCATTCATTATAAATTATACATGTGCAGTCATGCAAAACAGCAGACAAAAAAACTCTGGAAAAAGGAACTAACAACAACAGCAAAAACAAAAATTATACTTCCATCTGTATTCAGATACCATCTGTTCTTTCTCTGTAGATGGATTGCATTACCAATGATCTCTTAATTGTTAAAACCAATTGTCTCTTCTCAGTCTTCATTCACTTTGACTTATTTGCAGATTTTGAAACTGTTTAATATACCCTTCTTCTTATCTCCAAGTTTTTATGACATCTCCTTTTCCCATGTACCACACTCTGCAATTCAAGGTCAAGGTCAGGGCTGTGAGCCCGAGGAAGAAAGGCCAAAGATAAGGAATGGGTTCCTGTCACTAAGCTGGGCCGGCTAGTCAAGGACATGAAGATCAAGTCTTTTGAGGAGATCTGTCTTTTTTACCTTCCTATTAAGGAATCTGAGATCATAGATTTCTTCCTGGGGTCTTTATTGGAGGATGAGGTTCTGAAGATCATGCCTGTTCAGAAATAAACTAGAGCTGGACAATGTACCACGTTCAAGGCTTTTATGGTCATTGGCGACTACAATGGCCATGTGGGCTTGGGTATCAAGTGCTCCAAAGAAGTAGCCACAGCTATTTGTGGTGCTATCATTCTGACCAAGCTGTCCATTGTTCCTGTGGGATGTGGCTACTGGGAGAACAAGATTGGCAAGCCTCACACAGTACCCTTTGAGGTCACTGGGCACTGTGGATTGGTTTTCGTGCACCTGATCCCCACCCCTAGAGGTACTGGCATTATCTCAGCTCCTGTGTCTAAGAAGCTCCTGATGATGGCTGTAACTGATGACTGCTACACTTCTGCAAGGGGCTACACTGCCACTCTGGGCAACTTTGCTAAAGCTGCCTTTGATGCCATCTCCAAAATACACAGCTACCTAATCCAAGACCTGTGGAAGGAGACTGTGTTTACTAAGTCTCCCTATCAGAAATTCACTGACTATCTTGTGAAGACTCACACATGGGTGTTCAGAGGACCCAGGAAGCTGCTGTGGCAACCACATAAGATGTTTGTTTTTTTTTTTTATAGACAAGGAATGAACTGCACTATGCCAGCTTAAAAAAAATAAAGAAGCTACAGAAGATAAAAAGTGGTTGCAAAGAGAAAGATTCTTCCAAGCCTAGTGGAGGAATAGTGATGGGAGATAGAACATTGTGTGAGGAACAGTGAGTAGGTCAGGGTTGTTGGATTGTACCTCGAAGAAAAGGGAATAAAGAATTAAAAGGTAGAAAATCTCAGACTAGGAAGAACTTTAAATGCCTAGTTAAATAAAAACAAATAAATAAATAAGGGAATAAATAAATAAATAGATATACAAATAGGCAAATGAATGAATGAACAAACAAATAAATAAATAAATGAGTGAATGGTTAAGCAGATAAATAAATAAATGAGTGGGCTGAATTAAGTAAATAATTAGTGTTGGGTTGTAGAGGTAACAGGGAACCACTGGTTGTTATTGAGTAGGAGAGACATGGTCAGACCTATATTTTAGAAAAGCCATTTTTTAGATGAGTACAAGATAGATTAGAGAGAGGGAAGACTTGAAGCAGGGAAACCCACCAAAAAGTTATTATAATAGTAAAGGCATGAGTTAATGAAGGCCCCAAATTATGTGGTAGTCATGTGAGGAGAAAGATAGACATATAGAAATGATGCTGTGAAGTTAGGAATGACAAGATCAGCCAATAGATTTTAGATATGGGGTGAGTGTAAATGAGGAACTATCAGTCAGGTACTGAAACCTGCCTTTCTCCTGAAGACATTGCATTTTTTGGTGCCCTCTCCATGGTGAGCTGCTTTTCTCATACCCGCTGACACACAGAGTCAGAAGAAGAACTTGACATGCTCCTAGATTCCCATTGTCACTTTCAGGCCCTTCATTTATCACCATTAGCCAGGAGCCATACTTAAAGTTCTCTTTATCCTATCCAGATGTTTATGGTTGTCATCTATAGACTTCCGAGGAGTTACTTTTCCTCCTGCCCAATAAGTTGAGTACCTGACTGATAGTCCTCTCTACCCTACCCTTGTCCTAACCTCCCACTTTCTCTAATTCCTATAGGTTCTGCCATAAGTCTAACTTAATCATACACATGAGTAGTCATTCCCTAGCTGTACCACATCTTCTTGCCCCTGACTAAATTTGTCTTCTGTCAGAATTCCTACATAAGCTCTGCTCAGGAAGTAGACAGTTTGCTCTCACTGGAGATTTTTAAGCAAAGGCAAGTCAGATTTTTTTTTTATGATGTATATTTTTTCATATGTGGGTCAGGGCAGATGGACACTGAAGTTCATAATAGCTCTGAAATTGTTTTTCTGAGAGCCTCTCTTACATAAGTTGTGATTTTAGAAACTGACAAGCTAGGTTAAGTGATATGGACTCAAAAGCCCAATATTACTTTTTGGCAATGAAAATGAAAATGTCCAGATTTACATGTTAAAGTCTTATAATCAAGTGTCTCATAACTTACTTCTTGATATATTCTCTTAATCACTAATAATTATAAGAACTTAGAATACTACCAAAATATTGTTTATGGATATCTTAATTTGCATATCACACAAGCTAAATTTTCAGATGCATTAATTTAATCACAATTATTGAGTACTGCATTGAAAACATAAATAAAAATTTAAATCTAAAACATATTATACTAATAACCAAATGTCTAGTCAAAGCAATTGAATAATTATTTTAATAACATAGAATACTTATGTATGTAACTTACTTCTAATGATTATGTAAATTTGTGAAATGATATTAATCTGACATACATCCTTCTTTTATGACACAATTAATTAATTAATTAATTAATTTAATGAATCAAAATATAGCTTTTGAATTCCTACAGTTTACCAGCTATTGCATTTGGGACTAGAGAAAGACAAATGAGAAATTATCACATACTACCAGAAGATTTAATTGGAGAGAAAATACATGTATGGGGCAAGCTAGGTGGTGCAGTGGATGAAACACTGGCCCTGGATTCAGGAGGACCTGAGTTCAAATCAGGCCTCAGACACTTGACACTTCCTAGCTGTGTGACCCTGGGCAAGTCACTTAACCCTCATTGCCCTGCCAAAAAAGAAAAATAAAATACATGTGTATAAATATCATACAAAGTATATTGTAAAAAACCCAAGTCAGCTGTGTAAGGAGACAAAGAAAGGAAATTCCTTCTGAATAGAGGGCCAAGAAAAATTTCACGAAGGGAGTAATAATTAATATGAATTGAGAATATTGTTGGCAGATGGAGAACGATGATGATGAGGAGAGAGACAGAGACCAAGAAACAGAGAGAGACAGACAGAAACAGAGACAGAGATAAATCATAAAAACATATAGATGGGGGCAGTTAGGTGGTGCAGTGGATAGAGCACTGGCCCTGGAGTCAGGAGTACCTGAGTTCAAATCCAGCCTCAGACACTTAACACTTAGTAGCTGTGTGACCCTGGGCAAGTCACTTAACCCCAATTGCCTGACTAAAAAACAAAACAAACAAAACAAAAAAAATATAGGTGACATTTCTATATAGTTCAAGTTTATAAATAACTTTATATACATTATCATATTTGGCACTCAAAATAATCATCTGAGATAGGGGCTAGAATTATTTTAATCACCATTTTAAAAATTATTAAACCAAGACTAAGGGAGCCTAAATGACTTCTTATTGTCAGATCTAGTCTGCAAACACCCAGGTATTTCTCTACTCTTATCAATCTTATGCTCTTCCCAATGCAGGATGCTGATGGCATATGATCGAGGAGGCAGGTGAGTGTGGGAACAAGGGCAGGAATCTAGGAATTTATCTTGGCAAAGTGCATCTCTTATCTAGAGAGACAGGTAAGGAGAAGAAGGGAGTTGGGATGCAGTTGGTCATTTTAGGAAAGTAGAAGGTTTAAAATAGCCACTGTGTACAGTATCATTTACATTTGGGAAAATAACATAATGATTTCTGAGCAGCATAAGGGGCTTAGGTTATGTTAAAAAACATGAATTTATGCTGGGGTCAATTGTCAGAGCTTTGTGTCTTTCTTGACTCATATTTAGTAGCCCAGGGGCAAGAAGGAAGAAAGCAAATTGTGGTTTTACTTAGGATCAGTGCTTGGCAAAGTGGCTAGAGAAAGGGAAAAAAAAAAGATTGAAGGCTTTTGGGGTATTATTCAAAGTATCATTGAGATGACTAGTCATAGCATCCAGACTGGGATAATTTAGTGATGCAGATTAGAAAGGGAAGCGTTGACCACACAGAGCCAACATGGATGAGCTCATTATGAACAGGCCTAACCAGACTGACTTAATTTCCTCCCATTCTGGATGACTAGACTGTAAGTTGTGGCAGGTAGGTGGTGTAGTGCATAGAGTGCTGGGCCTAAAGTCAGAAGGACTGACCTTTCTAAGTTTAAATCTAGCCTTAGACACTAGCTGTGTGGCCCTGGGCAAGTCACTTAACTCTCTTTGCCTCAGTTAGTCATCTGTAAAATGAGCTGGAGAAGGAAATGGCAAACTACTCCAGTGTCTTTACCAAAACCTGAAATGGGGTCATGAAAGCTTGAACATAACTAAAAAGGACTGAACAACAATAACAAAAACTGTAAATTCTTCCATTACAATGTCATCTTATTAAGGACAGAGAGCATATCTTATCTAAATGTTATATTTCTCCCAGAGCATAACACAGTGTTCTGCATAGAGTTAGTACTTAATAGATGACTGTTTCATACTGAGGCATGGTATTTTTCAGTCTTTCAGTTTTTTCTTTTAATCAAGTTTTCTTGTACAAAATGACAAATATGGTAATGTTTTATATAATCATACATATATAACCCATATCTGATTATTTGCTGCCTCAGGGAGCAAGGAGGGGAGGGAGGGAAAGAGGGATAAAAATTGGAACCCAAAAGTAAAAAATGGAACCCATAAGTAAAAATATTAAAAATAAATAACTTTTTAAAAAAAAGTACTCTGCAAACTTTAAAATGCTAAATAAAAAAAAAAGATATCTGTTGTAGAACTGAGGAATTTGCTAATTATAGTACATATTGATTTCAGCTAGGTATTTAACAAAGGAATGATGTTCTAGGAGGTTGTGGATATTTGGGGAAGGAGAGAAAGGGAAGTGGTTGGAGTCATTAGGATGACTAAGGTAAAATTAAGGAATTACAGCAGGAGGAGCTGTTGTGAAGAGGAAGATGATAACTTTACTTTTAGATGTGACTAGTTCAAGATGCCAGAGACTGCATAGCATTTTTACAAGTTATTATGCATTTATTTGATTATGAGAGGCAGTGTGGTTGGCCTAGAATCAGAAGAACCTGGGTTCAAGTATGAAACATATATAAGCCCCTGGGTATATAACAACTACTATTCAGTACCACATGCATCTAAGACTCCAAGTTTTATCCAAGTAAAGGGAGTTTCTACACCACACCAAGGTTGGAAGGGGAAGAAATCTGAATACCATTGACGATCAAAGTGGAATTGGCCTGGGAGTGACTAGCTTGGATGTCATTGGGAGACCTGGTCTTAGAAAACAAGCAAAGAAGAAAGAAAGAAAGAAAATAATTTCAATATGAGTTAATAGTGAAACATGGCAGGAAAAATGATTCTGAATTCCTAGGGGTCACAAGAAGAGATTAGAAAGTCACTATTCATGTATATTGTGTAAAGGATGACTGTTCAGGTTTGGATTGAACTAGACAGATTCTGAGGTTCTTTCATATTCTTAGCTTCTCTATAAATCTGCAGGTGTGATTTCCCGTGGCTTAATTAAAAAATATCTTAAAATTTCTTGTGATAGGTTCAGGATTATGGTCCATGCAGCCCAACATTCTGATTGTGACTCAATCTTTTTTGTGGGGTTGAGGGCTAGATATGTGATTTTACTAGTGTTAGGAACTCCCAGTAAGGAAACTACCTCTACCAATAGACATTTGCAACTGTTCAACCAATTATAGTTTTAAAGGATCAATAAGAGGTTCAGCTGCCAGAGTCATACAGTCAGTATAACGTTATGACAGAAGTAGAACTTTATAGGTTTTCCTGACTCCAAACCCAGTCCTCCATCCATTATGCCACACTATGTCTCCATTTCTGCTGTACCCCCAAACACCTATTTCATGGGAGACTATACTTCATGAGGTCATTCTTAAAGGTTAGAGATGTGGTCTTAATATTGTTCATTTAAAGTCCATTAGTGAGGGGCAGCTACGTGGTACAGTGGATAAAGCAATGGCCCTTGATTCAGGAGGACCTGAGTTCAAATCCTGACTCAGACACTTGACACTTACTAGCTATGTGACCATGGGCAAGTCACTTAACCCTCATTGCCCCACAAAAACAAAACAAAACATAACAAAAAAACAACAGACAAAAATAAAGCCCATTAGCACTCCTTTCCCCAGTTGGGGTACCAATCCTATATTTTAACTTTCTGACAAAAGCATAAAAAGCGACACAATTTTCATCAGATTTTGACAAGGCAAAAGTTCAATGACATGTTATGCTTCTACCATCTGCCAAGAAAATTCCTTTTTTTCTCAGAATTTATGACAAAATTATTCTCATAAAAATTTTATTAACTAGCATATGTTGTCTTCTCAGGAGTATATACTTTAATTCAGGACAATTTTACCCATTTATAAGGAAAATTTGCTGAGTCATATGACATAAGATATAAACTCAAGATCCATTCATTTTCTTAGTAATGTACTTATTTGTGTTAGGTGAAGTTTTCAAAACCCAACTTGGCTGGTTTATTAGGGACAATAAAATATTTAACTATTTTTCATTTCACATTGAACACATTTTAGCAGAATACATAGCTCTATGTTGTAACTTGTAATTTTTTAACTTGGTGCTAAAAGTTAAGCTTCCTGCCTCCAGGGAATATTATTATATGAGGTTCATGTTATCACTTATTTCTTGTAACTACCCTTTCTCCCACCACTCCCTTACCCTCACTATTTTTGAACCTCTGACAAAACAAAATACAAACAGTTAGTACTTATATAGTACTTTAAAGTTTCCAGAGTACTTGATATTATCTCACTTAATCCTCACCACAACCCTTCAAGATAGGTGCTATTCTTATTCCCAGATTATTATTTACAGTTGAGAAAACCAAAGCAGATAGAATTTAAGTGACTTATCTAGGATCATATAGCTGATAAGTTCAGAGACCAGATTTGAATTCAAGTTTTCTCACTCCATGGCTACCAATCCATCAATAGCAAAACCTAACTGCCATAATAATTAATAATAATAAGTTGTAGTAGTAGTAGTAGAAGAAGAAGAGGAATAAAACAAAACAAGGAATGTATTTTCTTTAGAACAATCAGAAAACTTAAAGTGAAGTAATAAATATATGGGACTTGGAGTCAAAACTAACATAGGGAGATATTCTCCCCATTAGACTATAAGCTCCTTAAGTGAAGATGCTATGCTACTATTCATCATATTACCAGTATTTTGTATGATATCTTATATATATATATATAATAGATGCTTTATATATTTATTGAATTAATTCATATGCAGTGTTTTGGTTGAGCAATTAATACATCAACCACAATTTTAAATCATTCAAGGTTTAAATGTACTGACTGTGTGTTAAAATTGAAAGGATACAATAAGAGTAGAAAGTATTACCTTGTAGGCATACAACCCAAGATGAAGATATGAGCTGATAAAGAGTGAAATGAGCAGAACCTTGAAAACAATATACACAAGGACTACAACAGTGTAGAAAGAAAAATGAAAACAAATGGAAACTGAACACTGTATATTAAATTGACAAAATTTGATCCCCAAAGAAAAGAAATAGTACTTCCTTCTATTTTTAATAGAGGAAGAGGATTATGAGTATAAAACATTGTATACACTGTCAGACTCAACTGATATATATGTATATATATATATACACATATACATACATATATATACATAGACAGATATACATATACACACATACATATATGTATGTTTATCTGTGTGCAGGTATGTATGTGTGTGTGTATGTATATAAAGTTTCATGGAACTTTTAAAAAATCTTTCTCTTGCATTCTCTCTTATAAGTAATGGCTCACTGGGTATAGGAAGGGAGGAGGATATATCTGCAAATGAAGATCATATAAAATTAAAATGTAAAGCCCCAAAGCCCAGTGATCTAATGGACTTCCTTTCTAATAATAAGACCTGGCTCTTGGCTCATATAGACCTGGATTCATGTCCTGGGAAAAGCCTCTCCCTAAGAGAGGGGATTGAGCTTTTTTTAATATAGTCTTAGTCATTATTCCCCCATTCTAAAGTACACTTTGGGAAAATCTAATAAACAAAGCTTAGGTTTGGATCACTAGTAGCATCTCTACAATAGAGATTACCAAGGTCTCTTCTAGATAGCAATGTTTTCTCCCAAAAGATAGCAATTGCTTCTAGGGAATTATCCAATGTCCAAAATAGTTGAGGTGTAGGATAGTCTATCTTTCCTTCACTACCAAAAAAAAAGATGCTTAAAATACAATGAACTCATACACACACATTGCCAGATACTTACAACATGAAAGAATAACTCAGCTCCTAGTCTACCATCCCAGGAGATTGATGCTTCAAACGTGAGAACATGAAACATTCTGTAGGACTGCAGAACAGATATTCAATTTTAACTCAGATCTATACTGTCTGAGCAACTCACTAAAGATCTGAGTCTTCTGGCACACATAGCTTGAGCTTAGATTTTTTACCCATAGTATCTTCCAAGAAGTAGATAAGTAAACAAACAAATGAAAAAGCACTCATTAAACATTTACTATGTACCAAGCACTGCTAAGTATTACAAATACCAATACAAAAGTAAAAATAGTCTCCAGCCTCAAGGAACTTACTTGTTAATGGAAAAGACAATACATAAACAGGAGTGATATACAGGGAAGGGTATTTACATCCTCAATAAGAATGGTGAGTGGTGCCTCCATCCAGAAACAATAGCAGAATTAATTTTTTCATAGTTAATGATGATTTGCAAGACTGTAGTCAGCTATTATTATGGAGATTATCTCTAGCTGGTAAGCAAGGCCTTGGAGGGGGGACTTTAGGAACATACTGTTCAGCTTGTTATTTGGTCATCTGCTATCAAGGTAAGAATCACAAATTAGAAGAAGCAGGCAAAACTTTAAGACCCAGTGTCAGGCTCATCTGGACCAGCACAAACTCTTGTTGCCCTGTGGAAGTAGGATATGAGATATCTCCATCAGAATTCTGAAGAAAATTTCAAATATACACACAACACATTAACAGAATACAAGGAAGTGACGTTTTCTTTTAAGGAGTAAGGAGTTGGTGGTTCTTCCTGGATTAGTGGTAAATCATTATTCATGTAGCCCCCTTTTCTCCATCCTGTGGATGTGGGAATGAATAAATTGTTGCATCATTTGAAAGCACAAAGCCTTTAGTGATGAGCCAATGCAAAAAAAACCCCCCCAAAACCCCCCAAAAACCCAAACCCTCCACAGACAATGTCCTAGCCACAACATCTTTTTCATTATAAGCGATCAGTCCACAGAATAATTTCCAATGATTGATTCTTGGTATGGACACAAAAGGTATATCTTTACAATACTGCATGTTATGTGCCCCATTCCAATGCCTCCTTCCAAATCAATAAAATTATTTAAAAAATAATACTGGAATAAAACCATGACAACAACAATAAAAGTGCAATCATGGGTTCTATCAATGTCTTCCTATGCCAAATATTTATAGATAAAGTATTTTGAAGATTGTACAAAGGATACACATTGATGCAGGACTAATTTATTCACTTTAAATGGATTTAGACATCATTATTTTATTCAGCCATAAATGAAAACTGACTTGTTTATTTGACACATTTACCAGATGTATTTATTTTTCAATTATATCTGTAGAATTCCATTTTACATATTGATTATATAAATGTACTAGCAGTGTAAACAAAATTTATACTGTCCTTTATATAAGAAATAAATATACTAGCTATATTTCCTGGAAGTTTTTAGTGTATTACTAAGCTAGTCTTTGATTTTCAAACTCCTCACGTTTCATTCTTCATTTTGTTAGTTCCTATTATCCTCTTGTCAATCCTCTTGTATTTCTTGTCAATCACCATTTCTCTTATCTTCTCCAAACATATTTTAGTGCTTATTTTTTCCATATGTTTCTACAAGAACCCTTTCTTAGTTCTTCCCCTCCACCCCTGATCTTCTCCCATTCATGACTTCTCTACTCTTTTTAAATATTTCTGGTTCACTAGAATAATTATACTAGTTAAGATCAGGACTTTAGGAAGAAGGTAAATAATGAATTCTTCCTCATGTGCTAAATGAAAGCATGTTTTCTCATTGGAGGCAAGACAAGATCTCAGCAACACAATGATTCAAGACAATGACAAAAGACTCATAATGGAAAATGCTCTCCACCTCCAGAAAAAGAACTATGGAATCTGAATGCAGATTGAACCATACTATTTTTACTTTTTTGTGTTTTTCTGTTTCTTCTTTCCTGTGGTTTTCCCTTTTGTTCTGATTCTTCTTTCACAATATGACTAATATGGAAATATGTTTAACATGATTGCACTGTATAACCCATATGAGATTATTGGCTGTCTTAGGGAGGAGAGTGGGGAGGGAGGGAGGGAGAAAAATCAGAACTCAAAATCTTACAAAAATCCATGTCAAAAACTATCTTTACATGCAATTAGAAAAATAAAATACTATTTAAAATGTTTTTTTAAAAATATTGGTTAGTTTTACAAACTTTTTTTCTTCTTTAAATCTTTGTTATAAGAAAATGCTGAATGGTCATGGATATTTGGATGAGTGTCCTTGGTAATTATTATGATTATAAGAATAAAAAGCATCATTTTTAAATGAAAAATGTATAAACAAAACAAAAAAAGAATTCCTTTTCCCCTATAGTCAATGCTCAGCACTCTTGCACTTAATTTTAGCAGCTTTGAGCATTCTAGTGATTTTATGAGTAAATTCATTTTCACTTTCATGTTGGTAAACATGTACTATGCTTAGTAGAGGAAAAAAAAAAGCCATGATAGTGTGGTAAAAAAAACGGAAGTTTTGGCTGAATCATTTGAGAGTTGAGCGCATGCTACCAAAGCGGCTTTTGAAAGACCGCCCTTTTGGGGAGGAGACCACAACAAACCGAGGTGTGCCTACTGCTGCCCAGAGAGCATGGCCAAGCCCACCATACTTCCGGGATGCCAACTTAAAAAGTGAGAGTGGAATGGAAGTTCACACTCTGGCTCACTCATTCTAGCTTCTCAGTTTAGCCATAAGGGCTCATGCTTTGGTGATCAGCTCTGGTTCTCAGCCTGGCAGACAGTTTTGGGATTTGGTGAGTTTTATAGAATAATGTAGACTAAGTTTAGATCTAAGATTATTTATTTGTATTTCTACTTTCCTATTTTCCCTAATCGGTATCACCAGTTTGTTATCTAATTAATCCCCAAACAATAAAACTAATCCCTCACTGATTAAAGCTCAGAGGCTTCTTTTCTTACTGGTCTGGGAGATATATAAGGGAAAAGTTAAAGGGGGAATTTCATGCTCCTGTATCCAATTTTAACTCTCACAATAGACAAGTGTATTGAGTGACTTGTATTTTACTAGGTGATTAAGTGGTCTTGTTCACCCTACTGTTGTAAAGAGCTCCCCATTCATTTGTTGCATATTTTCATTGTTTGCTTTAAAACTTAAGTTTTGTGTTCAATGATATCCCCAAAATGTAATACAAGTCTTTTGGTCACTAAGCCCAAGCATGGAAAGTCAGGGAACACATTCTATTCTTGTATAACTAATGTTGGGGGGAAAATATGTGAGAGCAAGCCCAAATTTACCTTTTTTTTTTTTTTTTTTTTTTTTGTAACTTGTACCAATTCTTCTAGTTTTGCCTGTCAGATACAAGCAGAAAAAATTGATCCCTTCTTTCTTATGAGTCTTTTAAATTCTTGAAAAGTGTTGTATGAAAGGAGAGAAGGTTAGCACTCCCCTTGATAGGGATGGAAGAGGGCCTAGTGGCCTTTACAACACATATCATACTATTATTACTTTTTTTGGTTTTCTTTTTTGAGGTTTTTCCCTTTTGCTCTAATTCTTCTTTCACAGCATGACTAATGTAGAAATATGTTTGATGTGATTGTACATATATACCTATATCAGATTTCTTGCTGTCTTGGAGAGGGGGGAATGAGGGGAGGGAGGGAAAAAAATTTGAAACTAGAAATCTTATAAAAACAAATGTTGAAAACTATCTCTACATGTAACTAGAAAATAATAAAATACTTTTATGAGAAAAAAATAGAAAAAAGAATAAATTCTTGAAAACGGCTATAGTATTTGATAATAGAAAGTTGTTTAACTCTGGGGGCAGATAGGTGCCATGCATGTAGTCAGGAGAGAACAGAGTTCAAATCCAACCTCAGACACTTACTAGTTGTATTACCCTGGGCAAATCACTTAGCCTCTCTTTGCTTCAGGTACCTTATTTGTTGAATGGGCATAATAAGACTACCTAACTCTGAAGGTTGTTATGAGAATCAAATGAAATAATAATTGTCAAGGGCTTAGCACAATGCCTGGCACATGCTAAACACTATAAAACATTAGTTATCAGTATTAACTTCCTTTTACCATCAGTTTCCTCACCTTCTGAAATGAGGTAAAAATATCTTTTACTATCTACTTCACAATGGTTGGTGAGAATCCATGATATTATATACATGAAGTATTTTTTAAAATAAAAAGTCCTTTATGAACAACAGCTATTGTGAGCACTACAGTTAGCCAAACCCATGGAAGCAACTGGAAGTAATGAATTGAATTATAAATGATTTCTTCATACCTATGGTGGTTTGTAAAGGCAATCTTGTCCTGATATATTTAATGAGAAAGAAAGGTAAAGAGTATTCCTTTTGTATGGAAGCTTAGCAACAACATTATTCCCTGTTCAGTGGAACTGGTTTACCTATACAAAGGGGGAAAACAACAACACTCAATTCTTTGGAACATAGTAAAAGATTCACCTGCCTTGTATCTAAATATCAGGGAATCTCTTCTATCATGTTGACCAAGAGAAGTAGGAGATGGATTGTAATATATCTTTCTCCCTCCCTTAAGTATCTTTTAGGTTGTAGATCTACTTGTAGCTATTTGTTAGGTGGTCTTATTTGATGGAAGAATAATTCAAAAATTCACAGACAGCTCAGGTTGTATTATGTAAAGGGAATAGGCTTTAGACTTGATCTCATGGAGACTTGACCTTAGGAGTGTTTGAAGGGCTCAAACATCGCAGGCTTTTGTTCATTATTAGCACCATGGAAGTATTCAGCTCATTCAAGTTTCAAAGGTAGGAAGGGAGATATGCCAATCACATGGGGAAACTAATAGGATTTGTCTGGCTATGCTGAGTTTTATATAAGCTTCAGTCAAACAATCCAATGGTCTAGTGTTCTTTCCATTTATTGTACCATAATTGCATTCTTCTGATAGTAGGTATGACTTGAAGACATGAGGCCAACCCTGAACCTGAATGCGCAGACTTAACACAGCCCACTCCTTTAAGTGTTGACTATGTCTAGTAATTAAATAGAAGTTTAGGAAACATATTTATAGCTACGGGAGTTGTACTAAATGGACAGAAAAGAACAATACCTCCCACCCCCTCAAAAAAAAACAACATATCTATGTTATGGGGAGAAGAGCAAAATAGGGAAATACAAGCCAAAGGATGTATAGTGAGGAATTTGTGTTCTCTGAGGTCACTGTGAATAATAATAGCTGTGAAGGCCTTGATGAACTCTGAAATGCTGGTCATTTAGGGTCTGGTGATACCATTGATTGGGTTAGTATTTTAGCAAATATGTCAAAAATGAGGATATAGAAATTCTCCAGAAATGTTCTTGCTTATCTGATATACAAGTAAATTGATATTATTGTCAGGATAAGATACCAGTAGCTTTAGAAGTCAGTGCCAAATCATAATCCCTTTTGCTTTAGTTTCTATTTACTCTTCTTTTTCTTCTACATTCTTTCTATAATTAGTAATAATAGCTAACATTTATATCACATTTTAAGGCTTATAAGGTACTTTGAAAAAATCTAATTTTATTTTCACAATGACCGTGGGAGGAGAGAGTTATTATTGTCTCCATTTTACAAATGAGGAAACTGAGATTGAGAGACATGAAGTGATTTGCTCAGGGTGATACAACTAGTAAGTATATGAAGCAAGTTTTGAATTTAGGTTTTCTTGACTTGGGGATCCAGCACTCTATCTACTGAGCCATCTAGCTGCCTCAGGTGACAATATAATTACTATGCACTATATAAGACACATTGCATCAAGCAAAAATGCCTATCCCTAACAGGTAAAAATTGAATGTGGTGTAGGAAGAAAAGAAATGTAGGGAGAAATATAAATTGCTAGGTAATAGGAGACTGAATGCTTCATCTAAAAGACGGGAAAAAAGGGTAAGCTTTACTTCATACTTTTACTCCATTAACTTCTATTCTGCAGATGCATAAAACTCTGGTCCTGGAGAAGTTTCTAAATTATTTTTATTAGAATTAGATTTCATGGTTTTGAATCCATAAAATTTAACTTTAAATTCCAATTTTATGGGAAAGTCTATGTAGAATGAAACCCGTTTAATGCAAATCCTTATCCCTTAAAATCCTTTAACCCAGAAAGAGATTTCAAATTCTAAACCATGGCTCACAAATCAGAAATAGTAAATGTCCAAGGAACCAATAACTAAGAAAAACTTGCATCCAGGACGTAATCAACAGGTAATGATTAGAATTGTAATGATATCTTTAATCTTCCTGTGGAAAAGTACTATGGGGCTCAATATCCCTGTTAGTCTTATTGCTCAAGATATATGTATCCAATTTTGAAATGTTGGACAGCTAACTGATAAGAAGAACTAATGAAGTGGCCAGGGTGTGAGATGACCAATAAGAGAGATTAAAAGTTGATGAGGCAGTTCTACCCATATGAACCAATATAAACCGAAGTCAAACAAAACTCCATCCTTTTCCATCCCTAAAAGTTCACAAACTGAAAATGGTCAATATCTGACTCCTCAGGATGCATTAATCATCCCTTCCACACCAAAACTGAGCATTTATGAATATTCATATAGAAGATAAACCAATAGGCACTCACGAGAATAATAGATAATGCATAAGGGTGGTGTCCCATTCCCAACCTAATAAAGAAAATAAATCATTAATTTGAAATGAGTATAGTGTTTGATCACTTAATGAAAACAAAATGCCACTCAGAAAATATTTTATGATTGATTGAATCAGACACATCTTTGGCTATGTATGAAAAAACAAGGTATTTTTTCTATCTTAAAAGTAATTTATTATCTTCTAGTTACATGTGAATATAGTTTTCAACATTTGTTATAAAATTTTGAGTTCCAAATTTTTCTCCCTCCATTCCTTCCCCTATGCAATTAGATATAGGTTACATATGTACAATCTCATTAAGCATATTTATGCACTGGTAATGTTACTATAGAAGAATCAGAACAAAAGTGAAAAAAAATAGTAGAAACAGTATCGTTCAATGTGCATTCAGATTCCACAGTTCTTTTTTCTGGATGTGGAGAGCATTTTCCATCATGAGTCCTTTGGGATTGTCTTGGATTATTGTATTGCTGAGAAGAGCTAAGTGTATCATATTTTATCATCACACAATGTTGCTGTTACTGTGTATGTTTTCCTGGTTCTGTTTACTTCACTCAGAATCAGTCCACTTGTCTTTCCAGGTTTTTCTGAAATATTCCTGCTCATTATTTTTTATAGAACAATAGAATTTCAATACATTAATATACCACAACTTGTTCAGCCATTTCCCAATTGATGGGCAACCCCTCAATTTCCAATTCCTTGCCACCACAAAAAGAACAGCTATAAATATTTTTGTGCATGTGGGTCCTTTTCCCTTTTTTTATGATCTCTTTGGGATACAAACATAGTAGTGGTATTACTGAGTCAAAGGTTATGTACAGCCCCATATCTCTTTGGGCATATTTCCACATTTTTCTCCAGAATGTTTGGATCTGTTCACAACTCCATCAACAATACATTAGTGTTCCAATTTTTCCACAGCTTCTCCAACATTTATTTTTCTTTTTTGTCATATTAGCCAATTTGATAGGTATGGGGTGGTACCTCAGAGTTATTTTAATTTGCATTTCTCTAATCAATAGTGATTTAGACCATTTTTCAAAGCTTTGTTTTCTTCATCTGAAAACTGCCTGTCCATACTGTTTAACCATTTCCCAATTGGGGAATGACTTGAATTCTTATAAATTTGATTCAGTTCTCTATATATTTTAGAAATGAGGCCTTTATCAGAAATTCTGGCTATAAAAATTGTTGCCCATCTTAATTTTGGCTGCTTTCCTTCAGTTTGTACAAAACCTTTTTCATTTAATGTAATACAAATGATCCATTCTGTATTTCATAATATTCTCTTTCTCTTATTTGGTCATAAATTCTTCTCCTCTGTATAGATCTCAGAGGTTAACTATTCTTTCCTCTCCTGATTTACCTATGATATATCACCATATCTAAATCATGTACCTATTTTGACCTTATTTTAGTATAGAGTATAAGATGTTGGCCTATGACTACTTTCTGCCATACTATCTTCCAGTTTTCCCAGCAGTTTTTATCAAATACTGAGTTCCTATCCCAAAAGCTGGAGTCTTTGGGTTTCTCAAATAGTAGGTTACTATATTCATTTACTACTGTGTCTCTTATGCCTAACCTATTCCATTGATCCACCACTCTATTTCTTAGCCAGTACCAAATGGTTTTGATGATGGTTGCAATAGTAGTAGACATCACTACTCCTTCAGGGTTATCCCTAAATCCATAAGGGGAATAGTAGTCAACTACTTTCTGGGGTCTGGACAACTAATCCAAATGGAAATTTTGGAAGTTACCTTATACAGGGTGCTAGAGAGGAAGAAAGAGAAAGACACAGACAGGCCAAGATAGAGACAGAGAGTTGGAAGAGAGAGAGAGACAGAGGGGGAATCAGAGAGAGACAAGGAGTGAGAGAGAGAGAGTCGGGGTGGGGGGAGGAAGGAGGGAGGGATAGAGGGAGGGAGGAAGAGAGAGAGAGAGAGAGAGAGAGAGAGAGAGAGAGAGAGAGAGAGAGAGAGAGAGAGAGATTAAAAAGAAATACATAAATCAATGTGCTTCTCTGACAATGGGACAACAGGCAGACCAATATCAAGTAAGTCATTTGAGCTACTGTTATAAGAAAGTATTGTTTGGAGATTTTATGATTCACTAAGTCTAAGGGAGATGTTTTTCTGATAATTGTAGTTCTATTCTGTCCAGGGTTAACTAGGGTACTTGGGTTAACTGGGAAAGACTTTTTCCCTCTTCACTGCTCTATATGTCTCTCCTAAAAGCTGCACACCTAGTTAAAGCTGATATAAAACCCCAGTAGGAAAGGACCACCCCCCAAAATAAAGGCCCATAAAACCTGTCTACCTGGTCAGTTCTAAAGAATCTCATCTTTATAAAACCATTAGACACAAATCTTGACATTCACTTCCATCACACTGTCCAAATCAGAGGATTCTATTGATAGAGATTTTAAATTACTGGGCATTTGAGTGAGAACCTAGCATTATGTGGGACCTTTTTAAAGAAAAAAAACCATTAATAGATTTCTTGCTTAATGAGAAAGAGAATAATTTGAGCACACTTTAAACCTCCTGAAAACTATACCATATGCAATGATAATAGCTGGATTCATATAGTGCTTTAAGGTTTGGATAGTATTTTGCATGTATTATCTCATTTAAGCCTCAATATACCCTTGTGAAGTAGCTATCACTGTTATTATTATCCCTTTTATAGATAAAACTGAACTCCAAACAGGTTAAATGTCAAGTGCCAAGGTCACCCAGTTAATTTGTATCCTATGTAAAATTTGTATCCAGATCTTAACAAGTCCAAGGTTCTACTCATTTTCCTAGTGGTTGTTGTTTTGTGGATCTAAGAGTGTAATCAGCTGTTTTGTTTTGTTTTTGTATTGCTTTCTTTTGTTTTTGTTTTTGTTTTGTGTGTGAGTGTGTGTGTGTGTGAAGCAAGTCATTCTATGTCTATACAGTAGAATGGGTCCAGGAAAGAGTTTGTGATTAGTAAAGGATCAAATGAGTTAATATATGTAAATCATATAGCACAGTGCCTGGCACAGAGCAATTAATAAATACTTGTTTCCTTCTTTCCAAATCCAGGTTTATTCATTTTCACTTTCCAGTCCCACATATGTTTAATTGTCTATTTTTATGATACCTCAACAGCATGTGATGAGCCATTCACTCTCTGTCTCTCATTTCTCCACCCATTTTATGCCCTCAGTTTTTAAATGCTCTCCAGACTAAACATATAAACCTATAATTCTACCAGAGAGCTTCCCTGCCCTGCATAGTGTGCTATCCTCTGGCTTCTTGATCACTTTTGTTAAATCACAATTTCTAGATGCTTGTTGCTATTTCATTGACCTGCTTAAAATGCCATGAGATTGTGCTTTGTCCCTTCTCGGTGGATTGCTTTGTCATCACAGATAAATGTGTTCAGTGGTACCTTTGTAATTCTCCAGGCTCAAGGAATAGAGAACAGAATGGCCCCAGGGTCGAGCATCAACCAGAGTCTTTACAAGCAAGAGTGATTTCCCCTCCCTCGCAGCTCCCATTCTATTGCTATAGGATGATTTGTTGTTTATTCCTTCTCATGCCTCTTTAACCATCATAAGGCATGATTGAATTTCTTGATAATTCTCTTTTAGCTGTGTCATATTATTTGCTCAAACTGCAAACACCTCCATTATAAAGTTATTCATTTTCCACTAGACTGTATGGCACCCACCAGTTCATGCCGGTAGTGATTTCAATATGTACAGAATCCTGAGTTCCACAAAGGGGAATCAGCACTACAAGTATGCTCTGCAATACTGGTTCTCATGAGTATTCACTTCTGAGAAGTTAAGATCAAAAAAATGTTTTAACCTGCCACTTGTAAGACATCATCTTGTACAAAGAAGGATTTGATGGAAGTTGGTTCCTAGCTGTGTATTTTTCCCTCTAGTTATTATGTCTGACAGCCAACCACAAACTCCAGTTCTAACTATCAAGCAGAGAAAAAAATTAAAGTGGGGGACACCATGTTTTATATTGTCTCTTTGAGCTCAATTCAGTGAAACAAGCTGACAAAACTGTACTGTTCACATCATATTTTTACTTGCTTTATATTTCCAAGGAAAATTCATCCTACCATTCAGTCATGTGGTATAAAGGAAGAAATGTGATAAGAAACATGCCCATTTGCACAAAAATGCAATATAGAATTCAAAAGCATGTCCCTATAGGGAATCTTCAAAAATATTTTACAGCTACTTGGAAATAGCTGTCATTACCCTAGAGAAAAATTATGTATCAGTAAAGGAGAGGTGCAAAATCAGAGCTCTTGTACAAACAAGCATTGTTAAAATTATTCAGAAATACATTTCCTAGTTGGCTTCATAACTAATTGGGGGGAAAAGATGGTGATTCTTCCCTTAGCAAATTCAAATATTTGTTGTTGATATTTCCCTTTGTTTTTTTGTTTTGTTTTGTTTTTTGTTTGTTTGTTTGTTTTGGGTTTTGGTGAGGCAATTGGGGTTAAGTGACTTGCCCAGGGTCACATAGCTAGTAAGTGTTAAGTGTCTGAGGCTGGATTTGAACTCAGGTCCTCCTGACTCCAGGGCTGGTGCTCTATCCACTGCACCACCTAGCTGCCCCTCCCTTTTTTTTTTTTTAATATGATCTTCCAGAAGACAAGGATCATACTGAGCTTGATTTGTAAGCATCTGAAACCATGCCATATGACCAAAAAAGAGACTTCATTATTGCTTAAGGTGATGACTCTCTTCCATTATGCTAAAAGAAGGGTAACATGTGGATAGAGAGCTGGCCTCTAAGTCTGGGAGATATGGGGATATCTGTTAGTTACAGAGAAGATGCTAACTTGCATTGTAGAGGGAGTTTCATCACCAGGAAAGTCCTTATTTCAGTGAAATTGCAGATCTAGTTGCTATCCCTGTTTCAATAATGGCATATTATTACTGAATTGATATATCTATCCATAAGCTCTGCCCAGAGTTTCAGTCCCATATTTATAATAGCTTGTTGGGTTTCCCATTCTCATCTTCCACCAATACCCTGAGCTAAATATGCCCCAAATTGACATTTTCTCTTCCAAATCTGCCCTAATTTCTTAAATTTTTTAGTTTCTGTTACTAACACCTTATTGTCCTCCTTCTGGTCATCCAAGATCATAAACTCAGTCATCTTTGATTCTTCCCTCTCCCTCATCCCTACATCTATTTAATTTACAAATCTTGTCAATTCAAACTTGGAAATATTACTCATCACTATCCTTTCCTTTTCACCCCTACAACTCCTCTAGTTCCAGCACTCATTACTTGCACTTACATTTGTGCAGTATTCTGCAAACTGGACTTATCTCTAGTCTATTACCTCTGCCTACTAACCTTCACACCTAACTGTTACATCCTTTACAAATAATCTATCTAAATACTATAATGACCATGTCCCTCCTCTACTCAAAAATCTTCAGTGGCTCTCTAAACATAAATTGAACTAACATTAATATAGTGTTTTCAGATTTGCAAAATTCTTTACTTATGTTATGTTGATTTTTCCTCAAAACAACCTTGGGTGGTATATATTATTGATATCCCCATTTTATGGATGAGGAAGCTGAGGCAAATAGCACTTAAGTGACTTATCCAGGGTCATACTATGTGTCTTAGGACAGATTTGAGCTCAAGGATTCCTTGCTCTAAGTCTAGTACTCTAACCTCTGAGCCATCTAGCTGTCATTTACTACCACAGGAAAAAAAAAAACAAAAACTTGTGATGACAGCAACTAACATTTCTCTACAATATGGCTTTATGTTATCCATTCAGATTTCCATTGGTGAACATATGTTAATCTATTTTGTGTTTTACTTTATGGTAATAAAACAAAGAGTCATTGAAGAAAGTTTTATTTGTTTTTCTTTTTTTCAAGGAAATTTAATATACACTTTCTCATTTTTGTTCTTTTTTAAGCATTGTAGTAATTTTGACTTTTGATCTTTTTTTTTGGTCAGTGGCTATATTATACACAGAGTTGATCCATAAATGATTCAGAAATTCACCATTTCCAATCTGTGAAATTTTCTTCAAGTTAATCTTTAATAATATTATTGGGTATTTGCCATGTCTAATTTCTTTATATTATTTCATGTTCCTCTAAGTACCTTTTGTTTAACTACCTTGTATTTGTTTTGTATATATTCTGTGTACATTTGTCCCTTATATTCACATGCATACATATACATACACATTATCTCTCTTGAGAGAATGTAAGCTTATTTAGAACAGGGATTGTTTCATGTTTGGTCACAGATTTAGATATGGAATGAACTTTAGAGGTTATTAGGTCATTTGAATATGAGAAATTGGGGCCAGAGGAAAGTAAGTGTATTGTCCAGGCTCACACAGGTAGTAATTGACAGGATATGGATCTAACTCCAAATGTAGTATCCTTAGAACTATATCAATCTGCCTTTCTACTTCCAACACCTAGTATTGTGCCCAGCTCAAAGTAGGAGCTTAATAAATTTGTATTGATTGTTTGAATAAATTTAAACATGGTAACTAGGTATGCACCTTCTACAGAGTCTATATTTTTTTAAATTTTAATCAATCAATCAATTAATTAATTTAGAATTTTCCCCACCTTACATGTAAAAGCAAATTGTAACATCAATTTTTAAAACTTTGTATTAAAAATTCTCTTCCTGGGGGCGGCTAGGTGGCGCAGTGGATAAAGCACCGGCCCTGGATTCAGGAGGACCTGAGTTCAAATCCGGCCTCAGACACTTAACACTTACTAGCTGTGTGACCCTGGGCAAGTCACTTAACCCCAATTGCCCCACAAAAAAAAAATTCTCTTCCTTCTTCCCTATTCCCCCCTTAAGAACTCAAGCAATTCAATATAAGTTATACATGGGATGTGATGCACAACATAACACACACACACACACACACACACACACACACAAAACTTTAGAAAAAGGAACTAACAACAACAAAATGTACTTCCATCTGTATTCTGACACCATCAGTTGTTTCTCTGTAGATGGATTGCATTTTTTATAAGTCCTTCAAGTTGTCTTGGATCATGGCATTGCTGAAAATAACTAAGTCATTTACAGCAGATCATCTTACAATATTGCTATTATTTTGTATATAGTACATTTCACTTTGCATCAGCTCATGTAAGTATTTACAGGTTTTTCTGACAGCATCCTGCTCATTTTTTATAGTAAACTACATTTATATAGTACTTTAAAGGGAGATTTCCTTGCAAAACACCCATGAAGTTGATTATTGAAATAACAATAATAGTTAACATTTATATAGTACCTTATGCCTGACAAAGAATTTTGTTCACAATAGCCCAGCAAAGTAAGTAGCATCATCCTCATCTTATATTGCTCTTGCTTCTGCTTCAAACTTTTTCCCCAGTTACTATTGCTGTTTCTCTCCATCCTATTGCTCCCCATGATATTTACTCTATTTTCAATCTTCTTTTGCCCTTTTCCTCCTCAAAAGTGTTTGCTTCTGACTGCCCCTCCCCCAATCTTCCCTTCCTTCCTTCACTCCTCCCCCCTTATCCCCTTCCCTTCCCACTTCCCCACAGGGCAAGATGTATTAATATACCCACTTGAGTGTTTATATTATTCCCTCTTTGAGCCAATTCTGTTGAGAGTAAGGCTCATTAACTCCCCCACTCCTCCCATCTTTGCCTCCACTCCATTAGTTTTTTCTTCCTTCTTTCATGGGAGATGCTTTACTCCCTTCCACCTCTCTCTTTCCCTTTTTCCCAGCGCAATTTGCTAACCCCTTAATTTTATTGTAAAGATGTCATCATTGGGCAGTTAGGTGGCACAGTAGACAAAGTACCCACCCTGGACCCAGGAGGACCCAAGGCCAAATCCAGCCTCAGATACAAGTCACTCACCAGCTGTGCAATCCTGGGCATGTCATTTCAACCTGACTGCCCAGCAAACAAAACAAAACAAAACAAAAAAATAAATGCTTTTCATATATCATCCCTTCATAATCAATTCCCACCTGTGTCCTGTGTCTAAATTTATTCCCTTCAGCTGCCCTAATACTGAAAAAATTCTTATGAGTTAGAAGTATCATCTTCCCATATAGGAATGTAAACAGTTTAACCTCTTAACCTTCCTCATTGTTTCTTTTTCCTGTTGACCTTTTTATGCTTCTCTAGGTCCTTATATTTGAAAGTCAGATTTTCTATTCAGTTCAGGTCCTTTCTTCATAAATGTCTGAATGTCCTCTTTTTCATTGACGTCCCATTTTTTCCCCTGAAAGATTATAGACAATTTTGCTCAGTAGGTGATTTTTGGTTGTAATCCCAATTCCTTTGCCCTTTGGAATATCATATTCAATGCCCTCTGATCCTTTAATATAGAAGTTATCAAATCTTTTGTTCTCCTGACAGTGGCTCCACAGTACTTGAACTGTTTCTTTCTAGCTGCTTGTAGTATTTTCTCCTTGATCTGGGAGTTCTTGAATTTGGCTATAATATTTCTGGAAGTTTTCATTTTGGGATATCTTTCAGAAGGTTATTGCTGGATTCTTTCAATTTCTATTTTACCTTCTGCTTCTCAAATATTCAGGCAATTTTCCATGACAATCTCCTAGAAGATGATGTCTAAGCTCTTTTTTTGATCATAGTTTTCAGGTAGTCCAATAATTTTCAAATTATCTCTGTTGGATATATTTTCCAGATAAGCTGCTTTTCTGAGGAGACATTTCACATTGCCCTCTATTTTTTCTTCATTTCAATTTGCTTTATTGTGTCTTGATTTCTCATAAAGTGATTAGTTTCCTTTTCTTCAATCCTAATTGGTAAACAATTATTTTCTTGAGAGAGCTTTTCCATTGGCTTTTCTAGCTGTTGACTTTTTTTTTTCATGACTTTCCTGCATCACTCTCATTTTTCTTTCCATTTTTTCCTCTATCTTTCTTACTTTTCCCTCTACCTATCTTATTTTATCTTTAAAGTCCTTTTTGAGTGCTTCTATGGCCTAAAACCAATTCATATTTTTTTGGAAGATTTGGATGTAGGAGCTTTGACTTTGTTATCTACTTCTGAGGGTGTACTTTGATCTACTTTGTCACCAAAGAAACTTTCTACAGTCTGCATATTCTTTTGTCTATTCATTTTGCTAGCCTACATCTTGACTTTTAATTCTTATTTCAAATGGGGCACTGCTTCCAGGGCCCACAGTCCCAAGCTTCAGGGGGTCCCACGTGGTATGATTTAAGGAGAGGTATGTTCTTCACTCACCTGGACTGTGCGCTGGTCTTTAAATAACCCCAGGTATACTTGCTCTTTAATCTGGAAACAAAATTTCTTTTTTCGCTGTGGTTGCTAGCTCCAGGCAAGGCTGCACCTATCCCCTACCTGGGTCACCACTCAAGGCTGCTTCTTGATTCCTATGATGGGCAAATCAACCCATTTCCACCTCAGTGCCAGCAGACATCCTTGTAATCTCCCCCCGGCCAGCCACTCAGCCCTCTCACCAGACCATGAGCTTGGTTCAAGAAGAAGCAGATGCTTCAGCCAATTCAGAGGCTCTGGATGTCTCTTCATCTGATGTGACCTGGGGATGAATCTGCACATGTGGCCAAAGGGCTGTGCTGCATTGTCACCCTGGTACAACAGACCGTTCCCACCAACCTTCTTAGCCATTTTGGACTGGAAAATGATCTCATGCTGTCCTTTTGTGGGTTCTGCTACTCCAGGAATTGTCTTATGGCATTATTTGGAGGTATTGTCCATGAACATGTGGGGACCTCTGGGACGTTACTCCCTTTTCTCTGACATCTTGGCTCCACCCCTTCCAGAATCCATAATTAAAAAAAAAAGTTCTGTGCCTTACTTCTGAATCATATGTTTCAACAGGTATTTCTTTTTTAATGTTTTATTTTTCTCTAATTACATGTTAAACCAATTTTGAAATACTTTAAAAAAGTTTTGAGTTCCATATTTAATCCCTCCCTCTTTCCCCTCCAACCTTCCTAAAATGGTAAAAACATTTGATATAGTTTATACATGTGCAATCATATAAAATATTTCCATATTAGTCATTTTATACAAGAAGATTAGAATGAGAAAATGAATGAAAGAAAGTAAAAATAGCATCCTTCAGTTTGTATTCAGAGATTATCAGTTCTTTCTCTGGAAGCAGATAACATGCTTCTTCATGAGTCCTTTGGTATTGTCTTAGATCATATATTCCTGAGAAAAGATTAATCATTCCCAGTTCATCATACAATGTTGCTGTTACTCTATTCAATATTTTCTTGGTTCTGCTTACTTCACTTTGCATGAGTTTGTTTAAGTCTTTCTAGGCTTTTCTGAAATCATCCTGTTCATCATTTTTTATGGCACAATAATAGTTCATCAAAATCATATACCAAAACTTATTTAGCTATTTCCCAACTGATGGGCATTTCTTCAATTTCCAATTCTTAGTCACCACAAAAAGAACTGCTGTAAATATTTTTGTACAAATAGGTCCTTTCCCCCCAACCCCTTTAAAAAAAGTCTCTTTGGGATTTAGACCAGCAGTGGTATTGATGGATGAAAGCATGAGCTGTTTTATAGCTCTTTGGGCAAAGTTCCAAATTGCTCTCCAATTGGATTGGATCAGTTCACAACTCTAACAACAGTGCATTAGTGTTCCAGTGTTCCCACATCCTTTTATTTTTTTGTCATTAGTCAATCTGATAGGTCTGAGGTAGTACTTCAGAGATGTGCATTTCTCTTCAATACTGATTTAGTGCATTTTTTTCATGACTAAAGATAGCTTTGATTTTTTAAATCTGAAAACTGCCTGTTTATATTCTTTGAATATTGCATCATGTATTTCACAAATCTATCCTATTTCTGACTTTGCACCACAATAACCAAGTATGAAAGTACATGTTGATTTTATTTGTATGAGCCTGTGAAGTTCTTTATAGAATTCATCCTTTGCAAAAGAAGTTAGAACATAAGGTGAATTTTCAAAAAAACTCCACTTATTACCAGGGCAGCTAGGTGATGTAGTGGATAAAGCAGTGGCCCTGTATACAAGAGGACCTGAGTTCAAATCCAGTCTCAGACATTTGACATTTACTAGCTATGTGACCCTGGGCAAGTCACTTAATCCCCATTGCCCTGCAAAAAAGAAAAGAAAAGAAAAAGAAAAAAGAAAAAATACTTATTGCCACTGCAATATAAAATGACCAAATGTCCTATAAATGTTGTTTCTTGTTGGCTTTGGACATAAACTAAAGCCAATTCCTTTCTTTGTCTCTTCAAGGAGAACCTGTGAACTATTCGTTCATTTAATCATAGCTTCCTTTTGTTTTGTTCTGCAAATTATGGTAAGAATATAAAGACTTGTGTGATTCAGTAACATGTCCATTTGCTTGTCCTTGGACAAAGATCTCACATTTTGGCAAAATTATAAGTAAATATTTTTAGAAAATCTAACACCGTAAGGATGGATTAATGGCCTAAGGTGCCAGAATCAAGTTTGTATTTCCTTTTCTTATTGGGTAATTCTGGTCTCACTTAGGAGGGATATATTTAATTCCCATTTTTAACCTGCTCTGACTTCATTTTGAGTAGAAGGTACTATCTGCATTAGTGGAGGAATATCTCTAAGTTTTCCTTAGATTAGTGAAAGCTAGGTTATGGAGACAACATCTCTATCATAATCATCTCCTGCTATTCTTTCAAATAGCACCCAACTGTAGTTAATATCACCTAGACAAACTATGATAGCCTCTTTTTTTGTTTGTTTTTTTGTTTTGTTTTTAGTAAGGCAATTGGGGTTAAGTGACTTGCCCAGGGTCACACAGCTAGTAAATGTTAAGTGACTGAGGCTGGATTTGAACTCAGGTACTCCTGAATCCAGGGCCAGTGCTCTATCCACTGGGCCATCTAGCTGCCCAATGATAGCCTCTTTTTAAAAACAATATTTTATTTTTTAATCAGTAAAAATCTGACTTTTTCTCTCCCAATCTTTCCCGTAAAGAAAAACAAAACAAAATTCCTATTATAAACATGTATAGTTAAACAAAGAAAAGCAAATTCCACATTGACCATGTCCATACAATTCTTTGTGTGTCATCTATATCTATATCATCTATATCTATGTCTAGTAGGCCTCCACCAGTCGCAGATGACTATGGATCAGCACCTTGAAGAGCCACAGGCCAAAGTGTGGCTGTGTAGTCCAATACGGGAGCCACAGCTTCTGAGTGACTTATAACCAGTAACTGCTGCATCCCAAGTTGTAGCTACCCCATGAGGAGTAGCTGGAGTGTCCTCTCCAGGGCGCTGGCCTGGGGATTTTCCTTCACCACGACATTGGGGGATCCAAAGGAGAAGCAGAGCCAATACAATTTTTTTTTTTTTTTTTTTAGGCAATGGGGGTTAAGTGACTTGCCCACGGTCACACAGCTAGTAAGTGTCAAGTGTCTGAGGTCGGATTTGAACTCAGGTACTCCTGAATCCAGGGCCGGTGCTTTAACCACTGCGCCATCTAGCTGCCCCTTTTTTTTTTTTTTTTTTTGAGCCAATACAATTTGGCACCAGTGCCACTGCAGGAGTTGCCCGAGGGATGTGATGTCCAACATCCAACTGCCTAAGGGACTCCAACTCCTAATTTTTCCTCAGGGTTAACTCCTGAAGCCTTTCCTATATATGGGTATAGCCACAAGGCAGTGGAGGTTTAAAATCAGGGTTTCCTTCTAGGTAGGTTGCCTGCCAAGGCTGATGAGCCCCACATGCCCAAAGCGACAGGTTTTAAGGCGCCAGTGACTCGCCTTTGCCCCTTCTGTTAGTGGAAACAGTTCAGCCACAAGAAGGCCAGGACTTGGGCTTCAGTTGTCAGAGGCTATTTGAGATGCACACTATTGGAGCATTTTATAGAGAGTGGGAGCTTATCTCCACTCCCACCCTGGCATGACAAACCTTTGGAACCATATCTATGTCTATATCTATATCATCTACATATGTATATATGACACACACATATATACACATCTATATGAGTGTAATATATACACTCATGTGTGTATCTATCTCTATCATCTGTCAATTTATTTATCATCTATAAATCCATCTATCTATCTATCTATCCTCCTATTTGGTATTCTGAGTCCTTCTCCTCTTAGGAGATGGGAACCATATTTTATTATGAGTCATCTGGAATCATAGTTAATCAGTATGCTGATGATCAGAGATTTAAAGTCTTTCAAAGTTGTCTGTCATTAAAATGTTATTTTCATTGTAGAAATTTTTTTCCTGGATTTACTCACTTCACTCTGCATCAGTTCATATAAGTTTTCCTAGGTTTCACTGAAATAATTTCCTTCAATTTTTCTTATAGCACGATAGAATTTCATCACATTAAAACACCATAACTTGTTCAGAAATTCTCCAATTTGTGGGATGTTTTAAAGTATTTGGCAATATTAACATAGCAATAAAATATAATTTACATATTCTTTGTGAATTTCTTTTATTTAGTAACAATCTTTCTTTTGTTCTATTTTCCCTCATATTCCAATCTTCCTTTTCCCCTTTTCCTCTTGTTTCCCTGTTGAGTGAAATATATTTTTAACTATCTGTACATATGTTATTGTGTGTGCACATGCCTGGATGCATATATGTGTGCTTCTATTTTGACTATCATCAGATTATGAGATAAATCCTTTAACCTTCATCTTCCCTCCTCCCCTTCCTTCCCCATTGTATTCTTCTTCCTTTTTTTTTAAAGATCAAAACATAACAGAACTGTTGCCAGGCCTTCTGTCTAAATAGACTTTTTTATGACAGCTGATGATGATAGGTTTCAGAGGATAAACACATTTTTCCCCCAACATAAAATATAAACATTTTATCCTTGTCTTGTTCCTGATTATTGTTCATTCATTGTTACCTTCTTTTGTTTATTTCCCTCATTTCTTCCAAAATTTCTACACAGCTCATGGTCTTTTCCTTGGATGTCCTCTACTTTATTAAAGTTTGATTTTTTTCTCTGTAGAATTATACTTATTTATATTCGGTGATTTATTCTTGATAGTAAGCCTTTATCTATTGGCTTCTAGGATGTAATATTCTAAGCTCTCTACTCCTATATATTTGTGGCTGCTAAATAATATGCAATCCTGAATATGTTGGTACCTTAATTCTTTCTGTTACTTGCTATTTATTTTCCTAGACCTAGGAGTTTTGGATTTTGCCTACAATGTTTCTAGTGTTTTAATTTTAGTGTTTCTTTCAGCAGGTGACTGATATATGCTTTCTATTTCCACTTTGCCCTGTGGTTATTGGATATCTGGCCAGGTTTCTTTTATGATTTCTGTTTAAACCTCCTTTTGGGGGTTATAACTTTCAAATAAGCCAATAATTCTTAAATAATATCTCCATGATTTGTTTTCTAAGTCAGTTATTTTTACTATGAGTAAGATACCTTATATTGTGAGAACCAGGGTGACACCTTCCCTGAAAAGAAAGCGTGTGACTAGTGTTCAGAAACTGCCTGGCATCTGGAAGTTACATAGACCGTCTGTAAGTCATGTCAATCAATGCACCAGCCAATTACTTCAGAGCAGTGTGTGGGGACTGCCCCTCTTCTTGTCCTGCTGGAAGCTTCCACTGGAACAGAAGGAGGATCACTCTTTTTGTTTGGAATCCAGTATGTAGTGGCAGAATCAGGCAGGGTAGACAGATCTCCTAACTTTCAGAACTTCATGTGTTCTCTTTGGAAGCATAGATAGCTAGGTAAAGGTAGCTTTCTCTCTCTCTTTTTCCTAACCCCTAATATACTTTAATAAATGCTTAATAGCCTAAATTGTTGCCAAATTTATCAGTAAACTTATTTAGTTCTACCCCCCCCCCCACACACACACTGGGGGGGGGCAGATAAGATCACACATTAGATTTTAATATCACAGTTTGTTTTAATTGTTTGTTGATTTATGGATTGATTAGTTCTATGGTGTTCATTTTAATTTTTTAGGAATTTTGTGCATTGGGCAAGGTTTTGTACTTGTTCCAATCTATTTATCTCCATTCCCATTCTTTCTTCCATAGCTCTCATTTTTTTAATATAAAATATTTTTATTTTAAGTTTTGAGTTCCCAATTCTATCCTTCCTTCCCTTCCTCCCCTTACCCGTCTCTGAGGTGGTAAGCAATCAGATATATGTTATACATGTACAATTATGTAAAATGTTAACATTCATCATTTTGTAGAAGAAAACTTGAATAAAAGAGAAAATGAAAAAAAAAGTGAAAAAAAGCAAACTTCAATCTGTGTTCAATCAATATCAGTTTTTTCTTTGGAAGTGGATAATGTGCTTCATTGTTAGTCCTTTGGGATTGTCTTGAATCATTTTATTGCTGAGAATAGTTAACGTCATTCACAGGTCTTCATCAAATATTATTGCTGTCACTGTGCACAACATTCTCCTGGTTCTACTCACTTCACTATAAATTAGTTGATAAGTCTTTCCAGTCTTTTCTGGAATCATCCTCCTTGTCATTTCTTATAGCAAAATAATATTATGTCACCATCATATACCACAGCTTGTTTTGCTATTCTCGAGCTCATGGGCATGCCTTTGATTTCCAATTATTAGCCCCTACAAAAAGAGCTACTATAGATATTTTTGTACAAATAGGTCTTTTTCTCCTTTGTGGGATGTACAAAAATATTCTATTACTGTTTTTCACAGTAATAGCACACCTTAGGTGTTTTGTACTGACCTCTAGATGCCTGAACTGAAAGCACTGGTGCCAGAATGCTCTGTTTATACCTATTTTCCTCAAAGATAAATGTGGCTCACCCAATTGGGAAGAGTAATCTATTTAACCCTATAGGAAAGTAGGAGGGGAAGAGGATAAGGAGGGAAGGGTGAATGAATGGAGGGTAGAGCAAGGGAGGAGGCATTCAGTAGCAAAACACTTTTGTGGAGGATTAGAGCAAAATAAGTTAGACAATAGAGTAAATATCATTGGAAGGGAATGGGATGGAGGAAAATAGTTATGATGATTGACTACAATGTCAAAACACATGGTACCTACTCTGCTGGGCTATTGTGAAGAAAATTCTGTCAAGTGTAAGGTATTACATAAACATTATGATGCACAGGATGCTATAAGAAAAACCTGGAAAGAGCCACATGAACTGAAGCAGAGAGAAATGTACTGTATACAAAATAACAGCATTAGTATAAGATGATCTGTTGGGAAGCACATGGTTATTTTCAGCAAGGCAATGATCCAATATAACTCTGAAGAATTTATGAAAATTACAGTCCATACATAGAGAAAGAACTGATGGCATCTGAAAACAGACTGAAACACATTTTTTTTTGACAATTCCTTAATCTGAAGTTTTGTTTTTATCTGTTTTCTCTCACAAAGTAGATAATGTTGAATTGTTTTCCATGACTACTCATTTATAATTTATGTTGAATTGTTTGAGTTCTTGGGGTGGTGGTGGGAGGGGAGGGATGAAGAAAAGTTGGAACACAAAGTTTTTTTTTTTAATTAATGTCTAAATTTGCTTTTACATGTAATTTGGAAAATAAAAAATGAATGCCAAAAAAGATATATGTTGCTGCTTCTGTAATCTTTTTTATAGTCATATCTTTCCAGCCTGGATACTATGTTATAAAATGTTTGTGGATTTCTGGCAAGGATTGGTGGACAAATATATTAAGCACAATGTAGGAATCCTTTGAATCCAGTGGGTCTAGCCTTGTAAATTGCCTGGCAGCTTCACAAAGTCTGTCATAAAATCTATTAGGTTGTTCATTAGGCTCCTGAGTGATTTTTAAGAATTGCTAACATGAGGCAGGAGTCACTGTACAAGCTGGTCCTTTAGATTTTTCCTTGCATGATTTAAGTCCTGGAGACAATGTATATATTAAGAATTTTCAGTGGACCAGTGGGACCCAGCTCGCTTGGGAGGGACCTTTTCAGGTATTATTAACTACTCCTACTGCTATTAAAATTGGAGAAAAAGAATCTTGGATTCATTGTTCTCATGTGAAGCCTGCACCACTTGTAGGTAAAGAAATTTCAGATAAAACTCAACCAGCTGCTAAAGAGCAAAGAAACCAAATGGAGCTTAGAGGTAATAGACAGTTCCAGTTTGCAAACCTTATCATTCAATTGCAAACCCTGGGACTCAAGCTCTGTAAGGTATCAGGAAATGGAAATTGTCTTTTCAGAGCCCTCAGAGACCCATTAGAAGGTCATTTGAAAAACTATATCAAACACAGACAAGAAACTGCTAATTATATGCTCAGTCATAATGAGCCTTTTATAAAAAATTATATTCCTTTTGAAAAATATGTTGCTGATTTGAAAAAAGGTGGAACTTTTGCTTAGAACGATGCGATTGTAGCCTTTGCAAAACATAACCAACTGAATGTAATTATTCATCAGCTGAATAAACCCCCATGGCAAATTTGTTGTACAGACAAAGCCACCACTAAAGAACTCCATAGTTCCTACCATAACAATCATTTTGACAGCATTAGAAGAATCAATGATAATTCAGAAACTCCTGCCATTTTGGCATACAGAGAATTGGGGAAACATTTGTAAAAATGTGGTGTACTCCAAATTCTAGCAATATAAGCTCTTACCTTAAACAAGCTTTTCCTTCTACAGGTGAAAAACTTCACCAAGAGCACATGGGTCTTTTGCTGATTGAGGCTTTATTCCCTTTTTGATAAACTGATTATCACTTTAAGTATTTGTTATTGTCACTATACTATATAGAGAATTCATGGACAAGATGATGTAGTTTACTTACTTAATGAAGATTTTGTAATAATGTTTAATATTATTAGCCATTTATATTCATTTATCATTTATATGTCATTATGACGATGTATACTCTAGGTATAGTTTGGGATTATTGTATGTATTACAAGTATATCCTGAGTTATGCAGCATAATACACATTTTACCATCATATTGTATTTGGTGAAATTAATATGAGATTTATGAATTATGGAAACTTACCATTTCAGAGACTAATTGCTCTTATACTGAGCTTAACAGAGATGATTCAACTCCATGATGCAGGCCCTGAAGAGGATATATGTACAACCTGGAGGCAGGATTCCATTAGTCCAAATCCATTCAGGAAGTCTATAGTTTGCTGATGATAGCAGCTATGTAGGGCACAATCACTGGACATAGTCCAGTTTCTTCCTCTCTCCCTCCAAAAATGGCCTGGTGTCATGGAAGCTCCAACACATGCACCTGGTTCAACTTGACTCAGCTTCTTCACTCTGTCTGGTGGCATGGTCAGAATCCATCCACCTGGGACCTAGAACAATTACTGGTTGTCTATGGAACCATGAGATGTGGTATGGTAACCTTCCCATAACATTTTCGGGTGCCATCAAGGACACAATACTAAATTTGGCCTTGATCCAGATACATGGTGGTAAAAAGTGTTAAAAACCAGGATATAAATCCTTGTGTTAATTGATATCACAACTGCCTCAACTCTGGTTTTTTTTTTGGGGGGGGGGTGTTGGGTTTTTTGGATTTTTTTGTGAGGCAATTGGGGTTAAGTGACTTACCCAGGGTCACACAGCTAGTAAGTCTCAAGTGTCTGAGGCCGGATTTGAACTCAGGTCCTCCTGACTCCAGGGCCGGTGCTTTATCCACTGAGCCACATAGCTGCCCCTGTGCCTCAACTCTGTATTGCATATGGCTATAAGTATCCTCCACAGGGGGGAATGTGATATGCTTCATGTATCATGTTTAAAGTTGTTCTATATGGGTTATATTTTGAAAAACTCTCACTGTTTAATTTTGTCACTGACAATGCTATACTAAAGATTATTGGAAATCCACAGTTTAAACAGCTAAGAAGTAGAAGTACCCAGAGACAACCAGAATCCTGACCAGAATCCAGACTCTCTGATGGCATCTTAGCACTCAACGAAGACAAGATTTCAAGGACTCCACATGAACATTTTTATTTTTTCCTTATGTTACTATATACACCATCTGTAATATGTATCTTCTGCAGAGGTTTTCCCTCTGTAGAAATTGTCAAAGCATGAGTCCATGAGGACTTGCCCCTCTGGACAAAATTTTCCATTTCTCCCCTTCCTATATTGTTATTAACATATTGTTTGTTAACATAGGTTATGATATTCTGTTATTTTTTACTGCTTCATCAAGGAAACACCCCGTGTTTCTTAACGAAGCTCAGGGGGAATATGAGGAATTGATTGTGATTTGGGGTTTCTGTGGCCCCATCTTTGGCTAAGGTTGGGGGCCCTGGCACACGCCCATGCAAGCTGGCCTTACACTAGGCACCTGTGCACCTGCATGGGCCTGGCCAAATTATACTGTAGGGAAGCCCCACCATGACGAGAAGCCTGGTGAGGAACAGTCAGGTGGTCTTCAGCATCTGGAAGCTGGCCAACCTTGCCTGTATTTGTAGAACCATCTGTTAGTCCTGTCAATCAAGGCTGCCAGCCAATTAGCTTAGGGCTATGTGTGTGGATGGCCCTGTTTCCTGTAGGAGAGGGGGCTTCTGGGAGAGAAGGGAAGAGAGGAGTCACTCCTGCACAAGAGGGAGAGGAAGAGAGATGCTGGTGTGGTGGTGAGTTTGTCTATTCCCATTTTCATTATCCCTAGCTCTATTAACTTCACCTGTGTTGTAGATTTGTTCCCATTAATAAAACCTCTTTTGTTCTTTTCAAAGGAGGCTGTTAATCTCCTTTCTTACCCCAATATTATGGTGAGCTGCCCAATTAACTCTCCCCATACTAAATTTGACCCTTACACTAGCAGTGGTTTTGCTAGATCAAAGGGTATGCACAGTAACATAACCCTTTATGCATAGTTCCAAATTGCTCTCCAGAATGGTTTGATTAGTTTACAATTCCACAAACAGTGGATTAACATCCCAGTTTTTCCACATCCTCTCCAACATCCAATATTTTCATTTTTTGTTATGTTTGCCACTTTAATAGCCATGAGGTGATACATCAGAGTTGTTTAAATTTGCATTTCTCTCATCAATAATGATTTAGAGCATTTTATCTTTGATTTCTTTGGTTTTTCTTTAACCATTTATCAATTGGGGAATGACATATTTTTTTCTAAATTTGACTTAGCTCTCTATATTTGAGAAATAAGGCATTTATCAGAGATACTTATTTCAAAAATTCTTTCCCAGTTTTCTGCATACCTTTCATTTTAAAAACATTTAAAATTTTCCATGTCTGTCTGTCTGTCTGTGTCTGTGTCCCTCTGTTTGTCTCTGTCTCTGTATCATCTGACTGTCTATTTGTCTGTCTGTCTCTCTCTCAACTCTTCATTTCTTCCAAAATTCTAGTGGAATTTGTGCCCAAGTTTTATTATTCTTTGAAGTTTCACATTGAGATTTCTTAGTAATTATCTTTTGGGTTTGTGTCCTGAGCATCAGTGTAACCATAATAACTTTGGGGGGGGGGCTTTTTATTGCTGTTATTGGTTTTTTCTTGGTTGATCATTGTTCCAGCTTAATTTCTGACTTGGCTTTGATGTTAGGGCCAATTCTTCTTATTTCTTTTCTTTTCTTTTCTTTTCTTTTTTTTTACATATAAGGTATTTTATTTTTTCCATTACATGTAAAGATAGTTCTCAACTTTTGTTGATACAAGCTTTCCAATTTCAGATTTTTCTCCCTCCCTCCTCTCCCTCCCCCCTCCCCTATACAGGAGGTAATCTGATATAGGTTATATCTATATATCTATATACATATACATATAGATATTTATATATATATCTATACACACACATATATATATATACACATAATAACATTAATCCTATTTCTGCATTAATCCTGTTATAAGAGAAAAAATCAGAGCAGTAATGCAAAACCTCAAAATAGAAAAAAAAAACAACAGCACCCAAAACAAAAGAAATAGTATGGTTCAATCAGCATCTATACTCCACAGTTCTTTTTTTTTTTTCTTGGATTTGGAGATCCTCTTCTATCACGAGTTCCCTGGAACTCTTCTGTGCCATTGCATTGGTGAGAAGAATATAGTCCATCACAGTAGGTCAACACTCAATGTTGATGATACTGTGTACAGTGTTCTTCTGGTTCTGCTCATCTCACTCATCATCAGCTCATGTAAGACCCTCCAGGTTTCTCTGAACTCCTCCTGCTCATCATTTCTTACAGCACAATAGTATTCCATTGTATTCATATACCACAACTTGTCCAGCCATTCCCCAATTGATGGGCAACCCCCCCCCAACTTCAATTCCTTGCTACCACGTAAAGAGCATAAATATTTTTGTACATGTGGGTCCCTTTCCCCTTTCCATGATTTCATTGGGAAAAAAACCTAAAAGTGGAATTGCTGGGTCAAAGGGTATGCACAGCTTTATTGCCCTTTGGGCATAATTCCAAATTGTTCTCCAGAATGGTTGGATCAGCTCGCAGCTCCACCAACAATGAATTAGTGTTCCAATTTTCCCACAGCTTCTCCAACATTTCTTATCTTCCTTTTTTGTCATTTTAGCCAATCTGATGGGTGTCAGGTGGTACCTCAGAGTTGTTTTAATTTGCATCTCTCTAATCATTAGAGATTTAGAGCATCTTTTCATATGGGAATAGATAGCTTTGGTTTCTTCATCAGAAAACAGCCTGTTCATATCCTTTGACCATTTCTCAATTGGGGAATGACTTGGATTCTTATAAATTTGATTTAGTTCCCTATATATTTTAGAGATGAGGCCTTTATCAGAAGTACTGGCCTCAAAAATTTTTTCCCAGCTTCCTGCCTCCCTTCTAATTTTGGATGCATTGCTTCTGTTTGTACAAAATTTTTTTAATTTAACATAATCAAAATCATCCATTTTGCATTTTATAATATACTCTATCTCTTGTTTGGTCAAAAACTGTTTTCCTTTCCAAAGATCTGATAGGTAGAATATTCCTTTCTCTCCTAATTTACCTATGGTATCACCTCTTATGTCTAAATCATGTATCCATTTTGACCTTATTTTAGTATAAGGTGTAAGATGTTGGTCTATGCCTAATTTCTGCCATGCTATCTTCCAGTTTTCCCAGCAGTTTTTGTCAAATAATGAGTTCCTATCCCAGAAGCTGGCTTTGGGTTTATCAAACACTATATTACTAGTGTCATTTACTACTGCATTTCCTGAGCCTAGCCTATTTCATTGATCTACCACTCTATTTTTTAGCCAGTACCAGATAGTTTTGATGACTGCCAATTTATAGTAAAGTTCCAGGTTTGGTACCGCTAACCCACCTCCCTGTGAATTTTTTTTCATTATTTCCCTGGATATTCTTGATTTTTTGTTTTTCCAGATGAATTTTGTTAGTATTTTTTCTAGCTCTATAAAATAGTTTTTAGGTAGTCTGATTGCTATGGCACTGAATAAGTAAATTAATTTAGGCAGTATTGTCATTTTTATTATATTAGCTCTGCCTATCCATGAGCAATTGATATCTTTCCAATTATTTAGATCTGATTTGATTTGTGTGAAGAGTGTTTGGTACTTGTGTCCATAGAGTTCCTGGGTTTGTCTTGGCAAGTAGACTCCCAAGTATTTTCTATTATCTACCATTACTTTAAATGGAATTTCTCTTTCTATCTCTTGCTGCTGGACTTTGTTGGTCATGCATAGAAATGCTGATGATTTATGTGGATTTATTTTATATCCTGCTACTTTGCTAAAGTTGTTAATTGTTTCAAGTAATTTTTGAGTTGATTCTCTAGGATTCTTTAAGTATACTATCATGTCATCTGCAAAGAGTGATAGCTTTGTTTCCTCCTTGCCTATTCTAATTCCTTTAATTCCTTTCTCTTCTCTGATTGCTAATGCTAACATTTCCAGGACAATATTAAATAATAGGGGTGATAATGGACATCCCTGTTTCACCCCTGATCTTATTGGGAAGGCCTCTAATTTATCTCCATTGAATATAATACTTGCTGATGGCTTTAGGTAGATACTGTTTATTATTTTAAGGAAAGCTCCACCTATTCCTATACTCTCTAGTGTTTTTATTAGGAATGGGTGTTGTACTTTGTCAAAAGCTTTCTCTGCATCTATTGAGATAATCATATGATTTTGGTTGGTTTTCTTATTGATGTGGTTGATTATGTGAATAGTTTTCCTAACGTTGAACCAGTCCTGCATTCCTGGTATAAATCCCACCTGGTCATAGTGTATTATCCTGGTGATCACTTGCTGTAATCTCCTTGCTAATATCTTATTTAAGATTTTAGCATCAATATTCATTAGGGAAATTGGTCTATAATTTTCTTTCTCTGTTTTTGCTTGTCGTGGTTTTGGTATCACCACCATATTTGTGTCATAAAACAAATTTGGTAGAAACCCTTCTTCACCTATTTTTCCAAATAATTTGTATGATATTGGAATTAATTGTTCTTTAAATATTTGGTAAAATTCACCCGTAAACCCATCTGGCCCTGGGGATTTTTTCTTAGGGGTTCATTAATGGCTTTTTCAATTTCTTTTTCTAATATGGGTTTATTTAAGGATTTTATTTCTTCTTCAGTTAAGCTGGGCAGTTTGTATTTTTGTAAATAATCATCCATTTCATTTAGATTGTCAAATTTATTGGCATACAGTTGGGCAAAATAATTTCCACTTCATTGGTGCTAACATTATCCTTTTCATTTTTGATACTGGTAATTGGGTTTTCTTCTTTCTTTTTTTTAATCAGATTAACCAATATTTTATCTATTTTAATGGTTTTTTCCATAAAACCAGCTCTTAGTTTTATTGATTAATTCTATAGTTTTTTTGCTTTCAATCTTATTAATTTCTCCTTTAATTTTCAGGATCTCTAATTTAGTGTCTAATTGGGGATTTCTAATTTGTTCTTTTTCTAGCTTTTTAAGTTGCATGCCCAATTCATTAATCTCCTCTTTCTCTTTTTTATTCATGTAAGCATTTAGAGCTATAAATTTTCCCCTACGCACTGCTTTGGCTGCATCCGATAGATTTTGGTTTGATGTCTCATTATTGTCATTCTCTTGGATAAAGTTATTGATTGTTTCTATGATTTCTTGTTTGGCCCATTCATTCTTTAGAATGAAATTATTTAGTTTCCAATTGATTTTCATTCTACTTTTCCCTGGCTCTTTCTTACATGTAATTTTTATTGCATCATGATCTGAGAAGGATGCATTTACTATTTCTGCCTTTCTACATTTGACTATGATGTTTTTGTGCCCTAATACATGGTCAATTTTTGAAAATGTGCCATGTACTGCTGAGAAAAAGGGATATTCCTTTCTATCCCCATTCAATTTTCTCCAGACATCTATCATGTCTAACTTTTCTAGTAATCTATTCACCTCTTTCACTTCTTTCTTATTTATTTTTTGGCTAGATTTATCTAATTCTGAGAGGGGGAGATTCAGATCCCCCACTAGTATAGTATTACTTTCTAATTCCTCTTGTAACTCATTTAACTTCTCCTCTAAGAACTTGGATGCTATACCACTTGGCGCATACATATTTAATATTGATATTACTTCATTATCTATAGTACCTTTAAGTAAGATGCAATTTCCTTCCTTATCTCTTTTAAGGAGATCTATTTTTGCCTGCTCTTTGTCTGAGATAAGGATTGCTACCCCTGCTTTTTTTACTTTAGCTGAGGCATAATATATTCTGCTCCAGCCTTTTACCTTTACTCTGTGTGTATCTCTCTGCTTCAAATGTGTTTCTTGTAAACACCATATTGTAGGATTCTGGTTTTTAATCCACTTTGCAATTCGTTTCTGTTTTATAGCAGAGTTCATCCCATTCACATTCACAGTTATTATTACTGACTGTCTATTCCCCTCCATTCTATTTACCCCATTTTTACTTTTCCCCTCTTCTTTCACCCTATTCCTCCTCACTGAGGTTTTACTTCATACCACTGCCTCCCCCAATCTTCCCTCCCTTTTTATCACCCCCCCCTCTCTTTTCTTTACCCTTTTCTCCCTTGCTTTTGTCCTCCCTTCTATCAGTCCCCCCCTTTCCCTTCCCCTTTTGCTTCCCTTAAAGAATGAGTTAAGTTTCTTTATCCCAATGAATGTATATGTTATTCCCTCTTTGAGTCAAATCTAATGAGAATAGGGTTGAAACAATGTTCCCCCCTGCTTTCTTTCCCTCTATTGTAATGGGTTTTTTTTTTCACCTCTTCATATGATATAATTCATCCCATTCCACTTTCTCTTTCCTCTCCTCTCCATAGACTCCCTTTTTAGCCCCTTAATTTTTTTGTATCATCACATCAAAGACAATTTATATTTATACCCTCTATGTAAAGTCCTTCTCTCTGCCCAAATACATTTACAGTTCTTAAGAGTTATGAGTATTATCTTCCTGTGTAGGGATATAAACAGTTTAACCTAGTAGGGTAACCTTTTTTTTCCCCCCTCTGTTTACCTTTTTAAACTTCTCTTGAGTCTTGTATGTTGAGATCAAATTTTCTATTCAGTTCTGGTCTTTTCACCAGGAAAGATTGAAAGTCCCAATGTCATTAAATGTCCATCTTTTCCCCTGAAAGAAAATGCACATTTTTGCTGTGTAATAGATTCTCGGCTGCAATCCAAGCTCCTTTGCCTTCCGGAATATCATATTCCAAGCCTTGCGGTCCTTTAATGTTGAAGCTGCCAGGTCCTGAGCAATCCTGACTGTGACTCCATGATATTTAAATTGCTTCTTTCTGGCTGCTTGGAGTATTTTCTCCTTCGCCTGATAATTCTGGAATTCAGCTACAATATTCCTTGGAGTTTTCCTCTTGGGGTCTCTTTCAGCAGGTGATCAGTGGATTCTTTCAATGATGATTTTATCCTCTGATTCTATGATATCAGGGCAGTTCTCCTTAATAATTTCCTGGAATATGGTGTCTAGATTCTTTTTCTGGTCATGGCTTTCAGGCAGTCCAATGATTCTCAAAATTGGTCCTCTCCCTCGATCTGTTTTCCAGATCAGTTGTCTTTCCAATGAGGTATTTCACATTCTCTTCTATTTTTTCATTTTTTTGATTCTGCTTGATTGATTCCTGGTGTCTCATGGATTCCTTATCTTCCAACTGTCCCATTTTAATTTTTAAGGCATCGTTTTCTTCAGTGAGATTATGTACCTTTTTTTCCATTTGGCCAAGTGAATTTTTTAAGGCTTTGTTTTCTTCAATGAGATTATGCACCTTTTTTTCCATTTGGCCAAATGAATTTTTTAAGGCTTTGTTTTCTTCAGTGAAATTATGTGCTTCCTTTTCGAAGCTGCTGATTCTTTTTTCATAGTTTTCTTGTTTTGCTTTCATTTCTCTCCTCTTTTTTCTTTCCTACCTCTCTCAATTGATTTTTAAAATCCTTTTTGAGCTCTTTCCAGGAGGCTTTTTGTTCTTGAGACCAATTCACCTTCCTTGTGAGGCTTCAGATGTAGGCAATTTGAGGGTATTGTCTCATCTGAGTTTGTGTTGGCTTCTCCCTATTGATACAGAAGCTCTCAATGGAGAGGGGCTCTTTTTTTGCTTCTTACTCATTATTGCAGCTTATTTATTTATTTTTTAAATTGAGGTCTGCTCTGGGGGCACCAGGGACCCTGTTTTGGGCTTCTTGTTCAGGAAGTAATAGTGATTGTGTGACCAGGTTTTTACTCCTGAGGCCTCTTTATGTTGTGTGGAGATCCCCGCCCTGCACTTCCTGTCTTATTGTGCTCGGCCAAGCAGGCGCGGACGCCAGCATCTGATCCCTCCTGACCTGTTCGTGGCCCTCTCGGCCGGTGCAGGTAGGTTTTTCCACTGTCCTCTGGCCAACAGATTTTTGAACCAGGTTCCAGGGGCCTCAGTTGTTCGGCTGTGGCCCGCAGCTCCTGCTGACTTGCCCCGACCCCCTCGGCGCTGGGTTGCTGCCCTGCACTGGGCCTCCCTTTTGCCTGAGTCAGACCGACCTTTTCCTGAAGTCTTCTAAATTATCTCAGCTTGGAGGACTGTGTCTCTCTGTCTCTTTGCAGGTTCTGTAGTTTCAGAATCTGTCCAGAGGCTTGATTTAATGTTCTTTTTGAGGGAACAGAAGGAGAGCTCAGGCAGCTTGCTGCTTCCTCTCCGCCATCTTGGCTTGCCCAATTTTTCTTATTTCTAGAGGTAATATCTAGGTTCTTCCAGCTATGGCTTCCTAGGGGTACTGAGTATTTTGTTATTGGAAGATCTTAGGAAGAGCTCAGGCTGGGAATCCTACAAGCTTTCAGTGATCCCAATGTGTTCTAATTCAGGCCAAATTCTAATCATTCCATCTCTCCTCTGCCTGTCTGGGCTCTGGGTTACTGTCCTTGGTTTGGGGTCTGAGTTTGGCGTTTCAATAGACAGTTGCTAAACTCACTCATTACCATCCAGCTGGAAAGTTCTGCTGATTCAGAATAATAGAACTATAGGTTTTCCTTTGGTCTGAGATATCTGTGCCCTGGCTATTCTCTTGCAGGCTTTGGAGTAGACTGAAAGTTGAACTGAGACTCAGCTTTGTTCCTGGGATCAGAACCACACAGTTATTTTTGAACTTTTCTTTGCTAGGTACTCAGACAAAGACCCAAAATGCTCCTCATCCTAGAATGCCACCCATTCATTTCCATGAGCTGTACTTCTTTGCAAGAGACTCCATTATGGTCTCAAGAAACTACATCAACAGGAAAATTATCATCCTGCTAGACTGCATTAGCTTGATACTCATTCCTCATTTGTACCCTCAATATTCTCTGACCCCATGACTAGAAAGCTGGAGGAGTAAAGAACTCTTACAACTCCAGTGCCAAGATGCTGGAGTAAGGAAGAAACACTCTGGAGGGCTCCCAAATTTCCCCTTTAAAACTATAGAAAACTGCTTCTGAAAAATTCCAGGATCAGGGAAGCAGCTTACCAACCTGGCAGGAAAGGTCTTTCTTACCTAGGTGGGAGGGAGGTGAGGACCAAGAGCACCAGCAGCAGCAGCAGCAGCAGCAGTTTCTGGGCTCACAGCAAGGAGCCTGAAGCAGGGCCCTGAGCCTGGGGCAAATTATTAGTGAGGCCTCACCCTCCTGAAAACCAGCAGCCACTTGGGTACGTGAGCAGTCTGGGCAGCATAGTAGGGACCCCCACCAGGCACTCTACAGCTACCACAGACCACCAGGAAGGCCTTGAACCCACTGCTGACTAGTAATGAAGTCCTGCCCAAGACTGAACAATAGCAGGTTCTCACCCCTGGGGTCTAAAAGCAGAGAGACCTTTTTTCAAAGCAAATGGGGGTGAGTGAGGTTTCCAACCCTCAGACAGATATGCAACAAAATCATCCCTCCAGGGCCTGCTAGCAGAGTGACTCTGTTACCATAGCAACCCAGCATCAGGGATCCCCACAGGTGGATTGATGATTTGCAATGTTGATTTGAAACAACAGAGAGGCCCTGCTAACATAGGAACCAAGTAGCAGGGCACCATTCCTGGAGCAGAACAACAAAAAGATCACTCCACCAGGGCCAGAAACCAGAAAGACATTGTGACCTTTTATAACTCAGCACCAGGACACCACCCCTAGAGAAGGCCAGTCAGAAGGGAAAATTACAAAGTTAGCAGCTAAGCCCTGAAGCCCAGTGAAAGCCATCAATAAGACCCAGAGCCTCAGCACAAAAACTTGGGAGAGTGCAGGAATAGAGCACAACTCTCTCATAAAAACATCAAGGTACAACAAAGGCACACAAATAAACAAAACAACAACAACAAAAAGCTTGACTATTAACAATCACTCTGGTGTAGGGAAAATCAAAGCATAAACTTAGAGGAGGACAATACTAATATAATGGCTACAGGTGAAGCTTTAAAGAAAAAATATAAATTGGTCTTAGGCCCAAAAAGAATTTCTGGAAGAGCTTAAAAAGTATTTTAAAAAGCAAATTAGAGAATTAGAAGAAAAATTTAGGAAAGAAATAAAAGTAATGCAAGAGAACCATGAACAGATATACAAAATGACTGAGAAAAATAATTACCTAAAAAACAGAATTAGGAGCAGCTAGGTGGAGCAGTGCATAGAGCACTGGCCCTGGAGTCAGGATGACCTGAGTTCAAATCTGGCCTGACACACTTAACACTTACTAGCTATGTGACCCTGGTCAAGTCACTTCAACCCAATTGCCTCACCAAAAAAAAAAATTAGCCAAATGGAAAAGGAAGTACAAAAGTCACTGAAGAAAATAATTCTTTAAAAATTACAATTGAACAAATGGAAACTAATTACTCTATGAGACATCAAGGTAAAATGAATAAATTTTTTAAAACAGAAGAAAATGTGAAATTTCTCATTGGAAAAACAACTGACCTAGAAAATAGGTCCAAGAGAGATTATATTGTACTACCTGAAAGCCATGATTTAAAAAAAAAGACCTGGACAATAACTTTCAATAAATTATCAAAGCAAACTGCCCTTATATTTTAGAACCATAGGACAAAATAGAAATTGAAAGAGTCCACCAATCACTGCCTGAAAGAGATACCAAAATGAAAACTCTCAGGAACATCATAGCCAAATTTCAATGCTCACAAATCAAGAACAAATTATTTCAAACAGCCAAAAGGAAACAATTCAAATATCATGGAACTATAGTCAAAATTACACAGGATTTCTCAAGTTCCACATTAAAGAACTGCCAGCTTGGAATATGATATACTGGAAGGCAAAGGAGTTAGGTTTACAAAGGAGAATCACCTACCTAGCAAACTTGAATAAAAACATTGAATAAACATTGAATAAAAAAATGGATGCTGAATAAAATAGAGGATTTTTAAGCAATTCTTATTAAAAGGCCTGATTTGGATAAAATTTTGACTTCCAAATACAAGACTCAAGGGAAACATAAAAAAGAAATAAGAAAGAGAAACCGTAAGGAATTTAATAAGATTAAACTTTATATTTCTGTATGACAAGATAATATTTGTAAGTCTTAACCTTATTATAAGAGCAATTCTAAGGAGTTTATATAGACTGAGGATGTATGTGATTTTAAAGTGAAATTGAATGGATGATAATATTTGTAAGTCTTAACAACTTTATTATAAGAATATTTAGAAGGAATATATATATATATACATACACACACGTATATATATTATATATATATACACATACACACACACACACACACACACACACACACACATATATATATATATATATATATATATATATATATATATATATATATATAGAGAGAGAGAGAGAGAGAGAGAGAGAGAGAGAGAGAGAGAGAGGTTGTGGTTATAGGGTAACATTGATGGGATGACACCTTAAAAACAAAATAAAGGGATAAGAAATAAATTGCATGGAAGAAGGAGGAGGGGAAGAATTGAATGAGGGTAATTTTCCCACAAAAAAAAAGAGGCATGAAAGAACTATCATAACTGAGGGGAAGACAAGGGGGGTGTGTTGCAGGCAAAGATTAAATCTTACTCTCATCAAAGTTGGCTCAAAGAGGGAATAACATACATACTCAGTTGGATATAGAAATGTATCTTACCCTTTAAAGAAGTTAAAAGGACAGGGACAATAGAAGGAGAAGTGTGGATACAAAGGAGGGGATATTGGGGAGGGTGATGATCATAAGTAAAACACTTGTGAGCATGGAAAGAGTGAGGGGTAAAATTTGGGGGGATAAACAGGTGAAAAATATCATGGAGGGAAATAAACATAGTCATCATAACCATAAATGTTAATAGGATGAACCCACCCATTAAACAGAAACAGAAAGCTGAATGGATTAAAAACTAGAATCCTACAATTTGTTGTTTAAAAGAAACATATTTGAAGCAGAGAGATATGCATAGGGTAAAGGTAAGGGGCTGGAACAGAATCTGTTATGCTTCAACTGAAGCAATGAAACCAGGGATAACAATCATGAGTTAAGACAAAGTAAAAGCAAAAATAGATATAATTAAAACAGATAAAGGAAACTATATCTTGCTTAAATGTAACATAGACGATGAAGTTATATTAATACTTAACATATATGCGCCAAATGATAATAGCATATACATTTTTGAAGGAGAAATAGAATGAGTTACAGGAGGAAATAGATAATAAAACTACCCTAGTGGGGGACCTTAACCTTCCCTTCTAAGACCTGGATAAATCTAACCAAAAAATAAATAAGCAAGAAGATAAGGCAATGAATAAAATTCTTGAAAATTTAGATATGATAGACCTCTGGAGAAAATTGAATAGGAATAGAAAGGAAAATACCTTCTTTTCAGCAGTTCATGGGACCTACTTAAAAATTGGCCATGTATTAGGACATAAATCCTTACAACCAGAAACAGAAAAGCAGAAATAGTAAACACATCCTTTTCATATCATAATACAATAAAAATTACATTCAGTAATAGACAATCAAGAGATTAAAACTCAATTGGAAATTAAATAATCTGATCCTAAAAAAAATGGTTCAAAGAAAAATCATAGAAACAATTGATGATGACATTAAAAATTACAATGATAATTATCAAAATTTATGGGATGTAGCCAAAGTCGTACATAGGGGAAAATGTATATCCCTAACTGCTTACATCAATAAAATAGAGAAAAAGCAGATCAATGAATTGGGCATACAGCTAAAAAACTAGAAAATGAACAATTAAAAATCTCCACCTAAACACCAAATTGGAATTCCTAAAATCAAAGAAAGATTAATGAAATTGGACATAAGAAAACCATTGAATTACTAATAAAACTTGAAGCTGGTTTTATAAAAAAATAAAAACAATAAAGTAGATAAACCATTGTTTAATTGGATCAAAAACAGGAAATAAGAAAACCAAATAACATATCAAAAATGAAAGGGGGTGTACTCACCATCAATGAAAAGAAAATTAAGACATTTATTAGGAACTATTTTGCTTAATTATATGCCAACAAATTTGATAATCTAATTGAAATGGATGAATATCTACACAAAATATAAATTACCCAGATTAACAGAAGAAGAAACAAAATACTTAAATAACCCAATTTTAGCAAAAGATTGAATAAGCCATCAATGAACTTCCTAAGAAAAATCCCAAGAACCAGATGGATTCACAAGTGAATTCTACAAAACATTAAAAGGTCAATTAATCCTAATACTATATAAATTATTTGAGAATAATAAGTGTAGGAGTCTTACCAAATTCCTTTTATGAGACAAATATGGTGCTGATATGTAAACCAAGAAGAATGAAAAGAAAGAAAATTATAGACCAATCTCCCTAATGAATATATATGCAAAAATTTTAAATAAAATACTAGCAAAAAGAGTATAGCAATACATTACATACCATGACCAGATGGAATTTTGTACCAGGAATGCAGGACTGGTTAGATATTAGAAAATCATCAGCATAATTAACCATATCAATAACAAAAACAGCAGAAATAATATGATTATCTCAATAGACACAGAAAAGGCCTTTGACAAAAATACAGCACCCATTCCTATTAAAAACACCTAGAGGGGGGTGGCTAGGTGGCGCAGTGGATAAGCACCGGCCTTGGATTCAGGACTACCTGAGTTCAAATCCGGCCTCAGACACTTGACACTTACTAGCTATGTGACCTGGACAAGTCACTTAACCCCAATGCCCTGACCAAAAATAAATAAATAAAAATAAAAACACTAGAGAGCAGAGGAATAAAAGGAGTTTACCTTAAAATGATAAAGTAATATCTATCTAAAACTGTCGACAAGCATTATATGTAATGGGGATAAGTTAGAAGTGTTCTCAATAGGATGAGGGTGTGGAAACAAGGATGTCCATTATCACCACTATTTTTTTAAATTAATAAAGTAATTTATTATTTTTTCCATTACATGTAAAGATAGTTCTCAACTTTTGTTTATACAAGCTTTCCAATTTCAGATTTTTCTCCCTCCCTTCCCCCTCTCTCCCCCCCTCCCCTACACAGCAGGTAATCTGAAATAGGTATATATATATATAGCACCACAATAATATTAAACAATATTTCTGCATTAGTCATGTTATAAGAGAAAAATCAGAGCAATGACAAAAAACCTCAAAATAGAAAAACATCAGCACCAAAAACAAAAGAAATAGTACAGTTCATTCACCATCTACTCCACAGTTCTTTTTTTTTTTTTCCCTGGATTTGGAGATCCTCTTCTATCATGAGTTCCCTGGAACTCTTCTGTACCATTGCATTGGTGAGAAGAATATAGTCGATCACATTAGATCAACACTCAATGTTGATGATACTGTGCACAGTGTTCTTCTGGTTCTGCTTATCTGACCATCATCAGCCACGCAAGACCCTCCAGGTTCTCTGAATTCCTCCTGCTCATTGTTTCTTACAGCACAATAGTATTCATTGTATTCATATACCACAACTTGTCTAGCCATTCCCCAATTGATGGGCATCCCCTCAACTTCCAATTCCTTGCCACCACATAAAGAGCAGCTATAAATATTTTTGTACATGTGGGTCCCTTTCCCCTTTCCATGATTTCTTTGGGCAAAAGACCCAAAAGTGGTATTTGCTGGGTCAAAGGGTATGCACAGCTTATTGCCCTTGGGCATAATTCCAATTGCTCTCCAGGAATGTTGAATCAGTTCACAGCTCCATCAACAATGCATTAGTGTTTCCAATTTTTCCACAGCTTCTCCCAACATTTATTATTTCCTTTTTTGTAATTTTGCCAATCTGATAGTGTCAGGTGGTACCTCGAGTTATTTTAATTTGCATCTCTCTAATCATTAGAGATTTAGAGCATCTTTTCATATGGGAATAGATAGCTTTGGTTTCTTCATCAGAAAACTGCCTGTTCATATCCTTTGACCATTTCTCAATTGGGGAATGACTTAGATCTTATAAATTTGATTAAGTTCCTATATATTTTAGAATGAGGCCTTTATCAGAAGTACTGGTCATAAAAATTGTTTCCCACCTTTCTGCCTCCCTTCTAATTTTGGATGCATTGCTTCTGTTTGTACAAAAATTTTTTAATTTAATGTAATCAAAATCATCCATTTTGCATTTTATAATATACTCTATCTCTCATTTGGTCATAAACTGTTTTCCTTTCCAAAGATCTGATAGGTAGACTATTCCTTTCTCTCCTAATTTACCTATGGTATCACCTCTTATGTCTAAATCACGTTTTGACCTTATTTTAGTATAAGGTGTAAGATGTTGGTCTATGCCTAATTTCTAACATACTATCTTCCAGTTTTCCCAGCAGTTTTTGTCAAATTCTGAGTTCCTGTCCCAGAAGCTGGAGTCTTTGGGTTTATCAAACACTATATTACTAGTGTCATTTACTACTGCATTTCCTGAGCCTAGCCTATTCCATTGATCCTCCACTCTATTTCTTAGCCAGTACCAGATAGTTTTGATAACTGCCGCTTTATAGTAAAGCTCCAGGTTTGCTACCACTGACCCACCTTCCTATGAATTTTTTTTTCATTATTTCCTTGGATATTCTTGATTTTTTGTTTTTCCAGATGAATTTTGTTATTTTTTTTCTAGCTCTATAAAATAATTTTTAGGTAGTCTGATTGGTATGGCACTGAATAAGTAAATTAATTTAGGTAGTATTGTCATTTTTACTATATTAGTTCTTGCTATCATGAGCAATTGACATCTTTCCAATTATTTAGATCTGATTTGATTTGTGTGAAGAGTGTTTGGTATTGTGTTCATAGAGTTCCTGGGTTTGTCTTGGCAAGTAGGACTCCCAAGTATTTTCTATTATCTACCATTACTTTAAATGGAATTTCTCTTTCTATCTCTTGCTGCTGGACTTTGTTGGTCATGTATAGAAATGCTAATGATTTATGTGGATTTATTTTATATCCTGCTACTTTGCTAAAGTTGTTAATTGTTTAAAGTAGTTTTTGAATTGATTCTCTAGGATTCTTTAAGTATACCATCATATAATCAGCAAGAGTGCATTATCACCACTATTATTCAATATTGTACTGGAACTGTTAGCTATAACAATAAGAAAAAGAAATTAAATTAATTAGAATAGGTAATGAGGAAACAAAACTATCACTCTAAAGAAAATATGTATGTTATATTAGAAAATCCTAGAGAATCAACCAAAGAGCTACTTATGTTATTAAAAAACTTTAACAAAGTTAAGGATACAAAATAAATCCACATAAATCATCAGCATTTCTCTATATTACTAAACAAAGTCAGCAACAACAGATGAAAGAGAAATCATTTAAAACAACTGCGGACAATATAAATATTGGAATTCTACCTGACAAGACAAACCCAGGAAACTATATGACCAGAATTATAAAATGGTGTTCACAAATTAAAGTCAAATTAAACAATTGGAAAAATATTAATTTCTCATGGGAGGCCCAAGCAATATAATAAAAATGACAATCTACCTAGTTAATTATTTTATTTTAGTGCTATACAAATCAAACTATAAACAATATTTATAGATCTAGAAAAATAATAAAATCCATCTGGAAAAAACAAAAGCAAGGATTCATGGGAATAAATGAAAAATATACAAAGACAGCTGGTCTAGCAGTACCAGATCTCATATTATATTATAAAGTCATAATTATCCAAACAATATAGTACTAGTTAAGAAATGGAGAGGTGGGGGGCAGTTAGATGGCATAATGGATAAAGCACTGGCCCTGGATTCAGGAGGACCTGAGTTCAAATCCGACCTCAGACATTTGACACTTACTAGTTGTGTGACCCATGGCAAGTCACTTAACTCCCATTGCCCTAAAAAAAAAAAAAGAAATGGAGAGGTGGATCAGTGGAATAGAATATATAGAAATCACACTATAGTGAATGATTATGGTAATCTAGTATATGGCAATTCCAAAGATCCAAGCTTTTGGAACAACATCTCATTATTTGACAAAAACTGCTGGGAAAACTGGAAAACAGTATGGCAGAAACTAGATTTAGACCAACATCTCACACCATATACTAAAAATAAGATCAAAATATACATGATTTACTCATAAAGAATGATATCATAAGTAAATTAAGAGAGCATGGAATCATTTATCTATCATATTGATGCAGAAAGCATGAATTTAGGAACAAAGGAGACAGAGAGCAAAATAAAATGTAAAATAGATCATGTTGATCATATAAAATTTAATAGTTTTTGCATAAACAAAACTAATATAACCAAGATTACAAGGGAAGCAGAAAAATGGGAAAGAATTTTTGAAACAAATATCACTGATAAAGGCCTAATATTTCAATTATATAGAGAAATGACTCAAATTTATTAAAATACAAGTCATTTTTCAATTGATAAATGGTCAAAAGATATGAACAGGCAGTTTTCAGACAAAGAAATCGAAGTTATCTATAATCATATTTAAAAATGCTCTAGATCACTATTGATCAGAGAAATGTAAATAAAAATAACTCTGAAGTATCACCTCACATCTATCACAGTGGAAAATATAACCAAAAGGAAAATATTGACCATTGAAAGGGAAAACTTGGACGATAATCCACTGTTGGTAGAGTTGTGAAAAGGTCCAATAATTCTGGAGATCAGTTTCAAACTATCAATTTCAAACTATGCCCAAAGGGTATAGAACTTTACATACCCTTTGATTCAGCAATACCACTGCTAGGTTTATATCTCAAAGACCTCTCCCAAAAGAGAAAAAAGATTTATTTGTACAAAATATTTATAGCAGCAATTTTTGGGGTAGCTGAGAATTGGAAATCAAAGGAATGACCATCAATTGGGTAATGGCTAGACAAGTTGTGTTACATGATGGTGATGTTATATTATTTTGCTACAAGAGATGACAAGCAGGATGATTTCAGAATGATATGGAAAGACTTGTATTAAGTCGTGTATAGTGAAGTGAGCAGAACCAAGAGAACATTGTGAATAGTCAGCAATATTGTTTGATGAAGACTGTGAATGACAACTATTCTTAGCAATACAAAGATCCAAGGTAATCCCAAAGGACCAATGATGAAGCATACTATCCACCTCCAAAGAAAGAACTGATATTGATTGAACACAGACTGAAGCATGCTATTTTTCACTCTTTATTTTTTTCTTTTATTCATTTTCTTGTTCAAAATTTTTTTCAAACTAATATGTTAATGTTTTACATAATTACACATGTATAACCCATATCTGACTGCTTACTGCCTCAGGGAGGAAAAGGAGGGACTCAAAACTATAAATAAAAATGTTTATTATTTTTTTAAAAAGAAAAGAAAAATATATAAAAGAACTCCTCTCAAAGCTTCCATTTAAAGATGGGTGCTAGTCAAGTGATCTTTTCATTTCCTATTACCTGTATTCCTTGGACTAGACTCCATGATGCTCCTATAGCAGCACCCTTTCCCTCTTTTCAGCATCCTTTTGTGTGTTAGTCTACCTCATTATAATACAAACTTCTTGGAGGCAAAGACTATCTTTCTATTTTGTTATTTATATCCCCAGTGCTTTACACAGTGTCCAATACATTGAGGTACTTTATTGACTGACTAACCCTTAGATATAGGTCCACTCTTTAGTTAGCCCTAGATCTATGACCTATAACTGGGTAGTGAATAACAAAATTATATTTTTACACCTATTTTTGTACCTTACATAAATTTAGACCTTACTTCTATTTGAGCTGGGAACCCTCATTGCCTTCAGTCATAATATTTCCCTGAGTTGTAATTCTTTGCCTATAGGACCCTGGACTGAATCCAGTCTCCATTGTCCCTCTCTATCTGTGCTGACCAGGGCTTGAAAAATTATTCTTTGATTTTTTTCCTTAAATTTCCCAATTAGTTGCAATTTAGTGAATTTTCTGGATCTGTTTGGATAAGTTGTATGTGTTGGGGAAGGGGAGTGGTTGGAGGTTACAGTCTCCCTCCATATTTCTCACTACTCCACCCTGTAACATCCTCTTTATTTGTTTCCTGACATTCAATGTTCTGTTTCCCCTAAGTTTTCCTCAATCCAAGGGTTACACTGACTACCCTCAATTAGATCTGACAATGTCATTTCCACCCACAAACAAACAAACAAACAAAAAATGTGAGGCTTTCTCTTTTGTCTAAGATAAAATACCAAAGCCTAAGTTTAAGCCTAGCATCTAAGCCCAAACACAATATGATGACTATTGAACTTTATAGTATTGTTTTATATTACTCCCCATCACCCACTGTCCATTCTAGAACTAATAGCTTTTCCCAATAGACACCATCCCATTTCTGAAATTTGTTCCTTGCTGCAGGTCTAGAATGCATTTCCTCCTCACCTCCACTTTATAGAATTCCTAGTTTTCTACAAAGCACAACTGAAGTGACTGTGCACAAGGCCTTTTTTCCTCAATATTTTAGTGTCATCTTCTTATTAAAATGACTTTGTGTAATTTTGCATATTTTTATTCACTTCCATATATGTATTTTTATGCTCCCTTAGAATGTAAGACCCTTGAAGACCCTTCTTGTTTATTTTTGTTTTTTATGGGGGGAGCCTGTTTCTCCAGAACACAAAGCAGGTATTTAATAACTGTTGAATTGAATTAAATAATGAAAATTCTCAATATTTTACCTCCAATATGTCATGTTATAAAAATAATCAAGTAATTGATTGACATGCTACCAAATTCATTAGTGGTTCTATTTTAATTGTACTCCTAAGTCTGTAAGAAATTACCTTGTTTTCCTTATAAGATCCAACCTATACTCATTAAATTTATTTATATTTTGATGCATTCCTGTGAAATGTGTAGTAGGAGGGGATTATTATGAGGCTAGAGACTATTTCATTTTTGTCTTTGTATCTCCTGTACTTGGGATAGGCTTTTACACATAATAAACACTTAATAAATTTGTTAAATTGAGAAGAAATTATCCCTGATCTGAGTTTGCATGAGAAACAAATTGCTTTAGAAGAACCTTCAGTCTGTCTTTGTCTTTACTGAGTTAAATGTTTTCTTCCCATCATAAGCACAGGAGAACCAAACAGTCTCTATACCTCTGTAGGTTGTATAGCTATAACTCTGCCACACAAATACTAAGAGTAAAAATAAAATTAAATACTCACCTAAAATAAAATTAGCTTCTTAAAAATACCTTTTAAAGTTACTTTTTACACCAGTCTAATGTAATATCTATAGTATGTCTCATTCTCATTCTGTGGTTAGAAACATGTGCAAATCATGTATGTCTTCAGCAGGCACAGATGCAGTAAAAATATGTAATCCAGTACTTGTCACTTCCCCCAGAGGAGTTTAGAAGCCTCCATATGTTCCTTCCCACTCTTGTGATTTACCAGGATGTGTAGTCTATCCATTTCCTCCAAGAATTCTCTGGGTACCAGAGAAATGGATCCTAATAACACTAAGTCACTTTGGTAGCACCTCTCAGAGACTAACTGCTAATGCAAGTAGACAGTCAAGGGAATATCACAGAGGTCGATGTTCTTCTCTCTGCAACCAGGGGAAAAGCATTTGTTTGAGTAGAGAGGAGCACCAAGTTTCAAGATTTGCTTTGTAGAGATTAACATTTACTCTTCAAATTACCTGACTCCATCACCTAAGTAGGAACACAAGAAATCCTGTTTTGTAAAATAGTAAGAATAATGAACCAGACTATAATTTAATCCCAGCTACTTGACAGAGATGGTGATGGTGGTGGTGATGATTATGATGATACCATTTATATAGTATCTATATGTGCCAGGAACCGTGCTAAGTACTTTACAAATAATATTTCACTGTATCCTTACAACATGCTTGGGAATTAGTTGCTATTATTATTATGATTATATATTATTCTTATTTTACAGATAATGAAACTGAAACAGATGAATGACTTGCCTAGGGACACATAATTATTAATGTAAAGCCATGTTTGAACTTGTTTCCTGACTTCAGGCCCAGTGCTCTATCCAATGTGTCACCTAGGGACTAGGCATGTGATTTAATTGCTATGGAGAACACCGAATAAGGAATCTCTCTTTACCAATGCAGCTTTGTACCTTTCTTGCATTTTAGGAACTTACAAAGTGACTCCAGAGCACTGAGAGGAAGTATGACTTTCCTAGAGTCACTTAACGCAAGTCTGTCAGAGAAAGATTTGAACCCATGTCTTTTCAAGGTAGACTCACTCTCCTCTATTCCATAGTGTCCCTATCTGTTGCTTGTTAAATTTAATAAAAAGTAAATCTGTCTTTATTGTTCTAGGAAGTAGAATTATTTAAAGATTGTATTTGAAGAAGGCAAAATAGCATATGTATCTAGTAGAGAAACTTAAACAAATGGGGAGACTGAGCCAAGTCAAAGTAAATTTACCACAGTAATTTGATATACTGTTAAACTATCCCCCTTTTTTTGTTGACTTATCCAAACTAAAGAGTTGGAGCCAACAGATGGGTAGATAAAAATAGGCATGGATCAAATCAGGCTGCTGTAGTGGAAAGAGCCTGACTTGAACTGAAGACATTGAGGTTCTTTGCCCAGTTATAGGAAATATGTGACTTTGACCACATGATAACTATACATAAAACTGTACACCTGGAGTTCATATACCTATATTTTTCTATTCATTCTTCTCTTTCAAGGGACAGTTTCTGTTTATTACAGATCATATACAATATTGAGAAATACTGAGATTACTGTATAGATGATGCTCACTAAAAGTGTTTAAGGAATCCAAGTCCATGTTTTGGAAAAGCTAGATTTTCTTGGAAGACAGAGGTGACAGAAAGAAGTATTTTGCCATAAGCTACTTCTATATTGTCAAGAAGACAATGAGACAAAAGCCAAGAGGAAATTGGCCTTTATTTGCAAGGACACAAAGAGAGATTAATTAATATGGCATATTATCACACTTAACTAAAAGTTATTCAGGTTTTATTAAAAAGATATAATATTTCTTTTTTTTTTTTTGATGAGGAAGTTGGGGCTAAGTGACTTGCCCAGGGTCACACAGCTAGTAAGTGTTAAGTGTCTGAGGCCAGATTTGAACTCAGGTCCTCCTGAATCCAGGGCCAGTGCATTATCCACTATGCCACCTAGCTGTCCCAGAGATATTTCTAAGATGAGTATCAAAGGCATCAAAGAGAGAGGGAGAGAGAGAGAGAGAGATTACTATTAATGATGGAGACTTGAACAATGAAAACATAGCAACTGTTTATTTCTATAGTTGGTGGATAAATTCATTCCACCAAATACTTATTAAATACTGATTCTGTACAGGGCAATCTTCTATGCATTAAGTATACCACAAAAAAAGTAAACAAGGGGGTAGCTAGGTGGTGCAGTGGAAAAAGCACCAGCCCTGAATTCAGGAGTACCCGAGTTCAAATCCGGCCTCAGACACTTGACACTTAACTAGCTGTGTGACCCTGGCAAAATCACTTAACCCTCATTGCCCCACCAAAAAAAAAAAAAAGAAAAGTAAACAGGGCCTGCTCTCAAGGAGTTTTCATAACTTAAATTCCATTGAAAGAGAAGCCTAGTTTGGCCATATCCAAATGTTTGAGAGGGAGTCCAATAAATTAGAAAAGATAGATTAGGATTAGGCTTTAAAGGATTTTAAAAACAGAGGAGTTTATGTTTTATTTTATAGGCAATAATAAGAAGTACCTGGAATTTTTTTGAGTAGGAGATGGACATAGATATATGTTTAAAGACAAATTACTTTTTTTCTCACAATAAACACAATTCTCTAGTTGTGAGTTTCTAAAATGTTTAAAAAATATTAAATATAGGATGCACCCAAAGTCATGAAGGGAGTTCAATATTTAATAACTCCTTTATTTCTTGTTTTTAATTTATAATATAATTGCATCATATACAGTAAATATAGGGAACACACATGTGTGCATATATTTATGAAATGAAGAAAAATATTTTCAAAAAGTTATTAAAACATCAGACCCCTTTGTGACTTTTTGGCCCACCCATTAATCTTCTTTATATTGTTAATTAGTAATTTTTGTTTTTTGGCGTTTTTTTTGTGGGGCCCTGGGGGTTAAGTGACTTGCCCAGGGTCACACAGCTAGTAAGTGTTAAGTGTCTGAGGCCAGATTTGAACTCAGGTACTCCTGAATCCAAGGCCAGTGCTCTATCCACTGTGCCATCTAGCTGCCCCAGTAATTTTTTAAAGCATATATTCAAGATCAATCCGTTCTACTCTGAGCATTATGGGATAGTATATTGGGTCAAAAGATGGAGGGGATCTCAGAGGCCATTTAGTCCAACAACCTAATTTTATAGAGAATGAAAGTGAAGACCAACAAGTTTAAATGTCTTTCCCAAGATTGTACAACTAGTTAACGTAAGAAGTGGGTTTTGGGTGCAGGTCTTGTAATTCTGAAGCTGATGCTATTTTCCAAAAAATTCTGAATTAAGAAGTTCATAGTGTGTTAATTGGGAGGAAACTTAGTAAGCATAAAGCAGAGGAGGTTACAGACAGAAAGGATCTAAGACAGCAGTGGTAATGGAGAAAAAAGGAAGAAATTAAAGTCAAGAGAGTGCTTGATTAACTGAAGCAAAGGGAGCAGTTAGAACAGGAGGTGGCAAAGAGCCTTGAAACTAAGAACTAGTAATTAGAATTTGTTTCTGAGATCAATAAGAAAGCAGGGAAGGAGTGACACCTTCAAAGTGGTGGACAAGAAAGGCAATTGAAATATTTTTCTACTAATTGTAAAGGGAGAAAGATTAAAGGCAAGAAGTCAGTAGAGAGAAGGTTAAAATACCTTAGTTCAAAGATATTAGTGGCTTGAAAAAGAAATCTGAATGAATATAAAACTTTAGCAGATCATAAAAATAACATCATTTCCTATTAATTTGAGTTAAGGGAATAAGAGTATTAGGCTATAACTCTTAAATGTGTATACACACATATATGTGCATATATACTACAAACATGCACATGTACATAAATATTTATATATTCACATATATACAATCATATCAATGGTTATAACAATTATAATTCCCCCACAAAAAATTAAATTGGTTTTCAGTGAAAAGCAATTTAAAAAAACCTAACAACTTATAAAATCAAAATCAAAGTCAATATGGAAGCAGAGGACCTAAATATTTCACATAATGTCAATAATTCACCCTTCCACAGTGTTATTGTGTAACTCTTAGATACACAAATGAATACGAATGGGAATAGAGGAGAACAGGTGCTTTAAAGTGTAAACATGAATAATTATTAGTGATTTGAACTAAGAAAGTTGAATAGATTGTGTCTATATAACATCAAGTCAAATATAGAAATTCAAAGTAAAAAAAAACACCTGAAATATAGGCAGTGTTGTTTTTCATCATAAAACTAATGAGTAGTCATGGAAAAATTCCCATATTATCTAGTTGTGAGAGAAAAGAGTAAAAAAAAACACCTAAAATTGTTTGATTTCTTGGGGGTGGTGGGTGGGAATGGAGGGAGGAAGAGAAGTTGGAAGACAAAGTTTTAAAAAATTGATGTTAAAATTTGTTTTTACATATATTTTGGAAAATAAAATTCTATTCAAAGCAAAAAAAAAAAAAACCCAAACAAACCCTAAAAGGCTGGTATTTCATCTCTTCTCCCCACCCCTACTATGACCTCCTAATTTAATTTTTTTTTTCAGGGCAATGTGGGTTAAATGACTTGCCCAGGGTCACACAGCTAGTAAGTGTCAAGTATCTGAGGCTGGATTTGAACTCAGGTCCTCCTGAATCCAGAGCCAGTGCTTTATCCCCTGTGCTACCTAGCTCCCTCCTCTAATTGAATTTTAAAAGCTGAACTGACTTAACTGTTAATTTTGGTGCCATTTAAATAGCCTGAGTAAAGATCATTGAGTATGTGTATTCATTTATGTTTCCTGATGTGATTTCATAGGAAAGCTGAAAAAAATCCTATTTTTCTTGTAACTGCCTTCTCTTTGGAGGTGGAAGGTATAAAGAGAAAGAGGTTGAGACATTCAGGGACAATACTAGCTATAAAGAAGAAAAAGCAAAGGTGTGAAGACAGGATAAATAGTATTAAAATTACCATAAAATAAAAATGGCTTCTGTTTAATTTGGAATATTTTTAGTTCCAGTATTATTCTATCTGGTAGTAAATTATGAAACACCACAATTTTCATGAAATCAAAATTCTGTGTTCCCCAAGGAGAAATGGATAATTGCATATATTTCTAAGGTTTTTATATGTATAAGAAGTAGCTTAAGAGAAGTTATCCAAGGAATGTAAGTGTAGAAAAAGAGGTAGGTCAATCATACTAAGAATGAAGGATTAAAAGTCTGGAATATTCCACTAACACTAATGAAACTTTTTTTTTTTACTTTTTTATTTCACAGCATCCTATTTTTTTCAATAATGTGTAAAGACAATTATCAACATTCATTTTTGAAAGATTTTGGTTTCCAAAATTTTTCTCCACCTCTCTCCTTCCCCTCCCCAAGACAGCAAGCAATCTGATATGGGTTAGACATGTGCAATCATCTAATTTATACATGTGTAATTATATAATAAAATATATTTTAAAACATACTGGAGATGGTGGAGGAAAGACAATAAGCTCACGGGGCTCCTGATACAATAACCCCAAAAATAGCAATGAAAGAACCCTTGGGGCAGAAAAACACACAAAAATACGGACTGAGAGTTTTCTCCAGCTATAGATAGATTTTAGAGGGCCGTGCTGGGCCATGAATAAAGCCTAACCCCACAATCGGGTCAACACACCAGACACCCGCCAGAGGAATTTGCCCCAGTGCCTCTGAATCTGCTGTAGCACCACCGTCTTCTGGAACCGAGCATGCGGTCAGACTGAACGGCTGGCCTGGGGGGTAAGTGAAGGGGTCCCAGTGGATTGGGGGGGAAGGATTCGACTGTCCCACCCCAGCGGGCAACCAGGAAGAAATCCTGAGTGGTGGGAGACCCAGGTGGGGGAGGGGATCAGGGGTGCAGGGAAGCAGTCTCATCTGAAGCTGAGAACCACACCACAGAAAGCTTTGCTGGTTGGTTTCTTAGTAAATAGGCCTGAGGGTATCTCCGGACCTGAGAACAGGCCAGGTGAGATTAAAGCCTGCCCCCCCCAACCCAAAACACCTTGGACCCTCTGAAGCTGAGAACAGGAGTGGAGCTGAGAAGCAGCCCCCTCCCCCCCACCCCCCCCACCCCGCAGTGGAGAGTTTAAAATCAAATGAAAGTGAGGCCAGGCAGACTGAGAAGAAGCCCAACCATTCCCCAGGCCATGCTGTAGCTTGAACAGTGTGTACTGGAAGCAGCACCACACTTAAAGAAGGAGTTAAAAGCCAAGAAATGGTAAGGCAGGATGAGCAGGTAGAGAAAGCAGAAGATCATCGAAAACTTCTTTGGGGGTAAGGTAGACCACAATACAACCTCAGAAGAAGAAGATAATAACAGGGTCAAAGCTCCAACCTCCAAAGCTTCCAAGAAAAATATGAACTGGTCTCAGGCCATGGAAGCTCTCAAAAAGGACTTTGAAGAGAAAGTAGGAGAGATAGAAAGAAGATGTAGAGAAAAGGAGGAAAGAATGGAAAGGGAAATGAGAGCGATAAAGGAGAGTCATGAGAAAAAAGTCAACAGTTTGAAAAGCCAAATGGAAAAGGAGATTAAAAAACTGTCTGATGAAAATAACTGCCTAAGAATTAGGATTGAACAAATGGAAGTTAGTGACTTTATGAGAAACCAAGACACAGTAAAGCAAATCCAATTGAATGAAAAAATAGAGGGCAGTGTGAAATATCTCCTTGGAAAAACAGCTGACCTAGAAAATAAATCTAGGAGAGATAATTTGAAAATCATTGGACTACATGAAAACCATGACCAAAACAAAAGCTTAGACACCATCCTCCAAGAGATTGTCAGGGAAAATTGCCCTGATATTCTAGAAGCAGAAGCTAAAATAGAAATTGAAAGAATCCACTGATCACCTCCTGAAAGAGATCCCAAAAGAAAAATCTCTAGGAATATTATAGCCAAATTCCAGAACTCCCAGGTCAAGGAGAAAATACTGTAAGCAGCTAGAACAAAGGAATTCAAATACTGTGGAGCTCCAATAAGGATAAAGCAAGATCTAGCAGCTTCTACATTAAAGGCCCAAAGGGCATGGAATATGATATTCCAGAGGGCAAAAGAACTGTGACTTCAGACAAAAATCACATACACAGCAAAATTGAGTATAATTTTTCAGAGGCAAAAATGGGATTTCAATGAGAAAGAGGTCTTTCAAGAATTTGTGAGGAAAAGACCTGAACTGAATAGAAAATTTGACTTTCAAATACAAGATCCTGGAGAAGCATAAAAAGGTGAACAGGAAAAAGACTTCATGAGGGATATTAAAAGATCAAACTGTTTACATTTCTACATGGTAAGATAATGCTTTGAAATCATAAGAACTATCTCAGTAAGAAATTCAGGGGCAGTTGGGTGGTGCAGTGGATGGAGCGCTGGCCATGGACTCAGGAGAACCTGAGTTTGGGTGTGACCTCAGACACTTGACAATTGATAGCTGTGTGACCCTGGGCAGGTCACCTGGCCCCAGTTGCCTCACCAGAAAACAAAACAAAACAAAAATTCTTCACAAGAAATTCACAGAAAACAGGGCTGAACTGAATATGAAGGGATGATATCTGTAAAGGGATGATATCTGTTTTGTTCTTTGTGGGGCAGACAGGGAGGGGTGTCTTATGCTTGGGGCTGGATTTGAGCCTGGGGGGCCTCCTGGGTCCAGGGCTGGTGCTTTGTCCACTGTGCTGCCTAGCTAATCCATGATGACATCATTAAAATAGGGTTGAGGTGTAGGAGGAATAAACTGGGGGAGGGAGAAGGGGAGAGATGGTCTGGGGAGAGGTATTTCACATGAAGGAAACAAGAAGAACGCTTATGGAGGAGAGTAGAATAGGGGGAAGGAGTTGGGGAGTGAGTGAACCTTAATATCATCAGAATTGGCCCAAAGAAGGACTAACATACATACTCCAATAGGTATAGTAATATACTTTTGCCCTGCAGGGAGGGAGAAAAGGGGGGGGAGAAAGGAAGGAGGAAAGGGCAGATTGGGGGAGAGAGCAGTAAAAAGCAAAACACTTTCAAGGAAGATGAAGATGTTCTGCATTACTGCACCAGTATGACATATTGAATTGCTTGATCTCATAGGGAGGGTTGAGGAGGGAGGGAGGAAGAAAAATTTAAACACAGAATTAGCTCAGGGACCTTGATCTCATTGGAGTGGGCTCATGGAGGGAATAGCTTTCATACCCAATTAAGAGGAGCAATCTATTTGACCCTGCAGGAAAATAGGAGAGGAAGAGGACAAGGAAGGAAGGGTGAAAAAAAGGGAGTGCAGAGCGAGGGAGAGGATAGTCAGAAGTAAGGCACCTCAGAGGAGGAATAGGTAAAAAGAAGATAGAGTAAATGTCATGGGAAGGGAATGGGATGGAGGGAAATAATTATAATGATTGACTATAATGGCAAAACGTATGGTACCTACTTTACTGGGCTTTTGTGAAGAAGATTTTCTGTCAAGCTTAAGGTTGATATAGAGGTTGTGATGAACAGGATGCTATGGGGAAAACCTGGAGAGACCTGCATGAGCTGAAGCAGACTGAAATGTACTGTATACAAAATAACAGCAATAGTGGGGAATGATCTGCTGGGAAGCATGTGGTTATTTTCAGCAAGGCAATGATCCAATGTAACCCTGAGGGACTTATGAAGATTGCAGCCCATCTGCAGAGAAAGAACTGATAGTATCTGAAAACAGATGGAAACACATGTTAAATTTTTTTTTTCATTTCCTCTATGACAATTCCTTAATTTGAAGTTCTGGGTTTTTTGACTGTTTTCTCTCACAACTAGCTAATATGGGAATGTTCCCATGACTACTCATGTATAACTTATTTTGAATTGTTTGAGTTCTTGTGGGTAGGGGATGGAAATGGAGGGGGGAAGAGAAGTTGGAACACAAAGTTTTTTTAAAAATTGATGTTAAAATTTTGTTTTTATGTATGTTTTGGAAAATAAAATTCTATTCATATTTTTTAAAAAAATTCAATAAGCATTTATTAAACTCCCCCATGTGCCAGAAACTGTGCCTGGCATGGAAATGCAACGACAAAAATGAAATTTTTTCTGCCCAAAAAAGAAAACATATTGGAAGACCTTGAGTACAATGATTTGGTATGTTCCCTATAGAGAATTCATTTATAGTATGAGTTAATTTATAGTATTATAATTACACATCTCTTTATGTGCATGAGCCCTATGTAGTTAACGGTGAAGATATAGTTATTGTCATATTATATAGATCATAAATTTGAAGCTGAGAGAGGTGACCCATCTTTGTCATGGTCACCAAACTGGTAGGTAGCGAAGCCAGAAATCTAACCCACATTTTCTGACTTGGACTTAAAAGTCAGACTCAAATCCTTTGGTTACTCTAATACATATGTATATGCTTTGACACTTGGATCCTTGATCTCTCATTTATATGGGTACTCTTTTTTTTGTGAGGCAATAGGCGTTAAGTGACTTGCCCAGGGTCACACAGCTGGTAAGTCTCAAGTGTCTGAGGCTGGATTTGAACCCAGTTCCTCCTGAATCCAGGGCTGGTGCTCTATTCACTGTGGCACCTAGCTGCCCCCTATGTGGGTACTCTTTCAGTGTCACATATTGAAGCCTATCCATGTGTTTTCCTATGCAATTCATGCCTATGGCCTCACATAAATCCTTCACAATACCCCAATATACTGAGGAGGGGTTACTATTAATAAGCAGGTGCCAGCAAAGCCTGCCAGCTTTGTGAACTTCACTCTCCCTAAATTGACAATCTTCTTTTCTAGCATAAAGTGGATACTTCTTATCCCACTCTCTCAAGTCCCCACTGCTAGCCTACCTAAAACACTTTGTCTGGATTCCTGGATGCTAATGGATTAAGCTCCCCAACTGGATTGAAAAGTCCAAATTCTCAACCTTAAAAGGGAAAAGAATGAAAGAAAAGGCTAAAGACTCAGGGGAGCCACATGGCTTCATTGGGGAAAGAGAGCCCCAAAGCCTCTCTCTCTCTCTCTTGCTACATTGTGTGAATGAAGGAATCAAGTCCTCCTTCAGGTACAAATGTAGCAAAAACCCAGGCAGGTGCTAGTCAAGTTGTTTTAAAAATACTGATAGGGGGCAGCTACTTGTTAGCCCTGGATTCGAGAGGATCTGAGTTCAAATCTTATCTCAGACATTTAACACTAGCTGTGTGACCCTAGGCAAGTCATTTAACCCTCATTGCCCTGCAGAAAAAGAAAATGCATATGTTTAAAAATCATACAAAGTAGGGGCATCTAGGTGGCGCAGTGGATAGAGCACTGGCCCTGGAGTCAGGAGTACCTGAGTTCAAATCTGACCTCAGACACTTAACACTTACTAGCTGTGTGACCCTGGGCAAGTCACTTAATCCCAATTGCCTCACTAAAAAAAAAAAAAATCATACAAAGTATATTGTAAGAAACCCAAGTCAGCCGAGTAAGGAAACAGAGAAAGGAGATTCATTCTGAATGGACAGTCAAGAAAAAACTTCATGAAGGGAGTAATAATTAATCTGAATTGAGAATATTGTTGGCAGATGGAGAAGAATGATGATGATGATGATGATGATGATGATGATGATGATGATGATGAGAGACAAAGAAAGTTTATCTGGATATTCCCCTGAGAACTGGACTCTTCATCTTTTTCCTCAACATCTCTTTTTCTCTTCACTTACTAATCATTGTTCATGGTTCTACCATGGACACAATTTATCCATGGTTATCAATTCTATTTTTAACCACTGTGTGTTTTAAGTATGTCTTCCTGCAACCAAAGACCACCTGTCTATCCACTGTATCATACTTCCTCTCTTAGGGATACTTATTTGTTGTGACTGGTTTATACGTGAGAAGAATAGGTTAAGGGGATTGTCACATTTCTTTTTGAATTTCAAAAACAAACCTTATTTACATATGTTCATCATAGTCCTTTTAGTCAGACAGAACTCTTAGAAAGATCAAATGAAGACAAAAGGGAAACAAATTGCAATAGTATGTGTTAATATAGTTGATGGAGACTTTTGTGCAACCAACAACTGACTGGATTTGTCAGTTAACAAAGTTTTTGCAGTGCTGTAAAAATAAGTCCTAGAGGATTCAATTATTAGGAGTTTTTTTTTCTTCTTAGCTCAATAGAAAAAAGGTCAGTCATGACTCTTCTAATTATGAAGAATTCTTCATGAACTAAATTGAACACTCAGAATATTTAGGGAATTTCTGCTTTCCATAATTATATTAATAGACAAATGGAGCAAGAAGATATATTGTTCTCTGACATGAAAGGTAATAAAACATGAGCTTACTATAAAATTTGTAAGAATTCATTCCGGACAGTAAAAGCACTAAGAAGTCAAGATTGGGGGGTTGTCCATTGTAATGAGCTGCATAGTTCCTCCAAGGAAACTGAAATGTCATAAGCCATCTTTAGAATTATATATTCTTCTGCTATGCACTGACTACTAATACTTAACCTTCTGGGAGAAACTACCCCCACGTTCACTGATTAAAAGACATGCAGTAAAACAACTCCATGGTATAGCCTTTGAAACAGAATGGGTAATGCTCTGTTTAAATTAGTGATAGGTGAATCACAAAGCTTGGGGAGGTTCAGTTCATTTTCCTTATTTGAACTTTCTTTGATCAAGAAATAAGGCTAGAACACATATGAGAACAAGTTCTCTCAAGAGAGAGCTAGTACTTTTTTCTTGTACTTTAGTTTTAAAACTGAAGAGAAAGATTTTCTCCAAGAGTTTCACTACTGTACTTTCAAAAGCAAAACAAAACCAAAACAACCAAACAACTCAAAAACAAAATGAGAGTGTAAAAACTTGAAAGAAATACTTTTTTAGTTTCTATGATAAAATAATTTGTTTATCTCCAGCCCACCTTTTCATCTTGAATGCACACTATTCTCATTCAGTTACTCATGTTCCAGACAAACTAGGGTAATCACTTCTCCTCCTAATCTTGACTGCTTCAGTGACTTTGCTAATACCATCATTCATTCTCCTATGCTAAGAATGTACTTTCTTAGCACCTGTGCCTTCATCTCTTCTTCCTTCATGGCCTGGTAAAGATACAGACTCCTGCATTAAGCCCTCATTGATTACACCAGCTGAAGCTGATCTCTTCTACCTCATATTTGCTTGCGTTGTATCAGGGTGTAATGATAAAATGCAGGAATTAAAATCACAAATAATCAATTCCTAACTCTCATACTTATTAGGCTGTGTGATCATAGACAACCTACTTAACTTATAATTTACCTCATCAAAATAAGGAGGTTAAACTAAATGACCTTGAAGGTCCCTCTCTAATCGTAACTTGTATTCTACCTTAATTGTTCACATATCTTATCATATATATTAGCTTATAAACTCCTTGAGGTCAGAAATTTTGCCATTTTCATTTTATATCACATCTCTAGGATAGTGACTTGCACTCATAAGAGTTTTATAAATGTTTGTTGCATTGAGTTCAATATGGAGCTAGGCTTTTTATCTTCCAATAGACCTATTGGACCTATGATAGACCTATGAAGGAATTCAATGTTAATTTTCAAAAAAAAAGAGAGAGCATCCCCAACTCACAAACACAAAAAATGGTTGTTTTCCTCATATACAGCAAATATTTGTGTATTTATTAATTTATTCTTTATGTTGTATGTATCTTTTTTTGTATGTCTTATCTTTCCCATTAGAACTTTTATCTCATTTGGAGTAAGGATTATTAATTCTTTTTATTTATATATCTCTGCCTAACACAGTGCCTTGTACATAGTAAGTGATTAACAAATACTTATGGCTTGATTAACTGACTATGAAGCATGTTGAAAACTATAAAAATCAAATTTCATTTTCAAAAACATGAGCAAGATGATAGTTACCCAACTGCTTCCAAACAATATAGGGTACTTTCCAATTTCAATAAAATAAAATTTTCATGAAGGAATGTGTGAATATACTTGTTTTACTATAGCAATTAGGGTATTAAAATGAAAGAAACAGTAATGACCATTTATTATCATTTTCATGGGTCTCTGGTAATTGTTCCTTCAAGCTTATCAGTGTTATTCCTTTTATTCTTATTTTATTCTCTTTACTTAATGAATTCATGATCTACTCCTCCTGATTTGCTTTAGGTCATATTTAATCACTTACTCACAGCTTTCTTCTCCTCTTGACTAAATCTCTCTTGACTCTTACTGTGATTAGGTGGACAGATACTGAAAGACCTTATAGCAACACCCATACACTAGATATCACAGGATAATATGAATAGAAATCATTCTTGCTCTCACCTCTACACAGTGGATAGTGAAGAAAAAAGTATTATGAACATTTCTCAATAATAGTACTCCAATTTAAATAATACATTTTTAAAAATATGTAAATGTCTGAGAAATTGTAGTGCTAAAAAGTGAAAGCTTGATTAATCAGAATCCTCAGGGGATGGTTAATTGAATTTTCTAATCAACTAAAGTTTAACCAGAAAAACCCTTTTTGTCTCAACCATTTTTTAAGAAACTTCAAATGCCTGAATACATTTCCTTGACTTATTAAGTAGTATGTAGAGATGGTAACTGATTTTTTTTAAATGGAGAATCTTGCAATGTAGCAAGATCACCATTTTTGAATGTTATGTTCATTATATAGCATTGTAGGAGTTGGTATGGGAATTTTCTATTTCCTTTTATCATTCAGCACTCAATGTCATTCCTCTTGCAAATTTTGTTTAACTAAAAGTCGATCATCTGTTAATATCAGTCACCTGAATTCATGTGATAGGTAAAAACTGCCAGAATATATTTACCACAATGCAAAAAGTATGGAATATTTCATGGAATAAATACGTTAAGGGATGGTCAGGGCCACTTCTCCTAGTTGAGATATTATTGAGTTGACCAAATTTTGTCCCCATGGTGTGTGACAATTTCGTTAAACCTTAAATACTCCTTAGATAAAAAATAAAAGGAAGAATCTCAACTGTTCCTGACTCCCTGGTGATATGGAAATATTTCTCCTTGATCAGTCTATTGTGAACTCTTTAAATGTATTTTAATGTGTAACCTGACTTAGTTTACCTATAGAGGTTGTTTGACAAGGTTTATTTCCTTAGGGGATGTAAGAGATTATTATTCTGTTTGAACTAAATTTGTTCAACTTTGTGACATTGAAGGAAGTATGGGATTTTTAATCTACCTTCTCTTTAACTTTTATGTAAAAGTTAAATGTAAATGTAAAATATTACAATATATAAAATAACTATTTCTCTGTTACTCTGACCTAATTTTTGCCTAGAAGAGGGCTTGTGAGTATCCTAATATTGGTTCAGGGTTCCTCTGAAGCCTGAAGCTATGACTGAGCATAACAATAAAACCTAAGTTTTTGCCTCTATAATTTCTGTGTTGTAAACATATTTGGTAATAGTTACCAACCACAATGACTCAGAGAGAGAGAGAGAGATATTTCTCCCATAACAGAGTGTTGTCACAAGACATAATATGAAGTATTTCTTGGACAGGATTCCCTATCCACCCAAAATATCAATCCTCTCATCAATAAATGGACCATTAATAACACTTTAGCCATTGAAATCTTAAAGGTTTGTTCTTACATTGTTAGTTTATTCTATTTAAATGTAAATACCTGGGGTGGGGTATTAGTATTTCTATGAGTTATCAACTATCCTAGGTTATCAACTGACACATTAGTGTCAATTAACAGTTTAGTTAGCAGTTGAGAGTTTAGGAGGGATTTATTGACTGCTATAGACTGGAAAAAGGAACTCAAGTTAGTACCTTGGGTGGTAGTATGGAAGGAAATGGGTCAAGGAGTATTTATTAAACATATTTACTATGATCCAGGTACAGTGTTAAGTACTGGGGATAAAAATAAAAATAGTCCCTTCTCTCAAGAAGTATATAGAAGAAGACAACACATAAAAAGGGACAGAAAAAGACAAGGAGGAATGTCTGTAGAATTAAAAGTATAACAAGGAGGGGAATAATGCATGAATACCAGTGAAAGAAAGGGCACGTTTCCCTCATTGCTGAGGAATGCATGGGTGAGAGTTTTTCAGAGTCCAAGAGAATAAGAGAAGTCAGTGATATGATGTGTCTTCAGGTATGTGCAGGGCTATTCCTGGGGTGGAGTTGGGGGGGTATGTTGGCAGAGAGGGGAAAGATTGAACTTGTTCTACTTGATCTCAGAGTGAAGAATTGTGGTTAGAAATTCCACAGAAGAAAATTTATGATTAATATAAAGAAAATTTTCCTAAGAATCAGAGTAATTCCAAAGTAGAATGTACTAAATCAAGATACCAATTGTTTCCCATCTTTGGAGGACATCAAGCAGAAAATGAATGACGTTTTGTGTGAAGAGACAACTCTTGTTTAGGTATGGGAGGGGCTCTAAGGTCCTTTAGAAATCTGAAATTACATCAAAGCCAAAAAGGAAAAAAAATCACATAACTATTTTTTTTGGGGGGAAAAGCAATAACATTAGGATTCTGGGAGCCAACATGGTGAAGTAAGCAGTGAATCCCTGTAACTCCCCCATATTTACCTCCAAACAACCATAAAATAGCACCCCCAAATAAATCCTGGAATAGCAGAATCAGCAAAAATATAGGGTTAAGAAATCTTCTAGTCCAAGAAGTTTGGAAGATTGGAAAGAAAGGTCTGCTTTATTCAGGTAAAAGGAGAACCCAGTCCAGGACAGGAAGCATCCCAATAAGTCAGCCACAATCTCCACTTCTACAAGCTAGTGAGAGATCCTAAGCCCCAGCCCTGGACCAACCAATAGCCTCCAGTGGACAGGCCTTCACCTTGCTTCAATGTAGCCCCATAGAAATGAAGAAACACCCCCACTGGCCTCAGCACACATCAGACACCAGCTCTAGGATGCTGGTTCAACACCATGTAAGTTTCCACACCCCTACGGCCTCCAGTAGCACCAGCCACCCCAACACCCTACCCCCTCAGCACACCACCATACAGGAAGGTCTCCCATGAGCTTCAGGACAACATAAGTGCAGTACCAGGTAAACAGCCCAGGCACAAGAAGCTTGAGACAATGCCCCTTCCACTCCAGTAGTAAGGCTAATTTTTTTTAAGAGAAAAATGTCAAAAAAGATAATCAAAAAGCAACAAAAATAGAATCTGCACAAAGAAACCTATTATGGTGACAGGGAAGATCAAAACACAAAATTAGAGGAGAACAAAAATGTCAAAACACCTACTAACAAAACCCCAAAGAAAAATATGAAGTGGCTTCAAGCCCACAAAGAACTCATAGAAGAGCTTAAAAAATCATATAAGAGAGATAGAAGAAAAAAAATGGGAAAATGAATGAGAGTGATAAAAGAGAATTATGGGGAAAAGAATCAACAGCTTGGAAAAAACTGCTTAAAAACAGAATTGGTCAAATGAAAAAGAAAGTACAAGAGCTAACTGAGGAAAATAACTCCTTAAAAGTTGGAAGCAGGCAACTGGAAGCTTATGACTCTATGAGACATCAAGAATAAAATAAATTGAAAACAATGAAAAAAATAAAAGAAAATGTAAACTACCTCAGGGAAAAAACAACTGACATGGAAAATAGATCTGGATGATACAATGTCAGAATTATCAGACTCCCTGAAAGCCACAATCAAAAGGAGCACCTGGACAGCATCTTTCAAGAAATTATCGGGGCAGCTAGATGGCGCAGTGGATAGAGCACCGGCCCTGGAGTCAGGAGTACCTGAGTTCAAATCCGGCCTCAGACACTTAACACTTACTAGCTGTGTGACCCTGGGCAAGTCATTTAACCCCAATTGCCTCACTTAAAAAAAAAAAAAGAAATTATCAAGGAAAACTTCCCTGATCTCCTGGAACCAGAGGACAAAATAGGCATTGAAAAAATCCACCAATCACCACAAGAAATAGATCCCAGAATAAAAAACCCAAAGAATGTTATAGCCAAATTATAGAACTATCTGTTCAAGATAAAAATACTACAAGAGGCCAAAAAGAAACAATTGGGGAGCCACAATCAGGTTTGCATAGGACTTAGCAGCTGCAAAATTAAAAGATCAGAAGTTATGGAACATGATATTCTGGAAGGCAAAAGATCTAGGATTATACCCAAGAGTCACCTACCTAGTGAAATTAAGCATAATACTTCAAGGGGAAAAATTGTCATTCACTGAAATAGAAGGATTTCAAGCTTTCATAAGAAAACCAGAATTGAACAACAACAACAAAAATCTTTAATACCAAATCTGAAGAGAAGCCTAAAAAGGGAAAAAGGGAAAAGAAAATGTAAGGGATTCAATGGAGCTGAACTCTTTACATCTCTACATGGGAAGATGATACTTGTGATTCCTAAAAATTGTACCACTAATAGTACAGATAAAAATACATAGACAGATGGTACAGGTATAAGGGTTAAAGTGAGGGAATTACATACAAACAAATAAGGAATGAGAAAGAGGAGTACACTGGGGAGAGAAGGAAGGGAGAGGTAGAATCAGGTAAATTATTTCACATGAAGAGGTGCAAAAACCTATTATACTTGCGGGAAAGATGGGAGGGTGCACAATAGGCATTGCTTGAACCTTATTCTCATCAGTATTGGCTCAAAAAAGGAATAATATACATAATCAGTTGAATATAGAAATATATCCTACTTAACAGGAGAGGAGGAAAGGAGGAAATTAAGTAAAGGGGGTAGGGGGAATGACAGAAGAGAAGGCAGAATGGGGGAGGTGGTAAACAGAATCAAAACTGTTGAGGAGGGAAATGGTAAAAGGAGAGAAAGGACAAACAGGAGAAAAATATGAGAGAGAAATATACATTTAGTAAGCAAAACTGAATGTGAATAGGATGAACTCTCCCATAAAGCAGAAGCAGAAAAAAGAGTTGATCAACACCCCAAATCCTACAATATGCTGCTTTCAAGAAACACACTGGAAGCAGACACACACAGAGTAAAGGGAAGGGGCAGGTGCAGAATCAATTATATTTCAAGTGAAGTAAAAAAAAATTTTTAAAAGCAGGAGTAGCAATCCTGATCTCAGACAAAGCAAAAGCAAAAATAGACCTAATTAAAAGAGATAAGGAAGGGAACCACAAATTGCTAAACGGTACCATAGACAAAGAAATAATATCAATACTAAACATATATGCAGCAAGTGGTATAGCATCCAAATTCTTAAAGAAGTTAAGTGAGTTACAGGTTCATGACCAAACAAGAGATAGAGAGCATTATAAAATATGAGATAATTTTGATGATATTAAAGTAAAAGGCTTTCGCAAAAACAAAACCATTGCAAACAAGATTAGAAGGAAAGCAGGAAGCTGAAAAACAATCTTTACACTAGATGTCTCTGATAAAAGCCTCATTTCTGAAGTATATAGAGGATTGGATCAAACTTATAAGAATATAAGCCATTTCCAAATTAATAAAGAGTAAAAGATATGAACAGGCATTTTTCAGATGAATAAATCAAAGCTATCTATAAACATAGAAACCACTTTTGACTAGAGAAATGCAAATAAAAACAATTCTGAAGTACCACTTCACACCTATCAGATTGGCTAACATGACAAAAAAGGAAAATGATAAATGTTGGAAAAAATGCAGGAAAATTGGGACAAAATTCATCATTGTTCATAGAGTTGTGAACTGATCCAAACATTTTGGAGAGTAATTTGAAACAACGCCCAAAGAGCAACCAAGCTGTACACAACCTCTAGCAATTCCACTACTATGTCTATATCCAAAAGAGAGAAAAAATTAAGAAAATGCACCTATTTGTACAATATATTTATAGCAGCTCTTTTTCTGATGGCAAAGAATTGGAAATTGAGGGAAGCACCCACCAATTCTTGAATGAATGAACAAATTGTACTATATTATTAGAATGGAATATTACCATGCTCGAAGAAATGATGAGAAGGATGATTTCAGGGGGAAAAACTGGGAAGGCATATGAATTGATGCAAAGTGACATAAGCAGAACCAAGAAAACATTGTATATAGTAATAGCCATATTGTACAATGATCAACTGTAAATGACAACTATTCTCAATAATACAATGATCTAAGACAATTCCAAAGGACTCATACTATCCACACCCAAATAAAGAAGAGATGGACTCTAAATGCAGATCAAAATATATTTTTCACTTACTTTATTTCTTTTTTGTGATTTTTCTCCCTTTTTGATCTGTTTCTTCTTTCACAGCTGTGACTAATATGGGGATGTTTTACATGATAGCACTTGTGTAAACTATATCAAATTGCCTACTATTTTAGAAAGAGGGAAGGAGAGGGAGGGAGGAAGAAAAAATTGGAACTCAAAATCTTGTAACAATGAATGCTAAAAATGCTAAAAATAAAATACTAAAATTTAGAAGAAATGTCAGATAACTGTGAATTCAAAGGTAACCTTATTTCTTCAAGGACTTCTTTGTCAATCTGGCAAAGTTTCTGGATCTTATCTCTGAATAATATTTTTAAACACATAAAATAAAATACATAGGATGATAAAATAAAAAAGATAGTGAAATATAATTATATATAAAATGTATACATATACATATGTATATTATTAGATACAAATGTGAAAGATGTAAAGAGAAGAGACTCCACTGCATGTGAAACCAGGCATTACCTTCTGACTGCTTTTTTTTACTTGAATCTCACTTTTATTTTGTTTTCTTGTAGTTTCCTTTTGTCTCTTAAAAATAGATTGTAACAAAACAAAACAAAACAAAACAAAACAAAACAAAACAAAACAAAACAAAACAAAACAAAAACAACACCAACCCAATTCTGGGTAACTGACTTGTAACTTAATGGGTATCATTAGACTTTCTCTGCCTTAACAAGATAAGCTTTGTGTAGATTCACCCAACAAACATTAGAATAGGCTGACTGCAATGAATTTATTTTCCCAGGGCATTTATATACCTGCCAAGTTCATCAGTATAGAGTTTTATTGGTGAGGAGTTCCTTCTACCAATGCATTTTTTTTTTGCAACTTATAGTCTTATAAATTTGCCTGCATCACTAACTTTGTGGTATGTGCCAGAAGTTAGACTTGATTCCATTTCTTCCTGAATCTAAGGGTAGCTCTCTATCCACCATACTATGCTAAAGAAAATAGGTAAATATCAGAGAAATTAATAGAGCAATTATTAAAGGCTTACTATGTGCCAAGCACAGTTTAAACTCTATGTATATGAATACATGCAAGTGAAATGGTTTCCATCTTCAAGTAGCTTATATTCTCATGGGCAAAACAACACATAAAAGGTTGTGAAAATAAGAGATATAGGGGGGTGGCAAAAGGGAGGGTGGATTAAGGGAGGCAATAGTCAGAAGTAAAACAGACTTTTTAGGAGGGACAGGATAAAGAGAAAGCGGGGGGAGAGGGAGAGGGAGAGAGAGAGAGAGAATAAACAGAAGAAAACAGGATGGAGGGAAATACAAAATTAGTAATAACTGTGAATGTGAATGGGATTACTTCACTTATAAACCAGAAACAGCAGAATAGATTAGATATCAAATCCAATTATATATTTTTTATGAGACACACGAAATAGAAAGATACAGTTAAAATAAAGGCTGGAGCAGAATCTATTATGGTTGTTGTAGCAAGAATAGACCTCATTGAAAAAGATAACAAGGAAAAATATATTTTGATAAAGGGTACCATAGACAATGAATTAATATCAAACAAGTTTACAGCTAGTTTATCTGATAAAGCCCTCATTTCTCAAATATATAAGGAACTGAGTCAAATTTATAAAAAAAAATGAGCCATTATCTATTTGATAAGTGGTCAAGGGATATGAACTGGCAGTTTCTAGAAAAAAATTCAAGCTATTTATAGTCATAAAAATATTCTAAACCTCTATTGTAAGAAATATGCAAATTAAAATAACTCTGATGTACCACCTCAAGTCTATTGGGAATGACAAATCCTGAAGGGGATGAGGAAAATTAAGTACACTAATAAATTGTTGGTGGAATTGTGAACTAGTTCAAACATTCTGGGGAAAAATTTGGAACTTTTCTCAAAGGACAACAAAACCATACATTTGCTTTGATCTCACAATACCACAATTTGGGCTATCCTAAAAAAATCAAAGACAAAGGAATAGAAATTTTATGTGCCACAATATTTATAACAGCTCTTTTTAGGATGACGAAGAATTGATGGGGAATTTCCCATCAATTGGAGAATGACTGAAAAAGTTGTAGCATATGATTGTGATGGGGTATTATTGTGCTATACAAAACAATGAGGGTGATGGTTTCAGGGAAAAAAAGAAACATGGCAAGATCTACATGAACTTATGCAAAATGAAATGAGTAGAACCAGAAAATCATTGTGCACAGTAACAGCAACATTTTATGATGATCAACTGTAAAAAACTTGGCTGTTCTGATAAAAGCAATGATCTGAGACAATTCCAAAGGATTCATGAAGAAAACATACTATCCACTTCCAGAGAGAGAAGTGATGATATCCAATTGCAAGCTGAAGTATAATTTTCTTGATTTTAACTTTTTGCTTTTTTGTGATATGGCTAATATGGAAATGTTTTACATAATTTTGATTGTATAAAATACCTGATATCATTTTTCTTCCTTTCTCTGTGGGTGGCATAAAGGTGGGATTGATTGAGAAAATGTATAACTCAAAATTTTAAAATAAAAGAAAGTTGAAAATAAATAATAAATTGAAAATTCTTTTAAAAGAAAAAGGTTGTATATGCATTGAGAGCAGTATTATAAAGAGATTCCCAGGAGCTGGACTACAGCTATCTGAGCACCAGGAGGCCTGGGTAACACAAGGGAAAATTTCACCCATTAGAGCAAATAAGCCTGAGAGGTTGGGAAGAGAAGAGACTAAGGTTTTACAGGGGAAGGGAAATGAAGTCAATTGTTGGAGAACAGATCAATGTGGTATGGATGTGGATGGTAAGGGGAATAGAGGGCCTGGACCCTCTATTCATTATGTCATGTTGTCTCTCCATCTCATGATTATAATTTTTAACTGGAATAATTCTTCCCATTCAATATTTCCAGTATTCCAATTCTAGTTGCCCTATATCCCTCCCCAGTAAACAACTCACCCCCAGTGCCTTTTAACTATTTTATGATGTAGACTTTTATGTGTGCTTTTGTTATTTGGCAGATGCTTCACTGTAATGATGAAGAAAAAAAGCCTTTGAAATGTTCCTGATTAATGTGCCCATCACCCCTCCAGAATCTCTCTAAAGGGTTTTTCCTGGTCCCTTAATTTTATTGGAATGTATACACTCCTGCTGTGATACCTGAGGCTTACACAGGCCAGTATAAGAGTGTGTCAAACATTTACTGCCCAAAAGAGGGGAGCTGGCTTCTGGTTAATTGGGGATTTACTGTATCTATACTCCTCCCACTTTTCAGGAGACAAATAATAGGAAATCATTCTGCTGGAAAACTATGCTAAAAACAAAACAAAACACACAACACCACTAAATTCAAGAGAGTGTTACAAATAAATCTTACTAGGCATGAAAATTCTAGGAAGTATTCTGGTACTTTACAAGACAAAAAGAATGAAAAAGCCGAACTCTATTAGAAACACCAATTTATTCAACTGATCTCAGTCCAGAAGTCATTGTAAAACATTCAGGATAATTACAATTTCTCAGAAAACCACTGCACTGTCAATCTTCAGTGTATTTTGAAATAGTAACAAATTGCTGGTTCTTTTCCCAAAATAGGTGAAGCAAAAACACTTTTATAAATCTTTTGCAATCCTATGAATGTTTTTGCACTGCAAATCATATCATGAATCTATGTACACATGAATTAATTTAATTCATGACACATAACACCAAGAGCTGAAACATGGGTATAAACCTTTTCTCTTTACCTCAGGGTCATATGAGGCTTTATCTCAGAAACCAAAGTGATAAAAATATTTCTCTAAAAAAGTTGATTCACTGTCTACTACCCAATTTTACCAGAACCAAAACTTTGAAAGTAGGTAGTATGGGGATACAAATAAACTTTGTGGGGGATAATTCAGCTTTCCAAAAACTTAGACTTTTCTGTTTTTCTGGGGCTCCAGGTAAATAGGGCAATAGACTTTGACACTGAGGGTCAAGGAGTTATCTTAGATCTCAATTTACTCTTAATTTCCTTGTCCTGAAGTAAAGAAATATTCTTGTTGAATGTTGGAGTCTTCTCACTACAAAAGGTAAATGTAGTTTCCCAAGCCTGTCATAAAGTGACTACAAATTTAATACCCCTCAAAAATTTTTTCCCAGGGAGGGGAGAGAATTTTAAAGAGACTTTTTATCTGAGGTCCAGAATATACCTTGGAAATACAATAAAATGGCTAGTAAGGGTGTTATTGATTGATTGATTGATTGATTGATTGATTTGTGGGGCAATGAGGGTAAAGTGACTTGCCCAGGGTCACACAGCAAGAGTATTAATTATTATGCTCATTTTCAGGCTGAGACTATCAGGAGACACTTGAGAGTCCTTATTTATGAATGTTTCATCAAGGCCAGATTTAGGATGAGAGCTATTTCTGAGTTTTTGATTTCCACTCATTACCCTTTCTGCAGGTACCCAGATCCAATGACCACCTAAACTCATTAGTGTCCTTCTTATTAACCTATTAATGTATTTGACTCTCTCTCTCTCTCTCTCTCTCTCTCTCTCTCTCTCTCTCTCCTATCTTTGGAGGAAGATGACCTGGTTTCAAGGCCCAGCTCTATCCCTTACTAGCTCTATTATCCTGGAGAAGTCTCCTAACCACTTTGGGCCTTAGTTTTATCATCTCTAGAATGGGGATAACAGTAATAGGGAAGTTTGGACAAAGGGAGTATTTGGTATGGGATGCAACAAGTTCAGTTTTGGATATATAGAGTTTAAAATGGGACATTTAAATAGTGTGTAACTTAAAATTCTAAAAGTGGGTTCCTCCTGTTTTGGGGAAAACTGACTAAAATCACTGCTAAAACGAGTTTAGGTTTTTAAGGCTTTATTGAAAGATAGAAAGAGAAAGATTGAGAAGAGAATTCCTACAACCTGGCAATCCTATCTTTCCTCAATTTTCCTGTGAAGTCCTCAGGAGTCTCTACACCGCCACCACGGTGAAGTCAGGAACCAAAAAGCCCCTTTGCTCTCTGTGTAGGCTCCCCTACCTCCTTCCAGTCCCTTCCCAGAAATGGGAGGTTCTTCAAGCTGGTTGGTTGACTGGGCCAGAAGTTCAAAGTTTTTTTAGATTCTGAGAACCATGCTTTCTTAAGTACTCTCAAGTACCAGACAGATGTGCTTAGAATCTAGTCAAATCAGCCAGTAATCCACTCAGGTGGGCTCCTGAGTGTCTGCCAAATCTCATCTATCACATTCCATTATCTTGAAAATAGGCAATTAAAGATGTGAGAATGAGGATCAGGAGAGAGGTTAGTGTTAAAGAAACAGATCTTCAAGTTATCTGCCTAAAGATGATAACTTTAATAATGGGAACTGATGAGATCACTATGCAAAATGATAAAACTCGAAGCTCAGAACAGATTCTTGAAGTTTGGTTATCAGTCATTGCTCTCTGGGAGAGGGAAGAAAGAGAGATACAGGGGAAATCTAAGCAAAGTCAAAACAAAAGATATAAACAAAAATTTCTTAAAAGTACTATAGTTGGGGCAGCTAGGTGGCGCAGTGGATAAAGCACCGGCCCTGGAGTCAGGAGTACGTGAGTTCAAATCCGGCCTCAGACACTTAACACTTACTAGCTGTGTGACCCTGGGCAAGTCACTTAACCCCAATTGCCTTACCTAAAAAAAAACAAAAACATAAACAAAAGTAGTATAGTTAAGCAAACTGGGTATTTTAAAAATCACTGAACCTAACAATCTGAATATGAATTTAAATCTAGGGTAGTATTTCCATTACTATACTGTCTTTAGGAATAGTAGCAACCCCTGAATCTTTCCTTATCTAGGCAGTCATGTAAGTATTTTTCCTATTTAGGGGTAATTCTTGGGATCATAGATGTAGAAATTAAAAGGATCTTAACTTATCTAGTTCATGGGAGAGGAAACTCAGAACTGGGGACATTAACTGACTTGTTAGTTAAATAAGGATGCATTTAGTAAGTAGCATATTTGAAATGAGAATCCAGATGCTCTGAATCCAAATTCAATGCTTTTTCCACTGCACTTCACAGATCTCTCCCCATACCTAGTATTTAATTTGTACTCCAATTATATTTATAATTATAATTTATTATTTTGCTTTATAAGTATATGTATATATATGCATACATAATTTCCAACTCTTTCACTGAAATGAAGACATCAAAAGCATGGAAAATATCTCCATCCTAATATTACTAAAACTTTATCTAAGAGACTATCATTTATAAACCCATTGGCCTATTTTCTCTTATATACAAAAATTTATGACCATAATCTACACTGTCTTCTTGGACATCCTCGATGGTAATATTAAAAAAGAACAAACAGACTTTCATAAGTGACTTTTCACAATGATATCTTTGTTATCTCACAATTGCCTGAAAGTTCTAGAAACTATAAGCTCCCACTCTCCTCCCTCCTCACCCCCACTTAGTAATTCCCATGGCTTCCTTCAAGACTCAGTTAAATCTCATCTTTGTAGGAGACCTTTCCAAGTCCCATGAGCCACTAATCCTTTCCTCTCTAAGATGAACTTCCATCTACTTTATATACATAGATAGATAGATAGATAGATAGATAGATAGATAGATAGATAGATAGATAGATAGATATATCTTGTTTATAATTAATTTTTATGTGTTGTCTTCCCCCCCACTACCATCCCAAGAAAGTAACATTATTGAGAACAGGGACTGCTCTTTCCTTTTTCTTTCCCCAGTGTTTAGCACAGTGTCTGATACCTAGTAAGTACTTAATAAATACTTATTGACTTGACTAAAGCAAAACAGTAAGTTAAAGACTTTTGTTCAACAAATTGTCTCCTATGAATATTACAAAAATAAAAATTTCTTAAAAGATATGAGAACAGGGGCGGCTAGGTGGCGTAGTGAATGGAGCCCTGGCCCTGGAGTCAGGAGTACCTGAGTTCAAATCCGGCCTCACTTAAAAAAAAAAATTAAAAGATATGAGAACAAAGAAAACCTTTTTAGTAGGCCATCTGAGCGATCATATTGAGTGAAGAATAAGACAGGGAAAACATATTCATCAGTGGTGCTTGCCATTATCAAGGGGGACATTTACTACAGAGTACAAATCAAGGTGTGATTACCTATAGATAGCAAGATCTTATGTTTTCTAATGAATTGTGAAAATTATACAAGGTCCAGAAATATATCAACCTCCTAAATTATAACTGAAATAATTCAAAATAATTTGGCCAACTATCCACACAGAAGAAAAAAACTGAATGGAGAATGCCTATTGTCTATATTATCAAATAAAATTTAATAGAGAATAAATTAAACTCATCTCTCAGCATATGTACATATGCATATTAGACAGACAGTGAATGAGTTGGCCAAGAATTGAGCAGAAGGAGGGGGAGTGCACTGGATTTGGTAAATTGAAAAGTTCTTTAATTAACCTTAAGCTTCTCCCTGAAACAAAGGCTCATCTTTTTATTAATGGAATTCCTTCAGTATGGTTCTGTCATTGTAAGTCATGAAACATTTTAGTTTTTTAAGAGTTGAAATTGCAGATCATCATTGGGCAACAGAAAGAAACATGGTGGGCATGAGCAGTTTATAATACATTGTAAACAAGTAATTAAAAAGGAAAAATGACATAAAAGATGTCAGCCAAGAAATGTTTAAGTGAAAGAAAAGATAGATTGGTTACATGGCAAGAGCAAGGGATCACTGATGGAAAGCCCATGGACATAATCAATATGCTTATAATGTCAATAGAAAGTCTCTAACTTGTGAGGGAAATTCATGGGAAAACATGCATAAAAACTCAAAGGATGGGCAGGCAAGGATGGAGTCACTCTGTAGCGGTGATGGCAGGATATAACATCATTTGAGATTTCTCATGTAGGAGAGTGTAAGCACCTAGTCCATTGCCTAGGGTACAGGAGGTACCTGATTATTACCATAGTCCCTCTCCTATTCTTTACATTGCTTTCAAAGATCAACAATATCAATTGAATGATAACATTTATGTGTGTGGGTTTTTTTTTTAATTTTCCTGTGATGGGCATGGTAACTCATACTCAGAGTACAGTGAGGTGCTCTCTCTTTTTATTTTGATACATATTATGCATTGCAATTTTTCATTAGTCATTTTATTCTATCCTTTTCAATCTGGAGCTCCTAATCCTTTGGGGGAAAACAATAAGTTGAATAGCTGTGCTTTTCTCTCTGTGTGTGATATCTCTTATAGTATAATTTATTCTAAAAATGGCTCTATTACTCCCTTATTCATCTTTTCACCAACACTATAGTGGAGTGGGGTGAGGGGAATACTTTTTGTTTTTGTTTTCATCCTTAGTCTTTCTGATAGTATTTTTTACTGAATATTGCTGCTCCTTTGTATCTTTCCTCAATTTGTTGGTATTGCCATTGTCTTATAAATATGGCTAACGCCCATTCCCATAAGTCCAAAGGGAACTCTCATGTGAGAAAACTACCTCTACCAATGTGGGTTAGCATTTTCTCTGCAAATTATAGTCTTAGACAGTTGCCAGATCAGTTAGAGGTTAACTAACTCATTCAGGATCATTGTTTCAAAGTCGGGACTTGAGTTTACATCTTCTTGGTTCTTATGCAGACTCCATCCTATATGTGACATTGACTTTCCTATCCTATACACATGTTTTAAAAATATAAGCTAAAAATTTACATCAGTTCCTAGAGATACTTCTTCCTTTTTGATACCATAATTTGTGTTCTCATTGTCATCATTTCATCCTTGAAAGCTTCCCCCTTTTCTATACTGCTGTGACCTCCCTTTTATAATATTAGGCTATAGAATGCTGCTTAGTTTTATCTGACATATTTCATCACTCTGAAGTGTTAAGTGAGTTGCTTCTTATTTTCTTATGATGTCAATAGTTTGTCACCTCTTGCAGCTCAGGGGATATCATCTCTGATAACATAGTTATTGTGTCACTTGTACTTGTGGAAGATCAGTGTCATTTTATGAAGCCCTACTGTTCTATATTTGCTGTTGGATGGTGGTTTCCTGCTGGTGAAGTCATCAGAAGGTCAATGGACTTGAGCTCACAAATTCCTGTATGAAGTACAATGAACTGAGAACACCCACATTTACTGAAAAATAGATAGTAATAGAACGGAGGGAATCAGCCACCTGTGATACCGTTCCTCATAAAATTTTCCTATGTCTTATCTTGAATTTTAATATATAAAGAAGCTACTTAAGTCAACAAGGCTATTGAAAAGTATCTGCAGTCATTTTCATCAAATAGAACAATAATTTTATTATCAATTGTATAAAACTAGTAATAATAGCACTTAATAAACATTTTTGTTCATCTATTCAATCCAGCAGGAATATATTAAACACCTATTACAGAAGATAGTGGAAAGAGGGCTGACCTTAGAGAAAGGAAAACTTTGATTCAAGTCTTACCTCTGAAAGATGCTAACTGTTTGACCCTAGTCAAGAAACTTACCTTCTCATTGCCAGAGGTGATTTACTAAGACTGTAAATTACAGACAAATTCCAGACATTACCCATCTTCATCAAAGGAAGAAGTTTCCACGTGTGGAATTTGTGATCAAAACAGAGGAATAGACCCCAAATGAACAAAATCATTATCCAAAGTTTTAAATTAGTAAAACTATATATTTTCAAAATGAATACAAATTTAATGTAACTTTCATTTTATAATTTATGAGTTCAGACCTATAGGGTGAGATAATACATGATGGAGGATATCTCTCAACTTTCTACTTGGTGGTAAGGGACTTGGAGTGAGGAAGACTTGAGTTAAAATTCTGCCTGATATATTTACTAGCTGTGTGCCCCTGTTCAAATCACTTAACCTCTCTTTGCCTCAATTTCTTCATCTGCAAAATGTCAATAATAAAAGCATCTATCTCACAAGGATCTTATAAGAATCAAATAAGAGAACATATATAAATCACTTTGCAAATCCTAAATTGCTATTAAAAGTATGTCAAAATGATAGCTATTACTATCACTGTCACTATCACTACTACTACTACTACTACTTCTACCACCATCACCATTCTTGTTCTTATTTAATGACCCCCAAATAATGCAAAGGATGTTTCACAACTGCCTGGGGAAACATGGTAAATGTGTGTAATGGGTCCAGAAAAAAAAATACCTAATGCTTAGAAAACCTTGAGCTACCCTTTTATTTTTTCTGCATTCTGAAAATATTCCTTATTGCCCCTGAACTGTGAACATCCTCTTCATTTGTTTGCTAAACTTTCTCATAGACAACAAGACAATCTACCAAAGATCTTCAAATTACTTATTTAATAATGGCAAGAATATACATACTTGCATAGAAATCACTCCTCTTCCATAATGGCAGCATGTAAGATATTCCCCAATCTTCCATCATGTAGTTCTATTTAATTATCAATTTTGATCATTGTTGTTGTTGAACCACAATTTAAAAATAATTCACAATTCTTGGTATATATTCTACCTTTTCTATGTTATGTAAAATGATAAATTCTGATAGTAGGTATTTTAGAGGTCAGCAAGTCTTCCTTCAGATAAATCCATAAGAAATAGGATTTTTGTTTTCTTCCCATTTTATTTCACATCTTAAGTGATGATAGAGAATTATGAAATCTGCACAATGACATAGATCTTAGAGATCATCTATGTTAACCTCCCATTAGTTCAGGAATCCTTTCAATTATACCTTTTATAGAAGGTTTTTCAGCTTCTTATTGGATACTTTTAGTTATGAGGAAATGATTTTCTTTCATGGCATCCCAATTGATTTATTAACAATTTACTTTGTTAGAAAATTCTTCCTTTTAATGACTTGAAATATGTCATCTTACAAATGTTTAATTAGAGAATCAGTATGATGTAGTGGATATTAAAATGTGGTTTTGTGACAGGAAAACTCGAGTTCAAGTCTTGCTTTTAAGACTTTGAGTAAGTCATTTAATTCTCTGACAATATCATTTGCAGGGAATATACTTTCTGAATTTGAAGCTCACTGGTTTCCCCCCTGTTCCCCACCTGAGCCATTTTGCAAATATTCATTTCCTCATCTGGGAAAAAAGCAAAAAGTTTTTGTTCCTGAATTCTCTCATTGCTATAGCAGGAGATTCTCAACCTCTGGTACCAAGCTCTTTAGAACAAAGAACCAGGTTCTCCTAGCTGGACAAATTTCTTGAGTGTTTAATTTAGTTTCATCTTCTCTTTCCAGGGTGTTGGATCTCTCTGTTGTAGACTGGACCCTGTTATTCCATACATTTCTCTAGCTTAAGTTTCTGAAAACCAGACTATAAGCCAGGTAATGATTATTTGAGTTATGATTACCAAACGGCTCTGAACTTCAGGGTTCCTCAGGTTCAAGTCCTAAGTATCTTATATTTTAGAATGTAGATGAGTAGGTAAGGAAAAAGCAAAGAGATAAACTAATTCCAGGGAACTAGGTCAATCTGTCTGTTACTTGTCTAGCTAATTCCTGACCTTTTCACATGCAGCCCATTTGAAAGGCACTTTGTCCCCTGTTCTTATAGGGAGAAGTTAGGAAAGGGGAGGGCTTTGGGGAAAACATACTAAATTGCATTTTGGATGTGTTGATTGAAATGCCTATGGTCCACTTCAGTCTGAGAACTCTAATAGGCAACTGACGAGGTGGACCTGCAGTTGAGGATAGAGACTTAGGCTAGAGAACTTGGAGTCATCTCCATAGAAGCAGTAGCAAGGGACCTGATGAACTTACTCAAAGAGATATAATAAAGAGACACTAGAAAAGGACCATGGACAAAGCTTTGGCATGTATCTATGCATAAGTCTGGAACAAGGAAAATGAATGGTAAAATAGAGAGAAGAACCAGTAGAGAAAAAGGTCATGGAAATGCAACAAGAAAAAGGTGACTAAGGGGAGATGATTTGGTCGATAGTGCTAAATGATACAGAGAAGTCAAGAAGGAGAAGGACTAAGAAATGACCATAGGGTTTGGCAAGTAATAGATCATTGGTAACCTTACTGAATAGTTTCTAATAAACAGTTTCCACATTTATTATATTATTAAATGTTTAAACCTATACATAGGATCACATTTAAACTTGTTCAATCTAATTTAATTTTGCTCTTTATATTATTCCTGCCAATAGATGACTTTTTGAATCTTAATTCCATCATCAACTATAATAGCTATTCCATCAATTTCCATTTCAACTTTATGTCTTCTATATTTTATTTTCATTTTGTATCTTGCAAAATAAATTACTTTCCTCTGCTCTCGCTTACTAATAAATAAGGACTTCACAAATCAAATTATGTGGATTTTCTCTCTTCATTGTTTAAATTTGCTGAATACTTGATAAATCTCTTTCCCTTCTCTGGGCCTGGTCTTCTAATTCAATCTGGAATAAATAGTTACAGTGAGTTTCCCTGTTTTTGTTTTATTTACTAGTAGTTCAATGATTTTTTAAATATTATATTCATTTGGAAGTATTCCAGACATTTTTTTAAAAGTTTGGTTTAATTCCATGTGAGATGTATGATATCTTCTATCACTAAATGAAGAAACCCCTATGGAATTTAAAAATCTTAAGCCATATTGTGAGAATAAGATTACCAGTATAGGCATAAAACCCCTTTTACCAGAAGCAGAGAGTTTGAAAATCAATTGTCTGCCAATTTCCCCTTACTTTCTCCCTAGGCTGAGACAATACTAGTCCTGAACTTTTTTCTACAACCAAGGTCAGATCTCCCTTGTTCCCCAGTCCTTGGTATTGTTTGACCCAGATTACAACCTTATAAAAATTTGCCCTCTATTCTCCACAGGGAGCCCCCGACTTCATCTAGACTTCTATCAGTTTGTCCTGAAGGTGCCCAAACTCCCTGATTAGCCCTGCACCATATGAGTATCTTCCCTCAATAAAGCTTATTTGCTACAATCTTTCTACACTTTTTCTCATCTTGCTTGAGTTTTGTATATTTTGGGGTTTGTCAGAGAAGCATGAGATATAGCCCTAGGCTGTGACTAGGGATTTAATAACCTCATTTGATTTCCAACTCTTTTGATTTAGGGAAGGTATGGAGCAAGAACTGCATTAGAAACCACATGCCTCAGTGCCAGGACCCCTCTCTTCTCTAATACCAGGAGCTGTAACCTGGGGCTCTGTCCCAACTTGTCCCTCTTTTTTGTTTTTCTCTCTGACAACATAAAATGAAGAAAAGAGAGTTGCTTCCTTTCCCTGCCTGTCCGAAACTTTGGTATTTTGAACGACCCTTATTCTGTATTAAAACATTCCATAAGTTGTCAACATAATAAGCTGTCATTAAGTCATGTGTTTTTTTTTAATCAAATAAGTGTTTGGTATTACTGAAACTGAAAAATAAATTAGTAATGCAGCCAAAATTTCCATATTTTCCTCAAAGTGGAAAAAGAAAGACCACATTTCTTTGTAGAGAGGGGTTCTGGGAAAGGCAAGTAGAGATATATGAGAGCCAAAAAAAAAAAGCTCAAAAGAAATTCTAAAAGGAAATATTAAATTCCTAATAAGAACAGTGGAAGAATATGCTTCCAAAGTGGATTTGGTTTCCATATGGTAGAAAGTATAGCCTTAGTGGTAGATCATACAATATTATCATCTGAGAACTGATCTATCAAAATATGGAAGGCCTGACATCAGGTAGGAATAGGGCAATGATTCTTTATGTCCTTAAATATATCAAAGAATCCTCACTGAATTCTAATAATTCTTTGGTCTATGATCTGGTCAGTTTTGGTTTTAGCTAAATTACCATCACTTACCATGTATTATTGACAAAGTAAACAAAAAATATTTCAGAAAGATATTTGGGAATCCCATTTTCTCAATTGCCATATTCTTTCAAACATTGGCCTAAAAAAAATAATCTCTGGGAAAGTATTTTGATGCCATCCAAACTGAGGGATATTTTGCAATTCACAATTTGCTTCTGTTTATGTCATTGAAAAGTTAAAATAATCTATTCAGATGTGGCTATTGCAATATTCTCCTAATATATCACATGAATAAGTTCTCTATTTCCAGTAACAGATATTGATTTCTCATTCAGTAAAGCAAATTATGTAGAATTTGTGATTGAATTGCTTATATGCAGGATTATCTGAATAATTTAATATAGATTGAAACCTTATTTTTTCTAACATGCATTTCATTTGAATTGGTCACTATATTTATTGGATTAATAACATTGGTTTAAAACAAAGCTTCTGTAATAGGCTATTCTTCATAGAATCATGGAATTGAGAGAAGGGAAAAACAACCCATTAAAACATCTAGTCCTTCTCTCTGGCAGTGCACGATTGCTCCTTACAGTATTTTCTATCATTCTTGGCAGAATTCTAAATCACTCAACTAACAGAACTTCAGTCCTTCCTTATACCTCCATCTAATCTCACAAGGAAGCAATTTATCCTGAAATTTTCCTGCTTCATCTAAACAAAACTTTTTTTTTTGTCATTCACAATCATGTTCTAAAAGAGTTTTGCTTTACCCTTATATGTGAAAAAATATTTGTGTGTGTGGGACATTCTTTATTTCCAACACAAAGCAAAAGATGAGGCCAAAATGAATATCTATGACTATATTCATCCAGAAAGAAAAGACCCCCCCCAATTATTACTGTCTAAATACACCTGTGCAACTGCAGCTGAATAGGATTATTTGAAATATGTGCTAGATTGATTCATGATGGTCTCTTTATGTGACTCCATAAATCAAAGGGATCCAGAAACAATTTTTGAACTATGCAGTTATGAGAATTATAATTTCCTGGAATTATGTCTGCATAAATTAGTTGTCATTTTTGGACAAAACTGTCCAGTTACTTTGTGTAAATCCTTGTTCATTTTAGTAAGACACTACTTATTTGACTGGTGACTGTTTTGGATTTTTGCTTTTGTTTTGAACTAACCAGCAATTTTTTCAAAATGGATTGAACTGTGTTGTATACCACTATCTTGCACTACCTTTCAATTATATCTTTCTTGGTTTAGTTATCCTTGGTTAAAAAAAAAAGCATACTTCACTCATTGATTGATATTCTTTTGTTTATAATCTTTCCTTTTAACTACCAGTAATTAAAAAAAAATTCTCAGAAATTCTGGTAGGAATAGTCCATATTGCTTAAACTAAGTAGGTAATTTTCAGTTGTTAACAATATTGGACCTTATTGATTCAAAACTGACCCATCCTTTTTTTTTTTGTGAGGCAATTGGGGTTAAGTGACTTGCCCAGGGATTTGAACTCAGGTCCTCCTGAATCCAGGGCAGGTGCTCTATCGACTGTGCCACCTAACTGCCCCTGACCTATCCATTAAAAAAAATGATCATCAATTCTGTCATTGAGCTTGGAAGGCAGAAGTGAAATTTTGCCTGCTGTCCACAGAAAAAGCTATGGAATGGGCTACGATAATGATACCTAATATTTATATCATTATTTTTGTGTTTGGTTTTTGAAGTCTAATAAGTACTCATGGTAGATAAAATATTATTATTTTCTTTATTTTGCAGATAAGGAAGTGTAATGAAGTTAGAGAAATGAAGAGATTTGTCCATTGATTGTCCCATAGCTTGAACATGTCAGAAAAAGGACGCAAATTGAGTTGTCTTGTTTTCAAGGCTTTCTCATCACTATGCCATGCTCCTTTCATGGGGAGAGAATCTCATAAGAGCCAATGTGATGACTAGTGATAAATCCTGACTAGAAATAATGGTAATAAGGCCCACATATACATATAAACGTATATACGTATACTCGTATACATATACATACATACACATATCCATATCCATATCCATATCTATCTATCTATCTATCTATCTATCTATCTATCTATCTATCTATCTATCTATCTATCTATCTATCTTGGCTTTCTGATGCCCTTCCAGAAACTGCATGGCTCCCTGGTGCTCTTTTGGGCTGAAGGTCATGGTGATGGCTCAGTTGCTCCTCTTCTGGCTTTCTAAACTTTCTTTAAAAATGGACAAAAAAGGGCAGCTAGATGGCACAGTAGATAAAGCACTGGCCCTGGATTCAGGAGGACCTGAGTTCAAATCCAGCCTCAGACACTTAACACTTGCTGTGTGGCCCTGGCCAAGTCACTTAACCCTCATTGCCCTGCAAAAAAAATGGACAAAAAAGAGGGCAGCTGGGTGGTGCAGTGGATAAAGCACTGGCCTTGTATTCAAGAGGACCTGAATTCAAATCCAGCCTCAGACAGTTGACACTTACTAGCTGTGTGATCCTGGGCAAGTCACTTAACCCTTATTGCCCTGCAAATAAAAAAAAAAGTGGACAAAAAAGCAACAGCTAGATAAAAGTTCCCTCCATTATTTTACTCCCTTACACTTCATGGTAGAGGCTCAAGTTCTCTTTTCAGCAGCAATGGGTTTTGAGGAGGTATTTGGGGGTTTTGGGTGAAAGGAGGGCCAAGATAGGCCAGAATTAGGAGAAGTTATCTAATTACAATACATCCCATTTGAAAAAACAAACAAAAAAAACAAACAAAAAACCTGTATATTTGTATCTTTAGACATTGTTAAGATTATATACTTAATTTAATGAAGTCATTTTTACATGCTTGAATCTTCATGTTGAACTAGAGCCTCCTCGCTTACATTTTTTCTCTATTTTTTCCATCTCTCCTTCCTCTCTGTCTTTCCCTTCTCTCAGAAGACCCTATATGTTTTACTGAGTGACATTCAGCCTGCTATGACATCACCTTTGAATCTTATTGGCTACTTGTTCTAATTTTCCTAAAGCTGATGGCTAAGAGGAGTCAATCATACTTTTCCCCCTGCCCAATCCCTTCCTGGAAACATATTGTTAAAATGAGGGCACAGTATTTTAAAAGCCTTAAGCATTGCTAACAAGAGATAGGACTTTTTATATATGTTGCATAGCTTGAGAAGAAAAGTAATTTAAGAGATATATTTGTAAATTAAACCATTTTTTCTGGAAAATAAATTCAGTTAAGTGACTAGTTATTTTTAAAACAACTATGGAGTAGTCTGATTCATCAAAGTGATTTTAAAATAATAGTATTAAATTCAACAGGCATTTCCAAGCTTGTTGAGGTATATAGACATATTTATAAAGAAGATTCTTGATTCATTTCAATCCTACTTCTATTACTTCCCAAAATGATGATATCCAAGGTATCATATAACGATAACATAAACTGGCTCCAAATGTCACATTCATTTTCTTGTTAGAAAAGCGATACCACAAATCATTCGTTGACAAGACAAGGTGTCTTACAATGAAGCCCAGTTTAACTGTACTTTATATGTGAGGAAGCTGGAACTAAGGGGATTCTGAGGCAATTCTTAAGGGATTTGGGGATTTTTAGCATCACAAAACCTCGGAGCTAGAAAAGACCTTACAGATCATCTCATCTAGCTTATATCTGAAAAAGAATACTCTGCAGAACATACTTGGTAAGTGGTCATTGAGTCTTGTAATGAAGTTGAACATGCCTTTGGGAAGCATCTAGAATAGACACATAACACTGGTGCAGGATCACCTCTAAAGCATTCTTTTAACCACTTTCATTAAACATATTTTTGAATACTTATAATCATGTTAAGCATTGTGGTGGACTCAACAATGCACTGAGACACATAAACAAAGATAGACAACAGACATACATGAATAGAGGGATAGATTGAGAAAATGGTAGATAGAAAAAAGACAGAAAGACAGACACTAAGATAGACATACAGATAGATAGATAGATAGATGTCCATTCCATGAATTCATGGTACTTTTGAATCTAGTCAGTCTATAAAATACCCAAATAATCCACAGTAAAGTGAAAATTATTCAAGTTTATTATTTACACAAAGTAGAATTAACAATGACTTTTCTAGAGTGATTTATATTTTGTGTAGCATATTTCTCACAATGAACATATGATGGCAGGCAGCACAAATATCATGCACATTTTGCATTTGGAAAAATTGAGGCTATATGAAGCTAAATCACTTATCTATGATCATAGAGCTAGTAGGTGTGTGAAATGGGTTTTAAATCAGATCTCCTAACTTCAGATTCATACTCTATTATTTCACAGAGCCACTTGCCCTGTCAAATTCCCTGTGCCCCTCAAGAAAAATCAACATTTGTTTAAAATTAAATTTATTTATTTTTCTTGAGGGATTAACTTTCTGGCTGAATTAGTTCAGACTAGTCTGTGTGTGGATATATGCAAAGAATAATATAGCTGAGAATAAAATCCTATATTGGAAGTTATGAATATCAATTTACAAGAATTAGAAGTTGAGAACTAACATTTTCAAGTAGTATAGGTCATCATTAATATCAATGTCATCATTTTTCATTGTCTAATATGTACACTGGCACCAATATGGTTTTTATTACTTTAAGTTTGTGTTTGAATTGCAGAATGATATCATTATCAAAAAAATTACCTGTATTATCTGGACATTTTAGAATTTTATTTTTGGAGGGCATAACCATCAAACATCTAAATAATTGTTTCAGATTTATACTTCATTTGTAAAGAAATACATTTAAAGCACAAAGTGTAGATAACCATTTAAGTTACAGAATAATTTAATAATATGATTCTATAGGATAATAATTTATAGGTTCATAAATATATAACACATGAGAAAAATCAGAAAAAGTATTTCCAAACCAAGGATTGCTTTTAAAAGGTAAATGGAGGGAATGATGATTTGAGGGACTAATGTAGGATCTGTTTAGGTATTAAGTATACTAATTCCTAGTGTACGAGTTGGTTTCAAAAAGAAAAGACTTGATTGGACAATAACTATGTTCACCAAATGAAAAATATCTTGAAGAAAAGAAAAAAAAGATAAATGACAATGTTTCTAACTTAAGAAAAGGTATTTATTAATATGTCCCAGGGAGTTGGTGAATGGCTTACCTTCATTTAATACATGTATTAAAGAAGTACAAAAGAAATAAATAAACAACATGAAAAAGAGGTAGACTTCTAATTGTAAATAGAGAGCATTGAAAACTAGGAGAAAGGTCAGAAAAATCTTTTAAATGGCTATACAGCAGAAGGTGATTTTCAATAGGAATTTTTTTCTTACAAAAATCCAATTCACTTGGATCTCCTTCGTGAGGAAGAAAAATTAATATTTGTCTACATGTGAAAATAGGAACTAAGGACATACCCCTTCCTAAATGTATATTTTTCTGAATTATCTACATATTCTTGGTCACTGACATTTATTAAATTTTATTCTCAAAAGACCCATATCACATTTCCTCAAATATGTTTGCATCCTCATTATTCTTGTTTCTATCTTCTGGGTATGTTCCAACTTGACAGTATACCAAACATGATTTAGAGAACTAGATACAGAGGAAATTAGATGGCATAATGTGTTAAATTATAGGCATGTAGTAAGAAAGTTGTTGTTCAGTCATTTCAGTAATGTCTGACTCTTAATGACTGCATTTGGATTTTTCTTAACATAGACTCTGGAGTGGTCTGCCACTTACTTCTCCAGTTCATTTTATAGATGAGGAAGCAGATAAACAGGGTTAAACGCCTTCCCCAGCATCACACAGCTAGTAAGTATCTGAGGCTGGATTTGAACTCTTGTCTTCCTTACTCCAGGCCTGGTACTCTATCCAGTGCACCAACTAGTTGCCCTGGAGTAAGGAAGGACTGGGTTCAAATTGAACTTAGTCACTTACTAGCTGTATGATGCCAGGTAAATTAATTAACCTTTGTTATCCTCATTTTTCTCAACTGTAAAATTAGGATAATAACTATCTCTCAATGTTGTAGTGAGGATGAAGTGAGACAATATCTGCCTTGTAAAAAATGCTTAGCATGCTACCTGGTGCATAACAGGTGCTATATAAATGCTTATGCTCTTCTTCTAGATACAATAATACATGTGTGTTTTGACTGGTGCTAAGTACAATGAAATTACTTCCCTTGTTCAAAACACTATAGTCTAATTCAGCCAAAAAGAATTTGTTAATCACCTAATATGTGCCAGGAACTGTGCTAAGAACTTGATGGTACGATGTCCTATTCTGTCCCTCATATACACACATGTATATATGTATGTGTATGCAATATGTTGGGATTAAAATTTTTCTATTAATAACAAAATTAGGATTGAAGGGTTTTTTTCCTTTCTATTTCCTCATTCAGGGACCAGACCTTGTAGGTCAGTCTCTGAAGGACAGGGCTGATGATGAAATTGACCTAATCCTCCAGGGACATTCTCTTCAATCCTGGGCAGCACACCACCCAACTAGGAGAGTTTACTTATTATTAAATTGTAAATAGAATCTAATCTAGGTAAATTTTACTCCTAAAAGCATCGGATTTACCCCTTGGAAACTACCTCCTCCTGCCCCCCATTTTCCAACTTGAGTGGTCTGGCTGAAGACATATTCCTTTGTCCAGATAGCTGGAGGCATCTGAGTCTCATGATCAAGTCACATTCTAAGCAAGAGGAGCTGAAGAGCCCATTTCCTCTTAGAAAAAGTCTACCCACTCATTTTCAAAAACATATTTCCACATTAGTCATGTTGTTAAAGAAAAATCAGAACAAAAAGAAAAAAAACACAAAAGAGAAGAAAAAAATGTGAAAATCCTATGCTTCATTCTGCATTCAGACTCCATAGTTCTTTTTCTGGATGTGGAAAGCATTTTCCATCATGAGTCTTTTAGCATTGTCTTAGATCATTTTATTGCTGAGAAGAGCTACATCTATTAGAGTTGATCATCACACAATGTTGTTGTTACTGTATGAAATGTTCTCTTGATTTTGCTCATTTCACTCAGCATCAGTTCATGTAAATCTTTCCAGGTTTTTGTGAAATCTACCTGCTCATCATTTCTTACAGCTCAATAGTATTTCATTACATTCATGTACCACAACTTGTTTAGCAACATTTCCCAATTGATGGGCATCCCCTCAGTTTCTAATTCTTTGCCACAATAAAAAGAGCAGCTATAAATATATTTGTACATGTTGGCCCTTTTTAATGATATCTTTGGGATATACACCTACTAATGGTATTGCTAGGTTAAATGGTAATCATAGTTTTATAGCCTTTTGGCCAGATTCCAAATTGCTCTTCAGAATGGTTATATTAGTTCACAGCTCCACCATAGTGCATTAGTTTTCCAATTTCCTACATCTTCTCCACCATTTATGCTTTTCCTTTTTTGTCATATTAGCCAATTGGATAGGTGTCAGGTGGTATCTCAGAGTTGTTCTAATTCACATTTCTATAATCAGTAGTGACTGAGAACATTTTTTTTTAATTTGGCTTTAGATAGCTTTAATTTCTTCATCTGAAAACTGCATATTCCTGTCCTTTGGCCATTTCTCAGTTGAAGAATGACTTGTATTCTTAAAATTTTGATTCAGTTCTCCACATATTTTACAAATTAGGCCTTTATCAGAAACATTGACTGTAAAAATTGTTTTCCAGTTTTCTGCTTTCCTTCTATTATTGGTTGCATTTGTCTTGTTTGTGGAAAAATTAGGGTTGTTATCAAAATGGTCATTTTTGCATTTCATAATGTTCTCTATCTTATCTATGGTTATAAATTCTCCCCCTCTCCATAGATATGACAAGTAAAGTATTCCTTTCTGCTCTAATTTGCCTACAATATAACTTTATTTCTAGATCATGTACCCATTTGGACATTACTTTGGTATATGGTATAAGATACTGGTCTCTGCCTAGTTTATGCCATACTATTTTCTAATTTTTCCATAAGTTTTTGTCAAATAGTGAGTTCTTATTCTGGAGACTAGAGTCTTAAGTTTTATCAAACAGGAGATTGCTATATTCACTTACTACTGTGTTTTGTGTGCCTAACCTATTCCACTGATCTACCACAATATTTCTTAGCCACTGACAAATGGTTTTGATGTTTGTTACTTTATAATATAATTTTAGATCTGGTACAGGTAGGCCACCTTCCTTTTCATTTTTAAAATTTAATTTCCTTGACATTCTTGACCTTTTGTTCTTCCAAATGAATTTTGTTATTATTTTTCTCACTCTATGACATATTTTTAGTAGTTTGATTGGTATGCCACTGAATAAGTACATTATTTTAGATAGAATTGTCATTTTCTATATTAGTTCTGCCTATTCATGAGCAATTTATATTTTTCCATTTGTTTAGATATTATTTGTGTGAAAATTGTTTCATAATTGTGTTCATATAGTTCATGAGTTTGCCTTGGCAGGTAGACTCCCAAATATTTTATATTGTCTACACTTATTTTAAATAGAATTTCTCTTTCTATCTGTTGCTGCTGGGTTTTGTTGGTCATATAAAGGAATGCTGAAAATTTATGTGGGTTTATTTTATATCCTGCAACTTTGCTAAAGTTGGATCTTCCTTTTCTAAATGTATTTAATCATTCAGGAACCTCCATGGTTTGGTCTTTGGTTAATGAGAGACTACTATCAATTATTATTTGTTAACCTAATTAATAAGTTGTTTATTAATTAATCAGAAACTTTGTCTCTTGGGCTTTTTATTCATCACAGTGTGTATGCATATAATACAGTGCATATAAACATAAAGCAGTTAGGGAGGAAGAAAAGAGGACATTGACAAATTAGGGAAGGCTTCATGTATATAAAGTCTATATGCTTACTTATATTTTGTGTTTATGTGTATATAGGCATATGTGCATATATGTATGTATGTATGTGTGTGTCTTTTTATGCATGCATGTATGTTTGTATGTGTGTGATACATGAAGTCTCCTTGAAAGAATTTAAGAAATGAAAGGTTAGGTATGATTTCACTTTTGTCTATCCTCAGCATCTGGCATGGTGCTTGGCATAGAACAGATTGACTGAATAGTACATAACAAGAAGTAGGAAGCAGAAAAAAAAGAATGGCAGTCCTTAAGAGTAAAGCCATAAAAAGTAGTGTAGCTCATTGAAAGGAGTGATAAATGCTTAATAGGGAGAATCTGGTTCCAAATCCAATAACTAACACTGGTTGTATGACCATGGAAAGTCAATTAACCTCTAAGCCTTAACTATTTTTCTTTTTCTTTTTCTTTTTAGTACATGCCCAGAGGATTCTGATGAGGTTCAAATCAGATGACACTGAACAGGAAATTACAAACTATTATCATTATGACAAGATGGGAAACTGTTGGTTCCTACCAAGACTACCAAGCATTACCATTTACACTGTCTCTTTTCCCTCCAAATTCCCAGGCATTGCTATGTGACCTGATAATGTACTATACAGACACTTTGACCTTGCCATCACCACAAATCATGCTACTTATAGAGCACTGGGACTTTAAATTTACTATGAATCTGGAAAGACACACATGTATTTTTGTATGTATGTGTGTCTATAGGTATACAAACATGCATGTATATATCCATATATGTATGTGTCTACATAAGTACAGACATGCACATATGCATACACTAATATGTTATGATATATAATGTGTATTTATAATAAATATTGAGGGCTTGAATAGTACATGATAAGGAATAAGAAGCAGAAATAAAGGAATGGCATTCCCTAAGGCTATAGCCCAAAGAATATACATGTTGTTGTTCTTCAGTCATTTTACTCATATCTGATCCAACCATTCTGGAGAGCCATTTGGAATTATCCCCAAAGGGCTATAAAGCTGTGCATACCCTTTGACCCTTTGGGCATAGTTCCAAACAGCTCTCCAGAACGGTTGGATCAGTTCATAGCTCCACCAACAATGCATTAGTGTTCCAATTTTTCCACAACTGGTCCACCCTTTATTATTTCCCTTTTTTGTCATATTAACCAATTTGATAGGTGTCAGGTGGTACCTCAGAGTTTTTTTTAATTTGCATTTCTTTAATCAATAGTGATTTAGAGCATTTTTTCATATGGCAATAGATAGCTTTGATTTCTTCATCAGAAAACTGCCTGTTCCTATCCTTTGACCATTTCTCAATTGGGGAATGACTTGGATTCTTATAAATTTATTCAGTTCTCAATATATTTTAGAAATGAGGCCTTGATAAGAAATACTGGATATAAAAATTGTTTTCCAGCTTTCTGCCTTCCTTCTAATTTTGGATGCATTACTTCTTTTTTGTACAAAGAGTTTTTAATTTAATGTAATCAACATCATCCATTTTGCATTTCATAATATCCTCTGTCTCTTGTTTGGTCAAAAACTGTTCTCCTTTCCATAAATCTGAGAGGTAAACTATTCCTTCTTCTCCTAATTTACTTATGGTATCACCTTTTATGTTCAAATCATGTACCCATTTTTTTGTTAGTTTGGGTTTTTTTGCAATGAGGGTTAAGTGACTTGCCCAGGGTCACACAGCTAGTAAGTGTCAAGTGTCTGAGGCCGGATTTGAACTCAGGTCCTCCTGAATTCAGGGCCAGTGCTTTATTCACTGCACCACCTAGCTACCCCATGTACCCATTTTGACCTTGTTTTAATATAAAATGTAAGATGTTGCTCTATGCCCAGCAGTTTTTGTCAAATACTGAGTTCCTATCCCAAAAGCTGGAGTCTTTGGGTTTATTAAACTGTACATTACTAAAGTCATTTACTATTGTGTCTCCTGTGCCTAGCCTATTCTATTGATCCAACACTCTATTTCTTAGCCTTTACTAAATAGTTTTTCTTACTGCCACTTTATAGTAAAGCTTCAAATTTGGTACAGCTAGTCCACCTTTCTGTGCATTTTTTCTTTGATTCCCATGATATACTTGAACTTTTGTTTTTCCAGATGAATTTTGTTATTATTTTTTCTAGCTCTATAAAATAATTTTAGGTAGCCTGATTGGTATGGTACTGAACAAGTAAATTAATTAAGGTAGAATTGTCATGTTATTATATTAGCTCAGCCTATCCATGAGCAATTGATATCTTTCCAATTATTTAGATCTGATTTGATTTGTGAGAAAAGGTTTTCATAATTGTGTTCATAGAGCTCCTGAGTTTGTCTTGGCAAGTAGACTCCCAAGTATTTTATATTGTCTACCATTACTTTAAATGGAATTTCTTTCTATCACTTGCTGCTCGACTTTCTTGGTCATATATGGAAATGCTGATGATTTGTGTGGATTTATTTTATATCCTGCTACTTTGCTAAAGTTGTTAATTGTTTCAAGTAATTTTTTAGTTGATTCTCTAGGATTCTCTGAGCATGCCATCATATCATCTGCAAAGAGTGATAGCTTTGTTTCCTCCTTGCCTATTCTAATTCCTTTAATTCCTTTTTCTTCTCTGATTGCTAAAGCTAACATTTCTAGTACAATATTAAACAAAAAGGTAATAATGGATGTCCCTGTTTCATCCCTGATCTTATTGGGAAGACCTCTAACTTATCTCCATTACATATAATGCTTACTGATGGTTTTAGGTAGATGGTGCTTATTATTTTAAGGAAAGCCCCACCTATCCCTATGCTCTCTAGTGTTTTTATTAGGAATGGGTGCTGTATTTTGTCAAAATCTTTCTCTGCATCTATTGAGATAATCATATGATTTTGATTAGTTTTCTTATTGATGTGGTTGATTATGTTGATAGTTTTCCTAATGTTGAACCAGCCCTGCATTCCTGGTATAAATCCCACCTAGTCATAGTGTATTATCCTGTTGATCACTTGCTGTAATCTCCTTCCTAATATCTTATTTAAGATTTTTGCATCGGGGCAGCTAGGTGGCTCGGTGGATAGAGCACTGGCCCTGGTGTCAGGAGGACCTGAGTTCAAATCTGGCCTCAGACACTTAACACTTACTGGCTGTGTGACCCTGAGGAAGTCACTTAACCTGAATTGCCTCATCAAAAAAAAATATTTTTGAATCAATATTCATTAGGGAAATTGGTCTATAATTTTCTTTCTCTGTTTTTGCTCTGCTTGGTTTTGGTATCAACATGATATTTCTGTCATAAAAGGAATTTGGTAGAACTCTTTCTTCACCTATTTTTCCAAATAATTTGTATAATATTGGAATTAATTGTTCTTTAAATGTTTGGTAGAATTCACTTGTAAACCCATCTGGCCTTGTAGATTTTTTCTTAGGGAGTTCATTACTGGCTTGTTCAATTTATTTTTCTAATATGGGCTTTTTTAAGGATTTTATTTCCTCATCAGGTAACCTGGGCAATTTATATTTTTGTAACTATTTATCCATTTCATTTAGATTGTCATATTTAGGGGACAGCTAGGTGGTACAGTGGATTAAGCACTGGCCCTGGATTCAGGAGGACCTGAGTTCAAATCCGGCCTCAAACACTTGACACTTACTAGCTGTGTGAACCTGGGCAAGTCACTTAACTCCAATTGTATCACCTAAAACAAACAAAAAAACCAAATAGATTGTCAAATTTATTGTCATATAGTTGGGCAAAATAGTTCCTAATTATTGCTTTAATTTCCATTTCATTTGTGGTGAAATCGCCCCTTTAATTTTTGATACTGGTAATTTGGTTTTCTTTTTTTAAATCAAATTAACCAAAGGTTTATTTATTTTGTTGGTTTTTTTTTTCATAAAACCAGATCTTAGTTTTATTTTTTATTTATTAATTCTATAATTTTTTTGCTTTCAATTTTATTAATTTCTCCTTTGATTTTCAGGATAGCCAGGCCCAGTCACTCCTGTCCCATGTGTGGCCCTCTAATTGACAGCCTGCCTTCTCTGCTGGTGCTGGTGGGTCTCACAACTGGACCACTGCACCACCAGCTTGCTGAGCCAGGATCAAGGGGCTTCAGTTGCTCCGCTGTGTCCAAGAGCTTCCTGTTGACTTGTCCAGATCCCCTCCATGCTCTGCTATGCTGAGCTGTACTGCTCTCCCCTTTTGCCCAAGTGAGACCAACCTTTTCTGAAGTCTTCTAAATTATCTCAAGTTGGAAGATTGTGTCTCTCTCTTTTTGTAGGTTATGTGGTTTCAGAATCTTTTTAAAGGCTTGATTTAATGTTGTTTTTGAGGGAAACTTGGGAGAGCTCAGGCAACTTCCTGGCTTCTCTCCACCATATTGGATCCACCTCTAAAATTGAAATCTTAAAATCTCCTTTATATAATACCTCATTTTGTCCTTTTCTGACACAGTCTCAGACAAAGAGATGTCTTTCCTCCTTTCTAATGCTAATCTATCTACTTGTTCCTTTGATCCTATATCCTCCCAATTTTCTCTATACTTTCTATTTCCATGACCAGCTCCCATGTATTCAATTGTTATCTCTATGAAGATGAAACTTAAATCTATATATCTAGCCTCAATAATATAATTTGAACTTCAGTCCTACATTATCAACTGCACATCTTCACCTAGATGTGCTGTATGCATTTCAAATGCAACATGTCCACATGAAACTTATATTTTTCCCACCTAGCCCCCATTCCTCTTCTAATCTTCCTATTTCTATTAAAGCTCTATATTCTTTCCAGTTATGAAGAATTTTTCTGTCCTAGTTCCTATATTTGCCTACTAATCCATCTGAAATATTTGAACCTCCATGTTATTAATCTCTTTTCCAACACTGTAAAAAACCTAGGGTATAATATTATCATTTTAATGTATATTATCATTTTCTCTGCCTGTGAATTTTCCTGTAGCTTAAAATTTGAAGTCATGCACACCATGAGAAGACATGTCCCAAAGGAGACTGAAATCAGATTCAGGGATTCTTTGAAAAGATAAAAGGAATGAAAACCTCCCTCTATTATTCCCTGCCTATCTCTTTCCTCAGTTTTCTACTGCATCCTAAGATAACACCTTTCACATTCTAGTTATATGCCCATATTTTTCTGACTTAAGTAATGGGGGACAATTAGCAATGTGAACTAGAGACTTCAGATAAAATAGGGATAATAATTAAGTAAATTTCTCCTTGGTAGGTCTTCCAAACAAGTGTAGATAATGTAGATAAAGGAAAAGACCTTTCAAATTACAGTCATGCTTCTTTGTAAGGGCAATAATGAAAAACCCATTCTGTAATTCACTTATGTCCTCACCATACATTTACTCCAAGTGATCTATTTGAATGAATGAGTAGGAATTCTAGATTCTTTTTCTATCTCTTAAGTGCCTGGATATTTTTCCCCTCTTAGATAATGACTTGAAAGAAAACTGCAAGAAATATAGATTACCAGTCAGAGGAAATTGTTACCTAATTTGAAGGTCCAAGTGTGCTTAGCCTTATTAAAGATAAAAGAGACAGATTTGTTAGAAAGAATAAATCCCTAATTTCATCATCCTGATTTTTATGAGTTAATAATGGTTTAATCTTTCTCTTTGTTGTATTATATATACACTTCTTTATATGTTATGTGTTTCCTTGGTTAATATTTTTTCCAAATCATTTTTACTAATTAATGTAAGTGCAAACCTAGCACTCTGGAGAGGTCTTCCCTAAGAGGAAGTACCATATGTATACATATACACACACACACACACACACACACATATATATATATATATATATATACATAAACATATATATAGACATATATGTGTGAAACACTCTAATTGTTTTGTCTTTTGCTTTCTTACCTTTGAAAGAAAGCTCTATGCTTTTTTTCCTGTCACACAAGCCTGATCCAAAGTAGAGAAGTAAACTTCAAATTTTCCTGTTTAAAATTATGCTTATCTTGAAATTGTTAGAATTAACAAACGGATTCCTGGCGGAGTAATTGAACCAAAACGTTTATCCATACTAGAGTCTATATGTAATCTTAGGAAAATATTTGTATTAGAATAAGACAGTATCTGAATATATGTGATAAAGAGAGTGCTCATTGAGGTCCTAGTCCTAATGAGCATGCTCAGAGGCCTCTGATACAATCCATCACATGGACTTTGAAGCATGCACAGATATTCTGTAACTCTTTCTGTTCAACTAGGAAATGAATAGATATACTTTGAATGCTGCTGAACTAGAACTGAATGAGCATACAAAAAACACAAACTAGTGAAAATGTTTGACTCTCTCTCTCTCTCTCTCTCTCTCTCTCTCTCTCTCTCTCTCTCTCTTCTTTCTTCCTCTTCCTTTCCAAAGAAGCCACTTGTCTGTGTTCAAATAATGAGAATACAAGGACATACTGTAAGCCTGTGGTTAGGGAGAGAGACCTTCTGTCCTCCTCACTCAGGCTGCAATGTGTCCATGAATACATGACACCTCTTTTCTTTGACTTTTTCTGTTTATCTTTCCTGCTTTAAGGTGAAGTAATATTGTAGATGGCTATGGCCTTGTGAGCATTGAAAAGTTGGAGGAGCAGAAATCCAAGGACAGGAATGCATGCCAGAATTTGCTACCAATCAAGCCAGAAAATGTGTGAGCATATTTCTATTTGAGTAAGAGCCAGCCCCAACTGAGATGCTGTACAACTGCCTTGCCACTTAGGAAAAGAATTATCCATCATCTCTGCTGCATTCAGAAGTGAACTTGCTGTGGTGCATGAATTTTAGCAACTGCTCAAGTTTAGACCAATCTTCCCAAGGGTCTGAAGTAGTATAGAGTTTGACACCACATTTTGAGGAGAAATTATTTCTAATTTTTGATCTTTTCATATCTTTATATCCCTTTTGTGAAAGCTAACCATTGCTAATAATGATAATTGAGGGATAATCAAAGGTACTGAAGAAATTAAGGAAATATTGAATGGAACTGGTGACTGATATTGATAGAAATATGTGAAAATAGGTACTCAAGACAATACCATTAGAACTTTATGGTTACTTTATACTTTATGGTTACCCCCAGAACCTTAAAGGAAAGATATAACTAGTCTTACTCTGGAAGATGCAATTTATCAAAGTGGGAGTTGGAATAAGGATCTCCACAGTTTGGAAACACATATATACACAAAAATGCAAATATATACACATATATCATATATATGGTGTCATTCCAATCATTCCATCTATATGCATATATCCACATATGTGCCTATTTATTTAGGTCATGCTTCTGATAAATGTATCAATGTCCTTTTAAAAAAGATATCATGAATTTGAATTCCTAACATTCAGGGGGACTTGTTCTGTCCACAAGTAGTGTTATGAGTCTATAAACAATGCATCCGCTGGTGAATTCTCTCAGTTACCACAAACAATGCTGAAGACAATAAGAGAGAAAAATAAAATGATAAGAATGTCCCTTTAGAAACTAAGCCCTAAAATCTATAAAAATAAAACTAAGTATTTTGATAAATTTACATTTAAAACCTGAACATCCAAAACAGTGTAGTAGAGGGGGCAGTGAAGTCCAGCTCCCTTTAACTACTCCATCAAAGGTCTAAGAAGAGTGTGACATCAAGTAGTGATTTAAAATTCTAAATAGAAAAAAAAAGGAAGTGCAGAGCAAGGGAGAGGATAGAAGTAAAACACTTTTGAGGAGGAATAGTTAAAAAGAAGATAGAGTAAATGTCATGGGAAGGGAGTGAGATGGACAGAAATAGTTATGATGATTGATTATAATGACAAAATGTATGGTACCTACTTTGCGGCGCTTTTATGAAGAAAATTCTCTGTCAAGCTTAAGGTACTATATACAGGTTATAATGAACAGGATACTATCAGAAAAACCTGGAAAGACCTACATGAACTGAAGCAGAGTGAAATGTACTGTATACAAAAAACAGCAATAGTGTGGGATGATCTGCTGGGAAGCATGTGGTTATTTTCAGCAAGGCAATGATCCAATATAACCCTGAAGAACCTATGAAGATTGCAGCCCATATGCAGAGAAAGGACTGATAGTATCTGAAAACAGATGGAAACATTAAAAATTTTTTTTCTTTTCCTCTTTGACAATTCCTTAATCTGAAATTTTGGGGTTTTTTTTTACTGTTTTTTCTCACAACTAGCTAACATGGGAATTATTTCATGACTACTCATGCATAACTTATTTTAAATTGCTTTAGTTCTTGTGGGTGGAGGGTGGGAATGGAGGGGGAAAAGAAGTTGGAAAATGAAGTTTTTAAAAAATTGATGTTAAAATTTTGTTTCTACATATATTTTGGAAAATAAAATTCTATTTAAAAAAAAGAAATCTAAATAGAAGCCTCTCTGCATCATTTTTCCAATCCAAGATCACAAATTTGACTTACAGGTAAGTGACAAAGAAAGGAACTATGGAAAAAAGGGTGAGATAGAAAAATAGACTCAGCTCCCAGTGTTTTGAACAGGAATCTGTCAATAGCAATTATGAACTCAGTCCTAGTCTTTGGCCAGCAGCAAGGGTTGCTCAGAAGGGTGGATATCCAAGACTCAATTTCTAAGGCTACTAACAGGTAGCTGAATGGATATACTGAGTAAATCCACATCAGTTTCAGACCCAGATGCCTAATTTGTAGTAATATAGAATAAGAAACAGATAAGGATAACCAAGATCAGACTTTTGCTTCAGCCCTGGAATAAGAACAAATCTAGGTGAGCGGTACCATCTCTCTGTAGAACACATTATAGATAGCCCTAGGCCCTGAAAAAAGCTAGGTCAGCAGCATGGTTTCTCTGACCTTAATGAAGTTCCAAATGTCTGACAAAAGATGGAGAAAATGATTGTCTACATGAATGCAGCACAAAGGCAAATCAGCAGTTGGATTGCCTAGACACAAACTAGGGTCCATAACCTGGAAAGCCTATAAGATTTCAATCAGACTGTGCTTTTACTCAGATCACATAGAGCCTGCTGAAATTTTTGAACTTCCTAGCATAAACTGCCACCATGATTCTTGGAGAACACATACCTTAATTCTTAAAGAACATAGTGGCAGAACCCAAGATTAGTATCATGCAAGGTGATGTCATCCTTCCCTGAAGTGTGAAATACTTGGGCCTAAAACAAAATCCTAATTGTGAAAATAATTAGTTTTTTTTAAATAAAAAGAATCTCATGATAAAGAACTATTACTCTGATGAAAATGCCCATGGTTCAAATTTCAAAATAGGAAAATAATTCCAAAACACATACAAGCAAAATTTTGAAGAAAAACATAGTTGGTCACTGGATCAATTAGAATTCCCAAAGGAAAAAAAAGCAAGAATTTTTTTAAAGAGTCAGAAATTAATTAATTGACTACATATTATGGTATAATGGCCTTAAAATAAATGCAAGAAGGCAGAAGTATTAAAGATACATTTTATTGAATGTGATAAAAATATTCAATTAAGTATAATGAAAGAATGGTAGACAACTAGCACTTAAGTATTTATTATACTGCTAACTGCTAGAGATTCAAATAAATTTTTTTAAAAGTCCTTGCATTCAAGAAGCTCAGAGTCTAATGGTGGAAATAAAACTAGGTACAAGAAAGATATTAAGTTGTTACTAAATAACTTACTGAAAAAGAACTAGTGAGTCAAAGAAAAAATCATAGATATGCTGGATAATTTCATGAAGAATAATAACAGGTGCAGCTAGGTGGCACAGTCGATAGAGCACCGGCCCTGGAGTCAGGAGGACCTGAGTTCAAATCCGACCTCAGACACTTAACACTTACTAGCTGTGTGACCTTGGGCAAGTCACTTAACTCCAATTGCCTCACCAAAAAAAAAGAATAATAACAACAATTAATGAGCATAATAAATATGCTGGGGAATTATTAGATTTATCCAAAACAGTAATTAGGGGAAATTTTGCATCTAAAGAAAGAAAAAAAAGATTAGATCAATGAATTGGATATGCAACTGAAAAAAAAAAAACAAACTAGAAAACCAACAAATTAAAAATTCCAACCAACCACCAAAATATAAATCTTGGGTTTTTTTTTTGGTGAGGCAATTGGGGTTAAGTGACTTGCCTAGGGTCACACAGCTAGTAAGTGTTAAGTGTCTGAGGTCAGATATGAACTCAGGTCCTCCTGGCCCTGGGGCCAGTGCTCTATCCACAGCACCACTTAGCTGCCGCTCAAAATATAAATCTTAAAATAAAAATAATTAATTAAATTGAAAGCAAAAAGACCATTGAATTAATAAATGAAATGAAAAGCTTAAATAAACCAAAATATATAAATCATTGGTTATTTTGATTTAAAGAAAGAAATAATAAATGAAGAAAAAATAAAGAATATTATTTAAAATTATTTTGTGCAACTATACTGATTACTTAATGAAATCTATATTTCTAAAACCATAAAATACTGAGACAAGCAGAAAAAGAAATACAGAATTTAAACTATCCAATTTCATAAAATAAATTAATAAATGATTTCCCAAAGCAAAACATAAACACATGAGATTAATCTATAAGCATATTTGTAAAACACTCAAAATAATTATAATATTAGACAAATTGTTTGGAAAATTAGGAAAAGAAGGGAATGCTACCAGATTCCTTTTATGATAAAATTGTTACCTTGCTGGAAAGTCAAAACAGAGGAAAAAATAGTCTTATCTGCAAGATTGTTATATAATATCTTCTCAAAGACAATACTGGAACATTATTCACTCTGCCCAGTTTGGATTTTTTTGTGCAAATTAACAGCTTGCTCAATATTAAGAAAGTTATAAACATAATCAACCATATTAACAATAATGATAAATAAATGATTATTTCAGTAGATGCAAAGAGTATTACAAAATATAAGAGCTATTTCTATTAAAATGCTAAAAATCAAAATAAAAGAACCTTTTTAACAGAGAAAATAGTATGGATCAAATATTATATGTAATGGAAATAAACTAAAATTCTTTCCAATAAGATCTGGAGTAAAGTAAGGATTTCCACTGTGCTATCTTTAGTGAAAAGAGAAGAAAAAAATAAATTGAGAGAATAATAATTGAAATGATAACTTCATGGATGTTGTAGAATATGTAATAAATCCACATAAATGATCAGCATTTCTGCATATTAAAAAAGCAGGAAAAGATACAAAGAGAAATTCTATTTTAAATACCTACAGAATGTCCAAAATTTTTGTTTGTGAACCAAGATATACACAGAACTCTATTAATACAAATCAATTGTTTAAATTAATAAATAATTGAAGATATGTAAACAGTGAAATATTAATTGATCATGGTTATGCTAAGTCAATATAAAATGACAATAATTACTACAGTAATTTTTATTGTTATACCAATAAAACAACCAAAAGTTTACTTTATTAAGTTAGAGAAAATAGTTATGAAAGTCATTTGGAGAACAAAAGTTGGGAATTTTAAGGAGAAAAAAATGAAACAATTAAGTGAGAAAGGAGGAGTCCTTAATATTAGCAGATCTAAAACCATACTACCAAACAGTAATAATCATAATCATTTGGTCCTGGTTGAAGAACAGAAAGGTTACCTCATGGACTATAGCAAGATATACTTCAAATGGATTCATGACATATATATGAAATGACACAACATAATAATAAATCATCCATTTAGAAGGAAGAAATTGTCTTTTTGATTTATAAGATCAGATCATAGAAGACAAAATGGACAATTTTGAGTATATAAAAATATTTTTAAATTGCACAAGCACATTTATGTAATTGAAATTAGAAAGGAAATAGTTGGGGGCAGCTAGGTGGCGCAGTGGATAAAGCACCAGCCCTGGATTCAGGAGGACCTGAGTTCAAATCCGGCCTCAGACACTTGACACTAGCTGTGTGACCCTGAGCAAGTCACTTAACCCTCATTGCCCAGCATAAATAAATAATCAAACAAAAAAACAAAAAAAGTAAGTAAAGTAAAGAAGTAAGTAAATGAATAAATAAATGAATAAATAGAAAGTAAATAGTTAGATGAGAAAACCTTGCCATAAGTTTCTTCCCTAAAGAACTCATTTCTAAGATATAAATAAACATTCAAATTTATAAGAATAAGAGATATTTTCTGATTTTTATTTAATCAAAGGATATGGACAAGCTGTTCTTCAAGAAGAAAATTCATGCTATTTAAAGCCATATTAATAAATACTTTAAATTTCTAAAAAAAAACCCACAGAAATTCAAATTGAAACTCTACAGTTCCATTGGGAAATTGAAAAATCTTAGAGGGGCTATGGGAAAACAGGCACATTGATAATCTGCTGATGAAGCTAATTGGTTAATTTGTTCTGGAAAGAAATTTGGAACTAGGCCCCTAAATTTCCTAAAATTTGCTTGCCCTTTGATTCAGCAATATCACTATTATGAGATCAAAGAAAGAGGAAAAGGCCCTACATATTCAACAATATGTATAACAACTCTTTTTGTGACAAAGAACTATAAAATAAGTGTAGGTTGATCAACTGGACAATGGCTGAATAAAATTTTAGTATATTAATATAATGGAATACTAATGTGCTGTCAAAGACAATGAAAAAAGTTTCACAGAAAAAGATAAGATTTTTATGTACTGATAGTGAAATGAGAAGAAATAAGAGAATCATTTATACAACAGTATAAAAATGAATAATTTTGAAAAAAAAGAATTACAATCAACATAGTCATCAGCCATCTTCATAGGATTGATAAAAGAGAATCCAATCCATTCCTCCTCACAAGGGTGATAGACAAAATATATAAATTAGAAATCTTTTTACATGACTAATAAGTGAAATTGATTTTTTTAGCCATGTGTATTTGTTAAAAGGGTTAATTTTTCGATTTTCCCCACCCTGATGGGAGTAGGTAGAGGGGGGTGTTTATTAATTGGGGAAAAATTATGTAAGATCTTTGAGAGCAGGTGTATCTTTTCTTTTTGTATCCTTAACATTTAGTATAGTTTTTTTTAGCATATAGAAAGTTCTTAATAAATACTTCTTCATCCATTATTTCTTTAAAAAGTTAAAGCTTGGCTTCCAAGTTACAAATAATAAAGATTATCAGAAATAAGGAAATCTAGTAAGACTGTTAGCCATATGAAGAGGCACAGCCTCTCCTAAATATTTGAAAGATTCCATTTTTGAGTTAATGGTAATGGGTAGATTCAGCAGTAGATCCAAAGAAAGAGACCCTATAATCTTAGAGGAAACATGATCCTTATTGGAAGTGGCTAAAGGCACATTTAGGATCTGTATTTCTGTATTCTACTATGAGGGTAAGGGCCAGTCAACTGAACCCAAAATTATCCTTATAATAAATCATCCATTTAGAAAATATTTCCTGTTAAAGTAAAAAAAATGAAAAGGAGAGACTGATGACCTCTCTAAAGGAACCTAATATATTTTAATTTTGAGCTGTTTGCAATTTTACACACTTTTCCAACTCTCATACCAAATCTGTTGCAAAGATTTCTTCATTCTGTCCATACAACATCTTACACATCTCTTCTTCTCCTTCCTCGAACACCTTACTCAAGTCATCATAGGCTTAGACCTCATCAGTTTTTACCTGGTCTTTTGAATTATCTGTTTCTCATCTTCCTTTTCTCTAATCCAACCTCCACTAAGCTGTCAATCATTTTCCAAGAGCATGAGTTTGACCATGACACTCGCATGGTCAAGAATCTTCAAGTTTCTCATCTGCACAATTAAGTGAGTTAGAATGGGTGATCTTGAGGTCACATTCTCTCTCTACTGTTTCATGTTTCCCACTCATCCACTCAGCTCAGTATTCTCTCATGACACTAAATACATTTGGGGGGGGGGGGAATCAGGAAGGTATGTTGTTAATACTTAAATTTTTTTATTCTAAAAATTATCTTATATAATGTTTATTAAGAAAAATGCTCAGGGACAACTAGGTGACACACTGGATAAATCACTGGCCCTGGAATTGGGAGGACATGAGTTCAAATTTGACCTCAGACACTTGACACTTACTAGCTATGTGACCCTAGGCAAGTCACTTAACTCTCATTGCCCTGCAAAAAAATTAAAAAAATGCTTTAACCTAAGACATCTCTACCCTTGTTTTAATGATGAAAATCTAAGTTCATATTATCCTTTTAGCATAACCATTTAAATTTTCTAGAAATAAAGACATGGTGCTATTGTTTTGATTATTAATGTAGTTGCACTGACAGCCAATTTAAGCAAAAGCAGAATTGGAAGTGCTGGGTTGAAATTCAAAACAGCTCCAAATTCCACAAATATTCATGTTACTTAAGGAGATTAAATGCAAATGATGAAAGAAAAGAAGTTAATAAGAGAGAAATGACTGAAAGTGACTGTCAGTTAAGAACTGAATATAAAACCCCAATTACAGTGACCACTGTGAAGAGATTGTCCTGGGAGTGGGGAATAGTCTTAAAATCTCTCGTAAAAATAGTATATGAAGAAGGGCAAATCATATTGGAAAAAAATTTAATAGTAGCAATTAAGGAACTTTGATCACTGGGCAAAAGGATGTAAGCATAATAAAATTGCCACTAACTATGATCAAAGACTCAGCAAATGAACTCCAATAAAGCTGATGGGATGGTCAACAAATCTGGCTAATTAAAAATAATGCTGGTGAAGTGAATAAGTACCTGAGACAAGTCTATTGTAAGTAGCAAGCACTACACATTATTTTTCAGGCAGTATTCTTTCAACTGAATTTTTTCGAAGAAGTTAGAATGTTTCATAATTCTAATTCTTAATTCTAGATTCTAGTGATGGCATGTGATGATTCCAAAAAACTGGTCCTATGTGAAAAATTGCAATCTTGGGTCATCATTAGAAATATTTGAAAAGACAGTTTTCTTACATGTAATCTATATAGTCATTAAAAAACACATAAGCACATTTTCATTGTAACAACACTAGTCAAAATAATACTTTGGCTAATTCCATTTCTTTAATGCCTATAGAGGTTTTGGCCAAATTTCTCTGTTGTTCCTCTGTCACAGATTTGGGGTTTCCTTACCAAGTAAGGGGTTTGCAGTACAGTGAAAACAGAAGCAGCTCTGGAATCAGATGTAAAGAATTAATTGTTATTTGAGGTTTTTATGCCTCAGCGCACACTGGCCTGGGGCTCTGCAAACTGCATGGTGCTCCATCCACTGGTTGTTGCCTTTGCCAGGGCTCTGGCACCTCACGTCATCACCACTCCCCTACATGGGCCTGGCAAAATTATAATGATTAGAAGCCTAATGAGGGCAGTCATGTGATGGTCAGAGCGGCCATCCCATTGGCTGGGACTGTGTGGGGTGTTTCTAGGTTTGGGGGAGGAGAATTGGGCATTCTAGGTAGAAGCTGGAAAGTGACAGGTGTTCTGCTGTGTATTTTCAGCTAATTCCTGGGTGGCAGTATTTTTTCAGGTATTATAATTTCTCTTTCTTCATTTTATTTCCTTTCCCTTGATCCTAATGATCCTGTTTGTGTGTTGTTTTTTAAGTTCATTCTTGTTAAAATAAATCTTGTTCTGTTTTGAGGAAGGCTGCCGGTCTCCTTCCTTGCCCCAATATTGCTGCGAGCCGCTTAGCTAGCACTCCCCAATTAAAAATTGGTCCCCACACAGATGACCTGGGTTCAAATCACCCATCTGACATCTACTACAATTATGGAACTGGGAAAGCCATTTAATCTCAGGCCTCAGGTTCTTTTTCTGTGAAAAAGATTCTAAGGTCTGAGAGGGACATATGGATATGACCCTCTACTGAGATGGAAAGTGCCCCCCCTTCGGCCTAGTGATCTGATCTCAAAGTCTTAAAGCCCCTTAAAGCCCCCTATTTCTCTCTCTCTGTTTTTTCTCTAGAGAGAGGCAATAATGGGAAGCTACTATCCCCCTTTCTAAATATAGGCATATCAACTTAAAAATTGCTTCATAGGGTCTGCACTGAGACATTATGTAGATATGATAAATTGTTGCTGAAACATGAAATTTTGCAAAATAACCTATGACTGAACCCCTGAGGTTGGGGCACTCTGACCCAGGAGAGAGGGACTTATCACTGAACATCCCAGGAGAAAGATTTATTGCGGAACCCAATTACTGCATTTTTGCTCAAATTAGATATCTGTAAAAAGTATAAAAACTGCTTGATTCCTAATCCCGGTGTGTCACACCTCCTGGTTGTCCCAGTGAGTGTGGTACACCTTTCTTTCGAAAGAAATAAAATCAATGCTTTGGCCTCCTCTCTCCTCGAGTCTCTATTACAGGGGTCAGTGGGTGTACTTCCCATCCCACTCAGGTCCATTCCAGTTCTAGATAGCAATAGGTTGTAATATGCATCCTGAGAGAAATGGTCCACTGGTGAGGTCACATATGTAATTGTACATTATCATAGGATTATAGAATGGCTTTAAAGCTCAAAGAGATTCTTTTATAGATCATCTAAAAATAGCTAATCATAGCAATAATAGCTAGTATCTATATAGGGCTTTAAAGTTCACAAGGTCCTTTACAAATATTAGTGCATTTTTTCCTCACAATAACTTTGAAAATAGGTGATATTATTTCATCCATATTTTATAGATGAGGAAACTGAAGCAAACAGAAGTTAAGTGACTTGCCCAGGGTCACATAACTTGCAAGTATTTGAGTTCAGATTCAAACTCAAGTCTTTCTGACTCCAAGTGCAGCATTCTATCTTCTGCGACATTTAGCTGTCTCGATTTCTAATCTAATCTAATCTTATTTTATAGATGAAAAAACAACATTAAAAAAAGATAAAACAACTTTTAACATAAAGAGAGAGAGAGAGAGAGAGAGAGAGAGAGAGAGAGAGAGAGAGAGAGAGAGAGAGAGAGAGAGAGAGGCAGTGCCAGGTTTTAAACCCAATTAGTAATTTCTAATATTAAAACAATTGTTCAAGACAGCATAAGTAGGTGCCAGTTTTCCCTGTACCATATTAGTAAAAACCATACTATTAAGTAGATCATATTTTTGGCAAATTATATTTTCATCAACTGAACACAAACTAGGCATCAATTGAATGACATTCATTGTTCATTTTTCAGCTGTTTCTAATTCTTCGTGAGACCATATTGGGTTTTATTGGTAAAGATACTGGATTGGTTTGCTATTTCCTGCTCCAGCTCATTTTATATGCAAGGAAATTGAGAAAAACAGGGTTAAGTGACTTGCCTAGGGTCACACAGTAAGTAAATGTCTTGTTTTTGTTTTGTTTTGGGGGAGTTTTTTTGGGTTTTTTGATGGGGCAATGAGGGTTAAGTGACTTGCCCAAGGTCACACAGCTAGTTAAGAGTCAAGTGTCTGAGGCAGGATTTGAACTCAGGTCCTTCTGAATCCAAGGCTGGTGCTTTATCCACTGCACCACCTAGCTGCCCCCAGTAAATGTCTTAGGCCAGATTTGAACTAAGGAAGAAGTCTTCCTGACTCCAAGTCTGGCACTTTAACCATTGAGCCATCCAGCTCCCCATAACATAATCAATAATATAACTAATAACAAAAGAACAAAAGAATATACAAAAGCATTATAAGTATGTGGGTGACATAATGAAGACTCAAAGAGCATCAAACTTCTCTTGGGGTTTATTGAATATACCAACAAGGATACTCCATCCATGGGAGAGATAGTCCAAAGTGAATTTACACATGGTTTATATATGTTTAAACCACAGAGGAGTAAGGCTTTAGGCAAAAAGCAACTGAGAGTGAATATTGCAAGAGCTACCTGATTAGATGAGATACTGTGACCCAAGTGATCAAACTGGTTTCTGGAATTAGGAAAACGATGTAGTCTCCAAGAACAGATGATGTCATAATAGTATGTTCTTTTGAGGGGGTCATCAAAGTGGGGAGCATGGTAAGGAGGGCCTCTAACTTAAGTGGGCTAAAGCTTAACACAAGATGGGGAGAGTTGTGCTCAGTTCACCAAGATCAAGGGACGTATGCTCAGTTTGTGATCACAAGTACAAGCATAAACCCTTATAATTATAAGTTTTGGCTCAAAGGAATTCTATGACCCTGGGCAATTCACTTAATTTTTTGGAACTATAGTTAAATTATCTGTAAAAAGGATAATGGTAAACCATGGACTTCTGAAAGCTTAAATTGTCATATAAGTATGAGTTGTGATTTAAAATTATGTTCAAAGGGGTGGTAGGAAAATGGGACATAATTTTGTCCAACATCTCTCATTTTACAAATGAGAAAAATGAGGCATTATTCCAACCTTTTGTGAATTATTGATATCTGGATTCTGCCACCCAACATATTAATTAAACTTCCAATCTGCCAAACTGATATGGATGTTTTCTTTTTCTTCATTTAAGTCATTAAGAAATTACATGTGCATATATACATTTGTATAATGCAAATACAGTTATGTATATACATATATTACTATATATATTATAGGTACATGAGTGCACACACATACATATACACATATGTGCATATTACATATTTACATATGAATAAATGTATATGCATATATAAATGATTTAATATAGAGGTATATGTGTGTATATGTGTGTGTGGGTTACATATACATACATGACCATGCTTACACACATATATGCACACATGGGTATGTATATTTATACCTACATACATATGCCATATGTGTGTATAACAGACTCGCAGCACAACACAAGAGAATTCCTTTCCTCCATGTTGAATATAAGACACAAACTCCCTTATATAGTGTGCTATGAACTGGACACAAATGTACCCTATACTATTGTATGAGGGTCCCTAGTGCAGTATGCAGTGTCCAGATATCACATAAGCAATGCAAACTTAGTGTATCATAAATCAACACCCACTTGTGTGCCTTCTTAGAGTTTAGAAGGGCTTTGGGGTTGATATGGATAGCCTAAGTCTATTAAGAAACTGTCTAGGGTCATTACAACTGATGCCTTCTTAGCTCAATACATTTCCCTGTAGTAAATGGAAACGTTCAAAGGTACTCTGATTATTCTTTTCCAAAAGAGCAGTTGTGAATCTTAATCGAGAAATGTGGGCTGGATGACAAGAAATTTAGGTGGGTTCTTAGCTGTCTGATTGAACAACCATAAGCAGCAGAGGACCAATTAGCAGAATGAAGTCTCCCTAGAGGGAGGTCTCTAGGGGTATAATGCAATGTCCCTGACCTGTTCAACATTGTTGTTAATGAATTGGATAAATGCAGAGGTGACACATTAATTTAAATTATAAATACCACAGTCAATCAATACACATTCATTAAGTATCTACTGTATTAAGCACCAGACCTACAGTCATTAGAAAGACTGAAATTAGATTTTTAAAATATTATCAGGGCAGCTAGGTGGCACAGTGGATAGAGCACTGGCCCTGGAGTCAGGAGTACTGAGTTCAAATCCGGCCTGAGACACTTAACACTTACTAGCTGGTGACCCTGGGCAAGTCACTTAACCCCAATTGCCTCATTAAAAGAATAAATAAAAAAAATTTCAATATACTTATTGATTGCCATCATCCATTCAACTGTTCACTTTTAGACCTCTGGATAATTAGTTGGAAAAATAGAAAAACTGCTTTTTCTGTCATGGCTGCTTTATCCACTAACATTTGAGGAAAAAAAATTAGAATTTTGGCATCAAAAATGTAGAACTTGGGAATCTAGGTGGGCCAGTGGATAAAGCACCAGCCTGGATTGAGGAAGACCTGAGTTCAATCGGGCCTCAGACACTTGACATTTATTAGCTGTGTGACCCTGGGCAAGTCACTTAACCCTCACTGCCTTGCAAAAAAAAAACCCATTTTTTTAAATGGAAAACAGTGTGGTTTTCTATTTTTTTAAATGGAAAACCAGTGTGGTTTTCTATTTTTTTAAATGTAGGTATGCTATAGAATGTGTACATAAACACATTTTGGAAGTTCATGAAAAAATTTTGTGCCTGGAGAATTTAATTGATATTTTATGCCAGTTTCATGATGGTGTGCTTGTATGGGTTCTGGATAATGGATGATGCTGGTCACACTTTCCCAGTCACCTTTGGAGTGAATCAGGGCTGTGTGCTTACTCACATGTTTCAGCAATGTTGTCCGATGACTTTGACAAGGACAAAAATGATATCAAGGTCAATTACCTCAATGACAATAAATAATTTATTTGAGAAGACCTCCAAACCAAGAGTAAAGAAGAGAGAGAGAGTTTGTGCACACCTTATTTCTTTTCAGATGATTTCACACTCATGCAGTCTCTGAGGATGAGATGCACAGATTATGGATCAAATTCTCTGTTGCTTATGCTGATTTTGGCTTAAAAATTAACACTAGGGAAACCAAGGTTCTCTACTAGTCAGTATCATATAATCCATGGCAAATGGAGAAATTTTTAATGTTGTGGATAAATTCACTTATCTTGACAGGAAACTTTTCAGGGATGTGCACATAGATGATGACGTTTCTGCACCTATTGCCAGAGCTAGCTCAGACATTGGTAGGCTCAGAAAAAAAAAATGTGGGTTAGAAAGAGTATTAAACTGGCTGCCAAACTGAAGGTCTACAGAGCCATTGTTCTGTTAAGGGCTAAAATTCTAGCTAGTCTGTCTAAAATATCTAATGAGTGTTTACCAATAAATTATAAGCTTTAGCAAGAGTTAGGCTTTTAAGCATTTATTAAGGAGAATAAGAATTTGGTAAAGAGAGAGGCCTACATTCATCTATCTATTAAAGGGAGAGCACATTTCTAGCTCCACTCTCCACCAGCGTCCACAGGAAAGAGCCCCAGTCAGAACGCCAGGCTCCCTCCTTCTTCCTCCCACCAGCAAACGTCACTTCCTGATGCCAAGAAAAGACCCCCTGGTTTTGCCTCAAAGACCTTCACTTCATGAAGGAGTTTTTCTACAGTAAGTCTCCAGCAGGTGGCATCATTCCAATTGATACAGTGCTGACCTCACTGTTTTATGCTGTGAAACCTGGACGTTATACCAATATCATGACAGGAAACTGAAGTTGTTTTTTTCTATTTAGAATTTTATTTCTAAATTACATGTAAAAACAAATTTTGACATCATTTTTTAAAAAATTTGTGTTCCAACTTCTCTTCCTCCCTCCCTCCCCACTCCGCACCCCCAAGAACTCAAGCAATTTAATATTACTTTAGCCAGGTTGTGAAAGAAAACAGAAAAAAAAACCCAAAACTTCAGATTGAGGAACTATCAAAAAATATGCTTCAATTTGTTTCAGATACCATCAGTGCTTTCTTTGTAGCTGGATTGTAATTTTCATACGGCCTTCAGAGTTATTTTGGATCATTGCATTGCTGAAAATAACCACGTCCTTCACACAGATCATCTTACACTATTGCTGTTATTTTGTATACAGTACATTTCACTCTGCTTCAGTTCATATAGGTCTTTCCAGGTTTTTTGATAGCATCCTGTTAATCAAACTTTTATATAGTACCTTAACATGACAAGAATTTTCTTCAACAATAGCCCAGCAAAGTAAGTACCCATACATTTTGCCATTATAATCAATCATCAAAACTGTTTCCCTCCATCCTATTCCCTTCCCATGATATTTACTCTATTTTCTTTTCTTTGTTTCTTTTGTTTGCACATGGCATGAGGGTTTTAAGTGACCTGCCTAGAGTCACACAACTAAGAAGTGTCAAGTGTCGACTGTCCCCTCCCTGCTATGCCCTCCCTTCCTCTCACCCTTCCCCTCCTTATCCCTTTCCCTCCTACTTTCCTGCAGGGTTAGCCATATATACTCTACCCAATTGGGTGTGTATGTTATTCCTTTCTTGAGTCAGCTCTGATGAGATTAAGGTCTTTGAGCTAATTCTGATGTGTGTAAGGCTCTTCATTTCCCCATACCTCCCCCATTTCTCTCCTCACTCCATAAATTCTTTCTGCTTCTTTCAGGTGAGATTTCACCCATTCTCCCACTCATCTATCCCCTCCCCCAGTGTATTCCCTCTCCCCCCTCAATTTTGCTGCAAAGATGTCATCATGGGGAACCTAGGTGACACAGTGGACAAAGCACCTGCCCTGGACCCAGGAGGACCTGAGACCAATCCAACCTCAGATGTAAGATACTCATCAAACCCGACCCCCGCCCCCCCCCTTCGAAAAAAAAGAGGAAACAAAAAACATAAATGCTTTACACTTATCCATCCCTTCAAATCAATTCCCACCTGTGCCCTCTGTCTAAATTTATTCCTATTCATCTGCCATAATACTCAGAAGGTTCTTATGATTTAGATACATCATTCTTCCCATGTAGTAATGTAAACAGTTTAACCTTTTAACATCTCTCATGATTTCTTTTTCCTGTTATCTTTTTATGCTTCTCTAGGGTTTGTATTGAAAGTCAAATTTTCTATTCAGTTCAGGTCTTTTCATCATGAATACCTGAAATTCCTCTTTTTCATTGAAGTCCCATTTTTCCCCTGAAAGATTATCCACAGTTTGGCTGGATAGGTGATTTTTGGTTGTAAACCCAATTCCTTTCCCCTCTGGATTATCATATTCCAAGCCCTCCATTCTGTTAATGTACAAAATGCTAGATCCTGTGCATATACTTACTGTGGCTCACAGTATTTTAATTTCTTCTTTCTGGCTGTTTGCAATATTTTCTTCTTGACCTGGGAGCTCTAGAATTTGGCTATAATATTCATAGAAGTTTTCATTTGGGATCGTTTTTAGGAGGTGACTGGAGGATTCTTTCAATTTCTATTTTACCTCTCTGCTTTCTAGAATATCAGGGCAATTTTCCCTGACAATTTCTTGCAAGATGATGTCTAAGCTCTTTCCTTGATCATGGTTTCAGGTATTTGAATAATTTTAAAATTATCTCTCCCTGGCTCTATTTCTAGGTCAGAAGTTTTTCAAGAAGATATTTCACATTGCCCTCTATTTTATATTCATTTGGATTTGCTTTATTTTGTCTTGTTTTCTCATAAAGTCACTAGCTTCCATCTTGTTCAATCCTAATTCTTAGGCAAATTATTTTTGTCAAGAGCGTTTGTATCTCCTTTTCCATTTGGAATTTTCAAGCTGTTGACTTTTTTCTCATGTATTTCCTGAATAAACCTCATTTCTCTTTCCATTTTTTTCCTCTACCTCTCTAACTTTAAATCTTCAAAGTCCATTTTTGAGTACCCGTATTGCCTGGGACCAATTCATATTTTTATTGGAAGCTTTGGATGTAGGGACCCCTGAGGTTGCTACCCTCTTCTGAGGGTGCACCACAATCTTCCTTGTCACTAAAAACGTTTCTATGATTTGCAACTTTCTTTGCCTGCTCATCCTGCCCATCTTTCACTTGACTTTTAACTCCTTCTTAGTGCGGGGTCCTGCTTCCAGGATATACTGTCCCAAGCTTCAAGGAGTCCCAGGTGTTTATAATTTAATGAGGGATTTCTTCTCTCACTGTTCAAGGTTTCTTCCTGGTTCCCTGATGGGGTAGGATATCAAATCTCCCTTAGCTCCTGCATAAACCCCCTGTAGACTCCCCCCAGCCAGCATTCAGCCCTCTCATCAGGACTGTGAGCTTAGTTTCAGAAGACACCTGCACTACAGCTGATTTGAAGGCTTGGGGGTAAGTTTCTCTCGTGTTGGCGATCTCAGGCTGGGACTCTACTTCCAGCCCAGCTCCCTCTTCTGCCAAACTTCCAAGGTGTCTTTGGCTTGAAAATAATCTCAGCCCTCTTTTTGTGGGTTCTGCTGCTCAGGAGTTGTTTTCTGGTAATTGGAGTTTTTTTGGAGTGATTGTGTCAGGAAGTCTGAGCCATTTACTGCCTTTCCCTCAACCATCTTGGCTCCTCCCCCTCAGTATTAAGTTTAAGGATGTTAGGATAATGAGGTCATGGAATTTAGGACATTTAAGGATAAGCTAAAGGAAATTAGAGCAGAGATTTAGGGGAGAGGAAGACAGGCTAGCGAACTTCAAGTATTTGAAGGACTTTCAATATAAAGAAGGAAGAATCAGTATTGTTCAATTTGCACCAGAGGTAAAAGAAGGAACAATGGAAGTTGAAAAGAAACAAATTTTGGTTTGATTTCAAGAAAAATTTCCTTTAATATAGAGCTGTCCTTAAAATCAATGAGTAAGGTCAAGATGTGGGAAGTTCCCACTCTTGGATATTTCCAGAGGCTAGAAATGACTTGTGATGTGTCTCAGAGAGTAGTAGAAATTCTTTTGTTTTGTGAATTGGACAAGGTCACTGATGAATACCCATCAACCTCTCAAAAACTGGAATTCTTTGTATGGCCACTATGAAAAAAATCAATAGGGATATATGAAAAAGAGAATCAAGGGGGATGAAAGAAGAAAAAGCATAGAGATGTAAAGGTACTTTAGGGAATGCCAGAATATGAACAATGAAAGAATAAAGTGGAAGATAGAAGAATGAGGTAAAAAGTGGGGAGTTGGCAAGTACCCCTAACAACTATGTGTGATGCTTATGTTCCATAGGAGAGCCTGTATTAGTAATTCCATACACTTATTCTAGTCTTACTCTGCTGTCATCTAGATATATCTCTCTATACTTTATGGGAGATAATCAGTAACATCCTGGAACAGGATATGTTAAAAAAAATAGAACTGTTTCTTACATGGTAAATACCTGCAGGGAAAATATTCTTTTGCCCCTCCCTAAGTACATACATTATACAAAGCATAGTGTAGAGAAGTAGGCAACATAAAGTGTTAGCTAATCTTTTTGGAGTACTTTTAATCTTGCAAAACACTCCATAGCTCAGATAATCCTCAAAGCTCTTTCAGACCTTACTACTCCCATTGATAGTCAGGGAAATAGATATGACTTGCCTATTGTTGCAGGAATAACATGTCAAAGGCAACATTTCACTGTAGACTTATTCCCAAATTCTCTCCATTTTCACTGGCTGTCTTCCATGCTTATAATGCACTCCCTCCTCATGTCCTCTTCCTGGCTTCATTCCAAGTCTCAGTTAAAACCCCACCTTCTGCAAGAGGCTTTCCTGGTCCTATTTATTTTTAAGTGTGTTCCCCTCTGGGAATATGCCTCAATTTACCTTGTACATACTTTGTTTGTACATAGTTGTTTGCATATTGTCTTGCCTATTAGACTATGGGTTCCTTGAGAGCAAGTACTATTTGTTATTTTGTCTTCTTTGTAACCCCAGCACTTAGTACCATGTTTGGTATATAAACGCTTAATGAATGCTATTTAACTGACCAACTTTGAAGCTACTATTATTTTCACTAAACTACCAGGTTTCTCTGAGAGCAGAAATAAAACACCAGTATTTACATACACACACTTATACACATACATATATACGTAGGCATACACATACACACACACACACACAAACACACACACATATATACACATACACAAATATATACATGCATATATACATATATACACACATATATATGCATACACACGTTTATAGTACCTGACCTTAAAAACCTCTCTTATATGAGGCAAACATGTTGCCTCTGTATGAAGGCCAAAGAAATATTTCTTGGACTGATGCTGCTCTCCAGCAAAGGAAGCTTCTGATCACATCTAATTTGACTAAAACTGTATAAACCCACTGGGTTGCCTGCAGATTTATTGTCAAAACAAATGCTCAGATCAAGAATTAATTAAAACAATTCAATTATTAAGATGATTAAAAAATGGGGCTGTGAAAGTCTATTTCCCTTATTTTAGTCACCTTTAAATCCAAACTTAATTTACATCTGTGATCTAAGCTAGTACTTGACACTTGGTTATTATGACTTCTGGGAGAAAGGTACTAAGAGACAGCATGGTGCTGTAGAAGGATTTTAGAGCCAGGGGGAACTCCCCTCAAATTTTGTCATTTCTAACTACCATGTGATCTTGGGGTTAGAGGAGGACTTCTTAACTTTTACTTGTAACCCCTCTTCACTTGAGAAATTTTTACATGACCCCAGGTATATAGGTATATAAAATAGGCATGCATAACCTTTTACTGTTGCCAAATTTAACGACCCCCACAATCAATTAATTACATGACCCCATTTGGGGTTGTGACCACGGTTTAAGAAGCTTTGGGCTAGAGGTCTTAACCTGACATCAATGAAATGTTTTAAAGTTGTTTATCACAATATAATTTGTTTCCTTCAGAATATTATATATCTTATTTTATGCATTTAAGAACATTATTTGAAACTAGATCAACAGGCTCTGCCAGATTGGCCAATGGATCTCTCAGGGTGAGCAAACCACGGGAGGCAGCCCTTTTTTGTTACTCTTCTAAAAATGGTTTTTACATTTTAAAGTTTTTTTTTCTTTAAAAAAGTAAAAAACCCTTCTTAGCTCAGGGCCATACAAAATCTAGCTATGGCCTGAATTTGGCCCTTATCTGTTATAGCCCCCAAAAGGTAAAGAAGTCCTGATTCATAGGGCAGCTAGGTGGAGTAGTGGATGAAGCGCCAGGCCCTGATTCAGGAGGACCTGAGTTCAAATCCAGCAATCAGATGCTTGACACTTACTAGCTGTGTGACCCTGGGCAAGTCACTTAACCTCATTGCCTTGCAAAAAAAAAAAAAAGAAAGAAAAAAAAAGAAAAAAAAAAGAAGTCCTGATTCATCAGAATCTTTTTCAGAATCAAAATGTATAATTTTACCAATTGTATGATTAAAATCATCTGAATAATTCAAACTATATTAATAAGTCAAACAATTTTTTCCCTTTTGTGTTGTCCCATCTTGGAGGACCAAAATGAAATCACTATGTTAGAGTCAAGTTGCAGAGAGTATGATGTGGCTAATTATTAATTGAATACATGGTGGGGGAGGAAGGACAGTATTTAATTCCCTCACAGCTAAGGGTAAATTATTTATTCCTAGTTATTCAAGAACTTCAGTGATTATTCTAGCTGGCATATATCACTTACAGAGGGAAATAAAATGTAGCCCTGTCTAAAAGAAGAGAAGGATGTCACTTTTATAGCAAATAGCCGTGGCTAGAGGTGAGTGAAGGGAAGGAATCAAAAGACTGAATAGGAGCAGAAGTGGAAAGTATAGAAGACTGCATTTTAGAAGAAAGTGATGTCCAATGATAGAATAGGATAATGCTAAAAGACTTTGCCCAAGATGCATTTGTTAAACAACCAGTATGGACCTGGTATTGGTCCTTTTTTTGTGAGCAATTGGGATTAAGTGACTTGCCCATGGTCACACAGCTAGTAATTGTTGAGTGTCTGAGGCTAGTTTTGAACTCAGGTCCTTCTGAATCCAGGCTGGTGCTCTATCCACTGTACCACCTAGCTGCCCCAGTATTGATCCTTAATAAAGCTACTGCATATAGGAATATGATAGTGGTTTTGCCCCTAGCTTTCCTATAAAAAAAATCCAGATTTTGTTTTACTATCCCTTTCAACTACATAATTCATCCAAAATCCTATCCAAAAATTATTGGTCATTAGCACCCTAGTCTTCGAACTATAACCCAGATAGATTGAGAGAGCTGGTGACATAGTGGGTGCAACTCTGGGCTTAGATTCAGGAAGACCTGAATTTAACTTATGCCTTAGATATCTACTATATGTCTGACCCTGGGCAAGTCACTGTTTTCTTCAGTTTCTTCATCTGTAAATGGGATGATATAGCACTTGCCTCAAAGGGGTGTTTTGAGGATCAAATGAGATAATTCTTATAAAAAGTGTTTAGCATGGTCCCTGGCACATAATTAGACAAAAAAATTGCCTCTTCCCTTCTCCTCTCATTAGATAGGGAAATGAGGCCCTGGTTCTACATAGAGCTCCTTATTGGCAACAGAAAATTGTTCCTCAATAGGATCAAGGTCAATGTTTCTTTTCTGTTGTCTGAATGTTTCCTTTTAGCAGCAAAATAAACTCTTGAACCAATTAAAGGGTTGGTAGCAATTCTTCATTGTATTGGACAATCTCTTAGCAAGATTCCCAACAATCACTATGAACAATAAAGAGTAGTCATAGTAAGATGGAAAAGAAAACCGCATTTGAGGTTCAGCAATTTATATTCTAGTCTTGATTCTTCTGTGGACTGGTTGACTTTGGACGAACCATTCAACCTCTCAATTAAATTCTACAAACATTTATAAAACACTTAAGGTGTGTAAGACACTGTCCAAGGTCCTAGAGATATGAAACAAAAAATTAAGAGTCCCTACTTTTCCCCTTTAGTTCTATTGGGAGCCACAACATATACACAAAAACATACACATTTTAAAATTTATGATGTGATAGTAAACTTTACATGAATGTGCACATATTAGTCGGGTCTTGGGGGCAGCTAGGTGGCGCAGTGGATAAAAGCACTGGCCTTGAATTCATTCAGGAGTACCTGAGTTCAAATCTGGTCTCAGGACACTTGACACTAGCTGTGTGGCCTGGGCAAAGCACTTAACCCTCATAGCCCTGTAAAAAAATAAAAAATAAAAATATAGTTGGGTCTTGAGACAAACTAGAGACATATTAAAACAACTAGTTTAGTAACTGGGAGGAAAAGAAAAATGGCCACTAAACTGTGCTGTGAGAAAACAGGAATTCTATCAGGCAGAAGTGAGAAGGGAGTATATTACAGTTTCTTCATATATTAAATGGAGTCATGGACATCTATCATGTCTATGTCACAGACTTTTCTGAGGTTTTGATCTTTCATGAAGAAAACACTTTGGAAATTACAACAAATTCTACATGTGTGATATGATAGAAAGTGTCTCTGAGATCAGAGAACCTGACTTCAGATCCTGTCTTTCACATTTACTGTATGTGTGATCTATGGTGAGTCATTTATTCTTTCTGGGCCTCAGTTTCATCATCGGTGAAATGTATGTGTTGAACGTAGATGACTTCTGAAGTCCTTTTGAGCTTTAGATTTATGATGCTATCCATATCATGTTGTTTTAATATGTTCTCTAGTTGTCTTGAGACCCAACTAATATGTGCACATTCATGTAAAAACATGTATTAGCCATTTTTAAATATATGGCTTCTTCTGTTGCCTTACGTATCTTTTGCTGCACCCAACAGGTAATGGAGATGTTGTAAACAATATTAGGTAATTGGAGCTTTTCATGTTATTAGCACTGAAGTCTGTTAAGCGACACATTTATTGGTGGAGCTGCCATGGCACCCACAATTAAGGGGGAACATGAGAAATCAGGAGAGTGTTCCTTAGTAATTTGTTGCAGGTCAATTTAATTGTCCTGTGGCAACTTAGTCCTCTAGCAAACTCAATAAATCGTTCAGTTAGAGTAAATGCTATGATGAGTATTAAAGATAGGAAAATGAAATCATCCCTGTTAGGATGTAGAACTACTTGTGGCCAAATGATAAAGTTATTATGCTTTGCCTTCATTGAAATTATCATTTAAAAAGCTCAAAGGGCAAATATGTGTATGCCCATCATCATATAGTAAGTTCTGTTATCTAGCAAGGTAACAGAAAATGTCATTAATCAATTATTCTGTTTAATGGAAAGTTATTCTATATGCCAATCATTGACCAATTTAGTAAGTACTTCTTGGAAGACTAGTAAGTGCTGAGGGGTACATAGTGTCATGTCAGGGATGAGACAAAGTTCAGTTCCTTGAATTAGGTTTGTATTTAGTAGACCCTTGATCAGTACTGAATAGAAATGAATTCTTCCTGATATCAAAACTAAAAGGCAATAAATGTATAATTGTGTATCTAAGTGTGTAGCATATATGATAAATCCTATAGGATTTCAGAGAAGAGAGAGATTACAATAGACTAGAAAATTCAGGGAATGCTGATGGTGATGAGCTGAGAAAAACTCTTCTTTTAAAATTGTATCCAGATGGGGGCAGCTAGGTGGCACAATGGATAAAGCACTGGCCCTGGATTCAGGTAGACCTGAGTTCAAATCCGGCCTCAAACACACTTGATACTTACTAGCTGTGTGACCCTGGGCAAGTCACTTAACTCTCACTGCCCAGCCAAAACAAAATTGCATCCAGAGAAAAATTATCAGCCGTATTAAAAAAAAAAAAAAATCAATCAATCCTTTAGTCACAGTGCACTCTCCCTTGGGCTTATCCTTCTATTTTTCCTAAATCCTCTGGTCTTCCTCCCCTTTCCTCTTTTAATCATTTTAACTCCACCTCACCATCCCTTTCCTGATAATTGAATCTCAGGCCAAGGAACTGAGAGGGTCTATGTTGGTTCTTTGTGAAATTTGAAGGATTTCTGAGGGAGAGATGATGTAGGGAGGAACTAGGAGATCAGAATGAGGCTGACAACCTTGAGGAGTCTCATATGGAACACCTTGGAAACAGACTGGATGAATTAATTTGTTTATATAGGATCCCCCTGCTGAAAGTATTTGTGCACAAGCCTGATAACCTGAGTGTGATTAGTTGAGAACCAGAAATATGGGTTGCCAGAAGTCAAATTGCCTTGAATCGTGACTATCAGTATATGAAAATCCAGATATATACCACATTACAGCAAATTAGGGAATAGTTATTCACTTTAGAAAAGAATTCCTTACTTAGGAAAGAATTCAGAATTGCTTCTTTTACATAACCAGCTCAATAGTGCATTGAAAACATGATTTGCTTTACAAAAGTACAATATTTGCTCAGCTTTTCAAGAGAGCATCTGTTGTATCTAGAATGACTCACCCATAATGCTTCTGTCTGATATGCTATAGAAAAAACACACCATTAAACCATGGAAAATTGATGTATTATGCCATGTGGTTTATTCTTCATCTACAGGTTTCAGTACGTATTTGTCCTTTCACTTGGTTTTGTTTTAATTTGGATTTGTGTATCATTAGTTTATTTATTACCAATATATAAACTACATAATAAGAAAATAGGCCCTCAACACATTTTTTTTTGGTGAGGCAATAGGGGTTAAGTGACTTGCCCAGGTTTACACAGCTAGTACGTGTCAAGTGTCTGAGGTCTGGATTTTAACTCAGGTCCTTCTGAATCCATGGTTGGTGCTTTATCCACTGCACCACCTAGCTGCCCCTACAGTTTGATCCTTAATATTAAGTTCATGTATCTATTTAGAATGAATATCAAATATAATGGAAGGTATTTGTCTAAGCTTCATTACTTTACAGGTTCCTAGCAGTTTTTGTTTTTTTTAATCAAATAAGTGGTTCTTTCCTAAGTTATACATACCTACACATACATCCATACACAACACACACACCATGTACAAACACTGAGTTGGGAGAGTAGATTAGGACTGTAATACCCAGGTAACTGGACCAAAATTTTGTAAACAAGCACGGATTATTAAGTTTGCCAACAAGGTTGGTTCTTCCATTTGAATAGAATCACACTATTTCGGGAGTGAAACCATGTTTTTAATAGGACCTAAGAAGACTAAAAACTGTATTAATTGTGGTCATCATATTCCAGTGTTTTTACTCTTAAAATCAATATATGTTCATCCTTCCTTGTGTATATTTTTGAGCATCTACTTTGCTTTACTGAAGTTCCACTTAAAATTATTAATTTCTTTATTAATTTGTGGTATTAAAAACAAGCGTTTCCACAACACAGTATAGTATAAAAAGGTGATTGCCAGGAAACTGCAAATTTATTATGTACAACTTATATTATAAAGTTATCAAGAAATCTCTTTTTTTTTTTCTTCCCCTCCCAACCACTCTAGATGTGGCTACAATTAGACATACATATGTGTGTATATGTATACAAATAGATGTGTGTGTGTTTAAAATCATTCATACATGCTTCTATGTATCAGTTTCTTTCCCTGGATACAGATAACATCTTCCTTCAGATGTCCTTTGTAGTTGATTTGGCTATTTATAATAGTCAAAATGACTTATTCATTCAAAGTTGTTCTTACAACAATATTATTGTTACTGTATACAATATTCTCTTGGTTCTGCTCATTTTATTCTTCATTATCTTTTGTAAATATATCCATGTTTTCCTAAGATCATAGACCTCATCATTTATTATAACATAGTAGTATTCCATCACAATCATACTGAATCATATGGAAGTTCATTTTTAAGTAGTCAGTGTTTCTGGTGTTTCTTGTAGATTTGGGGCAGCATTTGCAAACAAAATATAATACAGCAAACAAAATAGTCAGCATATGATGTGTTTTCTATAAATCTTGATTCCAATTTTCTAATCAAGAGAAGTAAACCACTTATATATGATAATGACTAATAGTTTTGGAGCAGCAGCATTTCATTTCTTCTATAAATGCTGATCTTGTACACTTCTTCAAATCTGAATCCATTGTCAGAAACTTGGAGTGCTATTAGACTGAGAGAGGTTAAACTGCTGCATCCCAGATGCAGGTGCCCAAGACATCTCTTTATCAGTGAGAGAAAATAACCTAAGGGCTAATACTAGTCATTTTGAAAGTCAAGAAAAATTGGGGGGAGTTATGGAAATAGCACTAGTAATTATGATGAAAGTGGTCTGGTGTAATGCTATAGTTTAGTTTAGTCAATGGAAGAATGTTCAAGAGTGACTTCCAACACACTATTAAGAGAATCACCCATATTAATGGGTAAGTAAGAAAGCTGAACCAGTGCATATCATGGCTAGTGAAAGGTGAAAAGTTTTGGCTATGTATTCTGAGCAGGTATAGAAAAGATGGTGTTAAGAAATAACTTGGGACCTGCTTGTTAATGTTCAGATGCAATAATAGATAGAGTATTAGAATTGGAAGCAAGAAGACTTGTGTGACTTAACCTTTGTGCTTCTTAGTTTCCTCATCTATAAAGTGGGGACAATGATAGCAATGATAACAATGATAACTTACCTTCTTGAGCTGTCATGAGAAAAAGTTGGATATTTATAAAGTTCTTTATGTATTACAGAAATGCGAGCTACTATTCTTGTTACTACTAATAACAAATAGAATATTATAAAGACCTGAGTATTTATCTAGTCTAACCCCCTAAAATACCCTTCACATGACCTATTGTCAAATAGAATATCTCCAATGCCAAACCAGAACCATGAGTTTGAATACCTTCTGATCCACAATGATTAAAAGTATGGGCAAGACACTGTATTTGGAAGAGGCTGCAAAGACATAAAAGAAATAGTCACTATTCTCAACAAATTTATATCCTATTAGCTGTATATGACACAGACATTGAAAAGAGAATAGAAGATAATTTTAAATAAAAAAAAAAAGATGCAAAGAAGTAATACATGAACCCAGCCTTGAAGGAGAATCAGGAATGGAAGTTATTCCTGACATGGGGTATGACTTGTCCATATGAACAGAAGAGATGGATTACTGAGTTCAAGGAACTTGAGTCAACTTCATAAAAGATAATAAAGTAAAATAAGCTAGAAAGGTAGGGTGGAAGCATTTTGCTGAGGGTAATATGTACTAGGCTAAGGATACTGCCTTTGATATTAGTGGCAAGAGGAAAATACAAATGGATCTAGTTTTATTTTAGAGAAGAGGTTGTGTTGCAAAAAATTCTGTAGCAGCATTAGATAAAGAAAAACCAAAATCTCCAAGTCATATAAAATAGATTTATGGAGAAGCCATCTGTCTTATAATAAAGCCAGTATTTAGGTCTAGGACACAAAGACCCCGAGCTTCAGGATCCACAGGTATTTATACACAATAACTCCTCCCACTATTTAAACACACCCTGAGTGGTACATGTACAATAAATTTTGAAGTAAAGAGCATGAAACCATCAGTCTTTCATCGTCCAAGCAGACAATCCATTGGATTTCATTTTTCCACCCAAGACAATGCCAGTTTGGTTGCTTGCTGATGCCTCCTTGGTTCCTGGCCACTAAGGTGAAATTAAAAGCCACTGTGAAGATGATTGCAAGCCAAATAGATGAATTTCAGTTAGTTGGTTTCTAGACCTGATGGCCCTATAGCATTTGAATTTGCTCTACTAGTATCTGTCTTACTTCCTTCATTATTATTAGCTTAAGCTACTGAAGAATACCTAAACATGTGAAATCAGAGTTTGTGGTCCATATGCTGATTATAACCATAGTGAAATCACTTGTATCTAAGGGTGGGGAAAATATCACTCATAGTTTCCAGTGTTGGGGCAGGTACACAGGCCTGGAATATCATGGCAATAGTATACCATGATGAATAGTCCCTTAAGGAAGTTGAATTATGTTAGATTTCCCTGACTGTCTTGCAGAATGTTCAATAGTACTCTTATTTCCACCAGGTCAAATAACTTTTTTTTTTTTTAGTGAGGCAAATGGGGTTAAGTGACTTGCCCAAGGTCACACAGCTAGTAAGTGTTAAGTGTCTGAGGCCGGATTTGAACTCAGGTACTCCGGACTTCAGGGCCAGTGCTTTATCCACTGCGCCACCTAGCCACCCTGGTCAAATAACTTTTAAAAATTCATAAACACATAAGGCACATATGGGTACTTGTCATTCTTTCTAATTTGCTTGAATATATACATACATATGTATAAATCTATCTATTTATCTATACATATAATCTATATTCATATGTATTCACACACATATAGGTTTGATCTGATATGTCCATAGGTGAGAATATATAAGGTAATTTTAAATTAAAAAAGAAAGATTCACAGAGTTGACACAAGATAGGTCCCTGCCTATATCTTTATATTTACATACATGTATGTGTACATCTGTCCTTCTGTCTATCTATCTATGCATAAATATGGAGTCAAGCAACTTCAAGCTAATTATAAAGAATAACAAATGCCCATATGGGCATTCTATGTTTATGAATTTTTTAAAGTTATTTGACCTGGTGAAATAAGTCCTCCTGAACACTGCATAATGGTGGGGAAAATATACACATACATACACACATATGTACATACACATGTACATGTACATATAATCTCTCTTTGAGAGAGTCTAGATCATAGACAAAAGGGCATTTAGAGAATTCCTTCTCATTCACTCCATCATTTTTGTAACACCTGAATGGCAGGGAATGTGACTTAGGGTGAATAGTTTCAAAGTTGGGGATCATCCCTTTCTTTGCTTTCTTATCAACTATTCATTCTATAATTGATTTCATTTTTAAAATTAAGAAAAAGAGTAAAGTATGTGTGCATATGAAATGGAGTTGGGAAGAGAACAAAGACTATTATGCTGTGTTCATCTTAGATTGTGAAGATTTTATATGTGGCAGTCAAGGTTAGTTAGACATGAACATAAAAAAAAGGAGTTTAAGTCAATCCATATGCCTGTCATCTCCTAATCTAGCCAAGGTTATTGTCCTTTAAGCATATCTCTTGAATAGAAGAAGAAAATACAATTTTTTTTTGTCAAGGCTATGGGAATAGATCTGATTTCATTTGATTTTAGAAATCATTATAGTTTCTCACCCAAACAGTAAACAAGAGACAAAAGAAGAGTGGGGAAAAATGTTTTCACACAGTTTTAGTTTAAACTGTATCCAGAGGAGCTAAAAGAACAGACTTTCCAACAAATCCTGTAATGTAGTTACTGTTGCATATTTTGTAAAACTAGGTGATAACTAAGTATTGGAATCACTTAAGTTAGCAATCCTGAATGATTTATCTAGTGGGAATATCTGTGAAACATCAGGAAAAAGCTAACATGGAGAAAATAGCAAGTTAGAAATGCCTGAAATCTGTGGCTCACTGAAACTCATACTCTTAAAGTAATGTAGGTCTCTAAGAGAATAATAGAAAACATGGTTACTAAGGGGAATATTAAGAAAAGAATAGCTCCTAGTGAATATATAACTTTGTTTTTTATATATTGCTTTGAAAGTTATTCTGGAGTTGGGTTTTTATATTTTAAAAGTTTTGAAAATATGTGAAATTAATGTGAACCTTGATTTAAGGTTTTTTATTAAGACCCAAATATGAAAGGAATCCCTGAGGGTGAGGTGGGGCATGGCGTTTCTTTGTTCACCCTTGTTTTCTACCAATGGATTCACAGAGCTACACTTGTCCACAGAAGTGTGCAGCTATGAACAAGTAGTCCCAGTATTCCTAAGGAAGAGGATCACAAATGGGAACTCTGGTTAATTTAGGGTGACTAAGCCTAGTTCTTTGGATATTAGCAGGAAAAGAACATGCTGGCAGTAAGTATGAAGTAATGCATTCATCACACTTTTTTTTTTTTTTTTTTTTAGTAAGGCAATTGGGGTTAAGTGACTTGCCCAGGGTCACACAGCTAGTAAGTGTCTGAGGCCGGATTTGAACTCAGGTACTCCTGAATCCAGGGCCGGTGCTCTATCCACTGTGCCATCTAGCTGCCCCATTCATCACACTTTAATAAGGCACAAAGAATAAAGATGCAGGATGGAATCAAGATGGCAGAGAAAGGCAGTAACAACTTTTTGGAGCTCCCCACACGATCACTCTAAATACCTCCAAATAATGCCATAAGACAAATTCTGGAGCATCAGAATCCACAAAAGGATGGGGTGGGATTATTTTCCAGAAAAGACACCTTAGAAGGTCTGCAGGAGAGGTCTGTTTTCCCAGGATGAGAATGGAGCCCAGACCTGGGACAGGCCAACACAGATCTAGCTCCAGGCTGACGGTACCAGAGAAAGAACTCTCCAGAGCCTCTGAACCAGCTACAGCTGGTGGCTACTTCTGGAGCTCAGCTCCTGGTCTGTTGAGAATGTTAAGCAGTTGGCTGGGGTAGGTGGAACTCTGTTGTTTCTTCTGTGCTCAGAAACTGGAAGCAGTCTTGAGTGGCAGGTACAGGTGGGGGAGGATCACAGGTATTCCTGGAGTATGCAACCATAGTGAAACAGAATTTTGTTTGGGGGTTAAAGAGCAAGCAGGCATGGGGTTATTTATAAACCAGAACATAGGCCAGGTGAGTAGAGAACCTGCCTCTCTTTATATTGTACTATGTTGGACCCCCCAGAGCTTGGAATGGTATGTCCTGGGAACAATGACCCACTTTAAGAAGGAGTTAAATGTCAATAAATAGGCTAATAAAATTAACAGACAGAAAAAAATGTGGACCATTTAAAGTTGCTTTGGTGACAAGGAAGATCAAAATACACCCTCAGAAGAAGATAATAAAATCAAAGCTCCTATATACAAAGCTTCCAAGAAAAATATGAATTGGTCTCAGGCCATAGAAACACTCAAAATGGTCTTTGAAGATAAAGTAAGAGAGGTAGAGGAAAAAATGGAAAGAGAAATGAGGGCGATGCAGGAAAGCCATGAAAAAAAGTCAACAGCTTGAAAAGCAAAATGGAACAGGAGATACAAAAGCTCTCTGAAAAAACTAATTGTTTAAGAATTAGGATTGAACAAATAAAAGATAATGACTTTATGAGAAATCAAGAAACAATAAAGCAAGTCCAAATGAATGAAAAAATAGAGGGCAATATGAAATATTTCCTTGGAAAAACAGCTGGCCTAGAAAATAGATACAGGAGAGAAAATTTGCAAATTATTAGACTACCTGAAAACAATGATAAAAAAAGGGCTTAGATATCATCTTCCAAGATATTGTGAGGGAAAATTGCACTGTTTTTATAGAAGAAGAAGGTAAAATAGAAATTCAAAGAATCCATCAATCACCTCCTGAAAGAGATCCCAAAAAGAATACTTCCAGGAATATTATAGCTAAATTCCAGAGGAAAAAGTATTGCAAGCAATCAGAAAGAAACAATTCAAGGACAGTGGAGCCATAGTCAAGATTACACAAAATCTAACAGCTTCAACATTAAAGGACTGGAGGGCATGGGATATGATATCGTGGAGGGCAAAGGAACTGGGATTACAATCAAGAATCACCTACCCAGCAAAACTGAGTATAATTTTTTTTTTGCAGGCAATGGGGGTTAAGTGACTTGCCCAGGGTCACACAGCTAGTAAGTGTCAAGTGTCTAAGGCTGGATTTGAACTCAAGTACTCCTGAATCCAGGGCCGGTGCTTTAACCACTGCGCCATCTAGCTGCCCCAAAACTGAGTATAATTTTAAAAAGGAAATCATGAGGGATGTTAAAACCTTAAATTGTTTACATTCCTACATGGGAAAATGATACATCTAACTCATAAGTACTTTCTCAGTATTAGGGAAGCTGAAAGGAATAAATTTAGACATAGGGAACAGGTGTGAATTGAATATGAAGGGGTGATATCTGTAAAGCATTTATTTTTTGTTTATCTTTTTGTGTGTGTGTGTGTGGGGGGTGGTCAAGGTTGGGTGGCTTGCTCAGGTTCTCACAGCTGGTGAGTGTCTTATGTCTGAGGCTAGATTTGGGCTCAGTTCCCCTGGGTCCAGGGTGGGTGCTTTGTCCACTATGTCACATAGCTGCCCCATGATAACATCTTTAAAATAAAATTAAGGGGTGAGAGGATTGCACTGGGAGAAAGGGAAAGGGTGAGATGGAATGGGATAAAGTATGTCACATCAAAGAAACAAGAAAAAACTTATGGAGTAGAGGGTGTGAGATTTAAAATTGGATATAACAGCATTAAACTCCCCTTTGAACTTTTTCCCTTATATATCTCCCAGACCAGTAAGAAAAAGAGGCCTCTGAGCTTTAATCAGTGAGGGATTAGCCTTTATTGTTTAGACAACGAACAGGTGATACCGATTAGGGAAATAGGAAAGTAGAAATAGTCTTAGATCTAAGCTTAGTCTATATTCTTTCATAAACCTCACCAAATCCCAAAATTGCCTGCCAGGCTGAGAACCAGAGCCAATCACCAGAATGTGCTGTCACTGCTAAACTGAGAAGCCAGAGTGTGTGAGACCGAGAGTGAACTTTCGTTCTACCCTCGGTTTTAAGTTGGCATCCTGGAAGTACGGCCTGCTTGGCCACATTCTCCGGGCAGCAGCAGGCGCACTACATTTCATCTCAATCTCCTCCCCAAAAGGGCAGTCTTTCAGAAGCCACTTCAGTAGCATGCACTCTAGTCTCAAATGATTAAGCTAAAATTTCTGTTTTTTATCACAGGGGGAAGATGGGGCAGTAGTAGTGGAGTGAATGAGTCTTACTCTCATCAGAATTGGCTCAAAGACTGAGTAACATACACACTCAAGTGGGTATATAAATATAAGGGGGGAGGGCTGAAGGAAGGGAGGGCAGATTCGGGGAGGTTCACTCAGAAGCAAAACAGTTTTGAGGAGGGATACAGTAGAAGAAGATAGAAAATAGAGTAAATATCATGGGGAGGGAATAGGATAGAGGGAAACACAATAATAGTAACTGGGAAAAATTTGAAGCAGAGGAAAGAGCAATGTAAGATGAGGAGTAGATGATGATGATGATGGCACTTACTTTGCTGGGCTATTGTGAAGAAAATTCTTTGTCAGGTATAAGGTACTGTATAAATGTTAGCTATCATTCTTACAATAATAAATCTCATGAGTGTATTCTAAGGAAATCTCTCTTTAAAGTACTATATAAATGTAGTGTACTATAAAAATAATGAACAGGATGCTATAAGAAAAACCTGGAAAGACTAACATGAGCAGATGCAAAGTGAAATGTATTGTTTTCAAAATAACAGCAATATTATAAGATGATCTGCTGTGAATGACCTAGTTTTTTTTTTTTTTTCAGCACTGCAATGATCCAAGGGAACTCTGAAGGACTTGTGAAAAATGCAATCCATCTACAAAGGAAGAACTTATGGTATCAGACTACAGATGAAAGTATTAAAAACTAAACAAAACAAAAATTACAGATGCAGGCAGTACGGGGAAGAAAGACAGGGAAGGCAGAGGCAAATAGCTATGGATGGGAGTTGGGAGCATTTGGGCAGCATGCACCTAATGGCAGGTGGAGGAGTGCTCAAGAGATACAGTTTTGGGGTCCCATTATCATAGGGTTCTGGTGTGGGCATAGCTTAATTCTTACCTGTTCCACCTTGGAATCTGGTGATTGCCATATCAATATCATCTCAAAATTATCTGTGACACCTTAGGTTTCCTTAATTTACATGACATTTCTCTAATTTTACTAAGCATGCCTGACACTTATCTGTAGCCTACAGAGCAATGGACTATTCTTGGGACCAGTGGGTTGTTATATTGGGTCCTAGATGGCTTCTACTAATTTAGAACATAGCCTCTGGATATGGCCTTAATTTATTTAGAAGGCAGTTTGGTGAAAGTGGTTGCTATGTTCCCTTTATACTCAATTCCTATTTCCTATTTATTGTTAGCTTACATTGGCCACTTATTTATTTACTATACTAACTGGTAGGTTGGAGAGCACCATAATAAGTTACAATTTCCACACATAAGGAGCTGGGGTGTGACTTACTGTAAAATGTAATAATATCTATATTTTATTAGATTTTTATTTATTTTAGTAAACATGTAGCCCATAGAGGTCTTTATTTACATATTAGTGCCCCCATTTTTATGTGCATTTGATATCACCGTTTAAGATTTACAAAACACAATTTTCATAATAACTTTATGAAGCAAGGAAGATAAATATTATTCCTAAACCACTAGCTAAAGAAATTAGGCTCAGAGTTTTACTCACAGTCACATAATGATTAAGTGATTTTGCTAGAATTTGAACCCAGGCTTCCTGACTCCAACTCAAGAATGTTATTGTTAACAAAATCATTGGTCCCTTGAGTTAGCATAATGGACTTCCTAAAACTGGATTTTCTATCATATTAAATCACACCTTATTTGCTGGATCTAAAAACAATGATGAGTACAATCTCTCCTTCAAATTTATGGTTATAGGATTTTCAAAAAAATGAACAAGGTAAATTCACTTAAAATATGAGTCAACTACTCAGATATATTGAAATTAAAAGCAAATGTGCATTCATAGCTCATTGTTGATCTGCTAACAGAGAGAGTTATGAGAGTTGGGATAAATTGTCATCATAAAATGAACTCAGAATGGCGCAAATTTTAAAAAATGATTCCACAATCAGCAGATTGCTAACCATGGCATAAATTTCACATTGAGCAATTCATTTAATATTGTCCTGAAACTGAGCATGCACAAAAATAGACTGCTAGAAAAGGAAAAAATTAACTCTCTCTAGAATAAAGACAAAGTTCATTATCTCAATTCCTCCCTATCTAAAGATATTATGATCATAAATTCATTTTCTATATTGTTTCTTTTCAATTTATATCTACCATAAAACTTTGTAGTGCTTAGAGTAATAGTTAAAAGAGGAGTTAACCTGTTTGTGACCTTTCTCAGGCACATCTTTACCTCCCTTTGCAGAACTGTCATTCCTCTTACCATACTTTTAAGTAGGCTCAGCTTTCACATTCATAAATAAGTGTCTGAAGCTTTTTATATAAAGTCTAGGGTTTGCTGATAAAAAATGACCATTTCTTGCCATTAAAAACTGCCAGTGAACACATAAATCTGACTTTCCCAGGCTGTTATGTGGCATATATCTAAAACCAAAAATGGGTTTTCTCCATAAATAGATTTGTTTGGTTTTGTTTTCCTTTAGTTTTGACACTTTAAAAATCCTGTTTGGATTCAAAGTGAGTGAAATGGCAGATGAAATTTCTCCTGTGACTTGCTTGGAAGATGTATTCTGTGACAAATAGTTGATGTTTTGTTCTGTGTATTTTTTTCCCACAAGGATGGCAGTAGATAATCTATATCATTCAGCATTGATTCAAAACACACACACACACACACACACACACACACACACACACTTCAGAGAAAGGTATTAGTTAAATGAGTGAATTCTTCCTCTCTAATTCCACTGGAATATAAGCACACCTCATGAGGTGGAAGCCTGTTATTCTCCAGAAAATTTGGGTCCAGATAAATTTCCCCTATCTCCAAAAATGCCATACAAAAATTATACCCCAGTTTCCTGTAGCCCAGACTTCAAGTTTTATTTCTTGGAAATGAGCAAAATAAAGGGGAGTAAACATAATCAAAAGTAGAATAAGGGGGCATCTAGGTAGTGCAGTGGATAGAGCACTGGCCCTGGAGTCAGGAGTACCTGAGTTCAAATCCAGCCTCAGACACTTGACACTTACTAGCTGTGTGACCTTGGGCAAGTCACTTAACCCTCATTGCCCAACAAAAAAAAAGCAAAAAAAAAAAGTAGAATAGAGACATTTTATAACAAAATGAGTGGGATACAGACAAATGTAAAGAATCAAATTGAATTATTTGGCAAAATATAATTATACAAGACAATAATAAGATTAATTTATGTTTAATTAATAGAAAGCTTTTATCATAAAAATAAATACTATATTATGAATGTTAATAATAATTTTTAGAACTCACATTTATATAGTACTTTAATGTTTACAATGTGCTTCCTTTACAAATACTTATACCGTTACCTGGAACCTTGTCTTAGCTCTTCCCAATCCAGTAGAATGCAAGGTCATTAAGAATAGAGATAGCCAAAAATAAAAAATAAAAAACAAATAGAGATAGCCTAGCCTCTCCTCTCCTCTCCACTTCTCTCCCCTTTTTTTCTCGTGTGTTTGTACCTCTTATTTTATTTGTAATTTGTGGAATAAAACAAGAATTTCTGTAACAGAATATAATAAAAATGATTGCATATGGAACTGTAAATACATTTTGTACAACTTGCTATAATAAAGTTAATTATGTAAATTTTTTTCTTTCCTTTTTTCTTCTTCTCTCCATTCCCTGCTCATTAGACACAAATAGGTGTGTGTATATATGTGTGTGTATATGTATACACACACATATATGTAATTATATATACACATATATGTAAAATTATTCTAGGATATCATCTTTCTTCATTTGTCTCATAGTAAATTTGGGCATTTTTAAGAGTTAAAATGACGTTTGCTCAAAGTTGTTCTTAAGACAATATTGCTATTACTGTATACAGTGTTCTTTTGGTTCAGCTCATTTTGCTCTTCGTTATTTCATGCAAGTCTGTTCATGTTTTTTCTAACATCATTGAGCTGATCATTTCTTAAAATATATTAGTATTTCATCACAATCATATACTATACTTTTTTATTTAAGGAAATTGAAATTACCCATTTTAAACCTGAATTTGTTTGCTAGTTCTTGTTTATAAATTGTTTGCCCATCCACAAGTCTAATAAGTAATATATTCCATGTTCTTTTAATTTTCTTATAATATCTCTATATTCAGCATGTGTTCAATAAATGTTTGATGAATTCAAATATATTGTGGAGTACATCAAAAAGTATTCTTATCTTCATTTTACATTTAAGGAAATTAAGATGGAGTTTAAGTGAATTGTTCAGCATATCATTGAACATACGTGTTGTGACTTAACCCGTATCACATAATATGGATTTGGAGCCAAAAGAAATGATTCAAATTCTCTAGGACCTATTAAATCATTATTATTAATTAAACAGTTAATTAGTACATGGGAGTAAAGTTTTATATTAGGTTGTAAAACTCCCACACTATCACGTTTTCTGCTATATCACAGCAGACTTTGGTAGTTACTTTGTTGTTATTGTTCAGTCTCTTCAGTCATGTTGAAGGTCTTGCCCAGGGTCACATAGCTAGTATCTGAGGTTGGATTTGACTCCAGGTTTGGTACTTTAACTACTATACCATCTAGCTGCCCCTGACATCGAAAATACCTGAATTATCAGAATTACAAATATCTGAATATCCTATATGAGACATGTTAGCTTTGTGAAACTGGGCAAGTTACTTTACCTTTCCTCATTTGCAAAATGGGGATCATAATATCTTATACATCCTAGGGATGTTTGAGTGTCAAATTGCATGAGATAATATATATATGAAAGGTGTTTTGCAAACCTTAAAGTATTATATTGCAATTAGGTATTATTTTGAATTCCTCTTGCTTTTGCCCTATAAACTTAAGATTTTTAGGAAAAAGAAAAATACCTACTTTAAAACAAAATAAGGATTGTGTTACATCCCTTAGGGGAGATAACAAAATTTACACTACTATTGTCACTAGGTATTAGGAAGAAAATATTTTATATACCTTAAATAGTATATAAATATTCAACTCACTTTTCCAGTTGTCCCATTTCTTTTCCACTTTTATATTGCATGGCTCCAGCTAATCTTTAACAGTTTCTTGTTATATAGTCTTTTTTATTTCCATTTCCATTTCAAAAAATCAATTCAAAAATCTATGAATCATGTGTGCTTTGTGAAGATGGCAGGTATTTATAGACATTAACTCGTTTCAGCCTAACAAGTACAATTACCTTCATTTGACAAATGAGCAAATTGAGGGTCGCTTTACATGAATGAACTAATTTCACATAGCTTGTAAATTACTATGTCTGCACTTGTTCTGAGGTGGTGTGCTGGTGTATGTATCAACTGGAACACTGGGGGGGGGAAGTACACATGTTTTACTTTTAGTTTAATCTACATTATTAATATTTTCTCCAACATTTTCTTAAGTCTAGACAATCAGTAAGAGAATAAATCAAGGGGCAGCTAGGTGGTGCAGTGGATAAAGCACTGACCCTGGATTTAGGAGAACCTGAGTTCAAATCCGGTCTCAGACACTTGACACTAGCTGTGTGACCCTGGGCAAGTCACTTAACCCTCATTGCCCCACAGGGGAAAAAAAAACCAAAAAACAAATCAAGCCCTGATTTGTAACATTTGTCTTTTTTATGAGGTGTAAATGATTAATCAGCTTTCTCTAGGATGAGATGTCTCCAGCAGACGAAACCAATATTCTTACCACCAGAACAACTTGTCATTCGATAGGGACCTGGGAAGATATTACTGCAGTGATCAGGAAAGGGAGCAGAGTAGGGCCATAGCACAGAATCAGCATTTCCAGACTGATAGACTTCATTATTGTGGCACAGGTCCTTTGTTAGGAGACTCTGAACATTGATTAAGTTACTCCTTGAGGAATCTGACAGGTACTGACCCTGACAGTACGTAGACATATACGATAAGCAGGGTGGAATTTGGAGTGGGGATGCTTGTGCCATTCCTCAAACCTGAGATGCAGTCAAAATATGAAGAAACATTGGTATCTTCCATATATTTCCCTCCATCCCCAGTCAATATTGTAGGTGTTTATAATTGGCAGGGTGAGGGAGTAGAAGTAGTTATGTATACAGAAGTCTGGTGGACCACAGTCAGTCCTGGACTGGTGTGATTCAATGCAAAGGGTAATGGATTTGGAGGTTCAAATTTCACCTCTGAAACAATGTATGTAGTTGATAACCTCTTTAAACTTCAATTTTCTTTGATCTAAAATAGGGGAGTATTTGATGACATAGTCTCTAAAATCACTTTCCAGGATAAATTTATGATCCTATGATTTCTTCAGTTTGTCCTTCATGTCCTCAGCCCAGCAGAGATAGGTTATATAGAAGCTTTTAAAGCTATTCTGGAAATCTTACTACTAAACTTGGATGTCAGGCGTTGAGCAATTGGAAGAAATTAAAAAAAAAAACAGATACCTGAGCCTTGATTTGGATTCACAGAGAGCTAAGATAAATAATGTTTGTTTTTTTAAACAAAAATAGTTCTTCACATTTCAGAAGCATCCCCTGCAGTTTACTAGCAAAGGACTAAGTGATTAGACCAGTATGTTTTGGAACAGTCTTTTTACCACCACTGTAAATGTGAATGACCTTTGTAACTTAAATTTGTTGAGGCTTTATGTCCAAAAAACTTCCTTATCAGCTTTGTGCTTATATGAATTTTTTTGTTTTGTTTTTATTTTAAAACATGCTGCTTGAGGAGAGAAGTAGAGACAACAATCTTACAGTATTCAGAAAAGAAGAAATTAGTCCCAAGGAATAGGAAGCCCCACCATATTGTATGAGGAACAAAAGAACGCCTCAGGTGATTATTTTTTTTAAATCTACTGTTATTAACTAAATTATATGTGACTAGAAATTGGGGAAGGAGGAGTCCTCTTTTAAATTTTGGTACCTGGGGAAAGCCTGTACATACCTCCCCTGTACAATGAGTTCCAGCTTTGACCACACTACACTTTCATGAAATATGTTTACTATTTTACTTTTTCCCCTTCCTAAATATTGCATTGCACATTTTTTTTGGTGGGGCAATGGGGGTTAAGTGACTTGCCCAGGGTCACATAGCTAGTAAGTTTCAAGTGTCTGAGGCCGGATTTCAACTCAGGTACTCCTGAATCCACAGCCGGTGCTTTATCCATTCTACCACCTGTACATTTTTATGGTAGTGTGAAATGCTCTTCCCATTCCTTTCTAACAAACTTCACTTTTTATATAGCTCGATTTACACACTTTTTTTCCAAACTAATCTCATATATTGCTTTGCAGGTCCATCATTCTAAAAAAAATAATCTTTCTTTTAATCCTACCACCATTCATTGCTATATCTATCTTGGCATTTTTGTCATCTGTATTATAGTTTTGTTTTGGTTTTATCCATACTTATTCCTCTTGTATTCTTTTGTATAATCCTTCCCAACTTAGGATCATTTGATGAACAAGATTTACAGAAAGACAGTTGGTTTATACTTTACTTGAGGCAGTAGTGAGGGGTATGAGTCTCCCTGTGCTAGTTTGAGAGATCATGAAATATCCTTGGAACAGTTACTATAGTCTTTTTACTGATTGTCCAACAAACATCACTAATACTTAGATGGAAGGAGAATAGTAGTATGTTCTTGGAATTCTAAATTAGAATTTGGAAAACATTTTCAGTATTTTTCATGTATTTACATACAGCCTTTGTCAGCTAGACTGGGAACCTATCAGATATAATTTTTTTTCTATGTGAACATATATTCTGGGTTTTATACAACCAACTTACAATGAACTTTTGGAATGAACTATTTGTAACCTAAAGAATTTCCTAGATTGTACTTGTGCCAATCTTTGTTATTCCAATACACTGAAATTTCCACAAGGGTAGGGACTATTTTCTATGTTCTTATTAGCTTCCATAGGATGTAATGTATTGAATATAAATGTTCTTGATTAACTAAATGACTATACCTCTTCATGATTAACTACATTGTCTATTTCTATTTAATATATGCAAATTACATGTGATATTTCCATAGTTGATACATTGTCATAAACTACTTATAGTACTAAATGTCAAATGCAATCATCCTTGTCTGGCTTAAGTATGAAGAATACAATATTAACATTATTTTTTGCTAGGCTTCTACTTGTTGAGCCTTCAACCAAATTGTGGCATGCTTGCAACTTAACAAAGGGCATTAAATTAAATCACATTTGCCTTTTTAAACCCCCAAATTAAATAAAAACAACAACAATACAATTGCCTATTGGACATTTCAAAGTTGATGCCCTAGAGACATTTTAGATTCAACATTTCCAAAGCAGAATTCATTATGTTTTCCCCAACACTTGTCCCTCTACTGAAGTTCCCTATCCCTGTCAAGAGCAGTGTCAATTTTCTAGTATTTCTGTTCTAAAATATCAGCGTTGTCTTCAACTCCTCCCTTCCCCTCAACTCACATACCCAAAATAGTTGTCAAATCTTGTCCTTTCTACCTCTACAATATTTGTCACATCAGATCCCTTCTCTCTATTCTCATAGCTGCCCAATTCTTTCGAGCTTTCATTACCAATCGCTCGCACTATTTCAATGGCTTCCAAATTGGTCTTCCTGGCTCAAGTATCTACACATGACTGCCAAATTTATTTTCCTTAAATATAGATCTCCCTTGCTCAATAAACTCCCTATTGCCTCAGGGATAAAATATAAACTCTTTCTGGCTTTTAAAGTACTTCACAACTTAGATCTGGCCTATGTTTCCAGCTTTATTATGTATTATTTCCCTTCCTGAATTCTGTGATCCTACCAAACTGTCATGTTCCTCACACATGACACTTCATACCCCATCTATGTGCCTTTGTACTAGCCATACTCTATGCCTGGAATGCATTTCCTCCTCACCCCTGCCTTATAGAATCCCACACTTCCTATCAAGACATAGCTGTAGCACAACTTTCTAAATGAAATATTTTTGTTACCTCCCCTTCACAGTTAGTATTTGACTACTTTCTATTTTTTTATTTAGTCCGTACATATATTCTTCTGCACATACTTACATGTCTATATCTTGTCTCCCTTGATAGAATGCAAGGTCCTTAAAAGCAGAGACTATTTCATTTTTGTCTCCATACCCCCAGTGTTTAACATAATGCCTGGATCAGTATAGGTGCTTAATAAATATTTGTAGATTGTTACTCAGTCTATAAGCATTTGCTAAGCACTTAATATGTGCCAGACACTGTGCTGAAGACTGGACATACAAGAAAAGCTAAAAGTCAGTCTCTGCTTTCAAGGAGCTTACATTCTAATGGGGGAGACAATAAACAAACACATATGTAAAAACAAGTTATATAAAGGCTATGTAGGAAATAATTAAAAGAGACGAGATATTAGAATTAAGAAGGGCTGGGAAAAGCTTCCTGTAGAAGATGAAACTTTAGCTGGGACTTGAAGAAAGCCAGGGAAGCAGGAGGTAGCAATATGGAGGGAAAACATTTCAAGTATAAAGGACAGCCAGAGAAAGTGCCTGGAGGCAATGGAGGAATGCTATGTTTGTGGAATAGAAAGGAGGCCCAGTGTCACTGAAATGAAGAGTACATATTGGGAAATAAGGTGTTAAAAGACTGAAAAAGCAAGGGGAGCTAGGTTATGAAGGACTTTGTATATGTTCTATTTGATCCTGGAGGTGATAGGGAGCCACTGTAGGGGTATGAGGTAGTTAGACCAACATGTTAATAAAATCACTTTGGTGGCTAAATAGAGCATAGATTGGAGTAGGGAGAGACTTAAAGCAGTTAGACATACCAACAGACTATTGCAATAGCCCAAGCTTGAGGTGATGAGGGCTTGTACCAGTGCTCTATATACATACATATATTTATACACATGTATACTTTGAAGCAATTTTATGCATGCATTTTAACATCTCTGCTTTTATGTTGTTTTCCTCCAGTGGAATATTAGTTTCTAGATGTCAAGAATTGTTCTTGTTTCTATATTTTATTATATCTGTTGCCCTGCCTGGTTTCCACTTGACACCATACTGCAAACTCGAGCCTTGATTGACATTATCTCCCTCAGTCTCCTTCGCTTTCTGATTAGAGGGATGGAGGGTAGAGCATTAAAATCCTCCCAATGCCTACCTTTATAGAAACAAGGAACTAGACTCTCAGCTCCCTCCACTCTGCACCTGCTGTCCTACTGATTTCCACAGGAACAAGACGACCCTGTATTGGGTTCCCCATAGTGTCCTGTCCATATCCCCTTTTCAGATTCCTTTTATGTGTTGTCTCCCCTTTTAAACTGTAATATATTTGAGGGCAGGAACTATATTTATTTTTTGTTAATTGTATCCCCAGTGAATTGGATTGAATCTTTGTAACCTATGCATGATAGAACAGTGCCTGGCATTTAGTAACAGCTAAATAAATGATGGTAAATCAATGAATATTCATTGCAAAAGCCAGTCTGGCCACAAAGCCCTCTAGCCAGAAAAAATGTAGTTCAGTCAAGTGATATAATTTCTTTGAAGATTTTTGAATGCATTTCCCTATTTCCCTATGCAATAACTATTTCCCCTTAGAGAACTAAAGTTTCCATACCTAACTTAGTCATTTAACATCAACAGTTTCCAGCTGAGGAGACATCTGGGTTAGGGTTGACAGACTTTGTCTTGGGCTAACCAATATAAAAACTCTAAAATATCTACAAATGAGTTCCTTCAATGAAGCAGCTGGTATTCCTTGTGCCTTAACGATATGGGCTAAAGCTATAAGTTTTACTACTTTTATAATAGCCTGTCAAGGTGCTAACCTTGCATCTCTGATTTTGTCTTAATTTCTCTTATTATGCTTCAATTGCTCAAATTTATCTGGTGGTAAACTTTGGGAGCCTGACCATGCCTTGAGTCTACATCTTTCTGAGGCTATCAATTAAACTAGCCCACATCCTGTTCTTGATGATGCTTGTGCCTAACTAAGATGGGGAAGTGTCCAATAAGAGGAAACACTCCACTCAGGTTCACTGCTGAGGAATCAATCTCTCTTAATTAATTGTAAGGTTTATTTGAAATGTGGAAAACAGCTAATGTGTTGTATTGAAACTGAGATTTGACATCTGCTTTAAAACTATGCTACAAATTATGTTAGTAATAAATATATATATATATATATACATATGTGCATACACACATACATACACACATATATGATTCACAGTGTACTTTCCTCACAATAACCATGTAAGGTAGTGGTTTTGTTTAGTTATATCAGTCTTATATGACTAAACCCCTTTTGGTTTTTTTTTTTGGCAGAGATATTGAAGTGGTTTGCCATTTTCTTCTCTAGCTCATTTTGCATAAGAGGAAACTGAGGCAAACAGCATCAAGTGACTTTCCCAGGGTCACACAACTAGTCTGAGGTTGGATTTGAACATGGGTCTTCCTGATTCCAGGCCCAGCACTCTACTGCACCACCTAGCAATCCCATTATATATGATAGGTAGTCCTAGAATTACTTTTTATTCCTCATTTTACAGATGAGAAGGGAGGTAGAGTGTCATAGAGTATATTGAGTTAGCTTGGAAGCCATGAACCTGGGCAAGTCACTTATGCTTTCATTGTTCTATTCAACTCTCTAAGATTATAAGATGCAGAAGGGATGCCATCCCGCATTGGTAGAGAGACTATCCTTATCTGAGACTTCCCTAAACAAATCCCCATCCCTACTGATGAAGAAACTCAAGCATATAGAGGTGTTTTTTTTTTTTTAACTTGCTTCAGGTTTACACAAGGTAGCACTGAGTTTGGCGAGTTACCTTAAAGACAGGGGAGTTGTGTGTGATGGGTGTAAGCAAATTGTTACACATTACTAACAAAGATTTATTCAGAAGTTCCATAGCTTAAAGATGCCAGCAGAGATATGTGACCAGAAAATGAGTTTATCTAATCAAATAGCAAGAGTGAGTCAGAAGTTAGGTTCAACCTGCCTTCTTTATCCAATGTCAAGAGATCTAGAGGCAGGCCCTCAGAAAATTGGAGGATTCCCTATGGAAAATTTATGGGAGATCTGAAAGGACATGGCTAAGAGTCACACTACAAAATAGTGTAGATGGGTTGTGATCTGCAACATTAGAGACAGTCATACATCCATGAGATCCATGGGAAGATAAGGGAAGGGAGGGGGAGAAGAGGAGAGAAGAAAGGAGGGGAGAGAAGGAAAAAGGGAAGGGAAGGGAAGGGAAAGAGGAAGGGAAAAGGAAAGGAAAAGAAATAAGTCATGATTATCTAAACTTAACCCTGATCCTTAACATACTGTATTGTACTTAGTGTTTTATTTCATTTATTCAGTTATTTTTGAAATATATTCAGAGGATTACAGAAGATTGATACCCAAGGGAATGGCTCAGAAAGCATAATCCTGGAATCCCCAATGTGGCATCCTTGTTCTATTCACTCTTACCTCCTATAGATCCATCCCCAAAATGAGAAGTCCCATCCTTCATGCCACATATTTGTCCTATATTCCTGACTCTCCCTGCCAGAAAATAATTATGAGGGCACTTCCAGAACCTTTCATAATGGGCCTTCTTTGAAGTTCAAAAAACAAACTTTTGGCTTGCTCTGCACTGGTACAGTGCCATCTCAGCTACCATTCATATTTTATATCAGTGGGATCCACAGTGCTCATCAAGGTGCAGGAAGCTAAAGCTGAATGAAGGTACCACTTCAGGACTGGTAGGCATGTACTAGTGGATTCCTTATTTTCGTCTGATCTTATGTAGCCTTCAATGAATATCTCTAGACTTGTAAATAACTTCCAGCTATACAAACCAGGCCTGAACGAACCATCAGGCTGAAGAATCTTAACTAGATTCATTTCTAATGTTCTAGAAGTAGTAACCACCACTGGGACAAAGCATCCATCATGGCAACCAGCACCTTAGATTTCTCTTTTTTAAGGAGAAGCAGGGAGCAGTACTCCACTGAAGAGCATTGAATTGGGCATTAGAAGATTCCGTTTCATCCTTGGGACCCTCACTTATTACTATATGACCGTAAACTCTCTGAGCTAATATTTAATCATTCATAATAGGAGGATGCTAATACTTACGTAAAAAAGATAGTTGAGATGTTCGTGTAGGTAATTTACAAGAAAGTGCTTTGTAACCATAAAAATACTACATAGGAATGAGTTACAATTATTAGTAGATAGAATGAAAAGCAGTAGTTGACATTTGATATGAGGTCACATGAATTTGTGATATTCTCACACCAGAATCTGAGTATTGTGAGCAAAGTTAAGGATTATTTTAATATTAGAAGGGGCAACTTTATAATCAGTGCTTGTTAAAAATGTAAGGTTACACGGGAGCTTCTTTATTATGTTGTCTTGAGGGAGCATGTCTTAGAAATGAAACCACCTCATTAAAAACAGTTCCTTCAGGAATTAAACCTATTTAAATGGGGTTTGAAACAGACCTAGCTCATCTTAAATTCTGTTAAAAAGCAGTTAGTATTATAAAGACATACTTTATAAAATACCTACCTTCTAAAAAGCAACAATAACTTTAAATAATATTAGATAGTAATGTATATATACATATATGCATAAATTACACAGACATGCATACATATTGCAGACATGTACATACCAGTTCCCTTCTAGAAGACATATTCATGTATAGTTTGTGATTCTGTGTGTGTATCAAACAATTGACAAGCAAGGGGCATTTACTAAGCTTATACTATTTGTCAGGTGTTGTATTGAGTGCTAGAGATTCTCTCTTTTGTGTGAAGAAAACCATTTACATGTAGATAGAGAGATGATAGATACATAGAGAGATATGTATGTGTATAATGAGTGGAACCCCCTACACACACACACACACACACACACACACACACACACACACACACACATAAAGATGCATCTCAAATAAAAAAGATTATCTGTATCCTGATACATTTATCAGGTGAAACCTCTTCAAGTTATAGGATCAACCAATCAATTAATGAGCATGTTGTATAAACAAAACTTGTCTAAACATGAAGTGTATACCTTTTTAATTGGTTCACAAAGGGGAAAAGTGGGCAGCCTTTCCCAATTCCCCGGCATCTAATGTACCCCAAATAACTTTTTATTTAATTTGTTTATACTATATTTTGTGTGTTTTATATGTGTATGAGACATTAGAGGGTATGAATAGTTGTAACATATAGCCAATGATGTACTCAGAAGACCACCAGAGGAAAAAGACATCTCTAAAGAATTGTATGATAGGAAGAAATCATGGGCTAGTCATATTTTATGGATGAAGGATAAATGTGGCCAGCCAGAATATGCTATTGTTACCTTGGAAGTGTCAAAAGTAAGTGAGCAAGGTCTATGTCCCACCCTTTGACAAACTTTAGGAAGATATGAATGCGAGTCACACAGAATGGGAAAGTATGCATGGCTTATGCATCATTGGAGGAAACTTCTAAATTTATAAAATCGATGTGGGTATATGCCTGTACTTGTCATTTCCTCAGATAGAATAGAACAACAAGATCTATTTCATTTTTTTCTATACCTAGCATTTAATACAGCACCTGGAACCTAATACATACTCAAGCTTAAATGCTTGTTGATTGATTGATTAACTGATAGTAGTTGGCAGCACTGTGGTTTGGCTTAGGACTTTGGCACTTTAGAGTGGATAACAGAATTACACAAATCACAGGAATCTAAGTAACACTTTGATACAAGTAGAAGCTGGCATCTGGCAGGGAATCATGGGGGACTTGAGATCTTACTAGGAGGAAAAGGGAGGAGAATGTGAAGAGGCTAACAAAAGAGCAATTCTAAAAGTTAGTTTCATATCCTTCCTTATGAACTAAGAAGTTTGAAGAACACTAGTGCACAGGTAAGTTAGAACTATGATTCTTGTGGACACTGTATAGGAGCTGGGCTCATTGATGTGAGGAGTTCCAGTCCCTAGTCCATAAAAAAGTGCTGAGAACATACTTGGTCCCTTCTCTTCATCTAGGCTTTGAAGAAAAATATTATTTATGGAGCAATCAGAACATGACACCAATGGATGAACATAGTGCAAAGACATAAGAGAAATTTTACTTGAGAAGCTAGAATAGATAGATCTTAGAGCACAAGAGAACATTAGGCACCATTTGCTGTGAGATGGGGAGAACTGAGCAGAAGGATATGAGGAATGCAACATGGGTAGGATATGGGTTATAAGAACCCCAGTATGAGACTGATATGGCCCACAGGGGAGGTGTCCTGAAAGCTGGACACAATAAGATCCACCCACTACATGTTAAGTGGGTGATAAATTTATTCCTGTTGATTGATTTATGGGTGGTATTATCTTTGTTAGTTCTAGGATCATGCAGTGTTCAATCCTTTCAGTCCTAAATGACTCTTTAAAACCTCATTTGGGGTTATCTTGGCAAAGATACTGGGGTGGTTTGCCATTTCCTGTTCTAGCTCATTTTACAGATGAGGAAACTGGAGCAAATAGCATTAAATTATTTGCCCAGGGTCACACAATTTCTAAGTGCCTGAGGCTGGAGTTGAACTTTCTAAGCCAAACACTCTACCCACTGCACAACCTAGTTGATACAAGGTCATAATAGTTATGTTTATTTGTTTGAAATATTGTTTATTCAAATGAGGTTTATACTGCTTAGCTCCACAAAGTACAGTTAGAAGTAATAAATGAAATTGCAAAGAATAAAATGTAAGCTTGATGCTAGGAAACGCTTACTAACATTTGGAGCTCTCCAAAAGTAGAATAGGTAGGTTGGTTGCGTTCATTTTCCTTAGAGATCTTTAATGAAAGACTGCAAGACCATTTGTCTAGCTTACCTCTCATCTCAGTTATTAGGCTAGATGGACCATAGGATTTCTATTATTGAAATGGCCTAACTTCTGGATGATTTCTTTTCTTTTCATGTCCCCATGTTCATCTTCTTTGCCCTCGTAAGGCTGCACTCAAGTGTTACAATATTCAGGTAACCTTCCTATTTCTCCTTGCGCTTAGTGCCCACCTCCGTTGCTTTGTATATATTTCAACTTATATGTCTACTTTCCCATCTATTCAAAATGTTTATGAGGGTCATAACTTGAGGGTATCCTCAAAGAGGGCATTAATATGGATTAAGTATGTTTTTGCAAATGATATTCAACAATTTTTACTCTCTCAGAAATGATAGAAAGAAACAAAGAATATAAGATGTCATTTTGTGTTTTTTAACTTACCACTAAAAAGCATCCACCTTGATAGAACAAAACACTATCTTAATGATCTTTTATAACAAGATGACTCCCAAGATCATTCAGAATTCCTTGAAAGATATAAGAACCGAAATTACTCTCTTCCATGACCCCCTGATAAGTGTCAGGAGAGATATAAAATAGAGAAAGGTTATGTTCACTGGAAGTACTCACCAGTGTTATAGAGTAAATATAATTCAGAGTCCAGATTGAAGAGAAATTCTCGGCGGATGATGATGTGGTCCTCCAGTTATTTCTATATCAGGATGATATTGTATTGATTGCATAAGTCCTCACAACATAGAAAAGCTTCCTGGAAGGAATCTGTAATCCCTAAAAAGAATTTGGCCTGATCATCCACACAGGAAAGACAAAATAGATGAATAATGTCTATTAAACATAATTAAACATGTACGTGAATGGACACACTATAGAACTTGTCCTTCAGCATGCTGGGAAATGTGGGAAAAAAATATGGATGGATAATGAGCTGAGCCCATAGTTGAAAAGGAGAAAAAGAACTGAGTTGATTGCTTTGGGGAGATTTCAAAGCCCTTTTACTGATTGCACATTTCTATAAGAGCAAAGGTCCATCTTTTCAAAGTATTATACCAGTGATACCATCTGGCAGCAAGAGCTGAAATATTGTTCACTATGAAGAACAACAGTTGAACTTCTCACAGAAGACAACAGGCTTAAGAGGTGGAATAGGTACCTGCTATGAGGCAAGGTAGAGAAATCCAGAATGCAGGCTCATGAGAAATAGAGATATGGCTGACCTGAGTGCCCTCCTATATTGGAATTTCTGACAGGAGCCATTAAATCAGTAGGAAAGGCCACTGGTCACTATTCACATATGAATTCTAAGGCTAAAAGAGTTCCTAAGACTTGGTAGAGAAATCAGGAAGTGCTTGCTAAAGGCATCTACTTAATAAATGAGAAATGATGTCACAAATCCATTTGAGTATTCAAATGTACTTTCTATGTTTTGCATTTACTTATCTGTGTCTATATATCTTTCTTTTAGTTAAATGTAAGTATATTGAGGGAAGGAGATGTTTTATTTTTGTATTTGTATTCCCAGTGCCTAGTCAAAGTATAGGCTTAGAAAAAGTTTGCTAAACTTTTTTTCATTACCCTTTCCCCTACATTGAGATTTATTTAATTATTGTCCCATGATGATCCTGAATAGTTCTAGAAAAGCCCTAAAATAGGCTATGATGACTAGTTAAATTTAATTAGATACAATTTAATATGAGTAAATAAAGAATAGTGCTCTTGAGTTAAAAAAGTACAAGATGAAGAGGGCATAGTGAAACAATATAAGTGAAAAAGTTAAGGATTTTAATGTACTGGAAATTCAACATTAGTTGATAGTGAGACGTAGAGGAAAAAGAAAAAAAATAACAGCGCTGTAAGCTGCACTTATAGAGAGGCATATTGTCCAGAACATGAGAAATTATGGTCCTGCTATATATAGTTTGACCTAGTCAGAATACATCTAGAATAGTTTTTTTTTCTAATTAGTGCGTCACATTTTAGGAAATACATTAATAAATGAATACATTCAAGGGAATCTAACCAGAATGGAGAATTGGTTTAAGGAGCCAGTCAAGAGAAGAGAAAATCTGAATGAGAGCATATCTTCAAGTATTTGAATGGCTACTATGTGGATAAGTGTTTTAATTAATCTGCTTAGCTCTAGGGCACAGAATTAGGGATAATAGTGTGAAAATTACAAAAAAGTCATATTGTGAATCAATACATGAAAAAACTTTCTAACAATGTGTGTTGTCCAAAGGTGGAATGGGCTGCCTTAAGAGATAATGTATTCTTCATCACTGAAAGTCTTCTAGTAGAGACTTAATAACCATGTATCCATGATTTGGGTAAATATAGCTATCTTTAAAGTCTACAGTTCTATGGTTCTATAATTCTAAGATTTCATTTCAAAAACTGAACTTTGGTTCAACTTTCTTTACCTGGCTTTAAAGTTAAAAGTATAAATTAAGAGAATTTTTTCCTGAAAATCGTGGTTTTGAAAAATAGATGGGTTGTAAATGGATTTTGGTTCAAATCCTCTATGAATTAATGGACCAAATCCTTCCAGGTGATTTTCTGGATATAAATTAGGTGCTGTTGCAGGTTCATTAACTCTTTTAGGTTACTAGGATATTATGAATTAACTGGCTACTATACTTTGTTTAATGGTTTCCCACTGGCCTGAAAAAATCATTTCACAACTTAAAGCACCCTGTCTAATATATACTCCTGAAATATCTCATTGACCTGACATTCTCAGGGCCAATATGTGATACCAAAATTGCATCTATACTTCAGCAAAATGTAGTTTAGAAAGGAAAAAATGGTATTAAAAAGAAGCTTTGATTCCTAGATTTCAATTGTCTTTAGAGAGCATGTAATCTAAACAATGTTATACCACAGCAATATTTTTCAGCAATTTATCTATCAACAAATTTTTAAAGTGCCTATAATGGGTAAGTCACTGTATTAGGTACAGGTTGAGATAGGAAGAAATAATACAGTGTCCTAATTCTAAAGAATATTATAAATTATTTGAATATACATTTTAACATGTGAAAAGTTAAATTTCAAGAAATAAAAAGCAATAAAAAAGCGGAGAAAATGTTACATTGCTAACAAATGAAAAACACTGAGAAAAGGTATCTTAAAAGTAGATCTAAGTGGTGGAGCCAAGATGGCAGAGGAAAGGCAGTGACTTCCCTGAGCTCTCCCAAGGACCCCTCCAAATACCTTGAAATGATGCCATAAGACAATTGCTAGAGCAGGAAAACCCATGAAAGGGCAGGGTGAAATAATTTTCCATCCAAAGACAGTTTGGAATGTCAGCAAGAAAGGTCTGCTGTGCCAGGGTGAGAGTGGAGTACAGCCCTGTGTCGGCCACACCATACAGACCCAGACCCAGCCCCAGCCCCAGCAAACCAGGCTTCAGGAGCCTCTGAATCAGTTGCAGCAGCAGTTGCTTATGGAACTCAGCCCACAGACAGTGAGGCAGTTAAGTGGTTGACCAGGGGGATATTTCAGGGGTCTCTTTGCTGGTGCTGAGGCATGACTCTGTTGTTTTGCCCTTGTTCTGGTCCAGTTAGCAGTCTTGGGTGTCAGCCCAGCCAGGGGAGGAGCATGGGCACACCAGAGGTTGCAGCCACAGTGGAGTAAGATTCTGTTTCAGGTTGGAAGGCAGAGAAGCAGGCCGGTAGTTGCTTGAGGACCAGAGTGCAGGCCAGGGGAGTAGTTAACGTGCCTCTCCTTCAGTCATGCCACCTTGGAGGAAATGAAAAAATAGAAGGCAATGTGAAATATCTCCTTAGAAAAACAACTGACCAGGAAAATAGATACAGGAGAGATAATTTGAAAATTATTGGACTACCTGAAATGCATGATCAAAAAAACAAAAACAGCCTAGATATCATCTTCCAAGAAATTATCAGGAACATTGCCCTAATATCCTAGAAGCAGAAGGTAAAATATAAATTGAAAGAATGCACTGCTCAACTCCTGAAAACAATCCCAAAATGAAAACTTCCAGGAATATTATAGCCAAATTCCAGAACTCCCAAGGTCAAGGAGAAAATATTGCAAGCAGCCAAAAAGAAACAATTCAACTACTGTTGAGCCACAGTCATGATAAAACAAGAACTAGAAGCTTCTACATTAAAGGATTGGAGGTCTTGGAATATGATATTCAAGAATGCAAAGGAACTGGGATTATAACCAAGAATCACCTACCCAGCAAAAGTGATTGTAATCTTTCAGGGAAAAAATGGGAATTCAATGAGAAAGAGGACTTTCAGGCATTCTTGATGAAAACAACTGAGATGAATAGAATATTTGACTTTCAAAGACAAAATGCTAGAAAAGGATAAAAAGGTAAATAGGAAAAAGAAATCATAAGGGATATTAAAAGGTTAAACCCTTTACATTCCTACATGTGAAGATGATACTTCTAACTCATAAGAATTTATTAAGGCAGCTGAACGGAGTATATTTAGACAGAGGGCACAGGTGTGAATTGAATACGAAGGGATGATATCTTTAAAAAAATAAAATTAATGGGTGAGAAGAATGCCCTGGGAGAAAGGGAAAGGGATAGGTGTAATGGGGTAAAGTATCACATTAAAAAATCAAAAAAAGCTTATGGAGAGGAGAGGAAGATGGGGGAGATACAGGAGAGTGATTGAGCCTTACTCTCATCAAAATTGGCTCAAAGAGGGAATAACATACACACTCAATTCTATATAGTAATCTATCTTACCCTGCAGGAGAGTAGGAGGGGAAGGGGATTGGGGGGGGGGTGCAGGTTGTAAGAAGGGAGGGCAGATTGGGGCAGGGGGCAATCAGAAGCAAAACACGTTTGAGGTGGGATAGGGTGAAAGAAGAAAGAAAATATAGTAAATGTCATGGTGAGGGAATAGGATGGAGGGAAATATAGTTAGAAATAGTAACTGTGACAAAAATTTGAAGCAAGTTTGTTTGATAGACCTCAGTTCTCAAACACATAGAGAACTGAATCAAATTTGTTAAAATAAGAGCCATTCCCAAATTAACAGATGATCAAAAGACATGAGGTTTTCAGATGAAATAATCAAAGGTACCTATAGCCATATAAAAATGCTTTTGCTCACTATTGATTGGAGAGATTCAGGTCAAAACAATTCTGGGTACTCCCTCATACCTATTGGATTGCATATAGGACACGAGGGGAAAAAGACAAATGTTGTAGGGGATATGGGGAAAATGAGACTTAATATACCCTTGTTAAAGTTGTAAACTGATTCAAGCAATCTATAGAGCAATTTGAAACTATTGCCAAGGGGCTATAAAACTATGCATACTCTTTGATCTAGTAATACCAGTGCTGCACTGGTATCCAAATAAGAGAGAAAAAAAAAAGTTGAATTCGAAATTGGAGAGATGTCCATCAATTGGGGAATAGCTGAACAATCTGTGGGATGAGATTTTGATGAAACACTATAGTGCTATAAGAAATGATGAGCAGGATGCTATCAGAAAAAGTTACATGAGCCAATGCTAAGTGAAATGTACTGCATACAAAATAATAGCAATGTTGTAAGATAATCTGTTGCAAATGACTTAGTTATTTTCAGCAGTACAATAATCCAAGTCAACTCGGAAAGACTTATGAAAAATGTAGTCCATTTACAGAGAAAGAGCTGATGGTATCTGAATACAGATTGAAGTATAAGTTATTTGTTAGTTCCTTTTTCTAAAGTTTCTTTTTTTCTGTTTTCTTTCACAACCTAACTAATGTGGAAATGTTTTGCATGACTACACATTATAACTTATATTTAATTGCTTGAGTTCTTAAGCGGGGTGGAGAGGGAGGGAGGAAGAGAATTTGGAACACAAAGTTTTAAAAATAGATATTAAAATTTGTTTTTACATGCAATTTGGGAAAAAATAAAATTCTAAATAAATGAGAAAAAAGTAAATCTATTTCTGATCCACTAAAAGAAGACCTGATCCCAAAAGGAAGTCACAATCAACAAGGTTAGTGGGTTCACTGAGTGTTGTAGTAAGAATATTTTTTTTGAGCAGCCTATGATGAATCAGTAACTTCCCCCCCACACACACACACACACCCTGGTTGAATTTATTTGATTAAATTCTTTTCTTCACTCAATTCCATTTCTTCATGAAATATTTTCAGAAATTTATTTTGGAGAATGCTTTATGATAAAGGAAGTGGTGTGTGTGTGTGTGTGTGTGTGTGTGTGTGTGTGTGTGTATAACTTCCATTTACCATAGACTGGCCTGACATGCCTTGTGGCAATGTAGTTCTATTCTCAAATACACTTGAAAATAACATGAACAAGGTTATAAGCAATTACTAATAGATAAAGTGGCAATGATATTCATGTAAGCACATAAGCCAAAACATCCACATAATGTAATAAATTACTGGAAAAAAGTCAAGTCATAGATACATAAAGACAAAAATACATATCAGACACATCGCCCTCCACTTCCTAATCCTTCAGTTGAATCATTCACACTTCTGAGGGTGCATTTGGAAAATAGAAACAATGATAATCTTACTTTATAATTATCATATAAATTTGTATGTAAAAATGTACCCAAACTGATACTGAAATAGCTGATTTTAAATCAATTTTACTCATGGAAGCTGAGAATTGAGAGGGACCTCACGAGTCACTTAATCCACTTAATCCAATATCTGCTTCAACAGGAATGAACTATATAACATTCCTAACCTATGGTTATCCCTCTCTGCTAGAAGGTCTTCTGTGAGAAGGAGCTTATTAAGTAACCAATACAGTGAGATAATTTCACTTATAAAGCTCTCATGGTTGGAAATTCATCCTAACATTGAAATTAAACTTGTCAATCTGTACATTCTACCGTTGCTTCTAGATCTTCATATGGCAGTCTTTCAGTTACTTGAAAATAGCAATGCTGTCTTCTTTCATCCTTCTCTTATTCAGATTAAATATCTTCAAATTATAAATCGACCCATGTGTTGAATAGTTTCTGATATACTCACCATTTTAGCAGCCCTCTATTAGATATTTCTAATTGGATTTCCTTAAATATGATCCTCAGAAACTAATGCCTTACTGAAGGCATGGTTGAGGAGGAGGGCATATGTATAGCAGAACACCTTTGCTCTGAATATTATATTTCCCTTAATATATCCTGAGATCACACTATCTTTGCGGGGGGTAGGGTGAGGGAACAGGTTATCAATTCACACTTTTAATTCATATTGAGGTATCTATTAAGTATTTATTATGCATGCTATACCAAATATCAATCAATAAGTAATTATTATGCCAGACACTGGACTACTTCTTAAGGATATAAAGACAAAAAGTGAAATATTCTTTCCCTGAAGAAGCTTACATTCTTGCAGAGAACATTATAGATAAGTACATAAAACTATAATATGGACATTTTTATTTTTGTAGCTGAAATGGACAAAGAACATTTGTGTGTGAAACACTGGTAAAAATTAGCTTGAGAAGAAAACAGCCCTCAGATTAAAAAAAAATCTTGAGGAAAGGTGCAGACTCTTCCAAGGACCAAAGAGAAAACTGTTCCTAGGAAAAATGTACTTTAGAAGACTTACTTGAAAGCAAAGCCTTGAGATAATGATAACTTCAGTTTTTTTGTTCAATTTTAGATCATTTACATATGATTGTTTTCAGAGTTTTGAAGGTTATAACTGAAAAATTATAAACCGAATAACTCTGGTATCTATTGGATAATTATGTAAAAACTGGTGGGATCATTCCTGAAAGAAAGGTGGATTTGGGGAATTTCATGTCCTAATTTATAAATAGATCACAAAACACAAGGAAGCCTGATTTGAGATTTTAGATGCCAGAAAGTAAAATGAAAGATGAGAGCTAAAAGCTAAAGTTAGAAGATAGGAGATAAGAAGCTGAGTGCTAGAAGAGCAAGAAGCCAGAAAGATATGACATAGAATGAAATTAGAGAAACTATTTACAGTAGGCAGGATTTAAAAGTTGAACAAACTTTAAAGTTTTTACAACAGGGGAAGAAAGCTGTGTGAATGGGAAAGAGTACCAAAGCTGTTAAAATTTGCTTAGTGCCAAGCAGAATCCTCCCCTATTTGGAAGAAATATCTGAACTTTTTGCCGTTTTGTGCCATAAACAGCTTAAGACATGGGAAATCTCTTAGGGATCCCTGTGTTTCTCTTTATAGTCCTCGAAACTTAAGAAAGGAAGAAGGGGAAGTGAGATAATAGCCTTTGCAACTCTCTTGCTGGGAACTATGTTGATATATATTTGTTAAAAGAAATGAAACTTCAAATCAGAAGCCTGCCAAAGGTTGGTTGATTGCATGCTAAAAGAGCTAGACACTGCTTCAGGAGTTCACTAGCAGAAAACTGATTTTGCCTTTAAGATGACATGTGGAATCAACTCTTTTTTTTAAGTTCAAGGGCATCAGTGCTTGCAGTACAGAGTTGAGTTGCCCCTTATAATAGAGTTTCCTCTGCTTATATGCCTCATTGCAAAGTTTCTGAAAATGTGTGATTATTTGTCCCTACATGCATGGACACTGTGTGCACTACATGCAGAACAGTGTTACATGATTATAGGTGAACTCCTATATTTTGATTATTGCTGCTTTTACTTTTTATTGAGTAAATATCACAATTATTCTTATATTTTCTGCATTATTGAGTAGTAAATGTTTCATGTTGAATAGTCAATGGTATTATTGTGACTGTTTTTGTGCAAACGGAAAACACACAAGTTAGAGGTCATGAACTACAGAGAAAAATAGTAGGGTGATATTTTTTTACACACTAAGATTAACCCTAGGATGCTAAGAGAATAAATTGTAGTAAAATTATCGTGGCTATGGTCAGGCTCAGTCATTGTAAAAGCTGGGAGACAGGAGATAGAGTGTCATTAGAGGAACCCTAAGAAAGCCAATTTGACCAAAATGTAGAACACTGGAAGGGAAGTGATGAATTACAAAGTTAGAAATGTAAAATCATAGTTAGAACTGTAAGAAACCTTGGAGTACAACTGGTCTAATCTTTTCTCATTTTACAAAGGAGGAAACTGAGACTAAGATAGATGAAGTGACTTGTCCAAGGTCACACAGCTAATGTTGGAATAAAGATCCAAAACCAATAAACTGGGCCCAGAATGGAACAAGAGTAGGTAAGTGGGCTGCATTGCATTTAAGGAATTGTACAGTTCTTTTAATGGTCTCAAGCTTTTCTTTGGAAAAAAGAACATCTTTTTAATACTAATATACTTCTAATTATACTCTGTGACTATAAAACAAGGTATACCTTAGTCTGTAAGGAAGATAAATTTGCAATTTACTGAAAGGCCATGATTGTCATACATAGGCTGCAGTATTTCCAAAGAATTGCATAGACTTAAAATATTATTAGAGAAAAGAAGCAATGTCCTCACAGCCAGCCAGCCCATGTCCATCATTATCACATTATTGCAAGATCTATAAGTAAGGCTCTTAGTAAGTATAGTGGATCCCCTATACAGGATTGATGGGAAGTTATGGACAAATGTTGGATAGGTTGAAAAAGTTTAAGTGGTCAGAGCCAGTATCATTACTGATTATATAGCAAATGCCTGATTATTATCAAAGCACTGTTTGTTCATTATAATGATAGGAGGTAGATCAGTAAAAGATGTAGTCTTGCTTCAAACATGTATCAGTCTGGTTAATCAATTATATTCATCTGTATGACTTTATAGTCATACTACATGTTACACTATGATCAAACCTCCTTTGCCATGAAGAAGGAAATATTTCTTTTCTAGCCCCAAAGATTCTTATTTGTTTGTTGACTTAGCTTTATAGTCTCCATTCTTTTAGTGTTTGAATTTTTGACATTTATTTTATTGAAATTTAGTGGTCATCTTTGTCTGAAAACCTCTGAAGAGGGTGCATGCATATGTGCATAATAGATTCATTAATTTAAGTTTCCTGATCTCTATCATCAATCAAAGTCATCATAAGATATGCAAGGAGTTATTCACAGAATTATTTTTCAATGGCTTTGTTCTTCATAGAGAACTTTGATGTAGGCAGGTTTTCTAATGTGCTCTAATTTTAAAACTATGATAAGCATTACTAAGCTTTAGTATGCATTTTGGTGCATATCTCTAATGGAAAATTAATCAAATTGGTGGTTGAATGTATCTTAGTGAAAGTATAAGTGAATCATTTCTTCCAAAAACAGAACTCCTACGGAATTACATAGGACATATAGAGTGCAATTATTTTTTTTAAATGACTGCATGTATATAAAGCATATGATTGGAGTTCATTTGTTAATTTCTTTTGTTCTTCTTCATGCTATTATGCTAGCTCTATCTTGTGGTGATCTATAGATACTGCAATCGTTTAATAATTACCTTTGGAAAATATGTCCCAAATAATGCAGTATCTTTTCAGTTTGTTCTTTGCTTCTATGGTTATAAAATTATTAATATAATAAAAATGATTTATTATTTCAAATGCTATCATGCTTCCTGATGCATTCTAATGTGTCTTTTTCCCTTTCTTTTTTCTGTTTAAAAAATGGTCTCATTCATTCAAAATTAGTTCTTGCAATTCCCCATGTTATCTGGCATTTTATTAATGCATAACAAAATGTATAAGTTTTAACCATTTTAAAACAGTGTTTAAATGCCTACTAGTAAATCTAATAATTAGATTAGGTTATATACTAAAGTTTTTTTTTAGTCCATCATCAGCATGTATACCTCAGATGAACATTGCAGATGAATAATTAATTGGCCTAGATTGAGTGGGATGAGGAAGTTTGACTGAATTGCATATTTGAAATTTCATAGGTTTTCAGTGATTCTAAACTGTTCATTACTACAAATTCAATCTCTTTAACTCTAATAATGTACTGATGATGTTATGTAGCTGGAAATCATGGCTGACCATGATTCCATAAGAATGAATATGATAACACAAATAACAATGGAAAGATGGATGATGATTGTTAATATGTCCCTTCATGTTACCTATGATCACTTCTGTGATAGGAATTAAATTAAAGTCATTATAAAGGGCAGCTTTGAAGAGAAAAGGACTTGTGAAAATAATGTAGTCGGAATGAGTGACAATAGTCAGACATTTCTAATGGTATATCAATACCCATAAGATACTAAAAGTATAAAAACTAAGAATTTTAATAATGGGTTTATACTCTTCAGAGAATTTATCCTCAAACATGGACAAGAAGTGCATAGCAAGAGGAGGAGGAGGAAGAATAGATAAACTACAAAATATACTATAATTTAATGTAGCATGCTGTACTTAAAAGTTAGGAAGATTGGGGTTGAAATCTCACCTTAGACACTTACTGTCAATGTGATCCTAGGCCAGTCACTTAACTTTTTGGGACTCAGTTTTCACATATGTAAAATCAAGAGTTTAGTCTTGGTGAGTTCTCAGTCCTTTGCACCTTTTAATCTCTGAACATAAAAACTCTCATACTTATGAAATTATGGATTGGCTTAAACAACCAAGTACCCAGTATTTAATAACATTTATTGATACATCTGTGTACTAGCAGCAATAGACCATGTTAATTTGGGAATAATATCTTTTGATAAAGGGATTGGCACTATTTAAAAAAATATGACATTCAAAATTAATTTCTATAATAACATTTTCATTAAAACATCTTTATGTAGACTCTGCTTTCATGGATTTCAGGTTTAGCCCCATATTTCAATTGTATACTAATTATGACCTAAGTAAATTACAGAACTGCAAAACATTTTAAATACCAGGAAGGTGTCTGGAGTGATATTTTGCTCACCATGATTATAACAAAAACTACCCCATACTGAATGAGAAATAGTGACTCCATATAATTTCTCCAAATGGAATCCATCTCTACCACACTAAGAAACACTTTAGGGACCTACCAAAAGAAATGGTCATATAGTATAATTAAGGGTCATAGAATACAAAGACCTAAAAGTCACATTTACTAAGAAATGAATATACCATCTACTACTCCATCAGATATATTATTGTTCAATTAATCTTCTTGCTCAGAATAATACCATTAAAAATATCTTATCAAGCTGGACCTGTGTTTTCACCATTGTAAAATGGTCCTGGAGAGGAAATCTCTCTACCAATATAGCATGACACCTGCTTCGCAACTTGTGATCTTAATCTAGTACAATTAGATAATAAGTGCCTTGTCCAGGGCCACTGAATCAAAAGAATTATCAGAGATGGGCTTTAAACCCAGTACTTTTTAATTCCTATACTCACAGGCCTTTGCAATACTATCTGATTATGATGGAGGTGGCTGGAGAGTTAACAGATAAACTAAGGTCTGAGTTATTATCAACAGTAATGGAATCCTTATCAACAAACACAATCAACAGAAGCATGAGGAAATAGAAGCCAGAGACCCCAAATAGCCATTAATAACTGGAATATTTAAATTGGCATTCCTAGATAACAGGAAACAGAAAGGTACCTAGAAACTAGATCTTAAAGAGATACCCTAAACAGAGAGACTCTTGGGGTCTGAAAAGTTTAAACATGTTTTAGGAACACGAGCAGAAGGACCAAATGTGTCCTTAAGTTCACCTTATGATGGTTAAACCCACAAAACACACCCTTAGTGAGAAAGGTGCCTGCCTTAGCACCCCAAGAATTCCAAAATAGGATGTGAAACTTTCACAAGGAGGAGACTAATATAATGAGGAAATATCCTACATATTTTACTATAAATATAAGCATTCTCATCTCCCTATTTGAGATACCTTTCTCCTTTGGTGTTCTCCCTGTGAACATGCAGTCATTTAATAAAACTGGAAACTGAGTCACTGAGTCTTGTAATCTTTGGGATGCCTCATGATCAATTAAATCCATCCCTGCATCAATTAGAAGATGCAGTAAATGAGCAAGAGGGACTAACCATATAGGCATGTAAAATATAATATGTGAATAAATATTTTATCAGACCATTTTGATCCCATATGGAGTGCTGTTCCTTTTTGTGCCTAAAGTAAGTGGGGCCTACAGCCCTACATTGTAACAGAATAACTTCCTGGAACTACTGTCTACCATTTTTTTTTCTGGTAGCTTGGAAAGAGCTCAAAAGTCTCATTTTTATATGAAACTGGATTTAGGAAAATTAAGATGGGGATGAGAAGATGGTATTCTATACTATACCATATTTAGCGATTATAAATATCAAGTCATGCCTAGAGGCTTTTCAATACTATGAACATATTTCAGCGTTTAATTAATAGTGATAATTTGAATTTCTCTTCCTCTACACTAGAGAAGTAAAAAGTAAAAATGGAAAGTTTCTGACGTAGTTTTTGGCATAAATGGATATGAAATAGTGTTCTTGTGATTAGAACTTCCTATGAGAAAATGCAATATATGAAAATCCCAGTTTTCAAAGAAGATAAATTAGGGCAGGATTCCTCACAACAATAGGAGGATTCCTTTCCCAAGCTCTTCCAGTGCATTTAAACGTGATGTTTAAATTTGCAGATATTTGGTTATATATGCATTTCAGGAACATGACCACTGGCAAATCTGTATTTAATTTGGTGTTCCTATTAAGTACTGTGTTTTTTGTTTCTGTAACTCTGGGTCCCTTTTATAGATTTTTTTTTTAAAGAGAGATCTTTGTACAGTTATCATTAAGTTGATGAGTGAATGAAATCTAATCTACCTGGAAGGCACTTGATGTGGTGGAAACTCCACAGTTCTCAAAATGAAGAAAATCTTAGTTTCAAATCTTGCTCTCCGTGCTTCCTACCTGTGTGACTTTGGGCACATCACTTAATCTCTCTGACTCTTATTTACCTCACTTGTAACTTATGGGATAATAATGTGGATATTAATACCTGAAGTACCTAACTCATAGAATCATGAAGATCAAATGAAATAATATATTTGAAATTATTCTCAGGTCTTTATGACTTACATAAATATTAGTTAGAATTATCATCATCATCACCATCATGTGAGGCATTGCTTGGTAATCAATGGTTTGAGAGGGGTTTTTTTTGTTATACAGTACAAATACTACAAGGTGAGATCACACGTTTAATTATATACATAGTGTGATAAACAATCATTAATAATCAATATCTTGGGAGCAGCTAGGTGGCACAGTGGATAGAGCACTGGCTCTGGATTCAGGAGGACCTGAGTTCAAATTTGACCTCAGACACTTGACACTTACTAGCTGTGTGACCCTGGACAAGTCACTTAACCCCAATTGCCTCACCTAATAATAATAATAATAATAATCATTATTATTATTATTATTATTATCTTGGGGAACCCAGAGATCTCTTTTAAGTTCTCCATCCCCCTTCACTTAAAGGCCAGCTCTCTTTCAAAGATTCTAATCCAGGGCTGGTGCTTCATTAGCTTTTATACTTGAATATCAAGGAAGCTACATCAATGGTTTGAGCCATAAACCTGTAAATCAAGTTTATATTAATTTTTTTCAATAACTTTTAAAGAAAAACTAATTTATCTGTATGGGGTAGATGTGGCTCCCATGACAACACATTGTGAATACTCTTTACATTTAAGTACAAATGTTTCTAAGTTATGATTTTGTTTATTGTCTTTGCTGTTTTTATTTTATAAGTAACATAAGGCATCATAAATTAACATAGCTAAATAGGAGAGTTTATAGAATCTCTTCAGTGTCAAATAAAGGAGATGGTAGAGTTGGTTTCCTGAAGTTCCCCCAAATAGTAAGAAGTATAATTTTATGGGATACTTAGTCATCAGTTCAACAAACATTTTTAAGGCCTACTCTATTTTGATGATTAAAATTATAAGACATATAATAACTGAGTAATTTAATCATTTTGTTAATATGGCCATTTGGATATTAGTAAAATGAGATCTATGGCTGTCTCTCAGACCAAAGAACCCTTCCTCACAGTCAAGTCTGTTTCATATACCTTTCCCCCAAACAAGGTCCATCACACAGCAATCAAATATAATTGGTTAGTATCATTTGGAGGCAAGTTATATTAAAATGGAGTCAGGGGATACATGACTCAAGTAAATATAGAGACCCCCCCCCCACATGAGCCAATACAGTGGTTCCCACCTTAAGCTGGTTCAGGAAGGCTGAATCTCATCATTAAATCCTTTATCTTATCCAGATGAAGGAATCTGTCTATACTTAAGGCTCCTTTTGTTAACTTAAATTTGGAGTGAATTTAACCAATATAAGATTTGATAGAATCTTTTTTTAAAATTTTATTTTATTTTACATATAAGGTATTTTTTTTTCTGTTACATGTAAAGATAGTTCTCAACTTTTGTTTATACAAGCTTTACAATTTCAGATTTTTCTCCCTCTCCCCTCCCCTAGACAGCAGGTAATCTGATGTAGGTTATATCTATATATCTATATATCTATATATCTATATATTGATATCGATGTAGATAGCGATATCGATATAGATATCGATATCGATGTAGATATCGATATCGATATAGATATCGATATCGATGTAGATATAGATATCGATATAGATATCGATATCGATGTAGATATAGATATCGATATAGATATCGATATAGATATTGATATAGATATAGATATAGATATAGATATTGATATAGATATAGATATAGATATAGATATAGATATAGATATAGATATAGATATATAGATATAGATATAGATATAGATATAGATATAGATATAGATATAGATATAGATATAGATATAGATATAGATATAGATATAGATATAGATATAGATATAGATATAGATATAGATATAGATATAGATATAGATATAGATATAGATATCTATACACACACATATATATATACACACAATAACATTAATCCTATTTCTGCACCAGTCCTGTTATAAGAGAAAAAATCAGAATCTTTCAAAGAGAGCTGGCCTTTAAGTGGAGGGGGTGGGAGAACTCAAAAGAGATCTCTGAGTTCCCCAAGATATTTTTATTATTATTATTATTACTATTATGATGATGATGATGATGATGATGAGGCAATTGGGGTAAAGTGACTTGCCCAGGGTCACACAGCTAATAAGTGTCAAGGGTCTGAGGCCAGATTTGAACTCAGGTCCTCCTGAATCCAGGGCTGGTGCTCTATCCACTGTGCCACCTAGCTGCCCCCAAGATATTGACTATTAATTAAGAGAGGCTGGGGAAAGCTTTCTGTAGAAGGTGGGATTTTAGTTGGAAATTATAGACCTGTTCTACAACAGTGTCAAAAAAGGTAATATAATTTCATTCATTCAATTCAATTCAATTTCTCTCTCCTTTCACCCTTTCCCTCCTCATGAATATTTTGTTTCTGACCATTGTCTCCCTCAGTCTGCTCTTCTTTCTATTAGCCCCCCTTCCCTTTTCTTTCCATTTCCCCCTCCTATTTCCCTATGGACATGGGGAAATGGGGTAAGATAATTTGTGATATCCAACTGAGTGTCTATATTATTCCCTCTTTGAGCCAAATCCAATAAGAGTAGGGTTCAAACAATTCTTTTTTTTTTCTTGTCCAGTATTTTATTATTTTCCAGTTACATATAAGGATAGTTTTCAACATTTGTTTTTATATTATTTTTAGTTGCAAATTTTTTCCCACCCTGCTTTCTGTTTCTCCTCCCCAAGACAGAAAGCAATCTGATATAGGTTATATATGTTCAATAAAATGAAACATATTTCTGCATTAGTCATCTTGTGAAAGAAGAATCAGAGCACAAGAGAAAAACCTCAAAAAAGAAAGAAAAAAACCCAGCCCCAAAGTAGACACTGTGTGGTTCAATCTGCATTCATAATCCACAATTCTATTTTCTGAATGTTGAGAACATTTTCTACCATGAGTTCTTTGAAATTGTTTTGGATCATTGCACTGCTGAGAAGAGGCAAGTCTATCACCATTGTTCATCACACAATGTTGCTGTTACTGTATACAATATTCTCCTGGTTCTGCTCCTTTCAGTCAACATCAGTTCATGTAAGTCCTTCCAGGTTTCTCTGAACTCCTCCTGCTCATCACTTTTCACATTGATTTTTTAAATCTTTGTGTTCTCAATTTTCTTCTTCCCTCCTTCTTCATCCCTCCCTATGAAATCCAGCAATTCAATGTACATCATACATGTGCAGTTATGCAAAACATCTCATTAGGTTGTGAAAGAAAAAAGACAAAATACCTTTAGAAAAGGAGCTAACAAATAAAATTATACTTCAATCTGTATTCAGATACCATCAGTTCTTTCTCTGTTGATGGTTTGAATTTTTCATACATCCTTCTGATAGCATCCTGCTCATCATTTCTTTCACAGTTACTATTGTTAACTGTATTACCCGCCATCTTAATCCCTCCCCTTGATATTTACTCTATTATCTATCTTCCTTCACACTCTCCCTTCTCAAAAGTGTTTTGCTTGTTATTGCCCCCTCCCCCAATTTGCTCTTCCTTCCATTGCCTCTCCCCACCCCAATTCCCATTCACTCCCACTTTCCCACAGGGCAAGATATATTACTATCGCCTCTGGAGTATGTATGTTATTCCCTCTTTGAGCCAATCCTGATGAGAGTTAGGCTCACTCACTCCCCTGCTCCTTCCCCATCTTCCCCTCTACTCCATAAGCTTTTTCTTATTTCTTTTATGTGAACTACTTTTCCCTAATCCACCTCTCCCTTTCCCTTTCTTCAAGTGCATTCCTATTACCCCTTAACTTTGTTTTGAAGATGTCATAATGGTTCAGCTAGGTGACACAGAGGACAAAGCACCAGCCCTGGACAGGAAGCCCTGAACCCATATCTGGCCCCAGACATAAACCACCCCACCCTGCCTGCTCCAAAAAAACCAAAGAATAAAAAAAATAAATGCTTTACAGATATTATCCCTTCATATTCAATTCAAACCTATGCATCTAAGTATATTCTTTTCAGCTGCCCTAATACTGAGAAGGATCTTATGAGTCAGGAATATCATTGTCCCATGTAGGAATTTAAACAGTTTAATTTTTTAATATCCCTCATAATTTCTTTTTCCTGTTAGCTTTTTATGTTTCTCTAGGGTCTTGTATTTGAAAGTCAAATTTTATATTCAATTCAGGTCTTTTCATCACAAATGTCTGAAAGTCCTCTTTTTCACTGAATTCCCATTTTTCTACCTGAAAGATTATACACAGTTTTGCTGGGTAGGTGATTCTTGGCTGTAGTCCCAGTTATTTTGCCCTCTGGAATATCATATTCCATGCCTTCCAGTCCTTTAATGTAGATGCTGTTAGATCTTGTTTTATCCTTACTGTAGCTCCACTGTATTTGGATTCCTTTTTTCTAGCTGCTTGCAGTATTTTCGCCTTGACCTGGGAGCTCTGGAATTTGGCTATAATATTCCTGGAAGTTTTCCTTTTAGAATCTCTTTCAGGAGGTGATTGGTGGATTCTTTCAATTTCTATTTTACCTTCTGCTTCTAGAATATCAGGGAAATTTCCCCTGATAATTTCCTGAAAGATGATGTCTAGCTTCTTTGTTTTTGATCATGGCTTTCAGGTAGTCCAATGATTTCTGAATTATTCCTCCTGGATCTATTTTCCAGCTCAGCTGTTTTTACAAGGAGATATTTCATATCACCTTCTATTTTTTTATTCAGTTGGATTTGCTTTACTGTGTCTTGGTTTCTCATAAAGTCATTAGCTTCCATTTGGTCAATCCTAATTCTTAGGCAATCATTTTCTTGAGAGAGCTTTTCTATCTCCTTTCCAATTTGGGTTTTCAAACTGTTGACTTTTTCCTCATGACTTTCCTGCATTGCTCTCATTTTTCTTTCCATTCTTTCCTCCCTCTCTCTAAATCTTCCTTCTATCTCTCCTACTTTCTCTTTAATGTCCCTTTTGAGTACTTCCATGGCCTGAGACCAATTCATATTTTTCTGGGAAGCTTTGGAGGTTGGAGCTTTGACTTTGTTATTATCTTCTTCTTCAGAGGGTGTATTCTGGTCTACCTTTCCCCCAAAGAAGTTTTCAATGGTCTGCTGCTTTCTCTGCCTGTTCATCTTGGCTGCCTATTTCTTGGCTTTTAACTCCTTCTTAAAGGGTAGCAGTGTTTCCAAGACACACTGTTTGAGACACAGTTTGGCCCAAGGGGTGATTGGGCTTCTTCTCAGCTTGCCTGGCTTGTGAGTAACCATGGCCGCTTTTTCTTTGACCAGGAAACAGAAGTTTGATTAAAATCTGATTCTCTATGGTTGGAAGCTTGGTGTCCTTGTGCCCCTCCCTCACTGGGCCACCACCAATTGATTCAGCCCACTGGTTCAGAACAGAGGGCGCTTTGCCCTTATTCCAGCAGAGACTGCAGCCACTTCACCCTGGCCTACCACCAAACCTCCTCACTGGTCTGTGAGCCAAGACTTAGAAGAAACCAATGGCACTGAAGACTCCTAGGCGCTGGAAGCACTGTGTGTTCCTAGCTGCTTCAGGACCATGGGCTGAGCTGCTCAGTCTGATCAGCAGGTGTTTGCAATTGCCATCTTTTGCTGAAAAATAGTCTCACTGTGTTTTTATGTGCATTAGGTTGCTTTGGTTTGTTTTTCTTTTTTTATGGCATTATTTGGGAGTAAGTGGATGGGTTTATCTGGAGCTTGCGGGAGTCACAGGCTCTCCTCCACCATCTTGCCTCTGTCCCCACCTCAAACAATTCTTACACCCTCTCTTCTTTCCTTCTACTATAATAGGTCTTTTGTGTCTCTTCATGTGATGCAATTAACCCTATTTTGCCTCCCACTTTCCTCTTCTCCCAGTACAATCTTCTATTTCACCCCTTAATTTTTTTATATTATCATATCAAAGTCAACTTACACCGACATCCTCTCTCTGTATATACTCCTTCCAACTGCCCTAGTAGAAATACAGTTCTCAAGAGAAACAAATTTCATCTTCCTGTTTAAGGATATAAATAGTTTAACCTTGTATAACATGTATTTTTTCTTACCTGTTTACCTTTTTATGCTTCTCTTGAATCTTGTACTTGAAGATCAAATTTTCTGTTTACCTTCTGGTCTTTCCATCAGGAAAGTTTGAAAGTCCCTTATTTCAGTGAATGTCCATCTTTTCCCCAGAAGGATTTTGTTAGATTTTTCTGACTGGTTGTTTCATGGTTGTAATCCAAGTTCCTTTGCCTTCTAGAATATCATATTCCAAGCCCTCTGATCCTTTACTATAGAAGCTACTAACTCCTGTGCATTCCTGATTATAGCTCCTTGATATTTGAATTATTTTTTTCTGGCTTCTTGCAGTATTTTCTCTTTGACCTGTTAATTCAGGAAATTTTCTACAATATTCCCTGGAGCTTTCATTTTGGGATCTCTTTCAGGAGGTGATTGGTAGATTGTTTCAATTACTATTTTCCCCTCTGGTCCTACAATACCAGAGAACTTTTCCTTCATAATTTCTTGAAAGATGCTGTCCAGGCTCTTTTATAAATTCTAGACTTCTGGTAGTCTGATAATTCTTAAAGCATCTCTTTTGGATATATTTTCTAGGTTGGCTATTTTTCTAATGCAGTATTTTGCATTTTCTTCTATTTTTTCATTCTTTTGATTTTGTTTCACTGAATCTTGATGTCTTATGAAGTCATTAGCTTCCACTTGCCCAATTCTAATTTTTAAGGAATTGTTTTCTTCAGTTAGCTTTTCTACCAACTTTTCCATTTGTCTAATTCTACTTCTTAAGGAGTTGTTTTCTTCAGTAGATTTTTTCCTCCATTTGACCAAGCATATTTTTAAAGCAATTATTTTCTTCAGTCAATTCTTGTCCTTTCTTTTCCAAACTGTTAACTCTGTATTGCATAACTCTAATTTATTTTCCCAATTTTTCTTCTACTTCTATCATTTGATGTTTAAAATTCTTTTTGCGTTCTTCCAAGAAGGCTTTTTCAGCTTAGAGACCAATTCATATTCACATTTGAGGCTTTCCATGTAGGCATTGTTGTCTTCTTTTGAGTTTGTGTTTTGATCTTCCTGGTCACCTTAGTAGCTTTCTATGATCAATGCTTTTTCTTCTTTCTTTCTTTCTTTCTTTCTTTCTTTCTTTCTTTCTTTCTTTCTTTCTTTCTTTCTTTCTTTCTTTCTCTCTCTCTCTCTCTTCCTTCTTTCCTTCCTTTCTTTCTTTTTTACTCATTTTTAACCTTTTTTTTTTACTTTTAAATTTTAACTGTTTCTAGGGCACACAGAGCACTGTATCAAACTTCCTCTGCTAAGGGCCAGGGGCCTGGTCACTGGCTTTCTGTGCAGTGACCTTAGGTGTCAGTGGCTTGCCCACTGTAGGTGGGCCCACCTATCATGGTACTTATTGGGCCAACACTTCTTGGGGTTGGCAATTTGCCTATTTTGCTAGGACTGGAGGCCTCACAGATGGCCTGCTGTGCCACTATCCTCTGTAAAAAATTATTATTAGCTAATCTCAACTGAAAAATTATATAATTGGACTTATGAAAAATTATAATATATGCAAAATTATAAGTTTGGAAAAATTATAATTGGGCTGTAAGTCCCTTTGTGGTTGTTTCAAATGTTAGAATATTTTGACTGACTTGCTTAAATTGGAGGGCCTAATCTGACTGGAGGACTAATCTGGAGACTTTTGACTAACTGGCTATCTGACTGCTATTTACTTATTATGGGCTGTTTATAAAGTTCCACCACACTGCTCCACTCCCAAAACTGATAAGCAAAAGATTAAGAAACCTCTTAACTAAATAATCAAAGCAGAGTATATTCATGAGATACAACTTCAAATTAAGAATACAGGGAAATAAAATGTACAACCTGACTGCATTCAGGCGTCTCTTTCCACCTGCTGCACCTGGAACTTTTTTAATACAATAAGGGTCGAAGCTGCCTCTTGCCTTAGGGTATGTGCCACTTTCACTGCTCATCTACTTCCTTCTAACTCCAAGCCCCTTTCACTTGATCCCCCTGCATCTAACTTTCCTCTGCTGAACCCCTGTGCTTCACTCTCACTGACCTCTCCTTCAGTTCTCCTAGTGCTCCAGTCCTTCTGTTCTCTTAATCTTCATTTTCTCCAACCTGTACCCTGTGCTCCAACCTGCTTCTGTGCTCTCTGCTGCCTCCTCTTCTGTTTGTCTGTCTGCTCCATCGGTCTGCCCTCTGCCACCTTTGCCACTCCTCTCCTTCTCCATTCTTCTAATCTTGTCAGCCACTTGACGTCTAACTCCCAGGTCTCTGTATATCTTACTTCTCTCCACTCAAATCTTAGGGCTCTTTGCGCCCCCATACACACCAAGCTAATCTGCCAGCCAGGGCTGAGGCTGGGGTTGGAGACATGCTCAAACCTCCTGTGCGTACCACACCCAGGGCTCCAGGGGCCCATGCCCCTGCTGTGCACCTGAGACCTCGGCATGGGCTATGCCAGAGCCTGGCCTGGACAAGCCCAGGATCTCTTGGATAGATCCTCTCAGGGTGGAGGGAGCTGGGGATCCTTCCCCCAGCAGTCTGACCTGGAGTCTTGTACGTCCCACCAGGCTTTTTGGCTCAGCTGAAACACAGGGAGAGGTGCGCCAGCACCTCCCACACAGAAGACACTGAGGGCCTAAGTCTTTCTAATCTTAGCCCAAAGGTAGGGTCCCCAAATCAAAATAAATTTCCACACCTGCTAAGCCATGACTGAGGGTCCTCAGTTGCTTATCTGTGCTATGGCTAAGAGAATTCTTCTGGCTTGCCAGGATACTATCTATTTGGACTGTGGTCCCCTTTTACCTAAATGAAACAGAACTTCCCTCAAGGCCTTCTAAGTTATCTTAAGTTAGGAAATTCTTTCACTCTGTCTTTTTGTACATTCTATTGCTTCAGAATCCATTCAGAAGCTTGAGTTAATGTGTTTACCTATCTACCTAAATATAGATATATCTCCATTGAATACACACAAATATGTACACATCATACCTGTGATCTCACCTTCACAATACATTTATTGAGTATTCACAAAGAAGTCTACAAAATTAATTCAATTAAAGATGAATAAATCTACTATAAGGGAAATATAGAAAAAATATATTGATAACTTAGTAAGCTCACTACTCAACAATTTCATTTTCTCAGGTGAACATTAAAGAGACTATTAAGATTAGTTTACAACATATGGAAAATATGATCTGAATAAGAAATATATATTAGTAAATACTATTTTTTACCTTCACGATGGATCTTTCTGCTTTACCTTTATGTTTCTGATGTCTGGGGAAAAGTCCTGAATTTCTAGTGAGTACATATAATTTCAGGAGCTTACTGTCTGAACTTCTGAAAAAAAAATAGCTTTCTTCCATTCAAATCTGGTATCATTTATTGAGACTTATGAACTAAAGAAGAGAAAAGCAGTTGGCATGAAATGATTATGATGGATTATAACTAACCTATACCAAGTTTAATTTTATTTCCTAAAGGTCCAGCTCTCATTTGAAATTTTCTTCTTACAATGAGTAAGACAGGATAAATATAATATTCAAAGAAAGCAGAGATTGTCATACTATTTAATCCATGGGCATAGGATCTTAGATTTAAAGCTAGAAGATACGTTAGAGGTAAAATGTACATAAATCAAGAAAGGGAAATAAAATAAAGGGTATTTATTCCACACCTCTGAGGGTCAAATAGTCAACATGTTTTTTGCCCAAGGTTAACATAGGAAATAAGTAGCAAAATTGGGACTTTAATTCTTCTGGTTATAAATTCAACATTGTTTTCACTTTCTGCCCCCACCCATAAGTTAGGGATGTTTAAATGTATTTTGGTCAACAAAATAGCTTTAAGAAGGTAAACATCTAAGGAATTTTACCACTTCTGCGCTGAATTTTGTAACTTGGTTTGCATAAAGCAACAAGGTTTTTTGACCTCTACCCTGACCTTTTTGTTATATTTCTAAATTCTTCTGCATGACAAATTTTTGGGCTCAAAAATAATCTTTTCATAGTTCTTTTGATAAGCAGACCCCCATTATTTAAAGGGGACCTAGGCTATTGAAACAGCAAAATGCAAGAATTTAAAAATATATTTCATAGTATAATTCAGGTAGAATTTGGACTTTAAATGACTGAAAAAAATAACAAAGAGATTCTCCTGCCAACCAGCTAGTAGCAATTAGCTGGGAAATGCATCACCAAATAGCTAAAAGTAGATTCTGGGATGACTTCCTATAGAGCAGCAGATATTTCCCTGTTCAGCAGAGATGCTATATTATAGAACAAGACACACAACTATGAAGAGAGTGTACCGGGGATGAAAATTATGATAAGCTTTAAAGAAAATTATCGATCTTATTTTCTAGAGTTTGTAATAGAGAAAGCAAGGAAATTTGGACAAAATCTGACATTCTTCCTATAGTTTGGGAGAATAGTTTTCATGAGTCCAACTAGCTTAAAGTGATAAGTCATACTACCATGGATCTTGAGTTAGACTGGACCTCAGAATCCATTTAGTAAAATCATCTCTTTTAACAGATGATGGAACTGATTCCAGGTAGTTTACCTTACTTGTCCAGGGTCAGACAGTAATAAACAAAGGTACGATATGAACCCAAGGTCTTCAGACTCTAGAGCCAGTTCTTTTGCCACTGTCCTATATTTAGAAGATGAATAGCTAGGCTTCCATAAACTAAAATCATTTTGGGAAAGTTAGCCCAGAAAATATGGGAAGCTTTCAAGAAGAAAATTCTGCAGACACAAAAAGAAACAGTTCTTAGAAAAATGGGAAAAAACAAACCTGAAGATTGTCTATAGCGACTGATACAGATACAAGGAGAAATCACCAACCAGCTTAGGTTTTTCAGATGCATACAGAAGATGTAAACAAGGGCAAGTATAATAGATGAATGCAGAAAGATTATTTATCACTCTATGAACAAAAAGAGGAAGAACAAATGAAGCATAATACCAATTTTGAGAATGAATGGGAAAATGATAATGGATAACAGCAAATGATTTGGACTAGAAAGTTTCTATGGTTTCTTTCAACTGTAAATTCTAAAATTCTGTGAGTTTGCTTACCTATCCTTTTTTCCTGTTAGAAAATATGGTTTTGATACTAGAAAAGACAGAACAGAAAAAAACAACTCAAAAAAGTGAAAATAGGAAGTTCATACCACAAATAAGCTAGGGGAACATAAGAAAGTATGTTGTTGTTCTGTCCTTTCAATTATGTCTGATTCTTTAAGACACTCTTTGCTTTTTGAAAAGACACTGGGGTGGTTTGCCATTTCATTCTCCAGCTTATTTTATAAATGATTAAACTGAGGCAAATAGGGTTACATGACTTGCCCTAGGGTCACACAGCTACTGTATCTGAAGCCAAATTTGATCTCAGATCTTCCAGACTCTAGGTCCATTGCTCTATCCACTGAACCACCTAGTTAATTGTAAGAAAACACTTATGTTCACTTAATAAAACAAAGTCATTAGACCCAGGTGAGCTATGTAATAGGGGGTCTAAAAGAGTCAATGTCTGTGATTGATTAACAGATCAGTGATATTTAAAAGATTATGGAGGTGTAAACTATTCTAATTCTTCTAAGAAGGGAAAAGAATAGAAATCTATGAGCTAGTGAACCTGACTTCAGTTCCTGGCAAAATTCTGAAACAGTGCTTAGTAAATGGCTTAAAAAGGAAGCAGTGAATCTACAAAATGACTACAACTATTTAAAAGGGAAGAAAAACATAAAATGCAAATGAATGTTATAAAATTATAATGATCAAGCCTGGCTCTGAAGAAGAAATAGAAAATGCACCTCTTTCCCACCTTTGAAGAAATGGGCTTCTATGAGTACTGAATATTGAATACAATGTCAGATTTGGTTGATATGTTTGTTTTATGAACTTTTTTTATTTCTCCATCTTTTAAAAAAATTGTTACAAGGAATACTTTTGGTATGGAATAGGGTAAGATATATTGGTAAATTAAGCTGCTGAAAAAAAAATCAAAGGAAAAGAAAGGAATTATTACAATTAGTATGACTTCATTAAGAGCAAGTCATGCCTGACCAACCCTTATTTCCTTTTTCAACAGGTACTAAAACGGTAGATGGGTGAAATTATGTGGAAATAATTTACTTTATAGTAAGGAATTAATAAAATCTTTAAAGATATTTTTGTTGAAGAGATGTAGAGATCTGGTATGGATGATAGTTAAGAGATTGGAACTGGTTGCATCACTAGGTGCAGAGAATAGTTATTAATGACTTGACGTCAGCTTAGATATTTTCAGTGGAGTGTTTGAGGGATCTGTGCTCAGTCCTGAGCTGTAGAACAAAAGCAAAGACTGCTTAATTTTTGTCTTTGTGCCCCTAGAGGATAGCACAGTGCTTGGAGCATAATAGATGCTTAGTGCAATATTACTGGATTGAAGTGATTTAATTTTTTTTCAATGACATGATGATCATCCGGATGAAGTTCTTAACAAGTTTATAGATAGCACAAAACCAGGAGGTATGAAACAGATTTTGACATGGTAATACATTAGGCCAAATCTAATAAGCTGAAATTGATTACCAATAAATGTATTCATTTAGGGTAAAAAAATTACTTCTTAAATAAAAGAAGGTAGGGTATAATTAGATTGGCGTTTGTCTCAAAAAGAAAGATAGAGGAGTTTTAATAGAATACCATCCAAACATATCAATAGAGAGATATGGCAGCTGAAACCAACCAACCAAACAGAAATCAAGCAATGTAATAGTGGGTTACATGAAGAAAGCCATAGCTTACAGGATTATCCTACTGTACTCTACAGACCAGTATGAACATATCTGAAGGATTGTGTTCAGTCTTCTCTTTTCTCCTCAAGCCCACTGGTTACCATATCCTCCTATAAGATTATAATCACCATGAGGGTAGAGGCTATGACTTCTCTACACTTTATATGTCTCCAAGTACCTAGCAGAATTTTCTGCACATAGTCAATATAAGTTGGATTTTTTATTTCATTTAAGTGAAATCCTTTCATAGATTACAACCTGCCTATTGTTGAACAAATACATTATTAAAGAAGGGAAGTAATTTGTTCATGATTTCACACCTAGTAATTGTCAGAGGAATCTAGATCACAAAGTGGATAGGATTCCAGATCTGAAATCAGGAAGTGTCATCTTCCTGAGTTCAAATCTGGCATCATTTATTTACTAGCTGTGTGACTCTGGGCAAGTTTGCCTCAGTTTTCTCACATGTAAAATGAGCTAAAGAAGAAAATGGCAAACCACTCCAGTATCTTTGGTAAGAAAACCTCAAATGGAGTCACAAAGAGTCAAACATGACTGAAAAACAACTAAAGAACAGAAAACTGTCAGAGAAAGAATTTTAACTCAGGTTTTCCTGAATTCAAATCCAGTATTCTATTGTTAAGCAGAACAGTCTCTCTTCTGAGAAGAGTTGGGCCTTCATTAATGTTTTTTGAATGGATGATTTTTCAAAAAAATATGTTCTGCTTAAACTTCTGTATTAATTTGTCATTGTAAACCTGTATAACATTTGGATTTTTCCCTTCAAGAACAAGAACAGGCCTTCTGTGTAAAGGACATGTTAAATCATCAAAGCCTGTTCTGTTATCATGTCTTGCATTGTAAATTGAAGAAAGGTACATTGTTGTTTTTATTGTCATCATTGTTGTCACAATCAACTTTTATTAACATCTTGCAGATTTTCTTTGTCATAAGATCAACTTTATTTTTTTTTATTTTTTATTGGATAATAAACTTTTTTAAAATTTAGTTTTGAGTTCCAAATTCCATCTCACATTCTCTCCCTCCCCTTCCCCTTCCTGACATGGTAATCAATCAGATATAGATTATATATGTGTACTTATGTAAAACATTACCATAATAGTCATTTTGTACAAGAAAACTTGAATATAAGAAAAAAATGAAAGAGTAAAAAATAGCATGCTTAAGGATATGTTCAATCATCAGTTCTTTCTTTGGAGGTGGATAGTAGGCTTTATTTGGGATTGTTTTGGATCATTGTATTGCTGAGAATAGTTGTCATTCACAGTTGTTCGTTGAAACAATATTACTATCACTGTATACAATGTTCTCCTGGTTCTGCTCACTTCACTATATATCAGTTCATGAGTCCTTCCAGGCCTTTCTGAAATTGTCATGCTTATCATGTCTTATAGAACAACAATATTCCATCATTATGATATACCACAGATTGCTTCCCACATCCATGGACATTCCTTTGATTTCCAATTCTTAGCCACTACAAAAAGAGCTGCTATAAATATATTTGTATAAATAGGTCTTTTCCCATCAAATCAACTTTACATGGATCCCAAATACATGTATGCCATATGGAACTGACAAGTACTCTCTGGAATGAAAGTCTTTTGGAGTTTTCTTAGAATTTCTAACTACCACCAGTAATTTACCCTGGGCTATTCAAAACTGACAGAAACCCTTACTTGGTTTTAAAGGAAAAGAGTCCTATTTTAATATGGAATAGACCAATAATGAATCCTTCATGTTTTGAAGAAGGCATCAATGAAACTACATTATAACAATAATATTTTCAAAAATAAGTCTGCCTTTTTTTTTCAGACTGACGATGTATTGTTGTTAGTCACCATTATGGGTAGTCATTTTGCTCCTGCAAAAGATTGCAGAGAAAAGAAATTCAGCCCCAAAACTGTGTGACTGCCTAACACCAAATTTCATGGCTTCAGTGTTAGGAAGCTGTAGGCTCTGGTCCTACCTTTGAAACATATTGGCTGTGTAGTCCCCCTGGCAACTCTTTTTTTTTTTTTCTTTGCAGGGCAATGAGGGTTAAGTGACTTGCCCAGGGTCACACAGCTAGTTAAATATCAACTGTCTGAAGCCGGATTTGAACTCAGGTCTTCCTGAATCCAGGGCTGGTGCTTTATCCACTGTGCCACCCAGCTGCCCCCTCCCCTCCCAACTCTTTTGTAAGTCTATACATTTCAGAGTGGTTATTGATCTGTTTTCGAAGAGGAAATTTCCTCAGTGGAAGTAACCTGTATCAATAAAGCTTGCAGTGGTGAAATCCCAGATGTAGTCTTAAAACAAAAATGGAATGGCCTAAGAGTTTTATGCTGTTTTAGCTTACCCCTGCAATATGAATGGGGTCAGCACTTGTTGATGCCTGTAGCTGCTGGTAACCATTGTGTTTTTTTTTTTTAATGAGGCAATTGGGATTAAACTACTTGCCCAGGGTCACACAGCTAGTAAGTGTTAAGTGTCTGAGGCCAGATTTGAACTCGGGTACTCATGAATCCAGGGCTGGTGCTCTATCCACTGCACCACTTAGCTGCCCCAACCATTGTGTTCTTGAGGACTTGATTGATCTCCACTGTAGGCTACACATTGCTGTATCACATTTTTGTTTTTGTTTTTTCTTCTTGAAAGATGTTCCTGATATGCAATAGTTATCTGCCTTGGAACACAGGCTTGCCAATTTTAGTTGGGACTTCAGGCAACCCAAAAAACCTTGAGCTTTTGATGATAGGATACTAAGCAACTGGAGATCTGTATAGTAGATATTTCCATGCTAGAAAGAGGTAAGGTAGATAGGTGGCTCAGTAGATGAAGTGCTGGGCCTAGAGTCAAGTAAACCTGAGTTAAAATCTAGCATTGGACACTACTTGTGCAGCTTTGGGCAAGTCACTTACCCTCTATTTGTCTTAATTCCCTGGAAAATAACATGACAAACCGCTCTAGTATTTTTGCCAAGAAAACCCCATGGATAGCATGGGCCATGGGGTCACAAAGAGTTGGATATGACTAAAAGATTCAACAACAACAAGAAAGAAGTAATCTGGTTTGATAAGAACATAAATACTTATTGTTCTGAAGTTGTTACTTAAAGAGTTCCTGAGGCTCCTGACTCTCACCCAGTGTCTAAATCTGGTAACATGAAACAGTTAAATTCTCAGATGATATGAAACCATAAGGGATATTAACATATTAGATGACAAGAGATAGTATTAAAAATCAAAACAGACCAAAATTATAGTGAAAATTCAACAAGATATATATGTCTTTCAGGTTTGTGAATCATTTTGTGTATGATTACCCTTTGAGTTGGTAGTATAGATAATATTATTCCCATTTTAAAGATGAGGCCGTCCATATTCTGAGAGGATTAGTGAGTTGTCTAATAGTCACAGAGATACTTTGTATCTAAGATCAAGAGTTTTAGTTCAAGTTTCCTATCTTCAGACCAAGAATTCTTTCCATTATGTGATCCAGCCTACTCAAAAAAAAAAAAATTAGAAAAGCAAAAAAAAAAAAAAAAGCAAGGGCTTAAAGTCTTTCTAAGACTCTCAATTTCTGCCATGTTTTTCTTTCATAACAGGCAAGCATTACTGAACCACTTCATTGCCTACCAATAAAATCTGTTTGGTAGCTTTGAACTTACTCGAATTATGGGGACACTTTCTAGAATGTCAAACAGTTATTGACTTCTGAGTCTCTGTTAGTACATTACTATGAACATAAAGCTCTGCTATTTTTTAAACTGCTGATGCTTAATCTTCCAGTGCTACAGCTGTGCCTAGCTACAAAATGCCAGGTGGTACTGAGGTACCACTTACATTTTAAGAAGAATGTCACCTACAGAATGAAACGATGCACAAATTGATAAAGAAACCTTGCTGTCATCACAAGAGCCATGAAGTTCCACAACTCATTAGGAAATCCCTGAATGTTGCCATTCCTTTTGTCCTTGGTTTATGCTATTTCTCCACCTCTGAATTGCCCTTTGTCCTCACATTATCCTGATGAATTCCTTTATATCTTTAAAAAATAACAACAACAACAACAAAAAAAAAAAAACTAGTTCAAATATCATCTTGACCAGGAAGCATTCCCAAAGTTTCTCACTAGGAAATTACTTTCTCTCTTGAGATTGACATTAGTTCTTTGGTAATACTAATGAACTCTAATAAAATATTGTGTATTATAACTATTTGTGTTTATATGTGAGTCCTAGAAGGAGAGGGGCTTTTCTAAATTTCAAATCTCTTCAGCAACCAGCACAATATCCTACAAATAAAAGGCACTTTATAAATCCTTGTTGATTTTTTTTTTTTTTTGAGCAGCGAGTCAGCTTTATTCTTTATTGTGGGCCCCGTTGGCCTTCTTGTGGGGCTACTCCTCCTAGTTGTGCTCCAGGCTCAGCCTCTTGAACAGGTATTCTCCAAATCCCGGCTGAGGGTCAGCCTGCACGTGGTGCAGGGTGGTCAGGTGGTCGCCCAGGCTCTTCAGCTGTTTCACCTCCTCTCCCAGGTAGTGCCTGTCCCGGAAGTCGCAGAGGTGTGGATCCCCTTGGCTGGTGCCCAGGGCGTGCAGCTTCAGGAGGGCCTTGTTCAGGCCCTTCCCCAGGCTCAGGGCAGCCTCCATAGCATCCAAGCTGCGGCCCCACTCATCTTGGGCGGGTTTCTGCACAGCCTGGAGGAGGACCCGGCCCTCATGTTGGTTCTGGAGCCGCATAAGGCGCTCAGCGCCCTCGTGTTTGTCCTTCGCCAGTTTACGGGAAAAATGCGACACCCTCGGCAGAGCAACATCGTCCCAGTTGAAATAGAAACCCAGATACAGGTAGGAGTAGGAGGCCTGAAGGTAGAGGTTGGCTAGGCGGTTGACCGCGGCTTCGGCCTCGGAGAAGTTTTGGCGGATCTGGGAGGTAGAGCTCATGTCACCACCGGCAACTGGAAGAGACGGCTGATACCAGAGTTCTTTGGGCTCGGAGGTCGGGGCGGATGGTCCCGAAAGTGGGGTCAGGTGGTCCCAGGAGCTGGTGGGCTGCAGAAGGGCTAAGATCTAGCGCGAGGGGAGCTGGGGGAACCCCAGGTCTGTTCTGTCCAAATACTGTTAAAACAAGAACCAGAGCCAGGCGACGGGGTCTGGTTGTTGATTTTTAATTGGTTTTATAGAACTCATCTTCCCACTCATCCCCAACTTCCCCTCTTCCAAACTTCCTTGTTACTCTTGAGAATACCACCCTTCTCTCAGTCATTCAGGCTTACAACATCACTGTCATCTTTGACACCTCCCATGTACACACTTCTCATATCTAATCCATTTCTAAGTCTAGTCATTTTTTCCTATATAGTGTTGCTTCAGTATTGTGCTTCCCTCTACTCATGTAGCTGTCACCTTAGTACAGGCCCTGAGCATCTCAAACTTGTGCTGTTCTAGCAAATTTTATAGTTGCTCTTCCAACCTCAAATCTCTCCCCACTGTAGTCCATCCTCCATAGAAGTGTCAAAGTTATGTACCTAAAAAAGCCTATCTGACCCCATCACCCTTCCACTCAATAAAGTCCAGTGTCTCTCTATTAATTCTTAGGTCAAATATATAATCCTGTTTGACTTTTAAAGCCCTTTATAACTTGGTCTCTTCCTACCTTTCCAGACGCATCTTACTTTACACACTCCAGTGTTTTCTCTAATTCATCAGCATTTTTTTTTTTACTCACTTAAGACATTTTATCTCTCAACTATGTGCCTTTACACTGGATTTCCCTCATGCTGACTATGCTCTACCTCCTCAATTCTGCTTTCTAGATTTGTTGCTTTTCTTCAAAATTAAGCTCAGATTCTATCTTCTGCAAGAGGGTTTTCCTTACCACTACCATCTCCTTATCTTCCCTTATCTTCCCCTACCCACAATGCCTTCTTCCAGCATTACCTCATATTCCATGCACATACAAAATACACACACACACACACACACACACACACATTTGTATCTATACCTAAATCTTGTGTCTGTGTTAATGTTTGTGTGTTTTCTCCTCTATAAGTATCTTAGTTTCTTCAGGTCCAAGGATCATGTTTTTACCTTTTTTATATCCCTTACACTTAGGACACTGCCTAGCACATGGAAGGACTTCATAAATACTTGTTGATTGATTCTGTACCTAAAAAAACTATGCTGATTACAAGCCTATCATAGGTCTCTTCTGAAGATAATCCAATACCCATAATCATTTCAATATACATGCAACACTGAACTCTTTTGATTATTATTTATGATAAAGTTGTCTTCATATCTAAAAGAAAAAAAATCATATTCTGGTGTTATAATATGTTTGTGTGTCTGTATTCACTTTTGGTAACCACATTTTACTATAGCACCATCCTCTAAGGCTCCCTTCCCTCCAACTTGCCCCACAAATTGGGGCTCCCCAGAAAAGTGGCTACTACTTCAAATTGTAGGGTAACTGACATTCCTGACTCCCTATAAGTGTAGGTTATATAAATATTCAGACAGCTGTATCCCAAAGGGATCAAAAAGAAAAAGTACCTATATGTACAAAAATATTTATAGCAGTTTCATTTGTGATGGAAAAGAATTGGAAATTGAGGGAAAGCCTATCAATTGGGGAATTACTGAACAAGTTGTGGTATATGATTGTGATGGAATACTATTTTACAATAAAATATTGCAAGCATGATGGTTTCAGAAAACCTCGGGAAGAGTTAAATGAGCATAACCAAGAGAATATTATATATAGTAACAGCAATATTTTATAATGATGACTTAGTTATTCTGATCAAGACAGTGATCCAAGACAATTCCAAAGGATTTATGATGAAAAATTCTATCTACCTCTAGAGAAAGAATTTATAGTCAGAATGAAGATTGAAGCATCTTTTTAAAAATTTTAATTTTTAATCTGCGTTTTCTTTTGCATCATAGCTAATGTGAAAATATGTTATCTATGACTTCACATGAATAATCTATATGAAATTCTTGCCTTCTCAAGGATGGGGGAGGGAGGAAAAGGAGGGAGAGAATTTCAGGCTCAAAAACTATTTTTTAATTTAAATAGTTTTATATATAATTAAAAATAATGAAATGAAATATATTGGGAAAAAGATATTCAGGCGGTATATAGATCAATTAAATTTTCAAAAATACATTTATTCAAATGAACAACCAAGAAAGAATATGACATTCTTCCCATAGATCCATGGAAGCTTCTCACATAATACACAGATCATCTATGGGGGAGATTGTAGATAAAACGAGTATATAAAAGTGAAATATTTTCATGTGGAAGACATATGGACAAGACTGCTCACAATTCTGGAACTACTAGGCTTTGATGTCCCTTCTCTCTGCACAACTATAGGGCTTCAATGACATTTCTCACTTATAATGATTAAAGATAGGATGTGGCAAAAGGGATAAACTATTAGCTCTTCTGGTAGGCTGAGCCATTTTGCTGCTGGGCTTGGCTAACTCATAATACAGCATAGTGTCTCAGCTGGATGAGTCAATATGCTGGACTTCCTTGATTAGGCTCCTATGTGGCTTGGCTGTTCCTCAGTGCAAGGAAAGTCTCCACTTCTTTCAGGTTTAGCCAAAGCATTCAGTCAGGATGCTGTGTTGTTGTCCCTCAGAAAAGGTTGAAGTTTAGTCTATAACTGATAGAACTTTCTTCATTTGTTTACTCAACTAGATTTTGAGGTTTTCTTTGCCATTCAGATAATAAGTGACAGTACAGAGATACACAGTTTGTCTTTTTTCTTTGAAAAATCCTTCCTGGTTCAGGGCCAAATTTTCTCAAGGAGAGACATGGATCGAACTTATGGTGACCACCCATTACATTTGCCAAATTTTCATCTATTCTGGATATGACCATATATCTCAATAATCAACAAAAAGTTTTGGAGTTCACAATTTCCCATTTAAAACAAAATTAGGTTAGGTATCCAACATTGTTTTTCTTTGTTTTTGTTATTAATCTAACAATCAGTCAACCAAAAAAATTTATTAAACAACTACTATGTTCCAGACACTATGCTAAGTTCTAGGGATAGAAAGGTAAAAAAACAATTCCTGCTCTCAAAGAGTTCACAATCTAATGGGGAAGACAACATGCAAAAAATAGCTATAATCAAAATCTCTACATGATAAATTGAATAAAATCACAAATGGAAGGCAGTAGAATATGGACCAGAATATCTTCTTGTGGAGATGAGATTTCAGCTGGAACATTAATAAAGCCAAAAGAAACTAGGAGGTGAAGGATGATGAAGAAGATTTTTCCTGGCTTGAGGCATAATCTGTACAAATGTAAAGAGTTGGGAAATGGAGAGTTTTGTGTAATGAAGAGCAATGAAGGTAGTGTCACTGGATCATCTATGGGGGAGATTGTAGATAAAATGAGTATGTAAAAGTGAAGCAGATAAGTTATAAGATAAAATGACTATATAAAAGTGGAAGGGGATAAGTTGTAAGAAGATTGAAAAGTTAGTAAGGGGCCTGATTGTGAAAGACTTTAAAAGTGAAAATACGAGATTGTTTTATACTTGATCCTGGAACTAATGGGGAGTCACTGATGTTTACCGAATAGGGAACTAACATGGTTAGACCTATGCATTAGAAAGATTATTTTTATAGTTGAATGGAGGATGAACTACAAAGGGAACGATTTGAGGCAGGGAAACTAATCAGAATGCTATTGCAGTAGTCTAGATGTGAAGAGATTATGGCCTATACCAAAATGATGATGTCAGGAGAGAGAAAGATATTTATCTAGAAGATGCTATGAAGGTATAATCAACAGTACTTGGAATACATTGGATATGGGGGATAAGAGAGAGAAAGTGAGGAGTTAAGGATGACACCTAGGCTATGAGCCTGATTGATTGAAAGGATGACAGTATCCTCAACAGTGATAACAAAATTAGCAAGAGGGAAGAGTTTTGTATTAAAGCAAGCTCAGTTTTGGACAGGCTGAGTACATACAGCTAATAAAAAAAATCAATAGATTTGAACAATCTCTATTCACAAGGGACTTAGATTCTAATATTGTTCTGTTGTTTCAGTTGTATCTGAATCTGTGACCCCATTTAGGTTTTTGGGGTTTTTTTTAGCAAAGATACTGGAGTGGCTTGCCATTTCCTTTTGCAACTCATCTTACAGATGAGGAAACCTAGGCAAAATAGGGTTGAGTGACTTGCCTTGGATCCCACAGATATTAAGTGTCTGAGGTCAGATTTGAACTCATCTTCCTGAATCCAGACTCAGCTCTCTACACTACTTAGCTGCTCCTAGATTCTAATAGGAGACATAATTAAAACACATATAAGCATTTATAGAGTGAAGACAAAGTACTGAAATAAAAGTCAGTTTCAGACCAAGGATATTGGCAATCTTATGAAATGAAATAGAAAAGCATATATTAAATATTTACTATATGCTAAGCGATGTGCTAAGCTCTAGGTATACAAACAGAAAAGTGAGATAGTTCCTGCTGGTAAAGATCTCAGATACTAACTGGAAGAGAAAACAAAGTATGATTTGGTTCATTCAATTCTCATAAATTCAAATGTCTAGGAAATGAGGCTCTAAGGTAGTCTATAACATGCTGTCAAATCCATTGTATCTACTGCTTTCCTGATTTTGCACATCAGCTATTCAAAGTCTCATGTCATTTCTATCCTTGCTCCTTCCTATTTACCTACTTGCCAAAAGAGGCAGACCCTAAAATTTGTAAGGATATTCCAAAGCTAGTGTCCACATGAAGGCAACCAGTATGGTGAAGGGTCTTGACTTCAAGGTATATGGGAATCGACTGAAGGAGGTCAAGTTGTTTAGGCTGGAAAGGAAGGACTTATATGGTACATGATAGGTCTATTCAAATATTTGGTCATCTGTTAAATGAAAGTGGGATTAGATTTTCTCTGTTTAGCTCCAAATAATAGAACCAAATGAGATCAAAGCAGCACATTTAATAATTAGGGCTATGCTGCTGGAGGCTACTTTGGAAGGTCAGGAGTTCTCCTTCATTCAAAATCTCTAAGTAAAGGTTGGGTGATCCACTTGCTTTGTAAACAATAGAGTGAATTATTTTTCCTCTCAGTTTCACTTTTATTAAAAATAATCAAAAATAATTTTTGTTGGTCAGAATCAAATCTAGAATATGTTAGCAGTTACTATACATTTTCAGATAAACAGGTATTGTCAACTTGAAGGAAGGATGTAAGAAAGGAAACAAGGATTTATTAAAGGTCCAGTGTATTCCAGGAATTGTACCAAGTGTTTTACAAATTTCATCTCATTTGAACTACAGAAGAACACTGGAAGGAAGGTGCTATTATTATTATTGCCATTTTTCAGTTGAGAATACTGAGATAGATTTTAAGTGATTTGTGCAGGGTCCTGATGCTATTAAGAATATGAGGCCAGATCTGAACTGAGGTTTCCCTGATTCTAGATCCAGTTCTCTATATACCATGCCTTTCTGCTTCTGCTCATCACACTCCCCCAAAAGCAATTATTTTCCATGAAAAGTTACCACACAGTCTTGAACACTTGCAAAGTCATTTTTTAGAGAAAAATTTGTTGATTATAGTAGACATCTTCTTAAAATGTTTTGAAGTGCTTGTAGATTCATCAAAAACTCTGTTGCTATATAAGCTTAACATTTTACTGTTTATGTGGGACATGTTACTTGTCATGGTAAACTGGTGTTTACCATGTTGGGTCTACATTTTAACAAGTTGACTGAGAAATTTGCAGATAGGAACATTATCAGAGCTGTCAGCATTTTGTTTCATCACCCTCAAGCAAATGGTCAGCTGAAAGGATGGAACAGACCACTAAGGATGCCTTAAAGTGAAATGTTGGATAAGATTGATTAGTAAGACTTCTAGGTTTCTCATCAGTCAATGTGTCATTATGTTCAACAGCAGGAGCCAGTCCTGCTGAATTATTCATAGGGTCTAAAGACTTGCCCACATATCCTCATCCAAATTTTTAGCTAAGGATTTACAAAGAAACAACAATGTAGCCCAGATGTTGCTCTTCTGCACCTATGCTTCATTCTTTTATTCAATTTAGAGTTAGTTTTTGGTAACCACCCCAAGGAATCAAGGTATGTTTTTGCCACTGTGAGGTCAGAAGGCCTACACCAGACAAGGTTTACAATGCAGAGAGGATAGTGTGGTAGTGGCATATTGGTGAACTATGAAAGCATTACTTGCAAACTCACTTGAATCCAAACAGAACCATTAGAAATATCTCCTCTAGAGTCAACTGAGGTTGATTTTATGGATCTACCTCCAGACAGTTGCCAGAGACACCAAATGCAGGAAATTATATATATATTTTTTGTGGCACCAAAGGAAAAGATATAGAATACTGGGGCATTCACACTCCTAATATAGTCAATTAATCAATATTTCTTAATCTCCTACTATGTACCTGGCACTGTGCTAAGTTTTGTGAATACAAAAAGAGGCAAAGTAGCATTGCTGCCCTCCAGAAGCTTGTAATCTAATTAAGGAGATCACATGCAAATAAATCTATAAAGAGCAAGCCATATACAAGATAACATAGTGGAGTGATAGAGATGTTAAAATGTTAAATTCTTAATTGATCAGCAATCTATAACTTTAGAAGATAGCAGAGTGACTTTAGGATTTGGGAATGCTGTTTTAAATTTAGAATATTTATTTTAACAATTCTATATGATCTTCCTTATCAACAAGGCCACAAATAATTCAGAAAAAATAAGGCATTTTCTTTGATGTCTCTTTAGTTTTGTTATATTCTGCATCTGTTATTTTTTTCTACAAGCTGTTAATTTATGGTCCTTTATGCTCTTTGGGATATACAAAAAATCTCTCTGTGAATCTTGCTCTTTGGGCAAAGAAGTTGACTTTATTCTGTCCTCAGTCTCTCCTGAAATAGAAGAATAAAATCTTTTTTGTTCCTGAGATATTTTACTTGATGAGAAGAATTATTTTTTCCTTAACAAGAGGCAGATGTGTAAAGTTTACTTTGTTTCTGGTTAAATGATCATATTAGCTAAGGGGAGAAATGTGTGAATCTTTCTAGAGAGAAAATAGGTTGGGGTTGTGGGAGTTTAATACCATAGTGCAAATTTTACTGTTTAATTCCTTTTAGGTTCTTTTGCATTCCTATGGTTGTATACAGTAGGGATTTTAGAATAGGGTTCGGACACAGTACTTTTACTAAGGAGGGGGGAAAAAAAGAACTCCCATGTGGGAAACCTTTTAACACTTTGTCTGGTTTACTGATACTCAACACAAAAGACTAATTTTCCAACTACTTCAATTTTTAACCCTCAAAAAAGTAATGGAAAATTTCTAAATAGATAAAAAAAACAGAGCTAATGGAATAAAGCATGTTCTGAGCTTTAGTTTGCCTGCTCCTGTTCTGATAAAATTGTCTATGTCAACCTTTTTTATGCCCCTTCTTCTCACTTCCTTATTTTCTACTGAGGGATAGAGATTTTGACTGGACCTGTTATTTCATTTGTGTAACAGACTCCTGATGTGGAACTCCTTCTATTAAAACATGTCTATACTTGCTTGGAAATTTACAATCTTAGATATTTGCTTATACTAGTAAGAGTTTAAGTGACTTGCACAGCGTCACTCAGCAGCATATATCAGAATTGGAACTTGAACCCAGGTCTTCCTGGCTCTGAGACCAACTTCAATCACTATGTCACACCATCTCTTTTTTTAAATTTAAATTTTAAATTGGTCAATTGATTCCCTGAGCATCCACATCTACCTCCTTTTCTCCCTCCCTGGAATTCTGTGTGTGTGCATGTGGTTGTATTTACCTACACGTGAAGAAAAGCTGATTATTGAGACTTTCTCAATTCCTTTCAGACTGACTTCCTCTGCAGAATATTAGATCATTTGATCCTCCCCTCTAATCTCTGAAGCCTTTGAAATCCATTCTCCCCAAATCTAGAACCCCTGTCAGATTATAATCAGTCTTCCTCTTCTTTTATATTATGAATTCTAAGATGGAGTGGTCACTTTCCACAATATTCATGTCATTTTTACTTTAGAAAATAGTTCTTTGTTGGTCAGATTGAAGTATCGTGGAAATAGTGTTGAATTGAAGTTCGAGAACCTAAGTCCAAATCTTATCTCTTCCATTTACTAGCTGGGGATCTTGAGTAAATCACTTCACCACTCAAGGCCTCAGTTGCTCATCTGTAAAATTAAGAGATGTGTGATGTTTCCCCGTTCTAGATCTATGATCTCAAGGTGATAAATTAAGAATGGGATTGATGGTGTTGCATTTGGAAATAGGAAGATAATTTGTTGTCATTTATCAACAAATACCTTACAACTACCTGTTTGAACATGATATAAGTTGCCTCCATCGGTCTGATTCTCTAATAGATGTCTGGTAAAATTTGTCCATTTGATCATAGAGCTTTTCCTTCTGAACAGCATATATCCCTAAATATACTTTCATAGACATTTTAATAGTCAACTTATTATTTTTCTTTGATGAAGACTTATCTGAGCTGTCAGGATTTTCCAAGCATCCTGTATCACTTGGTTGCAGAAACCACATTTATGGGTCATTTTGAAGATGGTGATTTCTGCCCAGGAGCAAAATCTTATATAATACTTAATACCCTAGTTCCTATTCAAGAATTTTAGTTGCTGGTATTTATCAGCTCTTTGGATTTGTCAATATAAACTGCTTAACAGCTAGCTCTAGGGGCAGCTAGGTGGCGCAGTGGATAAAGCACCGGCTCTGGATTCAGGAGGACCTGAGTTCAAATCCAGCCTCAGACACTTGACACTTACTAGTTGTGTGACCCTGGGCAAGTCACTTAACCCCCATTGCCCCACCAAAAAAAACCCCACCAAAAAAACAAAAAAAGCTAGTTGTGTGTGTGTTTTAAACACAGATAGCTATTTTACCGAATTAAACTGAAATCGGATGGAGGAATTGTCTGGCTTTCATCATAGTCTTTAAATCATTGCATGATATATTGACTTATTGAAATATACATGAGTAAATTGGATATCAGATGATCATATTAAAACTTTTTTTTTAAATTCTGTAAATACATTGAGGACAAATCTTTATATGGACATTTTAATAGCACTTAACTTCCTGCTTCCATTTTAGGGAAGGTGATATTCAGAAAACACAAATAAAATTTAAACTTTCAACTCACAGTTAGAAAAAAGAATACAAAATATCATTTTAATGGAAACATGAAGAATGAATTCATATTAAGAAAGAAACCATTCTGAACATCACATAATTTCAAAAATATTTTTATCCTAAGAAAGAAGTTAAATCTTAACTTAGATGAGAGAACTTTTTTGTGGTTGCAACATGGTAGTGGGAGTAAAGATTCATTTATTTTTGGTTTAGCTGCTAACTAGTGCTTCAGAGTTTGCAAAAGTAACTTAGGGTTTATGGTATTAATAGAACAGAGGTAAATTATTAATAATTCTTATTAATATTTTGAAGTCCTTGAAAAATATCTTAGAGTCATATAGCTCCATATATACATTATCTTACTTGCTCCTCACAACAGTTTGAGGAAGTTTTGGAAAATATTACTTTACAAATGATGAAACTGAAACCTGGATTGAAGTCACAGACTAGTCTATTATTACAGAAATAATGCCTAGAAAAACAGAAACAGTGAGAGGCAGCATGGTGTAATGAATGGATAGAGTATTGGATGGATAAAACATTAGAAAGAGTCAGTGATTTGCATTTAATTCCACTTCAGACACCTACAGGCTGTATGACCATAGCCAAATCAATTAACCTCTCCATGTGCTGTTTCCTCATCTCTAAACTGAAGGAGTTGGATTAAATCACCTGTAAGGTCCCTTCTAGTTCTAAATATATGTTCTTCTACCTTGGCCCAGGCCTCCTGAGTTCAAATCAAGTGGTCTTTACACTAAAGCATTCTACCTCCCTTGAAGGGTCATTATCAATAACATTCCTACTATGTGGAATAAACAAATAAAATAAAAACTATTAATACTCAATCATTCTGAAAACTATTTTCAACTTGGTTTGTCTTTTTTTGGTCTTTATCCCTATCTATAATGCCCACAAAATGCAGCTATGTTTTAGGACTCTGTCCTAGAAAATTGCTTTTTTAATGGATCCCCACTCTAGAGTGAACTTATCTACCCTTTTGGTTTTCACAGTTATTTAAGGTACAATTTCAGATGTTCCCAAAGCATTCAAGCACCTTGGAATTCTAGTCTGTATTGAGGAAACCCGTGAGCCACATGAAGTTTTTACTTCTCTTATCTAACTATAACTAGGTCTGTGTGTCTAATTCTTATTCACTGGGAAAGTTTCAGAGGTAAATTGAATATTCTATATTAACATGTGTCATTAATATGCTCAAATAGAACTGTGTCTCATCAATTTGGAAGTTCATTCTTATGAAACAGAACACTGTATATCCCTTCCTGCCCATCCTATATGACATCAGTCCATTTTCATCATAGGAATCCACTCAACTTGCTAGAGGTTATCTGAGGAGCACTCTGGCCACCTCCTTGTCATTCCACACCACATTACCAACTCATGTTCTCTTTCATACATTTTATAACTTTTTCCCTGGTATTGAGATATTAATGATTTTTTTTAGACAGGATTATATTTTTCATTGGTGAATGGTGTTACTGATGAGTAATTTACTTTACGAATTTAGATTAACACCTGCTCATCAACTTCTAGCCTTAGAGTTGAAGTGAAAAAATAAATAACTTGTCAGAGTAACAAAGCCCATTTGTATTAGAAACAAGACTTGAACCCAGGTCTTGGTGGCTCCTAGGCCAGCTCGTTATCCATTATGCCACATTGTCTTTATAAGATATGAAGATATTGATTTTTAATTTGTATACTTTTAGTAGAGTTTTGGCTAAAGTACTCATTTGTCTCCCCTCCCCAAGATTTTGGACCGTTTCTGAATATTGAATACTAAAGAAAGGCAATGAAGATGTTAATGATGAGGTGCTAACCTCCATGGTTTGACTATCATTTGATTTCATCACAAGTATTTTCATTTTAAACATTGTTTCTTTGCACTAAGAGCATCAAAGAGAAGAGGAAAAAGTACTACAGGACAACAAGATAGCAGAATTTACCTTTTGTAATAACAAACCATATTTGTTTCAAGGACTATTCCAAATTCCACCTTTTTCACAGAGCCTTCTCCAACTATTAAAGATGATTTACATTTTCATATACATTCTACTCAAAAAATCTTGTATATAGTTGTTCTTCTTGGGTGATATGTACAGGACAGAAGAAAATATAAGTCAAAGTGTAATGAATTATAGTTGTCTGCTGCACTATTTGAATGTTGTTTCCTTAGTGAAATGACCATGTTTTTTATGTTTTTTTTCTATTCTGTGACACATTGCCTAACACCCTAGGTATATTCAAAAAATACAAATGCAAATGGACACTTATGGTTTCTTTAAAAACGATTTCTTTTTTTTAACCAAGCAGAAAGAATAAGAGTGTATCCTTATCCCAAATTAAACCACAGCATATAAATTGAGGTAAAAGAGAAAACAGCATGAGTAGATGAAAAGGAAGGTTATATCAATGGGAAATTTTTATAAGAAACATTAACTATGGGAAATGCCTGGAAGAAATTTGCTAAGAATAAAATATATGACAATTCTGTTTTTTTTGTTTTTTTTTTGCAGGGCAATGAAGGTTAAGTGACTTGCCCAGGGTCACACAGCTAGTAAGTGTCAAGTGTCTGAGGCCGGATTTGAACTCAGGTACTCCTAAATCCAGGGCCGGTGCTTTACCACTGCACCATCTAGCTGCCCCCAACAATTCTGAAAATTATGAAGTTGAAAATTATATTGTTAAAATAATTTTAGATTATTTTTTCTTGAAACAATATTGCCTTTTCCATATTTACTCATTAGTAATTAGTTAGCACAGTGGATAGAGCATTGTACTTAAAATCACTAATTCAAGAGTCTGAATCCTGCCTCCAGACACTCACTCTGGAGCTGAGTGATCCTGGTCAAATCACTTAACTTCAGTCTCCAATTCCTCTTCTTAAGATAAGGAGGATAATAATAACAACTGCCTCCAAAGGTCACGGTGAAGACTGATTGAGGTAGCTCATATAAAGCTTTTTGCAAACCTTGTTGTTGTTGTTTGTTCTTCATTCCTGAATGAGGACCATGACATTGGGGGAGGTAGTATCATTACTTGCAATGAATTGGATTTAAAGGAGTGAGGGCTGTGCTAAGTCATCAGCCTTATTCTCTCTTCTAGAGCCACCTGGGTCCAGTGGCAAAATATACATCAGGATCACTGAAGATGGCTCTGAATGTTTGAGGCAACCGGGGTTAAGTGCCTTGCCCAGGGTCACACAGCTAGTAAGTATCAAGTATCTGAGGTCAGATTTGAACTCAAGTCCTCCTGACTCGAGAGCCAGTGCTCTATCCACTGCACCACTTAGCTATCCCTTGCAAACCTTAAAAAGGATATTATATATATATATATATATACATATATATATATACACACACACACATATATATACATATGTACATATATATACATAATATGTATATATATATATGTATATATATGTATGTATATGTATGTATGCTAACTATTAGGCAGCTAGGTGATAGCAGTAAATAGAATACAGGACCTGCATTCAGGAAGATCCAAGTTCAAGTCTTGCTTCAGGTACTTAGTGGTTATATGATCATAGGCAAGTCACTGCCTCTGTCTGCCTCAGTTTCCTCATCTCTAAAATGGGGTTATAATGGTAACTACCTCCCAGGGTTGTTGTGAGGATCAAATGAGATATTTGTAAAAGATGTTGCTAGGGCAGCTAGGTGGCGCAGTGGATAGAGCACTGGCCCTGGAGTCAGGAGTACCTGAGTTCAAATCTGGCCTCAGACACTTAACACTTACTAGCTGCGTGACCTTGGGCAAGTCACTTAACCCCAATTGCCTCACTAAAAAAAAAAAAAGACTTTGCTAACCTTAAAGAAGTATATATGTTCTATTTTTATTAATACTTTTATAAATGCTTCAAATTGTGTTATAGGGATGGGGGCAGGGGGAAGAAGCAGGATGCTATGTGGTTCAGGGTATAGAGAACTGGGAAGTCAGAGCTGGATTTTAGTCCTTTTTTCATTACAGAGTAAGTAGGTGACTTTCAGAAGCCAATTCAACTTTCTGCGGTTCAGTTCTATTGTCTGTAATATGAGAAGGTTGTGCTAAATGATTTCAGAGGTTTCCTTTGAGAAATCTATAGCTTGTTTTAGTTCTGAGAGTTGATTTTAAAGATGGGAAAAAATTAGTAAGAAAAAAAAGAGAAAATGTAGATATAGTTGTATTGCCTATAGAACTGTCAACTGTGGAAATTGTAGAACTGTGGAAGCCTCATATATACTACAACAAACATTGGGGAAAAAATAGGGTCTTAATTATGGTTATTTGATTTTTTTTCCCTCTTTCAACAAGTATGTTTACAAAATTGTTTGGAGATTGCCTTTAGCAACAGGCATTTTACCTATTTGGAGATTTAGCTGCAAAAATTAAAACAATGATTTCTAAGGTGACTCTAGGAAGGCATAAAATCAATGAAATGTTAGTATACTTAAACCAGCAAATAATTGAGTATTTGTGGGGGGCAGGGAGGAAATGGTGTAGATAGGACTTTGTTGTATTGTGATCATCCAGGTTATTTGGTAAATTAGGAAATGAGACTTGTTTGCAATGCTGATTTTAAGAAAAATAGCCTAAAGATCTGTATGAGATCTTTTGAGTTATCAAGCTAGCTGATCACATTATTCCAATTAAAATTAAGGAATCTACTATGTAATGCTAGATACAAAATATAAATGGGTAATTTAGATACAAAATAATTTAAGGGCGGGAATCATCTCAGAGAGGGAATCATGGGTAGTGATTCTGTATTTTGGTTATTATTTTGTCTCTTTTTGGTCAAAACTTGTGATTTCATCAGTGTAGGAAAACCCCTCTATCAATCAAGAGCTACAATTTCTCTGTATTGTTTCCTGGAGCTATAATCACAAGTGGCTACCCCTGATTTATGTCTCAAGAGATAAATCTTCAACCAAGGCGTTTGTTATTCCAAGGACAGTGATAACAAACTCAAATAGAAAGGGATCTCTGGGGGTCACATATTAACTTACAAAACCACAAATTAATATTACTTGTATTGAATTATTATTTTGTTTAAAAGAAATAGAAGTTATATAGATTAGAATATAATTAAGAATGTACAAGGACAAATGGATTCTATAGACAGGAAGGAATAAGATAACCTCTCAGCACAAAGCAGAAGAGATTGTGATATTACCCAAGAAAATCTCTCTCTAAAGCTTCTAGAGAGGCAAGCTGGAAAACAGACCTATTGAGGAGCCAAATTTCCCTAAGTTTGCAATTTCCAAAATCTTCCTCTCTCCATACCACTGTTGAAGAATATGTCTCTCCAGAAGCTCTGGCACAAGTTCTGACCCTTTCTTAGGTTCATAGCATTGCACCCTCATTCTCATTGCCTATGTATAGTACCCTCTACTGCCACATAACCAGCAGTAGCAAACAAAACACCCCAGGTGGGATTGGAAGCCTGAGTTACAACATTGTTGTATAGAAAGCCCTTAAGAACATACACCTGGTGCTTAACAAAATTTGCTGAATTGGATTGAATAAATAAAGCATAGAGTAAAAATATAGATTAAACATGTAAAAATATTTACATTATAAACAAGTTAAGGAAAAATTTCATTTTTTCAGTGACTAGCAAAAGAGAGCTTTGTGGGAGTTAAATATAGAGATAAAGTAAGGTCAAAGGAAGAGATCATTATTTCTTTTACATAATATTTTCTATACAAAATAGCTATATTTTATTTTAAAGCTTTTCAGCTTGCCACAATTATAAGAAGAAAAGGATATATCAGATTTTTTTCAATTCCTTCTCATCCTGTGATGTTTCCAACCAAATAAAATTTAAAATAGCAAATATTTCATAAGAGGCATGGTTATAGACATTGGCATCACTGTATCAACAATTTAAAGAATGCTAATGTGAGGTACCCAAGTACATGTTGACAAATGACAGTAGACACTACAGTCAATGAATTGTAAATAGTAAATACACATAACAGTAAGCTCTCTATATGTATGTGTGTATTGATATGTATGTATGTTATAGAATGATAGATAGAAACAGATATACAGATGCCCATCGAATCAGGAAGACCTAGGTTCAAGTCCTGTCCCTGCTACAAATAACAGTGTGACTATAAGGAAGTTTCTTAACCTCTTAGTTTTCCCCAGGAAACCCTCTAAGACTTTAAAATTGCAAAGGTACAAAGCGATATTGGTAGAAGGAATTTCTTCACACAGGCGTTCTGTACCTTAATGAAATCCCTGGTACAGTCCTGATCACGTATGTTTATGTACATGGGGACACAAATGAATATAAATCAGGACAACAACCTCATAAATTTTAAGAAAATATGAGTATCCTCAAAGCTCTATTCTGGGTTGCCTTCTCTTTATTCTTTACATTCTCTCTCAAATACCTCTTCAGCTCTCTATCAATCAATAAGCATTTATTAATCATCTACTAGGTGCCAGGCACTGTGCTAAATGCTAGGGATTCAAAAGGAAGCAAAAGACAAGTTCCTCACTTCAAGGAGCTTACAATCAAATGGGGGAGACAATATGAAAACAAATATATACAATAAAAGTATATACAGGATAAGTACTAAACAATTAACACAGAGAAGGCACCAGAAATAAGAGGAATTGGGAAAGGCTTTGAGCAAAAGATAGGATTTTAGTTAGAACTTGAAGTCAGGGAAGTCAGTAGTCAGAGTAGGAAACAGAGCAAGAGCAAGAGCAAGAGCAAAAGCAAGAGCAAGAGTGAGAGTGAGACCAACATTCTAGGCACTAGGGATAAACAAAGAACATGTCTGGAGATGAGAGATGGAATGTTTTGTTTGAGGAACAATCCGGAGGCCAGTGTCAATAGATCAAAGAATACTCTCAAGGAATAAAGTGTAAGAAGACTGCAAAGATAGGTGGGCCCTAGGTTATGAAGGTTGAATTATCTCTGTGTAGCTATCTTTCCATAGATAGCTATAGATAGATATAGACATATAGCAAGAGAAACATACACACACACATATAGACACACATATAAACAAATATAGGCACACATAAAATCATTAGCTTTAATTCTGTATCAATAACAGACTTTCATTCTGCCCCATAAGCATATCAAATTCAATGTGTTCAATATGGAACTCATTATTATTTCCCCAAATGTCCCTATTGCTGTTGCAGGTTCTTACAGTCAACCGTGTTCATAACCTTAGAGGCATTTTTTTTTTCTCTTGACTACCTCACCTGACACAGCCATTCACCTTCCATTATATCTCATATCTATTCTTTTTTTGCTCCCACAAACACTACCCTCCTTTGGTTTTCTTTTCTTCTCTTTCCTAGGGTACCACGATTACATCCTAAATGTATGCCCTGTTTTAAGTTTCTCCCCTCGACACTTTCCAAACTATTCTCCATACAGATGACAAAATAATATTTCCAGAGTACCAGTCTGGAAAGTACCAGTTACTCCTTTTTTCACTTTTGCCTCTAGGATAAGCTTTAAAAATCCTTGGCTTGTTGCTTAACCCTCTTAATAGTCGCACTTTAGTCCATTTAAAAAAATATATATATATATTCTGTATTTTTTCCATTTTAATTGTTTGAAGTCAAACGTTTAGGCCTGTGGTGGACAGCTTCAGTTATTCCCCCTCCCCTTTTTTTGTTTTTGAAAACTGGGATAGTATTTATCCTTCTTTAATCCAGTGACACTTGTCCCATCTCTATGAGCATGTAAAGGTTACTGATATCAGCTTAGCCCATAGCTTGTAAATTTTGTTCTCTACCTCCACTCCTTTTTTTGAAAGTTGGGACAACATTTGTCTTTCAATCTTGTAACACTTCTCTCTTTTCCCACAATCTTTCAAATATTTTTGGCAGTGGCTCAGCAATCGCATCTCACAGCACTCAAGGGTATAGTTCATCTATGCCTAGAGGCTTAAACTCACCAAGGACAATGGTTGCTCTTTTACCATCACCTTACTTATTTTAGCTCTGTTAACCATTTCTAGCCTGTCTTTTACAGTGTACAGATTATTCTCCTTGCCAGTAAAAACAAACAAAAAAAACCCCTAACCCACAAAAGTAATAACTAGGAGATTCCTCTGTCTGTCTCTGTCTCTGTCTCTGTCTCTGTCTCTGTCTCTGTCTCTGTCTCTCTGTCTCTGTCTGTCTCTGTCTGTGTCTCTCTGTGTCTGTCTCTCTCTCTTTCTCTCCTTTGCTAGCTTCACTTCATTCTGAGCTTTAGCATGCCTGACATTTTTAGCAACCTGCACCATACTTTTGTATTCATCCTTCATTGTCTACCCTTGCTTCCATCTTCTCCACATGTCTTTCTAAAATTTAAGTTGATTAATGAGTTCCCTCTGCATCCACTTTGATCTCTTTAGACAACTCTCTTTTCTCTTTCATCACAATTTCTTCTCTTTGTGTTGTTAGGAATTCATTCTTGAAAGCTTTCCATGACTCCTATGCTGACTTCCCCTCTAGAATAATAGTCCATAGAATCCTACTAATCATTTCTCTGAAATTTACAATTCTGCTTTCCCTAATCTTACATGCTTGACACTGAAACAGGGTTGTGGATTTCAAGCAAGAAGAATATTAATAGACCATCAAATCCAAACCCTCTTTTATAAGGAACTTAAAGCACAGAGAGGCTGAGTGACTTGTTCAGGGTTGCACAGTTTAGTATCATTCTGAGGCAGGTTTTGAACCCAGGTCTTCCGGACTCCAAATCTGATGTCCTTTCCGCTATAGAAGTTTGTCCATAGATGGTGTTATCAATAGAGAGCAAGGTCTGAAATCAGAAACAACAGTTCAAATCTAGCCTCAGACAATTAAAAGCTATATTACTGTAGAGGTCACTTATACTTTGTCTGTTTGCTCTTCTGTAAAAAGCAGATAGCAGTAGCACATACCTCCCAGGGTTGTTGTGAGGATTAAATGAGATTATATTTGGAAAGTGCTCAGCACAGTTCCTGGCACATAGTAGGCACTTAATCAATGTTTGGTCATTTCCCTATACCACATTGCCTCTCCTCATGTATCAAAAAATTGGTGATAGAGTGGTCCTCTTTGCTTTTTTTCCGAACTGTGTTTGCTGTCTTCTGCCTTGTTGCTTTTGCACATGATGCATCTTAAACCTGCAATGTGTTTCTTCTTCACTTCTGCCTCTTCGAATTCTAAGTTTTCTTAAAGGTTAATCTCTGGGGCTTCTTCTAGGGAACCCTTCCTGAACCTTCTATGTTTAGTGCTCACTGCCTCTTCCATGTGACATTATAGTCATCACCATTATCTTCATAAATACTGTATTTTCTTCCTCCTGATTTCTTCTTTACATTTTATATTCTCAATTCCTAGCATAATGCATCACAGGTATCTAATAAATACCTGCAGAATTAGATTTAATTGAAAACTTTCCATTGTTTCCACTCCAGTAGCCTGTTCTTACTTGTTGGTGAGAATTAGATATAGAAAGTAGTTTTATGCATTGGTTCCTCCATGTTTCTAAGAATGAAATGATCATTAAAGCAAGTTGAAAAATTACTAGGTGTTTTTCTTCAAGCAAAACAGATTTCTAACAATTGTCTAGCTAACTGAAATCCTGTTACTACTCTATAATTTTGCTGAGTCAGACTTATAAGTTTCTTGAACTCCTCATCTCTTTCTTCTTTCTGTCCACATGGCCCATAGTATATACTAAGGGGTATGTATACTGGAGCCAGCTCAAACAATCTCAAGAGAACTGATTGTTGAATTTTATGTGAGAATTTTAATCTAGGAAATCGACAACTGTTATAATCCAGGACTTGATGTATTGCTTCATTTTGTTTTGTCTAGATTTAAGAATGGATAAAATGCTAAGCAGATTAAACGTAAAAGTGTACCATGGCTACATTTTGTTCCCCTGGACAGCTGATTGTTAAACATTTTTTTCAGTACAAGCCTGTTGTCCAAGGACAATATTAGTGTTATTATTTCATCTTTATATTCACCCCAATGATCTGTTACCTAGATTTCCTTTCATAAGTTTATTCACAATACTACTTAGTAATTTTGTATATGTGTATTAGCAAAAAAAAAATAAAAACAAAGCATGTATCCATTGACTGAGCAATAGATAAACGAATTATGGTATATATGTACACTATTGAATTATATTATGCTACAAGAAAGGCAACACAGTATATGAGAAATTCAATGAAATATAGAAAGGCTTGTATATTCTGATGCTGAGCAATGCAAGCAAAATAGCATAAGCAATAAGTGCAACAATCAATGCAGTAGAATATCACAATAACTGGCAGATGAATTTCCACTAATTGCGATTGTCATAGGGAAAATAGGTTAAGGGTTTTGGGGAGGGGTAGGGGTAGGGATTTGGGGTTTGGGATCCTTAGGAATTCCTCTTTAAAGAATTCACCCTCTTGCACACAAAAGCAGTTAGAATAAGATAGTAGTTTATTTCGGGGCTGAGGAAGGGAAGGGAAGGGAAGGTAAACCAAGAGAAATCCTTGGACTTCTCATGGGGAGAGAGGCATGTCATAAAACACGTGGCTCTGAGATACCAATCTCCTCGAGCAGGAGACTGGCAGGTACTTTTATAGAGGACTTATTGGGGTGACCATCTGACTGGAAAGTTCCTTTAATGAGGCAGGACCATCCCCCATTGGTGATGGCTGGAGGAATTGGGTGAGGGGTGGAAAACCATCCCCCACTGGTGATGGCTGGAGGAATTGGGTGAGGGGTGGCTGCAGATCTCCCAAGCCATCTCTTCAGGACCCAAAGGAAGCAGCCACACCTAATCTTATCTCCCCAGGGTTGAGGGAGACTAGAATGAGGAGTGGGGGTCATGGAGCTAGCTCAGTCAGATCTGGTTCCACTTATCTCTCTATGTGTCTGTCCTCTGGTTTAGTTTCTCAAGGAGAAGGTTCTTTGATGTGCGTCAGAGAACTTCTAGGGTGCCCTGGGCCCATAACACAATGCACAGTCATGGTCCCAAAGAAGAGATGATGAAATGCATTTCCCTACTCTAACAGCAAGATAAGAGACTAGTGGTACATAATGTTGCAAACTCTTTGAGAGCTGGATTTGTTGGCTCTGCTCAAGTTAAGTCCTTCTGATCAATGAACACCAGTGATGGAAACTCCATCTATCCCCACAAAATCCTCTGCTTCTTACTCATCTTTATAATGTATTCTTATGCAGTATTCCTTTGGATTATCCCCATAATTTAATGCACACTCTAAGAGTAAGTCCTCTGAGGACTGCCTCATAAGTGAAAGTATTCTGTGAATATGTACTTCCAAAACTCTGGCCTGTGAGTCCCTACTAATGTGTTTATCTTCTATAGTTAGCCAGATTTTAAAATTAGCTCAATGAGAAGGCATTTGCTGATGGATTGCAGTAAAAAGCAAAATAGCTATAGTACATATTGTCCATAAAATTGGCGCTTAGTCTCCTACAAACGTATCTAGCATCAGCAGGGAGAATGATGGAGGTAGATATCATGATTACAGAAGTACATGAATAAGGAATGAGGAATGTATATTGTAAATTCAATTAATATCCCCAGACACATAGGGTCCCCTAATATTTTCACCTAATGTCCTCATGCTTCTACTTGAGTCATGCCACATATTTGCTGTATGATTTGCTCCAGTGAGCCCACTGGGTCCCTTGGGCTTGTTCCAGACAGGAACACGTGGCTCTGATGGTTGGCAGTGGTATCTCCCCCTCCAGCATCAGTTTCAGCTGAAATCCTGGCCAAGGATATTATTAATGTATTTGCAGGGGGAAAAGCAACCCAAACCCAAACCCAAAACCAGAATCCATATTCCAGGATCAACAGGAATTTCTGTCCTGGGGACTGATGTCTGGCTGTCTTCTCAACTCCTGCAGAAAACTACAAGAGTTAGGTTTCCCATTTTTAAACTTTCACTAAAGCTACCCTAAATGCGGGCAAGTCCAAGGTCTTTGTGGATCCTTAACTGGTTGATCTGACCCTTTAATATGCAAATGAGATAGTGAAAGGCTGAAAGCTATTTAATTTTAGCAAGTGGATTGGGTAATTCAGTTTATCTACCAACACCAACATATGCACATATACCTTCCAATGACTATGTTATACCAGATTTCTTTTGACAGTCTTATGGTGTCCCGGTGAATCACCAGATGTGGGTAGTAGTAATATATTTTGAGAAGTCTTTGGAGATTCTTGGTCAAATCCTGGATTTAGGTTCAAGGCTAACTGTAAATTTCTGTTGTTATTATCTTCCTAGCCTTCCTTAGAAGGACTTACTGACCACTGTTTTTCAGTGAGTTTATACCGGCAGCACCTGTGTATCTACATCTTCATTCCTTGGAGTATAAGTAATTGCTTCAAACTCAATAGCTTCAACTTCCTCCTCTCCTGGAAAAGCCTCATAACCTGTTGCTTAGCTCCAAGCATACAGTTGTCCTTTATTTCTGCTTCATGTCTCATTCTTTTAAACTCCAACCTCCTGAGGCAGGTCAGTATTTCCTTTTGTTTTCCCCCATCCCCCTTAAGTTTATTTTCCTTTTTTTTTTTAAATGAACACTTCATTATTTTTCTGATAACATGGAGATTGGAGAGCTACTCCACAAAATTCCTTTTTCTCCCTTTTCTTTTTTTTTTCAGGAAGGACACTAGGCTGCATTTTGAATGAATGAATGACATTTTTATTAAGTGCTTACTATGTGCAAAACACTGTGCTTAGTTCTGGGAACAAATAAAAAAGGAAGACAAGTGCCTACTCTCAAGAACCTCACTTTCTAACAGAGGGGACAATACATAAATGAAGTTTCAGCTACAAAGCTGAATGGACCCAAAGATTGATTATGTAATGATGGGTTTCCGGGCTGTTGGTCTGAGGGAGGGGCTGATGATAATACTGAGACTTCTTGAATCACATGTGGAAACTTGTGTTTTTTATGGAATTGTTATGTCTTATTTTGTTTTATACCTATTGTGTATATTTTGTGCACTAAATAAAAATGTAATCCTCATGCAGACAAGTTGTGTCCTCTTTAATTTTTCTATTTAGTCCATCACTTGCTATGTATGAATTTTCTTCAAATAGGAGCTACTTAAAAGTTTATTAAATTGAAGTAAAATGCTGATGAATGATGTCTGATATGATGCTGAAATAATTATTTTAGGGGTATTTGAAATTCTGAGGGATTTCCTCCATGTGAAGGGAAAGCAAGGCAGAGAGCTAAGTATCACATCCCTTCTTTGCTTGTAAATCTCAGTAGGGATAATCCCTTAGCCCTTACCACAAGGCTGAATTCTTTAAGGGGATAACTTGACCTTTTTGAGGACTGGGAATAAATAAATCATTTTGGAAGAAAACACAGTGTCCTGAATTTGGTATCAGAGGATTTAGGTTCAATTCAAAGCTCTGCTATTTATTCCCTATATATTTTTTGGCAATTCAATTAATCTCTTGGGACCTTTGTTTTTTCATTTGTAAATTTAGGGGGTTTAATATGTTGATCACTTGGTCCCTTTGAGTTCTAAATGCTGATCATTTTGAAGCTTAATAAAAGTTAAGGATGGACAATAGGAGGACCTCCTCTCCTATCTTATCAGTGATATGAAATATTTATTATGTACATCCAGAAAGGTACCTCGAGACATTGTCTTAAGGCACCTAGAAAACAATGCAATTCTTCACTCACTCTGCCACTACCTGTCACACAGACCTCTTAATATTTTCTTTGTGTTCTGATGTAGGCTTTTTAATGTCTTTTATTTTCCCCTCTATGAAATAGGGATCTGTAGATTTTTGATATTATAATTCTTGTTTCACTACAGGAAGGCCCTTAAGTTCCCACCTAAAATTTCTACACCAAATTGATGGGGAAAGTTTGTAGTGTCAAAGGGATTCCTGATAAGATGTGGTTTGGAAAAACAAACAAACCCTTACCCTTCTGGTCATATTAGTACTAACTTGCAATGGGGATTCAGCAATAGAATAGAAAGAATGATACTTGGAGTCAGGAAGGCCTTGGATTCTAATCTTACCTCCAGCCCTTACTACTTATGTGACTGTGGACAAGTGTTAATTAATTTGGGCCTACTTTTATCTATAAAATGGGGGAAACAATACTTTCAGGACTGTTGTGACAATCAACCTATAAATATACAGCACCTTGCAAAACATAAAGTAGTATAAATGCCAGTTATTATGATTATAATTTTTTTCCATTTTCTATTTGATCAAGCTCAGAAAGAAATTATCCTGGTACAAGTTCTTTATGTTTAATATTTGGAAGATTATTATATAGGTAAATAAGGTGATTGATTTTTATAATTGAATACTTTTTAGGGATAATATTGGGATATATTAATATTCTGTAATTACTGCTGTGAGCCTATCCTTTTGTTCCTCCCTAATTAATTCCCTATCTCACTTCCCAGATAGGCTATTCTAAAATTTACTTACTTCCTCAAGTGTACCAAAACTCCCTCTCCACTATCTCGTTTTGTGGAGAATCTAATTTCTTATTTATTGAGAAAATAGAGGGCACTGAACATGAGATCTCTCTTTTCCCTTTCTCTTAAAACCCATTGGCATATCATGCTTTCTCCTTTCCAAGTCCAACCCCAATACTTGTGCACTTGATCTCATCTTCTCTTGCAGATTGTCCCTTAGTCAATATCAATAAAAATTAATTATTTTCTCCATCGTCTTAATTTTCCCTTTTTTGTTTAATTTTATTTCCAATTCCCAATTTTCTTCCTCTTCCCACCTTTTCCTCCATTCATTAAGAAAGCAAGAAATACAAAATCCACTACAAATTAGAGGTTAAGCAAAACAAATTTCTGCATTAACTATTTCCAGGAAAAAAGAAGGAAAGAGTAAAAAGGTTTCAGTCTTAACTCTGAGTCCATCAGTTCTTTCTGGAGGTGGATAATATTTTTCATCATATGTCTTTTGGAATTTTTTGAGTCACTGTATTGATCAGAATTACTAAGTTTTTTATAATTGATTATCTTTATGATAACGCTATAACTATATGAATTGTTTTCCTGATTCTGCTTACTTCACTTTGCATCAGCTCCTGTTAAGTCTTCCAAGGCTTTTGTGAAACCATCTCCTTTATCATTTCTTTTAAAAGCAGTATTCCATCACATTCATATACCATAATTTGTTCAGTCATTCCCTAATCAATGGACATTCCCTCTGTTTCCAATTCTTTGTCATGACAAAGAGTTGTCATAAATATTTTTGTAAATATAGATCCTTTTCCTTTTCCTTCAATCTCTTTGGGGCATTGCCCTAATAGCTTTATTGTTGGGTAAAGGAGTATGCACAATATAATAGCTTTCTGGACAAAGTTCCAAGTTGCTTTCCAGAATGGTTGAACTAGTTCACAACTTTACAAACCATGCATTAGTATACCTATTCGCTCACATCCCTTCTTGTCATCTTAGTTAATATGATAGGAATTGTGGGGGCCAATTTATTAACTCACCACCAGGGGTCCATAATTTCTGTGTGAGTCAGATCTTCAGCCTGTCTCCAGTCCACTCCGAAAGCTCCCAGGCCAGAGAGAGAGAGAGAGAGAGAGCATGTGTGCCACTTCCTGTTGGGGTCCCTTTTTCTACCTTTTTCTCCTTCCCCCAAAGTGGAGGTCCTTCAAGTTATGTGGCTGAGACTGGTTCCCTGTTGTTGATACAGTCCACAGCCCCTGAGGGCACTCCTTCTCAGGGTTGGCCAAGTTTAGACTAGGTTTAACAGGGTGGGCCAGGTGTGGCTCAAAATCTAATCCTCTTAAGTGGGTACTTAGTAGTTTCTCATTCACTCCCAATTCAGACACTACTAGATCAGTGAATTCGGACCCCTGGGTGTCTGCCAAATTCCATTATTTTACCACAGAGTGAATTTGTATGATTTTATATTTCACAAATATGGAATGCTTCATGAATTTGTCATCTTTGATCATAGGTCATGCTAATCTTCTCTGTATCATTCCTTGTTCAGACCCTCATCATCTTATGTCTGCAGTTTTCTGTGTGTGTGTGGGGGGGGGGCAAAGAGAGTTAAGTGACTTGCCCAGTATCATACAGCTACTAAGTGTCAAGTGATTGAGGCCAAATTTGAACTCAGATCCTCCTGAATCCAGGGCTGGTGCTTTATCCACTGTGCCATCCAGCTGTCCCTCACGTCTGCATTATTGCAACAGTCTCATTTCATCTCTCTTGCTCAAGACTCTCACCATTCCAGTCCATCTTCCACATTGCCACCAAGGTAGCTTTCCTTAAATACACACATGACTATGTGTATTTATGTATATGATTCTCCCTATTCAATTATCTCAGGAGTCTTCATATTGCCTTTAGGATCAAATATGAATGAACTTGTCTGCTTAGTTTTGAAGCCCTTCACAACTTGGCCACAACCGATCTTTCTGTCTCAGCTTCATTGGACATTACTATTCCTTCTGCATGCTGTAATCCATTTGAATTCACCTTCACAGTTATAAAGTCAATCAATAAGCATTTATTAAGCAATTATATGTACAAGGCACTGTGCTAAATCCTGGGGGATACAAAGAAAGGCAAAAGATCGTCCCTGTTTTCAAGGAACTGGGAGTCTAATGGGGGAGTAAACATGAAAAACAACCATGTACAAACAAGATATATTCAAGGAAAAATTGGAGATAATCAATATGGAAGACATTATCATTAAGGGGGATCAGGAAAGACTTCTCTCACATAAGACATTTCATCCTGTCTCCCTGCCTGGAGTCATGAAAACTCATTTTCCAGAGTTCAAATCTGGCCTCAGACACTTTCTAGATGTGTGACCCTGGAAAAGTTATTTAACCCTATTTGCTTCATTTTCCTCATCTGTAAAAATGAGTTGGAGAAGAAAATTGCAAACCACTTCAGTATCTTTGCCAAGAAAAGCCCAAAAGGATACACAAAGAATGAGACATGGCTGAAACAACTGAACAACCACCATTCTTTCATTATCTCTTCTTCATGGAACTCTTCTCTTCCTTCAAGATGCAGGTCAACACCACCTAAAAGAAGTCTTTCCTGATACTCTCAGTTGCTAGTGTCATTCTTCCTAAACTGTCTTACATTTGACTCTACTATATTTATAATCTTTATAATCATTCTATGTATCTGTATTGATATATAAGTATATCTACATATATCTATATGTACATGTCTATATGTATTATGCATACATACATACAGTCTTCCTTATTAGAGTATAAGCAGCTAAGTGGCACAGTGGATAGAGCACTGGCCCAGTAGTTGGGAGGACCTGAGTTCAAATCTCACCTCAGACACTTATTATCTGTGTGACCATGGACAAGTCACTTAAACCCAATTGCTTTAAACATCTAGGGCCATCTCCAGGCCTCCTAATGTATGTTTTGCCACTGGACATAAATGGCTGGCTCTAGAGGAGACAGTAAAGATGGTGACCTTGCACAGTCTTCTCTCACTTAAATCCAATTCACTGCAAGTCATGGCAACACCTCCTGATGTCTCTTTATGAATAAAGGACAAACAACAATAAGCTGTATTTGAGCAGGGATTGTTTATTCATTTTATTTGTATTCCTAGCGCTAGTATGGTTATTTGCACATAGTAGGTATTTAAGAAATATTTGTTGACAGATTATTACTTTCATCATTATCACTATATAATTTTCATGTTAACCTAATAGAGTTCAGATATTATTTTTCATCATATTCGTTTTTCTTACCTGCACTAGATCTGCTTTCTATCTCAAAAATATAAATTAAAATGTCTTATGGTTTACTTTGTAGTCATTATCTCATTTGACATAGCTAGCAATACTGTGAGGGTCCTAGTAATAATTAGTTCCATTTTTCCAAATGAAGAAACTGACGATTAGAAAGGTTTTCCCAAGTTCATGAAATCAGTAAATAGAATCAAAGTCTGGGTCTCTGACTTGAACCAAACCCATTGCTTTCTTTACTATGTCATATTGAACAAACTCCCTTAGGTATGATTTTTTTGACTTTTTTTTTTTGTACTATGTCTTTATCATGTTAAGATTCACATTTGGGGCAGCTAGGTGGTGCAGTGGATAAAGCACTGGCCCTGGTTTCAGGAGGACCCGAGTTCAAATCCGGCCTCAGACACTTGACACTTACTAGTTGTGTGATCCTGGGCGAGTCAATTAACCCTCTTTGCCCCGTGCCAAAAAAAATAAAATCATATTTATAGTTAACCTAAAAAATATTATTTAATAAAGTGTGAAAAGACAGCTATCATCCCTTTCTACTCTGCTTTCTCCCCTCCCACCCTTGAATGATTAAAGGTTAGGTTTATAATGGGAATTTGAATTATACTACTCACAATTGTCTCTTCTGTTAGCGGTCAGAGAAAAGCACTGTCATTTCACTGACCATCTTCAGGTGAAACTATCTTAACGACTAAAGAATGGGAAAGGCATTTGCCCAAATTTTCATCTGCAGTAAGCCCCAGGCTTCTTCATTGACTATAACCATTTGTCACAAGTGGTTTCTTTTTCCCTTATGAGGGAAAAGTAATACTGTTCAGAAATTTCAGCACGAGATTGTTTAAGCAAGGTCATGTTTGGCTATGTTGACACTAAGAATTTAGGCACAACATGAAGGGCTTGTTCCAAGTCCTACATTTTAATTTGGGTGCTGACATTACCCGTCCTGATGACACACTGCATATAATGAGACTGTCTCAGATATTGGTGTGCCTCTAAGATGGGCATGCTAATATCAAAATCCTATGTTATTTGAGACAACTAAAGATTCTGAGCTGAATGCAAAATTTCCATTTTGCCAGGTTTGAAGAATAGGGCAATAACTTATCTTATTTTGTTTAATGTCCTTTGAGAAACCCTTGGATGAAGGTCACTACTTTCTCTTCATTTCCCTATGAGTACATTACATTTCAGTGTAGACAAATAATGAAAATTTGAATAAGCTGAAACTATAGTGAATAGATGTCTGGTTTATATGAGATGAACAATGTTTTTCAGAACAGTGGTAGGCAATAGCTATACCCTATCCACTAAATAGCAAAGGAAGCCCTAATGTTCTGGAAAAATTGATTTATTTCCTGTAGGTGAATAGTTTATTCATGATAGGCTTAGGCACAAGAATAAACAGGAGTACTACTGACAGGGACATGTTTGACAGGTGATGGGAAAAACTGCCTCAGATTTTCTCTCTGTGACACACAAAGTAGAGGCAAGGCAGAAGGAACTGTGAGGAGGGGTGTGTGTGTGTGTGTGTGTGTGTGTGTGTGTGTGTGTGTGTGTGTGTGTGTGTGTGTGTGACTAAGTGTTAAAGAGAAAAAAAGAGAGGAGAGATGACAAATGAAATGAGCTGGAAGAGTGTATATGGAAGAACAAAGGTAAAATTGTCAGGAATAGTCTGCTTTTCTGTTCACAGGAAGCTAAGTCCTCTAAGTTATGTCTGTTTCTTCCATTATATTTAGTACAGGTCAGAGTCCGCAGAGTTGCATTGCTCATTTCTGGTTTAAGATGGGTTGGATCAATATTCTCCATATTCACATAAATGCAAACATCCAAGACTTTTATTTTCATCTTAGTCATTGAAATTGATTTTTCTTTCTGTTTTCACTATCATTCTGCTGTCTATGTTTACAGTATTCTCCTTCAGAAACATCAGTCCAAATCTATTTGTAGATAAAACAAACAGTGGGTACTACAACAGTTAATTCAATGTCACTGTGATTGAAAAGAAACTTCTAAAAAAGCCAAGGACTTTGAAATTGGGAATATTGATTCAAGTCTCAATTCAGCTACTAACTACATGTGACCTTGTGCAAGTCACTTGACACCCAGAGATTCATTTTCCCCTTCTGTAAAATGAGGGGCTCCTTCTAAAATACACCTCAAGTATCATCAATGCCTAACAATCTATGTATCTATTCTTTTTCATTTTAATTATTTATGAAGTAATAATTCCTGGGGCAGCTAGGTAAAGCAGTGAATAAAGCTTATTATTGTTTGCCCTTTCATGATGACCATGGCATCAGAGTGATGTCATGACTTGCAATGAATTGGATTTAACTGAGGGAGGGCTGTGCAATGTCACCAGCCTCATTATCTCCTCCAGAGACATCTGGGTTCAGTGGGAAGGTATACATCAGAATGACCGGAGATGGCTCTGAATGTTTAAGGCAATTGGGGTTAAATGACTTGCCCAGGATCACACATTTAATGAGTGTCTGAGATGAGTTTTTTTTTTTGGTTCGGACAATTGGGGTTAAGTGACTTCCCCAGGGTCACACAGCTAGTAAGTGTTAAGTGTCTGAGGCCAAATTTGAACTCAAATACTCCTGACTCCAGGGCCAGTGCTCTATCCACTGCGCCACGTAGCTGCCCCCTGAGATGAAATTTGAACTCAGGTCCATCCAACTTCAAGGCCAATACTTAATCTACTGTGACACCTAGCTGCCTTGGTGGATAAAGTGCTGGGCCTATAGTAAAGATTTATCTTTTTGAATTCAAATCCAGCCTCATATACTTACTAGCTATGTGACCCTGAATAAGTAGTTTAATCTTGTTTGCCTCTGTTTCCTCATCTGTAAAATGAGCTGGATGGGGAAATGGCAAACCACTTCACTATCTTTGCCAAGAAAACTCAAAATGGAGTCCCAAAGAGTCAAACATTATTGAAAAATGAACAAGAAAAACAACAATCAATTCCCATGTTTACAAATTAATAAAGGTTTTACAATAACCTGTGTCTTCATTTTCATAGAATTTAGTAGAGGGCTTTATAAAATTGTAGGTTTTTTTGGTGGGGTGGGGCAGCAGTGGGAGGAGGAGATCAGATCTTTGATTTCATTTCTGTTCAGAATCCTTGGCATGGAAATAGCAATGTAACTTCTGTAACTTAAAGCTTTAGATAGTTTCCAGGGGCACTGAGAGGTTATGTTAACTTGGTCATGGTTTTATTGGAAGATAAGGATAGAGGCAGCTAGATGGCACAGTGGATAGAGTACCAGCCCTGGAGTCAGGAGGACCTGAGTTCAAATCCAGCCTCAGACACTTAATACTTACTGGCTGTGTGACCCTGGGCAAGTCACTTAACCCCAATTGCCTCACCAAAAAAGAAAAGAAAGAAAGAAAAGGATTAGCAGAGGTTTCCCTTTCCCATTCCCATCCCCTAGCGTTGGAGCCCAGGAATTTGAAGTTGCATATCATAAAAGAATAACCACATAAACTTTCCTATATCTTCCTCTGAATGAGATCAAAACCCCTTCTCACTTCCCTTTTTCCAAATCTCCAAAAACTTTTACTCAGACTACAGGACTTTGCTAAACTTTCTACTCAATTCCTTTTCTAACTCTCTTAAATATTTCATGTTTTCTTTTCCCCAGTCTTGCTTCTTTCACATTTTGATCAGATATTTCCCTTACCAATCACATCCTAGAATCTATATAGAACTAATCATTACTCCGTTGATTTCTAATACTTCTCTTATCTATCTTTCTCTCATGTGCTTCTCCAACTTTGACCACAGTCAGGAAGGGGAAAGGAGAAAGAATCTCCATTTTTTTAAAGCATTGGAGTTCTATTCCAGGCTTCCCAAAATTTCCTAGCTTCCTTACCTCTCCCCTTATTGTGAATATAAATCCCCATTTTCCACAACCAGTTGGGCATGGTGATGCTGGGGTTGGGGTTGGCTTGTTCCATGTTTTTTTCTAAATCTCCCTTTCCTTTAAACTTTCCTCTGTTTCTGTTACCCTTGAGGGCATTTTGGTTTTTGTCTTATGAAAATGAGGGCAATGTTATTTGAAAGCCTCTCTCAGTAGCACTGAAAATCTCTTACTAGCCTGGGCTATAGATCTATACAATAAGTTTAGGACATGTACCTGACTAAAATAACCAAGCTCACATCTCTTAGTTGCCCAAAATAATTTTTACTTTTTTCTTTTTCCCTATTTTCCCCAGTCTCTACAAGATTCATCTTTTAGTTATGGACTTACCTGGCTGGATTTTACCAAGCTCTTACAGTCTGATTCCCAGGAATCTAGCACCTTCTCTGGATACAAGTATTCCCATGCAAATGCATGCAAGACCTGTGCTCACCAGCCTCATTTGCTTGTCTTTTCTTTTGTCTTCCTTTCTTCAAGCACAAGTAAAAACAAAACAAAACAAAACTTGGATTTGGGGACCTATTTCTCCTTCCTGCCTTGAATTCTAAAGAACTAACCTTTTCCTCTATTTCACTGCTTAACTAACCACTGAGGTGCAGGGGCACTTGAGCCCACTATCAGGCAAGTTCTAAATGCCAGCTTGTAGGGTGGAACAGACATTACCACAGTTAGAGACAGAGGTGAAAAATCCTTAAAAACAAAAACAAAATACAAAAAACCTTCAGACTGGCTAAGCCATTTGTTGAAAGGATAATTCTTTGTTTGGACTTTTACTCAGATTAAGGAGACACAACTCAGGACAAAGAGAATTAAAAGGACCTTATTATAAGTCAAGATAGTGATAAGGGGGAAACTGATAAGGGTCCTTAGGATTCCTCTGTAAAGAATTACACTCTGGAACAAGACCTAATCAGGAATAAGAGAACAGGTTTATTGGGATACAAGAGAAACCAGCTGGGAGGAAGGTTTTGCCAGAACAAAACGCTTTCCCCCCCAACTAACTTGTGGGGTGCCATTTTATAGGGTTTAGATGGGGGGTGGGTAAGAGTCTCTTATTGGGTGAGGGGCTGGTGGTCTTCCTGCGTTGCGCTGTGGTAGGAAGAATCCCTCCTGAGAGATCTGGTGGTGGGTGTCAACTTTGTCCTGATGGGTCTAAGCAATCTGCTGATGGGCGGTCCCAGGTGGTCTTCTCCTGGATTACCTCATCCAGATGCTTAGGAGGACTGGAATGTGGGGTGATGGTCCTGGAGCATGCTCAGTTCAATCTGTGCCGCTTATCTCCGTTAGGTGAGTGTGTGTGTCCTTGATTGTGTTCAAGGAGAGGCCTACTTGATTTCAAGGGAAAACCCCTGAGGTTTCAAGGAAAAAGTTCCTTGAACCCCCCAGAGAATTGTTGGGGTGACCGGGGCCCATAATCCTCCCATGACAATAGCAACATAAAGATGGACATATCACTGGAGATCAGTCATGGCTTCAATGTAGGGCCAGCCTTTATTGGGAACTTGTAATGAGATAAAGCCAATTCAGATAAGTCAATGTGAGCAAAAGAGGTTGAACCCTTTTATCTCAGTTCCTCCCCAAGGTAGCAAAGTATAGGATAATTTTCAGGTAGGAGTAACAATACAGGTAGGGGTACATGACAAAGAGCAGGTAATGTAAAAAGCTGCCTGCCTTTCCCAACAAACCCTCCCACAACACTGATTGACAAGCAGGGTTGGGAACCTTGGGTCATTCAGTAACATAACTTTCAATAGCTTCATAGCTGTTAGCTGTTAGAGGATAGATTTAAATCTTTACTCCAAGACTGGCCTTCTATCTACTTTATCAGGAATATATCTTTCACACTTTACACACAATAGATACTTCAATGATTATGGAATTGAATTAGATCACGAAAGATCTCTTGATCTTTCTGCAGCTTTCCACACTATTCTGCTGGATGGTCTCTTCTCTCTAGGTTTCAATTACAGTGTTTTATTTGTCTGGACAATTCCTTCTCAGTCTCCTTACTCCAGATCCACCTGTGATTATACAACAAAACTCTGTCACTGGCCCTCCACCATTTATCATTCTATCCAAGAGGTTCTGAATCTTTCTCTGTATTATGAACCTTTTTTTTTGGGGGGGGGGGCAATGAGGGTTAAGTGACTTGCCCAAAGTCACACAGCTAGTATGTGCCAAGTGTTTGAGGCCAGATTTGAACTCAGGTCCTCCTGAATCCAGGGCCAGTGCTTTATCTGCTTTGCCACCTAGCTGCCCCCAGAACACTTCTAAGAATGTTATAAAATCATATAAAATATATAGGCTTACAATGAAAACCCGTCATGTTTATTTACAGTTATAAAAATATTAAAAAGAAACAAGATCAGGAACTACATCTTATTAATCTCTGCTCTATTACTATCTGGATTGGTGATTTCAATATGATTTCAGTTATCTTCTCTATGCAGATAACTTGCAGATCTATTTACCCAGTTCTGTTCTTTACACTGAGCTTCAATCCCTGATAATAAACTGCCACTTAGACATCTTCAACTGAATATCTCATGCTTATTTCAAATCCAACATCTTCAAACAAAAACTCATAATTTTTCCTTAAAAATCTTCCTCACTTTTAACCTAATCATTACTGTTGAGGGCACTACAATCCTCCCAGTCATTTAGACACACACACACACACACACACACACACACACACACACACACACACACACACACACACACACACACACACACACACACACACCCCTCAGTGTCATACTTGATGATTCCTTACTCAAATTCATCCCACATGTCCAAACTGCTGCCAATTCTTGTCATTTCTGTTTAAAGCATCTCTCCTATAAGTCTTCTTATCACTATCCCTGGAGCCACCACTCAGGTGTGTGTTTTCATCATCTCACACCTGGTCTATTGCAGTAACCTTCTGACCAGTTTTCATGCCTCTAGTTTCTCCCTGCTCTGATTTATCCTCCACTTAGTTACCAGAGTTTTTTCTCTAGAAGTGAAGGACTGTTATTCCCACCCATCCTACTCCATAATATCCAGTGGCAATTTTTTATCTCATTGCTCAAATATGCTTGCCTTCTTGCTGTTCTTTCCACAGGATAATCCATTTCCAAATTAAGTGTCTTTTCACTGATTCTGCCCAATGCTTGGAATGCTTTCCCTTGCCCAGCTCAAATCTCATCTACTCCAGGAGGTCTTTCCCTTAATTACTGACCCCTCCTCCTAAATTACCTTTCATTTTCAATATGTATTGTTGTAGTTTAGTCATTTTAGTCATTTCTAACTCTTTATGACCCCATTTGGGGTTTTCTTTCAAAGATACTAAAGTAGTTTTCCATTTCCTTCTTCAGTTCACTTTACAGATAAGGAAATTAAGGCAAATAGGATTAAGTGACTGGCCCAGGGTCATACGGCTAGTAAACATCTGAGGTTGCATTTGAACTCATTTTCCTGACTCCAGGCTCGGTGCCTACTGTATGTACCACCTAGCTTCGCTCTCTTTCCCTCTGTATGTATGTATGTATGATATGTATACACATATGTGTGTGTATACATGTTGTTAATATGACTATATGGATCATCTGGATTTGATGGAGATACCTTCTTATCCAAAAGTATTTTTTATGAAATCTTGGATTAATAGGATTAATAGGAACCAAAATGTCTTTCAACTGAACTCCAAACTGAACCCATATAGCTAGCAGATAAAAGACTCTTTCTAGAGACTTCTTTTCCCTCAGGATATTAAGTCCCTATCTTATGGTGACATCTTGATATCCTCATCCTTGCCAAACCCTTTTTTGAAATCCTGTAATCTTATCATGATGCTTCTGTAATTCCTCCATACTTGCTATAACTGAAATTGTTAAACTGCCTTTGCTTCACTATTATACTATTGAAACTGACAATGCCCTATAACCCATGGGCAAAGAAACCTTAAAAACCCTTAGAAGGAGAGGGTCTCTGAGCTCCCTTCTGAGGAGGGTGGTCTCCAGTATGATCATGCTTATATTTCTTCTTGGGACAAAATTAAATTGGTATTATGTTTTTTCTGTCTGTCTCTGATCTGTTTTGTAGTAGGACAGGTATAGATATCATGTTCTCTGATATAGTTAGTAGGAGATTAATTCTCTGATCTGTTTTGTAGGAGATATTATAGGATATTATAATTTCTCTGATCTGTTTATTAATTTTGTAGGAGAGATTAAAAATTAATTTCTCTGATCTGTTTGTAGGAAACAGGCAAATAGAAAACTATATTTCAGTATTCAAAAATGTATATTTGTACATATATGTATATATTTTAGGGACCAACATTTAATTGGGGAGTGTTAGCTAGGTGGCTCAGTGCAATATTGGGGCAAATAAAGAGACTGGCAGCCTCCCTCAAAACAGAGCAGGATTTATTTAACAAGAACAAACTTAAAAAAACCAAATACACAAACAGGATCAGTAGGATCAAGGGAAAGGAAATAAAATGGGGAAAGGGAAATTATACAACCTGAACAATGCCACCGCCAAGGAATCAGCTGAGAACACACAGCAGTGTCATGTTGCCTTCTAGCTTCACACTGGAATGCTGGAAAACCTCCCTTCTTCCCAGCAGCCCCCAAGCTGACCACACACAGCCCCCGGCCAATTGGCTGGCTGCTCTGACAGTCACATGACTGCCTTCACTAGACTTCCAATCATTATAATTTTGCCAGGCCCATGTAAGCGTCAGCAAGTGGTGATGATATGAGGTGCCAGTGCCATAGCAACAGCTACAACCAGTGGGTGGAACACCATGCTGTTTGTGGAGCCCCAGAGGCCAGTGCGCATGCCGAGGTTTTTTTTGTTTTTTAACTCTAGCCAAAAGATGGGGTCATAAAAACCTCAAATAACAATTAATTCTTTACATTCCCCGCTTTGTTTCATCAAGAAACACGGGGTATTTTTCTTAATGGAAGAATAAATAATAAACAATAAAAAATAACAGAATATCATAATGCTCACAAACAATATACTAATAACAATATAGGAAAGGGAAAATACATATTACAGATGATGTATATAGTAACAGAAGGAAAAACAAAAAAACAAAAATATCCATTTAAAGACCTTAAAATCTTGTCTTCAAAGGAGGGTTGAGATGACATAAGGGGAACTGGACATTGGTCTCGATTCTGGCTGTCTGTGGATTCTGGTTGTCTCTGGAACTGCTAGATTTTCATTAATCTTTAGCAAAAATGTTCAAATTAAATAATGGAAGTTCTTCAAAATATACAAAACAAATTTAAACTTCATATATACAGCATATTGGAGTCCCCCCTTTGGAGTATACTCATATCCAATATGTATATATTTATCCTGGTCTCCCCTATTAGAATGTAAGCTCCTTGATATCAGGGACTATGGTTTTTGTCTTTATATACTCATCTCTTATCATACACAGTGCATAGTGTGATGAAATAATGGGATTTAGCAGATACTCAAAGACCCACCTGGAGATTAATCTAGACTGATTGAATCAAGTGAGAGTGATTGACTGCTGATTAGCCTACTTCAAGTTAACTAGATTGTAATCACACCTGGCTAGCCCTTAAGAAGGTATTGTTCTCAGAAGCTAGACTGTGAACTCAACTTGAGAACACCTTCAAAACCAATGGATTTGTATGATGCCAACCAATCACCTTGAATCAGTGTGTAAGGACCACCTCTGTTCCAGACCTATAAAAAGCTTCCACAATCAGCTTGCTGGAGAGTTCCTGATTAAAGCAGGCTCGTGGAGGAGGACTTGAGGAAGAACCCAACCAGGCTGGAACTCTAGGCTAGATAGGCTTTTATCTTAACTTTCTGAACTCCTTGTGAATATCTGTATGCTTTAATAAATGTTTAATGCCCAAAGATTGATGCTGAATCTTCTAATTTAAGGCGATCACACAATATAGATTTTAAACATCACAATAGCACACAGTAAGCACTTAACAAATGCCTATTGACTGACCTTAGTGATTACCTAAGTCAATCATATTGTATATGAGGAAACTGAAACCTAAGAAAGTTAAGTGACTTGTCCTCAGCCACACATCTAGTAAATGGTAAAGCACAATAGAAAACCCACAAATCCAGAACCGCAGCTCAGTGCTTTTTTATAATAACTCATAATATTCCTAAAGGATCTTAAAATTCTAGGATTTTAATCTTCATATTCATGGAAATTAATATATATAATTTAAGTCATCCAAGGATCTTATTTTTTCCAAACACAAGTGGGAATAAAATCAATCACCTTAAGAAACCTTTCATATTAGTCCCATCTCATGCCTGTTGAATGATTTAATTTGTGATGAATACTTCTTCTAATTTTAATTACCCAGAAACTTTAGCATATTCTGTCCCGTCATTTTATTCTATTTAAGCAAGATCCCATTGCTCTCCCATTTTCAATCCTTTTTCTTCTGTTTTTCTACTTAATTTGAAGGGACATTCCACTTAATTTCATGTTTAAGAAGGAATCAAAGTTACTCCTGACTTCTACTTTATAATCATATGAGATATCTAAAGGTTAGAGTCTAAATGTATCTCTACTCACCTAGACAATGAAAACTGACCATGATGGAAAGCACTGGCATATCTGAACTTTCTACAGAGGAGCTTCTTCTTTATGGTAGTGATTCCTTAGCAGCTAGATCTCTTCACCTGTCAAGGACACTGAGTATTTGCTTGCTAGCTAGTGCCATTTCTGAGGTCCTAATGGTTTTATATCAGTAAAACTTCTCTAGGAGGTACATTGCCAAAAGAGTGCTAGACATGGAATCTGGAGAACTGTGTCCAATATATGGCTCCAAGATATAGTTATTATGTGGCCTTGGGTGAATTACTTTACCTTTCTAAGCTTCAATTTCCCCATCTATAACATTAAGACAATGATTCTTGAACTACTTAATGCAGAATTGATGTGAATAATATGCTTTAGGAACTATAAAGTATTATGTGAATATGAGATATAATTATTGAGGTAAGAGTCAGTGTCAATGACTTTGCTTCTAGTTTTTTTTTTTATTTGACACTTTATTTAAATGGGCCAGGTTATATTTTCTATAATTACTGTAATTTATGGAAGTAGTATCTTCTTTAACTGGTATTTACATTGACTTTAGCTCTATTCAGCTAATGCTCTGACTGTAGAGAAGCATGAAATTTTGAATTGAATGCTATCTTGGTAACTATCCTCTTTCTGTTTGTGAAGACAATAATCATCTTTCTTTCCTTTTTAAAAATGCTATTTATTTTATTCTGAACTTAAGAAATAAAAAAAGCATTTCCATAACATCTTAGATTGGTGGGGGGAATGATTGTTCATGAAACTTCAAATTTATTATGTTATTGTTATTCCTTTTAAATATACAATAAAGTTATCATGTAAGATTATTTTTTCCCTTTTTTATTTTCTCCCCCCAACTCTAGAGTTGGCTACGATTAGACACAAATATGTGTTTCATATATGTGCACACATTGTGTACACATGTGTATACATATTGTGTATACATATGTAAACAAATATGTACAAGCTCACATGCATATATATATAATTTTATGAATACATCTATATATCGGTTCTTTCTGTGGATGCAGATAACATCTTCCTTCGTATGACCTTTATAGTTAATTTGGGTATTAATAATAGTCAAAATGACTTATTCATTCAAAGTTGTTTTTAAAAAAATATTATTGTTACTATATACAACATTCTCTTGATTTTGCTCATTTTGTTCTTCATTATTTCATGAATGTACATCCATATTTTCTAAGATCATAGAGTTCATAATTTCTTATAGCAGAGTAGTATTCCATCACAATCATACACCATAATGATAAAAATTGTAGGAAAAATTTGAAAGCCATCTGGCAGAAATTGGTCATAGACCAACATTTTATATCATTTACCAAGATAAAATCAAAGTTTATATATGACCTATATATAAAGATACATATAACAAGAAAATTTCAAGAGTTTCATTTTCTGTTCTATTTGAGTTTACCATACTCAATACCTTACCAAAGGATTTTGATCCTTGTTCTTGAAGTATTTGTGATATAAACCTGTGAGGCTTCTGAAAAGCTTCTAAGATAATGGCCTTTCACTTCTTTTTGTAAATTATATTTTCCAGTCTAGTTTTTATAGTTCTTCTTATATGTCCTTTTTTTACATTTATGTAGGTGAGGATTAAAGTATATATTGGTTCTATTTAGAGATTCTTGTCAAGTTGTTCACAGAACATTTTTAATCCTTGTCGTCTACAATAGAATTGTGGTTTGCTGAATTGCAGATACATTTTTATTCAACCTGAGGAATATAAGGTAAAATGAGTAAGAGTATATTAATATATTGTACTGTCTTTGGGCACACAATGAACCCATCTCCTTCAACTGTTTTGTTTGCCTTTCCAAGGAGAGTCTGTAGACTATTCTTCCATTAACTTGCAAATTCTATGATTCCCTAGCTCTGCTCAGAGCTCAATTCAATCTTTTAAGTCCTACCCAAGATATTTTTTGATCCTACGAACATCCGGTGATTTTCCTAAAATTCGTCTAAAGGACTTTTGCAACCAGAAACTTCTAGTTGTCCCTGTTGGTATTTCCCATCCCTCAACCCTCTATGGTAATGTTTGTGTTTAAAAACCATTGGTCATTGAGCAGAAAGAGCTTCGCACTCAGTCGACTTTAAATATAGAGTTAAAGTCCACTCTTTTTCATCTTTTCTGAATGTGTGGCCTGGGACTCTGGCAGTTCTGCATCTTTCCCACTTTTCCTCCCCCTACCTCATTTCCCTTCAGCAATGAGCTATGAAATATCTCACAGTTGGCAGTGAAATTGTGTGCTTCTATAGATGAGCCTGAGGCTGAATCACAGGACCCTGGCTACCTCTTCAACTTTGTGTTTCTTTCCCTAAGCACTGGAGATCAAACAGTGATTGATGAGTTTGATGTTTTCTAGGTTGGGTGGAAACTCCATCCATCCAAAAGTTTAGGAGAGCCTGGATTTGGATGATAGTTGTCAAGAGCGAGATGCTTTCTGAAGCTACATTTTAGCAGGGAGAAAACAACCATTGCTAGGAGCATGAACCTAAATTTGGACTTGAGAAGGTTGTTTGGGTTGGGCCTGATAGTACATGTATATAATCTACTTGTATTATGTAGTTCAGTAGATAGAGTGCTGTGTCCTGGAGTCAAGAAAACTTGAGTCCCAATCCAGGTTCAAACATTCCCTAGCTATGTGACCCTGAACAAGTCACTTAACTTCTGCTCTCCTCAGTTTCCTCAACTATAAAATGGGATAATAATAGCACTTATCTCTCTTCTTGTTTAGTCTTCTTACAGTTGTATGTGATTCTTTGTGATCCTTTTTGAAGTTTTATTGGCAAAGATACTGTAGTGGTTTGCCATTTTCTTCTCTAGCTCATTTTATAAAGAAACTGAGGTAAATAAGGTTAAGAGACTTGCTAAGGGTCACACAGCTAGTAAGTGTCTGAGGCCAGATTTGAACTCAGGTCTTCCTGACTCTCAGCTGGGCACTCTAGCCACTGTGCCACCTAGTTGCCCTCAACATATTTCTCAGGGTTGATATAAATGTGATAATATTTGTTAAGCATTTAGCATAACCATATCTGGCATATAGTTGGTATTTATTATAAATAAATTCTTATTTCCTTCCTGTCCCCACATAGAAGGGTTGAGATTGGCTGAATACTTATCTTAGAAGTTCTGAGTTATTGTAGATTAAACCGATCAGTTGTCTGTACTGTTTGGAATTAATATGGTGAGCTCCTGGGGGTGAAAAGGGCTGTATGAACCAGGTTTCTTAAGGAGGAGTGAACTGGACTAGGTGATAAATGGAGATGATCAAAACTGAAGTATTGATCAGAATGGAATTGGGCCCATGACCAGCCCCTGGCACATAAAGCCTGGATTAACTAGAGAGACAAAATTCAGTCTGAGAGAGAGGGGAGAGCCAGAAACAGAGAGAGAGAGAGAAAGAGAGAGAGAGAGAGAGAGAGAGAGAGAGAGAGAGAGAGAGAGAGAGAGAGAGAGAGAGATTCTTCTATATATAGTTTATGTTATATATGTATTTGTTTGCATTGCCCAGTTCTTTCCCGTTAAATTGTAAACTACTTCAGGGTAAGGATTGTCTTTTGTCTCTTTTTGTAGCCCCATTGTTCCTCCCAGTAACTAGCACACTGTAGGCCCTTAATACTTGTCTGTTAAGTGATTGATGTGTGAGTAACTATAAGGTTAGTTTAACTAGACTATAAAGTAGGTGAAGAGATTTAATATAAAATAGACTAGAAAGGTAAGTTAGAGCCAGATTATGAAGAGCTTTCAATGCCAAAAGGGAATTTGTATTTCAATTTAGAGGTAATAGAGAACCACTTGAATTTACTGAGTAGAATAGTTACTAATAGTCCTTAGTGAGGATCATTAGTGACACTTTTCTAGCTTGACAATACTTACCAGAACTCATAATCTACTTGCATACATTTCAAGAGCCAAGGGTCAACTTCCTGTCATGATGAGATATGTGGGTAGGACTTAGAGGACATGAACAAGACTTATACAAGCTAGGCAGGCATGGAAAGGCTGTGATCTGCATTATTGAAGGGTACTTTTAAATCAATGAGATCACTTTGTTATTCAGATAGTTTTCCATTGAGTCTACAAAGCTATGAATCATATAGTACAAAGGTCTAAGAATTAAAATTAGGTATTAGGTATAGCAAAAGGCAAATGTGATGACATAGTCAGTGGTGTGAGCAGGCTGTCATACCAATTATTATTTGCTTATTATATGTGACATAAAAAGACATCTATGACCTGATGAAAAGGTAAGAAAATAAAAAATGCAAGGGAAGAAATGGATAACCCATATGTTATGCTTATTCAAGGAGCAGTTTTCAGGCATGTTAGGTCCTCTATGATGTGTTTATGGGAAAACATAGACAATAATAATAGTTACAATAACAGCAGCCACCATCATAATAATCATATCAAGAGCCATTTATATAGTCCTCTAAAATTTTAAGGAATTTTATAAACATTATCATCTCATCTGTCTCCTGATAATCCTGTGAAGTTGGAACCCTATACACTAACCCCATTTTATTGAACAAACTTAAATGATTTGCCCATAATTTATAACTATCAAGAATCAGAAATATGATCACAATTCATATCTTCCTGAGTAAAAACCAAAATGACATTAAATCATGTGACATTGATGGGCATACCCATACCAATGACTTCAAGGCTCCATCAAAGCATTAATAGAGTTTGGGGGGCAGGGGAAATAGAACAATAGCATTTGTTCTGGGGATAACCTTTTTACTGGGCTAAACATTATTTGACTGTTGAGCAATTTCAAATTAATATGAAAAATATAAAATGATAGATAACATAATTCCATTTCACAAACCAGTATATACAATTACCATTTGATTTTTTGAAATATTTTTGTCCAAATAATATTCACACATTCCTAATACACCCACTCTTACTTTTCACCTTTACTCTTTTGTAGTTATAAACAGTAGCAATGAATGTTAGCAAAGAATTACATTTAAGATCTTGCCAAAGAATAATTTGAAATTAATTGCTTACTCTTTCTGGAATGGAAAGTGGTTGGTTTTTATGAACACTAAAGATGGCACAGAACATATAAGCTTTTTCTGTTCAAGGACACAGAGAAAGAAATATTCTCACAACTACTTCCTGTTGCCAAAATGTGTACAAGAGCCCTGTCTGAAGGTGGTCAGAAGAGAGAGATCATTCAAGATCCTATGATTCTATGGTCTTATAAGCAGAGTATCATTCAAGTCTGTGTCTAGTGACAGAATGAGCACTAATCAAGTCAGTAAATTCTAGTACAAAAAAACCACTCAAGTTAACAGATAGTTATTATATTAAATAAATAAAATTCTGAAACCTAGCTTATTAATTGCATTTTTCACATTTTGTTTGGTTGTTGTATCATGTAAACTAAATTAGCCTCAATAATTTTGTAGATTAAAATGGTTTAGGAGTTCAGGTATTTTAAAATGAGGAGATTTCATTAAATGAGATAATGTATGCAAAGTACTTTGCAAACCTTAAAGTGCTATGTAAATGCTAAGTATCATTATTAGCTATTATTACCCATTTGAATTCCTTGATTTTATGGCAAATACCTTTCCCAATGATTGATTATATTGAAACTCAAGTGTCCACATTAGGGAAAGGGGGAAAGGAAATCTATGAACAGGATATATGTGTCCAAAGGATCTACTAAAGACTTTTACAGCTAGATGGACAGACTATTAGGATTCTGCAGAGCTTATGCTCATCATCCACAATAGGGTAATAATAAGTATGATGGTTTCCCAAATTGAGGTGAAGATATGGTAGTTACCTAGATAGAGGCAAAGGTATACTAGATTTAAAGATAACTTCCTTTTATTTTATAGGAAGGATTCCATCTCCGATATGTGGTAGATATGTTCCCTCCTTTTCAGAGGGTCCTAGGAGGGTGCCATCAGGTGATAAGTGGGGGACAAGGTGTTATCTGCTTCTTCCACTTCCAGATCTGTGCTTAAAGACCTTTTAGTACAGTAATTGTTCTGAAAGTGAGAATATAATGAATTTTTTTCTGATTTACTCAAAATCTAAGAAAGAGGCTATAGAGAATGTAGAAATACTGGCCTTGGCCTTCATGCAAAATGGAGATTCTAGGAGTAATTTACCCAATTCCCAGCCTTAATCCTCTTTCGTGTGTGTGGGGGGGAGGTGGGGGAAGGAGAGAGGGAGAAGTTGAAAATAGAAATTCTCTATATATTATACTGACTCAGATTTCAAAAAAAAGAGGTAAATAATTACAGAATACAAAGATCCTAAGGGGTTAAAGGCATTGCATGTTAACATAACTATTTATAAGTCTGAAAATGTACAAACACATAGGTATATACATACAGTCTACAATAAGCAATATTGATTCATCTATATTCCTCAGGTTGAGGAAGGTTACCACTGGTTATTACAAAATCCTAAGAAGTAAATATATTCTTACTAATAGAATAGCAATTAGTCATTATGGAAAAACATTGTAGCAGTTTAAGTTTCATTATCTTTAACACATAACTATATCTTAAATTAAAAAAAAACAATTAAATATAACTGACTTGGACCACAGAGGAAATTAGTTCTAATTCAGTATAAATATTTTATTTATATACTTTCAAATGAATAACATAACATAATAAAATATTATGTTCTTAGGATCATAGCTTTAAGTTTGGAAAAGACTTGAGTGATTACCCAGTCCAACAACATCATTTTACAAATGAGCAACTGAAGACCAGTGAGGTTGTGACTTGCCTCATCCTCATAAAACCATAGGCATGGAGCTGGAAGAGAACCTAGAGGTCATTCAGTCCAACATGCTCACTTTATTGATGATGTACCAAGGTTCAAAGAATTTAAATGATTCACCCATAGTCATATAGGTAATAGTTGTCAGAGACAGGATATGAACTGACCTTCACTGACTCCTCTGATTCCACATCCAGCACATGTTCCATTTCCTCATGTTGCCTCTTGATAAGTGACAGAGTCAAAATGTGACCCCAGGTCATCTGACTCTATAGCCAATACCCATTCCACTGGACTTATTTCATATTAATACCCTTTATGGATTATCACTTCAAATTAAACTTTTCTCTTTGCCATTCTTCACACATGAAAATTCAACTCACATCTTCATGCCACTGTACATGTGTTATTCTCTTTCTATATAAGTCTCTTATCTTCCTTCAAAACCCATCATCTCAAATGCTGTTTCCAATAAGAAGTCTTAGAAAGTCTTTCAAGTCTTCATTCTATTAATTGTTAACCATTTTAATTAATTACTAGCCAGATTTAGACAAGGTATTTAATCTCCATGAACCTCAGTTTCCTCAACTACAGGTGAAACATAATGCTTAAATAGCTTCTTTCAAAAGGCTGTTGTGGGGTAGCTAGGTGACACAGTGGATAAAAAAAGTACTGGCCCTGGATTCAGGAGGACCTGAGTTCAAATTCAGTCTCAGACACCCTGGGCAAGTCACTTAACCCTCATTACCCCACCTTAAAAAAAAAGGCTGTTGTGAGGAAACATTTCATAAAATTTAATAGTAGGGGCATCTAGGTGGCACAGTGGATAAGCACCGGCCCTGGAGTCAGGAGTACCTGAGTTCAAATCTGGCCTCAGACACTTAAAACTTACTAGTTATGTGACCCTGGGCAAGTCACTTAACCCCAATTTGCCTCACTAAAAAAAAAAATTAATAGTATACAAATATGAAGTTTGATTATGCCACTGTATAAGTAAACTTGTATTTTTATTTTTTTATTTCATTTTATTTTTATCACCTAAACACTCCCCTCTCATATATGGGGCTCCCAGAAGAGCCTGAACCTGTTTTAAAGTACTGTATGTACCATTTGAAGTAATAGATTATAAGCCTCCGTTGATGCTTTTATCAAAACTATTATTATTATTATTGAGAATGATGGTGATGATAGTCTCGAAAGATTTGTAACATAGTATCCCCCAACTTTAGATCTAGGACACACTCTTCTACAAATATACACAGTATCATTAGGGAGAGTGAACATGAATGATGGGCATATTCTGCTATTGGTCATAGTAACTCTTTCAGTATAGCTATGCTCTTCAAAGGACATGACATGTGTTATGAGCATGTTTTTTCAGTTTTCTCTGTGTTTCTGCTGGGTACATTTCCATACTACTATCTTCCAGGCTCATGTCTTCAGGGCAAGTCAAGCCATCAACATTGTGCAGCATTGCACTGTACCCTATTTGTGATAAGCTCAGATGGAAAGATCTTTAGTTAAAGTTACCACAGCCAGCTAAAAATGCCAGACAGAGTACTCGCAGGCTAAGATTAGAACTCTTAATTTTGAGTACTATATCTGAGGCAGAGATCAATTTCAAGGGCTATAACTGACCATATAACTTAAGGTTTACTACACATATAACCCCCAATTTCTTCTATGTCTTATCTTCAAAAATTTGGAGCCACAGGCTTAAAGAGGAAAGGTTGGAGTTTTTCATTCACTGAGCTCTTAATCCTGTCTTAATTATGCATATCTTTAAGTAGCAAAGTATGATTGTTTTGGCATTGTACTTTGTTCTATGAAAAATCTCAGCCTTTCTACATATAAAAGTGTATCAAATGTAATAATATCTTAATTTTTCGCATTTATCTATGATAACTATGCCTTTAGTCTCCTATAAGACTTACTATTATATCTTTTCTAATGGAGGCTTGGGACCAGCTTCTAGAAATGAAGCAAAGCCTTGAAAAGAACTGACCAAAAAAAATTAGTTCTAGGATATTTCTAAAACCTCAATTTCAGTGATATGACAAAAATGTCAAAGTAAACTACTCAGTATGATGCTAGCCTGGATGTGGGCTTTAACCAAAATGAATAAGTAAATTGTCACTTTACTGTGCTGCTGTTTAGCCATGGTAGTAACTCATGGAATTCCTAGTGAAGTCATATTGTTTCTAGGAAGTGTGTGTGTGCGTGTGTGTTTCAATCAAATATGTTGTAATAGCCATCACATGGTAGGTCAACATCCAAAATTAGAGCCTATAAGTGAGGTCACCCCACAAATATCACTAGCATGGACATCATACTTAAAAGTCTGGTCAAAGTCATATGACTGAAGTGTGTAGAACAGAGTACTTAAGTAATTACTGCCTGCTGAGATGAAACAGAACAATTTTCCACAAAATTGACAGAGGAAGCACTTCAAAGATCAAGGTCACAAAAATGTAAAATTTGAAGCAGTGGGACACAATGGCCAATACCTGAGGAAGAACAGCAGTATATCAGGGAGGAAGAAGCTTAATTTAACCTGAAATGGCACTGTCATCTTGAACCATGGGGGCAAAATCTTTGAAAGTATCAAACCCTGTTAGGCTTCACTTATAAAAGGCTTTCAACCAGTGTAGGAAAAGCTACCCTTTTAAGTATCTGGCTTTTCTGTTACTGTCACATGTGTGGACAGTTTGTAAAACCATACTTCATGTTTAATGTTTCTGTTGTTCATAAATGTTAAAATTTTTTACTGCCATTCAGTGCTCTTCACAGTCATTCTCAACCCTTTATTTCCCTTGTTAATTTCTATTATTCTTTTTAAAAATACATATTATATTTCAAACAACCTCGACTATTTGCTGGTTAATACTTATAATACTTATAATTATGTATATTTACATTCCTCTTAGTGGAATTCCCCTCACCTGGCTTTCACCTGTTGAATTTTTTTTTCCTTTTTTTTTTTTAAGCGGGGCAATGAGAGTTAAGTGATTTGCCCAAGGTCACACAGCTAGTAAGTCTCAAGTGTCTGAGACTGGATTTGTACTCAGGTCCTCCTGAATCCAGGGCCGGTGCTTTATCCACTGTGCCACCTAGCAGCACAGTGAATTTCTATCTATTCTTCAAAATCCACCTTAAATAACATTTCCTCTCAGAAACCTTCCTTATTCTTCCCAAATTGCTAAATGGCCTTCCTCCCCAGACCTCATAGAGTACTTTACTTTATTATTCTCTAAAAATCTTACCATACAATATTGCCTGTTATAGCTATCTTTCTTTGTGTTTGATCCTGTTTGTGTTTGAGCTACTTGAGGGCAGAAATCACGTCTTTCTTATTTAAACTGTCTATACCTCCCAGTGTCTAGTATAATGGTCTGTGCATAGTAGGTACTTAATGTTTTTTTATTTGCTATATGCTCAGATATTATACTTCATGTATCTCCACAGATTTCATGTCAGAATGACTACAAGTTACTTTTAGCCTCCTTAAGGAGATGCAAGATCTTTCTTTCTTTCTTTATCTCTCTCTCTCTCTCTCTCTCTCTCTCTCTCTCTCTCTCTCACACACACACACACACACACACACACACACACACACACACACGCACGCTCGCGTGCATGGGTGCAAAATCTAGTCCAGCCAAAATCTAAACAAGGTTCCCCTCTACAATACCTACAATTGATTACATAGCATTCCTTTGAATACCTCAAGTGAAATGGTAGAAAATCATACAGTAGTCGTATCAATACAATCAACAACTGTAAAATGTATTTGCTTTATAATAATAATTTCATCAGCCTTCCAAGTTATGTTATCCTGATCTACGTACTTACTTACTTGGTTGGGTCCCATTCCCAGAAATGTCTGTTCTTTTGAACTGTTACACATCTTACCATAAAACCACTCCTTTTCATTTAAAACAGAAAAGTAAGTAAATATTCACATGAGATCACGTACATTTATATAGTGCTATACAGTTTACAGAAGACCTCATATATATCATCTTATTTGATCCTATCAATAATGTGTCAACATAGATACCACAAATATTATTGTATTATTATTGCCCTTTTAGGAATGTGGACAGCAACATTCAGAGAGATTGTGATTTTCCCAAGATGTTACAGCTAGAATGTGGTAAAATCAGAATTTGAACCTTAGTCTTGTTTTTTGTTTTTGTTTATGGTTTTTTTTTTTTTTTTGCAGGGCAATGGGGCTTAAGTGACTTGCCCAAGGTCACACAGCTAGTAAGTGTCAAGTGTCTTGAACTCAGGAACTCCTGAATCCAGGGCCGGTGCTTTATCCACTGCACCACCTAGCCGGCCCTTGAACTTTAGTCTTAAGACTACATGTCTTTTCTCCTACCAAACTGCCTAAGCCAACTCTTTTGAGACACTAAATTGATGATCAAGTGCTAGACTGCCTCAGTAAATTGACTTTCCTTACTGGAGCATCTGCCCTGGAATTAGGAGGACCTGAGTTCAAATGTGACCTTACACTTACTAGTTTTGTGATTCTGGGCTAGTCACTTAACCATATTTGCCTCAGTTTCCTCATCTATAAAATGAGCTTAAGAAGGAAATGGCAAACCACTCTAGAATCTTTACCAAGAAAACCCCAAATGGGGACACAAATGAAAAGGCACAACAACAACAAAGTCACTAATCCTCCCATCAAACAAAATGAAAAAAAAACACTACCTCACAAAAGTATTTTTTTAAAGAGAGGGACAGGTAATACAATTCCTTTAGTGCAATGTCTCCTTATCTTTTAATACATTAAAATAGCAATAGACCTACTTTCAGCACTTATTACAGCTTTGTGCTAGCTATTATAGGAAAACCAAAGAAGCATTAGAAATTTACCCTGCCAACAGGAAGTTAGAATCTAGTTAGAGCTTTGACTGTGGCCTCATCATATTTGCAGACTTAAATGCATTCTAATTTATGTGTGTGCATGTATTTGTGTGTAATACACAAATATATTTGCCTAAGTAAATTGTCACTTTACTGTGCTGTTTAGTATTTGGGGGCCTGGGTTAAAGTTTACAACCCACATGTAGCTCTAACAACAGAATTCAAATTAGGGTTAAAAATGCACAATTGCCTCAGAGAAATCCTCTTTACCACTGCCATCTGGAGATATTTCTGAGGAAAAGGAAAAATTATTATTCATTTTTAGTATTCTTCATAGTCAAGTTGAAGAATGCTCATTTTAATTCACTAAACACTTAATTTTCTTATAAAATCCACATCTTTTTCCTTCCCTGTGAACTTTCAGAGTGCTATCCTCAGCAAAAGAAGTTTTTTTTCTTTTTCTTAGTCATATAAAATCTTCCATATGTGTCTGGCATCATTGTTGGACTGCACTGACAGTTGTTTTAAAGTTATTCCCCAGACCTTCCTATTTTTCAGATGAAAAAATATATAGAATGTACTCATTTTTTTTTCCTGGGGCTTGTTTTCTTGGCACATCTCTCCTAAAAGTTAATCATTGAAATTGAAGAAATGAATAAGAAAATGCAGACTCCAAATTTTACCAATCCTATTTTTAGCAGTCATCTAGCACTGAAAATGGGGATCACTTGAAGGGCAATAGAGAGGTGGATGATGGCAATGAGAAGCTGCAGGGCATTACAAAGGAAAAATTATGCCTATATGGAAAAATAACCATAAGTATATCACCAGAAAAATATGTGACCAGAAAAAAAAGTGCTGGTCCCATATCAAGACGGAGAAATCACAAATAGAGAGAGAGAGAGTGTGTGTGTGTGTGTGTGTGTGTGTGACTTTAGAATCTATATAACTCTGAGAAAACTTATTTTGGGACGACTCCCTGTGAAACATTCAAGGGAAGTCATGGATGAGATTGGCACAGATTGAGCACTAATGCACCATGGTTTATACTATTGGAAAGAGTACCCATATCAATAAGATCATAAATCCAACTAAGTATACTATTTGCTTCATTAGCAAATAAAAAGGGCAACATTCATGTCATACAATGCTATATTTTTTCCATAGAAATATTTTATTATTTTCCAGTTACATGTAGAGATAGTTTTCAACATTTGTTTTTATAAAATTTCTTGTTTCAAATTTGTCTTCCTCCCTCCCCTCCCTCTCACCCCTCCCCAAGACAGCAAGTAATTTGATATAGGTGATATATGTACAATTACATTAAACATATTTCTGCATTAGTAATGTAATGAGAGAAGAATCAGAGAAAAAAAGGAAAACCTCAAAAAAGTAGAACAACAATAAAAACAATAGAAATAATATGGTTCGATCTGCATCCAGATTCAACAGTTCTTTTTTTTCTGGATTTGGAGAGCATTTTACATCATGAGTCCTTTGGAACTATCTTGGATCATTCATTGTATTGCTGAGAAGAATCAAGTCTGTCACAGTTGATCAACACGCAATGTTGTTGATACTGTGTACAATGTTCTTCTGGTTCTGCTTATCTCACTCATCATCAGTTCATGCAAGTCCTTCCAGGTTTCTCTGAAATCTGCCTGTGCATCATTTCTTATAGCACAATAGTATTCTATTACATTCATATACCACGGCTTGTTCAGCCATTCCACAATTGATGGGAATCCCCTCAATTCCCAGTTCCTTGCCACCATAAAAAGAGCAGCTATAAATAGTTTTGTACATGTGCGTCCTTTTCGCTTTTTTATGATCTCTTTGGGAAAAAGTACTAATAGTGGTATTTCTTCCAACAACTTATAAACAAAAGCTCATCATAATCTTTAGTCCAGACTTGCTAAATACTAGCTTGAATCTCCTCAGGAAATCAAGAACTCTTTCATAAACATAAATCAGTTAATACTTTTTGTTCCTCCTCCAGCTAATTTGGTGCAATGGCTAGAGCACCAAGCCTAGAATCAGGGAGATCTGAGTTCAAATCCAATCTCAGACATTTTGAGGCTTATAGGTGCTGCATTGTAGGTGAACATGATCTTCACCTTCTTGGGAAGCTGTGGAAAGAGACACTGTCCTAGTCTGGAAGTTTTAAAAGAAATGCAGGCTTTTCAGCCTTTATCATAGAACCTGGCACATAATAATTGCTTAATAAATGCATTTGACTTAACTTGACATAAAATCAAGAAGAAAATCTTCATGGGAATAGGTTTAAGTGGCTTTGAAGGCCAGCTTCATGGTTGTTCACACCAGCAAAGGAAAAAAAATAGTAAAAAAGTAAGTGATGGGGAGCAGAAAATAAAGGAAAAAAGTGCTAAAACATCAAAGATTTGAAGAGAAAAACTATATAAAAGTAAAAACCAGATAATTCAACTGAGAGGTTCCTAAAACCAGAAGGAATGATGAGTAATAAAATCACAAAGTGCATATTAAGTTATCTTAACAAATATTATACTATAAAGGAAATTGAACAGTGCCTAATGAAATGTTGAATCCAAAGGAGCTTGGAAGAAAACCAAAATATTCCAAAATGATTCAAAAGATATTTGAAGTCCATAAAAGAATTTAGAGCTTATATTTGCCAGAAGTAACAGCTCTCAATGCAGTATTAAAAAAAAATAGCAGACCAAAGCCTTCATCATGGACATTTGTCTTTTCTCCTATGATTGACCTTTTTTCAAGTCCTTTCTTTTGAATTGAGAAAGGGAGGAGAGAGAAGCCTTTCATTTAATTTCAATTAAATCCCAGATTGTCTTCCTTTGGTGGAATAGGCTTTATTTCTTGATAGAGAAGACTATTTTGACTAATAGGTTACTGAATAACAATTCAAAATAGCATAGCCCTGTAAAAAATAATGTCAGAAAGACTAAAACCACAAATGATCTGAAGTTGTCAATTAATATGCATTTATAGAGTAATATTTTTGAGTTATATTGGATTCAAGTAAAAGAATAAGATTGGGATACAATTGATTATTGCTCTGATAGAAAGGATAATGAAAATGGTTTATAGGAAGAAAATAAAACTATATAACCTATGTTTTGCTTAGATGCTACAAATAATTTGATATTGATTAAAAAATAAAGACATCAATTAGTAGAATGCATTAAGCCCAAAATTAGAGAGAAGCAAATGTATTTAGAACCCTAGTATTCACTAACCACATCAGCTACTGAGATAAGGACTTATTATTTGACAAAATACTGCTATGAAGTTGGACAGCAATATGGGTGAAATCAGGTTTAGACCAATACCTCATACCTTATACCAAGCTAAGCTCAAAAAGAATATGTGATCTAACTATAAAAAGGTCATATAATAAAAATTTTAGAGAAACATGGAAAAGAATTTCTGATCAGATCTGTGGATAGAAGAAAAGCTTGTGACCAGGAATAGAGAGTATCACAGAAGACAAAATGTGTTATTTTGATTACATAAAACTAAAAAAGATTTTTTCACAAAAACATCCAATAAAGTAAAGATCAAAAGGGAAACAGTTAACTAGGGGGAAATCTTTTCATCAGATTTCTCTGATAGAGAACTTATTTCCAAGACATATAAGAAACTAATTCAAATTTATAAATAAGAACCATTCCCCAACTGATAAAGGCCTATGGGTATGAAAAGGCAGTTCTCAAGGGAAAAAATCAGGCTATCTATAGGCATAGAACAAATGCTCAAAATCAGTACTAATTAAAGAAACGCAAATTAAAGCAATTCTGAGATTCCAAATTGATCCCATCAGATTGGCAAAGATGAGGAAAATGATAAATACTGGATTGACTGTGGGGAAACTGGTACTTTGATGAACTATTGTAGGATTTGTGAATGAATACTATTCCAGAAAGTAACTTGGAATTATACACAAAAGTTACTAAATAAATTATGCTCTTTGACCCCACTATACCATTTCATGGCTTATACTCCAACAATATCAAAGAAAGAGAAAAAGGTCCTGTATGTGGGAAAATATTCATTACTACTATTTTTGCAATGACAAAAAAAAAAAGAAACAAACTAGAAACTATAGAAATTCCTATCAGTTGACGAACAGCTAAATAAGTTACACATGACTGTGCTGTAGTTCTCTTGTGCTACAAGAAATAAGGAAAATATGATTTTCATAGAGACATGGAAGGACATGAATGGATACAGATTAAAATAGAACTAGAATCACAATTGTACTATAATGTCAGTGTTATATAAATGAACAATTTTGAAGGCTTTTACAATCTGATGAATGAAATGAGCAGAATAAAGAGAATAATTTATAAAATAACAACAGTATAAAGAAAACTTTGACAGCTGTAAGAGGTATGATTAATGTAATAACCATCAATGATTCTAGAGGACTGATGACAAAATATGTTATATCCCCCTCCTAAAAGAGATATAATAGATACAGTGTGCAAAAGAAGACATTTATTTTAGTATACAGCCATTGAAAGAAGTTTTTATTTTTTGCTTGAGTATGTATATTTGTTATAATGTTTTTTTCTTTTTTAATAGTGTGTTTGGGGTAGGCAGGAGAAAAATAGATTTCTGTAAATAAGAACTTTTTTTTAAAAATTGAGAGTTTGGAGGTTACTACTAATATGGAATATTGCTTTCCGATGAGGTCACTAAATTGCTGGTTTTACTAATTATATTTACTTTATTACACAAGATCTCTCATGGAGTGGGAAGTATAATATGAAAAATAAAACAAATCAGTAGAACTTTAATAAAAATTGAACTATAGACAATGAACAAATTTCAATATTACACATATGGATTAAGTAATGCCAGACCCAGAATCTGGTAGACCTGACTTTAAATACTGCCTCAGACTCTTAGAAGCTGCGTGACCCTCATCAAGTCATTTATCCTCTCTCAATTTCAGTTTCTTCATGTGTAAAGGGAAAATAATATCACTTACCTAATAACAGTATTGTGAGTATGAAATCAAAGGAGATACCATATGTAAAGTAATTCTTATTACTTAAAGGGCTCTAAAAATACTGGCTACTATTATTAACTTCATGAATCAAAATGCAAAAAAATGCACAAATACACAGTTACCTTGGCTCACAATCTCAGTGTTATCCTTATCTCCTCACTGTTACTTAGTCCATATAATCAATGCATTGCCAAATCATCACAATGACTCTATCTTCTCAAATGTCTCTTATGTACATCTCTGCACTCACATAGCAACAATCCTAATTGATGCTTTCATCACCTCTGGACTATTGAAATATATCTTTTTTTAAATATTAAAAATTAAATTTTCCTTTATTACTATATTTACATTAATTTATTAAACTGCTCTCCCTCCCATATTTCCCTTCCCTCTCTTGAGAAAGCAAGAAAACCAAAACCTAATGCAAAGATGTATAGACAAAAAAGAAAAGTTTGCTTTAGTCCTGTCCAAAATAACAGTCTCAATTTGCATTGTGAATTTATCACTTCTCTATTTGGAAGTAGAAAGTATGTTTCATTATTGGGAGTTCATTTATAGTTTGTTCAAATTATATTTCCAAGACAGGATTATTTTAATTCCTCTATTTCCTATTCTGTTAATATAGGTAATATATTCGTGATTGATTTTATATATGTATATACATATGTGTGTGTATAGATACATACACCTATATGACCAGTAGGTGGTGCAGTGGATAGAGTGCCAGGCCTTGAGTCAGGAAGACCTGGATCAAATCTGGCACCAGACACTTAGAAGCTATTTGCTTCCAGGCAAGTCACTTAACCGTGTTGGCTTCAATTTCCTTGTCTGTAAAATGAACTGGAGAAGGAAATGACAAAACACTCCAGAATCTTTCCAAGAAAACTCCAAAAAGGGGTCATGAAGAGTATATGTATATAGAGTATATATGTATATAATTATATATATTCTATATAAGCATATACACATACATACACACATATTTACTCTGACATTTTGCTTGTTTTTGAGTCATTTTCTTCTTCTTAGTTTGTGTCTTCATCTTCCAGGTTACCATATAACTCTTTAGGATGGGATTCATTTTTTGTTTGCTTATTCTTCACTTTGGATTATAGTAGAGTTGGGTTCTGCACATTTGTGGTAAAGAAATACCTTCTATCATCCTTCTGCTTCTCTCATAGCTCATGCGGGGGACCTGCAAGCCTTCAATGCTCTCAAAGTGAGGGGATCTAGAACAATGTCTGCTTACTGCCCCATCCTGTCTGAGATCTCCAAGTTCCTAACTCAGGTTTGATTCTGTCAGCTTATTCCTAGTTGGAAGTTTCAGTAGACTCCTATTAGACTGGGAGTTTTTTCAGGTTCAGTGATTGAACTGTATATTCCTCCTTAGCTGGTTATTCTTGACATAGTTATTCTGCTATAGGCTTTAGTATGAGCTTGAGGCTTGAACTGACCACTTGCTCTTCCTCCTTGGGATCAGACACACATAGTTACCATTTGCTTTGAAACTTGTTCCTCATTCAGTGCATAGCTAGGGTCCAGTATAACATGACCTCTCTTCAGTCAACTCTGGATCCATGACTGAGAACTGGGTAGTGGGAGACAGAGCTGCCAGATGGAACTATTTCCGCATCCTGTCCTAGTTCAGGGATCCCCTAGGATATCTTCCTGCCCTACTGCCCAGTGTTGACCTTTTTTTAGTCCTTAGCTGCTGGGATGCTCTGCATATAGTGTGCTCTTGGCCAGACCCTGTCTCTAGTGTCCACAGATCTCTGTCCATTTCCTTAAGCCAACCTGCGCTGAAAAAATGATTCACTAACTTTTTCCTGGTTTACCCAATCACAATTCTGTCTGATATTTTCTAGATCTTTCTGTAGGAGGCCTCATGATGGATCTAGGCTGTACTTCTTCATGCTACTCTGCCATATTGACATCTCCTCCCCCAATAGCCTTCAAACTGGTCTCCCTGACTCAAAAATTTCCTTACTCTAATCCATCCTCTGTTCATCTGCCAAAAGATTTTTTCCTAAAGTGTAGCTCTAATCATGTTACCTCTCTGTTCAATGCACTCTAGTAGATTCCCACTCCTTCTAAGATCAAATATATATTACTTTGTTTGACATTTAAAACTCTACATAACCTGGCCCCTTCTTACTCCATGCATTCTACATTCCAACAAAACCAGCCTATTTGTAGTCTCTTAAATACATACAACACACCTCCTTTCTCTCTGTATTTCGACTATAAGTTCCTCACACCTACGCTGCTCTACCTTTTCATCTTTCCTGACTTTGTTCAAGAATATCTATCATACCTACTCCAGGAGGCCTTTCCCAGTATTCCCTCCTGCTAATGCCTTCCTCCAATGAAGAGGTGTTTTTAATCTATTTGCATATATTTGAATATACCTAGTTATTTAAATATTGTCTTACCCATTAGAATATAAGCTCCTTTTGAACAAACAATAATTCTTGTTAAGTCTTTCTGTCCCTAATGCTTAGAACAGCTCCTGGAACAAAACAGTGTGGGTAAAATTGTCAGGGTCAGAACATAAAGAACCAGAACCAGAATCAGAACCAGAACCAAACCAACAATTGAGGAACCAAGTAGGGTTTATTGAGTTCTCCAACAAAAGAGCCTCATCCACATGGTTGGAGACTCCCTGAAAGAACAAAAGGCAGAAGCTTATATAGGTTTCAATTTAGGCAGGAATTGGGTATGGGGTATCTCACAATTGATCAGAGATTGTTGTTGGGGGGTGTACAGGGGAAAAATAGGGAATGTAGTATCCCTTGTTTGGATAGGGCCTGTTGCTTTTCTTCAGATTGGCTGTCTCTGCTAACCCCTGCCCTAATACCTAGGACTGGACTTACATTTTCAGGAGTTGCAATATAAACGGGATAAGAGGCAAGATAGAGAAACTACACACAAAATGTAGTTGCTTTATCTTTCTCTACTACCCACAGTGGATAAAATAAATTTCTGTTAGGTTGGATTAGATCTTAAATGAAGGATGGTGAGTAGCCAGGAGCAAAGAAAATAGAAAGATAAATGTGATTAAAAACTCCAACAATTATTGACACAAGTGGAGAGAAGATAAATAGAAACTATGAGATAATTACTACTTTAGGAAGAAAACAAGTTAATCAATATAACCAAGATACAATATATCAGGACAGAGAGAATTCCATTTCTTCTGTCCATTTTTACTTAATAAATACTCAATTCTAGCTCAACAACCAATTAAAAGGTTCGCCATGCTATAAACCAACTAACAAAATACTTGTACATTCTCTGAAATAGGACTGAGGCTCTTTCATTACTCATTACCATGCTTTTCCATTAGCAGGATCACCAAGCCACATTGTGGATTGGAAGAAGTCAAAGCACACTACACATAACTCTGGGGATAAGTCCCCTGTTGCACATGCCAGATATTAATTGCCATGTGACCATAAGAAATTATCTTTTGGAGAGTTAGGTTGGTTGCAGGTAGGTTGGCCAGATTTGAACTCAGGTCCTCCTGAATCTGGGGCCGGTGCTCTATCCAATACACCACCTAGTTGACCTTGGCCAACTCTTTTTTTTTTTTTTTTGGCAGGGCAATGGAGGTTAAGTGACTTGCCCAGGGTCACACAGTTAAGTAAGTGTCAAGTGTCTGAGGCCGTTTTTGAACTCAGGTACTCCTGAATCCAGGGCTGGTGTTTTATCCATTGCGCCACCTAGCTGCCCCCTACCTTGGCCAACTCTTGATGATTTGAACCTAAACCCTCTCACTCAAGATTCAGGGTTGTTTTGTTGTTTTGTTTTTGTTTCCTACTGTATCTTAGTAGACCCACATTTGTAATTTCATAGGTATAGGGAATCCCTAGATGATAAAACATAGACTACTAAAGCAAGAGGATAACTTCACTAAAACTTAAGAGTATTAGTTATCTATAACACTGAGAGGTTTAGTGCTACCTCTCTATACTAAATGGTCTTACAATTCTTCAACTCTGCAGAAAATTGCTGAGACAGCTCTAGAATATATGTATCTGTTAGCCCATAGCATGTGTGCCTGTACAGTTTATAAGTATTGTTAATGCTATATAAATATATTTGTTAGTAAAAGAGCAAGTAGTTTTTTTAAAAATTGTTTTGTTTTCAAGAAGTGTTTTTATCACATAGCATCATGTGCTACGCATTGTGTTAAATACTAGGTAGAGGATGCAAATTGTATATATATATATATATATATATATATATATATATATTTAAAGTTTTATATAAAAAAGAATTTTTAGGAGTCATATGGTAACTCACTAGAAGAGCTAGGAATTCATGCTTGGGGTATTAAACTCAGAAATCAGTTTACATATTTCTTTTCTAGATTTCAATCTGTTTAATATGTGAGTGGAATGAATAGATTTTATGCAAGCTAACCTCAAACTTTTTTTTAACTGTTTATTTTTTTCCATTTTATTTTTCACCTGTTTATCTCCCCACTCTGATCCCCCCCATCCTCTCCCTTCTCACAAGTGTTTTGCTTATGATCATCACCTTCCCCAATATCCCCTCCCTTGTATCAGTCCCCCCACATACTTCTGTTATCACCATCCCATTTTGAACTTCCTTATAAGGTAAGATAGATTTCTATATCCAACTGAGTGTGTTCACTATTCTCTCTTTAAGCCAACTTTGTTGAGAGTAAGGTTTAATCTTTGCCCATGGACCCCATTTTCACCTCCATTATGATAGTTCTTTTATGACCCTTTTTGTGTGTGTGTGTGGGGGGGCAATTCGCCCCATTCAAATTCTTCTCTCCTTCTTCTATGCAATTTTTTTTACCCCTTTATTTTTGTTTTCTGGGGTGTCATTCCATTAATATCACCTTATGACCACATCATTTGTCTACATATATTCCTTCTAATTATTTTTATGGTAAAGTTGTTAAGATGTACAAATATTATCATCCCTTCAATATTACCTTATGACCACATCCTTTTTACATATACTCCTAATTGCTCTTATAATAAAGTTATTAAGACTTACAAATATTATCGTATAGAACTAGAAACAGTTAAATCCTTATTAAATTTCTTACAGTTTTTCTTTCTTGTTTCCTTTTGACCTTTTTATGTTCCTATTGAGTCTTGTATTTGGAGGTCAAATGTTTTATTCAACTCTATCCTTTTAATCAGAAATGCTCGAAAGTCCTCTATTTTGTTAAATATCCATATTTCCCCTGAAAGAATGTATTCAATTTTTCTGGGTAGGTGATTCTTGGTTATAAACCTAACTCCTTTGCCTTATGGTATATTATATTCCAAGCCCTGCAATACTTTAATGTGGAATCTGCCAAATCCTGTCTAATTCTCACTATAGCTCCATGGTATTTGAATTGTTTCTTTTTGGCTTTTTGCAATATTTTTTCTTTGATCTATGAGCTTTGAAATTTAGCTATAATGTCATGGGGAATTTTCATTTTGGGATCTCTTTCAGGCAATGATCAGTGGATTCTTTCAATTTCTACTTTGCCCTCTAGTTCTAATAGTTCAGGGCAGTTTTCTTTGATAATTTCTTGAAAGATATTGTCCAGACTTTTTCCTTTGGTCATGGCTTTCAGGTAATCCAATAATTCTTATAATACCTTTCCTGGATCTATTTTCTAGGTCAGTTGTTTTTACAATGAGAAATTTCACATTTTCTTCTTTTTTTTAACTTTTTTTGATTTTGTTTTATTGTATCTTGGTGTCTCATAGAGTCGTTAGTTTCCATTTGTTTAATATTGGTTTTGAAAGAATTATTTTCTTCAGTGACCTTTCATACTTCCTTTTCCATTTGGTTAAGTCTCTTTTTAGGGAGTTATTTTCCTCAGCAAATTTTTGGCTTTCTTTTTCATGGTTCTCTTGCATTATTTTTATTTCTTTCCAAAATTTTTCTTCTGCTTCTCTAATTTGATTTTTAAAGTCCTTTTTAAGCTCTTCCAGGAATTCTTTTTGAAACTGAGACCAATTTGCATTTTTCTTTGAAGCTACACCATAGCCATTTTGTTACTATTGTCTTCTATGTTTATGCCTTGATTTTTCCTATGACTGTAGTAACTGTCAATAGTCGAACTTTTTGTTGTTGTTGTTTTGCTCATTTTTATGTCTTGATATTTTTATTCAAGTTGGGCTTTCTTCCTAAACTGTTCCAGGGTTTGTGCTGAGGCTCTGGATCTTATTGGTGGTTTTCACTGGGCTTCAGGGCTTAACTGCTTACTTTTGCTGAGTTGCTAAAGTTAACAAAGTCTTTCTGGTGATTGGCCCTGAAGGAGAGATCTTGTTGGTCAGCCCCAGGGGCGGTGCCTTGCTGCTGGGTTACTCTGTTAGCAGGGCCTCTATGATAGCAGGCCCTGGAGGAATAATTTTGTTTCCAATCTGCCCAAGTGTGTGCCTGTGTTTGTTTGTCTGGGAGAGTGGGGGGGGGGAGTGGAATGGGGGGATGGTTCCTGTTGCATGGTTACTATGTTAACCAGTCACTCTGCTTGCAGGCCCTGGAAGGGTAATTTTGTTGCTATCTGCTGAGTCCCTGGGGCTGGTTTGCACTAGAAACAGTCTCTGCTGGGAGGCCGCAGGAGTGGGAACTTTCTATTGACCAGCCTTTGGTAGGGCTTCACTACTGGTCAGTAGTAGAGTCAGAGCTTCCTTGGTGGTCTGTGCTAGCTTTGGAGTACCTGGTGCAGGTCCCTGCTATGTTGACCAGACTGCTTACCTGGCCAGGGAGCTGCTGGTTTGCAGGTGGTTGGAGCATCACTGTTGGGTTGCCTCAGACTCAGAGTCCTGCTTTAGACCCTCTGCTGTGAGCCCAGAAGCTGCTGCTGCTGTTTCTGCTGCTGTTCCTAGACCTAACTTTCCTCCCACCCAAGTAAGACAGACCTTCCCTGCATGTCTAGTAGGCTGTTTCCATGCTCCTGGGTTGTTTCAGAGGCAGTTTTATGTCAATTTGGAGGGGAAATCTGGGAGAGCTTCAGTGGGTTGCTTCCTCACATAGCCATCTTGGCTTAGGAAGTCCCTCAAACATTTTTTCACTGCGTTAAACAATAGGTTCATTTTGTAAAATGTTCAGTATGTTTTCATTTCAAAACCAGAAATATATGTAATAGAACTGAATTTTCTTTATAGTTCTTTAAGATGGTTCCAAACCTAGAATATTCTCCCTCATCTCTCCCTCCTGACTTCCTTGGCTTTCTCAGTTCCCAGGCTAAAGTCCAACCTTCTCTAGGAAGCCTTTTTCAATTCTTCTTAATTCTAGTAGCTTCTCCTATGACTATTTCCTATTTGTCCTATATATCCCCTGTTTTTATGTAGTTCTTTGTAATTTGTCTCCCTCATTAAATTATGAACTTCTTTATGGAAGCAATAGCCTTGGCTTTCTTTGTATCTAGAGTGCTTAGCATAGTGCTTGACACATTATGGTTGCTTAGTAAGTAATTGTTGACTGATTGACTGACTGTCAGTGAAATCACCCATATTGAAGTAACAAAGAAAAATTTAAATTAACAACAAAATTCTAAATCAACAATTAGAGTCCCTCTAAATTGAGAATCCACATTAATGATCAAGTTAAATGAATAGGTATACTTGCTGCTTAAAGGAACTCAGTTCTTCCTTAAATTCAAAAGACAAATTGGAATATAAAGTAAACAGACTATATAATGCTAGGATCTGAAAAATGCAAATACAAGAAACATAACTTTAATGATAAAATATTATACATTTATTGTACTTTTTACCCAAGGATATGTTTATTTTTTTCCCCAGCAAAGATAATTTGACTGATTCCTCTAGTATTCCTGTCAATATCACAGAGCAGAACATTATATTTACTTTCCAATTGAGAGAATAAGATCCAAAGAGATTTGTGACTGACTAGTAACAGTTTACTACCATGTATGGCAGAACAAATTGAGTTTTAATGTCTGATTCAGAAACCAAAAGCATGGGGAGAGGGGGGAAACACCAACACCAAATCAGTGCCTTTAAAAAAAATCTCTCAGCTTAAAAAATAAAGAAAAGACGGATCTTTTTGCAATGAAACAACGTTCAATCACTCCAAAGCTTGCTAAAAATGATGATGTAGCAATTTTTAGTGATGAGAAGTCAATTTAGAAAATCTACTGGTCTGCTGCCCTAGGAAGCATTTGTCACAGGGTTGCAGTTGTTCTCAACTACTAAACTAATACATGGGGAAAGAGAGATAGTTGGTTTTTCGATAGAGGTTACAGAGCTATAGGGAACTTTAAATCAAGAAATGAGCAGAGAACTGGGGCTGACTTTCAGGCACAGGTGCTCCATTTACTAAAAGAACAGCCCTTAAATATTGAGTGCTTTATGACTTGAAACTTGAAAGTAGTCTTTAAAGAAGCAGCCCAACTGAGTTTCCTGCCTCTAAATGTGGCCATTTTAATGAGCGATGCCAGATATTGACAATAAGGCATTGTTTAGAAAATACTAACAAATTGGGTACCTCAGTAAATCCTTTGTTCTTTATTCTGACTTCATTTTTAAAGTGTTTTTCTTGGCCCTTATGGGAATTTACAACTACAAATAAAATGATTTCTATTTCTTAGAAGAGTGAAATTTGTCAGCAATGCAGGGAGCTAGGAAATGAAAATGAAAATTTAGTCACACTGAATGCATGAGACATTGTCAAAATCAAGTGAAAAATGATATTAAAAACCTCAAAGCATACATTTTTCAGGACATTCAGTAAACTCCATCTTGTTTTGAAGGGAAATGTTCAAAGAATATAGTACTATAATGGAAAGCACCCTAGGCTTGGAGCTTGCTCTGCCACTAATTAGCAGAGGAACCTAGCAAGTCATGTTACTTCTTAGGACTTTTGTCTCCTCAATCATAAAATGAAGGTGGCAAGAGGTGCCTTTCCATCTTTAACATGTAAAGACCTCTGAATGTTATTCTATTCATTCTGTTTAGTGAAGAGATTGGTAGAAATAAAATAAATTCATATCCTAGGAGGATGAATTTAATTACGTGGTACAAGTAGATAATCTAAAATAAAACTGTGGAGATGGAAACATATAGAAAAAGACATTTTAGAAATCCTTTGCCATTTCACTTGTAATTATTGATGTTTCTTCCTCAAATGATCATACTGGTACTTATTGTTTTACATGTTGAATGTAAGTTCTTTGAGGGCAGGCACTGTGCCTTGTCATGTCTTTCTATCCCCTGTGTTTAGCCAAGTGCCTGTAACAAGGGAGACACTTAACAAATACTCATTGGGTTGGCTTGAATCTTAGATGACGGGCAATGAATAGCCAGTGGTAGAGAATATAGTGATTGAAAAACTCAAAGGATTATGGGCAGAAGGGAAAAGATTACTAAAAATATAAATACACTCAGTAGTCTGAGATAATTACTGACTTTAAGAAGAAAAATCATTACAGTAGTTAATAAGTAGAACCAAGACTAGAATATAAATAATCAAATTATCTGAAAATAATATGCAATACTTTAAAATAAATTATATCTTATGCATTTTCTTTTTGAATAATAATTACATTTCAAAAAAAACCCAAAACTATGGTGAACCTAATGGAACAGAGCAGCTCTACTACTCTAATATATTACCATGAGATTGAATTCAAAATTAAATGCCAAAAACATTCAGGAGACTTTAAAATACACACACACACACACACAAACATACACACACACACACTTACAGCCCATAGTTGCAAATATCAATGCCATTTTGTGGAAGATGTAAGTATGCTAGATATACGTACCTATGTCCCCAAGGGGAAGGAAACAATATCTTATTTGTAGCATTGCTTCTGGAGCTGACCATAGGCAAAATCCATAAGGGAATAGAATTCATTTTAATGTCCCTTCATTCTTTCCTTATTTGAGAGTTCTCTTTCCCACCAAGCATTTAGTGTCCTCCTGATGCATGCATGCATGTGAGTAAAGAGGGTCTCTCCCGAGCCTTCCTCTCTAGCCAGTCTGCATTTCCAAAAACTATACTTAAGTTCTCTCTGACTTCTTTTCCTCCTAAGAATGTATCTGATCTGCATTTTATTGTCCTGAAGCTACCCACCAATGGACAGTTTTTTCTAGTAATAGGGAATAAAGCTCAAGGACATAGAGTCATATATACAGCTCCCAGTCTGAACCAGCAGGGCATAAGATCATAGCTGTATAGCTGAAAGAGACCTAAAAGTCATCTGGTGTAATTCCTTAATTTTGCCTGAGGTGCTGAGACCCAGAAAGGTTAATTAAATTCTTTTCAATAAATATTTATTAAGTACTTAATATGTGCCAAGCACTGTGCTAAGCTCCAGGAATACAAATGAGAAAGAGAAAGACAAAAAAAAAAGAAAGTGTTTGCCCTCAAAGAGCTCATAATCTAATAGGGGAGTGGAGGGGGTAGGGGTGGAAGGGAGGGGAGTGAGAGGGAACCAACACACAGAATGAAGCCCTAAAGGGGCTGGGATGGGCACTATGGGGTACCTGCTGGTAATCAGGTTCCTTGGAGTTCAAACCAAGCAGAGGTGTGGACAAAAAGTGAAGAGTTAGTTGGAAAGTTAAGATCCCAGCCTTCTATAAAGGAGAGTTTTGGTAGAAGTTTAGTGCTCCATCCTCTAGCCCTGCAGTCTTAGGAGAAAAGAAGCTAAAAGAGTTAGGGAAATTTTGAGTATCTAAAGGTAAGATTTCAGTTTATCTTGGAAGGGGCATCATGTTCTATGGAGTTCAAAACAAGCAGAACCATAGATGGAAAGTTCAGAGTTGCCCAAGGTCACACAGGTAGTAAGTAGAATAACTAAGATTTGAACACAGTCTCTCATTACAAATCAAGGGCTCTTTATACTGTTAAGAGTTAACTGGGACAGCTAGGTGGCACAGTGGATAGAGCACCGGCCCTGGAGTCAGGAGGACCTGAGTTCAAATTCTGCCTCAGACATTTGACACTTAGTAGCTTTGTGACCCTGGGAAAGTCACTTAACCCTCATTGTCCCCCCCTCCCCCCTGCAAAAAAAGAGTTAACCAATCAGTTAATCTGATAAAGTATAAATTACTTGATGGTAGGGGTTATTTGATTTGGTTATTCCTTCCCAAGAACTCCAAATAGTCCCTGGCATATAGTAGGCACTTAAGAAATACATATTTAATTGAGGCTAAAGTAAGTATCCACAATTCCTGAGTTTATAAACCTTTTCTAGAGATTCTTTGCAATTAAACAGAGCTAATTTACTTCCTAACTCAAAACTGTGATCAGTATCAGTATTTCAGATATTATGGCAGATGCAATTGAGGATGTCGCGGAAACCTTTTTTAAAACTATTAGGTGTCTTCCTGTTGAGACAGTTCTATTTTCTAATTATTTTGATTTATTTATTTGTTTTTGTTTTGGGTAGTTTTTTGGAGTGGAGAGGATGGGAAGAGAGGGGAATTATAATGTACCTTACAATCATTAGTCTCCAGCCAGGGGAAGAAGTCTAAGAAAAGGTGGAAGGAAAGGGCCATTTGACTCTAATTAGAGGATGGTATTTTGTTAACAGAGTTAGGTTTCCTTCCTACGTTGTGTAGGTCTGTTGTAGACCTTCCTTACAAAAAGCACCTGAATGATACTCAGCCTCCTCAAGCTCAAGGTAACTGGTACTGCAGTCTGGCTAGTGGGAGGATATTGTTCCTGAATATGTTGGGAAGTTTTTCTTCATCTTTAAAGCCTCCAGCAAAAATTTGACAACTACTGTTTTTATTATTTTGTGTTGTGTATCAATTTGCAATTTTACTTTGATTTAAATTTTTAACTTGAACTATTTTTGATGTTAGACTTTGAGTCGAGGTTGTGAGTTAGAATCCTAACTCTTCTTTACCTTGTGTGACCTTGAACAATTTGATCTATCTAATGATACTGTGTCCTCCTCCTTAAAATTGGGATTTTGGACCAGATGTGTTCTAAAGTTATGTCCATTTCTTATCTTCTATGATTCTATAAGCTTCGAATGTATTGAGATGATAGGTCTCAACCACTATTTTTGAGATTTAAAAAATGATATTCATTAGAACGTATTCTTATTTTAATAAGAATATGGAACATGCTAAGATTTGTAATCTCATTTGATCCTATTTGTGAGAGTACTTGTGAACTTATAGACTCCCAACAAAGCTAGTGTTTGTGTGTTTTTATCTTTACAGTTAATGTTAATTTATAATTTATTGGAGTATTTTTTTTTTTAATGAGGCAATAGGGGTTAAGTGATGTGCCAAGAGTCACACAGCTAGTAAGTGTTAAGTGTCTGAGGCCGGATTTGAACTCAGGTACTCCTGACTTCAGGGCCGGTGCTCTATCTACTGTGCCACCTAGCTGCCCCGTAATTTTTTTTTTTAATTTACAGATTAACATGTCTTTGCTGCGCCTGAAATTCCCACTTAAGTTCATTTACTTCCAGGTTCCTATGGAAAACTATCCTCTATTTCAAAGGATAACATATTCAGAAATATTAAATATCAATTTAAGTTTTTCCCCCTCTTTTATTAATGTGGCTCTTTTGGAGGAAATGAGATATATTTGGAAATGAAAATTATGCAAAAATAAAAAAAATGAAAACAATTTTTTGAAGAACTATTCAAATGTAATCACTTATTTTACAAATGAAGAAACTGATGCCTGGTGACATGAATTGACTTGTACAGACTAATGTACAGAGACAGGATTTGAATGGTGGTCTTCTCACTACAAATTTAAGACTCTACTGTGTCACACAATCTATATAATGGGGCTCAGTCTAATACAGCATCCTATCAGTGACCTATTTGAAAAAGTTTCAAAAGTTTCTAACTAGAAAGTAAGTTAGGGGAGCTAGATGGCACAATGGATAGACTGCTGGGCCTGGAGTCAGAAAGACTTATCTTCCTGAATTCAAATCTAGCCTTAGATATTTACTTGATGTATGACCTTGGGCAAGTTACTTAACACTGATTTGTCTGTTTTTCCTTTGTAACATGAGCTTGAAAAGGAAATGCCAAACCATTCCGGTATCTTTGCCAAGAAATTCTCAAATGGGGTCACAAAGAATTGGTCACAACTGAAATGACTGAACAACAGTAGAATTGCACATTTAAGTCTCTACTCAAGTAAATTACAACATGAAATCTGATGTGAAATCTATTGCTATGAAGACCAGCCTTAACTGCAACTAACATCATTGTCCAAAATACAGTTCATGCTTCTAGACTTCCAGTGACTGAGCTGCATGAGAAGAGTTCTCCTACCTGAGGCTGTCTATACCAAGGGAATCTCAGGTCTGTGGGGGCCACAAACAAACAGCAAAGCAAAATAATCTCAAGAGAACTATTGTATTTGATATGGTAACTTTATTTTATTGAACTCAAGCCACTTTTCCAAATGGGCATATTATATTTGGGAGACAGATTTACCTTCTTAATTATATTTCTCTTAAGCTTATAATAAAAGTTGCTTATATTTGCTAGCACAGGCACCATTATCAGTACTGCAGGCTGGCTAGTAGGAGCATATTGTTCCTGAATATCCTGGGAAGTCTGGCTTCATTTTAAAAACCTCCAGCAAAAATTTGAGAACTATTTCTATATTACCTTGTGTAGTGACAGTTTGCAATTTTATTTTGGTTTTAAAATCTTTCCTGAATTGTTTTTGATATTAGACTTTGAATCTGAGACTGTGAGATTGAATTCTTCCTGGCCTTGTGTGACCTTGAGCACATTGTTACATCTACCTGATTCTCAGTTTCCTCAGTAAAATGGGGAGATTGGATTGGATGAATTCTAATGGCATTTCTACTTTTTATATTATATGTATTTATAACCTTTCCAATTTTTAATGTACTTAGGTGCTGCATTTCAGCCCTTATTTCCTAGATTTTAAAAATGAAATTAAGAATAACCATCATATGTAAAAATTTGTCCTTTTAATAGGATTTTAATTTTATAGACCTTTGAACTTTCAGTACCTAATGACCAGTGATCCCTGTAACCCTATTCAACTAAATAATAAGCGTGTTAGACTAAATGATTAATATTCTATATGAAATTATATTATTCATGTGTGATGAATTTAAAATGAAAAGTGTTATTAATAATACTCTCTGAAGATTTTGTATCTTCTCAAATTCAAAATTCACTTAGAAAAATGCTATGAAATACGTCCTTGGAAGAAATGTGCTTTGAAAATCAAGAAATATGGCACCTTTGACTTTAATTGGAAGGCAATTTATGAAGATCATTTTCTAGTTCTATTTTGTGACAATACAATTATTTTAATTAATCAACCAATTAAGAAGTATAAGTAAGGCTACTATGTGCCAGGCACTGAACAAGGTGCTGGGAATGTATAAAACTGTCTAGATCTTTGAGGAGTCTACTCTTCAGCAAGGATAACAGAACATACATATAAAACATAATTGGTACAACTAAATTCTGTCCATAGTTAATGGCATTTCACTTATTAGGGCAAGTTCCCATTGAATGGTACTTACAAGAAAGAGTGCTCTATGAATTCATTGTGGGTGGTAATTGTAGTTTTGTATGGTCAGAGTTGTCACAGAAAAAGTAGACTTGGAGGAAGAACAAAATTTAGATGAGCACAAAAAGGAGAAGAACCTATTCCAGGCATAGGAAACGTGAGTAAATTTACAGAAACCAGAGTATGCATGGACCTGTTAGAGAAACAATGGATGGGCCATTCTATATAAGAGTCTTGATGGGGGGTGGTTGGAGAAAAATATGATAGGATCACAGGTCCTGATTAACTAAGAAGTCTAAACACAAAGAACCTGTTTCTTCAGTTGGTTTAGAAACTGGACTCATTCATATTAAATAAAGAAAAGAAAAAATAGATTTTTATCCCCACCCATATATTGTACATTTAAAAAATGTATTCTACTTAAGTGTTCTATGGGGTGGTTAGGGGCACTGTACATTTCTGAATATTCTCTTTTACTCTGTCATAATCATAAAACCCCATTATTAATCATTTAAATTTTCATTACAAGACAATTTTAAGCTATACTCTAATAAACCACTTATAGAAGCAGTGTAGCACTCAAGACACAATCTGGCTCCAGCTTACCTTGTCAAACTTATTACATATCAATTCCTTTCACATAGTCTATGGTTCATCCAAACTTTCCCACTTGTTCAAAGTTTCCCATTTATTTTTCTACACTTTTGCACACTACCATTACCTTCCTCCTTCCCCAACTACCCCATGCCTGGAATATACTTTCCTTTTATTTCCTTATATTTGCATATGCTCTTCCCTCCAAACAAAATGTAAGCTCTTTGAGAGTTAGGGTTGTTTCATTTTTGTCTTTGAACCTCCAGGATCAATACAGAATCTTCTCTTTGACTTCTAAACCCCTTCATACTTAGCCCTTCCCTAGCCTTCAGGTCTTTTTACACCTTACATCATTCCCCATCCCAACTTACTCTTTAATCTAATGATACGGGCCTTCATGATATCCCACAAACAAGCTAATTTATTTCTCTGCTCCTGACATTTTTTCTCACTGTTCCCTATGGCCTGGAATGTTCGCTCTTCTCATCCCCACCTCCTGACTTCTCTGGCTTCTTTCAATTCCCAACTAAAATCCTACCTTCTAAAAGAAGCCTTTCTCAATCTTTCTAAATTCTAGTGGCTCCTCTCTGGAGATTATCTACCTACAGAAATAGGGAAGTTAGGAAAAGCGGATGGTCTGGGGGAAAAGATAATGAGTTCAGTTTTGCACATGCTGAATTTAAGATAGTAGATACTTAGATGCTTATTGAGTGAGTGACTGACTGACATGTCTGCATACCCAGTGTTTAACATAGTACTTGGCACACTGTGGATGTTTAATAAATAATTAATAAATACCTTCTACCTTTCCATCTATATTATGACTTCTTTGAGTTTAGGAATGAGGTTTTATATCTCTTTGCATTCCCCCAGCAATAAATACACACTGTACCTTGCACCTAGCAACAGCTCATTAAGGCCTCTTCTACTGTCTTGCAAATTATCAGTCTAACAGTAATGTCAGGATAAAGTCATGTAGCAAAACAAATCTAAACAACTTGGCAATGCTTGCTATATGGATTTCAGTGGTATTGGTTATGGTCCAGTGATTATTGTCAGGATAACCATGTCTGCATTGTGCTAGCCTGAGCAGCCATCTCAGCCTCTTGTGGTGTCCTTTGCTCCAGAATCCTCAGTCCTTCCTCCCTATATGAACTTTTATGATATAATGTTCCATATTGCTTCTACTGATATAATACAGTTCTAGGAGATGCAGAATATCAAATTCTAAAACTTTATGCATATGTGGGTGTTTGATCTATTGTCATGATCAAAAGAGCATCATTATAATTTTGATTCAATTACTTTTATGAAGGATGTTGCTTCTTAATTATTCATACAAATATATATTTAAAAATCTAAAATATAACCCTTCTACACTTATTATTTGAAACTTTGCATACTTTGGCTTATATCAGTTAGTTTTTGAATGATTATTTAATCAACCTCTATTCACTTCCTTTTTAAAGACCAACTCAGGACACACCTCCTCTATAAAGTGTTTCCTGATAATACTGAGAGAAATAATCTGGGCCTAGAATTTATCATAACACCTGGTATGCACTTCTCCTTTACACTTAGCACAGTGACTAAAAAATATCAAGGGTTGGCGGCAGCTAGCTGGCTCAGTGGATAGATAACTGGCCCTGGATTCAGAAGGACCTGAGTTCAAATCCAGACTCAGATATTTGACACTTACTAGCTGTTTGACCCTGGGCAAGTCACTTAACCTCAATTGCCTAAAAAAAAAAAAAAAGAAAAGAAAAGCATCTCTCCAGAGGAAGTGTGTTTGGGGGCAGATAGGTAGCACAGTGGATAAAGCACTGACCCTTGATTCAGGAGGACCTGAGTTCAAACTCCAGCTTCAGATACTTGACACTTACTAGCTATGTGACCTTGTGCAAGTCACTTAACCCTCATTGCCCCATGCAAAAAAAAATCAAGGGCTTTAAAAAGGCTTGTTGATTGACATCATCTAATTCAAATCATAGTTATTTAGCTACACATATTACTTTCTTTATTAGATTATAGCCTCCTTGAGGAAAAGGTCTGATTTTGTATCTCAGGTACCTAGTATACTACAATCCACTTAGTAGGCACTAAAATACTCTTGTGTTTGTTTTATCATCTACTCACCTGTTCATGAAAGGTAGCATTGTGTGTGTATGTGTATGTGTGTGCATCTGTGCCTGTGTGTGTGTATAATTATATTTAAACTTTTGGTGTAAACAGTGATGTTTTTATTAATTCTCCTGCTAATCTAAGAGCCTGAAGAAAGTCTTTATGTTTCTATGAGGATAAGGTTAGGTTGTAGTAAATAAAAACCTCAAATAACAATGAATTCTTTACACTGTAAACTTGATGGGAAAATGTAGGAACCAGTTGACCTCAACCAGTAACAAGAATATACTCAAGGCTATGAGAACAGGTGACTTCCATTTCTATTATTGCTTTGTGAATCCTATAGTGGCAGGATAGTAGAACATTAGCAAAATACACTGATTCAAATACATTCACACTTACATACATAATACATGCATGGAGATAACACTGATGTCTATAATTATATGCATACATGAATGTGTATAAACATACAACACATATACATTGTATTGTAACACATGTGTACTATACATGTGTTTATCTATACATACCCAGTCTAAATTCATATATGTGTAATTCCATATATACATATACATAAATTGTTATTCTTTGTCCTTCATTCTTGAAGGGGACCATGACACTAGGATGACGTCATGGCTTGCAGTGAATTGTATTTAAGTGAGAGAGGGTTGTGCAAAGTCACCAGCCTCACTCTCTCCTTCAGAGCCTTCTGGGTCCAATGGCAAGATAAACATTAGTTTATACTAGAGATGACCCTGAAATGTTTAAGGCATTTGTAGCTAAGTTATTTGCCCAGAGTCACACAGCTAATAAGTGTCTGCAGGGAGATTTGAATTCAGATCCTCCAACTTCAGGACCAATGCTCTATTTACTTTGCCATCTAGCTGCCCCTTACATATACATATACATATACTTATATATGGAATTAGACTTAGAAGATTGAATGTCAGCATTTCAGAGGAAAGAATGACTGTCTCCTGGGTAGAATATGCTTTGTTTGTTTGAGGTGGTTCATCTATTCAAAACCCCCAGCTGCTAACTGTTTTGCCATTGGTAAAAGTTAGATGGAATTGTTAGAGCATCATCATCACTATCTGCTTTTTTTCCCATCTGTGCTGTACTCTGTGATACAATATTTGTGGAGAGAGAATGTATACGTTTAGAACTTTTTGTTCATGAAATATTGGGGCAAGGACGCTCCCCTACATCATGTATACCTATTTAGACATTTACAACAGGCTGTTTTTCTTTTAGTGAATAAGAAGTATTGGATAGTGCAGCTATAGAACCATTGGCTCATAAAAGGCAGGGACTTAATCTTATGCATAGAATGACAGAATGTTAGAACTAGAAGGGACTTTAGAGATAGTCTAGTTCATCTCCTTCCTTTTTGTCAGGGAGAAAACTGCTTTCAGAGTTCCCTGAAGTTTTAACACAGTATTCTTCATAGGATGCATGCCCTGTCAAAATGATTTTGATTGTACTCTTTTATTATCTACCTAGAGTTATCCCTTCCACATCATGACTTTCCCCATTGCTGATCGACATAAGAAATTAAATGGGAATTTGGGAGAGTTTTGTGGAAGCTTCAGACAACACAGGAAGGCTAATAGATGGCACAGAAGAAGTTTAGAAACTCAATAATGCATAAAGTATGTGTATAGTATTGTATAATATCAACATATTTTATCTTTTAATAGAATAATAATTAAGTCTTCTTTTCTGGTACAAAGGGAGGCTCAAAATTTTTACATGGGTTTTCCAGATCACAAGGATGCTGTGTGCCCTTAACCCCTGCAGTGTGGAAGGGATAACTCTATCATCTATCTATATCTTCATCATCATCATCTATCATCTATCTGTCTCTCTACTTACCTACCTATATATTTATAGTTGTGTGTGTGTGTGTGTGTGTGTGTGTGTATATATGTATATATATATATGTATGTATGTATATGTATATATATATATATGTATAAGCTTATATAATGTGGTAAAAAGTTTTAACAGTCGATTAGCAATAATGGAGAGACGCCAGTTTTTGAAGGTCCACCCTTTCAGGGAGGAGACCAACAGCCATGCATGGGCTACGCACGCCAGTCCGGCTGCTAAGCACTCCACTTCTGGGGTTCGAGCTTAAAAGGCAAGGAGAGAACGGAAGTGGGCTCTCTTGCCTGCTTTCCTGGTCCGAGGACTGTCGACACACAGACAGACGCTGACTGGAGTTGGACGCAGGCCGGCTCGCCATTAGCAGCACGTGCCTGACGCGGCTTTCCCCACCAAAGGTGGCCTTGGGCTTTTGGTGAGTCTTATATGGAATATAGACTAAGCTTAGACTTAAGACTATTTGTTTGTATTTCTACTTTCCTATCCCTCTAATCAACATCACCTTGTAACTACCAAACAATAAAAGCTCTAACTAGAGACAAGAAGCTTCTTCCATTTACTAGTCTGGGAGATAAATTAAGGGAAAGGTTAAAGAGGGGAGATTAATGCTCTATTATGCAATTTTAAAATTCACAATATGCATATATATGTGTATGTTTTTTGGATGATTTGCAGAAATACAATAGATGTTTTGCCAATATCTCAAAATTGATGCTGTGAATTTATGATTTTTTCTACTGAACTCTTCTCTGCTACACACACGCGCGCACACACACATTTCTAATTTGACTTTATTTAGGAAGTTATTCTTCCTTTACCAAATAAATAGTTTATCTTTAATTTCAATTCATGATTTTCTCCTACTAAAACATATCTTCCTTTATACTTGGAAAGACCCTGACCTCCTTTGTAATGTTTCATACATTTTTTTAAGACCCAGCTTTCTTTTTATTTTTTCTAAACATTTTGTACTTCTAAATCTAATTTAAATGCTGGATTTCAGACCCAAGTCTCTGTGGTCGTTCTCATCCCTAAATATCTCACAATCTAGAATCTGTTGGAAGAGAACTTTACATTGAATCCACCCACTCAGAACATCTTGAGATTGTTAATGACCAGCTGTCAGATTCAAAAGAGCCAATTATCTGACCATTTTGATCCTGGTTTCAGTTTGTAAACACAGCAACACAGAGATTTGCTTATTATTAGATCATTATCACATCCCACAATACCTTATGAAACAAGAATCAGAAAAAACCTCACTATCAAAATTCTCAGTTTGCACAATAAAGAACTGGTATCCATATAAGCACTTATTTGAACTTTTTATGGACTGACTCCTTCAATTAGTATTTTTTGTTTCATTTTTCACAAAATCCCTTTTCTTATAACCTTGTTTAGATGTCTGAACACCTATACTTATCAATGGAATTTAAAATAAAATGTATATGATTTTAAACAAAAACAATTAACTTTTTAAAAATATACTCTCTAGGAATTCAGAATTTTCCTAATTCATTTACTACGTCATTTCTGAACTAGACCTTCAAGTCCATCAAATTAACCAACTATTTTGTACAGGTAGACTCAATCATCCTAATCTGTTATAAAATATAGCTCCTAAATAATATATCCCCATGAATGGTATAATTATGATTATTTTTTACATTATCCAGAAAAATGTTTAAAATGCAGTCTTCCCTTTCTATATCAAAGGTTCTTAAACCCTATTTGGGGTTGTATAAGTGAATATGGGGATTGAAAAACATTTGGCAACAGTAAAAGTTTATGCGTACCTATTTTATATACCTATATACATGGGGTTGCATAAAAATGTCTTGGGCAAAAAGGAGTCATGAGTGGAAAAACTTTAAGAAGCCCTGTTTTATATTATTGTATCTACATAAGATTTATCATAATTTTTATGTGATTTATTCTGGTCATTTTTAGGGTGGAAACTGGCTTTTGCCTCTTTTGGTATCTCCAGCATTTTGTATTTTATCTGAACATAGAAGGTGCTACATGATTGCTTATCAGTTGCCTGAATTTCTAGTCTTGCTTTGGCAAAATGACTATGTGACTTTGGGCAAATCACTTAACTTTTCCAAGGTCAAAATTGATTTTTTTTTCTGAATTGTAGATAGACAGATGATGATGATGATGATAGATAGATAGATAGATAGATAGATAGATAGATAGATAGATAGATAGATCCTAAATAATATATCCATATGAACAGGATGTGTATATATGTATATATTAATACACACATTTCTTAGAAGAATCATATTTGCAAATGTACCAAAGGTGAATAGAAAGATGGTTGGTGGGTATAAGTAGATTGGATCATATTACAAAATGAGTCAATCAATAAGCATTAATTAAGCATTTACTATTTCATGCATGGTACTAAGTGCTTGAAATACAAAAGAAAACAAAACCATTACCTGCCTTCAAGGAGCTTGCTTTCTAATGGAGAAAACAATACATAAATATGTAGGTATATACATAATACATATAGATTAGATGGAATATAACTTTAAAGTGGAAAGTACTGGGAGTGGTGAAGTATTGGGAGAGAACCCATGAAGAAATGATAGGTTGTGTATAAGACATGCTATGAAAGAACTCATCAAGGTAATGCATTGCTTGTAAAGGAGGTAGGTTGTTGATGTAATGAGAATGCCAGATAAGAGATGAACAGCCTGGTATTCATGAAATATAATGCAAGAACAAGAGAAAGGCTTCTAGTTCATTTTGTTGTGGAGGATTTATGAAATGAGAAGAATGTACATCATATAGGATTTGATAGTGGGGATGGGACTTCATCAGCCTCAAAAAGATCACAAATCCATTGGAGTAGTGAATTTTGAATTTAAAACCTCTAAACCCTTGTAAGAAAGACCACCAGTCAAACAATTTTAAAAATATTTCAGTGAATAAAAATCTTCAAATCTCTTCCAGTCAATCTGAAATAAGTTGAAAAACATGCAGAGTATAGTTGGATTCAATGTTAATGTATGCACCTTTATACTTTTACTTTCACCCATAGTCCATAAATTGCTATCATATAGCCATGTGCTATTAACACTTCCAGAAAGAAGTGGTGTGAGATGTATTTAAGTTAAAAAAATTGAACATTTAAAAAATACATTTCCTTGATTCTTTAGGCACATAGTTACAATATAACTTGAGACACAAATATAATTGGTAACATTTTTCACTATTTCAGAGGATATACAATCTTGTCAAAGGGAGCACCCCCTCCAAGAACACAGAATGTAATCAATATAAGTCTTGTCATCCTGTAATTCTTGTCTCTGTTTCTGACACATTGTCCACAGGGGACCCACCCAAAGTTCTGGGAGCTTTCCTTTAGGTAACTTGTCATAACTGACTCCTAGAGCATATAGTCTGTTGATCTCTTCCTTTTTATTCTTGGTACATATGTGGTCCCAATTTCCTTTCTGAATATATATTTCTTTTATGATTTTTATACTACGGATGTGTAATTCAGCAGTGAGAGCAAAGGATAACAGATGGAAAGCTTGTGCACAGGACTGAAACCAGGCATGTGTTGGAGACATCCTGAATTGGCTCATAAGACTCAATTGTTAAATTTTCAGTGGGAGCATTTACACCTAAAAACCCAGCAAACACTATAAAATAGATTTGATTGAGTTATTGTTTTGCTAAATGTTTAGACTCAAGGATGATGGAGAAAATATTAATAATGCAAAGTTTAGAAGTGTGTCTTAAATACCTTTTTCCCTCCAGGATGGGAACTCTCTCTCTTTTAATCTAGGGTGGAATGTAATCTACAAAACATAGTCTCTAGAGAGTTAACCTGAGTGTTTAAATGGCTTGCCTATGGTCATATAGCCTGAATGTGTAAGTGACTGCACTTGAACCCAGGTCTTCATGGTTTTATAGACAGCTTTCTAAGGTAGCAGTCAGTATAGAAAGAATTGAATGTAAGAACTACCATAAAGGTAGAATTAATAAAAAAAAATGACAATAATAATAACATTCCTATAATACCTTAAATTTTACAAAGCACTTTTTAAATGTTATTTCATTTTATCTTCACAAATTTTTTTAAGAGAGGTGCTATTATTATCCCCATTTTATAGCTGTGGGAACTAAAGCAAACAGGATTAAACAACATCAGGAAGCTACTATGTCTCTGAGGGAGATTTGCACTCAATCCTTCCTGAATCCTAATCCAGGTATCTACTGTGCTGATAGGGATCAGTCAAAATTTGGAGGTGAGAATTGAGGGAGACAGAATTCAAAGATTAAGACCAAGGGTTTGAACATTGTAGACCAGGGGTATAGCACTGTTATTGATGGAATCAGTGAAATCATAAGGAAGAGCAGGCTTAGGAGAAAAAGTGATAAACTTGGCTTTGAGCATTATGTTTGAGGTGGACATGGGACACCATTGAGCAGAGGTTCTTACTAAAGCCCAGTGGAGCTATGACTTGAAACAAACATTTGGGAATTATTTGCTTATGGCAATTAGTTTAATCCAGAGTTTTCAACTATAACCCCTGCAGCACTCTAGAGAGAAGTAAATCAAAAGGTAATTGGGGAATATTTAAGAAAATATATAAAAATACAATAGAGCATGATGTTAATATGTGGTTTTCTAAGTCACTATGGAGCTTAAAGATATGATTCTTAAGACTGAGAAACTGATGATCTAATTAACAGGATAAATAAAATAAGTGTTCCAATATTGAGGAACTGCTACTGGGCCCAAAGGGGTGAGGAACTGCTTGAGATCCCTTTCAACTAAGGAGCTTTTGTGCTCTGAATCAAGACATGTAGTTTGCATAAAGTTTAATGTTGGAGTGCTTGGCTACTAATGAGAAGTGGGCTCATTTTTGTCACATTCTTCAGCTTCACAGTTCTTCATCAAAGAATATTGCTGTTACTGTATACAACATTCTCCTTTTCTGCTCACTTCACTTTGCATCAGTCCATGTAAGTCTTTCCAGGTTTTTTTGAAATTATCTTGCTTGTCATTTCTTCAACAAAAATATTCCATCACAATCACAAACCAGAACTTGTTTAGCTGTTCCCCAATTGATGGGTATTTCTTTGATTTCCAATTCTTAGTCACCACAAAAAGAATTGCTATAAATATATTTTTTTGTACAAACAAGTACTTTTCCCTTTTTTGGATGTCTTTGGTATATAGACATAGAAATGGTATTACTGTATCAAAGGGTATGCACATTTGAATAGCCCTTTGGCATAGGTCCAAATGTTTCTCTATACTGGTTGAATCCATGAACAATTCCACCAACACTGCATTAGTGTGCCAGTTCTCTGATATCCCTTCCAATAGCCAACATTTTCCTTTGACCATTTATCAATTAGGGAATGATTTGTAATTTTATAAATTTGACTCAGTTCTCTATATATTTAAGAAATGAGGCCTTTTTCAGAGAAATTTATTGCAAAAATTTCCCCATTTTCTACTTTCCTTGTAATTTTGGTTTATTTGTTTTGCTTGTGCAAAAATGTTTTAATTTTATATAATCAAAATGATCTATTTTACATTTTATAATTCTCTCTGTATTTTTTGTTTTAACATCTTCCCTTATCCATAAATCTGACAGAAAACTATTTCATGCCCTCCTAATTTGCTTATGCTATCACCCTTTATGCATAAATCATGTACTCATTTTGACTTTATGTTGGTATAAAGTGTGAGATGTTGGAAAATATTAATTTCTCATGGGTAGACAGCAAATATAATAAAAATGACAATTCTACCAAAATTAATCTATTTATTCAGTGCCATACCAGCCAAACTATCAAAAATATTTTATAGAGGTAGAAAAAAATAACAAAATTCATCTGGAAGAACAAAAGTTTGAGGATATTAAGGGAATCTATGAAAAAAATGTAAAGGAATGGGGTCTAGACATTTCAGGTCTCGAACTGTATTATCACATGATAATTATAAAAACAATCTGTTACTGGTTAAGAAATAGAGTGGTGGGTCAGTGGAATAGATTACATTATAGCAAATTACCAACCATATTAATCTAGTAGATAATAAACCTAAAGAGCTAAGCTTTCAGAATAAAAATGCATTATTTGACCAAAAAAACAATGCTTGTAAAATTGGAAAACAGTATGGGAAAAATTAGGTATAGACCAAGATCTCCTAACTTCTTCTCATAGAAGCCTCCAAGCCTGAGGACATCTATTTTGAGATCAATGCTTTTTCTCCCAAGATCATGAAAGATCAAGCACAGAAAAGGTGAATACCAAGCCCAAAGTCAAACTCACCTGGGCAGAACATTGTCTTTAGCTACCATGTTCTCATAGCCACACTGGCCTGGGTGGGAGACAAAGAATAAGCTATCCCCCAAAAGCACCTCCAACCCCTCCACACACTCACCCCCACAAACTTCTCACAGAAAACCTATCGGAGGTAAGAATGCTACTACCATGCAAGAGTGAAAGCACTTACTTTTTAAAAATCCATAACTCATTGGATCATCCCACCCAAAAAGCAATGAGGGGATGGTTTGTCATTTCAAAGATACAAAACTTCTGAGTCCTACATGGCTGAGAGAAAGCATCCAAGGACTTTGTCATCCTCAGAGAATCTAAGCCTTCACAGCCCTAAGTAACACTCACGTGGTCAACATGGAAGGCACATTGGTATACCATGGTCTACCATAAATTTTGTTGTGTTTGCAACTAAACTGTCATAATAAAATACACTTGGGTCACTCAAGTTACCTATACTGAAGTAATGAGGTAAAGACTCAAGATTACTTGTTATACTAATGTGTTTAATGTGCAAACTACTTGACAGAAAGACTTATGGAATTCTTTAGTCCCATTCAATACCTATGACTTTATAATAGATATGTGCAAAAATACAATTCTATACGTACATGCATAATACACACATTCAAACATTAAAAACAGTTACTTTGTGTATGACTATTTCAGTAATTTTGGCTGTTGACATGAACAATTTTGTCAGGTGCATGAACACTATGATTTATTGAATAGAAAAATGAATGTATTAAAATCAGTTGATGTAATGACTGTATATAGGCATGAGCAACACCATCATTTAGATTATTTATACTTACAAAATTTGTTCCTGACCTATTTAACATAACTTCATTTTGGACAATTTGTTCTGGGTCCATTGTTTGGTTTCAAATAAGTCTTTTGACATAAAGACCTTTGTTAGTAATTATTTTTAATCCATATCCACAAAATCACCCATTGACATTTTAATTAAATATTTCATGGTAAAAAACCCCACTAAATTCATTTTATTTTATGAGTTAATTTATAATGTAATTTCACAGTCACTTTTTCAAATAAATTCACTGAAGAAATCCCTGGGTACTATATGAACCATGTAATTGTTCATTCTCTGATTTATATAAAATGTTTCTTTGCATGATCACAGATAAATGTATTGATACATAATTTTAAGGCATATTACTGTGTTGGACAGTTATTTGAAATTGTCTACAGAAAGATTTCAAATTTTACCCAATGGCAAAAACATTACACTTAGAGTAAAAAAAAAGACTTCTTTTATTTTTAAAATGTACTTAATATAATTTTTATGAAAAGATTAACACTCAATATAAATACAGCCAATACTTACATTTAGATTTGGGCAACTAGTTGGAGCAGTGGATAGAAGGTCAGGCCTGGAACAGGGAAAATCTAAGTTCAAATATCTCCTCAGATTCTTAATACCTATATTACCCTGGGAGAGTCACTTTACTCTGCCCCACTTTCCTCACCTCTAAAATGAGCTGGAGAAGGAAGTGGCAAACCACTCTCGTATCTTTGCCAAGAAATCCCTAAATGGGGTCATGATGAGTTAGACATATCAACAAAAACAACAACAACAACAATAACAACAACACATTTGAATTAAATAATTTCAATGCAAAAAGTATGATTCCACTTTTTCAGATATTCCAAATCCCCATGAGAATTTTCTGTTGATCCATTCTCATTTAATTTTCCCCATATGATTGTAGTTGTCAATGTGTATATCATTCTTGTATTTTTGCTTCCAAAACCGCCCAAGAAAACAATCTAAATATAGCACGTATAGCTTTCCAGATTCATTCATATAACACCATTGGTCTCAAATGCATCATAATATTCCATTACTTTAATATATCACAATTTTGTTAACTATTTTATTATCATTGGGCATTAACATTGTTTCTAGTTGGTTTTTTTTTTTGGAGTTGTTTTTTTTTGCATTTTGGGGGGATTTTGGTGATTATATGCTAAGAAAATCTTTGAACAGAAAGTTTTCTTTTTAAAAACTATTACAGGGCATATGCCTAGCAATGTGATTATTCCAACAATGGGTAGTGCCGTTAATTTTTGAAAATTTTACTGTCCAATTCCACATTACCCTTGAAAATTATTCTACAGATTTGCAATTCTACCTGTAATGGACAAATTTAACTGTTCCTCTTGCAAACTCATCATCACTGATTTTCATAGCAATTATTTTTATCTATTTGATGGGTATAGAGTTGTACTTGAGGTATTTAAACTTTAATTTCTTTGTTAGATTGAGCATTTAAAAGTAATTTCTGATTCATCATTGGTCATACTTTTAACCATTTGCATCACTGAGATTTTAAAAAATGTATATGTTTCAAGTGAAAAGATTCCCATATGTTCATTCAATATCCCCCCATATTTGTTTGTCTACTTTTTCGTTTAATTGCATTAGTTGTCTATAATGAAATTATTTTACTTTCAGTCCTATATCTTATTCCTAATCATTCCAATTTGTTGAATTTAAAAACTAACCCATGGAGCCAAGATGGTGGAAGAAAGGTAGTAACTTCTCAGAGCTCCCCACACTATCACTCAAATAAACCTCCAAATAATGTCATAAGACCATTCATGGAGCAGCAGAACCCACAAAAGGATGAGCTAAGATCATTTTCCAGCCAAAGATATCTTATAAGGTTGGCAGGAGAAGTCTATTGTACCAGGGTGGGAATAGAGACCAGACCTGGGCCACACTGACAAAAATCCAGCCCCAGGCAGGATGCACTAGAGAAAGAGACCTCAAGACTCACTGAATCAACTGCAGCTGAGGCTACTTCTGAAACTGTTTGCATTCCTATGTGGGAAGATGATACTTCTAAATCATGAGGACTTTCTAAGTATTAGGGCAGCTGAAAGGAATAAATATGGACAGAGGGCACAGGTGGAAATGGACTATGAAGGGATGATATCTTTAAAAAATTAATTGTTTATCTTTATTTTTGTAGGACAGTTGGGGTTGCGGGGCATGCCCAGGGTCATGCATTTGGGGAGTGTCTTGTGTCTGAGGCTGTATTTGGGCTTGGGTCCTCTTGGGTCCAAAATGGGTGTTTTGTCCACTGTGTCACCTAGCTTCCCCATAAAGACATCTTCAAAAATAAATTAAGGGTTGATATAATTGTACTTGGAGAAAGGGAAAGGGAGAGGTGGAAGGGGCAATGTAGCTCACATAAATGAATCAAGAAAAAGCTTATGGAGTGGGAAGAAGGGGGAGGAGAAAGGGAGTGAATGAGCTGCACTCTCATCAGTATTGACTCAAAGAGGGAATAACATACCCACTCAAGTGGGTATAGTAATATATCTTTCCCTGCAGGGAAGTGGGAGGGGAAGGGCATAAGGGGGTAGTGGTGAAGGAAGGGAGGGAAGATTAGGGGTGGGACTGTCAGAAGCAAAACACTTTTGAGGAGGGAGAGGGCAAAAGAAGATAGAAAATAGAGTAAATATCATTGGTAGGGAAACACAATTGGCAGTAGCAACTGGGAAAAAATTTGAAGCAGAGGCAAGAACAATGTAAGATGTGGATTATAATGATGGTAGTGGTGGTACTTATTTGGCTGGGCTATTGTGAAGAAAATTCTTTGTCAGTTATAATGTACTATATAAATGTTAGCTATTATTGTTGTACCTCAGGGGTGTTTTATAAGGAAATCTCCCTTTAAAGTACTATATAAATGTAGTTTACTATTAAGGAAAAAAAAAAAAGATGAGCAGGATGATATCAGAAAAACCTGGACTTACATGAGCTGATGCAAAGTGAAATGTACTGTATACAAAATAACAGCAATATTGTAAGGTGATCTGCAGCAAATGACTGTTATTTTCAGCAATGCAGTGATCCAAAACAACTCTGAAGGACTTATGAAAAATGCAATCTTTTTTTTTTTTTTGTAGTGAGGCAATTGGGGTTAAGGGTTAAGTGACTTGTCTAGGGTCACAAAGCTAGTAAATGTTTCAATATCTGAGGCTGGATTTGAACTCAGGTACTCCTGACTCCAGGTCAGGTGCTCTATCCACAGCGCAACCTAGCTGCCCCAAAATGAATGGATTTTTGTTGTTGTTGGGTTTTTTTTTTGGATTTTGGTTTTGTTTTGTTTTGTTTTTGTAGTGAGGCAATTGGGGTTAATCGAGTTGCCCATGGTCACACAGCTAGTAAGTGTCAAGCGTCTGAGGCTGGATTTGAACTCAGGACCTTCTGAATCCAGGGCCAGTGCTCTATCCACTGTGCCACCCAACTGCCCCTTGCAATCTTCTTACAGAGAAAGAACTGATGGTATCTGAATACAGATGGAAGTATATTTTGTTGTTGTTAGGTCCATTTTCTAAATTTTTTTTTGTCTGCTATGTTTTACATGACTGCACATGTATAACATATTGAATTGCTTGAGTTCTTAAGGGGGGAATTGAAGGGTAGGATTAGAACTTGGAACAAAAAGTTTTAAAGATTGATGTTACAATTTATTTTTACGTGTAAGGTGGGGAAAATTCTAAATAAATTATTGTTATTCATATTTAAAAAAGAAATAAAGCATGTTACCAAAAAAAACCCTCACTCACACAAAACTGAGATTAGTAGCTGTATTTAATTTTTATTTACTTTTTGTTTTATTTTTTATGCTTTTGATGTAACTGAAATTCAACCTACTAAAGGGCATGAGGTGAATTGAAATGTTGTTGTTGCCAAATTATCAAATAATCTCCAAAAGTACCTTTATTCAAATAATGACTCCTTTTTCTAGGTTTTATTTTCTACAAGTTTGTAAAAAACATCATTTTCTACATTGGTTGTATTATTTTCTCAGTAACAGTTTTTATGGCAACACTTTGTAGTATGTTGGGATTACAACACAACTTTTATCAGCTTTTCTGTTAATATTTTTGCCCATTCATTTTTCAATAAACATTTCATTATGGGTGTCTAATTTTATAAAAATATTATTTTAATTTGTATAACATTAATATGATCAAAAATATTTATTAAGTACTTATGTCTTTGCACTGTGAATACCAAGATTAAAAACATATTAAGTTTGAGAGTATTATTATTTTTACTAAATTAATACACCCATCCCAACTATGAACACATAGTGTTATTCTTGATATTTCTAGATATGTTCATTTTCAGATATTTGATTTTATTTTAATGGAGTGACTTTTTAAATGAATACTTTTTTAATATAATTTATATTTTCACCTACCTCTTAAAGAATCACCCCTTATAATAAAGAATCTTTAAAAGAAAGGGAAAGAAATTAGTAAAGCCAAGTCACCCATTTTTTCCCCCCAAAAGCTTACAATACATGCAATAGTCTAATTCTTTAAAGAAGCATATACTCATATCTCTTCTTAATGGGCCAGGTTCTTTTTAATTTTACAGTACTCAGTTTCAATTGTTTTGTGGTCATTGTTCTTTGTGTTTATAATTACCTCTATTTGTACCAGGTCATTTAAGCCTTTCCATGCTTCTTTGTATTCATCATATTGGTCATTTCTTAGAGAATAGTAATATTCCACTCCATTTATGTACCACAATTTGTTTATCACTTCCCTAATAAGGGGAACCTACTTTGTTCCCATTTCTTTGTCACCACAAATAGTACTGCTTAAATATTTGCGTTTTTATTTATTTATTTTTTGGGAGTATAAATGGCTAGTAGTACTTTTGGTGCCAAGATGGTGGAGTGAAGAAGGGATCCTCTGAAGGCCTCCCAAATTCCCTTCCAAATGACTTGAAAACAATCTCATAATTGATCTAGGAGGAGGAAAGCAGTTTACCGTACTTCAGGAAAAAATTGTCTCCCTGGGGTGGAGGGAAGCAAGGTGCGAGATCAGCAGCAGGAGCCAGTCTCCTACAGCAGGGCTCTAATCCTGGGGAAATCCACCATTAAGGCTCTGTTCTCCTGCAAACCAGCAACCCCCTAGGCTAGTGAGCAGTCTGTGCAACACAGCAAGGGCCCAACTCAGTGACGCCAGCATCAGCACAAGTCACCAATAAGACCTTGATCCCATTGCTGACCAGTAGTGAAGCCCCATCCTGGAGCCGGCCAACAGCAAGATCACACCCCTAAGACCTGCCAGCAGAGAGACCCTCTGTCCATAGCAACCCAGCAGCAGGGTTCCACCCCAGGGGTAAGCAAGCAACTAAACTCCACACCCAGAGAGACCAAGAGGAAGGCCCCATCTTCCAGTACAAGCCAGAATGGAAGCTTATCCTCAAAGCAAGTAACTAAGCTGTGAAGCTCAGTAAAAGCCAACAGTAAGACACTGACCCTGAGCCCAAAAAGTGGGACAGGGTAGGACCAGACCCCAATGCTCACATAAAAATACCAAGTCACATAACAGGCAGAAAAAAAGGAATGCAAAAAACCAAAACAAAACAAAATTTTAAAAAGACTATAGAAAGTTACTATGGTGGAGTAGCTAGGTGGTGCAGTGGATAAAGCACCAGTCCTGGATTCAGGAGGACCTGAGTTCAAATCCGGCCTCAGACACTTGACACTTACTAACTCTATGATCCTGTGCAAGCCACTTAACCCTCATTGCCCTACAAAAAAACTCCAGAAACCCCAAAACAACAACAACAAACAAGAAGACATAACAGAGAAACTTACTATGGTGACAGGGATGATCAAGGCATAAATTTAGAAGAGCACAATAGTATCAAAACTGCTATATGTGAATCCTCAAAGAAAAATGTAATTTAGTCTCAGGGGCAAAAAGACTTCCTGGAAGAGCTTTTTAAATAATTTTTTTAAGTTAGAGAAATATAAGAAAAATTTGGGAAAGGAATGAGAGTAACACAAGAGAATAGTGAAAAAAGAGTCAAGATATACAAAAATTTAGCAAGAAAAATAACTCCCTAAAATTAGAATTGGCCAAATAGAAAAAGAAGGGTAAAAGCACACTGAAGAAAATTCCTTAAAAGTAAGAACTGAGAAAATGGAAGCTAGTGACTCTGTGAGACATCAAGATAAAACAAAAAATAGATAGATAGATAGATAGATAGATAGATAGATAGATAGATAGATAGATAGATAGATAGATAGATAGATAGATAGATAAGGAAATATGAACTTTCTCAGTGGAAAAACAACTGACCTAGAAAATAGAACAAGGAGAGAGAATATACAAATTATTAGACAGCCTGAAAGCCACAGGGGGAAAAAGCCAGAATGTCTTTCATGAAATTATCAAAGAAAACTGCCCTGATATATTAGCACCAGAGGGCAAAATAGAAATGGAAAGAATCCACCAATCACAGCCTGAAAGAGATCTGAAAATAAAAACTTCCAGGAGTATTATAGGAAAATACTGCAAGGACCTATACAAAAATTGGGCATACATTAGGACATAAAAGCTTCACAACCAAATGCAGAAAAGCAGAAATACTAAATGCATCCTTTTCAGATCATAATACAATAAAAATTACATTCAGTAATGGACAATGGAAAGATAATAAAAATTACTTGGAAATTAAATAATCTAATCCTTAAAAATAAGCAGTTAAAAGAACAAATAATAGAAATAATTACAATTTCATTAAAGAAAATAACAATGAGACAACAAACCAACTTTTATGTGATGTAGCCAAAGCTGTACTTGGGAGAAGTTTTATATCTCTAATTGTTCACATAAATAAAATAGAGAAAAAGCATATCAATTAATTGGGTATGCAACTTAAAAAAACACTAGAAAAAGAATAAATTAAAAATCTCCAAACAGGGGGCAGCTAGGTGGCACAGCACATAAAGCACCTGCCCTGCTGTCAGGAGGACCTGAGTTCAAATCCCACCTCAGACACTTGACACTTACTAGCTGTGTGATCCTGGGTAAGTCACCTAAGCCTCATTGCCCCGGAAAGAAAGAAAGAAAGAAAGAAAGAAAGAAAGAAAGAAAGAAAGAAAGAAAGAAAGAAAGAAAGAAAGAAATGAATGAATGAATGAATGAATAAATAAATATTAAATAAATATTAAATAAATATTAAATAAATAAATAAATAAATAAAAATCCCCAAACAACAAATTGGAAATCCTGAAAAGAAAAAGGAAGATTAATAAAATTGAAGGTAAATAACCCAATGCACTAATAAATGATACTAGAACATGGTTTCATGAACAGAACAATAAAATAGATAATTGGCTAATGGGATTTAAAAAGGAATGAAAAAATATAACTAGTATCAAAGAAGAAATGTAATTAGTATCAAAAATGAAAGAATTGAATTCACCACCAATGAAGAGGAAATTAAGAAAATTATTAAGAGCTGTTTTGCCCAATAATATGCCAATAAATTTGACAATCAAAATCATATGGATATCTACAAAAATAGCAAATACCCAGAATAATGGAAGAAGAAAGAAATACTTAACTAAACCAATATTAGAAAAAGAAATTGAACAAGCCATCAATGAACTTCCTAAGAAGAAATTCCCAGGTCCAGATGGATTCACAAGTGATTTCTACCAAACATTTAAAGAATAATTTATACCAATAGTATATAAACTATTTGGAAAAATAGGTGAATAAGGAGTTCTACCAAATTCCTTTTATGACACAAATATGGTTCTGATACCTAAACCAAGAAGACTCAAAAGAGAGAAAGACTATTATAGACCAATTTTCCTAATAACTTTTGATGCAAAAATTTTAAATAAAATACTAGCAACAAAATTACAGCAATATATTCCAGGGATCATACACTATGACGAGGCAGGATTTATACCAGAAATGCAGGACTTGTTCAATATTAGGACAACAATTAGCATAATTGTCCATATCAATAATAAAACCAACAGAAATCATATGATAATTTCAATAGATGCAGAAAAAAACTTGAACAAGCTACAGCACCAATTCCTATTAAAAACACTAGAGAGCATAGGAATATTTGATATTTACCTTAAAATTATAAGTAATATTTTTCCAAAACCATCAGCAAGCATTATCTGTAATGGGGAAAAGCTAGACACCTTCCTAATACAATCAGGGATGAAGCAAGGATGCCCAATTATGACCTCTTATTTAATATTGTGCTAGAAATGTTAGCTATAGCAATAAGAGACAAAACAAAACTATCACTCTTTGCAAATGAAATAAGAAATCATAATCAACTAAATACTACTTGAAATTATTAACAACTTTAGCAAAACTCAGGATACAAAATAAACCCACATAAATCATCAGCATTTCCATATATTACCAACAAAGTCAAGCACCAAGAGAAAGAAAGAGAAATTCCATTTAAAAAATGGTAGGCAATATAAAATACTTGGGAGTCTACCTGCCAAGACATACTCAGAAAGTATAAGAACTGAACTCTAAAACACTTTTTAAACAAATAAAATCAGATCTTAACAATTGGCAAAATATTCATTGCTCATGGGTAGGCCAAGCCAATATAATAAAAATGAAAATCCTACTTAAATAAATCTATTTATTCAGTGCCATACCAGCCAAACTATCAAAAGCTATTTTACAGGACTAGAATACAATTCATCTGGAAGAACAAAAGCTAAAAGACATCAGGGGAATCAATGAAAACAAAAATGAGAAAGAAAGTAATCTAGCCTTACTAGATCTCAAACAGTATTACAAAGTGGTCATTTAAAAAACAATCTGGTACTGGCTAAGAAATAGAGTGGTGGATTAATGGCATAGATTAGGTATAAATTGCATGATAGTAAATGATCTTATTAATCAAATAATATGATAAACTGAAAGATCTAAGCATTTGAAACAAAAACTCATTATTTGACAAAAATTCTGGGAAAACTTGAAAATAGTACAGCATAAAATAGGTATATATTGACATCTCACACCATATACCAAGATAAAATCAAAATAGATGTATAATTTACACATAAAAGATGATGCCATAAGCAAATTCAGAGTGCATAGGGTAGTTTATTTGTTAGATCTGTGGATAAGAATTTAGGCCCAAAGAAAATATAGAGATATTACAAAATATAAAACAGATAATTTTGATTATCTAAGATTTTAAAAGTTTTTGCACAAACAAAACTAATGCAACCAAAATTATAAGGAAAGCAGAAAACTGGGGGGAAATTTGCAAAAAAATATTTCTTATAAGGGCTTCATTTCTGAAATATATAGAGAACAGAGTCAAATTTATAAAAATACACATCATTCCCCAATTGATAAATGGTCAAAGGATGTGAACAGTTTTCAGACAAAGAAATCAAAGATATCTATAATCATATAAAAAATGATCTTTCTCACTATTGATTAGAAAAAATGCAAATTAAAACATTTAAGTACCATCTCACACTTATGAGATTGGCAAAAAATGGAAATAAAAAAAAAAGTTGGATTGTGGAAGGGATATGGGAGAACTGGGACATTAATGCATTGTTGGTGGAATTGTTCATTGATCTAACCATTCTAGAGCTCAATTTGGGCCTATGTCCAAAGGGCTATACAACTGTGCATAGCCTTTGATAAAGCAATACAATTTGTATGTCTATATCCCAAAGACATCCAAAAAAAAAAAGGAAAAATTCTCATTTATACAAAAATATTTGTAGTGGTTCTTATTTGTAGTGGTTGAGAAATGGAATCTAAGGGATGGCCATCAATTGGGGGATGGCTAAATAAGCTGTGATATGTGATTGTGATGGAATATTATTGTGGTATAAGAAATCACAAGTAAGATGATTTCATAAAAAAAAATAAAAGATGGAAAGGCTTTCATGGACTGATGCAAAGTAAAGTGTGCAGAAAAGGAGAATGTTGTACACATTAACAGCAATATTGTTTGATGAAGAACTGAGAATAACTTTTCTGAGCAATACTATGGGCCAAGACAATCACAAAGGACTAATGATAAAGCATAGTGTTTAACTCCACACAAAGAACTGGTATTGTTTGAATACAGGATAAAGCACACTATTTTTCACTTTCACTTTTTTCCCTTTTATTTGAGTCTTCTTATACAAAATTACTAATATGGCAGTGTTTTACATGACAGCATATGTATAACCTATGTCTGCTTACTGTTTCAGGGAAGGAGGATAAAATTTGGAATTCAAAGCTGTTTTTGAAATGTTAAAAGTTGTTTTAACATGTAATTGAAGGGGGGGGTATTTACAAACCATAGCATAGACCAGGCGAGTGCAGAACATGCATTTGCTTAAATCATGCCACATGAGGGGGCAGCTAGGTGGCACAGTGGATAAACCACTGGCCTTAGATTCAGGAGGACCTGAGTTCAAATCTGGTCTCAGGCGCTTGACACTTACTAGCTGTGTGATCCTGGGAAAGTCACTTAACCCTCATTGCCCTGAAAAAATATTATACCAAAGTGGACCCCCTGAAGCTTGGGAGAGTGCATCCTGGAAGCAGTGTCCTACTTTATTCTTTTCTTTTTTTTTCTTTTTTTCTTTCTCAGTATTAGGGCAGCTAAAAGGAATAAATTTACACAGAGGAGACAGGTGGGAATTGATGAAGGGATGATATATGAAAAACATTTATTTTTTGTTTAACATTTTGTTTTGTTTTGTTTTGTTTTCAGGGCAGTCAGAGTAGGGTGGCATGCCCATAGTTGAGCAGCTGGTCAATGTATTGTGTCTGAAGCCATATTTGGTATTGGGTCCTTCTTGGTCCAGGATGGGTGCTTTGTCCACTGTGTCACCTAGTTGCTCCATGATGACATCTTTAAAATAAAATTAAAGGGTGAGAGGATTGCACAGGGAGAAAGGGAAAGGGTGAGGTGGAATGGGGAAAGGTATCACATAAAAGAATCAAGATAAAGCTTACGGAGTTGAGGAGAAGATCAGGAAGAACGGGGACTGAATGAGCCTTACTCTCATCAGAATTGTCTCAAAGAACGAATAACATTCACACTCAAGTGAATATAGTAATATATCTTTCCCTGTGGGAAAGTGGGAGAGGAAGGGGATAAGGGCGGTGGGGTGAAGGAAGGGAGGGAAGATTTGGGGTGGAGCAGTCAGAAGCAAAACACTTTTGAGGAGAGAAAGGTAAAAGAAGATAGAAAATAGAATAAATATCATGGGGAGCAAATAGGATGGAGGAAAAAACAATTAGCAATAGTAACTGGTGGGAAAAAAAATTGAAGCAGAGCAAGAGCAATGTAAGATGATGGTGGTGGTGATGGTGATGGAACTTTGCTGAAAATTCTTTGTCAGGTCTAAGGTACTATATACATGTTAGCTATTATTGTTGTTGTAATAATCAACCTGATGGGTGTTCTGTAAAGAAATCTCCCTTTAAAGTACTATATAAATGTAGTTTACTATTAAAAAAAAAAAGATGAGCATGTTGCTATCAGAAAAAACTGGAAAGACTTACATGACCTGATCCAAAATGAAATGCACTATATACAAAATTGCAGCAATATTGTAAGATGATATGCTGTGAATGCCAGTTATTTTCAGAAATGCAGTGATCCAGGACTACTCTGAAGGACTTATGAAAAATGCAATCCTTTTACAGAGAAAGAACTGATGGCATCTGAATACAACTGGAATTATATTTTGTTATTGTTCCTTTTTCTAAAGTTTTTTTTCTGCTATGTTTTGCATATCTTCAGATGTATAATTTATATTCAATTGCTTGAGTTCTTAAGAGGGGGATAGGGAGGAAGTAGGAGAATTTTGGAACACAAAGATTTAAAAATTGATGTTACAATTTGTGTTTTACCTGTAAGGTGTGAAAAAATTCTAAATTAATTAATTAAAAAAAGAAAAATAAAAAAACCCCATATAATTGGGGAGAATTAGATAGATAGATAGATAGATAGATAGATAGATAGATAGATAGATAGATAGATAGATAGGTAGATAGATAGGTAGGTAGATAGATGGATGTTAGGGATATTTTAAAATAAGTTTGGAAATCCCAGGTCCATCAGAAGGACGTGGTTTATAGCAAAGAAGTTCCTCAATAAGATAGTATACCATTGAGTAGGGAAAGATCTCGAACCTGGGCCCAGTTTGCCATAACAAATCATTCTTTTATGGAGACAATGCTGAGTGTAAAATGACTAATAGGGAATCAAACAAACTTCCTTACAGCAGAAGCTTGTACAAGATTACTAACGTGGCAGTGTTTTACATGATTGCAAAGCACAAGAGAAAGGCTTCTAAGGCTAGGGGAAAGGAGTGAGAAATGGTTAGAATTTGGAACTAAAAATTTTAAATTTTAAATAAATATGTTAAAAAAATTAAATAAAAAATAACATTTGATAAAAAAGCAACTAGAATTTTTGAGTGGGGTTTCTTTTTAATTATATTTTCCATAGCTTTGTTACTAGTTAATCCAATTTAAGATTGTTGAATAGGTTAGTTTCTATCATGAAACTTTGCTGCCATTTATTCTCTTCATTATTATTCTAAACACAATGATTTGGAATTTTTTGTATACATTGTAACATCAATAGCAAATACCTATATTTTGACCTCTTCTTTTCCAAGAATAGCCCCTCTATTGTTTTTAATCTTTTGTAATCAGAATTTACAATCCTGTGTCAAATAAAAGCAGTAGTAGTAGGCATTTTTTGCTTTCCTTGTACTGGGAATTCATATCATGTTTCTATATTGAATAATCTGTTGGCATTTAGTTTAAAGCAGCTTTTATTGTGTTGAAGAAATATTATTCTAAATCTATGATTTTTAATAATTCCTTTCATGAATGAATGTTGGAAGTTAGAAGGTTTTTCTCTATCCATGGGTTTAATCATATGGTTATTTTGAGCTTCAGATTTTCTTTTTGTTACATGATAATTTTTTCTGGTAATAAGTCCAGTTTGGTAGATGAATAATGTTCTTAATGTATTTTATTTTATATTTTTCATCTGTATTCATTAGGTAAATTAGCATATAACAATCCTCATTTATCCCTTTCTCATATGAAGAGATAACTAACCCTTCTTTTTGTCACCTTTTCTTCTCCAATTGATTGCCCCACTATCATCCTGTACATTTTAACTAATCTTCATACCCTCTACTGGATGCATCTTGACAGATGACAAACATTCCCATGTCTGTTCAAAGAATTACTCGCCCACACAATCCAATCAAAAGTTAAGCAAAAGTTTTTTTATTATTTGGAACACAGAGGTATGGCCGGGAGAAGAAGCCTAGACTTCAACTCCCAGGGAGGTACAGGTTTATGGCATGTTCCTTAATCAGGTAGCACAGACAGGTATGGCTGGAAGAAGTTTAACTTCAACCCCTGGGGAAGGTTTAGACAGCCATAGAGGTATGGCTGGGAGAAGAAACCTAGACTTCAACTCCCAGAACAAAGGAGAAGATGACAATTTTATAGAGGTGAGAAAGGTGTGGGGGAAGAGAATCAAGACTGAAAAATTACAGAAGTTTGAAAATGATGATGTTAGCCATTTGGATATATGAATAATAAAATATCCTCATTTCTAAATTGAGATTATTGTCATTACCTGGTCCTAATTGCATAGCAAACATGGCTGGCTCCAAACTAAGCTCATGTTGTAAATTCTAGGAGCCCAGCTTTCTGTGTGTCCCTGACATGACTGCTTTATTATTTGTTTGACCAACCACTACCTGGTTAATCAACTACTTTGCTCCTCCAAGGAAAGAGTAATCTCTAACTGACCCCAGAAAGCTGATCAACCATATTTCTCCCTGGTCATAGTGTCCCCCTCAGGGCCAGAGCATCCCTAACTGGACCCAGGCCTACCAGGCTGCTACTACAATATGTAATGGGGTTGTGGAAACAACAGAACCTTTAACAACAAATATAGGCATAAAGCAAGACTGCCCATTCTTCCAACTCTTACTTGATATATTTCTGGATGTGCTAGCAATAGCAATAAAACAAGACAAAATAATTATGGCATAAATTATGTATATAGGTAAGGAGACCTAGGAAAGACTTTAATTTAGAAAGGTCAAGGTCACACAGCACATTTTTGGGCCATTGCCAGTTGTTTTGATTTTTGTCTTGCCACTGGACTTCAATAACTCTGGAAGGGAGAGTGAGGCTAATGACTTTGCATAGCTCTGCTTCATTTAAATCCAATTCATGATGAAATCAAGAAATCACCTTCATTATGTCATTGGTCCTCTTCAAGAATTAAAGAAGAAGAACAACAATGGCTTCTACATGAAACCTCTATAAAGAGAGGACTTCCAGAGTAGGTGTTGTGAGTTTAACCTTTGTGAAACATATTTTTACATGTATACCTCACTATTATTACAGCCTAAGTTTAATCTGACTTCTCTCATGGATGCTGTGGTATTTATAGGATAGAGAAAAAAGGGTTTTTAGGAGAATATTTTGTATTAATTGTCTTTACCCTGTTATCTGTGAGTTAGTGGTAGCTGCCCTCTGGGGACCCAATCTGCCAATTCAAGTTGGGGAATACTTCCTTTTTCCGCCTCCTCTTTCTTCTTTTTCCCTTGCCACATATGATCTCTATCTATAGGAATATTATTTTTTGTCATTTATATTTTGTAAGATATTTTGGGGGTGGGGGCTAGATCTGTCTGTCTGTTATTTTTTTTCCCAAAAGCTGGGACAATTTACTTTGTGTCCTGTGCAGTTTTCATTTATGATTCCTTGAAATTTACCTCTGAAAAAACAGGCTTCAAAGAAGCTCATTTTGTTCCAAATTGAGCTACTTGATTATGCATTTAAGCCCCAGTCACTTTGACTTTCATCAAATGGCCAACAGTAGCCTTAGTCCAAGTCTCTGTTGCACATTGTTTAGGTTTTGATGGCTTAGAATGAGTGTAAATAGCAATTGTTTCTCTTCTGGCAAGAATCTCTGAAGGTCTTCCTCTCCCAGATTGATATGTTTGTGATTGTAAACTAAGCCATCTTTTGTCTCAATTCTTACCTAGCCCTTAGGTATTGAATGTGCATTGCCTCAAGCAAACTGAGACCTGGGAAAGACTTTAATTTAGAAATACTAGGGTCATGGACAGCATTCTGAGATATTAGAAGTCCTCTTGGGGCAGCTAGGTGGCACAGTAGATAAGGCAATGGCCCTGAATTCAGGAAGACCTGAGTTAAAATCCAGCCTCAGACACTTGACACTTACTAGCTGTGTGACCCTGGGTCACTTAACCCTCATTGCCCTGCAAAAAACAAAAACAAAAACAAAACAACTAGAAGTCCTCTTGACTTTTGTCTTCCACTGGACATCAATGACTCTGGAGGGGAGAGTGAGCCTAATGACTTTGCATAGCTGTGCCCCATTTAAATCCAATTCCCAAGCATGTCAGGACAGAAAATGTAAAACGCATTCCTCAAATACAATTTACTTGGACTTAAACTCACAATAAAACAGTCTTCAATAATCTTGCTTAAGAAAAATCAAGACTAAAGCATTAAGCATATGTATCACTTTGTTATGAAATGTTTTTCATCGTTTCAACAACAAAAAATGTATTTGTTCTCATAGTGGTTCCCATTTAATTATTTTTCTTATCAATACTTACATCACAAATAAAACATTTCATAATTTCTTTATAATTACAATGCCATAATGAAATGGAATTACAGTAATATATGAATATATTATTACTAGTTTATCTAGAATGCAGAAATACTTCATTCAAAACTATATTTTGGTATAATGGAGAGTCAATGTGGTGTATTGGACAATGACTTGGGTGTGGATTGAGAAGCTTTGGATTCAAAATTAAATACACATTCTCATTTTGGATTGGTTACATAATCTTTGTAGGCTTCACTTTTCTATGAAATGAAATGTCTGAATGAAGTGATACTACACTAATGATTGGCATTATAGACTAAGTACTTTTGGAGTTTCTAATTTAGAAGAAGAAGAAAGAATATAAAAAAGCAATTTTCAAGTTAAATGGTATTCCACTTGGCTAGTTCAAAAGAGAACCACTATTGCTATCTTATTGGAGAAGGAAATGGCAAAGCCCTCTAGTATGTTTGCCAGGGAAACCTCAGATGGTATCCTGAAGAATCAAATATGACTTAAAAATGACTGAACAAAATTGCTATCTGATAGGCCTGTTATTATTCTTAGAAGCACAGGTATTGAGATTAATCTTTGCACAGTATGATACTTCCTGTGGGGATACAAATGAAATAGGATAATACATTTAGAATCAAAAGGCATATTAGTGGTCATCTAATACTACTCCTTGCTAATTGGGTATGGGGGTGGGAGAATATAATGAAATTATTATAATACAAATTATAATACAAAGGATGAAAACAGAGAAAGTAAAAGAAGTTTAAAGAAGAAAGAGTTCACTTATAAGTGGGGGAATCAGGGAAGATTTCTTGGAGAAGGTGGCAGTTGAGGTAGGTCTACAATAATAATAGCTGACATTTATATAGTACCTATTATGTGCCAGGCACTGTGATGTTTTAAAAATATCTTATTTGATTCTCACAACAATTCTATGAGATAGATGCTGTTATTATCCTCATTTTATAGTGGAGGTAACTGAGGTTAAGTGACTTGCTCAAGGTCACATAGCTACTAAGTAACAGGGCCTCTTTTTGAAATCAAGTCTTCCTGAATCCAGGCTCAGGATTCTGAACACTATGCCACCAGCATGCAGAGTGCTGGGCCTAGAGTCAAAAAGAAGTGAATTCAAATGCAGTCTCCAATACTTACTAGCTGTGTGGCCTTGAGCAAGTCACTTAACCCCTGTTTGCCTCAGTTTCCTCCACTCTAAAATGGGGTGATAATAACTGTACCTATTTCATGGTGGTGTTATGAGAATCAAATGAGATAATATTGTGAAAAGCACTTAACATGGGGCAGCTAGGTGTTGCATTGGACAGAGCACTGGTCCTTGAGTCAGGAGGACCTGAGTTCAAATCTGGCCTCAGACACTTGACATTTACTAGCTGTGTGACCCTGGGAAAGTCACTTAACATCAATTACCTCACCAAAAAAAAATGTGCTTAACAGTAACTGGTACACAATATGGGCTATATAAATGCTTATTCCCTTCCTTTACCCTGATAATGGCAAGAATTTCAACCAATAGTGACAAGGAAGGAGAACATTCCAAATGTGAGAAATGGAATATGCAAAAGCAAAGAGGTGGGAGAGATATACATAAGATCAGCAGATGGCAAGTTGTCTAGTTTGGCTATGTCATAGAAATGCATTAAGGGGAGTTAATGTAAAATAAAGCTGGAAAATTAAGGGAAGCATCTTGAATACTTGGCTTAGAGATTTATATTTCATTCAGTAAGCAATGAGAAGACCCTTAAGTAGTCTGAATGTTAGAAGGCCAGAGATTAGCTGAGAAACTTAAAGAGGCAATATGATTTATAACCGTTGCTTAAAAAAACCTGGAAAAAAATTTTAATGGTTTTGATACTTCTATGGGTGTAAAACCCTCCTGTATAGTTTATGTTGTAGAATAACATCAATTTATAGCTTGTTGGAGTGAAGCCTAGATTCAAGGGAACAGAGTGAAATTAAATGTTTTTTCCAAATTCTCTACTGCTCTGTCCAGGCCCTAGGATTTCCAGGCCTTTTGTGAAATTCATGGAATACAGCCACAGGCAGTTCACTAGCCATCTGCTTTCACGCTACTACATTTAAAGAGGAATAAGCTGAGTCCCCATGAGTGGTATTTGCAAACTAATCCCAAACCATCCTGGGTAGTCCATAGTATAAATTTTCAAGAAATGTGAAAGAAGGAGGAAGGTGGGAATAGAATTTCAATAGGTTAGCTCTCTGTGGTTAATTCTTGGATGTTTTCCATTTAATGGGTGTGTGAGTGTTCTCTTCTGGTTTGCTGATCCTCATAAGAAAGAAGCAAGGAAAGCAAGAAGTCTGTGTTTCCCTCTAGTTTAAATTATCTGTCTACAGCTAGTGAAGAAATTTATATGAGACGTATGGGCACTGAATTAGGAATAGTATGCAATGAGATGATGTTCATCAACTAAGATTTAATTCCATAAAAATTCAGGAAATTCTGAGGCTTCAGGAATCTGTACTTGGCCCTGTATGTGTAACAGTTTTATTCATGATTTGAATAAAGATATAGATGATATACACATAGGATTTTCAGATGAAACAAAGCTGGAAAGATATTATTTATCTTGTTATCTTGTTAGTTATTATGTTGAATAATAGAGTCCCGTGTCATAGTATTAATTCCTTTATGAGTATGGCAGGGACGAGGTCACAACTAAAGATGATTCTAACTCAAGGCTTCTGTGAAAATCTAAATGACTTGAAACAAAAAGTATTTTTCTCTAGGACTTCTTAAACTGTATTAATCATTGGTTTAGCACTTGAAACCACCCACTTAAACTCCTCGCTTCCCATTCTTAACTCATTTCTTTTTTTTTTTTTTTTGGCGGGGCAATGAGGGTTAAGTGACTTGCCCAGAGTCACACAGCCAGTAAGTGTCGAGTGTCTGAGGCCGGATTTGAACTAAGGTACTCCTGAATCCAGGGCCCGTGCTTTATCCACTGTGCCATCTAGCTGCCCCCTTAACTCATTTCTCATACTTTGGCAACCCCAATAGTTTTTTTCCCCTCATATTTAGCCAGGGGCAGCTAGGTGGTACAGTGGTACAGGATTGTTGTGAGGATCAAGAAATGAGACAATAATTGCAAAATGCTTTGCACAGTATCTGGCACATAGTAGCACTAAATACATACTTATTCCCTTATCCTCTATTCAGTCTTCAGTTTGGCTTAAGCTTTGGGCCTTTTCCTTTCTTTTCTAAGGATGAAGTTTGTTTCCTATCAGGGCTGGTGATTACTCTAATCACTAACACAAGTCAATCTTCCATACAGAGATCTATCACTTTCATTAGAACCAAAACATAATTTAGCAGGATTAGAGTATAACATGTGCTTTCTCCGAAAAAGAGACCTGTTACATCTCTCCTCTTTCAAGGTTCCAGTATACTCTGAAGGGTTTGTGGGGATCTCTTTTCTTGGTCTTTGACTTGAGGCCCCAGCTGTTTGTCTCCCCCCCCCCCCCGCCTTGTTGGGGCAAATAGTGACTAGTAATATTTATTACTTTTTAAATGGACCAGCTAGGTGGCACAGTGGAAAGAGCACTGGTGCCAAAGTCAGGAGGATGTGACATCAAATCTAGCCTCAGACACTGGACATTTATTAGCTGTTCCCTATAGCATGTCATTTAACCCCGATTGTCTTAAACATCTGGGAACATCTCCAGTTGTCCTGATACATATCTTGCCACTAGACCCAGATGGCTCTGGAGGAGAGAGTGAAGTTAGTGACTTTGCATAGCCCTCTCTTGCTTAAGTCCAACTCACTTCAAGTCATGACATCACCTTCCAATGTCATGGTCCTTTTTGAGAATGAAGGACAAATAACAACCTCTTAAAAAGGGTAATTACTTCAAAAACAGTGAGGAAAAAAACACACAAATAGTTTCCCAAATTATAAGGTGTATAGTGTTCCCCTATGCTACCTCAATTTCTATGGAAGTAGGCTCAATTTTAGTTTTTAGTTCCTACATAAAATTGATTCTCTGTTCATATCCAAAGGCTTCATTTCTGCCTCCTGAGTATTCATTTTGGCTTTCACTAACATGTATCCAAAAGGTTGTTCCTTGCTACAAGTGTATACATGTTGCAATTGACTATAAAAAACCAAACCAAAACAAAACAAACAAACTGTCTTTGTACTTAGAGGATCAACTCCCTCTACCTAGAAAGGAAAAGGTCCAATGAAAATTCCTAGTTCAAAGACCTAGTTCAATTTCTTGAAGGCTTTATGGGATTAGGGGGAAAGGATCTCCTGATTTCCCACATGGTTTCTCCTTGGACACCATGAAAGGAAGTATCATTGTACTCCTTCAGATACAAATGAAGCAAAGAGGCAGTAGCTGAAACTGTCAGGCCTTTTTGACGACATTGACAATTCTAGCTACACAAGCCAACTGTGAAAAAGGATCCTCTCAATCACAGGCTCAGCCAATTGGAACCAATTACAGAATATCCAAGGGTATTCCAAACCTCCACAAGGGATTTCTCTGATGCTAATCTCCCTGAAGAAAACTTCCCGGATAGTCCACCACATGAGGAAGTGACATGATGGGGTCTATACATGTACCTCATTAGAATAGGATTAAAAGATTTAGAGGAAGAAATACAATTGGAAAACACTCCAATCTTTTCATTTTATAAAGTTCTAAACTAGCACCCACACGTATGAAGTGATTTACCCAAAATCACACAGGCAGTAAATGGCAAATTTTTATACAACTCCCTTTCTACTTGAGAACACAAGGGTACTGTGATGTTTAAAATCTTAATTGTGGTCGCCAAAAATTAAAAAGCTTCAGTACCAGTCTTTGGGAATTAAACATTTATTAAAGCATACAGATATTTACAAAGAGTTCAGAAGGTTATGAAAAAGAAGTCCTACCTAGCCTAGAGTTCCAGCCTGGTTGGGTTCTTCCTGAAGTCCTCCTCCATGAGCCTGCTTTAATCAGGAACTCCTTTTAAGCTGACTGTGGAAGCTTTTTTTATAGTTCTGGAACAGAGGCGGTCCTTACACACTGATTCAAGGTGATTGGTTGGTGTCATCCAAATCCATTGGTTTTGAAGGTGTTCTCAAGTTGAGTTCACAGTCTAGTTTCTGAGAACAATACCTTCTTAAGGGCTAACTAGGTGTGATTACAATCCAATTAACCTGAAGTAGGCTTAATCAGCAGTCAATCACTCTCACTTGATTCAATCAGTCTCCATTAATCTCCAGGCAAGTCTTTGAGTATCTGCTAAATCCCATTATTTCATCACATTACTTTTATCCCCATGATGAAGTATTAGGATACAACTTTTGGTAATGATGTTGGTGTTTGACAGCATAAAATATAATTATTTTTATAAATATCCTACTTCAATATGTAGCTACTATTTTTATAGGGTAAAAAGGTATCCATTAGCTAAATAGTTATGAATATAATAAATCATTCCGATTTAAATTCCAGAACTCAATTAAAAACAAGCAGTTAGTAGCTATCATGAACAAAGCACTGGGGACACAAAGAATATAAAAGAAGTATTCTCCACCCTCAAAGAACTTACAGTCTGTTGAAAAAATATAATGACTCATACTCAGAGGAATTAAGGAACTTTTTGCAATTAGGTGAATAGTGGAAGTTTGAAAGATAAAAATCTACTTTTCAGATAACTTCCCTTAAATCCCTAAAGTCTCAATCAAGAATTGTTAGCCTGAGTTCTTTACTGATCCTAAGAGTGGTAGTCTTATTCACACAGAGAATAGGTAAAAGTAAGAAAAAAAAATGACCTCCCTCCTTAACAGCTATTGCTCTTTAATCTAATTCCAATTACTCTATTTCCACAGGTGAATATTTAACTCAGTGTCAAACATTATACTCCAGCAAAACTTTCTAAAATTAAAAATCCATTTATTTGAAGTATGTTACATTTAACAAATATGAAATTTCCTGAGGCTTGAAAAAAATCTTTATTTTTTGCTGCTTCTGGTCTTTGATCTTTACTTTCAGTGATTTTTTTTCATTCAACAAAATACCTCACAAGGATATTTCTCTGAGCTCCTTCCTGTGTTTCTTGCTTTGCCTGTGGTGCCAATGTTCCTGCTGTGGGGAGTGTGAAGAACAGAGCAGGAAGGAGACAAGGATTTTAAACTGACTGTTAAATTCTTTAGAATCATAAGAATATTGTAATTGCTGCATATTTCATCTCTAATTAATGCATCCAAACTAACAAACCATAGATTGAGAGAGATAGGGAAAATAAAATGGCTACTGGGAAAGGTACACAGTTTGCAACATAATGTACAAATGCATTAAATCTCTATATCATTTCCAGCTAAGGGATTTTTCTAGCAGATTCATATTATAGTTACTTCATTGCATTTATTTCAGTTTGCAAAATGGTTATTATTTCATTCATTTTCTTGTCTCAAGGGTCAAGTAGAATATTGAAACAAAAAATAGAGTAGAAAATAATATCCCTAGTAATGATGATAAAGGATAATTTCTTTTTAAAGAAATAATCCTTAAATGCTACCATCTCTACAAAGCTCTGCTAATGAGATGTGGACTGTGGGTTTATGATGTATTGTCTTCCAAGAATCATTAGATGTAATCATTATAACAGCTGGCACCTTGGTGGCACAATGGATAGAGCACCTGACCTGGTTAGGAAGACCTTAATTCAAATTTGGCTTTAAATACTAGCTGTGTGACCCTAGGCAAGTCACTTAATCCTTTTTGTCCTGGTTTTCTCATCTGTAAAATTAGGTAGAGAAGGAAATGGCAAACTACTCTATTATCTTTACCAAGAAAACTCTAAACACAGTCATGAAAAGTTGGACACCACTGAAATGACTGAACAATAAAAATTGTACCAACTCTGGAGTAGGAATCAAGCAATTGAGATATAGGGATGAATAGATAGTCATTAAATGCTGGTGATAAAAGGTTTCAGAAACAAGGTCAGAAACTTCAATAGTATTCTTCATTAGAATAGGCCTGCCTCATAATAATATTCATTCTCTTTTCATTCTTGTTAACCAATCAAAGTCAATTGCCACCATTAGGAACACACACTCTTCCAAGGGCATATAAGCACTGAGTAGGTTCCATCAGGCTCTTTGGCATTCAAGAATTTCACTGACCCCTTTTGTTAATTATTGCTAGCATGATTAATAAAATGATTAATTATCCAGAAATTATGTCTTTCCAACTTTTAAAATGTCACACTTTGTAACAATTTTGATTGTTTCGGCAGCTGTAGCAATCTGAACCTAAATTAATCTGGTGGCTCAGTGGATAGAGTACTGGATTTGCATTCAGGAAAGCCTGATTTATTATCCAGCCTAAGACACTTATTAGATGGGTGACCCTTGGACAAGTCATTTAACCTCTTTTATCTTCAGTTCCATAAAATGGAGATGATTAATGATAACACCTCACTTATAGAGTTGTATTGAGGATCAAATGATATAACATATGAAAGTGCTTTGTAAACCTTAAAATTCTATATAAATGCTAATTTTTGTTGAAATAATAATAATAATAATTATTATTATTATTACATTCTAACAAGTAAATGTTCTTGACTCTTCAGCCAGGTAGTTCATGAATGACCATAATATCAGTAACAAATAATTACTCTACACAGTCCTATACTCATGCTTCACTGTGCTATGGAGGGTACCCTAAATTCTAGAATGCTTTGCCAGCAGAACCTAAACTCCATTAAATTACATCTTGCTAGAAAGAATTATTTTACATTTTACTTTAATCATGCCATTTACTTTCAAATTCCATGGCCTAGGGCAATCTAATCAGATAATTTAACCCCACCCACACCTGAGTAGAACACAGGCCTGGAAGCTAGCTATTATAATTATTATATTAAGGAGGAAAAGGAAGGCCTTTTTGCAGTAGGTGGCATTTGAGCAGATACTAGTTCAATTTTCTACTACAAGGGGACCAAAGGAGCCTACACAGTTCCTTAGTCATTATACAATTGACTAAATGGAAAGATGGAGGCAAAGGTATGCAGGAGGTAACATTTTCCAGCAAGCAATTACACCTCAGAAACAAACAATTGCTACAAATCAGGGCTTGATTTATTGTTTTGTTGATTGTCTAATCCAGAAGCCAAATGTAGCCCTCCATCTGTTTGCGTAAAGGTCTGCTGCCTAAGAGTTAAGAGGAGTGTTCTACTGGTGTCCTTGTATGATCAGGAGAAGGTCTTATAGGCCCACTGTGGAAAATGTATGGGAGAGCATGGAAAAGAATCCCATAAAGATGGGCAGACATGGGATCTGTATGTTGGAGGAATGCTTACTAGTATCTTTCTTTTGAGATGATTTCCAATTTATCCTATGTCTTGTTTGCACATAGTTGTTTGTAAGTTACCTTCTCCATCAGACAGTGAGTTTCTTGGAAAAAGAGATCTTTTTTTTCCCTCCTTTCTCTTTTTCCCCCTCTTTCTTTGTTTTCTCACCACTTAGCATAGTACCTGGCAATAAGTACTTAATCAATATGAATAAGAGCACTCCTTATTTGCTTAGGAGCTGACAAGGCACTCCAGTTTCTTTCTAATTATCTCTCACCTTTCCATAGAATGTCTGAGGCAAATGGGTGGTATTATTTAAATCACCCTAAGCAGTCACATTTCACACTTAAAATGGAAAGTATAGATGGTGAAATAAGTACACTTGGGGCAGCTAGGTGGCGCAGTGGATAGAGCACTGGCCCTGGAGTCAGGAGTACCTGAGTTCAAATCCAGCCTCAGACACTTAACACTTACTAGCTGTGTGACCCTGGGCAAGTCACTTAACCCCAATTGCCTCACTAAGAAAAAAAGAAAGAAAGAAAGAAAGAAAGAAAGAAAGAAAGAAAGAAAGAAAGAAAGAAAGAAAGAAAGAAAGAAAGAAAGAAAGAAAGAAAGAAAGAAAGAAAGAAAGAAAGAAAGAAAGAAAGAAAGAAAGAAAGAAAGAAGTACACTTTCCAAGTCCTGCAATTTGCATTTTTTCAGGAGTGATTAATTACTTGGGGGAAGGGAAGTAGGGTAGGAATTGTCCTCAAAAATCTGATTAAACTACCCTCCGCCATCCCACTCTCCATTTAGCTCTCTACTATCTTCCATCTAATTTCTAATCCTAACCAAAAGAGATTTGGTTTTCTACAGTTCTACAATTCAGTTACCTATGGGATTGAAGGAAGAATGCTAGCCTCTTCCTTTGCATATACTTGTTGCTCTATGTAAAGTTGTATCAACATTTACTCCAAATTTTCTAACCAGTCCTGTAGAAAATCTTGTGAACAATCCCCAAAGCAACAGGACATTTTTCTCACATATGGAAGTATCACAGTCTGCTTCACAAAACTCGAGTACAAGTATCTACTAGTTACACTACCATTTTTACCTACTGTGTGAATTCTATTTAGAAAATCAAGTTAGTTATTGGACATATTGAAGCTCTTTCTCCCTCAATCAATGCAGTGCTTCTAAAAAAACAAACATACAACATATATAAATATACACATACAAACACACACATATCTATATCTCTATCTTTTATGATGCTTTGTCCTAATCAAGTAGTTCATTGCTCTTCAAAGAAATGCATCTCTCATGAGATATTAAGGCCATTTAAGCAGGAGGGAAGGGTGTAATATTTTGTGAATTTTAAGGAGCGGTATTTTCTATGTTTAGTAACAATTGAATTGAATTTTAAAATGTGCCACATTTTGTTTGGAAGTCAGTCAGAAGCAAGCACAAAATCATTCCCATAATGAAAAAAATTGATTTAAATTTTCACCATGACAAGCCATATTGTGCTCAGTCATGGGCCATGCCTATTATGGAGAAGTTAGAGAAAGTTTTACTTTATTTTATGCCTCTTCTTTTACCTTAGACATTTCTGACCTACCACTGCAGTTGCTGCTCCAGCCTCCAAATCTGATCTCTAAAGATCAAGGAGGAACTAAGGCCCTCAGCTTTGAACTTTCTGGAACCATGGTTCTTATCCTGCTTATTTCTTGCTTTGCTTCTGCATCAGCAACTTCTCTCCCTACCCTACTCCTAAAATAATACATTTAAAGAGCTTTACAGACTTATATGGACTATCTAAATGCTACTTATTATTGTTGCTACACAAAGTTTGCAAATAATAATTCAATTCATACCAAGCATTCTCTTTGATGTCAACTATGGATTTTTGTCAGTGGTGCTTCTTTGTTGCAATTCCAAATGGAGTAGACCCAGTCATAGATGATCCCATTACTGAAAGACAGTCAATCAGAACTGTATAACCTGACCTGTTTATTGTGATGTTTAAAATCTAAATTGTGGTCGCCTTAAATTAGAAGCTTTAGCATCAGTCCTTGGGAATTAAACATTTATTAAAGCATACAGATATTCCCATGGAGTTCAGAAAGTTAAGAAAAAAGCCTATTTAGCCTAGAGTTCCAGCCTGGTCTGGTTCTTCCTCAAGTCTTCTGCCACAAGCCTGCTTCAATCACGAACTCTCCCCAGCAAACTCATTGTGGAAGCTTTTTATAGGTCTGGAACAGAGGCGGTCCTTACACACTGCTTCAAGCTGATTGGTTGGCATCATCCAAATCCATTGGTTCTGAAGTTGTTCTCAAGATGTGGTTACAATCCAGTTAACTTGAAGTAGGCTAATCAGCAGTTAATCACTCTCACTTGATTCAATCAGTGTAGATTAATCTCCAGGTGGGTCTTTGAGTATCTGCTAAATCTCATTATTTCATCACATTACCAAACTCAGGCTCCTTCTAAGCATAGATGAATATGCTAATTAAATCTATTATATGGCAGAAATCCCTATTTTTTTTTCAGGGCAATGAGGGTTAAGTGACTTGCCCAGGGTCACATAGCTAGTTAAGTGTCAAGTGTCTGAGGCCAGATTTGAACTCAGGTCCTCCTGAATCCCAGGCCAGTGCTTTATACACTGAGCCACCTAGCTGCCCCATGTTTTTTTAATATGATAAGAAAGTGTACCAACCAATTGCATAATGTGATAAAAAAACCTAAATGTGGTCACCTATCTCTGTCCCAAGTGTGGGGAAAATTAGCTGATGCTTCTAATATAGTTGTTACTTATAAATTAGAAGCTTTAGCATCAGTTTTAGGGGATTAAGCATTTATTAAAGTATATTATATATGAGTAAAGAGAGCTCACATGTTGAGTTCAGAAGCCCTACATGCCTAGAAGAAAATTAGGTGCCCTCACCTGGGAGTCTCAGGCCAAAAAGAGGAAGTCCCTCTGCCTGTGAGAGTGGAAGCTACTTGTGGGTCTGGAATAGGGGCAGTCCCTACACAGTTCTCTAAGCTAATTGGTCAGTATCACCCAAATCCATTGGTTCACTGGACTTGAGGGTGGTCCATGAGCAGAACATGCTGAGGTCAGAGAACACACCCCCTGAGGGCCATACTCAGGTAGGTGTGCTTTTGAGTGAGGTAACTTCCTGACTCTGGGCTAACCTTAAGAAAGGTCTGTCCAGGCTCTGTTATTAATAATTTTCTCACAATTAGGTAGTAATTGAGGTTTACTTTTTAAAAGGCAACAGTGTGAATTGTTCACATTAATTTAATGGAAACCATCCCAGTGAAATTACTTATATCCAAATTAAAATTTTATTTTATCAATGTGAAATTACTATAGAATTGTAGGAGCCCTATAGATTTAGAGCTAGAAGGCCCTTCAGAAGTCAGTTAGTCACATGAGAAAACTGAGGTCCACAAAAGTTAAATGATTCGTGCAATATAATGAAGTAATTAAGCAGCAAAACTAAGATTCAGGCTGTTAATATGAATATATGGATCACCTGGATTTGATGGAGGTACCTTACTATCCAAATGGATTTTATGAGACCCTGGATTAATAGGAGCAAAATGCCCTTTGCTCAGACAGTCCCTATTTACTTTCCCCAAGAGAATAAACAAACTCAAATGCCCCAGGAAGAGAGACCTCCTTGTCTCTGATAATACCTATTGCAGTTTCCACCTATCTATTCATTAGCATCTGCTTTAAGTTGAGCTGTTAAAATGATTTCTATTGTTTAACTGATTTCTATTTGTTTTTTTTTTAATTGAGGCAATTGGGGTTAAGTGACTTGCCCAGGATCATACAGCTAGTAAGTCTTAAGTGTCTGAGGCTGGATTTGAACTCAGATACTCCTGACTCCAGGGCCGGTGCTCTATCCACTGCGCCACCTAGCTGCCCCGGTTTATTTTCTTGTAGGAGGTTGGGTATGAAAACTATATTTAACATTCAACAAAACCCAGGTCTTTTAACTGCAGAGCTCTTTACTCTGTACCACACTCCTGTGGTAAAGTGGCTTTTGAAGGACCGCCCCTTTTGGGGAGGAGACCATAACTAACAGCTGTGCGCCTGCTGCTGCCCCAGAGAGCATGGCCAAGCATGTGATACTTCTGGGACGCCAACTTAAAACTGAGTAGTAGAAGGGAAGTTCTCCCTGGGTCTCACACACTCTGGCTTCTCAGTTTAGCGGTGATGGTGTGTTCTAGTGATTGGCTCTGGTTCTTGGCCTGGCAGGCAGTTTTGGGATTCAGTGAGTTTTATAAAAGAATATAGACTAAGCTTAGATCTAAGATTATTCATTTGTATTTCTACTTTCCTATTTCCCTAATTGGTATCACCTGTTTGTTGGCTAATAAAATTCCCAAACAATAAAAGATAATCCCTCTCTGATTAAAGCTCAGAGGCTTCTTTTTCTTACTGGTCTGGGAGATATATAAGGGAAAAGTTCAAAGGGGAGTTTAATACTCTTATATCCGATTTTAACTCTCACACTCCCTACCAGAGCACAAATAGGCTAAGCACACTCTACCTGGATACTTAATATTCTATTCTAATACATTTCCTAAAACAATGCATTTTCAACTATGAGTTTTCCCAGTCAATCAGTCATGTTTCTTCAGAACTTTTCTCAGTTCCTTATGATTTAAATGAGAATGAAATCGTTCCCCTTAATTTCATCTTTATATTTTTAATTATTGTATTAAATAGACGTATTTTTTCTTTCCCCATATCCACTGCAAGAAAATGTTCTATTCATATAAGTTATATATCAATGAATTTTTCAACAAAAAACATAATCCAAGAATGTAATTCAGTGGTATTGAAATCATTCAATTAAATTTGCTCTTTGAGCCCAGTTGGACACTAATCATACATCCTTTGTGCATTGTGTTGGGAACAAGAAAAGAAAAATGTCTATAAGTTCTTATCCATACCTCTATATTCTACTCCTGGATGAGCTTTTGAATGGTACTAATAGGAGCCAGTAAACCTTTGTCCCGGGCCATAGTGTAGGAAGGGATACTGATTATTATATTCACTAATTGTCTCCATTCAGTCAGCACTTTTAATTAATTGTTTCCTAGACTACTGAAATATAAAAAAAAAAAAGCAACCAAAAATCTCAAGATAAGAATCAATGGATATTTTGGAATATTTATTCACTTAGGAAATAATGCTTATTGCTATGTAACCCAGGCTTGTCTGGGCATGCTCAGTGCACTGAACATGTAGGTAACCTGAGTAGCCTTTGGAGTTTGTCCCGAATTACTAACATGGAACTCTGGAGCTCTTTGTATCCTCTACCATGTAGGTGGTAGATGGGTGCAGCAAGCATCCTTTAATTGGTTGCATATGTCTTTAAAACTTACATGACAGAAATTTTTATTTTTGTTTTCAGTCATTACATTGTGTCTGACTCTTCGTGACCCCATAGAGTATAGCAAAACATCTTAAACTGTGGGTTGAAATCCCATATGGAGTTGTGTAACTGAATGTGGAGGGTCATAAAAAATTTGGCAACAGTAAAGGGTTAGGTATACATATTTTATATATTTTACATACTCAGGGATGTGTAAAAATTTTTTGGGCGAATAGGGGTGGCAAGTAGAAGCCCTGGACTTTAGTACACCAGGTCCTTCTATTCTCAATTTTCTTCTGAAGTTTGTCCAATCTTATGTTTGTTGCTTCCATGGCACTATCTATCTACTGGATCCTCTCTACCCCCTTTCCATTTACCTTCAATTTTTCCCAACATCAGGGTCTTTTCCAATGAGTCCTGTCTTCTCACTATGTAGTCTAAGCATCCAAGTTTCAGGTTCAGTATTTGATGTTCCAGTGCATAGTATGAAATAACTTATTTAAGTATTGACTGATTCGATCTCCTTTTATCCAAGGGAGTTTCAAAAGGCTTCTCTAGTACCAAAGTTTGAAAGCATTAATTCTGTGGCACTCAGATTTCCTTATAGTCCAACTTTCACAGCCATACATTGCTACTGAAAAAAAACGTAGCTTTGACTATATGGACCTTTGTTGACAAGGTGATGTCTCTGCTGTTCAGTATGCTATACAGATTTGCAATAGCTTTCCTTAGAAGGAGAACGCACCTTTTAATTTTATGGCTGTGGTCTCCATCTGCAATTATCTTCGAGCCAGAGAATATAAAATCTGACACTGCTTCTATTTCTTCTCCCTCTATTTGCCAGTAAGTATGGGACCAATTGCCATAATCTCAGGCTTTTTGATGTTAATCTTCAAGCTAGCTTTTATAATCTCTTCTTTCTCCCTCATTAAGAGGATTCATAATTCTTCTTCACTTCTTATAATCAGAATGACATAGTCTGCATATCTGAGATTGCTAATATTTCTCTCAGCAACCTTAATTCTGGCATTTGATTTGTCCAGCCTGACATTTTTTATGACCTACTCTGCATATAAGTTAAATAAATAAGGTCACAATATTTAGCCTTGTTGTGCTCCTTTTTCCATTTTGAATCAATCAGTTGTTCCATCTTGAGTTCTAATTGTTGTTTCTTGACCCCATACAGGTTTTTCAGGAGACAAGGAAGATAATCTGGTACTCCCATCCTTTTGAAGACTTACCACACTTTGTTGTGATCCATACAGTCAAAGGATTTAGTGTAATCAATGAAACAGAAGTAAATATTTTCCTGGAACTTCTGTGCTTTCTTCAGAATCCAACACATGTTGGCAATTTGGTCTCTAGGTCCTTTGCCTCTTCAAAAGCTAGCCTGCTCTTCCAGTAATTCTTGGTTTGCATATTTCTGAAACCTAGCTTGTAGAATATTAAACATAGCCTTGCTAGCAAGTGAAATGAGCACAATTGTTCTGTAATTTGAACATTTTTTGGCATTGTCCTTCTTTAGGATTGGGATGAAAAGTGATATTTTCCAAACCAGTGGTCACTTTTGAGTTTTGCAAATTTGCTGCCATATTGAATGGAGCACATCAAAAACATTGCCTTTTAGGATTTTAAATAACTTGGATGGATATAAACTCCATTTATAAGCTCCATTTATAAGCAATGCTTTCTAAGTACCACTTCACTTTATTCTCCAGGAGGTCTGTCTTCAGATCAGAAATCATATCATTGTTTGTTGGTGATGTTAATAGGTTTCTTTTATATAGTTCTCTTGTGTACTTTGCCTCCTCTTCTTAATTTCTTCTATTTCTGTTAAATTCCTACCATTTTGGTGTTTTATTATTTTATCATGCCCCCAATTGTTCTTTTAAGAAAACATTTTTATCTTTCCTTATCATTCTCTGGAATTCTGCATTCAGTTGGTTATGTTTCTACCTTTCTCCTTTCCCTCTTGCTTTCCTTCTTTCATCAGCTCTATGTCAAGCCTCATCAGACAGCTATTATGATGTGGGCAGGAAATTTGGGGTCCAATTGATTGTGAGTTGTCCCAAAAGAATTACAAGACTCAGTGACTCAGTTTACCAAGTTTTATTGCAATTCTGTGAGTGATCACAGGGAGAGAACCAGAAAAGTGGAAAGGTATCTCTCGAATAGTGAAAGAAAAGACAGTTATATTTTTAGTATAGATAAATTGATTATCAGTCTCATTATAATAATCTCCACCTTGGGGAGGTACAAGGGAGGGCCTGTCCTACTCATTATATTATCCACCTAGGGGTGTTACAAGGGAGGGCTTATCCTTTTTTGGATTTCCTGGGGGTCCTATGCCAACTCCCCCCCCAGGCAGGTACGTTTTTTTCAGTGGAGGTGTATTTTTGGTGTTTACACATCATAAGGTGAAACTGGGGACAAATTTGGCCTTTTCTGCGCATGTCTCTTTCTGATTCCCATGGCTAGTTTCATTTTTCATTAGAATTTCTATAGGTTGTCGTTTTCCTTTATTTTTATTTTGACCTGACCCACTCTGGTCTATTGTGGTTGTTGATCACTATGAGTATAAGTACGTAACGTAAGTTATCCATTAAGTGGGATCTGACTCCCTTTAAAGCTAATGTCTGTATTAGAGCTTGGGTCTTAGGTTTTTCTATTAACCCCTTTTTGCCTCCTACATCAATTATACTTTCTTGTTCTTATTTTTCTTTGAAATGTTTTTGTTGCTACCTCCTGTATAATGTTGTGAACCTCTGTTTATAGTTCTTCAGACATTCTTTCAAATCTATTCCTTTAAATCTATTATTACTTCCATTTTATATTCATAAGGGATGTTATTTAGGTCATATCTATATGATCTGATAGTTTTCCCTACTTTCTTCAATTTACACCTGAATTTTATAATAAAAAGATCATGATCTGAGCCATAGTCAGTGCCAGGTCTTGTTTTAACCGACTGTATATATGTGTATGTTTGCACATGTGTGTTCATGTGCATATGCACATGCATGTGTTTGTATGTTTTATATGTGGATAGATATGGGTACATATATATGCATTATGGGGACATGCATGCATGCATACATTTTCAATCTGATTTTGATATTAACCATTTGCTGATGCCCATAAGTAGAGTAATTTTTGGGGTTGTTGAAAAAGAATGCTATGGTAGAAGTGATCTCTCTCTGTTGCTCTCTTTCTGGCATTCCACATAATGATTACAGTTGCCTGATACTTCTAGCCTCCCAATCTGATCCCTAAATATGAAGAAGGAACTAAGTCTCTGAACTTCCTGGAACTATTATTCTTCATCCTGGTTATTTCTTGCTTTGCTTCTTTACCTGCAAGGTCCCTCATTATCTCACACCCACTCCTAGGATAATATATATAAAGTGATAATGCTAGTTATCATTACTATTATGGCAGAAAGTTCACAAATTGATTTCCTTTCCCTGATTTCCCTCTCCTGGCTCCCTGGCTCCAAGAAATGGGGCTAGGCTTGTTTGTCTCTGTTCTGTTTCATTTGTCCTCATTTTCAGGTGCTGGCAAAAATGCCCACTGGACCTGGGAATTCGAACCATAGCAATGACCTTGGAGACAGAATTCTAGGCAGAATGGTGCAGCCAGTCAGTCAGTCAGAAAAGCTGTGCTGTATTGTGCTCTATAGGAACTATTAATCCAATCCTCTTCCTCCTCCCAAAGACTGAGATGGTGACAATTTGGGTGGTTGGGAGGGATAGATTATAACTCCTATGTACCGAGAAAATTAGTTTACATATTTATTATTATACCTTTTGAAGTAAATATTTCCTTGTATAAAAGTTAATAGAAATGTTAGTGGCTAAATGGAAATATGATGTAGGGGATCTTCCCTCTGCCCCCCACCTTCACTTGGGGGATCAGCATTGGACATGGGGCAGACTGGAGCACTTTGCAGAGAGCTTAGAAACCATCCCCAACCATTTTAAGGGTACTGGAAACCTTTAAGGGAGGAGTGACATGTAACACACCTTTCCTTCAGGGGATGGAAGCCAGAGTGGTTTTGTGTTATATATTTGGAGTTTATAGGTCTTAGTGAATACTGTGATGTATTGCAGATGACCACTGATGACACGAAATATTCAGTCTACTTAATTGAAAATCATATGACAATTTAAATAACAACACAATATTTAATTTAAAATATATGACAATGGTACAAAAGATCATAGATTTAAAGTTGGAAGGTCAGTTAGTCCAATACCCACATTTTCCTTGTAAGTAGAATAAAGCCAAGACTAAATCCCAGATTAAGGCAAACTATTATTTGCCACAAAAGTAGCATGTAAGATAGACAGTATTAAAACATATATCCTTAAGCACAAAATCTAGCACTTTTTACTGCAATATACTGTAATATACCAGAGCGCTGGCAAACATGATATAAGTGCACACAAAAAGGAGAATTATTAACTGGAAGGGTCAGCAAAGACCTAATAAAGAAATTAAGATTGGGAAACTAGATAGGTAGGATTTGGATAAACAGAAAGGGAAAAGGTGGTTGCAGTTAGGGTTATTAGTAGTCTTCTATCTTTAATTCATTGGTTTTTTTTGTTGCTGTTGTTTTTTTTTTTTTTAAGTGAGGCAATTGGGGTTAAGTGACTTGCCTAGAGTCACACAGCTAGTAAGTGTTAAGTGTCTGAGGCCGGATTTGAACTCAGGTACTCCTGACTCCAGAGCCGGTGCTCTATCCACTGGGCCACCTAGCTGCCCCATTGTTAAGAAATTCCTTATCAACACCCACTAAGCCTTTGCTGGGAAATCTTAGTCTCTCTGTCTCTCTTTACAGGAGAAAATTTTTGGAAAGCTAATTACCACATGAATCTGCTTTGCATCTATCTTTTCATGGCCTTGTGATCCCATTATTCATTCATTTTCTCCTAAACAGAAGGTTGGCATTCATTTTCATAGGGAAGTAGAAAATTAAATCATTAAGTGAATTAAATGAATTTGACTGAAGGGAAATTTCTAAATTTTAAAACAACCTCCAAGTAATACTATAGAACAGTCAGAAACAACATTCCGAAAAAAATAATTTAACTATAAAATACCCCGTGATTTTTATGATATTTATTAACAATGCTTTAAAGCAAAAATCATAGTTTTGTTGAAATCTATTTTTGTACTATTGATCTTGCATTTTTCATTTAATATCTTGCCATTTTGTAAATAATAAACAAAAATGTTTCACAATAATTATACTTCACGAAAATGGAAATATTGAACTGTGCTGAGAAGGAAAATAAGTAATGTTTCAAGCCACAAGTTTAATTTTTTTTTTTTTTTTTTTGCTGGGCAATGGGGGTTAAGTGACTTGCCCAGGGTCACACAGCTAGTAAGTCAAGTGTCTGAGGCCGGATTTGAACTCAGGTACTCCTGAATCCAAGGCCGGTTCTTTATCCACTGCGCCACCTAGCCGCCCCAAATATATTTTAACAAATCAACAAATAATTTTCCAGACTAGATAATATATTCTGACAGCATGAGAATGACATATGCTATTGATTGAATTCTTAACATTGATTCATGCTTCATTCTCCATATGCATATCCTTTAAGTAGAAATAATTCTCTTTCATATTCAAAATTAATTCTAAGCCCTTCAGCAAGTATATACTTATATTAGGATGATCTGAACTGAAACAGTACCTATGCATTGCAAGTTGCCAGAATGCTTACTGATTAAATCAAGTTCATGGGAGAAAGATTTTCTTTAGCTGTCAACATTCAAGAACAATCCCTTTATTACATTCATTTCATTCCACCTAGACCTCAATGATAGTGGTAGCAAATAGAACCTACACAGTGCAGGTGTGGAAAATATTTGACATTATCATGAGTTATTTTTAAAATTCAGAGAATGTTTTCTGCAAAATTTAATTATACACAAAATAACAAAGCTCAGGGCTTTCATTCTAGGATATATTCTTTAACATTATATAATTCCTTATCAAGAATAAATGCAAGCTTCCTGATTACATTCACCATATCCAAATTACCTCTCTGTATTGGCATGTATTTCAATTATTTATGGCCTCTAGGAAGTGAAGTCTCCTTCTACTTGTAGAAAGCTTATGGGAAGAAATGGACAAGACAACAGTTCCACAGGGTGGCAAGCATGGATTAGCTTTGGTTTCAATCATTGGAAGGAACATCCAAATCACTGACATCAGAGATGGAATGAGCATTTCATTAGGGAATTCCCAGTGTGGAGTATCCCCACACATTTTAAATACATATTTCAAATTTATGTAATCTATAGTCTTAAAGTTGCCTGGGATTGTGGATAAAGCACCAGCCCTGAATTCAGGAGTACCTGAGTTCAAATCCAGCCTCAGACACTTGACACTTACTAGCTGTGTGACCCTGGGCAAGTCACTTAACCCCCATTGCCCCGCCCAAAAGAAAAAAAAAGTTGCTTAGGAGACTGAGAGATAAAATTACGGATCCATGGCCACCCACAGGTTATCTCTTCAATATCTAACCTACAACTATACTCTGGAACCTGGCAATTCTTATCCCTTTCAGGTAAGGAATTCCTGGGCTCAGGGCTATCTTTAGTGAACACTTTGCACAGCTCACCCCAACTAGCTCCATTGACCATCCCTGACACCTTTCCTCCCCAAAAAATGCTTTCTAGGACTACTACCACAATTCAATCAATCAATCAACAAATATTTATTACAATGTTTAAGTCACTGGGCAGACCTTCAAGGACATAAGTCTGAATACTGAAACAATCCCTACTTGGAAAGGGCTTACATTCTATGTCATGCTGTCTGTCATCTTTCCCTTATATTAATGATTATGGGATCATTCTAGTCTATTTCATTTTACAAATAAGCAAATTGAGACAGAGAAAAGTGAAATTACTTGCCCAACATAATAGCTAGCATTTATATAGCACTTTAAGGTTTGAAAAGTACTTTACATGTTACCTCATTTGATCCTCACAAAAATACAAAAATAAGAGAAATTATTACCCCCTTTTACAGATAGGAAAACTGAGCCTTAGAATGGTTAAATGATTTGACAAAGATCACACAATAAGGAAGTGTGAGAGACAGAATTTGAACTCAGGTGTTCCTGGTTCCGGCCCTTCATATTTACTGTTCAAGGTAACTGCCTAAGTGTAAGTGGCAGGGCTGAGATTTGAACTCCTTCCCTTCTAGTTATAGATAAATGCATTAAACTTTTCATGATGACTCAAATTTTTATATTCCCTTCTGGTTTCTAAGGAGAATTGACAACTCATTTTGCTGTGCTCTGGTGGTCATAAGGAATAACATGACTTTCTCTTGCTTTCTGGTCTGGCGCTACCCTGATTTATAGATAATCCAAGGAACAAAGATTTGGCATTGAAGTCTTTTTCTCTCATTGTCACTTTCTCTGTCTCTCTTTCTTTGCTTGGAGTTAGTCTATATGGTCTTTTATCTAAGGATGTCCAACTGTGTGTAGGAGAGCTAATCTAGTTTTATCCTCATTACAGGAATAATTTTTTGCTGTATGTTTTCAGGATTATTGTTAAGGATCCTTTCTACCTTCATTGAATAGGAATAATTTTGACAGATTTCATATGCTATTGGGCTAAGAATTCCCTGGAAGTCCATGGGTCATAGTGTGTTTCTTATTTATTTTCTACAATAGTCCACCTACATTGTTAACCTGTAAATTAAGGAAACAGTCAATATAGGAGAAAATAAGGTCCTTAATCAGGGCAGAGGAACTATAGGCTTGTGGTATCACAAAGCCAGAAGCTAGGAATACCCAAAGATGGGAACTGAGGACAGGGTTTTTCTGGGTCTAACAGAACAAAAGGGAACCAAAAGATCTCTCCAGAGTCACATTACAACTACTTAATGTAAATGAAGCTTTGACAAAAGACACTATAGAACTGCTCCTGAGTTAAGCATAGATGCTACTTAACTCTAAAATAGAAACTACTTAATATACCCTTTTACATATTAACAAAGTCCAGGGAGTAAGGTGGGGAACCATAGAGAGGGGATAGTTTGCTTGGGGGGAGGTCTAAAAGTTGATCAAGAGTCTGGAATTGACAAAGATTGCTTAGCCCCAGGCAATTCATTTGCCTGGGAAGGGGGAGTGGGTGGGGATCAGTCATTTCTCAGTACATTTGTAGTTATCAACTTCATGGATCCAATTAAATACCTTTATTTCCAGAGAAAAAATGTCTCTTTGATTTGTGAGAGTGCTGTATGACCAAGGACTAAAAATCCAAGAGATACTAGCCACCAATGCTATACCTAGAAATTGTTAGCCAGTAATGAAGTGGGAAAAGTGACCTCAGATGATAAATCAGATTAGAATATTCTTATAAATTTAACAAATTCAGAAAAGCATGGGAAGAGGTCTAAACTGATTGTGAAGTAAGCAGACCCAATAAAATTATTTATATGTATATATAATATGGTAAAAAATTCAATTAAATGCTATGTAATTATAATGACCAAGCTTGGCCCCCAAGATGAATCAAGATCTTCATTCTTTGAAGAGGTGAAGTGACATGTCTATGAGGCCTCCACATATAATTACATATAGATCATATATAATATTGTTAAATAATATAATACATATTATATATCTTTATATATGATATCTATATATTGTTATATAATATATATTGTGTCTATATATAGTTACATAGACATAATATATAGTTATCTCATGCACATAATATGCACAAATTATTACATCTTAATAGTTATGAATATATGCTATATAAAATATCTATATTAATATATACATGTATTAGTGTACATATATGTACATACATACACACATATCTATATAGCTTGTACAAATGTAATAAATCAGGGAGATATTTGGGAAACATGTATTTCCTTCCATTTTTTTTTTTTTTTACAGAGCCATCTGTGCTAGATATGGATAAGAAATAAAGGTGAAAAAACTTTTGAAGAACAGAAATAGTGTCAGTATGGCTTAACATATTTCCTCCTTAGTGGGAAATGATATTCTTTCTATCTGTCTATCTATCTATCATCCATCCATCCATCTATCTTCCTTCTGATAAACTCCATTTTCCTTTTGTAGTCAAAGGCATGTGGAATGGAGTGTGACAAGAACTTGAGATGATTTTCATCTTTGTTCCTTCCTTTTTCCTTTTGTACTGGGGTCATAAGAAGGGGGTGGGTGGAGCTTTAGACCAGGAGTAGAAGAGGTAATAACAGCCAGAAGATGTTTTTTTAAGTAATATTTTATCTACTACTAATTTCCTCTACTGATCCCCTGTAAGGAAAGAATGGATATGGAATGGGAGGTGAGTACCTTCAAAGCTGCAAAATCTTTCTCCCCCTATTCTATTTTAGTGAATGCATTGTGATATGTGTGTTTGTGGGAGGGAATGACAAGAATAGTTGTATTATGGTATGGTTGTATGTATGCTCAATCCCTTGGCATCTTGTACTAATATATTTTTATTGTATTTCAGTCCTTGGCAAAGATACTGGAATGGATTGCCACTTCCTTCTCCAGCTCATTTTACAGGAAGGAAGGAAAAAAGAAAGAGAAAGAGTCTAGCAGGGGAAGGCCCTAGGGGGGTTTTGGCCAAAACAGAAGCAATTGCTATTTACCCTAACTGAGCCCTTAAGCGGCCAAACAAAGGCCAACGATGTTTGGGCTGGGACCAATTGTTGGCCAATCTATGAGAGTTAAATACTTTCTAGGGATGCATAGATGATGAAATTGACATATGCATTGCCAGAGTTAGCTTACTGTTTGAGAGACTTAGAAGGAAAGTGTGGGAGAGAAGAGGTATTAGATTGAGATTGACTACCAAACTGAAGGTCAACAGAGCCATTGTGCTGATCTCATTGTATGTCTGTGAAACTTGGACAGTCTACCAGCAACTTGTCAGAAAATTGAACCATTTAAATTTTAACTGTCTTAGGAAGATTATGAAGATCACTTGGCAAGAACAGAACTACAAAGCATCCAAACTTTACTGCAGAGAGAACAACTCCGATGGGCTGACTATGTTGTTCAAAAGACAAATGTAAATTTGCCTAAAAGAACTCACATAACTCAGGTCAGAAGAAATGACAAAAGGATACTCTTAAGATCTCTCTAAAGAATTGTGTAATCAATGGTGGGACATGGGAGATAGTAAGTAGTACAGGACCCTCTAATAGGGCATGCCTGAGTCAAAGAAGATGCTATGCTCTATGAGCAAAGCAGAGTTGTGATAGAGCAAAAGAAAAATGAGATGTACAGACTTAGAGACATCTTCCTCCTAAAATGGTCCTAAAAACTATTTTTGCCCAGCCTGTGGTAGCCTAGATTAAATCACCTGGTTTTCATGATTTCAATGATACTTTTGTTAAGAGAAACGTATGAACCACCTAGATTTGATATAGCTGCCTTATTATCCAAACAGATTTTATGAAACCCTGCATTAGCAAAATGCCCTTCAAACTGAACTCAGATGGTTAGCAGATAAGTCCCTCTTCACTAACTTCTTTCCCTAAGAGAGTAAATAGATCTTTTGTTCTCCTTATCAAATATCTAGGCATGGGCAGCTAGGTGGCACAGTGGATAAAGCACTGGCCCTGGATTCAGGAGGACCTGAGTTCAAATTTGGCTTCAGACACTTGAAACTTACTAGCAAGTCACTTAACCCTCATTGCCGTGCAAAAACAAAATGAAACAAAATATCTAGGCATCCTTGTCCTTAGTAAACCCTTCCTGTTTCTTTAAATTGCTTGCTGTGATGTTTGTTTTGGGTTGATTTATGTGGTGCTGATGGAGCTGATGCTGCCCTGTAACCAGTGAGCAAAGAAACCTTATAAACCCTTAGAAACAGGGAATCTTTGTGAGAACTTTTCCTTAGAAAATTAATCATGCTTGCCTGTTCATGTGACAAATAAACTGGTACTTTGTTTTTCCTGTAGGAGAAATTATAAAAATGTATAATTTCTCTGATTTGTTTTTTCTGTAGTAGACATTATGAAAATAATTTCTCTGATCTGATCTGTTCTTGACCTGTAGGAGACATTATGATCTCTGATCTGTTTTTTTTTTTCTTTTTTCTGTAGGAGACAGGCAAAATACAATAATTGACACTTCGGAAGAGGAAAAAATATCAATACTCTTTTATGAGCAGCAAAGTGGTGTGGTGGATATGTTGAGGGGACTTGCAACCTAGATTGGAGGGGCTAGCTCACTGAAAGAATTGGGGGCTCATCATGAATCTTGTAAAAAAAAAGATTTATTAGGAGAAAGGAATATATGGCCAGGAGATAGAATCACTATGGAGACTGTCTTGCTGAGAAAGAGAAGAGCTGGTCTTTTTGCATGTTTTCAAACAAAAGCTGTCAAAATAACTGGGAGGGGCAAAGAAACTGGGAAAGGAAATAACTAGGAAGGAGTGTCATCAGGATAATGGTCACTTAATCTTAAAGAATCATTTTCCTAAAGCCACTTGTTCCCTCTATGCCTGCCTTCCTGCAGGGCTCTCATTCATTCCTTCTTCCTTCTTCCTTTCCTCCCTAATTGCAAGTTGATAACTTCTGACTAGTGCCAGTGTTCTTTCTACTATAACATGTATTACTAATGATAGCAGTGTGATCCTGGAGGAAAAGTGAGATTTCATTGACTAATGACAAAACATTATATAAAGGGGCTAGAATTTGTATCATTCTCAAAGAGATCATCTTCCTCTCATCAATATCCTACTCTTTTCAGGGGAAAGTGGGAAGGTAATGATCTTAAGCATAACTGAGGTATTTCTTATTCTAAATCTGGTTAACAATCATTAATCCATTCTCCAGGGTACTAGTTTTCTTTCTTGACCTTTTACAGACTTGGGCCTAAGAGAAAGGGGACTTAATGGAGGGCATTATGTCTAGAAAAGTTTGATTAAATGATAATAAAATCTCTTTCCTTTGGGCAAGTCTGTAAATTTCTTAGATTAAAGAAATATTTATTTCTTACTGTTTTCAGTTGAGACAAAAAAGGGCAGGATTAAATATTACCTGTGCTTGAAATATAGATAAAGAGAAATTTAAAAAAAAAATAGACTTTGCCCAGGAATGAAGATTCAAGACAGGACATTGTAGGTCATTTTGTCAAGGGATTCTAGGTAGTCACACCTCAGACCTTTTTGTCTCTTGTGATTGCAATACTTCCAATTATGAATTGTACACCAAGACCATCATTTACTTTCTGTCCACTTATGCTACTTGATTTGAACCTAGCTTTTGTCTTACTATGTTCTCAAGTCTGTCTCTGCTCCTACGATTTTATTTGTTGCCATACTAAGCCTAGACTACAAACAAAATCTATCTCTTCAATATTTCACTAGCTATTCACCAAGAATCTGTTGCTCCCTTCACTCACTAAATCCCTTCTGTCTTTGTGCTTTGAGAAAGAAAGTCATAAAACTCAGCTGAGTTTACTAAATATCAATATATTATACACAACCTCAAGTAGACTCCTGTTGTCATCTACCTATTTTAGCCTTATAGACTCCCAATTTTATTTAAAACCTACACTCTTAGGTTTTGCTCCAAACATAATGATCTTCTTTACTTCCTTCACTTGAAATTTATAAAGCTTCTAGTAATCTGGCTTCTTCTCTCTCTGGACTTATTTTATTCCCTATCATATAATCTATATACCAAACTGTCCTTTTTGCGGTTCCTTTAATATATATTACCATTTCCTCCTACCATGCATTTGCCTGACCTGTTCCTTCTTCCTGGAAAGTATTTCCTCTTGTTCTCTTCCTCTTAAAATTCCTAACTTCTCCTTGGCAAAACCCATGTACCTCCTATGGAGAACTTTACTGCTTCCTTGGGCTATAGTTCTCTCTACTGCCTAAAATTATGTTGTATTTACTTAATTATTTGTATTTGTTTGTCTTGTTTTCTTAATATACTGTAATCCCCCTAAGGCCTGAGATCTCAGTGTTACTTAAGATTTTGTATATCCAGAAAGCCATAGAGCTTTGTATAGTTGCTTAATTTAATTGTCAAGCATTACAGCAACATAGGAGGAAAACATTTTTTATTGATACTTTGATATTGTCAGTTGTAAGGGCTTATGGAATATTATGTCAAAATTTGGTAGCCCAAAGAAGTTCATCAGTATTGTAAGTAGATTCCATAATGGCATGCTTGCCTGAGTTCTGGATAATAAATGATGGTCTCATGCTTTCCTAGTCACCAGTGGAGTGAAACAAGGCTGTGTGCTTGCTGCTGTGTTATTTAGCATGATGTTTTCAGGATTGTTGTCAAATACCTTCAATGAGGACAAACATGGTATCAAGGTCAATTACCTTACTCTTGGTAAATTATTCAACTTGAAAGGGCTACTTTCAAGACTAAAGTGGAGGTAGAGTTAATGCATGATTTTTTATTTGCAGATGATTGTGCACTCAATGCAGTCTCTGAAGCTGAGATGCAACAAAGTATGTATCAATTCTCTGCTGCTTGTGCTAATTTTGGCCTAATAATTAACACCAAGAAAACACAGGTGTTCCACCAGCCAGCAAAACATGATCCATATGTGGAACCACTGGTTACAGGAAATGGAGAAGTTTTGAATACTGTGGATAAGTTCACTTAACCTTGGCAATATACTTTCCAGGGATGCATAGATGATGAAGTTGACATGCATTGCCAGAGGTAGCTCAGTGATTGGGAGACTCCAAATCAAAGTGTGGGAGAGAAAAGGTAGACTGACTATTGAACTGAAGGTCCACTGAACTATTGTGCTGACACCTGGCAGGATAAGGTTCTGGACACTGAGGTGCTGCAACTAAACTGCCAAACATTCAAACTCTACTGCAGAGAGCACAGAAGGTCTGGCCATTTTGTTTGAATGCCAAATATATGCTTGCCTAAAACACTGTGTTATGGAGAACTCATGCAAGGCAAGCGCTTAAATGATGGTCAGAAGCCATACAAGGACACTCCCAAGGTTTTGCTGAAGAACTTTGGAAGTGAATGCATGACATGGAGACACTAACACAGGACTGCTGTGAGATTTAAAATTGGATATAAGAGCATTAAACTTCCCCTTTAACTTTTTCCCTTATATATCTCCCAGACCACTAAGAAAAAGAAGCCTCTGAGCTTTAATCAGTGAGAGATTAGCCTTTATTGTTTAGACAACAAACAGGTGATACCAATTAGGGAAATAGGAAAGTAGAAATACAAATGAATAGTCTTAGATCTAAGCTTAGTCTGTATTCTTTTATAAAACTCACCGAATCCCAAAACTGCCTGCCAGACCGAGAACCAGAGCTCATCACCGGAAGTGCTCCCATCAAGCCTGAGTGTGAGAGACAGAGGGCCAACTTCCGTTCTACCCCCAGTTTTAAGTTGGCGTCCCAGAAGTACGGTGTGCTTGGCCACACTCTCCCGGGCAGCAGCAGGCGCAGCAGCAGGCACAGCAGCGGTCTCCTCCCCAAAAGAGCGGTCCTTCAAAAGCCGCTTCAGTAGTATGCTGTTTTTTACCATGCTGCCCAGCATGGTGTGTCCTCATCAAAGAAGGTGCTGTACTCCTAGGAGCAAAACAGAATTGAAATAACTCAAAATACAAGTGAGATGTGAAAATTTAGAGAATCTACCCCAAATGTTCACATGGACTATTTGTGCCTGACCTGTACCAGAGCATTCTGAGGGCATATTGGTCTGATCAGCTACAGTCAGACACACTGTAACTTGAATCTAACATAATGGTGTCATTTTGGTCCTCTATTGAGAACAAGAGGACAACAACCAAGGTTAGAATGTGTTTGCGGAATTTTGTGGTACTTCTAATGATTCCTAAATTGTCTCCCACACAAACTGTCTTTAAAATATGATTTGTCACCTATTGATGCTGTATACTTGTTCCTTCTGTTGATTTGTTGTTGTTTTAGTAGATTAGTCCTGTCTTCATAACCCCCTTTTGGTTTTACTTGGCAAAGATCCTAGAGTGGTTTGCTATTTCCATCTCCAGCTCATTTTATAGATGAAGAAACTGAGGCAAACAGGGTTAAGTGATTTGCCCAGGGTCACACAGCTAGTAAGAATCTGAGGCCATATTTGAACTCCGGAAGATGAGTCTCTTCCTGACTACAGACCCAGCACACTATCCACTGTGCCACCTATCTGCTATTGTAGGTGCTTAATGTTTCTTGAGTCCAAAATGAATAGAGTGCCACACCTACATTCAGAAAGACATCTTCCTGATTTCATATCTGGCCTCAGATACTTACTATCTGTGTGACCCTGGCCTTAACCCTTAACTTTCCCCATTTATAAAATGAGCTGGAGAAGGAAATGGCAAACCATTCTAGGATCTTTGCCAAGAAGACCCCTAATGGGGTCAAGAAGAGTCAGGCATAACAGAAAGGTGACTGCACAATAACTGTTTTGTAATTAAGAATTTTGGTTTGTTACAACTCTTCCAAATTGTGTTTGTTAGCTATTTGTCCTGTTTTAAAAGCAGTTTTACAGTGCACATTTGATTATAGCTCCTGTGGATTCGAGAATTTAGTCAACCAGATACATACAGCATGTCTTATTATTTCAGTAGGAAGATAAATGGAAAACTTAGAAAACATTTTTATATCTTACTCCAATCTAGTTCCTTACAGGAGGGAAATGTTATTTTCAAAACTTTCATCCCAGGTAATTAAAGGATGATGAAGCTACATTTTCTTGGTGAAATATAAAAAGTAAAGACAGAAGGTATGCTGTAGTAAAAAAAAAAAGATATAAAGTTAGGACACTGGAGAAATTCTGTAAAGCATAGTTGCACATAGAATTATAACAACAGGCTAGTCTTGCTTCAGGGGATTTCTCCCCCCTGTATGAGATGATTATGGATTTGAGTCAGATTAAACTCTGAGGATGAGGTCTGGAAGATACCCAGCCCTGCCCCAGCATAGTTAGTTTAAACGTTTATTGCTTGTCAAATTCTCACTGTCTCCTTTAAGTTCTATTGCCAAGTAACAGTATTTTTACTTCTGCTCAGTCTCCCCACTTGTCAGCTACATCTTAGTTTTATCTGGAATCCATCATGTGTCAGAACCCCAGTCCCTGTTGAGTGGGTCGGGGAGTTTGCCCACCAATTCAATACTCGGGACTCAAGAAGAAAGAATGGGGCTCAGCACAGGATGCGGCAATTAAGTTGAGACCAGATGTTAAGTGACATGTCTCTTTTTCTCAGAGCAGAATCCCCTTGACCCTAGGGTCCCAACAATGGATTATTCTTTTATTTTTTATTCTATTTCTTTGATTTCCCAACATAGCTGAAAATAAATTTTAACCCTGTCATCCTTCTAAAATTAACAGGACTAGAAAACAATGCTGAAACACCTGAGTGACTCTTCCTGTTATTCAAGTTGAATATCTTTAGAGATAGGGGAGGGGAGTCAGTGGGAACTGTGAGATCTGAAACATCTGACTGTCACTCCCCAGTTCCCTCTTCCTTTAGTTTGACCTTGTTCCCCCTCCCCTTTTCCCCCTTGTTACTGGAACACGTGTGCATGTCTCCATACATTGATCACGAGCTAAACACGCACCCTGGGTGAGACAGGATTGGATGTTAGATTGTGAGTTCGCCCTAGTGTGCGTGGGGACTTCCCCCCTGACCAACATTCCTATAAAAGGTCAAGGCATGTATTAACTATTGCGACTTGATATTGAGTTTGCTCATTCCTGCAGGAATGTAATAAATCTGTCTCTGCTTGACTTGGTGGTCTCCTCGAGTTATTTGGGTAAACTGAGGCAGTTTGCCCCAAACACCCCAAAGGGCTCCAAACTTGGGGTTCATATAGGAAGCCCTGGGTTTGGTCATAGAGGAGACTGACCTTGAAAGAATGGGTTTCTACTCCAGAATATGGAGGGAAATCACTTAGCTGAGGTGTGACTTAGGTATAGGGTCTCCATGAAATAAGTTGAAAGGTACTCAAGTACATTGTAGTTCAGTTAGGTGAAAGTGTACTGTGCTGCATTGATCAACACTTAGGTTTCTTTGATATTACACTCAAAAGGGAGCATTGCAAGGAGGTAGGGAGGCAGGGAGGAATGAAGGGAAGAGAAAGTACCTGCATCTTTTTAGCACATAATCATTAAGTGGTGTACAAAAGGAGGTCAGGAGATTGGTAGAAAAGAGTATCAAGGGTGTTGTGGCCTGTCTTTTTAGCAGGAAAATAGTGGGAGAGTGGGATTGGGGGATTCATATAGGACTTTTCTGACCATCTGGGTCAGGTCACCATTGATGGACAAATCAACCAACTCTAAAGTTCTTGGGTGGAAGGGCCAAATTATAATCTTAACTAATGCTATTTTAAAATTTATTTATTCACAAGTGGCATACAGTTATGTGATCTCATGATAATAGTTACTCATACACACAAAAGAACTGCTTTAAAAAATTAGTGGACACAATGGGGCAGCTAGGTGGTGCAGTGGATAGAGCACTGGCCCTGGAATCAGGAGTACCTGAGTTCACATCTGGCCTCAGACACTTAACACTTACTAGCTGTGTGACCCCCGGCAAGTCACTTAACGCCAATTGCCTCACTAAAAATATTTAAAACATTATAAAATAACCAATTTCTCTTCTTACACTCTCCCAGAAGGTTGACATTTAAAGCATTAAAACACGGAAAATGTAATGGGATGGCTAAGTAGGCCTTTTGCTCTTACCTCAGGTCTGCCCTTCTCGAATGTGGACATGAGCTCTGTAATGTCTGTACTCCCAATTAAATATGCTACAGCTTCCCCTTTTCACAGGAGAACCAGACAATGGAACAGCACAACAACGAGCCAGTCAGAAAGACTTCTGATGCCCAAGGCTTCTTGACATACCAGTGATCCTTTGTGAAGTAAATTTTAGCTAAACTTAGAGGCAGCTACAACTACTGAAACCAGTCTTGACCAGCTCAGAGAGAAAAGCAAACATATTGCTTTCTGACTTATCTAAAGAGAAGAAATATTCCAGCTTTCTGATTTATTGTATTTATAGATCTTTTCTCCCTAGACCCCCCTTCCATATGACTTTCCAATTTATTGTGTTTCTCCCTTAATCCTTACTTAGTATGTATAAATACCTTACTCTTTTCCCACTCTCCTTTGAGCAGTTGTGAAATCACTTCTACTCCAGCTAGCAACCTTCTTCTACTCAGGCAATAAATTCCATTATAATCTTTGTAAACTGTGACTTAACTCTGGCTCATTCTAGATTCCCCTTTTGGACCTGGGGTTTCTTCCATTTTAGCAGTTCACAGGGGTTTTTATATTATTGTGAACTAGTTCAAAGTCAATATATTCTGGCAAGCCAGGCACATGACTTGGACTCATCTTTTTGTTAAAGATGACCTTCCCTAAAAAGGGTATGCCTGCAGAATCTGTTCTTACTGCCAGTTGGAGGAACCCTGAAACTGAACCTTTTGGGGTTCTTCCTTGCTTTAAGATTCCTATTAACTTACCTATGACCAGGAAAAGAAATTCAAGCAGATGTAGCCAAAGCTCAGCACCTGTGCCCATTTCCATGTGAGAGTAGCTATCGTAGGTGCTAGGGTGAGAGAAGGTCCAAGACTGAGCCTTAAGGCTGCTTAGCAAGTGAGAAAAGAACAAGAATGGAAAGCTTCTCTCTCCCTCTCTCCCTCTCTGTCTCTGATTCTGTCTGTCTCTGTCCTTCTCTGTCTTTCTGTTTCACTCTCTGTCTCTTTCTGTCTCTCTCTCTCTCTGTCTCTCTCTCTCTCTCTCTCTCTCTCTCTCTCTCTCTCTCTCTGCCTCTCTCCCCTCTCTCATTTTGAGAAGATAACTCTTTCTGGATCAGCAGACAATCATCTCTTTTCAAAAATTCCCTTTCCTCCAGAAGCTACCCCAAGGAATAAAAAATTATTGCATTTTCCCAAAGTGCCAAGTTCTTCAGTGATGAACCAGAGTATATTTAACCCACTGGAAGTGCCAAGGCTAGCTCAACATTACATGCATGGCATCCATGAGGGATGTGATAGCCAGAGCTGCTCGGGTCCCTGGCCAGTTTCATGATTACTCCTTTTTTAGGGTGTTAGAGTTGGGAAACAGTATGGTATTTTGTTGTGTTGAAATAGTAATAAGAAGATTTGAGTTCTAGTCTCAGATCTACCATTTAACTAGATTTTTCAACTTTTAAATCTGAAAGTACTCTAAAGATGAGCTAACCCCACCCTATCTTTTTGGAGGCAACATGTATTAGCAGGTAGAGTGCTGCCCATGGAATCAAATCTATATAACTTACCTAATAGGCTTATAATTATACTCCAAGGGCTATAAAACTATGAATACACTTTGATCCAGCAATACCATGACTGGACCTGTATCCTAAAGAAATTTAAAAAGGAAAAGGACTCATATACGAAATATTTATAGAAGCTCATTTTGTGGTGGTAAAAAATTAGGAACCAAAGAGATGTCCATCAACTGGGGAATGGCTAAACAAGTTAGATTATATCATTGAAATGGAATACTATCTTATTGTGAGAAATGACAAAGGGGTTGGTTTCTGAAAAACTTGAGCAGCTGATGCAAACTGAAGTGAGCAGAACTGGAAAAATGTTATACACAGTAATAGCAATATTGTAACAATAATTGATTGTGAAAGACTTAGCTACTCTCATCAATAGTGTTTTGTGACAATTCCCAAATGACATGATGAAAAATACCATTTACCTCTGGATAGAGAACTGATGGACTCAAAGTGCAGTTGAAGTATATATATATATATATATATATATATATATATATATATATATATATATTTTACTTTGTAATGGGCTAAAATTCTAGCTATACTGTGATGTTTAAAATCTAATTGTGTGATCGCCTTAAATTAAAAAGCTTCAGTACCAGTCTTTGGGGATTAAACATTTATTAAAGCATACAGATATTTACAAGGAGTTCAGAAAGTTAAGAAAAAGAAGTCCTACCTAGTCTAGAGTTCCAGCCTGGTTGGGTTCTTCCTCAAGTCCTCTTCCATGAACCTGCTTTAATCAGGAACACACTAGCAAGCTGTTTGTGGAAGCTTTTTATAGATCTGGAACAGAGGTGGTCCTTACACACTGATTCAAGATGATTGGTTGGCGTCATCCAAATCCATTGGCTTTGAAGGTGTTCTCAAGTTGAGTTCACAGTCTAGTTTCTGAGAACAATACCTTCTTAAGGGATAGCCAGGTGTGATTACAATCCAATTAACTTGAAGTAGGCTTAATCAGAAGTCAATCACTCTCACTTGATTCAATCAGTATAGATTAATCTCCAGGTGGGTCTTTGAGTATCTGCTAAATCCCATTATTTCATCACATTTCCCCCTTTGTTTCTTCTAGGAACAGTTGTTCCTAGATGAAACAATACTATCTAAAATTTAATGAGTGGTCACCAATAAATTATAAGCTTTAGCAAGAGTATTTAACTGTTTAATTATTTATTAAAGAGCATTAGGATCAGAGAGAAAGGTAAAAATCTAACTATTTCTAAGACACCCCATCATCCGACCCACCATGGCAAGGTCAGGAACCACAAAAGGAAAAAGCCCTCTGCCAGTGTCCACTTCCTACTTCATGTCCTCCTCCCAGAAATGGGAGGCTCCTCAAGATGATTGGCTGGTAGCTTTGATAGTACCCATGAGCAAACATCACTTACTGACGCCAAGGACCTTGACCACATGGCTTACCCTCAGACGCCTTCTCCTCATGGCAGAGCTTTCCTACAGTAGCTCTCCAGCAGGTGGCATCATTCCAATCATTACAACTTTCTTGTTTTTCTTGCATTTTTGGGCAATATGGATAATACGGAAATGTGTTTTGTATTTATATGGATATCATATGGATAATGGATATCATATTTCTCCCTTCTCAGTGGGTGGGGAAGAGGCTAGAGGGAGAAAATTTTAAACTGAAAATAATTTTTAATTAAAAAAACCCTGCCAGATCAAAAACAAAAAGAAAAAAGAAATATTTATATTAAGACTCAAGAATGAATGTCAGTTCTTTATGAATTTTATAAACTTTGCAACATTATACTATTTATATGTTTTACTATTTATATGCCAGATAGTACTTTTTATCCAATAAGAAAACAAGTCCAGAGATGTAAACAATTCCACCAGTCTTTTGCTACAATTAATGTGTCATTAGCATAGGTAATCTCTCCAATTCGGGTAGCAAAACTTTCTTCTATGTCCCAACCCTTGAAATTAGTGTTTATATTTTCCTATCCAGCTTCCACAGATGAACATCTTAATACATGTGATGCCTTCTTTTTGTGGATATAGGTAGATATGTAATGCAAAAAAGTAGATAGTTCATGTAACAATGAAATGATTAATGATTATGCCAACCATTTTGATTTTTAGAACTCCATTATTTTCCAGAGGAGCTATATGAAAACCTGGCCTAACATATTAAAAAATCCTTTGTGGTAACAGAGAGTGGATCTGACAGGATGTGCAAGCAGTAGAAATTCTGAGGACAATAAAGGCATACCAGTCTTGAAACACACCATGAGCCATTTGAGAATTTATGGTATTTCTAGGAACATCCTTATATGCAGACCACCCCCCGCCAAGCCATTTGGTGGTTTATGTTCCTTGCAGAGATATTCTTAACTGCTAAAGACACCGTGTCTCACCTCCCCGATATTCCTGAGTCATTTGGGGTTTCATGGACACCCCAAAAAATGTCCTTACCTACAAAGACCTGTTTCACATCCTCTTATAACATTGTTTGCTTTCAAGATTGGAACAGTCAAGCTGATTTATGCTGTGCAAATGGAAGGAAGAACATCCTGTTGCAAACCAGGAAGCAGGGAATTAATTAGATGCTGGAGCTGACTGACATAGCAATAATGTCATATATCACCTCAGAAGACTGCAGATTGCTCCTACCTATTACCTCGCTCAGCTGTTTAAATCTCCCCCTTCCCCAAATTAGACTGAGCTCCTCCCTTTGAAAAGCTCCTATACATGTACGATTTGTTTTGTTAAGCATCATCATCATCTTCAAAATTAATAATTGTGGTGGTGGTGGTGGTGGTGATGATGATGATGATGATCAGATGCTTGCCTAACAGAACTTTACCTCACTCTATTCCATGGAACAAATGGTCCTTCTCTCTCTTTCTCTCTCTCTCTCTCTCTCTCTCTCTGTTTTCATAAGGGATAGTTTTCTGGTGTCTCTTACTCTGTATCTCTGGAGAGCAATTTACTGAACTGTGCTTCACTCTGGTCCAATAAGCTTACACAGTTTCATGGGGGACAGTACTCTTTTTTTTTTCTTTCTTTTTTTTCTTCAGGGCATTGAGGGTTAAGTGACTTGCCCAGGGTCACACAGCTAGTAAGTGTCAAGTGTATGAGGCTGGATTTGAACTTCGGTCCTCCTGACTCCAGGACTGGTGCTCTATCCACTGTGCCACCTAGCTGCCCCTGAAAGTACTCTTTTTTTTTTTTTTGGTGAGGCAATTGGGGTTAAGGGACTTTCCCAGGGTCACACAGCTAGTAAGTGTTAAGTGTCTGAGGCTGGACTTGAACTCCGGTCCTCCTGACCCCAAGGCCAGTGCTCTATCCACTGTGCCACCTAGCTGCCCCGACAGTATTCTTTTCAACAATGTACCCCTTAAATATTTTAACTCCCACTGAGCCCCAATTCCAAAAGCCAAATCACTCACTGAATAAAAGTACAATAGATTTGAATTCAGGCCCTCCTGAATCCAGGGCTGGTGCTTTATCTACTCTGTCACCTAGCTGCTCCCAGACCCTCAACTTCCTAATGCAACTTTGAAAAATAAAACTGAGCTAGAGAAAGACTCCATGGAGCTCCAAATTTATTTTTACTTTCAGTGTCAGTGCCAAAAAAAAACTTATCTAAGACTATAGAAATTATAGACCAGTTGCCTGTCTATATCAATGTAGATATTTTTGATCCTAGGAGTTCTATGCCTATGAAATCATAGATCCAAATGTTGCCCATCCAATCAATGTTCCTCATTTTTACTGTAACAATTTCTAGTTTTACACATTCTTAGCAATATTCTTTATATCATGTCTTGTAAAAATTATTTGGTGTAATATGCAGTATATTTAGAACTTAATAAAATTGTGGTTTTCCAATATTGCCAAGCTATATAATATCAGAAGAACATTAGTATCACAGAAACACGTTTTTACAACAGTATGAAGTTTGGAATTTTGGAAATACTTCAGAGTTTATGCTGTGCAGCTTCCTAGACTCAATAATATAAAAAGCAACGATATCAAAAGAACCAATAAATTCTGTAAAAGTCAAAAGGTAACTGATCTTGAAAACAGGATATGGGCAGCTAACTTAAGGATAAGGATCAAAGGTCTCTCAGAAGAACATGACAAATGAAAAAAACAAACAAAAAACTGAATAAAACAGTTCCCAGAACTTTTGAATAAAGATAGCCAAGAACTGATTGATCTAACCCATCCTTGAAACTCCAAATAACAAAAATTTCAATCAGCCAGAGAAAACCTTTTAAATATTAAACAGTATCATTTCAAATAGCTGAAGATTTCTCTACATTTATGAGAAACCGGGCAATGGAATACCACAGGTTATGCCAAAAAGCAAAGAACCTCAAGCTGTAATCCAAAATGATTCAACCAAACAAAACAGGGTCTAATCAGTATTTTTTTAATTGACCCTCAACAAAAGAAAGACTAGAGGCATTTCTGGGGGAAATAAGTGAACAGAATATTTTAACTTATACACACCCTAGATAAAGAAACATAAGGAAGCTAAATAAATACAATTAACAAAGAAAGACTAAGGAATGAAAAATATCTTATTCTTTTCATAGGCTATTTTTAAAAGAAAATAACTGAGAAAAGTTAAAGAACAGGGGGATTATCAAAGGACTTGTTCATATTTATCATTTAACTTTTTCATTGCCCTTTTGAGTGTTAGCATTTTTAATTCTTTGAAAAGTTATATTCCATGTCTCTATGATATATAAATTCACATACATGAATAAAATTCATGGTCTGACTATGCATATACAGATGACTCTGCAATGACTTTAATATCAGTAACAAAAGTAAAGTGTCATGCTACAAAGTCCTGCCAGGATGCTTCATTGTTGTGTGGAATCACTTAGAATTTTTGTAGGCTATGTCAACATACTATAAACTCTGTCAGGTTCTGACATGCTAGGAAAGGTACCATGGATAGCCCTGGCAATGACTATGACTGATGTATAAGAACTAGTCTGACTAAGTATGCAGAAGTTTAGCACTGGATTGGCAATGAATTATTTGACTCAGACACATATGATAGAAAAGAAAAAAAATAACACAAAAATAAGATTTTTAAAAATTCATCAAATAGTAAACACAAATTATAATGCATACAGAAATCATGTGTTTTGAACATTAACTCAAAAGGTATCATTTTCCCCCTAATATATACACAGTCAGTTATTTGTATGGTAGGGAAAAATGGGTTTTAAATCAGAGGACCTTGAATTAAAACCACAACTTTGCCACTTATTTCTTGTGTCACCCCAGACAAGTCATTCATTTAGATGAATTTTTCTTATCTAAAAAAAGGAATGCTGTTTGGACTCCATGGGATTTGAACTCTCTTCTATTTCTATGTATTCAATCTAATTCTTGGGACAGGTAAATTTCTTTTAAAAGTCTCAACATGAGGCAGACAAGAAAATGGAAACTAAACCTGAAGTATCTGTTTTGTGTCATTATATAACAAAATACAAGTATTGCTAAACACTGTGTTGATAGCAGAAGGAAATGACAGGGATAGAAGCCTCCTGTTCCACCGCTGAGTCACTATGTGACCTCTGGCAATATTGTATCTCTTTTCAATTACTCCATGAAGAAAGTGGGAGAATGATTCTTCCTTCCTAAGGAAGAAGAAGATAGGCAGCTAGCCGTAGCATAGCAGAGTGGAAAGACTATTGCATTTGGAGGATGGAGATGTGAGATCAAATCCCAACTACTTAATACTCATGTGACAGTCAAGTTATAATCTCTTGGGGCCTTATAAAAAATCTCTTAAATGAGAGGGATTGAACTAAATATCCACTAAGTTTTCTCTTCCAAATCTTTTATTTCTGCTATCCTAGCCAGTCAGTTGAGAATCAAAAGCAAATGAACTTGGGAGTTACCATAGGACTGAGTTGAAAGTAGAAAGCAGCAAACCATTGTCATTGATGCTAAAGTATAAGTGCACACAATTGCTCTACCCGTAGAGATAACTAGCAGAAGGGTTGAGATTTATAGAACAAGCCCTGTGCACAGGAGTTGGTGAAGAAGAGCAAAAACTAGCTCAAGAACAGGATACCAGGATAACTCATGGTGTCAGGGAAGGCCTGCCACGCCATTTGGCTGGAAGCAAATGATTTCACTCATTATAGGCCTTGGTTCTTCAAAGGAAGGAATTCTCTTTTTAATGGGTTTGTTCAATCTGGCCACACACCCCTTTTAAGGGACACTGCTGTCATCTGTTGGGATGATATTGGCTAAATCAAAATGATTTAACTTGACTTCTCTTATAAACAAATTATAAATCAGAATTCAGATTATTCATTGACATCTGACATGTTCCCTAACAGTCAAAAGGAATCAGCTTAAAATTTGCCCATTCATATATAATCACTAAAATTTAAATTCTAACCCATAGTAATCTTTGGAGTTATGACACTTCACAGAAAGCACACAAATGCCTTACATACCCTAGATAAATAGCTGTTGTGTTGGTAATCAGTTTTTTGGTATTAAAGCTTTTCTGCATATTCACTTTATAAAACAAATCCCTGTTTGGATCAAAATCATTTTTGTTTGATAGACATGATCTATCTATCTATCTATCTATCTATCTATCTATCTATCTATCTATCTATCCTTTTTAGAATAAGATTGTAGAATATCGATCCTTAAATTTAGTTGATCTTTCAAAGCTCCTGCCCCAGAAAACAAAATATCTATATACTTCATTCTTTTGTGTGGCATCACATGAGAGATTGGATCACAAAATCCACAGTTGAAGGATGCAGTTCTTTTCTACAATAATTTTGTTGAAGGCAACATCCCTTTCTAGATAATGAGATGAAGATGGTGAGCCTTCCCTGACTATCTTAGCATTATGTTAATTGATCTGTCCCCTGAGAAGAAAAAGTCTACTTAATACCTGTGCTACCTTAACCTCTATGGGTGATAGTTCCAATCTGAGGGATGGACTAGATTATCTCCAAGGTAATTTCCAACTATTATCTCATCATCCATTACTTTTTTTTATTATTTCCATCAGTCACTTTTCATTTAAGAAATACTGCCTTGTAATGAAAATTATTTTATCCTATGTCTGTGTTCAACTCTTCAACTGGATTTTAAGGTCCTAGACTAAAAGAGGCATCTCTTATATTTTCTAATAGCTCACCACAGTTTCTCATCTATATTTCTATCTCTCTAAAAAGGATCTTAGAAGCCATCTAGTATACATATATACACTCATTTTGTATGTTTATGCATATTTGTACACATACATGCATGTGTAGGTATATCTATATGCATACATATGCATATACATGTATGTATATATGGGCATATGCATGCATATATACACATATTTACATATACATATACATACCTATACCTATATCCATACCTATACCCATAAATCTATATAGCTATATGCATTTATTTTCTTTCCCTGCACCATTCCCCAATTTAAAAGAAAAAAAATCTTATAACTAATATAGATGGTTAAGCAAAACAATCCCCACATTGTGCATGTACAAAACCGTATATCTCATTCTATACCCTTTGTCCATCATGACCTTTCTGTTGGGAAGTGGGTCCTCTGGAATCATGGTTGTTCATTGGCTCAGTCATAGATATTTAAGTTTTTCAAAAGTTACTTTTACAATGTTAGTATTGTAAGGAGCTAAAATTCTAGCTATACTTTCTAAAATCTATTGAGTGGTTGCCAATAAATTATAAGCTTTAGCAAGAGTATTTAAGTGTTTAAGTATTTATTAAAGAGCATTAGGATCAGAGAGAAAGGTAAAAATCTAACTATTTCTAAGAGACCTCATCATCTGACCCGCCATGGCAAGGTCAGGAACCAAAAGAGGAAGAACAGCTCTGCCAGCATCCACTTCCTACTTCGTGTCCTCCTCCCAGGAATGGGAAGCTCCTCAAGTTGATTGGCTGGTAGCTTTGATAGGCAGTACCCACGAGCAAACGTTTCCTGGCACCAAGGAACTGACCACATGGCTTGCCCTCAGATGCCTTCTCCTCATGGCAGAGCTTTTCTACAGTAGCTCTCCAGCAGGTGACATCATTACAATCATTACAGTATATAATTGTTCTCCTAGTTCTGCTCCCTTCATCTTTACTCCTCATCATTGCTCACAATATGTTGAATTCATCTCCAGGTTATCTCTTGGATATGCTGCCTTCTTTAGTCTGGTAGCACCATCACTTTGGTACAGGCTTTCATTGCCTCACCCCTGGACTACTGTAATAGAACAATGGTGAGTTTAATAGCTACAAGTTTCTCCCTACTCCATTCCATACTCCATTTTTAGCCTCCTAAGTAAATTTCCTAAGATGCAGGTCCAACCATGTTATACACCCTAGTTAATAAACTCCAATGGCTACCTATCACCTCTGGGATTAAATACAAAATCTTCTGGTTTTCAAAGTTCTTAATAATCTAACCTACACCTGCTTTTTCAGTCTTCTTATACCTTACTCCCCACCACAGACTCTTCAATCCAGGGATACTGGAATGCTCTTCTTCCTTATCTCTGTCTCCTGAATTCCATGGCTTGTTTAACAACAACAACAACAACAGCAAAACAGCTAAAATTCTATCTTCTAGAAGAAGTGTTTCTCAATCTCTTGTAATTTTAGTGCCTCCTCTTCTTGATTATTTCCTATTTATTCTGAATATAACTTGTTTGTAATACATAATTTGCTTGTACATAATTGGTTGCCTGTTGACTCCCCATTAATTATACATTTTCCATGTTTCCTTGAACTTCCATTTCTTTCATCATTTCTTAATGTGTAACACTATTTCACTACATTTACATAAAATCATTTGTTCAACCATATGCCATGATTATGTCAGATGCTCAGATAATTTTCATTTATCCAATACATATTAATTCAGGCTCTGCCATGTATAAGATACTGTTAGGTATTAGTTCATGGTGATATCTGTAATAGCAATGCAGCAACTAGGATGATGATCATGCAGTAAGATTGAATAGTGTGGTCTAGCAGAAAGAGTACTTTATTGGGACCAGATTACCTGTTTAGATCTCAGCTCTGACAATTACTACCTGACCTAAGTCATTTAACCACCATGGGTCTCATTTTCCTTATCTGTAAAATAAAAAAGGCAAAACTAGATGGCTTCTAAGATCCTTTTAGATCTAAAGCTAGAGTATGATACTATAAGTTAGATTTTTGTTTTTAATGGAGGGGCAGGGTTAAGAGAACACACATTTGTTAAGTGTCTACTATATGCCAGGCAATGTACTAAGCATTTCATAAATATCGTCTAATTTGACCCTCACAATAACCCCAATAGACAGGTGCTTTTAACATTTTATAGTTGTGGAAACTGAGGTAAATTGAGGTCAAGTGATTTTCCCAGGGTCACAAATCTTGTAAATATCTGAGATAGTATTTGCACTCAGGTATTTTACTAGAAGCCTAGCACTCAATCCACTATACCACCTAGCCTTTATTTACTAAGGATAACTTTTGTTTTAAAAAATGAAGGTAAGCGGCAGCTAGGTGGCGCAGTGGATAAAGCACCGGCTCTGGATTCAGGAGGACCTGAGTTCAAATCTGGTCTCAGACACATAATAATTACTAGCTGTGTGACCCTAGGCAAGTCACTTAATTCCAATTGCCTCACAAAAAAAAAAAGAGTCCAAGTGCTGTCAGAGCTTTCTAACTGTTGGTCCCCTAGAACCCTCTACCTTAGCTATACCTCTAGGAACATGTGAACAGAAGGGCTTCCAAATTTATTTAATAACACTCTCTCTCCTTTTTAATTTAATTTAATTAACTATTTTTATAAGATATTTGGACTTTCATTAAACAATTTATACATATAATTCCTAGTTCATTTTTATTCAGATAAGTTTACTGTATCGATTTAACCAGTACACATCATAAATGTACACTATTTATTGATAAAATGTTTCAGTTTTCTTATGTATAACTTAAGAAAAACACCTAAATCACATTAATGTGATATGGGCTTTATTTTCTGGTACAATAGTTCTCAAAATGTTTTAATTATGATACTGCCATCTATACATTTTTAAAAACCCAAATCTAGGTGCTTATTTTGTCTTTTAATAATAGCCATAATAGAAAAGAATCAAATAAGCTGTCGGAGTAGTAAAATTTATATCATTTTTCCCCAATAAATCAAGGAACTATGTTGATTCACCAATATCCAAAATAGAAGATATTCAGGTTTATCTGTTTTTTCAGAATACAATCAAAGAACTAATGCCAGTAGTTTTTCTTGTACTGATGAAGTATGGCAAATAGTGTTAGCCAGTCTGTCAATAAACATTTAAGTTTCTACTATGTTCCAGTCACAGTGCTAAAGCTGGGGATACAATGAAAAACAAAAGATATTTCCTACCCTCAGGGAGCTTAAAATCTAATGGAAGAGATAATTATGTAAACAATTATATACTAACAAGGTATATGCCGATTTAATAGAAAATAATTAAATAGAATTTAATAGAAAATAGAAAATAATTAAAAGAAGGAAGATGCTAGAATTAAGAGAGACTTGTAACATTCTTGTGTGGCCGAAACTATTATAAAATGTAATTGGAATATGTTTAACAAAATAAAAATACAATCAAATATAGATAAAACCAAGTCAATTTATGACCCCATTTCTATTTAAATTGGATGCAGCTGGAGAGAAGATGAGAGTTTTTTTTTAGTTGGGACTTAAAGGAAACCAGTAAGCAGAAATGAGGAAGTAGAACATATTTGACCATGGTAAATAGATTCCTTATCTCTTTTTTATTTAGAAGTTTTAAAAATTAGATAAGACTTCCTTCTGTAGATTGGTCAAATGACTAGCAGTTCTATTTCATTTTCAGGGCTGGCATTTTAAAAATTGGTAAATAGATTAAAATATTTTTGCAAATTTTATTCATAAATAAAATTTTCACTTTATATTTCTGGATCTGAGTATGATTTCTATAACTTTGTTTCCTTTAGAATATTTAGTTTATCAAAAAATCTACCACATATGAAAGTTGGAGTGGAATATATTACAATACAGTGAATTAACTTCATCTTTATTGCCGAGGCAATTCTTTTAGCTCCATCATGTTTTTGCTAGTATATAGAAGTGAATTTTGTTCTGATCCTATAGCATAAAGTTCTCAATATGATCTTCCTTTTAATATCCTATCATTAATAAAGTATTTAGTCACATAACAACTTGTAAAACAACACATATCCACTCATTCATATTTCTTAATACAAGTCATTATGAAACACTTATGTTTCCAAATTGCATGAGGGGCTACAATTTTAACTAGTGTCAGTGGACCTAACATTTTATACTGACATTGATTGAGCTATGTTATTATTGAAGAATCCAATACAAATATTATACATTATTTCATTTTATTAAAAATTTGTCAGTTATATTGAAACTTTCTCTTGATGTGGCATTGCCATTAGTAGGTTTGCAAAATAGTATCATCTCATTCATCAATTTCAGCAACATATCTTGCTTATGCAAATGAGCATCCCAAAATACATCTATTCACTTATCAACTTGTAAGGCAAAATGGAAAAGTTTTGTTGTTATTTCTCAATTAGTTTTTCACAAAGTTCTAAAGACATATAGGAAACTCTCCCTGCCACCACAATATTTCAACATGGAAGGGTTCAAAGGTGTATATGGTTCGCCAATCATCTTTTCAACCATGTTAGTATCTATAACATGGTACCAATTTCTGTTCTATTGAATAAGCATTTTACACTTAGTATTTCTGTAACACCATATAATATCCAATCCACCCCCAAAAAGTATTTATTAACCATCAACTATGTGCCAGTCACTGTGCTAAGCACTGAGGACACAAGTAATAAAAAGAAAGACAGTTCCAGTCATCAAGGAGTTAACAATCTGAAAGGGAGGACAATACACAAAAGGAGGCAGGAAAGTGCTGGGATAGGTTGGGAAGGGGCACGCCAGTGGGTAGGAACATCTTGTTTCATGGAGTTGAAACTAGGCAGAGCAGTAGATTCAAAGTCTAGATTCTGTCCTTTATAAAGGAAGGCATTAGGAATAATTTGATAATATACCTTCTAGCCATCCAGTCAGAGAAGAAAGGAGTCTGAGAGTTGGTGTTAATAAAATTTAATTAATTAATATCATTAATATGCAAGTAGGCCTTTTTACATTCTAGATTTTTTTAGGGAAAATTCCACTTTTGCTTATTGAAAACATTTATTTTCTTTACCAAATTTATTTCTTACCAATTCATTTTTTGTGAAGAACTTTGTTTTAGGTTTCATGGCATAGATAATTAAAGCATTAGTACAAATGAAATGGCAGGCTTTTGTAAGGAATTGGTTGTGATTTCCATTGAGAAATTCTAATAACAAATTGACATTTTCTAGATTTGAGCTTTTTTCTTTGTTTCTACTTTCCCTCTATTTTATTTGCTTGTACTAGTTTTATTATTCCAGTGAATTTGCTTTTCAATTCAGTTATGTATTTATTTGGCAGGAAGGGATATTATTTTATGTCAAAACATTGTTGAGATAAATTTAGATTTAATTGTTGAACATTTCCAAAGTCTGTCTACAATACAAAACAATATGTCATTCTAAAGTTATTTCAGTATTTTAAAAAATTCAGATTTTTCTTGGAAATCATTTTACTATATTTTATTTACTACGATGAAAACAAAACAAATTAAAATTATAATAGATACCATAGTATATTTAAGTTTTGTTCAAATTAAATATAGTTTTTATTTGCCTGTTTCCTACAAAAAATAATAAACTGATTAGAGAAATTAATTTTATAATATCTCCTACAATTTGTTTCCATACCTGTCTAACTATGAACAAAACAGATCAGAGGATCTGTTGTTTTACTATAGGAAAAACCAGACAAGAGACAATTAGGAAAAATATAGTACCAATTTATTTTGTCCCAAGAAATAACATGATCATGCTGGAGACTCCTTCCACAGGAGCTGAAGGACTCAGTCCTTCTGGGGGTATATAAGGTTTCTTTGCTCAATGATTACAGGGTAATATCAGTTTTGTTAGCATGATACAAATTAACCTAGAGCAAATACTATGATAGGCAATTTAAAGACACAGGAAAGGTTTACCAAGGACAAGGATGCCTAGATGTTTGCTAAGAAGAATAATATGATCTATTTACTTTTTTGGGGAAAGAAGATAGTAAATAGGGACTTATCTGCTAGCCATCTGGGTTTACTTTGTAGTCAAAAGGCATTTTACTCCTATTAATCTAGGATATCATAAAATCTATTTGGATAATAAGGAAGCTCCATAAAATCCAGGTGATTCATATATTCATATTAACACTTTCAGCAGAAAGTTTTGAACTTTATGTTTAAACATTTGACTTCCACATGCAACAAGCAGTATGGTAAATTTAAGTCAGGGCTCTGTGCTACCTGGTAGTGATGGTGGCAGATTATGCTTCTGTCTGAGGTACATGATATACTTCCACTCAGATTTGACCTCATCTATGCATATTGCATTAAATCAGTTTCCCTACATTCCCTACTAGTTGGTGTATTTGTCATGTTAATCTTGCTAATGTTGACTTAAAATTAGAACTTTGTTTTCATTGAAACAAGTGGATGTATTTATGTGGAAATTGTACTAATATTCAATAATTTTGGATATTGCTTCTCCCATTCCCTCTCCCCCAGCTCTCAGCATCTTGAGTCTTTTACAAAGTGAGAAATGTGTGCCTAATTAGAGAATCATGATGTGAGGCTGCAGTCTTTTAATGTTTTCTACTCCATTATCACCAACCCTGACTGATCAGAGATCAGCATTAAAAAGAAAATCAAAAAGAAAGGTGGAGAAATGGAAGAAAACATTGAGAAAGAACAGGAGATAACATGCATCTTTAAAGCCTCTACTTGTAGTCATGGGTCTTTAGTGTAGTCCCAAGCCTCTCTTTCACTTTATCATTTATGGATTGTTTGTGCTTCATCCTGGCAGATGAAGTTGATGACTCTGGAAGCTTAAATGGATTTTTCACCTACAGTAAGTATTCAAATAAGAAACAGATGGCAACTTCTTAGAAACTAAGCACTTCCCTCAAGGGAGAAAGTGAAGTGTTAAAACATTTTACCATTGCACTGGAGCAGATAATTAGGGTAATTACAACTCTTAAAAAAACACACACAATCAGGTCTAGACCCAACTGAAACTATAAAGATTGTGGAGGAAACAAATTAGAAGACCTAGAACAAGGTAATCAGCTACCAAATATAGTAGAAATATAGTAGTATGGATAATGATGTGCTGAGCGAGTAGACATCTTTTGGCTACCTCAAAGGGAGATTTAAACTTGAAGTTAATTAAAGGATAGTGATCTTTGGTTTCTTTGACAGTAAACCTTATGAGAAGTAAAAAGTAGTTATTTTGGAGCCCCACAGATTTTGTTTTTGAGTAAAATAAAGTTAATTTGCCTAAATACACTCATTTTAAAAGTGATTTCAGTCAAACTAATGCGTGTATATAAACAGTTCCAATTATAACACATTCGTCTTTTGATTGATTTGTATTCCCTCTAAAAGTAAAAATAAGTGGATTATCTCTAGTCCTTTTGGATCATACTCAACAGTTCAGACTCACTGGGCCTTAGCAATTTCAATCAAAGAGAAGTGAGGGAACAAGGAACCTACAGAATTGGCATTTTTGTTTAAATCAAATAATGCATTTTTAAAAGGCTTTTTTCTTTTTGTGCTTCAGAGATGAAGTTCTGCATGCACTTTCTATTTCTCTAACAAAATTCACATCTTAACACTTGATTGTTTTCTTTTTTCTACTTCAACATTTTATTTCCTCCATATTTGAAACTCAAGATGCTTAGATGCAAGTATAATATCTACTATACTTGAGAAGTGAAAGTGTTCTGCCCCAGTAATTGGATTGGTTTAACAACTCATGATTGGTGATCTTCAGTTTCACCCAATTATAAATATTACTGTGACAGTACAGAAATGCTATAAAGAGGATAGATTCCAATGCTTATATTTCATTGTCAGGAACCTCAATGCTACCAGCGAGGTGATAGGCACTAAATCAAGCAATGAGCTTAGGGTCAGAAAGATGTAAGATTGAATCTCACACATTAACTAGAGCTATATGACTTGAAACAAGTCTTTTAACCTCAGTCAACCTTAGTCTCATCTGTGAAATGGAGCTATTAATATCTCCAGAGTTGAGTATAAATTATTGTTATATAGATGACAATCCCTTCCTTCCTTCCTTCCCTCCTGTTCCATTCAATTCCTTTCCCTTCCTTCCCTTCCTTTTGCCTTTCTTTCCTTTCCTTCTCTCCTTTCCCTCTGTTCATATACAGAATCATACCCTTACCTGTAGGTGCTCTTCCCAAAGGAAGACAAGTTTTGAATATTGAAACATCACAAAATGTCTTAGAGTTTATAGGCTAGATTTCTTTTTAAGGACCACACTTTAAACCCAAATCACTCTGGCTCTCGTTTTTGGCTAACAGTAGGTGCCAGCCCAAGCCTCATTTGGTCTTTGTTTGGACTCTGGATGGCTCATAGTAAGTATAAATAGTAGTTGTTTCTGTTTGGGCCAGAAAACATGAGGGTCTTCCCCTCCCAGACTGATTTTTTTTTGACTAGTTAAAAGAGGCCATTCTTTACCTCATTTCTTACCTAGCCTTAATCACTAAATGGGCATTGTCTTAGACAAACTGAGACCTAGGAAAACCATGGCTTAAAAAGACCAAGGTCCCCTACTGCATCTCTAGTTGTCCTAATGTATATATCTTGCCTGGAGGAGACAGTGTGACTGGTTGCAACCCTACCACACTTAAATCCAATTCACTGCAAGTCATGAAATCATCTCCCTAGTGTCATGGTCTTCTTCAAGAATGAAGGACTAACAACAATGACAGATGACAATGGGCTGCATGATTTATAAAGAGAGGGGGCAATGTTTTGTTATATAAACATTTTTAGGGGATTTATTGGTTATGGGATTTTATAGATATAGAAATAATCATTAGTTGCTAAAACATTCTCATGATAGCAGACACAAATAAGGTATTTACACAAAACCTGAAGCAAGTATATTAGAAAACAAAGATATGGATTCTCCCTAAGAATTAGTAGTCTGCAACTAATAGATAAGAACAAAAAACATTCACCAATAGTTAAGTGGTTAAAGGAAATGAACAAAAAGTTCCCAAAAGAAGATTTGCAAACTATTAACTGTTTGAAAGAGTGTTCCAAATCAACAATAGAGAAATCTAAATCAAAACAACTTTGAAGTTTTACCTCACACCCAGTAAATTGTCAAATATGACAAGGTGCAAAGAGTCAGTGTTGGAAAAATGATGTATATTATGAATACAGAGAAGCATGAGAAGATTTACAAGATATCATGCAGATCAAAGTAAGTAGTCACACAAAAATGTTGTTGTTAAGTCATGTCCAAATCTTCATAACCCCATTTGGGGTTTTCTTAGCAAAGATATTAAAGTTATTTGCCATTTCCTTTTCCAGCTCATTTTACATATGAGGAAACTGAGGTCAATACGGTTAAGTGACTTGCCCAGGGTCACAGAGCTAGTAAGTCTCTGACTCCAGGCCTAGTGCTCTATCTACTGTGCCACATAGCTGCCCTTCAAATAGATATACAAAAATAATATAAATATATGTATACACATATTTACATAATACATATAAATACAATGATATAACAATGTAAACAGAAAGAACAACCATAAAACAATCAAAAGTGAATGTTACAAAACTACAAACCAAAGAAGACATCTGAGAAGACTGTAATACCACCCCTTTGTAGAAGTATGACATCCACGAGTATAATACGTAACATATATTCTCAGAATTTTTTCAATATACTAATTGGATTTGCTATTTTTGTCTTTACATTTTTTCCCATAAAAATACTGCTATGTCAGAGAATAAGAGATACTGGTAGAAATTTTGTTGTTATAGAAACAAAAAATACCAATTTTTTAAAAGAATTGATGATCTATAAAGCAGATGAACTCTATTTTATTAAGCACCAGCCTTACTTTTGTTTAGCCCTAGATCTGTTGGTTATTCATACATACACATACACACACATACATACACACATTTATATAATGTCTTTTGCATTAGGATGTGAACTTTTTGATGGCAGAAAACATTTTTCCTTTGTCTCCAGAGGGCAAGTTTTGCATAGTGATTGATCTATATAAAGCATTTAATAAATGTTTGTTCACTGACTGACCGCCTTTATCATAATATTTCTTGCCTTTCATTAATTCTAAATTTTTAGATAAGTGGACTATAGCTCCAGTTAGAAGTTGATAATTTTTAATGGGTATGAAAATTATGACATGCTTTTATGGTTGTGTGAGTGTATCTATGGGGCAAAGATATGAAAGCTCTTAGGATTGAAAGCAAGAGACATATTTTGAAAGCCACCAACACAGTGTATATCACTCCCATCTACATGAGCAATGATAGCTATATATGGTAGCAATGACCTGTATTATCTTTCTACTTTAATATCATTATAGAGTATGATTGCATAACACTACTTAACATTGTATGTATGAAATAATTTACAAAGTATTTTCATAAATCTCTGTTGATACTCACATCACCACTATGAGGTATATACTTCTATATTCCATTGGGTTCAACATCGATTTGTTATGGGTACCCTTCACTAATTCAGGTTAGAGGTTCTCATCATGTCCTTTTTAATGATTCAAAAACATAATTTATCTACACGAAATGTCCACTTTCTTTTCCAGAGATACATGTCCCTCCCTCCCTACTCCACCCTAGAGAAAACTAGAATTAAACAAAAATGTTTATGTGTATATGCATATATGTATGTGTATACACATACACACACTGCCTTCTTACTGAACAAACAATCCTGCATCTCTCTAAGCTTTACTTGTATTTTTTTTTAGATGAAGTTAAATGCTGCCTTCGTAGAGATGGATGGCCTATCTTGCTGGTATACCCTTTGTAGCTCTAGTTTTTCATTTAGCAGCTTTTGAATTTCTGCATCATTTTCATCAAACTGCTCTTGATGTTTGCAAAAGTTTTGATCCAGATGAGCAAATGCCATGTTGTACACCAGATATCTGAGAGCTGCCCACTCCTTTATGCTCCACTGTTGCCAGCCATATGTTGGCTAAACTTTCCCTCCAAGTTAGCAATGTACTATTCCTGCTCAGAAAAGGGTTCTGATTTGTTAGCATTCATTCTTTTGGAAGTCACTTTGCCTTGAGGCTGCTGCTTTTATTGAATTAAAATATTTAGCTTGAACAGGATATCTATGATTAGTCCACCACTATGTGCCACACATTGTCTTCATCACTTTCATATCCTGTCTTTCTCTTCTCCTTACAGTGACATAATTTACTAAATGCCAACATTAACGATGAGGGTACATCCATGACATTTTATTGTGTTCAAGTAAATAGAAGACAGTGTTGGTGATGAGGTCTTTTATAGATGATTTGCATATTCTTAATACTCAAAATGATTTAGTCATTTACAGTTGCTCTTAGAACAATATTGCTGTTTCTTTGTACAACCTTCTCCTGGTTTTACTCATTTCACTCTTCATTATTTAATGCAATTCTTTTCATCTTTTTTTTCTAAAATGACCTGCTCATCATTTTTAATGTTGATATGATTATTTCTTAACTACTTTCACAAACTTTGGGAAGGGGTTTCTTTTTCTGGTTTTTCATAATTTCTTATAGCACAGTACTATTCCATCAGTCATGTACCAAAACTTGTTTAGCCATTCCTCAATTGAGAGGCATCCCTTCAATTTCTAGTTCTTTGCTGCCACAAAGAGAGCTGCTATAAATTTTCCTTTTTCCACAGTCACCTTGGGAAACAAACCTCATAGTGGTATTTCTAGGTCAAAGGGTCTACACAATTTTATCTTTGATGATATATTATAGCTTACTTACACACACTATGACTCTTCCATTACTGTCTGGGTCATCTGCAATTATGATTTTTCTCATGCCATACTATTCCATGATAAATACTCTCTTAAGATCCCTTCCTACTCTAAATCAATCCTATCACATATGACAGACATAGGTATCACCAGGAACATCTTGCTGTTAAAATGGTGGGCTTCTGTGGCATAGAGCAGGGAACAATGAGTATCCTAAATACCATCTAGTCTGATTTTCTCTTCAACCTAGAGTTTGAGATAGACTCCACATAAAAGAACAAGGCAGACTGGCAACAATCCTTTATGAAGCACTTAATATATACCAAGGACTGTGCTAAGCATCAGACATACAAATGAAAGCAAAAGAAAGGCAGTTCCTGCCTTCAAGGAGCTCACATACTAATAAAGGAAGACAACAAGTAAAAATCAGCTGAGGTGTGTGGGGCAGGGAAGACTGTATAGTTAGTATAGTCAATAATAATAATAATAATAATAATAATAATAATAATAATAATAATATAGCCCAGCTGGGAGGGGAATGATGTATGGCCAGGCATATTCCACAAATAAAGGTCCTAAAAAGAACTAGCCAAAAGAGAAGGTGGGATAGTGTGGTGGATGAATGTTCAAGACTAAAAACGTCCCCAGCCCTGAGGAAAGTTTGAAGGTGAGAAGGCAGCCAAATTGTGGTAGTGAAGTCCAGAGAGTCAGAAACATAGCATGGAGGGTAAAGCCAAAAGATAGGAATGGGGAACTCTCATAGTCTTGATAAATGGCCAAACTTTGTACTGTCAGACTGTCATTTCACTAACACTTCTGGTAATATGCTGTATGATTTGCATACAGAGTTCTTTGGGTTAAACACACATCTTTTGAACTCCTATTCCTCTCTCTACTACTTGAATTTGGAATCTTGAGAAACTCTGGTTCCTGCTGGTCACCTGATCTTTGATGTTTACATTTACTTTGAAGTCTTTGTAAGCTTAATGGGTAAGCCAATCAGTGTTCAGGTTGGAATTAAGAGAGACAAATTTATGGAGTAAAACGAGGTTTTTTGGACATAGACACAAGAACAATTATCAATCATCAGTCCCTTTTCTAGTAGATGCAGCTACAAAAGAGCCTGAAACAAGAACCTAAATTAGTCATGGATCACTTTGGACTAATAATTTATTATAATTGGGGATACTAGAGTCACTGACAGTAAAATAATAAGGAATGGGCCATGGCAATTGGTATCCCCATCCCAGGTGCTGAGTGGTTTGAGATGCTCTGGAATAGAACGGATTTATGTCTCAAAGGAAGAGGGTTTAATGGAAAAATATTAGTAACACTCTCATATCATTTCCTCAGAAAGTTGTATGTAAGACAGAGAGCTAGGGGGTTATGAATTATATCTAAGAAAGGAGTTGAAATAGCCAAGGGGAGTTAATTCCTAATAAATACAAAGAAATAAAAAAATAAGCCTAAATACATACATACTCTTTTTAAGCTGAGGAATGGTGTTAGTCAGATAATATAACTGCTATCAAACACTGAGCCCATTTTTCCTCTCCAAGTGGAGTTTTACCTGATGATTGATAATTGTTCTTGCGTATATGTCCAAAAAACCTCGTTTTACTCCATAAATTTAAGCCCAGTGATTACTCAATAGAACACATCAACCCCACAGAATGTTCTGGTACAAATGCCTGTTTGATAACAAGTGTCCTAGAGGATAAACTTTTTACTTGTGAATGAGTCATCATTGGTAATTTGATAAAGCATACTTAAGCCATTTGATGCATCTTTTTGTCACTTTTCCCACTGAAGGATTACCTACAATTTTAATTCTTCTTAGATTATGCTATTCTTTTAAACATAATCAATTAAAGAATATTGGGTTCCTTGGTTTCATTGAATTGAACTATAGAAAATTCAGAAATGAAATCCAACTTGATATCTGTGTTTCTGATATTTGATGTCTCTTCAGTTTTTAGTTTTAAATTGTGAATTCACAATGCCTATTCAAACTGCATATCGAATGGGATTTGGCTCTTGCTCAGATTACCTAAAATGGAGACCATATGGTTAGCTCCTGTCATTTGCTTCTGGGAGATAGGAGGATCATCACAGGCATCAACATTTTGCCTTGGTTTACCAATGGAGTAGCCTCTTTCCATTGACTGCATAGCTGGAACTGGATGTGTCTTTAAAGCTACCTTAATGTAACAGTCTCTTTTTCTTTATGGAATCATCCAGGGTAAAGAACTCAGAGCTGGTGACAAGAAATCACAAATAGGGAAGAGTCTGAGGGCTACCTTTCCATCCCCTCAGACCAGGTGGCCCGATTGTTCATTTTAGTTCTTGGTGCAGGAAGTTGAATCCTGTACCTGGAAACTTAAGCCATGGGAACCTAGGAACACAGGATTCCAAGCTGGATGTTGTAGACAGCCCAGCAGAGAAGCCCTAAGAATTCAGGGTCCTACAATATTAGGCCAAGAGTGATTTTGGATTTGAATTTAGAGTACTTCTTTGTAGGAACTGAATTAAGTCAATGTCCCTAATGCCCAACCCCCAACCCCAAGAGACCTGAGATGGTGTAAAGGGAAGGATAAAAGAAGGGAGGGGAAAGATAATATGCATTTTATGTTCTGCCTACTCTGTCAGGGTGGCCACCAGGTGTTTGAAGTGGATAGAGTTCTGGGCCTGGAAGCAGGAAGACTCATCTTCCTGAGTTCAAATCTGGCCTTAGAAACTTGCTAGCTGTGTGACCCTAGGCAAGTCATTTAAACCTATTTGACTCAGTTGCTCATATGTAAAATGAACTGGAGAGTAAAATGGCAAATCACTCCAGTATTTTTGCTAAGAAAACCCCAAATTGGGTCCCAAAGAATTGTACATGACAGAAAAATGCCTGAACAACAAATGTGTCATGATCTATACTAATTGCTTTTTACAAATTTTATTTCCTCACAACAACCATGGGAAGTAAGTGATATTATTATTCCTATTTTACAGTTGAGGAAACTGAGTCAAACAGAGATTAAATTACTTTCCCAGGGTCACACATCTGAGTAAATTTGTGAGACTGGATTTGACCTCTAGTCTTTTTCCCTCCAGTTCTGCTTTCTATTCAATCTGCATTTATCTACCTCAAGGAATATAATCTCATCACTCTCCTCTCCTTTTCTTAGAGAAGTGCTTGTTTACTCTTGTTATAATTTGCAAGTGAACAAATACACATACACACAATTAAATAAAACAGAAATAGTCTTTGAGACTAGTATCCTCTATCATTTTTTAAGTCTCATACCTCTCTTCTTATCTACTTAGAAAACAGCTCTCATGGTCTTGAAGAAGGAAACTGCAGATGTAGCAGTCAGCCACAGTCATACTTCTGTCATGGAATGCTCCACCTCATTCTCTTCTTCTTACTCTCAAGACATAAAAATTCCCCATGTACCCTGTACCTCCAAAATTTCCACCTTCTTTCCTACTGCTGATTTCACCTTAGTTTTCTCTATTCCCAAACTGGGAAAAACTATAAATCCCATTTGTGGGTAGCCAACATTTTTTCCCAGGGGCTGTTACATATATTCTGATAAATTAGTCTGGATGTCTCTTAAATTGATACTTTGGCTAATGAGTCAATCAAGGTAGTGAACTCCATCTGATGTCTTTGACAGGTCACCATGCCATGGATAGACACAATTAGATATAATTCCATTGTACAGAGTCAGTGAGTTGCCTATACAACCTATATTATAATATGGGCAATATGGATTCTTCTTCTACTTTTTTTTTTCCATTCTAAATGGTGGGTCAATCTCTTGAGTGTTCATGTATCTCTGAGGAGGCAAGCATCAGATTGTCATTTGCATAAAGAGATCATGTAGCAGTATTAGCCTTTGGCAAATAAATTGTCTATTTGGACTTTGCTGGAAGGTTTGACTAAGTAATGACCACCATTTGCCCAGTAACCCATGAAGCCTAAGCAGGGATAATATTGTTTCCACTTCAAACATGAACAAAATGACATAGACAAGTTAAATGATTTGACCAAAGTCACATGGCTAGGTAATTGGCTGAGTCATAAGAACTAAAGTATAATTTTTAAATTTTATTTTTTTATATTATACTAGTATAAAAACTACAAGTCTACTTATCTTCAAGTTCTATTCAAAATTGCATGAGAAATAATAGAAATTGGGGGGCAGCTAGGTGGCGCAGTGGATAGAGCACCAGCCCTGGATTCAGGAGTACCTGAGTTCAAATCTGGCCTCAGACATTTAACACTTACTAGCTGTATGACCCCGGGCAAGTCACTTAACCCCAATTGCCTCACTAAAAAAAAAAAAAAAAAGAAATTGAAGTTATTCTAAAGTGGACATGAGCCAACAATGAAAATTCATGCTCTGGCTCCACATGTGATTCTACTCTTCTCTCAAACTCCTTTGTCATTCTACTTTGTTTATTCAGTTTCTAAAGTGAATCACAGTTTCATTAAGATAAACAAGTATTATTGTTTGTTTTAGGTCCCATATTATAAAAAGAAACATAAGGTACCTTATTTTTTTCACTTCTTGTATTCAAGCTTTCAGAAGAACTTCATGTGCTTAGAAAATCAAAAGTATAGTATCCATATATATCAGACAGTAGATATTGATATAGATATATAAATATGGATATAGCTGATGAATAGCAAAAACATCTACCCAATGAGCTAATGGATGTTAGAATAGTAATTTTGTCTACTATATCAACTTATTATATAATAAGTAATAGAATTTGTTATTTGGCACATGCAAATTAGTGTAACAAAATAATTTATATTTACATTTATTTTAAGGGAAATAGTACAAATATTTCTATTCCCATTTTACATATGAGAAAAGACTCAAAAATAATGCTGCAACTCTTGGGTAGATGGCAGAGTAAGATATATCTTAAGAGTAGTACTCACCCATGCCATCTCACACTCCCCACAAGTTCCTATATCTCTAGTTATTCAAATGTTTTGGCCACTCATTTCCAACAATTATGTAGCCAACATCATTCAACTGTAAGAAGTGATTGTGATATAGGGGACCCCATCTTTGGCTAAAATTAGAAAGCCTCGGTGTGCCCTGTACGGCTCCCTCTGCCCTGGGCATGCAAGCCTCAGGTGCGCCCCACATGGCCCTCTCCACCAAGCAGGGATATGCAAGGAAACCCCATGCCCCGGCCAGCCTTGGGCACCACCCCTAGGGGTGCCAGCGAATTTGCTTGGCTTATGTGGGTGGTCAGCCTGGGTTTCCTGTGAGAGATGGGTTTTTTGTTTTGGGGGGTAGAGAAGAGGGGGGAGTGAGCAACCAAAGAGATGAGGAGGAGATGAGAGGAGGAGACCAGAAAAAGGGAGAGAGAGAGAGAAGAGTTCATGGCTGCAAGTGAGAAAGTTAAATGCGGATGTGCAGGGGGATAGAGTGTCTGGTGGGCAAGTTTACAGGTCATATTTCCTGCTTTTCTTTGTCCTTATTTCTAAATTTGGTTCTCATTAATAAACCCTGTTTTTTTTGTTTATTTGTAAGGAGTTTTTTTTTTTTTAAATCTTGTTTCTTATCAGTCTGGGAGGAACAGTTAGAGAGGGGGCAGCTCTTTTGTTAAAGGCTAAAATTCTAGCTAGTCTGTCTAAAATATCTAATGAGTGGTTGCCAATAAATTATAAGCTTAAGCAAGAATTAGACTTTTAAGCATTTATTAAGGAGAATGAGAATTTGGTAAAGAGGGAAGAAAAGACATACATTCATCTATCTATTAAAGGGAGAGCACATTTCTAGCTCCCTTCTCTGCTGGAGTCCTCAGGAAAGAGCCAGTAAGAGCGCCAAGCCCCCTCCTTCTTCTTCCCACTAGCAAACGTCACTTCCTGATGCCAAAGAAAAGATGCATGTTCTTGCCCTCAGAGACTTTCACCTCATGGCGCAGCTTTTCTACAGTAAGTCTCCAGCAGGTGGCGTCATTCTAATTGTTATAGTCCCCACTTTGTTTCTTCAAGAAACAGGGTGTTTCCTTGATGAAACAGTCAAAAATAACAGGATATAATAACTTATGCTAACTAACAATATGCTAATAACAATATGGAAAAGGGAGAGAGGAAAGTTTTGTCCAGAGGGGCAGGTTTATTTTTTTTTGTCCTCATGAACTCGCACTTTGACATTGGTCTTGCAAAGGGAGGGCCTCTGCAGAGAGTACATGTTACAGATGGTATATATTATAACAGAAAGAGAAAAAGAAAAAAAACCAACAACAAAACAAAACTGTTCATTTAAAGTCTCTGAAAGTCTTTTCTCAGATGTCCTCTAGGTGTAATCGTGGAATGGAAGTCTTTTCAGGGGTTGATGTGTAGATGCTGGTAATCAGTCATCTGTTAAATGCTAAAATTCTAGCTAGTCTGTCTAAAATATCTAATGAGTGGTTGCCAATAAATTATAAGCTTTAGCAAGAATTAGACTTTTAACCATTTATTAAGGAGAATGAGAATTTGGTAAAGCGAGAAGAAAAGGCCTACATTCATCTATCTATTAAAGGGAGAGCACATTTCTAGCTCCCTTCTCCGCTGGAGTCCTCAGGAAAGAGCCAGTCAGAGTGCCAGGCCCCCTCCTTCTTCCTCCCACTAGCAAACTTCACTTCCTGATGCCAAAGAAAAGACGCATGTTCTTGCCCTCAGAGACCTTCACCTCATGGTGCAGCTTTTCTACAGTAAATCTCCAGCAGGTGGCGTCATTCTAATCATTACACTTCCCATATTAAATTTGGCCCTTATAGATTGGTGGCCCATACGGGGCTTCATGAACTTGGGGGATCATTTAAAACCCCCTTACACAATACAAGAAAGGTCAGAAGTTCCAGGCCTTTGGTCGGTTTTCCTGCCAATGTTGCTATCGGTTATGTTCCCCTAACCCCTGAGGTTACTGCCCCACCCCCCAAGCTGTGGTCTGCTCAAACCCATGTTTGTCTTAGAAAATTAGGCAAAGAAACCCCTATTCCTTGTGCCCACCTTGTTCTCCTATGAAATGGTGGCCATCCTTTACAAATGCCAAGATTCAAGAGAGATGTGCTGCCATTCCCTATCCACTGCCTCCCATCTCTTCAAGGCAGACAGAGATGAGGATGAAATAAGAGGTAAGAAACTCATCCTTCGGTCCCTGAGCCAATATTTCCCTGTATCTAACAAAAGAATAGTTAGGAAAGGGGGATTTAAGATGAAGGATGATGAAGAATTAAAATTGCATGATGAAGTTAGACGCCTGGGGATGCTTTGACCCTGGTTGCTGAGGAAATTAGACAATTCACATTTATATACAGGGATGCTAGCACCACTGCTTACCCACAAACCTGGAAGAATTTATGAAAATAATTAGATCATTGCCCAGGGGAGACTCCACTTTACCACTGTTCACTGTTAAGTTGATTTTTGGACCTGGAAGGCAAGACATCCCTCACTTTCATCACAGCTAAGGCACAGAGTGGACTGTTTTAGAGGAGGATTGAGTCCCAGTCATAGGTACTGTGCTATGGGTCCATCATAGTACCAAATTACCTTCTTGGATGAGGCCTGTAAGGGCAAAGAAGAGGCCCAATAAGATGAGGATGCCAAAACTGTTTTCTTGAGAGAAGTCCCAGAGAACCTCCATGCCATCCTCTTTCCCATGATGGGGGGGGGGGGAGCACTGAGACCATGAAGGCAGTGGATAGGGAATGCTCTGTTGCATGACCTGGACCTTGTTGAAAGTCACCAAGGTGAACCCAAGTGTCAGGTATTTTCTACTCAAGGGAATAAGGATAACCAATAAGGAGGAAATAAGTAGAATAATAAGGGGAAGGATGAGCAGTGGCCAAAGTGCCAAGCTGATCCAGACAATAGGCAAAGAAAGCACTTTGAGACAGAGGACAAAGATATCAGCATCAGATAATGCAAGGAACCCTATATTGGAGAGCAAGGGAATCTAGGTATCCTGAACTGGGCAGTCTCAAGCTGTAATTTTCAAGAAATTTGGGCCCTTATTGATGTAGTCCTAGAGAAAGGGCAGGATAGTTCTAATACTCATGTCACAGAGATTCAATACCTTCCTATTTAGAAAAGATTGCAAAGACCCACATAGGAACCTGGAAATCATAATGTCACTGCACCCCCTTGAGAAAAATGCTTCTTGATGACACTCAAAGTATTGTGGGGCCTTAGAAGCTAGAAGCACTCTAGTGGGTTGATAGATATTAGATCTCAAATTACCCTAGTCCCAAGCAACCTCAATGTATGCTGTGTTACCCCAAATCCTATACGAGGAATAAATGTTACCACTATCCAAGGCACTCAGAACACTGTGAATCATATTGTGGGAATAATCAGGTTACCAGTGTCTCAGTAACGATGGTACCTTAGCAATCCATCCCTTTCCCCATAATTGGCATGGATGTTGAAGGAATTAGCACTGACTGTAAGTAAGGCCAAATGGGAGCCAGTGTCATTTTCACTCCCCATGCAGATTGCCAAAACCATTATCTTAGCCAAAGGACAGAATGGGATGCTCGTATACCATCATAAAGGATTTGCTTGCTAACGGTGTAATTGTTCCCACAGTCTACCTAGTCCAGAAAGGAGGCAAGGATGAATGGAGACTAAATTCATGATTGGAGGCACTTACCCAAACTTGCTCTGAACCTATCTCATGGCTATAGTCAAACACTTGACTAGTCATTGTTGGGCAAAAGTCCCTCATAAAATACAAGTCTCCTCATTATATATAAAATTCCTGGTAAATATATGGACACATATGTGTAGAGATATCCTTGACTTAATCTGAGGTAAGCCACTCTCCTTCGAGATACCCACTGATTTTATTTTTTATGAGAAAATGAGGGTTAAGTGACTTGCCTAGTGTCACACAGCTAGTTATCCAGTGCACTACCTAGCTGCCCGACACCCACTGATATTAAGAATGCACAATACCTAGTAGACATGTTTGGGATTTGAAGACAAAAAATTCTCCACCTCACTGTATTACTTGTCCCCATCTGTGTGGTCACATAAAAGTCCTCTACTTTTCAGTGGGCTCCAGAGATTTGAGTGGACTCAAGCTAATAGTCATTAAGAATTGTCCTTAGTACTTCCTTGTCATAACTTCCAGGTAGAGGCCTCAATCACATCCACCCATGTATCTTGGAGCCTATGGACCAAGGTATCTACCATGGTAAAAGACTGCAAATGTGGTTCTGGAGCAAGAAGCTCCCATTTACTGCTACCAAATATTCAAACCTCGAGAGATAGTTACTAGCCATCTGATGGACTCTGATAACCAGAGTCCAAGACCTGCAGCTGCAGGATCTTTCACTCAAAGGATTGAAATACTCATTCTACCCTGTGTTAAGGAAAATACCCCCACAAAGCTGTGCCAGCTTTTGATGCCACCTTGAAATAGAAGTGGTATTTGCAGGACAGGGCTAGGCTCAGCTCCCAAGGAGTTATTAATTTACATGAGCAAGTAGCACAATCTGTATTAGACCCTCTTGATCCAGGGGATATGCTCCCTCCCCCACTATCAGACCCACTGGCTAACTGCAGCTTGCAGGTGGATGAATTGGCAAATGCTGATAGGGATGAGGCTTATTTCATAGATGGAAGTGCCTTCAGGTCTGGAGATTATCTCTGATGGGTAACTCCAGCCTTCCACTCTGCAATTGCTACACCATTGAGGGCTAAATGGAGAAGATGTAATGCTCAATAAGCTGAACTGAAGGCCATTCATCTAACCATGAAGGACTCTCTGAAACAAGGGAGGAACTCCCCTCTGGATCTATACTGAATCCTGGGCAGTAGATAGTAGTGGATATATAGTCTGGTCTAGCAAGTAAACCCAGGATGACTGTAAGATCTAGGGCCAAACAGCATGGAGTTCTGAGCTTTGGAAGGACATTGTGGAGTATGCACAAATATACTCCATCTAGATTGGTCATATCTTGGCTCTCCCAAGAAAGGCTACGGAGGAAGCCGATTTCAACCAGGTGGTCGACAACTTCATAGAATTAGCACCCTAAGCCATCCTCACTACTTTATAAGACATCCTTCTTATGGAAAAAAAAAAGACTGGTAAAATGGGCACACAAGGACTCTGAACTTTTAGAGAATGCTGTACATATACTGGCTTATATCAAAGGATATAAGATATGTGCCACATTATGCCCCTAAAATCATAGACTTGGGGCAGCAAGGTGATACAGTGGATAGAGCACTGGCCCTGGATTCAGAAAGACGAGTTCAAATCTGACCTCAGACACTTGACACTAGCTGTGTGACCCTGGGTAAGTCACTTAACCCCAATTGCCTCACACACACACAAAATGCATAGACTTAAGGGCAGAATTGTTTAGGGGCAGGCACCTCACCAAATCTGACAAGTGGACTTTATAGGACTATGGTGCTCTCAGGCTTGAACTCTTAAATATATTCTCAAAGGTGAATATTAATACTGTAATTTTGCTGTGTCACCCATGTAAGGGCCTAGCAGTCCTTAATATCATCACCAGATTAAAAAGAAATCCTTGCACTTTGTGGCCTTTCCATAGCTATCTACTGACCAGGACACAGATTTTACACCTTGGGTGGGCCATGCAGCAGTGGACAGAGGATAATAGCATCTCATGGTCTTTCATCCATCATATAGACCCCAGGATGCAGGATTGATTGAAAAGTATAATGGACTCTTGAAACAAAATGCCTTACTCAAAATACTAGGGGCTCCTATTGACTTTTAAACCCCCACCATAACATAATTGAAGGGACCTTGAGGAAATTTGGGCACTGGTACAAGCCAGATACACAGATGTATATGTGTATGTGTATGTGTATGTGTATATATATATGTGTGTGTGTGTGTGTATGTATGTACGTATGTATATATACATGTATGTATGTGTGTCTTTAAAAATGAAGCCCAAATTGGTCAAAAGACTCACTCAAGGTCATCTAGATAATAAATGGCAGACTGAGAATGTGAATCTAGGTCTTCTGTGTGGGAATTTAAAAAATATTCTAAAAAATTAATAATTGATTCTATTACATAGTTGACTCTATTCTATATTACTGACCCATTTTGTCAAGTCACATTTCTCATTCATGAGTTAAGCTCAGCAATACAGTTTTCCCTTTGAGTTAGTTTAAAAGTATGAAAGGAAAAGGCATTATCCCTCATATTATTAGCTCCTGGGACAACTGATTCTTGTCTGTAAGTCCTGAAGAGTTTAACCCTGTGCCGTCTCACAAAAGAGATGTCTTTATCCTTACCTTTCCTTGAGCAGTTAGAAGAAATCAAATCTCCTCCAAGGGAACAGTGAGGCAGGTGGTAATGATCCCCTAACAAACAAAGAATACAATAGCCAGATGAGTCCTATAAAAAATGAACATTCTTTTTTTTTTGGGGGGGGGGTGAGGCAATTGGGGTTAAGTGACTTGCCCAGGGTCATACAGCTAGTAAGTGTTAAGTGTCTAAGGCTAGATTTGAATTCAGGTCCTCCTGACTCCAGGGCCAGTGCTCTATTCACTGTGCCACCTAGCTGCCACAAAAATGAACATTTTTAATTGTCAGAAGAGGGTGTGATTAGCCACATATGAATGGCAATCCACTTTTCTTAGTATAGACAATTGTAATGTTTCCCAACTACCTAGACTGCCTCCTTTTCTGCATGTCAATAAAAGGGTACCCCCTCTTCTCAATGGGGTCACTGACCTTACTGAGGGGATCTATTTGACCCTCTTTGTTAACAGTTATATGTGTCACTGTTAATAAACTGAATTTTCTCGGTCTATGTACCTCAGTTTACCTTTACTGAATTTACTCACTCCATGTGTCTTAGTATAGTCTTTTCTCTATTATGTACTCCTACTGATCCTTATATTTTTATTTCATCGATGTAGAAAACTCTTCACACCAGATTGTCAAATTTGTCTGGAATTTAGTGTTCAAAAATTAACCGGGGTGGGGGGCAGCTAGATGGCGCAATGGTTAAAGCGCTGGCCCTGGATTCAGGAGGACCTGAGTTCAAATCCAGCCTCAGACACTTGACTCTTACTAGCTGTGTGACCCTGGGCAAGTCACTTAACCCCCATTGCCCCACAAAAAAAAATAATAATAACTTGGGGTCATTAAAAGGTTAAATGACTTATCCCTGGTGACATAGCTAGAGACAGGGCTTAAAATAAATTTTATATGCTACATATGCATATACAGATATATTTCAGCATTAGAAAATTGAAACACATTTTTTAAAGCAATAGATCTAGCAAATTTCTTTTGAACTGTTTTCTTTCGTGATTAAATTGGCACACTGTAAGTGAAGTGGTAAATAGTGAACTTCATTTAGAAGAATAAAACAACAATTTAATTAAGGAAATGCACAGCACGATATGGAGAGAAATATAGTTTATAACTAAAAATTAGTCTGGAAATAGAGGTCATGTAAATGAAATAAATATTAAAAGAATGTTAACAGTCATTGACCTCAGAAATTTGTTTCAGCAATAGACTTGGAGATTTCAATTTTGCCTCACTAAGCATTGTGAATGTGCAGATTGATACCTTTGTGTATCTTTTTTTTATAGGGAACACCAAAATTACTTCAGGCCAACAATTTTCTCTGAGGAAAAAGCAACTATAAAATCATTGCATTTAGGGATGTTGCTATTCCATTGTTGCTAGGTCTACCTATCAGGTTTCATACCTATGAGCATTGATTTAGTATGGTTAATTGAGCCTTATTAACTTTTCATCTTTGTTCATTTTTTGAATTTTAAAGGAAATATAACTGTAGAGAGAATTGTTAGGGAAATTCACTTTAGATGTTGAAAGAAAAATTTTTGTATGGCTCAGAAGACAATTGTGAAAGAATATTGTTCTATTTAGAAAGAAGAATTTCTCTCAGATTTAGGTCCTATCCCTCACAAAATTATTTATTTCAATTAACATTTTGAATATGAAGGACACAGGCCATTCATGCATGGTTCTTTCTTAATAAAGAGCTAGCTGGCAAACTAGCTAATATGAGGACACACTAAAATCCCTGTATCAAAAAGGTCACCTAATCCTACATCTCTCCCATCCTTACTATTCATACTTTGTCCCCATTAGTCTTGGCTCTCCTTACCTCCACTTGGATTCTTTGACATAGTCTCCTAACCAGAGCATGTTGATATATTTTTCATACATGTTATCATGTAATAATAACTTATCTTTTTTGAAATGTTATTTTCTAATATATTGAGAAATGTATTTTGATAGTCAATAGGAATTTTGTACTGATATTCAATCTTTTATCAAAAAAAGAATGTTCAAGCAGTATCAATAACTGTCTTAAAATACTCGAAGTGTTATCGTGGGGAAAACAATTTGTTCTGTTTGCTCTGGGAGGGTATAAGTAGGACCAATGGATAATATTTACAAGCTATACAAATGTAGAACAGATGTTGAGGGAAACAATATGATTTTTTGTACTAGAAGTCCTCAAGAAGTTTTGATATACCCTTAAATGAAAGATTGTTTCATCAATTAAAAAAAACAACACCTTTTCTGCCTTCAGTACTCTAATCACTGTGCTGCTAGCCCTGGTGTGTGTGTGTGTGTGTGTGTGTGTGTGTGTGTGTGTGTGTGTGTGTGTATGTTTGTGTTTGTCCTTCAGAACTAATTGGCAGCTGTTTTTGTGCTGGTCTGTTTACTATTCTTTCAACTATAAGAAGCCTATATTGAACTATACAGAAATCAAATCAATAACCCCTTCCAGCTGTCAAATTTCCTTGAAAGGTTTTGCTTTTTCCTTAGAAAAATTAGTATGTTTGACAGTAAAAGTTTGTTAGTTCTTTGCATTTTTTTTTCATTTTTCACCACACTTTCTTTTTTACTTCAGTACAAGTGATTCTTTTTCATTGTGAGTTTGAATGATGCTTGTAATGAGTTCCCCACACCACATATAATGTAATATCTCTTACAGTGATAGAAGAATTATAACATTTGTGTTTCTTTGGAGTAATCAACTTTTAAAAACACATAATTAAAAGCACGACAAAATATAATAATGGTGATGATGAATATGATGATAATAATAAGTAACATTTATATGGTGCTTACTATGAACTAGGCACTGTGCTAATTATGATTACTTTATAATTACTATCTCATTTGATCTTCACAACAACCATGGTGGGTAAGTTATATTACTATCTCCACTTTATAGATGAAGAAAATGAGAAAGGTTAACTGACTTACACCAGGTCACACAGGTAGGAAGTATCTGAGTCTGGATTTGAACTCAGGTCTATTTTATTTTTTTGCAGGGCAATGGGGGTCAAGTGACTTGCCCAGGATCACACAGCTAGTAAGTGTCAAGTGTCTGAGGCCAGATTTGAACTCAGGTCCTCCTGAATCCAGGGCTGGTGCTTTATCCACTGCACCACCTAGCTGCCCCTTCAGGTCTATTTTGCTGTATCTATCTACTCTGTCTACTGTGTACCTAGATGCAATGAAATGTATGTGTAGGATATGAAATCAGGCACTTAGCCAAAAGCATTACAGGTGGGGAAACTTGGTCAATCTTATTCCACTTCAAATCAAAGGAATACGCATCAATTTGGGAATGGCCACACAAGCTGTGATATATGATGGTGATGAAATATTATTGTGCTTTAAGAAATGACAAGCAGGATTATTTCAAAAAGGCCTGGAAAGACTTTTATGAACTGATGTATAGTGAAGTGAGCAGAACCAGGAGAACATTGTGCACAGTGACAGCAATATTGTTTGATGAAGAACTGTGAATGTCTTAACTATTCTCAGCAAAAATATGATCCAAGAAAATCCCAAAGGACTAATGATAAAGTATACTATCCATCTCCAAAGAAAAACCTGATATTGAATGAACACAGTTTGAAGCATGACATTTTTCACTTTCATTTTTTCTTTTATTCAAGTATTTTTGTACAAAAGGACTAATATGGCAATGTTTTACATAAATGCATGCATATAACTATATCTGATTGCTTGCTGGCTGAGGGAGGGGGAGGGGAAAGAGGGAAGGAGGGATAAAATTTGGAACTCAAAACTTTAAATATAAATGTTTATTTTAAAAAATATTGTTCAATTTCAAGAGCATGTTGGAGCCTTCTGGTAAAATAAATTGGCAACCATTAAAAAGAAGTGCTTTATTTTTTGTTTCATTGATTGTCTAGAAAATGTGATGGTTTAAATATCAATAATGTAGATTAAAGATAAAAATATGCCATATGTATTTTTGAGAACTCATTGTTAATCATTTATTTGGACGCCACTATTTAATTTGGACAAAGTCAGGCATTCTGGGTCATTCAATATCAGTAGAAATATACACACATATATACAAACATGAACACATGCAAACATTTTTGCCACAAAATAAAAATCAATTAAAGATTTAGCTTCTTCCAAGTAACTCGAACATCACTGTACAAAGGCAATTTGATTAAAATATTGTAGGTGAGATATATGTTTTGATTAAGGATTGGCCTAAAATCTGGGATTCTTAAACTAAGGTCAATGAACTTTAAAAAAAAAACTCATAGCAATTTCAAAATAACTGGTTTTCTTTATAATGAATGTATTTAAAAATATTAGTCTTAAAAGGATTCCTGAGGCTTCACCAGGTAGTCAACTGGTCCCACAACACAAAAACAATTGAGAAACCTAGAAAATCTCTGAAGTTCTTTATAGTTTTGCTATTCTGAGATTCCATTATTTCACCATAATATAATTCCCAATAAAAATAATTAATGTTTTCATGTTCTATCCATGTCTTGGGCCTTGTCTGCATGAAGATAATTTTGCTTTGGCCAGTGTTTTGTATTTTCTAATATTTCACATCTTTTATTGTTGTTATTACATTGATCCAAATTGTGTTTCATTCCAGCACTGAAGCATTTGTTCTGAATTGAAACTTGATTCCTTGTAGATGCCAAGTTCAGTCTGTTGGTTTGATGAATGACATGCAGGCTTTATTGATATTCTTTCCTACTTCTCATTGTAAATCACTTGACCATATGCTGCCATGGTAGCAGATTTTAGGGATGGTTGTACCTCTGTACTACCAATGTAGTTTTATCATTATGTCCAGTTGGGCCTATTTTGTAACATCTTGCTCAATAACAGAAGAAAATTGTCAATGCCCCTATGGCTCAGAATAATGAACTATTTTGCCTTGTAATACAGTATGTGTGTATAAGGATAAAGTCAATATTATCATCAGAGTCAACATAGAATCAGTGTGGTGGTTAATTTCTCATTCAAGGAGAAAATTTGACTTGAACTATTTAGTAGTTAATGAAGTTTAGCTTCACGTTCTTATGATGTTGCTCAATATTCTAATGCTTCTGAGTTCATTTATAGATGTTAGAATGCAATTGACAGATTAACTTAGTATGGAATAAAATGTAATAAAATATATCAGGTGTTTCTTGAGTATTAAAGAAAAAGTTACTGACAGCTATAAAATCTTTGTGTATGGTTATTGTATAAGAAAGAGGAAAAATCAGTATAATTAAAATAAATCAGTAAATCATCATTTAATTAGACATCACAGCATAGTTTTAAATTCATATAAAATAATTTGCCTCAGTTATTTTGCCTGTATAAGAAAATATGTGACATTTAGTGAGTAAGGAAACTTAAAGATGAGAGATGGTCAATTCAGTTCAATAAACATTTATTAAGTTGTATTATATTCAATGTCTTGTGAGCACCTGTAACATAAAAAAATTAAAACTAATTATGAGCTAGGATGTTATGAGTAATCATCTGTTTAAACTTCAAAAGATTGTACAATATTGCAATGACAGGAAGCTGCTATTTAATTAAAGTTATTTAATACAGCCTTGTAGACAGACAGGTTTTCAAAATCATCTGAACTGCATTATTTTCAAAATCCCCCATTCATTCACCAGGTGCTCTGTGGTTTGAGCCTTAGGCTGAACACATATTCTCATATCTACTCATTAGCAGAATTATAGAAGGTGAAGATGCAGGGAAATCATTCTGTTATGACTGCATAAACACACACACACACACACACACACAGATCACATCTTTCCAGGTTTAGTACAAGGGGAAAAAAAGTGTAATGCAAATAAAAAAATAAATCTTGCAAATATAGTACAAGGAATCAGTATTTTTGTAATTATAGGAAGGCAATATATCAGGAATTCGACTGGTAAGGAGCCTGCTGGTGATTTAAACTGGAGTTCTCCCCTTTTACAAATCCAAAACACAGAGCTCAATCATAGGATACCTTGTACTAGGGGGTACCAAGGATGGTCTTTGGCTTGGTTTCCTGACATTGCTTCTAGATATAAAGATAACTCCTGGTACGACATCCTAAGTCCTACCCAATATAAACTGAAAAACAATATCTGAAAGGGTGTACTTTTTTTAACATGAGGAATGAGATTATCATCAGGAGAATGAGAATTGGAAGCACTTGAGTTAGGAGAAGAGGGCAAGCAAAAAGAAGCACATTGGTAAACAAGAGCAAATAAGTTGTGTCCAATATTTATTATTCAGCAATTCAGCCTTAAATGCCACTTCAGACAGGTAGCATTCAAGATATTAATGAAAAGAGAAGTTTCTAAAGAGGTGACAGGTGTTCCTCACAGGGGTTACTAACAAAAATAACAAAGGATTTGGGATTATGGATGACATAAAGAAGTTTGCAGTTATGTGTAGAATGTGAGTTTTAAACAGTGGCCAAAAATTGTAATGCATACAGTTCAATCTTTCTCCTAGAAAAAAAAGGTAAATTGTTTTAAAAAATAATTCTCTACTGTTAATGTTATGAGGCCAAAAGGATAGTTAACACAGGCAAAGAGCTTCAATGTGAAAACACAGAAGAAAAAGGATCTGAAGAGAAAATGGGGGAATCCTGATGGTTGTCAGGAGACAGGAGAATGAAAAACATAATATTATGGAGAAAGGGAAAGACCACTGAACACTTGGAGGCAATGGACCTGAGACTTTTCTCAAAAAGGAAGGAGTTGATCTATTGTCACATGAAAAAATGTTCTAAATCACTATTGATTAGAGAAATGCAAATTAAAAAAGCTCTGAGGTACTACCTCACATCTATCAGATTGGCTAATATGACAAAAAAGGATAATAATAAGTGCTAGAGTAGCTATGGAAAAATTGGAACACTAATGCATTGTTGGTGGAGCTGTGTACTGATCCAATCATTCTGGAGAACGATTTGGAACTATGCCCAAAGGGCTATAGGACTGTGCATACCCTTTGACCCAGTAATACCACTACTAGGTCTGTATCCCAAAGAGATCAGGAAAAAAAAGGAAAAGAACCCACATGTACAATAATATTTCTAGCAACTCTCTTTGTGGTGGCAAAGAATTGGAAATCGAGGGAATACCCATTAATTGGAGAATGGCTGAACAAGTTGTGGTATATGAATGTAATGGAATACTATTGTGCTGTGAGAAATGATGCGCAGGCAGATTTAAGAAAAAGCTGGAAAGATTTAAGTGGACTGATATTGAATGAAGTGAGCAGAACCAGGAGAACATTGTACATAGTAACAGCAACATTGTGTGATGATCAGCTGTGATAGACTTAGTTTTTTCTCAGCAATACAATGATCCAAGACAATTCCAAAGGACTCATGATGGAAAATGTTCTTCAAATCCAGAAAAAAGAACTGTGGATTCTGGAATGCAGATTGAACTATACTATTTCTACTTTTTTGGTTTTTTTTTCTTTTTTTGAGGTTTTGCCTTTTGTTCTGATTGTTCTTTCACAACTTGACTAATGCAGAAATATGTTTGATGTGATTGTACATATATAACCTATATTGGATTGCTTTCTAACTTGAGGAGGGGGGAGGGAAGGGAGGAAGGCAGAAAAAAATTGGAACTAAAATGTTATGAAAACAAATGTTGAAAACTACCTTTACATGTAACTGGAAAATAATAAAATACTTCTATGATTTAAAAAAAGGGAAGGAGCTGGATCCTTAGAAAAGGAAACAATTCCTGCACCTGTCCTGCAAGGAATGATTATCAGATTCACAGGGTCTATCAAGTGAAAAGTCATCTAGTAGAGATCAGAAGAAGACATAAAGTAGTGGTGATTGGTGACACTCCTTTGATAGATACTGATGCAGCCATTTTGTTGATCTGATAATGTCTTCATTTGTCTAGGATGTGACAAATTACAAAGAGTTCTCTAACTAGTAAATTACTCTGAACCCACTTCTCCTGCCCTTGCACAAATTAAATTGTTTTGAGTAATCCCTTTTTAAACTGTTTTTAAATTGTTTGGTGAGGGGATTTTCTATATGTGCAGCACATAAATTCTAATAAAGCATTACATAAAGCTTCACATGTTATTCTTGTGGACAAGTTAGATGTGAGGTAGAAAATTGTAGAGTTAGAATTTATAATTTATTAAATGTCTGGACTTAACTTGATCGGAGTTCTTTAGTAAAGCCCTGGGAATCTATCTTTATCTCTGTGTTGTTTGTTATTTATGTTATCAGGTCAAAAAAAAAAAAAGCTGAGTGAGAGCCAGATTCAGAAAGATCTTTAAAGGCTGGAAAATCAAGCTGAAAGTAACCAGATAATATTAAATTTAATATGAAAATATGTAAAGACATTTACTTGTCTTAAAAATATCATCAACCTTCTAAGTATAAAATGGCAAAGATATGAATAGGTAGTAGTTTGGGGTGGGGGAGATTTAATATTTTAGTGTCTGCAAAGTTCAACATGACAGTGCAATTTGGCAGCCAAAAATAAATGCAATTTTAGTCTCCTTTAAAAAAGATATAGGGTAAAGGACCTGGAAGGTAATTATTCTGTTGTATTCTGATCTGGTCTTACAGTATTTAGAATATTGTCTGCATGTATGGGCACAGAATTTTTGGAAAGACATTAGACTGTGAGCTCTTTGAGAGCAAGGACTATTATTTTGCCTTTCTTTGTATCTTCAGAATTTAGCCCAGTTCTTGGCACGTAGAAAATGCTTAATTAATATTAGCTATCGGGGCAGCTAGGTGACGCAGTGGATAGAGCACTGGCCCTGGAGTCAAGAGTCCCTGAGTTCAAATCCAGCCTCAGACACTTAACACTTACTAGCTGTGTGACCCTGGGTAAGTCACTTAACCCCAATTGCCTCACGAAAAAAAAAATTAATATTAGCTATCTGACTGATGATCCAAAGATCATCCAGAGAGTGATTAAAATGATAAAGTTGATCCGTGCTAGGTACTCTTCCAAGTATCCCCTCAAACAACAACAAAAAAATAGGCTCTGCTCCCAAGGAGCATATGTTTAAATGGGGGACATATATTTAAATGGGGGACATATAGGCAGGCAGCTAGGTGGAGGAGTGGATAGTGTGCTGTGTCTGGTATCACGAAGGCCTGAATTCAATATCAGCCTTTGATACTAGCTGTGTGATTCTGGGCAAATCACTTAACCCTGTTTCCCTCAGTTTCCTCATCTGTCAAATGAGCTGAAGAAGGAAATGGCAAACCACTCCAGTACCTTTGTCAAGAAAACCAATTGGGGTCACAAAGAGTCTAAGAGGACTGATATGACTGAACAACAACAAAAATACATAGGTACAAAAAAGACATACAGAGTAGATGAAAAATAATCTGAAAGGAGAAGAGATTAGAGTTTGAAGAAATAGGAAAATTCTTTCTTAAGGTCATTTCATTTGAAGTTTTGTTGAAACTGAGCAAATGTTTTAGTAAGTCAGACAATTTAGTGCAGTAGTTGGGAAGAGAGAGGTCAAACAACAGCCAATGATTGTCCCATGAACCAAGACTTAGATAATTCAATACTCATGCCATCACATCCCATGACACCTGTGCTGATGCTCTGAAGGGCTCCTGCTATTCTATTGACATGAGTACCATCCATGGGATAGCCTGGACAGGGCAGGACATTTCTTAAAATTTACTGTTATTTTTTTAAAAAATCATATTGTTATTAAACTTTTCAAAGCATGTACAAGCACAGTTACAAGATATGTTGAGTTGTATGTCTCATGTTGTCCTACAGAAAATAGTCAGCATTCATTAAGTATTTTTAAAATATTTTCTTTTCAGGGGGCAGCTAGGTGGTGCAGTGGATAAAACACCAGCCCTGGATTCAGGAAAATCTGAGTTCAATTCCGGCCTCAGACACTTGACAGTTACTACTAGCTGTGTAACCCTGGGCGAGTCACTTAACCCTCATTGCCCTGTGAAAAAAAAATCAATTCGGGGAACAAAACAAGCATTTATGAAACACGGTACAATAAAAAAGATGATTGCATATGAAACTGCAAATCTACCATGTACAACTTAGCATTTTCTCCAAATATAGAAAAAAGTTATCATGTAATTTTTTTTCCTTTTTTTTCCCCCTTCCCTCCTTTCCCCTGCCCCCTACCCTAGGGATAGCTACCATTAGACACAAATAGATGTACATATATATGTTTTCAAATACACACATCTATACATGCATGCATGCATATAACTATATCTATATATGTGTATGCATATATGTAAAATTATTCTATATGTACTTATTATCATTTCTTTCTCTGGATGAGTGCTTAAATGTAATTAATACTTTAAAAATATGAATTCAAGGATTGTTTCTTACTTAGTATTTGCATCCATGCTTTCATTCCATATATTTAAAAGCTAGATGGAAATAAAGTGGTTCAAATCTTTCACCACTATTCCTTCAATGGACTAGAGGAGTTAAAGTCTAGTACTGAAGTGGGTAATATGAGGGAAAAGGTATAAGGGACAGACTGACCTTTCCATATAGGATGCTTTTTCTTACTCTTGCCCTATTGCTATTCTTCTAGGTTGGTATCAATTGAAATGAGATGTGTGAGGAAATGTTGCCAGACAGACCCTGGAGAGTAACTCCCACTGTCTCCTCTGTCACCTCTGTTTCTCTCCTGAGGATCTCTGAAAAAGAAGTTATAAAAATAGTACAATTGAGTATATACTCAGTCAGGAGAAACAGTGGATTTGCTGATGCCAAGAGCCTCTAGGCAGCAAATCCCAAGAGGCTGTTTTTAGTGAAAGAAGATGGTTAGGCTACAGCTTTATTAACTTCAATGCAGCACAAGGCAATTAGTCCCCAAGTGGCTTCCTCCAGGCCATTCCTTTTCGGCTATCAGCCACTGACAGTTACTAAAACCTTCTAACTAAGACAGGCATGCCTGACCCACAAACTTCCTTCAGAAGAGAAAGACTACCGAAGGATCATCATGTGAGGACCCTTTCTATCTTCTCTTCTCTCTCCCCCAACTTCTCCCACCACCCCCCTCAATGTATCTGACATATTGTCCTTTACTTTCTGAATCTCAGTTATTTTCCAAAGATTCTAAAAGTTTTCAGACTCTTTTTTCTAAGGATCCTTTGTACTGGGAGGGGAAAAAATCATAGTAATGACATTTGAAAGATCTATTCCTATCTTCCTGGCAATGTGTTACCCGAGTTTCCGCAGACTCATAATAAGTCTCCTGCCTCCATGTTGCCAGTTGAAACAGCAAATTGGTTGCTATGGAATTAAATTGACGGGAAGACTGCCTATGGTCTGGTCACTGGCTTGTCAGTGATTGACAGGGAAAGAGAATAGCTTCAAATGCTCAAAATACCTATGTAGACAAAAGACAATCTGTGCATCGCATGGAGAAGATGTGTATTACAGGATATGCTTTTGGATGCTGAGAAATATATTTGTTATTCAGGAAGCTTCCCCCCTCCCCCTTCCTGAAATAAAGAATAAAGAGATAGGAAGTCCTCACATAATCATATGGGAAAAAATATTTCCAACAGTGATTAATTTGAAGAGGTTTCTGTTTTATTTGGTTCTGGCCTTCTAAATTTTTCTGTGTATGAAACTGTCAACAACTTTATTCTCCTTGATACAAAGACATACCAGTCATGCCTGGTCTTCCCAGATTTATCTGGACTAAAATAGTTGTCTCAATACTAGCTCAAGTATTTAATTTAGAATCATGTATATGTAGGTTCATGTGCCATTTCAGGTACTTACTATTTGACTCTGGTAAGTCATTTATCCTATACCAGACTCAATTTCTTCATCTGTAAAATTATAGTAATGATCCATGTGTCACTTATTTTACTAGATTATTAGAATCTAATGAAATAAAACTATGAAAACCTTAAAGTGTTCTATACATGTTCTTTATTATTATTATTATTATTATTATTATTATTATTATTATTATTATTATTATTATTTCTTCAATTTAAGGATGGATAGAGCAAACAGAATTTCTCCCATAGTAATTTGAAATAGTAATTGACTTCTTTAGAATCCTCCAATGTTTTCGACGTGCTTAATAGATATTAGCTCATTTGAATCTAAACACAACCCTGTTAAATAGCTACAGAGGGCATTATTATTCATAGTTAATAGATGAAGAACCTGAGATTCAGAGGTAATGGTTAAAAAGTTATATAGCTATTATCACAGGCAGGATTTGAACCCTGATCTTCTTACTCCAGGTCCAACATTGTCCACTATACCACACTGCTTTTCTGACCCTCAAAATGAAATTATAGTGCCTTAAAAATTAGAGCCCAATGGTGTGTGATAAATGAAAACCCTGAGAAACAGTGTTTCTGGGTAATCAATAATCAATTTATTAATTAGGCCAGCCAGCAATCAATAAATTGATGGTCGGTAGTTTCTCTCAGTAACCAAAGATGTCAAGAGAGACTGAAATACCTTAAAAACCTTCTGAAAGAGAACTTACCTGACGAATGAAAAGCAACCTTGATTGGTGGACATTTAATGGGAAGGTGGGCTAAAGTCTTTAGTTCTGCTTGCTGAGACCATCTTTTGATCATGAGGCTCAGCAGCCTGAAGGCATCTGGATAGGGAAAACCATTTCCATCTACACTTCTTTGACTATTTGTTGTTTTTTTTTCCCTTCATGATCTGGGTTGTAAACTCTAATGGGGAGATGGGAGGTGGAGATCAAGGACAGGGAGTTGTTCCCCCTAGGCAAAGGCTTACCCAGACTGGTTTTAATTTATACTCTGAACAGAAATTAGGTTTCCCAGTTGGGTGACAGTCCAGTCCAACAAAGGAGTATGTGCCTTGAGGGCTAGGAGAATCTCATCAGTCAGCCATGCCCTTCAGAGGCTGACTGACCTTTTTTAGGAGTTGAGCCTTAGCACAAATAAGAAGAAAAGGGTAGATCACAAATTAATATTTAATTATCAATATAATAGTTTGATATCAATTTCTCTCAGTTGTTAAGAGATAACCTAGTCTAAGAGGCAATGTGATTTGTTTTACAGTTACACTAACAATGACAGAATTGTGATTTGACCCCAAGTTCTTGGATTTTCCAGTATTTGGAGAATACCATTCAAGACAATTCAATTTGTAGGGCATTCATTAAGTGCCTATAAAGTGTTACATGTTATGCTAGGAAAGGGGCACTCAAAGGCAAAAAAGAAACATTCCTTGCCTTCAAAGAGTTATACTCTGCAATGTGTAGAGGAGGGGAAGGGAGGAAACAGCATGTACAGAGATACGCAAATACAATGTCTATGGAAGGTAATTTTAGGGAAAAGGAGAAAGCCATAATGACCAGGGATGTAGAGACTTGGTCTTCAATGGGTTGATGGCTATAAGGGAAAGAGGCAAAACCCAGGCCCCAGGGGAAGAAATGGGTGCAACCAGAAGAATATAGAGGGACTTGGAGGTCATTTTATTTTTATCTTCACTAGAGAGATGACATTGAAAGATTTAATGGTTCTAGAGAAACTTCTCCACATGAACTAAGAAACTTGGTTATTGGGTGGCCATGCTATGAGGAATAGGGAGAGGAGAAAAAACATCAGGATCAAGAGTTTCATTTTTAAAGAGACAACCTGGGCCTTTCTCCTTTCTTTTAAAGCTCATGACACTGCAAACAAAATATCTTGACTTCCAGTCAAGACTGAATTCAGTTTTGTTTTCTCTTTTTACTCTTTTTAAAGGTTGAGTTCAATCAAAAGGCTGGAGTGGGGGGAGGTCAGGGAGTAAGCTGATCGAGTCTGGTTGTCTGCATCATACCAAAACAGGTTTGAGAGAATACTTCACTATTCATTGTGACAGTGGCTCAGATTTTTCTGTTATTTTTTAAAGGTCACCTACTTTAAAACTGTGAATATGTTCAGAATAAAGATATCTTTTCACACTGTTAATTTCTTTCTTTTTTCCCCCCAGAGTAATATTAAGATCTCATGGCAACCCCAATGTGGACGTGGTGCTAGCTAAAATGATATCCATCTGTTGTCGCATGATGCTAACAGACAATTTCTCAGCAGGTATTAAATTGCTTGCAATGTCGTATACAATGACCATGGGCAGAAAAAATGTTATCTCATATTCTTTACACTTGGATTTAGTTTTTTTTTTTTAATTCTGACTTAATTGTAGGAAATTTAAACTTTGAAACAGAATTATTTTCCTTTGGGTTCTTTTGAATTGAAACAATGGTATTATTTTAAAGTAAGATACTGACTTAATTACCACTTTTCCAGGTCTAGAAATTTCATACTAGGAGTTAAAAGGAAATTTTGGCATAAAGAAAAAGTGGGATAGCAGGAGGGAATACAGGAAGGAGTTGAAACTCTGCCCTCCCTGTTTTCAAGCTAGATACTTGGTCTTGGGCCATGAGAAATGTGTGGAGAAAACCATACACATCTTCTCTGAGCAGTTAGGTGCTGCAATGGATAGAGGCTCGTCTGGAGGCAGCATGGCCTGTACCTGAGCCCCTGGTCTTCAATCTGAATCCTGTACCTGTCAACTTAGGTGACTCACCTCACTTGAGATGAAATGAGACTCTTCCCAGCTCTAAATCAGTGATCCTGAGAACTGAATGCTGACAGACCTCATAATGCAATGGTAAGAACATCAGAGCAGGGTGAACAAGAGTTATCAAGTTAGATTCAGAGGACCTGGGTTCAAAGCTTGATTCTGCTATTAACTACCTGTGTGACTTTGGGCGAGTCTCTTCCTTTCTTGGGGCCTCATTTTCCTCTTCTGAAAAGGGAGGGGGATAGCCCTTCCACTTCTCTCTCTGACCCCATGAGCACAAGCTGTGTGTCAAGAGGCTGTGTTTGTGACCTTGGCAGTCAGTCCCCTCTCCTCCCTGGGACTGCTTTATGAAGTCCAAAGTGAAAAGGCTGGGATGAGTAAGTAAGTACATCATCATTGAGTGTCCCTAGCCAGTTCTAAAGACCATGAATAAGAAACAGCTTTTCCTCTGCCTGATTTCAAATTCATCTTCAAGATACTGTGTTACCCTGGTAAAGTCACTTAACTTATATATCTCAGTTTCCTCAACCATAAAATGGGAATAATTATAGCACCTACCTCCCAGGGTTGTAGAAGGTTAAAATGATGTAATGTTTTTAAAGCACAGTGCCTGGCATAGATTAGCTGTTTATTCCTTTCTCCTCCCATACCCAGGCTCAGTTTTATAAAATCATAGATTCATAAAATTTTAAAGTTGAAAGAAATTTTTGAAGTCATCAAGAGAGCGGAGAGCTTATCGTATTGGTTTTTAGATTCACACTTCCACTAAACTGTTATATTCAGCACATAGTAGTAGCTTAATATTTGTTAAATGAATTGGTAGGTGAATCAAATCCAATTTTCTGCTTTATTTATGAATCTAAAACATGAATGCAATATTTATTAAGGAAGAAAAACAATCCTAGCTCTCAAGGAGCATATATTTTACAATCTCTATGACAAATCATAAATCAATGTGTGCCTAAATACCTTACTAACTAGAAATTCATCATAAAAATGTTATTCATTTTATTTACTGACAGTCAGTCAATTAATATTTATTAAGTACCTACTATGTACCAGCTAAGCATTAAGGAGACAAAGAAATGAAAAAAAAAATCCCTACTCTCAAGAATTTCATTCTAATGGATGAGACAACATAGGAACAATTATGTACCAAAAAGATATATCTACAGGATAAATTGGGGGGGGGGGTAATTCCTTTCCAGAGGGAAGGAACTAAGATTAAGGAGAACTGGGATAAGTTTCTTACTGGAGGTGGGACTAGTTGAGATGGCAGAGGCTATAAAATTAAAGAGATGGAAATGAGGAAGAGAAAGTGTTCTAGACATGGAAGACAAAGTGAAAGTGCTCTGACGTTAGAAGAGAAAGAGTATCATATTTGAGGAATAGCAAAAAGGTTAGTATCACTGCCTCACAGAAAGAAATCAGAGTGGAATAATGTGGTAAGAAGGCAGCTAGGTGGTAATGTAGATAGAGCACTGGGTTTGTAGTCAGGAAGAAGCATCTTCATGAATTCAAATTTGGCCTCAGACACTTGCTGTATGACCCTGTTTGTCTCAGTTCCTTATTTATAAAATGGTGTGCAGAAGGAAATGGCAAACCACTCCAGTATTCTTGCTGAGAAAGCTCCAAGTGGGGTCATGTAGAGTCAGACATGACCAACTCTGATGACGATGACGATGACAACAACACCAACAAAATCTGTTAAGGCAGTAAGGGGCCCAGTTATGAAGAGCTTTGGAAGTCAAACAGGATTTTATGTTTGATCCTTAAAATACTAGTGGGTCATTGGGGTTTACTGAATAGGTTAGCCTGACATTTTAGGACAATCATTTTGACAGCTGAGTGGAGGATAGACTAAAGCAGGAAGGAAGTTGAGACAGAAAGTTTAACCATCAGGCTATTTTAATAATCCAGGCTTGTTGGGATGAAACATGTGCCAGTGTGGCTGCAGAGTCAGGATAGAAAGGGGATTATATTCGACATTAGAAAGTTGGACAAGACAAGATTTGATGAGAGAGAGTAAGGAGACCTGGTTGATGCCTAAATTGCAAGCCTGGATGACTTGGATTACGATGGCACCCTTGACAATAATAGGGCAGATAAAAAGAGAGTAGCATTTGGAAAGAAAAAAAAAATAATGATCTCAGATATGGAAATGTTGAGTTAAGATATCTCTAGGATATCTAGTTCAAGACATTTAAAATGAAGTTGGAGAGGTATGCAAGATTGGAGGTCGAGAGAGAGGTTAGGGCTAGATAAGTAGATCTGACATTAATTTGCATAAAGATGATAATTGAGTTATAATTATGGGGAAGTTCCTTCTTATACTGAAGTTTGCCTCCTTGCAACCTTAATCAATTGGTTAAAGTTCTTCCCCTTGGAACTATGAAAAATAATTCTAATATTTATTCCTTGAGGCAACACTTTGAATTTATCAAGATAGCTGTCATTATAGCCTTTAATTTCTACTCCTTAGTGTCATGTGACACAAAATGCTCTCAGGAAAGCAACACAAAATGCATATTTACAACAAATTTATGGTAATGATTACTGGTGAAAAAAAGTGATGAAAAGAAGTAGTTAAGACAAATTTAGTTTTGTGAGAGGCAAATGAGTAAATGTGATAAAGCTGTTTGTCAACAAATTGCTAAGCACTGTGTGCTCTTGTTTGGATGAAGTGTTAAGAAGGGGCAACGGAGAACAGCCTAGGAGGAAAGAGATATTTAAAACTGCTGTTTTGCCAGAGTGAGATATCTACTTGGCATCTCAGAAATAGAGGTAAGGATTTATTTTTTTAACTTCACAGAGCAGAAATAATAGATTCACCTGAGTTTTCTCTGGGCAAATGAGTCAGCAACAGTAGCTGGGCAATTAATGGGCTGGGTATTGAGGTAGGCACCAGCTGTTATCATGGCCTGTTTTGAAAGGGAAACCACTCATCCAGATGGGAAGATTGCTAAGGGATTGGCCAGAGGATAACGGTGCTCTCAAGGGAAGTAGACCAGTCCATCATTGGGTGGGGACTTAGAAGAGTGTCTGATATCTCTCACCAACTGAACATAGAACTCACTAGTACCACAAGTCAAAGATTGTTTAAGGATGTTTTTCGTTTTTAATATTTTTCCTTTGGGATTTTGAATACTATTTGTGTTATTACTATTTTCTTCTAAATTATTTTTCCAGGACTATTGCTATGTCTATTTGCAGAAGGATTGCCCTGAAAATTGTATTTTTAAAATATTTTACTTTATTTCAATTTACTTTCTATTTTGAATTTTCAGCAAAATTTAGCTCAGGTTTTCTTGCTTCCATTTTTTGTACAAATGTAATGAGGGGCAATTTTATGATTTGAAAACAGTATTTTTTGAAGAAATCTTGTTCTTTTGTTATTGATGTTTTACAGACTTAAAAAAAATCTCTGTTTCCATTGTTGTTTGTTTTGAGTCTTTTTTTTTCTAGATTCCCATGGGCATTTCTCTTTATCACCTTTCATGGTCTGCATTCCTGTGACAAATATAAAAGCCTGCTTTTCAATGTTACTAATACTGCAATAAGCTTTTTTTTTTTTTTGGCGGGGGGGAAATTGGGGTTAAGTGACTTGCCCAGGGTCACACAGCTAGTAAATGTCAAGTGTCTAAGGCCATATTTAAATTCGGGTCCTCCTGAATCCAGGGCTGGCTGGTGCTTAATCCACTGCACCACCTAGCTGCCCCCAATAAGCATTTTTTGAAACCTATACACAGTCAATTAAAGGACTAGAATTTGATGAATGAATGACAAAGATGACCCATATCGGAGATATTTCCAAGGAAGGCTGAAGTTCCACATGGGGTGAGGAAAAATATTTATTAAATACCTACTATGTGTCAGGAATTATGCTAAACACTTCACAAATATTTATCAGTGTCAGCACTGAACATAGCCAAACTCAATCTGTTCAAGATATTAACATGATACTTGATGTGTCATGTTACATTTGTTTACATGTGTCATGTTAAAATCTGCTCAAATTGATCATCTTTGTAGACTCTGTAGAAGCCTAAAGGAGAAAATTAGACTGGTTGGGAAGAGTAAACCTAGAGGCAACATCTTTTCTGTTTAGATCCTCAGCTGAGGACACTCATGTTACAAAGGAACCCTCAAGGGAATAATAACATTGATGACGTTTGAATTTAAGAATATGAGACTATAGTTCTAGTTATTATTAGCATTTACATAGCATCTACTATGTTCCAAGAACTATGCTAAGTATTCTACAAATATTATTTCATTTAGTCCTCATGATAATCCTGGGAAGTAGGTACTAATACCCACTTTGCAATTGAGGGAACTGTGGCAAATTGGTTGTGTTTTGTTTAATATCACACAGCTACTGTTTGAGGACAGATTTCAACTCAGCTCTTTCTAACTCCAGGCCTGGTGCTCTATCCACTGTGCCTCCTAACTGCCAATGTTGAGTCCATACCAACATTTTGCTCTGGTATAGGTGCAGAGAGCTCAGCTGGTCACAAGGAAGCTAGGTATATTCAACCTAACTTATGGTACTACAGGGGAAACTGAATAAGATGTTAAACATGTAACCAGATAGTAAAATTAATGTTTGATTACATAATTTATCCCTTGAATATAATTATATATGTTCAGTAATGTAGATCTTAATTACTATGAATTTTGAATATGCTTCTATTCTATAACTGTGTTGTTCATGTTGATGTGCTAGTATCACGCATGCATACTGATTTGCATATATACCTATTGACATTTTATTATTGTGTATGTCCACTGGTGTTTCTGTTTGTTTTGTCTTATGCTTATTTATTTGCATTCCATAAGCATGCATGTATTGATCTGTATATAATTTAGGCTTATAGTAAAACAATAAGCATTTATATAGTGCTTACTGTGTGCTAGCTCTGGGCTAAGCTCTGGGGAAGGTGCATGCATGCATACACACACACACACACACACACACACACACACATACACACTTCCTGTCCTCTCAAGGGGCATGCATTCTCATGAATACTGATAGTGAAACAGCCTATTAAAGCAATAATTTATACTCTACTATACCAAGTACATGTACTACTGAATGTAAACTTGTGAATGCCATTCTGAGATTATTACCACTGTTCATTCTTGTTTAGTTAAGTGTTGATGTTTATTTTGATGTTGCATATTTGAAGATTTCAAATATACTAAAGTTGATTTTGCAAGGCATTGCAATATTTGTGACCCTATTGAAGAATGCAATGTAGCTTTGATCACTCCTCCTGAAAAAGATCAGGAAGCTAGAGATGGATGCCTGCTAGTTTGTGTAGAAATTTCCAAGCATCCTCCTCCATTCCACTCTCTGAGAATTTTGCTATGACGTTGGGACTGGTAGAGATATTGACTTTACTGACAAGCTTGACTCCTTTGATCACTAGTATTAGGAAGAAAAAATGGAAACTGTGGGAGGTAGGGAGGCAGAACTATTGGAAGGGACACCACTATGAGGAGTGGGTGCAGGGACTCCAGAGTGAAAGTGGTGTGAAAAAGTCATTCATGAGAACTGGAAGCTTGAGTTTTCTTCTGTGCATTTTTGAAATGTTTAACTTTGTTTTAAAATGTTGCTTTGTTTTCTAAGTTGACAAATATGAAAAAGCTTTTAATCAACAAATTTTTGAAATAATATGTGCTATTATTTAGATACAACATTTAAAGGAGATAATTGACAATGGCAATAATTTTAAGGGAATTGTAGGTGATGCAGAAACAATGAGACTCTAGAGTATCATTTTTTCTTGGTGTTTATTGAGTTTACTAGCAATGGAATCCCATATGCATCGGCAGAGTCCTCAAAGTGAGTTTACATGGAACTTGTATATTCTTAAATTACAGAGGGTAAAGGTTTCAGGCAAAAGGAGATGAGAGGAGATGTTGCAAGAGCTGGCTAATTAGATAACATACCATGACCTGAATGTTCAAGCTGCTTCCTAAAATCGGGGAACCTTTGAAGTCTCACTGAACAGATATGATCATACAGAATGTTCTTGTGAAGGGGTCTTTGGGGTGGAGAGCATGGCAAGGATGACCTTTAATTCATGAACTTATGTTTAACACAAGATGGACGGAACTGTGCTCAATTCACCAAGATGGGGGGAGTTATGCTCAGTTTGTGATCCACAACCTATAGATTTAAAACTGTTGCATTTGCCACAGAGGATCAGCCTGGGAGGGCTCAGAGTTAAGAGAATTATTGATTTATTTTTTAAACTTCCCAGGGCAAAAAGAATGTTTGTCTGGGTTTTTCTAGGCAAAAGAAACAGCAACAATAATAGGATGGCATATTTGCTACTATCATACTTTGGTTTGAAAGGAAAATCACAACCCTAGAAAGTAAAATTGCCAAGGAAGTGGCTCGAAAAAAGCCACATCCTAAGTGGAGTAGAATGTTCCACAACTGGTAGGGGAGAAAGAGTGAATGACTGTCCTATCTTTTTACCAGCTCAGTACACCAAACACCTCATTCACGGTAACTTTGAGAAAGGAAGCACTAGCAATTTCAGTTCTTAATATTTACATAAGGAATTTATAGTTGAAAGAATTCCTCAAAATAATCTCATTATAGTCATTTTTCAGGGGAGGACCTAACTAGGTTCTAGGAAGATGAAGTAACTTATATGAAATAAAATGATTTTATTATGTTAGACATGATCAAGAATAGAACCTAGGCCTCCCAATTTTGGATTTCATACCAGAGAGTTAAGTTTAACTAATTCCTCCCCATCCCCCACCCTCCTCTTCCCAGTCATTTAATTTCTTTCGTTCTTTCTTTTTTTTCTTTTTTTTTCTTTTTTTTTCTTTTCTTTTCTTTCTTTCTTTTTTTTTTTTTTTTGGTGAGGCAATTGGGGTTAAGTGACTTGCCCAGGGTCACACAGCTAGTAAGTGTTAAGTGTCTGAGACCAGATTTGAACTCAGGTCCTCCTGATTCCAGGGCCATTGTTCTATCCACTGAGCCACCTAGCTGTCCCCCAGTCATTTAACTTCAACAGTCAATCATCTCTTGAATCTATCACTTCATTTCTGTTCCTACTGCTATCAGCCTATCTCAAATTTATCTCAAAGTCTCTCTTAATCAATTACAATGGCATCCCAACCAGGTTCCATATTTCCTTTAATCTCAAATCTCTCTTAATACTTTCACTATATACTTGGATATCAGTAATATTGGAGATCCACAATTTTGACTATAACTCCCCTACTCAGAATTATAAATGACTCTGCTATCCACAAAATAATCTCTAGACTCCTTATCCAAGCATAAAGCATTCAATTACTCTACTTCATAACTCTGGAAAAACTGGGTTATTCCCCATGCCTTAAATGTGATGTACCTTTTGTGACTTTTCTTACAACTTGCCCTTCACTTATACTGTTTTCCCATAACACTTTACTTTCTTTTGTTGAAATCCTAGGCATTCTTCCACTTCACATGTTTCAAGAAAGGCTTTCTCTTATCTCCTTAGTAAAAATAATATTAGGTTTTTCTTAAGTTTTGAACTGCTGCTAGCATATATCTTGTAATACTCTGTGTGTGTGTGTGTGTGTGTGTTTGCATGACTTCTATTAGCTTGTAAATTCAATGAAGGGAAGAGCTGTCTCTTATTTATCTTTGCATATCATTCAGTCTCTATGACTGTTATATGACCATAGTAGATAAGCCTTAATTTTTGTTGAGTTGTATTCTTTAATTGCTTTATCAACTATGATGGTAAAATAGGCATTCTTGTAATTAAGTGTTGGCATTTTAAATACAGAGAATTTTCCTTATGTGTCCCATGGAATAATGAAAACAAATCATTGTCACTGTCTCACCGGATTATTACAATAATCAATGAATAAAGTTACTAAGTATAAAATTACTTGTAAATTGTTGAAGATTATATCATCATTTAAAATATATGCCTTTTAGACTATACTCCAACTTTCTCCCCTACACTTCCTATATGAAATGGTAATATTGACCTACTTGCAATTCCTTGAACAAGACATTCAGTCTCTGGATTTACATGATTTTATACTGGTTATCTGCCATGCCTGTAATATCCTCCCTTCTTACATCTCACTTAGGTTTCCTTTAAGACTTCCTTAAAATTGACTTCCTTTAAGACTCATTTCAAATTCCTCCTCCAAGTGGACTTTCCTTGTGTCCTATAGCTGCTTGTGTCTTTGCTCTGTGATTAGCTTCCATCTACTCTGTATACATCTTATATGCACATAGTTATTTTCATATTATCTTCTTCATTAGAATATAAGCTCCTTGAGAATAGAAATTATGTATTCATTTATTTTATTTGTGTAATAGGAGACTAGAACAATGCTTCTTAAACTTTAGGTTGTGGCTTTATATGGGATCTCATAACTTGATGTTGGAGTCTCAAAAAATTTGGCAACAGTAAATGTATACCTGTTTTATATACCTATATACACAGGGTCAGGTAAATTTTTCTTGGGTGAAAAGGGGTTGCAAGTGATAAAAGTTTAAGAAGCCCTGGTCTAGAACATATAAGCCCCCATCAGCTTGTTTAGTTGTTGAAACTTCCCCACATGGAAAACCTGGGAGGTTCTCCCCAGCATTTAGCATACTGCTTGTTACATAGTGAGTTCTTAATAAATGCTTGTTGACTGACACCATCAGTAAATCATGACTAGCATTTGATGGTTTTGAAGATAACTGGGAAAGTCTAAATGGTTGAAATTTAGCTATACTAGTGCCCTCATTCTGGTTGTCAAGATTTATAATGATTCTCTCTATAGTCTTTAAGTTGAGCTTGAATAGAACAGATGGGGTTTTCCATGCTTAGTTCTTGGCTCTTAAATTAATCTCTTGATTCTGATGAAGCATGGTTTTATCAATCCCAGGGTAGAGCACATAATCTACATCTTTAGACCAGACTACTCAGCTGGATGAAAATTCAATTTAAAATGCTTTCAGGATCTGTTTTATGAAATTATGCCCCTACTGCCTCATGGGGATTGTGTTAAAGTGACTGAATCATGAAGTCCTCTGAGCTCTTAGCAAGGAAAGAGGGGGGAAAAGTTAAGTTCAAAACATTATTATTAACAAACCCAGCAAGGAATAATAAATCTGAACTTGACATGAATTCTACTTTTCTTAAGGCTGTTGACTATCATGCAATACACAACTGCAACTATCCATTTTCAGCATGTTGTCAGCTGGCTTATTTTTGGTCACCTACAGGGGAAATCCTCGACAACACAGCCTTTGAAATAGCACATTTTGCTCTTAGCTTCTTAGGATAATGGAAGAGAGGAGTCAGCTTTGCTGTGGCTTTAACCATGTCTTTTCATTTCTTTTTTCTTTCTTTTTTTTTTTCTTTAAGAGATGAATGTGAGATTGCAAGTGGAGCTTGGCGACTTTTGCTATCCATTACTATCCATAATGGAACTAACAAGCTGAAAAGACATACCCAGTGCAAACATAGTCCAAACTCTTTGAAAAACCATTTCCATATATGTTAAGGTAGAAAATAATTGTAATGTTCTACTCAAATTGTTAATTATTAGTCTTATTCTCTATCACACAAGTCTTAAAAACTGATTTGAAATCAGAGTACCTGGTGCCTAATCCTTGCCTTTCCACTTACTACCTGATTGGCCTTTGGCAAGTCATTTAACCTCTTTGGTCTCAATTCCCTCATCTGTTGGATTGGATGCTCTCTAATAATTCTCCAGATTCAATCTATGATCCTGCATGACCCTATGATACTGAAATTAATGTGCAATGGCAATTTTTATTTAAAGTCCCAGGTCTAATGATTATTTCATTTGGTATATAGTTATAAATATGTCAACATTTCACTGTGCACTTCATCAGGGCCAGCTTTACAAATAAGTATAATAGATTGCCTTTTGCAGGTATTTATGTTTGGAGTTTCTTCACTATACCCAATTGAAATGCCTTCCTTGATCTTCCCAGCTAGCTTATATCACCTTTCTTCAAACTATTCACAAGACTTGGTTTATTCTTCCTTTAGGCATTTATGTCCTAATTTGTATTTTGAACTACAGTTTCAGGCATATGCTATTTACTTTCAGAGAAGCTAAATGGGCTTTCTTATTCTGTCTTAATCATGACTCTTCAACTTCTATCTCTTTGCCTTTGTATGTGCTTTTCATGGTGCCTAGATTCATTCCCTTCTCACCTCCACCTCTTTAGAATTTCTTATTTTCTTCAAAACTAGTTCAATCAAGTTAGTTAAGAAACATTTATTAAGTGCCTACCATATGGAAGGCACTGTGCTAAGTGCTTGAGAATCGCCACCATACACATGAGGCCTTTCATGATTTTGCCCTCTCGCCTTCCTCTGCTAGGAGGGATACATACAGAAAATTATTCCATATATGTTTTGAGTGTGTGTGTGTGTGTATATATTTATATATAATCCTCAGAATATAACATAAAGATACTTGAAGGCAGGGACAGTTTCATTTTTGTGTTTCTATTCTATGCACAGTGATTAGCATATAATAGATGCATCATTAATGGTCAATTATTTCTTCACAATTAGATTATAAGTTTTAGGAAATCAAGAATATTTTCTTATTTCTTGATATATTTTCTCCAGTATCTTGTACAGTATTCTCTTAAGATATAGATAATTGATTCAAATTTGATTTGACTTGGATTCAATTTCTGTTCTGTGAATACTATAGAGAACTTTCAGGTTACTTAACAAGAAAGATGGAAGAAAAGATGTTTTCTCTCATGCCCATGATTTCTCATACCATTGCACAACAGAAATAATTTACCACAGATAAAATTTCATCTGTCTACATGGTCTAGGACATTCAGAATCCAAAAGAAGCTTAAAACAACAGCATTAGCAGCAGCAGCAGCAACAACAACTATAATAATAACAATGAACTGAGGCCCTTCTATACCATCTACCTTACATAATACCCAGAGTGAGGCTGCACTGGCTACACTAAAGATCGAGCAAACAGGACTAGAACAAAACTCAAATTGATATACATCTTTCTACTGATGTAGAGATATATATTCCCCTCTGCAGAAGGTTGCTTGCACTATGATTGACAGTGCTTCAGCAGTACTCTAGGCAGCAGTAGATCACTGGGGCCAAGACAGCAAGCACTTCAGTGATGACAGGATTCTGTGCTGCAAAGAACTCTACTGGAGAGCAGAGAAACAGAAGAAAAGGGATAGTATATGTGTTAGGGCTTGAAATAGAGCTCAATCCCACACTCCCTTTCTCACAGAGTTATGAATATTCAAACTATAGAAATCAACGCTATATTATCAATCAGCTCTTTAGCTCTCTGAACTCCCTTGCTACTCCAGAAAAGTGGGGAACAGAAGGAGTATGACAGGACATCGTGAAAGGGAGGAAGAAGTATGTGGCATTCCATTAAGTGTAAAGGAAAAAAAAAACCTCAGACTCCAGCTAGGGCTTGTTCTATCCCCCCCAAAAGGCACTTGGGGCAGAGACCTAGGCTGGTGAACACTGAATTGCCCATCATGGGAGAAGGCTGAAACACTTTGAGATTCAGTACCTAAAGAAACCAGTATAAGAGGGAAGGGAGTCAGAAAATGAGCAATATGGGAGAAAAGGAGACAGAATACTTAAATTCCCAAATTTTTCAGTAAGAAAAACCTCAAAGACCTTGAACATAAGAATATAAATAAACAGGGAAAACATTAACAGTAGAAGGAAATATGGCTTTCAGATCTAGCAAAATAGAGGCTATGACTACATATTGCAAAACAAAGGAAATGGCCTAACACTTGATGAGAATGAGGATCTTGTAGAATTTGAGGAGGACATGTAACCACAACATGATGTTCCTGAGTGGCTGAAAGGAGAAATTTTAATTATGAGGAGAATTCATAGCCTGCACCGCAAAAAAAAAATAATAATAATAATGGACAAACAGAAAAACTTGAAACTGCAATGTCAAGTCTCACCAAGAAAACAAAAGAAATAACAATAGATTGGGAATGTAAATATGCAGGAGTGAAGGATAATTTAGGAGAAGCAAAAAATCCCCAATGACATTAAAAGAACATATCCTGACTATCTAAGCAAAACTTTACTGATCTCAAAGATAGGATGCATAGAGATAACCTAAGGATCATAGATCTTTCAGAAGAATATGGTAAGACAAAAAACCCTGTAAGAAATAATAAAAGAGAGTTACCCATAACTTCTAAATGTAGATAATGAAATACAAATTGAAATAATTCATATATTGCCTCCAGAAATAGTTTAAAATTGTGACCTATTACTAAAAGTCACCAGAAACATTCCAAATTCCCCCAAATATCTTTGCTCTATCAACTAAAATGTGTTAACTTCATTTTTATTCTTCCCACAATTCTAATTAGTGAATCATTTGAATTAGCAACTTTAAAAAAATACAATCTATTTGATAATCATTTATCAAGCACCTACTGTCTACTGTGCAATAACTGTCATCTTAATGGGAATTTTCCTACCAACATAACCCAGGTGAGATCAATGACATTAAATGAGTGGGAGTTTTATATGGAAGATAAAGGGGATCAAGCAGGAAAGGTGATTTTATAATCCCTCCCATTACTTTTATTTTCAACTTCAAACATGTATAAAGTGCCAACTATGTGCCAGAGAGAGTGCCAGGTGCTGAGGATGACTCAAGATATAGTGGATTCCTATTCACTTGACATTTTCAAGTTGATGACCATTTCTTGAGTGTGTTGTAAAAAGGGTTCTTCTTAAAGTACAAGTTGGACCAGTCCCATTGACATTGAGATCCCATCCAATTCAAGTTTTTCCAGAGATGTGGATTGCTGAAATCATGACCCAAATTACCACTGGTTATCCAAGTCTATTTCAGACACCAGTTATGTGTTTGTTGTCACATGAACAGCTCACAGATTTGAATAGAAACCTGATTCAGTATTGATTGAAATAATTATTTGCTGAAGGTTTTCTCATAGCCAATACAATTCTATGATATAATACCACATCAGTATGAATCAATTTTGGTTTTAAAACTTATTCATTCATTCATTCAAAGAAACCCCAACTTCTGTGGTCTAGGGTAGTTAATATACTCTAAAATATATTCCTCACCAGAAAGGAAATTCCCAAACTTCCAAGATTTGTTAATTTTTTTGTGGCATCTTATTTTCTTTCCTAAACATGCAGTGTAGCAGAGAGAGACAGAGACAGAGAGATAACATTTCAGGTTTGTCAAGCACTTTACACATGTTGTTGTTTGACCTTTGTTCTCAAAGAGGACCGTGACATTGAGAAGGTGATGTCATGACTTGCAGTGAATTGAATTTAAGCGAGGAAGGTCACCAACCTCACTCTTTCCTCCATAGCCATCTGGGTCCAGTGGCAAAATATATATATCAGGATGACCAGAGATGGCTCCTGATGTTTAAGGCAATTGAGGTTAAGTGATTTGCCTAAGGTCATACAGCTAGTAAGTGTTTGAGGAGAGATTTGAACTCAGGTCCTCCCAACTTCAGACCCAGTTTTTATCCACTGTGTCATCTACCTTTACATGTTAAGTTATTTGGTACTAACAACAACTCAATGAATTAGGTATTAATATTATACTTCTTTTACAGATAAAGAAACAGGTTGAGAGAATTAAATTGATGTTCCCAGGGTCATATAGCTAAATGTTTCCAGGATTTTGACTCAAGTCTTCCTTATTCAAAGTTCAATATTATCTATTAACTACCTAGTTGCCTCTATTTAATATTTAAGTATGTGGCTTTTTGAGAAAATTAAAATTAATTCTATTTGGAGGCAGTGTTGTATAGGGTATGGGGTGCCAGCCATAAAATTGGGAAGACCTTTTTCAAGTCCTATCTCTAAAACAGGCTAGCAATGTGACTTGGTGGGAAAGAGAGAAGAAAATGAATATTTAAATATCACCTACTATGTGCCAACCAGTATGATAAGTACATTTATTTAAACAAATATTATCTCATTTCATGCTCATGTGATGTAGTTGCCATTAATATCCTGATTTTACAAGTAAGGAAACTGAGGCCAAAGGAAAAGTGACTTGCCCTGGATCACACACTTAATATGTGTTTAAGGTTGGATTTGAATTAAAATTTTCCTAAATCTAGTGCTATATCTCCTGTATCATCAGCTGCCTCTCAGTAAGTCAAGTCTCAGGACCTCTTAGTGCTATGAGCAACTTTATAGGACTAAAAAGCTCAGAAAAAAGGCCATATTTTCTTGGGAGAAGGAATGTCTTCTCTTGGGAGTTCCATATACCAATCCGGTCAGAGTTTGTTTTTTTAAAGAAATATTTCTTAATTTCATTACACTCCTTTAAACAATTTGAAACATCACAGTTATTGCAAAAGCACAATGGGAAATTATTGCACAAGTCTGTCTAAGTAATCTGTGGATATTTGGTGTTGTAAAAGAGGATTTACAGTAATCTATGCAATCATATTTTATGCTTTTGTTCAGCATTGTTAATTATACAAGCTAATGATTCTATAATCAATCAATCAATCAAACAGTTATTAAGTACCTACTATGAGCTAGGCATTGTGCCAAAAGCACAGTATATATTTCTCTTTAGCATCATGTAAGTCATTTAGACCTTATTTTCAAAAACTTTGCTTCTTTTAATTTTAACATCTGAAATTTTAAAGCATACATTTTTCCAAGCTTCCTTTTTTAAAAAAAATATGATTTGGATAAAATCGTAGATTGTTTATTTATCAAGCTTTCATTATAAGATGCTAGGAAAGGTAACATAGTAGATGACAAATTTAGAGAATCAAAATTTGAGCGTGGGAAGGCACTTCAGTGGCCATGGAGGCCAATCAATACATGAAAGAAATAATATTTTAATATACCAGACAAAATAGTCATCTAAATTGCTTGAAGACTTCTACTGACAGGAAAGTCATCACTTTTTGAGGAAGGCCATTCCAATTTTGGACAACTCCAATTATTATCTAATTTCTCCTGACATCAGCCTAATTAGATTTGCAGCTCCCACCCATTGCTCCCTTGTGGGTCAAATACACCATGTCTAAGCGTTCCTCCAAATGATACCTCTTTGGATACAGAAACATAGCTATTATATCCATCTGCGTCTTGTTTTATCCTTGTTAAACATTCCCAGTTTCTTCAACTGATCTTGTATACTATGGAATCAGTAACTGTCACCATTTTGATTACTGTTCTCTGGCTATTATTCACTTTGTCAATGTCATTCTTAAAACCTAACACCCGGAACTGAATACAATACTCTGTATGAGGTCTGAAGAGTGGGATTATCATCTCACTAATTCTAGAAACAAGTTCCTTTTAATATGACCCTAGGTTATAATAGATTTTTTTGGGGGGGATGCCACCATACTTTACTGATATTGAGGTTAGTCCATTAAAACCCCATTCAATTTTCAGAGAATTCTTCTCCATCCCTCATCTTTTTGTAAGCTACTTGAAAAATATATTATCACCAGCAGTTTTAGCTATATTCCATCTCTGGTGTTGGAATGCTGAGAGTTGTCAACAGTCTAGAATACTAGGCTGACTCTAAGATAAGGATCAGTTGAAGGAATTTAAGAATGTCTGGAGAAGACTATAAAGGGACATGCAAGATGTCTTTAAATTGTTGAAGGACCATCATATGGAAGAAGGGTTTAACTTATTCTGTTGCTTTCCAAAAGCACAAGCTATGAGTAATATGGTAGAAATTACAAAAAGACAAATTTAGTCTCCATGTAAGGAAGATTTGTCTAACAAAACTATACTAAATGGAATGGGCTTCTTAAGGAGTTTGTAGATTCCACCTTCCTTTGGAGTAAAGAATCTAGGACCATTCATTGAGGAAGTATTGAAAATTCTCTAAAATAGACAATTCATGGGGGCAGCAAGATGGAAAAGTGGATAAAGCACCAGCCCTGGATTCAGGAAGACCTGAGTTCAAATCTGGCCTCAGATACTTGACACTTACTAGCTGTGTGACCCTAGGCAAGTCACTTAACCCTCATTGCCCCACAAAAAAACAAAAAACATAAAACAAAAACAAAATATGAGTTAAAAAATCTCTCCATTGCCTAGAACAGGACTTAAGAAGATGAAAGTCAATAGGGCAAATACAAAGTTTTATACTTAGGTTCCACAAGTAACCTTCACTATCATAAGATGGAGTAGTTATGGCTAGGTAACAATATTAAAAAGAAGATTCTTTTCAATTATTGTTTGGACTACATAGTTTCTAAAATTTAGTGATATTCCTGGTTATTTAAGTGTATCTAACTGAGCATAATTGGAATACTCATGCTTAAAAAAAATCTCTATAGGAGCTATACAATATGAAGGTCCTAGAGAAAAGCTTCTTTTCTGGCAGTGAGGTGAGGAATGACTAGGACAGAGTTAAATTTTTTAAACATTTTCTTATTTTAGAAAAAAAAAAAACAAGCAAATGTTTTTGTTTATTTTTTTCCATCACACGGGTGGGTTTAGTCGGAAGAGGTGGGGTGAGAAATAACTGATGTAAAGACATAAGGCATTAATTAAAAATATCCTTTCATATTAGGGAACCAGTTGATGTTAAATGTCTATTTTCTAAATCTTTTTACTTCATAAAACAGATGTATATGTTTTTGTAGACTTTTTCATATGACAAATTTTTAACTTTATGGAATGTCTTTTCATTAGCCAGAAATTTATGATAGGCCATCAACAACCTTATTAACAGATTTCCCAAAAGTTTTAAAAAGATGATCATTATGTTATACTTTGACATTACCTTTCAGTAACTTTGGGAAATGATTATGAGTTTCTCATCATAGCCTTCATAGCTAGTTATCTACAGCAAACCCAAATTATTTATTTAAACCAGTTATAATGAATTCAATGTCCTAATTTTCCTTCCATCATTTGGAAATTAATAAATCACTCATATATAATTCTATAGGTTAATTTCCCAATCTCTTCTAAGAATTCTTTCATCTAAATATACAAAATGCTTCTGCTCTCTGATCACTGGATATTTTTTAGGGCACTGGTAGTTCTGTACGTGGCTAGGATAACTCTTTTTCTCTTTATTCCTCTTGTGACTAAGGCATCTAATTACAAAATTATAGGCTAGGACAATGGTTACAGCCTGTTGTTTTAGAATACATTTAAATTTTTTTTTGGGGGGGAATTAATATATCAAGTTATATGCCTCAAATGTGGATCAGAAGATTCCACTGCTCTAATTAGTGCTTATATACGACAAATAGCCCTGCTAATCCATTTTTTCTTTCATCCTTTGAAATTAATTTTTCCTTTCTAATCTTTTCTAGAACCTTTCTATACTGTGGTAAAATACCTTAGCAATTTGCATTTTGATACATTTGCCCACAATAGAATAGTGAAAGTCAGTTTCAATGCAGCTTTTCATAAGGTCAACTGTTTTCCCTGGATACCATGCCTAGGCCTTAATTTAGAATTGCCCCTGGGCAAAAGACCATCCCTCCTATCCCCTAGGAGAAATGTTGTCCCTACCCAGATGGAACTTCTTGAACAATTTTAATGTATTAAGTGAATTATGATGTTAATATTAAGAAAGATATATCAATTGCTTATTGAAGCAGTGTTCTTTTAGGCTTTCAACTATACACAGGAAAACTGCTGTTTCAATCAATCTTTAATGAAATGAACATAGTAGGTTTATTTTTGAGGTTTGTTCTTGTCCTTTTGATTATTAAAATGTCAATCATTTCCCATATGCTCTGTACAATTACTTGAAAAGTAGCTAGCCCAAGGGTTGGAGGGATTTTTCAGCAAGGGTGGAAAGGGGATTCTGAAATTAAATTTTGAAAAGGGAAGGTCAGGAAGCATCCATATCTCTGAAGTCAGTCAAACTACTCAAGGATGAATTTTGTGAAGTTGTGGAATATTCCCTCAGAGGAAGTGATGACTGCGTGAATACAGCCACTTCAAGCTAGATAGGGCAAAACAACCAAAAGAATATATATAGTATATGGAATACTTTTCCTTTGGTAGTGATATACAGAAAACGAACTAATAGGTCTTGTTTCATTTTGAACTTCAATCATTCTGTGACATGACTGTAAAGGTTTTATAACCCTGAGTCACAGTTGAATAATTATTTTACTTTTGGCCAATGAACCCGTCCCTTTGCGTTTTTTTTTTTTCTTTCTATGTTCAAACTTCATTCATTCTCTTAATTCCATGTCCTTCGGTATTTGATTTGAGTACAGTAGGTAGAAGGTGATAGTCCTGCTGTATTTAGTACTAGTTGGACCCCATTTAGAGTATGGTATTTAGTTCCGAATGCCACATTTTAGAAAGGGCGTTGGAAATGTGGAGAGATTATTGATGAAGTAAGAAGTAATACAAGCGAGAAGTTTATTACTTACACACATGCAAACATGTTGTGGCTCCCTAGACCTTTAATCTCATGGGCAAGAACTTGTGGCAATGAAATGAACATACAGTGGGATGTCTACTGGAGTGGAGAACATAGATTTCCAAGGCTTTGCCCTTATATTGGATCATTTTTGCTGAGCAAAATCACAGGGATCAAATGGAAGAGGGAGACTTTAGGGGTAGTCAATTACTGGGTCGCTTGGTCTTTGACATCCACTTAACAATCACAAGCACATTGTGATTAGGAAAGTTTGCAAACCTAGAAAAATAGGATTAGGTGATATTTGCTAGAATGATTGTGATCAGAAAAATGAACAATAAATAGAAATAACAAAGAAGCAGATATTTGCTTGATGCTATTCAAAAGTAATAGAAACTGTCTCAGTAGATCGTATATTTCTGCTTTTGAAAGGCCTATACATCATGTGTTAAAAGGGATTCAGGTATTATATTTAATAGTTATTATCTGAGTTACTTTCTAACCCTAAGTTTGTATTATAGGGGTTATAGTTAGTCTTTTTTTTTTTTTGGTGAGGCACTTGGGGTTAAGTTACTTGCCCAGGATCGCACAGCTAGTAAGTGTTAAGTGTCTGAGGCTGGATTTGAACTCAGGTCCTCCTGACTCCATGGCCAGCGCTCTATCCATTGTGCCACCTAAGTGCCCCCGGTATAGTTAATCTTTGACCAATTGACTTCTAAATTATTCTCACTATCCCCTGCCATGTAGTCTTGGGATAGCTAATAGAAATAAGGAAAAACTGATATGTTAACAGGATATTAAACTAACTACAAAATTTGGCCACATGTAGTTAACCTTTTAGAAAAAGTACAGACATGTTCCTTGATTGAACAGGAAGGGTATTTGGTATTCTCTGGCTGCAAATAGTTCTCATCCTGGGAATGCTGAGCACCCCTTCCAGTTCCATCTTCATTTTCTTCTATCTACTGATTCCTTCCTCAATGTATATAAATATGATATAATCTCCTCTATCTGAAATAAATACTTTAATAAAATCACTTAATTCTTGTATTTCTTCAAGCAATTGTTGCATAATCTCTCTTCCTTTTCATAGTCATCCTTCTAGAAAGAGTAACACAGTTGCTGTCTCCTAGTTATCACCTTTTTCTAACTCCCTACAATCTGACTTCCAATTTCACCACTCTGCTAAAATTTTTCTCAAAGGCTGACAACAATCCTTCATCTAATATATCTATTAATCTATTTCTTTCCCTTTGACACTATAAATTATGTCCTTCGTCTTAGACATTCTCTCCTTCTTTGGCATCTATGACAATGTTCTCCCTCAGTCTTTCTGACCATTCATGTAAATTTTGTTTCTTCACCATCTATTTTCTTCTTCCTAAACAGAGGTGTTCCCTAAAGAAATCCATGTCCTCTGTCATGGGCCCTTCATTTTTCTTTCTTTACTCTCTTCATTATTGACCTTGTCTGCTCAAATGAGTGTTATCACCTCTATGCTCACCTATTTTATCCCTATTCTGCAGATCTCATTCTCATCTTTATTTTTCTTCCTAGAGTCCATTCCCACATCTCTAAATTTCCTGTTGTAATCTCCATTCAGATGTCCATCAATATACCCAAAAAAGAACTCATCACTTCTCACCTAAAGCTACCTTTTCTCTAAACTTCCATAGTCCCATTTGATGTATCACCACCCTTTCATTCATTACAGTTCAAAAGTTCTGAGTCATTTTAAGAGTCTTTCTTCTCTGTCACAATCACATCTCTCAGTGCTTTCTGAGTCTATTTGATTCTACCCCAAAAATATCTTTCCTATCCATCTCCTCCTCAACTATATTAGCATTATACTAGTTAAGTATTTTATTATTTTGTTTGAATTGTAATAGTACCCTCCTTTTTAAAAAAAGCTTTTTTTTTTCAATCAGGAAAATACTGCCTTCTCTCCCTTGAAATATATCCTCTTTTAATCAAGCAAAACATATTTCTCAATTGGCCATATCCAAAGGAATATTGTTTGTCTTTACCATATTATTGTCACTGTATAAAATGTTCTTTTGTTCACTGCTCTCGATCAGTGCATACAAGGTTTATCATGCTTCTCTGAAACCATTCCCTTCATAAATTTTTTACATCACAATTGTATCCCATCACAAAAATATACCATAACTTGTTCAGCAATTTCCTGATTGATAAATGACTTTCTGAATTCCAGTCACTGCCACCTCAGAAAGAGAAATTTCATTTTTCTACATCCTTATTTAGAATTTGCTTTGCTTAGGAATACTTCCTTTTTTAATGTACCCTCCCTTCAATCAACCTTTCTTTCTTCTCTCCATTCTCTTATACTTAAATATATTTCTATATCCAACTGTGAGTGTTTCTTCTCTGACCAATTCATATGAGAGTGTAATTCTACTGTAATCTCTTCTCCCCACCATTCCTCTTTTTATAGACTTTGACTTTAGCGTCATGAACAATAGTCTCCTAATTGATCTCCCTACCCCATTCTGGATCTCTCCAGTCTTTCTTCTATATAGCTGCCAAAATAATCTTCTTAGGATATCTAAAGGTCTAACTATACTATTTCCCTCTCAAAAAACTGTACCATTTACCTGTCCCCATCATTTCCTCTACCTTAAAAAATCCTTACCCTAGGTTTTAAGACCTTCCATACTCTACTTTCAAACTGTCTTTCTATCCATACTGTATATTACTCTCCTTCATTCACCCTTTACTCCAGTCCAATTGGATTATTAGTTATGTCTGCAAACTTAATAGGCTAACTCCCACCTTCTCCCAGTTTCCCTGTTTCCTACACACCTAGTATGAGTCAAGTGAGGACTTGAATTTACTGTAAATTAAAGTGGAATAGATCTGTCAGTATTTCTATGGTTATCTGTTGAAAATAAAGCAATTTCACCACATGTAGAGTCATAACCTCAGTAATGGATACCTGACATGTGGAGTGGAAATGAAACAGAAGTACCTGAAGTCAGAGTGGAAGTTTCAGACCAAGTGCTTACAAAAGAAACCATTTTGGATGGGCTATGCAGGATTGATATTTTAAAGGAAAATTGCATAAAGATGCAAAAACTCCCTATATGTGCTTTTAACCCCATCAAAGATGATCAGAGGAGAGTAACAACTTTCAACCTATATGCCTTCTTTCTCATCCAAAGAAATCATTAATAGAATAAACTAAGTATTTATTCAAGTTATATCTTTGATGAAAAATAAGAGATTAAATAGAGAGGATTTTGCAGACAACTTACATTTTCTATAACTTTTTGAAATTACAAAATTTAGAAGTTCTAAAAATACAAGCTACCACTGAGTCAGTTGTTGTTGTTTTTTGACTTAGTAAAACAAAATATATCCCTTAAAAGCTTACCAAAAGCAAGGTGTCTCATGAATATATTAAAATTATTTTTTTAAAAAGTCTATGACCTATAACCATGGAGATAAGTGGGTTTAATATTGTGTTCACTTTTATATCAAGGTAGAAAACAAAGGAAATTCTTTCAGTTGGTTGTTTCTGTACTTTTAAAAAAATTAAGCACATTTTGTTTTGACACTGCCATCAACGTTTAGTAAATTACCCTGCATATAATATCTTTCCCAGAAATATAATTAAAAAATAATTACATCTGGTGATTGTGACTGATAACATATGGTACTTTCTGCTCTTATAGTTTATAAGTTAGAGAGGCAAGTTGTTAGCAGCAATGTAGAGCTCTCAGTTTTTGGACAGGAATAAGGCAGAATCAAGTCCTACTGATTATAGTTTCTGGGCCCTTCCCCTTTTGCAAAAATGGGAGAGGGATCAATCAGGCAATTCTTGTTGCCAAGGAGCACAGCAGGACCAGGTTATAGCTGCTAATCAAGACATTTGTGTCCACTGAGGATCACATACTGAAAAGTCTTGTTCATAGGGTAGATTTCTGAATCAGGTAACTGTAGCTTATTACCTTTCCATCTTTCCTCCTGCTCAGAAGGAGCCAGGTTGAGCCAGGAGATAGACAATTTGTATTTCTCCTGGGCACTAGATAAAAGTGGGCTATATTAGAAGATTTGTGTGTGTGTGTGTGTGTGTGTTTTGGTCTTTTTTCATGTGTATTACTTTACTGGAGTTTAAGGATCCTTAACCTGGGATCCATGCATTTAAAAAAAAACTATTTTGATAATTATTTAAATATAATTTGTTACCTCTGAAATGCTATATATTTTATTTTATTAAAATATTCTAAGAGTTAGTCTATAGGCTATAGCAGATTGTCAGTGGAAGGGGATAAGGCTCTTCATGATACAAAAAAGGTTAAGAACCCCTACTATATATTATTGTTATTTATCATGATCATAGATATATAGTAAAAGTAGAAGGGATGTTAGAGGTCATCCAATCCAGTTTCCTCATTGTACAGATGAGGAAACTGATGCACAGAGAAGTGGTTACTTATTCACTGTCACACACTTAGCAAGTGGCAAAATCAATGTTGGATTTCACACTCTATATCCAGGGTTCTTTCTGCTGAGCCACTCTGCCTCTTTTTTTGTTGATCTTTTATTTCATAAAGTGCAGTTTCTTCTTGTAATTGAGATGGTTCTAGAGAGAGCTGGATTGAGTTGGAAAGTTTCCAATTCTCTTTTGTACCAAATGTCATATGTATTCCTTCTATGTGGGGCAAACTGAACAAGTCAAATCCCTCTTTCTAATGAAAGCCCTTCAAATACTTTGTTGTTGTTGTTGTTGTTGTTGTTGTTTATCGTGACTGATTCTTTGTGACCCCATTTTGGATTTTTCTTGGCAAAGATACTGGATTGTTTGCCATTTCTTTCTCCAGTTAATTTTATAGATGGAGAACTGATGCAAATAGGGTTAAGTGGCTTTCCCATGTTCACACAGCTAGTAAGTGCTAAGGTTGGATTTGAACTTAGGTCTTCTTGACTTCAGGCTCAGTGCTCCTTAGTATCCTCTATACCACTTAGTTCACTAGCCATTGCATGGTAGAAAAACTATAGGACTTGGAGTCAGGAAATATCAGTGTTGAAGCCCAGATATGATAAATGCTAGCTATATTTTGACAAATCACTTCACCTTTCTGATCTAGTTTCTACACTTGCAAAATAGGCACACTAATACTTGCAGAGTTGCAAGGAAAAATGCTTCATAATATGTACAGTACTATAAAAGGTATAAATTTTATCATTATTATTATGTGTTGACATTTTAACATGAATACTCTAAGAAAATTTAACAGTGAAATGAATTCACATTTTTTTTAAAAAATAAGAAATAAGACCGTAGCACTATTCCCTATTATGCCCCTAACTGGCTATGACTGAAATAAATGGGATATCTAAGGAAATTTACAACAGCACCTTCTAACTCTTAACTTTTTATTGTACAGAAAGAAGTTACAGCTTGACTTTCTATTTTAGGTTTATGTTCTCATGATTTAGAAAAAACAATAGTGACCTAGAGGCAAGGATTTCTTAGCAGTTAATGCCCAGGTGAATAAAATGCCTTAGGCCAACTAAACTGTCATGAACAAAGCAAAGTATGTGGATGAGATGGAGTAGTCTTCCCAAGTGAATAGCTAGCTATTGATTCAGTGTTCTATAATAGGCAAGGAAAAGTATATGCCAAGGTCAACACATGCTTCTTATACTGCCATCTCATTTCAGTTTAACATATTTGTCTTGCCTAATTAATTGTATATACAGATATACATATATATGTAAGTGTACATGTAAGGTCAGATAGGCAGTTTGTGGGATAGTGGAATTTTAGAACTAAAAGATCTTTAAGGCCATTTAGGCTAGTCCAAATGGCATCATCTTACAGATGATAACCAAGAGAACAAGTTTCAGCATCACATTTTATTTATTTATGTTCTTTAAAATAAATTTCTCATTAATGATATGAATAATATATAAATATAATCAATTAATTGTTTGATACCATTAATTAACAAAAATAATTAATAATGCATTACTGATGATAAAAGCATTCATAATAGAAACAAGGGCTGAACCTGTGCTATTATTAGTGTGGGGAGTAAAACTATATGTGGTCACCTTATTTCTGTACCAAGTTTAGGGAAAATTTGCTGGGGTTTCAAATATATTTGTGTAATGATTGGAATGATGCCACCTGCTGGAGACTTACTGTATGAAAGCTCCACCAAGAGGAGAAGGCCTCTGAGGGCAAGCCATGCAACATTTCTTTGTTGGAGGAAGAGGGGGTGAGGCTGGCTCTCTAGCTCTCTTTAGTCAGGACTGGTGGAGAGTGGAGCTAAAAATGGGCTCTCCCTTTGATAGGTACATGAATCTAGGCTTTTCTCTCTTCACCAAATTCTTATTCTCCATAATAAATGCTTGCTAAAGTTTATAATTTATTGTCACCACTCATTAGATATTTTGGACAGTATAACTAGAATTTTAGCCCCTTACAGATGGCAATTTCAGAGAAACCTCTGACTCCTGCATTTTTTTCAAATTCTAATGCCAAGAGTTTCTATTCTTTTGCATCCCTGGAGGCAACGCCCCAATGGAATCTAGAAGCAGTAGGGGGAGTGGAAAACAGGCGTGAGTTCGAAACCAAGCCTGATTCCTCAGCTCTGCACCACATGGGAGAGGTGGTCCTGCCCACTCTTCTTAGGACTCCACCCCTCCCCATCCTCTGGTGCCACCCCCCACTCCTCCCATGGCCATGCCCCTTGATCCTCCTACTAGGGAAGTTCAGAGATCTAATCCACTCTCCTCAGGTCCTGATCTTGAGCATACACAGCTTTCTCTACTTGCATTTTTAGCTCCACTCTCCACCAGAGTCCTGAAGAAAAAGAGCAAGAGAGCCAGCCTCACCCCCTCTTCCTCCCACAAGCAAACATCACTTCCTGACACCAAAGAAAAGCTGCATGACTTGCCCTCAGAGGCCTTCTCCTCATGGTGGAGCTTTCCTACAGTAAGTCTCCAGCAGGTGGCGTCATTCAAATCATTACACTTGTTACTTATAAATTAGAAGCTTTAGCACCAGTTTGGGGCATTAAGCATTTATTAAAGCATACCAAATATTAGTAAAGAGAGAACACTTGGCTCAGAAAGTTAAGAAGCCTATCTACTCTAGAGGGGAGATAAGAGCTCAGCCTGGCCTGCTTCCTCCAAGTCTTTCTCCGCAAACCTGTCTGCAAGCCAAACTGAGAGTACAAGCTTCCTCTGGGTCTGGAGGAGAGGTGGTCCTTACACACTGCTTCAAGCCAATTGGCTAGCATCACCCAAATCAATTGGTTCACTGGACTTGAGGGCGGTCCATGAGCAGAATGTGGTGAGGTCAGAGTTCATGAGCAGAATATGGTGAGGTCAGAGTTCAGAGAACACACCCCCTGAGGGCCAGGCCTTCAGGTAGGTGTGGTTTCAATCAAGTTAAATCCAAGTGAATCAATCAGCAAAGTCAATCCAATCAATCTTAATATAATCCGACTTCTGGGCATCCCAAAACCCATTATTTTCTCATATTAACAACAATGAATAAATAAACTCACACTACCAATACAGGTAGATACCTAGGTGCCAACTTAGTTTTAGAAGGCTCTTTATAGCATTAAGGGATTAAGTCATTGTCCAGAGTTACATCAACATTATATATCATAGGTGGAACTTGAACCCAGATTTTTCTGGCTCTGAAAACCTACATCCTCTACACCAAGCTTCCCTTCTATAAAATTATAGAAGTATAGTTAAAATTTTATTAATTGTTAGACATAATTTTGTTGTTTCTGTTTAGTCATTTCAGTCCTTTTAGAATCTTTGTGAGCCCATCTGGCGTTTTCTTGACAAAAATACTTAAATGGTTTGTCATTTCCTTCTCCATCTCATATTATAAATGAGGAAATTGAGACAAACAGGGTTAAGTGAGTTGCCCAGGGTTACATAGCTAGTAAGTGTCCAAGGGTATATTTGAACTCATGAAGATGAGTCTTCCTTGGCACTCTGTCCACTATGCCATCTAGCTCCTCCATTTGGGCACAATAGACCCTTTATAATACTCAAGCAAATCCCCTCACAAAGACATTCTGTAAAAAGAGTGCACTGATTGCTACCAAGATAGAAGGCTGTGGGGGCAACTCAGTGGCAGAGTGGATAAAGCACTGGCCCTGGATTCAGGAGGACCTGAGTTCAAATCTGGCCTCAAATACTTGATACTATCTGTGTGACCCTGGACAAGTCACTTAACCCTCATTGACCCCCCCCCCCACCACCAAAAAAAAGATAGAAGGCTCTGCCATTTAACTTTGACAATATAGTACTGGTGACAACTGTAAATGATGTTGTTGTTTTTTTAATTTTTCATGTGAACTTCATTTATAGTATTATAGTAATTGTGGGTATACTATTCTTTTAATTTTAGTCCCATAAGAATATATGTTCTTTGAGAGTCGACATTGTTTCAGTCTTTGTATTCTCTGTATTTTCAGGCAAAGTGTCAGGCATATAGTAGATACTTAATAAAACTTGATCAATTCACCCTGCAGCATTTCAGTGTCTTCCAATGTTTCTTAGAGGTTTTCTTTGTATTAAATATTTCTTATGATACAGTCATAGCTAATTACATACAAATACCATTATTAATCTAATGGTTTCCTAATCATGCACATGCTTTTTCCCTGACTTTTTTGTTATGAGGAATACCATGAATATTTTTGCATAGATTATTCTTTCCATGCTGTTGAGAATTTCCCTTCAGGTATAACTGTGGGATTACAGAACATAGGTTCAGAACTGAAAGGGACCTTGGAGAACATCTAATCCAATTCTCCCATTCTACAGATGAGGAAACTGAGGCCCAGGTAAGTTAAATCACTTGACCAAGGTCATCACAGGTAGAAAATGTACAAGACAGTATTCAAGTCTTTTGAGTCCAGAGTCAGTGTTCTTTCATTTTATACCATATCATTTCCCACTAGTGGAATCTCTTGGTGAAAGGTTATGTAGATAATTTGATAACTTATCTTGGGTAATTAAAAATTATTTCCCAAATTTTCAAATCAATTTTTAGTTTTGCATATGCCAAATTAGTATGAGAATTACTTTTTAGAAGAAATACTAATAAATAGTTGTGGTTACCAGCATGGCAAAGGGAATTCAAAATGTGCTACATGTGAATCTGCCAAAGCATCTGTGGATATTTGACTTAGAAACATGATAGAATTAAAAAAAAATTGAAGTGCTGTTATGAAGAAGTTTAGACTTGATTTGCTGAAATTCGGAGGGTAGACATAATCTTACTGGGTTCAAATTATAGGAAGGTAGAATATAAGGAAATACTTCTTAATAATTAGAATTAGCAGAAAACTAAACAATCCACCCCTAGCAATAATGAAATCTTTGTGATAAGGTGTCTTCAAGAAGTTGCGAGCTAACCACTTAACCAGGGTGTTGCAGATTGGGTTCATCCCAAATTATGTGTTAGAATAAATAGCATGAGTTTCCCTCTAAGCCTTCAATTCTATTATTTTAGAGATGATTTATTTCTTTGATTGATTTGAAATTTCTTCTTTGTGGGCACTCTGTTAATGGTGGAGACCAATCCATTCATATCTCATCCTATGCAAATTTCAGGCATATCCACCCATAGATATAGCTGGCTGGCATGGTGAATAGAGCACTAGAGTTGGAGTCAAAAAGCCCTGACTTCAAATTTGCCCTCAGACAAGGAATATAACTCTGGGTAATATTAACTCTGCTTCAACTTACTTAATTGTAATATGGAGATAATAATAGCACTTACCACCCAGGGTTGTTATGAGGATCAAATGAGATAATATTTGTAAAGTACTTAGCACAGTGCCTGGCAAAGAATAGATGTTTAATAAATACTTGGGTCCTTACTTTCCTACTTATATAGAGTAGGGGGAGAAGGTCACCTGAACTGCTAGGTTCTATCCTCTATATCAAGGATTATCAATCTGGAGTCCATGAACTTGTTTTTTTTTAAAATATTTTTAATGATTTCCTTTATTATCCTATACATTTTTTATATTTTAAAAAATATTATTCTGAGAAGGGGCCCACAGGTCAACCAGACAACCAAAAGGGCCCATGTCAAAAAAGTTAAGATAATAGATCATCTTGTATTGTTCAGATGCTAATGGAGCAATCAGACTATTCATCAGTTCTTTTTCACTCTTCAACCAGACTTCTTTTTCCAGTCATACATCTTTTCGATGATAACTTTGCTGCTGCTTTTCCTGTGAGGTTTTTTATTGATAACATGTTCCAGCCTATATATTACCACCAATCACTTCTCCATTGCCCTCTGGATGACCCACAGCTTTAATAATTTGGAGAGTATTCCATGGGTAGCAGCTGTACGGTGTTTCTGGAATAATATTGATGTTATAAAGTCAGGTCTACATTTTGAGGGAAGTTTAAGATAATCAAAAGCACTACACAATTACCAAAGATAGATAGAATGAACGAGTATTTTTTAAAGTGCTTATCATTTTCCAGAAATGTGCTAAACACTGACAATACAAATACTAATGTAGTCTAGCCTTCTCTCCTTAACCTGTTCAATTCTGGGCACAGACTACTGTCTTGCAGTAGCTGACCAAGATTTTTTGTGTATGTGTTTGTGTCTGTGTACTGATGTAGTGACCAGCTCTATGAGCTGTCCAGTTAACTGTAGGTCATAGACTAAATAGTTGGCTTTCTTTATACATTTAATAAAAATTAATAGATTGAAATTCATATGAAGAGGAGTAGGAAAAGGGAGTGGGTTATTTTATTTAAAAGCGTCCATGAAGTGATTAAAAATTTAACTAACTGATAAGTTTCAATGAAGGGCCCATATAGTGAGTTAGACACAATTATTGAATTGTCTTGTGAATTCATTATCAAAACTTCATCTCAAAACCTCCTCTCAATGAAGTGGCAATAATGTATCCTATGCCAAAAGATGATTTATTCTTCAATATCTGAATTTCCCTGTCATTTTCAAGGACGAATATCTATTGTTAATCTAGGGCTAATCATATTGAAATCTGACTTTTTCCTCTCCTTTACCTCATTCATTCAGTCTTTTGTTGGGTACTATTCTTCCTTCACTATGTAGGATTCTTTTTTTATGCTTCCCACGCCCCTCATGTTAAAAAATTTGTGTCTGATTTGGAACAGCTATCTAGTATTTTTTTTCGCATTTAACTTTTGTCATTGCCAATCTTTTTAATGTGGTCAAACTGGCCTTATCTCTTCCTCCTCATTTAGTTTTAGAGCATTCCTGTTTAGGCATTCAAACATGCTTAGTTTCTTCAACATCAGTTCATAAAATTTAAAGGTGGAAAGAGTCCAGCCGAATCCCCTCATTTTATAAATGAGGAAACTGAGGGAAGAATAGATTAAGTTATTTATCCAAATTAATATAGGTATTAAGTAGTAGACTTGGGATTCTGACTCGGAATTCCTTTCTTTTCCTGCTACATTTTAATTCTCACCACATCTGTTCCTTTTTTTTCTCTTCAGAAAACTTAAAAAAAACCCCACAAAACTAATCTTAGGAAGTTTAGTGCCACACTAATCCCAATGGCATGGATAAGTTAAATCATTCCAGCATTTTACTTGTCATTTCACAGTAATATCAAATGGGACCATTTCTGTGATTTCACTTCTCTATTATGTATGTGCCCCTTTTCCAACATCAGACTGAGTATCTTCATACCCATTAATACTTACTGAGTGCCTCATTCTATCAGGTGTTCTATGTTTTAATGTCCAGAGAGTACCTCATAGAGAGGGTGCTTAATAAGTGTTATTGACTCTCTGTAACTTCATTATTTGCTGAAGAATAGGTTGCCTTGGGAAGGAAGAACATTATTGAGTTATCACAAAAGAACTTCTGCTCATGATGAAGGAACAACATTAAAAAGCAATTCTTTACTAAAGCATTAGTATAAAACAGACTTGACTATTTCCCTTCCTATTCAGTTCATTTCATCCTCTCATTTTTTTGTGTGTGTGACTCAAAAGGAGAAAACAGAACCACCACAAATTTATAGGAATATTGCCAATTTGCTTATCTAATTTTGAGCTTTGCTAATTACTACTGATAATGCTCAGCTTGTTCATTGGTAATTTATTTTGTAAAAAGAAGATAATTTTTATACAGAAGCATTCTCTATAGTGAATTCTGTAGCATGATAGAAGAATGCAAAGATAATCAAAGTATTGGTAGTATCTATATTATTTTTTCTTAGCAGTGAGTTGTGATAAGAAAAAAAACACACCTGGAATTCTGATGAATGAACATGTTCCATTGGTCACATTTTAAGACCTTATATACAATGAAATCACACAATCACTCATTTGAATGTGAAGAGTCCTTATGAGGCCAGAGATAAAAAAACAGCACCCCTTTCCACCTATCCTTTCAACTCTTGTCAGGTTTACTCCTAAAACTGCAAACTCCACAATAGTTAGGGCGATGAAAATTACCTTATAGCTTCCATGGGCCTCAAGACAACACAAGAAACAGTACAGAGGGAAGGGACTGCTTTTCCCCCATTAGCCTCCTTATATTTATAAACCACCTTTCTCTCATAAAACTTGAAAGCATAGAAACTGAAAAATAATTTGATTTATTTGAATTTCTAATTATTTTTCTTCATAACAATGTATTTGCTCTATACTCCATGAATTTTTGTTTCATCATTACTTTGCAACTCATATTGTAAATTGGAATATTTTGCATTCATATATGACTACCTTTATCTAGCTTTCCATGCTCTAGAGAATCATGTACAACTTGAAAGAGAAGATAAGAGGAGAGCAGAAGGAAGGGAAGAGAGAAGTATATGTATAGACATAAACATGTATACAACCCAACCTCAAATTACCAGTGGGTTCAATAGTTCATTTTAAGTTCTTTTCATTTCAATAAACATTTATTAAGGACCTCCTGTGTTCTAGAGGGTAGCTAGGTGGCACAGTGGATAGAGTGTTGATTCTAGAGTCGGGAAGATTCATCTTCATTAGTTCAAATATAGTCTCAGATACTTGCTACTTTTAGTGGTAGGGTTAGAATTTGAATCCAGGTCTTGATGACTCCAAGTAGAGCATGATAGCCACTGCAATTCCCTTCCTCTCCAAGTATTCAAGTTATGTACCCTAAAATGATGCCCATTTCAATACAAATTCCCTGAGCTGGCCACATGCAGAGGACAGACACCATACTATTATAGTAAAAATACTTAATGAAATAGTGAGCATAAATAGGGCAAGGACATCCTAAGATAAAGAATAATGCATGAAAGCAAAAAGGTTTATTCATTGAAGTGTATAAATTAAAATGCACATGGGAACCTATAAAAACTCCAGCAGCCATGCTTCTATCTTTTAAATTGAAGAACATATTCTGGGCTGACCTGTCAAGCATGAAAAAGAGAACTTAATGTAAATCTGAAACCAAAAAATAATTTGCATAGCATCCTTTTTATTAACCTATGATTCAATGTTAGTTACTGTACTACCTGTGAGGTTGTTTCTAATGTTTCAGAAGTGGCACAACATTGATGACTTTAAAGATATTTATTATTTTCTTTTTTCTTAATCTATTCAAAGCCTATCAGAGGAAAAGAAAATCAGTCTTGAAGTAGCATAGTAACACCAATGAGAAAAGAAACATAGAAATATGCATTCCTTTAGAATGGGTTCACAAAATTACTAAGTAAGACTAGAATATTTCATATTACTCTAGCAAGAACATTAAAAGGAAAAAAATTTTGCTTCTTCAAAATAAAACTCAGTCTAATAGCAAATGTTAAAATTGTGGCCAAGATGAATGACAAAATCACTTGAAATCTCTACCCAGTAAACCAATCCTCTTTATATCATTTTGTGAAAATCTACAGTAAAGCTGATCTTTTTACCATGACAGTTGACTAGCAGTTATATGTTAAGGGATTAGGGCTTGTGATTTATCTCTAGCCTCAATTTTGATGGGTCTAGATGTTAGATATCCATTAGATAATGAATTTTAGTTTAAACATGTGGTATAGTATCAAGAACACTAGTTTGGAATGAGAAGACTTAGGATCCAAATTCTGGAATTTACTACATGGAAAGGGGAATCCAACCAATAGCTTTATAATTCAATTTCCAAATAGGTAGAAGAGGTAAGTGAACAAGATGATCTCTAAGATTCCTTATGGCTATAACTCCTATGCTTTACATAGTACCCTTTCAGAAACAAGGACTTCTATTTACTTTATAAACCTGGATTGTAATAGATAACAATTACTTTGTATTTAGCTCTCAGTAATATCCACAAATACAAATTTGTGGTTATTATTACCATCAAGATGACGTAAGCAAAGTTTCCATTTATCATAGACTAGAGAGGCTTTTTCATTTATCTATATCATGCTTCAGTGATTGCCTGTAAGTTCGAGGATCCCAGGTTCTAATTTTCTGATGATAAAAAATTTCATTTACTCAAAACTAAATGATAGCTTTGATTTTTTAATGATGCAAGGAGGTCTAGATTAGTACAAAGAATGACTCTCCTGAAAGGTTTGCATTATTCAAATTTTCACTACATATTTCTATTGGCTTGAAACTAATGACTTTATCTTATATAATTATTTCTTCTAATAGTGAAAATTCAAATACATACAGATAATTCAATAGATTTATTTTTCTTACTAATTGAGACCAAGGTCTAATATTTAATATATCTCTGATCTCATCTATATAGGTATACTTTCCAGTAATTCAGATTGTAACCCAATCATATATACTGTACAACTCTTCTCTTGTGACTTGTATGACTGCTCACATAAAACTGGAAGAAGGATTTAATATTGCCAGAATTTTTCAGAACCCATTCTTACTAATGAACTCATAACAAATAATTTCTTCAAGTAGTCATCCTATGGCAACCTTTAAAAAGGAAAATCTTTTATTAACTCCAAATTACACAGTGATCAGTATGTTTGACATTCTTTCAAAATCATAGATTTTTGGAGTTAGAAGAGAGAGTCTACTAGAATCTCTTTGTTTAAGGTCATATAGCTATTTAATGACAGAGATGAGAGGAGAACCCTTAATCCCAATTCCCAGTGAATTTTCCATTACTCTACACTACATATACCAGCTTTCTCTGAAAGGTAAATTGTAGGAATGGATTTTCAAAATTATATCTTACATGAAGAACATGCAAGGTACATATTGCACTGCCGATCACTGTTAAATCTTGTTCTAATCTAGCTCATTAAGAAATGAGTTAACAAGGGGCAGCTAGATGGCGCAATGGGTAGAGCACTGGCCCTGGAGTCAGGAGTACCTGAGTTCAAATCCGGCTTCAAATACTTAACACTTACTAGCTGTGTGACCCTGGGCAAGTCACTTAACCCCTATTGCCTCGCTTAAAAAAAAAAAAAAAGAAATGGGTTAACAACTCAAGACTATTTAATTTGTTCTTTAATGTAAAAAAATCATTTTTGTCCAGTACAGTGTAAACTTTGATATGTAAATTGAATGCCATTTCATCACCTATATATCAGTGACATTGGTCTTAAGTTATATTACATATTAAATATTAAAAAACTTTAAAACTTAATTGCAATACCAATAAAATGTGAGAAAATACATATTTGTAGCTTCATACTCAAAGTCAACCCATATCTTTTTTTTTCAAAACAATAAATGACACTTTAATGAAACAAGATTTACAAGCCTGAGAGCATCTGTACATTATCCAAGTTGAAAACAATAATGGAAACAAGAAAAAAAAGAAAGAAAGAAAGAAAACTATCTTTGAATCCTACTACTTTTGAATCCTTTGATGGCAGAAGGGGAAGGTTAAATAGGACTTTGACTAGATACATTTGGTGTAGATTAAGGCAACATAAATAAGGAAAGGAACTATTTAAAATACAAGACTATACACATGAATATAGAAATACATGTAAATATATGTATGTATATATATTTAAAATGAAATCTATTACTTTTTTGTAAATATAACACAAGCTTTGACAAATAAACAATTAACAAAAAAAGAATCCTTTAGGTATTTTAAACACCAGTGCTACATCTGGGCTGAATTCAGGCTGTTTTGTTTTGATAGTTTCTTTCTTTTTTTTTCTTTGTTTTTTTTTTCTTTTTTGCAGGGCAATGAGTGTTATGTGACTTTCCCAGGGTCACACAGCTAGTCTGTGTCAAGTAACTTGAGTCCAGATTTGAACTCAGGTCCTACTGAATCCAGGGCCGGTGCTTTATCCACTGTGCCACCTAGCTGCCCCCATGTTTCTTAAGTGATTTCTGCCACCCTAAATCGAGCATTAGTAGTCGGGTAAGTTTTCTAGACTTTATTATACCATCCTGCAACCATATCTCTCATAATGTCATGACAAAAGCAGCCTGACCATAAGGTTTTCCTTACTTGGGTATTCATATAACTTGAGCATGTTGATGCAAATAATTAATGTTGGTAGCAGATTTGGAGTGTAGTGTACAGCAAGTATTATAAAATTTTCTAATCCATGTTTCCCCCTGATATAAGCAAAGCTACCATATTGGACCCTGGAACAGCCAGTAACAAACTGCAACAGAAACACTCTTTCCTCTTGAGTTATGCTTTTCACAAATTCTCAGAACCACTGAACAACTGAATCATTTCTTTCATAATCACTTCTGTATTCTGATTTCTTATCCAATCATTTACATCAATCTCTGCCATACCAAAAAAGCCCAGAAACTCTGATTCATATTGATCAAAAAGTTGCATAAGGGAAAGTGCAATGAACATGTAGAGTATTTCAAAGAAAACACTGATCTGAGCCGGGATGGCTCTTTTCACTGGGAGTTCAGTAACAAGCTGGACATATTCCTTGCTGTTATTAACATACGAGAATGTTTGCAGTCCCATGATTCAAAGGCATGTCTTCCTTTGCTCCAAACACATCAAATTTGGCTTGTAGAATGATCTCATAAAGTAATTGTTGACTAGCTGCAATGAGCATCAAGTTGGCACAGTGGATACAGCACTGGCCTGGGAATCAGGAAGTCTCATCTTCCTGTGTTCAAATCCAGTCTCAGACATTTACTAACTGTGTTACCCTAGGGAAGTCACTTAACCCTGTCTGCCTCAGTTCTTCATCTGTAAAATGAGTAGGAGAAGGGAATGACAAATCATTCCAGTATTTTTGCCCAGAAAATCCCAAATGGGGTCATGAAGAATCTGACACAAATTGAACAACAAGTTGCTGTGATTCAAAAAGAAATCCAAGACCTGTACAGCAAACTGGAAAGAGTTCAAGTGATCAGGATAGACATAAAAGTTGCTATTAGGCTGAAAAGTTGTCCTACCAGTTTACTGGGGGAATAGAGAATAACCAAGGTTTACTCTCATATTAGATAAAATATCAAACTACTAGTATATAACACCTGATCATGTCTTCTTCTCCACGGAAAGACATAGCAATCCCCTGTTTTGCTACTGTTTAGTTAGCTTTGCACAATTTACTCTAGATACAACTTCACAGTTATTCCTAAAATAGAAACTCTGTGAACCAGCAGGATCTCATTTTCATTCACTGGCCTGTGTACTATGATTGAATCTGATTGCCCTTGAATGTAAATGTTTATAGAACCACTTATAATGATCTTTAAAAAGCTATGTTCTTATGATATGAATGAAGCTTGATATCAGTTCAGGATACTCAAGGAGGAAATGAAAAGGGTTAAAAATTTATTTATTTTAGATTTTCAATATGACTATACTTTTATTACCTTCTGGCAGCTTCATGGTGAAGTCATAGAACTGCTAAGCCACTCAGGCAGTTGAGCTGCTCCATTGCTCTCTCTCCATCCTTTTGCATCTTGTTCCCTCTCAGCCACCAGGGCCAGTTCTCAGAATGTAGCTTCCTGCATCCCCAGCAAAGGCCATGGCAACCCAGAAATTCTGGGAGCTCCCCAGAAGAGTGTGGGTTATAGTTCTACCTCCAGGGATCCAGGGTGGGACAGACAAACAGAACATCCATTTAAGGGAAAACAGTAGGAACTGATCAGCATAATGAAAGTATGGCAACTAGGGATTCATATAACTTCAGGCAGCAGAAAGATATTTCTAACTGATCAATAGAAAGAAGCATTACACTGGTACCTTATTCTCAGCCTCGGTATAGGGGAAAGAAAAGATGTAACATATTTGAGGGGATATTTCACCCAACTGTATACAGTGTGATACTGTACCCACACTGCTGGACAATGTAGTATTTCTATGGAGTCATCAATTCTCACAGTACCTTTTGATGCAGGTTCTGGGAAGGAAACAGTCCTAACACATGATCATGTGATTCTTTTCTTCAAGCTCAGCTCTCTCTCTCTCTCTCTCTCTCTCTCTCTCTCTCTCTCTCCCTCCCTCTCGTTTCTTCCTCTCCCACTCTTTCACTACCCCTCTCTTCTTCCTTCCTTTCTCCTTATTCCTCTTCCTCCTTCCCTCTTTTTTTCTTCCTGTATATCTCAGCCTCTATTTCTTTGGTCTTCCCAGAATTTTCTATGAACACTCCAAACCTCTGTTGGTTTTCCCCAAATATGCCTTGCTCTACATTCTGGGATTTTACCACTCATAAACACTAACCAAGTATGTGGCAAACTACACAATACCGTGAGATCTTCTAGGCCAGTTGGTTCTCAACAGTTGTTGGTCTCAGGATCCCATTTACACTCTTAAAAATTATCTGTGACATCCATCTCCCCAAGAGTTTCTGTTTATGTGGGTTATCACAGTTGATATTTACTATATTAGAAAATACATTAGGGGGCAGCTAGGTGGTGACGTGGATAAAGCTGCAGCCCTGGATTCATGAGGACCTGAGTTCAAATCTACGCCTCAGACACTTGACGCTTACTAGCTGTGTGACCCTGGGCAAGTCACTTAACCCTCATTGCCCTGCCAAAAATAAATAGATAAATATTGATGAATATAAAGTAAAAAATAAAAAGGCATTTAAAAAAAGAAAATACATGAAATCATCTTGGTATTCTTATGAAAATAATTTTGAACCCATCAGAACTGTGAATGTTTCTAAATCTTGAATCTAAATGCTACTCATGAATTTAGAGTTAGTAGGAATGGAGTCATGATAGATACATTTCTGCTTTTTAATGTTATCAAACTACTCTGTGTTCTAAGTGTCAAGTATCTAAGGCCAGATTTGAATTCAGGTTCTCACCTGGCTGCCCCCAAAATTGTTTCTATCTGGCTGCTTAATCTGAGAGCTGTGCAATTTGGTTATAATATTCCTGGAAGTGTTCATTTTGGGATCTCTTTCAGGAGGTGATTGGTGTATTCTTTCAATTTCTATTTTACATTCTGCTTCTAGAATATCAGGACAATTTTCCCAGACAGTTTCTTGAAAGATGAGGTCTAGGCTCTTTTTTTGATCATGGCTTTTAGGTAGTCCAATAATTTTCAAATTATCTCTCGTGCATCTGTTTTCCAGGTTAGCAGTTTTTCCAAGAAGATATTCCCAGTTCAAAGACCATTTTCATTGGAAAGAAAATAGAAATAAATAGCTCCAATTTTTCATTGTCATCAATTACTATTATTCAGTCCACATTTAACATGAGTATAAGCCTATTCTTGTTTCTTCCTTCATTCACAACATAGCTAACAACTTGGTTTTTTTATCATATCATTCATTATATATTAGATTATTTTAGGGTTTAGTCTCCTTGACCTCATGGAGAAATGTCACTCTTTTTGTGTCCATCTTCAATTACCTATCTTTGCTTCAATTTTCTTTAGTTGGATTTTAAAGAAGAGTAACTCGACAAGTTCCATGTATACTCAATGTAGTTAAATCCTTACCCCCTCTTCATTTCTGTTATATAGTTAGGAAATATTTCTAAGGATGAAATTTTTGGATCAAGGGGTATACTTATGCTTGTGATTATTTTTCTAAGTTAATTAGTAGTATGAACTTGCCTTAAAAGATGAATTTGTAATTCCACAAGCAAGGAAGATGTGTACCTATTTCCCCAAACCTGTCATCACTAAGTTTCATTTCTTTTAATAATTTTTTCCATACAAAGGACATGAGATGATACTTTAAATTTGCTTTATTTATTTATTTGGTGAAGTAGAACATTTTTTAGTATGTATTGACTTAGATTTCCTCTTTTGAAGATTGTCTGTGTTCTTTGACATTCTACCCATTGCTTTCTATTCACAGTCTTTTTTTTTAGTATGTTTTGTTTATTTAAAAATATTAGTCAGAAAAATTGAGAAGGCCTTGTTCTTACCCTGATGACAGATTTCAGCTTGTTAGAGCAAGTTTTTTTTAAATTTATTTATCATTTCCCCTATTTGCATGTAAAAAAACTCCAATTCAATTTTTTAAAAATTGATTTTTTAAAACTCGCGGTTCTGGGGGTGGAGCCAAGATGGCTGAGAGGAAGCAGCAAGCTGCCTGAGCTCTCCTTCTGTTCCCTCAAAACGAACATTAAATCAAGCCTCTGGACGGATTCTGAAACTACAGAACCTGCAAAGAGACAGAGAGACACAGTCTTCCAACCAGAGATAATTTAGAAGACTTCAGGAAAAGGTCGGTCTGACTCGGGCAAAAGGGAGGCCCAGCGCAGGGCAGCAACCCAGTGCCGAGGGGGTCGGGACAAGTCAGCAGGAGCTACGGGCCACAGCCGAACAACTGAGGCTCCCAGAACCTGGTTCAAAAATCTGGTGGCCAAGAAGGACAGTGGAAAAACCTACCTGCACCGGCCGAGAGGGCCACGAACGGCGGGATCAGACGCCGGGGTCTGGCGCCTGGCTGGCCGAGCACAATCAGACAGGAAGTGCAGGGCGGGGCATCTCCACACACCATAAAGGCCTCAGAGTAAAAGCCCGGTCACACAGCACCTATACACCTGCACAAGAAGCCCAAAACAGGGACCCTGGTGCCCCCAGAGCAGACCTCAACTTAGAGAATAAATAAATAAGCTGCAATAATGAGTAAGAAGCAAAAAAGAGCCCTCTCCCTTGAGAGCTTCTGTATCAATAGGGAAGAAGCCAACACAAACTCAGATGAGGACAATAGCCTCAAATTGACTACATCTGAAGCCTCACAAGGGAAGGTGAATTGGTCGCAAGAACAAAAAGCCTTCCTGGAAGAGCTCAAAAAGGATTTTAAAAATCAAATGCAAAAGGTAGAAGAAAAAATGGGGAGAGAAATGAAAGCAAAACAAGAAAACTATGAAAAAAGAATCAGCAGCTTGGAAAAGGAAGCTGAAGAAAACAAAGCCTTAAAAAATTCATTTGGCCAAATGGAAAAAAAGCTGCATAATCTCACTGAAGAAAACAATGCCTTAAAAATTAAAGTGGGACAGTTGGAAGATAAGGAATCCATGAGACACCAAGAATCAGTCAAGCAGAATAAAAAAAATGAAAAAATAGAAGAAAATGTGAAATACCTCATTGGAAAGACAACTGATCTGGAAAACAGATCGAGGAGAGACAATTTGAGAATCATTGGACTGCCTGAAAGCCATGACCAGAAAAAGAATCTAGATACCATATTCCAGGAAATTATTAAGGAGAACTGCCCTGATATCATAGAATCAGAGGATAAAATCATCATTGAAAGAATCCACCGATCACCTCCTGAAAGAGACCCCAAAAGGAAAACTCCAAGGAATATTGTAGTCAAATTCCAGAATTATCAGGTGAAGGAGAAAATACTCCAAGCAGCCAGAAAGAAGCAATTTAAATATCATGGAGCCACAGTCAGGATTGCTCAGGACCTGGCAGCTTCAACATTAAAGGACCGCAAGGCTTGGAATATGATATTCCGGGAGGCAAAGGAGATTGGATTGCAGCCGAGAATCTATTACCCAGCAAAAATGTGCATTTTCTTTCAGGGGAAAAGATGGACATTTAATGACATTGGGGACTTTCAATCGTTCCTGGTGAAAAGACCAGAACTGAATTAGAAAATTTGATCTCAACATACAAGATTCAAGAGAAGTTTAAAAAGGTAAACAGAGGGGAAAAAAAAGTTACCCTATTAGGTTAAACTGTTTATATCTCTACACAGGAAGACAATACTTATAATTCTTAAGAACTGTAAATGTATTTGGGCAGAGAGAAGGACTTTATATAGAGGGCATAAATATAAATTGTCTTTGATGTGATGATACAAAAGAATTAAGGGGATAAAAAGGGAGTCTATGGGGAGGAGAAGAAAGGGGAGGTGGAATGGGATGAATTATATCATATGAAGAGGTGGAAAAAAAACCTATTACAACAGAGGGAAAGAAAGGAGGGGGGAACATGGTTTCAACCCTATTCTCACTAGATTTGACTCAAAGAGGGAATAACATATACGTTCATTGGGATAAAGAAATTTAACTCATTCTTTAGGGAAACAAAAGGGGAAGGGAAAGGGGGGGACTTATAGAAGGGAGGATAAAAGCAAGGGAGAAAAGGGTAAAGAAAAGAGAGGGGGGGTGATAAAAAGGGAGGGCAGATTGGGGGAGGCAGGGGTAAGAATTAAAATGTCGGTGAGGAGGAATAGGGTGAAAGAAGGGGGGGAAGTATAAAGGGGGTAAATAGAATGGAGGGGAATAGACAGTCAGTAATAATAACTGTGAATGTGAATGGGATGAACTCTGCTATAAAACGGAAGCGAATTGCAGAGTGGATTAAAAACCAGAACCCTACAATATGCTGTTTACAAGAAACACATTTGAAGCAGAGAGATACACACAGAGTAAAGGTAAAAGGCTGGAGCAGAATATATTATGCCTCAGCTAAAGTAAAAAAGGCAGGGGTAGCAATCCTTATCTCAGACAAAGTGCAGGCAAAAATAGATCTCATTAAAAGAGATAAGGAAGGAAATTACATCTTACTTGAAGGTACTATAGATAATGAAGTAATATCAATATTAAATATGTATGCGCCAAGTGGTATAGCATCCAAGTTCTTAGAGGAGAAGTTAAATGAGTTACAAGAGGAATTAGACAGTAATACTATACTAGTGGGGGATCTGAATCTCCCCCTCTCAGAATTAGATAAATCTAGCCAAAAAATAAATAAGAAAGAAGTGAAAGAGGTGAATAGATTACTAGAAAAGTTAGACATGATAGATGTCTGGAGAAAATTGAATGGGGATAGAAAGGAATATACCTTTTTTCTCAGCAGTACATGGCACATTTTCAAAAATTGACCATGTATTAGGGCACAAAAACATCATAGTCAAATGTAGAAAGGCAGAAATAGTAAATGCATCCTTCTCAGATCATGATGCAATAAAAATTACATGTAAGAAAGATCCAGGGAAAAGTAGAAAGAAAATCAATTGGAAACTAAATAATTTCATTCTAAAGAATGAATGGGCCAAACAAGAAATCATGGAAACAATCAATAACTTTATCCAAGAGAATGACAATAATGAGACAACATACCAAAATCTATGGGATGCAGCCAAAGCAGTGCTTAGGGGAAAATTTATAGCTCTAAATGCTTACATGAATAAAAAAGAGAAAGAGGAGATTAATGAATTGGGCATGCAACTTTAAAAGTTAGAAAAAGAACAAATTAGAAATCCCCAATTAGACACTAAATTAGAGATCCTGAAAATTAAAGGAGAAATTAATAAGATTGAAAGCAAAAAAAAACTATAGAATTAATCAATATAACTAAGAGCTGGTTTTATGAAAAAACCAATAAAATAGATAAAATATTGGTTAATTTGATTAAAAAAAAGAAAGAAGAAAACCAAATTACCAGTATCAAAAATGAAAAGGGTGATGTTACCACCAATGAAGTGGAAATTAAAGCAATAATTAGGAAATATTTTGCCCAACTGTATGCCAATAAATTTGACAATCTAAATGAAATGGATGAATATTTACAAAAATACAAACTGCCCAGGTTAACTGAAGAGGAAATAAAATCCTTAAATAAACCCATATTAGAACAAGAAATTGAACAAGCTATTAATGAACTCCCTAAGAAAAAATCCCCAGGGCCAGATGGGTTTACAGGTGAATGTTACCAAACATTTAAAGAACAATGATGGGATTTATACCAGGAATGCAGGGCTGGTTCAACATTAGGAAAACTATTAACATAATCAACCACATCAATAAGAAAACCAACCAAAATCATATGATTATCTCAATAGATGCAGAGAAAGCTTTTGACAAAGTACAGCACCCATTCCTAATGAAAACACTAGAGAGTTGAGGAATAGGGGGAGCTTTCCTTAGAATAATAAACAGTATCTACCTAAAGCCATCAGCAAGTATTATATGCAATGGAGATAAATTAGAGGCCTTCCCAATAAGATCAGGGGTGAAACAGGGATGTCCATTATCACCCCTATTATTTAATATTGTCCTAGAAATGTTAGCTTTAGTAATCAGAGAAGAGAAAGGAATTAAAGGAATTAGAATAGGCAAGGAGGAAACAAAACTATCACTCTTTGCAGATGATATGATGGTATACTTAAGGAATCCTCGAGAATCAAGTAAAAAATTACTTGAAACAATTAACAACTTTAGCAAAGTAGCAGGATATAAAATAAATCCACATAAATCATCAGCATTTCTATACATGACCAACAAAGTCCAGCAGCAAGAGATAGAAAGAGAAATTCCATTTAAAGTAACGGTAGATAATATAAAATACTTGGGAGTCTACTTGCCAAGACAAACCCAGGAACTCTATGAACACAACTACCAAACACTCTTCACACAATTCAAATCAGATTTAAATAATTGGAAAGATATCAATTGCTCATGGATAGACAGAGCTAATATAGTAAAAATGACAATACTGCCTAAATTAATTTACTTATTCAGTGCCATACCAATCAGACTACCTAAAAATTATTTTATACAGCTAGAAAAAATAATAACAAAATTCATCTGGAAAAACAAAAAATCAAGAATATCCAGGGAAATAATGAAAAAAATTCACAGGAAGGTGGGTTAGCGGTACCAAACCTGGAGCTTTATTATAAAGCGGCAGTCATCAAAACTATTTGGTACTGTCTAAAAAATAGAGTGGTAGATCAATGGAATAGGCTAGGCTCAGGAAATGCAGTAGTAAATGACACTAGTAATGTAGTGTTTGATAAACCCAAAGACTCCAGCTTCTGGGATAGGAACTCAGTATTTGACAAAAACTGCTGGTAAAACTGGAAGAGAGTATGGAAGAAATTAGGCATAGACCAACATCTTACACCTTATCCTAAAATAAGGTCAAAATGGATACATGATTTAGACATAAGAGGTGATACCATACGTAAATTAGGAGAGAAAGGAATAGTGTACCTATCAGATCTTTGGAAAGGAAAACAGTTTTTGACCAAACAAGAGATAGAGTATATTATAAAATGCAAAATGGATGATTTTGATTATATTAAAAAAATTTTGTACAAACAGAAGCAATGCATCCAAAATTTGGAAGGGAGGCAGAAAGCTGGGAAACAATTTTTGAGGCCAGTGCTTCTGATAAAGGCCTCATCTCTAAGATATATAGGGAATTAAATCAAATTTATAAGAATCCAAGTCATTCCCCAATTGAGAAATGGTCAAAGGATATGAACAGGCAGTTTTCTGATGAAGAAACCAAAGCTATCTATTCCCATATGAAAAAATGCTCTAAATCTCTAATGATTAGAGAGATGCAAATTAAAACAACTCTGAGGTACCACCTGACACCTATCAGATTGGCTAAAATGACAAAAAAGGAAGATAATAAATGTTGGAGAGGCTGTGGGAAAATTGGAACACTAATGCATTGTTGGTGGAGCTGTGAGCTGATCCAGCCATTCTGGAGAGCAATTTGAAATTATGCCCAAAGGGCAATAAAACTGTGCATGCCCTTTGACCCAGCAATCCCACTTTTAGGTCTTTTGCCCAAAGAAATCATGGAAGGGGGAAAGGGACCCACATGTACAAAAATATTTATAGCTGCTCTTCACGTGGTAGTAAGGAATTGGAAGTTGAGGGGGTGCCCATCAATTGGGGAATGGCTGGACAAGTTGTGTTATATGAATACAATGGAATACTATTGTGCTGTAAGAAATGATGAGCAGGAAGAGTTCACAGAGACCTGGAGGGTCTTACATGAGCTGATGATGAGTGAGATGAGCAGAACCAGAAGAACATTGTACACAGTATCATCAAAATTGAGTGTTGACCTACTGTGATGGACTATATTCTTCTCACCAATGCAATGAAACAGAAGAGTTCCAGGGAACTCATGATAGAAGAGGATCTCCAATTCCAAGAAAAAAAAAAGAAAGAAAGAACTGTGGAGTATAGATGCTGATTGAACCATATTATTTCTTTTTTTTTTTTGGGTGCTGTTGTTTTTTTTTTTCTATTTTGAGGTTTTGCATCACTGCTCTGATTTTTTCTCTTGTAACAGGATTAATGCAGAAATAGGATTAATGTTATTATGTGTGTATATATATGTGTTTGTATATATATCTATCTATGTGTATATGTATAGATATATATAGATATAACCTATATCAGATTACCTGCTGTCTAGGGGAGGGGGAGGGAGGGGAGGGAGGGGAGGGAGGGAGAAAAATCTGAAATTGTAAAGCTTGTATAAACAAAAGTTGAGAACTATCTTTACATGTAACGGAAAAAATTAAAAAAAATACCTTGTGGTTCTAAATTTTCCTCTTCCCACCATCCCCACCCCTCCCTAAGAAATCAAGAAATTTATTGTTTTGTTTGGCCCTTTGTGCCAATTCTGATGAGAATAATGCTCACTTACTCCCCAACTCGTTCCCTATCTTCCCCTCCAGTCCATAAGCTTATTTTTGTTTCTTTTATGTGAGCTACTTTCCCCCAGTCAAAATTCTCCCTTTCCCTTTCTTCTAGTGCATTCCTCTTACCCCTTAACTTTATTTTAACGATGTCATCATGGGACAGCCAGGTGACACAGTGGACAAATCACCAGCCCTGGACCCAGGAGGCCACAAGCCCTAATCTGGTCCCAGACATAAGCCACCCTACCCTGCTTGATCCACAACAAAAACCAAGGATAAATAAAAAATAAATGTTTTACAGATATCATCCCTTCATTTTCAATTCACACATGTATCCTCTGTCTAAGTATATTCCTTTCAGCTGCCCTAATGCTGAGGAAGTTCTTATGAGTTAGAAGTATTATCTTCCTATTGTAAAGAATTCATTGTTATTTGAGGTTTTTATGACCCCATCTTTTGGCTAGAATTTTAAAAATATGTCAGTGCACACACTGGCCTGGGGCTCTGCAAATGGCATGGTGCTCCACCCACTGGTTGTAGCCATCACCATGGTGCTGGCACCTCACATCATCACCACTTGCCGATGCCAACATGGGCCTGTGAGATTTAAAATTGGGTACTAGAGCATTAATTTCCCCTCTTTAACCTTTCCCTTTATTTATCTCCCAGACTAGTAAATGGAAGAAGCTTCTGGTCTCTAGTTAGAGTTTTTATTGTGTGGTTGTTACAAGGTGATGTTGATTAGAGGGATAGGAAAGTAGAAATACAAACAAATAGTCTTAAGTCTAAGCTTAATCTATATTCCATATAAAACTCACCAAAAGCCCAAGGCCACCTTTGCGGGGAAGAGCCGCATCAGGCACATGCTGCTAATGGGCAAGCCAGGCTGCGTCCAACTCCAGTCAGCGTCTGTCTGTGTGTTGTGCCAGTCCTCCGACCAGGAGAACAGGAAAGAGAGATCCCACTTCCGGTCTCTCCTTGCCTTTTAAGCTCACACCCCGGAAGTAGAGTGCTTAGCAGCCGGGCTGGCGTGCGTAGCCCACACACAGCTGTTGGTCTCCTCCCCGAAAGGGTGGTCCTTCAAAAACTGGCGTCTTTCCGTATTCACTAACCAACTGTTAAAAACTTTTTACCACAGGCCTCACAAAATTATAATGATTGGAAGCCCAGTTAGGGCAGTCATGTGACTATCAGAGTGGCCAGCCAATTGGCTGAGGGCTGTGTGTGGGCATCCTGGGGTCTGCTGGGAAGAAGGGAGGGTTTTTGCCATTCTTGCTTAAAGCTGGAAGGCAACAGGATGCTGCTGTGTGTTCTCAGCTGATTTTTGGGCAATGGTGTGATTCAGGTTGTATTATTTCCCTTTCTTCATTTTATTTCCTTTCTCTTAATCCTACTGATCCTGTTTGTTTGTGTGTGTGTGTGTGTGTGTGAGTGTGTGTGTGTGTGTGTGTGTGTGTGTGTGTTTAAGGTCGTTCTTGTTAAGTAAATCATGCTCTGTCTTGAGGGAGGCTGTTGGTCTCCTTCCTTGCCCCAATATTGTGGTGAGTCACCTAGTAACACTCCCCAATTGAAAATTGGTCCCTACACTATGTAGGAAATATAAACAGTTTAAACTTTTAATATCTCTCATGATTTCTTTTTCCTGCTTACCTTTTTATGCTTCTCTAGGGTCTTGTATTTGAAAGTCAAATTTTCTATTCAATTCAGGTCTTTTCATCACAAATGCCAGAAAAATCATCTTTTTCATAGAGGTCCCATTTTTTCTCCTGAAAGATTATACTCAGTTTTGCTAGGTGCGTGATTTTTGTTTGTAATCCTAGTTCCTTTGCCCTTCAGCATATCATATTCCATGCCCTCCAATCCTTTAATGTAGAATCTGCTAGATCTTGTGTTATCCTTACTGTGGCTTCACAGTACTTGAATTGTTTCCTTTTGGCAGCTTGCAATATTTTCTCTTTGACCTGGGAGCTCTAGAATTTGGCTGTAATATTCCTGGAAGTTTTCCTTTTGGGATCTCTCTCAGGAGATGATCAGTGGATTCTTCCAATTTCTATTTTACTTCCTGCTTCTAGAATATCAGGGCAATTTTTCCTGACAATTTCCTTGGAAGTTGCTGTCTAAACTCTTATTTTGGTTATGGTTTTCATGTAGTCCAATGATTTTCAAATTGTCTCTCCTGGATCTCTTTTCCAGGTCAGCTGTTTTTCCAAGGAAATATTTCATATTGCCCTCTATTTTTTTATTCATTTGGATTTGCTTTATTGTGTCTTGATTTCTCATAAAGTCATTAGCTTCTATTTGTTTTATCCTAATTATTAAGCAATTATTTTCTTCAGAGATCTGTTGTACCACCTTTTCCATTGGGCCAATTTGGCTTTTCAAGCTTTTAACTTGGGGCGGCTAGGTGGTGCAGTGGATAAAGCACCGGCTCTGGAGTCAGGAGTACCTGAGTTCAAATCCGGCCTCAGACACTTGACACTTAACTAGCTGTGTGACCCTGGGCAAGTCACTTAATCCCCATTGCCCCGCAAAAAAAACAAAAAAAAAAATCAAGCTTTTAACTTTTTTCATGACCCTCCTTCATTTCTCTTTCCATTTTTTCTTCTACCTCTCTTACTTTTCCCTCTACCTCTCTTATTTTATCTTCAAAGTCCTTTTTGAGTGCTTCCATGCCCTGAGTCCAGTTCATATTTTTTCTTGGAAGCTTTGAATGTAGGAGCATTGACTTTGTTATTTTCTTCTGTTCATATATTTTGATCTACCTTGTCACCAACCAATCTTTTGATGGTCTGCTGCTTTGTGTGATTGTTCATCTTGCCTGCCAATTTCTTGGCTTTTAACTTCTTCTTAAACTGGAGCACTGCTTCCAGGATGCACTGTCCTAAGCTTTAAGGGGTCCTAGGTAGTATGCTTTAAGGAAAAGCTTGTTCTTCAGCCCACCTGGCCTGTAAGTAGCTACAAACCTACTTGCTCTTTAACCAGAAGCAGAAATCTGATTGAAATCTGATTGTCTGTAGTTGCAAGCATGGCATGCCTGGGCCACTGCCACTCAAGCCCACTTCCTGAGAAACACAGCACTGTTCCACCTCTGTTGCTGCAGAGACCCCTACTATTTCCCCCTGGCCAAACACTGGACCCCCTCATTGGTCCATGAGCTGAATTTAAGAAGTAGCCTCTGATGTTGATGATTCTAAGGCTTTGGAGGTGCCGCATGCCTGAAGCTGGTTCTGTACTGTCCTGTGCTCCTCTCACCTTGGTACAGCAGACCTTCCCTGTTGCCCTTTTATCCAATCTTTGGCTGGAAAATGATCTTACTCTGTTCTTTTCTGGGTTATACTACTCCAAGAATTGTCTTATGGTATTTTTTGAGGGTACATGGACAGATAATGGGGAGCTCTGAAAGTTATATCCTTTCTTCTGCCACCTTGACTCTGCCCCCCTCTGTTCACAGTCTTTAATCTATCTCAAAAGTCATTTTAAAAAATACCCTTTGAGAGCTCTAGACATTCTTCTATTTCTATCATGCTAATCCCCATCCTTGGGTTACAACTATGTTTTCTCTGTTCCTACTTTAAAATCCTATTGTGGTAATTTATTAAATAGCTCTGAGTTGGTGTGTTACCCATTTGTAGTATTTAAACTAAAATTGTCCCATAACACTGCACGATATTCTTTCTTTTCTTCTTCTATTCATCCCTATCACTTATTCCACAGCTATTACAAAAGTTTTCCATTTCCCTTAAAATAAAACATTTGAGATTACAGAGAGAAAAGGGGAATAGTAAAGGAGAAAATAAAAGAAAAAAGCATACGTATTTTCATAAACCAAGAGGGAATTATGTAACTGAATCTCTGGACAGGCAGAATCCATCTGTGACTAAGATAGCAAGGAGTGCATAGGTATGGGTAATATAAGAGGAGAAAAATCAATGGACATTCACAAGTTACCCTTTGGAGCCAGTGGCCAGTTATCTTAGGGTCTTACCACTCTTACTAATTTTGTGCATTTGAGAAACACGATAGGGCTTCTTAGTAAAGCAAAAGAAGGCCATGTTTGTTTGTTTGTTTGTTTTTATAGGAGAGGCATATGATTGATTTCCTCCTCTATTATCATAGTCATTAGAAAAGCTGCATAGGACACAAAATTTCTCAAATAGGATTTCTCAAATAGAAATCTAGGGCAAGTAGATTCCAAAGAAGGGAAGAGATCCCTCACAGATGAAAAGCAGAGATACAGCCTTTTTTAAGAAAGACAAACTCAAAAGAAAAAGAAAAAAGAAAGGCAGACTCACAAAATCAGTAGTATCTGGACTACTACATTGGATTTTTATTTAATTTTTAAAAGATATTATTTATTTTTAACATTCTCTTTTAAAAATGAGTTCCAAATTCTCAACTATGCTCAAAGGGCAATAAAACTGTGTATGCCTTTTGACCCAACAATCTGTAATGGAATACTACTGAGCTATAAGAAATGATGAGTAAACAGATATTACAAAACCTAGAAAGACTTACATGGACTGATGCTGAATGAAGTGAGCTGAACCAGGAGAATATTATATATAGTTATAGCAACATTGTACAGTGATCAACTGTGGTAGACTTAGCTATTCTTAACTATACAAATATCCAAGACAATTCCAAATGACTTATGATGGAAAATGCCATCGACATTCAGAGAAAGAAATATGGAGTCTGAATGCAGATTGAGGCATACTCTTCACTTTTTTTTCTCTCTCATGGTTTTTCTCTTTTATTCTGATTTTTCTTTCACAATATGATTAATATAGAAATATGTTTAACATGATTATACATATATAACCTATATCAGATTGGTTGTTGTCTTGAGAAGGGGAAGGGAAGGGAGAAAGGAAAAATTTGGAATTAAAAATCTTACAAAAATTAACGTTGTAAATGATCTTTATATGTAATTGGAAAAAATAAAACACTACAAAATAAGAGGAAAAGTTTTAAAAATAAAAAGGGGGAAAATGTTGAGTTCACAATTCTCTCCCTCCTTCCAGTCCTTTCCTATTCATTGATTAGGCAAGTAATACAACACCAATTATACATGTAGAATCATGCAAAACATATTTCCATAATATTCATGTCAAAAAAGGAAGAAAATTAAGTGAAAAATATATTTCAATTTCCACTCAGAGGTCATCATTTCTCTCTTTCTGGAGGTAGAAATTATTTTTCATTATGAGTGCTTCAGAATTGACTTGGATCATCATATTGATGAGAGTAGCTAAGACTTTCACAGTTGATCATCATTACAATATTGCTGTTACTGTGTACAATGATCTATTTCTCCTCACTTCACTCTGCATCATTAATATAGATCTTCCTAGTTGTTTTTTTCCTGAAATCATCCCCCAACTCATGTCTGATAGCACAATAGCAATTCATCACAATCATGTCACAATTTGTTGTCATTTCACAATTGATGGAAATCCTCTCAATTCCCAGTTCCTTGCCATCTCAAAATGAGCTATTAAAACATTTTTTGTATGCATAGGACATGGACCTGTGCTATTGACCTCCTAAGTTTTATTGTTCTGGAAAAAAAAAATGTCTCACCATAACCTTTTCTGGGCTAGGACACTCCAGAATTTGCTTTGACCCATTCTAAAGTTGTTTAACAGGGAATGCTGGGAGAGTTCATCTGAGTTGCTGTCTCTACTCTGCTATCTTGACTCTGGCCTTACTCTGGGTTTCGGGGACTTTTGCTTCCTGCATCATCATGTTGTAAAGAACAAAGTGGTAGAGAACTTCTATAAGGAACTTCACAGGATTCTCCAAATCAAATCATATCAATAATATGTTTTTTTTAAATAAAAATAGATGTTGGAAATTGTTAAAAATATGTTGGAAAATATGCTTCAGTATTAATAAATGAAAATGGACCTAAGTTTGTGGTCTATCCAGAAGTTTCATGGAGATTTATAATGACTTTTAATAGTGTATTCTGAACAATGACACAAAATATGAAATTAATTTCAAGAAGCAAAAAATTACTGGTTACTCCTATCAGAGTAATTTTCCATTATGTTGTCCATTTATAGTTAGACTATTGTTTCATAGAGCAAAGTTCCAAATTAATAACTAAATAGAGGAGTTGGTAAATAGAAATGAATAACTGTAACATGTTCAACCAAATACTAATGTCAAAAAAAGGGAAATTAAGTAAAACAAAATAGTGACACAATTTTAACACATCTAATAAATAAAAATCAATAAAATATTATTGAGGCAGAAGGTCCCAGAAACTGAGAGGCAGCAAACACATATTTTCCTCGTCAACTAGAAATATAACTGGTAGAGGTAACCCTAAGTAAAAATCTAAACTAATTTTCAAATTTTGTGAAGGAGAATGTTGAACTATCCTACTCAAGAATAACATTATGTGTAATCTAGATTTTAAGGAGTTTTTTCTTCAGTATTCTTAATATATCTTTTATGTAATTCCTATTTCATAATTTTCTTGAATTACTCTCAATTCTTTTTCCATTTTTTTCTTCTACTGCTTATTTTTGACTTTTTTTTCTTTTCTTTTCTTTTTAATTTGTCATATAATGAGGGTTAAGTGACTTGCCCAGGGTCACACAGCTAGTAAGTATAAAGTGTCTGAGGCCTGATTTGAACTCAGGTTCTCTTGATTTCAGGGCCAGTGCTTTATCCACTGTATCACCTAGCTGCCCCTATTTTTGACTTTTAAAGGTTTGTTTTTTTCCCCCCGAAATTACAGCCCATGGTGGTTCAGTATGTTTCTGGGTTGCTGCAATTGTGTTTCACATCTGTCCAGCTTCTATTCTAATTTCCATAGATCTCTGTCTTTCTAAGCTGTCCTCGGCTGGGGAAAAAAAAATGACTCACTGTGGCTTTTCATTGCCTTTCCCAATCAGATTTCAGTTTGGCATGTTTTCTGGGTCATTGTGAAGAGGGTTATGAGGGAACTTAGACAAAAGTGTGACCTTTCACTCTGCCATCTTGACTCTGTCCTGCCCCCTCTCCCATAAAAATCATAGTATTTTAGAATTAGGTTTCAGCACAAAGTCTTTTAAATGAAGTAAACATATGCACAAAAGAAAATGGCCTAAAAAAAATAAAACAAAAAATGGAAGAAAAAAATCAAATATATAAACTGTTCTCATCTAAGTGATGACATATTTGAATGTGTAGTCCACTAGTACCAAGATCTTGGATAAGTAATAAAGCTAATCAGTGAGCTAGGCTCAGATCTGAATAAAGGAGAGGAGTTTGGATCTTATTTGAAAAAATGATCTAGAGCTTTCAGCATACAAACCTGCTCCTTGAAAGTACAAATCCATTTTTGATATTAAAATTATTTTGATTTTATTCTATGTGGTTTCCATGCTCATCTGAAAAAAGAGTTGGAGAAAGAAATGGCAAACCACTCTGATATTTCTGCCAAGAAAACCCCAAATGGGGTCATGAAGAGTTAGACATGACTAAGAACTGAACAACAGCAACAACAACAATGGGGTTAAAAGGAGCAGCTGAATATTGTCAATAAAGACCTCTACAAATAGTGAAATAAAATATGTGACAAATATAAGATTGGAAAAAGAAGGTGAGCCAGTAAGGAAATGAGGAAAAGATGAAACAAATGGACCAAATACTATGTTGGTATACCTAGAATTTTCAAATTATCTTTCCTAGATTTATTTTCCAGGTCAGCTGTTTTTCCAAGGAGATATTTCACATTGCCCTCTATTTTTTCATTCAATTGGATTTCCTTTACTGTGTCTTGGTTTCTCATAATGTCACTAGCTTCCATTTGTTCAATCCTAATTCATAGGCAATTATTTTCATCAGACACTTTTTAAATCTCCTTTTCCATTTGGTTTTTCAAACTGTTGACTTTTTTCTCATGACTCTGCTGCACTGCTCTCATTTCTCTTTCCATTCCTTCCTCTCTTTCTCTACATCTTCATTCTATCTCTCCTACTTTTTCTTCAAAGTCCCTTTTGAGAGCTTCCATGGCTTCATATTTTCTTGGAAACTTTGGATGTTGGAGCTTTGACCCTGTTATTATCTTCTTCTTCTGAGGGTGTATTGTGGTCTACCTTTCCCCAAAGAAATATTTGAAGGTCTTCTGCTTTCTCTGCCTACTCATCCTGGCTTACTATTTCTTGGCTTTTAACTCCTTAAAGTGTAGCACTGCTTCCAGGACACAATGTTCAAACTACAGGGTGGTCCTGGGGGTGATTGGGCTTCTTCTCAGCCTGCCTGGCCTGTGAGTAATCACAGCCGCTTTCTCTTTGACCTGGAAACAGAAGTCTGATTAAACTCTGATTCTCTATGGTCAGAAGCTTGGCATGCCTGTGCCCCTCCCCAACTGGGCCACCACCAGTCAATTCAGCCCCATGGTTCAGACCCAGGGCACTTTGCCCCATCTCCCGCCGAGACTGTTTCCACTTCACCCCAGCCTACTGTCGAACCCCCTCACAAATTTGTGATGGGAGACTCAGAAGCTGCTGGTGCTGAAGACTCTGACAGATGCTTGAAGCACTGTCCCTGGTTGGGTCCAGACTGTGTGCTGAGCTGTTTAGCCTGATCAGTAGGTGATCGGAGTTGCCCTCTTTTGCTGAGAAATTGTCTCACTCTGTTCTTATGTGCATTAGGCTGCTCTGGGTTTTGTTTTGTTTTTTTAACCGTAATATTTGGGCATGAGCGGATAGGTTTATCTTTACATAAGATTTATTTAAGAACATGAGAGGATATATTCTTTTGGATTGAGAGTCTGTGGATTATGATCTTACCAATGGAGGTATTACTCACGTTGATTATATGTGTGTGTGTATGTATATGTATGTATACATATATACATATATATCATCAATGTGAGTAATATTTCCATTGTATATTGGAAAGGAAAGGAAATTTAAAGAGCATATGGTGCTATAACTCATATTAAAGATGAGGAAACTGAGGTTCTGATAAGTTAAATAATTTGCTTTAGGTCACATGGTTAGTATTTGAAACTAAATGCTTTAATTACAAAATAGGCACTAATAGAACTGTACCATATTCCCTTCCAGTTGGTATATTGAAATATTGAGAAGACAGATTTCCTTTCATACTCCTTTATCTTTTCAGAAACCTTTCATACCTTAATATTTAATTTCAAAAAATAAGAAACAAAATATTGCCAACCATGTATGCTAGAAACCAAGTACTATATTTTAAAGTATAAGGATAAAGTATAAACATCTAAGTTATATGTAAATATGGTACATAAAAAAGGAAAATTCACTGTGTTATTGACATTTCCCTGCCACTGAACCAAGAAACAAACAAATTAAATAATAATTTTCTGAACAGGTAGATTGTTTTTTTGTGTCTTTCATTATTCAGTTCTTGGGTTCTTTATTAAGGTATAAACACAAGTTTATTTTGAACTAGCTTCAAAACTACTTTGTTGTCATTATTGAAATTAGATACTGTTACTAGGCCTAATTAAAAAGCAGTATTTATATTCACATATTAACCAAGAATTATATGCATTTCTTTAATAGGTTTCTTGATTAATGATTTTAAATTGGATGTTACTTATGACTAGTAAAAAATTAACATAATTTGTTTGACAGAACCATGTCAGTCTGACCATAAATCTATCAATCACCATTGTTATGTGTTTTGCCTTATTGCACTGCAGATTTTAGATGTAAATTTCATTTCAGCATAAAAAATATAAATGTAGCATTATAAAACATTCATTTTATTTACTATATTTTTTGGCATTTTATTCTTTTCTGAGAATGAGATTCCTTTTCATTTACTTCTTATTGCTCAGATACCTCTTGTGTTTAATAAAAAAAAGAAATAAATTTGGGATATACTATATATTCAACAAGGTGAATACAAGCATCTTTTAGATTTTTAAGAATGATTGAATGTAGATGGTGAAGGAGAGGCTGTGACTCCCACAAGCTCCAGATAAATGCATCCAATCACATGCTTTCAGCACATATCAGAGTCTTCAGCACTAGCAGCTTCTGAGGCTCCAATCACAGACTGGTGAGGGGGTTCAGTGGTAAGCCGGGGTGAAGTGGAGGTAGTATCTGCTGGAGTTGGGGCAAAGGGCCCTGGGTCTGAACCAGTGGATTGAATCGAGTGGTGGTGGCCCAGTGGGGGAGGGGCAAAAGCACGCCAAGCTTCCGACCACAGAGAATCAGAGTTCAATTAGACTTCTGTTTCTGGGTTAAAGAGAAAGCGGCTGTGATTACTCACAAGCCAGGCAGGCTGAGAAGAAGCCCCATCACCCCTGGGCCACACTGTAGCCTGAACAGTGTGTCCTGGAAGCAGCACTACACTTTAAGAAATAGTAAAAAGCCAAGAAATAGTAAGCCAGGATGAGTAGTCAGAGAAAACAGAAGACCATCAAAAACTTCTTTGGGGGAAAGGTAGACCACAATACATCCTCAGAAGAAGATTATAACAGGGTCAAAGCTCCAACATCCAAAGCTTCCAAGAAAAATATGAACTGGTCTCAGGCCATGGAAGCTCTCAAAAGGGACTTTGAAGAGAAAGTAGGAGAGAGAGAACGAAGATGTAGAGAAAGAGAGGAAGGAATGGAAAGAGAAATGAGGGTGATGAAGGAGAATCATGAGAAAAAAGTCAACAGTTTGAAAAGCCAAATGGAAAAGGAGATTAAAAAACTGTCTGATAAAAATAATTGCCTAAGAATTAGGATTGAACAAATAGAATCTAGTGACCTTATAAGAAACCAAGACACAGTAAAGCAAATCCAAATGAATGAAAAAATAGAGGGCAATGGGAAATATCTCCTTGGAGAAACAGCTGACCTGGAAAATAAATCTAGGAGAGATAATTTGAAAATCATTGAACTACCTGAAAACCATGACCAAAACAAAAGCTGAGAAATTATCCTCCAAGAGATTGTGAGGGAAAATTGCCCTGATATTCTAGAAGCAAAAGCTAAAATAGAAATTGAAAGAATCCACTGATCACTTCCTGAAAGAGATCCCAAAAGGAAAACCTCCAGGAATATTATAGCCAAATTCCAGAACTCCCAGGTCAAGGAGAAAATATTGCAAGCAGCTAGAAAAAAGGAATTTAAATACTGTGGAGCTGCAATAAGGATAAAGCAAGATCTAGCAGCTTCTACATTAAAGGACCGGAGGGCATGGAATATGATATTCCTGAGGGCAAAGGAACTGGGACTACAGCCCAAAATCATGTACTCAGCAAAACTAAGCATCATCTTTCAGTGGCAAACATGGAATTTCAATGAGAAAGAAGACTTTCAGGCATTTGTTATGAAAAGACCTGAACTAAATAGAAAATTTGATTTTCAAATACAAGACCCTGGAGAAGCATAAAAAGATAAACAGGAAAAAGATTTTATGAGGGATAGTAAAGGATCAGACTGTTTATATTCATACATGGGAAGATAATACTTGGAAATCATAAGAACTATCTCAGTAAGGAATTAACAGAGGACACAGTTCGGAACTGAATACGAAAGGATGATATCTGTAAAGCATTTATGTTTTGGTCTTTGTGGGGTGTCTTATGTCTGGGGCTGGATTTGTGCTTGGGGCCTCCTGGGTCCAGGGCTGGTGCATTGTCCACTGTGCCACCTAACTAACCCATAATGACATCTTTAAAATAGGGTTGAGGAGTAGGAGAGGAGGTGGGGGAGGGGGAAAGGGAGAGATGGTCTGGGGAGAGGTTGTTCACATTAAGGAAACAAGAAAAAAGCTTATGGAGGGGAGGGGAAGAGGGGGAAGGAATTGAGGAGTGAGTGAACCTTAATATCTTCAGAATTGACTCAAAGAAGGACTAACATAAATACTCAAGTGGGTATAGTAATATATTTTTGCCCTGAGTGATGGGAGAGAGATAAGGGGGAGGGGAGAAGGCAAGGAGGGAAGGGCAGATCAGGGGAGAGAGCAGTAAAAAGCAAAATACTTTCTAGGAAGGTAAAGATGTTCTGCATAACTGCACAAGTATGACAGAGTGAATTGCTTTATTTCATAGGGAGGGATGAGGAGAGAGAGAGGAAGAAAATTTGGAACACAGAATTAACTCAGAGACCTTAAACTCATCAGAGTTGGCTCATGGAGGGAATAACATTCACGCCCAGCTGGGAGGAGAAATCTATTTAACCCTACAGTAAAGTATGAGGGGAAGAGGATAAAGAAGGAAGGGTGAAAAAAAAGGGAGTGAAGAGTAGGGGAGGGGACTGTCAGAAGTAAAACACTTTTGAGGAAGAATAGTTCAAAAGAAGATAGAAAATAGAGTAAATATCATGGGAAGGGAATAGGATGGATGGAAATAGGTATGATGATTGAATATAATAGCAAAACATATGGTACCTACTTTGCTGGGCTAATATGAAGAAAATTCTTTGTCAAGTTTAAGGTACTTTATTTAGGATATGATGAACAGGATACTATCAGAAAAACCTGGAAAGACCTACATGAAGTGAAGCAGAGTGAAATGTACTGTATACAAAATAAGAACAATAGTGTAAGATGATCTGCTAGGAAGCATGTGGTTATTTTTAGCAAGGCAATGATCCAATATAACCCTGAAGGACTTATGAAAATGACAACCCGGGGCAGCTAGATGGCGCAGTGGTTAAAGCGCTGGCCCTGGATTCAGGAGTACCTGAGTTCAAATCCAGCCTCAGACACTTAACACTTACTAGCTGTGTGACCCTGGGCAAGTCACTTAACCCCCATTGCCCCGCAAAAAAAAAAAAGAAAAAAGAAAAAAAAATGAAAATGACAACCCATCTACAGAGAAAGAAGTGATAGTATCTGAAAATAGATGGAAACACATTTTTTGTGTGTGTGAGGCAATTGGGGTTGAGTGGCTTGCCCAGGGTCACACAGCTGGTGGGTGTTGGGTGTCTGAGTCTGGATTTGAGCTCAGGTGCTCCTAGTTCCAGGTCCAGTGCTAGGTACACTGTGCCACCTAGCTGACCCTGGAAACACATTAAAAAATTTTTTTTTTCTTCCTCTTTGACGATTCCTCAATCTGAAGTTTTAGGGTTTTTTGACTGGTATCTCTTACAACCTAGCTAATGTGGAAATGTTTTCCATGACTCCTCATGTATAACTTATTTTGAAATGCTTGAGTTCTAGTGGGTGGGGGTGGGAATGGAGGAGTAAGAGAAGTTGGAACACAAATTTTTTTTAAAAATTGATGTTAAAATTTGGTTTTACATATATTTTGGAAAATAAAATTCTATTCAATTAAAAAAAAATAAAGAAGGCTCCCAGGCCAGCCAACTATTTATTTCCCACCAAAAAAAAAGTGATTGAATGTAGAACATACATTTTTATATAGTCACCGTTAGCCATAACATTCTTTGATACTTTCTGTTTTCATGAAAATGAATAATTAATGCTTGGATTATCTAATAGAAATTGTTAATCCTTTAAAAATATTACTTGTGTTGACATTTTTGGTATAAAGTCTGATATTTTTCAAATATGAAAAATATAAATTCATTAAAAGCTTTATACTCTAAGCCCATTCTTTTTATATTATGTCATATAAAATATGAAACATTTAGTTTTCTTTTAATGCATTTCCCTATTATATCATGATACTATAAATGTAAATTGGATTTCAGTTTATATATTTATTTTTTTCACTTGAGGTCATTTTATTTCTGGGATATCCCAAATAGTTGTGACTATTTTATGGCAATGAGAACAGATAACACAAGCAGAAACACTCTGATGGGAGAAAAAAAAAGATGGATCATTTCATTGTGGGAAGTCGGATCTTTCCATTAAGCTGTGTGTACCTGTTTCTATTGCTGTCCTTAACTATACAGTTAGGGCTTATAGCACTGGATGAAATGTTTATTTTTAAATAAATGTCTTCAATAATCCCTTGAGAGAAAAGTATCCTGTTTAGAATGAAAAATTCCAGGTCCACTTAATTATTAATATTTATAGGATAGTATAATAACAAAAATGAAATTTACCAATTAATTTCAATTCATTCTGAGAGCAGAGTGCTTCATTCTTTGTATTTATATCCTTAGCACCTGGCAAAGTGCCTGGAACATAGTTGCTTATTAATGTTAATTGATTGATCAATTTAGCCAACCTTTTACAGCTATCACTAAGACATTTAAAAGTGAACCAATTTAAGTTTAATCTCCTCCATTTGCTCTGCTCATACTTCATTGATATATTGATTATAGGGAAATATTGGAATAGATTTAAGAGAGCAGAATTAAAGTATATGTGTAATTTAATGACTATAAAATTAGATTATGCTTAATAATAATAAATTAGGAAGAAGTTATCAGATGCAATGTTTGTTTCTGTGGAACTTAGTTTTCTGCTCTGTTCTTTCACACATAGACATTAGATTTCTGCTGTATTCTCAAAATTATTTCTTAATTTGGCCAATTCTATCCTACTGGTCAATTCGTTTGAAGGAAGAGGGAAAATCAGATTTAATTTGGCATTGTATAAACAGCAACAACAAAACATTCTTCTCTCCATTTCAATTGTTGTGCTATGGCTTAGAAATTGCCTAGTATTCTGAAAAAACTAAAATATAGAGAAGAATAAAAACCTTGCTTAGGATTTAAAAGGTACCAACCTATTATCCTTTTGCCAATGTACTATAACAGAAATTAATAAAATCTCACAAATCTTCCCCTTTATTGACTTATTCTCCTTATTATAAGTAACATAATAGAAGAGAACATGAGAAAATGTACTCCCTTTTTCTTGCATGCTTATAACTTTGGCTGAATTCCCAGGCACTATAGGAATATTGCATATAAAAATATTACAGGTATAAGCATTTTGGGAAGCTATGGGCAAAGTGATTGTCTTGAATATTGGGATATGAAGAAATATGATAAATCTTAAAACTAAAAGAAAAAAATTATTTTCCTTTTAGATATGTAAACATAGGTATTTTCTAGAGGATCAAAATTATATAAAATAGAATATTTCTTCTAGACATGGCATTAAGATGAAAGAATTCACTAAATTCTAATCCAATTATATTTTAGTTTCATAAAGATGTCTTTGATTTTTCAAAAGCTGTGAATATAAAATGTGAGCCCTGGGAGAACCTACCAACTTTCAAACAGTTTGAGTATGGGTACCACAATGGACTATACATCTATCATATAATTAAGGAGTTTAAGGAATTTAATTAAGGAAAGGAACATCACCAGAGACTTGGCCATCATTTGAAGATGTTTTGTTGTGTTTTGTTTTTTCTTTTCACAATAGCTCATGAAGACTATCAACTACGGGATGGAGGATTTATAATCTTCATGGTTTGAAAAAAAATGTATGTTTCAATGGAAAGAGCTCTAAATTTTTTACACTGAACTCAGAGTCAGGGCCTGAGCATAAATTTCATCCCTCTCTTATAAGCTTTGTGATCTGGGCTAAGTCACTTAATGTTTTAGGTCTCAATTTCCTTGTTTATACAATGAGATGATTGGACTGAGTTCTCAGAGGTTCCTCCCAGCTCCCTTTATATTGTCTTATGAAAACAGATACTAATGAATTTACTGATCCTTATGTTATTGCATTGAAATATAGAAAATATTCAAAGAAATTTGTCACAAAATCAGGTGTTAAATGGAAATAAAAATAATGTAAGCTTGAGAATTTGCTTAGACTAGATAAGATCCATATTCTAGATTCCCTCATCATAAGACGGATCTTTAGTTCAAAGATCAAAGAACTACACTCCCTCCTTCTTGGATCACAATTTCCCCTGTCAACTCTCTCACCTCCCTAAAATTACTGAATCCATTACTAATCTTAACCATGACCTCTAGTCATGAAATCCTTTCCCACTTAAGTCATTTCCATAGCTTACCCTCTGGTTACACTTCCTTTTATGGAATGACACCAGGATCTGCCATTTTAACACCTTAGTTAATCTGCCCAGTTTTGGAACTCAATTCAAATTTCATCCAGCCATCTGCTGGGAATCCAATATAACTTGCCATCTCCCCTCCCCTCCCAGGAGTGAATTCCCCCCAAAATAGGTGACATTGTTGTAAAGATACAACATTTATAGGGGGCAAAATATCCTGCCAGTTGTGCCGATTATAACAAGACTGATCTGTTCTGCTCTGCTCTGCTCTGCCCATTGTATATACACAGACTCTGAGACAATACTGAGATACTAAAGAGAAGCCCATACCAGCTTGGTAGTAAATAGGTTTATTAGGATTAATTGGGTTGTTTAAGGGAGTTTACTCAAGACTCCCAGTCCTTGGTGGAAAGACAGAACAGTGCATGACTGCACCAACCCTAGGTCAGGCCAGGTATTATATAGAGACAAAACAAAGAAGGCATAGTGCCAGGGATGGTGTAGGGTCATGTGAAAGTGTTCCCATGAAATAGATGGAGCTTCTTTTTCTGTTTATAATAAATCAAAGTAGTCAGGAAGGCCTGAATTCAGTTTGGCCTCAAGCACTTATTAGCTGTATGACCCCAAGTAAATCACTTAATCTGTCTTCCTCAGTTTTCTCAGCTGCTAAATGGGGGTAATAATAGTATCTACCTCCTAGAGTTATTGTGAGGATCAAATAAAGTACTTGAAAAATGTTTAGCACAGAGTCTGACACATAGTAGTCATTTAATAACTGTTTCCTTCCTTTCTCCCTCCTTCCCGTCCCCCTCTTTCCCTTCTTTCCTTCCTTCCTACTAACACATAAATACACCTTTGCTCTGGGAACAGTAATCAACTGAACAAAATACTTCAAATGTGGACTGACCTTTGCTAAGTAGAGCGTTACTATCATTTCATTGATACTAAACCTAACTTAATTGATTTAATAAATTTTTTAAAGTTTTGTCAATGTGTTTTTAAAAATCACAATTACAAATTTCTCTGCCTCAAATCTCTCTCCTCTTCAGTCTATTTATTCTCCATTCAATTGTCATATGATCTTCCAAAAGCACAGGTGTTATCATGTTATATCTGTGCTCTCAACCCCCTACCTCCCCCAAAATCTGCTGTTTGACATTCAAAGTATACCTTTCCAGTCTTCTTACACCTTATTTACATTCCCCTTCAGTGATATGTATTTTGTGATCTAGAAATACTAGTTCCTTGTTCCTCTCACAAGACAATTCATCTACCAATTCTGTTTAACTTCACTGCTATTCCCCATGCCTAGAATTCTCTGCCTCTTCATCTCTGTCTCCTAGATTTCCTGACTTCCTTCAAATCTCAGCTAAAATCTTAACTTCTACAAGAAAAAGTTTCCTGATTTCCCTTAATTCTAGTATTTTTCCTCTACTGATTTCTCTCCAATTATAGTTTACATATCTTCCTTGTGCATAGTTTCTTACATATTATCTTTATTCTTGGACTTTGCACTTCTTAACAACAGGGGCTCCTTTTTATATTTGTTTTCTGTCCAGTGCTTAACATAGTGCCTGACATGTAGTAGGCCCTTAATAAACACTTGCTGACTACATAAAATTGAGAATCTTTTATAGAAGACAAAATTATAAAACAATAGAATGGTGAAATATCTTTGTCAAATATCACTGATAAGTCTAAGAACTAAGATATGTATGTAAGACATATTTATTCCATATGTATTTATCTTTACTTTGTATGTTTGTATGCATGCCATCTCTTCAATCAGCTTGTAAGCTTCTTGAAAGCAGGGACTGCCTTACCTCTTCCTGTATTCCCAGCAAGTAGCACAGTGCTTGGCACATAGAACATGCTTATTAAATGTATATGGATTGATTGTTGTGGGTAACTGACACAAATCTATAACACCAAGAGCTAGTCCCCAATATATAAATGTTTGGACAATAAGAATAATTTTCAAAAGAAGATTTATAAAATGTAAATGTTCATAAATAATATGATACAAATTAAAACTATACTACGCCTTCAACACCTTAACATGCACACATTGGGAAAAATTTAATTTGATAATAATGTTGGGGATTTGGGGGAGTACTCTGGTGTGCTATTGACGGAACTGTGGAATAGATAAAAAATTCTGAATATCACTTTGGAATTATGCAAGAAAAATGACTAAACTGTTCATATCCTGTAACTCAATAATTTCACTCCTAGGGAATATACCCAGAGAAAAACAAAGGTTGGTTATCTAGTAAATATTTATATCACCCTTTGAAGTAACAAAAAACTGGTAACAGAGGGTATATGTTTGCACAGTACCTAAAATACCAATTCAAAACTGTTTGAACATTTTAACTGAAAGAGAAATTATTAACAATTCTGTGTCATCTTAGAAGGAGGTCACGAGTAGGGTGGATTCAGTGATCTATGCTTGCTCTTATGTTTTTTGTTTTGTTTTGTTTTGTTGTTGTTGTTTTAAATCCATTGCTTACATAACATCGTAGATGACATACTATAAAAATATATCAGTGACACAAAGTTGAGTGGTATAGCCAAAACTGAATGACAAAGTTAAGATTTAAAAAGAACTTTACAATATATATATATATATATATATATATATATATACATAATCACACATGCTCATGTATACTCATCGAAGAGCTATATAGTTTGTATATCTAACTGCATATGAGAGTCCAGAAATAGAAATTCATTATCCACTTGTTTGTTTTTTTTGTCCTTTCAATAGTTATGCCACAATATTTAGAGTGATTATGAGCCTAATCAAGTAAAACCTACTGTGTCCTAGGACAATGCTACAAACAAAATGTCATTTAGAATTCAGAGCATCTGTAGGACATTCTCTAGGGCTTCTCTCTTTAACATGGACTTTTGACTAAATTTATTTTCTGACTGGTGAAGATTTTTATTGAATATTGCACCTTGGACATAGTAGGTACTTTAAAAAGCCTGTATTTAAGTTTCTGTTATATGTTGCACAGGATATTGATTAAATAAGAGACATCAAACAATATTATCTCTGTTATATGTTATTTAATTGTGACATATCCATAAGGATCACTTTTTTGGAACAGAGCCTTTAATGTAGCATAGTTTTGTACTCAAAGGGATTTTTTTCTTTGCTTGTTTTTAGTCAACAATCAATAAATTCAGTTGTACTTGGTATTCTCTACATCTTTTGGAAACTTGTGCTAAGATATATATGTGCTCTGCTATGGATTAAGCACTTTATTTTTTTCAATTACATACAAATACAATTTTTAACATTCATTTTTATGAGATTTTGAGTTCCAAATTTTTCTCCCCTTCCTGTCTTCCTATAATGGTAGACAATTTGATATAGGTTATACATATGCTATCATGTAAAAAGTATCTCTGCATTAGGCATAGTTATGAAAGAAGCAATAGATCAAAAGGAAAATAATAGCATTAAAATAAAGTAAGTGAAAAATGTATGATTTGACCTGCATAAAAAGTGTATCAATTCTTTATCTTGATGTGAATAGCATTTTCCTTCATGAGTCCTTTGTACTTGTTTTGGATCATTATGTTGCTGAGAAGAATTGAGTCATTCATCATTAATGACACATTGTTGCTGATACTATGTACAATATTTTCCTGGTTCTGCTCATTGTGCTTTGCATCAGTTCATACAAGTCTTTCCAAGTTTTTTTTTTCCTGAAATCTGTCTGTTCATTATTTCTTATTACACAATAGTATTCCATTACATTCTTATACCACAGTTTATTCAGCCATTTCCCAATTGATTGGCATCCCCTCAATTTCCAATATTTTGTTAGCATGAAAGGGACCACTATAAATATATTTAGGCCCTTTTCCCTTTCTAAAAATATTGCTTTGGGATACAAACCTAGTAGTGGTATTGTAAAATCAAAGGATATACTGTTTGGTTGCCCTTTGAGCATAGTTCCAAATTTCTCTCTAGAATGGTTGGATTAGTTCACAATTCCACCAACAATGCTCATGCATTGGCCCAAATTTCCCACATCCTCTCCAACATTTATTATTTTCATTTTCATTCTCATATTAGCCAATCTGATAGGTGGGAAGTAGTGCCTGAGAGTGGTTCATTTGCAATCCTCTAATCAGAAATGAATTAGAACACTTCTTTATATTCCTATAAAGAGCTTTGATTTCTTCATCTGAAAACTGCCTGTTCACATTCTTTGAAAATTTGTCAATTGGAGAATGGGTTGTATTCTTATAAATTTGACTTATAAATTTTAGAAAGGAGCCCTTTATCAGAGACACTGAATGTAAAAAAAAAAATGTTTCCCAGCTTTCTGCTTTCCTTCTATTCTTGGTTGCATTGGTTTTGTTTGTATAAAATCTTTTGAATTTAATAAAATCAAAACTATATATTTAAAATTTTGTAATGTTCTCATTATCTTGTTTAGTCATGAACCTGTAACTCACTTAACTTCTCCTTTAAAATTTTAAATGCTATACCACTTGGTGCATATGTGTTTACTTCTGATATTACTTCATTGTCCAATGGAACCTTTTAACAAGATGTAGTTTCCTTCCTTATCTCTTTTAATTAGATCTATTTTTGCTTTTACTTTGTCTAAAATAAGGCTTGCTACCCCTTCTTTTTTTTTTTTTACTTCAGCTGAAGCACAATAGATTCTGCTCCAGCCCCTTACCTTTAATGCATATGTATCTCTCTGCTTCAAGTATGTTTCTGGTAAACAACATATTGTAGATTCTGGTTTTTGATCAACTCTGCTATCTGATTCCATTTTGTGGGAAAAGTCATCCCATTCACACTCACAGTTATGGTTACTAACTGTCTATTTTCCTCCATCCCTATTTTCCTCTTTGATCTCTTTCTCCTTCCCCCCTTTCCCTCCTCACCAGTGTTTTAGTTCTGTCTACCACCTCCCTGTTCTGCCCTCTCTTCTGTCAGCCCCCCATCTTTTCCTTAATCTACTCCCAGCTACTTTCCTGTCAGGTAAGATAGATTTCTATATTCAACTGAGTGTGTATATTATTCCCTCTTTGATCCAATACTAATGAGAGTAAGGTTCAAGAGATGCCCATTGACCACCTTCCCATTTTTCCCTCCACTATAATAAATTTTTTGCACCTCTTAATGTGAAGTAATTTATCCCATTCTACCTCTCCCATACACACCCAGTGTACTCTTCTTTCTTATCCCTTAATTGTTTTAATGTAATTCCCTCAAATTCACCATATACCTATACCCTTTGTCTATGTATGTTCCTTCTAGTTTCACTATTAGTGATAAAATTATTAAGAATTACAAGTATTTTCTTCCCATGTAGGGATGTAAACAGTTCATCTCCATTGAATCTCTTGTTTTCTTTTCCCTTTTTCCCCTTTTTATGCTTCTTTTGGGTATTTATATTTTATATTTATATTTTTTGTTCAATTCTGGTCTTAGGAAAACTTGAAATCCTCTTTTCATTGAATGACCATTTTTTTCCTCTTGAAGTATTATGCTAAATTTAACTGGGTAGGTGATTCTTGGTTGTAGTGCTAGTTCCTTTGCCTTCCAGAATATCATGTTCCATGACTTCCAGTCTTTAATGTTGCAGCTGCTAAATCCTGTGTAATTCTTATTGTGACATCCTGTCATTTGATTTCTTTCTTTCTGGTCACTTGCCATATTTTCTCCTTGATCTCATAGTTCTGAAATTTGTCTGTAATGGTCCTTGGAGTTTTGTTTTTTTTTTTTTTTTTTTTTTTTTTGGAGGCAGGGGCATCTCTTTCCTGAGGTGATTCTCTAAATTCCTATTTTGTCCTCTGGTTCCAGATTATAAAGACAGTTCTCCTTTAAAGATGTTGTACAGTCCTCCTTTTGATTATGGCTTTAAGGTAGTCCAGTGATTCTGACATTGTCTCTCTTGGATCTGTTTTCCAGGTCAGTTGTTTTGTTTTGTTGTTGTTGTTGTTGTTGTTTTGTTGTTTTTTTCCCAAGGAGGTATTTTACATTTTTTTCTACTTTTTCATTCTTTTGAATTTTTTTGATTGATTCTTGATGTGTCATACAGTCATTAGCCTCCACTTATCCAATTCTAACTTTTAAAGAGTTGTTGTCCTCAGTTGTTTTTTGTACTTTCTTTTTCATTTGGCTATATGTACTTTTTAAGCAATTTTTTCCAAGCTATTGACTCTTTTTTCATAATACCTTGGCATCACTCTCATTTCTTTTCCCAATTTTTCTTCTACCTCTACTATATAATTTTAAGCTCCATTTTGAGCTTTTACATGAGTTTTTTTTTTTTTTCTGGACTTGCAACCACTTCCCATTTTTCCTAGGGGTTTTACCCAAAAATGTTTTGAACATTGTTCTGCATTTGTGTCTTGATTTTACCTTTCAGCATAATAACTTTTTATGTTCACATTCTTTTTTTTTTTTTTTTTTTTGCTATTTTTTGCTCATTCTTTTTTTTTGGCCTTTTTCCTTTCTTTTAAATTTGAGACCTGTTCCTAGTGTGAAAGGGACAGTCTCAGGTTTCTTGTACAAGGGGCTACAGGCCCTGATTGTTTACCCTGGTGCTGAATTGTAGTTGCCCTGAGTTCCCTGGGGGATCCTTGTGTCTGGTGCTGGGAGGAAGGGGTGATTTCGGGGGTGGCTGGAGCTGCTTGAGACTGTAAGAATTTGACAGCTTACCTGGTGCTGAGCTGAGATTTTAGTACTGGTGTCTGATGAATGTGTGCTGAGGCCAGTGGGCTTTTTCTTCATTTCCCTGGGGCTATACTGAAGCACATGGAGATCTAGCCACTGGAGTTTGCTTATTTGCCTGGTGCTATGCTGAGAATATGGAGGTTCTTGGAGCTAGAATCTGCCTATTCCTCGGTGTATACTGAGGCATGTGGTCTTGGCATTTGATTCTTCCATGGCACTGGGGCTCAGAATCTCCCATTGGTTTGCTGGGATGATTCCTGTCCTGAACTGTGTTCCCCTTTTACTTCAGTGATACAGACATTTATTGCTGATCTTTCAAGTTTCTTGGGCTAAAATATTGTTTCATCCCATCTTTTTTGCTGGTTCTGCTGTTCCAAGATTTGTTTTGGAACACTATTTTATGGTTGTTTAGAAGTAAATACGGGAGAGTCATGGTGATTTACTGCTTACTCTACCATCTTGGCTCCCAGAAGTTTCTATCTATTCTATCCTCAAAGAGGCCTTCAATATGTGTTTATATTACTTTCATAAAATAGTAAATTAGGTATATGGGTTAGTCGTTATTGGCATACTCTTAATGTTTTGGGGGGTAATATGACATTAAGACATTGCCCTCTGCCATAATTTTGTTATCTTTCCCTCTTTATGATACATTAAAAATTCTTCCCAAATCTGTTACATCTATAATACTAAATATAGTAGACAAAGTGAATTTGTTTTTATTTCCTCACCAATCAAAACTACATGTTCCCAGGGTAAAAGTTCCAAACAAATATCAGTGGATTAGTCTACCCTCTTATGGTCTCTGGTAGTGTAAAGGGTACAGGAACAGCATGGGTGCCTAGAAAGGAGACTTGGCAAGTAAGTAAAATGTTTTCTGCTAGAGAGTTCTAGGCTCTTTCATTGTCATCATGGTCATAATTGATTTACATTAGTTTTACACTTCCATCTACTCTGTATGTATATTGTAAATAACTTGATAAATATATCTTTGTATATTTGTCTAATTTGCCTCTTTGTAATTGGTCTAGCTTGATTGCTTACTATATCCCAATTTTCTTCAGTATCATTTTTATTTTATCTCTAAGTAAATCTATGACTATGATATTAAAATCCCAGTAAGCTCCTTGAGAACAGGGGCTGTCTTTTTGCCCTTCTTGGGTATCCCCAGCACTTAACACAGTGTCTCAAAAAGAGTAACCATTTAATAATTGTTTGTTTATCTTCACTTAACAGTTAAAGATTTGTTATAAAAACTTTTGCAGACATTTTCCGTCTTTCATCTGATGCTTGTATTTACAGTTTCATTCCTAAATGTCTTTGATATATCTGCTCAGTTGGATCTCCTCTAAGCTTTTCTTTAAATTTGTTTTGTCACCTTGCTTTTCACTTTTGTATGAGACAGTACTTCCTAGAATATTTCATCATCCTTCTCCATAAGTTATTTTACAAATGATATTATATTTTAAAAATTTTGTGGTGGCTGCTATGTAGCTCTGCGTGAATGGAAAGCATTTATGAAGTGTTGAATCTGTACTAAGCATTGTGCTATGTATTGAGTGTATAAATAGAAAAATGAGACAGTTCTTGCTTTCAAAGAGTTAATTCTTTCCTTTTTTTCCTTTGGATGGAAATTGAGGCTAAGTAAATTTAGGGTTACCAAGTTTGTAAGTGTCTGAGGCTGGATTTGAATTCAGGTCCTCCTGACTGCAGGGCTGGTGCTCTATCCACTGCACCACTTAGATGCCCCTGAAGAAGTTTAAATCTAATAAGTCTTGTTCAAAGAATGGCATTTTTGTCTGAGAATTCATAGTGATAATAAGTAGAACCATATCAAAGTGACTGATAGTTCCTTTTATAGGTCATAATAACTGTGACGTTTAAAACTAAATGTGCAGATGCCTTAAGTTAGAAGCTTTAGCATGAGTCTTTGGGCATTAAGCATTTGTAAAAGCATACCAGATATTAGTAAAATGAGAACACCTGGGTCAGAAAGTTAAGAAAAGGCCTATCTAGCCTAGAGTTCCAGCCTGGTCTGGTTCTTCCTCAAGTCCTCCACCATGAGCCTGCTTCAGCCATGAACTGATGATTATAGATCCCAGAACAAGAAGCATCTAGTGGAGTTCTACCAATTATAACTGTACCACCCCAAAATTAGTGGGTTAAATTCCCCAAGGCATGGTCTCAGGAAGTCCGTTTTGGTTTGAATGGTGCATTGTTAGGATAGCTAGCAAGAACATGGCCAGCGTAGATGGCTGGATCAGATGAGAAGTGTAGTTGTATCAGTTATAGCATTCCTAAAAAAACCCAACCAAACAAACAAAAAAAAAGTGATTCAAAACTGCTTGAATATCCATACAATTTTCATTGATGGTTCCATGTCAACTTAAAAGGAGGTTCTAAGTGGAGTGATCTATCTAAATTTACTAGGTGAATTGGTTTTTACTCCCTCATCAATCAAGACAACATGTTCCCACGGTGAAAGTTCCAAAGATGAGTGGATTAAGTCTACCCAGTTAAGGCCTCTGGTAGTGTAAAGGGTACATGAACAGCATGGGTGCCTAGAAAGGAGATGTGAGAAGTAAGTAAAACGTTTTCTGCTAGAGAATTTTAGGCTCTTTCATTCGCGTTATTGTGATAATTGATTTACATTGGTTTTAAGCTTCCATCTACTCTTTATGTATATTTTAAATAACTAGATAAATATGTTTTATGTCCCCCCTTTATGTTCCTTAAGGTTAAGGATTATTTTTTTAAAATTTCTTTATATCTCCAATACTTAGCACAGTAAATGGTACATGTAAGGAGATAACAAATGCTTAACTGTTTGCTTAGCTTATATGAAATGACTATAGTGAATGACAGTGTTCTTTCCTTCATTCATTTGTATTCTTTTAAAACTATTACTTACTTAAATACAGCAGGTTGGAATTATGCTAAAAGTCCACCACATATTTTCCTCATTTTAATCTGTATTCTGGCCTTCTATTACAATTGATTTTTGACTTAAAATTTAATGCTCTGAATATATGCAGACAACTTACTTTGATTCCCACATCAGTAACAAGTTGGTTTCTGTCCATTAGAGTATTATCAATATCTTTTGCTTTTATGTTCACTATGTCAGTGCCTTCCAATTTTTTTCTAAAAGAAAGTATTTGTAATGAATAAGCATGAACCTTCTTTATAGTCTGCAATTCTTTAGCCTTCATTCTTTCTTCCTAAATCCTATTTCCTCTATTTCCCCTACATTTTCCCTAATGTCCAGTTTTGCATTTAAATCCTTAAGTATCCAAGTTTATGTTGATTAAATGTGAAGGATCTTACCATGTTTTTATAGACTTTCTTAGTCCTATGAAACAGAAATTGGCACATAAACTACAATTATATTCCAGCTAATCCTTTTGCAAATAGGTGTAATGAGAACTGATATATGAGATGACTAACTATCCCATGAAGTGATGTTTTTATTGCATTTCACTACATGACTAAACTAACTTTTCTAACTCTTTTATTTGCCTCTTAAGTAGAACTTATGAGTCATCTTTTATGAGTTATCCTTGGCTTCTGTTTTCTTGCTTAATTTCTAGCAAGACTAAGCTACTAAGTAGCCAGAAATAGCCATCCATTACAGTGGAACCAGTAATGGCATACTCAAATGTTACTCTACAACTAGTGTGGATGAGGACTGGTGAGAATAGCATGATGACAGTCCCAGAAGACATCAGTGGTAAAGAAACAATAGAAGTGTGGATTTCTTCCCCAAACCTGTACTCTGGCTTCAAATGCCTTCCACATATGTACCTTTCACACATGATCTCTATGTATGATTACTATCCCCATTGAAAGGGAGTAAAATTGTGGGTTATCATAGTTTTATGGGTGAAGAGGATTGTTCAGTTGTGAATCTTATTACTATATTATTTCATTAAATACCTTACCCCTGAATTAATTGTGAACAGTGACTAAATGGAGGAAAATAAACAAATTGGCAGGAGCTGATGAGCTATTGTTTTGATTGGATATTGTATTCAAATAAGTACTTTGAACCTGTAGTTGCTGCTTCTAGGGTTTTGTTAAGACAATGGGGAGCCTGGTATTACATATTCATTTATTCTTACCAACTTCTATTCCTTTTTCTCCCACCTTGCCATAGTCGTGATAGAAATGCAAAAAAGACCATACAGCATTGAGGGACATTGCAGGTTTTTTTCTTTTTTTCATGAATATCCAAAGAAATCTTCATTAAGGGGTCAGCTTACTGGTGATAGGAACTTTTCCATACTATTTTGGCTGGTCCTCAGAAAAGAGACAGTCTATTCCTGTCACCATGTTCAAAGACTTTCTGATACAATAATCATAGAGGGGTAAGCAACTAGGTAGCATAGTGGATAGAGTGCTACACCTGGAATCAGGAGGGCCAGAGTTCAAATCCATTCTAAGACACTTAGCTGTGTGACCATGGGCATGTCACTTAATATCTGCCTCAGTTTCCTCAACTGTAAAATGGGGACTCTGGAGAAGGAAATGGCAAAGCAGTTTAGTATCTTTGCTAAGAAAATCCCACCAAAATCATGAAGAGTTGGACTTGACTAAAAACTTAACAACAAGGCTACATAGCCTTTGAAAACCCAGATTATTTCCCTGCCTTGATGAGTGAAGAAGACTTTACAGAAAAGGTTGAGGAAGTAAAGGTCAAATTATGAGGAGAACAAGTATAAACCAGAATTTAAACCAGGTTGGTACCACAGGGTCTTGAACACTAGATTATACATAATTTGGTGTTTGGTGCCAGTAGATAAACATTAGGTCAGGGAGCCAAAATAAAGGAAAGTGCCAGGGAGTTGTCCTTTGATAGAATTATTTCCTAAAACATTTTTTTTTAATTTAAATTAAATTTAATTTAAATTTAACACTAATGTGTTGTTCTGGTCATGGGTAAATTCAGACAAGCCTCTACAGATTCACATGCTTCCATTTAGCCCTAGGCTCTCATACTCACCATTACCACTAGTGCAGAGCCAACCATTAATAATTAAATCCCTTAAATCTTTGCTGGCATATGTGTTTGTATGTACTTGCACAGAAGAATCATAACGTGGCTAAAAGTTGTAGAATTGTACATTCCACATAACAGAACCTACTATGATGAATCAGGGCAGTAGTACCTTGTGGTTTGTTCTACTCCAACTTCCTATAGTCCAAAGATGATGGGGATGAAACAGGTTTTCTTGTTTAAAAACTTAGCTTTCACACTATACTTCTTGGAGCCTGTTTCAATTATTATTATTTTTTTCAGTTGTGTCCAACTCTTTGTGACCCTGTTTGGGGTTTTCTTGGCAATGATACCCGAGTGGTTTGCTTTTCCCTTTTCTAGCTCATTTATAGATGGAAAAAAAAAAACAACTGAGGTAAACAGGGTTAAGTGACTTGCCAAGGGTCACAAAGTAAGTTTCTGAGACTGGATTTGAATTCAGGAAAATGAGTTTTCCTGACTCTAGGTTTCGCACTCAATCCAATGTACCACTTAGGTGCCCCTCCAAGAGCCTCACCCTGGAGCTAATCAGTTAATCTTCCCCACTGACCAAGAACTGTTGCCAAACTCATATAGCAATGAGACCTCAAGGATCCCTGCGAGGGCATATAGACTTTCAAATCCATACACAGTATTGACATGATCTATTTTTACTGTATTTTTATTTACTTCATAAAGTATTTCCTAATTATATTTTAATCTGGTTCAGACACATTTCAGAGTGTTGTCGGCCACATGAGGGCATTAGTTCGACAACTCTGATATAAAACTTCCTAACCTTCATAAGCCATCCTGAGCATAGGAAGCTTCAAGCAAATTAAAAGGTAGGGATCAACCCAAGAGCACTAGATTGCATGAGGACTGACCATTAGTGACCATAGATAAAGACCATTATCCAAAAAATATATACAGTTCTATGACTACCATGTTCAAAGATTTATAGATTTCAATCTGGAAAGGGCCTTGGATGTAAATTTTTCAAATCTCTGTATTTTACTGTTGAGAAAACAAAGGCCCAGAGAGTTTAGGTGATTTGCCAAGGTCTAGTAAATGGCAGACTCGGGATATAAAACAGCCATGTTCTCTGATTCTGTCATGCAGAGTGCACCTTGCCATCTGAACTCCTTGAGAGTAAGGACTGTTTTTGCCTTTTAAATTTTTTTGGCATCTCCAGAGCTTAGTCCAGTGCCTGGCACATAGTAGATACTTAATAAAAAGTTTGCTGACTGACTGACAAGATTGTCTCTACATATGACTTTATTTTAATTTAATCTTATTATTTCATTCATTCATTCATTCATTCATTTATTTGCAGGGCAATGAGGGTTAAGTGACTTACTGAGGGTCACACAGCTAGTAAGTGTTAAGAATCTGAGGACTGATTTGAATTTAGGTCCTCCTGAATTCAGGGCTGGTGCTTTATCCACTGCACCACCTAGCTGCCCCCTACATATGACCTTATAATGGTTTATATAATATCCTCTAAATATGATTTTCTCATGACTCCCTCTTACCCTAATTCCTCTAAATCTTACGCCCTGACTGAAATACTTTCCCTACTACCCTCCAATAAAATGTAAATGCTACCCCTCCTTAAAGCCTTGGCTGAAGTTCTAGTTATGGTTTGAACTGTTTGGTAGAAACTGTATTTTCATTTACATTTGTGGTAAAATAATGGAATTTGGCAGACTGATTGGGATGGGCCACACATGGCCTGTCCTGAGTGACGTATGCTACTAAAGTCAGCAGGAGAAACCACTCTCCAATCAGGTTTCAAGGACCTCCCCTTTTGGGAGAGGGAGAGTAAAAGGGGAGCATACTTTTTTTCCCATTGTGCGAGCTACTGGAGCAGATGGAAGAGAGATTTTTTCTTGATAGTTTGTCCTGTGGGCCCTGGCAGCATAGCTGTTTCCCATTGAAGTTACGGAACCCACGTGGTGAGTTAACAAAGGAGTCCTGCTCTTTTGAATTAGCTGAACTGGAAGCGATTTTGGTAATTGTATAGATTTAGATTAGAGTTAGGGGGATTATCCATTTCTTTTCCTTATTCCCTTGTCTTTGACTATTAATTTCACCTTTTCTGTGTATTTTGTTCTCATTAATAAAATCTGATTAGTTTGTGGAAATGAAGCTGTTGGGCTCCTTTCTTATTGGCCTGGGAGAAATCTCTAAAAACCAGTTTGAAGGGGAGGGAGCTTTGGACCTAGAGGTTCCTCATTATTTTCGGGACCCCAATATTACAGTGAACCAACCAATTAAGTTTCCCTGTATTAATTTGACCCCTACACATTTATATTTTACTTTAAACTTTATTTTTCAAAGCAAATTATCTTTTTTGACTCTCACAAACAGAACCTATATTATCTCTGGATTACAGATAAGGAAACTGAAGCCCAAGGAGTTTAAGAGATTTGGTCAGATTATACAGCAAGTAACACCAGTGGGATTGGATGTTAGTCCAACCCTGTCTACACTATACCCTACTTCCATTTTACTTAGCAATTTGTTTAAATAAAGACAGTTCAAATTATTTGACCAGTTTTCCTTTCCACTCCCTTTATTTATTAAGCTGGTATAATTAGTTCACTCTTTCTGAGACCCACCCATAGAAAATTATCGTTCCTGAAAGAATTTGAACTATTCCTGTCTATTTCCTATCAATCCTATGGGAAGTGGTTCAGAGAAAGCCTTCTTAGGAACACAGTGTGTGCTGATCCTTACAACATGTTATTTGTTATTACCCTCTACTCCCTAAGTATAGTTGTCTGGGTTCCTGAGTCACAAGGAATGGAAAAATTTTCACACCCATCTCTAGTTATGCTCCAGAATTTATTAATAAGATGTAAAACACTGGGATATGTTAATAATATATAAACCACCTACTAATGACATACAAATTGAAGCAAAATTGACATAAGGAGAGGCATCCTTCCCGCCCAGCTCACTTTTGAATATTGCTCTAATTTGGGGAAAATGAAAGTACATTTGTATCTCTAGGAAATTGCCTCTTTTCAGTCTATGGACTGATTTGGTAATTTGGTACCTCCCAAAGCAGGTAAGGACTTTGTAGTGTCATACTGTTCTACACAAAAGGACACTGGAGTCTTTATAAATTCAGAACTCTAAGATGAGTAGGCTCTAGGCACTTTTGAACACATCATTCATGAATGATTCGGGTAGTCTTAAGCATAGGATTTGGTAGAAGTCCCACACTTATGGTCTGCTTATTTTGGCTGTTTCTATCTAAGCACTTCACCTGCTAACTCTGGAAGAGGGGATAAAGCTTATCTATCCTGATCAGTATTTAAGAGATGAGGACTCTTTCTGGGTCTGAGTTGCTGTGTTCCTTCTTTCTTCAACTTCAGTTAACCTCTAGGTCCACATTCTCTTTCCTGTTCTTACCCATCCTTTCTCTCCTTTTTGCCTCTACTGGCTACTACTATTCTGCACTTTAAACAATGACTCACTGGTCTGTTCCCTCTACCCAAAGATTCCCTGCTATTGGATGGAATTGGATGAAATGGAAATATAATAATCCCACATCTTGCCACATCTATTTGATCTCCAAATCAGTCCATAGCCTGAAGAGAATTAATTTGAGGTAGTCCCAGAAAAGACTTCAGCCCACACCCTTGTGCTTTTTTTTTGCCTCAGAGCACCTACATGTTTTTCCCTGACACTTTTATGGTGAGCAACTCTGCTAAAGGTAACTTTGTGAAAGGTCTCGGTGGAAATTCTAAAGTAGTTTCTTTTCTCTCTGAGCTGTCTTGGCAGTTACATATACTTTGTCAGGAGAGAATATGATGTATTTAGCAAAAAAAATCTGAGAGACAGTTTGAGATGTTTCTGTTGTATAGATAAAGCTCAAGTTCTGAATTTTAAGGGGACAATATATTTTTTGTGCCCATTTCATCTTTTTTCCCCTGAAGAAATGTCCCTCAAGTACAGTGTTAGCTTGTGAATTTAAATTGATAAGATGGTATCATTTAGAGTCAGAAAGTAATAAAGTGGAAATAAACACTTGTATAGTGTCTACTATGTTCCAGGCACTGTGCTAAGCACTTTTATAAATATTATACTTCATAATCCCTATTCCCTTAATTCTCCCACTAAGTTATATATACAAGTTATTTTTATTATTTTATGCCTGTGATTAAATATGAAAAAAGATTGAGCTTTTTATTAGTAAATAGCCTTCTTAATCTATTTTTCTTCTGGTTTTTTTTTTCTTTCTATTTTTGCATTTCAGTTTCAGACCTCCACAATCCCTGTCCAGGAACTCCTCTCTCCCCATAGACTTATACAAAGGTGACTAAAGGAACTAAGGTAACAGAAAGGAGGAGATTAATAATAATAATAATAATAATAATAATAATAATAATAATAATAATAATAATAATAATAACAACTAGCATTTATATGTTGCTTTGGGATTTACAAAACATTTTATAAATATTATCTCATTTTTATCCTTAAAAGGAAAGAAATCACTTCTGTATCTCCTACTAGGTGTCAGGCACTGTGCTAAGTGCTTCTCCCCCTCAAATATTATCTCATTTGAGACTCACAACAATCCTGTAAAGTAATCACTGTTATTACCCCCCCCAAAGGAACTGAAGCAAACAAAACCTAAGGGATTTGCCCAGGGTCATCCGACAAGTATCTGGGGTCTCATTTGAACTACGGTCTTCCAGACTTCAGGCCCAGTACTCTATCCACTGAGCCACATAGCTGTTGCCTGTGAGTTTTGAAATCTAATTGTAATGTCTAAAAATCTAATGTGTGGTTGCCTTAAATTAGAAGCTCATAGCACCAGTCTTTGGGGCATTAAGAATTTACTAAAGTATTTAGAGGTTTGCAAAAGAGAGAAGAACATGTGTAGTTCAGGAGGAAACCTAGATACCCTGGTGACTCCACTGGGACCTCCAACTGAAAGACCGATCCCCGATCCCCATTCTCTTGAGCAGAAGCTCCCAGTGGGCCTGCCCAGGCGTGGTCCCTACACACAGCTCCAAACTAATTGGCTGGTACCATTGATTGACATGACTTACAGGTGTTTCTATGAATAGATGTAACTTCTGGACACTAGTCACATGCTTTCTCTTCACCGTGTCACTGTCCTAGTTCTCACAATGTCTTTGTCAGCAGTGGGGTGGCATTCTGATTCTCACATGCCTCTCCAATAATCCTGAAAGGTAGGCAGGAGTGTGCTGGTAAATGCTTAACAACTGGCTCCTGATTCTAATTTATATATTAGCATTTTCTCTATCACCTTCTTAAGTCTAGCCAATTAATAGAACAATCAATCAAGCCTATTTGTAGGGGGTAGTGTTAGCAGATTTCTGAGGTCTGGATTCTCACGCGGAAAAATTTAACAATACATAGGATCCAACTCCACCACATTACTGAAGGTAGCTAGTTCTATTATCTTCTTTTACACATAAGCAAACTAAGGTAGGCAGAGCTTAAGTGACTTGCCAAGAGTTATAGAAGGATCTGAAGTGTAAAAATGCTCTGAAGTAACTGGGTGGAAGTAACAGGCAGATGCTTAGAAATTTAAGGGGCCAGGGTCCAGGTCATCACAGCATTGCATAGTGGAAGGAATGCTGAATATAGACATAAGAAAAAAATAAATTCAATTATCAACTCTGACATTTAGTAACTGAATAATAATTGACAAGTCATTTAATCTCTCTAAGCATCAACTTCCTCATCTGTAAAATGAGAGTAATTATATCTATAGTATGTATGGTATGTATATCTATGGTAATTATACCTATGGAGTAATTGTATCTAGCACAGTGTTTTGACAAGAAGCAGATGAGATGATAGATACAAAATGATTTTTCAACTTTAAGAAGTGGAAATTTTAGTTATTAAGGTTACTGATTTAGATGTATGGTTTTTATCAACTTGCAAGGCTTTTTCACTGATGCATATCACAACCCAAGCTACCATTTTGGTTGCCTATTGTCTTTGTTTCCCTTAAGATCAGCACAAGGTGTCTACCCAACATACTAAAGGGCTTTCTTGGTTTCTTCTGATATCAGGAACATATAAATATAGCAATCATAAACCCATGTCACTTAGAACCCCCACCCCCCACATTTTTTCTTCCTGTCATCTAAGTCCTTGATGGCATCCTTTACTCTATTCTTCAAGGTTCATTATTTGTTTTACATTGCAGCTCACATCTACCATACTGACAGAATGGAAAAAAAATAAGTGTTTGCTATATGCTTGATATTATGATATATGCTGAGAATATAAACAGAAAAGGTTAAACAGTCTTCTCCCAAGAAGCTCTCAAAGGGAGACAAAACAACCAGAACCACAACCATGATGGTTCAGCTACTAGATGATGAAAAACCCTGGAAGTCCTAAGGGGTAATGTTAGGGTGGCTGAAAAGACCGCGAACCCTTAAGTTATCTCAGTAGCCCAGAAGACAGTGCTAGGAATCTGGAGGGTATAGGAGCAACTCAGATGATAAGGCTTCAAGGACCTCAGGATACAGTGGTAAAACAGGTGATAAAGCCTTGTCTGGTGCTCTATCTTACTGGAGACTGGAGAGGAATAGCTAATGAATGACTCCTGTCTTATCCAAGCTATGCAAACAATCAGGAAGCCTGGGTAGGTTATGGCAGGCCTGAAATAGACAGAGGGAAGAGAGAAAAGCAAGGGGAAGAGTGAGTCACAGGTTGTAACAGTTTTTCCAGCCTCCTGGATGATGCAGGTGGATTTTGTCCAGCCCAGGGCCAAATAGCCTTAGTCCCTAAGAATTACATTTAATCTCTTTGAAATCTTAGGACCATCATTCCCTAGAGCCCAAAATATTTCTCTTTCAGAATCTTGCCCATGTTTCAGATTGAACAATTTAATTCAATCATTGGAAAATATTCTATAAGTATATACTATTATCAAGGCACTGTACTTGGCACCAGGATACAAAGAAGGGGGAAAAAAGAAAGAAGTCCTCACCAGAAAAACAACATGTATAAATCTAAATAAATACAAAATTATTACAGAATTAGGGGAATACTGACACCTAGATGGATGAATAAAGAAAGCTGTAGAAAATTGAAGGTAAGCTAAGGACACATTTTCCCAGAAACGGGAAGATGCTGACACAAGGTCTATATACACCCTCATATTCTCTTTTATTCTGCCTTCTTCTATGCCATAAGAATGGTGAAAACTGGGATTAGTGATCATAATTATAAAACTTTATATTTATATGATGCTTTATAGCTACAAAGTGCTTTCACATGAATTAAATAATTTGACTTGATAAATTAAATAATTTGATCAAAGAAAATGTTTGAAAGTTTCATCTTTAGTATAAAATACCAGAGAATACAATGAAAAAAACCATAAAAGAAGTTTAGAACATCAACTGTTTCTGAACTCCACATAAATTTGTCTCCAGGGAAATAACATAAAACCTACCAATTATATTAAAATCATAGGAATTTATGATGTAATGTAAACAAATATGTTATACCCATCAGCCATTTAAAATATGCTTATATACCTCAGTAATCTCTTTCCTTACAAGTACTGAACTTTATAAACAAAAAAAAGTCTCTCATATGCCTTTATTTCTTCTATTCAATTGTGTTTCACAACTTCAACTTTTCCAACTTTATTCCATTTCTTTGCTCATAAATTGAATCCTTTAATAATTATTCTTATTTCTGAGCCATTAACTGCCCATTTTAATTTATTTAAATGAGAAATACTGAAAATCTGGTTTTAACTATTAGCTAATCTATTAGTAAGCCGATTGACAGAGTGGATAGAATACTCGATCCCGCGTCAGGAATACCTGAGTTCAAATCTGGCCTCAGACACTTATTAGCTATACAAATCTGGGAAAATCACTTAACCTCTGTGTGCCTTAGTTTCCTCATCTGTAAAATGAAGATAATAATAGCAACTACTTTGTAGGGTAGTTGTATGAATAAAAGATATTATTTATAAAGGGCTTTGCCAGTAAGTAGCTGAACATTTATCAAATGCTTGCTGTGTGCCAGGGACTGTGCTAAGTGCTAGGGATACAAACAGATTCAAAAGATAGTCCTTGCCCTTAAGGAATTTACAGTTTAATGGTGGAGACAACTTCCAAACAGATATATGCAGAGAGCTATGTAAAGGATAAGTAGGAAATAATTCACAGAGGGAAGGCGCAAGAATTAAGAAGGGTTAGGGAAGGCCTCTTGAAAAGGTGAGATTTAGTTGGCACTTAAAGAAAACCAGGGAGGTCAGTGTAGTGGAGAGGAAGAAGGAGAGCATTCCAGGCAGACAAATACAGACAAAGAAAATGCCTGGAGGCAAGAGATGGAGTATCTTCGGAACTGGAGGCTAGAGTCACTAGATTTAAAGGCTACATAATGGGGATAAGATGTAAGAAGACTGGAAAGGTAGTAGGGGGCTAGGTTATGAAGGGCTTTGAACAGCAAATTTTATATTTTATATTTGATCTTGGAGGCAGTAAGAAGCCTTTGGAGTTTTTTGAGTGGGAGTGACATGATCAGACGTGCACTAAAAAAACAAAATCACTTTAGTGGCTGAGTAGAAGATGTACTGGAGTAGGGAGAAACTTCAGGAAGGCAGATTCACCATCAGGATGCTGCAATAATCCAAGCATGAGGTGATGAGTGTATAAGTTAGAAAGGTGGCAGCTTCAGGGGAAAGAAGGAATGTATATCAAAGATGTTGCAAAGGTGAAATTGAACAGACCTTGACAATAGATGGGACATGGGAGGGTGAGAGAAAGTAAGAAATTGAGAATGACTTCTACATTTGAGGCCTGAGGGTCTGGGAAGATGGTGTTGCCCTCTACAGTAAAGGGAAAGATGGTGGGGGGAAATTTTAGGGTAGAAGATAATGAGTTCAGTTTTGGATATATTGAATTTTAGATGTCTACGTAATATCCAGTTTGAGATGATTGAAATGCAATTGGAGATGGGGTACTGGAGGTGAGCAGAGAAATTAGGGACTAGATAGGTAGATCTGAGGATCATCAACATAGAGATCATCCTTGAAAGCTGATGAGAAGACCAAGTAAAATTGTATAGATGGAGAAGAGAAATAGTTCCAGAACAGAACCCTGAGGGATACCTATGCATAGAGAGCATGATCTATGCAAACTTTAAAGCTAAAAATAGCAGCTATTAGATGCTGTTGATGTCTTTGCAGTCAATATGAAGTCAAAGGGACTACTGAGGCAATTATCCAAATAATTGAAGAAAAATTGTGAGGAACAAGTTTTGAACTCACTTTTCTGGAATGGCAATGGACCAAATAAATGAGATATTATTCAACTCTCTACTTACCTGCCTATTCAAATAGTGATAGGAAATGTACCATTGGTATCTTTTATGTGGGACGATGCCGATCTGAAATCATCCCGATGATATTTATTTTGAAATTGTTTCTGCAAAAATGCTGTATTTATGTAGTTTTACTATATAGTAAAGTATAATAACGTAATTAAAAGTGTCTAAGGAAGTAAATTGCCCATTCCAAATGCCTATAACATCTTAATGTTAGCATTTGGCAAAGAAAAACATGCCTACGATATGGCCAATAAAACAAAATGGGTACACTGATGAAAACAATATTCAACAAGCCTTAAATTAAGTAATCCATATGAAAGGGTTTTTTAATTCTTGTAAAGCTTACATATTTCTATGGCTAATTGAACTTACTTTATTACTAGGAATCAGATTTATTTCTATGTCATTGAAGGCCTACTTGATAAAAATGCCTTTAATATGGCTATAATAATAAAATGAAGCACTTGATTTTCCTGTATAATCTTAAAATTAGAAAAAGATGTTCACTAATATGGCAGCTAGCTGTTACAGTAAATAGAGTGCTAGACTTGGAATTAGTAAGGCCTGAGTTATGTGGTGAGTATTACTAGATGTGATCACCCTATTTCTGTCCCAAGTGTAGGGAATTTTAGCTGGGGTTTTTCATATATTTGTAACTTAGAAATTAGAGGCTACTGCACCAATTTGGGGGCATTAAGCATTTATTAAAGTATATTAAATATTAGTAAAGAGAATGTGCATGGCTCTGAAAGATAGGAGAGCCTAGCTAAGATCTGGGGGGGGGAGAGAAAATGGGGAACCCTAATGGCCTGTGTCTGTTCTCACCCAGTTCCCATGCCAATGAGAACGAGTGTCTGTACAAGCTTTCTGAGGGCAGGAGCAGAGCCTACCCATACACATTGTTCAAAGCTAATTGGTTAGCATCACTCAAATCTATTGGTTCACTGGATTTGAGGGCGGTCCATGAATAGAATGTGCTGAGGTCAGAGTTCAGAGAACACACCCCCTGGTGGGACCAAGGCTTTCAGGTAGGTGTGGTTTTGAGTGAGGTCAACTTCCTGACTCTGAGATGACCTTAAGAAAGGTCAGGCCAGGCTCAGCAGGGCCTCTGGGGAGTCCCCAAACCCCATTATTTTCTCACAGTTCAAATTTAGCCTCAGATATTTATTTAGCTTTGTGACTTAGGACAAGTTACTTAACCACTGCCTTCCTCAGTTTCCTCATCTGTAAAATGGGCATAATAAAAGCACTTACCTCAGAGAGTTGTTGTGAGAATCTAATGAGATAACATAGTTAAAATACTAAAGTGATATATCAATGTTCTTATTGTTATTATTATTTCAGAAGCAGGATTTTATCATTAAGAAGACAGGCTTGACCAGGTATACCTTTGACCCTGAGATCACACTTGAGTCTTAGGGTGACAGTAAAAATGAGAGAGGTTTCAAGAAACAAGGTTGGAAGAGACAGGACAATTAGGTTATGAATCAAAATGGTTCCTTTAGACCAAAGCTTCTTAAACTGTGGGTTATGGCTCCATATGGGGTCCTGTAACTGAATGCAGGGGTAGAGAATAACTTGGCAGTAAATGTTTGATTTTTATACCTTTTTATATACCTGCATACCTGGGGTCACATAAAAATTTCTCTGGTGAAAAGGGGTCATGAGTGGAAAAAGTTTAAGAAACTATGCTTTTGACGGTTGTTAGCAGGAACTGGTCTCTTCCTTTCTTTTTTGGGGGGCAATCAGGGTTAAGTGACTTGCCCAGGGTCACAGAGCTAGTAGGTGTCAAGTGTCTGAGACTGGATTTGAACTCAGGTTGTCCTGAATCCAGGGCCGGTGCTTTATCCATTGCACCACCTAGCTGCCCAGGACTGGTCTATTTCTAATGATAACTTGTGTCATATGTCCACAAAAGGTGATAGATCATTTGGTTATTGATAATAAAAGTTAGAATTTGTAGATGGATTCAAATTATCACTTGTATAAAGAGTACTCACACTGATTTAATTCTGGATTCATTGAAATAATAAATATTTATAAATAATCAAGTCCTAGTTGAGTAGGATGTCCAAAAGCCTATAAATTTCATTAGTGGCATGATAGGGTAGTAGAACCCTAGGTCAAGGATACAAATAGGTCATTGCTTTGGGGGAAAGGACATTAGAGAAAAGGAGAAAAGTCAAGGACCAGGAAACCCCATAAAATTGGGAGAAAAAGAGCTATTGATGTGGATGCTAGGGAGTAAGAGGGCAATGAAACAAAATGTTCAGGGCAGAAGAAGGGGAATGAGTCCTTGGTGCCATCAGTGTCTATCAGTTTAGGGAAAGCAAATAAAATAATACACTAATAAGTCTGGCCAGTAGTCAAAGTTTGAGTATATTTATATATGTATGTGTGTATCTATATGTATATGTCTGCATATATATGTATGTGTGTATATGCAGATCCCTTATCTGGAATAACAGGAGTGAACTACAGTTATGGGGGCATGAGCTAAGGAAATCCTTTTGATAGTTTAGCTAAAACTTGAGTCTTAAAAGAACTACAGACTTTTAGAGAGGAAGGGATGTGAAGGGAATAAGCATTTATTAGTTGTCAGTCACTACATGTCAAGTACTGTACTAAACACCTCACAAATATCATTTCCTTTGATCACTCTGGGAACTGACAGTTCTGGCAGTGGGCAATAGGTGGAGATCCCCATAGATGAACAGTATATAGCATCAAGGGGATCCAGGAACTTGCAAATGGCAGAGGCATAGATATGAAGATAATTGGGTGTCAGAAGGGTCAGGCACAAATACTTGGGATATATGGATAAGTCTGGGTGCAGGGAAAGCTGTTTGAGGTATGAAAATGCCTAATGTGGGTTTTGGAGTAAGAAGAATATCCATGGACTCTTCAGGCCCAGAGCCAAGATGGTGGAAGAAAGACATTAAACACACAGAGCTCCTGACACAATTACCCCCAAAACATCAATAAAACAAGCCCTGGAGCTGCAAAACCCACAAAAAGACACTGAGATTATTTTCCATATTAAAGGGGGCTATACTGGGCTGCGAGCAGAATCCAACCCCCAATCATGCCAACACAAACCCCAAACACACTGTGAAAGGGAAACATACCCCCAGCCTCTGAATCAGTTGCAGCACAAATGTCTTCTGGAATGAAGCTTACTATCAGGAGAGAGAGCTGAACAGCTGGCCCAGGGCCTGGAAAACAGGCTCTGCAGGAGCTGAGGAGGAGTTCAGATATCTCACCCCAGCAGGGAACCAGAAAGAAATCGTGAGAGGCAGGAGGCCCAGGTTGTGGAAGGGGGAAGCACTCTTCTGGCTGGTTAACTAGTAAGTGGGCTTGAAGTTACTTTTACAGCAGAGAACAAGCCAGGTGAGAGAAAAACCTGCCCTCGCTCAAGCCAAAACACCTGGGACCCTCTAAAGCTTAACACAGTGTAGCATTCAAGTAGGGCACCATCATAAGAGGGAGCTAAAAGTCAAGTAAAAAATAGCAAGATGAGCAAGCAAAGAAAGTTAAGAAGAATAGAAAGTGTCTTTAGCAATCAGGAAGATCAAAGTGCACACTTAGAAGAGGATAACAACCTGAGGGCCCCTATATCCAAAGATTCCAAGAAAAATATGTATTAGTCTTAGGCTATGGGACTTTGAAAAAGGGGACTTTGAAGAGAAAGTAGCAGAGATAGAAGGAAGATTTAGAAAGGTGGGGAAAGAATGGAAAGAGAAATGAGAGCAATGCAGGAGAGTTATGAGAAAAAAGTCAACAGCCTGAAAAGCCAAATGGGAAAGGAGATTAAAAAGCCGTCTTATGAAAATTATTGCCTAAGAACTAGGACGGAACAAATGGAAGCTAGTTACTTTATGAGAAACCAAGACACAGTAAAGCAAATCCAAATGAATAAAAAAATACAGGGCAATATCCTTGGAAAAACAACTGACCTGGAAAACAGATACAGGAGAGATATTTTTTGTTGTTTGTTTTTTTGCAGGGCAATGGGGGTTAAGTGACTTGTCCCGAGTCACACAGTTAGTAAGTGTCAAGTGTCTGAGGCCAGATTTGAACTCAGATTCTCCTGAATCCAGGGCCGATGCTTTATCCACTGCACCACCTGGCTGCCCCTGGGAGAAATAATTTGAAAATCATGACCAAAATAAGAGTTTAGATAGCATCTTCCAAGAAATTGTCAGGGAAAATTGCCCTGATATTCTAGAAGCAGAAGGCAAAGTAGAAATTGAAAGAATCCACCAATCACCTCCTCAAAGAAATCCCAAAAGGAAAACCTCCAGGAATATTATAGCCAAATTCCAGAACTCCCAGGTCAAGCAAAAAATATTGTAAGCAGCTAGAAAAAAGGAATTCAAATACTGTGAAACTACAATAAGGTAAAACAAGATCTAGCAGCATCTACATTCCAGAAAAGGAAGGCATGCAATATGATATTCCAGTGGGCAAAGGAACTGAGACTACAGTCAAAAATTACCTACCCAGAACAATTGATTATAATCTTTCAGAGGAAAAAAATGGGACTTCAATGAAAAAGAGGACTTTCAGGCATTTGTGATGAAAAGACCTAAACTGAATAGAAAATTAGACTTTCAAATATAAGATCCTGGAGAAGGATAAAAAGGTAAGCAGGAAAAAGATTTCATGAGGGATATTAAAAGATCAAACTGTTTACATTCCTACATGGGAAGATAATACTTCTAACTCATAAGAACTATCTCAGTAAGGAATTCACATAACACAGAGGCCTAAACCTGAATATGAAGGGATGATATCTGTAATGCATTTATGTTTTGTTCTTTGTGGGGCAAACAGGGTGGGGTGTCTTATGTCTGGGGCTGGATTTGGGCTGAGGGCCTCCTGGATCTAGGGCTGGTGCTTTGTCCATTGTGCCATCTAACTAACCCATGATGACATCTTTAAAATAGGGTCCAGGGGTAGGAGGAAAAGACTGGGGGAGGGGGAAGGGGAGAGATGAGCTGGGGAGAGGTAGTTCACATGAAGGAAATAAGAAAAATGCTTATGGAGGGGAGGGGAAGAGGGGGAAGGAATTGGGGAGTGAGTGAACCTTAATATGATCAGAATTGGCTCAAAGAGGGAATAACATATATACTCAAGTGGGCATAGTAATGTATTTTTCCCTAAGGGAAAGTGGGAGGGGAGGGAGATGGGGGGGGTGTGGAGAAGAGGGGAAGAAAGAAGAAGAAAAAAGAGAAGGGCAGATTGGATGAGAGAGCAGTAAAAAAGCAAAACACTTTAGAGGAAGGTGAAGATGTTCTGCATAACTGCACAAGGATTACATTGAAATGCTTGATTTCATAGGGAGGTTGAGGAGGGAGGGAGGGAGGGAGGAAGAAAAATTTAGACCACAGAATTAGCTCAATTACCTTAATCTCATCAGAGTGGGCTCATGGAGGTAATAACATTCACACCCAATTGGGAGGAGTAATCTATTTAACCCTACAGGAAAGTAGAAGGAGAAGAGGATAAGGAGCGAAGGGTAAAAAAAGGGAGTGCAGAGTGGGGGAGGGGACAATAATGACCCTTATAGCATCACTTTTCTATAGGTAGAGTCACATAGTATGGATAATAGACAAGACAAACTAGGTATGATGTACAGAATTAAAGTTGGTTTCATAAGAATCTTGGTTAGATAAGAGCAATTCTATTAAATTAGCATAATGTTACAGAATACTGTAGGGGCAGCTAGAGTGAAGGGCCTGGAGTCAGGAAGACTCATCTTTATTATTTCAAATCTGGCCTGAGGCCTGAGCTGTGTGACTCTGCACAAGTCCTTTAACCCCATTTCCCTCAGTTTTCTAATATGTAAAATGAATTGGAGAAGGAAATGTCAAACTTCTTCAATATTTTTGCCAAGAAAACCCCAAAGGGGGTCACAAAGAGTCAGTCACTAATGAAATTATTGAATACCAATAAAATAAAAGACCATGATTTAGTCATAAAGAGAAAACATAATTTAAAAGCAGTAGAGTAGTATTCTATATTAATATTGGGAAGTCCATGTGCTTTGGGTGTAGCAGGATCTGGAGAACATTTGGGTAAGAACAATTAAATGATGGGAGAGAAATGATAGGATGATAAGACTGTATGACACAAGAAAAGAAGATTGTATGACATTCCACTCAAAAAGAAGATAAATGCATGATAGATTGGCAAAACTAATTGCAAACCTGGCAGACTAGAAGAATAAACTAGGGATTGGGCACATCTGTATTCTTGATATTTGCTGAAAGAAAACATTCCTTAAAGCAGAGGTGCTGATATAGTTTCTGCTTATCTGAATGGTAACTTCATTCTTCCAAAGGTAGAGTAAGTATCAAATGACATTGTTATTTACCACATAAGTTTGACCAATAGAAGAAATAATTTACTGAAATATAAATGATAGGAATTTAAAATTTACTATATCATCTCATCTAGCCAGGGAACCAAGTGACCAGAAAGTATATTGAGGGGGGAAAATCGATAATTAGCCCTAACTAGATAATTGGATTTCTGCTTGTAGAAAGCTTCTATTTATACCTGATGTGCTAAAAAGTGGTAGCAATGTGTTAATTGCCAATTTAAAGCAAACATTAGCTATTGAAAAAAGCTTAAAGCTAGAGCTAGAAGTTTTTATTTAGACAATATGAATGAAAAGGAATTAGATGAATACTGCTTGACTCTTGAGGACAAAACCAGGAACAAAAAATATAAGTTATAAAGAGGTAGATTTAGGCTTGAAATATGTGTAAGAATCCCCTCGACTTCTCAATTAAACCAATCAAACAGAGATATAAATTAAGTATTAACAAGGCCTAATCATCTCTGTTAAATTAAGTATTTCAGTCCATTTTAAGTAATCACCTTAAGTTTGTCAGTATAACTTTGCTGAATCAATCAAAGGCATTTCAACTAGATACAACTGGATGGATATTGGGATTGGTTGAAGAGCTGCAGTAACTCCCTGTAGAATTTATATAAAACCAGCAAGCTAATTCCCCTTTATATAAGTGTTGAGCAGTATGGAGGAAGGAGTCATTTCAGCCAAATCCCTGAGAGTAAATCACTTAGGAATGAGGTATACAAACCCCAAACACCTCCCCATCTCCTTCACCAAAAGAAGACCTTGTCAAATTAAAGGGTTGGCGGACTTGGACTTCTTGTTGGTGTCCTAGTAACATATCCATAATAACAGTGACTTTTACCTCAGGCTGCATTGGAAACCAAAGGTAAACTGAGGAAAGACCTTTATCACCTGTGACTTCTTAGCTTGAGCCCTTTGGACTCTATATTTACTTGGGCAACAGTATGTTTCAAAGTTTTGAGGAAACGTTTTGCACCAACTAATCTTATTATGGCACCTTATTAAATGTTCCATTATGAAAGCTAAATTATTCCAGCTTACTAATTGATAATGATTGAGTAGAAACATACCACTAGTGATAGTTGAGAACCCTAGAGAACTGAAAAAAACCCACAAAATAGAAATTTATATCATTAATAAAGTCATAGTATAAAATAAATAAAAAAACAAATTTCCTGTTTTTTATTAAGGAAATATAGAAGGAAGAGACAGAAAGAGATACTTTCTGTAATTATCCAAAATGAGCACAATATGCCCATGTTTTCTAAGGCTAAGAATATTAATTATGGGAGAAGGGGCTTTTTATTCAATAAGAACTGTTGAAAAACTGGAAATCAGTCTTGTAAAAATAGTCTTAGATCAGCATTTTATACCTTTTTACAAATTCCAAATGGTATATGATATGTTTCAAAAAAACAGAAATGAAAGGATAATTAAAATTTGTATTTTTCATAATTATTGCTAGGGGGAAATGTAAGAGCAGAACTAGGACAGAAGAATTCTGAAAAGACAAAATAGATCATCTTGATTATTTAAATATAATTTTAATGTAACCTGAATCAGAAGAAAAGACACAGATTGAAGGAATAGACAGAGCAATGGCCCTGGAGTCAGAAAGACCTGAGTTTATAACTAGTCAGACATATTTACTACCTCTGTTACTCTGGCTAAGTCACTTAACTGATATCTGCCTTAGTTTCCTCATTTATAAAATAGTGAAAACAATAGCACCTACTTTCCAAATTTGTTGTGAAAATAAAATGAGTTAGTATTTGTAAAGCATTTTGTCAACTTTAGGTGATATGTGGATACTTTATTATTATTATTATTATTAAAAATCTGAAACCCTAAATCCATTTGATGCTTGATGAAACAGATTAGAACCTATTTGAAAATGAAATATTCATATAACTCACTGTTTTTTAAAAAGAAATAGAAATGATAAATAACCATCTGGAAAAATAAATTAGGATCCTTAATAACAAGGCGATAACCAAAGTAAAATCTATGAGGCATCACCTCACACCCATCAAGCCTAGCAAAGTTGTTAAAAGATGTTACCTGAGATCATAAAAAGTTGAGAATACTATATTTGACCAAGGGTTAGATAAAGGCTACAAAAATATAATCTATAAAGAATTCAGAAAAATGAGGAAAGGCTTGTATGATGTGATATGGGGCCTTAAGTATCTATACAATGACTTAAGTAGTGTGCATCAGGTTAGTATTTAGAGGCAGCAATACTCTGGACAAGTACTCTGGTCAATATTAGTGCCATCCTGTCAAAGTTAAAAGACCCATCCTTCTTTCCTATTAAAAAGAGACAAATTAAATATTTTTTCATGAAGTATATTTTGTAAGGTCAAGGACTGTGTGTTTGTTAGGAAATATTTGTTCTCTCAAAACAAAATTTATCAATGAATTAAAGAAAATAAACAAAACCCCTAGTGGCATAGAGTATTATTCTTTTCGAGGAGTAAAAGCTGAGAAAATGTTCTATTCTGAAGTCGAAGGTGGGGTCCTAAACCAAAGTATTATCATAGCTATCTAGTATTTGATTGGTGACAAGGTAAATTCTAGAATGTATAGATAGAAGATTATTAATGCGGTATCACAATGTATAGTAATGCCCCATGGAAATATTTAAATTAAAGCAGGTAGACTGTTTTAAACAGTTAAGTAAAATAAGCATAAGAAGTGCCTGTACTTCTGGTTCAGTGGTCACTGAATAGGCCATAGATTTTAAGAGAAAAAAATATTGTCATGCTCATCTTCTGATGGAGAGTTAAAGTATTACAAAGTTCACCATGGTATTACAAAATGTAATGAATCTGTTGAAAAACAATAAGCTGACAACAAAGCTGGAGACAAATGTTATGATATTTTCTTTCCTTAGGGATTATTTTGGGAATGAATTCACATGTCAGTAGACTTATAGTGGCTCAAATTATATCTTTCCAAATAATTGCAATTATATAAACTAGGAAGTGATCTGTGAACTAATTAAAGCTAATTCTCCCCACCACAATAAAAGTGCATCAAAGACCTTTCTGCCCCCCTCCCCAATTTGGGAATACAGAAAAAATATAAATGATCATGTTACCCCAGTAATTCAGAATGGGACCCAAGTTTCCATTTGGAAACGTTGGATATGGGAGTACTCTCAAATTCCCCAATCTATTTTTGGCAATACTATGTAATTCTTCTTTTTCTTCCCATAGCTACAACCTCGTGAGCTTAAAGTTTGATCTTCTGTGATCCTATGATAAAAATAAATGAGTCCTCCCTCAATAAATGATTAAGTAAGTACTTAAAAATAGATTCTGTTCAAAACTGACTTCATAAGAACATGAAGATATTGTTTGAAAAGGTTAAAAGAGACTTTAAGACTATCTAGTCCAACTCCTCAATTTATAGATGAAGAAAATTAAGCCCAGAATGGTTAACTGACTTGCCCCAGGTGAGCCAGATAATTAGTGTATTTCTAGTTCACACAGGATGGGTCCCCTGGAAGATGACTTTTTAGGTTTAAGGGGTTCTGTACGTCTATACTTCTAAAACTCCATTCATGAGTTGCCACTGATGATTTTACCTTTTTATAGTCAGTCAGAAGATTGTTAACTCACAGTAAAAACATTTATTGAAATGTGTAGTAAAAAAAATAGCAAGACAAAAAACAAAAACAAACACTTTCCATAAATCTCCAATGGACTCTTCCACAAATAGTCCTAGCATTATTAGGAAATTGAATATCCATAGAGTTACCAAGTGGAGAGGAATACACTTACAGAACATATGTGTCCAAGTCTACTGATACCTGTAGCTTGTTTGGACCTCCCAGTGTCCTTTTGTGATGTTCTAACACTGCTCTTCTCAGTATATGGTGTCTCTGCTGGACAAGTTGCTCCACTGGTCCCCTGGGATGGCTTCTTTATGTAATCTATGTATCTTTCCTATGCCTGGCCATGGTATATACCATATCCAGATTTGTATTTCAGTAGAAATCTTAACTGAAGGCCCTCCTGAGCTCCTTTTGAGGAAGAAAAAATGGAACTCATATCCTAAGAGCAGTGGGGGTCTTCCAGGGTCTTATATTTCCTGATTAGTATTCAAGCTCCAGGTACTAGACTCTTGACTCCTATCACAAACTTTCTAACACCTGGTTTCTTTTTACAGAATGTTGGTGTTCAAAAAGTCATGGCAAACATTTATTTCTTGATCATGTACTTCTACTGTAAGACAATAATGCCCAAAGAGGGAGAGGGTTGAAACCTTCTAACCTCACCCTCTCTACCTTGTGGTACTCTGCTTGTTATGCCATTTTGGACAAGTCACTTCTCACAGGATTATAAATTCCTAATCTTAGAGCTAGAAGTCACTTTAATATTAAATCCACTGCTGTCATTTTGCAAATGAGGAAAATTGTGACACAGATAAGTCAAGTGATATGCCATGAGACACACAGCAAGTGACTGAGGCAGGATTTGAGTCTTCTTGACTCCAAGTACAGTGATCTAGCCGCTGTGTAACCTATTCCAAAATCTCAGTTTTCCCATATATAAATTAGGGATACTAACAATATGTAGTTTCCTCACAGGGTTGGTGTGATATTTAAATGAAACAAATCCTATAAAGACCCTTATATGCCCTTAAAAAAATTTGAAAACACTAGTTCACCACCACTTTCTTTAAATTTTAAGGTTCAAAATTATAGGACTTTTAAAAGTTATTTTCTTAACCAAAATCTTTGAAATGATTTTTCTGTTATAGATAATATGAATTGCTTGTTACACTGTCTGTATCTGAATGATCAGAGTAAAATATAATACTGTAGTTGCCAAGTGAATATTTTTAAGATAATTTAATTTTTAGGTAATTCAGTAATCTAAACTCAGAGAGTGTTCTTTCAAATAAAATTGTCCTGTTCTATTTTCAGTTTATTAAAATTATACCTATATTCAAAAACCTAATATCTTCTTCAAATAATATTGTACATTATTTTTGGTGGTAAATAGAATGCAAACCAACCAAAATCTGTTTTCAAATAATAACCTTCCCCAAAAGCCTTGTATTTAGAAACAGTCCTTTGTCAAATTATACTATTCCAAAATCGCAGTCATTTTATAAAGGTGGCTAATTGAAATCCTAACAATATCTTAGCTTTACCTACAGAAATGATTTGGAAATTACTATAATTATTCCCTAGTTCAGTTAAATAAATTAATTAGCAGTGTTAAGATGTAAGTCCTTTATGTAGCTAATTAAAAGTCTTGTGTTCACCACCCAAAATTCATTCTTAGTTCTTTCTAAAAAAAACACATTATTTCTTAACATTTTATAATTTTAATTTATCCAAAATAAATTATAAAAATCATATTTTGTATAGCATGGTATGAAAAAAAATAAACCAAGGCTTGTATCACTTCAAGTAATGCATCTAAGCATTTGTCCATATGAAACACTATGCTTGGATAAGGTAATCCTTTTATAACTCCCTAATTGACTCTATCCCAGTCACCACAGTGGCTTTTCTAAAACTTTTCATCCGTCCTCAAATTCCCTATATCTCCCTGCACCCATCATCTCAGCTGAGAACCTTGACTTATATTTCACAGAGAGAACTGATGATATTGATTTCCCCCATTTTCCTTCTTCATCATTTTATCTTATCATATTCCTTTTGTAATACTTCTATTTCCTTTCCTCTCTATTTTCTTAACTCTTTATAGTCCGACTTCTGACCTCATTATTCAACTAAAACTGTTCTCTCCAAAGTTAGCAATTATCTCTTATTTACCAAATATAATTACCTTTTTTCAATCTTCATACTTCTTGACCTATCTGCAGCCTTTGATACTGTCAATTTCCTTCTTTTCTTTAATACTCCCCTCTCTAGGATTTTGTGCCATTAGTCTCCTTTCCTACATGTCTGCTCTTTGCTTCTCATTTTCCATGGGGTGTCTTTTGGGCCCTCTTCTTTGTCCATCAATATTATTTGACTTGCTGATCTTATTAGCTCACATGGATTCAATTAGCCTATTGATACTGATGATTCTCACTTCTATTTTTCCAGACCTAACGTCTCTCCTAATCTCTAATATCATATATGTAATTACCTATTGGATGGCTCAAATCCAAGATGGCCTAAACTGAACTCATTCATCTTTTCCCACAAACTTCCCGACTTCTCTATTACTGTGAAGGTGACCACTGTCTCAGTTACCCAAGTTGATAACCTTGTCATTCTCTCTCACCTCCCATATCCAGTACATTTCTAAGTGCTGTCAATTTTATATTCATAATGTGTCATATCCAATCTCCCCTCTTTTCTCCTTTGATGTTCTCAGTACCTTGGTTCAGGATTTCATCACCTCACCCATAAACCATTACAGTATCCTGCTGGTTTTCCTCCTTGCCTCAAATCTTTCCCTACTCCAAAGTATCTTCCACTTATCAGTCAAATTGATCTTCCTAAGTAAGTTTTGACCATACTATCTTCTTATTCAATAAACTCTAATGAATCCATATTATTAATCTAAGTTGTTTTTCAGTAGTGTCCAACTCTTGATGACCTATTTGGGGTGTTCTTGGCAAAGATACTGGAGTAGTTTGCCATTTCCTTCTCCAGCTCATTTTACAGATGAAGAAACTGAAGCAAACTGGGTTAAATGACTTGACAAGGGTCACAGAGCTAGTAAGTGTCTGAGGCTGATACTGAACTCACAAAGAGGAGTCTTTGTGAGCTATCTATCTATCCATATTGTATCTAGGATCAAATATGAAATATGTGATTTTGCATTCAAAACCCTTTAAAACCTGCCTTCCCCGCTATCTTTCCAGCATAGTTAAATCATACTTACCACTGTATACTCTGTGATCTAGTAACACCGGCCTCCTTGATGATCCATGAACAAAACACTCTATTCCCCCTACACTAGACATTTTTCTGATTGTCCCTTTTGCCTGGAAAGCTTTTTCCCTCTCATCTCTGTCTCCTAGTTTCCTTCAAGTGCCCATTAACATCTCATCCTTTACAGTAAGCTTGTCCCACTCCTTAATACTAGTGCCTTCCTTCTGTTTATCTCCATTTTATTACCACCTACAGAAAAGCCAAAAAAGCCCTAATTTAGTATCAAACTATTAAAGGTTATTAAGACGTTTTGAGACATCCTATATATCTTGTCTGTAACAATTGTTTCAGTAAAGTTACACACACCCCTCCTTAGTCTCTGAGCTTATTGAGAGCAACAACTCTCTTTTTCCTTCCTCTGTATCTCCAGCACTTAACACAATATCTGGCACATAGTTTATGTTAAATAAGTGCTTATTGACTAAGTTATCAGGATGGTTATATTCATAGTCATATTATTACCCTAATAATGTCCGATCGTTGAGTCCATGTTATTGCTATGTCTTCTCACTATCTACTCAATTTCTACGTTGATTCTTTATTGAGATACAGAGGTGATGCTGCTTTTTATAAACACTATATCAAAAGAGCTTTTGAACAGAGAGTTTAACAACACCTGCCATTTATATAGCACTTACTATGTTCCTGGTACTGTGCTAAGCACTTTACAATTATTATCTCTTTTATAAAAACCCTGGGAGGTAGGTGCTGTTATTGTCCTCATTGTATACTTGAGGTAGAAAAAAGTTTAATGACTTACTCAGAGTCACACAGCTTATGTCTGAGGCTAGATTTAAACTGACATCTTCCTGATGCTAGGCCTTGTGCTTTATCCATTCAACTCTAGCTGCCAAAACATGTTCTTTCAGGCCCTGCTATAGCAAAATGCATTCAACTAGCATTCAACTACAGTGCAAAATCATGTCTCATCTACCAGGATCCCCATCCCTAACCACCAAGGGTAAAGGATATCCTCATTAGGCTAGTTGAAGGGCCATGATTTAAAAACAAAACAAAACAAAAAAAACAACTATCTTCTGTCATAGGTGAATTCTGATCTCTCTAGATTGAGAGAGTGCCCACATCAATCAATCAACCAATCAGAAAGCAATTCTTTAAAAAATTTACCATGTTCCAGGCACTGTACTAGGACCTGGGGATAGAATGATAAAAATGAAATAGTTCTGACTCTCAGGAAGTTTACATTCTTTAGGGGATGAAATGGGGAATTTTATGCAAAAGAAAAAAATGCATAATTTTTTGTTATTGTTGTTTTTTTCAAGTGTTTTTCTTGTGTCTAACTCTTCTTGACCTGATTTGGGGTTTTCTTGGCAAATTTACTGGAGCAGTTTCCCATTTCCTTCTCCAGATCATTTTACAACATAAATAAATATATACAAGATCAATTTAAGGTAATTTGTTGAAGGAAGGCCACTAGCAGTTTAAGAGGGATCAGGAAAAACCTCTTGTAAAAGGTAGCTCTTGGAAGTATCTATTTATGGTTAATAATACTTTTAAATTTATATGTTTAGCTCAAAAATAGGAAAAAAGAAAATGGTGGGTTTATCAAATATTTCTTGGTGTAAACCCTGGAGAGGCTGGCAGTATTGTTATCATGGGCAATACAACTATATTTTCATAGAAAAACTCAGTGGTTGTATTTTACCAGATGCTAAGCAAATGACTTCAATTCCTACTGCAAGCCCCACTGTAAAAACCAATAGAGGCCAGCAGAGGGTAGCAATAGCACTTAAGTATTCTAGTTGTGATCACTGTCTAGTGAAGAAAGATAATGAACTAGCAGTGCTGGTATCACTCTATTCTGTGCCAAATCAAATGAAATATTTGTAAATCACTTAGCACAGTGCTTGCCTGGAATACAGTAAGTACTATATAAATGCCTATTTCCTTCCTTCTCCTAATCCTCCAGCTACATTTGGATTACTGTGTTCATTTCTCAGCACCATATTTTAGAATAGTCATTAATAATCTAGAGATTTTCTAGAGGTGGACATTGTGCATAGTGAAGAATTTGAGATCTTGCTACAGGAGCATCAGTTGAAGGCAGGGGATACTTGGTTTGGAGAAGGGAAAAATCTAATTGAAGACATAAAAAAGATGAGCCTGAGTTGACTATTGCTTTTGAGTGTATCCTAATTCCTTCTATGCAGACAAATGAAGACTACTCTTAATCAAGTGGCTAGTGGAACAAAACCAGTTACAGTTTATTTAGACATGCTCCAAAGTCCATATAGGGATTATATTACCTGATCAAGTACAAGCTCAATAGGATTGGATTCATTGACCAGTATCCTCTTATGTATTATAGTTTGGTAGGAACATAAATTATGTGAAGTGTAGTATTGTGAGATGAGGCTGTAAAGTTGGGATGGAGTAAGCTTGAGGAGGTTCTTGAATGTCAGGCTACCGATTTTTTTACTGTATTCTTTAAGCAATTAGGAGCCATTGAAAGTTTTAGAACAGGAGACTGAATTGGTTAGAGTTATTCATATAAAAGATAAATCTTGTGTCAGGTTATAAAATGGATTGGAGGAGAGAGAGAGAGAGAGAGAGAGAGAGAGAGAGAGAGAGAGAGAGAGAGAGAGAGAGAGAGAGAGAGAGAGAGACTATAACCCAAAGGACTTATTAGGTCTTTGTTAGAGCCCAAATAAGAAGCTATATAGATCTAAACTAGGGTAGTAGCAATAAAAATAGGAAGGACAAGACAAATATAAGCTACAGGACAGAGGACAAGTTGAGCAAATTTGCTAATTGTCTAAAAAAGAGAAAATAAGAGAGATAAAAAGAAGAAAAAATAGAATAGCATGGCCTCAGACAAACTGAGACCTAGATAACCTTAATTTTAAAAGGCCAAGGTTACTCACTACATCCTAGGGCATTGCCAATTGTCTTGACTCTTGTCTGGACTCCAGTGACTCTGGAGGAGAGACTGAGGCTGCACACCTCAGCCTCATTCAAGCTCAATTAACTCACAAGTCAAGACATCACCTTTGTGATGTTGTTGGTCCTCTTAGAGAATGAAGAAGGGAAAACAACAATATATCCTTGTTATAAAACCTTATCTCTTCTCTATTCCTATTCCCTAGTGCTCATGATGATTTACTAGATATTCTGCTTTGGCCACCCCCTAACAAATTCCCCAACATTTGGGTCTTCATAGGTGCCTCTCAGACATTTGAAATACTGAAACCCTCCTTATTTCTACCGATTTCCTACTATTATGACTTCAAAACTTCTTGGCTCATAGATTGAGTTTGGACCCATGTTTTGATTATTTTTCTTTCGGGAGTGATTTATTAGTTTGGTAGTTTCCTTTGAATTCTTATAATACTGTAAGTATACATAAATTAATGGACATATAGATTTTTAAAAATTCTATTGACATTCCTAGCCTTAGCTGACATTTCAGTCCCAGCATAAACTCAGGTTATGACAGCTGGCTACACCGAGAAGGAAACAAAAAATATGCTTATAGGACATGAATGGCTCCTGCCCTCAAGAAGTTTGTTGTATACTAGTTAGGGTAAGAAGTAGTTAGGGAACTGATTTCTATGTTTGTGGGCTTTAAAATTTAAGTGTGAAATGAGTTTGCTTATTAATCACTTAGATTCTCCAATATTAAATGGAAATTTATTATTCTGAGAGCATTTGTTCATTTATCAGTGTAGGAAAAATGAAATGTTTAATTACTTATTATTAGTGACCCCTTCATAAAATGTTCAAATAAAAAATTGCCCTACTAATTGGATTTGGAAGGAAATTTAGGGCAACAAAGCAATTAATCAAAGTGTTTTAGACACTGAATGGTAACAATATAGGCAATGTCAAGAGATCTGGCAGAAGGACTCCAGAATATTGCAGAGCCTTTTGAAGTGTTTTCTTGATGGGCATAAAAGAGTCATGCATGATTATATAGCATCAGTGAGTAACAATATGAATTGTTGTAAGGAGTATATATAATGAGATCAGAGGTCCATCAAAATATGGAATACTGTAGCACCAATGACATACAATAGTGTGTCCCTATTTTCTTCAGAAAAAAAAAACTGATTCTGTAAATGTTTAAAGATTATTGGAAGTAGGGAGTATATGAAACTGGATAAAAAGAATAGGAAATGAGCAAATAAGGGATAAAATATATTTTAAGTGACATAATGAAATTAAATACAGACAATAAGGAAGCTTTGCATATATGTGTATATGTTTGTATCAGGCTGTTTTGTTCAAGACATAAATGGAAAATATTAAGGATATTTGACCCCTCCTTTTTCTCCCCAGGAAAATCCAAATGAAAAAATTTGCCAAATGGTCATAATGGTGATTGGAATGTTTCATGGGTATCATCATTCTTCTTCTTTGAATTCATTTTCAGTTTGGTATAGCGTCTCTCATATCCTTTTTTCACCTGAGTCTCTATTGCTGAATTATACTAATCAAGCTTTGAGTTCAGGACTTAAAGTTAGGAGACCTAGTCTCAAATGCTGCATCTAGTAATTAGAATTTATATGACACCGGGCAAGTTATGTAAGTTCTCCCATCTTCAATTTCCTCATATATGAAAAGTGGACAACTAATTATTGTTCTAGGAGGAATAAAGTTTGTGAAATTTAACTACTATATAGCTAAATCTTTTTATCCTTACTAGAGAGTAATAGATCTTTGGCTATTCTTATGTTGTGCTTTATCAACGTGCCCTCAAAATATGTTTTGCTTTGTTTCTTCATTTAAAAAGAGGTCCAGATTCAGATTGTATTTTCCCCTTTCTCTCTCTCTCTCTCTCTCTCTCTCTCTCTCTCTCTCTCTCTCACTCACACACACACACACACACACACACACACACTTTCCCTCACTTTGTCTGTCTCTTTCTATATATGTATGTGTGTGTGTGTGTGTGTGTGTGTGTGTATATATATATATATATACCTATATTCTCACCAACACAGAAGTGCTCCAACACGCACAACTTCCAAGTATCTACATGCTACTGAAACAAAGATGACAAAGATGGCTGCGCTGGCTTGGTCATGTGCACTGCATGCAGGACTAGCACATTCCTAAAGACCTACTCTATGGCGAGTTAGCCTCAGGCCAAAGACTGGCTGGATGCCCCCAGCTTCGCTAACAGAGATGTATGCAGGTGAGACTTGAGGGCTCTGGGAACAGACATTGGCAGCTGGGAGGAGATGGCCAAGGACCATGCCCAATGGAGTTCAGTACTCAGGAGCAGCTTGCACGCAGCTGAGATGAGCCTTCAAGCTCGGGAGGAAGAAAAACGAATGAGACACAGGAACCGACGGACAACAGAGAACACAGTTTTCCGATGTCATCGTTGCAGCAGGAGCTGTGGCTCCCATATCGAACTGCACAGCCACACTGTGGCCTGTGGCTCTTCAAGGTGCTGATCCATGGTCATCTGCAACTGGTGGAAGCCTACTACTACTACTACTAATAATATATTCTCACACATATATACACATACATACACACATGTATATATACATATATACATATGCATATACACACATACCACACACACACACACACAACACACACATGTATCTTCCTTATTCACTTGTCAGCTGGATACAAAGTGTTCATTTGCTATTCCATTAACCAGAAAAGCTGAACTTCTGTATCATGTCACAAAGCTGTTTGGCTACTTATGAGATGATGATATCCAAGAAAAAAATTTGTGCTGTAAGAACAAGGTCTTCAAAGGGAATTTGAAACATTTATTAGCTTTGTCCAGAATGTAATAGAATGTTATCCTATAAATTACATCTAGCAACATGGCATAATAGATGAAGAGATTTGCTCAATCACTTGAATTCAAATTCCATCTCTGTTATACACTGGCTGTCTGACCCAAAATAAGTCAATTCTCCTTGCCATGGGGAAATCTCAAAGATCTATTACTCTCTAGTAAGGATAAAAAGATTTAGCTATATAATAGTTAAATTTCACAAACTTTATTCCTCCTAGAACAATAATTAATTGTCCACTTTTCATATATGAGGAAATTGAATATGGGAGAACTTACATAACTTGCCCGGTGTCATATAAATTCTAATTACTAGATGCAGCATTTGAAACTAGGTCTCCTAACTTTAAGTCCTGAACTCAAAGCTTGATCAGTATAATTCAGCTATAGAGACTCAGGTGAAAAAAGGATATGAGAGACGCTATACCAAACTGAAAATGAATTCAAAGAAGAAGAATGATGATACCCATGAAACATTCCAATCACCATTATGCATTGATACAGGGAGTTTCTTCATTTGGGAATTTTCTTTATGCCAATGAAATCAAAGGTTTAGTCCCTTCTTAGACCTGTCCTGAAGACTATGTCATAGGAAATCTATCAATTACATATATTAGCAATGCTGATGAGCTGTTTCATGCCCACAACTATACCGATTCATTCTTTCAAAGACATCCAAAACAGTTGTCAAAGGATGTGCGTTTTGTTCCACAGACCCAGAAACAACTGATTCTAGGAGGAATATTATGGAATATTCAGAATTAAATTGTTGCTAAATGGTACAACTTTGTCTTTCCTGAGGGTCATGGCAAAGAAAGATTATTATTAATTTGCAGTCCCCTATGTGCTTAAAGCTTGAGTCAGCTGAACAATTATTAGCATAAAACAGGTATTTACAGCTTGGAATACAGTACATGTGAAGACACCATACAAAAGAATCTGAATAAAAAAGGAAAATTCACAATCTAGTTACATGTAAATACAAAGCAGTGAAGCATGGAAAATTCTGCACTTGATGATGATCCATTAGTATGCTTCTTTGATCTCTCTCTCTCTCTCTTTCTAATTTTCAACCTCTCTTTTATCTATTGGATTCTTTCCTACCTCAAAATGTCCCCTAGCATTAAAAGACTTCACTAGATCCAACCAACAGCTCAAAATACCTTCCCATGTCTCTCCTTTTTACAGATAAAGTCTTAGGGAGAAAAAGTGGTTTCTTCCAGTTTTTCACCTCCCATTCACTTCTTAACCCATTTTAATCTGGCTTCTGTCTCCTTTACTCAACTAAAACTAATGTAAAAAGTTCACCAGTAATCTGTTCAATGTTTTTCTCTTAACAGTTCTTTGAACTTCATTGTAATGTTTGCCATTGCTGACCACTCTTCCCCTTCACCTTCCCAAACTCTCCCATTTTGGATGTGCTTTTTTCCTCCCTGAATTTCAGTGACACTGCTCTTCCATGGTTTTCTTCATACCTATCCAACCAATCCTTCTCAGTTTCTGTTGCATAGCCATCATCTTTATACTACTCCCTATTTTGAGGGGTACCCTGGCTCTTTCTTGGGTCTTTTTCTCTATACTTTTCCTCTTCTCTCTAATAACAAACACTTCACATATGTTGTACATTTACACTTGGATATATCCTTAAGGCATATCAACTTCAATATACAAGAGCAGAATTGAGCATGTTTTCCCTAATCCCACCCCTCTTGAAAAGTTCTCTAGTTCTCGTTCTCTGTCTCTCTCTCTCTCTCTCTCTCTTTTTTGTGAGGCAGTTGGGGTTAAGTGACTTGCCCAGGGTCACGCAGCTAGTAGGCCGGATTTGAACTCAGGTACTCCTGACTTCAGGGCCAGTGCTCTACCCACTGCGCCATCTAGCTGCCTCAGTTCTCTAGTTCTCTTGAGCAGAAAACTATTCTTCCATTCACTCAGATTTACCACCTAGGGGATGACTGCCTTAAGTCTCTCTTAGTATCTTTAGCCCTACCCTCTCATCTCAAGTAATTGATGTTTCCTTTACCCATCTCTCTGTACCAGAACCCCTACTCCAAACCATGCTCCATATAATTGTCAAAGGAATTTTCTGAAGTTGCAGGTCTGACTATGCTACTGCTCTGTTCAATAAACTCCTGTTTGAAATTTAAAATCTTTATAGCCTGCCCTCTTCCTACATTTCCAGTCTTCTTATATATTATTCCCCTCTAATTATTTAATGACCTCCTTGTTACTCTATATATAATACTCCATTTCTTTTTCTGTGCCTTTACACTGACTATTCCCCATGCCTAGAGTGTACTCCCTCCTTATCTCTGTTTCTTATTATTCACTGGTTTCCTTGAAGCCTGAGTTTAATTACTACTTTCATGAAGCCTTTTTTTATCCCCCAACTATTGGCATAACCTCTCCCAAAACAACTTTGATTTTTTTAAAGTTTGCTATATATACTTTCATTATACATATCTCTATGGAAAGTTATTACATTTTCAAAAGAAGTACGGATGATAGTTTCCAAAGGGATTGTCCTTTATGCACACATATTTTTTTAAAGTGAGGCAGGATGGCATAATGGATACAGAATCAGCCTTAGTCAAGTAAACCTGGGTTCAAATTCTTCCTTCAAGACCTACTGGTCAATTAATGTGTCACTGCCCCTAATTAATACCATAAGACTATAACTGTCAAGTCCATTTGAGATCACCATTGTTAGAGTGCTTCCTCATTGGGTATTCCATCATATTTTTGGTTTTGACCTGTGGTTTCATTGAGACTGATAACTTCTAGTGATAAAATTCATTTTTTCATTTCATATTGACAACTGCTTTGTAATATATAGTTTTGTAGAGTTGCCTATGGCCATGAGATGTTAAAGACTACCCAGAGTCACACAGTAATTGTATGTGACTTAGGAGCCTTTAACCAAAGTCTTCTTTCCTCTGAGGTTATGCTAAGTTCTGCCCATTTGATCATATTTGAAAACAAAATGAAATGGTATGCCCTCATTGGGTCATTTAAAAAATGTTTACACAATTGTCAGGAAATGTGAAAGCAAATATTGAAGCCTTATAGAGATAGAAGAAAATGACTAATTAAATATAAGATTAGGGACTCAGAGTCCTTTCTCATGCAGAATGATTTTATATTTGACTTGACTAAGTTGAAAAATTGAATACTTAATCCAGATACTCTAATTTGTCCATGGATTTGTGGGACTTCCTTCAATGAAGAAGGTATCCTCTTTACAAACTTTCTCATCCTATATGAGTCTTTTCCATTTTTTCCTTATAAATCTGACATATGCTATCCATCCAATGTGCTAGGAATCCTCTCTTCTCTTTTCCTCAACAAAGAGAATTATTTCCCAAGGAGGAGTGCCAATGGGAGAGAGTTTCCCAATAGATTCAGATGTCCTCTAGATCCTTCTGTTTGTAGATGACATTGCACTTGCTGAATTTTCTAATTGCTACCCATAATCAACTTGTTATAAGATTAAATATATGATTATTCTGTATAGAGAGACAACATAGCATAGTGGGTAGAGGGGTGCCTTCAGGTGTCAGGAAGGTTTGAATTTAAGTTCTGACTAATATACACTGACTATGTAACCCCTTTAATTGGCAGAGACAACTCTATAAATTGTTGCTAAGGTGCCAATGCACATTGGTAAGGGGAGTTCTTCATTGGGAAAACTTTATTTATTACTTTTGAAAAAATAAACATTTTTATTTAAAGTTTTGAGTTCTAAATTGTGTGCCTAGTTCCCTCCCTTCTCTCCCTTCCCTCCATGCTCCCTGAGGCAGTAAGCAATCAGATATAGGTTATACATGTGAAATTATGTAAAACATTACCATATTAGTCATTCTGTATATGAAAACATGAATAAAACAAAAAATGAAAGAAAGTGAATAAAAAGCATGCTCTTTCAGTCTCTGTTCAATCAATATCAGTTCTTTCTTTGGAGGTGACTAGTATGTTTCATCATTGGTCATTTGAGATTGTCTTAGATCATTGTATTGTTAAGAATAGTTAAGTTGTTCCCAGTTCTTCATCTAACAATATTGGTGTCAACGTGCACAACATTCTCCTGGTTCTGCTAACTTCACTATATATCAGTTCATACAAGTCATTTCATCCCTTTCTTAAATCATCCTGCTTGTCATTTCTTGTAGCAAAATAATATTACATCAAACCATACATCACAGCTTGTTTAACCATTCCCCAGTAGATGCGAATTCCTTTGATTTCCAATTCTTAGCCACCATAAAAAGAGCTACTATAAATATTTTTGTAGGAATAGGTCTTTTTCTTTTTTGGGGATGTAAACCAAAAAGTGGTATTGCTGGATCAAAGGGTATGCACAGTTCTATAGCCCATTGGGCATAGTTGCAAATTGCTCTCCAGAATGGATGGATCAGTTCATAACTCTACCAATAGTAGATTAACATCCCAGTTTTCCAACTTCAAATATTTTCCTTTGTGTTATAATTGCCACTCTGATAGGTGTGAGGTGATACCTCAGAATTGTTTAAATTTGCATTTCTCTGATCAATAGTTATCTAGAACTTTTTTCACATGAAAACTGCCTGTTCATATACTTTGAAAATTTGGAATAACTATATGTTTCTATAAATTTAACTCAGGAAAATAATGCCTTAAGACAATTCCTGGAGCAGCAGAACCCAAAAAAAGGATGGGGTGAGATAATTTTCCAGCCAAAGATAGCTTAGAAGTTTGGCAGGAAAGGTCTGTTGTAACAGGGTGAGAGTGGAGTGCAGATCCAGGCCACACTGTGCAGACCCAGCCACAGCCCCATAAAATCAGGCCTCCCGAGCCTTAGAATCAGCTGATACAGTGGCTACTTCTGGAACTCAGCTCACCAATCTGTGATGGAGTCAATTGGTTGGCAGGGGGGAGATTACAGGGGTCTCTGCTGGCACTGAGTTGGAACTCTGCTCTGTTGCCCATGTTTGGAACCAGAAGGCAGTCTTGAGTGGTAGCCCAGGTGGGGGAGGGGGACAGGCATACCTGAACTTGCAACCACAGTGAAACAGAATTCTGTTCCCATGTTAAAGAGCAAGCAGGCCTGTGATTATTTACAGACCAGAGCACAGGCCAGAGGAGTGTATAACATGCCTCTCTTTAAATCATACGATTTGGGAACCCCTGAAGCTTGAGACAGTGTGCCCTGTAAGGAGTGCCTCACTTTAAGAAGGAGTTAAAGGTCAAGAAATAGGCTGGCAAAATGAGCAGACAGAAAAAAAATGTGGACACTAGAAAGTTTCTTTGGTGACAAGGAAGGTCAAAATACACCTTCAGAAGAAGATAACAAAGTCAAAGCTCCTACATCCAAAGCTTCCAAGAAAAATATAAATTTGTCTCAGGCCAGGGAAGTGCTCAAAAAGGACTTTGAAGATAAGGTAAGAGAGGTAGAGGAAAAAATGGAAAGAGAAATGAGAGTGATACAGGAGGTTCATAAAAGAAAGTCAACAGCTTGAAAAGCCAAATGGAAAAGGAGATACAAAAACTCTCTGAAAAAATAATTGCTTAAGAATTAGGATTGAGGGGGTGGCTAGGTGGCACAGTGGATAAAGCACCGGCCCTGGATTCAGGAGTACCTGAGTTCAAATCCGGCCTCAGACACTTGACACTTACTAGCTGTGTGACCCTGGGCAAATCACTTAACCCCCATTGCCTGGCCAAAAAAAAGAAAAGAAAAGAAAAAGAAATAGTATGTTTCAATCAGCATCCAAGAATTAGGATTGAGCAAATGGAAGCTAATGACTTTATGAGATATCAAGATAGATTAAAATAAAACCAAAAGAATGAAAAAAAAATAGAGGGATATGTGAAATATTTTCTTGGAAATATAACTGACCAGGAAAATAGATGTAGGAGGGATAAATTTGAAAATTATTGGACTGCCTGAAAACCATGATAAACAAAAGATCTTAGACATCATCTTCCAAGAAATTGTCAGGGAAAATTGCCCTGATATTCAAGAAGCAGAAGATAAAATAGAAATCGAAAGAATTCAACAATCACCTCCTGAAAGAGATCCCAAAATAAAAACCTCCAGAAATATTATAGCCAAGTTCCAGAGCTCCCAGGTCAAGGAGAAAATATTCCAAGTAGCCAGAAAGAAACAATTTAAGTATGGTGGAGTCACAATTAAGATAACACAAGATCTAGCAATTTCTACATTAAATGGTCAAAGGGTTCTGAATATGATATTCTATAGGGCAAAGGAATTGGGATTACAACAAAAAATCACCTATCCAGCAAAACTATGTGTAATCTTTCAGGGGGAAAAGTGGGAATTCAATGTAAGCAAGGACTTTTAGGCATTTGTGATGAAAAGACCTTAGCTGAACAGAAAATTTGACTTTCAAATACAAGTCCCTAGAGAAGTATAAAAAGGTAAACAGGGAAAAATTACAAGGGATATTAAAAGGATAAACTATTTACATTTCTACATGAGAAGAAGAAACCTGTAACTCATTAGAACTTTCTCATTATTAAGGCAGGTGACTGTTGTATATTTAGACAGAGAGCACAGGTGTAAGTTCAATATGAAGGAATGGTATCTTTAAAAAAAATAAAATTAAGGGGTGAAAGTGGAATGCATTGGGAGAAAGGGAAAGGTATAGGTGGAATTGGGTAAAGCATCTTACATAATAGCAGCAAGAAAAAGCTCATGGAGTGGAGGGCAAGATGGGGGAGGTGCATGGGAGTGAGTGAGCCTTATTCTCATCAGAATCAGCTCAAATAGGAAATAACATACACAATCAATTGTGTAGAGTAATCTATCTTACTCTGTGGGAAAGTAAGAGGAGAAGGGGATAAGGAGGGAGGGGAGAAAGAATGGGGGACAGATTAGGGGAGGGAGCAGTCAGAAGCAAAATACTTTTAAGGAAGAATAGGGTGAAAGAAGATAGAAAATAGAGTAAATATCATAGGGAGGAACAGGATGAAGGGAAACCCAATTAGCAATAATAAATGTGAAAAAAATGTTTGAAGCAGAGGCAAGAGCACTGTAAAATGATGAAGGTGGTGAAGATGACAATGACAGCCAATGATGAGGATGGTTGATTGATGATAAAGAGGATTGACTGATGAAGAAGAGGATTGAATGATGATGAGGAGGAGTGATTAACAATGATGATGAGGATTGATTGATGATGACAAGAAGGATTGATTGATGTGAGTGATGAGGATATATTTATGATGAGGAGGATTTTTGATGATCGATGATGATGATAAAAGGTATGATACTTTGCTGGGCTTTTGTGAAGAAAATTCTTTGTCATGTATAAGGTCCTATATAAATGTTATCTATTACTATTGTTGCAATAATCAACCTCATGGATTTATTGTAAGGAAATCTCCCTTTAAACTACTATATAAATGTAGTTTACCATAAAAATTGATGAGCAGGATGCTATCAGAAAAACCTGGAAAGACCTACATGAGCTGATGCAAATTGAAATGTACTGTATACAAAATATCAGTAATATATAAGATGATCTGGTGTGCATGACTTAGTTATTTTCAGCAATACAATGATGCAAGACAACTCTGAAGGACTTATTAAAAATGCAATTCATCTATAAAGAACTGGTATTATATAAATACAGATTGAAGCATAATTATTGTTAGGTCCTTTATCAGAAGTTTTGTTTTTGTCTGTTTTCTTTCACAACCTGGCTAATGTGGAAATGTTTTGCATGATTACTCCTATATAACTTATACTGAATTACTTGAGTTCTTAAGGGGAGGTGGGATGGGAGTGAGGAAGACAATTTTGAACACAGAGTTTTAAAAAATTGTTGTTAAAATTTGTTTTTGCATATAATTTGGGAAAATAAAAAATATATATTTATAAAACAAAACTCCCCAACAAACTAAATAAATAAATAAATTTGACTCAGTTCTCTATATATTCAAAAATGAGGTCTTTATCAGATATGCTTGTTTCAAAAAATTCTTTACCAGTTTTCTGCTTGTATTATTTTTCTTTCTTTCTTTCTTTCTTTCTTTCTTTCTTTCTTTCTTTCTTTCTTTCTTTCTTTCTTTCTTTCTTTCTTTCTTTCTTTCTTTCTTTCTTTTTTGTGGGGCAATGAGGTTTAGGTGACTTGCCCAGGGCCACACAGCTAGTAAGTATCAAGTGTCTGAGGCCGAATTTGAATCCAGGGCTGCTGCTTTATCCACTGTGCCACCTAGCTGCCCCTCTGCTTGTCTTATAATCTTGGTTACATTAGTTTTGTTTGTGCAAAAACTTTTTAAATGTATATTATCAAAATTATCTATTTTACATTTGGTTTTGATCTTTGTATCTTCTTTGGTCCTAAATTCTTCCTCTGTCCATACATCTGACATAAACTATTACATGCTCTCTTAAAATGTTTGTGATATTACCCTTTATGTTTAAATAATGTACCCATTGCTACTTTATTTTAGTATACTGTGTGAGATGTTGGTCTATACCTAGTTTCTACCATACTGTATTCTAGTTTTTCAAGTAGTTTTTGTCAAATAATGAGTTTTGGTTCCAAAAATTTGGCTCTTTGAGTTTATCATATACTAGATTACTATAGTCATTCACTGCAGTATAATTTGTAGCTATTCTATTCCACTGATCCACCTCTCTATTTCTTACCCAGTACCAGATTGTTTTGATAATTAATGATTTATGATACATTTTGAGATCTGGTACTGCTAGAACATCTGATTTTGCAATTTTTTCATTGATTCCCTTGATAATCTTGTGCTTTTGTGCTTTCAGAATATTTTTTTATTATTTTCTATTATTTTTCTAGCTCTATAAAATATTTTTTGATAATTTGTTTTGTATACCACTAGATAAATTAATTAACTTAAGTAGGATTGTCATTTTTATTATATTGTCTCAGCTTACCCATGAAGCCAGATCTGAACTCAGGTACTCCTGAATCCAGGGCCAGTGCTTTATCCACTGTGCCACCTAGCTGCCTCTGCTCCCTAGTATTTTTTTTGTGAGGCAATGAGGGTTAAGTGACTTGCCCAGGGTCACACAGCTAGTAAGTGTCAAGTGTCTGAGGTCAGATTTGAACTCAATTTCTCCTGAATCCAGGACTGGTGCTTTATCCACTGTGCCACCTAGCTGCCCCCACTCCCTAGTAAATTTTGATATATTGTCTCATCATTGTCAGTTTCTTTAATTAAATTATCAGTTGTTTCTATGATTTGTTCTTTCACCCACTTGTTTTTTTTAGTATTAGATTTTATTTCCAATTGATTTTTAATCTCTCTTTCAATTGTTCATTATTAAATGTAATCTTTATTGCATTTATGATCTGAATGATGTTTTTAATATTTCTGCTTTTATGCATCTGGTTGTGATGTTTTTATGCCATAATACATGCTCAATTTTTGTGTTGGTCCCATGTATTGCTGAGAATGTATATTCCTTTCTATTCCCATACAGTTTTCTCCAGAGATCTATCTTATCTAATTTTTTCCAGCAATTTATCAATTTCCTTAAGTTCTTTCTTGTTTATTTTGGTTAGATTTATCCTGTTTTGAGAGGGGAAGGTTGAGGTCCCCCACTAGGATAGTTTTATTATCAATTTCCTCCTGTAACTCTTTCAACTTCTTCAAAAATTTAGATGCTATACCATTTGCTGTATATATGTTAAATATTGATATGGCTTCATTGTCTATGGTACCTTTTAGCAAGATATAGTTTCCTTCCTTATCTATTTTAACTAGATCAATTTTTGCTTTTGCTTTGTCTGAAATCATGAATACTACACCTGATTTCTTTGCTTCAGCTGAAGTATAATATATTTTGTTCCAGCTCCTTACCTTTACCTTGTGTGTATCTCTATGCTTCAAAGGTGTTTCTTGTAACAACATATTGCAGGATTTGGGTTTTTAATCCATTCTGGTATCTGCACCTCTTTGATGGGTGAGTTTATCCCATTAACGTTTATAGTTATGAACACTGTTTATTTCCCTCCATGATATTTTTTTTTTGCATTTTTGTCCTCCCCATTCTTACCCCCTCACCCTTTTCCTCCTCACAAATGTTTTACTTCTGATCACCACCTTCCCTAATATACCCTCCCTTGTATCAGCTCTCCCCCTCCTATTATCTCTGTCCCTTTATTAACTTCCAACTGAGTGTGTATGTTATTTCCTCTTTGCTATGGAAAAAGAGTTTCTCTGTTGATAGGCCCAGGTGTCAGATCTTGCTGTTGCTCAGCCTCAGGTGAGACTTTACTAGTGGTCAGAAATGGGATCAAGGCCTTGCTGATGGTTTGTGCTTGGGGTGGGCTGGCTGGGGAGGGTCCTTGCTATACTTCCCTGAGTGCTCACTTGCCTAGGGGACTGCTGGTTTGCAGGAGGGCAAAGCCTCAGTGGTGTATTGCCGCAGGATTAGAGCCCTACTTCAAACTCCCTGCTGTAAACCTAGCTTCTGCTGGTGCTATTCTTGGACCTTACTTCCCTCCCACCCAATTAAGAGAGACCTTTCCTGGGGCCTGGTAAGGTCCTTCCAAGCTCCTGCAATGAATCAGAGGTAGTTTTCTATTGGTTTGGAGGGGAAATTTGGGAAAGCTTCAGAGGGTTCCTTCCTCACTCCATCATCTGGGCGCCGAAAGTCCAAACTTTTTTTATTCCTAAGAAATCGCAGATAAGATAAAAAATACTGTTGTATTTTAACAAGTGTCATTTATAGTTCTTTAAAGTTTGTAAAACACTTTACGTGTATTTTTTCTTTGAAAATTATAACAATTTTTTGAGGCTAGTACTACAACTGTCATCCTAATTTTATAGATAGGGAAACTGAGGCTTAGAGAGGTTAGGTTAAGACTCTGGTTACATAGCTATTAAAGAAGGTGGGAGACAGTATTTGAAGATATATGTTTTTCTACATTGACTCTTACAATAGTTACTGTTTCTACTAAATTATGATTTTTGAATTTTAGGAAAATAGAATTAAAAAAATGTTTGAATTGTCCTTTCCTTTGAATGATATCTGAGGATGTAAATGTTTTAAAATACATTTATGATTGTATGGATCTGTAGAGGCAGATAGATGGCACAGTGGATAGAGTGTCAGGCCTGAAGTCAGGAAGACTCATCTTCCTGAGTTCCAGTCTAGCCTCAAACACTAGCTATGTAACCCTGGGCACATCACATCCCTGTTTGCCACAGTTTCTTATGTGTAAAATGATCTGGAGAAAGAAATGGCACACCATTCCAGTATCTCTGCCAAGAAAACCCCAAATGGGGTCATGAAGAGTCATTCATGATTGAAATAACTGAGCAAAAAAATGGATCTGTAATAGTATTGGTGTGATGATTATTATTATTATAAGTACATAACTATATATTTATTTGTAGGGGAGATGTTTACTGGTTCAGGACTTAAAGATCCTGAAATAATAAACTAGCGATTACCACTCAAGTATATATCCTTATACTTTGTGGTTGGAATAATGCTTCCCTATACATGTACCTAAATTAAAATCACTCCTTTATCATGTTCTGTTTTTATAAGTTTACTCCATTTCTCTTAAGGAACTTGTAATTCTGTGTCAGCATGAAAACTTTCTCTTTCCTGAGAGCATTTTGACTTTGTATTTGTATTTTTTATTCTCTCTAGTGGAGATGAGGTTGTTTGGATTTATCATAATTTACAGCATCCATATAAATGAATTTAGTTTTGCTATATATAGGCAGCCTTCTTTTTGTGGCTTTAATTGTATCTCTTCTCAGTAGTCTTCCTTTTAGCATGCATTTGCTATTGCATGAGTGATAATTAGACATTTTTGTTTCCCAGGAAGCATATGGAATCATTCCAAATAATCAGATATTACCATAATTCATTTTAGTACATATTATCCAGGTTCTTTCTCTGTGTAAATTATATCCTGGAACTAAGATAGGCCCCTTTTGAAAGTGAATTAACTTTTTCCTAACACTCTTTCAGCTTCCAGATATTCCAATGCCTGTCTGCCCCCAGGTCACCAATTTTTCTTGCTGCTCTGTTATACCTTCTCATGCCACTCAAAGAATATAGCAGATTACTTGCTTAATTCTATTCTTCTACTGGTAAGGGAAGAGTTCTTCACCATGTCTCTTGAGATGGGAATGCAAACAAAATAAAACTGTCTACACTTGATGCCTCTGTTTTCTTACCACCCATTCTTTTCTCTTCTTATCTGATTTTTGTCTTTATCACTTTATGGAAACTGTTCTTTCATAAATTACCAATAGCACCCTAATAACCAAACTGAATGCATACTTCTGTGAGTTACTTACTATCCTTAAGTGGGTCTCAGTTTCTTCATTTGTAAAATGGAGGGGGTTAAATTAGATGACCTCTGTGGTCTCTTCCATGTCTAGACCTATCATCATAAGATACTCAATTTCCAAGTTTTGAAGCCTTTTTCAAATTTCACTAACCTGCCTCTAAAGATTGATGCTGCTGTTTTGGTAATGATCCCTCTCTGTTATGCTACTTAAAGACTGGACTTTTAAACTATTATTATTAACCATAAGGATAATATTCAGCTATTTAGCTTTTACTTTGAAATATATCTATTGGTTATAATAAAAATAATTACCATAAAACATCAATAATTTGGAGCATATAATTGCAGAAAGGCCAGTAATTTGGACATTGGTTGACTGAAGATCATCTTGGCAATGTTAAAAAAAAAAGTGCTGGGGGGGGGCAGCTAGGTGGCACAGTGGATAAAGCACCAGCCCTGGATTCAAGAGGACCTGAGTTCAAATTTGACCTCCGACACTTGATACTTACTAGCTGTGTGACCCTGGGCAAGTCACTTGACCCTCATTGCCCCACAAGAAAAAAAAACTGCTAAGAAATTTACTAAGTTAAATGTCATTATAGGAGAGAGGCATCCTACTTTTGAGTTAAGAAACTTGTCAAGTACTTGAAGTTCACCTGCATACTACAATTAATTAATTACATATGATTGAAATCTGGTTACCAGAACAGTGTTAGCAGCATATTTAGAGTTACTCTGTTAGTCAAATGTATATGCAATAAAAGAATAAAAATACAAGCCCTTTGAAATATTTAATAATTCAGATTTTCACCTGTTATTTTAAATTTGTGAGGTGTAAGGCATATAATACAACTGTTCAATAATATATGGTTACTTATATGCAAATTAAAAATATAATTCATAAAAGCCAGGTTGTATTGTTTAAAATTTCAAAGCAAATTATTGAATACCTATTATGTGCTATGATACTTTGTTGTTATAATCCACTGAGTAAGCAACTTTCCCTCAAATATTTTTAGAAGCATAGAATCTTAGAATCCTAGATTTAGAAGGATCATCAATGTTCATCCAAGCCCATCCTTATTCAGTAAAATTCAATAATCAATTCAATTCAATAAATGTTTATCAAGTAGCTACTATATTCCAGACATTGCCCTGAGCACTGGGGACACAAGTAAAAATAAAGACAATTCAGGGACTTCCCTCAGGGAGCTTGCAGTCACACACACAAAGAAGCTGAAAGGGGAGTGGGGAAAAACAAGGAGTATAGAATATTGGAGTATGAAGTTTTATGGAGTTGAAACCCAGAAGAGCCCCTTGTAGAAAATGGAGCATAACCTCTAAAATTCTAAACCTTCTATAAAGGAAGACTTTAACAGGAATTTTTTACTTTTCCCTCCACCTCTCCAATCAGAGAATAGAGACAATGGAGTTGAAGTGTTAAGTATCAAAACCTGAGTTAATCTGCGTAATAATGAGATTTCTGTTGATTAGCTGTTCAATTACCTTGGAGAAGACATGATATTCCATAGAAAGCAAACAGAATTACTGGAAGATGGAGAGGACTCCAGACATGAATCTTTATCACTGACTTCAATCTCATGTACTCACAAGTGTTCATCCAGCTTCTTCTAGGAAATCCACTGCTAGGAAATGGCACTGCCCATTTGGGGATAGCTCTAATTCTGAGGAAGTTAATTTCTTATGTTGAGTCAAAATCTGTTTGTTTATAATTTCTGTTCTTAGATTCTAAGTCTTCCTTCTAGAGTCAAACAAATATAATTCCTCTTGCAAATGAGAACTCTTTAGAGAAATGCAAATGGAGTCACATTTCTCAAACCATGCTCTCAATAATCAATGTTCCTCCTAAATTGTGATCCACACAAAATAACCTAACTATGCTATGACCAGGGCAGAGCACAACAGTTTCAATTCCATCACATTTTGAAACTATGCTTTGTTAATTAAGCCTAAGATCTTTGAACAATCTTTGGCTTCCTCACCACATTGTTGAAATGCATATTAAGGATGTAGTCCATAAAAATGAGCTAAGGAGATAAAACATTACCTACCCTTAGGAAAGTACGTCTCAAGAGAGACATGAAGTACTATGGAGGGAAAAAGTGAAAAGTGATTGAGATCACATTCATTTTATGGAATGATAGATGTCTTTTTTTTTAGGCAATTGGGGTTAAGTGACTTGCCCAGGATCACACAGCTAGTAAGTGTCAAGTGTATGAGTTCAGATTTGAACTCAGGTACTCCTGACTCCAGGGCCAGTGCTCTATCCACTGCACCACCTAGATACCCCAATAATAGATGTCTTAATGAAGGAGGTTATTGTTGTTTCAATAGTTTTTCAATTGTATCTAACTCTTTGTGACACCCTTTGGGTTTTTCTTGGCAAAGAGACTGGAGTGATTTGCTATTTCTTTCTCCAGCTCATTGTACAGATGAGGAAACTGACAGGGTTAATTGCCCAGGGTCACACAGCTAATAAATGTCTGTGGACATATTTGAACTCAGGAAGAGGAATTTTTCCAACTCTTGGCCCAATGATCTATCCACTGTGCCGCCATTTCAAAATGGGCAGAATTCTGATAGGAAGATATGTAGGAGGATGATATTCTAAATGAGTACTTAGATGATATCAACCATACAATGTGGACAGTAAAAGTATTGTCCTAATTTTACAAGTAAAGTGAGGCACAAAGAAGTTATCACTTGCCCATGGTCACATAGCTAATAAAAATAATACCCAAATCAATGCTGAACTACTTTCATGGGTATGGTGATTGCAAGAAATAATGCATACCAAAGCAATTTGTAAAATCTATTGCCTATGAAAATATAAAATATGATTATTATCATATAATTAGGTATTTTCTTCATTCCCCCAGTTATTGGTGGAGATTTACATCCACACATACATTCAGTTATGGATAAATGTTCTTCTCAGTACAATGTGAAGTCTATAAGGGTAGAGACTCTACTTTTTGTTTTTGTATCCTCAAAACTTAACACATCCATGTAAGCACTTAGTAAGCCCTAAAATAAATGCTTGTTAAATTGAAATGCCACAACAGCAGGCACTAGTATTTGCATGAAAGCCTGATATCCTAATGTACATTTGGGGAACAGTGATTATTCTAATTTGGCCATAGCATTAGTTATAATTCAGTGATAGTGATAGGGAAATGAATAAATATATATTGGGGTCACATTATAAAGGGAGGTAAATGCCAGAGTGAGTTTTGTCTTTTCTATAGACAAACATGAAAAGCATTTTTAGCAGAAATTACATGATTGGAACTGGGAAAATTAATCTAGCAACTCTGTACATGATGCAGTAGAGAAGAGAGAAACTAGAAGCCAGGTGAAAAATATAAGTATCTATTGTAATAGTCCAGAAAAAAGATTTAAATGCTTGAAATAGGTTGGTTGTAAGGGGAATGGGAAGGAAGATGCATTCATGGGACATTTTGAAAGTGGGATCCACCAGCAACTAATAAAATTTGAAGGTCATTGGATAGGAGAAAAAAATCAAAGATGACTCCAATATTTTGGACTAAATAAATGGAACAAAGGGTAGTCAAATACATTGAAATAGAGATATAAGTAGGAGGAGCTAGTCTCTGGGAAATAATAATGAGTTATAAATTAGGCATACTGAGTTATGCCAATGGGGCCACCAGATGAAAATATCCAGCAAACATAAGAAAATAAAGAACAGAATCTTGTGAGGTATAAGAATGCTAAATAAATATGTGGAAATAGCAAAGGAAAAGGAACAGGAAGGACCTCTTTTGGGTAGAAAGAGAACTAGGACTATGTATAGGACCACAAGGTCAAAGTAGGAGAGAATAAAAAGTAAGGTGGCACAAAATTATGCCAAATACTGTAGAAGTTTGTGGGGAATGATGACTCAGAAAAGACATTTATAATAAATTTTGAATTTTAAGAACAAAATAGAAGCATGATAACAGTTTGATTTACATATTCCCATTAATTCTACCAACTTGACAGAAAAAAAAATATGTGTTGATTTATAATATTTAGAATCTTTTACATGGAAGCCATGGAAATGTGATAAATATTTTGTGGCACTATTTCATTTTTAATATTAATTTCTTTGATTCTTATGGTTCTTTATACCAGCAGGCAATATTTAGGCTAACTGCTTGTCAGATTATAAACTTGTATTTGTTTAATTAGATTTATTTGCTAAGTGCATTTAGAAGGTATGAAAGGTGTTTAATTGATCTCATGAGAGAATATATTTTGGTTATTCAATAAACTTAATAATTATTCATAGCATTACTATGGTGCATGCTAAAAATGTGTGAGGCAATTTAATTTAGGGGAAAAAATCTTCCCAATGGATTTTTTATCTAAATAAATTAATCTGAACATGAGCCATAAAGCAAAAATATTTCTATTAGCTCACATCAGCTTGCTTCCTTTTTTAGCAAAGAAAGGAATTTAATCATTATCTACTAATATTTAGTCATATTAGGCTAGAAAAATGATCTTTCTTCTAGTCACCAAAAAGATTATGGATTAATAGTTCCATATTTTTGTAAAAATCTCTTCAACTGTGTACTTCATTGCATCCATGGGATCATAGTTTTAGAAACTGAAGGAAATTTAGGTGGCAAAATCAAAATTTGAACACAGGTCCTGACTTTAGAGTCAATGATCTTTCCACTCTCCTACAATGCATTTCCTCTTTCTACTGCTGTCAATTTTATGATAATTAAAATATATTAATTTTGCATATATTCTGTCCATACATATCCATTGATTGTTTCCCCTCCCTATTGGAAGGTCCTTGAGGGCTCCATATTTCCTGACTCCTTCTCTGATGCCTGATGTTTACAAACATACCAAAATAGCACAAAAACAACCCCAGAACTAGTTTTTAATATCCCTGCAGTCTATTGTCCTATATCTCTCCTTTTCTCAAACTCCTTGAAACGTTTGGTACTTCTACTTCCTTTCCTCTCTCTTTCATTTTCTTTTAAACTCAACATAATTTAACTTCTCACTTTATCACTTGAGTGAAACTCCACTCTTCAAAATTAACACTCATCTTTTTATTGCCAAATTTAATGGCCTCTTCTCCTTCCTTACCCTTATTGAGCTCTCTGTGTAATTTGATAATGTTGAGTACCCTCACCTTTTGGATGCTCTCTCCTCTCTGTGTTTTTGTTATGCCTCTCTCTGGATTCTCTTCTTATTGTCTGAATATTCCTTCTCGATATACTTTCCTCTATCAACATCCATGTCATTACCATCCACAAGGTTCCTTCTCTGTACTCTCTGTTCCTTCTCTATACTCTTCACTTGGGTACATCATCAACTCACACAGTTTTAATTACCATGACTCCAAGCTCTGTATATCTCACCCTAATAATATGTCCTTAAATGGCATGCCAATTGACTACTGTATTGTTCAGTTCACAATGTTTATGACTTCCCAGATTATAACCCCTTTTCCTGGCACCTATTCCTCTGTATATCTTATTGTGAAAATCTCTGTAGAGGATGGGAAACTTTACTTTGATCTTAATAAATATAGATGAAGTGGTGGTGGAAGGAATCCATTCTGAAGAGAGATGATAGGCAAATAAATGGAAATAGGATGGGGAAAGAAGGATGACAGCTGCAAAGGAGAAGGCCCCAGTGTGACTAGAATACATTATGAGTATCAAGAGTTTATAATGCCATTCAAGGTAGGTTTGGGAAAGAACTTGCACAGGTACAAGGATGTAAAGACAGACCTACTGACCAGAGGGAAACTTTGAACATTAGTCTCCTTCTTCCTCAACCCATAATTAGTAGGGAATGCAGTAGCATTCTAAGGGTTTATTCCTTGCTACATGGGAACTCTGTTATAGTGGAGGAGGACAGAAACAATCATTAAGAATTATAACTACCGCTAAGAGATAAAGAGAAGTTGGCTTCTTCAGAATAAGGGAACAAGATGAGAAAAAAAGTTACTATAATATCTTTAATGATTAGTCTATACATGTGGTGGGATATTTCCTTTGTAATGTGGCATGGGTTCTCTGTACAGGGTTGTTTGGGAGACATATTAGAGAAAAAGGGTGAGATAAGATGAAATGAACCATGGGGAAGGAAGGTAGGAGCCCTTCTGTGGCCATTGAAAAGTTGAGTTGTGTTATAAGCGTATAATTCTCCTTGTTCTTGTGACTGAGCTGAATCGCAAGGAACAAAAAGTGCCTTAAATATACCTTTGAAAGCCTCAAATATTATAGTAGCTTATAACCCAAACTTTTTAATAACTAACAGAATATATAGAGCATGAATATGCAACTAGGTGACTCAGTGAATGCTCAACCAGGATTCAGGAATTATTGTTGATTTTCAGTTGTTTTTCAGTCCTATCACATTCTCCATGACCTCACTTGGGCTTTTCTTGGCAAAGATATAGAGTTGTTTGTCATTTCCTTCTCAATGTCATTTTTGGGTTTTTGGGGGGTATTTTGGTGAGGCAGTTGGGGTTAAGTTACTTGCTTAGCATCACACAGCTAGTAAATGTAAAGTGTCTGAGGCTGGATTTGAACTCAGCTCCCCCTGAATCCAGGGCCCATGCTCTATCCACTGCGCCACCTAGCTGCCCCCTTTTCCATGTCATTTTAAGGAAGAGGAAACTGAGGCAAACTGGGTTAAGTGACTTGCTCAGGGTCACACAACTAGTAAGTATCTGAGGCCAGATCTGAACTCAGAAAGATCTTACACTCTATCCACTGCACTACCTAACTGCCCTTTTATCTCTGCCTAGTTACTTAATATCTGTCTGCCTCACCTGCAAAATGGAATAATAATAGTGGCAGGGTTATTGTGAGGAAAACATGAAATGATAATTGTAAAGTGCTGTGCAAACCTTTAAATGCTATATAAATGCCATGATGCAGATGATGATGATCAAGAGTGATATAAATGATCAGCCTGGAAAGATAGGGGGAAGGCAGATTTTTAGAGGACTAGAATGTTGTTAACAATGTTTAGAATTGAATAGACTATATGATTTATAATCCATACTCCATCAGTAAAAGTTTACAAAGAACTTTTCTCATAAAATATTTGTGAGGCCTGTAATCTAAATTTTGTTAACTTTACATATGATGATATCAAGGGTTAGATGGTTTCAATGACTTTCTCAGAATTATTAAGCTGGTGTTGTTGTTGGTGTTGTTTGTCCTTTATTGTCCTCAATGGCCTATGATGTTACTTCTAGTTCTTTTTTTTTGGGGGGGGCAATTGGGGTTAAGTGACTTGCCCAAGGTCACAAAGCTAGTAAGCGTAAAGTGTAAAAGCCGTATTTGAACTCAGGACCTCCTGAATCCAAGGCCAGTGCTCTATCCACTGTGCCACCTAAATGCCCCTTTGTCCTTTATTCTCAAAGAGAACCGTGACATTTGGGTGACGTCCTGACTTGCGCTGAATTGGATTTAAGTGAGGAAGAGATTTGCGAGGTCACCAACCTCATTCTCTCCTCCAGAACCATCTGGGTCCAGTGGCAAGACATATATCAGGATGATTGTAGATGTCCCTGGATGTTTAAGGCAATTCCGGTTAAGTGACTTGCCCAGGGTCACATAGCTAGTAAGTGTCTGAGGTAAGATTTGAACTCAGGTTCTCCTGACTCCAGACCTAGTGCTCTATATACTATACCACCTGGCTGCCCTAATAACATAGCTAGTCATTGTTGAAGCCAGGATTTAAGTTCAGGTCTATTTTCAATATAAATCCTGGGCTTTTTTTCACAATATGCTACCTCTTTAATTTCATTGAATTCAGCTTGAGAAAATTTAGGTTCAAATTTGGAATCTATTATTACTGTATCATGACTCTAGGCAAACTATCAAATTTATCTGGAACTCAGTTTCTTTATCTCTAAAACAAAAAGGTTGAAATAAACTCTTTCTAAGGTTTCTAACAATGCAAAATCCTAGAATTTGGGGAAATTTTGGTAGGTATTTGAATAGAGATGGTTTTCTGTAATGTGGGGATGAGAGAAAGAGATCCCAAACTGAGCTTTGTAATTCAATGAGTATTCAATTGGAATGGAGTGGAATAACCATTTATATAGCAATTAACTATATGCCAAGTATTGAGCTAAGATCTTTGCAAGTTGTATATTATATTTGAACCTCACAACAAATCTGTGGGGTAGGTGCTGTTATTATTTTAATTTTGCAGGTGAGGAAACTGAGGTATACAGAGGTTAAATGACAAATTCAAGGGCCTCATGCTTTCAAATAAAATACAATTAAGAAGGAGGTTTCCAGGCATCTTAAGCAGACAAAGGCTTTCTGTCTCTTAGAGAAATGGTGTTATATGAAACATAAATAAGGAGGGCAATGATTTGGGTGTAGCTTCATGGAAGTAGGACATGTAGCTACAGGGAAATTGAGTTCATCTCCATCAGTAACCTAATGTTACGAAGTAAATCTGCAGCATTCAGATCTCTCAGGTCAGCTTGCTATTTGGATTGTGGTGACTGAATTAATTTAAAATCCCATCATTCTCCTAACAGGTAGCATCAAAACAATTTAGATTTCCCAGGAGCTTTATTTAATAATACTGGGGGGGATAGGGTAGAGTCAACAACCTTTGAACTTCGCTCCTACAACTATATGCAGCACATAATATGCTTCATGATTAAGCAGTCAGGCTCGTTCATTAATAGAAAGCAGACAAACATGGAAGGTCAATTATCTGGAGAAACAAGCTAACAAAATTCAAGGTAAAATGAAAAAGGGTATTACAGAACAAAATACCAATTTAAACAAAAAATGTTTATTGAAATCTTGTGTTTTTACATAACTAGTGGATTCTTCCTTTTTCCCTTTATAACAAATATTTTTAAAAGATTTGAAAGATAAGTTCAGCAAAATTAACCAACCTATCAAAACTATCCACCTTTTCTATAATATTCCGTAACAGTACCCACCTCTGCTAAGGAAAGAGGGAGGGATTTTCTCATATTTCTCTACTGATGCAAAGCTTGGTTATTGTAATTTCGTATCTTTCAGTTTCAAAATTTCTACTTATTTTTCTTTCCATTTACATTCCTGCAAATATTGTATATATTTTTTTCTTGGTTCTGCTTTTTAAGAGTTCATATTTTTCCCTTCTATCTTGGTATTCATCATGTCTTATACAATAATATCATTCTATTGCATTCATATAACACAAATCATTTTTCTATTTCCTGATTGATGAGTATTTTGTACATCAGCTTCTGTAAGAGATAGTTGAAACACATTTTTTTTTCATTTGCACCACTTCTTTTCCTAGATTCATTAATTTTGTACATTCAAGGACCTTTTAATTTCTTGTAATTTAAGTTACTTTTTACCTTCTCTATTCATGATTATCTATTCTTTTGTTAAGAACTTGCCCTATAGCCATAAATTTGAAAGTCATATTTCTATATTATGTATAGGATTCATTTTCTTATTTCAAAACATAATCATTTTGAGTTTATTGTGGCATATGATGTTAGTATTCTGAATCTAATTTCTGTCATAATACTTTATAATTTCCCCTGAAATTCTTATCAAATAAGTCAACTTATGCCTTTGGGTTCATCATACATTAGGCTAAAAAAATCATATGCATGACTAGAAAAAGAAGAAAGCTCATCACATAATGGAAATGAGAGCTGGAATCATCATTAAGCAGCTTAAATCTCTCTGCTGTGTTTCCAAAACACCACATCTTTTACTAATAAACATTGGTTTAGAAGTGAGTTTCATTATTTTATATGGTTCATCAATTATACTGAAAGAAAAATAAAAAGCAAACACTAGTGTTTCCTTTTTCACCATTAGAACAAATATGGATTATTATAACATAAGGAGTTATTAATTATTCTTACAACTTAAAATGAAAATTTAGCTTAAATTTTATATTGGAGACTGAATATGAACTTTAAAAAAGAAAGAATTTTCTCACAGAAATTATAATATTACTTTTGGTTTATACCAAAATGTATCAATGTATGCACCAAATAAATGGGATAGGCACTCATACCCTCTCACACATCTTTCAGAGGCCTACTTATGTTTTGGGAAGTGTCATTTTACTCCAGTGATTAAAGATCATCCTCAGGTATTTACACTCAAAACTTTCTCAGGGTACTAAAAGTAACCCAGTTGTAAAACAATATGATGCCCCTATTTATCAGGTTATCTCTTAAACCTCTAGGATATAGTTTTGTTTATAAAACTAGCTACTCATGATAAATGTCCATTTTTTATTTGAAATACAATAATTTACATTGCAATGATACAAAACAATAACAATAACAACAATAATAGCTTGCATTTATATAGCACCTATTATGTGCCAGGCACTTTGTTAAGCACTTTACAAATATTATTTAATTTGAGTGTCACAACAACCTTAGTCAGTAAATGTTATTTTTATCCCCATTTTACAGTTGAGGAAATTGAGGAAAGGGTTAGATGACTTACTCAGGGTCACATAGCTAGAAAGTGTTTGAGGATAGATGAACTCAATTATTCCTAACTCTAAATCCAGTACTGTAACAACAGTGCCACCAAGCTTCCTGAAAAAAATATTTAAGATCACAGGTAATCATAAAAGAGAGAAAAAACAAATGCAGAATAGCCAGCATATTACAATCTGCACATAATCCAACACAGCACTCAGTGTACATAGAGAAGACGGGCAGGGAGGCTAATCCATCCATTGAGAAACAAGAAACATTAATACCACACAAAGTCACCTGTCTGCTTAACTACTTGTTTTCTGGTCATCTTGACACTCTACCTTGACAAGTACTCTTTTCATTTCCTCTAGGATTTGTGAGTATATTGAAAGCTCTTTTCAACTTGCAACCAACTTTAAAAGGCCTTTGAGAAAGTGTTATACTCTTAATTTACCTAGCAGTTCCCATTAAGAAAGAGGACTCCCAGGGGCAGCTAGGTGGCACAGTAGATAAAGCACCAGCCCTGGATTCAGGAGGACCTGAGTTCAAATCTGACCTCAGACACTTGACACTTACTTGCTGTGTGACCCTGGCCAAGTCACTCAACCCCCATTGCCCTACCAAAAAAAAAAAAAGAGGACTCCCATGCTCATCAGATTCCTTCTCTCTAGAGTGCACATAATTGTGCATTCACAAGGATTCTGTATCATCCATTAAGATTTCAGTGACTGTTGCTATACAGCAAAGCAGGTATAGAAACTTTCCTCTTTGCTTTTCTCCTTTCTAATAATCAAGAGTAATAAAGTAAAATTAGGTATTTCTGGTAAGTTTTAGTACTCAATCTCTAATTGCATTTGAAGAATAATTGTTGGAATGAAGCTCTATTCCAAAAGCCTCAACTCTTTTTTTTTTTTTTTTTTGCAGGGCAATGGGGGTTAAGTGACCTGCCCAGGGTCACATAGCTAGTAAGTGTCAAGTGTCTGAGGCCGGATTTGAACTCAGGAACTCCTGAATCCAGGGCCAGTGCTTTATCCACTGTGCCACCTAGCTGCCCCTCAACTCTTTTTTAAGACAATATGGAGTGAAACAGTTAGGTGGCATAGTGGATAGAGCACTGTCCCTGGAGTCAGGAGGACCTGAGTTCAAACCCAGCCTCAGACACTTAACACTTACTGACTGTGTGACCTTAGGCAAGTCACTTAACCCCAATTTCCTCACCCCCCAAGAAAAGACAATAAGTAACTATCATCTGAAGCCTCTTTTTGTCAGCTGACTGCTCAAATTGCTTTCCAACTCCCTCCTAAATCCTTCTCTCCTCCCTGGTTCTTCAGTGTCTTTTTCATACCATGACTGGCCTTCTGGTACTCTAGTAACTCGCCTTTCATTTAGGAGGTAAAAGATTTCCAAACTTCCTCTAGTAAAGACAGCCCTTATTTCATCATCCCTTAAACTATAAACCATTGTATGATTTCTCATTTTCTGACTTTTGCCCTCTTAAATCTTAAAACAATTGCATGAAAATTTAGGACCAAGATGTCTGTTCATCCATCCCAATCTTTGTCCTTGAAAATCATGTGTCTTCATACTTATACTTTGGCAGTCTTAATAACAAATAGTGTCCCTTTTTAAACAATCTAACTTTAAATACAAATGAGGCATCATCCTATATCCATCACATTCAAATGAGATAATTGTAATAGTACTCCACACACATATTGCCTGGTAACTAGAAGGCATTCTCTAAATCTTGTTCCTTTTTTTTTTCTTCAGGGCAATGGCGGGGTCAAGTAACTTGCCCAGGGTCACACAGCTAGTAAGTATTGTAAGATTTAAAATTGGATATTAGATCATAAATCTCCCCTCTTTAACCTTTCCCTTAATTTATCTCCCAGACTAGTAAATGGAAGAAGCTTCTGGTTTTCTAGTTAGAGCTTTTATTGTATGGTAGTCACAAGGTGATGTTGATTAGAAGGATAGGAAAGTAGAAACACAATACAAATCGTCTTAAGTCTAAGCTTAGTCTATATTTCGTATAAAACTCACCAAAAACTGAAGGCCACCTTTGGGGAGAGAGAGACCATGTCAAGCACGTGCTGCTGCTAACCTCGAGCCGGGCCCAGTCGAACTCTCATCAGCATCAGCCTGTGCAGTGCAATCAGGAGACCAGCAGAGCAGGAAAAAACTCCACTTCCCTTCTCTCCTTGCCTTTTAAGCTCCCACCCGGAAGTGGAGTGCTAGCAGGCAGTCTGACATGCTCAGCAGGCGGACTGGCGTGCGTAGCTCATGCCGTTGGTCTCCTCCCCAAAAGGGTGGTCCTTAAAAAAACTGGCGTCTTTCAGTTATCCTAACCGACTGTTAAAAAACTTTCATATTTTTTTTACCACATTTCCCCCCTTTGCTTCCTCAAGAAACGGAATGTTTCCTTGATGGAACAGTAAAAAGAATATAATAACTATTGCTAACTAATAATATGTGAACAACAATATAGAAAAGGAAGAGAGGAAAGTTTTTCCCAGATGGGCGATTTTTTTTGTCCTCATGAACTGACGCTTTGACATTAGTCTTGCAAAGGGAGAGCCTCTGCAGAGAGTACATGTTACAGATAGTGTATATTATAACAGAAAGGAGATAGTAAAAACTAACAAAACATATAAAGTCTCTGAGTTCACTTGTCTTCTTGAAGTGGTAAGATGTCATCGGGAGGAAACTGGATTCTGGACTCTGGTCTGGATTCTGGTCTGGAAAAACTGGATTCTGGACTCTGGTCTGGAAAGCTGGATTCTCTTCTTTTACTGTTTGAATTGCTGTATTTTTACTAAACCTTAGCATAGCATTGTCAATGATCAAATTAATAAATTCCATTACAATCCCTCCTTTATATCCTTAGACTTCTAATAGAGGGTTGAGGTAGTTATGCAATCTGTAACACTTTTTACCACCATGTTTCTGGATCAAAGCCAAATTTAGTATGTGTTCATGACACCTGAAAATGTTATGGAAAGGTTACCATACCATATCTCATGGTTCTGAGACAGCCAGTGATTGTGCTAGGCCACAGGTGAGTTCAACTGAGTGAGATAAAAAGATAAATAAGTTCAGTTAAATTAGATTAAATTAGGAGGGAGAGAGGATGAATACTGGACTGTGCCTAGTAATTGTGCTCTACATAGTCACCATCATAAGCAAACCATGGACTTACGTATACCTGTCTCTCCTTTTGTTGCACATATATTCTCTCCAGGGCCTGCATCAGAGTTCACAGCAAGTTAGTCTCTGAAATGATAAGTTTCCATACTTCCGAAATCTCATTAATTTCACCAAAGACAGTATGATGGTAAAAATTCGTGCTATGCTGCATAACTGAGAATATATTAGTGATATATACAATAATTCCAAACCATACCCAGAATATAATGACATATAAATAATAAACGAATGTAAATAGCTGATTATATTAAACATTATTACATAATCTTCTTTTAGCAAGTAAACCACATCATCTTATACATGAATTCTCTAGTATAACAGTAGCAGATACTTAAAGTGGTGATTAATTTATCAAAAAGAAATAAGACTTAAATTAGCAAGATTCAATATTCAATGTTTTCAGTGAGGTATCAAGCAATAGGGTTCAATAACCCTTCTTGGTCTTTTTTAGTTAAACAGAACAACATAAAAGAGAAAGGAGGAAAAAAAAATAAAACAAAACTCATTAGAACTCATGGTTCTCTCAAAAAGAAATAGTAAAAAAAAAAAGAATTCTGGTAGCTTCTGAGGCCAGATGGCCTCACCCACAGCATATACTTAAAATGTCTTTGAAAAGTCACTTAGTTTACAAAATTTAGTTTTAAAGAAAAGCAAAAGAAACAAAAGTCAAAAAACAAAGCAAAACCAAAAATAAAAAGCAAAAGATTCGATAAGCACCCTTTTGTGCTCTTAAAGAACTTAAAGGTGTGGTGAATTCCAGGTCTTTTCAGTGCCTTTCAAAAGTCAAAACAAAACAAAAACAAAAAGGATTAAAAAAAATAGGTATAGGGTAGGGAAAGGGTGGGGGAAATTGAGGTGGGACAGAAAACTAGGCCATGTGCTTCAGTGCTTTGCCTGTAGAAGGAAATGCCTGTTAAATTTTAAGGTATTTAAGCTGCTAGAGTTTGGGGTATGCCACATTGTTTTAACTGGTTCCCCAATTCTCTGCATGCCAAAGTGGCAAGGGTTTCTGAATTGTCATTGATCTTTCTAATGCTGTCATAATGTTCTTTATGGTAGAAAATGTGGAGTTCTCTAGCATCAGTTTTGTCTGTGCCACTGATTTTCAATAAGGGCTGATTTAACTGATGAACTACCACATTCAGCTGATGCTGCTTAGCAAATGCTACAATTGTATCATTTCCTCCCCACTTTCCAAATTTCTTTAGTTTGTCAACATATTCTTCAAAAGGGGAGTCATTTACTCTAAAAGACTCAAACTCTTGTCTATGGTTAATCATGTAAGAAGCAGCTTCTTGTCTATGTCTGAGATGATTTCTACAGTGACCTTCTAGCTGGTCTGCTAAAGCCCTAAAAAGGCAATTTCCATCTCCTGATACTTCATGAAGACTGAGTCCCAAAGCATTTAACTGATCAGTGGGATTATCAAATGGGAACTGCCTATTTCCTCTGGACTCTCTTTGCTCTTTAACAGTTGCTATCGTTAGGGTTTTTAGCTCTTTAGCGTCTACCTCAGGTCTATCTGAAATCTCTTCACCTATGAATGGTGCAGGCTTTACATGAGAGCAATGAATCCATGAGTCTTTTTCACCAATTTTAATGGCAGTAGGAGTTGTCAATAATACCTGAAAAGGTCCTTCCCAGGCAGGTTGGGTTCCACTGGTTCTCTGAAAATTCTTTACATATATTTTATCTCCTGGGTTGAGGTTGTGCAATGAAAAGTCTAATGGGCCTGCCTGGACCACTGCTCCTGCCTCATGGAGTTCACGTAGCCTGGTCTGTAATTCCTGTATATAGGAGGCAACAGAAGTATCACCTCCCACCAGTGATGTATAAACTTGGGAAAAAGTTTTAGCTTGGATAGGAGGGTGACCAAAAAGCATTTCATAAGGAGATATATGGAGTTCTCCTCTTGGTCTACTTCGTAGATAGAATAATGCCAATGGTAGAACATCAGGCCATTTCAAATGGGTTTCAGTACATAATTTGCCAATCATACTCTTAAGCTCTTTATTCATACATTCAACTTGGCCTGAACTTTGTGGATGGTAGGGCGTGTAGAATTTTGGAGTCAGGATTTGAACTTAAGTCCTCCTGAATCCAGGGCTGGGAAATGCCTCCACCTACAGTATCAAGTCTCAGAGGTCGGATTTAAACTCAGGTCCTGTTGAATCCAGGGCTAGTGCTTTATCCACTGTGCCACCTAGCTGCCCCACTTGTTCCCTTTCTTTCCCCCCTTTACAAGTGATTTTAGTCTTGATGTTTATGCCATTTTCTATACCAAACTGCTCAAATGCCATTTGATGACTAACATATCTTAGGAGTTCTTTCTAATTAAACCAAATTTATTTTTCTACTTTTTTTGGGCAGTAAACTGCTGAATTATAAAAAGGCAGAATTTTACATTCTTGACCAGTTAAATTATTGTTTATGAAAACATACTTTTTTGCTCCCCTTTAAAACTATTTTCTTACTATGAAAAGGCCATAACTTAAAGAAACTACATTGGTTCATGGATATCATTTAATTTAATATTCAAGCAGTGCTCTCCTAAGACCAATTTATAGGCAAGTTGCTGGTCTGCACAATACAAGGGGTTTGCATATTAAAAATGTCACATATGGATGGAAATAAAGATTTAGAACAATTTGCATTGTCATTGGCTGTTATAATCATTATTAAAATTATACATCTCTTTATTTTTCTCACAGCAACCCTGTAAGATAGGTAGTAAAAGTATATTTTCCTCCCCATTTTAGAGGCATTTTAGATTTCAGAGCATTTAAGTGACATGTCTGTGGTAATACATCTTGTGGTAGAACCAGGAATCAATTCAAGAATGAGAGTAGTTCATAGGATCAGAAATTTAGAAGAAGATCCTCCAGAAGCCATCAATATATTTTATCAAAGATTGCATAATTGAATATAATCTTTAAAAAGACATTTTATAAGGAAATGAGAATGTGACCTTTCCTATAATATCAGTCATTGAAAACCATAGAATTGTCATCATCGTCGTCATCAGCATCATCATCATCAGTAGCAGCAGCTTGCTTGTTGTTCATCTTCATCATTCTAGGGAGTTTCCATACTGGGAGGTCCATACCAAATGAAATCACAAATCATAATTTTACAAATGAAGAAACTATGAAATTAAGAAGTTAAATGTGTTACCCCAGCTTTGTGGTTCATAATTCTCTAAGGTATAAATTGAACCTTACCTAACTCTAAGTACAAAGTCCTATCCACTCTACCATTTTTCCTCTCAAATCATGCTCTAAAATTGAATAATTATAATTAGTGAAAGGATTATCTTCAGAGGCAACTTATGTGAAATTTTAAAATTCAGGACATTATCAGAGTTTTGCTCATATCTCTCATTTGGCATGAATGTATTATTCTAACATTTATGATGGACTAAAAATGTTATTAACATTACAGAGACCCAAGTAGAAAGGGACCTCGGGGGTCATTTAGTCTATCCTTGAACTGTAATTAAAATTCAAAAACATGAAACCTTGTTCAAGCTCTATTGTTATAATAAGCTACTACAGAGGCTCCAATGAATACTATGGTACAACCTGCTCCTATTTAGGAGAAATTGCCGTTAAGCCAATAATCTAATGCTGTCAAGTATACTAACACCAAAAGGAATTTAGGAGTATCATTCAAAGCTCTTGGGGCATCTCAGAATCTATGACCACTGCTGTGACTCAGATCTTTTACTTCAGACCTAGTGAGTGGTAGGATAGATTTTTCTGATAATTTAAGATATTGTAGTTTTATCTAATCATAATCTCAAGCTATTTAAGAAAACTCCGCCCCATTTCTTGACCCTAATGCATTTTATCAGAGGTTACTTTCTGAAATGGATACAGCTTTTTAATATTAGGATTGATTTTTATTTAGAAGAGACCTCAAAGAGTAGTTAATCCTAGTTCCTTATTTAACTGATGCATAAACTGATGACCCAAGTGATGAAGTGACCTGCCCAGGATCACACAACTAGTTCTGGTCCAGAGGTTTGATTCATACATAGGTTTTCTTAGCTTCAAGTCTCATTCCATATCTGCTCTACCAGGGCTTAATCTTTTTTCACTTGCAACCCCTTTGTGCCTGAGAAATTTTTACACCACCTTGGGTGTATAGGTATATCAAATAGGCATACATAACCTTTTACTGTTGCCAAATTTTTCATGACCCCCACATTCAGTTATGCAACCCCATATGAGGTCACAACCCACAGTTTCAGAAGCCTTGCACTATGCCGTGCTGAAAGGAAAGAAGCTAAATAAGTCAATGTGCTCAACACAGGCATCTTCTCCCAGCCCCCAAATCCTCCCCACTAATAGTGGATAACATAGCTTTCAGCCAGCAAAGCTAAAATCCAAGAATCCTAATCTGTCTCCCAACTGGGAGAAATTCCTAGGGAGAAATAAACCATCATAGTTCTATAACAACAAAGCAACCACCAAAATGAAAAATAATTACTTTCAAATTATCCTTTGGCATAGATGATATAAGGGAGGAGTAAGTCCTTTGTGAAGAATACTTTGGCTTGATATTCGTGTGGCTTGAGCAAGCAATGTAGCACCAGGCAGACAGGATCTAGAGACTATTTCTTATCCAAGTGACCCCAAATCTGGACTTGCATCTCATTATAGTGATCACAGAAAAGAGATAGAGATTTTCTACTCTGGAGATAAAAAGCCTGAGCTTTTTATCCAAGCAGCCCCCAGTAGAAGAACGGAGAGGTGTCAGTGGCCCTAAATCATGTCTTTACACATGCTCAGTTTAGCATTTCTTTTAAATCATGCTTGCCTTTTTTGTTTCTAATTTTCTTTTTTATTGTGAATTTTAAAATCACTAAACACAGCCTTAGGCTTTCTCTGTTTTCACCCTAGTTCCAGTTCTCCCTCATGGTCCCAAAGACTTTCTCTGCCTGAGTAACTTATACTACAAAATTAAATTTGAAAGAGTCTTTTTTAAATGTACTTAAAAGTGGCACTTGATGTAGCAACATGCAAGAGTGCAATGTGGCATGGACTTTTGTTTGCCTTGCTTTCCAAAAATCTTCACAGATAATTAAAACAAAATCCTCATTTGCAAACATGTCATAATTGATATGTAAGGCACAGGTGCAAACATGATTAACTATAAATAATATTAACATCACAAAATTCTAGGATCTTAGAGTTGGAAAGGACCTGGGAGATGTTCCCTCTGAGCTACACCAAGTCCTTTTACCAATACTTGACTCATGGTCATCTGGAGAACTCAAGGAAAGAGGAATGAATCCACTATACAATGAAGTAACTGATTCAACCACTTTTAGACAATTCCAATTATTGGAGAGGTGGTTTATTTGTTTTCATTACATTAATTCTAAATATCTAGCCACCCATTTGTTTCTAGTTCTTCCCTCTGTCTAAGCCTAACAAAAAAGGTTCCAAATTATAGATATTTGAAGAAAAGCATTATTTCCTTATAGAAAGTATTTATGTTTATCTAATCAAGTTGATTTCAAAACTCCAATTTCAACATGATATAATCTAAATCAAGAGAAAAATCCTCTTCTAAGCATTTTAAAGAAGATTTCCTGAAAAGAAAAGAAGATAACTGAAAAAATATATTACCAAAGGGCATTAATCAATAAACTATCTTGATAGTTAATGTTCACATTAAAAAGAATCACCTCATCAAGCTCTAAATGTAGAATATAATTCAGTGCAATAGATTTATGTATTATGGATACAATTAAAATATGGTGTTTTAAAATAAATGTTTCTTCAAAATAAGGTTTTTGACATTAAAATATAAGTTCCCTGGAATTATATTGACATTCAGAAAGCAGTTCATATTATCAGTATACTACAGAGCCTCACTTAGTCTCTTTAGCTTAATAGCATCATTTATTTGAAATCCCAAATGCTATTTATTGACAATAATACATATAACAAAGATATATTAACCACACAAATATAATTTAAAGACCAGTTTTGTCAATTTTTCTGGTATGAATCATACTATCCTAATCTAGAGAGAAAAGATGAATTGTCAAGTTGTATTTCTTTGACTTAAGTGATTTGCACCATCCCTTACATTATTGCCTTTGGTTATTAAGCTTGATGTTTTTTTCCCTTCTTTCCTATTAACATAATTACATAATGCATAGTGTAAGGGGAGCATGAAAAGTGACTTGCAACCTCAAAGTGGCATAAAGAATGTATTTTAGCTTTCAGTACATGTGCAGGTCTTGACACTTTTTGCCATTAATTTACCTTTTTTTTGGTTTGTTTGTTTAATATTACTTGGGATCTCATTGAATTTTGATCTCCATTGGTAGAAATGGAGTGTCCAAAGAACTAAAATCACAGATCTAGCAAAGATTATCAAGCTAATTGCCAAAATGAAAAATAATCATTTTAAATTCTCTACCAGCTTTTCCATAATGTATGCATATTATATATGTATATGCATATATGTCTGTAATGCATGCATATGTGTGTACATATGCATATATGTGTTGGTATATTATGTATGTGTATATATTCACATGCATACAAATACTATATGTCTACGTGTATACATGCATATGGAATGATATGATATGATATGATATGATATGATATGATATGATATGATATGATATGATATGATATGATATGATATGATATGATATGATATGATATGACATGAATGCACAGGATAAGTAGAACCTCCTTAAGATCTTGAAAATAAAGATGGATTTCATATATATCAGTAGAAACTGAATGAAATGTATCTACCTTTACAATGAAATGTACTGTGCACCAAATCCAATTTCACTTTATAAGATAATTAGATGTTATTCTTGGCATAGCTTTTCTTTTTCATGAGTAATTTAATTTAAAACATTTTTATATTGGTCCAAAATAAAAATCTAATGGATGCCATATTGTTGTAAAGCAGTTCTGGTTAAAGTACCTTTGAATTCTCTTCAACAAATGAGGGCAAGCACTGGGATGTTTAACCCAGAGAAGAGCAGGCTTAGACAAAGTATGATAGATGTGTTCAATTATCTGAAGGACTATTATTCTGGAAAGGAAATATACTTTTTCTCCTGGACTTTAGAAAGCAGAACCAAGAACTGTGAGTGATTAGTTGTTAGATATAAGTGATTTAATTGTGATAATAAGCAGTACAATAGATTACAAATGGTGATTTACCACGATAAGGGGAAAGGGACCCACATGTACAAAAATATTTATAGCTGCTCTTTACGTGGTGGCAAGGAATTGGAAGATATGGGGATACCCATCAATTGGGGAATGGCTGGACAAGTTGTGGTATATGAATACAATGGAATACTATTGTGCTGTAATAAATGATGAGCAGGAGGAGTTCAGAGAAACCTGGAGGGTTTTACGTGAGCTGATGATGAGTGAGATGAGCAGAACCAGAAGAACATTGTACACAGTATCATCAACAGTGAGTGTTGATCTACTGTGATGGATTATATTCTTCTCACCAATGCAATGGCACAGAAGAGTTCCAGGGAACTCGTGATGGAAGAGGATCTCCAAATCCAAGAAAAAAAGAACTGCGGAGTATAGATGCTGAATGAACCATACTATTTCTTTTGTTTTTGATGCTGTTTTTTTTTTCTATTTTGAGGTTTTTCATCATTGCTCTGATTTTTTCTCTTATAACATGACTAATGCGGAAATAGGATTAATGTTATTATGTGTGTATATATGTATATAAAACCTATATCAGATTACCTGCTGTCTAGGGGAGGGGGGAGGGAGGGGAGGGAGGGAGAAAAATCTGAAATTGTAAAGCTTGTATAAACAAAAGTTGAGAACTATCTTTACATGTAATGGAAAAATAAAATACTTTATTAATTAAAAAAACCCAAATGGTGATTTACTTATGTATGGGTGTTCTAGTCTCTTAAAATTATGTAACTTGTTCTTACTGTACTCTTAATATACTTTAGTAGTTTAAGCCAATGCAATAATATGTTCTCATGTATCAACTTTATAAGTAAATTTGTTTCTTGATCAGTATAACTGATGTCCCTTGATCCTTGTGGTTAACCACAAGGTACTGAAAATAGCATCTTCTAAGCTGAAGGAGCCAATCAGCTTCAGAGAAAGAGGTACCAACATCAACTATGCTAAGTAAACCTATAGGTGTTGTCACAAACCCATATAAGGTCAGAACTTCCAGAGTGCAGGACAGTGAGGGACCAATTGGAGGAGGTCAAAAGTAGGTCAGGAGGACACATGTCTACAACAGTGACTTGAGACAAGTGACTATATCCACACTCTGCTTTTCTGTACATGAGCATTTTTAATCTGTTGTATATTTGGGAGGAATTTGTCTAAAAATAGTTGGATATAAATACTTTACAGCCCTGTTGGTGTATAAAAGCAGTCTAGTGATACTACTCCGGGTCTTTGGGTCCTAGACCTGAGACCAGCTCTATTGTGAGACAGGATCCTTCTCTCAATAAACCTATTTTCTATGACTTGGAGATTTTGGTTTCTTTTTATTCGTTGGACTTAGAAATTTTCTAGACAGAACAAGAAGTAGAAGTTTCAGAGAGGTAGATTTAGACTTGGTATAAAGAAAAACTCCAGAAATGCTAGCATTATCACAAATTAAAATGACTTGCTTAGAGAACTAATGTGTTCAACTTTACAGGAGTTCTTCAAGCCAATTCTGGATGACCATTTTTCATGTATATTGTTGAATTTTGAACCTCCAGGGGTAGAAGTAGAGTGAATATCCAAATGGATTAAAGGAGAGAAAATTATTTTTCAGGTAGACTGAACTAGATGATCTGTAAAGGTCTGTTCAATGCTGAAAGTTGTCTTGTTAAGACAAACACTTCTGCATGCACATTGCTCCTATTCCATCCTGATCTCTCAAGCGACCTTTCCTTCTATTAAGCTCACTATTTCACTTCATTTTCTCTCCACCAACTTGCTGGTTTGCTGCTATTAGCAAACAAATCTGTCTCCTTTATTATTATTATTATTATTATTATTAGTGAGCCAGCTAGTAAGTGTTAAGTGTCTGAGGTCGGATTTGAACTCAGGTACTCCTGAATCCAGAGCTGGTGCTCTATCCACTGTGCCACCTAGCTGCCCCCCTCCATTATTTTTTAATTCTTACTTGTTCAGAGTATTCATATTATCCCTCCTATTGTCCCCTATTTCTTTTACCTATTGTGGATCAACTCTTTAATAAAGGTAGACATAAGTCAATACACATTTATTAAATGCTTTATATGCCAAGCACTTTTCTAAGTTAGGGATACAAATATAGGCAAAAACTAGTCCTTGCCATTACAATATAATGGAGGAAACAAAACATAAAAAAGAAATTTAAGTGGAGGGAGGGAAGAGGAGAGAAGGTGTTTGGAAATGATGAGATGCCTGCTCTGAAGCTAGGACACTATGCTATGGCTGCCATGGTTACCTCCTTACTTGGAAAATCTGGGAGGACCTCTCAAATGTCCATCTCAAATTCTCTCCAAAAAGGGGATAGGAGTGTGGGTATCATGGACAGGGAGTATTGAGGAGGTATGAGTTACTATGATCTTGAAGGAGGAAGAGGTTCTGGGAACCATGGAGAATATGGAAAGTAGCCCAATGGGAAAGCCATTTAGAATTGGTACTTAAATTTCTTCTCCCATAACTCTTCTAAACTGACCAATATCATCATCCAGCTGAAACTATTCTTTCCAAAATTACCAATTTGATGATTAAAAAGTTTAGAGATGGGGCAGCTAGGTGGTGCAGTGGATAAAGCACCAGCCTTGGATTCAGGAGGACCTGAGTTCAAACCTGGCCTCAGACACTTGACACTTACTAGCTGTGTAACCCTGGGCAAGTCACTTAACCCCAATTGCCTCACAAAAAAGTTTAGAGATGTAGTTTTCTGGGTAATTTAATAATTTTATTAATAAGACTGGCACATTATTAATAAAAGGATGGTCATTTAGCTATCCCTCTCAGACCAAAGACAATCATGTTGGTGGGTTCATAATCCATAGACCCTTCTAAACAGGAGGTGGTTCATCAAACAGCAATCAAATCCAATTAGGTAATGAAGTTGGAGATAGGCTATACCAGACCAACCATAGCTTTAGCTATCAACTCAAATAATAAATACCTTTCGTAATGGGGATGGGGCGTGAATGACCCCTGAACAGAGAGATTATCTCTACCCAGACAATACCCAGCCTTCAGTTATTTAGACCAAAGAATCTGTCTCTACCCAAGCCTGAGCAGATCAAATGAGACTCCCCTCCCTAGATTAAATTCTTTGCATGGTTGTTTGGGATCTGACCAAGAGTGAGGAGAGTCAATGCAATCTGATTATCAGTGATTGAGATTCAAGAAAAAACTGTACTTTGTCAGGACTTGAGAAGAACGAAAGAACTCTGAATCTCCCCCAAATTATTGATCATTAATAATCATTTCTCACATGAATGATTTCTTAACTGTTAAATCTAATGCCCTTTTCTCAATTCTCATCCTTTGTGACTGTGCAGCCTCTGACATTGTTAATTACCCTCTTCTCCTGTATACTCTTTCCTCTCTATGTTTTCATGACACCATTCTATCGTGCTTCTCTTACTACTTCTCTTAACATTCATCCTCATTCTCCTTTGCTTGATATAGGTCATGCCTACTAACCATTGGTGTTCCCCAAAAGCCTGTCCTGGACAGCTGTCTCTTTTCTGTCTACATTACCTTGCTTGGTGAACTCATTATGTTTCATGGATTCAATTATGATTGCCACGAATATGATTCTCAGATCTATTTTTTATGAATTCTAGTTCTATATTACCAAATACCTATTGGACATTCCAAATTGCATAAATATAAACATAGATATAAATCACATAAATATAAAGGTAGATATAAACATCTCAAATTCAATATATCTAAAACACTACACATTTTCTTTTCCCCAAAGCTATAGCTTCCTTATTATTTTTTATCTTTATTTAATTTTTTTTTTGCAGGGCATTGAGGATTAAGTGACTTGCCCAGGGTCACACAGCTTGTCTCAAGTGTCTGAGCCCAGATTTGAACTCAGGTCCTCCTGAATCCAGGGCCGGTGCATTATCCACTGTAGCACCTAGTTGGCCCTTCCCTACTATTTTAAGGGTATTTTTAAGGAATGGGAGGGGGTTTGGGGGGCTAGCTCACACAAAGAATTGGCAGGCTCACAGAAAATTTTGTAAAAGAGAGATTTATTAGGAGAGAAGAATACATGGCCAGGAGACAGTAAGCTGGAGACTGTCTGGCTGAATGGAAGGAGAGTTGACTTTTTATCCAGTTTCAGACAAAGAAGGCTATATATGCCAAGAGTAATGAGATTGTAAAAACTACCAAGGAGGGTCATTTGGAGGGTGCATTTGGGGGTCAAGTGATGTACACTTCTTGCTGACATGCAAGTATGGAACTATCATATCATCTATGTTCCTTTCAGACCTTGATATGCTTTTCAGTGTTTATATCATAGAGAGAAATATCTCTAAATATCCTAGGGTCTTCTTGACCCCTGGTCTTTGGAAACATCATATTCCTGAGGTGTGGAACTGGGATTGTTTGTCATTTATGAAATATTTGGTTTCAGTGTCTAAAATTTAAGAATTGTTTTGTCATTTCTGCCAGTTTAAGGTCTCTAAGTTTCTTTTTTTTTTTTTTGAGAGGCAATGGGGGTTAAGTGACTTGCCCAGGGTCACACAGCTAGTAAGTTTCAAGTGTCTGAGGCTGGATTTAAACTCAGGTACTCCTGAATCCAGGGCCGGTGCTTTATCCACTGTGCCACCTAGCCGCCCCGGTCTCTAAGTTTCTTGGGGTCTCGAGTCCCACCACAGTACTATCTTCCCATTCATGCAGGCTTGCTACAGTAGTCTCATCCCTGACTTTTCATAAACTTGCCCTTCTCCCATATCTAATCATTCTTCACATTTCATTTTTTCTTGTTGTAGTTTTTTGTCTTTTATTCTTGAAGAGGACCATGACATAGGGAGGTGATGTCATGACTTCTAGTGAAATAGATTTAAATGAGGGAGAACTGTGCAGCCGGCAGCCTCACTCTCTCCTCCAGAGACATGTGGGTCCAGTGGAAAGATATACATCAAGACAGCTGTAGATAGCTCTGGATGTCTGAGGAAGTCGAGGTTAAGTGACTTGCCCAGGGTCACACAGCTAGTATCAAGTATCTAAAGTCTCATGTGAACTCAGGTCCTCTTGACTCCAGGGCCAGTGTTCAATACACTGCACCATCTTACTGCTCATTGTTTCTATCTTCACAACATCTCTCACACAGTCACCACATACATGTGAAACAAGTGTTCTAGTGAATGTTGAGCAATTGGCTCTCGGAAAAAGAATGTATGTGGGACACAATTTTAAGTTTAATCTGATTAATTTTTTTTGGAGAATGGACTCAATAAATGAGTATGTGTGGAGTTGCTGTGTAGTTTACAAGCCATTGGCTTCTTTCCTTTCTTACTCCAAAATTATGTTTTTCTAACATATGTCCCCCCACAAACTATCTATATATCTACCTTTACACTGTAGTCTCTGAAAATGATGGTGTGTATTGTTTGTTGTTTGTACTTTTTTCATAAAGAAGATCAATGACATCAGGAAGGTGACATCTTGACTTTCAAGTGAATTGAATTTAACTGAGGCAGAACTAGGCAAAATCACCAGGCTCACTCCTCCTCTGGAGCCATCTGGGTTCAGTTGCCAGATACAGATTAGGACAAGTGGAGATAGCCTTAGAGGCAGTGGGAGATCTTGTATTTTTTAAGCTAAGGTCTTTCTTAGGTTTGAAAAGAATTAATTGTTATTTGAGGTTTTTATGACCCCCATCTTTTGGCTAGAATTAAAAAAAAAAAAAACCTCGGCGCAGGCACCAGCCTGGGGCTCCGCAAACTGCATGGTGCTCCACCCACTGGTTGTAGCCATTGCCATGGTGCTGGCACCTCATGTCATCACCACTCGACAATGCCTACATGGGCCTGGCAAAATTATAATGATTGGAAGCCTAGTGAGGGAAGTCATGTGACTATCATAGCGGCCAGCCAATTGGCTGGGGGCTGTGTGTGGTCAGCCTGGAGTCTGCTGGGAAGGAGGGAGGTTTTCCACCATTCTAATGTGAAGCTGGAAGGCAACAGGATGCTGCTGTGTGTTCTCAGCTGATTCTTTGGAGGTGGCGTTGTTCAGATTGTATAATTTCCCTTTCCCCATTTTATTTCCTTTCCCTTGATCCTACTAATCCTGTTTGTGTTTTTTTAAGTTAATTCTTGTTAAATAAATCCTGCTCTGTTTTGAGGGAAGCTGCCAGTCTCCTTCCTTGCCCCAATATTGCGTCGAGCTGCCTAGCTAACACTCCCCAATTAAAAATTGGTCCCTACATTTTTCAGTTTGTCTCAGGCAAAGTCCATTTAGTGACTAAAGCTAGGTATGAAATGAGTCAAAAGGGGGCAGCTAGTTGGCACAGTAGATAAAGCACCGGCCCTGGATTCAGAAGGACCTAAGTTCAAATCCAACCTCATACACTTGAAACTTACTAGGTGTGTGACTGTTGGCTAGTCACTTAACCCTCATTCCCTCGGGGAAAAAAAAAAAAGAGTTTTTTTTACCTCATCAAAAAACAATCAATCTGTGATGGTATGACCTTCAGGATTTCTGGATAAAACAGAAACAATTGCATTTACATTTATGCTGAGCTAAAACAAAACTAAACAAAGCTAAGCAAATGATCAGGTGAGGCTTGGGCTGGGACTGTTTGTTGGTCAATTAGTGAGAGCAAGAGTGATTTGGATTCAAAACATGATCAGGGAGTTCCATTTAAATCCCAAATGGGCTTTCTCAAATCCTAGACCTCCAATGTTGTATTTCAAGGTTTAATTTAGACAGTATTATCAACTTTCTCAGAGAATTTACCTACTGTTTCATCTTTTTCAATAGATACTCTTCCATAAATTACAATTATGTTACTGATGGTCTTTTTTGCCTTCACAGCATAAGCACTGAATTACAATAAGTCCAAGTGTCATATGAACTGTTACTTCTTATTTCCTTGAAGTGTATGATTAAATCAAATTCCAAACTCCCTTATTTGCCTTTCCAAGGAAAACCTTTGAGATATCCTTCCACTTAGTAACAACTTCTATTTGTCTTCATCTTTCAGATTAGTGATTCATTTCTTCAATTAAACATTTATTAATTATAAAAGTAACATGCACTCTCATTTACTTATAACTTCTTCAATTAGAACCCAACAGTTATCAGTGTTTATAGGTGGTCTAAAACCTACAATTCTTAGCATCTTTTGCCTCTTTTTCTTCCACTCTACTTCCATCACTGCTACCCTTTGGGAACTAGGGTCACCTTCATGCTAAACCAAGGCACTGGAATAGGATTTTGTAGAGATTGCTAAGCAACCAATTTTTTAAAATAGGAGCAATATTTAACCAAATCAACAAAATAGACTTCTAGCCCTCTTTAAACACACTTTTGTACCATCATTTGCAAGAAACCAAATTAGGCACAAAATCATAAGAATTAAACAGGAAGGGAGCCTATAAACAACTTAATGAAGTCTTTATATAGATAAGGAAACACAGGCCAACAAAGTTTAAATGACTTTCCAAATATCACAGAGGCATCAGAGCTAAAATGTGAAACAGGGCTTCTTATTCTGAAACCAATGTCCTTTCCCACCACATGATTCTGCCTCATTAATTTACAATGACTTCAACTATCTGTCAAAGCATATCTTCATCTGACCTTCACTTGTCAATGCTATTTTATTCATAAGTTTATCTTACTCATGTATCTCAAGCTATCTGCATCTGTGCATGTTTATATTACATGTAGAATATATTCGGTCATTCAAAATAATCTAAATCTAAATTAAATTTTACTATCTCTTCAAGACATTTGAAATTCAAATGCTTTATAATGGGCTATTTAATTTGTTAATTGATTCAGAAAATTCATATTGGTCACTTATATGTGGAAGGTACTAAAGTAGTGGCCATAGGGATTAAAGCTCTATATGAGATGTACCCTGCCCTCAGGTTTGGCTTGCAGTAACTTTTAAATTTGGACATTTTTTGGAATGCTACAAAGAAAGAAGGAGAGAACACTAAACCTCCTTGGGCATGATTTCTGAGGAATGTTTCATCTTTTTCACAAATTTTCTTTTATCACTTTCCAGCCTCTAGGGGAGGTAGGATGAAAGACTTCTTGAATACTCTAACTAACCTAGTAAGTACATTATCACAATCTTTCCCAGCCACCTTAGGGAAAAAAACAAAAACACAAACAAAAACTTTTACATATATCCAACTCATTACCATTGCAAGCACTTTCTTTTTCATTCTTGAGTTTAGAATTGTAAGACATTAGGCTTAATTTCATCAAGAGGAACATTTAAATGTAATTTAAAAACAATTCTTTAAATGAATAAGTGCTTTAATGTGCCAGTTTCTGTTCCCTTAATTTTCCATGTTCTATTGCCATATTCCTTTTTCTCTTACTGGCCTCAGCTTTGCTCACCCTTCACTTACATTTCCTTGCTTATTTTTTTAAAGTGTCTGTCCTATATATCATTTCAAGAAAAGTTAGGCAACTATAACAATAATTCCTTTATCACTTACTCTACGTTCATTTCACTTTGTGATTTTATTAGCGATTTTGCTAAGTAGAACAGTGGATAGGGCTCTGTACTTTGGATTAAGAAAGCCCAAGTTCAAATTATTTTTAGGTTACTTACTAGCCATGTGGCCCTGGGCAAGTCACTTAACCTCTGTCTGCCTGTTTCCTCATCTGTAAAATGGTTATAATAAAAGTACCTACTTACCACCTCACATATACCCAATTGGCTAATATGACAAGAAAAGAAAAATGATAAATGTTGGAAAATGTGTGGGAAAATTGTCACACTAATGGATTGTTTGTGGAATTGTGAACTGATCCAACCATTCTGGAGAACAATTTGGAACCATGCCCAAAAGACTATGGGACTGTGCATAACCTTTGAACCAGCAATAACATTACTAGTTCTGTATCCCAAAGAGATCATAAAAATGGGGAAAAGGACCCACATATACAAAAATATTTAGAACTACTCTTTTTGTAGTGGCAAAGAGTTGGAAATTGAGGGGATACCGATCAATTAGGGAATGGCTAAAAAAAGTTGTAGTATATAGATGTAATGGAATACAAAAGTGCTATAGGAAATAATGAGAAAGCAGATTTCAGAAAAACCTGGAAAGGTTTACATGAATAAGCAAAACCAAGAGAACAGGGTACATAGTAACAACATGTGGTGATCAACTATGATAGACTTAGCTCTTCTAAGCCATACAATGATCTAAACATTGCCAAAAGACTAATGATGGAAAATATTCTCCATATCTAGAAAAAAGAACTATGAAGTCTGAATGCAGATTTAAGCATAGTATTTTATCTGTTATTGTTATTGGTTTTTTGTTTGTTTATTTCTTCTTTCTTGTGCTTTTATTTCCCTTTTGTTCTGATTATTCTCTCACAAAATGACTAATGTGGAAATATGTTTAACATGATTATAATGCATAACCTTTATCCTGCTGGTTCAGGAAAGGGGAAGGAGGGTTGGGTGGGAGAAAAATGTGGAACTCAATATCTTACAAAAATAATTGTTGAAAACTCTCTTTGCATGTAATTAGACATAAAATAAAATATTATTAAAATAAAAGCACTTCAGGAAAAGGCAGTAAGCTCTCAGAACTCACAACACAATCGCTCCAAAAAAACTCCAAATAATGCCATAGGAAAACTCCTGGAGCAGCAAAATCTACAAAAGAACAGGCTGAAATCATTTTCCAGCCAAAGATGGCTTAGAAGGTCGGCAGGATGGGGCTGCTACACTGAGGTAGGAGTGGATCCCAACCCCAAATTACGCTGACACAGATCAAGTCCCAGGCAGGGAAAGAGACAGTCAGAGCCTCTGAATCAGGTGCAGCACCAGTGGAGTCTGGAACTAAGCTCATGGTGTGGTGAGAGGGCTGAGTGGTTGACAGGGAGAAGATTACAGGGGACTCTGCTGGAGCTGAGGCAAAATTTGGGTTTTTCACCCCGGCTCGGAACCAGGAAGTAGGCTTGTGTAGTGGTGGCCCAGGTAGGGGAGGTGCACAGGCTCATAGAAGCTAACAACCATAGTACACAAAGTTTTTCCGGTCTGGTTAATTAGCAAGTTGGCCTAGGGTTATCTATGGACCAGGGAACAAGTCAGGCAAGTGAAAACCTGCCCCTCCCTAAATCATCCCACCTGAGACCCCCTGAAGCTTAGGACAGTACAGCCTGGAAACAGTGCCCCACTTTAAAGAGTTCAAAGTCAAGTAAAAGACAGGTAGGATGAGCAGACAGAGAAGGGTGAGGACCATAGAAATTTTCTTTATTGACAATAAAAATCAAGGTGCACACTTCAGAAGAGGATAGCAACATCAGGGCTCCTACATCCAAAGTTTCCAAGAAAAAGATGAATTGGTCTCAGGCCATAGAGGTGCTCAGAAAGGACTTTGAACATAAAGTAAGAGAGGTAGAGGAAAAATGGAAAGAGAAATGACTCTGAAGGAGGAGGGTCATGAAAAAAAATCAACAGTTTGAAAAGCCAAATGGGGCAAATAGAAAAGAAGGTATAAAAGCTCTCTGAAGAAAATCATTGCTTAAAAAATAGGATTGAGCAAATAGAAGGTAATGACTTTATGATAAATCAAAACATAATAAAACAAGTTGTGAAATTAGAAGCTTCAGCACCAGTCTTTGGGCATTAAACATTTATTAAAACATACAGGTATTAACATGGAGTTCAAAAAGTTAAGAAAAGGCCTATCTTGCATAGAGTTCCAGCCTGGTTGGGTTCTTCCTCAAGTCTTCCTCCACGAGCCTGCTTTAATCAGGAACTCTCCAGCAAGCTGATTTTAGAAGCTTTTTATAGGTCTGGAAGGGGGGGGGCGGTTTACACACTGCTTCAAGCTGATTGGTTGGCCTCATACAAATCCATTGGCTTTGAAGGTGTTCTCAAGTTGAGTTCACAGTCTAGCTTCTGAGAACAATACCTTCTTAAGGGATAGCCAGGTGTGATTACAATCCAATTAACTTGAAGTAGACTAATCAGCAGTCAATCACTCTCACTTGATTCAATGAGTCTAGATTAATCTCTAGGTGGGTCCTTGAGTATCTGCTAAATCCCATTATTTCATCACAAAATACAAATGAATAAAAAATAGAGGGCAATGTGAAATATCTCCTTGTAAAAACAGCTGACCTGGAAAATAGCTCCAGTAGAAATAATTTGAAAATTATTGGAATACTTGAAAACCATGATCAAGGAAAGAGCTTAGACATCATCTTCCAGGAAATTGTCAGGAAAAATTTCCCTGGTATTCTAGAATCAGAAGGTAAAATAAAAATTGAAAGAATCCACTGATCACCTCCTGAAAGAGATCCCAAAGGAAAACTTACATGAATATTATAGCCAAATTCCAGAGCTCCCAGGTTAAGGAGAAAATATTATAAGCTGCCAAAAGGAAAGAATTAAAGTATTTTGGAGCCCCAGTCAGTATAGCACAAGATCTAGCAGCTTCTACATTAAAGGATCAGAGGGCATAGAATATGATATTCCAGAGAGCAAAGAAATAAGGATTATAACCAAGAATCACATATCCAGCAAAACTTAGTATAAACATTCAGGGGAAAAATGGGACTTCAATGAAAAAGAGGACTTTCAGATATTCATTATGAAAAGACCTGACCTGAATAGAAATTTGACTTTCAAATACAAGACCCTAGAGAAGCATAAAAAGATAAACAGGAAAAAGAAATTAAGAGGGATCTTAAAAAGTTCAGCTGTTTACATTCCTAAATGGGAAGATGATTTGTCTAACTCATATGAACTTTCTCAGTATTAGGGCAGATGATAGAAATAAATTTAGACATAGGGCACAGGTAGGAATTGATTATGAAGGGTTGATATCTGTAAGGTATTTATTTTTTGTTTATCACTTTTTTTTGTTTGGTGCTTGGAGTTGGGTGACATGCCTGGGGTTACGCAGTGGGTGAGTGTCTTGTGTCTGAGGCCAGATTTGGGCTTGGGTTCTCCTGGATCCAGGGTGGGTGCTTCATCCATTGTGTCACCTAGCTGCCCCATGATGACAACTTTAGGGTAAAATTGAGGGGTGAGAGGAATGCACTGGGTAAGGTATAAGGGGAGAGGTAGAATGGGGTGAAAGAAAGAGGAAAGGGCTTACAGAGTAGGGGGAGAGATGAGTGAGGAGCAGGGCAGTAAATGAACCTTACACTCATCAGAATAGGCTCAAAGCCCTTAATCTCATCAGAGTTGGCTCAAGAAGGTATTAACATACATACCCAATTTGGTGGAGTAATCTATCTAATCCTTCAGGAAAGTAGCAGGGGAAGAGGATAAGGAGGGAGGGGTAAAAGAAGGGAGGGCAGATTGGGGGAGGGGGCAATCAGAATTAAATCCATTTTGAGGAGGTATAGGGTGAAAGAAGATAGAAAATAGAGTAAATAGCATGGATAAGGGAATAGGATGGAGGAAAACAGTTAACAATATTAACTGTGAAAAAGAGAAAAGGAAAAAATGTACAAAAATTATTTATAGCAACTTTTGTCATGGCTAAGAATTGGAAATTGAAGGAATGTCCATCAATTGGGGATTGACTGAACAACCTGTGGTTTATGATTATAAGGGAATATTATTGTGCTATAAGAAATGACAAGAAGGATGATTTCAGAAAGACCTGGAAAGACTTGTATGAAGTGATGTATAGTGAAGTGAGTAGAACCAGGAGAACATTGTGCATAGTGACAGCATTATAGCTCTATGCACAATTGTGAATGACTTAACTCCTCTCAGAAATGCAATGACCCAAGACAACCCCAAAAGAATAATGATAAAACATACTATCCACCTCCAGAGAAAGAACTGATATTGATTGAACACAGACTGAAGCATGCTATTTTGTGTTTCCCTTTTTTTTACTTGATTCTTTTATGTAAATTTACTAATATGTTAATATTTTACATAATTGCACATTTATAACCTATACTGATTGCTTGCTACCTTGGGGAGGAGGGAGGGAAGGGATGGAGTGAAAGAGAGAGGGATAGAATTTGGAACTCAAAACTTTAAAACAAAGAGACAGAGAGGGTAAAAAATTAAAATAAAAGCACCTACTACAGGATTGTTGAAATGAAGGAATATTTGCAAAGGGCTTTGCCAGCCTTGATTAATCACATTATAATAAGTTATCAACCTCTCTATCTTTTAATCTGTCCCCTGAATTGCTGTCTAGGACCTCTAATTGCCCCTCTAAACTTCTCTGATTATGTTGAAGGTAGCACCATATTTCTAGTCACCCAGGTTTGCAATCTTGAGTCTTTGACTCTTCCCTTTCCTTCATACCCTCTCCATGTCTATTCAGTTTCAAATCTGTTGATTCTACCTCCCCAATACATCTTTGTCTCCTTCCCTCTGCTCACATGGCCACCACCCTACTTCATGATCAAATCACTGTTCCTTTATATTACTACAGTAGTCTTCTAATTGGATTTCCTATTCCTAGTCTCTTCTTTATTCTTCATTCTGCTAACAAAAGTTATCCTCTACTTTGCTACCAAAGTAATATTAAAAACAAGTTTTACCATGTCTCTTCCCAGCTCTAAAGTCTTCATTAGTTCCCTATTTATTCTAGAAGAAAATGTGAATGCCTCTCTTGGGTATTTAAGACTCTCCAGTCTGGTTCTGACTTATCTTTCCTCTCTTTTAGCATATTATTCCCTTTTACACAGTATTCACAGGCAAATAGACTGCTCTCTGCTCCCTGAACATACTGTTACAGGGGACTGATGGTGCTTCCTTAGAAATCCCTCTGTAAAGAATTACACTCTTGAGCACATCCTGATTAGAGATAATAGAACAGTTTTGTTCAGTACAAGAGAACCTTCTTGCCAGGAAGAAAATTTAGAACTTTTTTCCCTTCACCAGACTGGAGACAACTCTTTTATAGTATGATCATCTGAATGAGGATGAAATGTCCCTTATTGGGGGGTGGTTTGGAAGCAGTCCAGTGAGAGGAGGTTGTTCTGATTTCTGGAGTTATCCCTTGTGCCACTCAGGAAGCAGCCAAGCCTAATAGGATTATCTCCTCAAGGGATTGGGGAGACTGGAATAAAGGGTGGTGCTCCTGGAGTTATCTTGTTGTGGGAAATTCCGACAGAAACCCAAATGGCACTCAGGAATAATGAAGAGCAGTTTATTGACGCACTGGCCCAAAGCAGAGTAGCTTCTGGTACTCTGGGGCTGGAACAAGTGTCCAAGCTGCATTTTTATATCTCTTAGGCATGAAATGCATGCAGGTTTTCACAGGTACATTGTGGTGAGCTACTTGGCAGACAGGAAGGCACATTTCAGTAAACTTAGGCATAAGTCAGGAAGTTGGTACTAAACCACAGACTTCAGGGGAACAAACAGTATGTTCTGCTTTCATTTTGGGGGTCTCAGCTCGGGCCTCAGTTTTATCCCCTGTATTTTCACATATCATTCCTCCCTTTGATGCCTCCTCTATACCTCCCAGGTTCTAGAGGTGTATCAGCTAGGACCCACTTTGATCTTCCCACTCCCTCCAGTTCAGGGGACACAGCCAAAACTGGGGAAACAAAGTCTGAGTCAGCATAGACAGACATCTGGGGAACTAGGAATACAATAAGGCAGTTATTCAGGCAAAACAGACACATAGCAAGTGCCAATTCACATAGGAGGAAAATTGAAATGGTCAAATGAGTCTCATGCATCAGCACAGGGGTCTTGAGAAAGCTGTCTCTGTCCGGCAGTCATCTGCTTCTGGGCCAACGGCCTGCTGGCAGGATCCCACTGCTCCTTCATGGTCTGAAGCTTGTTGGGGCAATCAAGAACCAAATCGCATCTCCACCTGCCACTGGGCAGCTGAGCCTTCTTTACTCTGGAATGATGGATCCAGGAAATGATACCTGCAACTTTAAGAGACGTGGGGGTGACAGGAACCACTATGTGGGGGCCCATCCAAATAGGTTGGAGGGGTTCCTTCTTCCAATCCTTGACCCAGACCTGGTCTCCCGGCTGGAAACAATGCACTGGGCAACCAAGGGGTATAGGTTCCCTTTCTAGAACTGTTCTGTGTAGCCGGGCTAAAGTCTTCCCTAGCTGGGCCAAGGCTACATCCTGGGTGAGTTCTCCTATGGCTTTGGAATCATGGAGAGCCCTGGTGAGTGGGGGTGGTCTCCGGAATAGGAGCTCATAAGGGGAGTATCCTATGACTCTTGGTGTGCATCTAACTCTAAGCAGGGCAAGGGGTAGCATGTCTACCCAGTGCAGACTGGTCTCTTGACAGAATTTAGCTAGGGTAAACTTAAGGGTCCTATTCATACACTCCACTTTCCCTGAGCTCTGAGGTCTGTAAGCAGTATGCAATTTCCACTTGATTCCCAGACCCTTGGCCAGCCTCTAGGGCAGTCTTCCCCAGGTGGGTAAGAGCATGCTGCTGGTGAATGAAAGCATATGCGTCTTTCTGAGGGATAAAGAGGTGCCCATCTGGGCACACCCAATTCCCAGTGGTGTTCTGTTGTGCCCCCTCCTTCTGAGCCTAGCCTACCTTCTGGGGGGTGTATGCTAGGGCTTCAGTTTCAGTTTCGACTGGCGCCAATTCCCCTTTCTGCACAAGGACGCAACCCTCCCTTGTGTTAGCTGATTCTGCTGCCTGTCGGGCTGTCCTGTCAGCAAGATTGTTCCCTTTTATGTTGGGATCGTCCCCAACCTGATGGCCTCAGCAATGAAGGACTGAGACCCTTCTGGGTTTCCAGACAGCCTCAAGTAGTTGCAGGATTTCAGACTAGTTTTTAATATGCTTGCCCCGTGAAGTAAGGAGTCCCCGCTCCTTGTAGATGGCCCCATGGATGCGGAGGGTTGCAAAAGCATACCATGAGTCAGTATAGATGTTCATTGACATATCTTCTGCCAGTTGCAGGGCACGTATGAGGGCCCATTGTTCTGCCCTGTGGGCTGACCACCCCTGAGGCAGGGGCCCTGCCTCTATTACTGCCTCCTGAGCAACAATGGCGTACCCTGCCAGTCGTTCACCATCCCTCATAAAGCTGCTCCCGTCAGTGAAGAGTTGGATGTCAGGGTTAGGCAGGGGTTGATCAGACAGGTCGGGTCTGCTAGAGTGTATTTCCTCTATGACCTCGGCACAGTCATGTTTGGGAGCGGGGTGGGGGTGGGGGGGCTGCTCGGTGGGCAAGAAAGTGGCAGGATTCAGTGTCTTAACTGTCTCAACCCGAACTCAGGGGTTTTCATGTAGGAGTCCCTGATATTGGGCCAGCCGTGGGTTAGATATCCACCAGTAGCCATGGGAATTCATGAGGGTGACGACCAAGTGAGGGACACTAATGTGGATAGTCTGTCCCAAAGTCAGTTTATCAGCCTCGTTGACAAGGAGGACAGTAGCTGCCAGAGCTCTCAGGCAGGGAGGTCATCCTGCTGAGGCAGGATCAAGGTGCTTGGATAGGTAGGTAATGGGCCTCTCCCAAGGCCCAATAGTTTGGGTAAGGACTCCCAGGGCAACTTTATTCTTCTCAGTCACAAATAGATTAAAAGACCTGGAGACATCAGGGAGACCTAATGCAGGGGCCTGTGTGAGTAAGCGCTTAATCTCCCTGAAAGCTTGTTCTTGCACCTCCCCCCAAAGTAGGGGCTCCTGCTCCAGTCCCAAGAGGGCCTCATACAGGGGTTTGGCGAGCTGGGCAAACCCTGGCATCCAGATGTGACTGCCTTGAGGCATTCACAAAGCTGCCTCTTGGTCCTTGGCGTGGGAATGTTGAGAATGACATTGACCCTCTCTACACCCAAAGTTTGGTGACCCTGCATGATAACAAACCCCAGATACTTCACCTGGTTTGGCAGATCTGGGCTTTATTCCTGGAGACCTTGTATCCTGCCTCTCAGTTCCTCACCGGAGGCTATCCAATACAGCCTACCTGAGTGGGTTTCCCGGCCGATCGCACCAAATGTTGTGGGAAATTCCGACAGAAACCCAAATGGCACTCAGGAATACGGAAGAGCAGTTTATTGACACATCTGCCCAAAGCAGAGTAGCCTCTGATACTCTGGGGCCGGAACAAGTGTCCAAGCTGCATTTTTATATCTCTTAGGCGTGAAATGCATGCAGGTTTTCACAGATACATTGTGGTGAGCTACTTGGCAGACAGGAAGGCATGTTTCAGTAAACAGAGGCATAAGTCAGGAAGTTGGTACTAAACCACAGACTTCAGGGGAACAAACAGTATGTTCTGCTTTCATTTTGGGGGTCTCAGCTCGGGCCTCAGTTTTATCTCCTTTATTTTCCCATATTAATCTCACTCCTTGAACTGTACTGCTTATCTCCCTTGCTTCTTTTAGGTGTTCCTCAAGGAAAAAATTTTCTGAGTTCCCTCAGAAAACATTTGAGGTACCCCAGGTCCATAACAATACCATTCTATTTTCTGGCCTCTCTGCCTTCATATATGCTGCTCTCTATAGGCTCCTTATTGGTACCTCTCATGATCTTTATCTTTCTTTATGGTTTAGCTCAAGTACACCTGTTCTTTGGAGCTTTTCTTGATTTCCTAGATTTTAATGATTGGTCCTCCATAAATATTCTGTTTCCTCTCAGTTGAATTGTAAACTCTTAGAGGGCAGGGACATCTTTAACACTCACTGTAGCCCTAGGAATGTAGTAGACACAGGAGAGTTGCTTATTGACTTGATTTGATTTGAATTATTACATCATTTAACCTTTCACAATTGATTTTTAAAATTTTAACATTAGAGTTCAGTAGCAGTGTATGATATGGCAAGGGATATAGCTATCTCATTCAAATTTTTACTACTGGGCACTCAAATGACAGAGGCTAATGTGTGCCAAGGAATCTCACAGGTAATCAACAGATGAAGTCACCCAACTTATATCAGGGAGACAGCACTGGTTAGTGTCTTTGACAGGCAGAAAAGAGGACCATTCTTAAAGAAATGAACAAAAACAATCTGGACAGGGACATGGGGAGAAGTTACTACTATTTTAGGAAAACCTGAGCCATCTAACCCCTCTCCTCCACACCCTGTATTCTAGGCAATGCAAATCTTTTCTAATTCAATTGCAACCAGCCATATGCAATATACATTTTAATAACCTCAGAAGATAACTATTAACTCACTCATTTATGCAATTTCTAGATATTAAGGACCAGAAAGTGATGTACACCTACCACCACCACCTTAGCAAACCTTATTTAGCCATAATTGAGAATATTTTCCTATAATTTAGTTACAATTGGATTTAGCTACAATTGTGGATATTTGAAGGTCAACTGTCTGATCAAAGCCCATTGTTAAATTTTCAGTGTGAGAATTTATGCTTCAGAAAAAGGCAATTGCTACATGTTTGGGCTTGATTTATTATTTAGTTGGTTGTCTTATCTTAAAAAGCAAAGTTATATATAGGTAGATAAACTTAGTACACGTCCATGCCTTTTTCCTCCCAATGCCTGGTGGTTAAACATTTACCTGTCCTCTCTTGTACTGCTCTATAAATATTGCTTGAGCTCACAAAGAGTGTAGTAGAAGTCTCAGAGAATGAATCATCAGCAGGCTATAGCCAGATAATTGTAGACTAATAATAGTAATAATAATAATTTACAGTTACATAGCACTTTAAGCTTTGCAAAGTGCTTTACACCTTATATTTCTCTTGAGCCTTACACCCTTGTTAATAACTGGGACTGAAATATGCTACTTTTAACCTGCAATTTTTTTACTTGTTAACACTCACTA